>NW_028080037.1:2996595-5742895 GCF_014824575.4 Sturnira hondurensis
AGCCGGGCCTGCGGCCGGGGCCGGGCCGGGGCCCGGGGTGCGGGAGGCCGCCGCGGTCCCCCCCACGCCGGCGGCCGAGGGCTCGCGGGGAGCGCGGCGGGCGAGGGCGGGGGAGGCTTTCCTCGGCTCCTTTTTCCTCCGGCTTTTGGGCGGCTCGGCGAGGGCCCCTGCCGGCGGGAGTCGGGAGCGGCCGGGCCGCGGCGCGCCGGGAGCGGGGTGCAGGGCGCGGGGCTGGCGCCGCCGGTGGGGAGCGAGGGTGCAGGCCGGGACTGGGACGGGGAGGGGGGCAGGGCTGCCGGGGTGCACGTGTGCAAGGCCGTCCCAGCCTGGGCAGGGCTGGGAGCGGCGGTGTGCCAGGTGTAGCCCCCCGGGAGGTTGCAGGGTGGCTGAATGGGGACGGGGATTACCCACGGTGCAGGGGACTCAGTGGTTAGTGGGGGCCCAGCCTGGCGCGCGGGAGTAGGGGTCCTCGGAACAGGGCACGTGGAAGGTCCACTCTGGAGCGCGCGCCGAGTGAAAGAAGTTGGAGAGGACTGGGCGGAGGGTGGCCTCTGAGTGCCTGCAGGAGAGGGATATAGGGGTAGGGGGCATCTGAGCCGGGCTCCGCAGGTCGGAACTCCCAGATCTGAACCAGAGCCGCCTCCAGCACAAGTAGGGAGGGGCCACCTCGGGCTGGAGCCGGCGGCCCAGGCAACTCCTCCAGAAGTTGTCAGGCAGCGTGAGGCTCTGCCCCCGGGTTCTCCCTAGGGACTGACCCAAGGGGTCCCGGGAGGGCGTGTGTGAGAAATGGTGGCTTTCGTTGTAGGCCGGCTCTGTCCCCTCACCAGGGTCCTTTTCCTTTAGACGCTGTGGTGGAAACAGTTCCCCAAAAGCCTGGCGCCTTGGTGGGGGGAGGGGGGCAGAAGCCTGGGTTGGGGGAGGGGATGGTCCCTGCTGGTCAGAAATGCCACGCTGGCAGTTGGCCCTGAGTTTGGGCCTTGTCTCCAAATGTTGACTCCTTAACTCCAAAAATCTGCAGAGGGACCCAAAAAACCAATCCACATGCATGTGCCTACATATGTATTTAACTTTTTGGATATAGTATTGGAGATAAGAAAGGGTTAATGAAGGTTGAAGGTATGTGTGTGTGTTTGTGGGGGACGACGGTTGAATCCGTCAGATGTGGTCCCTGCGCCCCCAGAGCGAGCAGCAGCTTCCTCAGATGCCCTCCCTGCTCGGGGGTCTGCGCACCCGGAGGGGCCGGCCTCAGGCGGGCAGCCTTGCCCACTTGCTCCCACTGTCATCCGTGGTATGGGGAGGACAGGTGGGGGTCTCTCTGCAGCCCGAGCGGGCCGGAGCTCTCAGGCCTGCCCTGGGGTAGCTGAGGCAGCGGCCCTACATGGGGACCTTTGAGGACTGGGGTCACAGTGACTGGCAGCCACTCAGGACCCCGAAGCCCTGTTCTGGGCTGGCCAGCACCTGTGCACGGGTTTCTTTCCCTCCACTGCAGTGAAATCCAGGAGAACTTAAGCCCCCCCCCCCCATATTGGGCGTTCTGGTGGGGGCCGCTCCCTCCCTGTGGACCCCTTTAGAAAGCTTCGTCTCCCCCCCCTCCTTTCGCATCCAAGATGGACTCTCCAGTGCCGCTCCTCTGGCTTCCTTGTCATCATCCCTCACGCCCTCCAGCCCTGCCTCCCGCGCACGGGCTGCCAAGCCGCGGCCTGGCCGGCGGTGGCAGTGGCGGAGTAGACAAAGCCCCCGCCTGCCTGCCTGAAAGCGCCCCCCCACCGGGCGCCCCAAGTGGCGGGAAGGCCGCCAGCTCCCCAGGCCCAGGCCGCTCTTTGTCTGGCGTGGGGGCGGGGAGCTGCGCCTGGCCCCAGGAGCTGCTGGCCTCTGCCAGTCCCTCCCTCCGCGCGGCCTCCCGGCCCCGCACACTGCGCGCATTGTCTGCGAGGCTCCGCTCCAGCCGTGGCGCTCACGCCCAGTCTGGTGGTCTCCCGGGCCTCGTAGAGCCCGGCCCTCTGGGTCTGCAGGAAGCAGTGGGTGTGAACGGAACCCGGGGCCCTGGCCAACTCTCCAGGGCTGCAGGCACCCACCTCTCTACGCAAACTAGGGGCTGGCACTGACGCACAGTGGGGGTCACCTGCCCTGAGCTGTGGCCAGCCCCTCCCTTGGCCCCCCAAGACCTAACCTTGAGCCTTCAGATGCTGAGTTGGGAACCGCTGCCTCAGACAGATGGGGAAACTGAGGCCCAGAGAGGGGAGGGACTTGGGTAAGGCCACACAGCCCGGTGTCGGCTGTGGGAGAGAAGATGGGATAGGGAGGCCAAAACCCAGTGGGAAGAGCAACAAGGAAGAGCAGGGCAGGGGAATGCGTGGGAGGTGCCAGCCCACCTCTGCCAGGATCTGGAATCTTCTAGGTGTCTGGAAGTGCTGTGGACAGCCTGGGCTGGGCCCCACGGGGGCCTTCCCTGGCCTTCTAGATTGGCGTCATGGTTTGTGGCCGTCAGGATTGGATCCCACGGCTGGGGCTGCAGAGCCACAGCTGCCCAGGCCGTGGTCACTGCCCCCTTCAGAAAGCGTAGGAAGTGGGGTTTGGTGGGTGTGAGGGGGGTCCCCGGGGGCAGCCTCCCTGCCCCGATTTCTGTGCTCTGGCACGTCTGCTGTTGGCTGGACCCTGGATGTGACATGCTGGTGTGGGTCCCTGTCCTGAGCAGCACGTCCCCTCCGGGCGTTGCCACCACCAGTGTGGAGGTGGCAGTACCATGTGTCCCGACTTGGCGTGTCATGCTTGAGCATAGTCCTGGACCCCGCCGGGTAAGTCCAGGGCAGGCCTGAAACCAGGAGTACAGACCTGTCCCCGGCTCCTGGACAGAGGGGCAGGCATTGGGGTGTTAGTCTCCTCTGTGCTGTGTGGCCTGGAGCCTGGCCCACTCTCTCTGGTCTGTTTCTCCTGCTACAGGGAGGAGCCCCAGGGTCCTCTAGGGCCGCTTCCCGCTCCATCAGCCTGAGCTCCCGAACTTCCTTCCTCCCTGCCCCTCCCCTTGCCCACACCAGATGAGCAGCTGGTCGCTTTGGCCAGCCTGGCACCAGCTGTCCCTCCCTGGGGCCAGGTCTGCAGAGCTTGTTGTGTGTGTGTGTGAGAGAGGCCGTTCGGCACGGCGGGCGGCAGCCGGGGGAGCGGCTCCTCTGCCGGGCGTGGAGGCAGGCGGGCAGCTGCTGAGGAGGGCTAGGTAAATTCTCCATGGTTACCGCTGTTTGTGATTCTGCAGGACATCCTTTACCCACGCCCGGCCACTCGGACGCCATGCCGGGCCTGTGTGCTTCCAGCACCCGAGTGGGGGCTGGAGGACTCTCTGCCGAGGACCTTCCCTCCCCAATTCGGGCGGGAGACCCCGTGTGGGCTGGGCCTGGCCCCTGGGGTCCCTCGCGGTCTCCGAGTGCGGCAGTCCACAAGCGGGACCACCCCTCCCTTGAGGTGCAAGTCAGCTGGGCATAGACTCAGACTGTAGAGAGTCCCGTTCCCCCATTTGGGGAGGGGCTGGTCTGAGGACAGGCAGAGGCCGTGGTGTGCCCCAGGCACCTGAGGGTGTGTCCACCGCACCAGTCCCCAGCCGAGGCTGGGTCTCAGGTCCCCACCTGCTGCCCGTCTCCCCCACCCTGTTGTCCAGCAGAGGTATGGGCGCACAGGAGACTGAGCCAGGTGTGCAGCAGCCTTGAGAGCAGGTGGCCTGTCGTGGCACTGGGTCATCAGCCTGGGGGGAGCAGGACCCAGGAAAAGGGGCCTGGCCAGGGTTAGGCTGAGAATAAGCAGCAAGTTTCAGCTTTGGCACCAATCCTGGCTGTGGGGATGGGAAGGAGGTCTGTGATGGATTAGTGATGCCTGCCTCGTGGTGGGTGTGAAGATCAGTGGCCTGTTAGTTACCTGTTCCTATCAGTCATCAGGGTAGGCCAAGGCCAAACTAGAGGACGGAGGCAGGGTTCTCTGTCCTGCAAGGAGCAAGGGCTGCGCGCGCTGTGGATGGTGAGGGTCCTGGGCAGGGGGGCTGCTGCATAATCCAGAGCCCTCGGCCTGGGTCCTGCTGGTCAGGGCCCCGTGATCCTTGACCCCTCTCTTCTCCCCTGCAGCCGGGAGCGTCCACCCACCTTCCACCAGCATGGCGACGTCCTCGCAGTACCGCCAGCTGCTGAGTGACTACGGGCCACCGTCTCTCGGCTATACCCAGGTATGGTATGGTGGTGAGGGTGAGGTGCAGTGGGAAGGGCTCTGGGGGTGTGTGTCCCACCCTCCGGGAGGGGAGGGAGTCAGTGGGAGAGAGGAAGGAGTAGAGATGGCGGAGTGGATTGGCCCTGCGAGCTTCCACCCGCCAAGGCCCTGGCTGGACTCGGGGTAAAGGCCTGAGGCACCGCAACAGAGGGCTGGCAAGGCGTTTCACGGGGTGCACCAAGAGCTAGGACCGGGGTTGGAGAGCCCGGGGAAAGACGGAGATCCGGGAGCTACGGTTCCTGTTGAGGGGCTACCACCCCGTGTCTGTCCCTGGTGGGTCTTCTCGGGCCTGATTCCTGGGGAGGGAAGACCTGTCCTTGACTCTGCAACTGAGCTGGGCCAGAGGGGAGGGGACCTGGTTCCCATTCCTGCTCCACAAGGTGGCGGCCCTGGCAGAGGGGGAGGGGCCCGCGTTCTGCTAAGAGTCCCTGAGCATATCATGAGGGGCTGGTGGCCCCTGAGCCAGGCCCCTTGGGTTTACACCTAGTTCTGCCACTCAAGAGACTGTGACCCCCACTTGTCATTCTTGCCGAGATGTGGCTTTTTCCCTGCCATGTGAGTCCCATGGCTGCCGGCCGTGAGATTCTTTCCCGTGGTCGGAACTTGCCACATTCTGAGGTCGCCATGTGCACCATCCTTTGGGGCGCTGGTGGCTCCCAGGCCATGCCCCGCCGGGCCCTCCTGTCCCAGGAGGAGAAGCAAGCGCGGGCCAGGGAGCGGGACCGCCTGAAGAAGCGGCGGCGGCGGGAGGATGGGCTGAGGCGCAGCCTGGAGAGGCGGCGCAATGCCCTGGCCATGCGGCTGCGGCGGGAGCAGGGCGAGGAGGGGCGCGGGGCCCCGAAGCAGCGCTGGCGGGACGCCCTGGGCCTGGGCTGGGAGAGGAGGAAGGACCGAGAGGCCAGGCAGCAGAGGAGGCAGGAGGAGCAGGCAAGGGCCTCGGGCGGCCCTGGCGGGGCTGTGGGAGAGCAGGGGGAAGAGAAGGAAGAGGAAGGGGAGGAGCAGCCCCAGGAGGAAGGCGAGTCCCACAGGGACCCCAGCCTTACGGTGCTTGCTTAGGGTGTTAGTGGGATCTTACGGGTTTCTGTGGGGCCCCGCTGGTTGGGGAGGATTGGTGAATGTCCAGGTGGCCTTGGGTGACATTTATAGCCCTGCCGACCCCAGGTGTGGCCCCCATCTCGTCCACACGCTCTGCCTCCTCAGCTCTTGCTTGGGTTATACCTGCTCTTCCTTCTGGGTCCTCGGAAATTCTTGGTGAAGCCTTTCTTGTCGGGACTGGCCACCAAGACAATGACAGCTTTCTGGAGCTGGCTGGGTGGATTCCTGGAGTGTGAGAGCAGGAGAGGGCCGCCTCCCTGTTCTGTAGCTGCCCCTCGGGGCGGGGGACGTGCCTGGCCCCTGGGGAGGCTGCTGCTCTGGGCCACTCGGCTCTTCCTCCAGGGCCTTGCCCCCGGGGCCCTGACTGGGTGGCTTCAGGTTGCTGCACCTCCACCTGACCCCTCCTCTCTGATGCTAGGGAACCGGGAGCAGCCAGGTACCTCAGAGCAAATACGCCGAGCTGCTGGCCATCATTGAAGAGCTGGGGAAGGAGATCCGGCCCACATACGCAGGCAGCAAGAGTGCGATGGAGAGACTCAAACGAGGTGCGTCCGACGGGACCCCAAAGCACCGGCCGTCTCTCCTGGGAATGGCCCTCTCGGGAGTTTATTGGAGGGTGGGGGAGTCCCTAAACCATGGGGGCTTCCAGTTTGTCACGGAGTCGCTGTCCGATGTGGGGGCATCAGGCAGGGATGAGCGGCCCTGGGAGGGGGACTTGGGACACGACCGGAAGAGGCGTGGCGGTCACTTGGGCGCTGAGAAGGGGTAGCTTCAGCCAGTGAGCCCTGCCCCCATCGCCCTGGGTGCCACTGCACGATCCGTCAGCTTTAAAGAGGAATCTCGGGAGCTCTGTCCCCTTCCGCTTGCTTCCTGTGGCCGCTGTGGGGCCCACGGGGCCGGCGTGTGTGGGGTCTGTCCTAGTTTGGGGTGGGAGGGGCAGGAAAGCTGTGAAGTTCTTTGTGGTGGGAGGGGTTGCTGTCATAGGAAAAAAGTGACTCATGGGAAGGTGTGACCGACCAGCTGACTTCAGGAGGATGGGAAATAGTTTGCTGCCTTGTAAAAGTAAAAGGGGAAGGGAGGAAGGGATTTCTATTTTAGAAGATGGCAGCTCAGAGCACAGAGACCTACGTGCGAACTCAGCTTCAGGAGGGATTTGGGGTTCTTATAAGGGTGAGAGAAGCAGCTTTGGAGGAGGAGGAGAGAGGCGCATTCTCTGGTTATGAACCTGAGGCATTAAGTTGGGCTGCAGTTGAGGCCGAGACTCCAGGGATGGACCAGGCTGGCTGGGGACAGGCTCCCGCAGGCTGTGGCTTTGTGGTGTTTCGGAGGAGCCCCCCGGGGCGGGGGGCACCGATGGCAAAGTTGGGTTGGGTACTGAGGGGCACAGGTGTGGGGGGAGGGGCTGGCAGTTAGAGGCTGGAAGCCAAGAGGGCTTTGGAGGGATGTGGAGCTTAACCTGACCATCGCCGGGGTCAGGTGCGCATCGCAGTGGTCCAGGCCGCTGACGGAGTTGGGGGAGCAAGTTACCTATGCTTTTTTTTTAAGAGATTTTATATTTCTAGAGAGAGGGGAAGAGAGGGAGGGAAACAAACATCAATTGGTTGCCTCTCGCACACCCCCAACTGGGGACCTTTTGTGCCCAGGCTTGTGCCCCAATCGGGAATCGAACTGGTGACCTTTTGTTTTTTCTGGGAGGCGCTCAACCCACTGAGCCACACCAGTCAGGCAGGAGTCGTGTCTTGAAGGGAGAGCTTGCTGGCTGTCACCTGGAGTACGGGAGAGAGTTTTCAGGGAGACCTGGAGAGATGTTGCTAGGAGGGAAGAAGAGCCCTGGGAGGTGGCGTGGGACATTCGTGCCTTTTAAACCGCTGGGAGGCCCGGAGGCCAGTCCCAAGCCACTTTCCAGTGTGAGGGCTTTCTGGCTGGTAGGGAAAGGACCCTCTTCCTCTTCCCAAACCCCCCCTGGCACGGGGCCGGCTGGAGGGTCCCCGACTCCACTCCTTCTCTTCCAGGCATCATCCACGCGAGAGGGCTGGTTCGAGAGTGCTTGGCCGAAACGGAGCGGAACGCCAGGTCCTAGCTGCCTGGTCAGCGTGGAAGGCTCCCTGCTGTCCCCTTCCCCCCCACGAAGCTCCAGTTCCTCTCTCCAGTTCCTCTCCCCCNCTGGGAGGCCCGGAGGCCGGTCCCAAGCCACTTTCCAGTGTGAGGGCTTTCTGGCTGGTAGGGAAAGGACCCTCTTCCTCTTCCCAAACCCCCCCTGGTACGGGGCCGGCTGGAGGGTCCCCGACTCCACTCCTTCTCTTCCAGGCATCATCCACGCGAGAGGGCTGGTTCGAGAGTGCTTGGCCGAAACGGAGCGGAACGCCAGGTCCTAGCTGCCTGGTCAGCGTGGAAGGCTCCCTGCTGTCCCCTTCCCCCCCACGAAGCTCCAGTTCCTCTCTCCAGTTCCTCTCCCCCGTTCAGATGAAACTTGTTTGCAAATGGTAACAGTTCCGTGGCTCCTCTCGTGCCCCTCCTGTGGGTCGTTAGGCTCTGAACCTACAGTCGCTAAGCCGGAGGAGAGGTGCTGCAGTCGACTGGGATTTACATATTAGTTAGGACCTAGCCAGGGTGGTGGTGTCATTGTTTTTGTTTTTTAAAGCATTGGTTAAAAGACGCACGTCACTTACCCATCTCACAGCTCCAAGATACGAGTGTTTCTCTTTTTGAAGACGATTGTGTTACCCAGATGGTTCTTGGTTTCTCCTCCTGAGCTAGCACAGCGCTGAGGGTTCTTCGTAGTGCGTACTGACTGCCACACGCTTCAGTAGCCGGTCCCCGTTTGCCGTCCAGCATAGATTCTGCTTCACGTACCTTCTTTTTGCTTAAGCATTTGCATGACTATTAGTGCTTTGAAGTCCATTTTTAAGGTGAACAAGTCATAAATACGGAAGAAAGAGCAACTTATCACAGCCCGCCTAGCAAGGCCCCCTGAAATTTTCCCTAAGTCTATACGTAGATTTCAGATCCACCTTTCCTGTAAGTTGATCCGAACGTCGGGAAGATGACTAACACTGTTCGCATCTTTGTATGTATTTATTACTTGATGTAATAAAGCTTATTTTCATTAACAATTGGCATTGAGAGGTGGGTTCCTTGAATCGAGGGGCGTCTCACCCAACGGCTCCTCCAGCAGAGGGGGCAGAGAAGCCGTCGCAGGTGGGTCTCCTCCCTGCTGGCCGGAACGTCGGGTGTGTGATGGGCACACCGCTCTGGGGAGTATTTGCTGCGTCAGGAGCCAGGGGCCCAGTGAGGTAGCGTCGTGGTGCCTTTTAATTGCAGTAGGCGAAAGTGCCCGCCCGGAAAGAACAGGAGGACAGTGGTGAACACGGTTGCTGACTCTGCCCTTTGCCTCCCCCTCCCCGCAGTCAGGAGCGCCGCAGCACGTGCGGGCACCGCAGGAGTCTGTTTTTCATGCCATGTGGCCCTAAACTCAAGGGAGCCCTTTGGGTGCTCGGCAGATTTCCTACTCTGGGCTGGGCAACACAGGGTAGTGCGGGGCGCGCCTCTCGACTACCCACCGGGGTAGTGGAGAAACTGGAGGGTGGAGGTAATTTTTACCATTGTTCCCCATGGGACGAGCAGTCGCTTTGTGAAGGGGCGGGGATGGTTTTGCAGGCGTAAGGCAGTCTCAGCCGTGACAGGTCTATAGGCTAGTCTGTGTCTGTGTCATGTATGTGACGGGATTCCAAAAGGTGCCAGACACGGAAGTGTCTGTCCCTCCCGTCCGTGGTTTTCCCGTGCTGGCTGCTTGTGCGCCGTCCCAGGCACTTTCCCCGGCGACCTTCTGAGGGCGAGTTGGAGTGGGGAAGGGCCTGCTGTGCGGTGGGGGTGGAGAGCCTCGCGTGGAGCGCTCACCCTTCCAGACCAGGTCATGCCAGGGTGAGAGCTGGGACTGGCTGCCATTCGGGTGAACTTCTTTGGGCTCGGAGAAGAGGGAGGCCCGGGGTCTGACAGCGGCCTTCTCACCTCTCGGGTTACCCCACCTGGTTGATACGTGAACTTGAGAAGTGTCCTAACGAGCCAGGCCACTAACCTTGCCAAAACAACCCCAAAGAACAGTTAAGGGCAAACGATGGTGATGGTGCCGAGCAAATCGGCACACAAATTGGGTTTCCGGAACCTCATTTCTTAGAGACCTACTGGAAAGCCTACACATGGGAATGGTCCTTGCGTGTCCACATCGGAGAGGTTGCTTGGCCACACGGTCTAATTGGCCGATAGGGCAACTAACTCATTAACCTGCAAGTCTCTGCCATCTTGTTGTCTTATGCTGACATGAGGCTAAGGGACACCCAAGGGTCACTGAGCAATGACCTCCCAGCAGGTGACAGCGTGGCCCTAGAGGCTATTTATGTTTGTCTCAATTTCACAGTTCATAAAAACGGACCTTATTAATAGTCCAACTTTTTAAAAACAATTTTCTCTCTTTAAGATTTTGTTTTCAGAGAGAGGGAAGGGATGGGGAAAGAGAGGGAGTAGGAACACTGATGTGGGAGAGAAACACCCACGGGTTGCTCCCTGCGCACCCCCTGCTGGGGACCTGGCCCGCAGGCCCGGCACGACCCCTGCCTGGGACTCAGTTCACAGGCTGCCGCTCTGTCCACAGAGCCACACCAGCCAGGGCAATAATTGCACGTGAATTTTTTTTTATTTCTAACCTTTGAGAATAAAATAAGATACAATCACACAAATGCACAGCTTAAAAACCAAGGCGACGTTCTTGTCCCTGCTGCCCAGGTCAGGAACAGGACCATCACCACTGAGCGACCCCTCCACGGCTGTTCCTCAGGACGCGGCCTTTCCGCCCCAAAGCAGCCCCGGTTCTTCCCCAGTGGTGATGTCCTTCCCACCCGTCCAAACAATCGCTTTCCCAGTCCGGTGACAGCACAGGTGACGGACTGCCCCACACTGTCCTAGAAGGCACCGGCAGGCCCTTTCAGTCGAAGCCTCCTGGCGTCCCCCCGTGGACATTTGCACTCAATGCCCAGAGTTCTTTCAGTCGTTTCTTTTTTTCCAGGGTTTCCTTGGCTCTTTTTTTCCTCTCTTGCTTTTTCTTCTCTGCTTCTCGTTTTTCTCTGTGAGCAAGACTGTCCTCACCATTGTAGAAAATGTCCACCTTCTCCTGCAGGATTTTCCGAGCTAGCTTCCTGTTCTGATCGACGGACCTCGTCTGATGGCACTGCCAGCGAGAGAAAGGGTGTGACGTGAGGACCACGGGGGCTCTGGTCAGACCCCGGAGTTGCTAATCTCCCTGGGCACTGTAGGGTGTGTGTGTGTGGGGGGGTGGAGTGTCAGCCACAGAAGGGAAGCCACGTCCTCCCCCGACTTCGTGGCTTTCACGGGGCTTGTTTCATTCAGCAGCAATGGCAGCCTCTAAATTACTTAAAAGTCCCAAGACGGCTTGAAAACACCTTCCCATGTGCCCAGCTTGTGGCCGAGAACGAGCCCTGGGCGAGCAGGAAGGAAGGGCAAGTTCCGTCTGGAGGAAACCTGCTCCTCAAGGTGGCCGACCACAGCACCTGTGTGTGAGGCCTCGGTGCCGGGGGCGTGTGCCTTCCTTGCAGAACTCGCGGGGGAAGGTGTGCATTTGGAGTAAGTTATATGAAACAAACATCAGGTTGGGTTTCAGAATTTTACCTGTTGCTCAGGAATGACACTTTTTCAAGCAGGAAGAGGAAAGTGGTTGGGACTGTAAGTGATGCGCCCTGGGCTTGGAGAGCTGGCCGTGCAGAGTGGGGTTAGGAACTCAGTCCTCCACGGGAGGGCCCAGGCGGTCACTTCATCTCCCAGTGCTTCCCACTCCTCGCTGCGCCCCCCCCCCCCCCCCCCACCCGAGGTGGAGAGGAGCTGGGGACTGGGAGGCAACGCCTGCAGAGTTGCTCAGGGACCTGCCCGTGTGCCCTGCTCTCTCGAGGCGCCAGCTGCCTCTCAGGCCCCCTGGCATGGCTGGGAGCAGTGAGACAGGAGCACGCACATCACCGTTTGTAGAGGTTCAGGACATGCTGACAGCCACTGAGGCTCTGATCAGAGCACGCTCTGATCGTTTTTTATCAAGAGAAGGAAGACTGACAGGCACAGCGCATGGCGTTCTGTTTGAGGGCCAAAAATGGTGTCTCCCCCTGATCTCACACTCAGACGGGTGGGCATCATGGCCACTTGCCAAAGCGGGGCAGAGGGACACAGAGAACATGATCATCCTGGTCAACCAGCCCGGTCACTGAGGCTGAGGCTGCGGCTGCAGGCGGACATCAGGGACCTGGCGCCCTGGTGATGCTGTGACCACCAGCAGCCGAGGCTGCACAGGAATCGCTGCCCACTGGGTTCAAGGAGGGCGGCAAGAGCCCAGCTCCAGGGGACCCTGGGAGGACGCTCTGCCCCAGGAAGGACACCTCAGGGCAGGGGCCATGCAGGGGACAGGATGTGTGACGCCCTCTCACACGTTCAGTCCCCGCCCCGGGCTCCTCTCTCCTCTACCTTGACCACCAGGCCCGAGGGGACGTGCTTCAGCACCACGCAGTTGCTGGTCTTGTTGGTCGCCTGGCCCCCCGGGCCGTGTCCCTTCACAAACTGCTCTTCAAGGTCACCTTCGTCCAGAGGAAGCAGAGCAGGGCGGTCCTTCTTGCCTGCCACCTGGACTGCAGCGACCCCTGCTCCTGGGGACAACAGTGCTGCCAGCCGGCGTCCCCATGGCCCGGGGCCCGTCCTGGTCAGGGGTGTAGGAAGGTGAAACCGACCCAGGGCGCTCATGGACGGAGAGGATCTGCGTGTCCAGGACCTGCACCAGACAGAAGGACAGCCTTTGACATGGCAACTCAGGGGGCGAGCGCCCAGCTCTGGGGGAGGGTCTGGGACACTGGGGAGGACAGGTCATTCGGGTGCACAGGGGCAGCGGTATGTGCCCTGCCAGCTGGTCAGCATTTCCTTATCACAGACCGAAAATATCTCCAAAGCACCCAGAGGTGCTGTTTTCTCAGGAGGGAGAGGTTTGGAGGGTGACATTCTGGACAGGGCTGACATTTGTAAGTACTGGAGGGCACATCAGGCACGCACTGGGGTCGGAGGCAAGTGCCACGGTCTGAACGCTGGGGAGTGTCTGGCGGCCAAAGGCCCCAGCGGTGAGCAGTCGTCCTGAGCAGTCGTCCGTCTCAGCGACCTCCCACCAGTGTGCCCGAGAAGCTTACAGCACACTGCACCTGGCCGTTCAGGCAGGGGCTCTGACCTCGTTCCCATAGGCTGTCAAATAAAAAAACGACCACAGCCATCCAGTGTGAAGGAATAAAAAAGTATGCCGATTGTCAGATTGGCAAAAAGATACATTTTTGGTGAGCCGCAGGATTTTAGTAATTAGCTAAAATTTAGTAATTAGCTACCAGGCTCATGTGCTCCTCGAGATGGAGACGGCTGAGCCTCGCAGCCTGACATGGTGACTGTCGCTGACAGTCAGTGTCGGGACTGTTGTTTTCAGCGTTTCCAGTTTCCTAGGCTTGAATAGGAACATCTGTCCCCTTGACCGCAGGGCCAACAATGCGGTCCAACGGGGATGCGTCCGAACCGCCAAGCCAGCTGACTTTTATTAAGGTGCCTGGTGCTCGGAAGCCCCGGGCAAGGTGTTTCGTGAGCCGCGTGAGGTCAGAAAGAGCTAGACTCTGTCTTCACGGAGCTCAGTCTGGTCAGAAAGAGAAAACAGTCAAAAAGAAAGTGATAATCAATAATGAGATTTCAATAAGGACTTGAGAAGCAGCAGGGTGGGAACCAGGTTCTGGCTGGCAAACGAACAGAGCAGGGCATGGCAGCTCCCTGGGCGTGGTGGGCTGGCCCACTGGCCCTGCTTCCCTCCAGGGGCAGGGAGGCAGCAGGACCTGAAAGGCGTCACCTGTCAGTCACCTGTCAACGATCGCATGCGGGTGGGGCGAGTCACAGCCTGGGCCTCGTCTCTCATCCCGAGACCGAATGGGTCGGGGTCCTTCTCCACCCTTCTCTATCCCCCCCCGACCCCCGCCAAATGGCTTACAGCTGGGGGGGGGGGGATATGTTCTGGAAGGGGCATTTGTAGAGATGCCTTTGAAGGAGTACGACTGGTTTTTAGCAAAGTCCCCGTCACCCAGGGGATTATGAGAACCAAGAGTGTGCCACTCGGTTCCGATTCTCGACGGACGACTACGCGGGCACTGAAGCAGACACCCCTCTTTTTGACCGCAGCTTATGTGGCTCTAAATAGCTGCTCCTTCCGTTTGAAATCTCATGCACTGGAGCTCCTGGCAGCCGGCCTCTAACACGCCCTGGAGTCCCACCGACCCGGCTTCCTGAGTAAACTGAACACCCACAAAATGATGGCCCCAGGTTTGCCCTCCGCTCAGGATACCTGTCGCCCATCCCGACCTCGGGAAGCGCCGGGGAAGCCAATGCCGGCATGCGAGTCGGGGTGTTTTCCACGCAAGTGTGTGCCTTTGTGGGATTCCAACCCCTAGTGTCTCAGCCGTCAGCACAGCTGACGCCGAGAAGACACCGGCCGCTGTTAGAAGGACAGCGAGTGCAGCAAGCAGTCTCCTCTCTGCTACGTCCTCGGTTCTGTGACCCATATGTGGTCTGACCTCACACCGTCTCTGCACCGGCCTGACGTGCAGCAGCCTGACGTGCAGCGAGGTGGCTGCCCCGGTGGGCGGCGGTGGGCGGCAATGACGGCGGTGTGGCCAGGTGCTCCCTGGCTGGGAAGAGAGATGTTTAGAAACAGTGTGCGCACCAAAATGGCACTTTAAAAACAGCTTTGGTTTATTGTGTGAGACATGTTTCAGAAGTATCCTCAGGAACCAAGGTCAACGACACACTTTCCCTGGGGTCGCTGCAGCAAAGACTCCACTTCCCTGCAAACGCCCGTGTGCACGCCCAGAGCCTCCCTTCTCCGCCTCGTTTCTGCTTCCCGTCCCCAGAACAAAATTCCCGTGGGCACCAGACAGCCCCCAGGCCCTGGATCGGATTCATCACGGAACGCCAGCCCACGCCTCTCCTGGGGTTTCTCTTCCGTTAGTTAGCTGGTGAATCTGACCAGGCAGGACAGCACGGGCTGTAGCCCAGTGACAAAGAAAGGAAGCAGGTCTGAGACAGGCAAAACCCCCAGACAAAGGGCGGGGAGGAGGCGCTTTCAGCGGCGGCTTTGTCATCGGCCCAGTGTGTTTCCAACCCTACCTCTGTCCTACTTCAGAGCTGACACACACACTGGAGGGTCTGCCACCCGCCCGGAGTCCGGGCTGGTCCCCAGTGTTCAATGACTGGCTGCTTTGTCTACCAGCGAATTCCAACAGCCAATTGGATGGTCCCAAATACTTTCAGTGTCTCCCGGAGCTCTGGCTCCTCGCCAATGACATCTACCAGTGACAGACACACCCGTGGCCCCACTTCTCCAAAGCGCAGGGAGGACTGGGGTTGGATTTCAGTTTCTGTGATACCCACAGAGCAGCCCCAAGTCTTTGGGGAACAATAAGCACTTGAAATGAGAGCTCACTGTGACATTAAAAAGAAAGGGACCCAGAAGTGTGAGTAAGGGGAACCAGCGGGGCGCTGGGGCTCCGCTCTAATTCCTTCCTGGGGGGGAGCCCCGCTCAGGGCCGGCTCCCGCCCCCACTTCCTGCTCCGAAGAGCTGGTGCAGTTTAGGTCCCAGCCCCTCGCTGTCCAAGGCCCTTCCCACGCACACAACAGGCACCAGGCCTTCACACAGGGAATGCTCGTGTGTGCAATATTTCCAACACCAACTACGTGCCCGGCCTGGCCTCAGGCACCCAGGGAGCTGGGGATGGAAGACCGAAGCTGAGATGTCCCTGTGACACAGGCCACAGACGAGAGTGGGTGACCTGCTCCACAGCTGTGGCCCAGGCTCTGTGGTCCCTGGTCACCTGGAGGGCCTGGAGTGCGGACTTGGAACCCGCTCCTATCAGGGGCCTCTCTTCCTGACCTGGATCTGGCTGGCACGCATTCCTTCCTTGGGCCTCCACACGCGGCACCCCAGACCTGGGTGGGCACCGGGTGGGCCAGATGTCACGTGGCTGAGACTAGGGCAAACAGTCACTGATCTAAACCAGACAGTAAGTAAGGCTGGCCCCACTGGCAGCCTGCCTGCTCTGGAGCACGGCAAAGGGGAGCCAGGGCCTCCCCGGGGGCCTGAGCCAGAATGGCTGTCGGAACCACCTGCAGGAAGGCACAGCACCTCCGTCTCTGGACTCGCCTTCTGGACGTCATTTGCCTAAAACCCACTGTGTAACTATTTTCTTAGGAAGGAAAGAGCACTAGTTGCCCTTAGCCCCAACTTGCACGGCGCGCCACCTTGCAGAAACGTCCTGAAAACCAACGTCATCAACACCCAGCGGAGGAACAGGCGTGGAGATGGACCAAAATGGGAGGGAGGGAGGGAGGTCATTTTCAAGCTCCCACAGGGCACCCTTCTGTAGGCAGACCCATCCCCTGGGGAACGTGTGAGGTAAGTGAGACGCTGGGTCCCCAGGGCCTGGGACGCTTCCTGACCAGCTCCCAGGGGAGGCTGCTGCCGCCAGCCCAGTGGCCCACTCGGGGCCGCAGTGACGGGCTCTGTGCAAGGCCCTTAGGACGGTGTGTGGCTGGGTGGGAGCCTGGGCCCCAGATGCTGGAGCCAGACATGGAGGAGGTGGGGGAGGGGCGGGGGGAGAGTGGTGGGGGAAAACATGCGGGAAAAGAACGACAGGCATGCAGATTTGGACAGGCATGCAGATTTGGGCGAACAGAGAAGGCGAGACCATAATAAGGGGATGGCCAAACGAGGTCGTCTGAAAAGAACACCCCGAGCTCCGGCTTCTGTGGCAGCTCTAGAAGGGCACTGTCTGACACGGGCAGAGTGCAAGCCACGTGTGAGCTCCCACATTTTCCCAGAGTCACATTGAAAAGAGGGAAACAGTAGTAAAAAAGACGCGGAGGAAACTAATTTTAATGTATTAAATATATATTTAACATTTTAACATATTCACCCAAATATATCCCAAAATATTATTTCTGCATGTAATCAATAGAAAATTCGCTGATATCTTTGTAATCTCGCTCATTCCCTTTCTCACTCCCCTGCCCCGGCCGCCACACTGGGACAGATGGCATGGCGACCCTTTTTTCCTGCAGCTGCGC
Source organism: Sturnira hondurensis (assembly GCF_014824575.4). NCBI lineage: Eukaryota > Metazoa > Chordata > Mammalia > Chiroptera > Phyllostomidae > Sturnira > Sturnira hondurensis. The sequence continues at coordinate 3,013,118 of NW_028080037.1, forward strand.
TGGAACCTTAGCAGCCACAGGAGCGGCTCCAGGTCAAACAGATGCATTTCTTAAGTTATTTTTCTACACCAGTATTCAAACTCTGGGGGCATTCACGCAGACACGTGTGCTGGCGGCTAGGGTGCTGGGCCCCGCACCTCTGGGACTTTGCCACCCAGAGGGCGGCTCCCAGAGTGGCAGCCACAGCGAGTGCCCTGGGCAGCCGCTCAGGAACGGAGACTCCCGGGCCCTGCCCCCGACCTGAAGGAAAGCCTGCGTGCAGGAAGACCCTCCGCTGCCTCAGAGGTGTCCCCCAAGTTCGAGCAGCTTCGTCCTAGTGCACAGAAACGAGAAGTCCTTCCGGCTGCTCGGAAGACGCGTTTGAAAGCTGTGGTTTCTCATGTTTACAATACGTAAGAAGCCGAGACCAGAATTCCGGAGTGCTGTCTGCGGCTGAGTCTTCTTTCCCCTCCCCCAGGAGGACACAAAGGACAGGCCTCACAAGGATGCCCTCACCAGCAGCGCAGGGCCAAACACGGGCCTGAACCGACTGGCTCTCGCAGCTCTACGAAAAGTCACAATGGCCAGCTGATGGCACCAGAGCTCAGTGAGAGGGGGAGGGTTTTCTGGCAACGGCTGAACAATAAGTCGCGTTTCCAAAGTGTGTTCTGGTGCTCCGTGCAGAGCGGGAGTGAAAATAAGGCCGCCACCCTCTGCCTTTCACACCCAGCTCATCCTCCCTTGCTCGCGACTGAAATTCACGAGAGCCAAACACCTCCCAAAACGGCAGCCCGAGGGTTGGGGCTCCGGCCTGAAACAGACCTCGTCCTTCCCCAGACTGGGGGTGGGGGGGATGGGTGCAGCACCTTTCACCCCCAGTAAGAGAGTGTTCAGAGAATTCTCTCTCAGAGAAGACAAGCAACACAGGATGAGCCGGAAGTGCAGAGCGGCTGCCTCAGACTGGGGTGGGGGGGGAGAGGAAGAGGAGACCGCTCCGGGTCTGCCGGAGTTTATGGGCTTACTGCTACCCCGTTCAAGAGACAAGGAAGTAGATGAAGTCAACAAGGAAGTAGAAGAGAAAAGCTTTCAATTTGTGCAGTTACAACATCCCGATTTGGTTTTGTTTTTTAAACAGAAAACTCTGAATCCATAGGGAATTACACCTGTCCTATTTATGGCATCTAACAGGAACTTTGTAACTTATCACCTACACGATTAAAGTCAGAACTACATAAAAAGTAGCAATAACAACACTCTATTTTCTCCTAAGTCTCCCAGCCTCTGTTAGCAAATGATGCCACGTGTTTGTCTTGATACAAAGAAAGTGAGGCACACTCGCAGGTGGGTTACTTTGGAGACTGACCTTGAAGAGCAGCAGTCCATGTCTTGAAACTAACTCCATCCTTTCTCCAGCTTGTTCCTCTACTTTCCCTAACATCTCCAGATCTGTTCTCTCCTCGGCCCCTTACCCTCTCAACTTGTTGACTGCCTCTCCTGCTGTGGTCCCTGGAAGGCCACACTGCTCTGTGGTCCGCCTGACCTGCATCAATGTCTCAACCCACTGGGCACTTTTTCTCATCTGCAGATTGGAGGTAATACCACCCTGGATGAGGAATAAAAAAAAAACCAAAACACACGTGTGGCCACGAATGTAAAGCAATGAGCTCTTTCGATCCCTAAACTACAAAGCTCAGGAACCTCTTGACACACCACGTGCACTGCGGTCTTACCTACAAACCCACTGTGCAAAGGAATGGCTCCATGGGCTTTTCGTTTTAGAGCTCAGAGCGAAAAGGCTCCCAGAACAGTACCTAGTCAACATTTTACTTGGTAGGGCCCCATTTAACAAGTACTTGGCATCCCTGAAATTACCAAAGATGTGTTTCGTGAGGTCATAATTGTGGTCTGTGAAAGGTACCAAGGAGAAAATTATGATGCCGAGAACACAGCTTGACTTCCCAGCAGATTCAAGTGGAAAGAGCGAAACCAGCTTCATTGAACAAGCCCTGGTTTAAACAGAGGTATTTAGGAACTATTTAGTGTAATGAGAAGTCATGAAGGTCAGGAAAAGTGGGAAAATTCATAATCAAGTGTACAACTATCATGTCCTTCCATTAAAAAAAAAATCTTTTATTTATGGATTTTGGCTGGGAAGAAACATCAATTTGTTTATGCACTTATTCAATGCATTCATTGGTCGACTCTTGTATGAACCCTGACTGAGGACTGAACCCACAACCTTTGGTGTGTCAGGATGATGCTCTGACTAACTGAGCTACCCAGCCGGGGTTCCTATACTTAATAATTACACTACAGCTTAAAAGTTTTAGAACTCCTCATCTTTTGCTGTGGGGAACTGCTCTCCCAGATGACAAACTGTATATAAAAATCAGTGAAACAAAGTAACATCCTAAATTTCTTTATTCAGTCATACTCTCACATGGCCATGTAAGTATCATAAAATCTCCAGCATGGGGGTTACATTTAGATTAGATGAACACTTAATACATTTACAGGAATTTCTGAAGCTTTCTACATCTGTTTTCTAGAATCATAATTTCTTTAGACTTGAAAAACTACCTTTTTAGCTGTTTATAACACTTTGAAAAAGGCATTTTTTTCTCTATAGCCCAGTTAGTCAATTTCCACTTTGAAATTTTTTCTAAATTTTAGACCCTACCAAAGAGCTTAACCTAAGACATAGGGTGTTAAGACCACACAGAAATATTGCACTGCATTAACTGGTTAACAAAATAACTAGGTTAATCAGAATACTACTAGCTTATTATTAACACATTAATAGCTAAAAAAGTTATCTAAAATCCCACTGCCAAAAACAAAACAATAACACTCTCAAATTAAAAAGAGCCCATCTGGCCCTGTTGGTGTAGCTCAGTGGATTGAGTGTGGGCCTGCAAACTAAAGGATTGAGGTTCGATTCCCAGTCAGGGCACATGCTTGGGTTGCAGGCCAGTTTCCGGCAGGGGACGCACGAGAGGCAACCATACATTAATATTTCTCTCCCTCTTTCCTCCCCTTCCCCTCTAAAAATAAATAAAATTAAAAATTAAAAAAAAAGCCCATCTGATTTTGTAGCCAAAGTGATGACCCCATCCGTCTGGTGCAGGGTCAAAGAACTAACGACTCCTACCATCCACTTTGGGGGTTAATATCTTCCTTGTAAGAAAACACCTTTCCCGCGTGTGCTGTCTCAGGAATTCACACTTCTGTGACTGACCATTGTCTGTATTGTCTCAAATAATAGAGTTTGTGGTCAACTGAAACAAATGCTAAAACTGCACAGGTTTTTGGAGGTGGATATGAAATATGTTCCCTGAAAACAGCCATGTACTGACAAAATAATTCGACTTTGCTTAGGTGGACCAGGCGCATCTAAATGATAGGCCAAGCGGGAAGTAACTTAAAAGGTGAACTAGTTTGAAGCAAGGGGACTGAGCAGAGCGAATGAGATGGGCTGGGGGCCCACAGGGAGGTCTCTTCCTTCGGAAGACCTGGCAAGGGCAGTGCCGACACCTACTACGTGCCAGGCCTAAATCAACCCTGCTGCGTGCTAAGGGCGCCATAAGGCTCCTCTGAACAAGTTCCCAAGGATCGCTGCACTCGTCCTCGGTGTCGGTGGGAGCTGTTTTCTCCAGGGCCGTGGGCTTTCCCCTCCCTCCCTGACTCCAGTCCTCGAAGAGCCCCAGGGCCGACCCCTAGCAGCCTAGGGTAACCCAGGTCCAGGGACAACTGAGCTCAGACGCCTGGACCGGCTTCACTCCACCGCCAGCACGGCCACCCCCCGATCAGTTGGTTACGCGATTCAGGGACTCAAAGTAGGACACTCAAGGCGTCCGGATCCCCAGGCTCCTCTCCAAAGCCCTTGCCAATCGTGAGCAACCAGCGGGGTGCCTGGTTTCTCCGCAGACACTTACCTGGCCCCAGGACTGGCCTCCGCCCCCAAAATTCTACGGGGAACCAGAACCAACGAAGAACACCGATCACGATCTCGAGTCTGCGCGCATGCGCCGCACTCCAGTTGCGGCTTCCCTCACTTGAGGGTGGCTCATTCTTACGAACTACGCATGCGGGACGCTGAGGGTTCTTTCTCGCGTGGCAAATGTCCGGCAGCGAGACAGCCAATCAGACTAAAGAATTTGACATAAGCCCCGCCCCTCCCCGCCCAGTTCCCTGGCGTCGAACCTCCCTCTTTTGCCAGAGCCGAGGAGAAAAGAGGTAGGTACGCGCGCCGCGGCTTGGTCGTCTCCGCCCCCTTCCAAGCAGCCAATCGTAGGTAAGGCGCCGGGCGCGCGCACGCTCCCCTAAGTTTAACGGTCGCGAGAGGCCGCTGGCCCGACCCTGAATTGGAACAGCGGCCAGGTAAGCGGCCGTTCGCTTGCGGGAACTGCCGGTCTCGGGGGACGGGGGACGAGACTTAGAAGACACGGGCTTAGAGGAGCCCTGAGTGGACTGATGGGCTAGGGCGAGGGAGACGGCGGCCACACCGCGTACCCTCCCACAGTCCTCTGCCGTGTGGGGGCTTTGCCTGCGGCCGTGCGCCTTTTCTGGAGTCGGTGCCCTTGAATGACACCCGCGTGGCCCAATCGCAGAGCTTCTCTCCCCGAGGGGCGGGGGTCTTGTGGGATCGCCCCCTTTTCTCTTTTTTTGAGGAGTTGCCTGTGCTCACTTGAGAAATCAAGACGGTAGTTAGTGGGGCGGTGGCTTCCTTGCGGTCCACCAGCCACGCGACTGCGTGGGTTCTCCTTGCCGTGTCGCCTTGACCGGAGGGCTGGCCGTGAGCGTGGCAATGCCAGGATCTGGCCTCCAAACCTCTGAAATCGGCTCTTCCTTCCCCAGCAGCCTCCCAGCAAAGCAAAGCTGCACGCTAACTTGGAGAGCAGCAGCCGAGCCCGACCAGCCGTTGCCTTTTCCCCCAGCTCCTTTTGTTTTTTAACTAGTGGGAAGTGGGACCAAAAGTGTCATATTTTGTTGCCATGAGCTATAAAAATGTGTCTGTGCTTCTACTTACCTCCATGAAGTTTTCTTTAAAAGTTTTTTTCGCATCGTATATTGATAGGGGTTTCCCCATCCCTTCAAGCACCACCCCCCCAGAGAGACCTCACTGCGTTTAAAGTGGTTTTCCGCCTGGATCCCCTGCATCCGGATGATCTCAGCTGGGAAAGAAGAGATGGGTGACGGGTTCTCGTCCCTAGAGAGCTTTTGTTTTTCTGGTAGAAGAGCAAGGTGACTTGAAGCCAGGAATTTTCGTTGCCAAGTTGGAAGGTGCAGCCCCCGACGTTTTCAATACCCCATTTGTCGTGGGCGATGGGCTGAAGCCGCTGGGGAGGAACCCATTGAGTTAGGTCCGGTTACCCTTGGCTCTCACACCTGTCCCCGAGGGCCGTGGGTCCTTATGAGATAATGGTTTCAGAGTCGTGCTGTGTAAAACTAGGCCCTAGCAAGTGGGGACCTGGAGGAACCAGAATAGTAGATAATTTTTTCTCTTATTTCATTCCCTGAACTTCCCATTTTGTAAGCATCGTAGGTTTCCTTTTTCTGTTGCTTTAAAAAAATTTTTTTTGTAATACATGAATTTTCTAAGAAGGGGGTGTATTGTTAAAGCCAAAATGCCTGTGTATGCCTAGTGGCAATTCAGTTTTTGTGGATCTGGCAAATAGTTTTTAAAGAAGTAACGTGTGCACCCAGTACAAAAGACTGCAGTGCAAATGCACTTCTTCCGCTACCGCCTCCTGGGGGGGGGGGGGACCATGGTTAACAGCTTAACTGTCCGTGTTTTCTTTCTTTCTTTTTAAAGATTTTATTTATCTTTAGAGGGGCAGGGAAGGAGAGAGGAAGAGACATATCAATGTATGGTGGCTTCTCGTGCGTCCCCTGCCGGGAACTGGCCTGCAACCCTGGCATGTGCCCTGACTGGGAATCGAACCTCCATCCTTTGGTTTGCAGGCCCACACTCAATCCACTGAGCTACACCAGCCAGGGCTTTAACGGGCTGTTTTCAATTCCAAATTAGATTCTAAGTAGTTCCCCTTCGACTGTTCACTGTATAAACCAACAGGCAAGAATTAATTAAACGGACAAGGCCTGTGGGTATTCCAAAGGTTACTTGGTAACACTGTGTCTAGAACCTTGATTATTAAACACATACAATTCTGTAATATTACCTGGAAAAGATGCTGTTTTGCAAACCACCTTATTGTAGATTTTAAAATTGAGATCTTGTTCACATAACATTCATTCTCTTATACGACTCGTTGGTTTTTAGTGTATTTGCAGAGTTGTGCAACCATCACCACTGTCTGATTCCGGAACTTTTCACATTGTAGCGTGTTGATCCACATTGTCGCACGCCTCCGCACTTCATTTCATTCTTCCTTTTTTGTTAGCCCTTCATTCCTTTTTTTGGCTGAAAAAGGTCCCTTTATATGGCTTCACCACATGTGCTCACCAGCCATCAGTTGAAGGACATTCGGGGTGTTTCTGCACGTTGGCCACCAGGAATGCTGCTGCTCTCCTTACTGTAGCTTCTGTAATGAGGTCAAGGCCTCCAAAGTCATGACAAGATATTTGCCAGGTGTATTGGCTTTTTAGTATACCTTTTTCCCCCATTCATTTTCAGACTCTTGGAAGCTTAGGACATTTCACAGTTCTGAATGTTGGCAACTGAAAATGCTGGTAGACGATGAAGCCTCTGAAGATGACGCGGATTCAGTTTCTTCAAACGGTGAAAGAAGCTACACTTTCAAATAAGAGCATAACAATTTCTGTACGCTGTGGAAGATTTTGACTTAGTGAATCCCTTATAAAAAATTTCATCTTCTGTAGGATTTGATATAAAAATTCTCCCTACTCTCTTGGACTGAACTTAAATACTAATAGGTAAGGATGGGATAAGTAGGTTTTTAAAAAAACTGTATTAACAAGTCAGTATAAATTGATTTGCATGGATTACCAATTTATTCACATAGTGTCATAGTTACTGATTTATATTAAAAACAAACAAACAAACAAAATAAACAACCGTAATCAGGAACTGTGGAGGGACAGGTAAGAAGAGTTTAAGCCCTCCCAGGTTTTTTATTTCTGCCAGAGGTGTGTGCTTTCGCAGGGGATTATTGTGAAAAAGGACTTGTTTTGCCAACTGTACTGTTCTTACACTTTTTTTGTTTTCAGCAGATTACAAGAGTATTTTAAAAACTTAGTTGCCTAAATGTTGTTTCTGCATTTTTAAGTTAACAAGACAAATAATGTTTACTGTTGCAGAACTAGCTCACCAGTCTGAAAAGTAGCAATTAAAGTTGAATGCCAGAAAGTAAACAAAAAGCAAAAAAACAGACTAAGTTGAAAAGTGGATGCTGTCAAACAGTGCATTTTTTAAAAAGATTTTATTTATTTATTTTTAACGTGAGGGGAAGGAGGGGAGAAAGAGAAACATCAGTGTGTGGTTGCCTCTCACGTGGCCCCACTGGGCACCTGGCCTGCGACCCAGGTATGTGCCCTGACTGGGAATCGAACCAGCAACTCTTTGGTTCACAGGCTGGTGCTCAGTCCACTGAGCCACACCAGCTAGGGCCATTTCTTTTTAAACTGTAACACGTTTGGTTTGTTTTTAATCAGAGCTTGTTTGTTCTGATTTTGTACATAGTGTGACAAGATTGATTATTTAGTTTCTAAATTTACAGCAGCTTAAAAACAGCAGAGAGACAGGTTCTATTCGAGGAAGTCAGCTGTGAAAAACAGGCACAATAAAATGCAACAGCGGTCCGGGGCCCACTGGTAAAGGGGCAGGTGCCTCTGCACACAGTAGGTCTTGAAGAAATCACGCTAAGTGAGGTCAGCCCGCCAGTGAAAGACAAATACCATCTGATCTCACCCCAGGAGGACTGTCCGAACAAAGTTAGCTAATGAACAAAATAGAACCACAGGCGTGGAAACGTGGAACAGACTGACAGTGATGGGGGGCAGGTAGTGGTGGAAAGGGGGAGGGGCTCGACAAAGCACGAGTGAATGCCCCACAGACTCGGACCATAGTGTGGGAATTGACTGGGGGAGCGGGGGGGGGGGGGGTGAGGGCAAAGGGGGGAAGGCTGGAGAGCACCGTCCTCTTCCCCAGGACCTCAGGAGCCTGTTCCTCCCCCANCGCGCGTGGAAACGTGGAACAGACTGACAGTGATGGGGGGGGGCAGGTAGTGGTGGAAAGGGGGAGGGGCTCGACAAAGCACGCGTGAATGCCCCACAGACTCGGACCATAGTGTGGGAATTGACTGGGGAAGCGGCGGGGGGGATGAGGGCAAAGGGGGGAAATCGGGACAACTGTAATAGAATAACAATAAACTAAGAAAAAGGAATGGTGTATTATAAATTTCTTTAAAAACTTGTTCATTCTCTGCCTTCCTCAAGGAAAATATATAAATACATAAAATACGAACATATATAAAATAAAAGGAGGAGGGGTAAATTAAAGGTGGGGGAACAGGTGTGGGAAATGGCCCAGGAGGGATGTCTGCGGAGGTCACCTGGACCCCCTTGCAGAAAGTCGCTGTTTTGCTTCCTGTGCTGCTGGGTGGGCCCTTGGAAGCCCGTTGCTAGGAGAAAACCCTTTTAGAACCTAGCGTTCGCTGGGAGGAACCTAAGTGTTCCTTTCTAACGAAAATTGTAACAGAACTTGCCCAACTTTTCCCTGCAGTTAAATTGGCCAAACTTAAACTCAAATAATATTAACCTCTTCTGGGCAACATATCTTGCCCTTCTTTGCCTTGAATTTTTATTGATATTTTCCTGGATCCTAATTCTGTGTTGCTGTTATTCTCATTAGTGTCCACTCTCTTACAAATTCTTTGTGAAACAGAGTATCAGTAAAGAAATAAACATGGAATTTAAATAAATTTTAATGTCCTTGATTATGCTTCTTGTGCTTTTATAAAAAAGTTCCCCTGGAAAGAATCAGTGGTGTTTTACACACTGAATAGGCCCAATTTGTCCTGGATATTTGCTTCTAATTTGCTTGGCACAACTTTTATTCCAGGGTGTGGGGAGATAAGCATCAGCTTATCACAGCCAATTAGAGGATCCCATTAACAGGACTGGCCGTCTTTCTGGGCAGCGGGGAGAGGATCTCCCCGGCCATAAAGAGCTGCCCTGACAGCGCAGTAAATAATCCCGGCGGTAATTCAGATCCCCACCCTCTAGGTGTTTCTTATTACTTAGCAGAAACTTTTATTTTCTGTTGGTACTTCCGAGTGGTCTCTCACTATTGAAAAAGGCCCTTCTGTTGTGTTCTTGAAAAAAATTAAAAGCTGCCTGTCTTTTTACTGCTATTTTTCTTTTGTGGACAAACTCTCGGGATCAGATTTTCAACAAACGAGGTGCCATTAAGACGGATTAAATGTCCGTGGTTTTGTACTGCTCTGCTAAATCTCGAACTGCTGAATTATTCAACTCGTTGGTAGAATGAAGAAAACCATTTGAATTATTTATGTTCCAACAGAAGTAGTCCCCACCTTAGTACAAATGGGGTGTCCTCCTTCTCAGGGAAAACCGGACCGTCTGGAACTCCAGGGAGCGCCGCAGCCCTGACGCCTTTCATGCCGGAGCTCCGGGACAGTGGGGAGACCGCCTCGGGCCCGTGGGAAAGCTGTGAGGTAGCGTGTTCCTCTGGTGTGGTTTGGGGTTGTAAACTAGCTGTGAGCGTGGCTTTCCTAAACTACTAAACTCTGAATGACTAGGAATTTATATCCTGCAGAGCATGACCCTGAGTCTATTGCTAAGGTGACCAAGTGTTTAATTGGGTGATGATACTGGATGAATGTGAGAACAGTGATCAAAGTATGTCTTAACGATACCTTAGTGGTTAGATATACTAAGTTATATTGTACGTATGAACTAAAATGTCTTTGTTCGGAGACATTGAGAGTTACTAATGCTATCATGGATCCTGATGTTTTAAGTAACCAATCCGGGATTGTCATCATTTTGAGAAACTTAAATTAGAGCATTCAAAGGACTTTTATAAGTTAAGGCTTCTACACTGAGTCACATTGAGTTTTCAGGGCAGTGGTCCGTAGGTTAAATTGTGATATAAAAACTTAGTTAAGAGAATCTTTTGTTTATATATATTTTGCTTCATGGAATGATGCCCAAGATAGACTTTTCCAAGGCTAGATTTGGTAATGCTTAATAGAAATGTATAAAACATTATTATTCAAGTCTTTAGAGTATAGGATATTTTGTTTTAAATGCTAATCATACTTTTAGAATCCTAATTTTTTAATTATTTACTTTTAGAGAGAGATAGGAAGGGAGAAAGAGGAAAACAGGGACTTGTTCCACTTACTCATGCATTCATCGGGTGGTTCTTGAATGTGCCCTTACCAGGGATCGAACCTGCAGCCTTGACGTATTGGGATGACATGCTCACCAACTGAGCTACTCAGCCTGGGCTAGAACAATAATTTGTGTTATTTTCTTCATGTTTAGTAAAGATTGAGTACTTAATTTTTGTAATGCAGGCATGTAGTTGATTATTCAGTAAAGAGTTCTTAAAATATTTTTTACTTTGACAGAATATGAAATATTCTTTTTGCCACTTCAGTAACATTTCTCATTTGTTTTGTGTGTTTTGTAGGATTTTTGTTGGCTACAAAAGCAAAAGCCTCTGATGGAACATTTAGTGTAGGGTTTCAGAAAGAGGCTGAGGGCTAAGGATTGTTCTGCCGCTGGCGCGGGGCTGATCTCCGTTGTCACAACACGAGACCGTGGCGGAGAGCCCCGCAGACGGCCGGACCTTCCCGCAGACGGCCAGACCCGGCCTGTTCTTTTTGTGGAAGCTCGTCTCCTGCAGTCCTTTGATGGGTCGCTGCTTAACTCGGGAGGTTATTTTGGGAAGGAATCTTTAACACATTTACATAGAAATATTGTACTTTCATATAGTCTTCTAAGTACTTGCTAATATTTCTGTGATTCTGAGACTTTTTTTCCCAGTTTCACATTTGTTAGAAATTTTCCAAGCAAGGAGGGCAGGACTGAGGGTGGGTGGGGTGGGGGGAAGTGGTGGTGGGGAAATGGGGACAACTGCATTTGAACAACAATTAAAAATGATGAAAATTTTTTAAAGCACATCATTAATTTGTTTTAATTAGTTAATCATGTTAACTAGCATTGCTGGTAATATATAACAGTGATGCTGTCTATCATTTATTGTCTGTCTGCTGGGCATTCTAGCGGCCACTTTTTGGCAGTGGCATGCACCTTTATTAGAGCCAAAGCCTTCTTTTTATAACAGTTTAAAAAGTAACATGAACAGCCCTAGCCAGGACCTCAGTTGGTTAGAGCACCACCCTAATACATCGAGGCGGCGGCTGATCCCGGTCAGGGCGTGTGCGGGAATCACCCAGTGAACTCGTAGACGGGTGCAGCGGCAGATCCGGTTTCTCTGTCCCTTCATCTGTCTGTCTGTCTCTCTCTCTCAGCCTCTCTCTCTCTCCTTCGCTCCCTTCCTTTCTCTCTCTAAAATCAATGAAAAATAAAATAATATGAACAAAGCATCCTGAAATGTACAAATAATATAACCTGCCTACACCTACTTAAAAGAAACCATAGTGTCCAAACTGCTAGAAAGGCAGGGCGAAAGGGGTTTATAATAAGATCCTGTGTGTTGCAACAGATGAAGATTCGGGCCCATCGCCGTTAGAAGGCAGCCTGGCGTCCACCCCTGTGCGGCCTCGGCCTGAGGCAGCTGCTCCGAACAGGCCAGCATGGCCCAGTCGCACCAGTGACCCCAGACTGCGGTCGGTGACAGGATTTCTGAAAAGGAGACCATTTTCTAATACGGCAGTGAAACAAACTGAGTCCTAGTAGGTGCGTTCCTGGACAACTTGGTGATTTATAACTGCAAAACATAATGACTTTTATAGTAAAAAATGGGCACAATCCTTCATGGTGGGGCTGTCCTGTGATTCGCATCTCTGGGCCCCGCCCACTAACACTAGTAGCGACTCCCGGCTTTGTGGAGGCCTTGACCTCACCAGTGTCCACAATGCCGTTTCCCCCTGACACCACCGCTTTATGGGCATCCTGCTTAGATCTGAATCTGATCCTCAGCCCTCTCTGAGCAAGTCATTCCCGATAAGTCAGGAAACTGAGGCACAGAGGAGTTAGACTTACTTGTTCAGGACCACACAGGCCGAGGGGAGCGCTGGGAGTCGGACCCAGGGGGTCAGGTAGGCCCAGTGGGGTTTTCAGGCTAGTGGGCCCCTGTGGGCCCCCATTCTGGCCATCGGCACCCAGAGACCACCTGCAGGAGGACGCCAGCCAGGTGCTTGTTTCCTCCGACCGAGCGGGAGAGGCAGGTGGTAGTAATTATTTTAGCTTGAAATGACTAATAACCCCTTTCAGTAGTTAAGTGACTAGTGTTATTCACTGCATGTATAATGTTCTTAAATTAGTTTATTTAAAATTAAAATATTAATGATAAAATCTGCCTAGGAAGAAGAAATTCTGCACTAATTTATATCCTGAGTAAGCTCTATTCATCTGTATCCTAAGTAAGAAAATGATAATAAGGGTGTGATTAATATTAAGTGCTTCACATAATCTTTTTGTTATGTCAGTTGTTATTGTCATTATTGTAATTTAGTTTCATGTGAATAGTAACTGTATCGGGTTAAAAATAACCCCTAATGTGTTGCTTGGGTTTCATGTAGCTTAATAAGAAAACTGTTGCTTACTTCTGTTCCTTTGGATTCCTGTAAGAGTTTATATTACAGGCAAGTCAAGACCATAAGGAACACAGTTTGATCTAGCCTACCTTGTCTCGGAGTTAGCTGATTTCGAATTCACACTTCCTGTTGGTCCCTTCGTCGTTTCTTCTGAGGGTTTGCTTTTCCAGTGCAGAGGTCCCCCTTCACCCAAACCCTGTTGCACAGGTTTCAGCCTGGCTCTGCTCCATTGGGCGCTGTGGGTGGCTTTGCCCTGCGCGTGCAGGGCCAGGAGAAGTCCGGCTGCACGCTTGCTCACCTTGCTGTGTTCTGGAGCGCCGCAGCCTGAGTGGGGCAGGCATGGGGTCGAGAAGTTAACACTGAGCAGAGGCGCCCCTTCCTGATGGTGGTCAGTGCTGTGGGGGAGTGAGCAGGGTGATGGGGATAGAGGAGCTCTGAGCACGGTGAGGGAAAGCCAGCGTATTGGGGGCTGGGAGGAGAGTTTTCCAGGTAGCAGCCGGCAAGAACAGAGCTTTTGGGGCAGGAGACAGCTGGGCATGTTCGGGGGACAGACAGAAGCCAGTGAGTTTGGTGTGTATTGAGCAAGGGAAAGAGCCCTGGGGGGAAGCTGGGAGGCGTGTCTGAGCCAGGCCATGTGGGCCCTGCAAGGGAGGACAGGAGAGAAGGTACCTGCAGCCCAGCAGGGCCAGGGTCCACGTCAGCTCCTGGTTGGCACTGCGAATTACTGCCCTGGGCCTGTTACTTAAAGCACGTTGGCCTAGGGGCCAGCTCAGACTGTGGGGACACCGTGCCCGTTTCCTGCCTCGCCCGGCTCAGTCTCACTGCTGGACCACCAGCTGCCCCTGGGAGCGGGAAGGGCGGGAGAGACGGGGGGGGGGGGTTCCGGTGGCTCGGGGGTCTTCAGTCGTTTTCTCGTCCCTTTTCCAGCTGTCGTGCTTTGAAACATACCAGTATCTGACTTTTAAAGGGGTTTTTCCTTTAAGAAAGATAAGTTAGGGGTTAAAATCTTATAATACCAGGCTATTTCTTGTTGTAAGATGTGGGATTCTTTTTTTGGTATAAGTTAGTGTTTAAGAAAATCATTGGCAGTTACAAGGAAAGGAAGAGGAACACGTAAAATATACAAGATGCCCTGCCTGCCCTTGGTTGTTCTGAAAGGACAGCAGAGGACACCAGACACAGGCCATTGGAGAGGTGGGGCCGGCCCAGACCTCCACCGCCACCCCCGAGAAAGGGTGCCCAAGCCCGTGTCCTGGTATTTTTGCATTAAATGTGGTTTTGTGGCTCTTTAACTCAGCTTACAAATTTTACATGAGAAATACACTTTTTAAAAAAGCCCTCTCCCACTGCAGGGATTTTTCTGTGAAATATTAGATTAAAAGTGATTTTTCACTAAAATATTGTATCATTTAATAGGCCAGGTGGTTACAGCTCTTCAGTTTGGTGGAAAAACAGTGCCAAGAACAGATAGCAGCCCAGCAGGAGCAGTTCCACAGCCAAGTTCAAGTAAGTCGTCGTTTGCACCGAGTTGGGGTTTGCAGGAACCGTGGGAACTTGACACCAGTCGTGTTCACCCGCCAAAGAAAGAGAGCGGACGCGTTATCCCAGGGTGACAGCGTGCTTTTGGACACTGTTTTCGTAACATTTGGGTATGAAAATGTGATGTTTAATATACTTCCTTACCTAAACCTGTGATTTTTTATTTTCAGCGGATACGGGAGGAGATAAGAAATTTAGTCAAGTTACAGAGCAGTGGTGCTTCGTGGGCTTCCTGTGACGGGAGGTCTTTAAACCAGCAGACACCTTCAGAGAGGCAGATGGGTTTTTTTTCTGAAAACAGTGACAGAAATGAATCTGTTCTCAGTTACCCGAAGTCGGAAGAGCCTGAGATGCAGCAAGAAACACCCACGCCGCACCCGGACTGCAGTGTGGACAGCAGCTCGGTGAGCAGTGGCTATGGGACCTGCTGTGTCTCGGAGTTAAACGCCCGCAGATCAAAGGGCCCCCCAGAGTTCATGGAGCCCGGGGAGGCCTCTGCTGGGCAGCGCGGGGCACCCGCTGAGCGGGCCTCATCCCCCGCGGACGGTGCGAGAAACCAGCGTTTCTACATACATGCTCCCCAAGAGTTCGGTGCCTCCTTAAAGGAAGATATTTCCATTTTTCCTGGTGAATTTGAACACAGTTTCCTTGGTGAAAGTAAGATTTCAGAAGTCTACTGTGGGAAAACAAATAGGTGAGTAGAATTTCTGCATCATTTGAAGGGAGTTTGACTTGTTTATTACACTTAGAATCTAGTAAATAAAGCTCCTTTTAGTTGGACTGTGGTAGAAGGAGAGTGTTTGAACACTTATCAGTGTTACCGAAGTCTCTGAGTTAGTGCCTGTGGGAACCGAAACACGCAGAGCACGTCAGATGCCAATGACGCCGCCCTCTCCCGTCTGCAGCGTCAGAAGACGGCTAACTGCTCGGGGGCCTTCCCAGAGCAGCGTGCCCCCCATTTCCTGGTCACTGTGCACTTGCTGAGCATGGCGGGGTGGGACCGGGTCACACAGACTGCCACAGACTGTGTGGATTGTCAGTCACCATTAGCCTTTCCCTTCCCTCTGCCTTTGGTGACGGTGACGAGAAGCTGGAAAGGACGTTCGGGGGGGCCCACAAGCGTCCCCCCTCCTTTGCTGTTAGGAAACAGCTCCAGGCTCTTTCTGCAGCTTAGGACCTGCGCACGCTCAGTGTGGCGCGTGAGGGGTGACCTCAGCTCACTCTCCCCAGCAGCAAAGCTGTAACGTCATGGGCACAGAAGCTGAAGCAGAGCCACCTGAAGGGAGCACGTGCAGGAGAGGGATGTCCCAAGTCCTCGCAAGGGACCGAGCAGACCCAGACAGCACCCGTGGAGCAAGTGGGTGCCTTGGAGAAAGTAAGTGACGAGCAATTGGCCGGCCCCGCCCCCGCCGCCGCCTCCGTTCTGCGGGGTGTGAGCCTGCTGGTTGGCACCACTGCCCAGGCCTTTTCTTTTGCTGGCGGAAAGGGGTGGGGACCGCAATCTGCTCTGAGTGCTGGTTCTTTCCCAGAAATCAGAACTAAGGAGGGATAACATACCAGAAAAAAAAATAAAGTGTTTCATAAAGGCCTTAATTCTTTTTCCACTGCAAATGTCCACATTTAACCCGAGAGTAATTGATGTAATTTTTAAAAAGGTCAAGCAATTTGTCCCACTACTCAGTTGTAAGAGGCAGTACTGAATGTGTGAAGGCTCTAAGACGCCTTTATATAAAAATGTTGAAGTTTGGGCAACTGAATTTACAATGTAGTCCAGATTGGAAGAGATTCAGTGTTTAACTTCTCTGGGGGCCTTTTGCTAATACAGTAACTGCTTTCATTAAAGAGTTAAAGATACTAAGTTTTAAACATCTCTAGAGCCCTTCTGGCCTAGGTCATAGAAGAATGTTGTTTGGTATAGTACATTGAAGTTGGAAAATCGGGTTTCTTTACACACTGGCTGTGTCTTGAGGAGCTGATACAGCCTTTCCATCATCCGATGAAACAGGCGACCGAATATGAGCCCCAAGAAGACAGTTGCTCGGCCGTCGTAAGGCCGTTTGTTCCTCTTTTCTTTCAACACGTTGCCTTTCTTCACCCCAGACACCCAGACTCCCTGACACCACCAGTCCCTGAGCCTCGGCGTGTGTTGGGAGGGGCTGCGGGGAGGGGCTGCGGGGGAGCTGTGCCCCTGGCCTGTGTGCCGCCCGGCACTGTGCCCTTGTTTGGTATGAGAGTGTGACGGTGCCCGGAGGTGGGGCGACAGTGGTTGTTTTCAGTGCAGGGGGCGGGTGGGGAGGGATGCTGTTCCTGGACACATTGGTCCTTCCCCTCTGTTTTCCCCTTACCTCAGTCTCAGCGGGTGGAGACCCCCTCTTCTGTGAGTTTGGGTTGGTGGTAGGAACTGGGCGGAGCCACAGGCTGTCTCCTGCGTCTTCTGTCACTGTAGTTCGGTATTGTTCCTTGGAGCCCAGTGGTTTCCAAACTTCGCTGCACACTGGACACCCGAGGAGCTTAAAGATCTACCTGTGACCCCAGGTGGTCAGCCCTCGGTGGTGCAGGTGTGAGCTGTGAGCAGGAGGTGGGTTGTCCCGGTGTCAAAGCTTGCGGACCACTGGCCTGGCCTGATTGTCCTGGTCCACTGGGCGGTGGGGGATCAGAGCCGCAGCAGCTGGGTTGCCCCGGGAGGCCTGCCTGGGCCCGCACAGAGGGGCGGTCCCCTCCAGTGCTCCTTTTCTTTGAGCGTCTCCTGGTCCACAGCTGAAATGCATTCTTACCTGCGTAATTCTGAATCAAATTCTGTGGGTTCACAGAAGTTGGAACTTTCCTTTTTATTTTGTCTTTCTTTCCTTCCATTGTTTTTTCTAGGTTCAGTCTAGACCAGGGGATCCTTTCCTTTTTTTAAAAGATTTTATTTACTTTTTTTAGAGAGAGGGTGAGGGATGGAGAAAGAGGGGGGAGAAACATCAGTGTGTGGCTGCCTCTCACACGCCCCCTACTGGGGATCTGTCCTGCAACCCAGGCATGTGCCCTGACCCGGAATCGAACTGCGACCCTTTGGTTCTCAGGCTGGCACTCAATCCACTGAGCTACACCAGCCAGGGATAGACCAGGAGATGCTTATGCTCAGAATTCTCTCGGGGTCTGAGATTTGTTCTGGTACTTGGTAGTTTGTTTAGGGCACTAGCTGCTCTGAGGCACCTCTTGAAACCGAGTAATGTTTACATAGGGATTTCCCGAAGCCCCAATCTTTGTTGCTTTGGTCTGGGACAGCTGGTGTGTCCCACACCCTGCTGGGTTTTCAGGTGAAGGGCAGGCTGAGTCAGCACCACGGGAAGGGCCTTCCGAGTTGCCCCACGCTTTCAGTTCTCACAGCCGGGCCTGCTCGCTGCAGCTGCCCCTCATTTGCCAAGGGGAGCAGGGCACAGGAGGCAGCATGTCGTGCCAGCCCCCTGCCCACTGTGGGCACTGCCCGCAGCCACTCTGAGCCAGAATCGGAAGAGGACAGCAGTTCCCTGGGCAGTTTTCACTTAGTTGGTGCCAGTGCCCTGGTCCTGGCCTTACAAGGACTGAGATGGACAGGAATTGGAACGGGCGGGCCTTTTAGTTGAGGCGGAAAATGGCCCAGGAGTTTCTCACTGAGGAAGAAGGGCTGTGCGGTGCCTCAGGAGGCCGAGGGGAGGCGCCCCTTCCTCCTCGGCAGGTGGAGAGTCGTCTCTTCGGGGGCTGTCACCTCTGCCCTGCCACGGACAGGCTTCCATAGGCGCTGACTGTCTGATGGTGGGGAACTGAGAAATCTCCCGCCACCGTGGTCCCCTCACAGCCCCCCCCCCAGAGCACGGGTTCCATGTGGGTGCCAGGGCCTCCAGCAGAGAGCCTGGCTCAGAGCCCCCCGTCAGACTGGGTGGTGAGCATCTGGGCCTCTCCGGGTCCCGTCACCAGCCGTTCGAACGCACGAGGCAGTCCGCCGTTTGACACACATGTTAGTCATTGCTTGTGGTTTTCAGAGTCGACCTGATTTATTGCAGCTTGAATGGTCAAATGAGTCAGTACAGCTCTTACATCAATTTTATACCAAAGACTTGACTTCCAGGCACCTCAGATTTCGTGTGGAAGTGGGTGGCAAATTATAACTACATTTCCATTCCAGGCTCATTGAATAATACCTGCTCCCAGCGTTTTACTTCTAGCTCCGCAGAAGACCTGAGTACACTTTGTAGACTGTGTAGTAAAAGAGAATGGTTCACTACTGATGCCAGCCGTTTGGTGTTCTGGTAACAAGAGGGCCAGCCAGGTCCTCTGTGCCCGAACCTCTGGTAGGTCTTGCCCTGGGTCTGTCCCCGGGGTGCTCCGCTGTCGCTCACAGCTGTCCCTGTCGTTTGCAGTTGGAGCTCGCTGCTGCCACACAGCCCCGTGCGTTTTACCTCCGTGAGCCAGATGGATGTCCGGGCTCTTGGATGTCGGAGGCAGGAACAGGTACGGGCACTTACACTCTTAGAAAGTGTTTGTTTATGTATTTTTAACCAACCACATTTCCCGGTGGGTGAGGGTCGTGTGCAGTGAGCTAGGTGGCTCCTGTCAGTGCCCCACATGCCACCCCTCTGGTTGCCGGGCCTCCTTCCTGGTGTCCCCGGGGCTGTAAACACCAATGATGTGCTTCCACGGCTATTTCAGACAGCCCAGAATCCTCTCAGCGGTGCCTCAAAATGACTGAAGAGGTGCAGGCCCTCTGTGGGCCGTTCTCCACTCTCTGTGCACCTCAGTCTCCTGGGGGTTTCACATTGTGACTCCTTTGCCACACCCTCCACCCACTTCGTCAGATGGATTAGCTGTGCCTTCCGAAAACTGCCCAACCCCAACCCCCTTTGCTCCGACTCCCTACCTTAGAGCCCGTCCATCTGTCCCACCCGCTCCTTTGTACTGATGAGCCAGGGCACGTGACCTCTCTGCCCCTGACCCCGGTTCCGCTTCCCTTAGAGTTCGGGCCAGTCCTTACGGGGACCGGTGAGGACCTCACTCTGCTGCTCCCTCCCCATCTCTGCTCAGCTGGGGGCTGCTTGCTCACTCGCCAGAGGGGGTCTCATTCAGGGCTGTCCAACCCGTGGCTGGACACAGAATCAGAAATTTACTTAAAGCCTTTTCTTTTGTTCATTAGTTTTTGCTAGTGTTTGTGTAAGTAATGTGTGGCCCACAGACACCAAAAGGTTGGACGCCCCTGTTAGGGCTTTTGCCTTGGCTGCTTCCTGCACGCGGACTGTGCCACCCTGTATGGGAAGGCCTCAGAGGCCTCACAGATGGCTCCCATGGCCAGCTCTTTCTTAATTGTGACCCTTGCCATGAGGCCCCCGGACCCCCTGTTCAAAGAGAGCACCTGCCGCCCCCCCCCGCACCCCCTTTGGGTTTTTCCTTGACTCTGATTTTAAATGTGCCCTCCAGGGGCTCCCCACTCTCTAACTCTCTGTACGAAGTGTGGGATTTTCTCATTGTCGGTCACAGTCTCCCCGTCGCCCCCCGCCCCAGCCTGGCACAGTAAATGCTCCCTAAAGATTTCAATTGCTGTATTTTTCCATTGTTTCCTGTGAATCTGTACTATTCCTAAAGAAGTCGTTGTCTTTAAAATGTTTTACATTACGCTAGTTGATCTTGATGTGTGGCATCGCATTTTTAAAGTATCTGGGTCGTGAAGTTGGGACTCCTACAGGGTAGGCGTTCACAGGAGCCTTTCCGTGCAGACGCTCCTTACTCTGCGCCGACAGGCAGCACGCGTTCCTCCTGTAGTCGTCCTCTGCAGGCAGGTGAGTTGTGCTGGGAGCCTGCTGGTTCTCTTTCCTCACTCCTTCCCCTCCGTGTGCCGCTCGCAGGCCTGACGCACTGGGAGCTGCAGAAGGTAGACCTGCCCCACTCTGTGCCTGCGGCTGCAGCCCCGCCCACAGCCCCGCCCTCCTCCGGAGTGTCTGCCGGCCAGGTAAGCCAGGTGACTGAAACTGCGAGGGGTGTGTTTGCATTAACCACATGTGGGTAGTTTTCAGTTTCCGGTAGAGAAACGAGCATGGGCTGTCACTCGTGGTCACCTGCTCCCAGATTCTGTCCCTGCGTGGTCTTAGGGAAGAGGCTACAGAACAAATGGGGTTGGACATGCCCATGCGTGCTCTGTGCGGTGGAAGGAGGTGGTCCGTCCGGCTGTTCTAGGTGCAGTAGGAGGTCCCCAGACACACACCTCTGCCCCTGCTCTCGGACCTGCTGGTCTTTCCACCCTTCACTCCTCCCACTGCTCCGTTCGTATTCGGATTCTGAGCAATTCAGTTGGCGGAATTTTCTTTCAGTGAGAAAAGTCAGTATTTTATTTGAGCAAAGAAACAAAACTTTCCAGTACACCAAAGTTGAGATGCACACCTCACGCCTGTGTTTTGATCAGGTGATGGGCGAAGAGTAGGGTTGGGGAAGGGAGAGACTGTGAGCCCCAGGGACAGGCATAGACAGATGCCAGCAGACTCCCAAATGTCAGAGGCCAGAGCGGGTCAGAAACCAGCATGTCCCCCCTCGGGGAGGGAGCCAGAAGAGAGGCAGACAAACCCAGGGAGAAAGGAAGGGTGGGGGCGTGAGACTGGGCGGGGCTGGAGGGCAACAGTGGGGCTCCCCGTGTGTTGCTTCCCCCGAGACCTCAGTCACGAGTCCTATGTTTGTGGCCCTAAGGAGCCAACAGACTTACAACTTCCTGTTTCATAGGCTATGGAGAAAAAAACATACCTGTGAGACGGGTACGGTGCTTTCTTATCACTTAGGATTTCTGTTTTTTTCTATAGACAGAGCTTGAAATTAAACAGATTTTTACCGCAGAAGCCTTACATAGTAATATGTGAACAGGAAAACGTAGGTGAAGTAAATTGGTGAGAACGTCCTCGCCTGCAGAGGCTTGCCCTCCTCCCTGCTCTACAGCGTTGCTCTCTGGTCTCCACACTCCCTCTTCTTGGGTGACCTGGCATTTCTAGGAAAAGCACAGAAGGCCTTGGTGCTGGGCCTTGCCCGGCTTAGTGGTTCTGTGGGGCCAGCCTGCCTTCGACTCCCAGGACAGGGTGGCGGGGCGGGGGCACTGCTGCCCAGCGTGTCTGAGTCGCTGTCCCTTCGACAGCAGGTGTCGGGTTCTGGTGGAGTTCTGGGACACTCGCGTGGCCGGTTTCGGCGGCTTTGGTCGTTACTTATGAGCGGGCGGTGGCAGTTACGTCACACTGCCCCTTGACTGGAAGTGGGCGTGAGGCGCCATTCATGACAAGAGGCCTCCTTTCGGAGATGCGAAGATATGAACAGAAAAGAAGTCACCAGCACGGTGGCAGTGGCGGCTTGTGCCCACTCCTGTGAGCCCTGGATAGAGCGACTCCAGCCCCGTCACCCAGGCCCCGGGCAGGGGCTCTCGCCCCGGGGAGAGCTCCCACCTCGAAATGATTTAAGCCCAAGTTTGAATACTTGGAGCGTGGACCACTTCGCAGTGTTCTCTGCGCCTCGAAGCCCTGGTGTCAGGCCACCGAAGCACTTGGTCCTCGTCCGTCAGCTCCCATCGGGATGTGACTGCATGGCGAAGGGACTCCACCTCTGACGGCTGCGCCCTGAGTCGCAGGGAATGACTGGGGAGAAGGGCTCTTGCCCGGCCTCACCCCTCCCCTCCGAAGTCTGCTCCTGTCTCGGAACCAGGTTCTCACTGCGAGTAGGGGCTGCCTGGGGTTCTCTCTGCGGGGTATTCTGCCGCCGACGGCTTCGGGTCTAGGGACCCTGTACCGGTCCTCGTTGTCGGCTGTGAGGCCTTTTCATCGTGAGGGAGACTCGTTCTAAGAGGTTTTGACCTGCAAACCTTTATTTTAAATCTGACACCCAGAGTCTCAGTTTATTTTAAAACTTAAAAAAATCTCTTTATGGTGTTGATCTGAATACCAGTAAACTTTTTCATCATTGATAATACCATTTAAGTAATTTTGTTCCGTATCTTTAAGTTTAACACCAGTAATGAGATGAAGCCACCGTCACTGAAGGACATTTATCATAGAAAGCAAAGGGAAGACAAGCAGTTACCCGAGAGGGATCTCACCTCTGCTTCCAACCCCAACCGGCCGCCGGAGGTAAAGTTGTCGACACCCTGCCAGTGCCAATGCGCGCGGCTTCCTGACTCTGACTGTCCTGTGGCTCTGTTCTCCCCAGGGACCTCGGCCTGCCCACCTCAGCTCCCTGAGAGCCGAGGGGGAACCTCACTGTCTGTCGCCTGTCTCATTCCAGGTCCTGACTCTAGATCCGACGTTACACCTGAGGCCACGCCAGCAGGTTTCAGCGGTTCGGCCGCCAGGCTTTCTGAGTGCTCTCGATGACAGGCTGTCCTTCTCCCCAGACTCTGTCCTGGAACCCCTGTCTGGTCACTCGGACATAGACTCCTTTTCACAAGCAAGTAATGTCCCTTGTCAGCTGTCTGGCTTCCCGAAACCCCCTTCCCGGGCCAGAGTTTCACCCGTGGACTCATGGAAGAACCCTGCATTCCCAAATGAAAGCAGGGCCAGCTCCACGCTTCCCTCAGTTTATACTGTCACTAGTAATGACACCTCGGTCAACACTGTGGAAGAAGACAGCACTGTCATGGTAACTGCAGCCTCAATCAGTCGGTCCCAGCTTCCAGGTACAGCCAACAGTGTCCCAGAATGCATTTCATTGACTTCCCTGGAAGATCCTGTGATATTGTCTAAGTATGTATTTCAGTGGATGGCTTGTAATATTAATAGATTTTCTATGGTGTCTGCTTAAATGATGAAAATGATTTTTACTGAACTTCAGTAATGTATAAAATCTTAAGATTAGCAATAGCTAATAGTTAAAGAAATAGCAGTTTTAAGGTAGACCTAAAAGTTACATAATCCATGTGTTTTTCACTTTAGTAGTCGTCAACTTGTATATTAACCTATTCATATTTTCCGCGTATATCAAGGAAGAAGGCTGCAGAGGCTGCGTTTTTGCTCGGGAGAATGACTGTGTTCTTGGCTTCTCTTTCAGGAGAGAGAACGAGGAGGGCTTGCCTCACACATTTCTCTTTGCTCCCGCCAACAGCATTAGGCAGAACCTGAAGGAAAAGCATGCCCGACACATAGCAGATCTTCGAGCTTATTATGAATCAGAAATACATAGCTTGAAACAGAAATTGGAGGCAAAAGAGATTTCTGCAGTTGAAGATTGGAGGAAAACGAATCAAATTCTCATAGACAGGTAAAATTTTAAATGTAATAATAGTTTTAAATATAGTTTGACTGTGGCTCAGTGTGTTGAGTGTTACCCTACAAACTGAAAGATTGCTGGTTCGATTCCCAGTCAGGGCACATACTTGGGTTGCCGGCCAGGTCCCCAGCTGGGGGCATGTGAGAGGCAACCTGTTTGTGTTTCTCACCCTCTCTTTCTCCTTCCCTTTTCCTCGAAAAGAAAAAAAATAGAATCTTTAAAAATAAATATGTCATTTAACTATTAGGGTTCTCTTTCCCAAAATATAATATATTTGGATGATAAAACACTTTGAAAGCATGTGCTTCAGACTTGAAAATTTTAACCCCAAAACATGCTTGCCTGCATAATTATGTTTACCTTTTATAGAACCAGCCTTTTATAGACACAGCACAGCCAACACCAGGACAGTCACCTCCCGTGGGCAGAATGTGCCAGAACAGTTGAGCCGACTTTATGTAGAGGAATGTCGCTTCCAGGAGGGTTAGTGCTACACATGGGTCCCTAATGAGAAGTCGATGACTAATGTCCTGGGGTGGCTCTCAACCATTTTTTTGTACCTAAAGGCTCCTGAATCCTTGGAAGCAATTATCCTGTTAAAAAAAAACGACCATAGGAACACAGGAACACGGGGAAGAGTGGCCCTGCATTAGGGATAGCCTTACACCTATTTTAGAGAGAACGACTGACAAAATCAGACGCTTCAGTTAGTACAATCCCACCACTGCAACACACTTTACAATTAGACAGGAATTAGACTGCAAACTGTTCCAGTCTAGAGGACAGCAGAGACTTCTCACCTGGGGCAAAACAGACGACGCCCCTTGAAAGCAGTTCAGGAGGGAACCGCCGTCTTCTGGTCCAGCAAACAGCTGGCACAGCAGAATGCCGGGGAAAGGAGCCTGCACTGCAGAAGCTCGCCGGTGCCCTGCTGGTGGACTTGCCGTCTTCTCCCTCCTGAACGCCCACAACTTGCACTCTGCTGTTGGTGGTGGGAGCAGGGGTGCAATGGTAGAGAGAGGGAATTTGAAAAAGAGCCTGAAAAAAATCTAGGCCTAAGTTTTGTGTGTTTGGTTTTAGGTCTAAGTTTTCTAGGCCAAAAAAAAAAAGATAGGCTAGAAGTTTTTATTTTTTTGCTTCAGAAGGCAGACACGACCACAGGTACTTCCTGTTGATAAACACAAGTTTGAAAGACGCTCATCAGTAGACCTTGCTAGGTTAAAGAGAGGGTGCCAAAGAGGGCGCTTTCAACTGGTTTTTGGCACCAGTTCAATGCCATTTTGGGGTGTGGTGAAAAAAGAAACTATTTAGTACAAGTAGCCTAACAGTATTACAGCACGACTGTGAAATCTGGCCCCAAGAAGTCTCAGTTAGTGTTTCACTTTCACTCAGAGAACAGTAGTCTCCCGTAGAAAGTACTCCCCAACATAGAGAAGACCTGGCTTATATAGACAGAGGTCTCCGCCCCTGGTCCCTGATTGGTCTGTTCTCATGCAAATGAGGGTGCTGAGTTTTCACAGTTTGGCCCAGAGAGACTGTCCTGATTGGTCAGAGTAGAGCGGCTCTTATTGGTTAGGGCTGCACAGCTCCAATTGGATGGGGAGAGCCCCAGTCCCATTGGTTGAAGTACGCTCCAGGAGTTCGGTGTAAAGAGCCTGCTCAGCTGGCAGATGTACAGGGCAGGCTTCTCAGCAAAGTGCCGTTTGTGTGGGAGGCTCTTGTCCGGAAATGGCTACTAGGCTGTTTTGTTTTTGTTTTTAATTTGAGCGCAGTTAGCCGCCAGGAGCGCTTGTTGGTAGCCCCAGCGTTCACAGCGCCTAGTAGCTGATGGCTAGTGAAAACACTTTTATGACTGGGAGGTGCACATAAAGCAGTGAGAGCGGAGGGGAGGCCGTTGCAAGTCAGGGTTTTAGGCCACGGCAATACCGGAGGGTGCCGGAGCAAATGTGACGGTCGTAGGTTGGCGACGGCGCGGCATGGCTTTCCAGCGCTGCCCCTGGAGGGATGTGATCTGGCTCACAGCCTAGAGCCGTGCGTGCCAAGGCCGGCAGAGTCAGAACCAGAAGCTGTGGGCACGCAGTCTGCAGATTCGATTCACCGAAGACGAACCCCAGTAATGTCCGCATGCACGGCGTTTTTTTTTCAAATTTAGAGTTGCAGATTGGAGAGTCCCACCGGGACTGCATGTGGGGCCACCAACAGCAGTATCGTAGGCCGGCGGGGCGGCAGATTGTGCTTCTCACGGCCGGAGTCGGGTGTAGGGTGGGGGGAGGTCTCTGGCAAAGTGGAATCAGTGTGATAATGAAAACGGAGCATACAGTCAACACACCTGCACATAACTGGTGGTATTTCTTTCAAGAAAAGTTTTATCAGTGTTTCAGCCCCTCTGCCAACCATCGTTCTACCGTCTGTGCATTTCTGTGGATTTGACTCCCCTGGGTCAATTCCATTGTGTAAATGAAATCGTGCAATATTGGAGTTTTGCGGCTGGCTCGTGTCACTTAGTTTAATGTCTTCGAGGTTCATGCATGTTGTAGCCTGTGTCAGGGTTTCCTCCCTTTTCCAGACGGAATTGTATCCCATTACACAGGTACGTAGACACACACGGGGTTTTGTTGTGCACTGCCCTCTGAAGCAGCGCTGGGGCTGCTGCTCCGCCACTGTGGATAATGCTGCTGTGAACATGGGTGTGCAAGAGCGGTCTGTTCACATCTGCTTTGCTCACTCAGTAGTTCCTAGGCGTCTTTTCATATCACGGTTTGCTCTGGATCCTCCACTGCCATCAGGTTCGTTGGAATGCATTTGACGAAACACCTCCTGCGCCTTGGCTGACATGGAGCTGGTGCTGTGTGCTGCCTGGGGGAGTCCTGAGATTTACAGGACCGTGTTCAGGGAGAGGACTTGACCTTGTGACTGTCTCATTTCCATTTGTGGTCCCAGGTGCAGTCAGTTAGATGGTGCCCTGAATGAAGCCACGAGTCGAGTGAAGACACTTGAAAGCACAAATAACTTACTGGAAAGAGAAGTGGTGAGTGAGTGTTGTTGCTGTTCTAGTGTCTTCATGCCAAATAGCTGGTTTCTGAGCTCTTCAGAGGCCGATGAGTGGTTTTCATAGGAAGTTGGGTTAGTGTTCTGTATCCTTTTCTTCAGGACGTCCCGTTGTAAAGGTTACACTTGGAGAGCTGTCAGCTTCATGGGAGCCTATGATCTGGTACCCTTGACAGTTTCTACTTTTATTGGGGTATAAGTTGCCTATCACAAAACTCACCCCTTTAATGTGTACAACGCAGTGGTGTGCAGCACGGTCACAGTCAGTCGGAGAACGTCGTTCTCACTCGCAGAGAAACCCCGCGTGCTGCTCGCCCCCGGCCCCCCGCCTGCCTGCCCTCTGTCTCTGTGGGCGGGCCTGGGCTGGACTAACCCAGAGTCCTGGGGTCCAAGTACCTCTGACAGTGGTTTCCCATCCACACCCAGTGACAGCCTCGTGGTCATCACCCGTCCTAGTCCCCATCCCAGGCTATGACAGAATATCCAACTTGTTCATTTCCAGTTCATGTTTTGCTTTATTACTTTTCTTTTGCAGTTTAATGTCCACAGTTTATTAGCTGCTACGAGACATCTGTTTCTATGGAAAACAATTCATTGCCCTCGCCTGTGTTTTGTAGAGTGATTTCAGAGAGCGCCTCAGTGCAGCCAGCAGCGCCTCCAAAATTCTGCAGGAGCGGATCGAGGAAATGCGAACGAGTAATAAGGAGAAGGACAGCACCATCAGCCGACTAAAAGCTAGGTTGCAGGACCTGGAAGAAGCCTTTGAGAACGCTTACAAACTCTCTGATGACAAAGATGCCAGGCTAAAACGAGAAAACAAAATGTTTCGAGACGTAAGTGGCCTGCAGTGGTGGCTGAGTGACATGGCGGCGGTAACTTCAGATACTGTACTTTTACAAGCTCCTGTGACTTTTCCCACATTCACTTTTGTTTTACGTAACCTTACTGTAGCTGCAAACACGCACCCTTTGGGGGGATTTGCTTGAAGCAGGAAGTCGTAGCTTTCAAAACTGGGGCGTCACTCCCTCCCACCCACGCAGTTGGGCCACTTTGAAGGCAGAGTAAAACCAACCAGCCTGAGAACAGGACTGACTGGATTTTTTCATTCTGGTTTAATTTCATCTAAAATTGCATTTGTATATCACTGAAATGGGAATAGGTTTCAGGCTGTATACTTTTTTCTAAGTTTTTCTTAATATCCTTTGTCATGGTACCTAAAAAAATCTAGAAGCAATTTGGATATTGAAAGCTTCCTCCTAATAGCTTTAGGTTTGATTCCTGTTGCTTTGGCTTTTAAAATGTACTTTCCTGTCAATAATACACGTGGATGGTTTAAACAGTCAGATGTCACGTGAGAAACAGTGTCCTCCCCTTTTCACCTCAGAATTCTCTACCCTGGGCGGGGGGCGGGTGCTGCTATCGCAGACTCCAGCCCGCAGTGTCTGCGGCGTTATGGATGAGACGAGAGGTTCACATGGACTGCCAAGTCCTGTGGAGGAAAAGAGATGGCACGGCCACTCTCTCAGGAGGACAGCGCCCCAGCCCTTGCCTTGACAAGGTCAAGGAGAGCACCTTCCCCTTGCCTTGCTTTTATTGGGTTCAGTTTGCACACCAATAAAGCTCATCGGTCATTGTCAGGCAGAAATGATTAAACAATAGATAACTCGCAAAGAACTCTGAGGGCTTGTTGTGAGTCAGGGGCAGATAGCTCAAGGGCCATAAAACTTTGGGGAACACACTCACTTCCTGCTTGGACCCTTACCATTTCAATTGAGGGTATTAGCAAAGTAGGCTTCATAGGATTTTATGCATTCTTTCTTAGGCCTGATCGCCTAGGGAACCCGCCCTTTCCAGCACAGGGTGGCACCCTCCCCTGGCATTGTTTCAGGCTTAAGGCATTGTTTCAGACTCAAGTCAGGCAGGGGAAGTAAGGCAGCCCAGAGATCAGGAGACTTCATGCAGACAGAATGAGGACTCAGGCTATGTCAAAGCCGAGGGGTGAGGATTCATCACCCCCTCCTTCTGTAGCCCCCAAGTCTTTCCCTGGGGGCCCCCTGTGATCATGCCTGTCTTAGTTCGTCCCTCCCTTGAGGAATCTTACCCGTCACTGGCTAACCGATCAAGCAGTGGGGGCAGGGTGAAGTGAGAGGAGCAGAGGAGGCGCCCCTGCCGGGGAGATGAGCTTTATCTCCTTAGTGACTTATGGTCCCAAGGTCACTCACTCAGCCTTAGCCTTGGGGGGTGACAGCTCCTGAAACCAGGCCAGGCGGTTCCCAACAGGTCACCACTCTCAGTCCCTTCATCTCTTTCACCTTTTTCTCCATGTTTCTGAAAACGGAACTTACCTGACCCTTTCCTTTTTTCCCGTCACGTCAGACATCAGAGACGCTATTGACTTCCTTCAGGGCAAGGCACAGTGTGTCTTCCTGTTTTGTCCATTTATTTATGTGGGTTATTACAGTTTCTCTTTCTTACCCCGAGTGTTCCCGATGCAAACACCTCTTCCCCTTCTCTCGATGTGGTCTGTGTGCTGAACTGAGGTCAGGGAGCCTGTTTTGTGTTCTAGCGACTCTGAAGTCGGAGTGCGTCGGCACCGCGTCGCGTCATATCTCAGCAACAGTGTGCTTTCGCTTTCGGTAGTCAATAAAACTGTGATTTCTGGTCAGTGGTGGCTGCCATTTGAAATGTGGTATATTATCTTTTCTAGTTAAGTCAGGATCCAGTATTTCTTTCTTTTTTTTTAGATTTTACTTATTTATTTTTAGAGAGAGTGGAAGGGTAGAAGGAGAGGTAGACAAACATTAATGTGTGAGAGAAGCATTTATGGGTTGCCTCTTGGCCACAACCCCAGCACGTGCCCTGACTGGGAGTCAAGCCAGTGACCCCTCTGGTTAGCAGGTGGGCGCTCAGTCCACCGAGCCATCAGCCAGGGCAAGATTTAGTATTTCTTATGTCTGTAAATACTGTTCATAGCTAAGCCACGATGTACAGTGATTACATTTTCTTTTTCTTATGACTTTTTTTTTAAAGATTGTATTTATTTATCTTTAGAGGGGAAGGGAAAGAGAGAGGGAGAGAAATATCAATGTATGGTTGCCTCTTATGCATCCCCTGCTGGGAACTGGCCTGCAACCCAGGCATGTGCCCTGACTGGGAATCAAACCGCAATACTCTGGTTCACAGGCCAGTGGTCAATCCACTGAGCTACACTAGCCAGGGCTTATGACTTTTATTTTCCTAGAAGTGCCTTGATTTTTCATTTTATTTTTTTAGATTGTATTTATTTATCTTTAGAGGGGAAAGGAAAGAGAGAGGGAGAGAAATATCAATGTATGGTCGCCTCTCATGTGTCCTCTTCCGGGACCTGGCCTGCAACCCAGGCGTGTGCCCTGACTGGGAATCGAACTGGGGTTGTTTGGTTCATAGGCCTGTGCTCAGTCCACTGAGCTACCCCACCCACGGCTTTCCTTGGTTTTTAAAATCTGCTTAGTTTTCCGTGTGCCCAGCATTCGTTCCTCCTGCCCTGCTGCCCCTCCACCCCGGCCCTTGCGTCAGGCTGAGCCGCTGCCTGGGAGGCCTGATGGCGGTGCTCCTGGGGTTGCCTTCGCCCTGGGAGCTCTCTTCGCTTCTTTCCGTCACCGTGCATCCCCTGAGAGGCAGGAGGCCTGGAGACAAATTTGGAGACCTCCACGTCTGAAAACTTTAGTTTCTAGTCACATGTTACTTTAAAAAAATACTTAAGTGTTTCGAATAGTTTTAGACTTACAGAAAACTTGCGAGTGGTGAGGCTCTGGGGGCAGTGAGGGGCGGGGTGGTGCGCTGGTTCTGTTTTGGAGACTTTTCCTCAGGCGTCTTCTCTCTACCCCTTTGCCTCCCTTCTCTGTTGCCCTTGGGTTTCCAGAGCTGCATCGTCTTCCCATTCACGTCACCTGTGTCCTGGTGCCGGCAGGGCAGTCCACGGCGGGATGGGGCGGGGAAGGTCCTGGGCTCTGACCACTCTGCTGAGGACTTCCAGCCAGTTCTCTGTGCTCTGCCCTGTGCTTCTGCCCTGCCCGCCATGGGCTTGGCGCTCAGGCCTGAGCCTCTCAGGGTCACGAGGTCGCCGTCCTTGCCGTCAGCGCCCCCGACTCAGCCTCCTTTGCCTTGCTGTGTCTTCACTGACGTCTTACACCTGTTGCTGTTACTGCTTCTGTTTTCTCTGTAGTGGTTTCGTAAAGGGAAAAACCTGTGATGACTCTGTCTTCTCTAACCAGAAGTCTTGCATAGCTATTTTAAAATAAAGCACCTTATTTTATTACACGTTTGGCTGGAACCTCTACTCTGTGGCGCTAACTTAGTGAGAAAGAGTATGTGACAGCTCAAAACGGAACAATGCAAATACGTTTAATCTTTTAAAATATTACTGAAAGGGTACGGACTGAAATTACTTTTTTTTCGTTGAAGTAATGTAAACTTGCGGGAAACTTGCCAGACCCCCGCTCCTTCCTCGGAGGAGCAGGCGGCAGTGTTTTGCTGCACAGCTTCCCCCCTCGGGCCGCGGAGGGCGGCTGGCAGGCCTCAGGCCCTTTACCCCTGGTGTTTGGAATGCATGTTCTAAGAACAAGGGCCTCTTCATTCATAGCCACAGAGCAGCTAAAACAATACAGAAATCAGAGAGTAGTGCGGTCCGTGCCCAGCTGCCCTTTATGATACTTTTCCCAGCCTGGGATCATGCCTTACCTTCGCTTTCCTTCTTCAGTTGCCTTGAATTTGAAATAGTGCGGTAACCTTTCTGTCATGATGTTGGCGTTTTTAAAGAGTACAGGCAGTTATTTTATAGTGTATCCTTCCGTTGATGTTATAATGATTAATTTTGTGGTTCAATTCTTTGTTTTTCCTGTAGCTGTTAGGAGAGTATGAGTCCCTTGGAAAAGAACACGCCAGAGTGAAGGTAATCATGCTTCATCATTCATGTTCCAACCTTGCGGTGGGGGCAGACACCAGGCTGGAAACCCGGGCCCTGACCCCTTCCTCCCCCTTCCAGCCCCTCCCCCATCCCCATGTAGCTCTCGGAACTGGCCCCTCACTCACCCTCTCCGTGATAGGCTTATTTTTGAACATCAGCCGTTGTGAGTGATGGGTTTGTTAATTCAGCAAATATTCACTGAATGGCTATTGCATTTGAGATGAATCGAGATGAAAGTTTTGGAAAGAATAAGATACCATGCAGATGCAAATAATTAATACTATTTAAATATAAAGTTTTGTTTTTCAAAGCACTGACTTTTTGTGGGGTCGAGCTTGCAGATTATGTTTGAATTCCTGATGAAAGCTCTGTTTGGAAACTGCATTTGTTTTCCGGGAGACCCCACAACAGCGTAGTCGGGGCTGGAGTGTTTCAGCCGTGTCATGTGCGGTGCCAAGGTCACTGAAGGGCAGTGACAGGCCCACCCAGCCCGGCCGCCTGGGTCCTTGAAACCCGTAGTTGCCGGGATTGCTTTCACCGTGTGCTGAGGCTTTGTCAAGTCTGTGGGTGACGTATGTCCGTGTTAGCGTTCCAGCCCTGGGCCGTTTCTCGTGGAACAGAGCACACGCGGCCGCCCGTGTGTGGGAGCCGGGCCCGGCTCTCTTTCCCTTGAACCCGGTCTGCGGCCCTTGGTGGGCGCCGTGCTTGCTGAGTGCCTTTCTGGGGCAGCCTTCGATCAGTTTTGCGTTTGGCACTTTTAAATGCAGGGGCACCTCTGAATGGTCTTGCAGTTTGCTGACTCTTTCTTCTTCCGCAGGATACGTTAAACGTGACGGAGAATAAGCTGCTCGACGCGCAGACTCAGATCTCTGATCTGAAAAGGTGAGTGAGTTGTCACCTCACCGACAGGCAGATGCCTCTCCGACTGTTGCTTCAGCGTGTAAACGAGCGTCTGGGTCGGAAGTGACGGGGAAAGTGTTTCTTAGGGGCTTTAGAGCACCTTGAGATTAGATTTTATCCCAATCTTATCACCACAGAAATACGTTTAGTTTCAGTGGAAGATTTGTCAATGATCAGAATATCGGGCCTGACGTGAGCATTTCCCCAAATATTTTGGATTTTCTCAGCAGAGGTAAATTGTTGAAAAGAATTTCTAAGAAGGCCCTGGCTGGCGTAGCTCAGTGGATTGAGCACGGGCCTGCGAACCAGACGATCGCGGTTTGATTCCCAGTCAGGGCACATGCCTGGGTTGCAGGCCGGTTCCTTGCAGGCTAACTACCAGCAGGGGATGCACAAAAGGCAACCATACATTCATGTTTCTCTCCCTCTCTCCTTCCCCTCTAAAGATAAATAAACAAATAAAATCTTAAAAAAAAATTTTTTTCTAAGAAGCAGTCAAGTTCACAGAATTATTTTTTAAATATTTTATTTATTCATTTTTATTGGAGAAGGGAGGGAAAAAGAGGGAGAGAAACATCATTGTCTTGTTGCCTCTCACGTACCCCCAGCGGGGGACTCGGCCTGCAACCCAGGCATGTGCTCTGACTGGGAATTGAACTGGTCACCCTTTGATTTGCAGGCCAATGCTCAATCCACTGAGCCACTCTGGGGGCTGTGGAATTATTTTAATGCTGCCAAAAGAACAGCATTCACACCAATTTTGTGGTCATCCGTTTTCTTAAGGACCTGACTTGAGGACTATGTCTGTGATCTGATTTGCTTAGGTAGGAATAGAGTTATCAACGGTCCCTGCGGCAAATGATTCAATATTTCTAATTGGCTTGGAAGCCAGTTAGAGATATGTTTCTGTCTTTGGAGATAGTAGTGTCCCTTATTTGGAGATTTTATTGCGCCCTCGAGGACGTCCTATGGGGCGGGGCGGGGCAGGGCAGCTCTGCAGCTCCCGTCTGCGCATTGGGACCCTGCGTGAGCGGCCTCCTCAGGCCGCTGGAGCTGTTCTCTCAGACCCCCTTGCAGTGGGGTGGGTGAGGGGCTGAGTTTAACAGTCGGGCTGGAGACCCGTGCAGAGTCTGAGAGCACAGGAGGAAGGCGAGGCGTGCTTACAACAGGCAACTGGCCGCAGTACTTACTTCCCGTGGGCGACTCAGAAACGGGCCTTGAACCCTGAACGTGGTGTGACTGCCAAGAGGGGTCGGGCGAGGCCCCTGACGGCGCAGCTGGAGCGTTAGGAGCGCCGTTTCAGTGGCGCTGTTACTGGGGGTCCTGCTTCCTCTGCTGGGAAAGTGTCGCCTACACCCAGGGGCCGGCACAGGTAACGCCCCCTTTTCTCACAAAATGGAGGACTTGAATTTACTTTATATTTAATCTATACGTTGTGTGCTTTGCTCTGTAGTCACATTCATAGCTTTTTTGCTTGCTGCGTGAAGTCTGTTTACTTCGCCCCTCTTTCGGCAGCGGCGGGGGGTGGGGCGCCCCTCTGCTCCCTGTCCCTGCCTTTGGCAGCTCCGCGGGGTTAACGGGGCTTTTACTGGGAACAGGGCCATGGGCTTGCAGCTCCTTTGTCTCCCCCTTTCTAGAAGGGTCTGTTGAGTAAGTAATTTGTAGTTGCACTGCATTTCAGATTTGTTGAAATGTACTAACATTTATCTTACTGCTTCTGAATTAGAACGATTTCAAAGCTCGAAGCCCAGGTGAAGCAAGTCGAGCATGAAAACATGCTCCACGTCCGCCGTCACCCCAGGGCCCCCGCCAGGCCCCCGCGTGCCAAGTGAGTGCTCTGTTCGACCTCTGCGCCTAGAGCGAGGCGCACCCTCTCTTGAACTCAGCAGCTCTCCTGCCGCAGTCAGAAGTCAGTCCGGGCTGATGTCGTGGTAGAATTTAGACGTGTAAAAACATGTGATTGTCGGATGCCGTGAAAGCTCTTAAGCAGAGGCATTTGCCCAAAGGAGGAGTTGGTGGAATCCGTTCAGAGATCCCGGCGGCTTCACTCTCCGACTCTGCCCAGCTGTGTGACGAGGCAGATCGCTTCCCTTGTTCAGTTTTATTGTGTGTGAACACGAGGACACTGGGCTGAAAAGTGTAACAGGTCTTTTAGCCCAGAACATCAATTGTCTCTCACACACCCCCACCAGGGGACCCCTGGGAATTGAACCGGGGACCTCTTAGTTTGCAGGCTGGTGCTCAATCCACTGAGCCACAGTGGGCAGGGCAACGTAGTGAGTTAAAGAAAAAAAACATGTCAGTCGCTGAACTCGAGCGTTGAAGGGACAAACGGGAGGGCCTTGGGGTGGGCGGGGCCCGGCCACAGAGAGGGGAGCTGCTGCCGTGCGGGAGGGAGGAGACGGGGAGGGCAGAGGGCGGCTCCACCCAGAGCCGCTGGCCCTGCTCAGGCCCAAGGCAGGAAAGAGCTCACCACACCACACGGGAGAACGGTGTGGAGGCTGGCGTGGCCTGCCTGTTCCCAGCCAGTGCTGTCACCCTAGACAGAAGTGCAGGCCCACCAGGCGTGGCTGTCTCTGAGCCATGGTCAAGGCTTTGGCGTTTACTCTGAGTCTGTTGGAAGCTTTTGGAAGCTTTCTGGAGTAAAATTGTGCCATCTGATTTCTCAGTTTAACGCACCTGCCGTGAGTACAAGCAGGGAGACCGGGCAGGTGGTGGCCGAGCCGTGGTGGGGGTGGGGAGTGGTGGCTGCTGGTGGCCATGAAACTGGACAGAAGACACGCTTTTGCAGTGGGTTGGGTGACAGGGTCAGAAGGATTTCGGGGAGGTCCTTCGTTTCTACCTGGAGTGGACGAGGGCGCCGTGGGCCCACTTGGGGAGAGATGGGAAGAGCCTATGGGGGCGGTAAGGTTCAGAATCTCCGTCCTGGGCACTTCAGTTTGCGGGTCCACGCGGACTCCTAGTGGAAACCAGTGGTGGTTAGGGAGCTGCACTGGGGACTCAGGGCAGGGTCTCAGGCTGCAGCCCCAGCTTCCGGCGCGTCTCTCTAGAAGGTGTTTACAGCTCTCTGGTGGGTGGGACCGAAAGGTTGCTGGGCGGGGTGTGGGCCCTGGATGGAGGCCGAGGATTGGAACTGGCCACAGGGGGCGAAGCTGCGGCGCTAGTGCAGTGAGACCCTCTCCCCATGGGGCAGAGTCCATGCATGTCGAGTGTGGCGGCTGCACGTGCGTTTTTAGTGTCTGTGTGAGTGGGCAAGTCCCCTCCCAGAATGGGAGGTTTCCCGTCTGTGCCCCTTCAAAGGGCAGCACAGGCCTCATAATGCCCGCAAACCCCCGTCTTCACAGCACACTGGCCACATCAGACGTCAGCAGGCGGAAGTGGCTGATTCCAGGGGCAGAGTATTCCATCTTCACAGGCCAGCCCCTGGACATCCAGGACAGGACAGCTGCCAGCCAGTGGGAGGACGCCTGTGCTCTGGGGTAAGGTCACTGTTGAATGAAGGTCCCGCTGCCAGGCGGCTGCCTTTCCTGGAGACCCCTGCTGCCCTGGGCCTTCAGGGCCTTCAGGAGGACACAGGAGCCACCTCCTTGTGTCCTTAATGTCTTCAGTTTAAGGGCCCAGTTTTCATTTTTGGGCAGTGCACCTCTGTAGGCTGTGCAGAGCTGCCCTGCGGGTGCTCCTGGCACACACTGTGCCCCCGCCCCGGGCTGACGTCTGTCCTTGTGCTCAGATAGCCCCGCCCCCCCGTGAGCAGCCCCACCTATTTGCACCAGGTGTCATAGCGATGGACCATTTCTTAGGCGCTGGGGAGGGAGAGGGATGGAAAGCCTGGGCTGGTGCACACAGGCTCCATTCTGTTTGCGCTGCGAAGCGCGTGTCCTCCCTGGTGGAGTGCAGCCAGCACTCTCCTGTTCCCCTCTGACGGTCCGAGCACACGCATGTCTGAGCTCGGGCTGCTGGGACAGATCACTGCAGACCGGGCGCTCCAACCTCTGACGTCTGTGCTACAGTGCTGGGCGCAGGGGGTCTGGGATCCGTGCGGCCCGGCTGGGTTCTTGGTGAGGGGCTCCGCCTGGCTGTGTCCTCGCTCAGCCCTTCCTTGTTGCAGAGAGAGAGAGAGAGAGAGAGACAGAGAGAGAGGGAGGGAGGCAGAGGCAGAGAGGCAGAGGCGCGAGGGGGCAGGGAGAGAGCTGGTCTCTTCCTGTTCACTGGGGTGCTGACTTCTTCCTGCGGCCCTGCCCTCTTGACACCCTCTAATCGGCTCCCAAGGACCTCACCTCGAAACACGCTGCGCTGAGGACTGGGGCGCTGCGGCTGGGGCACAGGTGTTCACTCTGCAGCACCGCTGTCTCTACTGTCGTCGTAGGTGTCGCTCGCCTCCGGAAAAGGGTCCTTCACCTGGAAGTTCATCGGCAAACTTATTTTTAAAAAAGCAAAAGGAGACTTCAGACACACCGATCATGAGAGCTTTGAAAGAACTCAGTGAAGAAAAAATATTTAAAAATTGGGGCACACAGACAGAGAGAGAGGACACTTCCAACAGTAAGTGTTTCGTTCCTTACATGGCACAGACATGGGGATCATAGATGTGTAGGCATGCTCCCTTCGCCCTGACGACACTACCTTCTTTCAGGGGGCCTCCCCAAGTAATGAAGTGAGAAGGTTTGTTTATTTTATTGCTGCTCCAGCCCATTTCATAGGTGCTTAAGTCCCCTCCCCTAGTGAAGCATTTATGACGATCATAGCAAAACATGCACCTTTTATAAAAGCAGATGATGTGTTAATTCTGGTTTATTAAAGATTTCTGTGGCATTCTTAAGGCCGTTTGGAAAATTGCTACATCTGTTTGTTTTACATCAAAAAGCTGTGACAGACACCCGGCTTCCATAAGGTGGGAGGGGACACCCCCGCCATCCCCTCTCCAGTCCCCTGAGCATCGGTGGCCAGACAGGAGCACCTCTGACCCGCCGCTGCTTCCCGGGCGGAGCCTCCCTCGCTCCTTGCGCTTTCTCTCTGCCCACGTGGTCTGGCCTGTGAATCCCCTCAGGAGCCTCTTTGCTGTGACATCCAAAGCCCCATCTCCTAGTAAATAAATTAGTGACCTGCTCTCTAAAAATTAACTCTTTCAAAGTCAGCCCGAATGCCAGTGTAAACAGGGAACCAGAACGGATGCGTTGTAAACCCCCACCCCCTTCTTCCTCGGCATTTTTCATCTGCGCCGGATGCTCCTCCGGCGGCCAGTCACCACGACCGGCGCGTGACGGGTTGCTTGTTGTGTGACCCTCTGTTCGTAGAGGCGGGTGACCGCTGCGGGGTCTGTCTGGTTTGACGCTTCTCTTTTTACACTCGTCGCACAGAATCAGCGAATCCTCAGCAGCCCGAAGCATCTGTTGGTGCCAGTCGGTCCCCAGAGAAGTGTGCCCAGCAGAGGCCAAAGCGAGCTGCTTCCACTTCTCAGAGGTCGTCGTCGCTGCCGCCTTCAACTCGAAAGTCAAGTGCTCCAAGTGAGTCGGAGGTTGTGTCTCCTGGCAGGCGCTAGGGGCCCATCCAGCCCCAGGCNCATCTGCGCCGGATGCTCCTGCCGCGGCCAGTCACCGCGACTGGCGCATGACGGGTTGCTTGTTGTGTGACCCTCTGTTCGTAGGGGCGGGTGACCGCTGCGGGGTCTGTCTGGTTTGACGCTTCTCTTTTTACACTCGTCGCACAGAATCAGCGAATCCTCAGCAGCCCGAAGCATCTGTTGGTGCCAGTCGGTCCCCAGAGAAGTGTGCCCAGCAGAGGCCAAAGCGAGCTGCTTCCGCTTCTCAGAGGTCGTCGTCACTGCCGCCTTCAACTCGAAAGTCAAGTGCTCCAAGTGAGTCGGAGGTTGTGTCTCCTGGCAGGCGCTAGGGGCCCATCCAGCCCCAGGCACGTGCACGCACAGGGCACTTCCCGTCCCCTTGGGCACCCTCCCGTGTACCCTGGAGCGTGCTCTGGGTGCAGGGTCCCTCCGTGCGACCTTATTCAAGAATGCAAGACAGATGTCGTCTGACTGACCAGATGCCTGTGACTGAAAACTCGGCCAGTTTTTTGAGTGAGGCTGTGTGTGTCCAGCACGTCTTTGCACTGACCCCACCGCAGTTTCTGACCCAGTGCACGGCTGCCTGTCTGCTTTTCCGGGAGACGGGGGAGGGGCCAGTGCGGAGACACATGCCAGCCGCAAACAGCTGCCCAAGGAAATGGCCTGCAGAGACACGCGTCTTCTCAGGTGTTCCCCTGACGCCCCTCAGCAGTAGTTGCCTTCTCTTTAGTCGACAGCAGGTGTGGTTTTAGAGTTTAAACACTGGATTTTTATGTCCTCGGTTTTCAGTTTCCTAGCAGCTGAGGGACGCCCGTATGACTGTCCCAGGGAAGGTCACAGGGCTCTGGCGTCTCTATCTTATTTCCGGTTGACTTCTAAAATCCTGAAAAACCAGTTTGGCGTCCAAGCGCTGGAGTTAACTGCCGGCAGTGGTGCCCTCCTGATGCAAGGGTTATGAATTATTTTTATTTTTTATTCTCTTGTCTTTTAAAAAGTTTGACAGTGAAATTGCGTCTCTTTGAAAGTTAGGGCAAAGGAACTGGAATAGGAAGGGCCTGCTGTGCCTGCACCCAGGTGGGGCACGCAGAAGGGAAAGACTCTCTGTGTCTCCCCCGCAGCCAAACGAGAGATCATGCTGGCACCAGTGACTGTGGCTTACAGTCCCAAGCGGTCCCCTAAAGAAAACCTGTCCCCGGGGTTTAGCCATCTCCTCAGCAAAGCGGAGAGCAGTCCGATTCGGTAAGTTCTCTAAAATTGTAGGATGAAAGATGTGTGTTACTGATTTTTTTAAAAAGTCAACTTATGACTCTAACTATCATTCATTTTCCAGTTAATGGGAACTCTCTGGGCTGAAATCATGTCAATGAATGTCATACTAAAAATTAAAAATACTATAATGCGTGAAAACAGTTTGTAACTGTAAACCGGCTACCACTGAATCTAAATACCACCTTAGANCCCCCCCCCCCCCGCCAGCTTTTGGATGTAGAACGGCCACCTTTATTTTTCCGAAGAGGTTTCTGGTATGGGGACATTTTCGAGCCATTCTTATAAGACCGTGACGGGCTGGCCTGGTGTGGCCTGCGCTGCACATCAGGTGTGCCGAGGCTCCTGAGAGCCCGCTCCTCCCTGGCGCGGGGTCCGCAGCGTGTGCCCCAGCGGGTGGGGGGACGACCGCTGACTCCGGCGGCCCAGCCGCCCGGGTCTGAAGCAATGCCTCCAGCTCAGTGGGTCTCAGTTTCCTCTTCCGCAGAACGGACAGGACAATAGCGCCTGCCCTGCGGATTTCTTACGGCGGCTGTGAAGTTCAAACAAGATACCGTGCGGGTGAATGCCGAGCGTCTCCGGTGCGGAGCTGTACTGTTATGTTAGGAAACACACCCCAGCCCTGGCTGGTGTGGCTCAGTGGGTTGGGTGCTGGACTGTGAACCGAAAGGTCGCAGGTTTGATTCTCGGTCAAGGCACACGCCTGGGTTGCGGGCCAGGTCCCTGGTTGGGGGTGCGTGGCAGGCGACCGATCAGTGTTTATCACATCAGTGTTTCTCTCCCTTTCTTTTTCTCTCCCTTCCTCTATCTCAAAAAATAAATTTAAAATAAAAGAAAACAGCCCTGGCTGGTGTGGCTCAGTGGATTGAGCACAGGCCTGCAAAACAGGTTTGCAGTTCAGTGCCCAGTCAGGGCACACGCCTGGGCTGCAGGCCAGTTCCCAGCAGGAGACCCATGAGAGGCAACTGTGCATTGATATTTCTTTCCCTCTCTCCTTCCCTACCCCTCTAAAGAGAAATAAATAAATAAAAATCCTTAAAAGAAAACATACACTAAATTTTAGTTTTTAGAAAATTATGTGATCGGCTTTCTTTTTTAAAAAAAGAAAGGTCACACGGGTAACCTCACACAGGTCCATGTGTGAGTTGCCCAGATGCCAGCTCATCTTTCTAGTGGCGATAGGAAAGATCAGTGGTCGGTTTTTCTCACGAGTAACTTGCTTCATTCAATAGATTTGATGTACTTTTGGATGATTTAGATTCTGTTCCTGCGTCCGCACCACCGCGCAGCGCCCCAAGAAGACAGCTCCAGTTTCTCCCTCTAGCTGATGTGGAAGGTAGCGTGTCCTCAGCAGCGACGGGTTTGGGTTTTAGCCATTCATTTTGTGGGTTTCCGGGCTCCTCTCAAGGTTCTAAGTGTTGTAATATCCTGTACTTGAGTGTTGTGGTACCCAGGGGCCTTTAGAAATAAGCATCCCTGGTGCTCACGCCGTGTCCTTGTCGTGACCCTCTGTGAGAGGTCGGGACCTGGGGGTGGCGACAGGGGACATTTGTGTTTTGTGAGCAGGCCACGCTGCTCACTTTTTCTCTTTGTGTTCTCTGATTTTCACACTCAGGCTTTAGGCAATTTTTTCTTTTTACTTTAAGTTTGAAATAAAGTTGCTGTAAGATGCTGTAAGTGAAATCATGTGGGTAGGCCCGGAAATGTTGACTCTTCAGTGTGAATGTGCTGCTGAGTTTTCAAACTTTATTTTGCCCTAAGTTTATTGCAAGCTCACTGGTTTACAGAAAGTCTATAAAGGCTCAATCAGAGAAGGTCACCGCATAGGGCAAAGCATCCAGAATTCTGTGGGGGAAGGGCGCGAGTGAGCACCCCCGATTTCGTGCCTCTCCCCGCTGCGTGGCCGGCCCTGCGGCAGCTGTGCCCAGAAGGTCAAGTCAGCTTGTTTAGTGTGTACGTGAGCCGTCAGGAAACCTGATGAGGAATAAGAGAAACTTCTTTTTGCTCTGACAGAAAAGGAACATTCAGAAAAAGCCGCCGACATCCTGGCTAACCGTAACTGTTCCCCGGAGCCGGACGCTGCGCAGGCCGCCGAGGGGAGGGCAGCCTGCGGGAAGGGCGAGCCCGGCAGCTGCGCGGCGCACGCCCCCGACTTCGAGTACACCGCAAAAATCAGGACCCTGGCCGAAACGGAGCGGTTTTTTGATGAACTTACAAAAGAAAAAGACCAGGTAAAAACAAAACAAAAAACAATTAAACATTTTTTCTGAACTTCACACCTGTGCCTCAGGAATAGGCAGAAGGGAGTTCGTGAGTGAGTCACACCCACCCCAGGAGGCGGCTGTGAGTCTCACACCGAAGCTGCTGTGAGCCCCAGCTGTCCTTGCCGATCGTGCCAGAGGGGACTCGTGCAGAGACAGAGGGGAAAATGGGGGGCTGAAGCCTTCGCTTCTGTTCTGTGTCGTACGCCTCCCAGCCAGCGGGAGGGTCCTTCCCTCTTCATTGGAACTTTTTTTGTGTTGACAGATCGAGGCGGCCCTGAGTCGCATGCCTTCCGCTGGAGGACGAGTCACTTTGCAGACGAGGTTAAACCAGGTGAAGTGTCTCAGCTTGAACCTCCCTCCCCCGGAGGCCTAGTTGGTGCCCCGTTGCCTTGTTGCCCCAAGACGGTTTTTTGAAGCTGCGCTGAAGCAGCCAGTCAGAGCCGTGCATCCCTATCGGAAGTGTTAGCTGATCATAGCGTGTTCTATGCGTGCATGCTAGCTTCCGGGAATAAAAACTGATTATACCTTGAATTGTAAGAAAAGGTGTTTGTGCCATTATGTTTTTGAGAAACAAACTTGGGAGCAAATGGCTTAGCTGTAAAGAGGGGACAATGTGACTCTGGACTGAGCAGGAGAGGGCACAGAAGTGGCCTGTGGATGTTTCCTTTAGCTGCTGTTCTTTTTGTAACATTTTAAACATAACAGCGACTGTATGTCTCTTATGTAACTGCATGTCCTGGCTTCTCAGTGCCTTAGCTCCAGAGGAGTTCGTTTCCAGAACGATCGGTGATATCAGAAGGAGGGAAAGACGTGAAATGGGAAAGGTCTTTTTCTAGGGCCTGGAGGCCTCACTCCTCCTTTTCCTGTGAGACATTTTATTGCTTCGCTTTTCTGAAAGTTTTTATTGGGTAATTTGTAGGACTCTACACACGAAAACCTTGAAAGAGTTTACTGGGAAAGCAGAAGGAAGAAATTGTTGATACTCTGATTCTAAATCTGTCTGAAACGCTTGTTTAATATATTTTTATAGGACGATCATAAACTCTTAAAATAAGACTTGAAGGGCGCTCGTTTTTGTTCACGTGCGTTCGCTCCACCTCTTTCGAAAACTCCCGGAGGGAGACAGGCGGCTGGCAGTGAAAAGGGGCCGAGGATGCTTACCCGTGATTCCTAAGTGAGACAGTGTAGCCGGGCAAAAAAGGTGAAAAACACGCAGCCTCAGCAGTGGGTGCAAGAACTACGCACATTTACACAAAAGCGTCAACAGTGGCAGGCGAGCCTTAACAGCAGCACCTGGACGGGGGAGGCACACTCCACGCCCTGCAGGTGGACGCCGCACGCGGCGAGGCTCTGGAGCGCAGCCTGACGGCCCGGCTCGACTTGAGGGTTTCACAGACACCTGCACGGAGATGTACTTAGGAGTGCTCACTCCAGCCTCGTTTGTGACACAGAAAATCAGAAGCCCGCTGAATTCCTACACGAGTTCCGTGGTTAAAAATGGCACCTTTGATGGAGTGTTGCACTTAATTTAAAACAGTGCTGTAGAAAGATATTTCTTTTTTTTCTTAAGATTTTATTTATGTATTTTAAGAGAGAGAGGGGCAGGGAGGGAGAAAGAGGGAGGGAAGCATCAGCGGGTTGCCTCTCACACGCCTCCAACCAGGGACCCGTGGCCTCCACGCGCCGCGCAGACCTGTGCCCGACCAGTGGTCAGGGAGCGAGCCCGTGAGCTTTCTGTCCATGGGACAGTGCCTGACCCACTGAGCCTCACCAGCCAGGCCAAGTATTTCATAGCCAGAGTTCAGTTGAAAACTGTTGTGAAGTAGAGAGTTAGATTCTGTTCTGATTTTTCTTCTTAAAAATGGTAAGCGCATCTGCAGGGAGAGGAAAGGAGAGCAGCAGCTACCTCTTTCTGATCATCTCTCTGCTAAATTCTCTAAGGGACACGTAGCCCTTTTAGATTTAAATTATTAGAGAAAAACGTAAGTTTTATTTCAGGAGACCATTGGAGTTAATACTGAATAAAGTATCTAAAATGATAAACACATGAGGGGACCTAAAAAGCCCTGGAATTTGTTTATAAAAATGGTGAATTTATGCCCTGGCTGGTGTGGCTCAGTGGATTGAGCGCGGGCCTGTGAACCACACGATCGCAGTTCGATTCCCAGTCAGGGCACATGCCTGGGTTGCAGGCCAGTTCCCAGCAGGGGACTCACGAGACGCAACCGTACACTGATACTTCTCTCCTTCTCTCCTTCCCTTCCCCTCTAAAAGATAAATAAATAAAATCTTTAAAAAGAAAAGGTGAATTTATTCCTGCGTGTGTCAGTTTCAGCCACCATCAGAGTCCCTCCGTCTCATGCAGTGCACCTGTCTGGGCATTTTCCCACCGCTCACAACACTGTTCACACCCATCCCAGCAGTGTCGATGCCTTTCACTGCTGCCGCCCTTGGGGTTCATCGC
The DNA here is from genome assembly GCF_014824575.4 of Sturnira hondurensis. Classification (NCBI taxonomy): domain Eukaryota; kingdom Metazoa; phylum Chordata; class Mammalia; order Chiroptera; family Phyllostomidae; genus Sturnira; species Sturnira hondurensis. The sequence goes on from NW_028080037.1 coordinate 3,057,057, forward strand.
TTCCACGTGGGCAGAACGTCTCCATCTGCTGGCTCTTCATCCAGGAGTCTTGCTGGGGCGAGATGGGGTGAAGAGGGAGGGTGGGCCATGGGGGTCATGCTGTTTCTAGTCGAAGTTGCGGAACACTCAAGGTGTGCTTATAAATCAGCCGCCATGAGATGGAAAACCGTGCCAAAAGAATCTTTAAAAAAATTTGCTGCAGCCGAACTCAGCCTCTCAGCGATGCCGCAGTGATGTGGCCGGGCTCCTGGAGCACCCAGCGGGGGAAGCCTGGGCTGCAGGGGCCCGCCCTCCGGAAGACCTCCAGAACAACTCCGGGGTTTGGGGGTCGCCCCTTGTATGTATTCCAGGGACTGTGTATGTAAAAACCACAGTCGTTACGTTGACTCATTGTGAAGCCTCTTCCCGGGAAAAGCCCCCTCCAGAGGAGGTCTTCCTTTTTGACTGGGACGTTTTTGTCAGAAGAAAGCCCTGTGGTGTGTGTGCGCACTGGGCCGGGCTCCGGTCAGACGTGCCTGCTGCTTCGGTGACGGCCAGAGCTCCTGCTGTGGGCGTGTCGCCGGCAGAATTCCCTCGTTCTTGATGTGCCGAGGATTTTTCAAGTGCCCGAGTGCTCCGGAATGAACTTGAAGAGTTGACTCACATTGTGCAGTTGCAAAGAAATAATATGCAGGTGGTTTGTGTAAAATACACAGTATTCGATTTTTGTGTTTATGTTGTTCTTTTGCTAACAGAAAGCCAGCTTGGTGGTGGTTCTGGCACTGGTGACCTTGACATAGAATCCTAATGCAGTTGTTCCCGTTATTTCTGCCTAGGAGGCCCTGGAAGACCGTCTGGAGAGGGTTAACCGCGAACTGGGCTCCGTCCGCATGACGCTGAAGAAGTTCCGCGTCCTGCGCACCTCTGCAAACCCCTGAGACGCGGCACCGGTGGATTCTGTTTTGTTTGCACTAACACACAATTATGCACTAGGATAAGGCAGACTCTGTTGCACTGTTTGTAGGCCTTCAAACCGTAGTTTCACAATCATGCTCTTGTTTACGCTGCTGTTTTATACTGCAAACGGCCACACATTTTCAAGATATTTTTGTTATGCTCAGGAATCTCTTGAATATTTTACTATTTAAAAAGTGTTATTTTTAAATAGTATGTGTCTCCAGTTTATATCAAGAATGAGGAAATGTGATCAGGGAGGCAGCTTGTTTGTAAACAAATAGTGTTACCCTTTTACAATGAACTCTGCACACCAGTTTTGTACATTTGTTCCACATTGTGAATATGACTTTTTAAAAAATAAATGCTTCAGAACAGCTTCTGTAATGGTAGACTAGTACCTGCTGAATGAGAAAAAAAATCCCAGCATTCCCTGGGTCTAGTTTGGAGGTTTTTAAAAGTGGTAATGCAGTTCCCGTGTGAACCGTGTGTCGTAAAGTGAACGTTGGACAACGGTGATGGTGGTGTTGCAAATAAGAGGACACTGGGAAGCTTTGAAAACTGCATGGGTAACTAACCCACTTCGTTTCCCCTAAACTTTATTGTTTGTAAGGAGGAAAAATGAGAGATGTAATTTTCTTACTTCATTACACTCAGTACTTTTCAGGGACAGTGAAACGGGAGGCCACAGCCATCTGCCCGCCGCTCCAGGCCCTGCGTGGCCGCGTAGCCGCCAGTGGGAGGCTAGAGCTTCGATGACATGGCCACCCCCCTGGGAGGCTGTGAGAGGAGCCCGTTCCCCTCAGTGCGAGTCCTCCCGCAGACGTCTGACCCCTTTCCATGCCCTGTCCCTGCCAAAAAGGGAAACTCCCCTAGTGGGTGCCACGAGGACACTGGGTGAGGACGCAGGTGTGTGTGGAAGGGACCTCGGTGCAACAATCAGCAGCCCCGCACCCCGCTGCGGGGTGGGGGTTCCTCGGAGCAGAGACGCCAGGTTGTCTGCATGCCCACTCCTGCCACCAGGTCGAGACGGCAGCTCCTCGGACCTGCTCGTCTGCAGGGTCCAGCGCCTTCCCCGTGGGCGCTTTTCCGGTCCCCCAGTTGGAGGGACCTCCTGCGCAGCCCTTCTGGAGCCCTGGTCGGGGATCCCTGTCCCTGGTGACCCTCTGCACGACAGCCGCAGGCAACCCAGGAGTTGTTAGGCTGCTTCCTTGTTCCTGCCTGTTTGTGTGAACCCTGCTGCACTCGAGAAGAAGGAGAAGGCTGTTTCAGAAAGATCGCTCTAACGTCGAGGAGCTATCTTCTTAGTCTGTTCAGCTTATTATTCCAGGAACGGGGTTAAGCTCCATCGAAGCATCTTCACTGCCTCTCTTAGAAAACACATGCTTGGATTTCTGATGTGTGTAATAGACTGAAAGTATCCATCACTTTTTTCTTCGTGAAGAGGGAAACCAAGGAAAATCCGCCATCTTTCCCCTCGGTGATGTTGAACTTGCCAAACACTTGACTTCAAAGCCATTCTGCCCGAAGCAAGCAAGGCTGTGATCTGAAAAAGCAGCTCCTGTCCCGGGGAGACAACCTACTTTTGTCCCAGGCCGGGACTGAGCCAAGGTTTAAAACACCCTGAGTGCCTTTCTAAATGTGCGTGGTTAACTCTCCTCCCTCCTGCTCGTCCCCTTGTCCCTTTCAAGGCCGCCGCAGTGGGAAAACGTGTCCTGCAGGAGCCCGAGTCACAGCTTAAAACAAAGGCTCCCGGCCGAGTAGGGCTGGGCAGCAGGGAGCAGGGCAGCCTGGCAGGCCGGCCGCCTGGCCCACACCAGCCTTCCTCCGCAGTGGCAGCGGAAAGCTTTCGCTCAGGAAGGCTTCTGTGAATGCCCGGTGCTTAACTTCTCAGTACACAGCACATCTCAGCCTCGTCTGAGTTAAATTGGCTTTGGAAGAAACTCTACTTTTTAAAACAGAAAAGTAGGTTGTTTCTTAAGCAGTGGACTTTAAAAGTACTCCGGATCGGTAAGCAACTCCATTAGGTGGTCCGAGATGCTCTCTCCACGCCTTCGCCAAAAAAGTGAGCTTCCTTCGAGTTTACATAAGCTGCCTTTCCATGTCAGTTGTTTGGGTTTTTTTTAATGACTAATAAAAATTTGATAACTTGTTGAGTGTAAGGTCAGAGAAGGCACTTTGATCTTTGGTGATTTCAGGCCTATTGGATGGAAGTACAGGGCGTCCTGAAAAATGACGCCGATGTGGAGAAGGTCGTCATCCTCTGAGCATTCTGTGACTCCACATCGTGCGGTGACGTCTGTGAGGGGGGGCCGCGCCAGGGAAGTGCCCCTACCGGGCATGGGGTGGACGCAGTTATGATTTGTTTGTACAGTTTGGTAAGCGGCCAGAACGTGTTCCCCTTTGTAACTTAGAAAAGCCGGGCGCCTTGCTGACTGCCGCTGGGATTCTGAACTCTGCACTAATACATAGGTGGTAGGATTGGACGTTTTCTTTATTTCCAAAAGCAGTGTCCCTGAACTGTAACATGCAACGCGTGCTGCAAGCCCAAGAAGCTTTAAGAAGCCGGCCCGCGCCCAGAGCGCCACAGGGGTTGGCGGTAAAGCACACCTTCCCCGGTGAGCAGCGGCGCAGGGCTGCGAGATTCGTAGGGTCCCACAGAACCGGGGACGTTGCACAGGCGTCAGGCCGTGACTTCCTGCCCTTCCGGGACTGGCGTGGCAGTTTGGTAACATGTTAGGACCCGTGTCACTAAGCTTTTCCCTTTGGGCGTGTGTGTTTACCTTATTTTCACGGACCCTTCTCAAATATGAGGAACCAAGCCATAAGTCTGCACCTGCCGGCCATGACCCACCACGGACTCCAGAAGCCTTCTGCCGGCCTCGCGATCCCACTGGGGAGGACGTGCGTCGCACAGTGCTGGGGGGTCGGGGGAGGCCGCACCGGAGCTCCCTGCGGTCACTGAATCTCATCAGTCCTCCGGGCAGTGGAGCTGTGAGCCCCACAAGGGCAGGGCCAGCTCTTCATTCTTGCAAATGGGCACTCAATAAATTAACAACAAAAACCAACTGTCTCGTGATACCAGTGTATTGATGCACACCAGCTAACCTCGGCTTCTGGTTTTCACTGGGTCAAGTTCTCCAGGTTAAGGAGGGAGCCCTCCCTGGGCCCAGGGCTACAAAGATGTTCTTTGGGGAGGGCTCTGGGTCAGGGGCGCAGGCCAGGGGGCCTCTCTGGAGAGCTGTGTGCGCGCTCTGGGACATGCCCAGTGGGTCTTAGGGCCCCTCTTGGCTCCTGTCGGCCAGGGGGCGCGGAACTGAGGGTTCAGTACATGGCGGGGCCCCTTCCCCTGCCTCTGATCACCATCGCACCGAGTCTGTGGCCCAGCTGTGGCCGGGGCCTCTCCCTGGACCAGGCAGCTCCAGTTCCGTCGCCAGGCAGATGAAGAGCCGTAGGTGGGTCCGTCCGCCGGGCTCCACCCCGAGCCCCTCCTGGCCTGCTGGCCTGCCCTTACCCCTGTCGTCCCCGCCACGTGCGGTGGTACTTAGTGACAGGTAAAGTGCTACTGGGTTTAGGTGTGTCCAGGTTAAATAATGCCACTGCTTCAGCGCTTGGCCACCAAGTGCGTTCTGGCTCAGCCTCCATACTCTGCCTTCTTTCACCTGGTCGCCTAGCTTTCCAGTTGGAGAATCCGACCGGGATGGAGCCGAAAACGACGCCGTTTCTGATCCTCGCCCGGGTCCTTCCTGAGCACGGGCGCTGAGCTCGGCGCTCACCCTCCGGCCTCCGGGACCCGCGCTGCTCTTGGGCCCGGCGCTCGCCGGCGCCGCGTCTCTGCGAGCCCGGTCTGGGGCTGCTTGCCACGCCAGCGCGCCCCGTGCCGCGTGCAGTCGCGAGCAGTTAGTTCCCCTGGATGTGTCGTCGTGCTCCCGCGGAACTCCATTTTTTTTTAAAGCTACGTGAGAGTGACACTCCCGAGGGCACTTGGCGAGTCCCCGACAGACTCGAAGGAGAAAGAGGTCTGGGTCCTGCGCCCCGAGGCGTCCCCGCGCGGCGGCGAGACCCGGCCCCGGGGAGCGGGCGGCCGGGGAGCGGGGACGCGGGCAGCGCCCGGCTCGGTCAGCGCGGGAGCCCACGCGGCCCGGTCCTTCCGGCGGAGGCCGCCCTCGCCCGGCCCCGCCGCCAGCGCTCCCCGCGCGGCCTGACGGATGNGGCGGCCGGGCGGGGGCCGCGGGGCCGGCGCCTCCCCGGCGGCGTGAGCGGCCCAGCGCGGCCGGAGAGGACTGAGCGGCGGCCGCGCGGAGCGGGTGAGTGTCTCCGCGGCCCGGCCGGAAGGCGGCGCGTCCCCAGGCGGGCGAGGAGCCCCGAGGGCCGGGCTCCGCGGGGAGAGGCCCGGGCCCGGCCGACCCACGCGGGGAGGGTGTGGCGGGCGCGCGGGGACCCCCGGGCTCCGGACATCGCCCCGAGCCTGGCTCCGGGTGTCGCCGGGCCTCCGGATTCGGGCCCCCGAGGCTCGCGGCCGTATTTCCGTCGGTTGTAACTGGAGTGTAGAGGGCTCCCCTCCCCCAGTGACAAGGGTCGCCGCGGCCAAGGGGCAGGTGTGTGCCGTGCGGGGCCTGCCCCGGAGGCGGGGGCGGCAAAGCCTCTGTGCGGCGTCCGCCGCTGGCCACCTCCAGCCGGCCCTCTGTCCAGCGCGGCCGGGTGGGTGTCGGGGGTCCAACATGGGTGTGGCCCTCAGAGTGGGGCCTGGACGTGGGGCCTCAGAGTGGGGCCTGGACTTAGGAACGGTGCCCAGTGTTTCCCTTGGCCAGAGGAAAATGTGGCCCATCTCCACCCAGAGAGCCCCTTTCCTGTCGTGACCCGCGGTGCCCGTGCCCGAGAGGCGCAGCTTCCTCCGCCCCCGCCCTCGCCCCGCGCCCCTCCTCTCAGGGTCGGGCTCAGGGGCGACTTGCGGGGAGGAGAACTTCAGTGTCTCCCTCCGCGTAAGGTGCGCTGATCCCTCCAAGAAACCCCAAATGGCTGTTCTGCGTAAACACAGTGGCTTGCTGCAGAAATGTCATTTCCAGGCAACTTCTCCAGCTCTGTCCCCTTCTAACGGGCTGCACAGAAATTCTGGGTTCCTCACCCTGCGCCCCTGTCGCTTCCTCTGAACTCGCAGGCCTTCCCCCTCTTCCCACCCCTGGAGTCTTCAGAAACCTCATTTGGGTGTCTTTCTTGGCCGCTACCAGCTCTTTCCACCCCATTGGGGAGTCCCTGGAGCTGGTAAGACGGCCCCCGTTTTGGGGGAAGGTGGTAAACGCCCCCTTCTCATGGGAATCTCCCCACAGCTCGAGCCCCCAGTTCCACTGGTCTGAGTCCTGACTCCCTCCCCACCACAGATGAGTCCTTATTTTATAGTGACTTTGGTGCCCTCTGGACTGTGAGCTCTGGAGGACCAGTGTTTCATTGGTCCCTGGTCCCCTGCCCTGGGTCAGCGCCCTGTGCCCAGTGGGTCTGGGTGCAGTAGAAGCCCCTCCCCGCTTGCCCCCCACCCCGGGGACCCTGGCGCATCTGGCTGCTGGGCTGTTTGTCGCTGTTAGTTCACCCTGTTAAGAGACTGTGTGCGGTGCCTGGAAGCTTCCCAGCTGAGGAAGCTTCCCTTTGCAGAGGGAGGCACAGTGAGTTGGGCAGGGCTCTCGTTCCGGTGGGGAGTGACTCGCCAAAGGACAGGGACAGCACATGCTCTGCTGCTGCGGTGGCGGCAGGCACAGGCTCCACTGCCCTGGGTGGTGCGTGCGGAGGGGGCCTCCCCGTGCTGGCTTGTCTGCACCCGGTCTGCCGGGGAGGCCTGGGGAGAGGCAGGCCGAGGGAGTCCAGCTTCCAGGCCTGGCTGTTCCCCAACGTATGTCTCTACAAGCCCGAGTCAGTTGCTCCACCCATCTCTGGGCTCTGCTGCTCCCTCCCCCTCTGGGCCCCACCTCCTCTCGCTTATCAGCTCTTCACTGGCCCTCCCAGGCAGGGTCCATCCCTCCACCTTCGTGCCCCCCATCCACTTTCCACGCGGAATGGCAGGTATCTGTGTACAGGGCCCCCCCTCCCCAGACTGCGTTCCTGGGGCCGGTGCTGAATCTCGTTTCTCTGTGTCCCTGTGCCTGGCCCACGGGGGGTGCCCAGAAAAGTGTTCTTGGGTGCATGGGGGGAGCCACCCCGAGCTGGCTGCTAGTGCACTGCCCCTTGGGGGGACCCGGCCTTCCTTCCTCCCGGCCTCCAGGCCTGTTTCAACTGCACGCAGATGGTCTTCAACCATCCCGTCCAGTCGGGCCCTTTTAACTTGGAAACCAAGAAGAGCCAGTCATGGAGAATATGCAGTTATTTGTAAAGATACAGAAGAGAAGACTTCTGGTGCTTCAAGATTATGCTGCTTCTTGGGTTTTCTTTTTTCTTTTTATTGATTCTAGAGAGAGGGCAAGAGAGGGAGAAAGAGAAACACTGATGTGAGAGAAAACCCGTCAGTTGCCTCCCTTACCTGCCCCAACTGGGGACCAAATCCTCAACCCAGGCCAGTGCCCTGACTGGGAATCGAACCGGTGACCTTTCGGTTTGCTGGACGACGCCCAACCCACCAAGCCACCGGTCTGGGCTTGAGATCATGCTTTGCTACTTTGGGGAAAGACGCTGGGGCGGTGTGTCCTGGTAGACAAGGACGGCCGCCTCACTCCTGCTTCCTCAGCCGTGGCAGAAGAGAGAGGTCGCCAGTGCCAATGAGCAGCCACAGGCTTGCCCGCTGCCTCTCAGCCTTGCTTCCCCGAGGTCGGTCCCTTGGCAGAAAACTGCTTCTCAGGGTCCCCGAGCCCTGGGCACGATGCCGCTAAGTGGCCTTTGCGTGGGTCCCTCGATGTGTATTAAGTGTTTACGGGGCCCCTGGGGGTGTCATCAGAGAGAGCCGGGCCTCGTCTGGTTGGCCCCCAAACCTGGGGCCTCAGCCCCTCTGTTCAAGGCTTCTTAGAGTCTCCTGTGAAAAGTTTCTTTTGGAATCTGGGCGGGGGGGGGGGGGGGACTAGATTGCTTCCTGCTTTGAGAGAAACGCGTATGTTGTCTGTGCCTCCTGCACGCGCAGCGAGCTCGGCCTGCCCCGTGGGTCCCGGAGACAGGAGTGAGGCCCAGAGGCAGGGGCACCGGTTTTCCCAAAGGCTGTTTGGGTCTGCCTCCACACCCCCCACACGCTCTTTTCCGACTGCTCGGCCGCCACCTGTCCCCAGCTGGCAGGACTCTCAGCAAACAGTACAATGTTCCGTCTACCAAGTGTGTCCGTCCCCTCGCCCTTGGGGTCAGCCTGCCCGTTTCTGCTTTACTGCCTACCAGGGCGCAAATGGTTACGTGTAAACCTGCCTGTCTGTGTTCTGTGTATGGCATCACTAACGGTGTGTGGAAAACTGGACAGATACGTGAGTTGAATACGAGAAGCAACCTTGCAGGCCAGCTCATAGTGTGGTCAGAGAGATGGGCCCCTCCCCGCACCCCACCCCCAACAAAAACAGTGTGCGCAAGCTAAGTGTTGCTCAAACAGGAGGAGGAGTTCAGAAGAGGAGACGCCCTTTCTGGGAAAGGCAATCCAGGGTTGACTTCCTGGAAGAGGTGGAATTTAAAGAGGCCTTGAAGGATGGGTGGAGTTTTGATCACCACAGCACCTGTAAAGGGTGTAGCAGTTATAAAGAGTCTAAAAATCTGTGTTTATGGCGGAGGCCCTATCAGAACAGGTGTTTTGATGTGAAAGGAGAGAAATGGCCTGGGGGTAAAGTGGGGAGCCTTTTCTAACTGTTCTCCAGGCTTGATGGAGGGCTGGACACCCTGGAACTGGGAGGGCATCACCCTGTTGAGGATGAGGCGGATGAGCAGGTGAGGCCCGCAGAGGAGAAGGGACTTGCCCAAGACCTGTCCTCCAGCCCGGAACCCCGGTCCCCAATGACCAGCTCAGGCTGGCGAATGGGCAGGAGCCCTGGGCTTCGGGGTCCTGACTTCCTCGAGCCCAGCCTGGCAAACACTATGACAGACCCCTGCAGACCCTTCAGGGCCAGAGGCAGAAAGAGTGTGTCCCTGAGGAGAGCTGACATTCGCTTGCGGGAAGGCAGAAAGACAATTAACCACAAAGCCGGTTCCCGTAAAGGGCAAAATCAAAAGCCAGCCATGCGGCCTTGGAGAAGAGCGTGCGGGAAGCGGCTTCTCGTCCCCTCCTTCCTGGACCCGTGCACCCTCCCCTCAGCTTCCCCTCAGCACCCCGCCCTGAACTTTCCCAGCTGTGGGAAGGGGTCGGGTTGGGGTGCAGGGGACAGGCAGAGAGCTCCCCGAGCAGCAGCAGGTGGGGCGCAGGGGCCCGGAGCCCGAGCCCTGTCTCAGCGAGGCAGGAGCCTAGGGTCCCCGCGGAGCAGGAGGCCTTCAAGTGTAACTTGTCCTGGGGGCACAGTCTGGCCTGGTCTCGGGCTTCGCGGCAGCTCTGCGAGGTGACTGTGGAACCCCACCCCCTGCTCCTGGGGGAAATCCCGGGGGAGGTTCCCTCCAGCCTCCACGCCACGTTCGTCCACCGAGCACAACCTACGCTTGTTTTATGCCTGTCTGTTTAAAGACACCGTACTGAATAGATATGGTTGACTCGTTGACATTGAACTTGGCCAACAGCGCCACCGCTCACGCCTGAACAAAGCTCATCTAACACGTGCGCTCTCTCCCCGAGGCGCGGCACAGCCTTCCCGCCCTCCGGGACGCTAGACAGCGCTGGGGACCCTTTTCAGCAGTGACTCAGCCAGCAGAAAAGCGCAGAATTGTGAAAATCCCAGCGCGGAACAGACCACAATAGGGACCTTTGTTCTGCCTCGGCTGGAAGCAAGCACGCAGGGTGACTCAGGAATCCTGCCGCTCCGCACGGGTCCACAAAGAACGTGAAAAGCCCCAGGCGGGTTGATTTTGGGGTGCTGAGTAATTTTAAATCCTAAAGAAGGAATCTGAGTAATGAGGGCGGGCCCTGTGCAAAGTGCTTCCCCGAGGGCTGGTGTGCACAGCGGTGCCCGCCCAGCGTTCCTGGGGGAAAGGAGAGGGGCACGGGGCTCGGGGAGGTTGTGCAACTTGCTGGAGCTGAGACAGGTAGCTGGGGCCCAGCCAGGGCCTGGCCCCCCCCGCCCCCCACCCCGCTGTGGATTCCTGGTGTGGCTCTAGCTCCTGAGCTCCCGCCTCGAGTGCCCGCCTGCCTGCCCACCCTCCCTCGGGTGGGTAGGTTCTTTGCTCCTCCAGTCTCCCCAAGGAACGGAGAGCTTGCCTGCCCCCTTGGTCATCCTGCCTGCCCCTGGGGGGGGGGGTGTCTCTGGCGGCCTCTAGAACAGGGACCATCACTGGTGTCGGCATTGGGTGCGGGAAGGCTGGGGCCGCAAATTCTTGTGCTCCCTGTGACCTCCCTGGGAGGGGGAGAGGGCGTGGTCTCCCTCCCTGGGCCACTCGTTCGTGCATGGGGAGGGCCGGCAGCCCCCACGCGGGCCCCGCTCACAGCACTGGTCCTCGGAAGGAGGCATTTCAGGTCCTCCTGGGGGTTTCCGGGGCCTCGAGTCCTGGCCGTCGGACTCCTGGGAGCCTTTCCAAGCACGGCATGCCCTGTGTGCTTTAGTCGGCCCGGCTACAAGTCAGGTTACTGCTCTTTCTTCTCTCCCAGGTTGGTTCCCTGGGCCAGGTGCTTTGCGGCCAAGGGTGGAATGTTCTCTTCCGGCAGCTGGGGGGCTTCCCCGCTCTGCTCCCTGGCTCTCTGCTCCCTGGCTCTCTGGAGGGTCTGGCCAGCGCCCGGGCTGTGCAGCAGAGCAGGGCGGGAGCCCTTCCCAGTTACTGCCCTGCAGGGCCCACGGAGGGATCCGGCCCCAGGGAGGGCCCGCCTGGCGCCCAAGTCCCCGGGTGAGGCTGGTGGAGGGAGGGCCCACTGAGTGGGTGCTGCCTCCCGCTCCCCAACCCCACCCGCTGCTGTCCCTACAGCCCCTTTAAAAGCCACCTGAGAAGGGCGGGGCTAGGGACGGGGGTGTGTCGGGGAGGAATAGGTGGCCGTTCCCATTCTCAACAGGGGACAGCACCCAGGTGCAGGGGGCCGCCGCGGGTGGGCTTCGTCGAGGCCGGTGTCTCGAGGCGGCCCGATCCCCTCTGCCTTGCTGGAGGCCCGTTCACTGCTTTTCTTGGCACTTTGTAAGCGTTGGCGTTTCACTTGCGGGTGTTTTTTTTTCCGTAAGAGGGAGAAAAACCAAACATTTTCTGCAGTTAGAATTTTCCTGTCTTGGGCAATCACGATGGGGAAGAAGCATTGAAGTCCTCTGAACGCCCCACACACGTGAGGCTCCCTGAGCAGGGCCAGCAAGGCCTGGGGGGGGGGCGAGGAAACTGGTTGTTTCCTGCTTATTGGGGGTTTGCTTGCATCTGACGGGCCCCACATTGGTGGTGGCCGAGCCATCCGGGGGTGGGGGTCGGCTGAACCGCTGGCTTAAAGGGGTTGTTTTGACGTGTGGAAGGACCCAGCTCCGAGCCACGGTCACTAACCAAGTCCCCCTCGTGCTGGAGTGCTCTCACTGGCCCAGCCGGCCATCAGACATGCGTCACTGGAGACCTCATTTGTCCCTTGGCGCGTGACCTGTGACAGTGGAACTAAGCCGGCTGCGGCAGGGGCCGATTCAGTGGGTCTGTATTCACTGGGCTGGAAAGGAGTTTATTGATTTAGCCTCGGGCCAGCGCAGCCTGTGCGTTCGTCCCGAGAGCTGCGGGGCTGGTGTCCAGATGTGGGCGTTCGTAGGAGGCTGGGCGGCCAGCCGGGAGCAGAGCGCTGCTTCAACTGTGGTTCCCAGCCTTGGGTGACTCACCCCAGCATTGCGGGCCTGAGTGACTGCTCCCGGCACAGCCTGTCCTGTGCTCCTAGGGTGCCAAGGTCGACAGCCCAGTGACACCCACTTTCCTTTTCACTTCTGTTATTCCATCCCCCCTACCCGTCCCTGGTCCTGAGGAATGTTCCGTCTGACTTTCCAGCAGGGGGGAGAAAAAAGGAATTCAGACTCTTCTGAGGAGGCAAGCCGGAAGGAGCCCTGGAAAAAGCCAAGTCCAAGGGCGTGACCTTTCCACGAAGAGGAATGGCTTTCCATTCCCCTGGACACTGGGAATCCCCGGGCTGGGCACAGAGAGGCCACGGCAGTGAACCAGAGGACAGCTGGCAAATCTGGTGTCCTGGTGGCCCGGTAGCTGCAGGACTGGTGTTTGGGGGTGTCCAGGGGTGTCTAACCTCTTGGTGTTTCTGGGCCACACATTGAATACGTTCCGACGTGTAGTCACAAAAAAAGTGTCATAATGTTTTAAATAAGTGTACGATGTCGTGTTGGGCCACGTTCATAGCTGTCCTGGGCTACGTGTGGCCCGCAGGCCGCAGGTTGGACACGCCTGGTAGACCAATAATGTCACCTAACCGGTGACCTTGAATATGGACTTTTCCGGCTGCTGAGGTCCCTGCTCAAGGAGAAGGAAGTAGTTGACTTCCTGTGTCACCCCATAGGGGCCCTGGTCTGGCCCGGCTGCCCCATAAGCCGGGGCGGGGGGCGGGCTGTGGCTTATTTGTCTTTGAGTTGCTGGGGCCTGGCAAGGTGGCCTGGTGACTGTTTGGGGCGGATGACGCTGGCTGCAGGTCCAGAGGCAGAAGTGTCTTTCTTGTTCACCCACCGTTTTGTGTGACACCCTCAGGGCACACGGTGCTTCGTTGGACACGCCCATTTTGCAGGTGGGGAAACTGAGGCTCGCGGAGGTCATCCTGTGGGCTCTGGCGTTTTCCCCCTGTCCTGTTTCAAGCACGGGCCGCTGCCACTCAGTGAGGTTGTGACTTGGGCTGCTGGCTGGGACTTGACCTGACTGACCCAGGTGCTCAGGTTCAAGGTCATGCTCCGTGGTGTCTGCTAGGCAGTCGGCGCTGTGGTGTGTTTTGAAATCCACCAGAGTTTGCTGGTCCAGTTCAGTCTGAACAGTGCCCATGACCTTTTTGGTTTAGGGTTTTGTTGTCGTTGTTTATCTTGTCCTTTCCCCCCCATTTTTTCCCAGAAGAGAGAACAGAACCGTGTGCACCTCTCCTCTTCGGAGTGGTCGGAGGGCCTGCCCCGCTGGGGCCTCCTGCTCGGGGGCCCTGCCCTCTGGGCCCTCGGCCCTTCCCGTGCACACGTTCCCGCACTCCACCTTGGCCCTTCACAGGTGCCGTGCTTTCTGCAAATTGAAGGCAAGACCCTCCTCCAGCAGAAAGACTCGGACTCACTTCCCTGCTAGATGCACTTTGCTGCACAGCCTGGAACCCAGCCCGTGGGGTCCAGCGTTGGCCTGTGTGGGCGTTTGAGGCCAGGTCCCCATGCTGCTGTAGCGACCTGCAGCCACACCTGGTGGGTTGGGATTACACATGGGGTGTGGGACTTGCTTCTGCTGTGTGTCTTCGAGGTTCCGGGAGCAAGACGGGCAGTTTTCGAAAAGGGGCGCAGTTCAGAGCTTGTCTGCGCAGATGTCCCCCTCAGGCCCTTCAGCTTGGTCCAAGTGGAGCTCCTCCCACTTGGACAGTCATGGTCTGGGCGTGGCCCTGCGCCTGGTGTCGGGGGCCAGGCGGTGGAGGAGGCCTCGCCTGGTTCTGCGCTTGGAGGAGCTTAATGAAGCCTCCAGTAGAAGGACCCTGGGAGGGGAGGGAATCCAGCTGGTGTCTCCCTGGCCAGTTTTTCTTGCTTTCATTAACCGGAGACCTAACCAGGAGGGTTCCACACCTCTGGCTATGCTCAGGCCTCAGAGGCGTGCAAGTGAGGAGTAGGTGGGATTGGGCAGAGGCGGAGGAAGGCCAGGGGACACCAGCCTTGCCTTTTTTCAAATCGAAGTGACATTCACAGAACCGGAAATCAACCATGTTTACGGTTAGAATTCAGTGTCGTTGGGCACATTCACGATGCTGTGAATTCCAGTCTAATCCCAGAACGTTCTCCTCTCCCCGGACGGACCCCATGCCCAGGAGCCCCAGCGGCCAGCAGTCTGTGGCCTCTTCCCGCCTCTGTGGACGTCCACACAGCTGAGAGACACCGGGCCTCGGTGTCTGGCTTCTTGCACTTGGTGGGCTGTTCTCCAGGTGCACCGGGCTGTAGCAGGTGGCGGCACCTTATTGCTGCTTGTGTGGCCAACCACGCCACCCAACGCGGTGCACACAGACCATCTTCAGCCCCTCGATCTGGCGGCCTGAGGCCCGTTCACGGCGTTGCACGGTTGTTGCCCCATCACCCTCTCTCTCCGGAACTTGCTCATCACCCTGCACTGTGGCTCCATCTTGTGAAACACACCCCCCCCTCCAGTCCCCGGTGCCTGCCACTGCTCGTCGGACCCTCTGGGTCCCTCTGCCACGTGGAGTCATGCAGCACCTGTCCCTTTGCAGCCGGCTTGTCTCATTCGGCCTCCGGTTCGTCCTCACTGGATAGCAGCCCACGGTCTGTCATACGCGGTGTGTGTTGCTTGTTATACACCCGTTTACCCACCATCTGCAGGTGGGCATTGCAGTTGTCTCCAGGCCAGCCAGGGGTTGCTTCTGGGCCAGGGGGCAATGAAAGACTAAGATGCCCAGGGGCCTGGCCTTGTGAGGTGACCCGACTCTCGAGGAAGGGCTGTGGGCCTCTGCGCCCTCGGTGCTTCCTTTCTGAGTCTGCCCAGTGGGGGCAGTGCGGCAGGGGGCAGGGGGCAGGGGGCAGGTGCAGAGGCTGTGGGAACTGTGGGCCCCCCCGACTCCACACAGCTGAGCCGCTGCCTACGGCTCAGGGACGGCCTGAGTCCTCATCCTTCCCAGGGGTGAGCATGGGGGGTGCCTGGGGTGACCGAGTGAGGCTGGGGCTCGCTCCTCTGTGACTTCCACTTGTCAGAAGGTTCCCTCCCTCTCAGGGTTCAGAGCCAGCTCTAGGAGGAGGGAGCAGCTGTGTGTCCCGTGCACGCCCCTCCCCCCGCCCCCGTGGCCCCGGAGCACTCGCTGACTCCCAGCCCTTAGTAGTAGTAGGGGTCGGGGGTGGGGGGCACCCTTGGCGCTGCAGGAGATCAGGTGGAGGGAGCCGGCAGCCTCCTGCCTGCCCAGTCCGAGCAGGAAGTCAGCCTGTAATTCTCGGGGTCACACTTGCTTCATTAGGGCTAATTACCTTGGGATGTGAAGCAACTCCAAGAGCCGACTTAGGAAATGGGTTCTGCAGGTATGGCCGTGGCACTGAGGAGGCTTTCCGGGATGTCTTCCTGCCACCGAGGGAGGGGCTTAACTATTAACTCAGGGCTGGGGGACGGGCCTCGAGCTTTGTGCTTCATGTGCGAATTTTTAAAAAAGATTTTATTTATTTGTTTTTAGAGAGGGGCAGGGAGAGAGAAAGAGAGGGAGGGAAACATCCATGTGTGCTTGCCTCTCGCACACCCCCTCCTGGGGACCTGGCCTGCAACCCAGGCATGTGCCCTGACTGGGAATCGAACTGGCCACCCTTTGGTTCTCAGGCCTGTGCTGTATCCACTGAGCCACACTGGTCAGGGCCTTGTGTGAATTTTAAGGCCATTTAAAATGAGCCGTCATGTAGTCCCTGAGTTGTACTGGGAATGTAAGTTGTGGTCCTCATTGGATTACTCAGAAGATATGCCGAGGCAGAGGGCAGGTGTGCGGAGGGACACGCAGACGGGGAGTGAGGGGTGGTCCTCACGTGTGAGGTGCTGGCTCGGGGCGCGCTCAGCGGGCATGCAGTAGGCCCGTGGCAGTGGCCTTCTGTGGGCACGGGCTACCCCCCAACAAACCAGGATGCACTGGGCAGCTGAGTGACTAGCTCTTAGGGCCCTTTCCCCCCCGCCCTGTATCAAGCCCATTTTACAGATGAGAAAACTGAGGCCCAGAGGCAGGGAGTGACTTCCCCCAGACCCCCAAACCAGGGACCTGTGTGGGCACTAACAGGCTTCTGGGAGCCCACTTGAGAATCTGAACATGATGTAAAACTTTTCTGAGTGCAGGAACTTGGCCCCAGGCTCACCTGGAGCAGGGACACTCCCCACTTTCAAGGCTGACTCTGAGCCTCCTGGGGGACCTCTCCCGGGCAGGACTGTCCATGCCAGTGGCCAGGGCGCCCTAAGCTGGCTGGCACTCACCCCCAGGGCACAGGGTGCCCAGGCCCCCATGGGAGACAGTCTCCACCAAGTCTCCGGGGAGCGCAGATGGCGGTTCACAGGGCGTTACCGGTGTCCTGGGTACGTTGCCACCTTTCTCCTGGCGAAAGGGCCTTTCTTTGCTGTCGGGGCCACCGCCGAGCCTCTCGACGCCCCGTGCAGCTGGAGTGGAACAGACGGGGTTTCGGGAGGCAGGGGGTTTATTTTTAGCCTCTGTGATTCCGTCACTATGGAAATGGTAGCCTGGGGGCCGCCACACTCCGCGCCTTCCTGCTGGCGAGGGACGAGGGTCCTGCTTCTTTCCCGAGAGTGGTTCCCAGGCAGCCCGGGCTTCCCGGTCCGGGCGGTGGGCCCCACACACAGAGACCGAGACCCCGACTTCGGCCCTGCTGTGTGACCTGGGGCAGGTGGCTGCACCTCCCTGGCCTCCCTTCCTTCCCTCACCCGACAAGTTTGGGATGGTAACTCCTGCCCTACCTGCATGTTTGACTGTGGTGTCCGCTGATCTGGAAGGCCTTCGAGTCCACGGCGGGGTCCACGTGCCGGTGGTCATTCCGGCCCACGGTTGCCCCGCCCCCCGCCCTGCCCGTAGGCCACGGAGAAAACCTCCGCTCCTCCTTAGTCCGGCTGTGTTTCCTGCATTTCGGCTTCTCCGTGAGAGGTGGAGAGGGAGGTGTCCCGTCCTGCGGAGTTCATGGAAACACACTCTCCGCCCCGTGCCTGGAGGGGGTCCCCGCCCGCCTCCCCTGCAGGAAGGGGCACGGGAGCTCCGTTCCCATGGGGGGCCGTGGCCCAGGCTCAGAGGGGTTACAGTGTTTGTCAAGAGGGGCTCAGCTGTAGCCGCGGAGCCGGGACCGAACTGAACGCTCTGGGCTCTGCGGTCAGCCTTCCTTCCCCAGTGCCTGCTGTACAGAACGGGCACCCAGGGCGACGGAAGCTGGGACGGGCCATCGCCTGTGGCACTTGTCTCCTTCCCCCCTCCCTCCCTCCCTCTGAAATCACTCTTGGCTCTCAGTCCTCCCCCCTCAAAAGGGAACCGGCAGCTCTTGGCGAGTGCGTGGAGAAATGGTAGCCCCTGCGCCTTGATGGTGGGAATGTAAATGGGTGAGAGACCGAGTCACTGCCGCATGAATGGGTGAACGGCTCATGGCCTCTCTCTGTGTAATGGGGTACCATTCAGCCATGACAAGGAAGGAGATTCCGGCACCCGCTGCAACCTCAGAAATGGAAGAACCTCAGAAACACGCCGAGTGAGCAAAGCCAGACCCAAAGGGACAGTCTCGTATGATGCCACTCTGATGAGGGAGGGACCCGAAACAGACAAACCCATAGAGACAGGAACAGGATGGTGCTTTCGGGGGGCTGGGGGTGGGGCGGGGGTGGGGTGCAGAGCTTCTACTGGGGTGATGAAAATGTTCTGGAAATAGTGGCACAACATTGTGAATTTCCCTTTTTAAAAAGATTTTATTTATCTATTTTTAAAGAGGGGAGGGGAGGGAGAAAGAGAGGGAGAGAAGCATCAGTGTGTGGTTGCCTCTTGCAGGCACCCCACTGGGGACCTGGCCCGCAACCCAGGCATGTGCCCTGACTGGGAATCGAACCGTGATCGTATTGGTTCGCAGGCCTGCGCTCAATCCACTGAGCTACACCAGCCAAGGCCCATTGTGAATATTCTTAATGCCACTTAAAAATGTTTAAAATGGTAAAAAAACAACACAAAAAACAACCCTCAAACTTGTCTTGGAACCAGTGGGTCTGGGGCCCCTGGGTGTGGCCCCTGCGTTCCCAGAGCACCTGGCTNGCCCCACTGGGGACCTGGCCCGCAACCCAGGCATGTGCCCTAACTGGGAATCGAACCGTGATCGTATTGGTTCGCAGGCCTGCGCTCAATCCACTGAGCTACACCAGCCAAGGCCCATTGTGAATATTCTTAATGCCACTTAAAAATGTTTAAAATGGTAAAAAAACAACACAAAAAACAACCCTCAAACTTGTCTTGGAACCAGTGGGTCTGGGGCCCCTGGGTGTGGCCCCTGCGTTCCCAGAGCACCTGGCTGCCCCCAGGGCTTCGAAGAGGTGTCCACACCTGCGGGCCTGGCTGGGGCCACGCAGGCCCCTCGTCCTGTCGCTCTTTTGGGGAGGGAGTTCCTGACCGTTAATGCCGGGGATGGCTGCGTGCAAGTGACATCTGTCTCAGCAGAGCCCTGTGCACCTGCCATGGGGCATGTCCTTTTAAGGCGCTTGCTTGCTTGCTTGCTGTCAGCGAGTGGAAAGATAAATACCTTTTCAAAGAGCAGGTGCCAACTGCCTGGGCTCCCCGGCGTTCGCAGCTGCGAGGCGCGTGGGCGACGGCTCCGCTGCGGCAGGTGTTGCGCCCGGGTTTGCGAGAGGACGCAGTACGTGGCGGGGCCAAGGCCCACGCAGGCAGCTCCACCGGCTTGCTGTGGGAGCTCCTGTTTGCTCCCTGGGTCCCGAGGTTCAAAGGAGACGTGTGTGTGTGTGTGTGTGTGTGCATGTGTGTGTGTGAAGGTGCCCCAATGGCACCCAGTGCCTCAAGGGGCCTACGAAGTGCTGAGACTTATCCTGTCTCTGGAGGTGCTGGGACCCAAGGTCCCCACCAGGGAGAGGTCCTGGGCTCCCCAAGTGTCCTGGAAGTGGGGACGGTGTGGCGGGGGGTGGCAGTAATGTGATTGCCAAACTCCCCCTCTGCCTCACAGAGCTCTCTCCTCTTTTTTAAAAAAATCATTTATTTATTAATTTTTAGAGAGAGAGAGAGAAGCATCAACTTGTTCCACCCATCCATGTGTTCCTCAGTTGATTCTCGTATATGCCCTGGGGATTGAACCCGCAACCTTGCTGCCTTGGGACGATGCTCTAGCCACCTGAGCTGCCTGCCCAGGGCGGAGAGCTTCCTGTATTGGTCTCCCAGGGTCATGTCTTGTTCGCTCACAGACCAGGAGGCCAGGAGCCCAGATTCAGGGTGTGGGCCGGGTGGGTTCCTCCTGCGGGCTCTGAGGGGGACTGTTTTGTCCCAGCTTCTGGCGGTGGCCGGCTGCCCTCGTCACTGTACACACATCCCCACCGTCCCTGCCTCTGCCTTCCCGCGGTGGCGGAGCACGGGTGTGGCTCGCTCTGCGTGCCCACCCTCTCCCTCTCCGGGCAGAAGCTCCTTGGTGGGCGTGTCTCTCTGTGCTCCCCTGGCAACAGGGCTCCGGACTCCGGGTGTGGACCGGCCTCAGAAACATAAGCAGAGGATTAAATTCTCAGAGATCCCCTACGATGGGGAAAGGCCTAGGCTCTTTCAACAGATGCCAGAGAAGCATTTGATAAAGTCCAACATCCATTACTCTCAGGAATGGAGAGATGGAGGGGCAGGCTCGGATTTCACCGCAATAATAAAGAGCATCTCCCACCAGCAGCGGCCGAATCCAGTTTTCCTAGTGAGACAGTCCAGCAGTGTGTGGGGGGGCCCAGAGGGTGAGGGGCTCCCGGGGCCACCAGCGTCCGGAAGACACGGCTGGAAGAGGTGTTCCCTCTAACGCTGGCTGCACGGCGGTCCCACCCTCCCTTGTCACGCAGGACTGGAGCCAGGAGACGGGCCAGGTAGATGCGGGGCAGAGCTGGTGGGATGGGGGGCACCCGTGGAGGCCTGGACAGGGAAGCAGCGCTCACGTTGGACTCTCCAGGGCGACACGCTGAACAGGAGTGAGGAGTAATCCGGCACCCAGCGCTGCGGCCCCACTGCAAAACGAATAAGCAACCTCCACGCTCTCCTCTGTGTCCAGGCGAACGACTGGCCACGGGGAAAGGAGGGAACCCTTCTCGCACCTGTCTGCCTGGGGGTCCACATGCCAGTGGCCTTGTTTTCTGGTCGGAAAGGAGAGTGACACCTGGCAGGCTCAGGCAGCGCTGCGTCCCAGGGAGAGTGGGGACGGCGGTGTGGTGTCCGTGCCTCACCCCAGACGCCCCCGGGGCGGGCCGGCTGTTTCTCCCGGCTGAGCCTCTCCTGAGTGTCTCGTTTGTGGTGGTGCGACCCGGAGTCAGGAGACCCGGGTGCGGCATCTGGTGGCAGCCTTCTGGCTGTGGTGTAGCCTGCGCCCCTTCCTCTCCGTCAGCCAGAATTTCCTGCCCTGGGGCAGGTGATGCCACCCGCCTCTCAGGTCCGTCTGAGGAACCCCCCGAGAAGGCTTTGGCCACATCCCCCCCTGACCCCGCAGCGGTTAGCGCAGAGGCCATCACCGAAAATCGAACGCGGGTCCTGGGCGATGGGTGCGACCTGAGGGGTGGGCACCAGCGTGTTCTCCGAGACGGGCTCTGCTCCTGGGGTTTGTCCCGGGTCCCCACTCTGGGTGGGAACACGGTGCCGGTGAGAAGAACTGGGTATTGGAAGTGAACCATGAACTCCTGCTGGGAACCAGCGCACGGCCACCTCCCCGTCCCCGCCCAAGGGCAGTGCCAGCTGCATCCAGGTTCGGGGAGCTCCTCGCTGTTTGCCCCAAAGTGCCCCGATCTTTCCCAAAGGCGCTTCTTGCCTCTCAGTCAGCAAGCAGTGGGAGCTAGAAAGCATTCGGTGCTTCAGGGGTCACGACTTGTTCACACGCGGCTGGGGCTACCAGGTGCCGACAGAGTCCCCGAGTCCCCTGCCGCCGGGCTGTCCTCAGCAGCCTTGGGAGGGGTGGCTGGGGTGCGTCTCTCAGATGTCCCTCATGCTGAGGTCATGGTCTCCTCGTGACTCCCTTTCCTCTTTATCTCTTCTCCTTTTCTCTCCTCAGTGTGGCTTTGCTACTATATTATTGTTGTTATTTTTGCCTTATTTTAACCGAAGTTGTTGGTGTGACCGCCCAAGGCGGCCCATATACTTTTCCGAGGACCGACGTCCTTGGGCTTTGTGACGGTTGCTCTCCTGGCCGCCCCCCCTGCTGAGTGGTCAGGGCTGCTGCCGCCCGCCTGCCTGCTGGGTCTGGGGGTCCTCAGGGCAAGACCCGGGGGCCAGCCGGCTGCAGTTCCTGTGCCGGGCACGCACTGGTCCCTGGAGGGCGCTGGGGAATTGTGACAACTCCCTGGAGAGTGGTGGGTTTTTTAATCTTTCTGCTTCTTTGGGAATAGATAGTTAGTTCGCAGAATTAAAAGGTAGGCTGTAATGTGGATCTTAGAAAAAATGTATTTCAGAATTGTTTGGACCACCTAGTATTTTCTTTGCATTCTGCTGTTTCAAAACAAACATAAAAATGTTGGCTTTTTAGAAACCTAAAATCGTTATTAAAATTTAAAATTTAAAAACCGTTCAGGCCCTGGCTGGCGTAGCTCAGTGGATTGAGTGCGGGCCTGCGAACCAGACGATCGCGGTTCGATTCCCAGTCAGGGCACATGCCTGGGTTGCAGGCCGGTTCCTTGCAGGCTAACTACCAGCAGGGGACGCACAAAAGGCAACCATACATTGATGTTTCTCTCCCTCTCTCCTTCCCCTCTGAAGATAAATAAATAAATAAAATCTTTAAAAAAAAAAAACAACCGTTCAGTTAAATGTCTGCCCCCAACTCAACCACCCCGTCCACGGCGAGCCCCTTCCTCGAATATTATTATTTGGTCTGCAGGCTGGTGCTCAGTCCCCTGAGCTACACCAGTCAGGGCTCTTCCTTGAATATTGTTGGACCTGCTTCCCCCCACATCCCAGCCGTCAGCCCGGTTCCGCCTCCACTCACCCTCTTCCTTCCCTGGCCTCTCGGTTTCCTCGACTTCGAAGAACAGCAATTCTTTTTACGTGAAGGCTTCTCCTCACTGTCCATTCACCCGAGTCATTCGCTCACTCACTCACTCTTTCATGTATTTAAGAAGAAATTGCACAGCACCCAAAAAGTCATCGGTGGTGCCCCCCGGGGGACACCAGCAAGGCTGTAACGATCAGTGAGATGCCTTCCTTGGTCTGTGGCGCCTAGGGCTCGCAGACTGCCACAAAGTATCGACAGAGAGAACGAGATCCGTCTGACACGGACAACACTGTTTCCATCAGTTGCACCTGCCTGGCACTGAGGGGCAAGGAGCCAGGCAGGCGAACAGATGACCCTTCGCTCCCTCGCCTACAGTCTCCTCCCTCCACCCGCAGTGGCTAGTTTTGGGGTCGGTGTATCTTTTTCTTGAGATCCTTGGCACATATGAATATGTACTACTTAAAAAAAACAAACCAACCCTGCTGGTAGCCGCCTGCCTTGTGCACCTGCTTATTGGACTCAGCAGTCCCTAAACCCTGGAGGTGAGCCTCCGTCGGCCCGTTGACATGGCCCAGGTCCCCTTGGGTGATGATGGCCTTGGCATTGGGCTGCCACAAGCCCTGGCCTTTTGTTAAACCGGCTCCCTTTGCTTGGTGCTTTGGAGTTCAATAGCAGAAGACTGGGGGCAGACAGTGCCATGGAGAACGCTGTGGCACAGACAGGTGCCCAGGCAAACATGCGCTCCTACCTGCGGGGCAATTTCCAGAGGGAGAAGGGCTAGGTCAAGGGTGTTCTTTGATTTCAACAGCTGTTGCTAAATTGTTCTCCATCAAGGTAGGGCCGGTTTGCACTCCCACTTAGGACAGGAGTGAGAGGCGGCGGTTTTAACCTCAAAACCCCAGGCAGGGAAGAGCTTTTAAGTCAAATGAAAACCAGGAGACAACCGTGTGAGAGCTCTTTCTACCGCAAAGGGCCCCTCTAGCAGGGTTCCTGGCATCGCCGGGGTAAGGACAGCGTGGGGACAGGGGCGGCTGGACTCCTGGGGGCAGGTGGTGGCCTGGAAGGTTCCTTCCTTGTGGGGGTGTGGGGGGCCACCTTGCCCTCCTCGGCCAACTCGTCCATCACCAAGGATCCGAGAAGCCAGCTTTAAAATGATCCCCAGCCTTGTAAAATTGCAGAAACAAGTTTGTCAAGTAAGGACATTATTTTTAAGGAGTCGTCGCTCACAGATGTTCCCCCGGTGGGTGGAGGGACGGACAGGGAGTGAGTGCCTTGTGGGGACAGAGTCTCCGTTTGGGAAGGTGGGAGAGCCCTGGAGACGGAGGGTGGTGGTGGGCGTGCAATGTGAATGTGCCTCAGGCCACGGAACTGCGAGCTTAAACGCCGTCCTGGGGGCCAACCTCTGTTCTGCGAGAGGGGCTGGGAGAGCCTGAGGGGAATGGTTACCTGGAGGGGACCGATGTCCCAGCCAGCAGCCCTAGATGACACAGCCAGGCACCAACCCCGATGTGCCCAGCACAGGAGTGGGGGCCTCCTGGGAGTGCGTCTTCCACCCCCAGTGGAGCAGCGAGCTGTCCCCGCCAAGTCCACCCACCTTGCGGTTGTGTTTTACCGGGAGGGAGAGTTTGGAGGACTCTGTTGGGCAAGAGATGACCCAGGGGCCAGGCTCGCTGGGGGGGGTTTGTGGCATGTGACCCTCGAGCAACAGGTCAGGGGGCTCTCACACGCTCACCTGTGCATCACCTAGAGCAGGCGGGGCCGGGCGGGTCTGAGGACGAGGCTGATTCCCCACCCGCCGCCCAGCGGAGGGCAGGCCCGGGATCTCCCCGAGGACCCCACGGGGTGGCCAGGCCACTAGCTGACGGACTTAGTCCACTTCCCACCCTCCCGCCCACAGCAGGGTGTGAGCACCGGGGACACACAGACAGCGTTCTCTGTGGGCAAGGAAATGGTCCCGGGCGTGGGAGTTGACCCCAGGGCCTTACCTGGCTGACTCTGGGTCCACTCTCCTCTCTGGGCCTCAGTTCCCCCTTCTGTACGAGGAGGAGGTGGATGTGTAGTCCTGTTGTCTCGGCAGAAGAGAATGCTGGGATGGAATCCAAACCACGGAGCAGCGAGCGTCCCGATGGCTTGCACGTGGACTACCAGGCAGACACAGTCTCCGGCACCCTCGCCTCTGTCCCTTTGCAGCCCTGAGCTCCACTCTATGTCCCTCACGAGTCTGTCCACTTGTCCCATGACGCTGTCTGGGGGCAGTCAGGCTTGGTCCCAGTCTCTCTTCCTGGACCCCACGCTGGCCCCCGGGGTTCGAGGCGGGGCTGTGTGACCAGTTCTCTGAGCAGAGGGATGAACACCCCTTCTGGGTCTGGCCCCTAAGATGCCCCACGTGGCCCTCCATGGCCCAGACCCAGCGGAGGACCCTGCAGGAGCCCCGGGGGCTGGCAGACCCAGATTCACGGCATGGAGGCCACCGCCGGAACATCCAGTTTGACTGAATTGGATGACAAGAATTGTATCACCATAGGCCCCTGAGGTGAAAGGACTGTTCGTTACGGCCACTGGAATGACCTGTCCTAACCCTAAGCTGTTACTCCATGTCAGGTGTGCGAAGGGTGTACCCTGTCCCCACCACCGCGGTGACAACCCACGCAGACTGGCGAGAGGCCAGTCCCAAACCTGCGATCGCACGACAGGAGTTTCTTCACGTTCTTCCTCCTACCTGCTTCCGAAAACCTTCAACACAGTTTCACCCCCCAGAAAATAGAAGAGAGAGAAACCACAAAGGAAGAAAACCTGTACCGATGCTCTTGAGGACAATCTATAAGCAAATGAATGAAAAAACACAAGACAAAAACAACAACAAAGAAACTTAACTGTGTGCTTCCTGGTAGGCAGAGAAATAGGCTGGGCCACAGACCTCGGACCGAGAGTGAAAGCCGCCGCACTGGTTCCTGATGAGAAACATGATGGTCCTTGCCCAGCGCTCCCAGGGAACGCTCCCCGGGGTCACGGTGTAAGGGAGGCCACCTGTGGGCAGCAGGCCAGCCCCGCCCTGGCCGCTGTCCCCTCCCCCACGCAGGACCAGCTTTGCAGCCCCGGCTGCGCCCGGACCGGCTCTCACCGGCGAGCTCCTCAGAGTCACTCTAGCCGCCGTCACATCACCACAGTGGCACAACGATAATGACAGGAAATATTTACGCGCCACACCACCGACGGGTTGTTTAGACCATCTGGCTTCTGGATGCGGGAGGACCGTCAACCACATGGCCCTCCACACACAGTACTGACGGCGGCCGGCTTGGGGATGCAGGTGGCCCTCCCCCCCGTGCCAGTCACGCTCTCGATCGTGGGGGACCCGCGGGGCCCCGGCGGCCCAGGCCTTGGCCGGCCGGGAGCAGAGGTCCGAGATGCCTGCCCGTGCTCGGCCTGGCTGGACATCAACACTGAGAACCCGACTGGCCGGTATCAAGGATCTGGTTCACTCAGCAAGGCTGCTGCTGGGGTCTGCGGCCCCCTGGGGGTTTCGCCGGTGACCTCTTGGGATCGCTGGGAGCGCTCAGAGGCAAAGTCAGCACGGTTCACGTGTGTTTGAGGCCGTGTCTGTCTAGGGCGTGTCACGCCCAGGAGGAGGCAGGGACGAGGATCCTGTGGCCCGGCTCCCAAAAGACGGGCCATGTCGGCCTCACCTGGCCTAAGGGACAGCGTCCTCTCCCTTCCGCCGGTGGCGCTGCAGAGTCCGGCACCAGGCTGAGCGTGGGGATTTTCTTCTGAGTTCACGTTCGCTTTTTTCCCTTTTTCTTTTCTCTTTTTTTTAAAAATTGGGGTGTTGGGGAAGTTGCTTTATTATTATTTTCTTAATTTTAGTTAAAAGCAAAAAATTACCGCTGGGAGCCTGTTGGAAGGCAGCGGTTTTCTGAACGGGACGCCCACGCTTGTGGCCCGTGGGGCACCAGGGGCAGCTGCGGCAGCCCAGCGGTCGCGGCGCCCTGAGAACGCGGTTGGCTCTGCCGCCTCTGCGACGACAGTGAGTCAGACGGAAACTCTCCGCGGGTGTCTGCTTGGCTTGACACTGTGACGAGGGCCTCCGGTGGGGCGCACCTGTCGGGCAGGGGGCTGGGCTTTCATTGCCCGTGAACCATGGTTGGAAGGTCTCTTTACAACTAACGTCCCGGGAGACCCACGACGCCCTGGCAGAGCGCCCCGTTGCCTGGGTAGCACACAGACCAGGGTCGAGGGCTGGCCGGCCACCTCGCCTCCTGACGTTGCCGCGTTGGCCGCAATGCGAGGGGGGCGAGGCCGTGTGGCCGGAAGCAGCTTCACGCCCTCAGTCATGAGCTGGCGGGGGCGCAGTGGCCCAAGTTGGGGATCTCCCTGCGGCCTCGGGACAACGGTCTTTCCTGGGACTCACGCTTCCCTCTCTGCGAGTGGGGTGAGGCCCACAGTTCCTCCAGCATGGAGCGTCAGGGTTCTGTGGGACTCTGAAAAAAGTCAGAACCCACGCCAGACACTGCCAGAGGCTGAGGGACAGCCGGTGTGCCAGCAGGGATGGGGGCCCCGGCTCCTGACCACGCTACGAGTATGGGATGGCCACCAGGCCCCTCAGGGAGGCCCAGGGGACACCCCTGCAAAGCTCTCCCCTGCCAGTCGGAGCCCCCGAGCCCAGCAGGTGGAGCCGCCCACTCTGGGCCCCCTGGAGACCCCTGCTGTCCCACCTGGCTTCTAGACAGGCCAGGCAGAAGCTCTTTCTGCAGAAGCCTCCTGAGTCACGAGGAACCCAGGATAATGGTGACTGGGTCACCGCTCATTTCGTGCATGCCAGGCTCAGAAAACAGCCAGCGGGCAGCCAGGGGCGGGATCCTCCTGTCAACACAGAGATGAGAGCCGGCCAGGGTGTGTCCCCAAGGCTGGGGCGCGTGGGTCGGCCCCAGGCCTCCGGGGACAGATCCGGAATCTGTTCTGGGCCCAGCAGCCCCCGCAGGCCCAGCCCAGGCTCCTTCCGGGGGACGACTCTCACCAGCCCTCAGCCTCTCCCATGCCACTCAGAACCACCCCCCACCCCCGCCGGGCCCTCAAAGGTTCAAGGTGAACGAGAAGCACATGGTTGGGGGGGAACACGCTGTTCAAAAGCCTCGCTGGCTCTTTTTTTGATTCTTGGACCTTTCTTACTTCTCGGTGTCCTTTCGCTCGGGAGCGGGTGACTAAAGTGAGACCTCCAGGTAGTGGGGCTTCTCACCTGGCGGCTACGTCCCCCAAAGAGGAGCTGCCGACGCACCCAGGCTGCGGCCTCCTCCCTTTCCTCCTTCGTGCAGTTTACCGTGTTTATTGTAGTAAAGCACACGTGACGTGAAATGTAGCGCCGTGACCATTTTTAAATGTACAGCTCGGCGGCAGTGAGCACACTCCTGTGCTCGGGCGGCCGCCGCCCGCCCAGAACATCCATCTTCCCGCACGGGGGCTCCATCCCTGCGAAACCCCGAGCATCCATTGCCCAGCCAGGGCCTGTGTCTATGAATTTGACCCCTGTGATCCCTCATATAAGTGGAATCATACAGTATCTGTTCTTTTTTTTTAAGATTTTATTTATTTACTTTTAGAGGGGAAGGGAGGGAGAAAGAGAGGGAGAGAAACATTGATCTGTTGTCTCTTGCACGCCTCCTACTGGGGACCTGGCCCGCAACCCAGGCATGTGCCCTGACCGGGAATCGAACCTGTGATGTGTTGGTTCACAGGCCGGTGCTCAATCCACTGAGCCACACCAGCCAGGGCCGGTATCTGTTCTTTTGTGTCTGGTTCCTTTCACTTAGTCTAATGCCCTCCAGGGTCACCCATGTGATAGAAGTCCCCTCCTTTTGGGGGGCTGCGTACTAGTCCATCGCACGGCTGGACCACGTCCTGGTTGCCCATCACCCCTGGCTGTCCCGAGGTGTCCTGCTGTGAACACCTGTCCCAATGTGCTGACACCTGGATCCCTGCTTCCTGGCACCTGGTCCTTACTTCCACCTTGTTCTGCTGCTGACAGCGGGTCACAGGGCCGGACGAGCGCTGGCCTCGTCCAGGGTCCCCAAAGGAAGCGCCCCCCACAACCACTCTGGGGAAAAGGCCCGTGCAGCCGAGGCGGGGTGGACCCCCTCCTGTGTACGCACCCCTCCTAGGCCTGGCTCCACGCTCCAGGCCCCTGGGACGCCCAGGTTCCCACGGCCCTGCTCCCAGAGGCCGGTCCCATTGGCGAAGCTCCAGCCAGACCCCACGCACCCCGCCCTCGAGCAGGCCCGGGCGACGGCTGCGCCTCTCGTTACATAACCTGTTATTCTGTGCCCGCCAGCCCCGGTTCGTCAGAAGTTTCTGACAGCCAGCTGTAGGAGCTCCAGGCAACGGGGCAGGGGGCGGGGGCCTCTCCCTCATAGTATTAGTCACTCTGTACTTAGCTAAATTTAACTTTTTATCATCCCAGTGATATTTTTGTGGGCCTAGGGTTTTACATAATGCTACCAACTGCTGCCGGCTAAGAATTTCTCCCCGTTCAGCGTGCGTGTGTGCGTGCTGGGCGTCTTCCCCGTGGACTCTGCGCGCTTGGGGGGGCCCTGGCTCTGTTCCTGTCCCCTGTGCGGCCCGCCCGGGCCTGGGTTTGCATCTCCGGGCTCTGGGAGAAGAACAGCTCCTAACAGCTTTCTAATGGCCTCGCTAATGCGAGGCGTCCTTCCTCTTCGCCGTCTCCCAGGCTTTGCTGCTGCCGCCGCCGCCTCCTCCGAAGGGCTTCCCAGAGGGACGCTGGGCTCCAGAGTGGGGTGTGGAGAAAGCAGAGGGAAGGCTCCGGAAGGGGGGGGCGGGGGGGGCAGGGAAGGGACTAGCAGTAAGAAACCCAGCCAGCCGCCCACAGCCCCGGGGTCTGGGATGCTCGTGGGCGGCAGGTGCGGAGAACTCTGGGCTGCGGGAGGCTGAGTGGGGAGGCGGGGCCTCTCCATGGGGACGCAGTGCGGCCGGCCCCCTTCCTCCGCGCTGCTCGGCAACGGTGGCCCGCAGGGCATCACCCAGGGGTCTTGTGTTCTCCACCATAACTGTGTTGGAGATGCCTACGTTTATTTTCCAGACGGGGAGACTGAGGGTCGCGTCCAAGGGCTGACACGGCAGCAGACACAGAGTGCTTCCCGAGTACCGGGCCTGGGGCTGGGCCCTTACGCCCACTGGCCCACGGGCTCCTCGAAGCCCTTCTGTGAAGCCTGCCAAGCAGACAGGCCAGGTCATCGAGGCCACGTAGCCAAGAGACAGCAGAGCTGGACATCAGAACCTGTCCCCCTGCAGGCCCCTCCTTCTGGTCACTCAGTCGTGACACCTCTGCTCTGCTAAGGGGCTTCCCAGGGACACAGGTGGCAGCGATGGGACTCGGGCTGGGCCCTGTGCTCTTTCCCGAGCAGCACAGAGCTGTGCTGGCCAAGGCCCGCCTGGCCGCCACTCTGCCTCCCAGCAGGCTGTCTGTAGAACATAGCAGAGCGTGTGCGTGCAGACCTGTCACCGAGGAGAGGAGCTGGGACAGGAGAGACGCCCCCTTATTGTCGACTCAAAAATACCGAGGTATCACTTAAGTTAACTTACCAAAAAATTAGGAACTTCTACATACAGACCTCAAAGAATCGGAAACGTACGTCTACGCAAAAACTGGTACGTCCGTGTTTACAGGAGCCAACGGGTGGAAGCGGCCATAGTCCTTGGCAGTAGATGAGCCCGTGAGCCAACCTGGTCCCTCCCCTCAGGGGAATATGACTCAGCCCTGAAAAGGGATGGGGCGCTGGTGCCTGTCACCACAGGAACGACCCTCGAGCACAAGATGCTGCATGAGAGACGGCAGCCACAGAGGCCCCACGTGTGACTCCGTGTGTAAGAAACGTCCAGAACGGGCACAGCCACAGAGACCGAGAGCAGATGGCGTTTGCGGGGGGGCTGGGTGCAGGGGGAGTGGGCAGTGAGGGAGGAAGGGAGCTAATGGGAGGAGAGGGGTATTTTCTGGGGGCGATGGAAATGTTCTGGGAACTAGACAGCGGTGGTAGTTGTACACCTTCGTGAATGGACCACGCGCCTCTGAGCTGGACCCTTGACACCGGTGAATTTTAGGACACGTGAATCGTATCTCAATAAAACAAAAAAAAAATTGGGCGCCGTGCCCTGCGGGTGGAGCTGCGGGCGGGACCTGCTGTCCACCGTTTGTTCCGCTGCCGCCGCCCCTCTCTGTCCAGTCTTCCCCCTCCCGCCCGGCCTTCCTGTCTCCATGCCAACGGAGAATGGAAACGAGTGCTGAACCCCAGTCACACTGCTCACTCGTTAGGAACTCGCGGGTTCAACGAGCACCCGGTCGAAACGGCGCTCGCCAGGTGTGTGTCTGATGTTTACCTCGCCGGGTGTGACCAGCGTGAGGGGCACCGATCGCCTCTCCGTGGAAGCTGTGTGGAGAGACAGCCTCACTTGAGCAGCCAGCTCACGTCCGCTGCCCGAAACAAAGTCGGGGATCTGAGACGTTTCTGGAGAAGCGGTTCGGACTTCCTGTTCCCAGGGTGTGTTCCCTTTGTGCTGTGTGGTTGCCCCCTGCAAGTTCCCGACTACGCACACCGCCCCGGGCGGATCGACAAGGTCTAAGACCTCCAAGAGATGGTCTCTCGCACTGCACGGTGACTGTCGTGGGTCAGCTGCGTTTCGGGAGTGAGACCTGCTGAGGGTAGGACCTATCTCAGCACCCCCCCAACAGGTCAACACGGGTGGTGGCCAGTGTGCGGAATGGAGCCGGAGGGATCTCGTCACAGTCAGCGTCTGCGTGCATCGAATCCTCACAGTGTACACTGTAATCCATCACAACCTGTTACAATCACATCCGCGTGGCACTGGGGAGGGGGTGGCGTAATGGAATAAAACGTGTTCTTTTGTTTCTGGCACACAGCAAAACCCGAGTGTTTTCCATGGCGGGTTCCAGGACCCCGACCCCACAACCCCCCTCCTGTGGGTGTGCGTGGCATGTGCGTGTGGCATGGAACTGCTCGGTCTGCATTTCTCACTTCCCCTCAAGGGAGCGGGCCGATTGGCTTCTGGGCCCCCCGTGTGCAGGGTCCCTGGAGGAGCCCTGAGTCACCTGGCGGCGGCTTCCTTCCTTCTTCCCGCTGCCTTGCCCCCTCCCTCCTTGAGCTGACTCCTCACTCACTTTCTGTGCTTCAGCTGCTCTGCTGGGTGATCAGTAATCCCCCCCTTGTGCCCCGGAGCAGTGACCTTGCTGGTCTCATTCTGAGTCACCGTTGCCCTCCCCATCCAGAGAGGGGCAGCTGGCCCG
Organism: Sturnira hondurensis; assembly: GCF_014824575.4. Lineage (NCBI taxonomy): Eukaryota > Metazoa > Chordata > Mammalia > Chiroptera > Phyllostomidae > Sturnira > Sturnira hondurensis. The sequence goes on from NW_028080037.1 coordinate 3,088,164, forward strand.
CCTGCAACGCGCCCCCCTCCCCCCGCCCTGCTGCCTGGGACTGGTCTGTTGCCATGGAGAACCATAACCTCTAACACAGGGAGGCAGACCTCCAGGGACCCCGCAGAGGAATTGCAGGGGTTGTGGCAGANGCTTCCTTCCTTCTTCCCGCTGCCTTGCCCCCTCCCTCCTTGAGCTGACTCCTCACTCACTTTCTGCACTTCAGCTGCTCTGCTGGGTGATCAGTAATTCCCCCCTTGTGCCCCGGAGCAGTGACCTTGCTGGTCTCATTCTGAGTCACCGTTGCCCTCGCCATCCAGAGAGGGGCAGCTGGCCCGCCTGCAACGCGCCCCCCTCCCCCCGCCCTGCTGCCTGGGACTGGTCTGTTGCCATGGAGAACCATAACCTCTAACACAGGGAGGCAGACCTCCAGGGACCCCGCAGAGGAATTGCAGGGGTTGTGGCAGAGTTGCCGTGCAGGGGCAGGGCGTGTGCCCGCGTGTGGAGCTGTGGGTTTTGGTGGGGTGTAGGAAGAGAAGCTGGGGGACCCGGCTGTGCCCAGCGGGGGACTGGAACCCGGGACGTTGGGACATTTTGTTTGTTCGGGGTCCAGCGAGGGTAGGGACTATTCGTGGGGGCAGGGCAGGCGCAGGGTGGACATGGCTCCACTCTGCGGCCCATCCCAGCGGGGAGTTTGCTGAATTAGCCGTGATTTCCCAGGAGCGTGAGACTGCGCCTGGTGGTGGGCACGGGAAAACCTGGCTCCGGCGCCGCACCCCCCCACCCCGTTGCTGGCCTCCCCAGTTAGACTCTCCTTCCCTTGAACTCCTCTCGCTGCCTGTCCCCAGGTGGCAGTTTGCCACTTTGCTGTCCGCCGCAGGGTGACGCTCCTCCTCTTCTGCCTCTGTCGAGACTGCCAGCCCCTGGCAGGCAGGGCCTGGTGTCCCCGGCCCCTGTTCCGGCCTCAGCCCGAAGAGGGGGGCGGCTCTAGAGTTGGGACCCGGTTTCTGGGGTTCTGGCCCCCAGGGGTCTGCCCTCCGGTCACGGCCCCTGGAAGGCCTGGGCTGCTGCCAGCTCCCTGGGCGCAGGGCTGGGGCTCGCAGGTGCCCCGACGTACAGGACTGGGCGCCCGGCTGCGAGCGTGGGCCGTGGGCGACTCCGTGGGAGCCCTGGGCCAGGGGGTGGCTTTATCGGCACCTGGGAGTATTGTACAGCCATGTGGGCTGACTGTATCTGGGACCCCCTGTAGTTCCGGTTCTCTTCCTTTTGCGTTTGTTGTGCGTGCTCCGCTCGGCCCCCGGCTGCCTGGCACAGGCGGGTCTCACGTCACCCGCTGCCCGACTGCAGGGAACCCACAGGGAGGCGGGAGAGTCCGTCGTTTGCTTCCCTTGCCCTTCCACCTGCCGGGCCGGTGCAGCCTGAGTTCCCGCGATGCCCAGCAGTTGATGGGTAAAAAAGCCTCTGGTCTGAGGCCCAGGGCTCTGAGATGAGACAGCTGCCCCTGCGGGTCACAGGTGTCTCCCTGAGCCACCTCCCCCCAGGGCGTGGGGGTCCTAGGAGGCGCTTCCGTCGCCACGAAATGCATCCTTGGTCCAGCGAACATGTGGCTGATGTCCCCATCCCGTTCTCTGGGCGCGGCCGGATGCCCAGTGGCCGGCACTGCTCGGGCTGAGGTCCAGCTTTCCCCAGGTGTCTCACCTCCTTCCCCACTGGCTTCTCCCTGCAGGATGCTGGCAAGTGTGTCCTGGTCCCCGACGCCCTCCCGTGGGCCTAGCCAGCCGAGCCGTCCCGAGGTAGGACAGCAGGGGAACCTTCTCCCACAGAACTCCAGGTAAGGACAGTCCCCAGCTTTGGAGTTTGGGGGGGTTCAAGGGCTCTGCCGCCGTTTGCTTCCTTCGTAAACACCTGACTTTACCTGATGGGCGCGGGGTAGTTGTGTTCATCGTTCTTGCTTCCTGCCAATATCGACCGCTCTTCACTGAGTAGGAGGGACAGACATTCTGCCTCGGTAACAGCAGATTCCAGGTGAGGCCACGCCTGGTCGCTGTCCTCCAGGCAGAGCACCTGGTGCCTCCCTTCTCCTGACTCCCTGGGCTCAGCCTGGCTCCCCAGCCTCCGCAGTGGGTAGAGGCTGGCTGTGACTGAGCATGACGTGCCAAGGCCGATGACACAGAAACAGTCATGCATGTGTTTTCATAACCGTCTCCCCAGACGAGAAGCTGCAGAGGACTTGACCGAGGTCCTTGCGGAGTCACAGGTGGCCTCAGGACCTGGTGTCGACCCTCAGTGCCCTTTTGCTCCTCCCCCCGCCCCCACTTCCATCTGAGTGAAGAGCCAGAACCCTGGGCCCTCCTGGGCCTCTTGTCCTTCCGGTCCCACATTCAAGGGTCAGGTACAGGCCTCACCCTGTCCCTTTGTCATGCCATGGCCTTTGGTGGGCAGGACAGGGACAAGTGATGTTGCCTGTTTCTTTTCGAACCCCGACACAACCTTCTTCCTGCAGGCTGATCCTTGGGGCACAGAGGTTGGATGTGTCCTGGGAAACTGACCTGACCCGGTGAGGAGGCAGGGTGGGGGGCTGCCGGTGCCCCAGGTTCTGTGCCGTCCGGCCTGACTGTGGGCTGTGAGTGCATGGGCTCCTGTGTGGGGGCCGTGCTGGCCCCCCACCGCACGAGGAAACCGAGGCTCGAAGATGCCCATTGTCTGACTCAAGGTCACACAGCTGTTAAGCGCTGGGCTTGGGACCCACACCCAGAAGCACGAGGCCTGGTTTCCTCGACGCAGCTGGACGGGCCAGCCCAGCCTTCCTGGCGGTCGGCCTCCCAGGAGTCCCTTCTGGGGTCTGGCCACCCCGCCCTCCACGCAGCACGCCTTCTCAGCACCACGGTTCCCGTCCCGTGGGCACCGAAGGCGAGTGTTCCTCTCCAATCACTCTTTCAGTTGCTGTGGAAAGGCCCCCCGTGCTCAGCGGGGGTGTGCTGTGTTGCACTTTTTCGTTTTGTTCTAACGTGTCTCCAAGGTGGTGTCTCTGCTGCTGGGGGGGTTGGGGGTGGGGGCAGGGGGCTGGCAGGGAAAGTCGGCGCTGACTTGCAGCCTGTCCGAGGTCACCTGCGGTACCTGGGACCACCCGGCCGTGAGCACCCCTCTCTGCCCCTGGCCTGAGCCCTGACATGGGCTGCGTGGCCCTGGACGGAGCCTCTGCCTCCTACTTCCTGCAGAGCATGGCGCCTCCCCTTCCTCACAGCTGCAGCCCCGAGTCCCTTGGAGACAGAGATGGGGGGGCGGGGCTGGTAGTGCGTCTTCTCGGGGGTCCTCAGCGGCACCTGTGTGTCCAGCAGCCATGTACTGGCTCCTTGGTGTCTTCTCAGTAGGGTTCTGGGTGCTGGGGACGCAGCCTTGAGTGTAACAGATAGAAGCCTGTGCCCTGGGGTGGCCCCACTCGCCCCGCTCTGTGCCTGCCGGTCCTCGCTGCCGCCTGGCCCTGGAAGATAGCGGGCCCCAGTGGGAAGAGCAGGGTCGCCCCATCTGCGTCCTCAGCTGCTCCTGGGCACGTGTGTGGCCTGGAGGGACCCTCGACGGCAATATGGCAATACTCATCGAGGTAGTGGGAAGAGGCAGCCCCTCGTCCCCAGGCTGAGATCACCACCCCCCGCAGAGAGGGAAGGGCTGGAGGAGCAGCGTTTATTTCGGGAGTTTCTTGCTCCAAAGGAATGGAGCCCTTCCTTGCAGAGCTGGGGGTGGGGTGGGCGCAGGGCAGGGGATGGTCTTGAGTCTGCCTCCGTGGGGTCCCGTGGGAGAGCTGACGGGGATGGTCCTGGCCCGGCTCGGAGGCAGTCACTTCCTTCCTGCCCTCCCAGCTCACACAGGGAGGGGCGCTTCCTGCCGTTGTTTCCAGGGAGGTTCAGCAAGGTCGCAGGCTCCCAGGAAGGAAGAGAGCTGATGACTGGGGCCGGACCACAGCAGCGGCTGACACACACTTTCCGTCCCCACCGCCTGTGGCCCCATCAGCGGCCCCGTCAGCTACGGAAGCTTATTAACCCCGGCGCCGTCCCTCCCGCCCCCTCCCGATCTCTCCAGTATGACTCGGGGTACAGGGTGGACCCACCCTCTTTTTACATGCTCAGGCCCTCCCCCCACCCTCATGGTGGACCCAGGCCCTTGGGGGGTCCCCTTTTTCTTCCCAAGAGCCTCCAGGCACCCACTCCCGGGCTGGCCGTGTGGCTCAGGTAGCTCCAGGAGCCGTCCTTGCTTCCGTCCCGGTGGCGGAAGCTGCACGCCTCTGGCTTCGTTCCTGGTCGCTGCTTCGGTCCCTTGTGCTTTGCCCAAGGCTTTCAGGTTGCCACGGGCGCGGCTGTGTTCGCTGGGCCAGGTGGCGGGGCCAGGGGGTGGAGTGGAGGCCGCAAGGGCACTGGACTCAGGTATGTTTTTAGAAGTCGACCCTAAGGGCATCTCGGAAGCACCGGGTGGACTTGGAGGGACTCGAGGAATCGTGGAGTCCGGTCTCATCTCTAAGCCTATGGGGAAGCTGAGCCCAGTTACGGGGGTTGCTTGTCCAAAGTCCCAAGGCAAACTGGTCAGCCAGGGAGGCCCCCGACTTGGGCTTCTGACATCCAGTCTGATGTGTTTGTAGCTGAAGGAATGGATGGCGGGCTGGGGTTGGGGGACCTGCAGAGGCCTGAGTGCCCTGGGGACAGGAGCCAGGAAGAGGGACTGGTCCCAGACACCGCAGCTGAGCTGGGCATGGGGTCCCAGGAGACTCCCCTGGCAGGCAGGAACTGACCGAGACTTTGCAAGCTGAGGATTCCAGGTGCTCCTGGCCTCCCGTGGCTTTCTCCGGGCCAGCGATTGGACCTCCACTGAGCAGGGGTCTTCGTTGCCAAGCCTGAGCGTTGGGCAGGTGAGAGCCGACACTGCTGTGCATGTTATTGAAGATTTTGTTGAGCTCCTACTAAGCGCCAGGCCGGAGACAGGCGTTGCGGTTGTCTCGGCGCCAACAGACGGGGAGGCTTGGCCACCTCGGGAGAGGGAGCAGCAGGGCCCACGTTGGAGGCGCATGCAGGGAGCTAGCCATGCCCGCTCTGGGCAGCTCGGTCCAAGGACAGCGGCAAAGCCCCTGGGGTCACCAGACGCCCCGGTGGCCACAGGCCAGGGGCCACCGTCCACCAGGGTGGTCTGTTTAAACCCACGATTGGCCACCTCTTGTAATAAAGGGAATGGGGAGTGTTGGGGGGGGGGTGTGGACCTCACTGCCCTGTGCTGGGTCACCGAGAACAGGCTTCACTCATCCCGTGAGGGCCCAGCTGTGCCCTGAACTTGACCACACTCGCTGGGAGGAGGTCTTGCATTTCACCCTGAGACATCCCAGGTGCCGCTTCGTGCAGAGGGGATGGGCTGGGAACTTCATGTTGCAAAACGGCTCTCGCAACCTGGGCCGTGCGTGGAACTGTGGGGCACAGCACCAGGCCCTGACCGTCCCAGCTCCGCACGGAAAGATCCGGTTGTCACCTTCAGACTCCTCCTCGGCGCCAGAGTCTCCTGGGGAAGGTGGGGAGATTGTGTTCTCTCTGGAGACGTTGCGTCCTTCTGCAGGGCAAATGGGGGTGCGAGTGCATGTGCAGAAATCCAGTGTGGTGTTCCTTTCAGCCTTTTAACTCCATGGGTCCCCATCACAGTAGCGGTCCTGGTGGGGAGTGACAACCTGGAAATTGCTGCCGTCCAGTGGCCTGCAGGCTGCGTCACTGCCCTTGGCTCTGGTCAGCACTGTAGGGGCCCCGGGTGGCCCCGGGGGGCTCCAGGGCAGAGCTAACGTGAGCCTGGTGCGCAGGGGTGGGAGACCACGGCGGGACCGCGGGTGCGAGGAAGGAGCCAGTCCTTTTGCAGGCGTCTTCCTCAGAGGCTAGAGGAGGTGGGGACACCAAGAAACCTGGGGCCAGCTCCCTGCCTTAGGGAAATTGGGACCAAGATGTGGTCCCCTCCTCCCCACCTGGCCCCCAGCCCCAGGCTCGCCTGCCCCTCATGCCTGGCTGGGGACTTCCCAGCCTTCCTGTGGCGATTCTCAGGCTTCGACCTGGTTTCCAGGACAATTGAGGTCTAGTGGGTGCTGTCCCCGCCGATCGGCGGTGGGTTTCAGACTGACACCTCCCCTCCTGGTGTCCCCTAGCTGGTCCTGGCGGCACTGGCTCTCGTGGGGGCAGGGTCCCCGTGGGAGGAGGGGCCTGGAGTCGGGTAGGCATTTGATGACAGGTGCCCGGCACCTTCCGTCGCCCGAGCTGTGTTTTGGGGGCTCGGACGGGGGCCCTGCCTGTCTCTCTCTCGGCCGGTCCCTTCTTCCTTCCGGCGGACGGCGCTCTTTCCCGTCCCCATTCACGCTGTAAACGCCCTTGGGAACCACGTCACATTCACCCCGGTCCTTCACTGTGAATCAGTTTATTCAGCGGCACTGGGAACTGGGCCACGTCAGCGAGGATTCAAGGCGATGGCTTCTGAGCAGGAGGGACATCCCTACATCGGGGACGGCCCGTGACACACGCTCCACTCCCGCTGCAAGGGGACATCTGAGGCCACGGGCGTGCTTACACGCGCCATGAAAGCACCTCGAGGAGGCGGCCTAGATTTGGGCAGCTGCGACTAGAGGAAAGATGGCCAATGAGAACATGGGCGTGGAGCGCCTAGCATGCGCCTGGCACGTAGTAGGTGCCCAGCAGATGAACGTCCTGACGTTTCTGTCCTGACGTCCAAGCCAGCCTGGCCGTGGTGCCCTGGGCTGGCAGCCACCTGGGGCTGGGGGCTGCGCCCCCAGTGGGCAGAGTTCTGCTCCAAGTCTGAGGGGGGTGGGCAGTTCTGTGACATCAGGAAAGGCCTCCGGGACCTAGGACCTTGGCGGTTGGACGCAAAACCTTGGTGCAGAGGAGGGTGTTTGAGGATGTACCTGCCCCAGGTGCAGCCACCAGGACCCTAGTGGCCTGGCTGTGCTGGCGTCCAGGCCCTGTGTATGACAGAGGGAACAGCGGGCAGGCCTGGCCTGGGACTCCCTCCGGCAGAAGGGACGGCCCCTGTTCCGTCCAGCCCCCTGGAGTACCTGAGCTTGCACACCTCTGGTTCCGCACGGCTGGGCTTTGTTTTCGTGTTTAGCAACCTGAGTGACAGATGCATGCCCAGAGCATGCAGTCCACCCTTTGGAAGTGTGCAGTTCAGGGGCATTTCGATAATTCACAGATGCGTGCCATCGTCACAAAGCTTGAGAACATTTGCAGTGCTCCGAAAAGAAAGCCCCCCCACCCTTTCTCTCTCACTCCTCCCCCGCCCCCGCCCCCGGCAGTCGCTCCTCAGTTTTCTGTCCCAGACATTTCATAGAAACGGAGCCACGCAACCCGTGGCCTCCGTGTCTGCCGTCTCTCACGCAGCATCACGTTCTCAGGGTCCATCCACGTGGCAGCCGGTGTTGGAGCTCCGCCCCTCTTCGTGGCCGCGTCGCAGTCCCCTGGACAGACAGACCGGGTTTGTTTATCCTTCATCCATCAGCAGACACGCGTGTTTGCCGGCCGAGAGTGATGCTGCTGCAGACACGCGTGCGCGGTGTTCGTGTGGGCCCATGTTTCACCTGTCTCACGTGTGTGCCGAGGAGGGGACTGCAGGCCTCCACGGTGGCCCTGCGTTTGACACTGACGGGCCGCCAGACTTTTCCATGGCGGCTGCGCCTTCTACACCCACACTGGTTTACAATGGTTGCCTTGGAGAGCTGGGTGGTGTGGCGGTTCGAGCGGACTCCAGAACCAACGGCCCGGCCAGGTCAGATCCTGGCTGACAGGTCCCCTTCGCTTCTCCGAGCCTCAGGTTGCGCATCTGTGAAATGGACAAGTTGACACCCGCCTTGCCCAGCTGCCAGGGCTGGATGGAGCCTGTGGGGGGCACTGTGAGGGCAGCATCTGTCCTTCGTGTTCCTCCCACAAAAGGGGTTCTTTCCCCTCCAGTGGGGAGTTGCTCCTACCGGAACAGGCCAGAGCTCCCAGGAAGAGGACAGGGGAGTCCCACTTAAGTCAGGACCAGGGGCTAGAGACCAGACAGGGTGGCCTGTCGGGGACCAGCCCAGAGGCCCCATCGTGGGAGTAGGGGGCAGCGTGACGTCGGAAAGCTCTTCCCTGTCAGGAGCAGGTACAGGTCATCGATCACCCAGCCAGGCCACAGCCACAGCCTGAGGAGGGCCTGTGCGTCTCCTGAGTCCCCTGTGCTCCAGGGCTCTGTCCCTGAGGTCCGTGGCCGGGCCCAGCCCTACCCCAGCCCCATCTGCGTGCGTCTCACCAGCCTGGACCTTACATGTGTGTCACCTTCCTGCCATTCATTCCCCAAACACACCGTGCACACTGGCCCCTGCTGTTCCCTGGGCTCCCCCACGCCGTCTCTCCTGGTGTACTCCTGCACACCCTTCAAAGCCCAACTGAAATGCCCCCTTTTCTATGAAGTCTGCCCCATCAGGCGGTCAGCGGCAGGCTCCCTTCTGCCCCAGCGGCTACGCTCTGCGCCTCCTCTTTCTGCTGGCCCTCCGGCGTGCTGGCACATGTCTGTGCCCCATCCCAGAGGGGACTTGTCCCCCAGGACACTCCAGGAGAGCAGGGCTGGGCCCCAGGTCCCCAAAGCCCCCATTTCTTTATCCCCGACCAACCAGGTTGCCTCCCAGCGGCCCTCCCTCCAGGAGGTGGGAAGTAGCCAGGTGAGCCTGGGGCAGAGGGCGCACTCCCTCCGAGAGCCCTGCACGTGCGTCCAGGTGCCAGGCGGGAGCGGGCGGGGCGTCCTTCTTCCCGCCGACCGCCTGCTGTGGCGCAGTGACCTGCTTTCTGTGAGCGTGGGCCCGGGAATCGGCTGGGCACTGGTGCCGCTCCCGTTGAGTCTCTGCTCCGTCTCTGAGCTGATTAGCCTCTTGATCTCCGTCAGGCAGCCGTGTCACCTCTGCTGTCCCCGCAGCCCGGCAGCTGGCATGTGCATTGGGGACTTGTCCGCTGCGTCACCAGTGGGGGGAGAGGGATTATGTTGTTCCCATCTGCCTTCGGGCACCTTCCTCGCCCCATCCAGCTGTTCCCCGTCACCCTGGGCCAGGCGGAGAGGCATAGGGGGCGAGGTCAGCCGGGAGCTGGGGACCTGGGGACCTGTCTGTCATCTGCACGTGAATGTCTTCGAGGCTGTTTCTGGCCTCGCCATTATCCCAACGGCTTTGGGGGATAAATATAGACGCGAGTGAAAAGCCCCCGTGGCAGGCAGGCAGGCAGGCAGGCAGTGCTGGGGAGCGGGGACGGGTGCACAGCTATAAATAAGTCTGCTAAACACCTCCCCAGCCGTGCTGCGGGCAGAAAGGCAGGTTTCCTCACCACGCACCGTGCTCTGGGGGCCGCAGTAGAGCAGGTAGCAGGGGTCTGCAGAGAACGAGTGACCGAGGATTCTGGAGTGTTGGGACCTCGCACAGAAAGGCAGGCAGCCCAAAGCGGTCCCCCCTCAGCGCTGGTCGAAGCTTATAAAGGGGACCCCAGCAGGAGTCATGGGGACAGCTACACGGAGGGACAGTGTGTCGTACCAAGGCCGAGGGCCCCAGTGCAGTGTCCTCGGCTTCCCCAGGCCAGGCTTCCGCTGCAGGGGCGCTGCAGCCCAGGGCTGGGCCTGGGTGAACCCAGAGCCGGGCTGCGACCTGCAGGCAGCTTTGTGGCCTTCCCAAGCCTCACGCCCGTTTCCTTTTCGGCCGATGAGCTTTGTTTATCTTCTGGTTCCCCATCCTCATGCTCAGCAAGGCGGCTGCAGAGTGACCCCTGTTGAGGCTGGTGTCCCAGGGGAGGGAGCCCTGCAGCCGCCCTCTGCCTCTCCCCTCTTCTCCTCTCCCCCATTTCTGCCCGCCTCCTCCCACGCAGGAGCAGACGCCTGGGGCTGGCAGTGAGCCGGGCCGTTCGTGGAAAAGGACCGAGTGGGCAAGCCAGCACAGCTCTCCCCGTGACTCTGCAATGACCGTCACGTCATAGGAAGTGTCTTCCTGTGGTCGCTGTCCGAAGCCTTCTTGAGCAAAGCCGGAGGGTGCCACGCAGGGAGAGTGGCGTTCATTAGTATCGAACACTAAGTGGTATCCCAGCCAGCTTGCTGTCCACAGATGGGCGTGGGCCACTGTGGCCTGGGTGGAGGGGTCTGTGTCCTAGCCCCACAGGCTTCAGGGCTGGCAGGACAAAGGCGACCCCAGGGCTGCATTGGGGCCTGGAGCAGGGGCAGGTGTTGCTTCTCTCTGTGCCTGTGGGATCAGGATGAGAAACTAGGACCATGCCTGGCCCGCCAGGTAGAGGTCGGGGGGCCTGTGCTTAGCTCCCCTTGTCACCAGAGGGTGACCTTGTCCAGCAAGCTTGGTCACTGCCAGTAGCCCAGGTCTAGAGCCAAGATAACAGATTCCCAGGGGGGGCTTCGCCTGTGGCCTGGGGTTCCCTCTCAAACCCCCCTGTCCTGCCCCCGACTCAGTGGGCTGCGAAAGGGGTGGGCTCAGCCCCTCAGCCGCTTCCCGCCTCCCCCAGCACTGCAGCTGGGAGCACCAGCGTCCGGAGAAAGAAGTGACCTGGAAAGTGTCGTGTGATGGAAAGATAAACATGTCTGCCTAAGTGAGCCACAGAACCCAGAAGTTGCTGCAGCCGTGTAAATATTTTCGTGTGCTCCTGACTCCGGGGGTGTCGCTGTGATAAACAGAACAAAGGACAGATTGTGTGTCCCTGGTCTGGCCCTCGCGGAGAGGTGTGATATTTACGAAGGACCGTGTGCGTCAGAAGTCCCAACACCACTCTCAGGTTCGGGTGCCCATGCACATGGCCAAGGTCAGGGCTGGGAGGCCAGTGTGCCTGCCGTTCACTTCTCAACTGGGATAAAGGAAAACGGTTCCTTGACTCAGCACTTACGACGAGGAACGCGGAGGCTCCCCCAGCAAGCGGTTCCCCAGGCCTCTGGGGACGCCGCCCGGATGTCCCACATGTCCAGAGCCCATGGGAGGGGGGTTCAGTGCCACCAGACTGCCCCCCAACTTCAGACGCCAGTCACAGGTCCCCAAGTCACCCACACTTGCAAGAACACTCACAGAAGTCAGGGACCCGTTTCCTCACATTCCTGGTTTATCACGAAGGACGTGAGACGGATACAGAGAGATGCACAGTCGGACGCACAGCCAGACGAAGCCGCACCCAGGGCGAGGTCAGGAAGGTCCCCACAGCGGGAGCTCAGTCCCTGGGGATTTGGGGTGCACCAGCCTCAGGTGTGGTCTGCAGCTCCAAAGCTTCCTGAGCCCCGAGCTCCTGTAGTTTAGGGTCTTCATGGAGTTTTCATTGGTGATTCACTCCGTCCCCAGCCCCTTCCCTCCTAGAGGCGGGGTGGGACTGACAGTCCCAGCCTCCTCTTCTCGGCCCCTTCCTGGTGTGACCAGCTGCTGTCCTGAAGCTCTCTGGCCGGGGTGCTCGGCCACCACCATCTCATTAGCTTACAGAAAGACACTCTTATCTCTCAGGAAACTCCAAGGGTTTTAGCAGCTCTGTGGCAGGACCCAGGAGATGGAGACCAAATATATATTTCTTACCATGTCCCTGTATTACTCAGGGAAACTGACTGCGGAGGCTGGGGGGCGGGGGGACTGTGTCCCGAGGCCTGGGAGGGGCTCAGGGGCGGAGGCTGGTTTTGACCCCGGGGCTGCACCGGCTTGCCCTGTGCCCCTCTGCGGTCTGCCCTGGCATCTGTGAAGGTCACTTCCTTCCCAGCCCAGGCAGAGGGAGAGCTTGGCCCATCTCTGCCTGCCTTGTCCCCTGCCCCACGGATGGGCAGGCCTCCTGGGCGGCTGCAGCCTGGCCCGGATCCCTCCCACCCCAGCTTCCCACGACTGCCCGAGCCGGCAGGACGGGGCCTGGGCCCAGAGGCAGGTCAGAGCCGGGTTGTGGTCCCTGAGCCTCGGAGTAAGACCACAGCTTTGGGGTTGGCGGGCTCCAGGCTCGGCAGCCTCAGAGCAGTGCCATTGCCCTTGTGAGCCTCGTCAGTTACCCTCTGCACGGTGGGGCTTGTAGGGAAGGGGAAACGTGCCCTCTTTGTCCCCTTAGTTCTCCTGACTGTTCTAATAATCAAATGGACCCGAGACAGATGAACAGAACAGAACCGAGTTCACTAAGTCTGTACGTGTGCGGCCCCGGGACGCATTGGGCAGGTGACGCTCGCTTCCGTCTTGAGCTAAGGAGAAGGGGCAATGGTTGGGACTTTAAAGGGTCCCCCTTAGAATCCCAAGGTGCTGGCCTCCTTGGCTGCCCTGAGGATGAAGTAAAACCAGCTGGAGCAGGAAGGCTCGGTACGTGGCCTTCCTTGCCTGTTTCAGCTGCCCTTTGAAGGAGGTGCTGGGGAAACTGAGGCTTCGGGGGGGCGTGACTGTGAGGGCCACAGAGCCAGTGCCTGCTGCGGGCCTGTGGTTTGCCCTAAGAGCAGTGGCCCATCTGCCCCACCCAGGGTGGGGGGATTGCTGCAGGTGGTGGGGGGCATCGGAGGGGTCAGAGGTCAGATTCCAGTTAGACGACCTTGAGCAAGCCACCCTGGCTCTGATCTCCTGTCTGCCCACCTGGTTGAGTGCATGGTCCAGGCCAGTGTCCACGCGGTGTCTAGTGGCTGGTGTTGGGCAGCACCCAGAGGTTTGGGGAGATCATTAGGAACCTTCCATCTCCTCGTGACATCTTTCCTTTAGTCTGCAGGCCCCGGCCCCCCGATTAGGGAGCCCGTCTATCTCTCTGGGGTAGAGGGGGAGGCATCTGCACCCCAGGTTTTGGTGAGTCTGTGGCCAGCTCCCCCCAGACCACCCGCTGTCCTGTCGGGCACGGCCTGTGGAGGGTGGAGGCTGACCTGACCGCCCTGAGCTGGTTTTGAGAGATGTGGAGCCGTGGTGTGTCCCTGCGTAGGGCGGGGTGAGCTAGGGACTCTGTGTGTCCGAGGCTCCTGCTTGTCCGAAGCCGCCAGCTAGGGTAGATCAGAGCCCAGGTCGGGGTGGGCCTGAGTGCTCAGAAGCCGAGGACAGGGGCGCACAGCTGAGCTTCGGTGTCCTCTTGCCCTGAGTGTCTCATCTTCTCAAACGGAGGGGCTGGGAGTCCTGGGTGAGCCTGCCGCCGGCCATGTGTTTGGAGAACAGGGTCTTCCACTGAACGGCACTGTGCGGCCCAGTTCCCCACAGGCCCCACCTGCACCCTGGCAGGTTCTCAGATCCTGAGGTTGAAACCGGGGTTGTAGGGAAGACACCACCCCCTCCAGGTGGGGCTGCCTCGACCTCCCCAAGGTGTAAGCCCAGGTCGCCAACGGGGGAGGGGGACCTTTCCCGGCTGAGCCACCCAACTGCAGGGCCCTGGGCTTCCCAAACCAGTGAGAGGGCAGGAGGCAGGGGAGCCGTTTCTGTAGTGACCGTTCCCAGAAGGGGGACTTCTCCCCCAGTCAGCCCTACAGGGCGGGCGGTCGTTGAGGCTGCGGGAGAAGGGGATTTACCTCTCCAGGGCGTCTCGAATCGAGGGGCAGTGGGAACAGCCCAGAGAGGAGACCCTGGCAGAACCCAGAACTGTCAGGCGGGGGGAGGCGGGGGTGTGACGGCCAGGCTCCTGCAGGCTCTGGGGGAAGGTGTCTGGGCTGGCGCGGCCCGCCGGGGGATTGCAGCGGCTTGCACTGCAGCACGTGGACACTGGGCAGACGCCCCCACGTTCCAGCCTGCCCTGCCCCGGCCTCTGCAGGGGGGGTGGGTAACCAGCACAGAGGGCCACCCACCCTGAGGGTAGTAGATTGATGGACTTAACACCTTCCCCCTCGCCCCCAGTGGCTGTCGTGGTGAGACTGCAGTGGAGAAAATTGCAAAGCTCCGTTGGGTTTCACTGCGAGGCGAGGCAGCTCTCTGCACACAGCACTGGGCGTTGTCCGCGGTGTGGGTCCCGGGTCCCGCAGTCAGTTGGCACTCTGGTGCTTGGAGAAGTCGCCTCCGAAGGCAGTGGTGGCCGTGCTGCTGTGCACCTGGGCCGGTGTCAGGACCCAGGGAGGAGACGTCCCTGTGGTCTCCATCGGGCCCCCCGTGGCTGCTGGCCTGGCCGGTCAGCATCAGGTCAGCGAGGGGCCGACCTTGGGAACGGTTGCTTCTCCCAAGCCGCCTGATGTCACTCGCCACTACACACCTACCAGTGCGCCCCCCTGCCCCCGGGCTCTGGGCAGGGGGGCCTGCGGGAACTTGGATGTCAGATGGGGGTTCTAGGACACATCAGAGTGGCCGTTGGCGTTGACCGGATGCCTGCCCTGCTCCATCCAGGCCCTGTGCTGGGTGTTTCGAAGTCTCACGTTAATCTTACTTCATCTTTGCAACAGTCCCAGGAAACCAGCCTCGTTTTATAGACGAGGAAACGCTGAGGTGACCTGGCTGGGCTGGCTTTTGAACCCCTTCGGGGGGGCCCAGCCGCCCTGCTGGTGGTCCCTGGGAGCTGGGGGCGGGGCCAAGCCAAGCCACTTTCAGATTTTTTTTTTTGAGATTTTATTTTTTGAGAGAGCGGGAGGGAGGGGGAAAGAGCAGGAGAGGAACACTGATGTGTGAGAACATCAGTCGGGGGCCTCTCACGTGCCCCAACCAGGGACCTGGCCCACACAACCCAGGCTTGTGCCCTGACTGAGAATTGAACCGGCGACCCTCTCAGTCCACAGGCTGGTGCTCAGTCCACTGAGCCACGCCAGCCAGGGTGCCGCCGTCCGACTCTCAATGCACGGCCACAGAGGGAGCAGCAGGTGCAAAGGCCCCGAGGCACAAGTGTGTGTGGCCAGTTTGAGGAGGCAATGAGAGAGGAAGGGTGGTCAGAGATGACAGGGTCGGAGCTCCGTCCCGAAGGACTCGTAGTCATGGTGGAGACTTTGCACTTGATCCTCAGCGTGAAGGGGGTCACCGGAGGGTCTGAGGTAGAGGAGAGAGGGACATACTCTTATTGGCATTTGCATTTGCAAATGCTCACTTGTCTGCCCCGTGGAGCCCGGCAGGAAAGCAGGGGCTGTGGAGACATTCTGTGTGGCAGCAGCCTCTGGGGCTCATTCATTCCGAGGTTTGTGGCTATTCTTCAGAAAGTTGTGTGGAGGGAAGTGAGTCGCCTTGGAGAAGGGGCTGCGAGCGGCTTGCCCTTGAGCGAGTCACCCAGAATCCCCGCCAGCGCGCAGGGCCCCTGCGCCTGGCTCCTGCAGGGTGTGGCCCTCGGGTGTCCCCCCGGGAGGGAGGGCACCGTAAGGTGGAGCCTGGACACGGAGACGTCCCTTTCCCCCAGTGCCCTAGCCCCTCTCTGAGGGAGTTAGCCACACCCATGGTTGCTGACCAGTGCAGCTGGGCTGAGCGGAACTGAGACCTTGGGCCTGACCTTGGAGGCCTTTGAGAGGAACCAGGCTGGTCCAGCTGCGCCCTGGGCCTCGCCCAGGGGCCCGCTCCGAGACCTTTCTCTCCAGCATTTTGAGGCTTGGGTTGTCCAGATGTTGGAGTCGGGGATCTGCCCTTCCCAAAGCTGGCCCACCGTCCCCTCTCTGCCTTCCCCTTTCCTTCCCTCCTTCCTCCCCTCCTCTCTAACTTCCTTCCTCCCCACCCTTCCACACTGCTGCTGAGACACTTAAGAAAACAGTGAGTGCTCCCCACTCAGGGCCTGGAGCCGCAAGACCAGGGCTTGGCTCCCCTCCCAGCTGTGTGACCTGGAGCAAATCACTAACCTCTCTGTGCTTCAGTTTCCTCAGATCCAAAGTGGGGACAAAAAGGATTAAATTGGCCAATTCCCCACAGCAGGCAGCAAGCCTACAGGCCCCCCTTGGCCTCCAGGACCCTGACCTTCGGGCCTGGACAGTGATTGCGCTGCGTGTCTTTCTCTGAGCTGCCAGGGACCAGTGACCCTGGGTCCTCTTTGAAGGAATGTGCCTGCGTGCTTGGGAGACTTGAAGGACATTCATCACCATCTGTCAACTTTGACCACGTCCCAGTCCTGTGCTAAACATGTACATAGGTCATCCCACACAGTCCTCAGAAAAGCCGATTTCACCCCTATTTCATAGAAGAGAAAACGGGGCCTCAGACGGGTGGCAGAACTTGGCCGAAGGCGGCAGGGCCTCCTGCAAGCCGTCTCCCTCCAGCCAGGAGCAGCAGGGAGGTGTCTGCTGGCCATGAAACCTTGGGGCTGTGGGTTTCTCCTTCCTGCCCATGGACCCGGCCCCAGTGACTGTCCCTGCATCTGTCTGACTGCAGGATAGTCAGAGAGGACCTCTCTGTAGAAACCGAAATAAACCGAGGAAACAAGTCCTTTAGTATCAGAGAAATGCACTCCAGGCAGCGGGCACGGCAAGTGCAAAGGCCCTGAGGCACCTTCTTGGCCTCCGCCTGCCCTCTGGCATCTGGTAGGTCATCACAGACGGGGGCAACTCTGACCGGTGCCGCCGGCTAACGTGAGGAGCCCTCTCGGAAGGTCCCTGACGTGCCCGGGTGGCAGGGGGTCCCGGGGCTACTGAGCTGTGCATCCGGCACTGAAGTCTGTCTGGGAACAGATGGAAGAGGTTCCAAAGTGGTGCCGTCGGCCCTTCCTGTACCTTCTCGTAGCATTTCGGAGGGCGCGCCCTTATGCCCCTCTGTACCCGTCAGTGCCAACTTCCCATTCCTCCCTGCCCCTGCCTCCGGCACCCCCTTTTCTTCTTTCTGCTCCTACACTCGCCTGTTCTGGGAACCTCCTGGCACAGGACTCACGTGCTCTGTCCGTCCTTTTGCGCCCGTCTTCTCTCACTTAGCGTCATGCTTTGGGGGTTCGTCTGTGCCGTTGCTGGCGGACACCCTAGAAACACACGGGGCGCCAGCACGCCGCCTGTCCCCGCCCCAGCAGCTGCAGAGGAACAGAAGAGGAGGGAAGCCCAGGTCCCGGTTGGAGTATCTTGGCCGTCCCTGCCCTCGAAGGCGTGGGTCGCTCCACGCCCGGCTCCACCGGTTTGCATTTCTCCACATGGTTGTGCCTTCACATCAGGGCCCCTGTCCTGTTCAGGCCTCTGCAAAGCTTGTCCCCCGTGCGTCCTGGGCTGTGTGCTTAGGACCTCCCGTCTCAGCCTCTCTTTTCCTCATCTGTGAAATGGGTCCTGCACACTCACTCTCGGGTTATCTGTGGCCCTGGGAAGCCGGCTTCCCGTGGCCAGCCTGGAGCTGGCCCTGGTGTGCCAGGCTGACTGGGGGCGGGCAGGCGGGGGAGGAGCGCGCCTCAGGCCATGACCTTTAATTTATTAATTAATGAGGGGGACTCGGATGCACCAGGACTTAAGAGCCGACGGGTCACATGGTCTCTGTAAGCATGGGGCTGGTAATCCGTTTAAAAAAACATTTTCTTTTTCGTCTTTTTAATTTGATGGAGGAAATCATTAGCCGGGAAATTGGTGGAGCTGATTTATTCCCGATTGGGGGGAGGGGGTGGGAGAGAGAAAATCTGCTCTAATTGCTGCATGTTCTAGAAACACGACTGCACAGGGGGACCCTCTGGACCCAGGTGGGCAGCTGTGATGGCAGTCCCGGCGGCGGCACAGCCGACAACACCTAGCCGACCTGCCGGGGCCGGTGCGCGCTCAGTGGGGGCCCTGCTGCCCACGCCCCCGGGCCTTCATCTCAGGCCCTTGTTCCCAGGGACACAGGACAGGGACTCCGTCTGGGAAAACGGACTCCGTGCCTCCGGGGCTTCATCCGGTTCCAAGGGGCAGTGACCGGGTTCACCCTAAAAATAGCCAAACTAGCAAAGAGCTTCAACGTGCAAATGTTTTTCGTATCTATAGGCCGACTTATTTAAAGGTACAGCTGTTTTTCAGCATCCTGGTCCGTCTGTTTTCCCGGAACGGGGAGGAGCTCTTGGGTGGTTTGGGTTTTCCTGGGGTCACCGTCTTCTGGCACCCCCACTGAGGTCAGGCGGGGCTCCTGCCCTCTCGGTGGCCGCCTCTGCCCCGGGGCACCCCAGTCTGGCCACGGTGAGGCGCCTGAGCCTCTCTGGAGTCCCAAGTGCCCCCCACTCGACAGGGTGGCCTGGCTGGAGTGCTGATGACCCTGCAGGCTTGAGTGCGTGCGGAGGGTTAGCCTAGCTTTGATTTTCCGAGTTCATCTGGCCTAGAAACATGAGTAAATGAGTTTTCAGAGAGCGGGAGGCTATAAATAGCGAGGCAGGATGTGGAGAGGTGAAAGGCCGGGGACCGCCAAGGTCGTGGGCCCTGCTCTGAGCCGCAGCTGCACCAGGGCCCGTCTGCCCCTCTGGGTGCCGGGCCTCCCAACTCTGGAGAAGTCCCGGAGTTCCAGGCCCTTGCCACCTCTACTGTCCTCACTGCCACACCCCACACGGGGCCACTGTGAGGCTCTGAGACACAGTCCTCCCTCTGCCCCTTGCTGGGGACTCTGTGTCTATGTAGCAATCCTTCCACAAGTGTGCTGTGCCTGGGGGGGAACCCCCCGTCAGTTGGGGTGCTGAGTGTGTTTGCCCCTCTGGACGGTGGGCCTGGGACTCCAGGATAGGGGTCTGAAGCCTTGGGACAGACCCAGACCCTTGGAGTGCTAACCTCTGCGAAGCCTTCGTTCATGCCTTCATTCATGCCTTCATTCATTCATTCATGTGTTCATTCATTCACTTGTGCCTTCCTTCATTCATTCTCTCGGTCATTCAGTCACAAGTTCATTCATTCACTCAGGAGTTGCACGCTGCGCCCTGAGGGTTCAGCAGGGAACCCAACCCACCCAGGCTGATTGACATGGACTAGACCCAGGCAGACCGTGCAGTCCCACTCAGACGAGGCACCCAGGGGAGTCACGTGCACAGAGACAGAGAGTGGAAGTGGGGGCTGGGAGTAAGTGTTTTTCGGGGACAGAGTTTCCCTTTGGGGAGATGAAAGTTCTGGAGATGGGGGGGGCGGTGGCAATGGAGGAACAGCCACTCGAACATTCTTACTGCTGCCGCACCGCCCTCCACCGTGGCCGAGACGGGTACATTTGAGGTTGTGTGTCTCACCCCACAATTTTAAAAATAAACGAGAAAGAAGAAAGAAAAGCCCCAGGGGCATTAGGTAAGGGTCAGCGCTGTGAGGGCAGTGAGGAAAGGCCAGGAGGGGGCCAGGTGGGGGTTCGGTCTGAAGGAAGGGCGGGAGGAGGGCCTCAGAGAGCCCCGCCCAGAGCAGAGGCTGTAGGAGGGGGCGCCTCTGGGCAGAGGGGACACGGGGACGGCCAGCCCCCCAAGGCAGGGCATTTTGCAGGTGTGAAAGGCTCCCTTGGGCTGTCCGTTGAGGGTAGGCATGGCAGGGGCAGCTAAGGAAATGCTTTGCACAGTGCGGGGGATGAGGCCGGGCAGCAGCCTCCTGCGGAGGGTGGCATGGCCCCCTGCTGAGCTCAGAGGAGGCCAGGGCCTGGGGCTCGCTGGGGACATGTTTAGGTTTCTCTGGAGTCTTCGGCCGCCACTTCCCTGGCCTCTCGGGTGGGGTGGGGAGACGGGGTGGGATGGCTCCACTGGGAACCAGCTCCTGCTCTGAAGCTATTCAGCTCCCTGGAAGCACGCAGCGTCCCTGGGGCCCTGGCTGGGGGTGGGGTGCCGAGGCCCCCCGACCTGGGCCTGCCTCAGAGTCGCCTCTCGGGGGGAGGGGGCCTGTTCAGGCCAAGCTGGACGCCAGGGCGTGGGCTTCAGCCCCAACTCTGTGCCTGTCCTGCCGCACCCCCCACCCTTCTGACGGCACCCACATCTGTGCACCGCAGAGGGGGAGGGTTGGTCTCCAGTGTGGACTCTCTGGGCTGGGGGAGCGCCACCCACTGTGTGCGTGTGGGCAAGACCCTGAGCACCGCCTCGCGTCCCAGCCTGGGCCAGAGCACCCTCTGCCTGTCCTCCCGCCCACACCCCGCCCGTCACTTGAGGAAGCGGGGAGAGCCTGTTTCCACCATGTGGCTCCCGCCCAGACATTCCAGGGGTGGCCTCAGGAGTTGCTGGGGGAAACGGCGGGAGACGGGGTTCTAGAACAGGTGTCTGGGGCCGGTCGGGGCAGGAGGAGGGCCCGTGGTCCAGGGACCCACGTCACTATGGAGTCCACTGAGCCCACGCCCCAGCCGGAGTCCGCTTTGTTCCCTGAGAGCCCGACTGCCCGCCCTCTGTCCTTTTAGAGTGGGGCCTCGGGGGCCGCAGAAGCCTGCTCCGCCCGGCACCTCGGGGTAAGTGGGAGAAGAAGAGGTGGAGAAGCAGGACGGAGGGGCTGGGAGCTTGGTCGGGGCCCCGCGCCCTGCGTTTCCCTGTCCTCATGTCCTCAGAGCCGCTGCTCTCTTCTGATGATCACCACTAACCCCACACGACGACTTCATTTTAAAGGAGAGTGAAATAAAATTTGTAATTGCGTTTCCCAGGCGCACAGGTCCCCTTTCAGGTGCTCAGTAGCCAGGTGGGGTTAGTGGCGGCCATCCTGGACAGCGCAGGCCTGGAGCACCTCCGTCACCACAGAGTCTCTGTGGGGCAGCGTCAGTCTCATGCCCAAAGCAGCCCCTCGAGGCTGAGGCTGTTGCCCCATTTTACAGATGTAGGGGCTGAGGCTCAGAGGATGGAAATGACTCGCTGGTCTCAGAAGGGGGTCGCAGTGTGGGTGTGTGCGCGTGCATGTCTAGCTGCCCCGCTGCTTCTCCGGATAGAGGTGAAGGGCGCCTTCACGTGCTCTGGGACCTCTGGCTGCTCTGGGAGCCCTCCCGTGCCCCGGGGCCCAGTGGGGAGCGACACTGTATTGAAAAGGCAGAGCAGGGATCACCATTCAGTTTGGGGCCTCTGGAACCTGCACCTTCGAGACCAGATCCCTTCGGAGGCCCTGGGGGACCTCACAGAGCTCTGGAACCTTCCATTCACAAGGTGGAAACAACCCACACACACATCCATCAACGTGGCCTCTCCACCCCGTGGACTGTGACCCAGCCACGGAAAGGGACACGGCACGGCCACCTGCCGCAATGAGGATGAGCCTTCAAAACACGCTCTGTGTGAGAGAGACACAGACGCCAGAGGTCACGTAGGGTGCGATCCTGTTTGTAGGAAACGTACTGAACAGACAGACCCTCAGAGACACGGAGCAGGCTGGCGGCCATCCGAGGGGAGGCCAAGGGGGTAGCTGCCCACGGGGACCGGGTCTCCGCTGGGGTGACAGGAACGTTCTGGAACCAGAGGGCGGTGGTGGTGGCACGGCCTGGTGGACGCGCCGGGTGCTTCGGCCGTGCTCACCTTCGGGTGGTGGAAGCGGGGCCTCCGTGTGTTCCCACGCTCGGCGAGAGAGGGGGCACATACACACGCTCATGGTGGAGCGTTTTCAAGTTCGCCATCAGCGGAACGCTTTCCCAGTGACACGTCGCGGGGAGAGGGAGGGTAGGGCCATGGCATCGGCGTTTCTGAGGCTGGGCTTCTGCCAGGACCCGTGCTGCCACTGTGCAGGCTGCAGGCTCTCCGAGGCCTGTATCATGCTGCGCCTGTCCCCCGAAGGATGGGCCCCACCCCTGTCCCTTCCTGTCCCCAGCTGTTACAGTGTCCCTGTGCCTGGGAGTGCAAGCTGGGAGGCAGTGGGTTTATCCCAGGTGAGCAATGAGGGTGCAGATGTGTGGCCCAACTTGCCTCTCCCACGTGGTCTCCGAGGGGAGAAACTGAGGCCCCAACCCAGGCCGGCTGGCTCTCTCCCCAGCCCCATTTCTGCTGCTTGGAGTGTGAGCTGGACCCAGTGGCCAAGGCCGGTCCTGCAGCTGGGATTGTGGCCAGCGGCAGCAGCGGCAGGCAGATGGGACTGCCAGGACCACGGCCGGGCAGCACCTGGGGGTGCTGTCCACCTGGGGAGCCCCATGTGGCCAGGAGAGCTCCTCCCCCACCTGCACAGGTGGTTCTAGACATCTGGGCTGTCGTGTAGGTGGGCACCCCCTTATTCCCGCGGTGGCAAATGTGGCTACAACTCGTGGGGAATTGCGACTCAGGGTTCGGCCACTCAGGGTTCGGCCCCTCTGGTTTGCAGGCAGGTGGAGGCCCACAATGTCGGGGACACCTGGGCCCTGGCCTGCCCAGGCCATCGTGGTGAGGGGCCCTTGGGAGCAGGATGGAACCGGGAGCCAGGGGCAAAACCCTGAGATTGTGTCCCCGCTCCCAGGCAGAGAGCCGCTCTCGACCCCAGAGGGTCGGGCCGGTCCCCTCCCAACCTGGCCCCGTGGCCCAGAGGCCTGGTCTGGGGGAGGCTGCGTTGGGGAAGTGGGTGGGGACGGCGCTGCTGCCGCCTCCCCTCTGGCACACGGATCTGCCGCGCTTTGGGCTGTGCCAGCGGCTCCCCCTCTCCATGGCAACTCCGCTCAGTGGTCCCGGCGGAGGAGAGAGAATCGATTCTCCCTCTTCCCTCCCTCCCTCTCCCCACCCCACCCTCTGGGCCTCCCTCCCTCCTCCATCCCTGGCTGGTTCACTGCTCCTCTATCTCGAAGGTCCCTCAGTCCATCCGTCCGTCCTGTCCGTCTGGGGGGCCTCCATGCCCCAGGCGCCCTCCCTCCCAGGCATGGGCTGCCCGCGGAGCTGCGTGCTGGGGGCGGCGCCCTGAGCCCGTGGGCATGGACCAGGAGGAGCTCCGGGGACCTGGGGGGCGGCACAGCCCCTGCGACGTGGGGCTTCCAACGGCTCTGACACTTTGTCCCCACTCGGCCCCCCCTTACGTTTTCTTCCTGAAAGGTAATTTTCTGCAAAAACTGTCACAGCCTGAGGACGGGTGATCAAGCAGGAAGCCTGTGTCCTGGTCATGTGGGCTGCTGGCTTCCTCCGAGGAGCAGGGCTGGAGGGAGAGGCAGGGGGAGGCCAGGTTGGGGGGCCGGGGGTCTCCTCCCAGGCGGCGGCCATGCTTGGGCGGTCACTCTCAGAGCCTCCCCATCTCCTGTGTGATTGCTGCTCAGCAGGTCAGTGTGCCTTCCCGGACCCCGGGGTGCAGGGGGAGCATTTAGAGGCTAGCACATGCGCCTCAGATGGGCCGGGCCCAGGGGGCAGGGGCACAGGGCTCCCTGTCTAACCCTTCCTCACCTGACAGCGGAGTTCAGTGGGGGACTGTTTTGTCCCGTAACCGAGAATTTCTGAGAAAACCGGCGCAGGGAGATCTTGGGCTGGCTGGTTCTGGGCGGAGCAGCCCTGCCAGTGGGGTCCACCCCGCAGCACCGCCATCTGTTGGGGACAGTCCCTCAGCAGAGTTTGGTTCCAATGGGGCTGAGAGACAACTGCCCAGTCGGCCAGCATTTTCCACGGCCTCTCCCCCGTCCTCCAGGGCGGCTTTCCTGGACGGACTTGATGGGGTTCACGGTGGGCGCCTGGCCCAGGGCCCAGGGCCAGTCCCCTGGTGGGCAGCCCCTCTCGTCACCTCTGCTTCTGGGCTGCGAGGAGGGACAAAAGTGCCCCTCGTTGTCAACAGGACACCCCCAGGTACAGGTGCAAAGTGAGGCCCGCAGGGAACGGATTTAGCTTCCAGTTCTTAGAAGCCACGGATTTGAGTGGTGTGCGAGAGGAAGCCCTGTGTGGTCTTGAGACAGAAAGAACACCGAGTGGCCCGTCTGACTCACAGGGAAGTTCAGAGTCTGTGGCAGATATCAGGGGGACCGCTCGCGGCTCTGAACAGGGGCCCCAACCCGGTGGCAGAGCAAACAGGTTGGGTGGCAAGGGCGTCTCGACACTCAGGTAAGCGTCCCAGAGTCAGGCTCAGGGGCGGCCGATTGGATTTTCTGTCTCATCGCCTGTCACCTCTGACAGATGGCTTTAATAACAGAAGCAGCTTGCAAGGGGGCCCCGGGGGGGGCTCTCCCTCTGGCTCTGGGGTTGGGCCTTTTAAACCCTGTCTGCTCGGCTCCCAGAGCCCTGAGCCCCGGCCCCCGGGTCCTTGGTGCATCCCTGTGATAATCACATCAGTTCCTGTTGGGCCGGACGAGGAGAGCGCTGGCGTGTCTGCAGGCGGCTGCGCCGTGTCTTGTTTTTCCTCTGCCGGGAGCCTGGCGTCTGTCACCGAGACCCTCCTGGCATCTGGGCGATGCGCAGGCTTCTTAATGGCATTAGGCGCGTCTGGACTCGGGTCGGCTTGCCGTAAATTCTGATGGGTTTCCGAGTTGAGTGACGGGTCGGGGGGTGGGGGCGGTGTGCTGGTTTTGTTTGGTTTGCCTTTGGTTGGCTGGCGAGCGGAAAATGTGATGTGACATGTGAAANAGAGCGCTGGCGTGTCTGCAGGCGGCTGTGCCGTGTCTTGTTTTTCCTCTGCTGGGAGCCTGGCGTCTGTCACCGAGACCCTCCTGGCATCTGGGCGATGCGCAGGCTTCTTAATGGCATTAGGCGCGTCTGGACTCGGGTCGGCTTGCCGTAAATTCTGATGGGTTTCCGAGTTGAGTGACGGGTCGGGGGGTGGGGGCGGTGTGCTGGTTTTGTTTGGTTTGCCTTTGGTTGGCTGGCGAGCGGAAAATGTGATGTGACATGTGAAAGGTCAGTCCCAGAGAGTGGCAGTGCTCCCTGTTCCTCGGAACTCTGGGCTGGGCCTCCACGGGAGGGGCTTCTCCGCCCGGGGCCTTTCACGGGCCGCCGGGGTGGGGTCGCTTCGGGGACACCCGTGTGCATTCAGCCAGCAAAGCTGAAGTCGGGGGGGGGGGCGGGGGGAAGGCAGAGTAAGGCTGGCCTTGGAGGAGGAGACAGGCACGGCCCACCAACCTTCCTGCTTGCATCCCGAGTGACTGATTCCGTGCGGCCCCTCCCTCCCGTGTCCTCGGCACAAGCAGCCGGCACTTTGTGAGTGTGATTTCCCATAGAGGCGGAAAAGCCTTGCCACCAGCTGCAGAGGGTGTGAGCGCAGGTCGGAGGTGGGGGCCCGGCTGCTGATGGCTCTGGCGGCCGGCGAAAGTGTGGGAAGCTCATTCCAGGAAAAGAGGAGTAATCACCGGTTGGCTGGCGTTCAGGCGGTGAGTGGTTCTGTCTTTAATTCGAAGGGAGCTCTCGGATCCAGGGAAGGGGCCGGGGCAGCCTGGTGGCCGCTCAGACAAACCTCAAGAAGTTCAGGAAGCTCCGAGGGGGAAGTGACTTTTCTTCCCCCTGCGTGCTGGCTGGCAGTGTGCGGGCAGCCACCCCCACCAGGCTATGGCCGAGTGGGACGGGCAGGGATTCTAGGGCTGCATGCCCTGGGGAGGGCCCAGGCTGTGGCCCAGCCCAGCCCCGTGCCCGGCTTGGAGACCTTGAGCTGGCGCTGCTTCCTGTTCGTTACCTGAGTGGCTTAGGAAGCTGCAGGAGGGAAGAAGCTGGAGAACGTCATACTCTCCCCGGTCTGCTGTGTGAGGTCCCTGAACACGCACACGCACGCACGCCCACACACATGCACACTCACACCCCACACGTGCACACACGTTCCCCCTCCCGCCCTCAGGGCTGCCCGGGCCAGTTGGCTTTCTGCTGTGAGCAGTTCTCAGTGTTGATACGGTGAGAAAGCACGTCTGTCCTTTCCGGGCCCCGGTTTTCGGCTTGGTGTCTCACCTTCGCCAGGCAGGCCGGTCCCGTCCGCCTCCGGAGGGAGCTGCCTTGCTCTCTCACGCTTCCTCTTCTCCAAGCCCCTCCCCCAGCCCAGGCTCTGCTGGGTTGATGGGTGTGTTATAGAGGTCAGTGCGGTGGTGTCTGCGGGGGAAGGCCCGGGGGGGCAGCGTTCCACCTCACACCTCTGAGGGTGGTCTCAGGTGGAAAGGCAGGGGACTTGAACTTGAAGTGTGCTGAGTTCCCAGGCCGTGTGTATGTGCACGCGTCCTCCCCACATTGTTCATATTTGGCCTCTTTAGCTTTACTTTCCACTTCTCCCCATTTTCGGGTTTCTTTCCCAAAGCAAAGATCTGCACGCTCTGACTCAGGGTCCCCACACCCACCTCGTAGGCACCTTCCCAAAGGTCACCGAATCTGACAGTTTGCACGCACCCTGGAAGTGCTTGCTCTTGTCACACTGGGCGGACGAGCCAAGTGCCTGGGAGGCAGAGCAGCTGCCCTAGGAAGACAGAACCAGGATGCACACCTCCGACTCACTCATTCATTCATTCATTCATTCACCTGTGTGAGGCGGGACCTGCTGAGCTCTGGGTCCAGGGCGGAGTCCCTCCGTGCATCCCGGTTGTCTAAGGAGAGAAAAGGGAAGAAGGAGAGAGCAGGCCCAGGAGGAGGGAGCGGGCAGCCCTGGAGGATGGGGCCACCCCTTGGTCCCCCACCCCGCCCCCCAGCCCCGCCAGGAGTGCGGCAGTCAGCAGCTGCTCCGTAGAATGCCCCTCGCCCGGGCCCTGATCCGCCCGATCTTGCTTCGTTTCGGTTTGTTACAACATCATCCTGTCCCATGGTGAGGAAGGCAGTCGGCAGCATGGGGCCTGTCTATTTAATGCCGAGGACTTCGACATGGGTGGCTCAGTGCAGGAGGAGGGCTGGGGGGGGCATGCCTCAGTTTCCTCGGGTGTAACCTGCAGAGCCCACCACCTCCTTCACGAACCTCAGCACGAAGGAAGCGGGTGTGAGGGCGCTTGGCAGTGAACTTCACGATCGGCATCAGGGGCCGACGATAGGACCGTCACCCACCAGGCAGATCGCGTCCTGGTGCCCGTCTCTCTGCTGGCTCTGAAGAGATGGCTTTCCTGGCGACGGTACGAGCTGCTCCCGACTGACGATGGGGCCCCATCCCCCAGACTGGTCCTCGCAGTGCCCCTGCCACACCTGGCCCACTGACCCGCGCTGAGAGCACTGACCCTGGCGGACGGGTGGGCAGAAGCATCTTCGCCAAGCCCGTTTTCTAACACCCGGCCTCACGAGAGTGTCGCAGCGCCTGTCTCGAGCCGGGGAACAATCAGACTTCAATCTTGGCAGTGCAGTTTCCACTGAACACGCACTGAGTGGAAACATCGCAAGTCGAGCCCCACGAGTCGGGCCGTCGCGTACATTATGCGCCTGTGGATGTGCAGGAAGAGGGAGCGCGGACCGAGGGGAAAGCAAGCGATGTACGCGGTGGTCCTAGGGGGAGGGCCTGTGAGGGTAAGAGCCCTGAGGTTGTTTTTGCAGTTTTTCTGTTAGTTGGAGATTATGCGGAAGGAAAAAACAGACTTAAGCATTTGAGGGCCTTTCCCTAGAGGCGGGAGAAGAGCAGCACAGCAGAGCAGAGGAGGGCTTGCACCGTCCGGAGCGCACGAGGAGCCTGTGGGCGGGTGGGCAAGCGTAATGGCCAGCAGCCCTGGAGGGAGAGGGGGCCGCGTGGTGGGACCTCCTAGGCCGTGAGTCAAACTCCGTCGACGGTGGGGCCCTCCAGGTGGACACGAGGACCTGAGATCACGCTCCTTTCCTGATCCTTCCCTGGGTTGGGTGATGGGTCACGGGGCTGGGTCTCCTCTTCCAGAGAACAAAGCCGGCAGCCCCCTCAGGCCTGGAGAAAGCTGGCCTCTGGACGGGGCCCGGGTTTTGTTTCGGTCCAACCCGTAGGCGCACGGGTGCCCACCACGCCAGCCCAGCATCCCACACCGTGCCCGCACTCAGGGGAGCCTTTCCAGCACGTGGCTGCCCCCCAGTCTGGGAGCGGCAGCTGCGGGGAGGGCTAGACCCGGCCCAGCTCTGCACTGTGAAGGGAGAACAGGAGGTGACGCCCCCGAGGAGGGCCAGGAGCATGTGGGTCGTCTTTGGCCGGCACAAGCCCCAGGGGCACACCCGCCGTGTCCTCTGTCCGCTGCGCCGTCAGCCGGGTGTGGGCCCTGTCCGAACCTCGGTTTCCTGGTTTGCACGGCGGGGCCCAGGAGGGGTGCCCCGGGGGCGCTCCGTGCAGAGAGCACTCTATCCCACACCGTGCCCTCCCTGCGCCCTGCGCCCTGCGCCCTGGTGAAGCACTTCACAGCTTTCCAGGTGTGGGCGCAGCCCCACCGCGGCCTGTGACTGTGAACGGGTCTTGACAGGCGCCACGGGAACAGTTCATTTAAGACACCCCTGCTGCCTGGTTCGATTGGCCTGCTGGTCTGCCAGCATCTCGTGGCCGAGGTCCTGTCTCCAGGACTCTGGGCCCTTGGGGTGGCAGGTGGGAGGTGCGGGCTGCTCTGGGGTGGCCAGAGAAGCTCACCTTTGCATCCTGGGGTTCACACAAAGTCACTGAACCTCATGCTGCACGGGCCGTCCTCCTGTTTGGGGCGCTGGGCAGATGGGCACTGTGAGCCTGTGACCCGGCCGGCCCGAGGAGGGGCGGGATGGCGGGGTGATCGTTTTCGGCGGCTTTCCTCCCACGCGTGGATTCAAACGGCCACTCTGGACCACAGGGTGTCCCAGGAGCAGGCCAGGCCGGCTGTCCTCTCTCTTCACGCTCCCGAATGTTGGGAGCGTCAGAGCTGCGTGTGGGCCAGCGGGACCTTCTGTCTGGAGGCCTGGTCACTAAGCTGCCTGTGGCCTGGGAGACGCAGGCCTGTGCTCTGCCAGCCGCCCCAGAGCCCGAGGCATGGCAGTGTTGCTGGGAAAACAGGCACTGGGGCGTGCCTCCCTGTCAAGGTGGGTGTGGCCAAGGCACCAGGGAGGGCTCTCCCCCGGCCACAGAGAGAGAGCAGGGGCCGGGGTTTATGTGGGACGCCCCAGCTGGCAGCTTCTTCCCCCGCCAGGCCCTCTGGCCCCATTTCTCAAGGGAGGGGGGCCCCTAGCTGGTGACATGGTGATGTCCCTGCCCAGCAGTGCCGGCATGGCTGCGGCCTTCAGGGGTGTTTCTGCCAACTGCCCCGGGGCCAAAGAGCCGCTGGGTCCCCACGCGGTGGTTAGAAGGCCGGGCTGTGTGGTCTCGGCCTGCCTGGTGCCCCTTGGAGGAAACAGGTCCATAGGTGGCCAGTTCCGCGCCTCTCTGGACACTTGGCAGTCCCTGGGAATGCGTACCTGTGGCGGCCAGGAGCCGGAGGGAGGGGCTCCTGCCTCGGTCTGTGTCACATTCCTCTGAGCTGCCAGTCTGAGCGCCCCAGGAGGGCACAGAGCCGCACCCCCGAGGTCCTGGGGCCCTCAGAAACGGTCCGGTTCAAACCTGTCTGCTGGAGCTGGGACAGGGGTGCCCACTCCACCCCCGGGGGCACTGATTTCTCCGGCCTCTTGTCTGCAGGCTGATGGCTCTCAGGGTCTGGGGCAGGATTCATACCCCGAGAGCGGTGAACTGTGCTGGGGAGGAGGCGGGCAGCGCCCCGAGAACCCACCTGCCTCCCCAAGGGGCCCTCGTCTGCCCCCTCCCTCGGTCCACAGGGGGTCCCCTGGCTGGGTCTCGCTGGCCGGGACCCTCAGCTCACTCCCAGCGCGTCAGTGGAAGCACCATGGCTGTGCTAACGCCCTGGCTCTGAGCTCACGCTCGGGTGCGGCTTTGCGGCCTCCACAGCAGGCTGTACGGGGCTTCTCTGTGGCCGTGCAACACGGTCCGGGCAGGGCCGAGAGGCCTTGCCCTGCGGAGTCAGGGGGGCTGAGCGAACGGTCCAAGGTCAGACAGCTGCTGCGGGACACGGTGTGGGCTTCAATCATTGATAACCGGTATTTGCCGGGTGCCAGCCTTTATTGACCAGCTGCTCCGGCTAGGCCCCGGGAAGCGGCTGCACGGAGGATGCTCGGAGGCCCGCAGCCAGGGACTTCGAGGTCTGGGAGGGAACTGGAGAAACGTCGGGGCAGGTGGCCCCTTGGAGCAGGCTGGGCCCACGGCGCAGGTGTCCCTGGGAGCAGGGCGCCTTGAGCGCAGGGGTCCCCGTCACTGACCCCAGGCACCCCCACTGGCAGGTGCAGAAGATGTAGGTTCCAGGCTTGGCTCCGCCATGTGACCTCAAGCAAGCCCTCGGTCCCCTCTGTCACTTGCACAGAGAGGCTGGACCAGGTCATTCACTCTCCTTCTCTGGGGGACTTCCCAACACCTTCGGGACACGTGTGTAAAACACAGGGA
This sequence comes from Sturnira hondurensis, assembly GCF_014824575.4. Taxonomy (NCBI): domain Eukaryota; kingdom Metazoa; phylum Chordata; class Mammalia; order Chiroptera; family Phyllostomidae; genus Sturnira; species Sturnira hondurensis. Next base: position 3,118,074 of record NW_028080037.1, read on the forward strand.
CCCAGACCTCTTCTGCTCTGTAGGCCGGGGTGGCAGGGGTGGGGGATGGGGGGAAGGGCCAGGAATCTGCATTTGAACAAGCACTAGCCGTTTCTGAAGCGCTGCTTCCCTGCACCTGCGTTTACGAAGGGCTAGATGCGGCCACCTCTGTGCCCTTTCAGCGCCGACAGGGTCCGTCCTAACAGAGCCGTAGCCTCGTCCCGTGGCACGGCGGTGCCGTGTGCTGGGGTGCTGCAGGGACCTGGGAAACCCTGGTCTCAGTCCTGGGCTTCCAGGAGCCTTGGCCAATGGCAGGTTCTCCAAAAATGGAGACGGGTAGGGTCGGGGTGCTGAGTCAAGGTTGGTGGGGGGAGACCCCAAGGCGCAGGGTTAGGACCTCCCCCAGGAAGGGTTTCCGGCCGCTTGCCTATGGCTGGTGCCCCTGAGGGCCTGCAGGGTTGGGCTGGCCGACGGGCTTGTTGGGAAGCAGGATGGCTGGGGGGCCGGGCGGCTCCACAGTCCACTTGCCCGCGAGTGTCTTCCTAGCATGCACAGAAGGGCTCCTCGCCCGCTCCGCAAGTTCCTCGAGCTCATTAGGCTGCAGGCCTGGTGCCCGGCTTGCTCCGTCCTGTGGGGTGCCAGCGTCCCCCTCCCAGCTGGGGGCTCTCCTCCCCCAGGCACCCAGAGCAGGGGACGCTGGGCGACACCCAGGTGGTCAGCCTTTGGGGGGGGGGGAGTGTCCCGCCTGCCTCGGTCACACACCCTTTCTCCATTGCACGGCTGTCTTGTGGCTGTGTCACTCCGGTCTGTGCCTCCATCTGCACGTGGCTGTCCCCTCTGTGTATCTCTCTGTCCTCTCCTCGTTCGGTAAGGACACCTGTCACTGGGTTTGAGGTCCACACCAGGTCCAGGACGACCTCCCCTAGATATCCTTAGCTAAGGGTGTCTGCAACGACCTTGTTTCCGATGAAGCTCCGAGGCGGACGTGAATTTTCGGAGAGAACATCACCGGGTGGAGGGCAGCTGCGCTGGGCTGGTGGGGGGCTGGTCCCAGGAGACAGATCTGGGGTTTTCACAGCCTCAGGCTCTCTGTCAGCGAGGGCGGCTTTGCCTCTGTGAATAGAATCAGTGAGCCCAGAGCGAAGGAGGTGGTGGCTGTGGGGGCAGCCACCCAGGGGCGGGTGTCTCGGGCTCTCCTCCTCTGAGCCCCCCGGCAGAGGCCCTGAGAGGCGGATTGCAAGGTGGGAGAACTGCTAGCGGCACCTTGCAGGTCGTGAGCGCCCCCTGCGCCCTCCCACCCCAGCTCAAGCCCACCTCACCCAGGCACCTTTCAGCAGGGAGGCCCAGGCCCTCCACCCTGCCCTGCCCTGCCTCTCGGAATACCCGGCCCTCCCTGCATGTGTCACCCCCAGGGATCCGTGTGCAGTTGTCACCTCGGTGCTTGTTGGTCCCCGTGTGGCCGGGGCCTGTTCCTGGAGGTGCACCGAGCACACTTCAGTGTGATGTGCACACCGGTGTCCACACAGTCACGCCAACACCAGGTGGGAGGTCGCAGGAGGGCACGATGCCCAGCCCTGCTGGGACCTTTGAAGACCTTGGGGGAGTCTCTGCCTCTGAAGGGCCCCGTGTCCCCATCGGCCAAGGAAAGACAGGCCCCGCTGCTCTGTGCAGCCTGCCCTGCGTCTGACTTCTAGGCCTTCCTGACGTCCGGGGGGGGGACGGAGGGGCGGCCTGACGCTGTGCCTGCCGTCCATGCCCTCCTCGCGGCTGGCACCCGGCGCCTTGTGGCTGCTCGGCCGCAGGCACCCAGGCCCGTGATGGTCCCGCAGACCCGTGGGCTCAGAAAGCCACGGGCTGCCCTGGGTGACAAAGTCCCTGCAGGCGCCCGGGGCCCCTGGCGTTCCCGCCTCACAGTCGGGGACTTACTGCTTTCGTTGGAGCGAGAGTCTCGTGACAGAATCACCTCTTTACGGTGATCGAGGCAGCGGCATCCGGCACATTCTCGATGCTGGGCGACCCCCACCTCTGTCTGGTTCCAGAACATCCCCGTCACCCTGCAAGGAGACCCTGTGCTGGCCAACTCTGGGGCTTCTAAAATTCCTTTCCTGTGTTTTGTAAATTGTAAGATACACGTCACGTGAAATTTTCCGTTTTGAGCAATGTCAAGGGCACCGTTCGGGGGCAGTAAGCGCGTTCCCAGGGCTCTGCAGCCGTCGCCGCCTTCCGTCCCCAGATCTCTTTTCTCCCCCAGACGGGCGCTCCATCCCCATGAAGCACACGCTCCCCCCTCGTCCCCAGGCGCCCGCACCCACGGTTCTGTGTTCCAACCATGCACTTGACTCCTCGGGGGGGCCTCGCACAGTGGGTCCGCCCACTGTTTGTCACATTGTGTCCTCCAGGTCCAGCATTCCCTTCCTTTTTAGGCGTCCTCGCGGAGATGGACCACATTTGTTTTTCAGCTCATCCATCGTGGACACTTGGGTGGCCCTCGTCTTTCGGCCGCTGGGACTCCAGCACAGGGCCAGGGTCCAGCCGGGCCCGGAGATCCCAGAACGTCTGTACTGAATCCCCTTCATTTGTGATTAGCGCCCAAGCCCGGAACCCGGGCCCCGGAGGAAAGAAGGTTGTTCCAGTGCCCTTCCCCCAATCGCCCCTCTCCCAGAACTTGGCCTTCGAGGCCCGGGGGCCTCATTTTCCCTCCAGAGCCTGCTGGCCCCCTGCGGGTGCTGACTACGGAGCGGCCTCGGGCAGGTCACGACCCTCGCTGAGCCCTGGCGTCTCATCCCTCAGAAACACATCACGGTGGAGACAAGCCCCTTACCCGGGGATTCATGTCGGCTGCTCACGTGGTGCCTGGCTCCTTGGAAACACCCCTGAATGGCGGTTCCCCGTCCCTGGTCCTTCCTCAGCTCCCAGCCCCGTTTCCCCCGCCCCCACCCGTGTGTGTGTTCCAACCACAGGTGTTGGCTAAGCACCTGGTCTGGGTGGGCACCAGGCACCTGCAGGGCGGGGCGTGGGGGGCTGCCCAGCAGAGGTGGCTTGGAGCCACGTATTCCCTCGTTCAGCCCCGGCCCAACCTGTGAGGCGACAGGTGCGCCCGCACGCAGGTGAACTGACGCCCAGTGTGGTGGGGTGACATGTTCAGGACAAGGCGTGACTCTGAGCTCAGGTCCGCCTGCTTGCAGAGCCGGAGTCTCCCGTGGCATCTTGCAGCCCCCAGCAAGGGGCGTTTGTTTCATGGCCTCAGTGGTTTTGGGGGGGTGGGTGCTGTTCCCCCCCCCCCGCCACCCCCGTCCAGCTGTTCAGCGCGGGGCTGTTCAGATGCCTGCTGGCCTCCCACCCTGCTGGCGCGGGGCTGTTGCTGGGCTGGGCTCGTTTCTGACCCTGTCAGCCTGGCAGGGAAGTGGCGGGCTGTGTGCAGAGCTCCCCGAAATAGCCCCAGGCTCCCCGCCAAAGGCAGGAGAGCCAGACTGTGCGCGGTGGGCTGCGGCCTTGAGGATGACTCAGTTCCCAGCACCCCAGCCACCCCCGCTTCTTACCCTCCCCTCCAGCTCCTCTGCCCCAAGTCACCCCAGCCGGGGCCACCAGATGCCCCCAGAGAGCGCCAGGAGGCTGCCCACTTCGGGGTGCCCCCTGGGATGGGCTTCGTGGAGCCCTGGCCCCAGAATCAAGGGTTCTCATTCCCTCCCCGTGACTCACTTGCCAATGACCTTGGCCAGGGCCCAGTTCTTCTCTTGGCTTCCGTTTTCCAGCCGGCGATGGGGGACAGTGGGTCTGCCTACATCCTCGTGTCATTCCAGGGACAGCGGTGCCACACAGGCGGTGGGAAGGCTGGTGGCAATATTGCTGAGTTACCTCTCCTAACCCAACTGTTCTGAGTGTGAGGGTACAGCTGGAGGGGACACCTGTTTGCAGGCACCACCATCCTCTTTGTCACTGTCATCACGGTTAATGGCAGCTGCTGTTTCTTGGGTCTTGTTTGCTGGGCGCTTTATAAATTCATTGCCTCTTAATCCCCCCTGCCCCCAATACCCTACGGGCTGCACAGGCACATGGTGTTGGCCCCACCTGCATGCACAGAAGGACCGAGTCTGAAAGTCTGAGCGACTTGCCTAGACCACGAGAAGGGGGGAGCTCGGGGCAGCCCGCTCCCGCTCCGAAGACTGTGTTCTGCCCCTGATGCCCCGCCCCCTCCTCCAGGCTGAGCCTGTCCTGCGCTAGGCTTTTCCCTCTGGACCCTGAACCTGTTCTCTTGTGGCAGGCAGAGCAGCCGGAAGACTCTGAATTCCTACACTCACACAGGGGCCCTGGTGAGGGAGTCCTGGGGGCATGAGGGCGTTGCTGGACCTGGGGGGGGGCTGCCCCTTCAACCCCGCTTTTATATTGTGCATTGAAGTGCTGTCAGCATTTCCCAAGCGCCAGGCCTGGAACGCCACCCCTCAAACAGCCCGGTGACGCCCAGTTATCCGGACTTTGCAGGTGAAGGGACAAAGCTGTGTGAGGTGGTCAGGCCGCCCGCCCAAGGTCACCAGCTCCGAAGTGGCAGTGCCAGCCCTCTGTCCCAATCCCCTTGGCATTCTCAGGGCCCCTCTGGGGCCCAGAGAGGAGGAAGCCACTGGCCCCTCATCCCTGTCCCTTCCTCCTCACCCAGGTGCAGGCCTGGGGACATGAGAAGGCAGGAGTTGGCCTGAGCAGGTGTCGGTGGCTACTAGGGACTGCACGGGGCTGGGCTCTGTTCCCAGAGCTGTGCTTGTCATTCCGTCCTCCGTGCCCGCAGCTGGTGTGATTAAATTCAGACGCATCCCTGTGTGTGTTTACGTGCGTGCTGGCTTTTGCTCTGTGCCGACCCCCTTGTGCTGTGATCCCCGGGTCAAGGCAGGGCGAGCTTCAGGGCGGGCTGCGTGTGACCCCCGCCTGGACCGTGTCGGCTGTGGGGCGCATCGGGGCTGAGGCACGGTTGTTCCCAGCCTGTGGGGAGAGGCGCTCACGTGCCGAGCCACGGTCCCTTAGCCTCCGTTCCCAAACCCGGCCAGCTCTGAAAACCAAACGCTTTTTCATAGCTCATTTGGCAGTAAGAATCCCGCCTGAACTGGGGTGAGGCTATTTATAGCCTGGGTGAGGCTATTTTTAGTTTCAATGCATTCCCTGCTCACGTATTTCACTGCAGAAATGTCAGGTTTGGTTATTGGATGCTGCTGAAAAATGCAAGGAGTTCTGCGCTCTTCAGTGCATCTCGCCTGGGGGGAAGGCCTCTGCTTTTGCACCAGTTACAAAGAGTACCTGCCCGGGGCCCACCGCGGTGTCCCTGCCCCGAGATTCCCGGAGCTCCGGGCCGACGCCACCCACCCAGCCCCAGGCGGCACGTGGCAGTTAGACCTTTTAATATCACCGTAGGCAGTATTGCCAGGCACGGTGTGGGGTGCTCTGCATCCCACACCCCCTTTACAGACGAGTAAACTGAGGCTCACAGTTTTCAGTATCTTCTCTAAGGACAGAGAGGTGAGCGGGGCAGGTGCGGTCGCTCAGCCCTGCCCTCTCACCCTGCCGTCTCTGCAGGAGCAGGTCTGGGACACAGCGACGTGTCTCCCCAGATTTGCCGCCGAGGCACGTTGAAGCTGGGGGTGGCCAAGCGCAGGGGGCCTCAGGGACACAGGGCAGCGCGGCAGGGAGGAGAGGAGGCGGGAGCCCTCCAGGCTGCAGGGCCTCCCTGGGGCCCCCTCCCGCCACAGCGCCTGTCCCTCAGACAGTCTTTTTTGCGAGAGCCCCTGCGTCCCTCCTTTACCCTGCTCGGTCTGCTCCCAGCAGCTGGAGGCCAATGTCACTCTGGCCTTACAGTGCTCTCTGAAGCCACAGGCACACCGGGGACCTCACAGCTCTACCCAGACCCCATCGGCCTGCTGTTCTTGGGGACCACCCCCCCGACCGCCAGGGGCTCCCTCACACCTGGGGTTTGGTGGGCTAGGAAGCCCATGGGCATCCATGTGTCCACCGTGTGTGTGCTCTTTCCCAGGCCCCTCCCATTCCCCCCACCCACCCGGCACCCGTGACCTGAGCCTGTGCTCAGCCTCTTGCCCACTGGAGAGCCTCCGTGGGCCTCCGCCCTGCGGAGCCACACCCCAGGGCCACAGTGCAGGGACAGGTCTCACTCTGGGCCATCAGAGGGGTCTTGTGGCTACCACCGTTTCCTCCTCTGCCGGGTTCACAGAGCCGTCGGTGACCTGGGCTGAGGGCAGGCGCTGGTGCACCTCCGCTCCAGCAGCCCCGGCAGGGACGTTCTCTCAGCGCCCTTACGGGGTCAGAGGTTTCTCTGAGCTGCCAGGGGCTCCGGGAAGGGGAGCCGCAGCACGTGGTGGAGAGCCCCGGGCTTCAGTCCCAGCGCTGCCCTGGCTCCCTGGAGGGGGAGGAGGGATGCGTGCGAGCGTGGGTGGGTGGGTAAGTGGGTAAGTGGGTGCATGGGTGCATGTGCGGTGTGTGGGTGCGTGCACGCGTGGGCACATGTGTAGGCGGATGAAGAGATGGCTGCGTGGGGGGGTGTGTGGTTACGTGCATGCCTATGTGGGTGTTATAGGTGGGTGGGTGGATGCACGGGTTCAGTGACCCGTGGGTGAGCAGCCCAACCCCCTGCCCCTCAGGCTTTCATCCCCCATCTGTATGGTGGTGGGGGTGGACTGCAAGCTCCCCTCCAGGTTCCCAGTTCTGTGAGCCCATCTGTGTCCCCGTATGGACCCCTGCTGAGCCCCCAGGCACCTGTGCAGAGCACTGCACCTGGGCCCAGGCACTCTGGAAGTCTCTCTGGGCTGCACTCTGCCCCCGCCTCGGGCGTCCCCCGTGCTGGCCTGGCCGCCCCGCCTCCACACTCCACCTGCATGCTGCCTGTCTGGCCTGTGTCCCTTGTTCAGAGACACAGTTGTTTTCTGCCGACTTTTTTTTTCTGAGAGAACCATTTGTTGGTCTGTGGTGGGAATGGTGGCCGAAGTGCCCGGTCTCTCCCAGCTTTGGTTCACTCTTCCACGAAATGCCGAAAAGGAAGGAATGCGGGTGTCGGGTCCTACCTGCTTGGCGGGGTAAAAGCTCAGGGAGCGAGGTGTGCTTTGGTTCTCGCCGCCCGGCCGCCCGGAAGGCTGCCCCTGCACCTCTGGGTCTGTGCAGCTGAAAGGTCCCGGCACCCCCCTGAACTGGGGCAGCGGGACAGAGGGGGGCGGGGACAGCCGCACCCAGTTCCAGCCTCTGCCCAGCCATGCCTGCACCTCCTCAGTAACTCCGGGCTCTGCCGCCTGCCCTCCTGCTCCCCCACAGGCTCCAGGGCTTGTGCCTCCGCTGGGGCGGGTGTCGGGGATGGGGAGCCCGGGAGGCTGGCCCCAGTCGGCCCAGTATCCGGGGTCTGAGCTCTGAGCACCCGCACCTCCAGCCCGATGGCTGCCCCAGCCCAAGGGTGCGGCCCGCTGCCTGTGGAAGTGGAGAGAAGCCGCAGCAGCCCCCGGTCCCGTCGTCCCACTGCCCCCCGTCTCTGACTGGCACAGGGTCTCCCCAGGCCACTACGTGAATGTCTGGGATGAGAGATTCACAGGGCCACTTGTGCTCTCAGGGATATTCCCTCCTTTGCTCTTCTCGGGGTTCCCATAGCAGACACACACACACACACACATTTCCCCCCACCCCCATGTCTAGGATCGGAGGCTGCACCACACTCCACCTTGCCCAAGGTGACCAACGACTCTGGTCCCCACCTGCCTGGTCCCCAGTCAAGGCCAAGGGCCGGACCTGGGGGGCAGGGAACTCCTAGGACTGCAAAGCCCTGTGGGGAACCGTTGGGGCACGTTCTTAATGAAATCTTGGGGAGCACCAAGTACACGTAGCACCCCGAATGTGGGCGCAGCCAGGTCCCTGGGCCCAGGCTGAATGTGGCCACCCCAGCGCCAGAGGGCCCGAGGCTGGGGAGGGCAATGCCCATGTCACATGGGGCCAGGGGGTGGGTGGAATGACTGTGGGCCTTCCTCTGTCAACCAGGGGGGCTTGCTGGAAGGGGTGGGCAAGGCAGTTCAGTTTCCCCACACTTCCGTTCTGGTGGAAGGAGGCAGCGGTCTGGTCCTGCGCCTCCGGTGTTGTCAGGAGCTGCTGGCGCAGAAAGCCCGACCCAGGCCCACGAAGGCGCCCTCTGGGGTGAGGGGCCCCGGTGGTGCTGTGCCCACATCTGTCTGTTCACGGGAAGCTTTCCCGGTGAGAGGCTGGTGCAGAGCTCTCCGGGGCAGCTCTGAGTGGAGGCGGAGCTGGTCTCTCAGGCCCTGTGGGCGCGGGACACCCGCCTCCACGCTCCCCCTCAGGTCCCAGCACTTCCCGAGTGTTCCCGCCTCATCCAGATGCCAGTCTCCCTTCCCACATGGGTAAACTGAGGCCATGATTATGCGAGACAGACAAGTGACCCAGCTCAGCCCAACGGTCTTCCTACTGACCCTCCATCCTTACCCTGACCTCGGGAGCCAGGATCTGGGACTCGGTCCTGGGACCCTCAGAGCTAACTCGAGGAAGTTCGACGGGGTCTGGGACCAGGAAGTGTCTCAGGACCCAGGTGGCCCTGGGAGCAGCGGTGGGAACACGTTAACATCACGGGGAAGAGCCCCAGAGAAAGGTGTGTGTGGGTGTGACCGCGTGACGAAAAGGTGCCACTCTCTACCTCTTCCCCATTTCTTTTAATTTTGCTCCCACACAGGTTCCACGTAGAAATGTGGAACATTTACAAATGTGTTACAAATGTGCGCGTATTTCTCCTGCAATCAGCTATTAGCAGATTGGGGACACTTGTGGAAGGTCCCTGGGGAGCCCCCGGCACCATGTCCCCCTCCCTGAAGGCTTCCTCGGGGGAGGGGAGCAAGATGAGGGGGCTTAGGAGTCCCCCGGGAGGGAGAGCGCCCACCTCGGGCCTGGGTTGGAAGTCGATCTGAAGATCCGGTGGCCTGAGCTCCCCCCTCCGCCGAGCAGCTCAGAAACACTGGACTCCGAGCAAAGCCTGCCGATGTGTGATGAGTTTACAAACAGGCGTGCAGAGCCGGGCAGCGTGAACACAGGAGCCTGCTGTTCCTGCAAAGCTGTGTCAAGATGTCACCGAGCTGGGTTTCATTTTCACCCCGAGTACTGTGTCTGTTGAGCACCATGCCAGTAGGGCGCTGGGCGCACGGGGCGGGCCCAGCTGTGGTGTGGCCGCCTCCTGCCGCGGAGAAGCCTTCAAGGTCACTATGGGCCCCGGGTTCACGGAAAATGCCCACAAGTCAGGGCGATGTCTCTGCGTGATGAAAAAGCCACCCACTTCAAGGACCCTGGACTTGACATCACCCCACGTCCGCCCTCCCAACCAGCTATGTCCCCCCCACGCCCGCCCCCCCTCCCCCCTAAGCCCCCAACTGCCTGCGGACTGGGAAGGTCGACTGTGAGACTTTAGGATGGTTGGAGAAAGGAAAGCCCCTCCAACCATTTGGAATCTTGAGTCCTTTGCTGACCTTGGAGTAGAGCGAAATGGACCCTTACATCCTTTCAGAGAAAAAGGTTTGCTCAGCAAGTGAACAGCCTGCGGACGGGCAGAGGCGGGCGCTTCGTCCTGCCATCAGTCTCACTGGCCTGGGGGTAACTGGAAGCACCATCCGTGCACGAGCTCCGGCGAGAAGGGGACCTGCCTGAAAGGGACCTGCCTGGATGCCTCACTGTGGGAGTCGGGACCGGCAGCAGCCCCGGGAGTTGCAGACCCGAATGCCACCAGGACTGGCCCCGGTGCTCAGCTCTGTTGTCCCCAACAGGCTGCATGGAGGGGGACAGGCTGTGCGCAGCCTCCTGCCTTTGCCTCCCGTGCAGAATGGTGCAGGTTCGCTTTGGGAAAAAAAAAAAAAACACTTAAAAAATTCCTGGAAATGTAAGCAGGGCCGAGAGCGCGGCCTGCAGAGGGAGGGCACGCCACAGCCCTCTTTTCTCGCTCCGGCTCCCTCGGTAAGATCAAACGAGTACTGTGCAGGGTCCACGCGGGCAAAGACATGCCGTTGGGACCTAAGACACCGTGAGGAATTCCTGAGAGATGGCGTGGAACGGGGTCAGCCTGAAGAAGGAAACAATGGCCAGAGTGACACCCGGGAGGCAGGAGGGTTTCCAGGTGTAGTTCACGGGTGGGGTCGCAGCGAGCCAGTTCCCCTTTTTTTGGGGGGGTGACAGAAGGGACACCTGGTGATCGGGGACTAGGAAGGAAGACCGTCTGCTGCGGTGGAGACAATGCAATTTTGAAAGCCAGGCCAGGCTGAGAAGAAAACATAGGAATCGTGAGGTCCCAGCTGCCCGGAGAGACGGGGTCCAGCCTGTTGGGAAGAGGCTGGTTTGAACGGCGTCTCCCAAAAGCTGCATCCAAGTGCTGACCCCTGGTGTCCATCAGTGTGGCCTTACCTGGGACTAGGGGCTTTGCAGGTGTCATCGAGTTACGGTGGGGGTCTCCCAGAGCACAGCAGGGCCGAGTCCCATGGCCAGTGTCCTCAGAAGAAGGCGATGTGAGGACACAGGGACCCAGCGACAGACAGAGAGAAAAGCCAGGTGACAAGAAGAGATGTGCGGGGCGTACCTGCAATCCAGTGACGCCAGGGACAGCCCCCGCTTCCAGAAGCCAGGAGAGAGCCTGGAGCAAGATGCCAACCTCACCGAGGCCCCCGATTTGGCACTGGTGGTGGCCCCCAGGACTGTAAGAGGTAAATGTATGCCGCTCAAAGCCACTAGTTAATGGCACCTGTGGCCAGGAAACAAATGCACGCTGTGTTTGGGAGGGAAACTGAGAAAAGGGTTCAGAGACCCGCCAGCTGGGAATGTGGGGAGGTCTCAGGTGGGCGATAACCCAGGCTCTTGCCGAAGCAAACAGAGGTCTTCTCAGGCAAAACAGACCCTGTCCTAAGCCTCCATCACTCCCTGCAAATAACCTCCCCAGAAAGCGAGCCGTTCAGAGTCAAAAATAACCAAGTGGAAGAGGAGATCAGGTGCCCTGAGCTGCCGGAGCCGGCACCGCCGGCCGGAGCGGAAATGGACCCTCGGAACTGCAGCCCGGGCAGCGTGTAGGCACCGGTGGTCAAATCACCGCACGTGCAGCATTTAGCCTTTGTTTTTCTGAAAAGGCTTTATTTACTTATTTTTAGAGAGCGGGGAGGGAGGGAGAAAGAGAGGGTGAGAAGCACTGATGTGCAAGAGAAACATCTATCGGTTTCCTCTCACACCCACATGCCCCAGCCAGGGATCCAACCTGCAACCCAGACCTGTGCCCTGACCTGGGATGGAACCCGCGACCCTTCGCTTTGAGGGACGATGCCCAAGGTGCCCAGCCAACCGCGCCACACCGGTCAGGGCCGTTTGCTGCATTTAAATAAGCGAGAGGCAAGGTTGCAAGTACATGCAGGAAATAAAAAGCCATTAAAAATGACAGGGCAGACTGGAAAAAGAACCCAAGAGAATTTCTGCAGGAGAGCAGTCTGAGCCGAAGAAGGCTCCAGTGACCGGAGGCCAGCGGTGAAGAGCTCGCCAGGGCAACGGGCTGGGGAGACGAGGCCGCTGCACAGAGGACAAGGCGTGTGAAGACCGCCTTACATCCACCTCATTAGATTCCCAGAAAGAAAAGCCAAATAAGCCAGAGGCCACCTCTGAAGGGAGGATCACCAGGCATTTCCTAGAACTGGTGAAAGACGGAGGCAGGGATGGAGGGTGACTCTGGGGTGGGGGGGGGACGGCGCTGGGGACATCAATGCGGCATTTGTAGCCCGGTCGTAGGAGTGGCCTGGTTCTCCCCTCAGGTCCTGGCCCTCCTTGCAGCCCAGTCCCCGGAACGACCTTCACCTGGACTCCCCCGCAAACTTGGTCAGTGCCTCCTCCCCGTGCGTGTTACTGATGGGCAGTTCCTGAGAGCGGAGAGGTCCTCGCGCCAGGAGAAGGTGACAGAGAGCGATGGGCCCTTCTGACCGGCGCTCGTTTTCCCCTTGGGATGTTTTCCTTCCGCCCCTGCCTCCCTGGAGCAGGGCAGTGTCCGTCAGGGGTAAGGGTTTTGTGGGGCAATGAAGGGAAGCTGATGACTGTAAAGAAGAAACCAGTGGTGACCTGGGAGCCTTGGCGGCATGTTGTGTTCCCTGGTGGTAACAGCCACATGGGTCACTGGGCGAGGCTGCATAGGACCTGGGCAGATGGTCCAGTCCCCTGAGTTTGCGTGTGCCGACACATGTGCACATAGTCCCCTGGGGGCCTTGCCTGGGCTTTTGGGCCCCAGGTCCAGCCAGCGTGGCCTGCTGCTCCCTTTGGGGTAGAACAACATTTGGACCCAATTGCTGGTGGCCTGAGGCATCTGGACCTGGGCTCACCGAAGGGCGCAGCAGGCCAAGCCTAGGTCACAGGCCGTACAACGTGGGTTCTGTGCCTTCGGCCCCGGACTCTCCGGTGTGGCTTTGTCACGAGGCTCGGCCCCTCCGGGCTGTCCTCCTCCCGCCTGGCCCTGGCTGCTTCCGAGCTCCGGCTTTCCGAGTGCGTTGCTCTGTAAATCCTGAGCCTGTGCGAGGGAGTGGCCAGTCCCCCGCCCTGCAGTGGGTGGCAGTGGGCAGCCCTGTCTGTCTGTCTGTCATTCCTGTCCCTGCACACGCTCTTGGGGGATGGCCAGCCTAGCTCCACAAGCAGCCTGAGTCACACACAGTCAGGAAGCGGGTCTGCCATTCCCGGCACGTGGTGGGGAGGGCGCGCTGTTCTCCTCGGAGGCTGTCTCTGCTCGGAGGGCTGCTAGCAGAGCAGTTTGTCATTAGCACTTTGGCTGCTCTGCGGCGTCATCTGCCGGGAGGTGGTTTTGGGGGTTGTCTGCCAAGCAGGTCTTGTTGAGTCCCCACTAAGTGCCAGGTCCCTGCCGCGCCCTAGCCCTGCTGAGGACGGGAGGATGAGTCAGACAGCTCCGCCCTCCTGTCAGCCGCCCAGGTGCTCTCCCAGCCCCCGAGGAAGGCCCCAGGCGTGGGGTCGGGCATGAGGCCCTTTCCCCAGCAATGGGGCCGATTGGGGCTGGAACCAAAGAGTCTGTGTTTTGAAAGAAATCCCAACCTTTATTTCCAAGATGGGTGGGGAACACAGTGATAAAATGAAGAGATTGCTCTCGGATGAGGTTTCTGCAGGGCTGCCCCTCCGTCCCCGGGTTCGCGCTCACTACAAAATAACCTGGAAGAGAATCACGATTTCTCCAAAACACGTCTCTGCGAACAGTTGTGGAAGCCGTCCTGCGCACTCACAGTATATCCGGGTTCAGAGGCGGCCGCCATCAACCCATCAGTAAATCTCTCCGGGTTTGAAGGCACCACTCACATTTTTCTTTATTATTTCTTCCCCAAATGGGCACACTTGCCTTTTCGACCTCGTGGGGCTGATCTGGAAAAGCAAGGGTTTGAAGCTAAAAACATTTGTGAACCACGAAGTTCTGTGACGGATGCTGCGGGTACAGACTCGTAGAGGTCGATACAAATTTGGACAACGACCGTCGGTTCTGAAGCTCTTTCCGTCCCGGCCACACGGAGAGATAAAGGGGACCCCGATGCTTCCAGAGTGACGGGGGATAGGGCACCTTCACTTTCCTCGGCTGTAAGAAGGGGCGGAATGACCCTGTGGGGACTGTGACTCAGCCACCGAAGGGGACGAAGAAGCCCTGACACGGACCACAACCTGGATGAATGTTGAGAACCTGATGCCGAGTGAGAGACACCAGGCACTGAAGGCCACGTAGCATGTGACTCCAATGTTGGGAAATGTGCAGAACGGACACATCCACCGACACAGAAAGCGGCGTGACGGGAGTCGGGGGGCTGGGGTGGGGGCGTGGGAGCCGCGTGCGAGCCCTGATGAGAACGTGTTCTAACGTGGTAACTCTGTGAACACGTTAAAAGCCACCAGTTGTGCCCTTGAAGAGGGTGGATGGTGTGGTACGTGAGCTCCCTGTTAATAATGCATTATGCCATCGAATGCACAGATAAGTGGGGGTAGTGTATCTCCCTCAAGGCACGTGTGAGGATTAAGTAACTCATGACTTATTCACACTTCTGAGTGTGGGAAGCAGTGGCAGGGATTTCTAAGCCCCAGGACCGAGCAGAAAGTCTGGTTTCCCGCATGTCGGGGCACCAGGGACAGTGAGGCCCGGGAAGCCCCGGCAGAGGCAGGGCTGGCTGGCCGGGCGGAGTGTCCCCTGCCCCAGCCTCCTCTCGGGGAGCAGCGAGGGCACGGGGCTGAGGCTCTGACCCCCCAGTTGCTCTCAGTCTGTGTCTGTCCCGAGCACCCCGTTGGTCGCTGGGGCCCTGCTGGTTTGGGGATCACAGCCAGAAAGCGCTGCTGGGCCTGTGCCCGGGGGCTGCAGCTTTTGCAGAGGGGCCCGGGGGTGCAATGAGTAGGGTGGGTGGGAGGGGGCAGGGCTAGGGGCGCTGTCTCCTAAAACCCCAGCTAGGGGCTTGTGCCCCAAGACCCGAGGTCATCCTTTCAGGGTGACAGGACACCAGCTTTTGTTCGATTTTGGACAAAAACAAAAAATCCCGATTTGAAGCTGATGACCGATAGGCCCCTTCATGGGCTGGCTCAGAGCCCAGGTGCTAGGATCCTGTGTGTGGTCAGCTGGGGTGGGGGATGACGGTTAGCCGAGCACGGAGCCCCCGACCCAGGCAGTGGGCTATTCTGGCGGCCTCGTCCCCTGTTGCTTCCCCAGCCCGGTGGGTGGGAAGAGGCTGGCAAGCCTGGAAGAGGAGTTTTGCTACGAAGGGGAACGGAGAAATGGGGCGAGGAGAGCTGAGGGTCGAATCATTATGTCGTACACCTGAAACGAAGATAAGGCTCCATATGAATTATACGTTAATTTTAAAAGTTATCTTGCCCTGGCTGGCGTAGCTCAGTGGGTCAAGTGCTGGCCTGCAAACCAAAGTGTCACTGGTTCAATTCCCAGTCAGGGCACATGCCTGGGTTGTGGGCCAGTTCCCAGTGGAGGGCGCTAGAGAGGCAAGCACACTGATGTTTCTCTCCCTTTCTTTTCTCCCTTCCCCTGTCTGAAAGATTTTTTAAAAAAGTTATCTTAAAAAGAGAGTGTGCACGGGCTGTGGGGTGTTGGTTTGGTGGATATCGAAAGTGTCACTGTGCGTTGGCCCGCTGGCGGGAAGGGTCCGGACCTCACTAGAGGGACCAAAACGGATGGGGGAGAGTTCGCTGCCGGAGAAGGTTCTAGAATGACAAGAAGACAAGAATGGCACTGGGTACACGGGAGGGCAAGGGATCAGGGCGGGGTGGGGGGAGCCCCGAAGTGTTCACAGTTGCCACGGGGGGGGGGGCAGGTGCAGGAGGGAGGGAGGGAAGGAGGGAGGGCCTGACTGTGGGAGTTTGAGGAAAGGAAGCGAAGGAAGATCAGGGCAGGTAGGCAGTAGCCAGTGTGGAGTGCCAGGCGAGGGGGCCAGCCGGGGGAACAGGGCCCCTCAACACACTCCTGGAGCAGCGGTGGGGGCCGCAGCTCCAAAACAGGCCCCCGGCCGGCCCAAAGTCCCTCTGCGTTGGTGTCCGTTGTCACATCTGAGCGTCCAGCGGCGTCTGTCTGGGCTGTACTCCGTGTGGAGAGTGTGGCACCAATGTGATGGTCACAGTGGCAGCGGGGTCCCCAAAGCAGGGCGTTCCAGCTGCTGCCCTCACGCTTGTCTTGGAGTATCTGAGTCTCGCTTCTCGTGCCCTCACAGGAAACCTCTCCCCTCCTCCTGACAAGCCAGGCGGGAGCTGGCAGGCCCGATAAGGGTGTAAGAGTCCTAAAGTCGGGGTGCCGAGCCCTGGAGCAGGGGGCCCCCCTCTCCGCCTCCGCTTTGCTCTCTGCACCAGGCCGATAGAAACCACCGCCATCCTGCCTGGGGCTGTCTGGGCCGGGGCGTCAGAGAAGGCCAGGGCAAAACCCTGGTGCATCTTCCCGTGGCCGCCAAGCCGTTCCCAGTGCGGCAGAGCAGGGCAGGCTCCGCGGTGCCCCCAGGCGGCTGCTGTCCCTCGGGGTCTGGTGACAAGGCCTGCAGTGACTTGGCAGTCGTCCCCGGCTTGGCACTCGGGCACACGCGAGCAGAGTGACTGCCTGCCCTGCAAGGTCGGTGACTGCAGGGTGCCTGGAGCCCCATCTTCCTCTCGGTGGGTCGGCGGGTTGGGGACGTGGAGGTTAGGGCGTGCCCTGGCCTCCATCTCTGCACACCCGCGAAGCCCAGGTGCCATCGCCTCGCTCACAGAGTGGTATCTGGGCTGGAGCAGGGTCCTCTGGGTGGAAGTCCGGTGTCTAACGGGTAAAGGTGGAACCACTCTGGGGCAGGGATCCCCCCAGCCCCAGCTCCTTCCAGCTCAGACTTTCTCGGGGGACGTGCTGGCTTTGGTTTTAAAAAACATTTTATTGATTGTGCTATAATAGTTGTCCCGGTATTTCCCCCCTTTGCCCCTTCCGGTACCCCCACTCGCTGCAGCATTCCCCAACTTAGTTCATGTCCGTGGGTCGGACATACAAATTCTTCGTACGTACAAGTTCTTTGGCTTCTCCGTTTCTTGTGCTATTCTTAACGTTCCTGTCTATTTTGTTCCAATTCTTCTTATACCCTGTACCTTTTCCCCTATTTGCTCCCCTTCCCCCTCCCTGCTGATAACCCTCCATGTGATCTCCATTTCTGTGATTCTGTTCCTGTTCTAGTTGTTTGCTTATTTTATTTTATTTAAGATTCAGTTGTTGATAGTTGTGAGCTTGTTGTCAGTTTACCTTCAGGGAACAGAGAAGCCGCTGATCCTTAACTTATTATACACACTCCTCCACCCTGGGGCACACAGAACGGGCCCCCCCCGTGGCCCCCTCCATTCCTCTAGAGCCTGCCTTCCTAGATAACGTCCTTGCAACCTCACCCCCGCAGGCCCCCCGATCGGAGACCAGCCGTTTCCAAAAGCAGCCGGCAGAGGAAGGAAGTGGAGGGGAGACCCCAGAAAGCCAAAAGGGGTGTTCTAGAGGCCCCAGTCCCCAGAGGCTGCCCGTGGCCCCGTCCTCCCTGCTCCGCTGGCCCAGCTCGGCATAGCGCCAGCCCTCGTGGGCAGCACGCGGCTGAACGGCGTCTGGGCGGGTTCCACCCGCTGTCCCCACACAGCCTCCTCCCAAACTCCATCGGACATCACACCCTGGCTCATCGAGGGAACACAGATTCGGTCTGTGAACTCACTGGTCCTGCTTCCCCTCCCAGGTGGGGTGTCCCACTGTGGCTTCTGCCTGAAGGACTTCTTTGTCCTTCCTACCCATGCCATCTGCGCCCCCTCCGAGCCCCACCCCGATGACCCCCCAGTCTTCACGGCAGCCCCTCTAGCCCAGTCATGCTGCCCCTTTGATCCTGAAGCTGTTTCTCTCTTGCCTTTTCCCTATGATGCCCGGAGGGTCCCTGATGACCTTGGGCCCCTGGCCTTGACCTTTTGGGTGGTACCACACATTTTTGGTCAGCGGCAGGCCTGTCCTCTCTGTTCCCTTTTTTAAAAAAGATTTTATTTATTTATCTTTAGAGGGGAAGGGAAGGAGAGAGAGAGAAACATCAATGTATGGTTGCCTCTCATGCATCCCCTGCTGGGAACTGGGAACTGACCTGCAACCCTGGCATGTGCCCTGACTGGGAATCGAACCGCGATCATGTGGTTTGCAGGACCGCGCTCAATCCACCAAGCTACACCAGCCAGGGCTCTGTTCCCTTTTTGGGCTCTGGCTGGACAGGCCACCTGAGAACAAGGATGGGGACCCCCACCTCCCAACCAGGCCAGGGCTCCAGACACAGGTAGATGCTGCCTGGGCCGTGCACCTCTTCCGGGGTGAGCCCTGTCCCCCCTGGGTTCCCTGGTCGCCATGCCCGGTGGCCTCCACTCTGATGTCCTCTGGCCCTGCTGTTTCCTCAAAGACACCGATAAACGTGGGGCCAGGGTCAGGAATACAGAGGTTCTGAAAGCCCAGGGCTTTTTCTGGAGACCAGGGTCTACAGGCCACATGAGAGGCCCACTGGAGGGTCCACCGTGACTTCCCTACAGAGGGGCCGTGGGGTCCGTGTGTGCCGGTCACCCGACCCCTTGCCTGGCTTCCCTCACAGAAGGGGCTCTCAGGACTTGCAGTGGCCTTTTCTCCCCCCTGCTGTGCCGCGCCCCCCACACGCCCTGTGCAAAGCAGTGAACAGATTGTCCGCCCATCACGACTCCCTCGGGGACGGAGATGAAATGCATGTCTGCCCTGTGCGCCTGGGCAGCCGGAGCACGGGTGACAAGACCGTCTGAGGGTTCAGCTGGCGGGCTAGGAGGGCTGGGGGTTGGGGGGGGTGGGGAAGGTGGGCAAGCGAAGCACTCTGCCTTCTCTCAGGAGGGGCTAGTGTCCGCCCGGGGACCCTGTCGTGTGCACCAGGACCTGCCAACCTTTGTCCTGCAGCTCCAGGAGCTGGGCTGTCCTCCCCTGTGGCCACAGACTTCATGTCTGCCGCCCGGCCCAGCAGCTGGGCCCCCGCACAGTCCTGGACGCCTGCCTTTCTGAGCTGTCCGTCACCAGCCCGGCGTCCCCTGGGGCCCACGCTGAGCGTTTCTGGGCTCAATGGGAGGCTTCTGTCAAAGGTCAAAGGAAAGATCAGACAGACTCAGGAATTCGCCCGTGGTCACTGCAGGGAGGTCTGGCTGACCCAAAGCCCACCGATGTCCACGGACTGCCCTCCTGGGGCTGGCTCAACACAAATCCCCCCCGCCTTCGCTGGCGGAGCAGTCGAGTCACAGAGGAAAAGCAGCCCCCAATTCCACCACCCTGGCCTAACCCTCACCAGCACCCAGCTAGCAGCAGCCTGGGCTGGTCGGCAGGTAGATTTATTCACACAGAGTGGGAGCAAGTGCTTTTTTTAAAAATTTAAAAAAAAATTTTAATTTTTAATCAATTAATCAATTAATTAATTATTTTAATTTTTAACTCCATGTCCTCCCATTCACAATACAGACTGATAAATGGAGCAAGTGCTTTTAACACACGGGCCGTGCTCTGCTTGTGTTGTAAAAACTCATCTTGAATGTGACCAGAGACAAACCTTCTGTTTGCCTTTATCTACCATGAGACAGAACGGAGCTGCTCAACGCCAGAAAAACATTTCTCCCTCGTAAGTGATAATAGCTCCTAACAGGTGAAAGGGAGAAAAAGAGAACGGCTTTTAAAACAGCTTTATTGAGATGTAATTCACATAGCGTACAACTTACTCATTCAAACTGTGATTCAATGGGTTTGGGTATACTGCATTGTTAATTTCTTTACAATTGTGGTAAATCACCCTGGCTGGTGTGGCTCAGTGGACTGAGCCTTGGCCTGTGAACCAAAGGGTCGCAGGTTGGATTCAGGGGGTCGTGCCTGGGTTGCAGGCCAGTTCCCCAGCAGGGGGCGCACGAGAGGCAACCACACATTGCCGTTTCTCTCCCTCTCATTCTCCCTCTCTTCCCCTCTCTCTAGCGTAAATAAATAAAATGAAATCCTTAAGAAGAAATCTTTGTGTTGCCCTCCAGCCTGCCCACCACACCCCTACTTGTCACACTATTTATTCGCCTATTTATTCATTGCTTATACTGTGGTTTTTAAAAACGTGCTCTATTTATGGTTCTTTCCCATTTCTCCCTTGAGCTCCCCTAGCTCGCCCGTCCGTTTTCATCTCTGTCTGTCGCCAGATCATTTCTCCTGTCTTCCACGTCTCTGCCCCGACGAGTCTCTAAGTCTACACCTGTGGCTCCTCTTTGTCGGGGGAGGACGGCTTCTCTGAAGTGTCTCCAAGCTTCTCTGGATGAATCCGCATGTGATGCACGCTCTTTGCTGGCCTCCCACCCTTCATTCATGGGCCCCGTGTGGGCTCCTTCCTTTATTCCTTCTACAGAGCAGTGTGTGAAGAAGTGGGGAGCAGACTGCAGCCGCATTTGGGGTTCACTCTCCTCCCAGAGTGGTCGCGCACCCTGCCCCAGGGTTCTGTCTCTCTCGTGTTTCGGGGTCCGTGTGGTCCCGGCATTGCACAGCAAAGCCCCGTGGGTCTTCCGCTCTCTTGTCCTAGGGCCAGCCCCTCACGGCCCCTTCGCCCTCCCTCCTAAGCCTCCCCTCCCTCCCGGCATCCCCCTCAGCTGGAAAACTAGGTTCTGTCCCAGAAACGACGGCACGTCGGGACGATTTTCCCATCAGCTGTCACTCTTCCTCCATTCCAGAACGTGCGGTCGCGTCTCTGCGTGGGCACTCAATCGTGCCCAGCAGCCCCCAAGCGGAAATCGCCCAAGTGCCCCTCAGTGTCGGGACGGTCACGTCCATTGTAATACACGCACCCCCCAACACGAGGGACAGCAGTGGGCGTGAACGACCCGCAATGGTGGGAATCGGTGCGGACGGACCCCAGGAACACAGCGCTGATCCCAAGGAGCCGGAACCCGCGGGGCCTGTGCAGCGTGGTGCCACGCGAGATGCTCGTCCCCGGGCACAGACAGCCACATGCAGGCGATTCACAGGCGGACATCCAGTCTGGAGCCGGGCCAGAGGCAGCACAGAGGCTGCGCGTGGCGGGGAGATGCGACGAGAAGGGAGCACAGGCGGGGGGCACTGTCAGGGTGGTTTGTTTCGTTTTTTAAAAGATCTTATTTTTAGAGGGAGGGGAAGAGAGGGAGGGAAACACTGATGTGAGAGAGAAACATCGATCGGGTGTTTGAACCCGGGCGTGTGCCCCGCGATGGGGAAGCAAACGGGCAGCCCTTTACTTGGTGGGACGGCGCTCAGCCCCCTGAGCCACACCGGTCACGGCTGAGTTTTCTGTTTCCTGACCGGGGTGCCGGTCATGCAGGTGTGTTCAGTGTGTGAAAATCCACGCGCCTTACGCAGTGTGCGCGTTTCTCTGTGTGTGTGACACTTCCAGGAGTGGAAAAATGAAACAAGAGACAGGAGGACGCCTCTGCTCTCCCGGACCCTGGCCACACCCCTGGGCAGGGGGGCATTTATCTGGGGTTGGAACAGACGTCGGTGCTCTGGTCGTTCCGTGTGCCCGGCACGGACTCGGTGGTACACCGGCCGTGGCTACAGGCTGTTTTGATGTCCTCATTCCATCATAGCAATTTTCTGTCTGGTGGGTTGGTGCGGTTTTCCAGGGAGGACCTAGAGCGGAAATGCTCCTACCCGGCCATCTTCAACAGGAAGTCTGGGCCGATTTCTGAACTGACCGCGGGAGGCGTGGCTGCAGGCCAGCAGGCCTGACCTTCCTGCCGGACTAAATGCAAGGCCAGGACTCGCAGAGACGAGGCGAGTCCTGGGCCACAGAAGTCCCTCATCTGGGCTCTTTCATGGCTCTGGGTTTGTCTTATCTTTGGCTACCAGATGAGGGGGTGCAGTTTCATGGGGTATACAAAGCAGGCAAACTCTGGCTTGCTAAACAGATGCCTCTCTGGACTGTACCTGAAGCACTTGGAGGCGTGAGGATGCGGGTTTGGTGCTGGGGCTTTGGGGTGACGGTGCTACCTGTGGTGAAGAAGCAAACATCTTGGGGGTCTCTGCAGGCTGCTGGCCCGGGGACCCATTTCTGTGACACTCACCCCCTCTGTCTCTCTTCCTAAGGAGCCCATTAAAGAATCTCTCTCATCATCCCCTGGCCCCGCCCACTCTCCCCAGAGTTGGGTGTTTTCGCTCTCCCTGACCCCAATAGACAACCAGTCATGCCTCAGCCTCTGGGCGGCACCCCAGGGAAGCTGCCCCGGGGTTGGCCCTCGCTCTTATCATGCGGCCTCTGGTCCCTGGGAGCCCTTCCGAAATACAAAACACTGTCCTGACTCTGCCACAGCCCATCTTCACTTGGCCTCTAGCTGACCGCGTGTGACCCCTCCGGGGTAACCAGAGACGTTCACGCCCTGTAGCGGGTAGATCACGACCGGCGGTTTGATCTCCCCGGTCACTGGGAGTGTGCCTCCTTCAAGCATTAAGTTTTTATTTTTGAAAAATCGAGGTGCACATATACCTCACGTGTATTCTGTCACCTGAAGCAGAAGCTCCTGTGAGTAGGTTATTTCTGAAAGCGCTGTGTTGAGATGTAGTCCACAGGCTGCGCAATGCGCCCATTTTTCTTCCCTGTCTCTCGTTCGTCCGAGACCCAGGCCCGAGTCACATGGGAGGAGGCGTCCGCTGGGGGCTGCAGCTGCGGCTCGTTAGGACTGCGCGTGAAACAGGAGCGCGGTGCTCTCACGCTCCCGAGATGTGACGCCCTCCCATCCCCCTCCCCGTGCCCTTACCCCCCCAGTAGGATGACAGTTGTGTATTTCTCTGTGGCTGATCAGCGCTGACACACACTCTCTACACAGGATTACTTAGCAAACAGGGAAAATGGGGGCTGGGGAGGGGAGGGGACTTGTTCAAGGTCACATGTTGGGCTCTAGAACTCCAGCCTCAGGTCTCGACCAGGCCCTTCCTCGGTGGCCTTGTACCCACCAGCCTTTTCACCAAGTGACTCTCCTGTCCCTTCTTTCTCCCTCAGGGGTCCTTGGTGAGCTTTGTCATGGTTATTTAAGGAACCTCGCCTAGAAGTCCCAACACGCAGTTCCCCGTCGCCGGGAAGGCTCGGACTCCAAGATGATCATAAAGGAATACCGGATCCCTCTGCCGATGACCGTGGAGGAGTACCGCATCGCCCAGCTCTACATGATACAGGTGGGTCGGGGGCTGGCTGCCAAGCACGGCGCCAGGCACCCGCAGTGCCCCGTGGACGTCCGTGGCTTTGTGGGTCCGTAGCTCACAGCTATGGAGTCTGGGAAGTCCAAGGTCAAGGAGCTGACCAATTTGGTGGCCACCTTCTCGCCAGGCCTGATATAACAGAGGGGACCGGGCTCCCTGGGGTATTTTTATAAGGGCACTCACCCCAGCACGGGGACGCCACCCGGACAATCCGATCGCCCCCCAAAGGCCTGACCCCTTCATACTGTCGAGGTTAGGCCTTTTGAGGTAGGGGAGGAGGCACAGAAGTTTGGTCTGTGACTGCCCCTTTGACAGATGGGAAGGTAGGTGATCCAGAGACATCCAATGATCCGCCCAAGAGCACCCAGCCTGCCTCCCACCTCCCAGGTCCACCCGTCCCTTCCCCGTGCTGGCGGCTGCGTGGCTGACGTGGCTGTCTTGTCAAGTCACATACGAGTTTGAGGACAACAGTGTCCTGTGACAAACCAGAGAATGCCACCCCACCCTACCCCCGGCGTCACTGGCCTCCCTACTCTGTGCCTGACCAGACTTCGACATGGTGGGGCCTGGCGGGGCCCGGAGTCCAGGACCCCATGCTCGTGGCCCAGACCTGACCCCACTGGCCGGAGTCCTGCTGCGTGGCAGCCCCGTCCCAGCTTCCCCGCCAGCTCTTGCTCACCCTCGGCGCCCCAGCCCTTTGCCCAGCCTGGCAGCTTCCTTCCCAGTTGAGGGTTTGCCTCTAAACCCGCTCTGGGCCCAGCTGTGGCTCCCCCGGCCCTGCTGCCTCCTCCCCCACCTCTGGCAGGGAACGATACCACTAGGCCCTTTGGAGCCTGGGGACCTGGGCAAACCGGACCATCGTCAGGTTTGCTCGGTGGCTCCTACCCCTCCGGCCAGGCTCTCGCAGAGCCCGGACCCCCAGCGCCCGTCTGGGCGGAGCGCGATGAAGCTGCTGTGGTTCAAGCAGATTCCCAATGCAGGAAGCTTGGCCGGGGTGAGAGCAGAAGCTGGCTCGGCCGCTCCGGGGGGGCTGTTTGCTCCAGGCGGCGTCAGAAGCGCCACTCAGCTCCCTCTCGAACCACTCACTGTAATTATTCCCCGAGAGCGGGGAGAGAAGAAGCGACTGCCATCAGCCCCCCAGCTCCGGGCACCCTGGAGAGCGCTCGGCCAGGCAAACGTCTGTCCTGTGGCTTCTTAATTCCTGCCCGAGCCCAGGGAGCCCCCGACCACGGCGGGCAGCCCCTTGGCTCTGCATGGCACGCGAGGCGGTGGCACGTGGGGGACTGACTTTTAGCTTCTAGACCATCCAAAGCTCTTTCAAACATTTAATCACCTCTGACTCTGGGTCCCTCAAAAACACCTGCCATCTCCATTGGCTCTTTCAAGGTGTTTTTTTTTTTCAATTGAACATCTAACCTTATGCCTCCGACTCATGTAACACATTCACAACTTTCCACGTGAAGCCTCGCAGGACCCAGGCTGCCCACCGCACACTCTCCCTCCCCCGAGCCCCACGGATGACCACCTGCCTCGAGGGCCGGCTTCCCCTCCTCCGGCTGCCTCGCTTGTCCCACCTGCATCTGGCCCCGCGTCCCAGGGTCTCCCTGCCCCGTGTGGGAGTCGGACAAACACATGATCTCCATTGTGTGAAGGTTTCACGGGTGTGAACCCATAGCAGTTAGATCTCGGCGGCGCTGTTAAAAAGAGAAGTTTAAACTCAACAGACTTGTCTGGGCCCAGCCTGGGCTACAGGGCTGTGTGCAAAGCACCCCCCGCTCCGCTGGCCTGTCCACGGCGGGGCATGGGTGCATGTGGAACCGGAGTCAGCTGCTCGTGGGCTTCGGGGCGCAGCCCCGGGCGTGCGTGGCCGTGGGCTGGGCCTGATGACATGCAGGGAGCGTCAGGGAAGGCAGCTGCGTTTTTGTGGGAAGAAGAGCAAGACCTTAATTCACGTCCCGCTGGTGCCACTTACCAGCTGGGATGGCTGCAAGGGGCAGGCCACCTGCTGAACCAGCCACCTCCTCCATGAGGCCGGGAACAGGATGGGTGAACCTGTGCACCCAAGCCTCCTCTCGTGCCCGGCCAGTGCTCGATATACGTGTGAAAGGTTTAAAAACACGCCAGTTTGGCCTGGCTGGGAGAGAGTCCCCCATTGGAGAAGAGGCCCAGCAAACCCTCAGCTCAGAGCGAGCTGTCAGAGGCGCTTGGCCAGGACCCTGGACAGCTCCAAGCCGCACCCTGAGGGTTGCCCCCCTACCACCCTCATCAGCCCACCACCCCTGGGGCCCCCTGTTTCTGAAGGATCCTGGCCCTGTTAGGTCTGTGCTTGGCCCCAGGCCCACGTGACTCCGCCCCCTCCCATGGGGCCCCAGGTCCTTGGCTTTCGGCTGCTTCACTCCTGTCTCTGCCTTCGCTGTTGCTTGGCCTCCTTCCCTCTCTGTGTGTCTGGGTCTCTGTCCCTCTTTTCCTGAGGACGATGGCCATTGGATCTGGGGCGCACCCCAACCCAGCAGCACCCCACCTCAATGCATCTAATCACAGCTGCAAAGGCCCCATTTCCGAATCAGGTCACCGTCGGAGGCTGGGAGTGGACGTGAATTTTCAGAGACGCCACTCAAACTATCACACCTGGGCTTGGGGAGGTTGGTAGCCCTGCCCCCACTCACAGTTCTGGAACCTGAGACCACGGAGAAGGAACTGGGCCAGGATGGGATGGCGTGCTTTCCCGGAGGAGCTGCGGGTGACTGCGGCCGGAAATCAAACCGGTCTGAGCCCCAGTCTTGGCTCTGCCATTCAGTAACTGTGCCCTCAGAGAAGTCACCCCCACCCCCCTTAGCCTCCACTTGCCGGTCTGTAAATGGGGCCAATAGTAACACCGCACCTTGCCCAAGCGGTTGTTGCAATGACTAAAGGAGAAAGAACAAACAAAGCCCTTACCACACCCACTAACTGACAGAGCTCCTGCAAGGGTGGCGGGGGTGAGGTGGGGGCGCCGAGCAAATGGCCAGGAAGTGGTCCACTGCTTTCCTGATGGCATCTGGGCCGAGTTCCAGCCGTGCCTTTGAAGCGTCGGGGCTGGTGTGACTCTGCTCTGACTCCAGCTGCGGCCTTGACCTGGGTCTGGGGTGTTTTTTTTTTTCCCATCTGAGGAAGAGTAAGTAGTCTTTTCTGGGCCGTGGAGATACAGCAGGTTTCCGTGCCCTCGGGAGGGTCGCGCCTCAGGGGGAGGCTGTGCTGCTGGGAGTGCCTGTGTGTGCACGGGGTGTGCGTAGGTGTGTGCACATGCACAGGGGCATCTGCGGGTGTGCATCCGTGCGCTTGCTGCTGGGGAAGCTGACCGAAGGTGGCCTGGGCAGTGCCGTCACGTCACCATGGAAACAGGTACTGGACTTCAAGTCACGAGCATCTCCGCCATCCGAGCTTTTGGACTCGAGGGAGGACATTGGAGCAGAAGGATGCTTAGAGGTGACCCAGGCGGCCTGCCCCTCCGGCGGTGGCTCCGAGGCCCCTTCCTACTTGTTCCGCGTGATCTTTCTGGACCCGAGAGGGTGCCAGAGGCTGCCCTGCCTTTTGTGCTTGTGTGGTTTTCTCTTGCAGTAGATTTATGTCTTAAGTTTTTCAACCGCAGTTTACGTTCAGTTTCGTTGTGTATCGGTTTCAGGTGTGCAGCACAGTGGTTAGACGATCACCTGCTTTCCAAGTGCCCCCCCCCCATATCTCCAGGACCCACCTGGCACCGCCCAGAGTTAGTAAAATGTGATCGATGGCGTTCCCTGGGCTTCGCAGCGCCCCGCCCCATTCATGCAGCCCCCCCACGCCCCCTGACGTGTGCGGTATCAGGTCTCCCAGTCTCTGCATTTACTTAATGCCGTCCCAGTTGCTCCCAGTTACTTTATTCTTCTGGGTGCCGCTGTAAACGGAAAAAATTTTCTGATTTTCTTTTTTGCGTTACGTGTTTTGGGGTGTTGACTTCGAATTCTGCATCTTTGCTGAATTCCTGTGTGAGCTCTAACAGGCTTCCAGGAGGACTTTTGAGGGTTTTTCTGCACGTGAGACGATGACATTGGTGAATGGAGATACTTTTACTTCTTCCTCTCCAATTCGGATGCGTTTTGTTATTTCTTTTCTTGCCTAATTTCCATGGCGAGAGCCTCCAGTAGTACGGTGTGGTGTGGAGGGGAGAGAGCAGACACCCCCACCTTGTCCCTGACCCGGGGAACACTTTCCAGCCTGGGAGAGACGGGCGTCAGAATGAGGAGTGTGTGTGTGCAGCAAGGGGGGTGGAGGGAGCCGCGCCCGTCTCGTCTCCTGCGGCCGTGCATGGGGCTGGCGCCTGGATTCGGGGGTCCTGACCTGGCACACAGGAGCCAGCCCAGTCACTCACAGCCCCTCCCCCCACTTAGCACGCTGGAGCTTGGTCTCCGGAGCCCCCTCCCTCCTGCAGTGTGCTCTGGCCCCCACGAGTGACGGTGCCTTTGTCCCCGCAGAAAAAGAGCCGCAACGAGACGTATGGCGAGGGCAGCGGCGTGGAAATCCTGGAGAACCGGCCGTACACGGACGGCCCCGGTGGCTCCGGCCAGTACACGCACAAGGTGTACCACGTGGGCATGCACATCCCCAGCTGGTTCCGCTCCATCCTGCCCAAGGCCGCCCTGCGGGTGGTGGAGGAGTCCTGGAACGCCTACCCCTACACTCGGACCAGGTAAGCGGGGGGCACTAACAGCATGGGTCCCGTGAGCAGGCTCCCCCGCCCCGTAGGCTCAGTTCCTGACCCCCAAGGACCCCAGACTTCCAGGGAGCTGAGCCTGGTAGGGGATCCCTGAAGGTCCCCCAGGGTTCCCTGCAGGGAATAGGCAGGAGAGAGTTGGTGCACCCCGGGGTGCCTCCCAGCCTGCCTGGGTGGAGGCCAGGAAGCCGTGAGTTCAGCAAGGACTGTCGGAGAGCCCCTTGCCACTGGGGGAGGCTCAGGGAGCACAAACTCACTTGGCATTTGCCTGAGAATGTGGGACAGTCGGCCAGCTGGGGACAAACACGACCTGGGGGTAGGCCAGATGGCCCGGATCCCTCCAACCCTGAGCCGTTCAGTTACTACGAGGTTTTACTAGGTCCCATGTTGAATTGGGGCTTCCTCTGGATCCCACGTAGGGGGTTCTTCACTCTGTACCCAATGCAGCTGGGCACCACTGGGTTAGAACAGGTGAGGGCTGCACCCAGCACGTGCTACGCAGGCGGGGTCCCCCTGAATCTCCTGGGGCTCCCTTCTCCACCCTCGGTGAGGGCCTGGAGCTTGCCAGGGGACCCCCGGAGGCATTCTTCCTCCCAACAGCACTTTCCTCCTTGGAGCTCACCTCCAGCCAAGGCAGGGGGTCATTCCCTTGTCACCAGACCTGACTCCTTTCTGGACGGGGACAGGCAGGGCCTGTCCCGTGGGGCACTTGACCAGTTCAGCCCCCTCAGCAGTAGGCTGCCACGTCTGTGCCTGCGTCCACACCATGCCTTACTCACATGGACCATGGACGCAGGGCTTCCAGAAGCTTCCCACAACATCTCTGTCTTCCTCCTAGACCCATCCCTTCCCCCAGCCTGGTTTTGGCTCTTCTTGGGACAAGGGGAAGGCCCAGGAGGGGGACAAGTCAGACAAGCCTGGTCCACCACTGCAGACTCCTTCTCCCACTGGGGTCAACTGGAGTCAACCGGGATCGCATGGGCGGGCTCTTCTCTCCTGCCAGCAGGTCCAGAAGGTCCTGGCCCAGCCACCCCGTCCACCCGTGGGTCCTGATGGATGTTTTTCTTTTTAAATATTTTATGTTATTTATTTTTAGACAGAGGGGAAGGGAGGAAAACATCAATGCGTGGTTGCCTCTCACGCGCCCCCTACTGGGGACCTGGCCTGCAACCCAGGCACGTGCCCTGACTAGGAATCAAACCGGCGACTCTTCAGTTCACAGGCCGAGGCTCAGTCCACTGGGCCACACCAGCCAGGGCTGATGGATGCTCTTCTTCCCGCTGCAGGTTCACTTGCCCCTTTGTGGAGAAATTCTCCATTGACATTGAAACGTTTTATAAAACCGATGCGGGAGAAAACCCCAACGTGTTCAGCCTGTCGCCTGTGGAAAAAAACCAGCTGACAATCGGTAAACGTCCACCACGGCGCTCCCGTGCCAGGAAGGGCCGAGCCGCGGGCCCCTGCTCTCCAGGCCTGGCGGCTCCTGCCCTGCTCTGGTCCTGGGCGAGGCGGTCAGAGTGGCGGGCAAGCACAGGGTGCCGGGGGGACGGGATCGGCTTTCTTCGCCCCGTTTTCTGACCTGCACACCAAGTGCCCTTTCACCCCAAGCCCCTCCCTTTGAGGTGTGCCCACCCCAGCAGTGCCGGTGTGCTCCGCGGGCCATCGCAGGCGGGCCACCCGAGCACCGCCGCCTGGCAGGGCTGTGTCCCCTCCATGGCAGGGGCCTTTGCCCCTCCCCGCAGTTGACCCGTCCACACAGGAAACGGCCCCAGTGGTTACACCTACTTTTCTAAGAGAGGCCAGCCACCAGGATTTTCACGGGAAAGCACCCGACTCCTAAATGTTGGCAACTCATTTAAAATCTTTGTAAATGAACTCTTGCCGGCCAAACAATACACATCTGCGGGCCAGACGTGGCTCAGCCGCCAGCAGCCTGGAATGCTGGGTCTCGGGCCCCGGCGGTAATCACCTGCAGGTGTTTCAGGCAGGCGCTCGGCCGACTGTGGGGAGGCGCAGACTCCCAGCGGCCTCTCTGCCAAGTGTGAAGGGCTTTTTCCTGAGAACAACCCTGCGTGGGGGCTCGGAAGCTGTTCGTTTGCTGAGAGAACAAAGGGCCAGGCAGCCTAAACACAGAAGTTCATTGTCTCCCAGCTCAGGAGGCCAGAAGTCCGAGGTTGAGGTATCCGCAGGGGTGGCTTCCTCTGGGGTCACCAGGAAGACTCTGCTCCAGGCCCTCGTGCTCCCGGCACTCTGTGGGGTCCCTCGGCCTATAAACACATCACTCCGTCTCTGCTGTCTCCATGTGGCGTGCCTCCCGTGGGCCAGGCTGGGCCACGTCCCCCCTTTCAGAAGCTAGTCAGACTGCCCCAGGACACCCTAAGAACCTCATTTTAATCAGATTACATCTCTAAAGTCCTATGTCCAAATAAGGTCACACTCCGAGGAACTGGGGGGTCAGGGCTCCAACGTGTGAATCTGGGGGGACAGTTTCTGCCTGTAACAGGAGGGACAGCCCCAGCACGGCCCAGGTCCCTGCAGCTCTTGGCCAGCCAGCCTGGGCTCCCCTCCACCTGGCTCTGTCCAGGGGCCTCCTGCGGTGGTCCCTGACCCCAGCCCTCCCCGTGGGGGTCTTTCTGCCTGAGCAGCTGGGCACGTGGCCTGCTCCAGGAGGGGCTTCCACCCCACCCCCACCCCACCCCTGATGCAGCGGCTCTCAGCTGCCCGGAGCCCTCCCTGCCCCTGCAGAGCTAATGTTTGCGTCTGCAAACCACACCCGGGACCCAGGACCCGGAGCAAATGTGCCGGGGCGATGAGGCGGCCGGGACCCGGCCCCCAGATGCTGTCCTCTCCACACATTTGAAAGGCAGGCTCTCTGGGCCACGCACCCTGTCCTGGGGTCCCTCCCAGCAACCACACGAGCCTCTGGACTCAGCTCAACGGGCCGTTTTGATTTGGGGTTAGGAGGCAGGTGACAAGAGGGAGCATGTCTCATATCCTTCCAAGAGTCGCTGCCATTCTCATCACTGCTTCCCTCCCAGGTCCCACGAACCCCCAGTCCTGTTTCCCCGGTGCCCAGCCCTGTGGCATCGGCACCTCCCGCTGGGCACATGCACCACTCTTCCCAGCTCCTCCCTTCCCCCGGGGAGGGTGCGTCACAGGCCAGCCTGCCCGAGGACGGAGTGTGGTGCCACTTCCCCTCAGGGGACCGTCCAGGCACTTAGCCTGGCGAGAAAAGGCCGCAGGCCCAGCTGCCGTCCCACTGCCTCCTCGACTCGGACTCGGACCCCCCCCTGGTGGCTCGCCCCTCCCCTGCCCCTCAGCCCGGTCAGCACTGCTCGCGCTCACAGCGGCCTGCAGCAAAGATGCCTCCTTCCCGGGCAGCTTTTCCTGGCTGTCTCTGCTGCCGCCCCACACCTCATCCCCCCAGCCCCTGTGCAGCAGATTCACCTTATGAATCTGCTGTTATGGCTGGCAGAACACCCCCGGGACATGGGGTGTGCTCAAGCGATGAGAAAAGGCAACAGGGAAAGTGGCAGGCGTTGCCCTCAGGAGCTCGAGGTCAGAGGGGCCTGGAGAAGCACCCTCCCGCCACACCCAGCCCCCGGCCCAGGCGCAGGGAGGCCCAGAGCCCCCAAGGACTTGGAGGCGGCAGGGACCGGGGGAGGAGGTGGGGTCAAGGTGCGGGTGACCACTCCCAGGGTCTCCCCGCAGACTTCATCGACATCGTCAAGGACCCTGTGCCCCCCAACGAGTACAGGACAGAGGAGGACCCCAAGCTGTTCCACTCGGCCAAGACCCAGCGGGGGCCCCTGTCGGACAACTGGATCGAGGAGTACAAGCAGCAGGTGTCCCCCATCATGTGCGCCTACAAGCTGTGCAAGGTGGAGTTCCGCTACTGGGGCATGCAGTCCAAGATCGAGCGCTTCATCCACGACACAGGTGAACACGCCTGGCGCCGGCGCCCTGTGTCCCCACCCGGGTCCCCACCTGGGTCCCCACCGCCTCTCCCTGTCGGGCTGGGATGCCGCACTCCCGTCTTACTCCTGGAAGGTGACCCCGAAGCCTGCTTTATCCGGACCCCCTGTAAACCCCTGTTGAGCACCTACCAACCGCAGGCAGGGACGGCTGTCCCGGGAGGAAGCCCCAGGCCCTGCACCCAGCACCGTGGTGTCTTCTCCTGGTGGGGAAGCAGCCTCTGGCAACAGCTCCCTGCCGCTCACCGGCACCGCCCAGCACCCCAAGGCCCTGGCCCAGGGCAGCCTACCCCATCGGGCTGGAAGCTCCTGGGCACGTCATAGTGTCCTTGTGCCGTGCAGGCCTGGCCCAGATGGCCTGGGGTTCCTGTCCTGGCTGGTGCTGACTGGGGTCTTCCCCACCTAGAGCCCTCAGCTCCCTAACTGACCAGGTCAGGGCATGAGGTCCACGCCACAGGCCTGTCCTGGCCCAAGGCTGCTGGCCTAGAAGTGGCACCTGAGTGTCGCCTTTTGACTGGAAGAGCCAGGGGCCTAAGTTCACATGTGAACAGATCTACACTGATGACACCATACTCCATGGGTGTCGTATCAGCTCACAGTCACCCGAGAGCGTGACTGTAAAGGACAGAAGCTCTGTGCTGGGTCTGAGCCCAGACCTCCTGTCCTAAGCAAAGATTCTCATTAAGTATCAAGGACACGCAAACCAGCCCAGCATACTGGGTTGGGGACACATCTGTGTGCCAGAACCAGGAAGAAAAACAAAGGATCACCCCAAAGTTAAGGGCAGACCCTTTGGGGGAGGGAAGAAGGTGGGTGGGGAGGGCCCGGGGGCTCACGTCTGGCCCCTGCTGGGAGGGGCGTGCAGGGCCCCCTGTGGCTCCCTCAGCGGTTTCGTAACCAGTTTCATTGAAGACTAACTTTACCGACCTCGCGCTGCTCTGGTTGTGAGAGGACAGTTCCCCTAAGTTTTAGTATATTCTAGAACATTCCACCACCTCAGTCTTTTATTCCTTTTCACAGTCCCCCCACCACCACTCCTACCTCAGCCCCAGGCAACCTCTGTGGCTCTGGTTCTTCTATTATTTTTGTACCCTAAAAGCTACCTTATTTTATACGCGTCTATATTCTATTAGAAAAAGAAGGACCAAGCTGCTTCGAACGTGTCCATGGGAAATTTGTTAGGGAGAGTCCACCAGATACCGAGACTGGACACGCTCAGGAAGTCCCCTTCTAGTTCCAGAAATCGCCCCCACGCCCTCACCCCCAAACTCAGTGTGGCTTCTGAGCAGACACATTACCTCGGGAGGCCTCGTGTGGGCCACAGGGAGGGACACTGAGTCATGGGGCAGTGATGTGCTGGAGGCCACCCCGTGAGTGTGGGTCAGAGCCTGACCTGCAACATCAAAGTGGGGGGCCCCCAGAGCCGAAGCTCACGTGGCCTCTGTCTCTGTCCCTGCTGCCGCCACCCCCACGGGGCGCAGGCCTGCGGAAGGTGATGGTCAGGGCGCACCGGCAGGCCTGGTGCTGGCAGGACGAGTGGTACGGGCTGAGCATGGAGAACATCCGGGAGCTGGAGAAGGAGGCGCAGCTCATGCTGTCCCGGAAGATGGCCCAGTTCATCGAGGACGACGAGGAGGCTGCGGAGCTGGCCAAGGGCGAAGCCGGCCAGGCCCAGGCGCCCGGGGAGCCCCCGCAGCCCAGCAGCGGCGGCGAGGCCCTGGCCGGCCGGGGCCTGAAGAAGCAGTGGTCCACATCCTCCAAGTCGTCCCGGTCGTCCAAGCGCGGAGGTGAGCCCTCGGCCACCACCCCTGCACAGGGCCCTGCCCTCCTCGTGTCCCCCTGAGGCAGCCCCATGCCACCGTGGCCGGTTCCAGCTGCGGAAATAGACCCTTGCTTCTGGACTTTGGGGCCCGTGGCTGCAGGAGTCAGAGCCGGTCTCCTGCTTACAGGAGAAGCCCCGGGAACCCCACCCCCTCCAGCAAGTTCCCCCAGACTCACCCCCACAACCCAGGTAAGACAGAGAGGCTGGGCACCTGGGCGTGGGCACCCCACTCCCAGCCTCTCCTGGGACCCAGGGTTCCAGGAGGAAAAGGGTGCTGCGTGGGCCACACCCAGCACACCAAGGAGGGGACTTCTCTGAGTGTCCCCGGCTGTTGTGAAAAATGAGGCATCTTCTGTAACATCGGGGGTTCGCTCTGCAAACCCAGCTTCCCCCATGCCCGGCGTGTCTGTCCCTGGGCTGACAGGGTGACAGTGGGAATACTCGCGTGCGCACCCTTTGTCACTCACTTCCTGCCACAGCTCCGGGTCCCTGTCCATGGGCTCTGCCACAGGAGAACTCAAGGAGCTGGCCTGCGGGCCGGCCCCGGTCAGAGACACCGAGGTGGACCCAGGCCTGTGTGCCTGACCCCCGGTCCCCTGCCCCCGCCACGTCCTCCCCGGGACATGATGACATCGTGCCAGGTGGGCTGGGAGGGGACCACATTGAAAGCCCCAGGAGCTTCCATGGGGATGAGTTAGAGCCACTGCAATCCTCCTTTCTCTGCGCGTCATCCTCTCCGGAGCCCCCCTGGCCCACCTGGGCATCCCTGGGGCCTGCCTTCCGCCCCCAGCCCTGCCCCGCCCCACCGGGTGGTCCGTCAGTGCGGGTTTTGCCTTCCAGCCAGCCCGTCCCGCCACAGCATCTCGGAGTGGAGAATGCAGAGCATCGCTCGGGACTCAGACGAGAGCTCCGATGACGAGTTCTTCGACGCTCACGGTAGGCGGGCTCCGGGCGCCCTCCCGGGAGAGGTGGGGGGTGGACCTAAGTGGCAGTCACCCACGGGAAATCCGGGGTGAACAGCATGGCGCGGAGGACAGGAGGAGGGCGGTGGCATCCCCACGTCAGGTGTCCACGGGGCCTGGCAGGTGCGGACCATTCACTGGAGCCCCCGGAAGTGGGTTTACTGTCAGGGGGCTGTTTGTCCAGGCGTGAATGTATTTCCACAGGAAGCTTCATAAAAGTGGAATTCCTCATAATTTTCCGAATTTTTTTATTTCAATTACCTTATTCTTCCCCCTGGGTTAAGGTAATACACATCTGACATAAAAACTTAAGAAAATGCGAACAAGCAGAAATTATGCCAAGTGCCCCCTGTATTTCCCCCAAATGGGCACAGTGAGCAGGCAGCCCCCCCCCCCAAGCCGGGAGGTGAGCGCACAGGACCTGCGCTTGCTCCAGGCCTCGCCCTCCTCCCGAGGAAATGTGAGGGGCCTGCAGACAGGTTGGGGACAGGGTTCCAATTTGCAGGCGGCAGCAGGACTCAGGCTCAGTGTGGGGTGGGGACTTGCCTGCAGGCTCTCGGCTGGGCACCTTCGTGGCCCCTCAGTCAGCCAGCCTGCCCTCAAGGGAAAGAGCTTGGGGGGGTCAGTGTCCAGGCAAAAGCGAAGTACCTGCAGTTTGGCTTTGGGCTGGGGACCTCCAACAAGTGACAGGCGGTTCCTGAGCTGGCCTCTGTACCTGAGGCCTCCTTGAGGGTGGGGAAGGATGGTTTGGGCACCCCACCCATTCCCCCCGGCCAGGCCCAGCGGCTGAGCTCCTCCTGGCTGCATCCCTGGCGTGAGGAAGGTACCCATGTCACATAGAGACTTTAGGAAAAGCTGGACACAAGACAAGGCAGCAAAGCCAGGAGATGCCAGCGTCCTGGGGACAATGGCCCTGTGGCTGTCACTTGGCTGGAGGAGGGACCACACACACCCCAGGGCCTGGATGGCTGCCCCCGACCTGGGGGTCATGGTGGGCGAACTCAGAAAAGCAGAAATGGGCGTCAGGGACGGGGCTGCCCACAGCAGCGCTTCTTACCACGGGAGTTCTGTGGACGCTGAATAACGGTCAGGCCCTGGCCGGTGTGGCTCAGTTCGTGGGAGTGTCGTCCTGTGAACCGAAAGGTCGAGGGTTCGGTCCCCGGTCAGGGTGCGTACAAGAGGCAACCGATGGGTATTTCTCGTTCAGGTTGGTGTTTCTGTCCCTCCTTTCCTCTCTCTCAAATCAATGAGCATGTCCTGGAGTGAGATTTGAAAAAAAAAAAGAGAGAGAGAAACAGTCCGTTACAGAAGCGCAGAAAAACAACACAGTGGTCTGGACCTTCCAGCCAGTGCAATAGGAGGAGTCAGGCATAAAATGCTACAATGTGGGTGAACCTGGAAAACCCGAGGGAAGGCAGCCCGATTATCAAAGACCACATGCCGTACAGGCCCATCTGTGTAAAATGTCCAGAACAGGCAAATGCAGAGAGACCGAGAGCACCCTAGAGAGACGGAGAGCACCCCAGAGAGACAGGGGAGCCAGGGCTGCGGGAGGACAATGGGGTGCAGCTACCCCTGAGGGCGGGGTTTCCATCTGGAAGATGAAAATGTTCCGGAACCAGACCACGATGCGGGTTGCACGGCCCTGTGAGGGCACTCGGTGTACTTTAAAATGGCTTCGGTGGTGAATGTTGTGTGGTGTGAACGTTACCACAGTTTTCTAGAAAAGGTCCAGCAGGAGCCCCGTGGGAGTGGCGAGGTGCGTCCCTCCTTGTGAAGGAAGGGAGAGACCAGAGCCTCCCTTCCCACCCCCCCCACCCCCGGGAGCAGGCTCCCTGGCCCCCCCCAGCCCCCCTGCCCCCCGTTCCTGGACAGCCTGCTGAAGCCCCTGTCGCCCCCTCCCCCAGAGGACCTGTCAGACTCGGAGGAAATGTTCCCCAAGGACATCAGCAAGTGGAGCTCTAACGACCTCATGGACAAAATCGAGGGCCCTGAGCCGGAGGACACGCAGGGTAACGGGCTGGGGTGCTGCAGGGCCTGGGGGGGCAGCAGTGGGGGCCAAGCTCCCTCTCTGGCCCAGTTCCTGCAAAGTGTCGGGAGTGAGGGGGTAGAATGAGGGGCACCCTAGGCCCCACTTACTACCAGCACAGCCTGTCTGGTGGCCCCCTGGCCCACAGGACCTCCGCTTCTGTGTTACAGATGGCCTATACCGCCAGAGTGTCCCCGAATTCAGGGTGGCCTCCAGTGTGGAGCGGCTGAACATCATGGAGGTGGGTGTCGGGGGCGGAGAGCCAGGGCCTGTGCTGCCACTGCTCCCCGGGGCCTCCAGGGAGGGGGAGGGGCTCAAAGGACGGCCCTGTGGGGCTCTGGAGGCGTTCGCACCCACCGCCTCACATCTACACTGGCCTGGGCCCCCCACCCCCTCGGATGCCCCTGAGATCCCACAGGGACCGTGGGCACCTCCACGTCTGGGAAGTAAAATGAGAAACTTGTAAATTCCAGACCAAACATAAGATCTTCACCCTGCTCCCAGCCTTCCTGCAGTCCCTGAGGATAAAGACACTCAAGGGGAGGAAGAGAAAGCCTCTCAGACAGAAGTGATGTGGCCATGGCCGCGACCATGACCGTGGCCGCCACCCCGCTGGGGGCAGGCGGGGCTCCCGGTGCCCAATAAAGCTGTGTTAGCCAGAGCCTATGTCTGCTTTGGGGGTTCTTTGCTCGGAGCTCACGCCCCTCCTCCTCCTCCTCCACCTGTGGCAGTCAGAGCTGTCTGCACTGGGGCCAGGGGCCAGGGGCCAGGCCCGGCGGGGCCAGCCCATGCTGCGGTCACTGCACTGCTCTGGCCTTGAGCT
Source organism: Sturnira hondurensis (assembly GCF_014824575.4). Lineage (NCBI taxonomy): Eukaryota > Metazoa > Chordata > Mammalia > Chiroptera > Phyllostomidae > Sturnira > Sturnira hondurensis. The sequence continues at coordinate 3,155,109 of NW_028080037.1, forward strand.
GCCCAAGGTGCAGAAGGCCTCTGGGGACTTGGGACCCCTGGGGAGTTCGGATGGGGTTGGAGAAGGAGCTTCCACACTACCCTCCCCCCCCCATTGGGGGTTTTCTGCTTTGAGGTCTGAGTTCCATCGGGCTTTGCTAGAAGTGTCGCTGGGGTGTCGATTTCCAGTGCTGGTTAAAGCAGACGGAGCCCCCGGCTCGCCCACATGGCACACAGCTCTGACGGCCCCCAGGAGGGGCAGGTGGGGCTTACTCCGGTTCGGGCAAGGGTGTGCATTCTGACCCAGCGCCGTTCTGGGCCAGGCCACCCACAGGCAGTTCCCCTGGCTGGCAAAAACCCCCAAAGCAGAACCTCCTCTCCCAGCCCCATGGAAGGGGGCAGCTTGGCAGGGACACTGATGGGTGCCCTGGCTTTTCAGGGCCCGTCGCCCACTGTGCTGTGGGCTCTGTCCCCATACGCTCACATCTGTGGTAGGGTGTGCCCCATAGAGAGTGAACGTGGGAAAAGATGGGTCTCCAACTGGCCTCGCCTCAGGGGTCCCTAGACAGTCCCAGCAGAGGGGCACAGGCAAGAGGCCCTCAGTCCCCCAACTGCCCCGGCCCACCCAGTCCCACAGCCATGCACCTGGACTCTGCTTCCTTGTCAGGATGACCGGGAGGCTGCCACCGGGAGCCTGGCCTTAGGGCCCAGGGCCCCGGGGTGGTCCCATCTGGGCCTGTGGTCTGGGCAGCCGGTGGTCTCGGCCTGCCCTGAGCTGTGAGTTCTTTCCTGCCCTACCACCCAGCAGGAGGGACAGACCTTGTGTGGGGACAGGTGGCACTCCCCAAGCTCTGCACCGCCCACATGGCTGGTCGGTGACCAGGCCCCTCAGGGATGAGGCCACTCACCCTCCTCCGTCCCCACTTTCCTGGAGCCTCACCAGCACCTCGGCCCAGTGCCTGCGCTGCCCGCCCCTCTTCCAGCCTCCGCGTGGACACTCGGGGCCCGCTGTTGCCCCACGTCCTGCCCCATGTGGGCCCCCCAGAGGGCTTCAGCTCCTTGGTCTGGCTCCCTGGTCTCTTGGGGACAAGCCCCTTTCTTAATTCAATTCCCTTCCCCTTCCCCCGCACCCCCTGACATAACACAGGCACAGCAAGTGCTCGCAAACGGCCCCTCTTGGCCCCAGGTCTCCCCTCTTCCCCTCCCAGTCACACACAGGCAGCTGAGGGCAGGGAGAGTTCCCTGGGGATGGAGCCCCAGGCTGGGATGGCAGGAGCTCTGGGTCCCCGTTCAGCTTGGCACTGAAGTACCTTGTGACATTAGACAAGTCCCTAGGCCCTGCGGAGCCACCACCGCCTCGCCCCTAAGCAGAATGGCTCCTTATGTGGCTGTGCGCAGCCCTGGGTCTCGCTTTGACTTCACAAGCGGCCTGAGAGCAGGAGGGTATTCTCACCCCGACAAACGAGGGGCTTCCAATAGACACACCCGCGTTGCCCTCCCGCGCTGGGTGGCTGGGCTCTGCCACCGCTGGGACCATGCTCACACTGAGAGTCCAGGAATGAAAGAGCTGGGGGACGGGGCCCGGAGGGAGGCCCCACGTAGATGGAGGGAGAGGGAGCTCCTAGGTGGCCAGGCCGAGACCCTGATGTCAGCCACTCTTAAGTGACCCTGTGACTCTGAGTCAGCTGTCACCCTGCCTGCTGGGACTGAGACAGGCCCGTGCCGGGATACAGGCCCACTGAGGGCAGGCAGCCCCAGCAGCCTGGGCTGGCAGAGCCTCTGCCTGCCCGGGCCCCCAACAGAGGTGGAGTGCGTGCTCACGGGGGACTAGACTCCCCCCCGTGTCCTGCGTCACAGTCACACTGGCAGACAGGAGCAGGGAAAGCAGCTTGGCCTCCCCAGGGTGACAGGGCCCAGGCCCGGAGCTCAGCTTCTGAGGGAACTGACATCCACCCCCACCCTCCACCCATACAGGACGAGGTCAGCCCACCGCTAGCCACGCCACCCTCCAAGGTCCACGTGCTGCTGCTGGTGCTACACGGAGGCACCATCCTGGACACGGGCGCCGGGGACCCTGGCTCCAAGCAGGGCGACGCCAACACCATCGCCACCGTGTTCGACACAGTCATGCGTGTGCACTACCCCAGCGCCCTGGGCCGCCTCGCCATCCGCCTGGTGCCCTGCCCACCCGTCTGCTCCGACGCCTTCGCCCTGGTCTCCAAGTGAGTGCTCTGCTCTGTGGCCGCCCCTGGGGGCCACGCGCCCCCTGGGGGCCACACCTGTCTGGGCATCCAAACCCGACATCCAGCCTGTTCTGCCCAAGAGAGGGCAAAGCCCGTGCAGATGGCTGGGCGCAGAGGCAGAAGGGCTGGGACCCAAGACGCGGAGCCTCAGTTTCCCCATGTGCCTCCGAGACTCGGGGCCTTACTGCCCAGCCCTGGCCCCACGTCTGCCCAGAGACTGGCCCGGGAGTGTTTCCACCGGGCATGCCGACTCACAGCTGAGACCCCTGGGGGGCAGGGTGCTGACCTGAGGCTCCTGCTCTCTTCTGACCTGACCCGCTCCCCCAGCCTCAGCCCCTACAGCCACGACGAAGGCTGTCTGTCCAGCAGCCAGGACCACATCCCGCTGGCCGCCCTGCCCCTGCTGGCCACCTCCTCACCGCAGTACCAGGAGGCCGTTGCCACGGTGATCCAGCGGGCCAACATCGCCTATGGGGACTTCATCAAGTCCCAGGAGGGAGTGACCTTCAACGGCCAGGTGAGTCATGGGCGGGGGGAAAGGAAGACAGAAGGCCCTGAAGGGTGGGCCTGCTGGGTGCCCAGCCCGGCTGTGGCAGGGTGGCATGATGCCACCTCGCAGCGCTCAGACCCCAGGGCCTCTCTCCCCAGGTCTGCCTGGTTGGGGACTGCGTGGGGGGCATCCTGGCCTTCGACGCCTTGTGCTGCAGCAGCCAGCCGGCGTCTGAGAGCCAGAGCAGCAGCCGCAGGGGCAGCGTGGCCAGCGTGCAGGTACTGGGAACAAAGGCTGTCGGTGCCCGGCCAGTGGTCCGGGGTGGCAGTGGGGACAGGGACGGGTAGGGTGAGAGGCTGGCCAGACAGTGGCCAGCGGGCCTGGAGTCAGGGGTGACGACACCGGAGAGGGGCCACCTGGGAGCCTCCTGGCAGTGAGCCTGCGTGGGACTGTTCCAGGACACTGACCTGCTGTCCCCGGGCGGCCTGGTGAACCCTTCGCATGGCGGTGGTGGCGGCAGCAGTGGTGGCGGCGGCAGCTTGGAGAGCAGCAGGCACCTGAGCCGCAGCAACATCGACATCCCCCGTAGCAACGGCACTGAGGACCCCAAGAGGCAGCTGCCCCGAAAGAGGAGCGACACGTCCACCTATGAGCTGGACACCATCCAGCAGCACCAGGCCTTCCTGTCCAGGTGGGTGGAGCTAGCAGGGACCTGGGGGTCCAACCACGAGGCCCGCTGCCAGGGGAGGACAGGGGCTCCTCGAGGGAGGGACGGCCCACGAGAGGGGCCTGCAGGCCCTCAGGCCTACGCTGGGCCCACAGCTCTTCCACCACGAGAAAGTGGTTTGCAAGGGAACCGCTGTGGCCTTGTCTGTGCCGAGGGCCACCTTAAAGCACAGGGAATAGACTGTAGGGGGCGGAACTGATCAGGGACAGCACAGGCCCTATCAGGGCTGTCCCAAAGCCATTGGGCTCCTAGAGAGGTTGGGACCCTCGGTCCCCAGAGGGGCCCCAGCAGGCCCTGGGCAGCTGCTCCCACCTGAAAGGCCATTTGGGGGTCCAGCCTCTCTGGGCCTGATGACCCCTGAGAGGCCTCCTTCCGGAGCTGAGGGCAGGCCAGCCCCGAGGAGGGCCGTGGGGTGACCTGGCGCGCCCGTCTTTGCAGCCTCCACGCGAGCGTGCTGAGGAGCGATCTCTGCTCCCGCCGACCCAGCAGCTCCGCCATGCTGGACAGCGCAGGGTCCCTGGGCAGGTTCGACTTTGAAATCGCCGACCTCTTCCTCTTTGGGTGCCCCCTGGGGCTGGTCCTGGCCTTGAGGAAGACTGTCATCCCCACCCTGGATGGTGAGAGCCCTGGACCCCTGTCACGAGTCCCAAATCCCTTCCTGCCTCAGCCTGTTTTGTCCTCCACACTAGGGGCCCCTCCCTCTCCCTTGCTCCTGCTGCCGCAGCCCTGTCTCTGGCTCCTGTCCCCCAACATCTGCTGTTTCATTTCATCTCCGAGGCACCTTGGGAAGCCAAAACCCAGAGAGGATAGGGACCCTTTCAGGGTCAGATGGGGATAGACCCCATCTCTCAGACCCAAGGTCTTCCCAAAGGGAAGAAAAAGGAAGCCAGTCACCTCCAAAGCCTTTCAGCCCCAGAGGTGCCAGAGCCTGGCTGTTCCAGGGACCCTCCTCATAGTCTACACAGAGAGCCGAGACACACGGGCTGAGCAGCCTGTCAGAGTGGTCCCTGCTGGGTGCCCCCAGGATCGGCCAGGGCGGCCCTGCCATCCCCACCCCGCAGGGCCCATGTTATGTCCCCAGGTTACGGAGGGGGACACTAAGGCTCAGAGGGGTTTAGACACTTGCTCAGGAGCCGGTAGACAGGGCCTTATGTACAAGTACAGGAAGACAGGGACCAGGATGTCACGTTAAAAAGAACGGGGCGCAACTGCGTGTGATGATACGAGTGACCCCAGCGCTTTGTGCATGAGATGGAAAAAAAAGCAAAGTTCGGAAAGTATAGCACATATTCCCATTCATGTGTGTGTTTTAAAAGTGAGACTCACTCTATTTTTGACAGTTCATATGGGCTCCCCTGCCATCCAAAGAAGTAATTACCATTCATGTATAGGGGAATTTTTTGAGCCCCTGCAGGCCCCCAAAATAACCCACCAAATCATACCAAATATGCCTCATTCTGTCCGTCTTTATAATACGGGTAGCATCCTCATTCTGTCCGTCTTTATAATACGGGTAACATCCTTAAGAGCTCTCTCAGGCTTTTCTGATAGCGTCACAGCTGCCGAAATAAATGTCAATAGAGCACAGACGCTCACAGGCAGAGCTCAGTGCTCCAGCGGCTGGACATCGAGGTGCTGAGTGTGGTTTCGGGAAGAAGCTTGGCGGGGCCAGGACGCTGCCTCTACCACCGCTTACACAGAATAAACGCTGAGCACTGATTTCGCTTTTCTTTTTTTAGATTTTTATTTATTTATTCATCTTTAGAAGGGAAGGGAAGGAGAGAAGAAGAGAAACATGTATGGTTGCCTCTCATGGGTCTCCTGCTGGGAACTGGCCTGCCACCCGGGCATATGCCCTGACTGGGAATCGAACCGAGATCCTCTAGGTTCACACGCCCGCACTCAATCCACTGAGCTGCACCAGCCGGGGCTTAATGTCACTTTTCTTTGTAAAAGCTAAAGTGCTCCTTAAATTTGTTTTAGTTAGCGGGGATAGGTACAGGCAGTCCCCCACTTCTGTGCGACTTGCAACTTTTCAACTTTACGAGGGTGCAAAAGCAAGACGCATTCTGTAGAAACTGCACTGCCAATTTTGAATTCTGATCTTTTCCCCAGGCTAGCGGTATGTGCTATACAATACTCTCTCATGAGGCCGGGCATTATAAACCAGGCTTTGTAAAGATGAGTTTGTCCAACCGTAGGCCGGTGTAAGTGTTCTGGGCATGAGCAGAGTGGGCTAGGCGCCGCTCTGGTGCTCCGTAGCTAACATTGTATCGAATGCATTTTCGACTTAATATTTTAAACTTTACAGTGGCTTTATTGGGACCTAAGCTCATCGTAAGTCGAAGCGCATCTATTAGTAGGGGTCTTTCGTAAAAAGCAAACTGGCAGAACGTGACCTTTTGAAAAGCGGGGGATACCTGTCTTACTTTCACGTGAAGTGGCTGGAATAGCCGGCAGCCCATTCTGACCGCGGAGGAGACCTTTCCAACCCCGACAGGCGGGCTCCACCTGCTCCGCTGCGCACGCGGGAGAGCCTCTTAAAGCTGCACGTGGGGCTCCAGCCGCGGGACTCGGAGGCGGAAGGCAGCCTTCCATTTGCCTTTTATCATATACTCGTGTACTTTGAAAAAGTTTTTTTTATACCACATTCATTATAACTTTTAATTAAAAAAAAGAAAAGAACGGTTAATACTGGGGCATTGGCTCCATCAGCTCCCAACCCAAATTGATAGAGACACACTTCCGGGCTCTGTGTACCCGCCCCGCAGCGCCCCGCCCCCTGGGCGGAGCTAGCTGCGGCCTCCGAGACTCCGCCCCCTCCCCGCCCCCAGTTTTCCAGCTGCGGCCAGCCTGCCAGCAAGTCTACAACCTGTTCCACCCCGCGGACCCGTCGGCCTCGCGCCTGGAGCCTCTGCTGGAACGGCGATTCCACGCCCTGCCGCCTTTGAGCATCCCCCGCTACCAGCGCTACCCGCTGGGCGACGGCTGCTCCACGCTACTGGGTGAGAGCCCGCGCGCCGCACCAGGGGACCAGGCTACCTCCCCGGTGCCCACGGGGGCAGAGCTGAGGACCCAGGGAGCCCCGTGCTGGGCCCCCTGGTGCCCCATCAGATATGGGGGCGCAGGATGGGAGGCCGCAGAGTATCCCCCGAGCAGGGAGGCAGCGTGAGGGCTGTCCGAAGTCCCTTCTCGGTCCTCGCGGAGAACAGCCCCATCCCGCCCCCCCCAGCGTGTGTCCCAGTGTCTCGTCATGTCCTGGTCCTCGAAGAGCCCGAGTGCCTTGTGTTGGAGCGTGTCCGGACGGTCCACACGAGTGTCTGTTCTTGTCCTCTCTGTTCTCTCCCCGCCTGCCTTCTTCAGTCGAGACCGTGCAGAGAAACCCCGAGCTGGTCCTGGAGGGCGGCCCCCTGGCCCCTCTCCCTCCCGGGGATGGCTTCCTGGAAACCAGTATCCCAGTTCCCGCGCTCACCTGGCAAGATGGGCCCAGCCCCAGCCCCAGCCCGGGCTGTGCTGAGTGTGTGTAAACCCTCTGCTCATGGTGGTACCTGCTTCACAGGCTACGCACTGGTCCCCAGGGACCTCTCCTCTCCTCCAACCCCCTCCCGACTCCCACCCCGTGCTTCTGGCGCGTAGGAGTTCATGGGATGAAGTGGTGAGCAAGGGAGACCAGGCAGGATCCACCCTGGGGAGCAGGTCCTGGCGCCTCCTCTCTACGCACCGGGGCTGAGCCAGGAGAGGACCCAAAGCAAAGGGAACCCCTGAGCCCCGAGAGGGGAGCAGATATCCAGGGTCCCCTAGCAAAGGTGCTGGTCCACCATGAGGCTGGCAGGGGCCTCCAGGAGATGGGGTGAGGCCCTGAGCCCACGGGACTCCCCTGTTCCCCCAGGAGAAGCCTCAGTCCTGGTGAGGGCTTCCGTCTCCAGGTCCCACCTCCTTCCCTCCCTGAGGAGGCCCAGGCGCCCCCGCACCCCATCCCGATATGGGTCATATAGCTGAGCCCTGCCCTGCCTTGGTCAGTGTGGCTGGGAAGGTGGTGAGGGACACATGTGAGGCCTCAGTGTAGGGCATCCCTGGGAAGCCGCCTTAGGTCCTTTTTGTCGGGGCCTCTTAAGTCCCCCTGTCACGGGCTGTGGGTGAGAAGGGGGCCCCCACGGGGATGTGGGGCCGGCCGCCTGCCTCCCCACCTTCTGTGTCTGTGTTGGTCCTCTGTCCACCCTGCCCCACCCTCCTTTCTCCCAGCCTTGGCTCTTTGCCCTGCACTCTCAACCCCGACGCGCTTGGGCCCATCCTCACAGCTGGCCCTGCTCATCTGCAGCGGGGCATGTCAGCCATGCCTGGCCCAGTCGCCACTCGGGACCCCCAGCCCAGGCGCATGCTGGACCCTTCTGCCCACACTGCTCAGGGGCTGGGGGGCTGGGTGAGGTGGGGCCTCTCTTACCCCAGGTCTCTGGTCCCTGTCCACCTGCAGCGGAGGCACTCCAGACCCATAACACGGTCTTCCAAGAGCACACGGTGCCCTCCTCTCCTGGTGCAGCCCCCGCCACCCGAGGTTTCCGCCGGGCCAGTGAGATCAGCATCGCTAGCCAGGTGTCCGGCATGGCTGAGAGTTACACGGCCTCCAGCATCGCCCAGAGTGAGTGCCTGTCCTGTCCTCCCAGCACCCTCCCCTCTGTCCTGCAGGGGGCAGTGTGCCCCGCCAGGGAACAGTCAGAAATGCCTGGACACAGCAGGGGACAGGGCACAACTTGCATCCGATGATGGGGAGAGACCGAGACTGGGGAGGCTGCCCAACAGCTCGCAGTGCCCAGGACGCCCCCGCAGTGGAGAGCGATCCAACCCCAGGCGTCTACAGAAGCCTCTGGAGGGAAGGAGTGTTAGAAGGGGTGGCCCCTTCTAACACTAAGAAGTGGGGACAGGGTGCTCCCTAAGAGAGAAGGGGGGGGCTGTTTTTGGACAAGGGCTTGGTTGGGTGGCTGAGGGCGTCAGAGAGGGGAGGTCTCACTGTGGCCACCAGTCCTTCCTGCCACCCCAGCGGACAGAGGACACGGTGGCCCTCGCTCTGTGGCTTCTTCCCATCTCAGAAGGTGCTCTGCAGCTGGGCAGAGTCCGGGTCACCCCTTCTCAGTCCCCCACGTCAGCCCCAGCCCACTGCCCCTGTCCGCATGACCAGTTATCAGGCTGCCCACAGAGCTGGGCAAAGGCTGGTGTGGTGGCCCCTGTGAGGAAGCCCAGGGGCCCGGTGGTCTTGCCAGCGTCCGTCTGTCCATCCTGGCCTGCTGTGGCAGCACTGAGGCCTTTCCCTTGTTCTTGATTCTCAGAGGCCCCATCTGCGCTCAGCCACACCCCCAGCGTCAGGCGCCTGTCCCTGCTCGCCCTGCCCTCCCCACCCCCCTTCACCCCGGGCCCCCGCCCCCAGGCCAAGCGGGCGAGCCCCCACCTCCCCGACTTGGACGTTGGAGAAGGTACCAGGCATCCGGTGGCCTCCACCCACACTTGTCTCCTCCTCTCACTGGGCTCACTCCGTTTCCAGGCCCTGCTCACGGCCGGGTCCTGCTCACCTGCCCTGCTGAGGCCTCACCGGGAACTAGGCTGGGCTGGGCGCACACATCAGGGAGGAGGCGAGAGCAGCTGGAGTTGGGAGGGATCCACGGGGCTGGAATGAGGGGTGGGGCACCGAGGGTTGTGAGTCAGGCGGGCTGCTGGCGGAGGGCAGGAGGCAACCTTTACTGGGATTTCTGGGCATCTCCTGCCTGTGGCCCCCGGAAGGGCACTTGACAGGCCTCACCTCTCTGGCTGGTGTGGTTGCCCTGACCCGGGGGGGGGGGGGACCCAGATTCACAGGCAGGCCTGCCCGACCTCACCAGGCCCCCAGGCGCTGAGGGGGATGGTAGGCCTTGCCTTGGGGTCCGCAGCCTTGAGGCCAGGGGGTAAATCAGGGGCCCAGAGGGGTGCAGGAGAGGACAGCAGTGGGGTCCAGGGTAGGGTCACCAAGATCAAGGACAGGACTGGGGACAGTGACAGCGAGTCCCGCCCCCACGAGGGCCTTCTTTTCCTCTCTCCTCCAAACCCACCTCCTCACCCGCTGGCCTGCCACTGGTGCTCCACTCTGCCTGCACGTTCCCGTCACCCAGCCTGGCAAAGGGACTGTCGCTTTGGCTGCCGCCCCGTCCCTGGTTGGACAAGGGTCTCGTTTTGGGGGTGAGCCCAGCCCGAGGGGCCAGGTGACCCCCTGGGGTCCAGCCCAGTCACAGCCACTCCTCCTGGCAGTTGCTGCGAAGTGGTGGGGCCAGAAGCGGATCGACTACGCCCTGTACTGCCCGGACGCCCTGACCGCCTTCCCCACGGTGGCCCTGCCACACCTCTTCCACGCCAGCTACTGGGAGTCGACGGACGTGGTGTCCTTCCTGCTGAGACAGGTGCGGGCTCCCACCACAGGCCCCGTTCCCCAGACCCCGCCCCCTGGCTCCACTGGGCAAGAGCGAGCAGGATGGAGGAACTCGTGGAGGAAGCTGAGATGGGGCGAATGCAGTCATGGGACAGATGTGAATTGGGGGGCCCCAGAGGGTGGGTTGACTAGTGCCCCCCAAACCCTCACAGCTTCCTAGTTTCAGCTCCAAGAGCGCCGGCCACTGCCTCCGAGACCTGGGGGCTCCTGCTGGAGCCTGCCCCACGGCCTAACCTTGCCCGCCTCCCCCCAGGTCATGCGGCACGACAGTTCCAGCATCTTGGAACTCGACGGCAAGGAGGTCTCGGTGTTCACCCCCTCGAAGCCCAGAGAGAAGTGGCAGCGCAAGAGAACCCACGTGAAGCTGCGGGTGAGGGGTTCCCTGGGTGCCTGGGGCCCGTGCCTGTCATCCTGTGGAGTCCTCAGGGAAGCCCCTTGTTACGGATGAGATGACTGAGTCACAAGCTGTCCTACTTAACCCTCCGTCTGTGACACTGGGGCTCTTGCCCCATTTACGAACAGGGAAAGACAGCAAGGCTCCCGAACTTCCCCAAGGCCATGTGGCTCAGTGGATGAGCTGCACTTGAACATGGGCTTTCTGGCCTTAAGCCCAGCTCACCCCACAGGCCCACAGGAGGCTTGAGCAGAGCCCCAGAGACCCTGGCCACCCCTTCATCCACCACCGTGACTCAGCCTCACCCCCTGGTCTTTTCAGAACGTGACGGCGAACCATCGGATCAACGACGCGGTGGCCAACGAGGATGGCCCGCAGGTCCTGACGGGCCGGTTCATGTATGGGCCCCTGGACATGGTCACCCTGACAGGGGAGAAGGTACGGACATGGGAAAGGTACTCCCCTTCCTCTGGCTGGGGAGTGCGGTGGGAGGCCAGGGACACGGCCCGCGCATGACCGGCCTGCCCGGGTCCAGGTGGACGTGCACATCATGACCCAGCCGCCCTCCGGCGACTGGCTGTACGTGGACACGCTGGTGACCAACAGCAGCGGGCGCGTCTCCTACGCCATCCCTGAGACGCACCGCCTGGGCGTGGGCGTCTACCCCGTCAAGATGGTGGTCAGGTACACCCCTCCCCAGGTGGGCAGTGGCAGGCCGGGGGTGGGGGAGGGGCTCTGGCGGGGTCTGATGACCTGCTCCCTGTGCCCAGGGGAGACCACACCTTTGCCGACAGCTACATCACCGTGCTGCCCAAGGGCACGGAGTTCGTGGTCTTCAGCATCGATGGCTCCTTTGCCGCCAGCGTGTCCATCATGGGCAGCGACCCCAAAGTGCGGGCTGGAGCTGTGGACGTGGTGCGGTGAGTGGGCCTGGTTGCCTCTCATGCGCCCCCTAGTGGGGACCTGGCCCACAACCCAGGAACGTACCCTGACTGGGAATCGAGCCAGAGACCCTTTGGTTGGAAGGCCGGCGCTCAGTCCACTGAGCCACACCAGCCAGGGTCCATTTGACCTCTTGATGTTGGTGCTTCAGTCCCTCACCTGGGAAGTGGGGTCCTCACGAGACCAGGGCCCCCACCACTGCTGCCGCCACCACTGTTGAAGCCTGCTCAGAGATGGCCTCTTCGGTGGCCCAAGTTGGGGCTGGCCAGGCGGGAAGACAGGGCAGTCCAAGAGGGGGACGGGGCGGCCATGGGACACCCAGGCCTGCCCCTCGCCCCCAGGCACTGGCAGGACCTGGGCTACCTCATCATCTACGTGACGGGCCGGCCCGACATGCAGAAGCAGCGAGTGGTGGCGTGGCTGGCCCAGCACAACTTCCCCCACGGCGTGGTGTCCTTCTGTGACGGCCTGGTGCACGACCCACTGCGGCACAAGGCCAACTTCCTGAAGCTGCTCATCTCCGAGGTGGGTCCTGGGCGAAGGAACCACTGGGTGGGGTGGGGTGGGGTGGGAAGGGCCGTGCCTCAGCCCCTCTGCCCACACTGGTCTCGCCCGCAGCTGCATCTGCGCGCCCACGCAGCATACGGCTCCACCAAGGACGTGGCGGTCTACAGCTCCATCAACCTGCCCCCCATGCAGATCTACATCGTGGGCCGGCCCACCAAGAAGCTTCAGCAGCAGTGCCAGGTGAGCAGGCAGACCTTGGCGGGCAGGTGGCACAGGCGGGTGGCCGGGAGGGCCTGGGCCTGTGACAGCCGTCCTCCTCGCTGCCCCCCCCCCCCCCCCCCCCCCCCCCCCCCCCGCAGTTCATCACGGACGGCTACGCGGCCCACCTGGCCCAGCTCAAGTACAACCACCGGGCGCGGCCGGCCCGCAACACAGCCACCCGCATGGCCCTGCGCAAGGGCAGCTTCGGCCTGCCCGGACAGAGTGACTTCCTGCGCTCTCGGAACCACCTGCTCCGCACCATCTCGGCCCAGCCCAGCGGGCCCGGCCTCAGGCACGAGCGGACGCAGAGCCAGCCGGATGGCGAGCAGCGCGGCCAGCGCAGCATGAGCATGGCAGCTGGCTGTTGGGGCCGCACCATGGCTGGCAGGCTGGAGCCAGGGGCAGCCACGGGCCCCAAGTAGGGCGCCCTGGGTAAGGTGCTGTGGTCTCCATGGTGCTAGGCCAGGCAGCCAGCTCACCGGGAGGCCTGGCCTGGGCACACGCCATCGGCTGGGAACAAGCTCATCCCATGGCCCAGCAGAGGACACTGGCTGTGCCGCACACAGCCCTCCTGGCCCTGCCTCACGTCCAAGGGTCTCGAGGACTTCTAGCTTGTCGTTGAAGCTGGCGGGACAACCAGCCCCAGGACGACAGAGGGGCCGGGAACCCCCATGGGGACGGGCCTGAAAGGTCCTCACAGACAGCTGCCCCGCGCTGACCTTGCAGCATCCTCCTGTCAGGCCTGGGCCCAGCCTGCCGCCTCCTGGCCACTAGCTTGACACCTGTACCCCCTCACTTGGTAGCAGCTCCGGAAGGGGACAGCCTGCTTCTTGTGAACTCAATTTACTCAACCCTCCAACCTCACTGGTTTTGCACTGATTTTTGAGAGCGGAAACCTGTGACCCTCGCCCGCGGCCGCAGACCATTCACACGCATGAAAGGCGGCCCCTGCCGATCCAGGACCCACCACCCAGAGCCTCGGCGCAGCCCTGTGCGCGCAGGGGAGGAAGGCCGTACCTCGTTTCTGCAGCTCCGCCCCACTGTGGCCCCCCAGACCCCTGCCCACCTGGAGCCCAGTGAGGCCGTGGGCCTGGCATCCTCTCTGGCTCTGGGAACAGCCCAGGCGGTGAGGCGGTTGAAGACCAGAGCCGGCTCCCGAGGAGCCCTGCTGGGGCCTGCAGGGCCCAGCCACCTTCCGCCCCGCCTGCCACTCATCATGGCCCCACGCCTCGGGCCCCCCCCCCCCCCGTGTTTCTACTCCTTTCTACTTCTCCGATCTGATTTCTATGAGGTTTTTTTACAATGAGCAATCCTTGGCTGCTTCCTTTTCTTAACTCTTTCAGCACCAAGCGCAGCCCCTGCCCGTGGCAGTCACCCAGCACTGTGACGAGTCCAGCCAGGTCCTGGGTCCTGGCCTCCCGCCCATGCAGTGGGCTGTGGGCCCCCGCCTCACCCGGCCCGTTGATCCCGCTGAACTTCTCTGGGGCGGGTGGGGCACACACTCCAGTTTTTTTAAATGCCGACTCCGTTCTGATGCCAAGTCTGAGAAGCCACAGCTCCTGTTGTTGGCTTAAGGGCAGGCGGTCACGGCTCCCAGTCCAACCCGGCCAGGACCAAGCTGTCCAGGTCACTAGGTCTGCGTGTCTGCCCTCCCTCCCGAGCCAACTCCGATCAGCTGCACTGCTCCGCTCCTGGTGGCCCCTCTGCTGCTGTGGGCGGGGAGCCTGTCTGCAATCGGCCAGGAGAAGCTGCTGCCGCCTTGGACACGGCCTCGGGACCCCTGGGCTGGGGTGGGGGTGGGGGTTGCCGACCGATGCTCACATTTTCCCATGTGTAGATATGTACAGCCGAAGGGTCGTGTAAATGTTCTGCAAAAGTGGGTCTATACAGAGTGAAAGCTATTTATTTTGTGCAGAGAAAAACGTCTGGAGGGATGGGACCTTCAGGGCTTATTCATATTTAAGACGTAGCTTTTTGTTGTATTAGGCGTCGTGTATAAAGCAACGGTTATTTTGCGGACTGAGTTTTAACGTAACCATTGCAGTGACAGTACCCGACCCTCCGCTCCCCAGCGGGAAACCGCCCGGCGACAATCTTGGCCCCACCAGGGGCTAGTGCCTCCGCCTCCCTCGGCCCCCCCCACCCCGCCCAGCCACCGCCTGGACAACTAGCCATCAGAGGAGCCACCTGGGAGAGTCTCGGGCCCGCCTGCAATAAAGGCCAAGGCTCTCTGGCCAGGGGAGGCATGTGGGCAGCAGGCTGGGCCTCTCCTAGTAGGCGGCCGCCCCACGGCTCTGTGCCCCCCGCCCTCCTGCCCAGCCGCCGGCCACGTCAAGGACAACAGCAATAGTCCCCTGGGCCCCCCAGCGGCCCTTAGCCATAGACAGGGAGACGGCGGCCCACCCTCCCCGCTGATGTCTCCGTTGCGTCCGGGTCTGCTTCCTGCCTCCCTTCGGACCCCTGTTGGCACAGTCTCCCCCTGAGGAAGCGCTGGTGTTTCAGAGCCTGAGAGGGAGGCAGAGTCCTTTCAAAAGACCAAAAATGTTTACAGGGTCGGGTGCTGAGCTGCAGGGCTCAGGCCTGGCCAGTCACTACCAAAGGGTGCGGCGGGCCTTGCCGCTGCCACCCCACCTGGGCCTGTCAGAGTAGAAGCCTTAGTCCCCCCCACCCCCCACGTGGCCGCCTGCCTTTCGTTCCCACAGAGGGATTCAGCAGAGACCCCACACCCTGCCCGCCCGCCTGCCCGCCACGTCGCTCTCCATGTCGGCCCCTCCTGTCTGGCCATCTCTCCGGGCTATGTGTGAACAGTGTCCCGACTCGCCCCACCTGCCCTTGCTGTCCCTGCCCCTCGGGCCTGAGTGTGCTCTGTACACAGCGTCACTGTCTGTCACATGAATTAAAGAAGCAGGAAGGCTTCCTTCTGTGTCTCATTACTGCACCAGCGGCCAGAGCAGCGGGCGAGGGCCCGTCCCGTCCAGCTGAACCTCGGGTACCACCAGTGGACTCAGGAGGGCCTCGCGGTGGGCTGGCCCCATCCGGCCCCTTCCTGAGCATGAACTAGGCTCATCCTCACACCCACGCACTGACCTGGGAGCTCCCAGTCTCTGCTTCACAGAGAACACGGTAAGCTGGGCCGGGACTCCCTCCTGGGCCACTGGGCCCCACACCTGGGCCCTCAGCTGCTGTCACCTCTGGGTGGGACCCAGTAAGGGCAGCAGTCTCCCTCCAAGCCTGGGGAGCTGGGTTGAAGAGCTGGGTGAGGTGGTTCCAGGCAGGCCGACCTGAGGATGAGTACACGACCACCAGGGCCCACCCCAGTTTCCCCAGAAACCCCTGCAGCCCTTGTCTGTCCCCTGGAGGTCCAGCAGTGGCCTCCCCACCTCAGCACAAAAAGGAACAGAAGTCTCGAACCAGGGAACGTTTAATGTCTGGGAAGCTGTGCACTTTCAGAAGAATTGATTAGGACAGTCGCCCTGGTCCCCCTCCCCCGGCACCTGAGAGGTGGCAGCCAGAGGCCAGTCCGCCAGAGACAAACGGCACCCATCTGGCTTCCTGCTGCCTCCCTGGTGGGCCACCACCAATGTCCGCAGACCTCAGGGCAGCAGGGCAGGGCCCTCAGGGCAGCAGCCCCGTCCGCATCTGGAAGGCCAGGCCGTCCCCTCGGGTGGCTTGCTGGCAAGAGAGCACAGAGGAGGGGCCTGTCACAAACAGCTGTGGGTGGGCACTAGGCCGAAAGGCAACACCCACCTTGTTGATCTCCCTGTGTCGTTCCTTGGTTACAATTTCCTCCAAGACCTCGCCATCTCCCTTGATGAGCCTGGGGGAGGAGGGGCATGGGCTGAGCCTCCAACACTGGAGCCACAGAACCACATCCGCCCAGCAGAGGGATGCCAGGCCTCAGGCCCCATCCCACCCTGTCTCCCACCCTTGGGTCAGGGTTAAAGATTCCAGGTAGGCTCCACCGCCAGACCAGCCAGCAGTGGCTCTTTGATGGCCCTCCTAAAGGCCCTTCCAGCCCCTGAAACTGCTTGCTTCAGGCCATGGGGAGGAAAGGCCTCAGAAGCCTCATGGCACCAGAGTTCTTTTCTCCCAGCCTTCGGCCTTCTTCTGAGAAGGCCTGGGGGGGGGGGCGCTTCCACCAAGCACTTCGTACCTGGTGCGCCCCGTCTCGGGATCCACCACCTTGCGGATGACACTCTGCCGTGCGTCCCACTCCTCCTTAGTCATGGGCTTCATGGCCTGGATGCGCGACTTCTGCTCATCTGTCAGGACTGGAAGGAGAGAGGGCAGGGAGGTGGCGGATGGATCTCGGGGAGTGAGGGCAGGTGGACCCACCCCATCCTGCACCCCAGCAGCAGGGTACCTGGGCCATCCTCCTCCTCCCCGCCGGATCTGTGCCACTGGTCCAGTGAGGGGCCCAGCAGAGCCTCAGGCTGCTGCCCCTTCATCTTCTCCTTGCCTTTCTTCTTCAGCTTCTTCTTCCTTTTCTTCTTCTTTCTCTTCTTGTCCTTGTGCTTCCGCTTCTTCTGCCCATCGCTAGAGGAAGAGGAGGAGGACGAGGAGGAAGAGGAGCTAGAAGAACTGGAAGAGGAGGAGGAGGAGCTGGACCGTGGTCTCCTCCGAGCCTTGTGTTTGCTTCTCTCTGTGATGCAGGGAGAAGGTGAGGCTGGAAGGCCAGGAGGGGGAAAAGTAAACCTTTGTCCTCTTGCTCTGGCCCGGGAAGGCTCAAGCCTAACAGAGGGATGAGACCTGGAAGGGATCAGCACTCTCTGGAGAGGCACCTTCTAGGCTCCACGCAGTCACTGGCCGGGAGCAGGGCGGCCAAACCCCGCAGCTCAGGCGCAGCTGCACAAAAAGCACGATTAGGCATGGATCCCATTAAGAGACCCATGCTGAATGGGCAGCCCAGCCCCTGGATTCTGGGTCTCAATCCAGACATCCACGTTGTACTCTCTGCACCCCTCTGACTACTGCTCACTGCAATTTTCGCACAACCGTTCCCAGGAAGCCCGCGCAGCTGCCTGCAGCTTCCCCACCAAGTTCCAGCGCTCCGCTCCCATCCCCCCTGGTCCTCACCCTCTGCCCCAGAGGTGGTGCTGGTCTTGCGGCCTTGAGATCTAGAAGCCGAACAGCTCTTCCGGGCGTCCTTACTGCTCTTTTTCCTTCTCTTTTCTGACCCTCGCCCCCGGGACCGGCTGCGGCTCCTCGAGCGCTTGCGAGAGCCGGAATGAGCCATAGCGCCGCGGACTGGAGACAGGGAGACGCGCTGAAAATCAAGTTTTCAGGGCAGGCCCGAGGGCTGGGCTCCAAGGTCCTGGAGGGCCCACTACCCCCACTCCATACCCCGGAGCAGGGATATGATAAACTCCGCGACAATATCAAGACTCTAAAACACTCCCCAACTCCGGGCACTGCAGCTCCTCCACTGCGGCCCCTTTAAGGACTCGCCCCCGCCGGGAGGCTCCGCGCCTGCGCAAGCGGCCGCGGAGCCCCTAGGAGCCGCCGCGACCCTTCCCTCACCTGCCAGGTGGGTCCTGAATCCTTTTTCACGCGCTCCTACCCTCCACCCCCAAGCCCTCCATCTGAAAGAAGGTCCCCAAGCTGCTCTGTTCCCCTTTAAACTGCCCCGCGGGTCCCGCTCCGCACCCCTTCCTTCACGTGAGGAAGCGGCTGCAAGGTGACTTCCGGCCCGGGGCGGTGCTCCGACAGGCCGTCCGGCTGCGATGCGGGGCGCTGCCGCCTTTGGTTCTGAAGCCCCACGTTCCGTCTCTGGGGCGGCTGGGAAAACGGTGTCTGGCTCACCCACTTCCCTTTAAGAGACCAGCTCTGGAGATCCAGGTTCCACCTCCAGCCGGTGCGTGTTCGCGCCGGCGCCCACTGCTCCCGGCCCAGGGACGTGCTCTCCAGCCTGGCTCCAGTCCCCGAGCTCGCAGGCCCTTTGCTGCAGCTGTGCCCTCTTCCAAGATTGTCCTTACAGTGCGCCCGCAGCACCCCGTCTCCCTCACGTCCCAGCGGAGGCGACCCTACTGCTCGCCGCTCCCCAACCTCGGTTATCTGCAGACCTTGTCCAATCCATTTGGCCGTGAGCTCCCTTTTCAACGCCCCCAATCAGTAATACGGACTCCACCGACTCAAATGTTCATAAGGGGCAGAGAGATCGTGGCAGTGAACGAGGGAGGCCTCCCAGGAGCGGGTGCACCGCAGGTCCGCTTAGAATGGGGCAGCTGAGACTGCGCTCCAGCTGGTGTCTGCAGTGTGGGATGGCGCCTGGTGTCTCCCAGCGTTCCCACGGAAGCCGGAACTCCCAGTTCAACATGGAAATCCCTGGCTTTCAAATGTGCCACCCAGTGTGTGCAGCTGCACTCCTTGCCCAACTGGGGGCCACCAAGTTGCAGACTCTTCAATAATGACAGCAGCAAACTCAGGCAGATGTTCTAAAGCCCTTTATAAACTCTACATCATCTGGCTCTCACAACGGTGATAGGACACAGGCACTTTCCTGACGAGGAAACGAAGGCACAGAGTTCAAGTGGTTTGCCCACAGTCACGGAGCTGGAAGTGGCAGAATCAGAATCTGCACCCAGGCGGTCTGGCTCCAGGGTCCCTGCTCTTAACCCCTCCGCAGTAGCCCCGCAACACCACCTGCGAGATGTACCTGGTGGCTAACCCACCCACATCCCCCTTACAGCCTGGGACACTCACCCCTGGTGGTGATGTCTGATGCCAACAGCTCACAGCTATACATTTCTCTGGAAGATTCCCTTGGCCACTGAGAGCCATTTGTCCTGGAGATGGATGTTTGGGAAGTTTCTCTCTCTCTCTCTCTCTCTCTCTCTCACACACACACACACACACACACACACGCCCTCTCCTGACACAGCCCGCTGCTAGTGACTTGTGCGAGGGGCAAAGGGGTGGACTCATGCTCCAGAGCTGCCACGGGCCCAGCCTAAGTGCTGACGCCATCTGAACCCACGTCTTGGCCCAGCTCCTTCCTGCCCTGTCCTGCATCCCAGATACCCTTCCCTTGGGGGTGTTACCTTGATGACCAGGAATCCCCTTCTCAGGCTCTGCTTCTAACAACCCCGGCCTAAGCCAGCCCGCCTGCTGAAAGAGTGACCCAAAGCCTGCCTGTCCTTTCAAACCAAGACATGCTGAGGGCTGCGGGGAGTTTATTTCTACCCTGCCTGACCCGATGTGGCAGCACCCTCTGCTGTCATGCTACCCCCACCCCCCACAGGTCCCAACCAGGCTCAAGTCAGTGCACACACATCCACGGTGGCAGGCTCCTCTCGGGTGAAGCCATCCCCGAAGCCTTCGTCGTCCACCAGGTCGGGCTTGCGGCAGCACATGGGGCAGAGGCGGTTGCGCACAGCAGAGGCCCGGAGCCAGACGACGAGGTTCCATCGTTCGCCAGTGCCCAGGGGCCGGGCCCCGTGCAGCTGGCCACCCCGGTGCAGGATGCCCCAGCCCACAGCGTGCTCCACCTCCAGGGGCTTGGCCAGAGCTGAAGGCGCCTGCAGACAGTGGGGCTTAGGCCTGGGCACTCCTGACTCTCCAGACCCTGCCCGGCAAGTCACACACACTAACCTGGAAGAGGCCCCCAAAGTATAGGGCGCCCCCGGTGAAGGCCTTGCCCAGGGCCACATTGATGGTCAGCTCGGCATTATCATAGTGGCAGCCCAACTCTCGGTCCTGGCCCGGCGCATACTTGACCACGAAGGCTCTGTGGCTGTCCAGCCAGCCCCCACCACAGTCAGGGTACAGCAGGGCCATCAGCGGCTGCAGGAAACGCTCCCGCAGCGGCGTCACCAGCGGCTCATCCAGGCCCAGCTCATGTAGCAGCACCTGGGAGGAGGGTCCTGGGTCAGCAGTGAGGCTGGTGGGGCCTCACCCTGGGTCCCTGGAGTGTCCCTCGACTTGTTTAACTTCATGAACCTTCCGCGATTTCGTCTTACAGAGAGACTGAGGCATGGGGAAGGCCACACCCTGGGCCACAGCGCTGCAGGTGAGTCCCCCAGACCCAGAAGCCCCACCTCCTCAGCCCGGAGGGCAGAGCCTCACCCACCCCATAGTTGTTCATGGTGTTGGGTCGCCCCTTGGGCAGGTCCGACTGCTCGAAGTGCTCCAGCTCCTCCAGAAGGGCCTGGCAGAATGGCGCCGTGAACACCGGCAGCCGGTAGACCCGCTTCTCCTCTGCGGAGCAAGGGACAGCCCGTCAGCTGGGCGCTCGGGGTGGGTTTCAACCCCCGTGAGATGTGTCAGCCTGGGCAGGTCTCTGCCCTTCCCCACTCCCAGTTTCCTCTTCTGAACAATGGGGAGAACTCGGGAACCCCCCTCTCGGGGCTGTTAATGGCAATTAAACGATGCTCTGTGTGTGTGTACTCAGCAGGGGACATTTATTCTTGGGTCACCCCTCGTCCCAGGAGCCTCTCATCCTGCCTCCACGGTGACCACAAGTCTGGTGTCCAGATGTGAGTCCGATGAGGCCCTGAGGTGGGGAAGGGGTTGTTAGCCGAAGGACACCCGGCAGGCCAGCTGCAGAGCCACACCTGGACCACAGAGCCGGCCTCAGGCTCTCTCTGCACCCCTCTCCCCAGTGAGCCACCAGTCTGCACCCCAACTCAGATGTTTCTTGGGGTTTCTCCCCCCCGGGAATGCTGAGAGGGGCTATTCTTTCTTGCCAGGCCTTGGCGGGGAGAGGCCTGACTCAGAATGGAAATCGGGACATTTCTTGGCAGACACACCAACGCCCCAGGGGGCTGGGGCGATTTGGTCAACTCCCCAGCACCCTGGCTCCTTTCAGACAGCCTCCCTGCAAGTTCAGTTACTCAGGAGTAGATGGTCCTCTGCCTTGCCCCTTGGGGCATTCATTCCACTTCCCATCCATCCCGGGTCCCCAACAGGGTGCAAGCTCCTGGAGTGCAGTGGCCTTTACATCTGTCCCCACAAGTGTCCCCCAGGCCCAGGGTAGCAGAAGTCATAAGATGAGGAGACACTCTGTACACTTACTACCCTCCAAGCCCTTCACGTGCATCCTCTCACTTAGTCATCACAGCACCTTTGGAGGTGGGTGTACTGTCAGTTCCATTTCCCAAACGAGGAAACCAAGGCAGGCAGATTAGGGAACTTGCAAGGCTCCCTGGCCTGGGACTCATGCTGGCCTTAGCCAGCGGGAATCCCAGGCAGTACAGCCGGGATGTTGGCATTTGTCGTCCCTGGGAGCCCAGGCTCAGGGCCACAGGGGCTTTCTGGCAGCCCCTCCCACGGCTCCATGTCCTAGCAGCTTCAAGAAACTTCACTCTTGCCCACTCCTCAGGCCTAGGGACAGATTTGCTCCCCTCCGGTGCTGGTCCTGTTGGGGTCCTTCACCCCAGCCCACACCCGTCTCAGCTGTACTTCCTTTAAGCCCTATGGTCGCCCCAGTGGGCTCATGCCTGACACAGGCACTGGGTAACTGTGTCTTGGGTGAGTCAGTCAGTGAGTCCAGCTGCCCCGACCCTGTGCCTTCCTGCTCCTGCTGGTTGGGTTTTTGGAGTCTCCCAACCCCTCGTCCTGCCAGGTCACAGGGCCAAGACCTCACCTGACACTGTCTCCAACTGCTGCAGCAGGCCCTCAAGGTTTGCACCGGGCAGTGTGCTGTACTCAGCTGCAGCCAGAAACTCGGGGGCCAGTGCCACATCCTGGGGGCAAAACACACACCCACTGTGGGGCAGGCAACCCCCTGCCCCAGCCAGGGTGCCACCTCCTCCTGGTAACCTGCCCCTGCCTGGTACCTGCAGTGGGCTGTAGAGCTCAGGCCGCACCGGGTGGTAGGAGCTGGCGATGAGGGCTTTCCTGGCAGCCGACTCCTGCCCCAGCCGCTGCCGCCGCTGCACCTCCTGCTCAAGCTGGGATGGCACAGCACCTGCTTACCAGGACAGGCCTCCCATTCCCTCGAGGCCATTGTACAGATGAGGAACCTGAGGCTGAGGAAGGCCAGAGCAGGCACAGGCCAGAAGCCAAGTCTCTCCATGCTTCTGGCTCTGGCAGGGTTGATCCTAGGTGCCAAGCTGCTAGCTGAAAGGGACTCCTTCCAAAGGGGCCCAGCCCACTCTGGGGCGCACCAGCCTCAGCCAGGCTGGGATGAGGGCCCCTCAGGTGCAAGTCGGGGTAGCTTCCACCACTAACCCTCTAGGGAGGGAGGGGCGGGGCACAGGGAGCATCCCTGGTGCCACGGAGAGAGGGTCAGGAGCAGGACGGCTGAGAGCCTGGGAGGTGGGACCTCAGCCCCAGCTCCTGGGAAACCTGGAGCAAGTGAGAGCAACAGATCGACTCCCCTCTTTGAGTCCATTTTTCCCTCTCAAGGACATGTATCTCAAGGGAAGTAGACAGCATTTCCCTTTTTCCCAGTGCCAGGCCTCTGGTCAGTACCAGGCGGCGAGTGGGCACAGGAAAGGGGAAAGGAGGGTTTAGGAGCCCTTCAATGCACCGGGCCTGGCAGGCCTGAGACTGGGAGACGCCCTCAAACTGCTGACACACCTAAAAAGGAAGGTCGAGGCTGGGAGTGGAGGGGAGTGGAGGGGTGTGGAGGGGTGTTACCTCTTCTAACAGCTGCTGGAAGTCCTTGGGGCTGACGCAGCCTCGGCTGCGCAGGATCTGGGGGCAGAAAGGTCAGTGAGCATGACTGTGTGACTCTGAGCACTTAACATCTATCTCTAAGCCACCCTTTCCTCGCCTACGACGGAGGTGAGAGCCCGGACCTCACAGGGTCCTCGAGAGGATGAAATGCGATAAGCGCTCGGCCCAGAGCAGGGCTCGCAGCTGCTCTGCCAACACCGAGCCAGGCCCTGCCGTGAGCACTGCGCATACACGTCGGTGCACCCCTTCCTCACGACAGCCTCACGAAGGAGGTGCTGTTATCCCCCGTTTTCGGGGAGACAACGGAGGCACCGAGAGGCGGAGCCATTCTTGTTGTCAGACCTGAGCACGCGGGCGAAGCAAAGGACCTGAGGATAAAGGTCCCTCCTCCGCCAGCCTTCCCGTCCTGTTCTCTGGGGTCAATTATGGGGTCAAGTTATTTTCACACAGTCGATAGAGGCCATTTACCGGGCCGTAGTCACGGCGCAGCTCCTCCTCGCCCCGGAAACGCACGTGCAGCCCGTAGCGCGCCAAGTACAAATTCTCGGAGCAGAAGCAGGCGCAGCGACAGAAGCGCTTCGAGGCACCGGCCGTCGCCATGGTGAAGAGGCAGGACCTGGCCAGTTCCCGTAGGAGCACTTCCGGGTACGCCCTCCGAGGGGGTGTGACCCCAGCGCCTGAGGGTCCATTCTAAGTTCCCAGGCGCAGAAAGGAACGAAGACTACGGCCCAGAGAAACAGCCTGAGGTGCAAAAAGATGATCCGGGCCGGGAGTGGAGGTGGAGGGGGGGTGGCTGCTCGTTTCGCCCTACAGTGTCCCCATCCACGAAGTGGGGCTTACCCGCTCCACTTTCCAGATAGGTGAACTGAGTCACATCTTCACAGGACGTGGAGGAGCAGGGACTCGGAACCCAAGACCTTTGGCTGCACGTGCGTTTTTCTGCTCGGAGCTTTTGCAGAACCAGCCGACCGCGCAAGGACAGTTAAAGGCGCTCTGGGCTTCTATCTCGCTTCCTCCAAATGCGGCGAACCGCCCAGTTCTGTGCGTCTGAGCTTGGGTTTATCATTTTCCCCGGATCCCTGCGCCCCCTCTCGCACAGTCTCAGGTTTCTCCGCGGGTTGCCCCAGTGTCTCCCGAAAATGCTCCGTCTGTCGTGACTTCCGGCGACTCTCCCGAAGTTTTCAGGTGTGTGTGTGGGGAGTAACAGGGCGTGGTCTGCCCGCGGCTACATTCCGCACAAGCAGACGAGTGGTATTTCTTATAGAGCCTGCGTCCCAACCTCGGGGAGACCCCTCACCGCACACACGGGGACCCCATTGTGGTCGGTACACACCCGCACACATTCCACAGAGTTGCACACTCACGCACACCCTCACACCTACTCAGTACACTCACATCCCGCACGCACCTGCTCACGCTCACAACCTTTCTTCTGTGTGTCAGCCTGAGCTGCAAGGCCCACCCGTTGCTCTCACTGAAGCCCCAGGGCCCCGAAGGGACATGGGAGACGTTCACACCCCGGGACGCGGTGCGGGGCCGTCCTCCCCAGCGGTCTCCGTCAGCACGTTTGGGTTCCGGGGCTCCAGCCAGCATGGTGTCCCTGCCCTTCCCCAGCAGTGTGCGGAAAGGGCCCCTGCTCTCTAGGCAAAGCCTACACCAACAGCCTGCGTGGTTTTCACACGTGGTTTTCACCTTCCTGAATGTGCACGTGGACGTGTGTTTTCAGTGACAGACAAGGTCCCTGCCCTTCTGAATGTCTCAATCAAATGAGGGGAGACAGGAGCAAGGAAACAATTATGGGGTCAAGTTATTTTCACACAGTCGTAAGGGCTAAGAGACCAAGTGGGTGGTGATGGGATGGGGGGCCAGTGCCTGGGGGTGGCCTTTTAAGACAGGTGGCCAGGGCGGACCTCGGGAGAGTGACATTTCAGCTGAGCCCTGACTGCTCCAGCCCTTGGCCTGGCAGGCAAGGGCTGCTGGCAGGGGAGCAGAAAGTAAGGTCATTTAACATCGGCGGTGGGCGGGGCGGTGGGCGGAGCCTACACAGCAAAGGTTATGAGAGGTCGAGTTGTAGGGAACCGGGCCAGAGTGGTATTGTAGCGGCATCAGCCGGAGTAGGAGGCCACGGCTAATACTTTGGACTTTATCCTCCACGCAAAGGGAAGCTGTTTAATCCTCACAGCAAACCCTAAGAGGAACTATCCCCATTTCACAGAGGTGGAAACTGAGGCTCAGAGAGGCCCCATGACCCACCCAAGGTTACGGGATTTGTAGGGGGTAGAGTCCGGAACAGAACTCAAACCTGACTCTGCAGGGTTGTTTGTAAAGGTGCAGCCCCGTCCCCCACTGAAACATAAAATCAAGGTCACTGGGCCATGGGAACCCTGGGCCCAGCCCAGAGCTGGCTGAGAAGGTGTGTAAAGTTTCACGGGCATCTCGATTGCCCAGCGATAGCGAAGGGCCCGGCTCATCGAGGACGGGATGCATTTCCCCAGCGCGATGTCCAGCGTTCCCCCGACGGCCTTTGACACCCCACAGGCCTAGGGCAGCCCGCTGCCTCAGCCTCCCACACTCTGTCAGGTTTCTCCCTTTCACAGCCCTTTGCTCGTCAGCTTAGACTGGCTCTCCCCGTGGCCCCCCAGCCTCTTCAGTGTCCCCACCCCACCCCTCCCCAGCCTGGGCTCAGTCACCAAAGAGTACTGACTAATATTAACAGTAAGAGTAATATTAACAGTAAGCACCAAATCAATGTGACTCTGCAGCAGCAATAACGTACTTTTAATAACTACATGATGCATTTCTACTATCTCCATTTTACAGATGAGGAAACTGAGGCTCAGTGAAATGCAGGGGGACCTGGCTAGGGTCGTAAACCTAATGAGAATTAGAACACCCATCTTGTGTGGGTCCAGAGTGGTGTGTGTGCACATGCACATGTGTGTGCGTGTGTGTGTGTTTATACATGTGTGTAGCACTTTTTAAAAATGAACGTGGAGCCCCTATATAAAAAGGGTACAAATCATAAGTGTGCTGTTCATGTGGTGAATTTTCAGGAACTAGACACCAAAATCCAAAGCAGAACATTCCAGCTTCACAGAAACTCTCCCCTTATGTCCCCTCATCTCGGTCACTACCCATCTCCCAAGGGTTTCAAGAGCAAAGATCTGTTCTTGAATTTGCTACAAATAAAAATGGTATCACAGCATATCATTATTTTGCATACTGCTCCTTTCACTCAGCATTACGTCGTTGAGATTCATCTGCGGTGTGTGTAGCAGCAGTCGGTTCTTTTTCACGGCTGCATAGTATTCTCCGGGGCCCATTTCCCCCCATTCACCAAGCCAACTGACCGTCCGTGGGCAAGTGCATTGTTTCGGTTTGGAGACGTCCTGAATGCAGCTGCTGTGAGCTTTCTTTTTTTCCCCATTGCAGTAAAACTTACCATTTTAACCATTTTAATAGCCTTCTTCAGAGCAGTTTTAGGTTCACAGCAGGATGGAGCTGAAAGCACAGAGATTTTTCATATACTTCCTGCTCCCTGCCACATACAGAGCCTCCCCCACTACCAACTTCCTGTACCAGACTGGGACACACGTTACAGTCAATTAAGTCACATTGACACCTCATTATTACTCCAAGCCCATAATGTACATTCTCGTTCAGTCTTGGCGTTGGGTGGTCTATGGTTTTGACAATGTGTAGTGATGTGCGTCCCCCACTGCAGTACCACACAGAGTGATGTCACCGCCCCCAAAATCCTCTGTGCTCCACCTATTCATCCCCCCCGCCCCCGCCTCCCAGCCCCCAGTCACCACTGATGCAGCCTTTTCAGGCTGGCTCCTTTCACTTGGCAGATAAGCACGAGAGGTTCTTCCATGTCTTTTAAGCACCGAGTAATATGCCGTCGTCTGGATGGATCGCAGTTTATTTATCCATTCACCTGACGGACATCTCGGTTGCTCCCAGGTTTTGGCGATTATGAGTAAAGCTGCTATCCAAATATCTATGGCAAGGTTTTTCTGTGGACACACGTCTCAACTCGTTTAGGTAAATACCAAAGAGCGTGATCACTGCATCCTCTGGGAAGAGTATGCTTAGTTTTTTAAGAAGCTGCCAAACTGTCTTTCTGGAGTAGCAGTGCCATTCTGCACTCCCCACCAGCAGCGACGGGGGCTTCCTGCCGCCCCACGCCCTCAGCGGCACGTGGTGGGTCGCGGCCATCCTGTGGGGCACATGGTGGCAACTCATTGCTGGTTTAATGACGTGTGATGATGTGTGAGGTTGAGCACCTTGTCATAGGCTTATTTGCCATGTGTCTGTTTTCTTTGTTGAGGTGTCTGTTTAGGTCTTTTGCCTCTTTTAAAAACAATGATTTATTTATTTATTTATTTATTTTTATTGTTGAGTTTTAAGAGTTCTTTGCACATTTTTGCTAACAGTCCTCATTTCAGACAGATCTTTTGCAATTGTTTTCTCCCAGTCTGCGGCTTGTCTTCTCATTCTCCCAACAGCATCTTTTAACGGAGCAGAAGTTTTTAATTTCACTGAGGTCCAGCTCATCAAGTCTTTCTCTCATGGATCGTGCCCTTGGTGTCATGTCTAAAGAATCGTCTCCGTACTCAAGAAAATTTAGGTTTTTCTCTTGTGTTATTTCCTAGCAGTTTCATAGTTTCGTGTTTTACATTTTAGGTCTACGATCCATAAGAACTGTGTCTAGCTTCTTCTTCTTCTTCTTCTTTTTTTTTTTTGCACGTGAGTGTTCAGTTTTTCCAGCAGCGTTTGTTGGAAAGGACTGTCTTTGCTCTGTCGTACTGCCTTCAGCCCTCTGTCAAAGGTCAGCTGACCCTGTGGTTATGGGTTTATTACTGGGCCCTTTATTCTGTTCTATCGATCCATCTGTGTTTTGGGTCGACACCGCACCGTGGGGTTTACTATAACTTTACAGGCAGCCCTGCAGTGGGGAGGCGAGACTCCCCACTGTCCGTGTTTCTCTGTCGGTGTTTCTCTCCTTCACCATCGTGCTGGCTGTCTTCACACAGCAAGACCGACAGAGCCCGGATGTGGGCGGACCCAGCGCTGCGTCCCTGGGACTTGTGGTTAGTCCGTCCCAGGATGGGCCCTTCGGGTACAACCATATATTTGCTTTTGCATTTACACAAACAGGAACCTCCTTCAACTTCATTCTGTCCCTTGTTTCTACTCAGTGCATTTAGAAGGTCAAGGTCATCCCATGCCTTTATGTGGCTTTGAGCACAGCTGGGGGCGTAGCGTGTTCCTATGAGTAGAGCTCTCTGCTGGTCCGGCCAGTTCCCTGTGGAAGGGCCTGGAAGTTCCTTTGCCTGGAATGTCCCTGCCCCAGACCTCTGTCCTCACCCGCCACCTTTCTCAGAGGGCCCTTTCATGGCCCCACACAGTTTGACTCCCTTCACAGCACCTCCCAGAACCAGAGACTGTCCTGTGTATTTTACTTGCTGATTTGCTGTCCCCACTTCCAGAAGGGTGGGAGTTTTCTGCCTTTTTCCCGCACAGCGGCATTCCAGGCGCCCAGCACCCAGCAGTCACTCGGTCATGGTGCTGCCTGCCCTCTCTGCTCTACTTTTCTCCATAAAATGCTTCTTTTCCAACATATATAATTGGCTTATTTACTAGCTGTATCACCGGCGTCCCTCATCACAATGTCAGTTCCAGAAGGGCAGAAATCTTGCTTCCTCGTTATCTCGAATTCCTAAAACGGTGCAGGACACATAGTAGGTGCTAGATATGTATATGCTGGGTGGCTGGATGGACGAATGAATGAATCGATTAATGAATCGATCAATCAATCCATGAGGATCATAACCCCCACCCTCCAAAGAAAAAGGCCCCATGAAAAACAGGCGCCCCCAGCCTGCGAGGCCATTGCCGAACGCAAAGGGCTGCTGAGCGAGTGGGGCGGGGCTCGTCGCAGGTGGGCGGGCGCCATCTCAGACCCCGCCCCCTTAGGCTCCGCCCCGCCTGTCAGCCGGCCTCTTGGCTCCGACCTTGCAGCGGCGCAGCCGGTCCGGAGGCAGGAGGAGCCGAGCGCAGCGGACGCCGCAGGGCGAACGCAGCAGGGCGAACGCAGCGCTGGGCGCAGTCTCCAATAAGCGGTGCGGGGTCTGCGCCCTTGAAGCCCCGAGTCCTCTGCGCCCCCTCCTCACGGCTCACTTGGTGCCAGGTAAGGTAACAGGTAAGAGCGTGGCGCCCGGGATCTCCGACCGGGGTCCCTTCCAGGCCCAGGTGCCAAGCGAGGCGCAGGCTGGGAGCGCCTGGGCCCCCCTGCCCTCCGGTGCAGTGGGCATCTCCGGTGAAGGCAGGAGCCTCCTGAGGGCCTCCTCGGGCCCCGCCCGGGTACCCCTGCGCCCGCAGACGCAGGTCCCAGCTCCACCCACCTCCTCTCCCCGCCCCCGCACCCCCTCACCGTTCCTGCAGCATCCCTTCTAAGGCTGCAGGGTGAATGTTGCATTTTTTTAACCCCTCAAGCGCTGCTGCCTCTTAGAAAATGGTGGGAATGCCTTGGGGGAGGATTCTGGAATGGCCATCCACCCACGATCGGACTGGCTCGTTTTCTGAGAATGCCCCCGACCCTGCCCTCAAGTGGAGCCAGCTCGCACCCCTTAAGCACCTCCTGGGCCCACCGACCTTGGCGAACACCTACCTAGCCTCCATCTGCTCAGCCGGCTGATGGGCTGCAGCTGCCGAGCCCCCCCCCCCATGCATCTACCCTGTCAGCAAGGCCTGTGGGTTCTGGGGCCCTCTCTGATTTCTGTGCCTCTGCTAAAACAGGGTGCCCTCTCCCCAGACCTGCCCTCTGCCCCGTTGTCTCCCCCCACCCCAGAGATAGGCTGGCCTCTGTTTCCTTCTTTAGCTGGGACAGAGGCCAGGTGACAAGAGGAGGCTGGTAGGAAGGCCATGATAGCTCCACAATTTGCCTCCCCTGGGGCCACGAGTTACCTGGAACAACCTTCAAGTCCCAGCAGGGATGGGGCGGGCTCCACAATGGGGAGAGCCAGGATGGAGCGCTGAGGACCAGCCCCGTCCTGGCCATGTGTCCGAAGACCACACAGTGACACTGTCCCACACACCTGGCCTCGGTCAGCCACTGGTCACCCAGCAATGGACCGTCCTTTCCGCCACTGGGCTGTGACTCACCGAGTGTGGTGAAAAGTTCATCAGGTTTCGGATGAACTTGACCGGTCGGGCCACCCGTATCCATCAGGACCCTTTCCTTTTAGTCTGGGCCCAGGGCCCACCCAGAGAGTGAAGTGCTGGGGTTCGGTTCTGCCTTTGCCTAATCTCTGCGTGTCAACTTCCCCCAGCCCCCGACCCCCATCCGTGAAATGGGGGTAGCACTGTGAGGGCTGCCCTCCTGCCCTGGGCTGGGCGAGGAGTTCCTGAGCACATTGGCTTGCACTCAGTAACACTCCCGAAACAGTAACTGCTGTGGGTGCAATCACAGTTGTTACTTATTATCTCCTGGCTGTTCCAGACTTTCCTCTTGTGCACTGAGGGCTGGAGGTGCCCCAACCGCAGTTTCTTCTACCAGGAAGAAGAGCCTTTGTTTTGATGGGACCCCCGTGGGGATGGGGTCCTTGGCTAGTCCTGTATTTGGGGTCAAGGCGAGTGGCCCTGGTGTCCTGGGCCATGTCAAGCCCTAGGTGGTGTCTTCTCTGACCTCTGGCCACCACCTCATCCTTGTCCCTTGGGTCACACATCACCCATGTGCCCATGATTTGCCCTCTGGCTGCACCTGGCTGAGTCCTCCAGGTGAGGCAGAAGGAGAAGGGACATGCCCCCAGCAGTCCTCTGGTCCTCATCCTGTCCCCTTTACTCTGCTGCTCAGTAACTTGAAAAGTAACAGAGTAGCCTGTCTCCAGCCAGGGCTGTAACCCGACCCGAGCTGGATTCTGCTCCATCAGAGCCTGGGCAGGAGGACTCAGCACTTGGGCACTGAGGCCCCGGTTCTGTTGCTACTCTGCCTCGGGCTTGCCTGGTGACTCCAGATGAGCCTCCCCGCCTGGACCTCTGCCTCCCTGTCTCTGAAACGTGGTTCCAGTAGTCTGTGAGGCTGGAGTGCAAAGGGTTTTTGACTTCAGTGAGAGAAACAACTGGGACTCCCGGGTGGGTGGCTGTCCAGTGGGGTCGACAGCAGAGGGGTGTCAGAAGGAAGTCCCCCCAGTGACTAGGGTGGGGGCGGGGGGAGCCAGCCAAGCCCCTGCACTGGTCTGACAGATCTGAACCCCAGTTCTGAACCCCAGCTCCTTTTTGGGGGCAAAGGGACTCCCCGTGCCCACCAAGAGGGGAGCCGAGCTGCCGTCCGGCCTCGGCTTGACCAGGAGGCCCGGTGCGGCAGCCGGCCAGCAGCAGCCCTCCCTGGGCTCCAACTCACGCTCACCCACTCACGGGCTCCCTGGCCTCTGCATTGCAGCAGGCAGGAGCTGAAGCGGCAGCTCAGCTAGGGGAGGGGTGGAGCACGGGCTGGCAGGGGGTCTGTCCACTGTCCCCACTTCTGCTCCCTCCCCTGTCCTTGGTCCCACTCAACCCTGGCTTCCCTTGGAGGGGAAGGTGCCCCCAAGGCGACCTCCTTCCCTGGGGTGATTCAAGCCTGCCTGGAGTGCTGGGGTACAGGCGGGGCTGGGCTTGGGGACCATTGCACCCCTGAGTCTTCTCTGCTCCCCGAACCGCACTCCGCGTCATTAGGAGAGACTGTTGGAAGGGTTAGGACTTTGGAGTTGGGCGCACAGACTTTGGAATTCTGCGAGCCTGGGTTCACATTCCCCTAGGCCACTTCTGAGCTGTGCAACCTCAGGCAGGCAGCTTAGCCTCTCTGTGTCTCAACATTCTCAACTGTAAAATGTGGGTAACAACAGAATCTGCCTCACAGGATTCTCGTGCTCAGTGACTCGAGTGTGTCCCTTAGACTGGGGCCAGGTCAGCTTTGTCCCATGAGCGTCAGCCGTCGTCACTGCCCTTGTGGCCTTCGTCCCTGCTGTCACTGCTGGCCGCCCCGCTCAGGGACAGACTCTGCTCTCCTTCAACGAACCCTCCCCGTTGAGCGCTTGTTCTGTGGACAAGCGTTTAGCCTCATGGTGGGGAGCCCAGGTTCTGGAGCTGGGTGGTTCAGGGTTTACATCCCACCTCCGCTCCTCACCGGCTCCGTGGTCTCAGGCAAGTCAGTGACTGCTCTGAGCCTCAGTTTCTCCCCCTGCTAAACGGGGGTGGCAACAGCTCACATCTCATGGAGCTCCCGGGGGTGGGGGAGGGTTAAATGAGCGAATGCCTGTGAAGTACACAGGGATCCAAAGGCAGGCCCCAGGGGCAGGGTTGTATCACTGCTCTGCAGGCAGCCTCAGGGCGCTGGCCGTGGGCCAGGCTGGGGAGTCAGGTGCCGGGGTCCTTCACAGGCAGGCTCGGGTCCTGGCCTGGGCAGTTGCTGGCAGAGAGATAATGGGGCATATGCTTTGGCCTTTCTGTGCCTCAGTTTCCCCCACTGTAGGTAGGGATGTGGGAACACCGGCTCCATGGCATTTTGTGGGGTTTCTGTCACTGGTTTGGGCACCAGAGTGGTGGGGGACAATCTCACAGTCTGGCCCCTCTCCCCAGGCTCTACTGAGGGGCCCCTCCCCTTGCCCCACACCTCACCCCTCTGCTTGGGGACCGCAGAGCTTTGCCCATTTTGCAAATGGATGACAAAGACCCCAGGAAGAAAAGGCCAAGTCAAGAGGCAGCATTCAGAGGCGCAGCCCAGCCCAGGCCCACTCGCAAACTCACTCCACCGGACCCACATCCCACAGCGTCCCTGTAGCTCCTGGGGGCCCCCAGGCCCCGGCTGAGTCCCGAGGGGCTCCATTTTGGGGGGTGCTTCAGACAAAGCAGACATCAAGCTCCAGAAAACCAAAAGGGCCTAGAGCTGGGGGTGAGGGTCAGCCTGGGCTGGAAGAAAAGATTCTGGAAACCTCTGGGCAGATGGGAAAGCCCCTGGGTCCCTCGAGAGCCTGCAGCCACCCCCTCCAGGTCTAAGAAGGTAAAGGCTTATTTGGGGAGGAGAGAAGTGAGCAAGCACTTATTAAGCACCCACTGTATGTGGTGATTACAAGCAGCCACTATTACATGCCAGGCACCGAGCCCAGAACTGATGTTCGCGCTGATGTTTTACAAGTGACAAAACAGGTTTGGAGAGATAAGCAGTAACAACGGTCGTAGTGAACACAGCAACTGTTTATCACCTTCGTCTGCGAGGTCCCCTAGGTCCCTGACCCTGCACTCCCCTACCTCAGGGGGCCTCCTCGCCCCCTCAAGCCCCTTGGCACAGTCCCGCCTCAGGGCTGTGGCACCGTCTGTTCCCTCCGCCTGCAGAGTTTTTACCCCGCACAGCCACATGGCGGACACCCTCGCCTCCTCCAATTTTGCCCAGGTGCTACCTTCACGGCCCCGCCCTCCCTGACTGCCATCCCCTATTTGAAATCACCCTCACCCTGCCATGGTCCTCCATCCCTACCCGACCCTCTTCTCCCCCAGCCCTCATCTGTGACACACTGTATCTTTTGCTTCTTCTGTGTATGGTCTGTTGCTAGCATCACTGTGTCAACTGTTAATCTGCGTTCTGTGTTAAATCCCCAAGTGCAAAGGACAGAGTCCGGCCCCCAGAGGGCGCTCCATAAACAGTCCTGGAATGAATGGGAATCTCCCCAACACCTCTGTGAAATCAGTTCTCTTGTCATTGCCACTTTACAGATGAGGAAACTGAGGCTCAGAGGTGCCAAGTGACTTGCTTAAGGTCACACAGCCAGCCAGTAGCAAACCGGAACCCCTCGCCCCACAGACCATGGCTGTGCCCCCGTGAGCTGGAGCCTGTACCCCCTGCTCCTGGGCCCGCCCAGCGCCAGCCAGCAGGATGCAGCTGTGGAAGGCGGCGGCGGCGACCTTGGCCTTCATGAGCATAGACATCGGCGTGACCACAGCCCTCTACATCTTCAGCCACCCGGACCGCAGCCTGCTGGAGGACCTCCGCCACTTCAACATCTTTGACTCAGTGCTGGACCTCTGGGCCGCCTGCCTGTACCGCAGCTGCCTGCTGCTGGGGGCCACCATCGGCGTGGCCAAGAACGGCACCCTGGGGCCGCGGCGGCTGCGGGCCTCGTGGACGGTCATCGCCTTCGTGTGCCTCCTCGCGGGCATCTACACCATGGCGAAGCTGCTGCTCTTCTCCGAGGTCCGCAGGCCCGTCCGGGACCCGTGGTTCTGGGCCCTCTTCGTGTGGACCTACATCTCGCTCACCGCCTCCTTCCTGCTCTGGTGGCTGCTGTCCACCGTGCGGCCGGGCGGCAAGGCCCTGGAGCCGGCGGCCGGCGCCGAGGCTGAGGCCGAGGCCGAGGGCTTCCCCGGGGAGGACCAGCCCGCGCCCGAGCAGGCGTCCGGGGCCACGCTCCGGAAGCTGCTGTCCTACACCAAGCCCGACATGGCCTTCCTCGTGGCCGCCTCCTTCTTCCTCATCATCGCGGCTCTGGGTAAGTGGGCGCCGCGGGGCCTGGCGGGCACCCAGGAGATCCACTTTCTAGGGCCGCCTCCTCCCTCTTAAATGTCAGATTTACTTACATGGCTCAAACATCAAATCGATACAAAAGGTAAACATGGAGAGTTTCACTCCTCCACCTGCCTCTGACTGCCCTGATCCTCCAGAGCTAATGTAGGGACAGGTTCCGGGGACTTCCGAGCCGGCAGGAGGCCACTTCGATTCATCTCTTGTATGCGTTTCCACTGTACCCTTTTTTCCTCCTCCTTTTTATTTTTTTCCACTGTATCCTTCTGTGGCTCCAAACAGAGAAGAAGCCGTTACTCGCCCCCTCCCTTAGACTCTGGTTTGTGTCTTGCTTTTTTCACTTACCAACGTGTTCTGGAATTTTCCCACTCAGTGCCTTGTTGTTTCATTTGGGGGCGTGATGCTCCACTATGTGGTCACACCACCACGTATTTCGTGAGTCCCCTGTGGTTGGACTTGTGAGTCCTCTTCCCTCACGGAGAGTAACCTCACCCATGGCATTGCCTATCAGGTGCACCTGTGGGATGAATCCCTGGAAGCCGCACCTGTGGGACCAGGTGTTCTCCGGCCGTGAGGCAGAATGGGCTAGAGACCACCTGAGTGTGCTGTCTCTGCTAAGATTAAGTGTGGCTTCGAGACACTTCAGTTTCGGTCACATGTGCCCAGGAGATGTCCTGTGCATTTGTCCCTGGGGGTCCACTCGGTCTGAAAGCACCACTTAGCCTCATGGGTGGGCAGGTGACGTGGCAGGTGACTTTGTAGGTGAAAGCCACAGGTTTGGGGACTTGGTTCCTGGGGCTGGGTTCCAACCCAGCCCTGCCCCTTCTCTGGCTGCGTGACTGTGGCAAGTGATCTCACATCTCCCCTGAAGGGGTTGAAAAGCTGGAATAAAAACAGGAAAAGGACAGGTTCAGAGGCGGGTACTGCATGGCACGTGCTCGGGAACGTTGGCTGTGAGGGGTTGTCACATATTTAACTTGTAGGGACAACGTCTGGGAGTGGCACAGCCCAGAGCATTCTGGAAAAGGACAGGCGGACCCCAGCTCAGGCCCGGTCCTGCAGCTGTAGCCCTCACTCCGCCCTCCCCGCGCCCTCTCGGCCCAGCCCCTTAACTGCCGTGTGATTTTAGGCAAGTCACTGCACCTCTGTCTGGGACGAGGCATCTGTAGAGCAGGGTAAGAAGGGCACCCGCACACTGGGGGACACTGGGGTCAGCGAGCTAGGAGAGCAACACCTCGGACACCCGGGCACACAGAAAGTTCCCGGTGCACACCAGCACCTGCGAGTATTGGCACGGCCCTCTCCATTTACCCGGTGTTTGCCCTACTCATGCCTCAGGCCCAAACGCCCCCTCCTCCGAGAAGCCTTCTCAGATTTTCCCGACTGTAATAGTATTGGTGACGTGAAAACCGTGAGCCTGATCTCCTGCCTCCCCTCCCAGGCCCCGAGCTCCTCGGGGGCAGGAGCTGGATCTGACTCACCCTGGATCCCACAATACCTGGCGGAGAGGCGAGCTCTCTGAATGAGCGAGCGCATGACCAGGCTGTCGCCCCTGGACCTTGTTTCTGCCCCTGCCAGGGCCTTGCCATCAGCTGGCATGCACTCGGGGAATACAGGTGTCCTGACAATACGGCTGAGCAGATGCGGGCACCCAAGGACTGGGTGGAGGTTAAGGGGTCTAATTTGAGGTCAGGCCCCCAGCTTCCCTGATCCCTTCAGGCAAATTTACACAACCGCGCCAAGCTTCAGTCTGGTCGGGAAATGGGGGCTCATCCGGCTGGCTGGGAGAACCCGGTGAGAGGAAGCGCGGCACCTGGCAAAAGTGAGCACTTCCCGCAAGTTAGGTACTGGGGTGATTATCACTTAATTTTCAATCAACCAGCATCCAGGGGGGCCCAGCTTTTCCTGATAATCTAAAAGGAGAACTGCCCACTGGGGGAAATGGCTACTTTTAGTGTTGAGTATCTCCTATTAACTGAAATTTCATGGCAACCCAACTACATACCCTTGGACGAGTGACTTACTCTCTCTTAGCCTCAGTCTCCTCAGCTGTAAAATGGGGAGCACGACAATCCTATGGCTGCTGGGTCACTGGGAGGTGTTGGAGGTTGGAGAGAGACGAAGGAGCCCATGTCTGGGGTGACACTGCCCCCGACAGAGGTCCCGAGGCAGGAAGGTGCCCGGCTGTCAAAGGACTCACCGGGCGGCCGGCTGGTTGGGGCAGCGAGTGAGGGGCCGAGGGGGAGAAGTGGATGAGCCGCAGGGGCCTGATCAGGCAGGACGCCGTTAGCCGCTGGGAAGACTGGACTGTTGTTGCCCTGGAGGAGACGGGAGCCGTGGAACTGTTTTGACCTGAGACCCGACTTTCGTGTCACGGGCTCCGCTGTCCACGGGGTGGAGAGGAGGCCGGCCGGAGGGAGGGCGGGAGCAGGGAGACACGGGCTGCCTCAGAGGCAGCCCAGGCCTGGTCAGCCACCGGGACTGGGTGGGGCAGTAGAGGCGGTAAAAGTGGCAGGATTCTGGAAGTATGTTGAAGGGGGAGCTGGAAGGATTTGCTGATGGATTGGACGGTTTCCTGTGGTTTGGGTGCAGACAGACGAGAGGGTCGGCTTAGCATGGCGCCCGTGGCTCGTTGGGGCTCCGTGAATGTGCTTGCTAGGGTCAAAACGCGCCGGAGCTCGCTGACCTTTCCTCCCCTGCGGATGACCAAGGACCCCAGGGACAAGGCCCTCTAGGCTGCCACCTTGCGGTCCCTGGGCCAACACCAGCAGAGGGCGCCAGAACCCCATAGAAGGCTTCACTGCTCGCCTGAGCGGATCACTTAGAGCCACCCATGATTCATTGTCTCGCTGGCCTTGAGCGCCTACTGGGTGCCCGGCTCCAGCCAGGTGGTCGTCCCCAGCATGCTTGGAACTGGAAGGAAGTGGACTTCGGTGGTGGTCAGCCTGGCCGAACGTCCCTGTCATTGCAGCTTTTCCTCTTCCCTCGCCTCAGCCGTAAGACAGGTGACAACCACCCACTTCCGAGTCTGCACCCACTTTGAGCGCACGAAATGCCACCCAGCCTCTGGGCCTGGTGGTGAGTGGGGACAGACTGAAGAGCCCATGCTTCCTGTGTCCCTCATGGAAAAGGGGGGGCATGTAGCCACACAGGTGCCCCCTCTCCGACCCCACCAGGGTGGGAAGAGAAGTTTCACTTCCAGGGGAGGCCCGGGACCCCAGGCTGCAGACGCCCCCTGAGCGCCCCGTCTCCCGGCAGGAGAGACTTTCCTCCCCTACTACACCGGCCGGGCCATCGACGGCATCGTCATCCAGAAGAGCATGGAGCAATTCAGCACGGCTGTCGTCGTCATGTGTCTGCTGGCCCTTGGCAGGTAGCCAGCTGGCCACCCCACGCCCAACACCCCCCCCATCCAGGCTGACCGTGGGAGTTGAGGTCAGGGGCAGCTCCAAGGGGAAAATGAGCCAGAGAAGCCCCAGAAACGTCCCTGGTGGGCCTGCCCCTCAGCCGGTCACCATAGTAACCCACCACCACACTGGCTCAGCACAGAGGTGCATTTGGCGGATCCACACCCTCCTCCAGGGTCCCCCCTCCCCAGCACCGCCCTGGCTGTTTTCCAAGTGGGAACAAGGCTAGCCTTGTCTGCTTTTCCACAAGGAACGGCGCCTGGCTGGCAAAGTTGGGGTTGTTGCCCCCAGTAAGCACAGCCCTGTCTCTGCCTCCCCCTTAGGGGGCTCCAGCTGGGGACTAGCCCTGGGAGCGGGGTCGGGTCCTGCCCACCTCCACCCCCAGAGGGGCTCAGGCCTGCCAGGGGCGGGAGGGGCGGTGGGCTGGTCGCCGGTTGTCGGAAGGACGTCGTGCTATGTATAATGTCTCTTATCTGCAATTAGCTCATTTGCCGCAGGTATTCGGGGTGGCATTTTTACCCTCATATTTGCCAGACTGAACATTCGCCTCCGAAACTGTCTCTTCCGCTCGCTGGTGTCTCAGGAAACAAGTTTCTTTGACGAGAATCGCACAGGTTGGTGCCCCCGCCCGGGGCCTCGGGTGACCTGGGGCCGGGCTCCACCAGGGTGGGCTCCCCTCATGCTGAGGAAATAGGCAGGCACGTTGGTGGTCTCCTCCCCACTGGCTTTTCTCACCGCTCGGTTCAGGATGGACTCATCCCAGGAGGCGGGCTTGGGCCTGTGGATGGCCTGAGCCCTGGGGAGCCGGCCGGCTGGCCAAGGTTTTGGTGTGAGTTGTGGCCACTGTAGGACCCTGGCCAGACCACCCGAGGTCCCTGCAGCGGCCAAGGCCTTGCTTCCCACTGCGTTCTGGGAACCACAAGGGCCAGGACTGCCCACGCCTGTGGCCTCAAGGGCCCAGATGCCATGGGGTGAGTGGGGTGGGGGTGCAGGGCAGGGCAGTGTAGTGTCCAGCCAAGATCCCAGGCTCTGAGATAGACCAGCGTGGGTCCAGGCCCTGGTCCCACTGCTCACTAACAGCCTTCGGGCTCTGTCTTCTCATCCCTGAAATGGGAACAATAGTAGCAGTCGCCCCATGGGCTTGGGAATCTCATGGCCCAGTGCCCAGCAGCTGGTTAAAGGGCCTCAGTGCCTGCCTCCTCCGGCAGCCCCGACTGTTACTTCTGTGAGGAAAGAGAGGCGTCACCCCCTGCTGGTGACGAGAAGGGGTCACAGCTCTGGCCCCAGCTCGGTCCCAACAACTCGTATGGCCCTGAGTCTCATCCCTGCCCTCCATGTGGTGGGACCTAATGTCACAAGGGCTGGTGACAAGGGCCAGGCTCAGACAAGCCTCAAGGGGGCACTGACCCTTTTCCCCTCCCCACCCCCCAGAAGGTAGGGGAGGCCTGATCTCTCAGGTGCTTCCTAGTGTCCCCCGCCCCGCCCGCAGTGGCCGCACTGCCGCAGCGGGAGCTGAGCCTCCTGTGTTCCAGGGGATCTCATCTCCCGCCTCACCTCGGACACCACCATGGTCAGCGACCTGGTCTCCCAGAACATCAACATCTTCCTTCGGAACATGGTCAAGGTCACGGGCGTGGTGGTCTTCATGTTCAGCCTCTCATGGCAGCTCTCCCTGGTCACCTTCATGGGCTTCCCCATCATCATGATGGTGTCCGACATCTATGGCAAGTACTACAAGGTAGGCTTGCCTGTCCCTGCAGGCCCTGTGGCCCTGAAAGGGACTCCGGCCGGGGGCCAGCGAAGGCCTTGTCAGTCAGTAAACATTCATTGACCACCCAGACCCACGGACAGAGGACGGTTTATAGCAATGGCAGTAATAGCAACACATCGGGCGGTGAAAGAGGCGAGTGCTAAGGAGGAGAGTGGAGTGATGGGGAGACGGATTGGGGGCGGTTGCGGCTTTAAGTAGATCCTTCTGAGAAGGGGACCTCTGAGTGGAGACTCAGGCATCTGCAGTACCTCCAGGAAGCACGCGCTAGGGGGGGCACAGCCAGGGCAAGGGCCCTGGGGTGGAGACGGGTGCTGGAGGAGCCTAGGCGAGGCTGGTGCCGGGATCCTGGGGCCAGGAAAGAAAGCGCAGGCAGGGCGGTGGTGGGGGCCGGACAGCATAGGCCCCTGAGAGAACTTGGGTTTTCGCTCTGCCTGAAGCGTGCTTTCCGTAGAGTGTGTACGCCTGGCATGGGGCGGGGGTGGGGTGGGCCCTGGGGTGCGGCCCCGCCCATCGGGCAGGTACTGGCAGGCTGCTAACCCTCCAGACAGCCCACAGCAGGGTGTCTGCAGGGAAGGGAAGGTGGTGAGCCAGGCCCCTGCCTGCCCCTGAGCTCAAGGACTGAGGCTGGTGGGGACCGCTGTAGGGCCCTTCCCCAGACCCGGGTGGGGAGGGCTCCTCCAGGGCAGAGGGCTGTGCAGGTGGCCAGCCCCTAAAGGCCTCCATTCCCCACAAGCCGCGTGTCACTTTCTGGGGGAGGCCCCTAGCCCGCAAGGGGCCCTCTCACGGGTCACCGGCCTCCCTGTTTTTGTCCAGAGCAGGAACAGTGAATATGCCCGCCGAGCCGCAGCCCGCTCCCTTCCTGCGCTCCCGCCCCGCCCTTCCTGCCTTCCTGCCAGCCCAGCCCCTGGGACAGGGCAGGAAACCCCGCGGCTCCCCCCGGGCAGGCCTGTGTGCACACCTCAGGCCCCGCCTCCAGGACGGCAGCAAGTCCAGTCTGGCAGGGCCTTCTTCCCATACCTGGAAGTGCTGAATGTTGTCGCCACCCAGCCATGGCGGCAAGCCACACGCTGCCCACCCACGGCTGTCACAGCCAGCTGTGACTCAAGGCACGGCCAGGCCCCCAGGTGTGGGGCGCACTGCGTGCCTCCCACGGCTGTGCGGGGCTCAAAGGTCAGGGGACCGGTGCGCCTGGTCCCTGCAGGGCCTCTCGGGCAGCCTCCCTGGCTGGTTGGCCGACCTCGGTGCGGTGCCTTCGGCAAAGCCTGAGTTGCGCCGCCCAGGCTGCGCTTCCAGAGTTCAGGTGGGCAGCAGCCTGGGGGTCAGACCCTCGGAACCAAGTGTCAGCCACCCCACCCACACCATCCAGGCAGAGCAGATTTTACGGCCCGGGCCCTCCGCCACCTCCCAGAGCTTGGCTGCGAGTTCTGGAGGCTCCGCGCCGACCCTCCCGCTCCCACCGACTTCCCGAGTGTGGGTGACGTGCACGGCGCCCCCTTCACAGCGGGCGGTTCTGGTGCAGCGCGCAACCTGCGTGCCTGTCCGCGTCACTGCGCTTGCTTACGTCACTGCGTTTACGTCATTGCAGTGGGTGTGGGGGCCCTTTTGCTGAAAGGGTCCCCGAAACCCGTGTGGTCAGTAAAAACCTCCTCTGAACACTGAGCGTGAGTTCACGGTCAGCGCCCCATCCCTCCGGAGCGGGGTCCTGGGGCGCTCACCCCCAGCACCGGGCTGAAGTCTGTCCACTCTGCCCATCCAGTCGAGCTGGAAGGGGAGCAGGGAGAAGGGGACCTGCGTCTCATCCTTCTGTCCCTGGAACTCCCTGCACAGAGGGCACCATCTAAGGGCAGAACAGCGTAGCGGGGCCTGGGGACTCAGGTAGACTGCGAGGCTGTCAGCGTGGGGCCTCCTCCTTCTTGCCCCTGTTCCTGCCCCAGAGGCTCTCCAAGGAGGTCCAGAACGCCCTGGCCAGGGCCAGCAACACGGCAGAGGAGACCATCAGCGCCATGAAGACCGTGCGGAGCTTCGCCAACGAGGAGGAGGAGGCGGAGGTGTACTCGCGGAAGCTGCAGCAGGTGTACAAGCTGAACAGGAAGGAGGCGGCCGCCTACATGTACTACGTCTGGGGCAACGGGGTACGTGCCCCTGGCCCCGGGCAGGACCCGCCACAGGGGGCGAGCAGAGGGTGGGACCCGCAGATGAGGGTCTCTCGCTCCAGGGCATTAGCCCGGGGCCTTGCGCGTGGGTGTCAGGCTGGCTGCACTTGACCTTACTCTGTCCCAGCTCTCTGCTTATGGCCAGAGAAGCTTTCCGGGAAAGAATGCAGGTTCCTGGTGAATGTCCCTGCGGGGTCTCTGCCCCTGGGGTCCGGCGGAGCCCTCTTCTCTGCCAGGGAAACACCCTGCCAGGGCAGGAGTCACCCCGCGGCCACGTGCTGGTGGGTCCTATGTCACCACCACATGTGCCCAGTTAGAGTGTCTGACTCAGTTCCGGGGGGGGATGGTGAGTACAGCCCCTCCCGGAAGGAGCGGGGGGGGGGGGGTGGCACGTGGACCCTTTTGTGTCTGCGGGCCTCATCCGGGAGGGCAGCTCCTGGGAAGCAGCTCGGCTAGGAAAAGGGGGGTTTGGAGTTTAGGGGAAGGAGGAGCGGGTGGTCCACAGGGGAACGAGGGGACAGGGACTGTCTGGTGCCCCCAAGGGCAGGCTACCCCTGGAAAGTACCCAGCCAGGATGGAGAAGGGGCCTGAAATCCGGCTCAGCTGGCCGCTCGGCAGTCTGTCCACCGCCAGAGGTGCCTTTTGGACTGGGAGAACCCCAAATGAGTTGTCATGCGTGCTGTTCCCACTCCCCCCAGGAACTCCCCCAGGCGCTGGACGGGGAGGGAGGAGAGGGTGCCCGGACATCCCTTCTTTATGGAAGCTGGCAGGGCGAGGAAACACAGGCCTCGCCACCCTGCTCTGCCTGGCTTGCTGTGCAACCCAGGCCTGTGAACTCAGCCTCTCTGATCCATGCTCTTCCCAAGGACTTACAGCTCCTGCTCGACCCCATGGAGGGTGTGGGGTCTGCTGTGTGTGGGGGCGCCGCACAGAGAAAGCTTTTTTCCCAAGCAGGCCCTGGCCTGATCTTGCTGGGGACCTTTGCAGAGAAAACTCCCCAAGGGGGGTTGTGTGAGTGACAGACAGGTGCCAGCCTGTGGGAGGGAGGCCCTCTGCGCCATAATTTTGGGTTACGGCTGGGAGCTTAGTGCCCACGGCTGCCCTCACCGCCCCGCAGCCTGGGGGCCGGGAATGTGTGAGCCAAGCCTCCCACCGCCAATGCCCACTTCCCTCCGCCCCCAGCTCACGCTGCTGGTGGTCCAGGTCAGCATCCTCTACTACGGGGGCCACCTCGTCATCTCCGGGCAGATGACCAGCGGCAACCTCATCTCCTTCATTATCTACGAGTTTGTCCTCGGAGACTGCATGGAGGTGAGGGGCTGGCTGGGGGGGCGGGGTCCAGCGGGGAGAGACGGTGTGTGGGGAAGGGGGGTCTAAATGGGGTGCTCCAGGGTCCGAGGGGTGTGGGGCTTTCTTTTAAAGTAGGTAG
This sequence comes from Sturnira hondurensis, assembly GCF_014824575.4. Taxonomy (NCBI): domain Eukaryota; kingdom Metazoa; phylum Chordata; class Mammalia; order Chiroptera; family Phyllostomidae; genus Sturnira; species Sturnira hondurensis. The sequence continues at coordinate 3,198,036 of NW_028080037.1, forward strand.
GGCGGAGAACACCATAATACCCATAATGATAATAAACTAACAAGTGACAGCAACAAAGACTATTTCAGAAAATGCTCACGAGATGGTGAACACGATACAATATATAGATGACGTATTACAGAATTAACACATAATACAATGTACAGATCACGTATTATAGAATTATACATCTGAAACCTGTATAATTTCAATTAAAAATGCCAAGAGAGCCCTGGCTGGTGTGGCTCAGTGGATTGAGCAATGGCCTTCCAACCAAAGGGTTGCCGGTTCAATTCCCAGTCAGGCACATGTCTGGGTTGCGGGCCAATCCCAGTAGACAACCCCACATTGATGTTTCTCCCTCCCTTCCCCTTTCTAAAAAATAAAATTTTAGAAAAGAAAGGAAGGAAAAAAGAACCGTGACCCTGATACTAACATTGCCTGCCTCAATTCATCAGCCCAGTCACAGGACGCCAGGGCCTGAGCCCGGGAGCCAGGCGAGCCTGGGTTCGAGTCCTGGCCCTGCCACTTCCCAGCCGCGGGTCTTGAGGGAAGGTAATTGAGCTCTCCAGGCTGCTGTTTCCTCTTCAGGGGAAAAGGGGACAAGGACAGAACCCACCTGGCAGCATACCCAAAGTGCTGTGCAAAATGCACCATCATTATCAACACTTATATTGTGCACTATATCCATATGTATATATATTTTTTACCCAAGGAGAGGTGTAAATTAAGACCCATTTTTTCTCATTGAAATGGCCCAACACTGGCAGCTGACGGAGGAAGGCTACCTTCCTCTTCCACCATAGTAACCCCCCCCCCCCCGGACCCCGTGCTTTCTCCCGGGGCACGCTGCGGGGCATCGCTGAGGTTTAACTCCCACAGCCGCCAGCCTCTGGCTCCTACTGAATCAGTGTTTACTGCTTCTGCCCTCGTTTTTCCTCATTGTCACTAACGGGGAGATGGGGCCCCAGAGGCCTCGCACAGCCCCCCAGAACTGACGCTGCGTCCTTGCCGTCTCCGCACCGCTTCATCTCCTGGCACCTGGGGCAGGGGCGTCCCTGGCGTGGGGTTTCGGTGGGGCAGGAACACGTCTCCCGCCCCCCCCCCTGCAGTCCGTGGGCTCCGTCTACAGCGGCCTCATGCAAGGAGTCGGGGCGGCCGAGAAGGTGTTCGAGTTCATTGACCGGCAGCCGACAATGGTGCACGATGGGAACCTGGCCCCTGAGCACGTGGAGGGCCGCGTGGACTTTGAGGACGTGACCTTCACCTATCGCACTCGGCCCCACACCAAGGTCCTACAGGTGAGAGGGGCGCCCGAGGCCTGTCCAAATCCCCCTCTCCCTCATCCCGCCTCTTCCGGCCCCCACACGCTTCCCACATGCCAGGCCACGGCCGTGCAGCCGGGAATGGGCAAGGCAGAGTCCCTGCGAGCGGGCAGTTTGGGCTGTAGCTGGGGAAGGCGTAGTTGGGGTTGTTACCAGAAGGGAGGTGTGATGGAGTCACCTGCAGGGGNCGCCCCCCCCCCCGCAGTCCGTGGGCTCCGTCTACAGCGGCCTCATGCAAGGAGTCGGGGCAGCCGAGAAGGTGTTCGAGTTCATTGACCGGCAGCCGACAATGGTGCTCGATGGGAACCTGGCCCCTGAGCACGTGGAGGGCCGCGTGGACTTTGAGGACGTGACCTTCACCTATCGCACTCGGCCCCACACCAAGGTCCTACAGGTGAGAGGGGCGCCCGAGGCCTGTCCAAATCCCCCTCTCCCTCATCCCGCCTCTTCCGGCCCCCACACGCTTCCCACATGCCAGGCCACGGCCGTGCAGCCGGGAATGGGCAAGGCAGAGTCCCTGCGAGCGGGCAGTTTGGGCTGTAGCTGGGGAAGGCGTAGTTGGGGTTGTTACCAGAAGGGAGGTGTGATGGAGTCACCTGCAGGGGTGATCTAACAGTCAAGGGGGGCTTCTAGGAGGAGGCGACATTTGAGCTAACACCTGAACCAGGAGCAGGAGCCAGTCAGATGGCTCTCTGCGGATGGACTGTTGCTGGCAGAGGACACAAGTATGAAAGTGCTAATGGACGCTGGAAAGGACAGCCTTCCAGGACCTAGCAGTGCCCAGCCATGCCAGAGGGTCACCGACGGGCTGGGAAGGGCACCCACCTGTGTCCGGGACCAGAGCACTGGAGCCCGTGGCCCCACACCGCACCTGCATGTTCCTTGCAGAACGTCTCCTTCAGCCTGTCCCCGGGCAAGGTGACAGCGCTCATTGGGCCCTCAGGCAGCGGGAAGAGTTCCTGCGTCAACATCCTGGAGAACTTCTACCCCCTGGAGGGCGGCCGTGTGCTGCTGGACGGAAAGCCGGTCAGCGCCTACGACCACAAGTTCCTGCATCGCGTGGTAGGTGGCGGTCCTTCACTGCCCCCTCCGCCCTTTCTCTGTCCCAGCTTCTCTCTCGCCTCCGGCACACGTGGGGTCCAAAGAATAATCACCCACGGAGCACCCCCCCCCCCGCCGGAGCAGGAAATAGTGCTGGTGCTGGTGGGGGGGCACCCCACCAAGAGCAACGCCTTGCCTGCTTTTCCAGTCATTGTCATTCTCTTGCTTTTCGCTTTACCATCCCCGAGGGCCTCCCCGCCCACGCAGCTGCCTCCTGCCGAGGTTTGAACTTCAGGCTGGAATCCCGAGGGGCCGGGCGTGTTTGTCTGTGTCTTTCTCCTTCCCTGGACGTGATTTGTGAGTCATCAGTCTGAGGCTGTGGTTGTAGTTCGTTCATTGTCGTGCCTGGTTGGTAACTCACCGTGTAAACTGGTCATGCCCCATTTCTGCCTTCTGCTCTTCACGGATATTTGGGCTGCTTTCTGGTGTGCGCTGATACCAACGATTCTGAGGATTCCAGTTCCTCTCTGTTCCCTGGGGCGCACAGGCACCTCCTTGGCGTCAGTAGTTACGGCCACCGGGCTGGTGGCGCCACTGCCGAGCCCACCCACCATGGGTGAGTGTTCCCGGGACTCCACAGTGACGTCATCTCCAGTGCGTAAAGGAGGCTATTATGACAACACGGTTTTTAGTGGCCCTTTCCGAAAAGGGGCCTCCGCCCGTGCCGCAGCGCCGACGTAAGTGCAGTGACCCCGGGACTGGCGTGCAGGTTGCATGCTGCACCAGAACCGCCCGCAGTGAAGGGGGCGCCGTTGGCATCACCCACACACAGGAAATTGGTGGGAGCCCAAGGGTCGGCCCGCCAAGGCTCCCTGGAGAGTTCTGGATGTGGCAGAGGCCACAGTTTGCAAAATCATTTCACCCGGGTGCACGTGACCTGGGGGAGATGGCTGAGACGTGGTCTTGGGTTGGCGGCCGCCCCGGCCACTGCCCGCCGGCGCTGTTCAGACTTCGCTACTGTTAACGTGCTCAGACACTCAATATAATGAGACAAGGAACATGGTTGGTCCTGAGTTTTTGCCCAAGAGGGAGCTCGTTGTGGTTTTTGCCTTTTCCTCGTGACTAAAGATACTAATTACCTTTCCATAAGGGTGTTCCCCACTTGGATTTCCTCCTTGAATACCTTTTCTTTATTTTTGTCATAGATTTTATTTTATATACTTTTTTAGAGAGGGATAGGGAGGGAGAAAGAAACATGGATGTGTGGTTGCCTCTTGCGCGCCCCCTACTGGGGACCTGGCCCGCATACCAGGGTTGTGCGCTGGTTGGGAATCAAACTAGCAACCCCTTGGTTTGCAGGCTGTGGTCAAACCACTGAGCCACATCAGCCAAGGCTAAATTTAACATTTTAATTGTCATAAACCCAAAGCAATAAAGTGCAACAATCTAACCAGACTACTGATTATTCCGAAAATCGGTAATGAAGTCAGGCGTTCCCCTCCACCTCCCCTTCCGAACTCCACGCCGTGGAAGTCACCGGTTTTAGCAGTTTAGTAAACATCTCTTCCAACCCGTCTTCTATCTCCATGTACACACATCACTGTATAAAGACACGTAGATAGTTTAAGAAAAATAGAATCACACTCTGTGTGTGTGTGGCAATTCGACTTTATGGGTGCACTTTAATTATTTAACCAACCCCCAACTGATGGACAACTAGATGTCGGTGACGATGACGACGATGGTGACTGTGCTCTTTGCCATGTTATGATGCTGGCTCCATGCTACCGTTTTTGTTGGCTAAATTCCTGGAACTGGGACGCTGTTGGATGGCTCCTTTAAAGTGTTGTCACAGAAGGGAGGCAGGCCCTGGTGGCCGGGCTGTGTGGTCCCCTCCTGCCTCCCGGCGTGAACTGGATTCACTCACAGAGCGACGATGCTCCCCCTTCCCTTTCCCTCTGTTTTCCCAGGGCCAGGCAGACGGCGGGCTCTCTCCAAGGCCCAGTGCAGCGAGGGTAGCGGCCCTGGCCTGTTGGTCCCTGAGGCCGAGGGCTGGTGCGGAAGGCAGCCTCCTCCGCGGCAGGGAGATGCAGCAGCGGGGGCAGGCCCTGAGCAGATCTCAGACCTGAGACCCCTGGCTGGCTAGGTTCCTGGGGACAGCCAGCTGGACACGCTCCCGGCCCCTCATGCCCCTCCCCCCCCCCAGGTCTCCCTGGTGAGCCAGGAACCGGTGCTGTTTGCCCGCTCCATCACCGACAACATCTCCTACGGCCTGCCCGCCGTGCCCTTCGAGGTGGTGGTGGAGGCCGCGCAGAAGGCCAACGCCCACGGCTTCATCATGGAGCTGCAGGACGGCTACAACACAGGTAGGTACCTGCCCCGAGCCCGCAGCACTGCCCCCACCCCACCCCCGGGCGGCCTCCCGGTCCCCACTCTTCTCTGCCCTCTGCCGGACGGTGAAGGCCGCGCAGTGCAGGGACTGCGTTCACACGAGGAACTTTTTCAAGTGAACCAGTCGGTGGCATTTAGGACGTCATGACACCCTCTTTCTAGTTCCCAAACTTCATACTCTGCACGTGGCTTGTTAACACAGTGTCTTATGGCCTTGTCATGGGTGCCCGGAGCGCTGCCTCGTCCCCCTGTGTGTGTGTGTGTGTGTGTGTGTGTGTGCACGGCGGATGCCTCTCCTGCATCTGTGACGTGGCCATAGGTGTCCCTGGCTCTGTTTGGGGTCACGTTGGTTCACTTGTACTGAACTACCCCCCCCACCTGGGACGAAACCCCACTTCACTGTGGTGCCTAACGCTCTTGAACTTGGTTTGCTCCTATTCTGTTGAGAATTTTTGCATCTATGTTTATCAGGGCCTGTAATTTTCTTTTTGCACATATTTGGTTTTGGCTGGTGTCACAAAATGAGGTTGGAAGCGCAGCTGCCTCTTTGGCCTTTTGGAGTTGTTTGAGGAGGCCGTGGGTCAGTTCTTCAAACGTCCGGTGGCATCCACCTGTGACGCCTTCGGGGCCTGGCCTCCTGGTAGTCGGGAGTGTTTTGATTATTGCTCCGGGTTCATTGCTACTAATCTGTTCAGACCTTCCGTTTCTTTCAGGTTCAGACTTGGAAGGTTGTATGTTTCTAGAAATGTATCCATTTCTTCTAGGTTGTTTAATTTGTTGTCATATCAATTGTTTGTAGTGTTATTTCTATATTATGCATTGGTGTCAGGTGGTTTGTAGCATTCTTTAACAGTCCTTGTATTTCTCCGTCAGCTGTAACCTCTCTTTCGTTTCTGATTTTATATTTGGGCTGCCTCTTTTTTCTTTATAGTTCTGGCTAAAGGTTTATCAGTGTTGTTTATCTTTTCAAAGAACTAGCTTTTAGTTTCATTGATCTTTTCAATTTTATTTTATTTTTTTGGTCTGTTTTGTTTCCTTCCACTCTGATCCTTATTATTTCCTTCCTTCTACTTGCTTTGGATTTTGTGGGTTTTTTTTTAACAGCTACATGGTATTCCAGTTCACAAATTCTGTAATAATTTACTTGCTAAATAATTCACTCAGTGTCCTGTTGATGGACATCTGAGTAGATATTTTGGCTTTGTTGTTCACTTATTTTTTTTGGCAACAGGAGTTCTGTGAGTTGCGCACCGCCTGAGCCTAAGGCGCTATGCATGGGGAAGCTGACGTGTAGGGAGAATTTGCAGGGCTGGGTTTGCTGGCTCAGGGCTGTGCGTTTGCAATGAGGACCAGCGCACAGCACAGAGAGACGGAGAGACGCTGTGCCCTGTGGCCCATCCCTGGGAGCACAGGGGTCGCACCAACGTGCGTGCCCCTGGAAGATGGGGGAGCCCAGCTTGGTGTGTTACCAGACATTTGGGGTTTTACCAAATTAATGGGTAAAAATGGTTACCTTAGTACGCCTTGTGTGGAGCAGTAATCTCACACGCCTCTCGTGCCTCTCACAAGAGTGGCAGAGCAACCTTTGGAGAGTTTTGGAACTGTTGGTAGTTCCAGCGACGGTGCTTTGAACCACACTTCCCGAAGGGCGCGGTCCATGGCAGCAGGGAAAGTGGGGGCGGAGCTTCTTGCTGTCCTCCGCTGGGCCAGGCCTCACCACACCCCCCCTCACCGGACCCTGTGCCATGCAGAGACGGGGGAGAAGGGCGCTCAGCTGTCCGGCGGCCAGAAGCAGCGGGTGGCCATGGCCCGGGCTCTGGTGCGGAACCCACCGGTCCTCATCCTGGACGAAGCCACCAGTGCCCTGGACGCAGAGAGCGAGTACCTGGTGAGTGGTGGGCGGCGGGCTGACGCTGGGAAGGGCCCGGGGGCTCTCCCAGACCGCCAGGTTCCTCGACGACGAGAGTGTTTCGGTTTGAGGGTCCAGTCCTGTGTGTCCCTCATCTCTGTGGTCGACGCGCTCCTCGTGGGCACCAGGCACGACCCAGGCCCTGGGGCTGCAGCGGTGGGCGGAGCAGCCAGTTGAAGGCCCTGCCCCCATGGCGTTTTCACTTCCGGGGCAGACAGTCGCTAAACAGGGATGCGATCGGGAGTCCAATTTGAGACTCAGACTCCGTGGAAAGTGCAATAGTGACGTGACCGAGACACTGCGAGGGGTCGCCGTGGCCTCAGAGAAACAGCTGGACACTAATGAAAGCTGCAGGAGCAGAGGTTACTCAGTAGCTGCTGTCAGGGCTGCAGGGAAAACCCTCAACGGGCTGGTCGGCAAATGCAGCAGAGGGAGGGCTTCCGGGCGCTGGGGGCGGACCCTGCTGTTCCGCGCGCACGTGGGGCAGAAGAGGGGTTTCGACGATAAGCCCTGTTTAGTAAGCGTTCTCAGCGGGGAGGTCGGGGCTGGCTGGAACACACAGCCGACTCTCCTGGCTGCGCCGAGCACTTGGGTGGGTGGGTCACCCTGGGGACCGGGCAGTGTGCTGGGGAGGCCCTTCCGGAGCGAGGCCACCTCTCAGTGCCGGCTGGGGACGGAGTCACAGGCGCCCAGAGTCGGCAGGGCACAGCGACAGAACCAGGGCCGGCAGCTACCACGTGAGCGGAGACCCGGAAGGGGAGGCGGACACGGGGTGGGGGTGGGTGGGGGATCCAGGTTCCAGGGTTAAGGGCAGCAAGTGCCAAGGGGCCCAGGGCAGGTTCACAGCCCGGTCCAGGGGGTGAGGTGAGGACAGAGCCAGAGGGAGACAAGTGCCTCGGGCCCTCATCAAGAGTTTGGACTTAAAAAAAATAAATCGGCTTTATTTTTTAGGGCAGTTTTAGGTTTAAAGAAAATTGAACAGGAAGTACAGAGAATTCCCCCCCACACACACACTCACAAACTGTCTTATTGTCAGCATTTCACATGATCGTGGCGCCTTTGTTACAACTGACGGACCCGTGTCACTGCATTGTCACTGACTACAGCCCTGGGTCCACCTTAGACGTCGCTGCTGTGCGGGGCCTTCTGGGGGGTTTGACAAATGCAGTGTCATGCGTCTGCCACCAGCCCTAAGCCCCCCCGCGGAGTTTGGGCTCTATCCTAAGTGCAACAAGAAGCCATTGGGGGCCATGGAGCAGAACTGATGCAACACCTTTAAATTCATATGGGCAGTGGAACGGGGAGCTGGGCAGGAAGGCAGCAGAGGTGGGGAGATGGGACAGAGCGAGGTAACGGGACGGGAGCTACGGGATTTGCTAGGAGTTGGATTTGGGCCACGAGGGGTGTTGAGGAACAAAGTGCTGGTTTTCTGGGTATGAGCTTCAGGGCTGGCGGTGACCTTTGCCCAACGCCAGGGTCAGAGGCTGGGGCAGCAGGAAAACCAGGAGAGGACCATGCTGGGGTCCAGCTGCTGTTCACAGGGCACCACCCCTGTTGCTGGGCACTGAGCTCTGTCCCCATGGACAGAAGCCCAGGGGGCAGGCCCCAGCTTCACAAATGAGCAGCTGAACTCAGAGAGGTTAATCATCACAAGAAGGCAGCAGAGCTGGGCCCAGGCTGGTGGGGTGGGTGGTGGGTGGCCGAGGTGGCATCCCACGAGCCGGCCCCTCCTGTCCCCCCAGATCCAGCAGGCCATCCACGGCCACATGCAGAAGCGCACGGTGCTCATCATCGCGCACCGGCTGAGCACGGTGGAGCGGGCTCACCTCATCGTCGTGCTGGACAAGGGCCGCGTGGTGGAGCAGGGCACCCACCAGCAGCTGCTGGCCCAGGGCGGCCTCTACACCAGGCTGGTGCAGCGGCAGATGCTGGCGCTCGAGCCCGCCCTGGGTGGTGCCGTTGGCCACAATGAGCCACCGGGCAACAGCTGCCACAAGGCCTGACAGTCAGCCCTGGGCTCTCCAGCGGGGCCAAGGCCCCATGCCTGCCTGGCAGATGTACCCACGGAGGGCAGCCCAGGCCCACGGCACGGGCAGACAACCTGCCACATCCCTCGCGTCTCTGCTTCCTGCATCTTGCCCTGGTTCCCGTGCTGCCCCCTGCTGCCTGGGCAGGGGAGGAGCCGTGGGCCTGTCCCTCTGGTCTCCCGGGGCCTCCAAGCGAAGGTAGCACCACATTTTTAAACTAAGATCCTACCAGGTTTTTTTACCACTTGGTTTGATGGGCCCCAGTCAACTCCCAGGTTTCAAACACTTTTTCTAATTGGGGGTAACAGTGGGCAAGATCACTGAGATGTTCTAGAAACTTCTGAGCCAGGAGTAAATGACCCTTCCTAATAGCCTGGGAGAGGTCAGGGGGAACTGGGCTTCTACCCTTTGCCCCTGGAGAGAAGGGGCTTCCCTGTCCCAAGGAAGGAGGAACGAAGCAGGGCGGGGACTTTCTATTTCTCCCTCTTCCCAGCTGTGAGTCAGGCCCTGGGGTTGGGGGGGACGGGGAGTGTGGAGGGCACCTGTTTGTTTGACGCCCCCCACTGCCCTGCTGAATCTAAGCCAGTCTCACTGTGAACCACTGTGAACCTCAACTGGGGGAGTAAGGGGCTGGTCAGGCCTGGCAGAGCCTCGGGGTGACTGGCCCTGCACCCAGCTTTGGCCCCCTCCCCCGTTCCCCACTGGCAGGCCCTCCCCCCCACCTCTGCTGTTCTGAGGCCCTTGGATGTTTGGGAGCCACATTCCTTTCCCTGGTTGGTGGACGGGGTGGCTGCAGAGTCCAGGGTCTGGCTTTGCAGAAGGCTGTAACATGGAGAGAACCTGGTCAATAAAGTGTACTACCTCTGAGCCTGACTTCTGACCTCTTCCTGGTTAGGTTTTTCCATCAGACCCAGCTCCTGTGCCAGGCGGCTGGGGGGCTGGGTGGGAGCCCACGGACCTCACAGGAAAGGCTGCAAGTACAACATCAGCCTTGATGCCCGAACCTAAGAGCCTCCAGGCCCAGGCAGCTGTCTGGTGCAGCCCAGGGGACCTTGGACCTTGCTCTGGCTTCCCCTTTTGCTTTCCCGTTTTTGCTAGGCTCAGAGGCCTTTCTGTTTTATCAAAAACCCAATCTGCTGCAAGCCTGAGGATAAATGCCGCCATGGTTCCGTGTCAGTAACCCGTGACCAAAGCGGGAGGGGGACCTGGGGCCACACGGGAGGTCAGGTGAGCAGACCTTTAGAGGTTCGCAGGCAAGCTGGAAATTCCAACTTTAGTGTGAGATCAACTGTATAGATTGGCTCACATTATTTTTACAAGATGGAGGATCCAATGAAACCCAGCCCTCAGTGGTCCTCTGCCTTGGCCCTGCCCTCCCAGCTGCCCAGCCTTCCCCCAACCCCGCCCCTCCACCTGGTGGGTTCATACTCCCCCTCTGCCACCCCGTGCCCAACAATCAGCTTCAGACCCCCCCCTCTGCCGCAAAACCTGAGCCCACATGGTTCCCAAGATGCAGTGGGCCCCTCTTTAGAAAGTAGGTAGGACTTTTACAACGGGTGGGCAAAGGTGGGCTTGTGATCGTGAGTGACATGCTTCTGAGTCAGTAAGGCTATTGACTAAAACTAGTTAAAACCTGTGTGTCTTTCCCACCCAGACAACTGTAAACCCGCTCTGGCCCAGCCCCAACATTTGTTACCTGGGAGTGCTTCCAAATTTAGAGCCTTGCCAATCCAAACACACCCTGCCATGCCCCGTGCCCCCTCATGGCAGCTTGTCATGAGACCCAGGGGCATTTACCACAGCTGGGGCCCCAACACCGGCCCTCACCAGCCATGAAATGCCAGCTGTGTCCGGTTTCCCAGCCTCTGCGCCCACGGCCATCCCCTGGGCCAGGATCCAGCCCAGGGCACCACTCCGTCTCCAACGATAGACTCTGAAAGTTGTTTTCACAGTAAATTCAATAACATTTAAACAACAATATTGTTCCTTTTGTGGTAAAATGGACATAACAGAAAATTTCCCATTAGGGACATCCCGTTCATTCGTGGTACAGCACAATCATCACCCCGTCTCATTCCAGGACACGTTCATCATCCCCCCCCAAACCCCGACTCTGTGAGCAGCCCCCTCCCACCCCCGCCCCCGCCCCCACCTCCGGCAGCCTCCCGTCTGTCCGTCCTGTCTGTCTCTGTGCACGTGCCTGCTCTGGACGTTTCCTCTTCACGGAAGCACACAGCATGTGGCCTCTGTGTCTAGCATCTCTCACAGTGTCACGTTCTCGGGGCCCACCCTGTGGCAGCGTGCGCTCGGTCCCTTTTCACGGCGGAGTCACAGTCCACTAGACGGCTGTACCACGGTCATTTGTCCTTCATTCGCTGATGGACACTTGGGCTGGCTCCGGCCTTGGGGATCACACACAGTGCTGCTATGAAGGTGTGTCCTTCTGTGTGGGTGCGTGTTTTCAGTTCTTTGGGGTGCAGGCCTGGGAGACAAGCTGCTGGGTCAGGTGGTCCCTCTGTGAGCATTTTGAGGACCTGCCAGACTGTTTGCTGCAGTGGCCACCCCGTTTGCATTCCCAGCAGCGCAGTATTAGGGTCTCAGTTTCTCCACATCCTCACCAACACGTATACTCACCAACACGTAGTTTCTGGTTTTATTTATTTATTTTTTTATTTATAGAGGGGGTAAGGGAGGAAGAGAGGGAGAGAAACATTAATGTGTGGTTGCCTCTCGAGCGCCCCCTACTGGGGAACCTGGCCCGCAACCCAAGCGTATGCCCTGACTGGGAATCAAACCAGTGACCCTTCGGTTCACAGGCTGGTGCTCAATCCACCGAACCACTCCAGCCAGGGCCTATTTTTTTTTAAATTATAGTCAAACTAGTGGGCATGAAGGGGATTTTCAGAGTTGAATTTTTCTGTTACGATTAATCTAGTAGACACAGCTGCCTTCCTCGGGCCTGGCCCCCGCACTAGGCGATCATTGCAGTCGGAGCTCGGGGGCTGTGGGGACCCAGAGCAACCTGAACCTTGGTGTGAAGACCCAGGGGCAGGGAGAGGGCAGAGCCAGCATCACGGGGACGGGGGGGGCGGGGCAACCCACACAGGTGCACGGGGTCCCGCGCTCAGAAGGGTCCCGCGCTTTGCTTCCTGCCCTGCAGCTGCTGCCTTGAAATTCTTAATCATGTTTGAACAAAGGGCCCAGCATTTTCATTTTGCATCAGGCCTTGCCTGCAAATTAGGCAGCGTCTCCTGGGTGGTGGTCCCAGCTGGAGGCAAGGGGCCGGAAACGCCTGTCCCCACCACAGCTGTGTCTTTGGCATCTGGGGCATGGGGGCTCACAGAATTCTGGAACCAGCTCTCTGTCCCACCCCCACCCCACCCCCGGGTCCTTACCCGGCATCTGTCACGTCCTCCTCTCCCCTCCCGCAGCGCGCCCTCTTTCCAGCTGGTCCCTGGAGCTGTTAAGTGTTAGGTGGCAGATGGGTCTTTCCGAGCGGCTGGTCGCTGACCCAGAGTGTGCGGGCTGGGAGGAGGCTGCTAATCCGATTTGGGGGCACAGTCAGAGCTGACAGCTCCAGGGACAGAAGCTCAGGATGTCGGGGTGCTGCTCCCCAGCTGCAGAACTGGGGAGGACGCTGAAGGTGGGCTCTTTGGGGCCAAGCATCCACACCTGGGCAGCAGGAAGGACGGTCCCTCTGTGGCGTGTCCTCGTACCCATTGCACGGTGGCTGTGCCAGGGCTCTGGCCTCACCTTCTCCTCAAGTCCCTGAATCTGCTTTTCCCCCCAAGTCTGTCTGAGACCCTCCCCACTGCAGGGAGCAGAATCCATAGCTAATGGGCCTAGAAATCCATCTGTCCCCTCCTCTTTGCCAGGGCAGCCTGGTGTCAGCGAGCAGGAGGTGGCCGGCACAGGGATGCTCCACTCTGAGGCCAACCTCCATCACGGCCCTATACACCAAGTCTGGTGCACTCAGAGGAGTACACAGGCCAGAGGGGGACGTAAGTGAGTAAATGGGACATAAGTGATCAGATGTGAGACGTTAGGGAGCGGTGGGGACTGTGGTGAAATGGAGACTTCATTCCCCCTTAAAAGGGCCCTGCTGCTCAGCCCTGCCAACTTCCACCATGAGGAAATGTGTCCTAAGTGGGGCCTGGTTCCACAGTTTTTCACAGGAAGTTGGTCAACCACGTTTTGTAATCTTCCGGTTTTAACTGGAGGCATCTCATCTCATTCAAACTTTGAAAAATACAAACCAGACGAACAGAACAGGTCCTTGGGCTTCTGGCTGGTGACCTCTGGTTTATACCCACCACCTCGCTCTGATTATCCCCTCGATTGTTTCATGGGCACGAAATGCTGGCGTGGGTTTGGGGGCTCAGAGGCCCTCCTTCTCTGCCTCTGAGAGCGTGTGGGCTGGACACCCACTTTGGACAGCAATTCGCTTCATCTAGTCAACAAGCTGAGATGAGCAGACTCGACCTCCCCACCCTCGAAGTCTCCTCTTGGCAGCCCCGAGAGCAAATTCACAGAACATAAAATTCACCTGTTGAAGCACTCTCGGGCCTAGAATGCAGTGGCTTTTAGCACATTCACGGCGTTGTGCCACGCTCCTCCTATCTAGCTCCAGAACATTCTCACCGCCCCAGGAGGAAACCCGCCCAACCCCCCATTACAGTCACTCCCCAACCCCCTGCCGCAGCCCCAGGGCACCACCAGTCTGCCTTCTATGTCCCCATCCACGGTATCGACTTTGCACCTCTGGACCGTGCACAGGCACAGAACCCTCCGCCGCGTCCCCTTGGGTCTGGCTTCTTCCCCCATCACGTGTTCAAGGCCTCCCGGCTGGAGCCTGTGTCAGGACTTGGTTTTGGCGCAGTGACATTCCCTGGTGCGGCGACACCACACCGCGTCCCCCTGTCCCCCTGTGGGTGAGCATCTTGGTTGCTCCCCCCTCCAGCCAGCACGGGCAGGGCCTGAACCGTAGCGTGTGTGGCTTCCATTCCCACTTGTCTCGGGTGGCCTTGCGCGGGAGGGGCCTGTCTAAACCTTGTTTTCTCCACAGTCCTTGGTGAGGAAAACAGGGTCCTTCCCTAGCAAGCACTCCATGTGGACACACCCCAGAAGCTCCACCAAGAATATTATGTATTACAAATTATTCTGCCGTACGTTTTTTAAGGAAAAAAATTGATTTCATGACCTACGAATGCCTGAGGCCGGTTGAACACCACCCGTGTGGGGTCCGCCCACCCCAGCGGGCTCTGCAAACCCTAGACACAACCGCAGGTCTGCTGCTGCTGCTGTTGTTTTTAAAGTGTGGACAGGACAGGTGGCGGAATGGTGTCTGGGACGAAGGGACAGAGAGACAGAACTCGGATCTGTACGTGCCACCGTGGACACAGCTCAGAGAGAAAAACAGGCTGTGGAAGGGCCACATGTAATGATATAGTTGGTTGTTGGATACACAGAAAACAACACCCAACCCACTCTGTGGATATGGAGATTTGTAAAGTTGGAGCCCAGACCTGGAGGCTACACGCTCTACCCACGGTGGGCGGTGGGAGACCGTGGGGGCCCCCCCCACGCAAAGCTTTCTTCCTCCATTAGGGACAAAAGTAGGTGCAGAGCAAATAGAAGAGACTCGAACGATGGTGGGCGCATGCGGGTTGTTCTATTACTAATATTATTATTTTTAAATTGTACCCATTTTCAAGAGAGAAAAATAGCAATTGATTCTTGGGTGTGCCCTGACCGGGGAATGAACCCACGACCTTGGTGTACAGAGATGATGCTCTAGCCACCTGAGCTAACCGGCCAGGGCTGGTCTGCTATGCTACTTTCCAGCATCTCTGAACATTAGGAATGTCCCTGGCGGTGAGGCTGGAACCCACAGTTTGGGGGAGATGCCCGGGGGAGGACAGTGAGCACCGTTCTGGCCACTGGTGCTGAAAACAGAAGGTGGAGGAAAGCCGGCCCGCCAGCCGGGAGCTTCTCCCTGAGGTCCTCATGGGCACCCGCATGCTCACGGGCCCCCGCATGGGGGGCCTTTCTGACCCCCACACCGCGGCCCTTGGCCAGTGCACTCAGCGACCACAGACAGGCTGACCGGTGTGTCCGATTCGCCGCCCACATTCCTCCCCGCCGTCGTCCTTTTTTCTTCCTTTCCTTTGCAGTAGGTCAGGAAGGGTGACTTGTTCCAGCCCAAAGGATTGCTAAATCACTCTGGGAAGGATCAAGAAAGAGACTTCCGCCCTGGCTGGTGTAGCTCAATGGATTGAGCGTGGGCCTGTGAACCAAAGGATTGCAGTTTGATTCCCAGTCAGGGCACATGCCTGGGTTGCAGGCCAGTTCCCAGCAGGGGCACATGAGAGGCGACCATACATTGATGTTTCTCTCCCTCTCCTTCCCTTCCCCTCTAAAGATAAATAAATGAAACAGTTTTTAAAAAGAGACTTCCCTCCCTGTTTCTGTTCTTTGCTCAGACCTGAGTCACCCCAGGGTGGCCCCAGCTGTCACACAGTCTCAGCACCTCACCTGAGATCAGTGACTCAGCAGTGATTACTATTTACTGAGCGTCCTGGCCCTGCACCAGGCTGCGGGTCGCCTTGGAAAATAAGAGGCACGGGTCCCTACGTTTTCGTGGATCGGGAGCCCCAAATGGCGAAAAGATGAGACAGCATTTGAGCCCTGGCGATCAGAGAGGTGGCGTCTGAGCCGAGGGCCCAGTGGGCAGGAGGCGCCAGGGAGAAAGGGCAAGCCAGGCCAGCGTGGCGGTTCCTCCCAAGGTTGAACTTGGTGCTCTCATAGGACCCAGCAATCCCGCTGCCAGGAATAGACCTCGAAAAAGCAAAACATGTCTGCGAAGAAACTTGTTTGTGACTGCTCATTCCAGCTCTGTCCATCACAGCCTGGAGGTGGGAATTGCCTGAAAGTCCCTGATGGGTAAACCAACAGGGTCCGGGCCTGGAGGGCTGTCCTTCCGACAGAAAAAGGAAGGGTCCTGGCCCACGCCACGCCGCGGACGGAGCTCGGAAACACCGAGAGATGAGAGAGATGCCGGACACGGTCGGCTGCGTTTCTGTGGGATTCCTTTCCTGTGATATGTAGACAGAAAGCAAGTTCAAGTTGCGGAACACATGGGGAGGGGCAGGGGGAGGGGCTGCCGTGGAGGGTGAACCGTGTTTTTAGGGGACAACGAGAAAGTTTTGAAAGTCGAGAGACCCGGTAGTTGGAAGACGTTGCGAATGCACTGATACTAACGGGTGTGAGCACTCCGAACGCTTAACTGCGTGTTGTGTGAATTTCACCTCATTCTTTTAAACAAGATAAGAGGCAGGGGAAAATGGATGCAGGCAACAGTTGCAAGTACAAAGACCACACTGGCTGGGGCAGAAGCGTGGGTAGGGACCGGTGTGTCTGTGGCTTCCAGGAGGGTGTGTGACTTCTTCCCCTAAGACTGGAGAGCGCTGAGGGTTTTGGCCAGCTGGGACCTGGCCCCTTCTCTGGTGGTGTATGGAGAACCACCAGACTGGTCGCCCGGCCAGAGAGGCAGCAGGCTCCTCGCTCCCCACACCCCACACCCCACTCTGTGAATGAGGAGCAGCAGCCTGGGCTCGGAGAGCAGAGGGGTGATTGTTTCGTCCCCGGGCCTTCCGCAACCCTTACTCAGGATGTCCTGCTGTTATTTATAACTGAAGGGGCCCTCGGGTTGCGAAGGCTTCGAGAGACACTGAAAGGAATTTCACACGCTGTGTGTGGCCAGAGGCGGCCTGTGACTGGCCAGTCAGCAGGGCCTTGGGGCAGCAGTAGGAGCCCCAGATAGATCCGCAGCAGAGCCCTTCACCTCCCCTGGCCCCGAGTCCAGGCGCATGCCTGGGGCAGTTCCAGACTCCAGGACCGGAAAGGGCTGACTCATGGCACTTACATAACTAAGTCCTGATCAGCTGCCAGATAAGAGTCTCCTGACCTCTGACCCTGAGTAATCCAGCTTTTCTGGACCCTGGCCTAGAGAAAGGGCAGGCGTTTTCCAAAGGGGAGCTTGGCTGGAGGCCAGACTGATGTGCGGTGGCTCTGTTCAACGGTGGGCTTTTCAACAACAGGGACGTGGCTGATTTGGGAACATCATTTGTGCTTCACTGCCTCCAGGCAGTCTCCCCTGATTGCTCACTACCCCAGTTGGCCTCCTCCACCCTCATTTATTTGACCTGACACTATTTCTCTGGCGCGTGGCTTGCTCTTTGAACATACTGAAAGCTTCCGAAAGGCACGGCCCATGCCTTTTCACACCCAAGGTCCCCACATAGTAGGTGCACTCCTTGCTTATAGTAGGCGCTCTAACCACCAGACAAAGTCATCCATCTCCCTGCCTACCCCGTATCTCCCTTTTGATGTCCCCAAGTCACCTCAGACTCATCGGGGCAGAAATGCAGCCTCAGAAGATTTTCCTCCCAAACCAGTTTTTCTGATGGCCAAGTCCATCGTCGTCATCAGCAACGGCCTGGCCCACAGCCCGCAGGCCCACGTAGGCCCACATAGGCCGGCTGAGACCTGCAGGGCCATCAGCTCAACCTGCAGAATCCGACCCCCTTCCTCCGCCTCCTTGGCCCCAGGAGGCCGGCATCTCCCCAGCAGGCTGCATGAGCATCTCCCAGGGCCCCCCAGCTGCCCCCTCAGGGCCCACCCCCCACACAGCCGCTGGTGAGGGCTTTCCTTCCTAACTAGATTTTCTTCTGGAGAACAGTGTCAGAGGTGTGCAAAACTGCGAAGACGATGCAGGGAGTGCCCGTGCACCCTCCCCCAGCCCCGTGACTCGCTTCTCTCCTTGGTGTGGTCCTTTGGCCCAGACATCGGTGTGTTATTACTCATGAAAGTCTGCACTCTATCCAGATTTTCTTCCTGTTCCCCCGATGTCACGCTTCTGCCCCAGGATCCCGTCCACATTTCCTCAGCCGTCCCGTTTCCTCTTGGCTGTGACAGTCCTCTGACATCCCTTGGGTGTGGTGACGTGGACAGAGCCGGCGGCACTGGTAGGGGACCTGGTTGGTCGTGCCCTGCGGGAAGCTGATGTTTCTCAGGACCAGACTGGTTTGCGGGAGGAAGGCCACCGAGGCACAGTGCCACTCTGGTCACCTCGTGTCGGAGGTTCAGACCGTCATTAGGATTCGTCACAGCCAATGTTGACCTTGGTCCCTGCTGAGGCGTGTGTGTCAGGACAGGGGTCTCCGCCGTGAAGTCACCCGTTTCCCCACGTTTACACTGGCCTGTCTGGGAGGAAGCCCCGCACAGCCCACTCCTGGGGAAGGGGGGAGGTCCAGAACATCAGAACTGGGACTCGGCCCCTCTCGTTCCCGTGGCCGAGCCCCTAACGACGTCTCTCCTCACACAGGCCACCTCTATCCCCACCTCTGGGCTTGTGTGAGGCTCCCCCCACCCCACCTGCATCACCCCTCCTGCCCCTCAGTCCTCTGCTCGCTGCTCCTTCTCGTTCAAATCTCTCTTAGCTCACATGTCACTGCCCCTGGGGATCCAGGACAAACGCCACCCCATGCTCTCAGGCTACAGGGCCGTGGCCAGGCAGAGAGTGGCCAAGACACGCCAGGACAAGACTGGCAGTGCCCCAGAGCCCGCGTGGGGTTGGTGGGGCCACCGTGCCTTCTGAAGTCCACATGGTGACCTCACAGTGGCCACAGTTGTGTGGGGACAGTTACACCACGGGAAGCAGCAGGCACCACAGGCCAGGGCCCTCATCGTTCCGGCAGCTGATGGCTGACACTTCCCCGGACGCCAGTGAGGGACCTCACTGAGCCCAACCCCAGGGGACGGTGGAGGATCTGTGTGGATGCTCAGCAAGCTGGGAAGGGAACGGACCGGGGAGAGGACATTCCTGAGAAGCTGTTGTCCCAGGCCCCGCCCACCTGCAGATTCCCATCAGCTGGTCTCCCGGGGCCCTGACGGCTGGGGCCTGGAGAGCCTGGCGGAAGCAAACAGGCTCCTCTTCAGAGGGCTGGTCATTCATTCCAGGCCTTGAGATGACCAGCCTGCCGTGGAGGAGAGTCCAGTCCACAAGGAAACAGTGGACAGTGAGCAAGAACTGGCAGGAGCAGACCCGCCCCGACCTCAGACGCCCGCACGATCCAGCTTTGATTCCAACGTGGTCATGCTTATCTCATCTGGAGAAACTTGCCGTCAAGCTTAAGAGTGCTTACAGGGAGTGAAGGGCTATGAAAAGCTACACAGGCCCGGGGCCAGGTAGCTCTGTTGGTTAGAGTGTCATCCCCCATATGCCAAGGTTGTGGGTTCAATCCCCAGTCAGGGCACATGCAAGAATCAACCAATGAATGCATAGATAAAGAAACAACGAATCAATATTTCTCTCTCTTTCTCCCTCTCTTTCTCTAAAATCAATCAATAAAAAAACTTTAACAGAACTTCCAAAGAATCAGAGCTAGCAGAAGAAATTATGCAGAATGCAACACAGAGAGGCGAACGAGATAAAAATAGCAAGGAGAGAAAACGAGAACGTGAAGATTCCACGAAGCGTTTGTTATACATTTGTTTGGAGATTCAGACAGAGGGGCTGGGGAGAACGGGGCGGAGGAACCCTGTGAAGAGACAGCTGGCCGGGGCTTCACCCAGAACTGACGTGCGGACGTCGGCCTGCAGATCGGAAGGGGCCGAATATTTGCTGAGTAAGTGACTGAGAGATCTGCCATCGGTGGGCCCTGCCCCCCCCTCAGTGTGGGCCGCAGTGAGTGGGAAGCCCCCTGCGCTCTGTCCCCGGCAGCACGAGTGGGAGCCAGTCTGTGGAACTGAGAGCCTGGGGGTGCTGTGCCGTCTCGCACCAGATGTCTTCCGCCCGCTGCTCGGCCTCGGCTGTCTTGCCTCGCCTTCCCAGCCCTGCCGAGGTTGAAAATAGACAGGAATGCAGCCCCACTGCTACTGAGCTGTGATGAGCCCAGCCTGCAACCCTGAACTTGCCCCTGGGGGAGCAGGAAGAGCTAAACCTGCTTAGCAGTCTCCCTGTCCTGGAACAAAGGGAAGCGTTTCAAACCCAGAAAAAAAGCCACCCAAGCACCCTTGCGGCCCAGAGGGAAGGAGGCAAGAGGGTCCGGAAGGGTTCGTGACATCACTGCTGCTGTTCTCTGTGTTTTGTGTCAGCGGCCCCACACCCAAGGCCGCAGGGTCCACCGCCCCGAGCGGTGCTTTCCTAGAAATACCCTGCCTTCTGTCTGCTGCAGAGGAGCCGAGACGGCAGTGAGTCCCATTTCCCAGATGGGAGCATGGAGTTCCAAGAACAGAGTGAATTGCTCCTACTGCCCGTGGGCAGCACCCAGGTTCTCCGGGCACCAGGCCCAGGCTGTCGCTGTGCCCGCTGTGTAGGGCGTGTGCCAGCAGACGCTGTAGGGGACGGTGGTCTGGTTCTCCTGACCCCAGGAGTTTGCAGGTACTTGGCGCAGACAGATCAGACCCAGGTGGAAAGGTTTCAGGCAGCTCACAAGACAGAATGCAGATTCACGGGCCGGCATTGCAAACTCACAGGTTGGCAGGGCGCCGAGGGGACCCGTGGGTGTCGCGACGAAGCCGGGCATCGCTTCGCGGCCCTTTGCTTCACAGACGTTGCAGTTTTTACCCACGGGAGGCAAGACTCTCCCCCCGACCCCGCTGGTGAAGGGTGACCACTGGCTTTACCGGGTGTGCTGGACCCGACCCGAGGTCTGCTGGACGCGTCACACACTACAGTACGGGCGAACCTGGAACAAACTGTGTGACGTGGGAGAAGCCGGACACAAAAGCACCATCGGGTGGGATCCCACTTACGTGAAATAGCAAACGGACACAGTCACGTGCAGAGTGTGGAACAGAGGGGCTGGAGGCCGGGGGAGGGGAGACGGGAGCTGTTTACCAGCCACACGGTGTCAGTCTGGGGGCGCGAACACGTCTTGCAGACAGAGGGCGGTGGCGGCACGACCGTGTGAATGGACTCTCTGCCGCTGAACTGCGGGTTTGAAAACGGTCATGAAGGTACGTTTGAAGTCCTGTCTCTTTTACGACGACACAACATTTTTAAAAGTGGTGAGTAACTGAAGTAGCTCTCTAGGGATTAGTAGAGGTGGATCTCAAAGCAGAGAAAGAAGGACATCCCATACATGATGCCATTGGAGTTTTATTTTTAAAACGAAAGAATCCAGCCCTGGCTGGTGTGGATTGAGCACAGGCCTGCGAACCAAAAGGTCACTGGTTCGATTCCCAGTCAGGGCACAGGCCTGGGTTGCAGGCCAGGTCCCCATTAGGAAGCCCTTGAGAGGCAACCACACATTGATGTTTCTCTCTCTCTCTTTCTCCCTCCTTTCCCCTCTCTATAAATAAATAAAATCTTTTTTAAAAAAAGAAAGACTCCAACCAACACAGCACTAAACATGCCATGCGTTCCTACGTGAGAGACTGCGATACTCTGGTACCACGCACCTCCAGCGGAGGCTGAGCAACCCCAGAGGAAGAACAGAGAACCGAGTTTGGGGGTCGGAGGAGACCATCGGTTGGGATCTATTTGTTTTTACCGGCGGGTGGGGTGGCAGGCTGAATAGTAGCCCCCCGAGAAAGGCCACACCCTGACCCCCAGCTGCTGTCACCATGGCCGCCTGCGGCAGAAGGGGCCTGGCAGGGGCACTTCGGTCAGGGGTCCTGAGATCGTGGCAGGGTCCCCTCGGGCAGCCCGAAGAAGTCACAAGCGCCCTTGAAAGAGGGAGGCCGGAGGGGCGGCGTCTGAGGCAACCTGGCCGTGGAAGTGGGGCTGGGAGCGATGTGCTTTGAACACGGAAAGCGGCCACCAGCTAAGGAGTGTCTAGGCCTCTGGAAGCTTCCAGAAAGGCGAGGAAGCAGATTCTCCCCTTGCACACAACCTTCAGAAGGAGTGGGTTCAGCCAACGCCCTCGCTGGAGGGCTCCTTGGTTCTTGGCATCCGGAACGAGAAGAGAATAACTTGGTTTAAGTTGGTGTGGTTCGTGCAGGCAGGCGGGTTCCCGAGTCACGTGTGCGGTTCGACCTTAGAGAAATTATAAAACTGCAAGACGAGGGCTGGGGGCAGGGAGCCCGCTGCGGTGGGGCAGACAAGGCAGCCCCTCTGGTAAGAAGAGAGCGGACCCCATGGGCTTCCCCAAACGGGGGAGCTGGGAGCCCACCGGGAGGGCTGCGGGAGGCGACCGAAGCGTGAGGTGACACAAGGCTGTTAGCACGTGCAGAGCCTCCCACCCCCGCCCCGCCCCGAGGCACCAGGAGGTGTGAGCAACATGAATTTCCATCTTCGCACATTTCCTGTCAAAATGACACATGCAGACCTTCACAACGATGACAGAGTTCCAGATTTAGGGCCCGATTAACACCTTCTGCTGAGAAGAAGCTTTATTTTAAAAAAAAATAACTGCATGGAATTAAAACACACACACACACACACACACACACACACACACACCACTCAAACTATGTTTGGGGCTAAGAGAGGAAAAGTCCCCTTGGCCGGTGTCTGCCGTGTGCCTTTGGAAGTGTGTAGGGGTCAGGGGACATTAGCCCCGCACTAGCCCCTGGCAACAGCCACATCAATAAACAGTTGACTCATCTTCTTTAGGGACAGGATTTCAAAGCGACAGATCCTGGGTGAGCTGAACACGATCGCTTGTGCTAGGGTGCGGGGGTGGCCGAAAACACGGCCGCCTGACGCCTGACGGCGCTTTGAAAAGGATTCAGGGAAGGGAGCATGAGAGGCTGCCAAAGACGACTTCTTTTCCTCTTTCTTTATTGTTCGCACTTGGTTTTATACCATTTTAGGCCTTTTAAATTGAACTCATCAGGGGTAACTTCGGTCAGTAGAATTATGTAGGGTTCAGGGGTTCAATTCTATAAGACAGCATCTGTGGGTTGTACTGTGTGTTCCCTGGCCCAAGTCAGGTCTGTCTTAGGAACCTCTTGAATACTAAAAAACAAGGAGAGTCTGGCTCCCCCTGCCTCCCCCAGGAGGGGCTGTGCCTGTCAGCGTCGATGGTGACAAATCACAGTGACAGTACACACCTCTGACATGAGGGGACAAGAACGGCACTTGGCCTTGGTGGCCTCCCCGCCCCACCCCCCGCCACCCCAAACCCACGGCCCCATCTGGTCCTGGGAGGAACGCCAGACAAATCCCAACAGAGGACCACCTGCGACATCCCTGCGCGGCCCTCCTCGACTCGGTGGAATCCCAGGGAAGCCTGGGATGTGGCCACGGCCAAGAGGAGCTGAAGGAGACAGGATGACCAAAGGGGACGTGGTGTCCTGGACGGGATCCTGGGACAGAGGAAGGACATGAGGGGGAAAGTAAGGGAATCTAAATAACGTGTGGACTTTAGTCAGTAAGGAAGTATAATATGGGCTCCTTAATTGTGGCAAATGCGCCTATTATAGGGTGTTCCTAACAGGGGACGCTGGATGGGGGGCAAGGAGGAACATTCTGAGCCATCCTGTTGATTTTTCTGTAAATCTAAAACAGGTCTACAAAATAAAATTGGTTAAAAATTAAAAAGTGGCTCAATTTGATTTTGAGAAAATTGGCCTATGCGTACGCTCAGAGGTACTCGAGAGTGTGGACAGAGGGTTCGTTGCCGAGTTCCTTTTGGAGAGCGGGAGACCTCAACGTCTGGGACAGACCCCCCTGGAATACTACACAGTCGTGAAAAAGGATGTTGTGTGGTGGCAAAAACTGAACAGCCAGGGGCAGGACAGTAAGCCCCTGCTTCTGCTAAGTGGAAAGTCACCTACATATGTGCGTGTTTATAGAGACTTCGAAAAATTCCAGACAGAAAGACACTGTCCATGTGGTCCCCTCTGGAATACGAGATCGACTGAATTTGTTTGTAACATTTCAGCTTCTGTCTTTACCACTGGGACAGTTTTTTACAGCAAACACTTATGTTTAAGTGTTTGAATGTTTGTTTGTGTATTGTGTCATAAAAGAGGCCAGATTTTCCAAAAGAGATAGAAAATTATATCACCCAGGTAAGAAATGAGAGATGTGCCCTAGCTGGTGTGGCTCAGTGGATTGAGCACAGGCCTGCAAACCGAAGGGTTGTTGGTTCGATTCCCAGTCAGGGCACATGCCTGGATCACAGTCCAGGTCCCCAGTTGGGGGTGCACACATTGATGTTTCTCTCCCTCTCTTTCTCCCTTCCTTCCCCTCTCTCTAAAAATAAATAAATATGATTTTAAAAAAAGAAATGAGAGATGCAAATTACTCCTAGAACTAAAAAAGAAAAGGAAAAAAAAACCCTGTAAGTTTCTTTTTAAAGCTACCACCTTGAGGAAGTTTCGGTTTCTCCCTCCAGAGCTCTCAGTGCGGTGCCTAGAACTTGCGTGTCTGGTTTTACCTACGAGCAAGTCAACTCAGACGTCACCACCGCTGCTCAGAAACAGCGTTGGGGCTCGAGGTGAAGTTTAGAGCTGCATTCGTTTGATGGTGCACGAACTTGACCTCCTTGGAGTCGTCAGGCTTCATTGCAGATGCGTTGAAGCACAGAACGGCCTGTTCTTGCGGCAGGGTCAGGGCACCACGGGCCAACCCATCAAAGGGTCACTTCCGTAAGCCCCTTCCGGTGATGAAAACCAAGTTCTGGGGTTCGCACGCATTTGGGGTCCTCTGGAGGGCCCACCTGTGAGAGTCCTCTTCAGGGACACCAACGTTACGCGATGTTACAGATGACTGTCCCTGACCAAAGGGAGACAAAAGTAGCTTCCTTACCTCCTGTTTTTACTGGCCAGTTTGGTGCAAAACAGAACTGGTTTGGGCGAGAGATACGAAGAGCGGAGCAAACATTTAAAAAACTTAAAAAAAAAAACACAAAGATTTTATTTATTTTTCAACAGAGGGGAAGGGAGACAGACAGAGAGGGAGAGACACATCAGTGTGTGGTTGCCTCTCATGCAGTCCCTAATGGGGACCTGACCTGCAACCCAGGCATGTGCCCTGACTGGGAATCGAACCGCAATCTTTTGGTTTGCAGGTTGGTGCTCAATCCACTGAGCTACACCAGCCAGGGCTGGAATTCTCTTCTTAAAATAATTCGTGAGAGGAGAATTTTAGCGACATTGAGGTAGGGTGTTTGGAGGACAACAGGCTGTGACAACTTGTATTTCTCTGTGTCATGGTGCATGAACCCCCAAACTTTTACTCACTGTGGGTTTACTCAGTACATAAACTTGAGGCTTATGAAGTTTATTTGGGGGGGGTGACCGTTTTGATCTTTGCACTAACATTCAATAAAATTTTTCCTGAGATCACCAGCAGCTGCTAAAATGAATCTATATCCATTTTCTTTCTTTTATTTTCATTCAAGGAAAAACGAAAACAAA
This sequence comes from Sturnira hondurensis, assembly GCF_014824575.4. Taxonomy (NCBI): domain Eukaryota; kingdom Metazoa; phylum Chordata; class Mammalia; order Chiroptera; family Phyllostomidae; genus Sturnira; species Sturnira hondurensis. Next base: position 3,223,082 of record NW_028080037.1, read on the forward strand.
AAGTCTTGCTCCACAAGCATTGTTGTAACTCAAATCACACACAAAAAAATTGTGTCTATGGTTCTGGCCACCAACAACGTGAAGGTTTCATCTCCTTGCTTTTTGCTGATGCACAAACCTGACTCGTCCGTGGTTACGATCACAACCCAGACGGGCATTTCTCTCTGCCTTTGTACCTGAATATGAACTCCTACTGGTGTTTGCATTCTGCTTCCGTAGTCTTTGTTTCTCGTTTTAATTGGTTGGAAAACATACTGCAGATCAGATTTGCCACAGTTTACTTAACCATTCCCCTCACCTTGGTCATTTAAACGATAAAGAGCTCGCTGCGGGTGCCACCTTAGTGATGTTACTGTGGACCCAAATGCACCCAGGCTTAGCCACTTAACAACAAATACTCAGGATCTCCCCTGGTTTCTGAGAGTCAGGTACCAGGAGCCGGTGAGCTGAGTGGTCCTGGCCCAGGGTCTCCTCTGAGGTTGACTGGGGACCGCTGCCTGGGGGACTATGCTCCTTACCATGCACACTTCTTCCTAGGCTGCTTGGCCATCCGCACGGGGAGACAGCTGGGCCCCCCCACAGCGAGTCCTGTGAGAGAGGGGGCGTGCACAACCGAGCCGAATCCGGGGCGCAGGTGGAGTGTCGCTGCTCTCACTTGGAACAACACGAGAGAGGGCCACTCCGGGCGTGACTGCCCGGGGCGGGCCACCTCGGGCCCATCTGCATCCCAGTCCTTTCTCCATCGCTCTCAAATCCTCCATCTTTGATCTACTGCACAAAGACCTTTTTGTTGCAGGAAAAATTGACCACAGCCTTTACAGACCGAGACGTTCAACTTCGCTCATCCACAATTCTCTTCGAATATTACTTCCCGGGTTGTAGTGATGAAGAAAGGTTAACTTTATAGGTAGTAATTAGTTTCTGGAACTTTTTAAAAAATATTTTATTTATTTATCTTACAGGGGAAGGGAAGGAGAGAGGAAGAGAACATCAATGTATGGTTGCCTCTCATATGTCCCTGGGAACTGGCCTGCAACCCAGGCATGTGACCTGACTGGGAATCGAGCTGCGATCCTCTGGTTTGCAGGCCATGCTCAATCCACTGAGCCACACCAGCCAGGGCTGTTTCTGGAACTTTTCAGACATCCTGCTGTGGACCTGTACTGAGTGAGAAAGGAGGCAATGCACATCTTTCGAAGCTGACTTTTTTTGGTGCAAGGAACACTGATTGAAAAAAAAAAAGAAAGAAAGAACCAGGATGGCTGTTGTTTAAAAAAACAAATAAAACAGAAAGCAAGAAGTTGACACGGACACGGAGAAGTGAAAACACTTGCGCGCGGCCAGTGGGAAGGTGAAATGGAGGGACTGCTGCATTCGGGGCACCCACCTGGGCCGCAGGTTCAATCCCCGGTCTGGGCACTTACAAGAGGCGACTGATCGATGTTTCTCTCTCACATCGATGTTTCTCCCCCTCAAACCAATAAACATATCCCCAAGTGAGGATTTAAAAAAATAAGTTAAAGATATCACGGGACCCAGCCATTCCCCCTGTGGACCTATCCGCAAAAGAATGGGAAGCAGGGACGCAAACAGGTGTCTGCAGGCCTGTGTTCCTAGCAGCTTTGCTCACCATGGACAAAGGAAGGAGGCGCCCAGATGCCATCGGCAGATGAAGAGATGAACGGCATGTGGGCCCTGCAAGGGACTCGCACTTGGCCTTGAAAGGAGGGACATCCTGACCCAGGCTACAGCGTGGATGAACCCTGAAGACAACGAGGTGGAGTGAGCCAGTCACAAAGGGACAAGGGCCATAGGATCCCCCTGGTGCGAGTCCCCAGGGTAGTCAAGTTCATAGAGCCCAGGAGTAGAAAGGGGGATGCCAGGCCGGGGGAAGGGGACATGGAAGCTATTGCTCAATCAGCGTGGAGTTTCAGTTCTGGAGGCAGATGGTGGTACCGGTTGTGCAACACAGGCTTGCGCGTGATACCACTGAGCCGGGCCCTCACGGCAGCTTCAACGGTGAGTGTGACATTGTGTGTATTTCATGACAATAACACCGCAACGAAAGCAACAACGCTGGGTACAACTTTGGAGAGGGATTTGGCGATGTCCCGTCGGGCTGAAGACGTGAACACCTTGACCACCGGCCACCGAAGGAAGGGTTATGGGGAAAGACCGTTTCCGGCTACACAGACCAGCCAGGACACATTTCAGAAGCTTAATGTGGGTGGAAAAAAGCAAAGAGCAGAAAGATGTCTGTATGCATCATTTTTATTAAGTCTATGGATTTACTAAGTTTCTGGACCTGGGGGCTTGGACTACGCTGTGATGTTTACTCCCTAACCCAGTAGAGTCCTTGTTGTATTCTCAATCTCTCTCTCTCATTTTGTATGACTGAAATAGTTTATTGAACCCCCCCACAGGAATAAAAATTTACAAAAAACCCCAAATCTAAAACAGCCAAACCTCCCATCAAAATAAGCAAGCTTCCTGCACTTTCCACCTTTGTATTGCACCCACATCCCACCAACCTTAAATATCATTTTAAAAACACTGCTCTCTATTTTCACACCTTCTCTCCCTCTCCGAAGCAGGGACTGCATGTAAAATGATTTTTTTCCTTCTTGATGACTGGTGCTTAGGTCACATGGGGCATTTAGACACCAGCAGATGACAGTGACCAGGCTGCTGACCTCAGGCTGCGTGTCCGGCGAGGGGCCGGGCTGCTCCGCCTGCCGCCCTGAGGAGCCGCCCCTCCCCTGCTCGCCCACAGTGGCACGGCCTTCGTCACAGACACCTCGTCACCGGGTCACCACGTCGCCTCCCAGCTCCTCAGACTGGAAAACATTCATGAATAATCCTACTACCTTGCATCAGAAAGAAAGAATGCCGATCTCAAGGCTGCAGATTTGAAGGCTCAGCTCTGTGAAGCTTATGTCCTCTTTTTTTTTGAAGGGTGCTTTCCAAATAGTTCCTGGGGTTGTGTAACACGAGGCTCATTACTGGGGTAACAATGCCTCCATTGAGAGACAGGCACTGGCACCTACATATAGCGCCCTCCCTTTGCCAGGGCAGAACCTGAGTTAGCCCGCAACTGTTCCAGGCAGCGGTAGGTACGCAGAGAAACTCAGATACAGTACTGGTCGACCCGAGAAAAGGGGGGAAATGTACACGTCCACCTATGCATTAAACGGATAGATTTGGCACTAATTCAAGAATTTTTCTGTTTCTTTTCTATTTTCAACCCCTTGTGAGAGCAACAAGAAGCTTTGGGGCAGCAGGAAACAGGATTTTTTTTCTGTGGTTTGCCCTGTTTGACTAAGGAAGTGGTGAGCGACTCAAATAGGTCCGTGGCAGAAAGCAGGTTTGAGAAGAGGCATGAAAGAACGAGGCAGGCTGAGCCGTGAAGGGCTGCGTTGGAACCAGGTGTGTCGCCGAGAAGCCGGCTTGTTCTCGGTGCACGTTCTCGGCCAAGTCACCTGGCCCCTCTCCATTCTGGAGCGCTCCGACCCCTAACCTCATCCTCACCTTCCTTGGGGGTTGTGAGGAATTTCTGGACATCCTCAGCCTCACAGGTGAGAATTTTCTGGAAATATAGCTACTATGTCCAAATTGGCAGGTCCATCTTTTTCCTGGAGAGAAAAAGAAAAAAAAAAGGAACTGAGCTAGTATCTCGACCATAAATTTGACTTTCTACTCCCCCTTCCTCTTTCTTGTTGCCTTTCCTCTTCAAAGCCACCTTTTTTTTAAAATTGATTTTTAGCGAGACAGAGAGAAAAACATCGATTTGTTGTTCTGCTTAGTTACGCATTCACCAGATTGATTTTTGTAGGTGACCTGGCTGGGGATCGAACCCGTAACCTTGGTGTCTTGAGCTAACACTCTAACCAACCGAGCTACCTGGCCAGGCCTCAAAGCCACCTTTTTGGATCAACTATAACAAGTTCAAAGGAAGAAAACTATCGAACACCATGAAAACTTTTACTTGCAGATAGCACAACAAGCTTCGTCTAAGTTTCCTCATTTTTTGACAAACGCACGCCCTTAGTCACGAGAGGCTGGGAGGAGAGAGGACGGCGGGCCCAGCCCAATGTATGGATGGACAACTCAGACCTTGTGTCCCACAGACGGCGACGCAGAAGCATCGTCCTCACACACAAAGCGCCCCAGTCGGCCAATGAGCAGCCCCTGAATGCCTGCACTGTGTTCAGGGCCGAGTTACATGACCAGCTCGGTGTGGCACGATGCCGGCCTGGTGGACGCCAGCCTGGGAGCTGGACCTGCCAACTAGTTCATTTTGGAAACAAACAAAAACAAACTTCCTCTCTCCAGGGCCTCAGTTTTTTTCCGTGTGAAATTAGAAGGTTGCCCTGGCTGGTGTGGCTCAGTGGATTGAGCACGGGCCTGTGAAGCAAAGGGTCTCCAGTTCGATTCCCAGTCAGGGCACATGCCTGGGTGGCAGGCCAGGTCGCCAGTGGGGGACACATGAGAGGCAACCACACATTGATGTTTCTCTCCCACTCTTTCTCCTTCCCTTCCCCTCTCTCTAAAAATAAATAAATAAAGTATTTTTTAAAAATGAGGGGCCTGCAGCGGTGGATCTCAGACTTAGGTCCCCTTCAACAACTGTGGCAGATTTCAAAGCAGGATGAGTCCCCAGGCTCTTGGATCTCGGGCGACTTCCAGATAGCCGGGGAGACAAAGCAATCACATCCGATACGGCATCACTTCTGAAAGGGCACAGGCTGGCCACCTGGATGTCCAGGCGCCTTCCTCTGAGTGGGTGCAAAGGGACCGCGAGCATGGGTCCCTGCTCCTGGCAACCCAGCCATCCTGGTCCCCTGCCCCGTCTTTGGACATACCAAGCTCATCCTTCCCACAGGCTGCTCTGGCTGCCTCCGGGCTGGTTTGTTAGCTCTGCTTAGAGGCCACCTTCTCTGAGGGGGCCATCTTTCACTCTCTGACAGTCTTCCCTCTTAGCCTCTTTTAAAAAAGAAAAAGATTTTATTTATTTATTTTTAGAGAGCAGGGACAGGAGGGAAACTTCGAGGTCAGAGAGAAACGTGAATAGGTTGCCCCTCACATGTCTCCAACGGGTACTGGCTGCAACCCAGGCATGTGCCTTGCCCAGGAATCGAACCTGGGACCTTTCCGCCTTTGGCTTTGAGGGCTGACACTCAACCCACTGAGTCAGGGCCGGGATTCCCTCTTGTTCTCTTATTTTAGCATTCAGTTCCTTCTTTAGCCTCTCCCAGCTTGTAGCCATTTGATTTGTTTGCTTCCTGGCTGGACTGTTAGCTCCCCACAGAAGGCATCCTTTCTCTCTGATGCTGGACGGTGTAACCCAGGGGTGTCCAAACCGTGGCCCACAGGCTACGTGTGGCCCAGGATGGCCATGAATGTGGCCCAACACAAAATCGTAACCTTACTTAAAACATTATGAGGTTTTTTTTTGTGATTACACATGTCAATGTATTTACTTCGAGGCCCAAGAGACACCCCTGGAACCCAAGCCTAGTCCACACGCGGGTCTCCATAAACATTTGTTGAGCGAAAGCCTTGGTGGCCCCAGGATCCGGAGAAGCCATGAGGTCCCTTCTGTGGGCTCTCGTGGGCCCTGCTGGGCTTGGACGGGCTGCAGAGGTAACTGCCTTCCTTCTGTCCCTTTCTCCGGGTCTTTGAATATCTTTTCCTTGAGGAAAGGGCTCTTATGACGTCATCGTGCGTGCCCTGGGGTCAGTGACATCATCGCCGCCACTCCCTATGTCAGAAGCTGGTCCCACGGCCCCTTTCCCTTCCCTTAGGAACCCCCAACCTTCCCAGAGACACCCCAGCGACGCCCGCGTCCCTCCACGTGGAGGGCCGGGTCCGCCCCCACCCGCCAGGCGATGACGTCACGCCCCAGGGCTGGCGTCACGTGTCCCCCCCTGTCGGGGGCGGGCTTTGAGGGCGGCCCTTCCGGTCGGCGGAGCCTGGCGGCTGGAGCAGCGGCGGCGGTGGCGGCGGCGGTGGCGCCGGAGACTCGGGGATGGCGGGCGCCGCGGGCGAAGCCCGGTTCGCGGGGCTGTCGCTGGTGCAGCTCAACGACCTGCTGGAGGACGAGGGGCAGCTGGCGGAGATGGTGCAGAAGATGGAGGAGGTGAGCCGCCGCGCCGCGCCGGGAGTGGGGGGCGGTGAGGGCGTCGGGGGTGAGGGAGCCGGACGCGGGCCGAGCGGGGAGGAGCTCCCTGAGACGGGGCTTGGGGGCCGAGGGGGCCGTGGTCGGGGGTTGGGGGTGGCAGACCGGACCGCGGGCGCCGAGGGCTAGGTCTGGGCAGAGGTTTGGGGGGAGCTTCGGGGGAAGGGGGAGGGATACATGGAGGCTGGGGCGGTTATTGGGGTCTGAGACTGGGATTTGAAGGGCTGAGTGAACCAGCTGGGCATGGACTTCAGGAGAGCACTTGGGGGGTGCCGCGGTGACCGGCGGGGGGCCGAGCGTCTCTAGCTGAGCCCGGCTTCGGTTGTGAGATGAGCTTTGGGGCTGGGCGCGGGTGTCGGCGGTGGGGAGGCCTCGTTCAGACTCAGACAGAGCGACACGGGAGGGGTCTGCGGAGCTGAGCGATCCCGGGGATCAGAGGCGACCCCTGGGGTTGACTGAATTTGGGAATGGCCCTAACAGTTATCCCAGGGGTGTGGGTGGGCTTAAGGGGGGTGGCAGGACCCCTTTCTCCGTAAGAGCTGCCTTCCGCTCCGCGAAAGAAGGGAATGCCAGGCAATGCTGGTAGAGGGTGACTTTGCCTTAACGTGTCTTACTCCACCCCCCACCCAGGAGATTTCCTGGAGCTGACAACCCACCCCCACCTCTTTGATGGCTCAGGGCTGCCTCCCTTCCCACGGCGTGGCTCTCCCGGCCACTCACTTGACCCTGTGCTTCCGCCTCCCCGCCTTTTGAACTCTTTCTCTGAACCGCCGATCCCGTGGGTCTGGGACTTGGCCGAGCAGGTGGACCCAGGCTGAACCCCGCTCTCCGGCCCATCCACCATTCCTCCTCCTTTGTCTCTGAAGTCTGAGACTTCCCACGCCTACGGGGCTGAGCCAGCCTCTCACCCAGAAGCCCGTGGCAGGGGGGTGGGGGTCGGGGAAGGGGGGCACTTTTGGCTTTCTTTCCGAAGAGGGATTGTTCAGCCCCGAGCCAGCCCCCTTCAGAGGGGCTTGTCTGGAGGTTGCACATTCAAAATGCCTGGAAAACCCTCAACAGATCATTGTCTGGGGCTACAGAGAGGCCACTGTAGTAAGATGGTATCAGTCTTTCCGTTAATAAACCCCTTGTATTCGCTGGCTTGTAACTTGGCACATAGAACGTGGCTCCGAGGTGCAGTTTACCCCATTATGGTCTCCATGTGGCACTTTCCATTTCAGAGAATAATAAGTGACAAAATCCATCTTTCTCGACTGAATGAGAGTTTCATGTCTCTACAGAAAGAAAATCTTTGCCTAGTTTCTCTGCCTGGCAGTTGCCAGGAGACCTTTTGTTGGTTGCCGGCAGGCATGTTGCTGGTGAAATAATGAAATGCTAGGTGTGTTTTCTCCTGAGAGACACAAGCACTGTGCTTCTGTTGGTGGGACATTAATAGAAATAAGCTACCCTTGAGTGGAAGGAAGACTGTGGAGCCGAGCAGTTCTGCTGACAGGCTGTGAGGGGCCTCCCTTGTCCCCTCTGCCTACGAAACTGGAGATCCCTATTTAAAGGGAAAGGCAAATTAATCTAGCAGGGTTTCTGTGTGTTGTGGTTTGGGTTTTTGTTTATTTTTTTAAGCAAAGGTGACCTTCATACCAGAGGATCTTGTACAAATATTGGGGACTGGCTGAAGTCCACTTGACTATACCACGTAGTTCAAGTTCATAATTCAGCAGCGGTTTGTTCTCCAGGGTGTAGGGCTTTTGAGTGAAACCAGGAAGCAACGCAAAGACCAGAACACCTTAGCCAGGCAGCTCACCCACCCACAGCCACACTCCAAGATCCTGTCGCCCTTGTCCTGTGTAGCGAGCAAACGGGCGTCCCACGAATAACCGGCGTTGCTGGCCGCCGTAAATGGCTCAGCGGCTGACATTACCTCGCTGGTTTATTTGGGGGAGCTTGTGAGACAGAAGACAATACTTTGTGAACTGGACACTCTCCACCGCATGGAGCGTTCATGCTTTGCTGGGAGAGAACAGGCTGTGGAATCATGCCGTCCCTCCCGCTGGCCTTGGCTGAGTCCCAGCGCTGTGATTTCGGGGAGGCACTCCGCCTCTCCCGTGGCGGATGAAGGATGCTGGGATTGGTCTTGTTTCCCTGAGCTGAGGTGTAGGTGGCAGCAGAGGGCGTGCTCGGCAGCGCCGTCCTGTCTTTTTAGAAAGAGCGCTGGCCGTCACTCACACAGCGCATCCTGACAAGCCAACAAGGTCTCATTTCCAGAAGTCTGAGCACATTGTTACTGGCCATCGGCCTAAGAAACACTTTTCCCTTTCTGTGGTCAGCATGCTCCAGTGTGTCCTGGTCGGGATCGGACAAGACGGTGCATAGGACAGGCCTTTCGCAGCACAGTCTCTTAACCTGAATCAAAGGCTTTTCTTTTTAATTGGCAGAAGGCTGTGTTTCAAATTGCAGAGTAGGGCTCCTCCAGGCCCGAGGGGCTATTTTGTGGCGACTGGGAAGTGTGGCTGGGTTTCGAAGGCGTTCGAAGGCGTTCGGCGGTGGGTTTAAATGCAGCGGGCGTTGTGCTGTGTTAGTTGCCGCGTGCGCACTCGGGAGCTGCTCCGGCATCAAGGTCTCGGCGGAGCCGGGGCCACCTCGCTCCTGGGTCTGGCCCACGTCTTCGCCCTCTCTGGGCCCTCTGTTCATTCTGCACCGCGTCTCCGTGGTCCTGTGGTGGTTTTTCCTGGTGCCATGGGCTGGTGGTTCACATGCACACGTTTTTATTTTTGTTTAAAGTTATTTTTACATGCCAGTGGAATGCACCGCCGGTCTCTTTAGGTCCACATGAACCCCAGTGAACTTGCAGGGCGCTCCCTTAAAAGGAACTGTCGCTCAGGGGGTTGGGCAGCTACAGGTCCGGTCACTTCTCCCCCTGCGCTTTTGGGGAGGTGCTGATTGGCTGGTGCTAAGGATTCAAATTCAGGACCTGTTTCCATGGCAAGTGAGAAGCCCCCCCCTGCCAGGACACCGAGGGCCCGAAACACAGACGGTGTTGTGGGAAATAAAGTGTGGTCTGGGAGGAGCTGTCCCCTCCCTCGGGCGTGTTCTGGGGAGCTGGAGGGGGGCGGCTGCCAGGCTGCCATGGGACTGACTCAGTGGCGAGGCTAATGGGCAGGGGAGGGATGGGCCTTGCTGTACTCGGGGATACTGGGCGGCCCGGGTGCAGGAACTGAGAATCGCACTCTCCCCACGTGCGTGGCCCGTGTTCGTTCCTGCTCGTGTGGTGAGGCTCCTGCCGTTGTGTTTCAGCCTCCTGCTCTGCGGACCTGTGACTTTAGCTTGCGTGAAAAATTACTGTGCCCAGATTGTTTTCTGGAATTTGATCTGATTCTATCTCTTTTTTACTTGTAATCCTCACCTGAGGATATGTTCATTGGTTTTTAGAGAGAGAGAGGAGAAGGGGGTGGGGGAGAGACATCAATGTGAGAGAAACACAGATGGATTGCTTTCCATAATCACCCCGACCGGGGGGGCGAACCCACAACCTGGGTGTGTGCCCTGACCCAGAGTAGAGCCCGCAGCCTTTTGGTGCACAAGGCGAGGCTTCAACCAACTGAGCCGCCCAGACAGGCCGATTTTCTCTTTTTAAGGGAGGCATCACGAGTGTTGTGTAATCTTATTTCAGTTCTTTAAACTTGGTGCTTCAGTTCCTGCACTGTGAAGTGGGGGTAGCAGCCCCGCTGGCCTCCCGGGTTCTCGCCAGGCACCGTGGGGTCTCCGGAGAAGACCGGCCCCAGCACGGAGGAAGCCCTTGGGAGAGGCTGGCGCCCCTTCTTCAGCGAGAGTTTTCAGAACTGTTAGACTGGTGTAGTAGAAACTGTAGAAATTCAATCACTCACAGCATTGCTCTCTCCTTTCTTTGCGTTGATTACAAGTGCCGTGTGGGTGGCAGAGGACGGAACTGACTTCTGGCACCAGCGGTGTGGCTGGTCAGACTCCCCAGGGGCAGCTTCCTCGTTGAAAATGAAGGGGATAATGAGCAGTGACCCACCTCAGAGAGTCGTTGCAGGGATTCAGTGGGACCAAGCCCACTAGGCGCTTTGCATGGTTCCGTGGCCCCAGGCGGGCCCTCGGCCGGTTTCTGCCGGCAGCGAGTGTTGCTGGAACGAAAGGCATGGACGGTATCTCCGCTTCCTGTTCAGGATGGTTTTGTGTCCGCTCCGCGGCTCCGGGTCACTGGCTCTGCCAGGTGTCGGAAGAGAAGGAAAGACGACAGGGCGCAGCCCACGCTGTGTTTGGGGAGGAAGCCCACCTCCCAGACAGACGGCTGCCATGGGAGAGTGAGCGCTGGGGCCCGGTTGGGGAGGTGCAGGGAGGCCCGGGCTGGGTCCCGGTGCTGGCCGCCCAGCCAGGGGAATGCGCCCCCTGCCGCTGAGCGAGCGCCCCTGCCCCCAGGACTGGGTGTTTCTCTCCCTGGGTACCATGGTGACCGGCAAGGATGGACGGGACAGTGTGAGTGCAGGCACAGAGCAGGAAAGCACGGGACAGGTTTTGTGACTCGTGAGCACTGTCCCCTTTCGCCAGATCAGGTGTGCTTATGAGTGGGGGAGTGATAGGAAGCGAGGCGGGCAGAGGCAGAGTGCCAGGCTGCGGGCCCGTGGTGGTGAATTTGGAGGCGGTGAGCTTCCATCACTGTGGAGCAGAGGAGTACTTTAGGGGGACGAGCTGGGCAGTAGCGTGGGCTGGATGGGCACGGGGAGGGCCGAGCAGGCCAGGCTGAAGGCGGGACGGACGTGCGGGTGAGAAGGACAGAGGACTGGGACTCGGGTGTGGAGAGGAGATACAGGCCAGCTGTGCACTCGCATCTCCGTGTCCTGCTTGCCGCAGGGACCTCAGTGGCTTTGCCTTCCAGGGCTCACCCCACCTCCTCTGTCACTGACACACGGTTCCTGAGCCTCTTTGCGTGGCTCTTCCATGGCACTCGGTGCACACCGTGTGAGTCCTCAACTTCCCCGAGCCCCGCCTAGCCCGGGACACGCTTGTCTCTGGCCCCACACCCGGCGTGCGGTCTGGCCCACAGGATGTGCCTCGGGAGTGCCACCGAGTGCGCCCAGATAGCTGGGCTTCAAGCAGACGTGAGTGAGAGAGGGGGCCAGAGGGGCCATCGAGACCCGTGAGGGACAAACAGGGCAGCTACACAGCACCGTCCGGCAGGCAGTTGGAAGTGCAGTTTGGGGCTGAGGGCGCCGACTCTGGGGGCCAGCTTCCTGCAAGTGGTCGCTGCAGTCAGGGGGAAAGGTCACTGAGTCTAATGAGGGGCGGGGGGCGGGAAGGGGAGCCTCAGAGGCGGGGACACGAGTGCACTGACCTCACACGGACAAGCAGGCATCCCGCGTCAGCGCTCGTGCTGGATGCGACTGTGCGGAGCGGGAACCCGGGGCAGTCTGAGCCCCTCGGCCATCCCTGCAGACCCACTGGGCGCTCGGGCTGAGAGCTCAGCGGCCAACGTGCCGTTCCTGGCCGTGTCGGGAGCAGGAGGTTGCTACAGGGGTGATGGCAGGTGTGGGGCTGTTTGTAAAGGCCATGTGGCAGACGCTGTCCCTGCGGGTGTTTCGGATCCCATCATCATTCTGGAAAACCGTCCCCCAGACGGTCTGAAGACAGGGAAGCTCTCTGGAGTCTTCATCGGCAAGAGCCACCGCGGACGGGACGGGTAGGGCAGCTTGGCCGTGACCAGGTCGCACCGCAGTCTGTCCGGCAGGGGCAGCTCTGGAAAGCGTGTCTCACGGAATCGTGGGGAGTGCTCGTGCCTGTGCCGCGAGTTGATGTGAAAAGCAGATGCTTGCACAGCCTGTGAGGACGCACAGTGGCCTGTAGCTGATGTTCCGTTCGGGTCAGATCTTCTGTTGTCCCCCAGGTTGGCGAAGGGCACCTGGAGGTTGCATTCATGTCCACGGCCAGCACTGGGTGGCGGAGGGACAGAGCCACCAGAAAGCACTTCCCAGAACTTGTCTGCTGGAGGCCGGGGGCACCTCTTCACTCACTCGGCCTACAGGCCTCACCTGGGGAATGTGGGACGTGAAACCGCTAAGCCACACAGTTTCCATTCCTTGGGATGGTGCAGGGTGGTATCTGTGTGACACCCTGGGTGACCCAGGATGGTGTCTGTGTGACACAGTGAGGCGGACACACCCTGGTGGGCGGGGAGACTGCAGGGCGTGTTTCCCAGAGGAGATGACTCAGGAGCTGGAGGGCAATCCCGCAGGTGAGGAGGGGGAGGGCTTCCTGGCGGGAAGGGCAGCGAGGGGAGTGTGCACTGGGGCCTGTTCCAGGCCTTGGGGCCAGGGCTGGGCAGGGCAGGGCAGGGCAGGGCAGGGGGGACAGGCTGGAGAGGCAGGCAGGAACCGCGTAGGTGGCCTGGTGCCTTCAGCAGCAGTCTGGGTTTAGGGGGCCAGTCAGGGGGTCCCTGGAGGATCCTGAGCCGGGGATGTGGTTTATGTCGATGGCTGAGACAGCCAGCGGGAAGATGAGCAGAGGTGTTACCGAACAGAGGTGGGGGGGGGGGGGCAATACTTGGCCCACCGAGGGACACCAGAAACTGCTACAGAAAACAGGGGCCCCTCCCAAGGACAGTATACTAATATCTACTGGGTCTTCTGTCCGCCGCCAGTTGGAAAGACATCTCTCAGTGCCAGAGATTTGTGAAAAGGAAACGAAATGTTTATTTAATGCTATTCAGGCCTAATACCTCCATTAAAATATCAAAGTCTTTTAGGGTATACACCCACCCACCCACACCCACACACATACCCCTACACACACACATACACAGCACTCCCTTCTCCTCCTGACCCAACTCCGGGTACCGTAAATCAGGAAAAGAGCACATGGCTGTGTTTCAGGTCGCTGGCACTGTGAGCTGTGTCGCTGTCCAGGCAGGATCTCCAATTAATCCAAGGTCATGCGGCACCTTCCACTGGCAAGAGTTCTTTGTCCCAAGTTCCAGTCAAAGTCTCTCCTGCTTTCCAGGCCACTCGGCCACAGGGAGCGCCCCAAAGCCGCGTGGGCCTCTTCTACCAAAGCTGTAGGGGTTCGCACTGCACCAAAATCGCATGTCTTTCTTTTTCACCTGGCCGCAGGGATCTCCATTCTGGCAAAGCTGCGTGGTTTTCCCTTTTCACCTGGGCAAGAGGGGACCCTTACTCTGCTGAAACCACGTGGATCTCTCTCTAATGGCTGCTGTGTCTGGGTTTAAATCCCTCGTGCCCATCTTCTGTACCCCTATTTCCGACTCCTCCCACGCTCAGTTACACCTGCCAGTATTTCTGTATTATTACAAGTTTACGGGGCTGCCGTTGTGAGTCTGGGCAGGTGTGGCCCCATGTCCTAGAGCCAATCTCCTCCAAGCTCCCACGCAGGCGCAGGCGCTGTAACTCAGGGGACCCGCCCCCAGTTACATCTTGGGGGGGAGTGACTTCATTCCCCTGGCTCCAAGCCTGGCCACAGCCATTTAACATATCCAAGTGACCCGCCAAAGGCTATAGATATGTTAAAATGATCATGCAATCGATTAGCCGCAAGGCTGTGGCTGTACAAAAAAGCCCTTCACATTCCGGCTCCATGTGTCCCTTCCCCCAACTCACACCTGTGGGGGAAGGGGTGAGGATATTGTATATGTCTCTCCAATATTCCTATACAACTTGAGTTCTGGACAGCATTCCAAATCCCCCCCCCCCCCCCCGGCTGCACCCTGTATCAGAGGGGGATGAGACCAGAAGGCCGGTGCATCGGTTGCCAGGCCGAAACGATCGGTAAGAAGACCTGCCTCTGACGGCTAGGGCTGGGCTCGGCGCACAGCCGGCCTTGCTTTGCCTGCTGTGCAGATAACACTGGGTCACACGGCTAATCTGTCCCTGCAGGTTTCAAAGGCTGTGGGGAGGGACTGGCAGAGCAGGGGCATCGAACTCATCTTCCCCAGGGGCCACTCAGCCTCGAGGTCGCCTTCAAAGGGCCGAATGTGGGCTTAGGGCTGTATAAACGTGGCTACTCCTTATCAGTTAAGTGAGGGCTTGGCACTGCCCTGGCGAGACCAAACAAGGTGGAGGGCAGGCTTCAGCCGGCGGGCCTTGTGTTTGCCACCTGTGCTGTAGAGCCAGTAACACCGCCAAGAAATAAGAGCTAGGAAAACGGGAGGTAAAGGTTACGAAAAGCTGAACAGCCCTGGCTGCTGTGGCTCAGTGGATTGCGCGAAGGCCTGGGAACCAAGAGGTCACAGGTCTGATCCCCAGTCAGGGCACATGCCTGGGTTGCGGGCCAGGTCCCAGTAGGAGGCACGTGAGAGGCAACCACGCATTGCTGTTCCTCTCCTTTCTTTCTCCCTCTCTTACTCTAAGAAAAAACTGCACAAAAAAGGGAAGGCCACCTAGTAAACCTCGTGGTCAGGGTGGGGCAGGGTTGCTGGGAAACAGGACACAGCCTAACCTTCTGAAATGCCGGTTTCTTCATCTTTAAAATGGGCGCGTGACAGGCCCTGGCTGAGCCGCTCAGTGGGTCAGAGCGTTGTCCTGACACATCAGGGCTGCGGTTCCATCCTCAGTCCGGACACAGATGGGCTGCAACCAGTGGTCCATAGGTAAGTGGAACAACAGACTGATGTCTCTCTCTCTCTCCTCTTCCCCCACATCTCTAAAATCAATAAAGATTAAAGAGAATAAAACGGAAGTAATATGATACCATCCTTGATTTGAGTTGTTACGCGGAGGAAATAATAATGTCCGTGAGCGGTGGGAGTCGTGGGTGTGTTGAGTGGTTGGGCCGCGGAGGGCGGTGTTTCCCTGACTCCGTGGGTGAGTGGTGGTCACGTTGGTGGTCACGTTGACAGGTCCATGCGAGGTGAGTCTGGGAACCACTGGTGGAGCGAGAGGCTTTCATTTTGTCGTGTGTGGTGTGGCGCCGGCGTGCGGGACAGCTCCCCAGGGAGGCTCGGGACACGGTTGCCCAGAACCCCTAGGACCAGGTCCCGTGGGGTGCGCTCCGCTCCGCAGCGCCTCTTTGGGGGACACACGGGCCCCCTGCCTCCATTGCCCGCAGGTGCTGGGCTCAGCTGCAGCAGTGACCGGGTCTTCGCAGCGACCGCCTGCCGCACCCACGGCCGTCCTCACCCACGGCCGTCCTCACCCAGCGGGTCAGACCCGGGAAAACAACTGTTCTTTCCGTGTTTATTGGAGAAAGACCTTTCAGTGTAGAGAACTGGAGAAGAAAAGGAGTCAGATCTCATGCAGGGCCACCACCCAGAGGCAGACTGGGGACAGACACGTCACACGTCTCGTCCCCCCACCCCCCCGGGTCGCCCTGTGCGCGTGTGCACCCCCCGTGTGTTTTTCATCGCGCTCAGCGCTGGCTTGTTGGAGCGTTCTTTCACGATAGTTTTCACGTTCACGTGGCCCCTCGCCAGGTGGTTGTGTGATTCGTGTGACCGTTCCCTGCTTATTGGGTATTTAGCTACTTTTTAAAAAAATATTTTATTTATTTATTTTTAGAGGAGAAAGGAAGGAGAGAGAGAGAAATATCAATGTATGGTTGCCTCTCATGAGTCCCCTGCTGGGAACTGGCCCGCAACCCGGGCATGTGCCCTGACTGGGAATCGAACTGCGATCGTGTGGTTCATAGGCCCGCGCTCAATCCACTGAGCTACACCAGCCAGGGCTTTAGCTGCTTTTTTTTTTATTTTATAAATTATATTGCAATTAACATTTGTTGAACATAAATCTATTAAAATATCCACATTCCGTTTCTCTGAAAACGACAGTCTCAAGTGTCCGGCCGCTTCTTCTGGTTAGCGCGGCCGGCTGCCTGCGTCAGGTGTTAATCAGGCGGGTTGGGTCAGGGCCCTTCCGTAGGACGACTGGTTCTGTGTTGGTTGATCTCTGTCTTCATCCACAGACTTAAAAAAATCCCATGATCGAAACAGGACTTTCTCCTATTGAATGGGAGAGGAATCATTTTAGTCGTGTGAGAGAGAGTTTTGTCTGTGAGATGAATTCCCGAGTCAGGTGTTGGAAACTTCACGTCACGGTGCCTTTGAGATGTGAAAGCAAAATTGTCGGGACACGCAGCCTTGAAGACAAACCCAGGCTCCGTCCGTCCGTCTGTCTGGGTAGGCGTTTTCTATTTGCACCTGCGTAGGGGGCTGTCCCAGACCGTTCCCTGTAAACCGCGGTTAAGAGGCGGTGGAGAAGAGGGAGAAACCCTAAGCTCTTGCCAACAAACGAACGCTTTGTTGACGGTCGGGCCAGGAGCTGGTGCTAAGAAAAGCCGTTTCTAAATGCTGTCTTCCTTGGGGCGGCCCTGTTGGGGGAGGGGAGGAGGGTCCGGCTTCTTAATTGCAGTGTCAGCTGGGCCCTGGCCTCCCTGCACTTGCGTATGGAGGCTGGGCATCAGCCCTGCCTGTGCCTTTCATGGAACACAGAGAGTGACCGTGACCGTGACCGGGCATTTCTGCCCCCACGAGACAGCTGCCCCGCTGCCCAGAGGCCGATGTGTTTGCTCCCAGACCTGGTTGGTCTGGCTTTATTGCAACAGTAATGAGATGATTTGATTAAATACAGTGTGTGGCAACCGCCGGACCCCAAGTGCAGAGAGTGAAGAGTGTGAGCCCGGGGCTTTGGGACGAGTCCCTCAACGGTGATTCGCCAGAAGACTGGCTAGTGTATTAGGGGCAGACTTGCCGGGGGGCGGGGAGGGGGGAGCGGTGCTGTGAGTCCCAGGAGGACTCCGCTCCCCCTTGCTTGTCTAGCATGTCTCGGTTCTGCACGTGAAATTGTGGGGTCTGGGGACTCAGCTAACGGGCGCTTTCTCTGAGGGAAGACCTTTGCCTCGAATGAAAATGCAGGCAGATTTACTGTGTTGAGCAAACCATTCTGGTAACGCACAGCTAACCGGTTCTGATAGCGGAGTGGCGGTGCTCAGGGGCTCCCCCGGTTCGCCTGCTGAGACGGGGATTCGGTAGGACCCAGGTTGTGCCACGCGTGAGGAGCCCCTTGCTTTTAGGGGGTCAGGGGCGGGGGCGATTCCCACTGCTTGGCCGTCCCACCCCCCCTTCTGCTGATCCCCCACCCAGAGCCCCCAGGTCTCAGAATGCGGGTGATGCTTTCCTCGCAGTGTTTATAGCGCGAGGTGATCAGAGCCCAAACCTGTTGTGTTTCTTTATTGCTGACCTCACTAGCTATGTACTGGGCTGGCCCAAACGTTCCTTTGGTTTTCTCCATACGATGGCTCCAGTAGCACTTAGTTGTCTTCAACTTCATTCAAAACAGTTAGACCGTATTGTGACAGCTGTCATATCAGCGTGCATTTTTAAAAAAACTTACCAAAATCGGTGAATTTTTGTGCAGCCATTTTAACGTTAAAGATGGAAGAAGGTGCACAGCATTTCCAGCGTGTTGTGCTTTTTTATTTCAAGAAGGGTAAAAATGGGTCCGAAACACAAAGACTTGTGCAGTGCACGGAGGAGGAGAAGCAGGGCGGGGCTCCCCCGGCGGCCGGTCCCACCCCGGCCGCAGGGGGCGTCTGTGTCCTCAGTGAAAGCCGGCAGTTCTCGGCGCGCTGACGTGCTCTCGTTGGGGCGTGGGCTATTCTGGGGGTGGCGCTGGGCGAGCGACGGGTGGGTTTCCTCTCCTGGACGGTCTCGCACAGCCCACGAGAGGACGCTGTTGTAGGGCAGTTTCATCGTGTTCTGCAGCGCCTTCACTGGACTGCGTTTCCAGATCTTTAATTTCGTTAACGTGTTGATCAGCCCAGCGCTGCAGCCGGGAAGGTTTTTTCCACTGAAAGTCAAGGGACACGTAGAGGGAAGTGCGCATGTGGGCTGAGCTTGCAGCTCCCGCGGCTCCGGCTCATCTGGCCCCGCCCTCCTCGGAGACCACAGCGGACTGCGTGATCGCCGGAGGGGTCTGTTCACCCAGCAGAAGATAAAAGTTAAAGGCCAAACTCGCATTGCATGTGACCTTTGAGAGCTCGACCGTGCAATTGTGGGCAAGCTGGAGCGAGCGTGGGACTGTGAAGGGACGAGGGTGACCTGCCAGGCTCCTTGTCACCTGATCCGTGGGACTACTGCGCTCACCATCCTGATGCGGCCGAGTCACCCCGTCTCCCGGTAGGGGGTGTAGAAGCCACGATTTGTTTCNAGGGACAGGCAGAGGGAAGTGCGCACGTGGGCTGAGCTTGCAGCTCCCGTGGCTCCGGCTCATCTGGCCCCGCCCTCCTCGGAGACCACAGCAGACTGCGTGATCGCCGGAGGGGTCTGTTCACCCAGCAGAAGATAAAAGTTAAAGGCCAAACTCGCGTTGCATGTGACCTTTGAGAGCTCAACCGTGCAATTGTGGGCAAGCTGGAGCGAGCGTGGGACTGTGAAGGGACGAGGGTGACCTGCCAGGCTCCTTGTCACCTGATCCGTGGGACTACTGCGCTCACCATCCTGATGCGGCCGAGTCACCCCGTCTCCCGGTAGGGGGTGTAGAAGCCACGATTTGTTTCATTCTTCATCCTCGTGTTACAGATGGCTTCCCTTCAGTCTCGTCTAGAGGAAAGCAGTAGCATCACACGGAACCAGCGTTTCTCAAGAGGGGCCTGGTTGGGGGCCGTCAGTCTGGGGTGTCTGCCACACACCGAGCTGGGGCGTTCCACCTCAGTGAAGCTGTGCCTCCGGGATGCCCAGCCCCTCGTCACAGCGGGGGGGGGGGGGTCGTGGGTGCGGGGAGGGGGGCTGCCTCCCTGTGCTCTCGGCCCAGGTTCCCAGGATGCACTGGGTTCTGAGTGTTAAAGCGTTTACCACGCCATCGAGAGTTTCCATTTATTTATTGAAATTCACTAACAACTCAGTAGTGTCATTTACTGTGACAAGGACATTACAGTGTTGAGGAGGAATGAGGCACCCCCCTGGGCACTTCTTCCATATAAAGGGTTCAGCCTGGACATGCGGCCGGTCGGCCCACCGGAGCATCGAGGAAGGCAGCACCCTAATGAGAGCCTCAAACGGTGTCTGGGTGGGAAAGCCCCTGCAGGGGTCCCTGTCCCGTCCCCTGGTGTCTCATCTGTAACTGCTGCGTGTGCCGCTCAGAGGGTTATGTCTGTTTTCCGTCTGAGCCCTTTACTCTCTGCCTCACGCCCCCAACCCAGGTAACTGGGGAAGACCTGTCAGGCATTGAGGTGGGGAGCGCACTCTTCGAGACGTAGGTCAGCACCCTGAGTGAGATGGGGGGCTCCCGACCCGCCTGCCTGGGCCCGGCTGGGTAAAAGGCCTGTTCCCCTCTCTGGAACAAAGGCAGCGTATTTCCCTGCAGCCTCTGCCCCGGGCACTGCTGATACCCAACAGGTGGTTTTAATTACAGGGAAGACTTCTTTGTGGGTTTCTGCGGGCTCCTTGTGATGAGCCGGGCACCTCTCGGCACAGGCGGGGAGAGGGAAGCGGGAAGGCCGCGCGGTCGGAGGCTGTGCCGCTGCCTGTGGGGGCCCCTCGGCAGCCTGGCCCGCAGAAGCGGCTCTCCACCCAGCCCACTGCAAGCGCTGCTTCCAAGTGTCTGGTTTTTCTTCGATTGTGAGCAGAAAGGGAAACTGAAGTGAAACTGAGCATATTGATAAAAATGTGTCCTCACCACAGAGAGGTTGTTTCCTGAAAAGATCCTCTCTGTTAGGAAGGATCGTGAGAACCATCCCAGGCTGGCGACACCCTTCGCAGTTTCAGATGAGGTTGCTGCCGTGGGTCTCGGGAGCCACGGCAGCCGAGTCAGGCCCTCCGTGCGGATCTGTCACAGACGTAGGGGCTGCAGCAGCGGGTCCGAGGGCCGTGGGGGTCGGCTGTGCATCGCCCAGAGCAGCTGCCACTGGGGACTTGCTGAGCGTGGTGGGTGCTGGCCCCCAGAGGTCCCGGGCCTGTCCTGCCAGCTCACCTGTCCCACCAGCTCCGTAGGTGACAGGTGGAGAGTCTTTTTCCGCCACAGAGGTGTGCCTGGGGCTTTGTCAGAGGCTAAAAAAGAAGCCCCTCCCCTCAGCACTGGTGTCCCCTGGAAGAGCCTGTGGGTGTGGGGTCGGGACGGCCGAGTCGGTGTGGAAACACGTGCAGACCAAGGACATAAAGAACCGTAGCCAGTAGCTCGGGGGTCATTGGTTGAGTTGCACTTGGCCTCTTGCTGGCCGGAGACCTTGCCTTTGCCCCCGTGCACGCGAACTGCCCTCTGTCATACTCCCACGTGGAACTCCAGCACGTGGAGCCGTGATTCTGACCTGATGCGACCCTGAGAATCCGAGTTTCCATCCCCACCCCAGCAGGCGGTGGCTGTTCTGCACGTGCTCACTGGACGAGGCTCGGTGGAGTCAGAGCAGGGGTCCCGGAGCCGGAGCCTCATCCTGCCGGTGGCCTTGGCCACCTGCCCCTGCCTGTCCCTCAGACAGACCCATGGGCTTGTGGGTGGAGCGCTTGCTCAGAGCAGAGACACTGGGGCAGCGGTAGGTCCGTGAGAAGTCGCCGAGGGAGCCCCTGTGTGCCCTCCCCGGGTTCCCAGGAAGGTGACCACGCTCATGGCCAGAAGACAGACACTTGGACGCTCAGGATAGGGAACAGCAGGATGTCCTGTCCCTGTGAGCATCCTTCAGGTGGCCCTCTTGGAGCCCCTTCCCTCCCCCAGCCACCGGCCCACCTCCATCTGTGTTCCGTCACCTCCTCGCTCGCCTGCCTTCACGGTGCTGCCTGTGTCGTTTGTCGCTGTCACAGCTGAGTGGTGTTCGCCACGTGGAGGTGGCACACTTTGTCCCTGCATTCGTCTGCTGAGGACACTTCCTGTCTTTGCTCCAAGCTTTGGTGATGGCGAGTGAGGCTGTGGGAACACCGTTTTGTGTCCCTGGGGCAGACGCCCCAGATGCGGTTTCGGGGTCCGTGGCAGTTGCGTGTTTGAGCTGAAGAAAGCGCTGAGCAGTTCTCCCGAGCGGCTGGAGAGTGCGCTGCTCATTTTTGCTTGTTTGGTCTTCAAAGTGCCGGGCAGTGGACCGGTCCTGGGACAGCACATGGTGGACCAGTGCTGCAGGGTTGGGGCCGAGGGGCCCTGCAGGGGCCCTGCTGGGATCCTCGCACAGGCCTTTCCGGCCCCCAGCTCTCCTTGCAGCACAGCCTGTGACAAGAGCGCCCCCACGGCACCGATTCCCAAGTGCTGAGCTGGAGGCCCCCTTCTCTCCCATGATCTGAACTCCGTTTTGAGCTGTGCCTGCCGTGCAGGGCCAGGCCCCATTCGTCGGTGTGGGCGTGTGTGTGTGTGTATTTGTGTGTGTGTGTGCGCGCGCGCGCGCGTGCCCTCAGTGAGAGTGCTAGGAGCCACGCAGGAGCTCTGGTGGGCGAGGCGCGAGGTGGAGAAGGAGGCAGTGCCGTCAGGGCTCCCCTCGGACTGCAGAGAGGAAGTAGGTGGGGGGGCGTCAAGGGTCTGCAGGAGGCCCACGATGACTGGCGCAGGGTGGGAGAGGGGACCCGAGGGGAAACCTGGGCAAGAGCAGGGGCATGAGCTGCTGAACTTCCGGCCCAGCAAGGGAGGTTGCGGTCAGCCCCGAGTGGAGAGGGCGTAGGCAGCAGGGACCACCTGCTTGCGTGGCTGCTTTTGTGTTCCAGTGTCTTTCAGTCCAGTGTGACTGCCTCCCACCCCCCACCCCGAGGGCCATGCAAGTGGGCCTCTTTGGCTCCCAGGTGACCCTCGGTGCTGGGAGGGCAGAATGAAACCCCTGTGGGGCAGATAAGCCCCCTCCCTCAGCTTAGGGTCAGGCCCTGGGTGGACAGGGGCCACAGGAGAGGGCAGAGCAGGCTCACTGTGCCCTGATCGCCTCCACTGGTCCCCAGACTTCTTGCTCGTCTCTAAGCCTGAGGACCGTTAAGCCCGAATTGACGTCATGCCACCTGATCTCCCCTGGGGACCGGTGACTCTGACGTCCCCTGGGGCAGCAGAAACCGGCTGTGAAAAAACCTAGCATGGAATCCATGCAGCTGTCTGCTCGTGCGTGGTAGGGAATCCTGGCCCCAGAGTAGCTCCCAAAGTGAACTTGTCATGAGACAAACTCGCTGGAAAGGAAGTGGCTTTGCACTTCAAGAACCAGAAGCACGCCCTGGCTGGTGTGGCTCAGTGGATGGGGCACCGGCCTGAGAGCCAAAGGGTCTCTCTGGCTTGATTCCCAGTCCGGGCACACACCTGGGTTGCCGGCTGGGTCCTCAGCAGGGGGCATGTGAGAGCAACCACACATTGATGTTTCTCTCCCTCTCTTTCTCCCTCCCTTCCCTCTCTGAAAATAAGTAAAACGGGTTTTTTAAAATTTTATTTACTTATGTTTAGAGGGGAAGGGAAGAAAAGAAGGAGAGAAGTATCAATGTGTGGTTGCCTCTTGTGAGTCCCCTACTGGGGACTGGCCCGCAACCCAGGCATGTGCCCTGACTGGGAATCGAACCGCGATCATGTGGTTCGCAGGCTCACCCTCAATCCACTGAGCTACACCAGCCAGGGCAAATAAATAAAATGTTTTAAAAAAAACCTATGGAACTGGAAGCAGTGTCCAAGCTAGAAATCAGAGGGGCTGGAGCCACAGGAGCACTGCCCACCTGGGGTCCCAGCCCCCTGGGAGCAGATGGGTGGTTCGGAGGGTGGGGACCTCCGGGGACCTGCCTGGGACCTAGCACACGGGGGTCTCATTGTCCTGTGTTCCTCGCAGACCCAGAACGTTCAGCTGAGCAAAGAGATGACTCTGGCCAGCAACCGGAGCCTGGCGGAGGGGAACCTCCTGTTCCAGCCCCGGCTGGACGCGCTGAAGGCCGGGCTGACCCAGAAGTACCAGGAGCTGCGGGTGCTCTTCGATGCCTACCAGCTGAAGAAGGCCAAATTAGGTAACCCTTCGGGGCGGCCTTTCGAGCGCGAAGCTGGGGGAGGCCCAGGTTTGCAGTCTTTTGTGGGCCAGGAAAGCAGTGTTCGCATGGGAAAATAGCAGGCTGGGCCGTGATGGTCTCTGGGCTCGAAGAAACAGTTTGCATGTGGGACCGTGACCCGTGTCCACCTCCCACTCATGGCCCGAGAAAGGCCAGTTTCCTGTTTTCCGAGGGTTCCGTCCCGTGCAGGGAGGCGGTGGAGGAAACCAGCCCCCCACTGGCAGCGACTCCCCAGGGTGGTGCCCAGAGCGCCCACCCAGTGTCAGAGGGTAGTTACTGAGCATGTGATGGCGACCCCATACCCAGGGCCCTGGAACCCCAGGGCTAACTCCCACACGGCACGCACATCCGAACCGCAGGGCCTGACCTGACACGTGCATGACCGGCCCCCAACAGGATCTCTGGGCACACCCCTACACCCCACCCCAGGCAGCCCTGCCCACTGACACCTCATCTCTCAGGTCCCTGGGGGCTGCAGCAGCCGCCCCCCGTCTGTCACCGTGGTGGGGCCCACATTGCACAGAGGCCACCCGGCTGCCCCCAAGTCCAGCTGCTCCCGTGTGGAGGGGTGTTGCCCTGTGGCCCAGAGCTCTTTGTGGAGGGGTGGCGGGAGGAGAGCGGGCGCTGCGCTTGGGGGCCAAGCGGTGCCCCCCTCACACTGCCCCTGCTTTTCCTCCAGACAGCCAGCCCAGCAGCGCTTCCCTGGAGACCCTGCTCGCACTCCTTCAGGCGGAAGGAGCCAAGATTGAGGAGGACACCGAGGTAGAGCCAGCCAGCGTCCCTGGCCCTGTCCCTCCGGGGCGGTGAGCCAGGCAGCCGGGCCTGTGGGCGCTGCCCTGACTCAGCGAGGGCCCCGTGGGCACCGGTGGCTGTGGCGCCATCTGCTCTGAGTAGTGGGCGGGCAGTACTCGGGCCTGAGCCTGGCTGAGCTGAGTTGGGGTGGGGGGGGCATGACAGGTGTAGTTGTGGCCACATGGGTAGCACAGTTTGGATGATTGGACTGGCGGGCGGGGGCCAGTTTCTGTCCTGCTGACCCTGTATGTGGCCGGGGGCAGCCCGAGCAGGGGGGCAGGTGGGGGGAGTCGGGCTGCAGCTGCGTCAGGAGAGAGGGCAGGAACTGGGCACGGTGGGGGCCTGAGGAGGAGGGGCCGGAGTCTGGAGGCGGCTGTGCTGCCTCCCCCGCGCAGTGGGGGCTTTGCTCCCCAAGGGCTAGGCCGCTCCCGTAACCTGGCATTTCCTGCTGCTTTCAGAACATGGCGGAGAAGTTTCTCGACGGAGAGCTTCCTCTGGACGCCTTCATTGACGTCTATCAGAGCCAGCGGAAACTGGCCCACGTGCGGAGAGTCAAGATTGAGAAGCTCCAGGAGATGGTGCTGAGGAGGCCGAGGCTGCCGCCGGCCCCAGCCCCGCTGCTGCTGCCCAGGGTGCCCGAGCCCGTGCCCGCCGCCCCGCTGCCCTGCCCCACCCCGGAGGCCAGTGGGGCCCCCTCCGTGATGCCACGGCGAATCCCGCCCCCAGTGCCTGCAGGACGCTTAGCCACGCCGTTCACCGCTGCCATGGGCTCGGCACAGGCCTCCCCGTACCCAGGACCACTGTGCCCTCCCCTGCCCCCCCGTGTGGGCCTGCCCCCCCAGCAAGGATTCTCCACGCAGTTTGTGTCGCCGTTCCCACCACCACTCCCCCAGAGACCCCCCCCTCGGCTGCCTCACCAGCCAGGCTTCATCCTGCAGTGAGGGGCCGAGTCTGGCTGGGAGACGCCTGCCCTCCCCGCCAGCCCCTGGGCCGGGCCGCACTCAGGAGGCCGCACGGTCCGGCAGCACCTGCTCCGGCCACGTGGGGCGCTGGTGAGGGCTCGTGCCCCAGCCTCCGCCTGGCCCCGACCTGGAGCCGGTTTGCAGCCTCCATGTGGTTTTTGAGTCTTGTGTTGGTGAACTCGTGAACCTTGGGCCCCCCCACCCCGAGTCGTGGCCTCCCGTTGCAGCTTCACTTAGAGACACGGCTCCCCGTTTTTGCTTTGTTTTCAAGACGGTTGCTGCCCCAGCCTGTCACAGGCCGGAAGGTGCTCGCGGAGTCTGTGGGGCCACCCCTCCCCCAGACTGGGACCCCCCTCAAAGCCACACACAGGGTTTGTGCTGGCCCAATGCCACGTCCAGGGCCAGCCCGCGGGCGGGCGGGGGTGGGGCAGGGCGGTGGATTCTGCAGCTGCGGCCCGGCCCCCCCTGTCTCGCCCACCCGCCCCAGGGTTTCTATGAAGTAGTGCTCCAATATTTTTACTATGTGGGTGATTTTCCTGTTTTATATTGGGAAAGAAAACTTTTTTGACACAAGACCATTCAGGGAAACTTTATACAAACACGTTTTGAGCAGCTCTAAATGCAGATGGCGTGAATGCAACTTCCTGTCTCGCAAGCAGTGCGTCGTCCCACCTGCGACCTGCGGGCCCGAGGTGTGTGCCTTAGCTTCACCTGGTGCCCGGGAGGGGCCGCCCCCGCCCCCCGCAGGCCCCCAGGCTGCCGCCCAGCGGCTCTGGCTCTGCGTTCAGGAAGCGCTCGTCTCAGGTGCAGGTGGAGGAGCGGCCACCGCCTGGACTGGGAAGCCCTCGGCCAGTCTTCTTGCCTCCAGTCGCGGTGGGGGCAGGGACCCGGCAGGAGGGAGGTCGCCCCACAGAACTGAGGGTGCCAACGAACTGGGCCGCTCTCCCTGCCTCTCTGGGGTCCTGTCTACGGTGCCCCGTGTGCTGAATTCAGCCTGGTGCAGGCGAGTCACCACCTGCTGTTGACAGGCTGGTGACCTCCCACCCCGCCAGCGGCTGGTGAGGCCACAGTAAAAGCAGAGCTCCAGTGGCCCGTCCCCATGGGCCGTGGGTGGGGCTGCCAGCCTCCGTACCCCATTTCCACCCAGTTCTGCTCCTGGACTTGAGGTCTACTGTGTTGTGACGGTTTTGAAAGAAAACGAAGCTGGAAAGGACAATGTACTAGCACGCCAATCGGGGCTGCCACATCTCGAGGGTCTCAGGGCAGCGCCCCTCGCCCGATACCTCCACCGCCGGCTCGGTGCGGACGTGGGGGAGGGGCTGCCCCGTCCCGCCGGCCTCCGTCTCTGCCGGGCCGCGGCTGTAACACGTAGGACCCTTTTTAATAAATAGAGAATTATGAATGAGTCCTGTCATCTAGCTACGTCTTCGTGATGGGCTTGATTCTCGAGTCTCAGTGAAGCGGGCTGGTGTGACAGCCGACAGGTGAAAAGAGGCCACCGCGCTGGGCGCACTGGCTGCCGGTCCCAGGGCGCGGCCTCCACGGTGGAGCCTCGGGGCTGTTTTAAGTCGGGGGCGGACGGAAGCTTGTTCTTCACGTGGCTTCAGGGCCCAGGCTGCCCTTTGTGTCCCGGTCGCCCCCACGTGCAACACAGCTGACGAGAATTATGACATTCTTGTTTCAAATGACAATTCAGTGGCTGCCACTTGGCTCTGGGGACTGGCCCCCAGGTGAGGTGTGTCCCTCTGGAGGAGGAGGTGCCCGCAAGGTCCCACCCGGGGACCCTCGCTGCCGGCTGTCCAGGCGCTGCCCTGGAGGCACTGTTCTTGGTGGGAACAGAACGGGGGGGGGGGGCCCGGAGCGAGTCCCCCGCCGCCACTCCCTGCCTGCCACTGCGCTGGCGCGACACGCGGGAGACACTGCTGTGGGTGGCCTGTGAGGACGAGGGAAGCGTTTCCTGAGAAAGCGACTGGCTTTGTTATTTAAGAGAATTTGTAGCCGACGGTTTCTCTCTTCCCGGTGGCTGCCAAGAAGCTCCCAGCCGGATGCACAGCCCCGCGGCCACTGGCCTGGATGAGGCTGCGGTGCGTCCTTCCTCCTCGTCTGACCTGCTCCTGCCCCCGGGTCCTTTGCTCACGAGAAGCTCCGGGGAGGGGCAGCCTGACCCGAGGCTTCTCCTCTGGGGTCTCCAGGTAAAGGCTTGCTCCCTGAGGACCGAATGTCAGCTCAGCTGGAGTCAGTTCAAGTTGAGGTTCACCGGTGTGGGGGGGGGGCGGAGAGAATCATCCCCTTCAAAGTCCCTTCTGAAGCTGTTTTGTCCTACGAGTGAGAACAGGCATCTTCCCCAGAAAAGAAGGAAATCTTACCCTTTGCGGCAGCGTGGGCGGCCCTGGAGAGCAGGACGCAGAGCGACAGAAGACAGGTGCCATGTGATTTCAGTCGTGTGGCATCTGATGAACAAGATAAATGAGCAGGCAAAATACAAATAGACTCACTTGCAGAGAAGAGACTGACAGCTGTCAGCAGGAGGGGGTTGGGGGAAAAAGGGGAAGGGATTAGACAAAAAAAAACCCAACCCTCAGACACAACGGCATGGTGATCACCGGGGGAAGGGGGCGGGGCAGGGAGAAAAGGGTAAAGGGGGGGCGAAATCGTGAGGGAGGGGACTTGAGGTGGCGAACGTGCGATACGACGTACAGGTTAGTCATGCTCGAACTGCACACCTGAAGCCTATATAATTTTATTAACCAATATCACCCCAATAAAACCAGTACAAATACTCATTAAATGCTAGGTGCCTGTCAAGATACTGGGCACGTTAAACATAACACACCACCTGCACAAACTTCATGTTCTTGCAGGGTAAACAGATAAACGCCGTGTCGACGAACAAATCAATAATCTGCCTTCTAGAGAGTGCTCACGCTGTGCCGCGAAGAAAGTAAAGTGTGACGCGCCCTGGCTGGTGTGGCTCACTGTGCTGAGCGCCAGCCTGTGAACCGAAAGGTCACCGCTTGGTTGCTGGTCAGCGCACACACCTGGGTTTCAGGCCCGGAGCCCCGTAGGGGGCGTGAGGCAACCAACTGATAGTTCTCTCCCTCCCTTCCTCTCTCTCTAAAAATAAATAGAATATATATTTTTAAATAATAAAGTAGCCCTGGCTGGTGTGGCTCAGGGGATTGAGAGCCAGCCTGAGAACCGAAAGGTCACCGGTTCAATTCCCAGTCAAGGCACGGGCCTNTTGCCGGTCAGCACACACACCTGGGTTTCAGGCCCGGAGCCCCGTAGGGGGCGTGAGGCAACCAACTGATAGTTCTCTCCCTCCCTTCCTCTCTCTCTAAAAATAAATAGAATATATATTTTTAAATAATAAAGTAGCCCTGGCTGGTGTGGCTCAGGGGATTGAGAGCCAGCCTGAGAACCGAAAGGTCACCGGTTCAATTCCCAGTCAAGGCACGGGCCTGGGTTACTGGCCAGGTTCCCAGTAGGGGGTGTGTGAGAGGCAATCACGCACATTTCCCTTTCTCTTGACCTTCCCTTCTCTCTAAAAATAAATAAAGTCTTCTTTAAGAAATAATATTTCCTTTGAAGACTGATCACTGTCTCGCCAACATTTATTGTGGTTTGTGGTAGGCAGTCTGCTGAGCAGTTGTGTGGGGTGGGCGAAGGCAGGCGTGCAGGCAAAGACACACAGGTTATGACAAGATCCTCAGTTCTCAAACTGAACTAGTTCCAGAAAGCTGCGGAGAGGTGATTTGTTCAAAAACTGAATCACGTTTTCCCCATTAGAAACACAGTATCAGCCCTGGCTGGTGTGGCTGGTGTGGCTCAGTGGATTGAGTGCCAGCCTGTGAACCAAAGGGTCGCTGGTTCAGGTCCCAGGTCAAGGCACATGCCTGGGTTGCAGGCCAGATCCCCAGTAGGGGGCGCACAAGAGGCAACTACAAGTTAACGTTTCTCTCCCTCCCTTCCCCTCTCTCTATAAATAAATAAAATCTTTTTTAAAAAAGAGAGAGGCCAGGGAGTGGACACTTGTCTGAGACCACACAGCCACCAGGAGCCATCCAAGCTGACCACTGCCCCCGCCCCGACACCTGCGCTATCTATCTATCTATCTATCTATCTATCTATTTATTTATTTATTTATTTATTTATTTATTTATTTATTTATTTATTTATTTATTTTTGGCCTGGCTGGTTGACTAAGTGGCTTGAGCGCTGGCCTGCAAACTGAAGGGTTGCAGTTTCTACTCCCAGTCAGGGCACGGGCCTGGGTTACAGCCCAGGTGTCCGGTAGAGGGCGGGCGAGGGGCAACTAGCTTGGACCCATGTTTCCCTCTCTTCCCCACTTCCCTTCTAAAAACAAATCAAAACAAATCTTTAAAAAAAAGTGTAGTGTGAAAGGGCTGTCGAGTGGAGAACCGAAGTTTTGTTCGACAACCGAACAAAATGATTCGACAACCGAATCATTTTTCCCGTGAACAGCTTCGTTGAGAACTGAACTGTTCCCGGTGGGAGGCGCTGGAGGACCGAGGTCTGCGGGTCACGGTAGCTGCAGTGACGCAAGAGAACGTACGTCGCAGCGCCGCCCGTAACCGCGCTCAAGCAAGCCCCGCATACGTCATCGCACGCAATCCTCCGCCCTGCCCCGCCGGCGCCTTTGGTGCCTGCCTTTTCTATGCGAGGCTGCTTGGGCGTAGACGATTTATCGTCTTCCTCCTGCAGAGGATTGTAAGTTGGGCTCAGCGTGACTCCAGGGCTGTGCCGGCCCATGGGGGAGCCCGATTTCTGCAGAGGACGTTTCACGCTCAGCGATGTTTAGTGCTGACGGTGTGGCTCAGCGAGTTGGGCCTCTCCCGCACAGTGAAAGGTCTCTGGTTCGAATCCGAGATCAGGGCACCTGTCTGTGTTATTGGTTCAGTCCTCAGGATATGTGTGAGGCGCAACTGACAGGCGTCTCCCTCTCACACTGGTGTATCTTTCCCTCTCTCTAAAAATAGATGAAACAAAAATTTTAAAGATTTTATTTTTAGACAGAGGGGAAGAAACATCAATGTGTGGTTGCCTCTCGCGCGCCCCCTACTGGGGACTGGCCCGAAACACAGGCACAAGCCCTGACAGAATCTCACCGGCGACCCTTAGGGTCACAGACCCAGGAGGCAATCCACTGAGCCACGCCAGCCAGGCCAAAATCTTTTTTGTTACAGGTGTGGAGGAGGGGAGGGGCGCGGGCATTGGTCAGCTTGGACGGCTCCTGGCCACTGTGTGGCCTCAGACAAGCATCCACTCCCTGGCTTTTAAGATTGTATTTATTTTTAGAGAGGGGAAGTGGGGGAGGAGGGAAACATCAATATGTGGTTGCCTCTGGTGCACCCCCTACTGGGGACCTGGCCCCCAACCCAGGCATGTGCCCTGACTGAGAACTGAACCATGGTCCTTTGGTTCGCAGCCCTCACTCAATTCATTGAGCTACACCAGTCAGGGCTGGCCTTTTTAAAAAAAAATTTAATTTAAAGACTTTATTTATTTATAGAGATAACCAAATACCCTTTGGTTCACAGGCTGGCAATCAATCCACTGAGCCACACCAACCAGAGCAATACAAAAAAATCTTAAAAAAAAAAAGAATTGTTCATTCACCAGCGTATTGTCCCTTTCCTCCCTGTAAGAGAAGCGCTATGACACTGATGACCGTGTGTCCTTTGCCGCTGTGCCCCCAGTGCCTGGTGTGATACTTGGCAGAGCAAAGGTGCTCAGTAAATTTTTGCTAAAAAGTAACAAAGGGCACCTTCCCCATTTACGGAGATTAGTTTCCAAGGCCCTTTCACACCCTGTGGCGGGACAGGGCCCCACTCCATCCTCTAGGAAACTGAGACAGGCGAGTGGACGCTTGTGTGAGGCCACACGGCGGCAGTCCTGTCAGCTGGGCAGGAGCCACCCAAGTTGACCACCCCCACACACCCGCACAGTCCTTCTATTCCAAATGCTTGGTCTGGGGTGGGGTGTCTGAGGGTGGTGGGCAAAGGCAGGAGTGTCCCCTCCCGAGGGGACCACTACTGGGGACGGGTGCCGGGCAGCCAGCTGTGCCCCTGGGAGCCTGGGCCCCTGTGAAGGTCTCTCAGGTGGACAGGCTGTGGGAGTTGACATCTCAGTTAAGACTGGCCAGGAGCCAGTCACCGCTTCCTTGCCCAAGAGGCCTGGTTTTTCAGAGCTCGGGGTGGGCAGGATCAGGAACCAGAAGGGCTGGGAACTGAGGCCTGGGGGTCGCCGGGGGCAGCAGAGAAAGGCCCCGAGTGTCCAGGACCTCCAGCTGCAAACCTCCTGCAGAACTGCCCGGGCGACTCCAAGCACTGTGTTGTCACCTGCAGAGACTAAGTGGGTCCCCAAGCCACGTCCCAGCCCCGGAGAAAGAAACAGCCCAGGCGCAGCTGCTCACTGGGGCACAGCAACAACAGTCAAAGTGCATTTTATTGCCACCCCAACGCTAATACAGGGAATGCTGAACTCCAAGGGCTGGACCCTTGTGGCCCAGTAGCTGGGCCTCCCACCCCGGCCCCCACCCCACCCCGCCCTGCCACTCCCCGAGGGGACAGTCAAGGAACACAAGTTCATTCACAGTTTCTCCGACTGGGCGGGGCAGCCCTCTTCCTGTGCAGCAGCACCAAGCTCCCTTGATCCGGAGGGCAGAGGGCGGAGGACGGAGGGCAGAGGGCAGAGGGCGGAGGTGGACGTGGGCGATGGGGAGCTGGGGGGGCAGCCAGTCGGAATGAAAAAACAGGAAGTGGGCGGTGGCCAGGTCTCCACAGGAGCAGACTCCAGGCGTGAGGGCAGCACCTGTGGCTGGCAGCGGCACCCAGCCCACCTCTCCCCCAGACACAGGCCACCCTCCTGAGCACCCCACCGCAGGTGCCCTAGAGTGAGGCCCAAGGATGAAGGGGGACCCCAGGCCGCCCCAGCACCCTGCTCTGCCCAAGGCCCTGTCTCCGTGGATCCTCGTCCCAGGGCCTATGTTCTTTCTGCTCACCTCTCACCTCAGACCCCAAGTCCAAAGGCAGGATGGCCCCACCCCCCACCCCCCACAGCCCTGCTTTTCCAAGTCCATGAAGCAGAGCTCCAACTGGGAAGAGTGCAAGTGCCCGCGTGTTTCCTGCGTGTGGCTCAGGCCTGCGGGGCCTGGCAGCGATCGGTGGGTCCTGCGGCAGGAAAATACTCGCACCCGAGAGCTGCCCCTTCCATCCCACTGGGCCCAGGTCTCACCAGCTCGGTAACGGCTGGGGGCCTCGGGGACACGAATGCAGGTCACGGGGCAGGCCAGGACACCTGGTACATGAACCGCTCCCCTCAAAGGCTCTTAGCCAAGTCAGGGCAGCCACGTGGGGACCAGGCCCACCCTCGAGTCCTGCTGGACCCCTCGGGAGCCTAGGAGTTCACGAGCTGAGCCGGGCTGACGCCATCCTTTTTGTTCAGCTGCAGGAGTCAAAGGGGAGGGGCTCACTGGGTATGGCCAAGGGCGAGTGACCCAGCCCAGGCCAGGCCCCGCACCACCCATCTCCTCAGCCCCCTGCATCTTCCCCTCAGGTCACATGGAGCCCCAGGTGTTGCTGGGGCAGCATTTCTCCTCTGGCTGGTCCATGTTTTCTGACCTGCCCAAGGCCCTGTGCCCCACATTCCTGGGAGCAGAGGCCGGTGGCAGCCCCAGGGCCCCTGCCTATCCTAGCAGGAATGCCTGGCGCCTGGTGGTCCTACCTGGTGGTCCTGCCTGGGGACCACATTGGGCTTCTGGGCCAAGGGTGGCTTCTTGGAGGTCCCGCTTTGAGGGGTGGCACTAGGCTGGCTGGGCTCCTCCTCACTGGGCGCCGCCACGCCCCCAGCGAGCACGTAGTGTTGCTTCCGAAGCTCCCCGAGCCGCACGCGCTCTGCCTCCAGCGTCTTCTCCAGCTCCAGGACCCGGACCTGCAGGCCACATGCCCCTCAGCAGACCCCTTGGCCTCTCCCAGGGAGCCCACCACCCTTGTGGGGCTCAGCCGTGAACCCGAGAGGCCAGGTGGCTGTGGGGCACGTGTGGGCACCTACCTGGGTCTCCATTTCCTGCTTCTTCAGCTTGATGAGGGACAGGCCGGAGAAGTCCATGGTATCTGTGGCCAGAGACGGGGGCTGAGTGTCTGCCCCCCCCACCTGCCTGGCTGCTCCCAGGCCCCCAGCTCTCACCTCTGTCTTCAATCTGTTCTTGGCCTGACTTGGTGGAGGCCACCACATTAGCGGCCATCACGTTGACCGTGCGGGAACACTCCTGCAGGCGGCTCAGGTGGGGGCTGTCCTTGTTGGCCTTCACCTGGGGGAGCACGGGGGCGGGTCAGGCGCAGGCCACATGCGGGGCATCTATCCCCCACAGTCAGGAGTCAGGGCCCTGAGCAGAAAGGCCGGGCCGGGCACAGCACCTCACCTTGGAGGCGGCCACCAGCTGGGCCGTGCTGGCCGCGATCTCGTGGGAGCAGACGATGAGCTCTTCGTACTTGCCCGTGTGAAGCACCACCTTGTCTGCTGACTCCCTGGGGGCAGAGCCGGGCAGGGCCTGGGTCTCCAACTCCATGGAAAACCGGGCCACCCCACACTCCCTCTCTAGATCCTGGGCACCACGCCCCCTGCTGCCCCCCACCTGGGGCGACATACACCAGCTGCGTGGCTCCCCAGCCCACGGCCTTGGAAGCGGAGATGAGACCTTCAGTCCATCGGGAGTTCTTGGCATAAAATTCCTGCTGTGTGGCTGCCCCCTAGTGGCAACAGAGGGAAGGGCAGGGCAGACCAGTCAAAGGCATCACAGGTGGCACTGGAAGCTCCCCTCTGGAAACCCTTCCATGGGACTCAAGGGCAGCCCCGAGGGTTTCAGGCATGCAGCTGTGGTTCCCAGGCACATACACGTGTACCCTTGGGCAGGGGGCTTCATGCCCAAAGGAAGCCTGCGGTGGGCTCAGGCCCAGGCTGGAGTGGTGTGGGATGAAGAGGGCATCTGGGTCATGGCCCCTTCGGGAGCCCATGCCTCGCCAGCCCAGCCATGGGACCCACCCGCCCGGAGGCCCAGCTCACCCGGCCACTCTCCACAATCTCCTTCTGCAGGCTGGTGGAGGTCGTCACCAGGAGCCGGATGGCCTGCCAAGACAAAGGCATGTGTCACTCTCGGGGCCGCCCTCTCTGTGACAGAGCCCGCCCCTACCGGGGTCCCAGCGGGCCGCTCACCTTCATGAGGTCTGTGCAGGAGTTGAGGATCCTGTGGGAGGGAGAAGGCGGGGAGAGAGGCAGGCGAACTGATGTGCAATGTGGCCCCAGGCCCCCTGGGGAGTGCGGGGGTTGGGGAGGAGGACAGGGAGCCGGCCAAGCCTCAGGCCTCTTCTACACACAAGCTGAGGGCTGCCTGACACTGGTGCTCAGCAGTGGAGGCCCTAGCTCGGGGCCGCCCTGGCCCCTCCCTGTGCTTCTGGAGAGCCCAGTAGTCGGGAGGGCAGACCTTCCCATCACCCCCCACCCCCCACTGTGGCTCTGGGGCAGCTCTGGGAACCTGCCCCGTCCAGGGCCTGGGGCCAGTAGGGGCTCACCTC
This sequence comes from Sturnira hondurensis, assembly GCF_014824575.4. Taxonomy (NCBI): domain Eukaryota; kingdom Metazoa; phylum Chordata; class Mammalia; order Chiroptera; family Phyllostomidae; genus Sturnira; species Sturnira hondurensis. The sequence continues at coordinate 3,257,531 of NW_028080037.1, forward strand.
TCGTTCACCTCCAATTTCACCCCGGAGCTGGCGTGACGGGCCTGGTTCATCATGTCCTGCACCAGGAACAGAGCCGTGAGCGGGCTGGGCAGAGGGCAGGGTGGGCACAGGGGGCCTCGGGTGCTACAGCAGCCCCCACAAGCAGCACACCCAGGCCCCAGGGCCCCACAGGAACTGCGCCCAGCACCTCACCTCGATCCTCCGCACTGCCTCCTCGATGGCCGCGGATGTGGCTGCCATCTCCTTGTCCACCACGGCCCCAAGCTCCTCCTGACGCACGTCCAAGCTCTTGGGCTTCAGCTCCTGGGGGAGGAGGGCACTCGAGGGTCAGATGGGGTATCTTTGACTCCCAGCTGTCCCACAGGGAGCCTGGGAGAGGCTGGGGCAGCAGGACTCTGGGGGTGGGTGCTCTGTCCAGCCCAGGGCCCCGCAGCTGTGGGCCCTGCGAGGGAGCCCCTGTCTGGCCCAGACTGGAGGAAGGTGCAGACAAGTCGGGGACCCGAGCCCCACCCCAGCCCTTCCGTCTCCTAAGAGCCCAGCCACACTCGGAGCCTCGGCTGCACGCTCACCTGGCCCAGCTGAAGGATGCCCTGCAGGGGGGCCCGCACCAGGCTGGGCTGGGCCTGCTGCACAGACTGCAGGTCCTGCAGCTGCCCCATGAGCTCCAGTGCCCGGGCCCCGCACTCCCTGCAGGCGTCCACCAGGCCTGCGGGGAGAGGACTGTGAGAAGCGCCGGCGCCGGAGGATCCTGGGAGAAGCCCCTGTCACAGCCCTGACACCAGGACCTGGCCCTCCCCTGGGCCATCATGAGGACCTGTATGACGCAAGCCTGGGCCCACTTACGATCAGCAGGGTCGGTGGGCGCCAGGTGGGAGGTGGCGCCACCGTTGACAATAGTGTCCGCAGCCAGGTGAGAGAACTGGGTCAGGGCGGCCACCAGGGCAGAGGCGTCTGGGGGGGAAGAGAGGAGTGAGACCTGCCGCCATGGGAGCCCTGGCCCGGCTCAGTGTTCCCTGTTGTGGGAAACCTCGCCCAGGGCAGGGGGTAGCCAGGGCCTATGGGACCAGCACCCAACTGCCCACGGCCTCTGCCTGCCCGTCCGTCTCCTGCACTCACCCGACCTGTGGGTCAGGTACTGGGCGTGGCCCATCTCCAAGGGGCTCACGGCATCCAGGGCCGCCTGGACCCTGCTTACCAGGTAGTCTGCAACAGAGAGGGGGGGTGAGGGGCAGAGCCTCTGGGGGGAGGGGTGGCACACCGCCCTGCCACTGTCAGCCGACCAGGAAAGCAGGTGGCGGAGTGCCAGGCTGGCGGCCCTACCGGGGGAGCAGGTGCAGCGCAGGTGCAGGGGGTCGTCCAGCTTGCCCACGGCGTCCTGCAGGATGCGCTGGGCCTCGGCGGCAGTGCGCCGCAGCACCGCAAACTGCTCGTCCAGAAGCCTCTGCTGCAGCCCCTGCTCCTGTGACTCCTGCGGGAACGGGAGTGACAGCTCAGAGACCCAGCCCCAGGGGCGGCCAGCTGAGGCCCTCGCTGGAGAGGCGACTGGTTGGAGGGCAGGCCCTGCCCCACCCCAGGGGGCTGGGGCCCCCCAGAGAGCAGGGCAGACAGCTCAGTTGTGGAAAGAGGAACAAGCCAGTTAAAAAAGTAGGCAAAGCATCTGGACAGACATTTCTCCCAAGACACACAAACGGCAACGAACACACACAGGACGCTCAACACCATCAGCCATCAGGAAACCCACGTGGAACCATGCACGGCGAGGCACCACCGGCATGGCCAGGCAGACAGACAGACAGACAGGAACAAGTGCTGGCGAGGGAAGCCGGAACCCACACACACTCCCGGCGGGACGGGAACGTGGTGCAGCCGCTCCAGCAGACACCAGCAGTCCCTCAAAGGCTCGACACAGAGCTACCGTGAGACCCAGCCGACCCCCGAGTCATGTGTCCAAGAGAAGCAGGACCACGCCCACATGAAGCCTTGTACACAGATGCTCACAGGGGCATCAGTCACGGTAACCAGAAAGTGGAAAGCACCGAGTGTCCATCAACTCAGGATGGATAAACACCGTGTGGTCCACCCACAGGGCAGAGCGTTATCAGGCCCTGAAGAGGCAGGAAGCTCTGAAGCGCAGGCGAACCCACACACGTGTGCTGAGTGAAAGAAGCCGGCCCTGCGGACAACCCGGTCCGTGAAATGCCCACGATGGGCAACTCAGCGGAGGAAGCAGATCAGGGCGGTGGCGGGGTGCGGATGAACAGCTTATCGGGGAGGGGGTTCTCTCTGGAGTGCTAAAACGTCCTGTAAGTGCCAGATGAACCCGGAACCCCCGGACTGGTCCACGCGCACGGGGTGGGCCGGGACCCTCGAGAACCAGCTGTCACCCAATGTGGGGGCCCCTCTACCTTGTTTGCCAGCCGCCCCTGCAGCTCGTCCCTCTCCTGGGAGTGACGCTGCTGCTCCCGGCTCAGTGCTGCCTCCTTCTCCCGCACCAGGTCCTGTGCCGCCTGCAGGTCGGCCTCCCGCTGCCGCACAGTACTGCTCAGCACCTCCTTCTCTGCACTCAGTGCGTCCAGCCGCGAGCTCAGCTCCGACCCGCTCTGTGGACACCGGGCGAGTGAGCAGGGGTTCTGGGGCCCCCATCTCCATTACCCTCCGAGACTGTGAGCTCCCTGAAGGCCAGGGCCCGTTTCCTGCATGTGTCCTGGGTGCTGGGTCGGAGCCCCGCACCAGGATCGCCGAGGGGGCTCTGACCCAACCCAGGGACATCGAGGTGCGTGCGGCGCAGTTCCAGAGACAGAGGGCCTGAACCTCCGACCCGCCCGCTCCCGGGGCTGCCAGCGCCGCACCTGCTCCGTGCGGCTCAGGGACTCCTGTGTGCGAGCCAGCTCCCCAGCCTTGGCCTCTAGCTCCCTCCTGAGCTGCTGCACCTGGTCACTCTGCTCCTCCAGCTGGGATGGTAAGAACAGTGTGTCACAGGGACAGCGGTGTGGGGGAGGCCAGAGCCACCTGTGCCCTTGGGGACGCACCTTCATCTCAGACTCCCGCTTCGCCTGCTCCATCTGGAATGCCAACTGCTCCTTCACCCGCGCCACCTCCTCCTGGCTCTGCTGCTTCTCCGTCAGCTGCCTGGCCGTATCTGCGTTCTGCACGGGCAAGGCCGGCTCACGCTCTGCCTCCGCTGGGGGCTCCCCCGTCCCGCCCGCTGCCCCCAGGGCTGGGCCCCACCTTCCTGAGCAGCTCGGCGTGTGTGGTGACCAACTTGCTGTGCTGCTCCTTCAGCTTGGCGTAGCGCGCCTCCGTGGCACTGGCCTTCTCTGCGGGCGAGAGGTGAGGCAGTGACCCCAGCTCAGCAGCGGTCCCTACTGGGGCCCAGGCCCTCCCGAGGCTCGGCCTCCCACCCACGCACTCTCGGCCTCCTCTCGCAGGCTCAGGTTCCGCTCGCCCGCCTGCTGGGCGGCCCGCAGCTGGGCCAGCTCGTGGTGGAGTTGCTCATTGTCCACCAGCGCCTTCTGCTTCTGCTTCCGCTGCTCCTCCAGCTCGGTCTCCAGCGCGTTCACCTGGCCCTTCAGCTGGGCAATGTACCGTTGGGCCTGTGGTGGTGGGAAGGGCGTGGATGTAAGTGTGGGGGCCGTGCGGGGCCTGCGTGCAGGCGGTGGGTACTGCAGCGCAGCCCCAGGCTCCACCTCCACCCGCATCCCCTCACCTCCAGCCTCATCTTCTCCAGCTCCGCACGGAGGGTCTCCACCTCCCTCTTCAAGGTCTCAATCTGGAGGTCCCTGGGCACAGGGGTCAGGCAGGCAGGGTTTTTGGAGGCCCACACAGGCCTGGCATTCAAGTTCAGTCAACCAGGAAAATCAGAAGACCCCCCCCCCCACAGAAGCTGGTGGTCTTGCCAGCAGACCCCTGGGATCTGGGTGTGGAGAGCTCCTGTCCCCCACCTGTGGCCCCACCCGCCTGCAGCCCCCCCCCCCCAAGGCCACTCCAGCCCTGCCTGCCCTTACCGGTCGTCCTTCACGGTGCCATTGGGGGGACCGAACGTCTGATCGAAGAGGTCAGCCACCACCTGCCACAGCAGAGCACAGTAACTCCCAGCCTCTAGGCCAGGGGAGGGAGGGAGCAGAGGAGGCGCAGTCACCCCCAAACCCCATGCAGGAGGAGGGGGCCACTCACTGCCGGCTCCCCAGCAGAGGGGCCCGTGCTGATCTCAATGAGGGTCTCCGGCTCCTCGTCCTCGGGGGCCTCCTCGGGGATCACCACCACCGGCTTGATGTGCTCCGCCAGCGCCGAGGCCCGGAGGAAGTTGGGGGGACCCTGCCAGGGCCACAGGCAGGAGCAGCTCAGCGTCTCCCCACAACCTGGGAGCCTCCCCCCGCCTTCCCTAGGCCCCTCGGGCCAGTACCTCGGGCAGCCGAGGGATCTGGATAAGGCGCTTGAAGTACAGCATGTCGGCCGCTCTGCGGAAGAAGTTCCTGAGGCTGTGGGAAGTGCAGGAGGTCAGGGAGCAGCTGGGCCTGCAGGCAGCCCAGCCCCCACGTCCGCGCCCGAGGCCCCGTCCCACTGGTACCTGTGAAACTGCTCGTGGAACCGGTCCCTGTGGCCTTGCAGGGTGTCTGCCGGGAGACCTGGGGGCACAGGCTCGATGAACTTTGTCTGTGCCCACTGCTCTGTGGCTGCCTAGGGTTCAGGTTCCCTCCCTCCCCTTCCCCCGCCCATTCCTCCACATTCTAGAAACCGTCACTGGTTAGGAGATTGCGCCACCCAGCCAGCCCCACTATGGAGGGGAGAGACGGAGGGTGGGAAGGGCAGTCCGAGACGAGGGCAAGCCCGCTGGGGCCTGGCTTTGGGGGATAGGGGTATTTCATAACGAGTATGTGATTTATGTCCATGGTAGCGAGCTCATCGCCGCTACTTTCAGTTGACCTCTCCACTTTCCGTTTCGGACACAGGACGCTGGTCAACAGAAGCCCCTCAGGGGCTTGGGCGGGACCCCAGGGCCCACCCTGGAGACTCACAGGAGTGTAGCTTGAACATGAGCTTGACAGTGTAGTGGTAGAGGTGGCTGCAGTCCTGGATGACCTGGATGAGGGGGGCCAGGCGGCACTGGCCCGAGGACATCTGGGACACGGCGATGGCAGTGTTGAGCTGCCGGAAAACTGTGTGACAGAGGCGGTGGGAGGAGGAGGAGCATGAGCACAGGGCTGGGAGACGCAGGCGGGGGCTGGCAGGTGAGGGCCCAGGCCCCAGCTGAGGTCTCGTGACATTGTCACAGAAGCCCTGGGAGGTGACAGCCTGGGTGGCCTGGCCTTACCACCCCCAGCCGGGCACTGGGACTCTGTCCGGGGTCCTGGACACCAGTGGGCTCCTTACTCCCAGGCGGGGTGCCCGCGTGCTATGACTGCCCCACACTGAGGCCAGGGCTCCCCAGCATGGGGGGTGGCAGGGCAAGGTCGGACGGAACCCAGCCCAGCCGGGCCAGGGTGGGCCTGAGACACGTAGCCACAGTCAGTACTTGGCTCCACAAACCCCAAGTGACCCCCCAAACCTCACGTGTGCCCAGATCAACGCCCCCTGACCCTGACAATCAAACCTTTCATGAGATCGCCCAAGTAGGAGGGGAAGGGACAAGCAAGAGTATCTCCCCCACCGGCCACTTCTCTGGGCAGGGAAGACAACGCACAGGCAGCAGGCCAGGGCAGGAGAGCTGCCAGGACGCCCACACAGGACACAGACGCCGGGGACACTGTCCCTGGGCTCAGGGTCCCCCATCGCCTTGCCTGGGTTGGGACTGCTGTAGACCTCCACAGGGACTTGAAAATGCCCGGGAGGGACGGGACGGGACGAGAGGAAAGGAGCCAAGTGCTGTCCTTTACCCATTTAAAACCTAACTATTGCCCTGGCTGGTGCGGCTCAGTGGACTGAGTGCAGGCTCAAACCAAAGAGTGGCGGGTTCGATTCCCAGTCAGGGCACACGCCTGGGTTGCGGGCCAGGTCCCCAGTAGGGGGCATGTGAAAGGCAACTACACATTGATATTTCTCCCCCTTTCTTTCTCTCTTTCCCTCTCTCTAAAAATGAATAAATAAAATCTTTATAAAAAACCTCTGTTAATTACATGTCAAATGCACCTTCCTTGGAAGAAATGAAAACACACGTGATGGTCTATTTTGGAGATTTTTTGAGACGTGGCCCTCTCTCCACTGAGGTGCCCAGGGCGTTCCCGTCCCGCTGTCACTGTACAAACTCAGTAGCCTCCCGGCAGGGGACACACCCTGCACCTTTCTCCAGAGAGACGCTGGCAGTGGCGGCACTAAGGCAGTGTGTCCCTCTGGGCTTCACTAAGACCTCACTGTCCTTGGCGTGGGGGCCCACCTGTGGGCTCTCTGCACCTTTCCTCGTAGGGACCCCTGCCCCACCCGCATCCCACCCCTGCCCAAGCCAAAGGAGTACAGGGGTGGGGGCCGCAGGACTCAGTCCCTGACTGGCACGTCTCTGCCAGGGCTCAGGCTGGCAGCCACGGCCCTGGACACCTGCCCGCTGCTGCCCGGCTGCGTCCCGGGCGGGGCCTCCCTCCCGGGCATGGAGGCTCAGCGCCAAGATGCCCACTAGACTGCCTGGCCTCAGAGTCCTGCCCCACCTCTTCCTGACTCCTGTTTTTCCCTTAAACAGGCATCTGTTTCCCGTCCTCCCCTGAAAACCATGAGTCAGTCACCCACACATTATTCTGAAGCTGTCACCCAAAACAACCACCTCTGTGGCCCCGGGAGGGGGAGCCCTGAGACTTCCTGTCAGCGGCTGCCAGCGCCCTGGGCCGGGAAGCCTGACATGTTTCTGAGCCCGTTACAGCTAAAAACAGGCAGGGTGGCCCCAAAGAGCTCTCCCAGGGCGGGACTGAGTCAGGACCCCAAAGACGCAGCTCCTGGTGGCTGGCCCCTGTCCCTTGCTCTTCCTACACTGAGACAGGAGGAGGGGTTCACTTGGTGGCACCAGGGGCCAGGCATCCCCCCTGCATGCTGGGACACCTGTGCGCCGGCCCCCACAGCGCGGGGCAGGCGAGTTTGGGAATGGTGAGCAAGTCTGCTCCCAGAGGCGCAGGCTCACCCGACTCGGAGAGCTTCAGCTCGCAGTCCATGTAATCAAACATCTCCACGGTGAGCTGGAAGCTGAGGAGGTCAGGGAGAGAGAGCTGAGTGGGGGTGGGAGTCCTGCCCCTGTGCGGAGCCCCACTCGTCAACAGGCCTCTGCACAGGACAGCAGCCCTTCAGGCAAAAATGCCTGATTCTGAACAAACCCCACCCCTTCCACTTTAGCCTCATCTCCTAGGGACATGACCTTTAGCCCCCACCCCCCCACCCCCGAGCCTCTGACAGACACACCAGAGGCTGGGTGCAGAAGACCGTAGGAACGAACAGGAACCCTGAGGGAGACGGAGGAGGCGGGGCCAGGCCGGCCCACTTGCCCGTGGGACTCACATGTCGTTGATGTCGGTCCCGGCTGCCTTCTCCAGCACCTCGTCTGGCACCTCAAGGCCCGCAGGAAACTGGGGGTGCTGTGAGGAGGAAACCCCCATTCAACAGCAGCCCATGGGGGCTTGGGCACGGACCTCCTCTAATTCTGAAGGGAGGGCAAGAGGCTGCGGAAGCCTCCCTCTGTCCTGGGAGCTGCCCGAGGCGTGACCAGACCCGAGGATGGAGGACAGGAAGTCCAGCCGGGGCAGAGCGGCTGCCTGGAGCCAAGGGCAAGGCCAGGTCCGCCTGCAGTGTCCCCGGGAAGTGCCTCAAGGTGCGCTGACCTTCGTGAAGTGCTGGGACCCCTCGTTTCCCCTGGGACAGTGGTCCCAGACCTTTCTGGCATCAGTTTCCTGGGAGACAATTTTTCCTTGGACCGAGGCAGGGGGGATGGTTTTGGGGTGATTCAAGTGCATTACATTTATTGTGCACTTTATTTCTATTATTACATTGAAACATAAAACGGAGTGCCCTGGCTGGTATAGCTCAGTGGATTGAGCGCGGGCCTGCAAACCACACGATCACAGTTCAATTCCCAGTCAGGGCATATGCCTGGGTTGCAGGCTAGTTCCCAGCAGGGGACTCATGAGAGGCAACCATACATTGATATTTCTCTCCTTCTCTCCTTCCCTTCCCCTCTAAAGATAAATACATAAAATCTAAAAAAAGAAAAAGAAAAAAAAAGAAACATAAAATGGAGTAAGTACACGACTCACACGTGCCAGGGTCGGCATGCGGGCTTCCCGGAACTGTGACCGAGACAAGTGCGCAGCGCGGGGGGGGGGGGGGGGGGGGGGGGGGGGGGGGGGGGGGTGGGGGTGTGTGTGTGTGTGTGTGTGTGGACGGAGCGGCAAAGAAAACAATGGGCGGGCAGGGCACGGGCTGAAATAAGCGTCAGATTCTGACTGATGGCCTGCCACCAGATGTGGCTGAACTGTCACTTGCCACACGGACAGGGGTTTGGTAGGAATCTGCAAGCAGCTGATCTATCACGGCCTCTGCGCAGCCCGACCCCCTGCTCATGACGGTCTGAGCCTACAGCGGCTCCCCGAGCCGGCACCCCACCTCAGCTCCACCACAGCTCCTCAGACCTCAGGCTTTCACAGCCCAGACCCTTGGCCTTCACCGCGCACAGCAGGGTTCACGCTTCTCTGAGAATCCAGTGTCCCTGCTGATCTCACGGGAGGTGGGGCTCAGGCGGGGATGCAAGTGCTGGGATGCGGCTGTGCTCGGTTCCTAATCTGTGAACTCCTAGTCTGTGGCCCAGGGGTTGGGGACCCCTGCCTGAGGGTCAAGGTCAGGACAGAAGAGAACGTGCCCTCCTCTAAGTCCCAGGTCGCCCTGGAGGGACGAGCCCAGGGTCCCTCCAGCCCCACGCCCTGCTGAGGAGGCTACCTTGAGGTGGAAGGAGATCTTGGTCAGCAAGAGTTTGGTGTACACATTCACCAGCTGTCCATAGCGATCGTGCAAATGCCCCTGCGGAGAAAGCAGCGAGGTCAGGGTCCACTGGCCTGGGGACATGTCCGGGAATCCCACTGGGCAGGCCAGAGGCTGAAGTGACAAGCTGAGAGTCATCCCTTCGCCCACCCGACGTGGCTCAACGTGGCTCGACCCGCCAGAGGCGGCTGACTCCTCCTGAGCGCTTCCGCTGGGCCCCTGGGCCTCAACCCCCTCCCTCACCTTTTGTTGCCACCTCACTCTGGGTCAGTCTTGCCAGAGAAACTCTCGGGACAAGGGAGCTCCTTGTCCGGGGCATCGGCCAGTTCTGAGCTGGCCGCTTCATTGAAATGCTGGCGGCAGCCAGGGGGGGCGGGGGCATGTTCCGACGGGCATGAGTCCCCTCCTCCCAGCTGCTGCCTCCATCACCTCCCATCCCCCTGTCCCCAGGGGCCAAGCTGGCTGGGCCTGCGTCTGCAAATGGTGGCCCGGCTGCCATTCTCCCTACTTAGGGGGCATCAGTAAATCACAGCAGCCCGGGGCTGGCACCAGCCTGGTGGAGCCCCAGCCATCCCTCCACCTGGGCCACCCCAGACCCCAACCAACTGGCAAGGACCTAGACTGCACTCTCCCAGGCTCTCGGCCTCAACCGTGGACGAGCATCTTCTGGGGAGCTTCTGGAAAACACAGACTCCGACCCCCAGATTCTAAAGCCGCAGTCTCGGTGGCCCGGGAGGCTGAGCCGCCCACATGGCTCTCACCGCCACTGTGACACGCCCAGACACAGGTGGCCGTGTCCCGGGCTCACAGGACCAAGGGGCCGACGCCGGCTCCTGGAGCTGGGCGCCCGGCCCTGCGTTTGGAACCTCCTGTCCCAGATGGTCTAAAGCCAGGCTGCAGCTCCATGGGCGGGGACGGGGGGGGGGCTCACTGCCCCACTGCTGCCCCCAAAAGCATCGTTTTCACTTCCACTGCGAGAGCAGGAAGGGGAGACGCCCGTCATGGGGGCTGCCGTCGCTCAGCCCCAGTGCTGGGGGCTCAGACCCCAGGCAGGGCCACAGCAGGACTGGGGAAGGTGCTGCCTGCAAGGCCCCGAGGCCGCCGAGCCCGCCCCACACCTACCCACAGCTCTCCAATCTCCCGGATGTTGCTCCGGTACCGCTGGCAGTCCTGAAGAACCTGCGGCACACACAGGGGGCGAGGAGGGGTGAGGAGCCCTGAACTGGCAGGGGGGGCACGACACACTGACCCCCACGCTGGCTGGCACACGGGGGCCGAGGGCAGGAGGGGGGGTGGGGGCGGCGGGCCAAGTGGGACGAGTCTTTATTTCACAGGGACCCCGTCTCAGGCTTCGAGCCTAATCAGGCGGCAGCAGACAGAGGGCCCTGGCCTGCCGGCCTCCTGCCGCCCTGAGAGCAAGTGGCTGGAACAGGAGAGCCCCAGGGGACCCGTGGACAGCGGCTACTCACATTGGGGTGCCCGTCTCGAAGGACCTTGTGGAGGACATGGCAGAACTTCCAGCTGAGGATGGAGCTGCTGGGAAGCGGCAGGCCAATGGCGTAGGACCAGAAGGTGAAGGCCCCCTTTTCGTGGTGAGTGCCGAGAATGATGCCTCCCAGCGTCAAGGCCAAGTGCAAGAAACAGACCCACGTGGAAAGCCAGCCCCTCACCCCACAGCCTGCCCCCTCCACACCTGCCGCAGGTCACCAAGAGCTATGGTTCTCAGCCAAGGGCAAGAAAAAGGGCAAGGTCATAGCCCTCAAATTTAACTGGAGCCAACGGTCTAAGACAGCAGATGCTGTTCCCAAGATGGGACTCAGAGTCTGACCTCTGAGAGCAGGGGGAGGCGGAGGGCTGGCCGGGCCAGGGCCACAGGGGGACATACCATATGGGGCCTCCCATCTGGGCGAGGGTGGACTTCAGAAAGCCCCAGTGGCCACCTGCAGCACCACCCTGCTCCCCTAAACTACTCCCATTGTATCCTGGTCAGAGACCAGGCAGGGCAACCCCACAGCCTCCCTGCACCCTCCCGGCCTCCCCCAGGGACCCAGGGGAAGGATACGCCGGGCATGCTTCTCCTTCACGGGGGCCTCCTGGGTATTGATGGCTTTGCTGATACTGATGGCCTAGAGGGAACCGAGGGGCAGAGCTCAGAAACCACCCGGGGAAGGGAACAGGGGATGGCTGCCAGTGAAAGCTGAGCATAGAGACGGACAACGGGACACTTTCTCAACTTAGGCAAACCGAACCTCTGAAGGCTTGATGTGCACAGCTCAAACGACAGCCAACACCTGACACCCGAAGCCACCGGAGCTTTCAGGGGTCTGGGGGATAAGGACGCATGTTGGCTGCGGCCACAGGAGCCCATCTCTCCTGAGAAACCCGCCTGTGTTCCGAGCTCCCAGGAAGCAAGCCCATTGGACCACAGGGCAATGGGCGCAGCCAGGGCCCCACACCTGTCCTGTCGGGCCACTGGGAGAAGCTGAGCCCTCACAACACCTCATGAACAGACGCGTGCCATCCCGACCTTACCGGGGCAGGACCCAAAGAAATGACGCAAGCTGACGAGGCCCACACAGCCACAACACGGAAAACCAGGGTGTACCCAGCTCCTGCTCCCTCCCACACAGGCGGCCTCTCTGACTCAGCTCCCACCCTGCCGAGTCAGATGGTGACCATGGCCCTAGCGGGGGCGGCAGGAAAGGGACCATGCTCACACCTGCTGCCGCCACTCGACTGAGCAAGAGACTGAGCAAGCAGCAGTCTCATCCTTCCTGGCCTCGTCCTCTGGTGTCACCCCCTTTAGCTCAATGCCTCCTCTTCCAAGAAGGCTTCCTGGATGGGGCTGCTCCCCCACCAGCGGCTCAGGGCACCTGTCAGTCACCCCTGCCCACTTCACACAGGAACCACCATGGGCCCTGGGTGACCTGCGATGTTTTATTTCTCCACCTGGTGGCAGGTCTTACCAGCCTCTGCCTACCAACACAGAGCTGGGCTGGGGACACCTGTGTTTGTGGACTGAGAAGAACTGCCTGAGAGTGGTGGGGAGGGGCCCTGACCGACGCAGACACCCCTCTGGGCAGCCAGTCCACCCAGGTCTCCGCGGTGCCTCATCCAGGGCCACTGCCTGCTTGCTCTGCAGCCTGAGCTGGGCCCCGAGCCCTGGGTCACCGCCTTGTCAACAGGAAGCCCAGGAACTTGGGCAGGAGCGAGAGGAGAGGGCAGAGGGAGCCCAAGGGACAGTGCTGGCGCTTTCTGTTCAAGGAAGCAGCCCCTGCCCCCCCTGCTGGCATCTGAATAGTAGGAACTGCCCCTGCCTGGCGTGGAGGTGCCTCGAACAGCTTGGGCACACTGTGAACAGACTTGGAGCCTGCGCGGAGGTTTCCTCTGGAGAAAAGCAGCCCGTGGGGGTGAAGGCGCCTTCAGATCAGAGGCGGAGACCTAGGAGCTGATGTCACGGGGGGCTGGGCAGGGGCAGCTTCTGGACCCACCTCGGTGGTGAAGCAGGCTGACCTTCCAGACACAGTGCCCACTGTGGCTCTGCTCACAGGCCTGCAGCCCCTCACACCAGGCCCCTTGAGGCCAGTCCGCAGCATCAAGGCTGGGTCGGGGCAGCAGCTCCTGCCTGGCAGAGTCAGGGTCCTGGCAGGAGCACGGCAGGCTCTGGCTTCTCTGGCCATCAAGGCCTCAGCAGCCTCATGAGGGAGGCAGCCCCACCCCGCGGCACCCATCTTTGGACGGCAAGCCCCACAGCAAGCCCCAGGCATGGGCAACACGCCTCCTAGCAACAACCCCTGGAAGTGGTCATGAGCCCACTTCCCTGGTGGGGAAACCCAGGCACGGAGCTTAGGTCAGGTTTCTTGAGCATTACAACCAATGAGGGCAGAGGCAGGTCTGGCTGACTCCACACCCTGTGTCCTCAGCGAGGCCCCTGGGCACCTCCTGCCTGTGCGGGTGGGCAGAGTTGGGGGCGGTTTGGGGCAGTTCCCAGGTGGGGGTGGGGCTGTGCCTCCCGGGCAGCAAGCCGCTGCCAGCTCAGAAGCCAGGAGTGTCTGGTCTCTGGGAGTGTGTAACCCCATCCTCCAGCTGCCCTGACACCTGAGCTGGCTCTTCTGACAATTGCCACCTGGTCCAGAGATTCCAGGCAAGTGCGGCCGAAAGCCATGCCTGCAGAGCTGAGCGGAGGAGGCCAGCCGGGGCAGGGAGGTGAGGGGGGGGTTGCTGAGGACCACAGGCATCAATAGTGCTGGGCACAAGCGCCTGCTCCTCACCAGGTCCCCAGCAGCCCCCTGGAGGGCTGGGCCCCCTGCAGGCCTCCGCTTCCTCCTCCAGGCCAGCAGCTAGCGAGCCCTGCCTACAGGCCCGGGGTGGGGGTGGGGGAGCAGGGAGGAGCGGGGCCTGCCCTGGGCCCAAGGTTAAGGGGAGGCACCCCCCCACCTCCCAGTCTTCCCTGAGGGCTTCATGCCACCTCTCACTGCTGGACCCCGCCCCCCAGGGGCCTAGGCTCACCTTGTCACCCCCCGGACGCCACCCCGCCCGAACCTCCCAAATGATGCTGCTCCGCGGGCTCGGCACTTGCTGACAACAGTGGTTCCCTTGTCCAGGCCCCGCCCTGATGTCGGCACCACTGGGGCGTGGTTCTGCCTGGCGGGTCACTGCCCCCCCCGCGCCCCCCGCCCCTCACGGTGCCTGGCACACAGAAGGTTTTCAAAGGCACAGTGCCACCCTCACGCCTCCCCCGCCCTCCAGGCACAGGGCCCCGCCCAGCGGGAACACGGCCCGTTGTGCAGGGCAGCTGCGCACTCAGGAGGCTCACAAGGGGGCTCAGAGCACATGCAGAGGGAGTCTGTGGCCCATCACAGGGCCTGGGTTTCCCTGTGGAAGCAGGCACCAAGCCCCATCCCAGGAGGGACATGAAGCCCCGGGACGCCAGTCTCTGCAGGGGCCGCAGGGTTGGGCCGCGCATCGGGCTGTCCTTCCGCTGGTCCGACCCAGCCCAGCCCCTGGGCCCACAGCCTCGTCCAAGCAGCTCCACACCAGCTTCCAGGGAACGGAAAGATAAGGGGGAGCCCGGACCACCCTGTGGGTTCTCTCGAGCTCCATACGAAAAGCACGGCCTTCCTGAGGTGCCCGGGGCAGCCACCGGCCAGCGCCACCTCAGCAGCCCCGACAACGGCCGGTTTAACCCCTCCCAGCTGCTGCCAACCAACTGCCGTGGGCAGAGCTATCTTCCGGGAAGACTCCGGCTGCGCAGGGTGGGCCGACTAGGGCCCATGTGAGGAGGGGGCCCCAGGGCTGGAGGGAGGGGTCCTGGGTGTGGGGAGGGGCAGGCGGCCACCACCCAGGGGACCTGCCAGCCTCTCTGGATCCCAGGGAGGAAGACAGCAGCTTCCACCCCACCTCTGAGTGGTGGGGAAAGAGGGCAGGGCCTAGCCGCCCCCCCACACACACACAACTCCTCGCCCTAAACACAGGCAGGATGGCAGTAGGCCAGGGGGCTTTGGGGAGGGAGCCAGAGCGTCCGCAAAGACAGCGAGGGTGGCTTCTGTAACAGTTTCCTGGGCATTCAGACCCCACAGCTCCTGTGCTGGGAAAATCAGCTGGGGCGTGCCCTGCAGAGGCCGCCGGAGAGGCCGGCCCCTAGCAGCCTGCAAAGGCGAGCTCCAGCCTCAGCCTTGAAATCCTAGTAACAAAGTGACTTCAATGGCCCTCAGCCACGTGCCAGGTGCCCCGCTGGATGAGGACAGATGAAGAAACCGAGGCTTAAGGAAGTCATTCGCTTGCCCAAGGTCGTGACAGTGAACTGCTGGCCAGGTGCTCCTGCCCGGCCTGGCGCTGTTCTCAGCGCTTCACACATATTGATGGGCCCTCACACAACCCTCCCCCGCCAGTCTGACCAGGGAACGGCACCCCAGGCCACCTGCCTCTAGCCACTGTCCTCTCAGCCCCCACCCCATCCCCGGCTGCCTCTCTGGCGGTAGGGGAGGGGCAGGCACCCTTCTTTGCCTCCCCCCACCTCCCTCACCCATGGCAGGAGGCTCCCTGAGGACCCGGCCTGGCTCCAGTGGATGCAGAGTCTGGGTGGGGACTTGTTCAAACCGGGGCGGTGCCCGGAGGCTCCCCGTTCCTGCGGCCGGGGCGTGGACCCTGAGCCCTGGGCTTCACCTCACCTCCCGCCACCTCCCTCCTGGTGGCTGCCGCCCTGAGGCCTGGGCAGGGACACCCCGCAAGGCCTCTTACAAGGCCCCCATTGAGCCACACCTGCCCCTGCTTCCAGGAACAATCTCGCCCTTGTTGGTCTAATAAAAAACCAACCCCATGCCGGCGGAGGCCCCAGGAATTGAGCCCGAGAAGAGGACCCAGGACCAGGCCGGGCAGACCCACAGTGGCATCTGTCCGCAGATGGCCACACACAGGGACACACACCAGGGGCACCTCAGCAAGTGCTGCCTCCGGAGATGGGAGACCTGATGAGGCAGCCGCAGCCACGGCCGTGGCTCCCCGGAGGCGGGCCCTGATGTGGGCTCCAAGTGCGGAGCCTACGAGAAGCTCCGGCCCAGGGCGGCTCACAGCAGCCCAGTCTTCACCAGCTGTGGGGCTTCATGACGGGCATGGGAGCCAGGACCTTAAGGAACAGCCACACAGTCAGGGGGCCAGCAGGGAGGGGACAGTCCTGATCAGGGACCTCAAACATCTCACGGCTTCCCAGCCCGCGGCGCACGGGCACTGCTCTGGGAACCCACAGTCCTGGGCAGGGCGGCCGAGCCGCGTGACGGGGGGCTGCAGCCCTGGCTGTTCTTGGGGAAACCTGGCATCCTCTAGCTGTGGGGTGCTGTTCACAGCCGGAAGCTCGGGCACAGGGAGACCCTGGCCCCGGGGACCACGTGTCTGGGGACAAATTCAGGTCTCCGCACCCAGCTCCACCACTGCCACCGCAGCTCCCCAGCCCCCAGGCCCATCCCACCCACCCGATCTGTGGGGAGCCCTCACTTTAGCCCCCACTGTGTCCCAGCCACCCCTGCCTTCCTTCTGCCGCTCCAGCGCGGCTGGCAGGTGCCCCCGCAGGCCCGGCTGCTCCGTCGCCCCCCCAGGGAGGGCTTGGTCCGCCCACCCCCACGCGCAGGGGACCCTCCTGGGTGGACACACATGGCCTGGGGCGCCATCGCTCTGCACCCCGCTGCACCTCCAGTCCCCTGTCCCTGGCTGCTGAACGAGAGAAAGGGGACACGTGAATGAACAAAGCTCTTTCAAATACAAGTGCTGGGGAAGTTCAAGGCAGTGAGTGTCTCCCTCCAGCTACTGACTGACCAGGAGAGTTCCATGTGAAGGCAACAGTAAAACGACTTCCACTTTAAAAGTGAGCCCTGAGACGACTCAGACTTAAGCCCCCTTGTGCTGTTTATCATGACACACTCAGAGGGGACAAAACCGTCCTTCAAAGAGCCGGGCCGGGCACTGGCAGAGAGGTGGGTTACTCCGCCTCAGCCCTTCCAGGGCCGGGTGAAGGACAGAGAGGTCTCATTCAGATGCCTTTGCCACCTCAAAGGCCATTGATGAAAGCAAACACAGGATTTCTGTAGCCGAGGAGGCGGCTCGGAAGTGGTCACATGCAAAGCAGCTGGGCGCGCCGGGTCTGAGGTCGGCAGCTCAGCGATCTCTGCAGCCAGGGAGGTGGTGGAGCGATGCGGGTCCCAAGGTGTGAATTGCCCTTTCTCTCTGGTCACACCCCAGCCCCCAATCAGCCCCAGCCTCTCCCTGGGGAAACCAAGGGCCAAGGGGCAGGGGGTCACCTGCCCTCCAGGAGGAGGGGCATGAACCAGGAAGGAAGGACCCTCCCACTCCTAGGAGGGCCCCGCCCACTGCCACCTCTTCCCGGCCCAGCTCTGCAGGTGACACAGGAGGAGGAGAGCGTCCTGAGTCCCACCTCTGGAATGGACAGGGAGCCTGCCTGGGCGGTTCTAGTCCCTAGGCCCTGGTGACATCATTCCACAGACCCGTCTGTCCCACGAGCCAGGGGCCTGAGTCACTCCCTGGTGGGTGGAGCTTCTGCAGTTTGAGGACCATGTTGGGTTCAGCAGGAGAGGAGACCATCCCACCCCACCTACACTTTTCTCCGCAGACTCAGCCCTTCCCTGCAGTGGGAACCACGGCCTTTCAGGCCACACCAAGAGGCGGCCTGAAGGGAGACGCGAATCCAGGCCGACCAGGCCTACCAGGCCTACTGAGTGTGTCCCCTGGGCCATGTGCTCCTGAGTGCTGAGACACAAGAGGAGGCCACGCCCCCTGCTGAGGATCTCATGGGGGGGGGGGGCGTTCATGGGGTGGGACTGAGGAGGCCCAGAAGGGAAGCCATGCAATCTTGCCCAACCTCCCCCATGCCCACTTCCAGGGTTTGGCTGCAGTGTTGCGGACAGACAGACATTTGAGCAGTGTCGTGAGACCAGGGATCCTGGCAGGCCCCCCAGCCAGCGGCCTCATGGACAAGGTGATACCTGAGTTCTGCCTGAGATCAAGAGCATGAGGGGGAGGGCCTGGCCGGCAGGCATCTCAGGTTAGCCGGCTGGGTTTCCCTGTCACCCAGCCAAGCAGCCCTAGACGCGGCTCCCGAGTTTCCACTCCGAGCTGCTGCACCAGGTGCCCAGCGGGTTTCATTCACAAACGACCCGTCCTGTCTGCCCAGGAGGACTCGTTCCCAGAAGCAGGCGCACCGTCCTAGGGAAGGGGACCCTGAGCACTGCCAGGCTGCAGACCGACTCCCGCTTGAGCCAAAGCAGCGTGCAGGGACGGGAGCCCAGAGGGGCATCATTTCTACTTCTTTTGGTCCCACGTCCCTTCGGGACACTATGGGACAGCTGAGGTGGACGGAAGTCCTGCCAGTCCTCTTGGCCGGACGTGGGTGCCAGCGTCGCGCCCACTTTGCAGACCAGAGGGCCAGGACAGAACCGGGCTCTTAGCTGTTCTGCCACAGCACCCACCTGTCTCCCGCCTCCTTCACCAAAACACAGACTCTTAGGGCGACAAGAATGATCTTCCTCTTCCCACAGAACAAGCAACAGACACACAGTGAACAGCCCTCATGAACGTGTCACCAGACAAATGAGCATCAGAGACGGGAGGTGGCGGGGAAGGACCGGCAGCCCCACCCCACCCGCACCAAGAGGTCACCTGACCACCAGGGGCTGAGAGGGGTTTCTGGCAGCCCCAGCATCAGGAAGTCAGCTGCCTGCTTGGGCATCACCGAGGGGACAGAACCAGGTGGCAGGGCACAGCTCACTGCCCATGACCCTCCCCAGCTGGAGGACCCGGGGGTGGGGGAGGGGGGTCAGTGCGGTGGGAATGGCTCACATCCGGCTTTGGGGGCAGTGCCCCAGGGTGGCTGTGGGCGGGTTCTCTGCCTCCTTTGTGGAAAGGGGCCTTGGCTTGCCTCTGCTCAGCGAGTCTGTGGCAGGTGGCAGGCGCCACACCTGAGCATGGGGACATGGCGGGGAGCAGACAGGCCTGCCCCTCCTACGTGACAGCGGTGGGGCAGCTGTCCACCACGTGGCTTAGATTTCTTCTTGCACTCGGGGACTTTTTGGGTAAACAGGTAAAGGAGGCCCGGAAAGGGGTCAGCAAGGCAGAGCGCTGCGGCCCCACAGCGTTGGCAAAGGACAGTGGAGACACGGGCGGGCACGCGTCCAGTTCCTGTCCACTCGAGGAGACCCCTGGAGGGAGAGGTCAGAGAGGAGGGTGCGGCGTCTGGAGAGGGTGCTATGAGTCTGGGGACAGCTTGCAAACTAGAAGCCTCAAGTGAGGGACCAAAGCCTCGTCTGCATCCTGAGCTCTACCTTCAATATGGGATTCTACAAAATTCCTGGCGGGAAACCGTGAAAACCAAACCAAACCAAACTACTCGGGAGGCTCCAGTCAGACCCAACCGCTCCAACTCGCAGGCACGCAGGCCCCGGCAGTCTTCAAAGCCTCCTCTGCCCGTGGTCCTCACACCATGCTGTGCCGTCCGCACCAGCCCCTGCGGCTGCCAAGCACCAGAGCGTGCGCCCAGTGCCCTGAGTGCCAGACACATCCAGACCCTGGGACCTAGGAGGGGAAAGAAGGTAAGCTATCCCATTCATCACTTTTAGAGTGATTGTAGGTCGAAAGGGTTACATCTGGAATCACCAGGCTAAGGGAAAGACACGGTTCGAAGGAATGTGTTGCTGTTTATTTCTTACTGTGGCCACTGACCGTGGGTGGGCGGCCCGCGGCACTGACCCTGCTCCCAATGGACAGTGCTGCTCCAGCACGAGCCGAGGCTGGGGAGTCCTCAGAGTCACTAAGTGTTCGTCTTCACGAGATTACAGTTCCTCGGTGGCTGCTGTGGGGATGTGTCACTGGCCAGGGGTGTGGGACCGATGCCCTGGCTTCCACAAGCTCCCCTCTTTCCCCCTCCTTCCCCACCCCAAGCCCCAGGGCCGCTCACCTCTCTGCACTGGGCCTGGCACCCTCAGGTGTGGCCCTTCTCTTGAACTGCCCTGGGCGGGAGCTTTGGGGCTCTATTTCCATGTGCTGCAGGGGAAACTGAGGCTCAGAGAAGCAAAGGGCCCCAGTGCTAAGGAAAAAGCAAGACCAGAACCTGGCGTCTGCAAGACTCCTGTCTGCTGAGTCCCCATGCACGACAGGCCTCAAAGGAGAATCTCCTTGCTGGTGGAAGGCCTGAAATCATTTTGAAACTCGAAAGCTTTTTTGGGGACAGGGAAAGAAGGGGGAAAGCCGGCTAGCTGCCAATCTGCACAGCACTGCCCGCCTGTTTTACACTGTGTGTGTGTGTGTGTGTGTGTGTGTGTGTGTGTTAATAACCTATCACGGCTACAATGAGTCGCCACAAACTCAGGGCCTTGAAACAAGGCAGGCCATCTCACAGCTCTGGTGGTCAGAAGTCCAAGGCGGGTCTCACGAAGCGAATGTCAAGGTGAGGACCGGGCTGCCTTTCTTTCTAGAGTTTCTGCAGGAGAATCCATTCCCTGCCTTTTCGGGCTCTAGACGCGGAGTTCCTCTGCTGGGCACCGCCCCCCCCACCTTCCCAGCCTGGCGCCGAGTCTCTCTGCCAGCCTCTCCTGCCTCCCTCTGCCACATTTCAAGGTCCCAGCACGGCCCTGGGCCCACCTGGCCATCCCAGGCTCTGAGCCCCATCTCAAGGTCAGCTGAGGAGCATTTTCTTAGCAAGGACTGTGACACCTTTGGAGGTTCCAGCAATCGGGGCACACACATCCTTGAGGGGGGCTGACAGTCAGCTGAACACCTGTATCTCCTGGTATCTTAGAACAGCCCTAGGAGGTGGATGGAATTATCTCCAATTTGACAGACAAGGACACAGAATCAGGAGTTAAGCTCCTGGCCCCGGGACACGGACTAGCCCCCAGGTCTACCCGCCTACGGGAGCCTTCCATGCGACCACACCGTCTTTTCAATGGTACAGGCAGTCTGCCGGTCCCGGGGCAGGCACGCTGCATTCCGCACCACTCCAGCTTCAGCGCGCTACAGCCATAACAAAAAGCCGACGCTGTTTGCTCACAACCCCTTTGAAAAGGGTTTTATCACCAGAGGGGTTAAAGTTGAGGGAAGAACGGACCAGCTTTTCACACATTCCCCCGAGGATCACACCCACTCACACCACACAACCAACGCCAGCGCCGGGTGCCCTCCCTGGACACGGGCTGTTCAGCAGGGTGTGTGGCCCGTCAGGACAGCTAGCATGTAAGCACTTCTCCTCTTCCTGACCCAGGAGCCCACGAGCAGAGGCGGGGCTGGCGGAGTGCAAGGGTGTAAACTCCAAGGAGGCCAGAGTGGTCCTTGGCAGCACTGGGCGCTGTGGTCACCGCGAAGACACAGGCAGCATGTTCCACTGGGAAGGAGCATCCGTGGATGACATGTGCTATTTTGTGTCCACAGGAGACATGTAACTGGCAACCTCAGCTCTCGGGGTCCTTTCTGCTTCTGGGGCCTGGCTGGCGGCACGATAGATATTTCTGGGAAAGATCTGATTAAATATTAACCATGAACAATACCTTATTCCTACAGCCCTCAGGAAGTCACTCTGAAGACAAGTAGAGCCAGACACTGAACCCAAACTGTCTTTCCAGAAGAAAAAAAAAGCCCTGGAATGAGCAATGGGTAAATACTATTTTCATCCATTAGAAAGTTACTTATTATAAGTAACACTCTGTGCCCCTGAGGAAAAAACCAACAAGCAAAAACAAAGAAAACACCTTGTTTACAGAACCAACCACCAGAATGCGTATGGACCTATATCAGATTCCTTCTCTTCGACAGTAAAGGTTGCCCTTGATTTATAATAACTCACAAGTTCAATCAATGAACTTAGCCTTTCCAACCCCACCTTCTCTTTGCAGCGAGCAGACCTCTTTATACCTCCTCAAGAGCAAGAAAAAAGAAAACAGGGAATGAATAAAGCTTCTGACAACATCCTGATTCTCTCTGCCAATTAAATTTGTCCCCATCCTTCCGCAAGCTCCTGACACAATCGATGATGTGTTCATGACTTTAAATGCCACATTTGTTTTTATGATGGGCTCTCTGGGTTAAAAAAACACCGTTGGCCAGAGGACGATGATCACAAGGGTTTTAATCTGTGGCTAGATGAACACTAGCTAGCCCTAGACTTTGCACAAGGCCTGGGAGCCCCAAGGGGCTTCGTCACCCTCTTCACGGTTAATCACGAATACTAACACTGTAGATCCCCAAGTTTTTCTTCTTGCGAAACGACAGCTCAAAGAGCTGCCTTGTTTTGAAAGCAACCACAGAAGTCACTGCTCTCAGCAATGACAGGTGGAAAGGAGCCTGCTCATGGCGACCACAGATGTCACCATCCAGCTTCCGACAGGGTGGGAGGGGTCCTTCTGGCTTCCTTTATTTCAAAAGTAAGTTTTTTTTTGCTTTGGCTGGTGTAGCTCAGTGGATTGAATGCTGGCCTGAGAATCAAAGAGTCGCTGGTTCGATTCCCAGTCTAAGGCACATGCCTAGGTTGTGGGCCAGGTCCCCGGTAGGGGACACACAAGAAGCAACCACACATTGATGTTTCTCTTCCTCCCTTCCCCTCTGTCTAAAAATAAATAAATAAAATCTTTTTTTAAACTTCAAAAGTAAGGCTTTTTATGGCTATTTTAGCCTTGGCTGACTTTTTAAATTTTCATTTATTGATTTCAGAGAGAGAGACAATTGATTTGTTGTTCCTCTTACTTTTGCATTCACTGACTGCTTCTGCTATGTGCCCTGACCTGGGATGGAACCCGCAAGCCTGGCTTATGGGGGATGATGCTCTAACCAAGCTACCTACCTGGCCAGGGCTTTGGGTGACTTTTTTGGGAAATAACCAAGTATGCTCCACCATCCCCGAGGACTAAGAACACCAAGTGTTTGCAAAGTGAAAAAGAACAGGGAAGTACAGCGTCGTGTGCTCCTGCAGGAACACATGTCCAAATATACACCCGCGCCATTGTTTCATGATTAAAATAACCTTCCCAGGATGGAGATGCAGGCGCGTGGGAAGTGCAGGAAGGGGGCCGAGGAAGTTTCCGTCTGTCAGACGCCGGTATTTAATAAGGGGGTGTGAACCTATTTCTGTGTGAGCCAGCGCTCGGGCAAACAAGTCTGGCTGCATACGTGAAACTTTTCGCCCAGCAGGTAATAAGATATTGCGCGGCCCTGGAAAACAGCTCAGGAGAAAAGGAAACAGGGAGTTTCCTTCAAGGAAATGCATTGCTTCCCTGAGGTGGGGGCATTTTTTATAAGGCGTGGAAGGAGGGGGCAGGAGCTGGTCCGCAGGAGCTGGGGAGGAGGCACGGCCGGGGCAGAGAAATCAAGTGGAGCCGCGCCGGGGCGCACCTGGGCCCCGCGCTCACCTTGACCCCATCTGGCCCACCGCCGCATCTCGGCTTCCCGCCACCTTGGCCCCGGGCCACCTCCGTCCCCAACCGCACCTCGGCCCCGACGCCGGCGCCGGCGCGCGCTTCCGGTTCACCTGCTCGCGGAGTCGCTCTGGCGGCCGAGGCCAGGGAGCGGCCCCAGCGCTCCGGATGCGGTCGCAGGCTAGGCCTTAAGGGACAGGAATGGGGGGACAGGGGAGAGTGTGCCTCCCACCCATCCGCCCGCCGCGGCCCCCCTGCTCGCCTGGGTCTTGTCGAACTGCTCGCGCTCGGCCTCCAGGCTGTGGCCCGGCCTGCGGCTCAGCACCCGCGCCGGCACGTTCTTGATACTGTTCATCCTGCCGCCGCCCGCGTTCCCCGGCCGGCACCGCGCGAATGAGCGCGCCTCCGCGAGCCGCCCGAGCCTAGGCACCTCGAGGCCGCCGTGCCCCGCCCCGCCCCGCCCAGTCCGGCCTCCCGCCCCCGGCCGGGGCTCCGGCTCCCGACCCTGGTCCCGCCCCCGCGTTCGTCCAGCTCCTCCCCGCCCAGCTCGCCCGCCCGCAGCCCCGGCTCCTGGCCCCGCCCCCACGCTCGCTCCGCCCCGCCCGCCAACAGCTGCGACTCCTGGCCCGCGCTGGCCCCGCCTTGCGCCCCGCCCTGCCCCGTCCCCTAGCTCTGCAGCTTGGGCTGAGGCCCCCAGCCGCTCCACGCTGACTCCACTCGTTCCATAGGCCTTCCCTCTTCCTTCCTCCCTATGGGGGCTCAGGACGATTTCCTCCCACATCCCCTCCACCATGCTGGTCTCACTAAGTCCTGTCTATACCAGCCCTGGGTCTGGTTCATTGGAGAAAACTTGGCCTCAATGAATCTGACCAGCGACACTTTTTTCCGTTTCAGTGTCATAATAATTTGTGTCTAAATGCAGACAGTTAAGCGGCCCCCTGTTTGTGCGTCTCTAACGTCACGGCAGCTGTTCTGCACGCAGGGCTGTGGGGTGCGTGTTTGGAGACTGCGGGCTCTGCATGAGGACGCCTTGCTAGGCCGAGGAACAGTGAGCAGACCGGAGAAGGCAGGGCTGGGTCAGTCGGCAGTGCTGGGCTGTGGAAGCGCACCGAAGAGATGCCATGGGAGGTGGCATGGGACTTTTGAAAACATTGTTTTTATTGGTTTTGCTTTTTAATTCTTGGTCACAAGACTGAAGTTGTGGGGGTTTTTTTTGTTGTTATTGTTAATAAAGCACAGTTCTCCCAAGCATAGGTGTGAAATCACCCAATACAGCTAGCTACTAAGGACTTCCGGGAAGAGGATGAGTGATGCCTTCATAACCTTGACCGTGGTCTCCCCACCCCACTGGAAGCCGGCTGAGCTCCGCTGCCCAGCCCTAGAGCAGACACCCAGGACTTGAAGAGAGTATTTGACAGGCTCTCCTCTCGTCCCACAGGCAAGAAACTAACCTTGCTTGGTCTCATTCCAACCACCAGAAGGCTTCTTTACCAGAATAACCACAAATGACGACCATAGCTAGGAGTTATTGGATGTTTATCATTTGCTAAGGCACCGGGCTTTGTCCTCTGCGTGTGTTATCTTGTTTTTGAATCTCTGCACGATGGTCAATAGCTGTGGTGAAATAAAGACCAGGACGGGGAGGCCGCTGGGTTCACACCCACTGTTTCTCAGAGTCCTGTTCGCCAGTGAACTTCACACTTCACACAGCATCTTCCCTCACACCAGGCAACAACCCCTCTGGGTGGAGACCATCTGCCATAGTGACTTGACATTAACAACCAACTGCCACTCTTTTTAATAATGAAGAGTTTACTGCCACGCTAGGCACTGGGCTGAACATTTGTTGGGATCCCAGAGGGCTGGGCTACAGAATCTCTAATGAATCCTACTTTATCTGCATGTAGATAAGACTTCGAACTACCACAGGGCAAGGACCCCTGTCTCACTCAGTTTCATACCCTCAGTGCCTAGCAGGGTGCCTGGTGCGAAGCCATGTTCAAACATGCGCACGAGCCCTGACCGGTGTGGCTCAGTGGGTTGGGTGTCATCCCACAAAGTGAAAGGTCACTGGTTCAATTCCCTGTCGGAACACATGACTGGGTTTGGGGCCAGGTCCCCACTTGGGGCATGTCCGAGAGGCGACTGATCAGTGTTTCTCTCTCATATTAACGCTTCTCTCCCTCTCTTTCTCCCTCCTTTCCCCTCTCTCTAAAAGTAAATTTTAAAAAATTATTTTAAAAATGCCTGTGAGATGAAGGGTTGAAAAGTGAGTAAATAAACCCCATAGCTTGCCACACTTAGACATTTGGCTTGGTGTTACAGCAGAGCGCTCCTGCGAACTCAGAGACACAGCTTCCTCGCTCTCGGTGGCTCAGAGTTGCTCTGTCTCTCGGTGTCTCTTTCCGCCAGTGCAGGCTCTGTGACCGAAGGGCCGAGACTCCCCGCATCCACAGAATCGGGTGCCACTTTGGTGTACCGCCAGGGCTGTTTCATGCTTCCCCCCGAGCATTACAAAAGCACAGTATCTGGGATATGAATTAGACCTCGTCTCCAGGAAAGTCCAAAAAGATGAAGAGTGGAGTTGACCCTGCTGATGAAAATGACGGTGCTGCAACCCCCACACGGCCTCACTGACGTGTGAGGCCCCGCCTCCCCGACTAGGTTCGTCTTGCGCCATCCTGGTCCGTCAGGTTGAAAACACGTCCCGCTCCTCCACCCCAGGGCCCTTGAGCGCGCGGTCTGGAATGTTTGTTCTCCTCCTCCACGGGCCTACTCATCTTTCATCTCTCTGCTTCAGACAGCACGTTTCCAGGGAAGCCTTCCCCGCGATCTCCTCCCGGTTACGTGCCGTCACAGCGCTCAAAGCTGTATTTCGTAGCACGTACTCGTTTTCCAGGGCGTAGTGTAATTATTGGAGTGAGGGCTGTCTCCTGCTCTAGACGGTAAACCAGCGCTGAGCCTGCTTTGCTCACCGTTGTGTGCCTCCTCCAGCGGCCAGCAAAGCAGTGTGCTTACTGCGTGCACTCAGATGACTTTTTTGTTGGAATCTCCTACGCAGGCACTTGGTGGAAAACCCAGAAACCCTCACACCACTGACGAATGTGCCCTCTTCGCGTGATACGCTCCTCCCGAAGAACGTCTGGTTTTTAGCCTCTATCTTGTCTGGTTTCTTAACCTGATCTTACTGTTCTTTTCTGTATCTCTTAGGAAGTGGTTGCTAGATTCTTCTCCTTTTTAAGAAGATTTTTAAAATTTGTTTATTTATTTATTTATTTATTCTTAGAGAAAGGGGAAGGGAAGGAGAAAGAGAGGCAGAGAAACATGGATCGGTTGTGCCTTGCATGCCCCCCAACTGGGGACCCAGCCCGCAACCCAGGCATGTGCCCTCACCGGGAATCAAACCAGCGACCTTTGCAGGCTGGCGTGGTGCTCAGTCCACTGAATCACACCAGCCAGGGCTACGATCATTCTGTTTAAGGCCTAGAAGGACGAACCTTTCCTGAAGTGAATGCTAACAAAATCGTTCACAGATGATTCCAGAATAACTACAGTGCACTACTTCAAAACCTCCACTTAGAGGTAACTCAATAGAGGGGGAAAACCTCAGGCTGAGGCCACTGAGTACCCCAGGAGCAGGTAGCCACAGCGTGTGTAAGGTCCCAAACCCCAGCCACGTTCCTGAAGTGAACCCGCCTTTCCCACCAAGCCTCTCATTCCATGCACCCAATTAGCACATTTTAGGTAAAACCGTTTTTAGTGTTTATGTATTATTTGTTCAATTTAAAAATGTTATTCATTTATCTTTAGAGCGAGAGGGGAAGGGAGGACAAAAGAGAGGGAGAGAAACATCAATGTGTGGTTGCCTCTCCCACGCCCCTACCTGGCCCGCAACCCTGGCCTGTGCCCTGACTGGGAGTTGAATGGCGACCCTTTGGTTCACAGGCCGGTACTCGACCCACTGAGTCACACCAGCCAGGGCTATGTATTATTTTGATTCAGAATTCCTTTCTTTTAGGGTATTTCTCTTTGTTGGAAATATTTGCTCACACAAATTCTAAAAATACGCTTTCATCAGTCTCTTCTGGCAGCTGAGGTAATTTCTGGCAGGCAAATCGTAGCACAGTTTAGTTGCTTCCTCTTAAGGTAAAGAATATAAATTACACAAAACATACATGCTAACATCTAGTTTTATATTGCAACTATTTCAGACATACTGAGGCTGCTTCTCCTTCACAGAAGTTGCTCGGGTATTTAAGTAACTGTAGCTGCCAAGAAAAGGAAAAAAAGAGTGTGTCTTTGCTTTCTTTCTCCTAAGCCCTAAAGGTTCCCAGACTTGCCCCCAGGGGAGCGGCGGGCGGGGGCAGTTCACCCGGCTCACCCTGACCCCTGTCTCCAAGGCCCTCCCTCCGCCTCTGTAACCTGTCCCCCCGCTCCCCGCCCCCAGCCTGCGCGGGCCCAGCTGGTGCACGCCTTCTGCCTCTGCGACCCTCCTTCCAAAGAACCAAGGCTCACTCCTCTTGCTGTGATCTCGCCTCTTCTCTCAAGTCCCTCCTCTGTTTCCCTGTCAATACATGTACACTCGAGGTAAAAAATGATAATGACTTCATAGCCACAAAATAATTTTTGACTTTTCAAGCCCTTCAGTTCCTGAAATTCTCCTCCTTAGCAACGAACCGGTGTTCTCGGTTCACGGGGCACGTTGAGAAGAGGCGTGAAGAGAAAGCTAAGTTTTGTCATTACCACAAAGAGGAGAAATCCCAATATTTTGCTTCTCAGAGGGGAAGTCGGCCTCCGCAGGGGCATGTTAGGGTTCTCACTCGCAGGGCGAAAGTTCAGAATCAAAGACGCCTCCGCAGGGGCATGTTAGGGTTCTCACTCGCAGGGCGAAAGTTCAGAATCAAAGACGCGATTCCTTTCTCAGGCCCGCTCAGGCCCCAGCAGCCCAGCCAGAGGGAAGAAGCAAGCCTTTATAGAGAACTGGCCGGGCCTGAGCCGGTTCCTTTCAGCACCCTAATTAAAAAGGCTAAGTGGGGTGGCTCCCCCCACGCTCCCGAAAATCGCCTCTGAAGCAGCACTGAAACCTAACAAAGGGGCATTTACGCGGCACAACAGAGCCCTGACACCTGAAATGCTCACAAAACCCACTCCTGTCCCCGAGGAAACAAATGGCCGGCTCGGTTTCAAGCGACCAACCTCTCTCGCTTTTACTCCTGTGTAATAAAAAGAAACCACACAGATTTATTACTAAAAATAGTTTTTTATTAACTGAAGCCGATCAATTCTCTTAGAAGGACAGAGAGACACATATTATATTCTTTAAAAAATTAAATTACAAGTTAAAACGGAAGTGTTCTAGATTTTAATAATTTTTTAAAATGTGCAGAAAACGTGATCTTTCAGCAAGCTGCCGTGCACACAGCAGATGGACGGCTACAGACCCGGACAAGACGGGGCTCTGCTGGGCGGCGGGGCGGCGGGAGCGCGGAGGTCTGTGACAGAGGAGGCGACTTCAGTGCAAAGCATCGCGTCACTTATGTCTGTTTACACGGCCGAGTCCAGGGCCAAAACCACAAGAGAGGAGAATACTACTGGTCATACATTTGGAGCTGATTCTGATCAGCTGCTGGTTCTAATTTAAATGTACGCACAGGTTTAAAAAAAGCAGGTGGTGAAAATAGCACTGTTGACACATAGGGTTCTCTGGCTCACGCTGCAGAGAGCTGCCCTAGCTTTCGGTTGTGGTCGGCAGCTCGGCAGGGAAGTCAGCCTCTCCCGGCTGGTGCCCGGCTGGTGCCCGGCTGGTGCCCGCACAGCGGAGAGTAAGGCCTCCTTCCTCACACGGGAAAAGTGTTTCTGACGTATGCGAATGGTTAACTTGAAAACAGACAAAACACAGATGTTTACACTAACTTTCCGTCTCTGCTCCCCTTGGGTAGGAAAGGGCACCCAGGAAGGGGGACAAGCCTCGTTTTGCTTTCAAGGTCAAGGATGAGGTGTGGGCGGCTGCTTCCTGCCTTCCACCAGGAGGGGAGACCTGCGGGAAGGAAAGGCAAAGTTAATACCCACCGTGCGGC
Organism: Sturnira hondurensis; assembly: GCF_014824575.4. Classification (NCBI taxonomy): domain Eukaryota; kingdom Metazoa; phylum Chordata; class Mammalia; order Chiroptera; family Phyllostomidae; genus Sturnira; species Sturnira hondurensis. The sequence continues at coordinate 3,286,455 of NW_028080037.1, forward strand.
CGGATTGCGTGCTCCAGGCTCCGGGCCTCTGGAACACTAACCACGTCCGACGTTGGTCGGCACAAGGCCATGTGAAGTTTTATAAATACGGGGACTCCTCAGCAGAGAGAGAGGAGGAGCAGGGGAGAGGGAAGAAGGGCGGGGGACTTAAGCTTTCTGCTTTCACCGCATTTCTTTATATGTTCGAGGCTTACTAGAAACCAACTACAACGATTAATACCTTTTAACTTAAACTGGACTCCAAAGAAAATGCGTGTGAAAGAAGGTTTGATAGCAGGAAACACAAATCAAGAAAGTGCTTCCTGGGTCAATACACCTTGTGCTGCAACGGGAAGCCCCATGAAGAGACTCTTCCAGCCGGTCAGATGACACGGGCTTGCAGGTCCCGATTTGGGAAGCTGTGTGCAGTCGCTTCCTTAGGTCGAAAAGGCTAGGAGTTGAGAACAAGGACTTTTTGGATCTCCGTTTGTCTCACAAGTGAGTGACATTTTACCCGGAGTACACTTGGAAGGCATGCATAAACAGGTCACGCAAAAGCGAAAGGACTGCAGGTCACACACATGTGCGGCCCGTCCCCCGCCTTATCAGTGTCCCCAGTTACTCATTAAATGCCCATTGAGACCAGAGGCGAGATAAGCAGAGGTGACTTACTCACGAACATTGGGCACTGAAGCTGCTTTTGTTTTTTCCAGTCACTGAGAGGCGTTTTTTGGAGCTGATTCTTCTGAGACTTCGGAGTTCTATAAAACAAGTCCCGAATTAGTAACCAGGATACAAAAAGCAGAAAATACTTAAGAAGCCTGTATGTGAATACAGCAGAAGTGCCTTTAAGAGACCTCAGGGAATTGATGGAACACAATGAAGGAATTCCATACAGCCGCCACCCACCCACACCACGAAGACACGTTGCTCCCCTCCTTGTGAGTGGGGCCCTCAGCCTGTTGCCGTGGGGCGGGGACGCTGTTGGCTTCACCGGGTATGTCGCGGCTGCTCTGGCTAAGGCCTGAACATGCCTGAGTCCGCGTCAGCCTGGACCCGGGCTCGGGGGTGAGCCCCCAGTGCAGATACCACTCACGGGTAACAATGACAACCCGAACCGCTCTGATCCTGCAAGTGCCCACTGAGGGCTTGTCGCACCCTTGGGCATTTGGGGAGGTACTTTGTTTAAAAAACAAAAAAAAGAAGGAAAGGGGAAGAGGATGCCTGAAAAGACACAGGCAGACGCAGGTGGTGAACTTCAGCTTGTGGGTGAGTCCCCTGCTGAGCCACTTCCTCCTCTGCTGGGGCCCAGCGCGCCCCCAACCTGGGCCCTGCCAGGTGCCCCTTGGGGCTTCCAGCCCCCTGGGTTTTCCACGTGCTGCCCCCTCTCTACTCAAGCGGCCTTCCCCCGCATCTCACGGTCCGGTGGATTTTATCTCACTCGCTGAGAAACACGATTCTAAAAGGGATCCACAGGCTCTGCCGGCTGCCACAGAACCACTGCAGACCCCAGACCAGTGGCAGGGCATCGGGCCCCGAGCTCCGGCCAGAACCCCAGCCCGGTTTCAGGCTGCGCCCCTCCTCGCCCTGCCCGCAGCCAGAAGCTGCTGTGGGGGAAGGTGAGGGGGCCAGCTACGCTGTGTTCTACTCTCCTTTCTCCTCTGTTTTTAAACTATTGGTATTTTTTAAAAATAGTTAACACGCTGACACCATTTGACAATAAAGATTACATACTCGTACACGATCTTACTCCCACCCACTTCTACACACAGAGGGTGCCAGGGGGAGCTCTCAGTACCTGGCATCCCACTTAATGATACCCCGGAAACACTCCACGCCCCAGACCTCCCTTGGTCCGTCACGGGGAGGTGACACTCCTGCGGCGGATGGACCATGGCGGGCAGGGGCTATATCTCCTGACGTGGCTGTTAGAAAGCAATGCTGCAGTGAAGGACCCGGACTATCTGACCCGCACGCAGGTGTGTCTGCATCGAGAGGTTCCCCAAGTGACGCTGCTGCGTCCAAGGGTCGGTTCTGCAATTTGTCTGCTGGCCACAGGGCCACCATCCCCGCCAGGAGAGTTTGATCACCTCCTGCCCCGCCCTGCCAGTGAAGGTCGAGAGTGTTTCAGAGAAAGGCTTGAAGTAAGACTTTTGTCTGTAGGAACAGACGGCAAAGCCCTGGGGAGGCAGACAGGCTGCTCGGAACTCTCCGGGCATCCCTGTCGCAAAGCTGACCAAAGGGGAGGAGCTTGTAGAGTTCACTGCCCAGCGGATTTCTGCTTGTTGTTTCCCCAGTGTGTCCCAAAGTATTTAGTAAGCCACTGGGAGACATTACATCCAGAGCCGGTATTTCTCCCAACCAGGCGCGGGTCTGACTAGCTGTGGGACGCCGAGCAAGGTGTGAGTCACTTTCCTGCCCTGTAAAATGAAAGTGCGCCGTCTCCTAGGCCGAGTGTTCCCTGACCTCCAGCAGCTCCGTGACTTTCCGGTCTCTACCCGAGGCCACCGTTTTGCCTTCTCCTCCACTCTCCCTGTCAGTGGCACTCGGGGCCTTTGCAGGGCACCCTATGTGGCAGGAACGGTGGGTGCCACGCCCGGGGATGCCCACTGGGGGAGAGGGGCTCCTCCACGGGTTCAGGGACATGCAGGGGGACGTGCCATCAGCTGCCACGTGCCGTGACTGTGCTCTGATGGAGCGACACCCACAAACCCACACAGCGTGCTCCGAGGACAAGGGCGGGAGCTCCTGACTATGTCCTGGACAGGAATCAAACCCCAGCCCTGGAGAAGAGGTTGAGCGAGGAGCTGGAGGCCAGGAGGCTGGGAGGGGCCTGTCGGCAGAGCACACTGAGTGCCGTCCATTCTGCTGTCGCCCTTGTGGGAAAGTGACAATTTGTTCCACCACGTCTGATGCGTCGTTAGGGAACAATCTGGGCTTGGTGCGAAGCCTGCATTTGCTTACGTGCGATTCTGTGCATTCTGTCTCGGCAGAGCCACGCCGAGTAGGAACACACACCCATGACCCCCAGCACCTCCCCCACCTGTGCCTTAGCATCGCCCATACCCCCTGCCACCCTCGGCAGCGACATCCCCTCCTCCCCACTTTCCGGTTGGTCACAGCTGCGACCTCTCCCGCAGGCAGACTTCGGGGCCTTTCAACCTGTAGAAAACTGTCCCGCCATTTTGATGACATTCCTGTCCTTTAAAAAAATGTGTCATGGACAAAGTTTCTGAGGCGGGTCATGCCCAGACCCCATCTTCCCTGCGCCGTGTGGTTTTGGTTGGCAGCTTGGCACGCACGGTGAGCTCCAGGAGCCCGGGTGCGCGCCACCCTGCAGCAGAGGGGCCGCTGGTGTCGGCGGCCAGACGAGGCTGTGACACCACAGTGCGCTCGCTTAGCCACCAGAGTGTCACACTGCACGACCCGCGCGGACTAACGCACTATGACTCTGAGGCAGCGCTGAGCAGAAGCAGTATGTTAAGACGTCACGACAACTGTGACATGGTGTGGGACAATCCGTGACCACCGCAGGGGAGAATGTCACAGGCATTCAGTACGACCATGGCCTGCTTCCTACATTCATCATTAAAGTGCTCTTTTTCAATCAGAGGTTAACCAAAGTAAACGTCTGTGTAATTTTTGTTTCCATCAGAATGTATGGATTTCCTGAATTCTATCCAAAAAACTCTGAGTAACGACCTCTCCCCAGGCCCTGGCCGGGTGGCTCAGTGGGTTAGAGCATCATCCGCATACCCAAGCTTGCGGCTTTATCCCCGGTGAGGACGCAAATACCAACAAGTGAACGCATCAGTAAGTGGGACAACAAGTCGATGTTTCTCTCTCTTTCCTTCTCTCCCTTACCCTCCCTCTCTCCCTTCCTCTCTCTGAAATCAGTAATAAGCTTTAAAAAATGTGCCCTGGCTGGTGTGGCTCGGTGGATTGTCAGCCTGCGAATCAAAGGGTTGCTGGCTCAGTTCCCAGCCAGGGCACACGCCTGGGTTGCGGGCCGGGTCCCCAGTTGGGGGCGCAGGAGAGGCAACCACATGTTGATGTTTCTCTCCCTCTCTTTCTCCCTCCCTTCTCCTCTATCTAAAAATAAATAAGTAAAACGTTTTTAAAATAGTGCCTGCCCAGCACACCCACAGACGGAACGCAGACTAGCGGTGGCTGGGGATGTGGGGGGGTGGGGTGGGGGGCAGGACAAGGCTTCTTTGGGATGATGAAGCTGTTCTGATCCTACTGTGGATCCGACGGCCGCACGGCCAGGTGACCACACCGGAATGGCCCAGCTGCGCAAGTGACAGGGTTAACTTCATGGTTCGGACATTAGGCTCGGAAAGCTGTTTGGAAAAAACCTTGTGACTTCAAAACACTTTCTGCCCAACGTCATTAAACTGCTTCACGAATGCTTCCGAGAGACTGTGTCAAGAAAAGAACCTTCTGGAAACCACCACCAAGCCCCTCTTGTGTGCACTTGGAAAGCTCTGAGGGCACCAGCAGTGAGTGCATGGGACACGACCCTGCTCACCTACTGCGAGCCATGCGCGACGTGTGTTGTTTCTGTGACACTGACATGTGAATGCATGAGGCGTGGTTTAATTGAACAGGTATGCAACCGCCTGCTGAAGCCTGTGGAGGTGAGCGTGTTGATTCTAAAATGCGGAATGTTCTAGGCCCAGGTCGCCTGTGTCCCGTGGAAACCGCTGCCTGGGACTCTGAACCTAACCAGACACCAGCGGAAGAGCCAGGCGGGGGCGCCGCCCTCGCCGCTTCCGCCCCACACTGCCTGGGAGGCCTGCGCCAGAGCAACGCAGTCGGGAGAGGAAACGAGACACAGAGAATTAAAAAAGCAAAACAAGCAATTCTTCTTCACAAATTCCATGACCGTCTAAGTACAAAATCCTAAGAATCTACAACTACTGCAACAGGTGAATTTAGAAAAGATGCAAATTACGGAAGCCAATCGTGGTTCTTTATACCATCGACTAACAATTTGAGACTAAACCTTAAAATACCTGGGTGCCCTGACTGGTGTGGCTCAGTGGGCTGGGTGTCGTCCCGCAAGGTCTGCCTCCCGGTCAGGACATGAGCCTGGGTTGCAGGTTCGGTCCCCAGGCGGGGCACACGCGAGAGGCAACCGGTCGATGTTTCTCTTGCACACGATGTTTCTTTCCCTTTCCGTCTCCCTCCCTTCCCTCCTTCTCTATAAGTAATAAGTAAAATCTTAAAGAAAAACACCCTGTACAGTGGCATCAACAGAGGAAATAACAGGAACAAGTTAACAGAGACGTGCGAGACGCCTGCGATGGAAACCACACAACACGGTAAGAGGCCGGAGGGAGACCTGAGTAAGCGGGGACGTGTCTGCTCTGTTCACGGGTGTCGAGTCCTCCCGAAGAGGAGGGTTCAATGGAACCACAAGGTCAGAGTGATTTTTTAAAAATCAAGCAGTTGATTCTACCGTTGCTGGGGACCTGCGAACGACCCGGAAGAGGCGAAACAATGTTGCTGAAGAAGAGCCCAGCGAGGATGTGCAGGGGAGCTCACTTAGAGGCAAGGAGGCGCCAGCAGCAAAGGCGTCTGGGAAACGTGGGGCCTCCGCAGCCTCAGGCCCGGCCAGCCACCCAGAACACCGCCCAGAAAGATGTGTCATGTCCCAGGAGGGCAGTTAAGGAATGTATGGGGTGTGGTGACTGCCTGATGTCGTCTGCTGGCTTAGGACTGCACTGTTCTCCCGGGGAGTCTGTGTAGCCATCAGCAAGTGGTGACCCCCCTGTGAAAGAGATGCTGTCCCGGGAGGGGTGGGTTCTTCCAGCGGCCACCCCTTGGGGCAGCGGCTTTGCCCATGTGGGTAACTTTCTCCGATTAAAGCCCTGTGAACTTGAGTAAGACATCACGTGTCAGTTTTTAGAACTAGTCCTGAATTTAGACGTCTGGGGCTCTCCTCCAACAGGACGGGTACCACGCGCCACCAAGACGGCCCTGAGTTACGTAACCAACACACTGTGGCACTGGTGTGTGACAGCCAGGTCACTGGAGCTGATCGGAGTCCAGAAAGGTAATCACACCTCAGTCCGGTTGACTCTTAACAAGGTATTTCAATGTTCCCGCAGACCTTTTTTATTTTAGTTTTTGGTCAGAGATGGCAAAAAAGTTTAATCAAGGGCTTTTTTTTTTTTAAAAAGTTTACTTATTCACTGTTTAGAGAGGGGAAGGGAGAGAGAAAAAGAGGGAGAGAAACATCAGTGTGTGGTTGCCTCTCACACACCCCCTACTGAGGACTCGGCTTACAGCCCAGGCATGTGCCCTGACTGGGAATCGAACCAGGGACCCTTTGGTTCACAGGCTAGCACTCAGTCCACTGAGCCACACCAGCCAGGGCTAATTCAAGGGCTTTAAAACACTCATATCTTTAATGAGGCACATAGCACACTCAAGTAATGTACCTGGAGGCTTAAATTTACGGCATCGGTTCCAAGCCCTCATCTTGCAGATTAGAAAACTGGGATCTCAACCATCCTGACCCCGAGCTCCACGTTCGCCCTGGGGTCCACGTTAAGGCTGCAGAGCCCGCAGAGCCCTCGCAGTGCTGCTGCTGCAACGCTACTGTGCGCGGAAAAGGCAGTTACCTTTAGCCTGTGAAACACGCCCTGGGGGATGACAGACAGGTCTAGAAAACTACCACTTTGCAATTCCTGATGACATAACAGATCGAAATAATACCAACAGAGGAACGCTAAAATCAGTTAGTGACCTTCAGGGGAACTGGATCCTATAAAAGCTCAAGCTGACCACCTTCTGAACTCCTGATGGAGCCGGACACCTACAGCAGGCTAGCTGGCCGCCAGGGCCTGCCCGGGCCTGCCCTGGCTGGCGGAGCAGGGAACGACAGCCTGGCCCACACTGTGGTCCGGCCCAAACAAACAAAAATCCAACTAAGCAGCTCAATCTAAATACCAGTTACAGGAATTATTGGTCGGGGGCGGGGGGGTGGGCGGTTCAGTCACAGTGAGGATAGAGTCAGCAAGACCCCAAAAGTGGGAGACCCTACAGGACAAATAATCCGGTGTTTCTTCCACGAATGAATGGCACCAGAGAAAAAAAATGGAGGACAAGAAGGCAGAAAGAGAACGAATAGGAAGAAGCGGGAACAGGGAGGGAGAAGAAAGTGCTCGGGGTTAAGAGAGACCTTAAGGGGCAAATACAAAGGCAAAGTAGAAACCCTGGCTGGAGAGCGATCAGGACAGAGTGAAAGGACACGTTCGGGAGACGTGGGCAAACCGTGACATGAACTCGTCATCGGAGGGTATCAAAGAACAATCATCGGTTTGGCTGGGCGTCCTCATCTGCTGGGGACAACGAGCGAAATGAGTGCTGGTCGGGATTGGCTTCTGAGGCTTCAGAGGCAGCCCGTGTGGAAGGGGAGACAGAACAGAAGCGGCAGAAAGCTGAAGGGCTGCGGCAGCCGTGTCCTCTCTGCTTCTGTGGGCATCTGAAATTTTCCGTAGCAAAACTGGTTTTCCGACCCCCAAGGATTTACATTCCTCTGCCCAGGTAATTAGAAAGAGGAAGTGTACGTGCAGTGACACCTGTGGAGTGTGCAGTCACCTGCAGTGACTTTTTCTTCCTCAAAACCAGTGCGCTAAGAGCAAAAACAAACACCAGTGTGCTACCCGAGTCCCCCAGAGACATAAAGAAACTTCCCCTCGCCGCCCGACCAGTGACAGACACCGCATGGGAGCACGCAGATGCCACGCTGGAGGGGGGGGGGGGCGGGCAAAGGAGAGCCAGCACGCACCTTTCTGGCGGCAGCGCCGCCGGGGCCCTCGGAGCTGATGGGGAGCAGAGTGCTCAGCTCCAGGTCTGTGACCATCTGCCGGGACTCCGCCAGCAAGCGCTGAAGCTTCCTCGTGGGAGAAAAGTCCTCCTGCAAGAGAGCACAGCGGGAGCACCGTGAGCTCCAGAGGCGTCTTCCAGTGTTTACGCGCACGGATGCGATGTGACAAACACAGACGTTAACCTACAAGAACACACAATACTTCTTTGACTGTGGGTCAATAACTCCCAGAATAACCGATTCCATTTATTTCTCAGAAGCCACGTGGCTAAATAACTGGATTTAAACAGACTTCACTACAAGTAATTAAGCAACATCCACATGATAAAGAACCCCAGGCAAAGCTGTAATTACAATGTCAGAATACTTGCAAAATGCAAAACACTGAAGGCGTAAAAGCTTTTAAAAATATGTAGAAATGTGCCTTCGTTGGCTCTTGTTTTCTTTTCCACCTTGGGATCTGAACTTTGAGGCTGCCAACTGCTCTCGAAAGCACCAAGACTAATTTTTTTCATTGAGAAAGGCTCCTTTCCAATTTTCCATAAACGATGATCACTACTGACCTGGACCTAAAAGATTTGTAGCAAACACCTGCTGGTGGATACACCCCGACGGCACACACACACACACACACACACGTGCAGAGACATGCACGGACAGTATGGGTGCCCAGCGTCACACACCACCTTGGGAGAACAGGTGCAAACATCGAAAACAGCGTCTCTCAGAGGCTAACAAAGGTGACAGGCAGCACTTCCCGTCGCACGTACGGCTTTAGGAAACTAACCACTCGCAGGAAGAACTGACCTGCGGGTCTCTGTGCAACTACCGTGCACAGCCCGAAGAGTCCCGACCTGCGTCCACCATGAAGTCACCCTGCGCGGGCAGGGACTGTACAGATCGGGTCGCACCTGGGCCCCTCTGGGAAGCCTGTCCCTGGGAGTCCCGCCCCCTTCGCAGCTGACCCCCGGTCTGCTTTCTGTCCCCAGAGGTTACTTTGCCTGCTCTGCACTTCTCTGTGCACACACTCCTCGTGTGGCTGCCTGCCCCGCACTCAGCACAGTCCCTCTGCGATCCACCCAGGCGGTGTGCTCGCACAGTCACTTCTTCTCATTGCTGAGGACTGCCCTGCTCCTGCCACAGTCTACTCTCCTGTTAATGCGTATTTGGGGTGCTCCTAGTCTTTGAGCCAGCACAGATACGGCTTGAGCGCTCGTGCGCAAGTCTCTGCGTGGACACGTTTCCACGCCGGTGGGAGTGAAACAGCTGGGTCACGTGGCAGGCCCCTACTTAGCCTCTGAAGAAACGACCTCTGAAGTGTCTTCCAAAGTGGGGGCACCGCTCACACCCCCAGGGTCAGCGAGGGGGCACCGCTCACACCCCCAAGTCCCAGCGGCTCCAGGGCCCAGGTGCAGTTGGAGTGGCCACGCTCTGACAGAGAACCGACGCTCAGCAGACGCCCGCCCGGAGCCAAGGCTCAGCAGACTCTCGCTGGACGCCAGCTCAGGGGGACCAAGCCGTGTGATGTCATTTCTGGGTGCGTATCCGTCGTGGGAGAAGCTGAGGCTCCAAGAAACCAGGTAACGTTCCTAAGGGCACTGGGCTGAGAGGGAGCAAAAGGGGAGATCTGAGCCCAGACCGGTTTGATCTCCAAGCCAGACATTTTTCCATGGCAACGCCAAACGTGACGAAGTTGACTCGAACTGTTTTCTTTCGTGAAAGACCTTCGAAGACCTTGTGTAAGAGGCTGACACGGGCTCGGTCACGACAGTGGCGGTGTGGGAACAACCTCGCGCCCTTCAGGGTGTGGGCAAGCAAGCAGTGGTTTGCTTGATCGACAGACTACACCCCACGCAACCACCCATGCAGAGAGACGAGGTCCACACGTGTCAGCACAGACGGACGCCGCAGAACAGGGACAAGTCGGAAAAGCCACGTTGCAGAAGAACACACAGTATTTTCCCATGTGTGCACATTTTAAACACACACAAGACAACAGCAGGCCGTGTTTAAGAATGGACTCTCGTGTCACAGAAGTGCGCAGGAAGGCGCAGCAGCAGCTTCAGAGAGTGCTCAGCCGGCAAGGGGCGTGGGGAGAGTGGGGGAGTCACACGGTATCTATAATACTTTCTTTCTTTAACGAGAAACACAAAGCAACTTTGGCAAAATGAAACATGTTAAATCTGAATGTTACACAACTGCTTGTTATAATCTACATTTTTTGCATGTTTAAGATGTTTATTAATTAAAAACCAATACATGGAGCCCATGCAGAGCCTGACGGACATCCTGCCTAAAGCCCACCTATAGGGCATTTGCAACCTGAAGTCCTGTGACTTACAGAAAACCGAGGCTCGGCCACAACGCGGCAGGTTAACAGCCGTGCCGGAGAACTCAAAGCGTGTGCGGAGAAGTCCCGCGGGAATGCACTGGGCGTTTCCACGTGAAACACAAACCTTTTCACTGGGCGACGCTGCATCTCTGCTCACTAACAAAATCTTAGGTGAGTTCTTTTTGTCAGCAGAGGACTCGGTCTCCGCCACCTTCTCGTCCTCTTGTAGGGCAGAGCCCAAACGGTGGGAGTGCGGGATGGCCACGAGCTCGCTGCGAGTGAGGAGACCAAACAGAGACAGATACCTTAAATCAGCACCAAGCACTTGGCACCGACACTCTTACACTTACGGTACCTCAACAGCACCAAAAAAGTAATTTCTCTTTTTTAATGAAGAAGCTCAAGTTTGAGTAGAACATTAAGGATGCGAATAGAACATTTGAGTGAAATATAAATTAATGCATACCCTTTGCAATAACTAAAACAAAATTCTTAAAGGGTAATGATAGAATAGAGAAATTTCCCTCCTCCCCGGTCCCCCCAATTGAAAAGACTGGGAGACAGAATGGACCAAAAGGGAGGGAAATTAGCCCAGGATGATCTGTAAAAACTAGTTTCCTGGTCTGAGACTGTTTCTGTCAATGGTGTTCGGAAGTCCCCCTGTGAGCATGGTGCGGCCCCCGGTGGCTCGTCTGTTCTGAGGTCTCTCCCCAGCGGAGAGTGAACAAGCCTCCAGGCTCCTGGGCCTGCTCTCGGCCTGCCTGCCTGGTTTTAAGCAAGTCTGGGGAATGGACTGGGAACTCAAAGGCAGGGCACTGGGTCTCGAAGGGGGCGGGTGACCGTGGGTGAGGAGAGAGAAACTCGTATCTGGGGTCTCCGAGAGGCATTCGGTCTGGGCACGCAGACAGGGCTTATCAGTCCCACCATCGGGGCGGAAGTGCCCCAGCAGCAGGAAGTGACCCACCTGTTTGTTTTTAAATAAAACATATTTGCCCAACTCTCACGACATCTGCCTTTGTTTTTAAGCAACTCCTTTGCCCCAGAGGCCGTCCTGGTTACAGACTTTCCACTGGAATCCAGTTCAGTCTGCGGAGTCAGAAACCCGGCGGCCTCCCAGGAGACAGGCTGCCTCAGACCCTGCCCATCTGCGAAGGCAGACGGCGCCACCCTGGCCGCGGCCCCCGGGGCGTTCAGGATGGCACAGCACACTGACCTGACGGAGTGGTGGCACTTCGGCACACCAGTGTCCTCTGTGCACACGCACACCGACTTGTGGCGAACGACCCGCTGCAGCTTGGCGGGCTTGAAAATGCTCATCCACTCCGTGTCAGACATCTGGCCCGGGGCCTCGATGATGAAGTTACTGGGGTGGCAGCACCTGAACCCGCACACTTCACTGTCACCCAGGCAGCCTTCACTTTTGTGGCAGCACGAGGCTCCCAGCCCCTCCATGTGGCCTTGGCATCCAGCATCCAGCCGTTCGGGTCGCTTTGTGCCGGGGCAGTCGGCCAGGCCCAGGAAGACGCTGACCTCGTGCCGCGGCTTCTCGTCGGCCTGCGGCGCCGGGGCTGCTGAGACCTGCTGCTCTTCCGGCGGAACCCCGACTCCGCTGCCTTTGGAGGGTTTTCCGTGGATCCTGCATGACGTGCTTTTGTTCTCCGGTTCAGTCGGGAGTTTTCCTCCCAGAGACCAAGACTTCTGTCTCTCCATCAGGTCTTTCGTGAACAGAGACGAGACGGCAACGACGCTCTTTTCCCCGAATGACGTGTTGACCTGCAGCCGTTTCTCTCTGCACCCCTCGCAGGAGCTCTCGTCTGACCTGATTTGCTGAATCAACGTGGCCTCAAATTTTTGGTCCTTCACCAGCGACCTCTGATTTTTCTCCCTCTTAACATCGACGTCTGGGTGGCTGCCTCTGAGGTCAGACAGACACAGGTCTCTGCTACAGTGGTGTTACAAAACCAGAAGTTAGGAGGTACACTGGACAGTATCATTCCCAATACTTCACCCAAACCTCATTAGTCCACCTGAACCCTAACAAGACCCAGGTGTTGGAAATTAAATATAAGGAAGAAAACCTGTCCCGTGTCGGGAGCCCAGGTGCAGCCTGCGCCCCCAGAAGCCTCTCTGACCCCCACGCCCTCACTGTCGCCTCCTCCCCGCACCCTCGCTCCCCGCGCACCCACCGAGCCCCACGTGTTCTGTCCTCTCCATGTTTACGTGCAGAGGCCCCTTTAATCCTCCCGGGCCCCGCGACAGACTCGGACACATACTAAACGCTCTGCACGTGTCCTTGACTGGTCTGACCTGTCCCTCCCTCCCTCCCTCCGTCAGCGACACAGCAAACACAGGCAGAGCCAGCACTGAGGGGCGATGCAGACCAGGGAATGGAGACCGAGTGGGCGGTGCCAAGTGTGCCCGCCACACCGCGCTCACAGCCGCACCGCTGACCTGCTGGAGACATGCGCAGCTGTGTACTGACAGCTGGCCTTCAGGTACCAATGACACATGTGTGTACAATAGAAATGAAGAGTACAGCATATGTGTGACAAACCTTTTAAACCTCCTTTAATGTTTTTTATGTCACACGGATCCAGGGATTCTGATCTGTCTGGGTCTGACCCCTCAGAAAACCCACCGCCTCCATCTAGGATGGCATCAGCCACTTTATGCTCCCAAAGAGCCACCTCGGAGCCCGGGTGCCTCCCAGTGGCAATGACGAACAAAATGGTGTGAGCGGAAAGGGCCCCATCATCCGCCTCACAAGCTCCGAGACCAGAAGTAACCGCAGAGGACAGTCTGACCCAAATTCCTAACTGGGCAGGTTGAGGCCGGTGGCCATGTCCCAGCCCACAGTGCCCTCAGCAGGGGACGACGTCTGCCTGAGTAGGCCTGTCCACTGTCTCCACCCCTCCTTCCTGCCCCTCCAAGGCAGCCCCAGCCCCAGAGCCCTCACTGTTACCGTGGTGCCTGCAGACCTGCTCTGTGCCACGTCTGTAAGAGCCAGCCTGGACCCATGAGCGTGCGAGAAGGACCTCTCGGCTTTCCCGCCTACCCAGCCCCAGCAAGTACCCTGCTCTGCCTCCTGCCCACCCCCTTCACTGACCACCAGTGGCTTTCCTGCAACTGCCTCACGTCTCAAACAAGCTGCAAAACTGCTGTTGTTTGGAGGCGCATTTGCGATCTTGCTGCCTGGCATAGGTCATCAGTTTGGCTCAAATAAACTCATAATAACTCTACAGGTCTGGAGGGTTCTTCCATCAACGAGGGAAAAGGAGCCGGTATGTCAGGGCCTCTGCTGACATGGGGTGCTGGGCTGGCCGGGCATCTGGTGGCAGTAGTTGCGGCAGGGATACAAGTAGGGACGCCCAGCAGCGGCCCTGGGAGGAAGGGCAGGGCCCTCAGGCGCACTGTCCGTGCCACAGCCGCCCTGCAGCCGCCACCCAGGGGGCAAGGAGCTCCATCCACCCAGGGCAGCCTTGGGGTCACGGGCAGCAGAAGGAACATCCTTGAACCCTGCTCCTTTCGGTGACCCCTCCGAAAAGCAGACTCGAGTGAACTGCGGGACAGTTATCGGCCCCTCCCATCAAACCACAGCTCACACATTTCCACTTTAACTTTGCGGAGACCCAGTGAATCCACACGCTGTTGTTCACTGCAGGGGAAAGACACCATCCACACTGACAAGGGGACAGGAAAACCGAGGGGGGGCAGAGCCGCCCCAGTCAGCTGGGCCCCTCCTGCAGCCGCGCCCCCCCTCTCCTGGGCGCACACAGGTCCCGCGCTTTACCAGCCCCCTCTGGCCCAGTGCCTACGGCACCGTGAGCACTGAACAAACGCACGGTTGACCCGTGAAGCCTTCTACGCAGCAGAGAGACCAGTAACAACAAATGAATTTCTTTCATCAAGTGGCTGGATCAGGATCATGTCTAAAATTCTGAGCCCAGGTCTCAGTACAACTGGGATTAAATGATCATTATTAGCTCCCACACATTTATTCCCTGCTGCCTAGGGGACGGCAGTAGGTATTGGCTGGCCCGCAGCAAGCGCTTACCAAGTGCTGACCGAACGGCGAAATAAAACACGAGACCCGAGTGACAGCCTCGTCCCACGTTACCTGGACTCCAGGGCCTTTGATTCCTCCATCTTGGAGTTATAGATCTGAATTAGTTCCTGAGAATTTTCCACATTGAAGTTAAGAAACTGCAGGTCACTCTGTTGTTTCACGTAAATCTGCCATAGACATTGATAAATCAACGTAAAGTGTAACAATAAAACTAACCTGAGTCAACAATTTGGTTCTTCCAAATGCTAAAACGGATCAGGCAGTGACCAGAGAAATATGGTACAACTTTTTGCTCTTATCTCTCCCCAGCGTGAGCACTGAGACTAGTTAGTGCCACCGGCCTCGGCACCGTTCGTGGTCGTAAAGAAGGCCCCACCTGCTGCACTAAGTGTGAAAGGCATTTAGCGCAGCCGGGATTCCCAAAGCCCCGCGAACAGAAGCGGCAGACAGAGGCTGTCCCTAACCTGACGTGCGCACGCGCGCACCCCCCTCCGGGCCGCAGGGGGCGGTTCCCGGGACGCACCTGCCGCAGGCTGTGCAGCTCCGCGTTCGTGCGGTCTTGCTTCGACTTCGCGATGTCCAGCAGCTCGTCTTTCCTCTTCTCCCTCTCAGCTGTGGGGGACAGGGGTGCCATCAGAATGGCTGTCATCGGCCCTATCACTACACGCTTCTCCATTTCCAAAAATTATACTGAGACAGTAGTAGGAGTAGAAAACATGTTTGAGAAATCCACTTAGCAAATAAACAAACTATTTCACAAACTGGATTTATCACGGCACTAACAAGTTCTAAATATTTTACTTAGTAAATAATAATAGGCTGGAAGAGCAGAACTCGGCGAGTCAAAGAGAGGCTGCGGGAACAGCCCGCCCACGGCTCCCCTCCCCCGCCCGCCAGCAGCGTCTCATCCAGGCCTTGGCAGGCACCCAGTTCCCCGGGCCTACGGTCTTCTTGGCAGACTGCAGAGTGCCCGGCACTCGAATGCTGATCCAGAGATTGTTAGAGACAGATACACAGATATAGGGATAGATGTGTAGAGCTAATCGGTATACAGTAAGATATACATACCGCTTTTACTTACGTCTTTAGCAACGTGACAGCACTTCTCCGCAGCAGCAATCCTAATAATGAATATAGTGACCTCTAGTGGTGAGAAACCACGCTTCCACATGAGATTCAAATTGTTTGAAATTTTTAAAAATAAAATGCTGTATTTGCCCTTTTAACTATAGAGATGTATTCTCTTCCTAGGGCAGGGCATTGTGCATAGGTGTGAGTAGACCAAAGATATGTTTACTGAATTTCTTTTTTTTAATTAGATTTTTTTGAAACCTTTTTTTAAAAAGATTTTATTTATTTATTTTTAGAGAGGAAGGGAAGGAGAGGAGAGAAATATCAATGTATGGTTGCCTCTCATGAGTCCCCTGCTGGGAACTGGCCTGCAACTCAGGCATGTGCCCTGACTGGGAATCGAACCTCAATTGTGTGGTTCAATCCACTGAGCTGCACCAGCCAGGGCGGTTTACTGAATTTCTATTGGAGTTTTATCTCCAAACCTATATTTTCCTAATACGATGCACCGAAATGAAAGCCTAACAGAAGCCCCCTGGCAGGGACAGAGAGAAGACCTGCGGACCTGAGATTCTCAGGCGGGAGCAGGACCGGAGGGGTTCTCACAGTGGGGCTGAGACGCCCGGCGGGGCAGGGAGGGGCCCAGTGGGGGGGGGGGGAGGCTGCAGGAGGCAGAGCAACTTGGCAGAAGGGGCCAGAGCCAACCCCCACTGAGACGCTTGCTTTTAAATCACGCTAACTTCATGCCCAACATTCTTACTTTAGGGTCTCAGTAATGTAACAAAACATGTGAATATTTCTTCAACTATAGTAATTATAGGTAATCTATTTGCAAAACTTGAAAAATGTTGAACTGCTCATTTTTATACAGCATTTGCTGAAGTATAAACAACCTTCTTTCTTTAATTCACAAGGTTCTTTCTTTTTTAAACATTTCTTTAGTTTTTAGGGAGAAGGGAGAAACAGAAACATTGGTGTGTGGTTGTCTCTCACGTGTCCCCACGTGGGTACCTGGCCTGTGACCCAGGCATGTGCCTTGACTGAGACTCCAACCAGTGACCCTTCGGTGCCCCAGTTGGCACTCAATCCACTGAGCCACGCCAGCCCGAGCCATAAGGTCCTTTCTTAACCCACGTTCCGTGGGAAGTACAGCCACAGGCTCGAGCCGGGAGGGTGGACAGCTCCTCTTACAGAGGAGGAAACAATCAAACAGGAGACAAGATAGCAACTTTGGACGCCCCTCTGGTCCTTCCCCACCCCTCAAAGACCTTAAAAAGAAGAAAGGGTGTGGCTCAGTGGATTGAGTGCTGGCCTGAAGACCAAGGGATCACTGGTTCGATTCCCAGTCAGGGCACATGCCCAGATTGCAGGCTGGGTCCCCAGTGCAGGGCTCATGAGAGGCAGCCACGCATTGATGTTTCTCTCCCTCTCTTTCTTCTTCCCTTCTATCTAAAAAAAATAAATAAACAGTATCTTTAAAAAAAAGAAAGAGAACACTATTTT
The DNA here is from genome assembly GCF_014824575.4 of Sturnira hondurensis. Classification (NCBI taxonomy): domain Eukaryota; kingdom Metazoa; phylum Chordata; class Mammalia; order Chiroptera; family Phyllostomidae; genus Sturnira; species Sturnira hondurensis. The sequence goes on from NW_028080037.1 coordinate 3,303,246, forward strand.
GAGAGAAGGATAATTCCTTTAGCCTGCCACAGTAGCATTGTAGGAAGTTCAGGATACCCATATATGCGTACTCAGTCCCTTAAACTAATTATTTATTTTTACCAGTAAAAACCAATTCATCGTGCAGGCAACTATTCTCTTGCTTCAGGCGAATGATTTCTTCTCGTTGTTCATTATTTTCTGTTGTCTTTTCATTTAGATCCTCTTCACAAATAGAAGAAAAAGAAAATTCTCAAATAATCACTAGTTCACAGAAGGATACACACAGTGTGACTACCTCTCACGCCCTCAGCATTCCCCGCCCGATTAACAGGAAGTCCTGTGGGGTCTGCAGCCAGAGCACGCCCCCACCCAGCAGCTCACTGCACCTGGCCATGACCCGGGCCGAGGCTGCGCTCTCTCCCCTCTGCCTGGTCCCTGCAGGACCCCTGCTGGCTGTCCACGGGCAAGTAGGCTCTCTTTCCAAAATAACCGCCCCACCCCCAGCCACCTAGAAGCCGTCCTACCACACTGAGCGTGAAACCCCACCTTGTGGCCCCAAGCCCTCCTGGCCTGGCTCTGCCTGTCATACCCCCTCCTCTTTCCTTCTGTTCCTAACCCACCTGGGCTTCTGCCTCTGCTGTTCCTCCCGCCTGGAAGGCCCCTGGCCCCAACCTTCATGTGGCCAGCCCTTCCCATGACCCAAATTTTTGCTTAAATGTTCTCTTCAGAGATGCCCTCCCAGGCCACCCAAAGCAAGTGAGTCTATTTCCCTCCTTCTCTAGTCCACTATCCACTGCCCCAATTTTCTTTTAAAAATAGTTTTTAATAAATATTCAATTAACCTTACCTAGAGCAGTCACTTAATTATTAATCGAATGCCCACACTGTCCCCCAGGGGCCGTGTAGTTCGCTGCAGACCCCCACCGCCAGGGGCTCACCGCGTGGTTCGGGTTACAGCTGAAGCCACGGTGGAGGCCGACCCAGGACTGGCCGCCAGTCAGAGCACCAGCGAGGCAGACTGGGGCTCTCAGGTCAAAGTGACCATGACGCACTCACGGGACTCTGTCAGCGCCGCTGAGGCTCTCCCTGCGACGGAGGTGGGGCACTCCCGCTCTGACGGGCTGATCCCACAGTGGGGAGAGGCCAGAGGAAAGCGGGCCCACCTCCACTGCCTCTTCGGGCAGACTCGGGTTTGGACCCTACCACTTGTACCCACGCTCAGGCACGGGCACTAACTTATTCGTGTACCTCCCCTTCGCTTCGTAGGAAGCTTCAGGGACCACTGCTCAGAAAGGACTGTTCACGGAGCCGCCAGGAGAGTGGAAACAGAAAAGGAGAGTGCAAAGGACTTATGTGGACAACCCATGGACAGGAACTAAGGGGGAGGATGCTGGGGGGGGATGGTGCAGGGCAGAGGGGGGTCAAGGGGAGAAAAAAATGGGACAACTATAACAGCATAATCAATCAAATATTTTTAAAAGGAGAATGCAAAGGAATTTTAAAAAATAAAACACGCACCAAAAGCCCCCAGGGCAGACTGCGTCCTTGGTGGCCATTCCTTCCTGCTCCCGAGTTCTTCCTCCTCACCCAGGCAAAAAATGCACGAGAGAAACATCCATCGGTTGCCTCTCGCAACTGAACCAGCAACCTTTCAGTTTGCAGGCCGGCACCCAGCCACAGTCGGGCCCACTCTCAACCACAAGACTAAGTGGACCTGAATGAAGGAATATATTCCCACGACCAATGCTTGAATTTATGTCTCTTCCTTACCTTTCAGCTTATTGACTTCAACCTTAAGGGTCTTCAGTTTCTGCTTGTAGTCTTGCTTTTCTTTCACGATACAGGTCTCCACCATCTTAGCGTCACGTAAGGCGTGCTCTAGCAGCTTGAATTTACCCGAGCAGTCCGCGATGTGGTTGACGGCCTCAATGATATCTTTGTCCTAAACACCGAATTTGAAAGCTGTTACATGAGACACTCAAGTCCCGGGGACCTGACATGAGAGGGTCCCGGCTCCCAGGCTCCATCCTAAGCACGTCCACGGGTGACGCACTCAGCCTGCACAGGAACTCCCTGAGGTGGGCACCGCTGTTACCCCAGCCACAGCCCGGCCAACGGTGAATGGCGAAGGTCACGCGACTGGTCAGTGGGGGACCCGCCCGCTGGCCCTGCCCCAGGAGCGGCCTGCCATAGCCTACTGCCCGAGAAAGCTTTGGACCAGACGCCCAGGGAAAGTGCAGGAACGGGAGACCGAACGGCCCGTGAGGGGCCTGGTTCAGAGAAACCCCACGCTCAGCCAGCTCTCCCCTCCTTTCTTTTCAGCCAAACTAGAGACCCCAGGCCAGACCCCAGACCTACCCTGATCAGAGCCTCTTACTGTTGAGGTAGGTTTTTAAGTACTAAAAGGTATCTGCCGGTTGAAAAGCAATTCGAACAATACCTAAAAGGATACAGTATCAACGGCAGGTGCACGTTCTCTCCCTCCCGCGCTCACATGAAGTGACTACGGTCAGCAGGCTTTCCTCCTACCAAGGACGGGCTTTCTGCCCTGCACACAGGCGAGCCCGGGAGACGCCCCCCAGTCTGCGCATCTCCACTGGGCGCAGCGATGGCGAAGAACAGAGCTGAGCGGCCCATTCGGAAACTGAGGGAACCGTGCGATCAGACCAGCAGCAAAACACCCAGCAGTCCTACCAAGTCCACGGACACAAATGCCATCAATCCCTGTCGGCCTCGTCACTGGGACCACAGCCTTGCCAGGGAGTGTTCCCTGTGATGGCAGCCACAGCGGCCATCGGAGCCACTCAGCTGGTCACCGCTTCACTGGAGACAACTCTGCGGTTTTGGGTGCCTTCCCTTTAAGAAAGCTCACCCCTGATCACTTCAAAACAGAAACGTGGTGGGAAGAATCATGTGTGAGCTTCCACGTGTGCCCCACGGCACCAACATCAGCCCACTTGCCGAACACGTGTGTTGCCGCCAACAAGACTGTTCCCGGTGTGCTGGAGGCCAAACACACACCTGCTTGATTGGTAACAGGTTTTCCCTCCAATAAAAGAAACAAAACATTAACCAGCGTTCTGATGGCCAGGGCCTGACAAGGGGTCACTTGGAAGAGTGCGCCAGACCACGGGCTGCATAAGAGCTGGACACAGGGCCCGAAGGTGGACCCCTGCCTCCTCTCCCAGCTCCTGGGGCACCACCTGGACCTGGTCTCCTTCGTTTCTAAAATGAGAAGTTAAAAAGAGCCACACTGGCAGCCCCCTCCAGCTGCACAGCCATGCGATTTAAGTGAGCCCACGCGCGTGACTAGACCCCGAGGCCAGCGGAGCACCCGGCGAATGGAGGCAGCCCCCCCCCCCCCCGATCACCTTCAGCTTTATCATCGTGGTGAGAGCCTGTTCTCGAGCCTGCAGCTGTCCCACCTGAGCCGACAGCTCCACCAGCGTGTGGCTGAGGTTTTCGTTTCTAGCCTGCGAGGAAACAGCACGTGAGTACACAGGCGTGCGCCACACAAACGCTCTCGGTGCAGCCCGCAGCCTCGCTCTGGGCTCGTTCTTCTGTTTCGTTTTTTCTTTCACACCTTTTAGTAACAAAGTGGGCTAAGTAAGCAGTCGTGAAAAGGAATACTGAGCCCCAGGCGCTGTGGCTGAGTGGGCTGGGCAGCAACTCGAAAAGTCACCGGTTTGATGCCCGGTCAGGGCACGCGCCTGGGACGTGGGTTTGGTCCCGCTGGGGCACGGAAGGAAGGCGGCCAGTTGGTGCCTCTCTCCCTCTCCCTCCTGTTCGCTCTCTGTAAAAATAAAAATCAACAAAGAAAAAGAAAAAAAAAACACCAGAGAGTGTGCGTACCCCTCTGTCCCAAACACAGCAAGAAGGTGACTGTCCACCGCCGGACACCAACCGCGCTGCGACCCGGACCCAGCCCCCCACCCGCAGAACTGTGAGGAAAGAAGTTTCTAGTGTTTAAGCCTCCCAGTCCACGATTTTTGTTACGGCAGCCTGAGCTGACTGAAATATTCCCGTTTTTCAACTGAACAGATCTATAGATTCTAGAATAGTTTTTGCTTAGTTTACAGCTAGAAACTCTCTAGTAGTCTAAAAAAAAGTCATGAAAGAAAAAAGGCAGAAAATAAAAGCTGTACTATGATCATGAATTATGAAGACGCATCACCTCACTAAGACCTCCACCGAACGTCACTGAAACAAGGACAGAAGCCTAGAAGGAAAATGGCTTTCTCTCCGAGGTGTTCATCTCCGATGACTGACCAGTTACAACTGAAAACTGAAAAACCAGTGCTACAGGTTTTATTCCCAATACGCCACTAACATGCGGGAGATACCTGTTCATCCTATCAGATAAGACATAGTTCTTTCAAAAGCATAACTGGAAGCAACCAAAACTTGATGGTATGACCTCAGACCTTGAGAAAGGCCTTCCAAAATAACACAGTGTTGATACATGATAGACGCTGCTGAACCAGATGGCCTAACAGTTCGAAAAGGGCTGTGATGGAGCTCTGTCTCCATGACAGACAATGAACACAAGGCTGTGATGACAGACGGATATATTTTCTTTCTTTCTTTAGTTAATTTTAGAGAGAGGGGAAAGGAGGGAGAAAGAGACGGGGAGAGAAACATTGAAGTGAGAGAGGACATCAGTTGGGGTTGCCTTGCAAACACGCCCCAACCAGGGACCAAACCCGCAGCCTAGGCATGCACCCTGAAAGGGAACCGAACCTGCGACCTTTCCATTTATAGGATGAACCTCCAACCAACCTTGACACACCCGTCGGGGCTGGGTGGATGTCCTTTCTTACACACATGCTTGCATTTTTAATGCACACACTTAAACTTTCAGCCACTGAAACCCAACAGAATTTGGGCCAGTGAAGCCTGGCACAAACAAAACCAACCTCGAGGTCCTCAGAGAGGAGAGACGAGTGGGTGGCCTTCTGGGCCATCTCCTGCAGCTGCAGCTGGGTCTTTTGAAGGGCCGTCTGGCACTCCACCTGGCTCGCTTCCAGGGTCTTGACCTTCTTGGTGAGCGACCTGATTATTTCCGTTCTTTTATGCAGTTCACCTGAGGGGAGGTTCATCAGTAACTCGGCTGCAGTCAGAGCTGACGCTCAAAATGCATTCTCTTCCAACACACGGTTAAACAGTAAGTGTGCTAAAGAATTCTTTACAAGATACTTCTTTTAAAAGTTTTTATTATGAATGTGTGATCCTGTACCCAAGAACGTTTCTGTCCCAACCACCGTCCTGATCTTAATCATTTCCTTGCTTTTCATTCTAGTTCTACCTCCGATAACCACCTCCCTGAAACCGAACTTCTTCCCGTGGCATCACCTTCACTATCACACTCGGGAGTGGGTACACTGGGAACCCGTTTTGCCCGACCCTGCATAGTTTAACGTGAACCACAAACAAAACTCTACGAATTCTTCCATTTGCTTGTCTCACTTAAGACTGTGCCCTGGGACTTACCCATGCTGTCTGTACCCTCTGCCTGTCCCCTGTCATTGCTATATAATATCCCATTGTAGGATTATACCGAACTTCATCTATCAGTTCTGCTACGGGTGGCCACTTGGGTGCTCTGCCTTTGCGGTCACCTGAGCAACCCAGCTCCGAACGGTCGTGTACGGGCATCTCTGTGCATGTTTGCCCCAGTTCCTCCAGGGCCTGTCACTCAGGTGTGGTCCTTGGACCAGCAGCACAGACACCACCCAGCGACTTGTTAGAAATGCAGACTCTTAGCCCCACGCCCACCGAGGCAGAATCTCCTCTGTAGGACAAGGTCCTTTGGTGCCCCGGGCGCACACCGACGTGGGGACGCTGGGCCGCGTGCTGTGCGTGCCTTTACCAGAGACCGTGGGGCGATCTGTGGAAGCAGGGGCACCAACCCACACGGCCACCAGTACACAGCCCTTGGCTTCACGCTCTTACCACTAACTGGTAACTGTTTGCCGTCTAGTAAGTGTAAAATGGTATCTCATTAGGGTTTTAATTTTTATTTCCCTAATTACTAATGAGAATGAGAGCCTTTCTATGTATTTATTGGCCATTCAGTTTTCCATGAAATACCTACTGAAGTTTCTCATTTAAAAAATCAGAAACTGATGCCAACACATAATCTGCAATCTCTGTTCTTGAATATGCTCGCATTAAAGGTTTAATATTATATCACATCTAGTGTGGACCACAGTGAACAGTGTATGTGGATGTGTGTGGGTGGAGTGGTCAGAGGAAGCCCGGGCAGCCCCCAAAGATGGGGGCATGTCATGTATATGTGCACTGTGGTGTTCGCAGGTCGCTTTGTGAGACATGAGTGAAAAAAGAATGTGCTGTAAGTTCTCTATCTCCCAACCAGACCCAGGGCTCTCCCCTCAGACACCCCAGTATTCCTCTAGAGTCAACAAAATACTCAGAATATTCAGAATATTGAGCGTATCACTAAAGGGGCGACAATTAGGATACAGAGCACAAAAAGTGTTTGCGAGCCATTTCTGCGACTGCTACCATCGTGAAAGGGGACCACTTTAGGCACTTCAGATCAAATTCAGCACCAAAAGTTCAAAATCTTTGAGTCAGTTCAAGAAAAATGGCTGGTCCTACGGCATCTTTACTCAGGTTCCAGCTCAGAACCGAGTTCCTCCACATTCACCCCGCACTCCCAGTGAACCGGTGCTCTACTCCGTCCCTCCCGCTGTGGGTCACACTGCATCTGCCTGTTCCACTGCCCTCAGTGGGACCAGACTCCAGCACGGCAGGCGCCGAGCGGGCACAGGCCCCGCTGTGCTCCCCGGGAGCCCTTCCGGTGAGCGCCAGCAAGGGCGCTGCAGCTGTGGCCTGCGTGGCTGACCTTCCAATTTACCGCAGCGCTCCTCCAAAGTCAGCACTCTCTGCCGGTCCTCCTCCCAGGAGAGCAGCTGCCTCTGGTGCACCGCGACCATGTCATTGAGCTCTCGATCGCGGTCTTTCAGTTCTCCCACCAGCAGCTGCAGCTCTTTCCGCTGCTTCTCGATGGTGGAAATCTCAACTTCCGACCCGATGTTCTAGTCACAGAAAGTGGTTTCACATCAGAATAAAGCCAACCAACAGCATCAATCAGCCTAATCAGACCTTCTTTTGCTGCCAATTCAAGGTAGTTTAAATTACCTAAGTTCTTTTCACTGGTGATAATGCGGCATCAGAGTTGTGTGTATTCAATAACATACATAAGGCGTCCACACCTGCTGTGCACTGCTTCTATCTCTTGGTCACACCACGCACGCCACTCGAAAAGTGGGACCATTTGTAACACCCCCACTGGCTAATCCCAGGTGGACCCATCCCTACATTTGGTTTCCCTGCAGTCAGCTCTCCCCTGGTACCAGTCAGCAATGGAACCCCTCCCCCGGCCTCAGCAGTTCTGGAACCACCAGGGAAACATGCAGTAATTACTGGTAAACTGTAAATAATTCTCATTACCTCTACATGTCCACATGTACTCTGTCTACCAGGAACAATTTAATATTGTTAGAACTATTTGAACTGGTCCAAACTCAACATACCAACCGAAAACACAAATTCTGTAAAGGAAAATTTTGAAAAATACACAGAAGACAGAGGACAGTACAATTTACTTGCATACGCTCAGAACCCACGTTCTGCCATTAAGATTTTGCCACCTGTTTCAATATTTTTTTCTTATTGCTGATAAAGAAAAAAAATTTTTGCCCTGGCTGGTGTAGCTCGGTGAACTGAGCGCCAGCCAGCCTGAGAACCAAAGGGTCACCAGTTTGATTCTCAGTCAGGGCACATGCCTGGGTTGCGGGCCAGGGTCCTGGCCGGGGATGCACAAGAGGCAACCACACATTGATGTTTCTCCTCCCCTCTCTCTCTCTCCCCTCCTCTCACTCTAAATTAAAAAATAAATAAAATCTTTAAAATAAAAAAACACATTTCACTCATACATACTTCAGTATGCATTTCTAAAAATGAACATTTTCATATAACCATAATGCCATTTTCACATCTACCATAATTATCTACAGTATATTCCCTTTTAAGTGCACATTATTTTAAAGTCTAGTGCAGGCAAGTGGATCTGACCACAGGGAGAGTCCAGAAGCAGCCACCTGGGGGCTCCATACAACCTTGGGCAAGTTACTTCACTGAAAATAAACCTTAGTTTCCGCACCTGTAAAATGGTAACAACAGCGCTGTGACTTCTTAAGAGTGTCGTGCGGATTACACCAGACAAGCTCTGTGAAGCACCTCACACGACTTGCCAAATCACAGGCACTCAACAAACACTGGCTCTTATTAAGACTGTAAGTTACACTTCGACAGATGGCGCTGTCCCCCTGGATGAAATAAAGAACTAAATGTGTTACTTTAAGAATTCTATCTTAAAGACGGGAGCCAAAAGTTCACCAGAAGCCCAAGTATATCGTATCATTCCGACTTTCTGAAAAATACGATGTGTAAGTAACAACAACGAATGAATCAGTTATTAGAAACTAAACACAGAAAATGGAATGTGGAGTCAGGGGATTCCAAATCATAAGACTTGAATTCCAGTCTTTGGTAGGCCATTCATTCGTTCGTTCACTCACTCATTCGTTCAACCAGTATTTACTGGGGATACAGCGAGGTGCGCGCTGCAAAGAGTATATATTCAATACACTCTAGGATCGGGCAAGAGGCAATAGGCCAAGTATACAGAAAAGTTCATCTCATTGTATACCGATTAATGCAAACCTGGGACAAACCCTTTCAGGGCTTTTTTGGTAAAATGGGGCTCCTGTGGAGTAAATTAAGGGCCGCGAGCCCGGTGGCGCAGAGAACAGCGGCTCTACCAGTGCCCACTGTGTGTCGTTAAGACGCCATCACCTGGTCCCGCCACTGGTCTCAGCGTCTGGACGGGTAACGAGTTTCTTTTAGGACAAGGAAACGGACGTGATGCTCCGTTTTTCCTCAACGACTCGGGTACTGCTTTAAATTTGAAGCAGGAACCCCGCCAAACGTGCACGCAGCGCCCCGAGGTCGCACCCCGGACTAGCCAGCAGCCTCTCACCTGGCGCCCGACGAAGAAGGTCGCCGAGGGGTTCATAGGTGTTTCCTCCGCGCCCGGAGAAAGGCGCTGAGCGCAGCGTCACCTTAGAAACGCCATAGGCGCGCCTGCCCGGAGCGGCAGGGGAGCCCCGAGGCCCCGAGCCCCGCGCCTTCCCACCCAAACCGCCCGCCAAGCCGAGCGTGCGGGAGGGGCGGGGGTCCAACCTACTGGGTCGTCCGGGCTGAGCCGACCCCACTCTCGCGAGACCGCGGCTGCCGCGCGACCCCTTGCGGGAAGCTGGCTTCCCGCGGACCATGTGCGGCTTGGCGGACACAGCTCTCCCGACTTTGGTGCTTCCAGCTCTGGGCCCAGGGCTCGAGAATGGTTCACCTGGGGATGTGCAATCCATTATTCACCGTCCGTCCGCAAAAACCGGCTCTTTACAATTTCCCAGTAAACGGCGGAGCGAGTAAAGGCCGTTTCTGTCCCCACCGCCCTGGGTTATGCCCGCGCGGTTGCTCACCTGTTTGCCCTGCTGAACGTGCGCTCGCTCCGTTCAGCTGCTCTGCGTTCCTGGCGCTGAGAAAGGTGCCTGCCATTCAAAGGAATGAACCGGGTGGAGGCAGACCAGCCCTGCTCTAGTTAGAGTTGCTGGGCAACCTAGCAGCTCTAAACGAAGCATCGCAGATAAAAAGAAAAAAAAAATTTTTATTGGGCTGTTGATGTAGCTCTTGACTAGCAACGAGAATTTTGCAACTTTATCCTGACAAAATTTACGACATTCTGGGCTGAACCTAAGCTTTTTCACGTGTTGTTTCATAGTCCCTCTTTCTCCCCGCTTCTACTCTTCACGTCATCTAGGAACTGAACTGTGAAAAAAAACCACTTACCACATTTAAACCCTGGTCACCCACCCCTACTCTTTAATGGTTAGGATGGCATTACCGGCAAGACAGGTTAGCGAACGGTCTCACAGTATTCCAGCTTTACTTTTTGATTGTGCACTAGGCAAAACATGCCGTTGTCTTTATAAAATCTGAAAATGGAAAACCGAAATTACAATTTCTTGCTCTCAAGCTTTACCGATTTGGGTGACACTTGCCTCCTTAGGATAAGCTCTTGTTTAAGAGAACCAAGTCCATGTCTTCGATTTTAAAACCAAGAAAGAAAATTGACTAGTTGTTAAAAGCAGCCTATCAGTAGGTTACAATGCAGTACATACAGCTTCATGGGATGAGACGCCAAAAGGAATGTGGTTGAATGTCAGTTCTCCACTTGGAGCATTTTAATGCAAATGCTTTTCCAATTTCACCATCGTAAGATTTATATTTGTTTTTAGGAAGCCCCAAAATGCCATTGTTCACCGGGTGACCACACACCAATCAATACTCACTATAGAAGTATGAGCACAGGTGATAAGAAATGCGGTTTGCTTTACACCATTATGGCTGGTAAATGTTCATTGAATGAGGCAAGAGTATTATGACGTTGCTAATCAAAAACCTCAATATTTTAAGTTCATTCCTTTTCTTTTAAAAGAAAATCTCTGAAGAAGATATAACTTTTATTTTTTTACTTTATTTTTTTAAGTTTTATTTATTTATCTGTAGAGGGGAAGGGAAGGAGAGAAGGAGAGAAATATCAATGTACGGTTGCCTCTTGTACGTCCCCTGCTGGGAACTGGCCTGCAACCCAGGCATGTGCCCTGACTGGGAATCGAACCACAATCCTTTGGTTCGTGGGCTCGCGCTCAATCCACTGAGCTACACCAGCCAGGGAAGATATAACTTTTAAATGATATAAAGTGTTTTCTGATAGCTTTAAGAATTATACTGCATCTGATTTTACACTCAATCTAATAAACTTTTTCCAGTCTCCCTACTTCCTAAGTAATCTAGTAAATAACAAAGATAGGATCTAAAAGGTAGAATTATCTTTAAAGCAGTAATTTTTAATTAAGAGTGACAAAGCTGCCCTGGCTGGTATACCTCAGTGGATTGAGCACGGGCCTACGAACCAAAGGATCATGGTTCAATTCCCAGTCAGGGCACATGCCTGGGTTGCAGGCCAGTTCCCAGCAGGGGACACATAAGAGGCAACCATACATAGATATTTCTCTCCTTCTCTCTGTGCCTTCCTCTCTAAAGATAAATAAATAAATAAATTTTTAAAAAAGAAGTTGCAATATTAAATAATCTTTATTAAAAAAAGAGTGACAAAGCTACCATGGATTACATTTTAAGCAACAGCTGATTTACTGAACCTTCTATGTAATAACTAAAAAGAAATTAAAAACTACTACCAGCATCTATTTCTTTAATGAATAAAAATTACGTATCAAGACTGTATTTCCATCTGAAGTTGCCAACTTAATCATGGCACATCTCTTACACATACTATGAGATAAGGCTGTTCAAGAACTAGTATTACTTTTGCTAAAAATGCTAGACTGTGAAAACATTCCATGAAACACACGTAAGGAGAATGAATTTAAGTCACTCCCTGTTCTACTGGCAGGACAATTCCTGTTCTATTTTAGTCAAGGATTGAACGATGCTGCATTTTTAGCGCAGGTCAAAGAAAGAGATTGACACGTGCCATACACAAGGACAATTTTAATCCTGTATTTCCCTGCAGTGACAGGCACCGCTGCCTCTACACGGACTGCAACTGTGTTTGACAAGAACTGTGAATATTAAGGATCTTTACATGAAGTCACATGTGTTGTACAGGCCCACAGACACCTTCCAGCACCAACAGGGTACACACATAACACGCACCACATGGTCTCGATGGCTAAATCTGCTTCATCATACAATAATCGTATTTAGTAAAATTCACAGTTAATGCAGAATTTTTTTAAATTTACATCTTGACTACACATTCTAAGACTTTAATTATTAAAAAAACATTCATTCAAGATTGTAAATTTGCATGGCAATCAACAGTAGGTTCTAAATTTCTTAAAGGTGTCCAGAGCAGTTAAAATACCATGAGTCTTCTTTTCAATTTGTAGCACCTGACTTAAGACCTTTATAAAAACAAAGTTTAAATTCATTTAGTGCATTCATGAAAATTGTCAGTTTCTCCTGTGAGAAACACACGTTTCAACTATTTCCCAGACAATACACTGAACGTGGGTTTACAGTATCTGCAACAGGCCGGCAGAATGTCACACCATCACATGTAGGCGGAAGGGGGACTCTCAGCCTCTGCGAATGGCCTCCCACGCACGACGACGCGTGATATTCTACCACGCGACACGCCATCCCTTCTTTAACTGCCTCCCAGTTGTTCACTTGTACCCTCCGCCACCTCTCTGATATTACGAGTAATGTCACGACGAACACAAGACTCACATCTTTAGGGTAACGTCACAGGAGTGGCTTACTGGGTCCAACGGGGCAGATGGTGTTAAGGCTTTTAACAGACTTCACCCAATAGCGTCCAGAACAGCTTGAACAGCTCCTATCCACAGGACGCAGAGGCGCCCGCGAAGCGGGCTTGGTGACAAGGCGGCCGACTCAACCACAGACCCATCAGAGGCTCGCGCATTGGGAGACCAGCAACGCCAAAGCAGCAGGGAGACATTTGTTACTGGCGATGAAGCCAAATTAAAATTCTGTAAAACATTATTCAGCTTTAAATCATGATTTGAGTAAATCATGACCACTTAAAAAAATAACACATAAACTTCCCACAAAAAGTCTACAGTGTTTTTCCAAAAATAAAAAGTTTAAAAGAGAGAAAGAGAAACATCAGTACCAAGTGACCAAAAGTTTTTATTTGACTAAATTCTACTTCATGCATCAGCATGACAGTCTCCCGTTTATTAGACTTTGGCAATAAAAAAACAAGCAGCCTTGTACAGAACAGTGAGAACACCAAGGGCGAGGGCGGTCTACAGTTTGACTGTAGGATAAATATATTTTTTTTCAAAAGGCCTCCCCCCCTTTGGCTGTATCGCCTCTCAGTTCAGACCATTAAATACAGACGAAGCTTCAGAATCACTTCTTCACTTCTCCCAGATCTTCGATGCTGTCGTCATCCACCTGTAAAACATGGATAACCGGGGCCGTGAGTTGCGGTACCAAGTAACACGGAAGCAACCTGCTTTCAGAACTTCTCTGTAGATGGACATGGGCCCCATACACACCTCTGGCCACTTCTCCTGAATGACATCGATGATGTCGTCCGTAAAGTCTCCCTGAATAATGATCTCGTCCTCCCCTGTCACTGAGGCACCACAGGAGAATTTCTGAGCAAAAAATCTTTGTGCTTCTTTAAGATCAATTTCTGTTATTTTAAGAAAAGAGCAAGACTATAATGAGAACTATATGTCAAAGACAGTTTTCTATCTTGAAATTTGATCTGCATTTTAAATTCATACAACAGATGATGCTAATGGGTTTCATGCTCCTTTCAGAGCAATAGTTATTATCACACTCAGGGGTCTTAAAAATTCAAAGGTTCAAAATGAAATAAAACCTCCATCTACAAAAGTAGCATCACCCACAGCTTTCACTACTCACATGGTAAGGCCAAAATAAACCCAGCAATACAATTCCATGACCTACGCACTTCTGGACACAATGAAGTTCTTCTTCATGTGTCTCCCTCTTAGAAGAAAACAGCTCACAGCAGAGAGACACCCTAGTGCCTGCAGTGCGGCCCAGCGAGCGCTCCGCTCACTGTGCCGACCCACGGAGGGACCGTGGTTTACGCCCTCCCCCAGGCCCACTGTGCCGTCAAGGCCTCGGGAGCTGACGGGGCTCTGAAGCCAGTCCCTCTGCACCCACCGCCTCCCCTGCCCTCTGCCGACATTCCCGGGGGGTGAGCCCGACCTCGACCCTCTGCCGCCAAGCCTGCAGGGCCAGGGAGGTGGCACTGGTTGGCTTCAAAGGGAGCCCTCATTCTACATGAAATGTAAGCAGAAATTCTGGAAAGGAAAAAGTTAAACCAGTTCCCTCCGTAAAAGACAATAACATTCCCTCAAAATTTGATTTTGAAGCTAAAAAGACCTGTGAAACTTTCATACCAGATTTTTTAAGAGAGAAATAAATACATATATATTTCATGTTTTAAACACGATTAAGAGTAAACTCACCAAAAGTTGCAAGGCCACACACTCTTGTTACATATTTCTTCTTTGCTCTGGGAATTTTGGCTATTGTAACCTTTTGTGGTACAGTCTTCTTTTTTTGTTTTATTTGACCCCTTCCACCTTGATATATTAAGAAAGAGCTGAGCATTAATTGTTTCAGTTTTAACATAATTAGAGAATACTGTCTTTAAATTTGTTATTTTGAAAAGGTACCAATTACGAAGGGTTGCCAGTTTAATTCCCAGTCAGGGCACATGCCTGGGTTGCAGGCCAGGTCCCCAGCAGGGGACACGTGAGAGGCAACCAGACACTGATGTTTCTCTCCCTCTCTTTTCCCCTCCCTTCCCCTCTCTAAAAATAAATAAAATCTTAAAAAAAAGAGTATTAAAATAAACATTTAAGTAACACACGAGTAATACGTGCCGAACACTGACACAAAACAAACAGAACACAGTCCCTGCCCCTCCAAGGATTCTCCATCAGTGAGTGAAACAAAAAACGTTAAGTGACCATGGCGACTACTATCTCCGACAGGACCCAGGAACACGGCCTGTCGAGGAGGAATGGCCGACGCTGCTTCTGAAGGACAGAACACTTGCCTAGAGGAAGCGGCATCTAGGCTCTTGCAGAATAAGGAACTGTCCAGGCTGGAGAAGTTTAAAAAAGGACGTTCCAGGAAAACGGAGCAAATTCAGAGACAAGAACAGGCACTGTGTTTGAGAACTGCACCTGTCTTGGTGAAGGACCCACGTGGACATGTAGCAGATGAGGCCAGAAAAGAGATCGCAAACCAGCCGTTGAAGGGACAAGGCATCAAGCTTTGCTGCCCGATTTTACACCGAGGAAGAAGGCAGGCCACTGAATGACTGCAGGAACGAAACAACCGGGTCCGTGTTTTATCAAGACCACGCTCCTATGGAGGGTGGGTCTGTGGAGCATAAGGCTTAGAGGCCACTGAGGAGGCGCCTGCCTTAATTCAGGCAAAATGAATCAAAATCTAAACCAAAGCAATGGCAACTACGGGTCCAGAACAGAGAGCGTAAGAAAGAAAGAAAAGCAACAGAATTTGGAGCTAAGAGGCACAACAAGAGAGAACCTCAGACAGGCCTCAGATGCTGGCTCAGACGCCAGACTGGCCACACGGTGCTGCCACTAACCAACGAGGGGAAACGAGGTGCAGCCTGGGGCTGGGCGTATCTGGGAAGGGCTGCGCCTGAGGGGCTGGCAGGACCACGCACACTTCCGGTCTAGAGACGCACACCAGGACCAGAGATACAGGCTGGGGAATGTGAGTGTCGAGTGGGGGCAGAAGTTACGAGCGTGGAAGAATCACCCAAGTAGAACAGGCAGAACGAAAAGGTCAGAGGGCCGGTCCTGGGAGACACCAAGTCCTGAGAGACGGAGGGAGATGAGAAGTGTGCAGGGACGACGAGAGAGGGCTTCGCTACAGGACGAGAGACTGTCACAGAAACCGAGCAAGCACAACACTTCTCAAGGGGAGTGTGCCAACGCCCTGATTATTTAGCAGTTACTACCCCCTTGGTGACCCTCATCAGAGGGGCTCCGCCGGCGTGAAAGTCAGGTTAGCGCAGTGGGCAGCCAGCAGTGAGCGACAGGACAGCGGGCCTCCTCTTGTTCAAGAGCCCGGCTAGGAAGGGAGGCAGAGGCGTGGGCTCTTGGGATACTTTTCTACAAGATGCAAAGTCCTGAAAATACTCAGTAAGCTAGTTCCAGTCAGAGCAGAGATCGGACAGGGAGGGATCGGACCCAGAAAGCAAGGACTTAGTCCCAGGACAGACAGGCACGTGACCAGTCAGTAAGGGAGAGAAATTCCACCGAGCTGTCAGAAGTAACGAGAAAAACTTGACGTATCAAGTTTTTAGGTCATCAGCAAGTTGGCTGCTTGCTTCTTATGTGTACACAGCAAATAAAGTCTCTTTTCTTAGGTCTGATTCACTGGTGAAAAGCCCAAACTCTGCCACGTGCTAGCCCCGACAGTGCGATTTGCACCCCGCCCCCCCCCCCCCCCCCCCCCCCCCCCCCCCCCCCCCCCCGGCAACCCACAGGGACCTGCAGGAACAGGCAGTGGGCTCACTCTGGAAATGCCTCCGTGACTTACTGCTGGCGGAGGGAGGCGGGTTCGGGCACATGAAAGCGTGGATTTAGGTCTCACCTCTCTTTTGTTTTTTCTTCTCTTCCTCTTCCCCCACCGTTCCTTGACCTTCAGTAATTCCAGCTTCTTGTTTGGGTGAGTTTTCTACATGTAAAAACAAAACCCAAAAGCATTAACATCACTTCCTACTAATTTTTTAAAAAAATCACCTTTGAGCAACCCCATACACAAACAAGTAATTTCATCAACAGTGGGGTGTGACATTTATAAAGCAAATGACTATACTGCTAGAGTCCTTTCAATCGAATCCTGAAATCCTTGTGTCTGGTGACAGAAGACAAAACAAAGTCTTTGCTATGTGACGACAATTTGTTTCAGCCACGTGAAAGGAATGTAACACACTCGAGACTGCAGGAGTGGACGGCACACGAACACGCCGACCTTGTGAGTAGAAAGCCCAGTCTCTAGTAAGAAGAGCCCCCCTGACCCCGGCTCCCAGGTCCCATTGTGCTCCAGGCCACCCGTGCAGACTGACTGCAGCACCAGGCTTGCAGGCGGTCACCCAGCCACTGGCAGTGGCTGTGCGGCTCACCCCTACAAGGGCCTTACGTGGTTTTGAGGGCGCGACACCCGGGAACAATGTGGAAATCAAAGCAGCGAACGGTGGGGTGACGTGGGTGCACCTGACTGGCCTTTCCCACCCCAGGCTCTCCCTCTGCCCCGCGCCTGCCTTCATCTCTACCAGTCTCCATGGAGCGAGTGTGCTTCCCCACGCACTTCCCTACCTCCAACAGAACTCCAGTCTCCTTGCTTCGGCCCAAACCCCAGATGGCCCCTTTACTCACCCCCACAGGCAAGGCATCAGAAAACCTTGTCAGCTCTACCTTCAAAATGTGCCCAGAGCCTGACCACTCCCCGCCCCCCACCACTGCCATTCTGCTCCGGCTGCCACCCAGTGCTGAAGGGCTCCTGCAGGCCCTCCCAGCTGGTGTCCCTGCTTTGCTGCCTGTGCCCCTTCTGTCCAGACAGCAGCCACAGGGGTGCTGCTGAATCCAAGTCAGAGCTTCCCTCTCCTCCATTCAAGCCCCTCCACCAGCACCTCGCCTCACTCCGAGTAAAACGCTCGGCCACTGGGATGTGGTCTGCCGTTACTTCGCTGACCTCCTCTCGGACCCTTCTCCCCTCCTCCATCCAATAAGCTCAAGACAGGAAGGCCACCCTGCTGCTCCCTGCATGCGCTGGTCCCCAGGGCCTGCGCCCGGCAGTGGCCCTGCCCGGGGTGGTCTCCACCTGCCGGGGTTCTGAAGTCTCGCTCCTGAACTCCCTTCGGGTCTTGCTCAAATGGCATCTTTGCAGCAAAGTCTCTCCTGGCCACTCCCTAGCGTGTCAAATTCCCTCCCCAGTAAGTCTTACCTCCTCATTCCCTGCTTATCACTATTTCACACAATCACGTTGTCGGTCTTATTCTGTCCCCCCTTCTAGGACGAACTTTCAAACACACCTTTTGCACTCTGCTTTATCCTCAGCCTCCGGAACAGCGTATGGCATATGATACGCTCATGAGAAATGATTTGTTAAATGAATGAGTGAAAATGTATTTGCCTCTAGATGATTTACTCTTCTTTACATAAAAAAGGTGACATTTTGAGACACTCTGTCTCAGAGAGAAGACACATGAAGCACTGTGTGATTTTCAATAATGAATTTTAACCTAAGAACGTACAATAGTTTTTAAAGTTCATAGAAAGATTATAATTCTGTAATTACCCTACTAAAGGAAGACTTTCGTATCTTTAAAATAACATCATATGTGCATTTGTTTCAGGCATGTAAGCTTTAATGAAAGGAAGAAAAGTTCATACCTACAGTAAGTTTTGCAAACTCATTCGGAAAATTCTTCTCTAACCACTGTCTACACTTAGCAACATCAGGCATATATTCACAGTACTGGGGGGAAAGAACAGACTGAGTTACCACAAAACATTTTCAATCATCCAATACATTTTCATTTACAATCACTCCCTGTGCTTGCTACGTAAAGAATCAAACTACTCCTACCTGCCACCTCATCCACAGAAATCCGCATTCCACCAGGAAACACCCTGGCTGAGTTTTAAGAAATCAGAAATGAGAAGGAACGAGGCCCTGCCTCACTGCAGTGCTTGACTTCCTCTCTATCAAACAGAAGGGTCATGAGAAAAGAGGGCAAACAGACGAAAACAAGCGCCCACTTCTTGCTCTGGGCACGTAGGTATCTCATTATTTTCATGACTTGCCCAGAAAGCCTGACTGAGAAGCTTGTTAACGGAAGTCTGACACATAATGCACGCTTTCCTCTGCCTGTACTTTCAATTTTTGCATTATGATGACTCGTTTTATTGGCTACTGTTTTTATTGACTACTCATGAGTTCCATGTACAAATCCAAACTGGATAGCTGAGTCCAAGAGGTGTACACATGACTCAAAATCTAAAGAAAACAATTGGTAAGACCATAAAAGTATCCTAAACCAAATTTCTGTATAAAAAGATTGAAGATCTACTATCAAATGATAGAATAAAAAATAAGCCCTGGCTGGTGTAGCTCAGTGGACTGAGTGTCAGCCTGCGAACCAAAAAGTTGCTGGTTCGATTCCTGGTCAGGACATGCGCCTGGGTTGTGAGGCCAGGTCCCCAGTTGGGGGCACGCGAGACGCAACTGACTGGTCAACGTCTGTCTCTCATCAACATGATGTTTTTCTCTCCTTCTCTTTCTCCCTCTCTCCCCACTCTCTAAAAATAAATGAAATCTTTTTTAAAAAAAGAAAAGAAAATGAAAAACAAGAAGTTCTCAAGCTAGTTACAAAATCAAAGACTTCAAATGCAGAGGTTTAAGAATTTTAGAACTTACCTCTGTTGGTAATGAACACACTGTGGAAAGGAGAGAAAAAAAGATTTAAGTTTAAATATATATATATATGCACATATACACACACAGCACTCATCATAACCTATTTTAAACTTGATAAAATGCTTCATTTCTACTTTTCCCTGTATTTTTCCTGTACTACTTTTCAAATGCTACTCATTACGCCCTACCTTTTTAAAGTCACATGGTTAACAAAAATATTATCCAGATCTTTTTTATCTAAAGACCGACTCCTTGAGTTGATGCAACATCCGACTGCACTGTCTCGCACACCTTCAGGTCTCTGCATCGCCCCTTCAGTGGGTCTGAAACCAGCTAAGACGGGACCACTGCCCCTCGAGACAGCACTTGCACGGAGCGGGGCATCTAACCCCTTTGTCAGGACAGCCACTGCTTTTTACTCACACGACCGCACTTAGGGACCTGCACGGCACCTACCAGTTCTCCGCAGCACGCTTTCCCTTTCCTTTTCCATTTTATGCTACAGCAAGAAACCGGGAAGCTAGAAGGAACGCCAGTTCAATCTCGCCACTGCACAGCTTACATGGGCCAAAGGACCAGAGAAGTGACATGGTTTCCCAGTGTTAACCGTAATCCTATTCCGGGTCGACTGCTTAGTTTGCGGTTACTGTTACGGTGAAGAACGGAGCAGGCAAGCGGGCCCGGTATCCTGAGATGTGGGAGGGCGAGGAGCGGCACGCCGTCACCAAGAGCAGCAGTGCCCACATGCTGGGCACCTGTTGCATCGGGCGCTTTGCTGTGCCTTTTATCCATGATTATGTTTAATTGTCACAGGCCTACAAGCTAAGAATGACTGTATCTGTCAGATACAGGTGAAAAAATGAGACTTAGAGTAAACAAGCCACGGGCCCCTAGTGAGCGCAGCAGGATGAGAACCGTGGTCTGTTCCTGAAGCTCACACCCTTCCCCACTGAAGGAGGTCACACAACACCCACGGGCAGCAGCCGTGTGCCAGCCAGATGACAGCGACCTGCTTCACAGGTTGTAGATGAAGCCCCATAAAAAAGGCTGAGCAACTCATCCGATGACACAGGTCACCACCTGCAGAATCACAGGTATGTGGCAGGAGGAAACTGGAATCTAGCATCTCTACTTCAAGTTTACTAAAGCTCTCTCCAGTTAAGCAGAACTCTATAACCCACACAGTTCAAGGTCAAGTACTAGTAGGTGCAGGTATTTGGCCATACTTGCAGTATAAGTTATAGGTTAAATATCATGACAGCAAATACTAAAGCTATAAAACTTGATACACCATTTCAAATAACATTCAGTTCAGAAAACTGTAACACAATGAAAAAATCTGGACAATCCTTCTGAGTTCTCTGTGTTTAAAATTAGCTTCCCTCCACAGATCATTCACTACTTGTAAACCCGCTTTTCAAGACAAAGCTTCCGCAGCCCCCCACCGACCTCCCATCACTCAGCACAGCACCTGACCTTGCGTCCCTTCGTGACGTAGCACGAAGAACAGGGCACCGCCACCCATGAAACTTCCTGCTCTAGTCTGAACGCTCGTGTCCCTTGAGATCCTTTGCCATGGTATCGGCAGGTGGAGCCTTTGGGAGTGTTACGCTTCATTTCTTCCTCGCAACAGCGCTCTGCAGTAGTCTCCATTGCTATCTATTTTATAAATGTGGGAACTGGCCAAGGTCACACAAGGAGCAAATGGCCAAGCCAGGAATCCAACTCAGACCAACTCCAGAGTCAGAAGTCTCAAAACCAAAGTCAACTGTCTTCCCAGAAATGGCCCCCACCCCGCCCTGCTACCCTTGGGTCTCACTACACCCCAACCAGCACTCTGCTCCCACCAGGCCCTGCGCTCCCCTTGTCCCCAGGACACCGTGCCACACCTGCCGCCACACTGTCCCCCTGAGCTCCTGCACCTTTCCCCAAAGTCTACCTATTGCCCACGGTTTCCCACTTCCCTGGAAACTCCCTACTTCCCTCTGAAGAAAGATCCCCCCCTTTCCTGAACTCCTAATTCATAGCCACAGTCAGTTTACCAATTAATCGAACATTTAACATTCCCTAAATGCTTTGCCAGAACTGGACCTTGAAGCCCTTGAGGGAAAATTAACACAGTCTCCAACCTAGCGTCTGGGCTATCAAAACAAACTGGGGAGTGAGGTGAAAACAAACTTTTCTCAAAATGCCCAGGAACCTCTGGCCGACAGAAAGCACCACAGGGGTGGCACCACGGGGGTGGAGGGGGGGCAGTGGCATCTTTGCCACAGTTGTTCAAAAGCCACCTCAGGAGAAACACAGGCCACTGCACAGGATGGTTTTCGTGCACTGCGTTTCGCCAATTCTAAGGTTCTTTTTTTCATTTTTATAAGGATAGTCTTAGAATTATGCTGTGTCAATCTGACCATTTTTTCTTGCTTAGTGGAACCCAAAATAATAGTACATCTTACAAAACACGAGGTCTCCAATTTGATGAAACAGGACGCAAGAACAGCTCTTGACACACTGGTACACTTTTCTGACGGTAATGACAACAGTAAGAATAACAGCGCTTATGGCGCTGTGTTCTTGCGTTGGTTGCTGTACCAGAAGCTTTATACTATACAAACCATCTGATTGGAGAGGCCGTCATCATCTTCATTCCACAGACCCCAAGAAACACACCTCTAGCCCTCAGGGAAGCTGGGTGACTCGCACAATGTCATGTAGCCAGTAATGCTGGCCCGTGACCCCAAAGGCAAACGATATAACCAAATAAAACCAAGACTGTAGCAAGACTCAACCAACCCTACAAAAGTTCCCCTACTCTCTTACTGAGGCGTTGATACTAATTTCAGTTCACCATCAAAGACACTGGATGAAGGAGGTGTGGGTACAACCCCTGAACTCAGGGGCGTCGCCTCTCCCTGCACAGCGCCCGGCCTCCAGGGGCGGTCTCTACTCTACTCTCAGCACGTACAGGCCACAAAAACAAGGACCTGATTGACCTACGTCCTACGGGGTCCCCAGCACCTGAAACAGTGCTAGGCACGTAAGCAGTCAAAAATACTTAAGAAAGTTAATACTTCTTCGCTCAATTACTGTCTTGTACCTTCAAAGTTTCCTGAAACTTTCTAAGACACTAATAAAATTAGAGCATCACAATTCGCAAATAGGCCTGCACTGAAAATGGGGAAAATACTCAAAGGGGATAAAAAACTGACTGAAGCTAACATATACATGTATATATGTATATATTCTTTAAGCAAACCAAGAACACTTTCCCATGGCGCCTACTACCCATCACTAAACCTCATCCTCGTCTGCTCCTGACACCCTTCTGTCTGGAGGAAATTGTAATACGATGTGTGAACCCAGATGTGGGAATCGGCCAGGAGTTAAATATATTAACACAGAGCTGCTCGCCTCTCCAGACCCACCACATGCTTTTTTCTCCCCCGCCTCCTTGCCACGCGGTAAGACCCAGCATCTGTGTTGTGAGAAGCCCTCCTCCAGCAGCCAGACTGGCCAGGGGCGCCAGGATGAAATAACTCTTTCCCTGTCTCTACTCCGACGGAACCACGAGCTTCCCCAGGCCAAGTAGCAACAACTAGTCACACAGGTCAGAAAATGGGTTAATCCCCGCACCTCCTCTTCGCCCTCCGCCCCCTCCCCAGTTAAGGACCCACCCAATGACAGAAGCAGCTGGTAAAGGCTCACGGGGACCAAGTGCGGCTCTATCATCACAAGGCAAAGGGACACAGTCAGGAAAAGGGCGACTCCCCGCCCTGCAGCACTTGCCTCCGCAGTAAAGGACTCGCAGCGGGTAATCTGCGTCTGATTTGGGATTGCCCCTGGGGTCGCCTCTGCAGTCCTGCCCGCCGGCCTCAGAAAAGTCAGCAGCCATCTCACGCACCTGTGGGCAGGGAAAAGAACACACCTTCACAGTTCCGGACCAAGACCCCAGAGAAGTGTTCGGGGCTGCTCTCGCCTCCTCCCACCAAGGGCCCCCACCCCAAATCGGCTTCATCTCTGTGGCCTAGCGAGGAATACCAGCCGCCAGGAGAATCCACCAAACAGGAGCAATTTCGGCCACGCCCTGCTGTATCAGGTCTACAGGGAAGCCAGTGAATGGGGCCGGGGAGGGGGCACTAGTAAAAGAGGAACTAATGGTGGGGGGGGGGGAGGATGCGAGGACAACTTCGGCGGGGACAGGGCAAGAGATCTGGGGTGGTGTGGAAGGGGTGTACACGGCAGCAAGAGAGACAAGCCACCCCACAGGTGGAAGAAAAGAACCTAGGAAGGTGTGGGCCGCCGGAGATGCCCAGAGGGCAGGGTCAGGAAAGGGGATGGGAGCGGGAGGGGGTGGGGAGCCCAGAGACTCCGGAGGGAAACCGGGTCAGGAGAGCCGGGAAGGGGCAGGAAGTCACGGCACTGGTGTGGCAAGCGCGGCCCCGGTGTGAGAGCGGAGATCTGACGCTAAGGGGCAATCCCGGGGGCACCTGCGGGGGCCCATGTGGGCGGGGATGCGGAGACGCCCGGCCCCCTTCCGCCGAGCTACACCTCGGCTTTCCCCACATTGTCTACACGAATTTCTCTAAAGTGGGAAAAGCCCGAGGGGTCGTTACCCAGGCGGTCTTACAGCCGCCAACGCCTCCGCTCCCGCCACTACCGCCAGCTGAAGCGACACATGCAACTCCTCTTCTCCGGCAAGGGCCACTCGAGAGCCCGTCTGCCGGCGCGGTCCCGCGAGACAATGAGCCTTTATCGCGAGACTCAGGCCCCCTCTGGGTGGCTGTCGCGAGAAGCGAGGAAGGCGGAGAGGAATTGGGGAGCATGCGCATTTCGTTCGGGGGTGGGGCCAAGCGCTGGAGAGTCTGACCGCCAGTAGGCGGTGCTCGTTAACCGCGGGAGAGGTCCAGTGGTAGGCGGTCTGACTGCGGCGAGGGCGGGGCGGTGGGTTGTTGCTGGTTGGAACCCCGGAAACCTGCGGCGGAATCCGCTGGGACCCCGGTTAAGGACCAGGAACTTTGCCCCGGAGTCTGGGATGCATCGTGGAGTCTTGACTAATCTCGAGCCCGGTGGATAAGTCCAGTGGGGAGATCGCGGCTGGAAAAAGCTTTTGGTTTCGTTCAACCCTGTTCCTGGGTTGGCAGAATTATGCTTTAAAAGATAATGTCAGCGCTATTTAGGTGTTTCTGGTCGCCCAGAATCTCACCACCCTCACGACATTTTCATCGCCTTCTCCGTGTTTACCTGTCCTTGCAGGTGTGGTACGTCCGCCTTGATCTCATCCCGGGGCCTCCCCGCAGGAAGCTGAAGCTGGGAGACGTGCCCACGCTCGGGTCCCATTCGCAATATGGGAGCAGCACTAGAACACTTGCAGGGCTGTGGCGATTAGGGAAGATTAGGACAAAAATGCATTGCCGGGGGGACACGTTCTTTCTTTGTGTTTTGCGTTATCCTCCACCCCATGCCCCTCCTTCCCTGCCAACTTCATTCGCCGCCGCCGCCACCACCATCGTTAATTTTTTCTGCTCAGAACTTACTTTGTCTGCCCAAGACGCCACCTGGCATAATCTCTTCCTCCAGAGTGGCCTCCATTCGGACATCTTTCTTCAGAAAAAGAGCCTTCTCCCTCCTCACCAAAGCGTCCCCAGTAGATGACATCAGTGAAAGAAGATCTTGTTCCCAACCACGTTTGATTCCAATAATAATAGCTTCCATTTATTTTTTTAATGTTTTTATTTATTTATTTTTAGAGAGAGGGAAAGTGAGGGAGAAGGAAAGGGAGAGAAATATGGATCGCACACCCGCAACAGGGGACCTGGGCGGCAACCCAGGCTGTGTGCTGTTCCTAGGAATTCAAGGGCGACCTTCCGGGTCACAGGCCTGCCCTCGATCCATTGAGCAGCACCAGCCAGGGCGCAGCTTCTATTTATTGGCACCCACCTTCCCCTGTTTGCCAAGAACCTGCTCTTTGGGAGGTACAACAGTCCAGGGGAACTCATTCCACAAAACTTTCTTGGTTCCCACTGTGCTCCGGCACTGTGCTAGGCACCGGGAACCCAGTGCACAAGAGACAAAGTACCTACTGTCACTAAATAGCCTGCCACCTGGGAGCTGATATAAGCTAGGTATTGTTGTGTCTAGTTCCCAGATGGTAAAATTGAGGCCTGTTGCTGGGTGGAGGGGATTATAAGGGGACTAAATGGTAATTAAGTATTTTTAGAAATACTTATGTATATAAAGCACTAAGCATTTTTAGAAATTTTATGTATATAAAAAATGTAACACTTTTCACATAGAAAGGCAAGGCCTCACACTTAAAAAAAAAAAGAAAAGGAAAGGAAAGAAAGCCCTGGCTGGTATAGCTCAGTGGATTGAGTGCGGGCCTGCGAACCAGAGGATCAGGGTTCAATTCCCAGTCAGGGCACATGCCAGGGTTTCAGGCCAGTTCCCGGCAGAGGACGCAATTCCCGGCAGAGGGTGCATGAGAGGCGACCATACATTGATATTTCTCTCCCTCTCTCCTTCCCTTCCCCTCTAAAGGTAAATAAATAAAATCTTTAAAAAATTCTTCAAAAAAAAAAAGAGCCTTGACCTGTCTCCCTTCTCCCGACTGGACATGAACCCAGCCAGGTGGTAGCGGCCATCCTGCAGCAGGAGTGGTCTAGCCCCAGAACAAAGGTACATGTGCTAAGGTTAGGGACAGGAAGGTATAAATAGCCTGTGTCCCCGACAGCATTGTTGAGTCACCATATGAGCTCCCGCCTGGCTCGCTTCTGGGCCTCCTATTGTGAAAAATCAAACACCCTACACACACGGGCTCCCAACCCTCCGCCCCGCCATCTGGCCTCATTAACTGCAGTGGCGTTTTCTGTTAGGCTACAGGATGCATTCCAAATGATGCTACAAGAAAATCAGATGTTTCTTTTAAGACCAGCACAAACCCATGGCCCCACAAAGCAGGCCTGAAGGAAGGGGTCAAAAGTGAAACGGGGCTGAAGGACAACGGGGAAGCCCTGTGGCAAAACCTGCCGTGTCATCCAGAGGAAGCCACACTCTGTCACTCGCTTTCTGAGAAGTCTTCTATGGAAGAAAAATCGCTTCCTTGGCTCCTGGAAGTAGAAGTGGTTCCCCACCCTCTGTGACACGTCATAACATCATCTATTTTCTTGAGAATCATGGGGATGTGTTCTTCCCACTCTTGGGGATAGACTGGCTCTTATCTATGCATTCTCTTTCACCTGGTTCTTTCTGGGCATTTTCAAGGTGGTCACTTGGGGCAGAGTAGACACTTGTGGACGGCCTTTCTAGCATCGTGTCTCTGTAACAGGTCCGCTTGTGTTTGGAAGGGTTCTTCTCTCCCCCGTCCATTACCTATGTGTTCACTCTGGGCCTTCCCAACTCCCGGAACAGAGGCGAACCTCGTGACTCAGGCCTAACACAATCAGCACCCGGTGTCCTTGGTCGCAGCCATCAGTTGATTCGAGTACACATTTATGAGCCTGAATCCCAGCACACTTTGAGGGAGCTTCTAGAAAAGAGGCTCTTTGCTGTTGGACTTGAGCCTCAGAGGATGCTGGCAGCCACCCTGCCACCATGCGGCCTGAGAAGAAAGTCACTTGCAGGGAGAGCAGAGCTGGGAGGTGGGGTCTTAGACCCCTGATCTAAGCACATCTGAGGTCAGCTCGAACCCTGGGCCTTTCAGTTATTAAAGTCGACAGCTTCCCAGTGTTGTTTAAGCCAGTTTTTATTGGAATGTCCCTTTCTGATGAGTCCCGATGAGTGGGTGCAGGGGTCAGGGGTCAGGCAGCCCTTACAGGGGGTTAGGAAGCCTTGTGCAAGCCCAGAGTTTCCCAACACATTTCTCTGTGACAACACATGCAATGCATAGCATGGTCTTGCTAAACAAATCTACAGCTTAGTGATACCCCCAAATGACTGCAAGGCTGAGAACCATGCCCTGGCTGAGGTGGCTCAGTGGGTTGAGCTCTGGCCTGCAAACCAAAGGATCGCTGGCTGGTTTGATTCCCAGTCAGGGCACATGTCTGGGGTATGGCCCAGTTCTGGGTCAATGTACTATTTTTTTCCAGCTTCTCTGCATGCTTGAAGTTACTTCAAATTTAAAGTTTCTTCTAAAGGAAACCATCCTTTTTCATCTCTTGGCTTCTTCCCTGTGCTTTCATTGTAGTCCCCGCAGACGTAGGTTATTACCTGCTAGTGGAGCAGTGACAGAAGGGAGGTGATCCCCAAGAGTCCCAGCACACATCTCAGGTTAGTGTCTGCCACAGACTGTTGCCCCAAACTTCACAGTGTGAAATCCAAACCCCCAATGTGATGGTTTTAGAAGGTGGGGACCGTGGGAGGTGATTAGTGGGATTAGCACTTTTGTTAAACACGCACCCGGGAGGCCCCTGCCCCTTCTGCCATGTGAGGACGCAGTGACCAGACAGCTGGCAGGCAGCGGGGTCTCCCCGGCAGTGAATCTGCCGGCCCCTTGATCCCGGACTCCCAGGCTCCAGAGCCGTGAGAAATAAATTTCAGTTGTTTAGAAGCCATCGAGTCCACAGTGTTTTGTTGGAACCACCCAAATGGACTAAGACAGTGGGTAAATCATTAGCCTTTTGAGTCCCGTGCCCATCCCTGGGCGGGTCATAACAGCTGCAGGGCTGGAATGCTCTGATTTGCCAGGCCAGGTCACGTGCCTGTTCCTAGAGGCGGGATGAAGCTACAGTCTCTCAAACCTCAGAGTTGGTCAAACGCTAGGGATCGCTGAGTCACCGAAGGAAATCAGGGGGTTGGCTAATGCCAAGAGGAGGCCACGTGGGTGCTGGAAAGACAAAAACAACACAAAACTACCCCATCATCTGAGTTATTCATCCCAGAAGCCCTGCCCAATGGGAGACGGAGGGACAAAGATGATGGAGAAGAAGCAGGTGCGACTGAGTTCGTGAAAACCAACCTGTTCTGCTTCTCCAGAAAAGCAGATGTTTAAATAAGGTCAGTTGTTCTTCTGGCAACACAGGACTGACAAGAACACAACCAGTTGTGCAGCTCGAGGCTCATAAATATTCAGTATAAAAGGGGGGCTAATGTACAAAGATGACACAGTTTTATCCTGATGGGACAGGCGCTTTGTTAATTTTGCAGTGAAATCCACCTATGCTTAATCAAACTCCCCCAAAGCGCCCCTTCTCCAGGCCTTGGCCATCACACACCTACTTTCTGTCTCTGTGGTTTTTATTCTGGATGTTTCATGTAAATGAAGTCAGCGAGTTCCCTTTCGTGTTCTGGCTTCTTTCACTTAGAATGTTTTCGAGGTTTA
Organism: Sturnira hondurensis; assembly: GCF_014824575.4. NCBI lineage: Eukaryota > Metazoa > Chordata > Mammalia > Chiroptera > Phyllostomidae > Sturnira > Sturnira hondurensis. The sequence continues at coordinate 3,331,693 of NW_028080037.1, forward strand.
TCCATTTTGTAGCATGAATCAGTGCTTCATCCGTTTCCTACTGCGGAATAAAATTTCATTGTAAGTGTGCGCTTGCTTACCTAGTCATCTGTTGGTTAAACACTTGGGTTGTTTCCACTTGTATTACTCGGGGTTCTTGGGAGAAACAGAAACGAAGGAGATGTTAAGGATTTGGATTATGTGAATATAAATACTGGAAGGCCCCAAATCTGCAGGAGACCCAGGGAAGGCCAAGCTCACAGACCAGCCTGAGACCGGCTGCTGGCAGGATTCCTCCTGGCTCCGAAGAAGTCGGCCTTCATTCTACGGAGGCCTTAAGCTGATGGGGCAGCGAGGCTCACCACAGTGGAGGGTGTGATCTGCTTTCTGCAAAGCCCACCAATTTGAAAATTGATCCCATCCAGAAGACATGCTCCCAGAAACACCCAGAATAGATAGTTAGTTGTTCAACCAACTATCTGGGCTCAGTGGCCCCGCCAAGTGGACACAAAACATAAACCATCACACTAGCTACCTTCTGGCAATGGCAAAGGGTGCTGCTTTGAGTACTGTTTTCAGTTCTTCGAGGTGGACACCTAGGCGTGGAATTGGGGGCTGGGTGTCGCATGGCAATTCTAGGTTGAACTTTTAAAAGAACTGCTGAAGAGTTTTTTGTAGCAGCTGAGCCATCTTACATGCCCACCGGCCCGGAGGGCATGTATGTTACTTCGTAAGTTCCAAAACTGGGAGTGTACTCTGCAAACTCCAGCGTGTGTGTGTGTGTGTGTGTGTGTGTGTGTGAGTTTTCATTAAACACAGCATCTTAGGCATCTCTCTGGGTAGTCACGTAGGCCTCAGTCTCATCCTACACGGTCTGCAAAGCTGCTCGCCCAGCACAGGGCCAGGCCCATGGTGGGGCTCCGCAGTGAACGCTATTATTCTTTATAAGATAGGCCTACAATTTTAGTGAATAGGGCCACCATGAGTTATTTCCCTCACTCCTCAGTAGTGAAGATTACAGTGACTTTCAATTTTAATTCACTTTTTCTTATGGAAAATATATACAAGGAGGGAAGGTAGAACAATGAACTCCATGTTCCCATAATGCAGCCACCACAATAAAAAACTCATAACCTCTCTTTTTTGTATTTCTGTACACCTCTCCTGCTGACCTTTGAATCACATACCATATATCATATAATTACAAGTACAACATTTTAGTACTTTTTAAAAGATTTTGTTTATTTTATTTTTAGAGAGAGGAAGCAGGGGGAGAAAGAGAGGGAGAGAAACATCAATGTGTGGTTGCCTTTTGAGCGCCCCCTACTGGGGACCTGGCCTGCAACCCAGGCGTGTGCCCTGACTGGGAATCGAACTGGCGACCCTTTGGTTCACAATCCGGCACTCAGTCCACTGAGTAACACCAGCCAGGGCTCACTATTTATTTCTAAAAGAGAAGGCTCTTTCTTTAAACAGAGCCAATATGTCATTATCACACCTACTATAATTAGCAATAATTCCTTAATACCTTTACTTAGCCAACCAGCATTCAGATTTCCCCAAATGCCATGTTCTTTTTTCTTTTAGAGATTTTATTTATTTATCTTTAGAGGAGAAGAGAAGGAGAAAGGGAAAGAAACATCAAGTATTGTTGCCTCTCGTGGGTCCCCTGCTGGGAACTGGCCTGCAACCCAGGCATGTGCCCTGACTGGGAATTGAACCTCGATCCCTTGGTTCGAGGGCCCCCACTCAATCCACTGAGCTACACCAGCCAAGATGGAAAATTCGGTTTCCATGAGCTCTATATCAAGGGCTGAAGAGCTTCGTGGATGCTCCCCAACATTTCCATCACGGTGGAAGGTTCTATTGGAAGATGCCAGCTAGGCTCGGGCTGACCAAAGAGGAGTTGTCCAGGCCCAGGGAGAGGAGAGTATGACCCCAAGGTCCCTATAAGGCAGCTTTCCGGTCCTAAAGGGATTGTGGCTCATGTGGGAAGTGGGTGGCCAGCTCCCAAGGTGCATCACCAGCTATCTGGAGCTCCCTGCTAAGGACAACAGGGAGCCATGCCCAGGTGAGCATCGGCCAGGTGAGCATCAACCAGGCGACTAGCGACAGAGGTGAGTTTGGGAGAAGGGATTGAAGGAGGAGCAAGATGACCAATCAGGAGGTGGCTGCATCCCTCTGCAGGCTTGGACCAGCCAAAGAAGTAGTAATGTGGGTGAAGAGAAGTCGGGCGTGCAGTCCGCAGACTGGGGGGCGTGGTGAGTGAGTCAGAAGAGGGAACCAAGCCCATGGCAAGGGCTGTTTGGTGGGTGGTGCGAAGGCCCCTCGGTCTGATGTGGAATCTGAGGAAGAGGATGAGAAACTTGGCTGTAAGTGTTGGTACTTAAGGGAGTGGCCTTCAGCTACCCCCACGCTCTCCCCAGTACAGCTCATCAGGGAACACGCTAGAAAGGGCGTGGGCGCTGAGCCTGCAGCACCCCCAGGAGACAACAGGGCCAGGGCTTGCGCCCCGGGGCTCTCGCAGGAGGACTGGAATGAAAGTCGGCCGCTTCCCTTCCCTCCTTTCAACTGCTCCTTCAACCTCACCAAAGCCATCCCCTCCCAGCTGGCTCCCCACCGCCCCTGAATTCCAGGTCCCCTGCAAAACTGTCCCCTCCGCGTGGCCTGTCCTATTCCTCACAGTTCAGTGACCGAGACTCCAAATTAATAAGACTCCTTGAGTGTTCCCCAGATACCCCTCCAGCCTTCCTCCCTCCAGCCTCCTCATCGTATTTGATGTTGTGTTGGTTCCTTCCATTTCCGCCCCTAGAAAGTTTAACTCTCCTTCCCAAACCTCCACCGGACCATTTGTGGTTTTGAAAATTACATATTCAAATAAAGTCACAGCAATAAAGTGGAAAGACGTGTGTCTATTACTCTGTATCACCTAAAATAATCTCACTCCTTATCTGTGGTGCATCCACCACAGTTTGAAAAAATACTGCCTAAATCACTCATTCTATTTGTTTTTCTTTGTTATTTACGTACAGGATCCAGCACAAAGAGTGTTCCTTTTTCGTTACAAATGCTTTTATTACAAAATCACAAGCATGTAATTTTGTAACATAACAACATCACATTCAAGCACACCCTATGACATTTTAGGTGAACTATTCAAGTTCAAGCTATAAATTATTACACCCATATTGTTACCCAACTGACCACAGTCAAGCGGGTCTTTCTTCTGCTGGAGTCTGTATTTATCTCACTTCCCCTAGTCAATACTTAGCTCCAGGTGGCACATAAATCTTCCTTATTTGGGGGATCCAGAAGCATCTAGCAAAAATACCTCAGAGCTCCACTAAATAAACTTTTCTGTTTACTTTTACTTTTTAAATTTTAACTTAATTTCTAAAATTTAAATGTAGTTGGCGTAGAATGTTATAGGAGGATCAATAAGCCCACCAAGCCTATATTTGGCATCAGGCACTGTAATTAATAGCTAGGAGTTAGAAATCAGATCAGTAGTAAAACGCGGTGTACATTTTTAAAGACTGTCTCCTTAGAACAGCCTTAGGTTCCCAGCCAAACAGATTTCCCACGTCCTCCCCTCCCACCCATGGCCAATGACAGATTTTCGGAGAATGAGAAACCTCACTTCTCTTCCTTAACGCCCTGCCTTCCAGCTAATTCTACAGGGAGAGAGAAGAGAAGGCAATTTGACAAGCCAGAAAGGATGAGGAGAAGAAAGTTGGATGTAGGGTAGGTTGCTTGGAGGAGGGGCAAAATGGGAAAAAATTGGAAGGAAGAATCAACAATAAAAACAGAATAAACAATAAAAAAGGTAGGAAAAAAGAAAAAGAAAGGAAGGAAGGAAGGAAGAAAGGAAGCTGTTAGCCACACAGGAAAAGGGAAGCTCTTGTTTTTACTAGAATCCCAGCAGCATCTGCTAACGCAGAATGAAGAACAGTTTCCATTTGCTGAAAAATCCAGCCTGCCCTATTAAGGCATTCAGAGTTATCAGTCAGCATCATCTTGGGGTGTTACAGCCTGTTCTCGACACCCCGTAAGTTAACACTCCTTCTCCCAGAATCACCCAGGCTGCCGAGGGACTGCGGCTGCTGTGGGGTCTCATGACAAGCGACCCTGAGTCTCCCCCCTTTCTGCCAAGATCACGGTCTCCAAGGACCTCATGGACAAGTGGCAAAGCGACGTGGAGATGTCTGATGGACATGCTTTTTTATGAGACGTGACAAGACTACCAGGACAATGATATTGGAAAGGCGGTTTGGGAAGGACCTTGTGCACTAATCCAAGGAATGTGACCTTATGCTTAGGGCAGAGGTGACAAACTCAAAATCGCGCAGAGACCAGGCATGCGCATGAGGGAAGCTGAGCGTCGCGAGGGAGTGGTGGGGACTGCGGCAAAGTGGAGTACCTTGGCCTCCTGAGGGGGCAGCTGTTCTCTGAGGCAGCTGGTTGTTACTCTGTGGGATGGTTGGCCCGGCCTAGTCAGAGCTCACCGTTTCCCAAGAGAGCTGGAAATACAGGTTTTAATAGGACTGTCCAAGTCCTATTTTAAACCACGTGGGCCAAATCAAACTGGTTTTTGAACCAGATATGGCTCACAAGCCTTGGCAGATCGAAGGGAGCTAATGTTGGCTTTTAAATAAAAGGAAAAACATTTTAAAAGGATACGACCATAGCTGTATTTTAGAAAAATCACATGGCGTGTGGGAGAGGAATTACGTGAAACAGGCTAGAAGAAAAGAAACCAGTTAGGAAAGGCAACAGTTTCAACAGCTGGCAGGTGGCAGGTGGCAGATGGCAGAGGTCTGTGCTGGGGCGGGTCGGTGGAGAACCGGTCCGCCGCAGCCCAGGATGCCGTGGAGAGAATCTAATCTGCACCTGGAAGGAAGCAGGCAGCCTCTGGTTCCCTCTCCTCAGCCCTCTCCCAAGCTGGGGGCTGAAAGGCACTAGGCAACAGCTCATATCTAAAGCCAACGGACCAGAAAATTTAGCAAAGACTCCAATTTTGGTGCAGTCTAATTTTTACCTACAATTCATTAATTTTTTAAAATCCTTACCCAAGGACATCTTTTAAAGATTTATTTATTTATTTTTAGACAGAGGGGAAGGGAGGGAAAAAGAGAGGGAGAGAAACATCAGTATGTGGTTGCCTCTTGTGCGTCTCCTACTGGGGATCTGGCCTGCAACCCAGGTATGTGCCCTGAGTGGGAATCGAACCAGCAATCCTTTAGTTCACAGGCTTGCACTCAATCCACTGAGCCACACCAGCCAGGGCCTGAGGATTTTTTTTTTTATCACTTTTACAGACAGAGGAAGAGAGAGAGAGAGCCGCAACAATGCCCGGACCAGGGATCATTTGAGCCCCAACTGGGGATCAAATCTGCAAACCAGTTATAAGCCTTGACCGGGAATCGTACCTGCAACCTTTCGGTTATGGGATGACATGCCAACCAACTGAGCCCCACTGACCAGGGAGACCCGTGAGAATTTTAGAGATAAAGTCAGGGACCGACTGTCCCAACCCTTGCTCGCCTGCACCAGTGAGCTCAGCACCCTAATGACAATAAATTAAAAACAGCACACAGATCACGGCGTCTGGCTCATCTGCAAGGCCAGTGGGGAAGCTCTGGGCCAAACCCTCTGTTGCCAACCGCAGAGGGAGGAATGGGCTCGCTGAGAGGCTGCTCCGTGGAGACAGACTTCTGGGCGGCGGTGTCAGGGCAAGGCCATGGTCTTGCGGGTTGTGCAACTGGCCGGTTGGGTCCAGGGAAGGAGGCAAAGGGTGAGGAGGTGGGGAACGCAGGGGAGCAAAGGCCAGCCGACTCCAGAACATGGTTTCTAACACCCAGCAAGCGCGGTGTGTGAACGTCTTTCCTCTGCGGACCCTTCTGATTTTTGAGGGCTGCGTCTCTGGGTGTGGGCTCAGGAAGTGGCTTTCGCCTCTGTGGCAGCGCCTGGGAGGGCCCCAGGGGATGAGAACCAGGGGCTCACGGCCAGTCAGGCAAAGGTTAGGGAGGGAAGCGCAGGCCAGTCCAGGACGGCTCCCCTCCCTCCCAGGAAATGTTTGTGTTTCTCCTCCCGGAGGGAGGAAGGACAAACAAGCTCTTTTCGTGCCTTCTGGGCGGCTCGGCACTCTCCAGCCCAGAGCCGGTGGAGCAAGCGTGAGGCTGGAGGGAGAAAGAGCCGTCCTGGGGCCAGACCTCTCCACTCTTCTCCGGCGTGGACCTCACTGGACCTGCCAGCTGCTCCCCAGAATGACCACTTGTGTGACAGTCCCTGCGTATCAATGCCTGGAGCGACCACCTGCCTGGGGGACAGGCGGCTTGTGACCAGGGCTCCGGAGAAAGGACACCCGGGGGCTGTGATTTCCTGGCCGCAGCTTCTGTTTGTCTGGGGCTGCATCCACTCCCATGTGCGGTCTGCGCCGTCCTCTGTGCCTGCATCCCAGAGAGAACTCAGAAAAGCAGCGGCGGGGTGAGTGGCAGCCTTCAGATAAGCGTCTGTGTCTCTGCGGGGACGGCTGGGGCCGCCCGGCACACGGAGCGCTCGCCCTCCGTCCGCCATGGACAACGGGTCCTGCTGCCTCATCCAGGGGGACCCCATCGCTCAGGTGATGCCCCCGCTGCTGATCGTGTTCTTCGTGCTGGGCGCCCTGGGCAACGGCCTCGCCCTGTGCGGCTTCTGCTTCCACATGAAGACCTGGAAGCCCAGCACGATTTACCTTTTCAACTTGGCCGTGGCCGACTTCCTCCTCATGATCTGCCTGCCGCTGCGGACGGACTACTACCTCCGAAACCGACGGTGGGCCTTCGAGGACATCCCCTGCCGGGTGGCGCTGTTCATGCTGGCCACGAACAGGGCCGGGAGCATCGTCTTCCTGACGGTGGTGGCCGTGGACAGGTACTTCAAGGTGGTCCACCCCCACCACGCGGTGAACGCCATCTCCAACCGGACCGCGGCCGGCCTCGTCTGCGCCCTCTGGGCCACGGTCATCCTGGGGACGCTGCATCTTTTGACGGAGAGCCACCTGTGCGTGCAAGAGACGACCGTGTCCTGTGAGAGCTTCATCATGGAGTCGGCCAACGGCTGGCATGACATCATGTTCCAGCTGGAGTTCTTTCTGCCCCTCGGCATCATCCTGTTTTGCTCCTGCAGGGTCGTCTGGAGCCTGCAGCAGAGGCAGCAGCTGGCCAGGCAGGCTCGCATGAGGAAGGCCACCCGCTTCATCATGGTGGTGGCGGCCGTGTTCATCACCTGCTACCTGCCCAGCGTGTCGGCCCGCCTGTACTTCCTCTGCACCGTGCCGACCAGCGTCTGCGACCCCTCCGTCCACGTGGCCCTCCACGTGACCCTCAGCTTCACCTACATGAACAGCATGCTGGACCCCCTGGTGTATTATTTTTCCAGTCCCTCGTTCCCCAAATTCTACACCAACCTCAAAATCTGCAGCCTGAGACCCAAGCGTCCGGGGCGCCCCAAGACTCCGCGGCCAGAGGAGATGCCCATCTCAGACCTGTGTCGCCAGAGCTGCACCAGCGTGGCCAACAGCTTGCAGGGCCAGTCCGAGCTGCCGTGGGATCGTCGGATGTGAGCGGCCGGCCCTAAAACCCACAGACAGAATCGAGGAGGACAGATTGGTGACTTGGAAATAACTCAAGCGCAGGGGCAGGGGGCTGGGCTGTAACCTCCTCGCTCTGGTGGAAACAAGCCTCAGGCTGCTGTGCCTTTTCGGAAGGTCCCAGTTGAGAAGTGAGTTGGTCAAATGTATGGGATCTGATTACAAACAACAGCAGGGGACATGCGCTCGTAGTGGGGCATGTGTGTCGGGGGCGGGGGGTGGTGTCCGGCAGAGCTGGGCTCCTGTGGCATCTTAAATGGCTGAGGGAATCGGTACTAAACCTGTCCTGTCTTCTCTCTCCCGGGAAGTTAATGAACTTGATGACTTACCAATATTTCTTCTCCTCTGACCGGAAGTCATTCCTTGCCTCGGAAAACAGAAACTGGACTAAGTCGACACCTCTATGCGGGGCTGAGGGAGCCTCTGCAGGTTGGAATGCCTTAGTCTGATGGTTTTCATCTTCAAGTGGGGCGGGGGGGGGCGAGGTGGGGGGGGCAAGGCGGGGGGGGGGGGCTCTGTTCATTTCTTGGCTGCTCAGGAACCCAGGAAGAGGGACAGTAAAAACAGTCTCCTCTGACTTTCTCCGGGCTTCACATTTTTCTGCAAGCCTTTGCATTTGGAAGACCTCGCTGAGGGGTATGTTTACCTGCCCTGATTTTTCCAGTGGGAGCTGGGAAAAAAGCCCCCACCGGCCTTCGGGACGGGCCAGGTCCAGCAGAATTGCTTTTGGCTGCTTGTTCTGTGGCCGTGAGTTGAAATGATTCCTTCATTTGTGCTGCGATATTTACCAAGTTCGTGTGCTGTGCCGGGCATTGTGCTATGTCCCTTTGCCTGGAAGGTCGTTCGTTAGTAAATGCTTAGGTGATAGCAAACGTATTGGGGGGGGGGGCGCTGAGAGGTTAATGACCTTCACCCTTTCAGTGTAGCCTGTAGAGCGGTTTGGAGAGCAGGGTCTGTAAAATCAGTGTGGGATTCTGTACACACAGGGAGGATGGGCAGGATGGGTTCCCAGCTGCCTGAGGGGGTCCCGCAGGGAGCCCTCAAAGCTGATGATTCCGAGAGGCCACGGGCTGCTCTGCTCTGGATTCGGGGGAAGAGGCCGGGCCAGCCTTAGCTCCATTCTCAGGCCACAGAGTGGTGAAGGTGGTTCTCGTGTCTTCATTTCCACTTTCTCAAACTCCCAGGGTATTCTGTGCACTCGAGGACCCGAGAAGCTTTCTGTTTGCTTGGTTTTTGTTTGATCCTCACCTGAGGACGCTTTTTTCATTGCTTTTCCAGAGAGACACAGGGAGAGACGGGGGAAGGGAGGAAGAAAGAGAGAAGGAGAAACACTGATCATTTGCCTTTTGTACTTGTGTCCTGACCGGGGATGGAACCCGCAACCCAGGCATGTGCCCTGACCAGGAATCAAACCCATGACCTTTAAGTTTGTGGGACGACGTCCAACCCACTGAGCCACACCGGTCAGGGCAAGACTATACCAGCTTTTAGTCCTTTGGCCTCCAAAGCCCCCTCTTGGCTGTTCTTATTGCTTCTTTTTTCAGAAGCACCGCAGAGCCCAGTAAAAGCGTGGGCCATGCAAAGTCAGACAAATCAAAGTGCAAATCCCACCCCAGCCAGCCTGCTAGGTGCGTGGTCTGGGGGCAGACTGGACATAACCACTTTTAGCTGTAATTTCCACATCTGTCACGTGGGAGTAACAAGAAGGCTGAGTTCAAAAGGTCGTTGGGCGGATTCAACAAATATCCGATTCTGAAGGGTGAAGACTTGGGTCGCTGTTATATCCCCAGTGGCTAGAAGAGTGGCTTGCACATAGTAGGTGCTTGAGAAACATTCGAATACATGAATAAGTGGACAGGAAGAGGTAAGCCCAGGGAGCGGCGGTCAGTATTCCATTTTCTGACTTTTTATGTGAGCCTACTTTTCCCGTAAAGAAACTGAGGCAGGGAAGTAATTTCCTTTGGGGTTCAGGGCCCCTCAGTGGCCGCTGCTGCACTGTTCCTCCCTGAATTCTTCTGCTCCCCAGGTGCCTGGGGAGGAGGGAAGGCCAGGAATTTTGTTGTTGTTGTTGTTAAGAGAGAGAGAGAAGAAGGAGGGGGAGAGAGAGATTTCTTGTTCCACATACGGGATGCATTCATTGGTTGATTCTTATACGTGCCCTGACCATGGACCAAACCTGCAACTTTGGTGAATTAGAACAACGCCCAAGGCAGCTGAGCTTCCCAGCCAGGGCATAATTCTTATCCACATCAAAGAACCATCTATCTTCCTCATAGAAATCTGTGAAAACCACACTTCTGCTTTTGCTTCTATTCTTAGTTCTAATTCTCTCCTGGGCTGCTCCTTGGTTGCTTCATTGTAATAAAAATGGTTCCCCAAGTGAGTCCGTGCCCGGGTGTGTGGCCCAATGTGCGTTAAATGACTCATAAGAATTTACCCTCCGTGGAAAAAAAATCTAAAAACTTTGCAGGCTGGTGGTGGGTGGAGAGGTTCGCACTGAGACCCAGCAAGAGCAAATAAAAAAAAATTGAAAACCCCAACACAGACACGATTCCAATTTTTCTTCCCTTTCTGGGTTCACAGAATGTGATGGAAAGCAACTCTCAGCCAGATGTGTTCTCAGAAACTGTAAGGAGGGGGAGATGGCTTGTTGACATAGACTGTTTGAACTGCCTGGAATAGGAAAACGTAATCAATTTGGAGGAAAAGGTCTGTTCCTCTTTTTCAGGAAAAAGTCGCATAAAAGCTAGAATGAATGTTAGACCATATATTCTACAGAAACTGTACCAAAAGAAAGAAGTACCTTTACTGTTGCCGAGACTGTAAAAACTCCAGTTCTGGTCTATTCCCAGAATGGGCCTCCTTACTGTTTATTACAAGTGAAGGGATTAAAAAATGGACTTTAACACAGGCTGTGACGGGAGACAAAGATGGTCCCAGGAATTCCACTTCTGGGGATTTACCCAAAGAAACCCAAAACACGACATCGAAAAGACATACACATCCATAGGTTGGGTGTAGCATTATTTGAAATGGCCAAGCTATGGAAGCAACCTGAGTGTCCCTCAGTCGGTGAGTGGATAAACAGGCAGCAGTACATACATGCAGTGGAACACGACTCAGCCACCGACAAGAATGAAATCTTGCTTCTGCAAAAACACGGTGGCCGAGAGGGTGCCATGCTGCGTGAAAGAAGTGAGACAGCATCTAAAGAGCAAAGCAGAGGAACCGGCAGAACAGAAACAGAGCCACGGAGCACCCAGAGAGCACTTTGACCTTTGCCAGATGGGAGGGGGCGGGGGGATGGGGGAGGAGGTGAAGGGATGAGAGGTGCAAACCGGCAGCCACAGGGCGGCCTCGGGGACGTGATGTCCAGCAGAGACTGTGTATGGTGTCACCTCCCTGCGTGGTGCCGGTGGGTGCTAGGTCTACGGGCGTGATTACTTTGAAGGTCATGTAAATGTCTAACCGCTACGTCGTACACCTGAACCTAGTGCGGTATTATACACCAACCAAAACTGAAAATTAAAAAAAATAGTTTTCTTAAAAGTGAAAAGGTTAAGATGAGGTCTGAGGTTACCAGATACAGGGGCTGCTCAGAAGGGTGAGCCCTCCGGGCCGTGGGGTTCAGCCAGGGGCGGCAGGCTCTACAACATGGTGGGCGCGTTGTGACAGCGGTCTCACCCCGCGGGGCCGTCTGGGGCTCCTAACCCACACAGGTTGCCAGCTGAAGCTGAGCACCGTCGTTGTCACTGCGAGTGCGTCCCCGACTTTGGGACCAGCTCTGTAACTGTCCGGGCCAGTGCGAAGTGAAAAGGCCAGGCCTCTTGTTCAAAAAAGTATGAAGATGCCCTGGCTGGTACGGCTCAGTGGATTCGGTGCTGGCCTGTGAACCAAACGGTCTCTGGTTCGGTTCCCCGTCAGGGCACATGCCTGGGGTGCAGGCCAGGTCTCCAGGAGGGGGTGTGGGAGAGGCAACCACACAGTGATGTTTCCCTCTCTCCTTCCCGTCTTCTCTCTCTAAAAATAAATAAATAAAATCTTTTAAAAAAAGTATGAAGAATTTCACGGTGGTAGCAGCATAGCATTGCACTAAACCCAGGACTCTTCGGAGTGTATCCATGAAGCTGAGGCCTTACATGTCAGACAGACGGACAGACAGATGTTGAGAGGAAGTAAACGGATGGCCTCACAGAGGGCCCTCAGAGGAATTCAGCTTCCGTAACGAGACGGTGGGCGTGGGAAGGGGTTGGTATTCCAGGCCTTGTGAACGCACACCGTTTGTGCAGCCCCCCTTTCCAGGGGATTGATCAGGCACCAGCTTCGTACCAGGCACAGCAGAAACACCTCGGAGAACACAGTTCCTGGGTTCTATGGTAGAAAACAAGGAAAAAATAGAATTTCCACTCGGGGGAACTGCGGTGAACGTGGTTAATGGGGTTCTCCCAGAGAACCCCGCCCCCCGAATTCTGGCTTAGGTTGGGGAAGGCTTCTCGGAGGAAGTGACTCATGAACTTCGGTCTTGAGGACAGAGAGGAAGCAAGCAGACGGCCCCAGGGGCAAAGGCCGTCCAGTTACAGAGGTGGGAGAGCCCAGTGGGGACTGCAGGGGTCTGCCTCGGACTGGGGGTCATGAGCCCAGGCCGGGCTGCACGGCGTCCACTGGGTGGAAGGCTCCGTTCAAAGCCCGCCTGGGTGGGAGGTTCGTGAACAGCCTTCCAGGAGCCACCATTATCTTTTAAGGAAGAATTAAATTTCTCTGAGTACAGAAGGCACATACATGTTTTTGTTCAAAATGCAAAGAATGCATAAATCTACAGCGTCCTGCAGAACTTACGCCTGCCTGAATGTGATTGGTAGGGTGATATGGGTGTAATAATTTGTATTTTTTTTTAAAGATTTTATTTATTTATTCATTCTTAGAGGGAGGGAGAGGAGGAGAGAAACATCCATGTGTGGTTGCCTCTGGTGTGTTCCCCACTGGGTTGGGGGGACCTGGCCTGCAACCCAGGCATGTGCCCTGACTGGGAATCGAACCAGCAACCTTTTGGTTTGAAGGCCAGCGCTCAACCACCTGAGCCACAGCAGCCAGGGCTGGAAGCTTGATCCTTAGACACAGAAGTGCCTAAGGGCCAGAGGACAGGCACAGTGGCTGAGAGCTGAGCCCCAGAGCCAGTCTGCCTGGACTCAGATCCCGTCTCCTTCACTTCCCGGCTATGTGACCTCGGGCCAGTTACTCAGCCTACCAAGGCTTTACTCTTCCTGTCCGCAAAATGCAAAATGCAGACGAGAACAGCACCTGCCCCCAAGGTGTGTTGTGATCGCTGAGTGGGTTTGAATGCACCAGCAGCACCGCCCCACACAGAGTAAGTGCTGCTTCTGTTAGCTGGGTGCCTTCTCCGGGATCAGCTCCCATCGTCGTATCAGCTGTTGTGACCGTCTTCGTAGGTTCCAACACACTGTCCCCCCCAAAAGGGTCACCCAACTTACGCTTCCCACCAGCACTGGATTCAGAGCCTTCTTCGACACTTTGCCAACAGGCTCTTACTCATTTTGTTTGTTTAACAAGCATGTTTTCTTATTTTGTAAAAAAAAAATATATACTCTTTTAAAGTGATGAAGTCCAATTGCTCAGTTCCGTTGTCGGAATGTTTGGTGTTACGCCGAAGAAAGCTTTGCCTATGCTGAGGTCACGAAGCCCCAAATCTCCATTTTCTTCTAAGAAGTTCATGTCTTACATCAGATCTGTGTTCATTTGCCTGTGCATTGCGAGGAAGGGGCCTGACTTCATTCTTCTGTGTGTTGCTATCCGACTGTCCCAGGGCCACTTATTAAAAAGACTGGTCTGGCCCTGGCTGGTGTGGCTCAGTGGATTGAGCACCAGCTTGCAAACCAAAGGGTCGGTGGTTCGATTCCCAGTCAGGGCACATGCCTGGGTGGCAGGCCAGGTCCCCAACAGGGGGCGCACAAGAGGCAACCACACATTAATGTTCCTTTCCCTCTCTTTCTCCTTCCCTTCCCCTCTGTCTAGAAATAAAATAAATAAAATCTTTAAAACACGACTGGTCTGTCCCCCACTGATTTGTCTGAGCATGCTTTTAAAAGTCAGCAGACCGCAAGCGCCCACGGGGTTTTTTCTGAGTCCTCGGTCCTGTTCCCTGGGTCCCGGAGTCGGTCCTCATGCCAGGCCCACCCTGCCTACATTACTGAAGCCTGGCAGCAAGTTTCAAAATGAGGAAGTGTGTGTTATTTAACTCTGTTCTTCTTTTTCAAGATCATTTGGTTATTCTGCTTTGCCCTGAGGTGTTTTTTTTTAAATTGAATTCATTGGGGGTGACATTGGTTAATAAAATTACATAGGTTTCAAGTGCACATGCCCTTAGGTGTTTCACATTAAATTCGACACTGTGTTCCAAAACCCTGACACGCCCTCCTTCTGTCTTTTTGCTGTTTTTGAATTTTCATAAGGTTTGGTGGGAGCCACGCCGATGACACTCTTCTTCCTTCTTTGTGTGTCCGCCTGCCCATCAGCAACACCAGCTTCCTCTCTGCCTCCTCTCACCCCGGTGCCTCCTTCCTCCTCCGCCTCACCAGCGGTCCAGAGGCCTCTTACTTCCCACTGGGCAAGCGTCCCAACTCCGTGTCCTTCGCGGTCTGCGGGGCACCTCTGCCACAAAGTCGCCTGCGTCCTGCGCTCCCCTGCTCCGGGGCCCCCTCCCAGTGGAATGAAAAAGGGCTCGGCGACTTGCTTTAATCCACAGAATGCAGTGGAGGTGACACGCTGGGATTTCTGAGCCCTGGGCCTGAAGAAAGTCGGCTTGTGTGGCTTTGAAGCCCTGAGCAGCCTGTGAGGCGTCTTGTCTCACCTGTCCTGTGGAAAGAACATGGGAAGGGGCTGGGTGTACATGCCACCCAGAGATGCCACACAGAGATGCAAGGCCACGTGGAGAGGAAGAGATGCCCTGGTGTCCTGCCTGGATCTAGGTGCCCCCTGAGGGACCCCAATGGAGAACTGCCCAGCTGGGCCCAACCAACCCTTAGACTCACGAGAGCAAAGACAAGGGTTCAAAGACAGGCAGTGAGGGACTTCGAGCTCTCAGCCTCGGTTTTCTGATCTGTGAAATGGGGATGAGGATAAGATCAGCACGGCATTTGTAGGGTTTTTGTGAGGATTAGGTCCCTGGCTGGTGTGGTTCAGTGGATTAAGTGCTAGCCTGCGAACCTAAGCGTTACTGGTTCGATTCCCAGTTGGGGCACATGCCTGGGTTGAGGGCTAGGTCCCCAGTAGAACCTCAGGGGAGGCAACCACACATTGATGTTTCTCTCCCCCTCTCTCTTTCTCTTCTTTCCTCTGTCCCTAAGGATAAATAAAATCTTTTTAAAAAATGATCTCACGTCCACAGTGCCTACCACAGAGCAAACTGTTGATAAATGGTCGCTATTCCTATCTTTCATTTTGAAACCTAGTTCCACCCAGTTCCGAGACACACCCTCAGGCTGGGGTAAATAAGGAGGCGCGGAGATTCAAGTTAATGTGCGAGTCACAGACTGTCGGTGGACCTGGCCCAAAACTCGGTGGGATCACTGTGATAGCCGCTGACATGATTCATTATAACAAGTTTCTGTCCAACTCACGCACTAGTAGGAAAAAAAAGACATAAACAAAGGACGCATGCAAGACAAAACATGCCCACGGTGGAGAGGGAAGACCGGAAATTCCATCGCGGGTGCCAGAACCCTGGGGAGGCCGGAATTTACATTCTGCCTGGGGGCTGCCAAATTTTGGCTTAGAACAGTGGTTTTCAACCCTTTTCATCTCGTGGCACATGTAGACTCATTACTAAAATTCTGTGGCCTACCAAAAAATATATTTTCTGCCGATCTTACCAAAAAAAATAGGTATAATTTTCATTCATTCACACCGGATGGCTATGGTTGTGTTGGCCGATGTCATTTTTTTTTACTTTTACGAGTTAAGGGAAAAGAGGTCAGTGCACCTGACTAAAAAGCCAGGTGGTGCGTGTTTTAAACATTCCTGTGGTGTGCTGGTGGAAAACTGCTGGTTTAGGATCACAAGATGTGAGAACTGGAAGGAAGCTTGAAGACAGCCCAGCCCCTGAACTTGGACTTGAGGAAGCCGAGGGTGTAAGAGGGTTTAAGAGGGTTCACCGCCCGTCACGAACGAAGCCAGAACATACCACCAGCGCTCCGGTTTTTCTCTTTTTTCAAACTTGACAATATCTGTTGCTTTTTTCTAATGTCGTCCATGCTCATCCTTTTTGTAAAGAAAAAAACCAAACACTCTAACATTGTAAAATTTAGAAAGGGAAGGTCCGTGGCCAATTTTGGCTCCCAGAAGTAACTGAATGGTCAGTTTGTCCGACTCTTAGTTAATGGAGACCCTTAGGGTTAGTCTGTGGATGCCACGGACAAGTCCACATGCGTCCCCAGAAGGCAGCGTGACAGTCAC
Organism: Sturnira hondurensis; assembly: GCF_014824575.4. NCBI lineage: Eukaryota > Metazoa > Chordata > Mammalia > Chiroptera > Phyllostomidae > Sturnira > Sturnira hondurensis. The sequence goes on from NW_028080037.1 coordinate 3,347,771, forward strand.
AGGCAGCAAGGATGTGAAACAAATACCAGGCATTTCACTGGAGCCTGAGGACACCCACGGAGTGTGACCTCAATGCCGAGCAACCTGACTGGCAAGACGGCCCTGGACGAGGCTGTGCGTGTGGCGGTCAGGGACACAGGCTCGGAGCCTGGTGGGGGGAGGGGTGAGGGTGGGGGGTCCAGATCCACATCCAGGCTCTGCTCTGTCAGCTGGGCAGCCTTGCACACGCGTACTCACCTCTCTGAGCTCCACTTTGCTCATTCTGAAATCTGCATCAGTCACGCTCCCCGCCTTGTGGGCTGCAGCCAGGGTAGGACAAGGGCATGGATCTACAGCACTGAGCATGCGGTCTGACACATCGGGAGCTCCCTGCAAGTCGGCGCAGACTTTGCCTTTATCATCGCCTCTGTCATCGAGGACGTCTGGCTCCTGTGAGAGTCTAACGTGAGATCACCCTGACTAACGTGCAGTCCAGGCCTCCGCTGTCGAACCTGGGTGTGCAACTCAAGACACAGATCTGCTGCCCTGGCTGAGGAGCTCGGTTAGAGTGTCATCCATAACCGAAAGGTTGTGGGTTTGATTCCCGGTTGGGGCGCATACCTGGGGGGCAGGTTCGATCCCCAGTCCGGGCGCGTATGGGGGGCAATCAATCAATGCTTCTCTCTCTCCTTTCTTCTCTCCCTAAAAAGAGGGGGAGAGAGAGAGAGAGAGAAGAAAGATAAAGAAAAAAAGAAAACATTTTTTTACTTCTAACTCAAAGCAGAAGCAATTTAGAGACTTCCAGCAACGCAAGACGTCAACAGACCAAAATATCACAGGGTAGACACGTTCTGTCGGGTTGCAGTCAGTTACAACTGAAAAGCCAAGAAATGGTGTGTGCACCGGTGACCTGAACGAAGCCAAGTTAAAAGTCCTCTTCAGTCCTGTCGCTCTAAGTTTAATCATCGCCCCCAAACGGGGGCTTTTAAACCATCGCACGCTTCGTGGGGGGGAGGGGGGGCGGCTGTGCCTGCGTGGAGGCAGGAGTTGCCCAGGAACCCTCTGCACCTGCCGCTCAACTGGGCTGAGACCCTCAAACTGCTCTGAAAAAGAAAGCGGATTGCTTTTTCAAACATCCCGTACTCGAACACCAACCACTTGAGCAGGAAAGCATATCGCAGTCTAACACAAGCAAGAACCTCAGCTCATTGCAACGTACCCCTGGCATATTTTCCAGCATCTTAGGAAATTTTATGCTGCTCTCAAGTAGCTTCCCCCACCCCCTTCCGCTAAGTAGGAAGTAATTGCAGAGTTCAGGCAGGGAAAAGCAGCCAGGCCATGTTTGGACTGAGAAGAAGGCGTGGGAACATAACACCCTATACATCTCTTCTTGTAAAATAGACAATTTCTGCCTTCTGGGCCTTTTCGAAAGAAATCATATGGCTGCTGTTCCCTTCATTATTTGCATGCGAGGATTTCATGCTCCTTCTGAATGTTTCTGGAAACCCAGGCTGCTCAGCACAGGGCGCTATTATTGCTGTTGGTGGTAACGTTGTGAACCAGCCACGAGACAGCGGATTCACCTTCGGACACGAAGCGCCCGGTGGACAGGCTTCCGAAGGGACGCCCTCCGCATTTCCACAGTTCACAAATCACAGCCTGCCCGAACCTATCCTTTCCATTTAGAAAATTCTGTGGGTTCCCATCTGCCCTGGGGATTTTTATTACTTATGTATGCAAACAGCAGGTTGCATAAGAGCCTTGCTGGCCTTTTTTTTTTTCCAAGCGATTTCGTAGCTTCCTGGTAACCATTCAGTCATCTATTACAACACCCTGACGTGCCATAAAGGCAGGCGCTCGGCCACACGCCCTCCACACAGACACACACCTCCTTCCTTGAGCACGGCGAGGCGAGGCCCTCCGAGCGCCTGCCCCGGTCCACCCATGCACCTGCCCCAGCAGCAGGGGCACTTTCTGCAGATCCGCAACAAGAGCTGCTGCGTGTTCCGGGATGACTTCATTGCCCACGTCCTGCCGACGGTGTTGGGGCTGGAGTTCGTGTTCGGGCTCCTGGGCAATGGCCTCGCCCTGTGGATCTTCTGCTTCCACCTCAAGTCCTGGAAATCCAGCCGGATTTTCCTGTTCAACCTGGCCGTGGCGGACTTTCTCCTGATCATCTGCCTGCCCTTCCTGCTGGACAACTACGTGAGGAAGTGGGACTGGAAGTTTGGGGACATCCCTTGCCGGCTGATGCTCTTCATGCTGGCCATGAACCGCCAGGGCAGTATCATCTTCCTCACGGTGGTGGCCGTGGACAGGTACTTCCGGGTGGTCCATCCCCACCACGCTCTGAACAAGATGTCCAATCGGACAGCGGCCGTCATCTCCTGCTTCCTGTGGGCCCTGACCATCGGCCTGACGGTCCACCTGCTGTACAAGAAGATGCTCATCCAGAACCGAGACGCCTACCTGTGCAGCAGCTTCAGCATCTGCTACACCTTCAGGTGGCACGACGCCATGTTCCTCCTGGAGTTCTTCCTGCCCCTGGGCATCATCCTGTTCTGCTCGGTCCGCATCATCTGGAGCCTGCGGCAGCGGCAGATGGACCGGCACGCCAAGATCAAGAGGGCCATCACCTTCATCCTGGTGGTAGCCGTGGTCTTCGTCATCTGCTTCCTGCCGAGCGTGGCCGTGCGCATACGCATCTTCTGGCTGCTGCGCGCCCACGGGACGAAGAACTGCGCCATCTACCGCTCGGTGGACCTGGCCTTTTTCATCACGCTCAGCTTCACCTACATGAACAGCATGCTGGACCCTTTGGTGTACTACTTTTCCAGCCCGTCTTTTCCCAACTTCTTTTCCACCTTGATCAACCGCTACCTCCGGAAGAAGACGCCGGAGGAGCCCGAGAACAACCGCAGCACCAGCGTGGAGCTCACCGAAGATACGAGCGTGGCCAGGACCGTCCCCAGCACCCTGATGACAGACTGCAACAAGGCCTGGAGCCCGCCTGATCCAACTCCAGGCTCTACTTAAATCACCCGCCCAAGGAGGGAGATTTCGGCCAAGAACCGAGCTGGCTGGGGAAGCAGTCGGGCTGGGGCACAGAGTAAGATCATTAGACTTGGCCCGGGGCTTCCTGGAGCTTCCAGACTCGGAGAAGCTGATTTAGAGAAGTGGGGTGCAGGGTGGGCCGCTTGGTTGCAGAGGGCCACCCCTGGAATCTCGGAGGAGCCGGGAATCAAGTGTCCAGACGTTGGCACCCCCTGCTCCCTCTCGGAACTTGCAGAACTACGGATGGCCGCACTGCTGCCAAGAGAAATTGGAGCCGCAGAGACGCCCGTGGGCACCTGTGGTTCACCGGCGCCTTCCCTTCAGCCGCCTGACACTTGGATGGGTCTCACCTCCCGGGGCCCTACCCAGCCCGGTCCCCACTCCAGCTGAGAAATGAAGAGTGGAGGGACCAGAGAGGACACCGTCCTGTAAGCCAGCAGATCCCCTGAGGTCAGCGGGATCAGTTCATCTTGGGCCTGGGCCTGAGCCTTCGCCGAACTGCATTAGACTAATGGACTTGGGGACTCTGGCTAGCAGTGGCTAAGAGGGGGGTTGGCCCCGAGAGTGACTTTCCCAAGTTACTAAGAAAAAGAAAATGGCTTTTGCGTCACAGCCTGCCATTAACCCACCCCCTCCTGTTTACACTCATCTGAAGCTTGAGCCTTGAAAAAGGCTTCAGGGCAAAGAGCTGCTTCCCACCTCCTTTTGCTTTTGTCATTAAGAGGGAAAGGCAGCCTGCTGCCTGGAGGGGAAGATGCCTCCTGGCTCCTTCGCTTGTGTTTCTGTATTTACAAGAATCTGCCACCTCAATAAACTTCGATGTGGGACGTGCCTCTGGGTGAGAGTTCACAGAAGGGGGACTTCTTACTTAAGGGGAGCACTTTATGGGTTGAGACCTGTGTCCTGGTAGAAAAATACTGTCCCCTGTAACACGAGAAACGCCATCGGCAGTGAAGGAAAATTCCGCAGGTGTTGGGACCAGGATAGGACAGGGCAGGGGATAAACACAAAAACCGTTCCACTCAAAGGGGTAGTTACAGTCAGGGTGGCAAGAACGTTTCACGTTCTATTAAAGTTTTGATGACTGTGGCTATCCTTGTTTGCGTACGTAAAAAGGAGGCAGGCCAGACTGGGGTTTCTGCACGGGAGGGCAAGGCAGAACTTCCTGTGGAAGAGTTTCAGTTCCCAGTGCTGGGGCGGAAAGGAGACGTCCGGGTGTGAGTCTGGGGCCCGTCCCAGTTTCTGTTGCGCTTTCATTTCCAGCTTCTGTGCCTCCTGGATTCGTTAGCAAGACCAGGCTTGCTCTGGAGTTCCTCGTTAGATGCAGATAAGAAATGCAGATGCTCAGGCCCCCAACAGCAGTTGCACGGCGGTCAATGAAAGGAGATAGCCCCCCCGTGAATGTCTTCAGGGCGCTTTGCCTATCTGGTTCTCCAACCAACTCCTAGAGGGAGAAAGTCAGTAAAAGCGGAGATCACCTGAAGCAGAAGCCGGCGGAGGCGGGCAGAGCAAGGCGGGGATTCCCTGGCCTTTGAGGGTGCGCCCGCCGGCAGGGAGCCTGGCAGCTCCCGTCTGGCACGTTCAGAACTCGGAGCCCAGGCTCGCCCTTCTTGTTCTTTCCTCTCATTAGATTTGCAAATGAAGCGGCACCTGCTTGGGGTGGTTGGTGGAGCTAAAGCAAGAAACAAGGTGCCCAGGACCCTCTTCTCAAAGAGCTGACGTTCAAGGCAGGGAGGCAGAGAGGAAAGAAGTCTGCAGTGAACGGAACGGAAGCCCAGCTTCGAGCATCAGGAAGACAGCAAAAGCAGGACGGGGGACAGGCTAACGAGGAACTGGGGCTAGAGTGACTGGGATGATTTCTGTTGGAGAGTGACCGGGGATGACCAGACCGGGCAAACAGTGCAAAAATCCAGGGGACAGGCATGCTAGGCAGAGGCGGTGGTAAGTGCAAAGGCCCCGGGGTGAGAAGGAGTTTGGTATGTGTGAGCATATTCGTTTCTTTCTTTCTTTTTTTTAAAAAAATATTTTTATTTATTTTTAGAGAGAGGGGAAGGGAGAAAGAGAGGGAGAGAAACATCAATGTGTGGTTGCCTTTCTTGTGACCCTTACTGGGGACCTGGCTTGCAACCCAGGCATGAGCACTGACTGGGAATTGAACCGGCAACCCTTTGGTTTTCAGGCTGGTGCTCAATCCACTGAGCCACACCACCCCGGGGCAGATGCCTTCTTATAACTGTTTCATTCAAGGTCCTCCTGTATGCAAATAACTGACACTGAGTTCAAATTGGCTTCAGCCAAAAAAAAAATTTAAATTAAATTAAAATAAAAGAGAGGAAAATCCTGAGGAGATGATGGTGTATCTCCTATGATCTAGGAAGATGTGAAGCCAGGTGTGGGCGGCAGCGCAGACCACAAGTTCACGGCCTGCAGCCCTGCACTGGACCGTGACTGCGGCTCAGTGCTTGATACCTGTGTCTCTCAGGTCGGATTCTCGCAGGAGAGAATGTGATTGACTCCAACCCCACTCCCCAAAAGGGTTAGGGAGCAGTCCCGGCACAGGGGGGCGAAGGGGATTTCTGACCACAGTTCGTGTAAGAAGCTGCTCTCTGCCCCGCGCTCCTCTGAAACCGGTTCAGGTCACCTTTTGTCTCAGGGAGTTGAACTGCCTGCTTGGGCGCTCGGCAAAGTCCATCTCAAGGCTCTTGCTCCCCAATTCCCACCACGTGACCACACTATCGTCCCCAGAGAACGGAGAGGTAGCCGACCTTTGGGAAGCCACGCCGTTGACATTGTCCCGAACCCATTCAGACGTGGACCTCCATTTCTGAGCTCTGCAGTCCTCTCGAAGGGCTTTCTGGGGAGTGACAGTCCTGTGATTGTTTATGTTGCGTCATCGATTTGGGGCAAAGAAATCATCTCAGGCANCGGCCTGCAGCCCTGCACTGGACCGTGACTGCGGCTCAGTGCTTGATACCTGTGTCTCTCAGGTCGGATTCTCACAGGAGAGAATGTGATTGACTCCAACCCCACTCCCCAAAAGGGTTAGGGAGCAGTCCCGGCACAGGGGGGCGAAGGGGATTTCTGACCACAGTTCGTGTAAGAAGCTGCTCTCTGCCCCGCGCTCCTCTGATACCGGTTCAGGTCACCTTTTGTCTCAGGGAGTTGAACTGCCTGCTTGGGCGCTCGGCAAAGTCCATCTCAAGGCTCTTGCTCCCCAATTCCCACCACGTGACCACACTATCGTCCCCAGAGAACGGAGAGGTAGCCGACCTTTGGGAAGCCACGCCGTTGACATTGTCCCGAACCCATTCAGACGTGGACCTCCATTTCTGAGCTCTGCAGTCCTCTCGAAGGGCTTTCTGGGGAGTGACAGTCCTGTGATTGTTTATGTTGCGTCATCGATTTGGGGCAAAGAAATCATCTCAGGCAGGCCTGGTTGAAGGGAGTGTTCTGTTCCGTGATGTTCTGTTCATTAAACTTCTTGTCTTTAGTGACAAAGGAAACATGACTGGGTTGCGACCAGTGCTGGGCTTTCTTCGAGCTCAAAGTGGACAGCGGGCCACCCTTCCTCTCCCCGGAGAGGGGGCATGGGCGGGTGCCATTGCAAACATCAGGCCTGGCCCAGAGTCCACCATGCCACTGCCCTGCAGGGGAGAGGCTGGTGCTTCTGGGCCCTTAACAAATGCTGACCTGCCCAGCACTCTGGCCACACCCAGAGGGGATGTACAGCCACGAATAGGTGTTAGGATGTCCTGACTGGTGTGGCTCAGTGGATTGAGCACCAGCCTGTGAACCAAAAGTCGCTGGTTCAATTCCCAGTCTAGGGCACATGACTGGGTTGCAGGCCAGGTCCCCAGTAGGGGGCGCACAAGAGGCAACCACACATGGATGTTTCTTTCGCACTCTTTCTCTCCTCCTTCCCCTCTCTAAAAATAAAATAAATAAAAATGTTTTTAAAAGTTTTTAAAAAATAGGTGTCAGGCGCAGAGGGTGACGTTCCCAAAGCCACTGAAACAAGATGAGAAATCGAACTGACCTGTGATGCGGTCAGGTGGGAAAATGGTGGGTTTCTTCACAGCGTGGAAACAACCCCCCCCCCCCCCTTAAATACGGTGCTTTAGGAGGACAATGGTGTGGATGGTCTGTTTCGGCGAAGCAGCACAATGCACAGAAATGTGGCTCACAGTGGAAAGACGCCACATTCGTCACCAGCGTCTGATCACCACCCATCACTGTAGCTAGGATTTGCCCGGTGCCGTCCCTGGGATCAACGTCCTCCAGCGACGACCTCACATCATCCTGCCGGGACCTGCACGGGGTGTGAAGGGTGCTGCTCCCACTTCACAGGTGAGGAACTCTGAGGCCCTGAGAGTTTGCATGACTTTTCCAAAGCCATCCAACTTTTGAGTGATGGCGATACAGGCACCCAACAGGGTACTGTAGCCACGAAGACGAACGAATGTGTAGCAACAGGACCGAATGTTGAGCACAACATCCGGAGCAAACAGCAAGATGCTGAAAGACACGTGCAACATGATATCATTTATGTAAATGATTCCAGCACGCGCATTGAGATATCGTGGTTTGGGGGAACGTCAGTATGTAATAAAACAAAAACCATGGCTGGGAAGGGGACACAGTCACTGCAGGGTCACTTCTGGAGAAGGGAGGAGGGAAAGGGGTGGGAGCAGGGCTGCAACTCCATCCTCCACACTTTGCCTCTGGTGGGAAAGGTCTGCAAACGCCCGTCAGTGGGTGACGGTCACACAAAGTGTGGTGTGTGTCCGCCCCCCAGAACCTTCTCTTGGACTTTGGCCAGAACAGATGTCCGTTGTTGGAGCCCCCCGGTTTGCGGCCCTGTGTGACGGTGGCCCCAGAGGACAAGCCCAGTGTCTGATCATCTTCTTTGTACATGGGAGGGGGGTGTGGGGGGCAATAGTAGATTTTCGGTGTTTGTGTGGAAAATAAAGCAGTAATTCATAAACAACAATCCAAGTATAAAGTCTGTGTTTCATGCTCTCACAACGGCAAACCGCCCCCTGCCCGCCTCCTGCCTGCCCCCCCGCCGGAGGCCTCAGCCCGCCCGTGGTTTCACAGCTGGGCCGGAACGTAGTGAGTGTTTGCTCAGAACCACTTGGCACCGATGGTCAGAGTTTGGCCTGCGGCCGGCCGTGCTGCACAGCAGAGAAATGCGACTTCAGACAAAGTGGGAGCGTCTCACTAAGGGCGGGCTGACTTTTCACAGGCAAACATTGCCCACCTGCTTCTTCTCTGCCCCCACCTGCCTTTTGTTGGGTGATGGAAATCAGTCTCAAAATGCACTCGCCTGCATGGCTTTTTTGTTTGTTTTGTTCAAAAATTGAGAGAAAAAAATTACACTGCTCTCTAGGGTTCCCATAGAGGCTGATATTTCAGTCATGATTTTTAAAAAAAGTACAAAACTACTCAAATTATTACAATCAACTCAGAAAAAAACCCCCCTCAATATTTTTATCTACTGTGAGTAGTTTGAAGAGAGAATTATCACATAAAGCTCCTAAGAATTATCTTTCTAAAACAAAAATTGAATTATGCCCATTTTTCTACCTCCAATACCTTTAATTACCAGCAGAAACAAGTTCAAACTCAGCATGGCTTTTTGGTGCGGGGGAACAAGATACCAACAGGGTGTGGCAGAGGCGAGAGAGAAGGGACTTTGGAATCAGATGTTCCCGGGACGAAATTCCCACTCAACCACTCACTGGCGAGGTGCCAGGGAACAGAGAGGATGAAAGAGGCCTGGGACTTTCCCCATGTGGGAGTTTCTGACATATTCTTTTCTTGAGATACCATGTACATGCTATAAAATTCACTTTTTTAGAGATTATTTTAAAAGATTTCTATTTATTTATTTTTACAGAGAGGGGAAGGGAGGGAGAAAGAGAAGGAGTGAAATATCAATGTGTGGTTGCCTCTCAGGTGCCCCCCTCACTGGGAACCTGGCCTGCAACCCAGGCATGTGGCCCTGACTGGGAATTGAACCAGTGACCCTCTGGTTCGTGGGCTGGTGCTCAATCCACTGAACCACACCAGCCAGGGCTTCGCTGTTTTTTTTTTTTAGGCCAGTTATTTTTATCGGCTACCTTGTGCTGGACGTTTTCTTTTCTTTCTTTTTTTTTTAAAGATTTTATTTATTTATCTTTAGAGGGGAAGGGAAGGAGAGAGGGAGAGAAATATCAGTGTATGGTTGCCTCTCCTGCGCGTCCCCTGCCGGGAACCAGGAACTGGCCTGCAACCCAGGCATGTGCCCTGACTGGGAATCGAACCTCGATTCTGTAGTTTGCAGGCCCGCACTCAATCCACTGAGCTACACCAGTGGATTGAGTGAGGGCTGGACTCAACGCCAGGGCTGGACATTTTCTTATGTTGAGGAGAATTTCTCTCTGACCCGTTGTCCGGACGCACAGAGGTGCCCTGGAATTACAACTGCCACAAACAAGAGCACAGAAGGAGACCCAAATGAGGCCTGCCAAGGACTTTTTAGAGCTAAAACATGTGCTTTTTGTGAACTTAAGAAACTTGGTTTATGAGTTAAAGGAGAATAGGGTCTCAGCTGAGACCCAAATTAGATCAACTGTGAGAAATGGCTCAAAACAAAGACTAAAACGATGAAGAGATAAATGAGGAAACCACTTGAGAAAAGACTCACCAAACCACAAGTAAACCTGAAAAAAAAAGTCCTCAAGAAGGGGGAAGAGAAAACAGAGTTAAGGACACAGGCCTATGACGTTTTACATCTTAGCGGGGTGGGAGAGACGGGGCTGTGTCCACCAGAGGAGGACAGCGGGGAAAGGAAAGACCCTTGAAACCCAGCAGTCACCCTCTACGGGATGGTGGCAAATACTGGACTATCTCAGCAAAACCTCAGTGATTGGAGGGGGTGTGGAGTCCAAGTGGATCAGGAATCTCACCAGGGAACAGGTTGGCAGGAAGGAAGAACAGAGGGCATGAAGGTGCCCGAAAGCGCCCATCTCGTTGGAGTGAGGGAGGGGACCAGGAAACGGATCTCGGAGTTTGTAGGACAGTGCCCTCCGGGGACGGAATGAATGACCCAAGGAAGGTCATTCATTACAAAGGAAATTGGGAGAGGCCGAGTGACCAAGCCTGGGAACTCAGGAGCCAGGAAAGAAAATGTGGATATATTAGACTATGTAAACATTAAGACGTTTCATATGACAAAGGATACCATAAATAAAGCCAGCTCGGATGGTGGAGCTGGGAAAATATTTGTAGTACAAATAAAAGTCACCACCGGCTGTCGCTGAGCTCACCATGAGCCAGGTCCTGTTGCATGTATTGGACAGGCGTGAAGGTGTTCGAGCCCGGAACGACGCGACGGAGCAGGGCAGCGGAGGGTGACGATGACGACCACTTTGCAGACGAGTAAACAGAGGCAATACCAGGTCGAATGACTGGCGGGGGTCGCACTGCCAGGCAGGGGCTGAGTTCTGATGTAACCCTTGGCCTCTGGCCCCACAGCCAATGCTCTTAGTCCCTCTGAGCGTGAAGCCGAAGGCCAGTGGACACTATATAAAGAGCTCGTACCGACTGACGGGACCGAGATAAACACACGACATGGGCTTGGATATAAATAGACCGTGTGCAGAGGCGTAGCCCAGCGGCCAGCAAACGTTCGAAAGGACCCTCAGATTCAACATGGTCAGAAAAATACCTATGAAAGGAGCTTCGAGCGCTGGCTGGTGTGGCTCAGTGGATTGAGCACCGGCCTGTGAACCTAGGGGTCGCTGGTTCGATTCCTGATCAGCGCACGTGCCCGGGGTTGCGGGCTGGGTCCCCAGCTGTGGGCCTGTGAGAGGCAACTGATCGGTCGATATCTCTCATACACTGATATCTTTCTCCCTATCTTTCTCCTTCCTCTCCCTTCTCTCTAAATGTAAATAAATAAAATCTAAAAAAAAAAAAAAAAAAGCAAGGAGGCCTCACTTTACGTCCATGAGACCAACGGGAACAAAAAACGAGCGGCCACAGCGACGGCCGGCAGGAATATGGAGGAAAGGGCACGCTCATGCATGTGACGGTTTGCAGCCATGTCACAGAGTAATCTGGCCACATCTGTTAAAATTCAAACTAAACATACCCTTTGACCCACCCATCCCGCTGCTGGGAATCTGTCCCAAAGAAATAAAGAGAACACTCGTTCAGGACAAGGATGTTTATTGGAGTGTGTGTGTGCGTGTGTGTGCACGTGTTAACAAAGTGAATATCCAGCCAAAGGAAAAGGGAAAGTCTGAATGAGTTTCACCGAGTCCACCCAATACCCACGCTAACAAAAGAGCGTCCACCAGGGTCTGCAACCTGGTGCCCCGCTGGCCAGAGGGCTGTCAGGTGTGCGTGTGTGTGTGTATGTGTGTGTGTGTGAAGAGCCAGCAGTGTACGTATAAATTCCCACAGGTCCTGCAGGCCCGAGACACAGGCCCCTGCCAGTGTCTCCATCGGGCACACCGGCTGCACGTGGACCGCCTACAGCATGTGCACACATGGGTGGCCCGTGCACGGTGTTGACCTTTTTCAGGGGCGTCGGCGAGGATGTGGAGATACCAGAACCCTCCCTGGAGGCCCGTGGGAGGGTAAAATGCGGCTGCCCGTGAAAAGCAGGTTGGTAGTTCGTCCCGAAGTGAAACATTGAGTTACCAGGGGACGTGGCAATGGCACTCGTGAATCTACCCAAAAGGACGGAAGCAGGTGTTCAGACAAGAGTCTGAGCGCAGACGAGTCGCAAAGGGACGGCTCACAACGGCCTCGAGGCGAAAGCCAGCCTCCTGGCCGGCAGGAGATGACCCGGCAAACAGACAAGGGTGACCCGTCCACACTGCAGGGTGAAGTTTAGCCAAAACAAGACCGCAGCACAAGACACCTGTGACAGCGTGAATAAACCGTCCAGCCCGCGGAGCTGAGTGACGGAGCCGGACACCAAGGCCATTTGCCGTTGGGTTCCATTTACAGGAAACGCCCAGACCAGGCAAACCCGTCCAGACGGAAGTGGTGCAAACGACGGACTCTGTATTGTGTGTATTTTATCACAGCAAGAAAAAATTCATGGAAGGGGGTGGTTGGGAACAAAAGGTCTCAAGAGGGGACCTGAAGGGGTACAGGAATGAAGGAAGGGGGTAAGTGACATCGAGAAAGCCTAGTCTGTAGCTCACCTCATTCAAGACGGTCACCCTCGTAGCAAATACCTAAATAATTCACCTTAAAAAATGAACCACAGAGGGATCTTGTTGGCCTGTGAGGTAAGCCTTGCCTCATTCGAATCCAGAATTTGGGGTGTGTTCCTCCACGGCCCACAATGCTCTGAGCTTCGTCAGGTTCTCATCCACTTTCGTCTGACTCTGCATTACTTGGGCTGTAAAAAAGCAAGTGATGCCCAGCTGGTGTGGCTCAGTGGATTGAGTGCTGGCTTGCGAACCAAAGGGTCACCGGTTCGATTCCCAGTCAGGGCACCTGCCAGGGTTGCAGGCCGGGTCCCCAGTGGGGGCCACATGAGAGGCAACTGCACATTGATGTTTCTCTCCCTCTCTTTCTCCTTCTCTTCCCCTCTCTTTGAAAATAAATAAATAATAGTAATAAATCTTTTTTAAAGAGCAAGTGAATGCTCAGGGTACCCGAGGTAATGAAAGTTCTATAAGCAACCCCAGAGAAGTGAGAAAGATCTGGAAACCCTCAAGCCTCTGGAACATGCTCTCTCAAGTCAAGTGCAAAATGTCACGTGTTAGAAGGAGTGTCATTATTTCATGGGCCACAAAGAAAGGAAAACAATACTCACAATGAAGCAACGGCAAACTTCTGTCTTATCACTGAAAAACTCCATTTGATATTTGTGGTCTCAGGGTTGGTTTTTTATTCTTTATAACATTGATCCCATGTCTTCCTGTTTAGCATCTGACTCCTACGATCACCGTTCAACGCGTTTGCATTGAGGTCTGTGTCCTCTCCCCGCCCACTGCCCATCCCCCGTCATCCTCCATGCCTTGAGAATGCTGGCCATGCCCTGACAGGTGTGGCAGGGCATCGTCCCACAAAACGAAGGGTCGCCCCAATTCCTCATCAGGGCCCATGCCTAGGTTGCAGGTTCGGTCCCCAGTTGGGGTGTACGCGAGAGGCAACTGATCGATGTTTCTCACATCGATGCTTCTCTCCTTCTCTTTCTCCCTCCCTTCCCCCCTCTCTCAAAATGTGATAAAAATGTTTGGAACTGGACGGAAGGGATGGTTCCCAACATTGTGAATGGACTAAATGCCACTGAACTGTTCACTTTACAAAGCATTCGTTTGAGGTCATGTCGGTTGCACCTCAATTTGAAAATAAAGGACCTTTGGAAAGCTGGGCCTCAGGATGTAGAATGTTTGGAGCAGCTGAGCCCTTCTGCAGAGCGAGGAGACAGCGGATGGGAGGGTGGCCCGGTGGAGACATGGAGGGGGTAAGCTCTGGGAACCTGATCCCCGTCCTTCGGATCATGCCACCGAGTTAATGTCTGCTTTGCATAAAGCCGTTTCTGGGTGGGCTCTCTATTCCTTGCAGCCAGGAGTACCCTAACTGGTACGGACTTGGAGGCTCTGCAAAAGCGAGGGGAGGCCGCCTCAGTGTGTAGGAACACAGCTGAGGATGAAGAACCCTCCGTGGCCATTTCTTCTCAGGGTTGGCATGGATGGTGTGTGTGTGTGAGGGTGTGCGTGTGATCCCCAAGACGAACCCTGGTCTCACACGCCCTCTCGTCTCCAGCCAGCCTTAGGATTGAGAAAAACAAGATGGACTCACTCTGGGTCCAACACTGAAATTACAGGCTTGTCACCTCTGAGAACACAGGCAAGATGGGATCACTGGCCACACCAGGGATCCACTGAGCTCTCAGCAGCCACTGAGTTGGGGTCTGAGAGTTTAGGCTGAGCGCTGAGCCACCACCAGACGTTGCAGAACCGGGCTTTCTCCACCCATTGGTTCTCAGCCGTGGGGGTGAGCACAACCCTTTTCAAAGCCACATCGGTGTACCTGCAGCCCTGGGCTGTGACTGGGAGAAGGCAGAGCTCGGGCTGGCTCTCTCCACCGCCCGTCCTGACCCTCCCTCCTCCAGGGTCCTGGCAAGCCCGGCCAGGGCCTCCAGAGAAGGTCTCTGCTCTCCTCCACACCTAGGAAGGCTCCAGAGAAGGATAATGCAGCGGGCTGGGTGTTATGGGGACATTTAAAGGTTAATATGGGGGATTAATACTTGAAGCGTCATTGGACTTGATCTTGATCTCACTGTATTTCTTGGCAGTCGGTCGGAGTTGTTGTATCATGTGTAAACTGAAAATCAGAGACTGAGGCGCCTACAGTAAAAACCTGTTTCCCAGCTGATGGATGGAGGGAAGCAGATCCTTTATCTATGCTAATTAAGGTGCGAGTTTGGACAGGAAGGTTGCAGGAAACTGTCCGTGATGAAAATGAGTTAAGATTTGTTCCTCTGACAACATCTAACAGAACTCTGAAGTTACTCCCCCCCTCCCACTCAGCTGGGAACTCATAAACTCCATGGGTCTCATCTAGAAAGAGGTGAGTTGTTTATTCCGGAAGTCTTGAATCACCTGGAATGCAAGGTATTTCCAAAACAAAGAGCAAGAGCGCTAAAACAAACTGGAACACCAGGTCCCTCTGCCTCCCCGGGGGTCACCAGGAGCGAGGACATGGGGTCAGTCCAAATGACCAACAGTGTCTGGGGTCCGGGGCTTTGCCTGTGGGCCCAGGGCAAAAAGAGAATGAGGAATAAAAATTCTCCCTGAGATTCTTTGAGAATTGTCCCTCCAGTGAATCCTATTTACCTTGACACCTGTTACTTTCTTAGCTTTTCTGAAGACTTGAGGCGATAATTAAAATACGCCTGAGATTGGTTAACAGGCCCAAACCACAGGAACTAGCAGAAGGGCTAGATTCTGGTTAAAACACCTGAAAAAATGGAACTCTCTAAGCGTCAAGGAGGAAAACACTAAAGAAGCATACATTTTATTTATTTTTTATTCATTAGAGTCAGGGATGAAAATAAGAAAAGACTTCGCTGTAAAAAATCCAAAGAAGGGTATAACCACTGTTCTAGCCTGAAGGAAGAAGGAGAGACTGGCACATGGACGGACCCTGAGGACACTGTGCGGCGTGAAATCAGCCAGTCACGAAAGGACAGATACTGCCTGATTCCATTTGTGTGAGGGACCCAGAGCGGTCAAGTCCGCAGAGACAGAGAGCTCAAGGGCGTCTCCCAAGGGCTGGCGGCTGGGGGCGGGGAGCTCCTGTTCAGTGGGATGAGAGTCTCAGATTTACAAGGAGAGTCTCGGAGACCGGTGGAGGGGATGGCTGCCCCGCGGTGTGAGTGTCCTCGCCGTCACTAAACGGTACACTTAAAAGTGGTTAAAATGGTACATTTTAGGTGTATTTTACCAGAATGTAAATTATTTTTTACTTTAAAAAGTTTTATTTATTTATCTTTAGAGGGGAAGGGAAGGAGAGAGGGAAAGAAATATCGATATACGGTTGCCTCTCGTATATCCCCCACTGAGAACCAGCCTGCAACCCAGGCATGTGCCCTGACTGGGAATCGAACGGCGATCCTTTGGTTCGCAGGCCCGCACTCAATCCACTGAGCTACACCAGCCAGGACTGTATTTTTCAGTATTTCACGGAAAAACAAAGCAAATGGTTCCTCTCCATACCAGGAACGCTCTGCATCCTGACCTGGTTGCTTGTTATGTGGACATGCTCACTCTGTGAAAAGCCACTGACTTCTGTACTCTTCTGTAGTTAGTTTACTTCAGTAAAATTTAGGAGCTGAATATTTCTAATCGGTAGCTAGGTGGAGCCCTGGCCCGTGTGGCTCAGTTGGTCGGAGCATCATCCCCTAGACCAAAGGTTGGGGTTTTGGTTCCTGGTCAGGGCATGTACCTAGATTGATTGCAAGTTCAATCCCTGGTTGGGGCATATGAGAGGCCACCAGTCAATGTTTCTCTCTTTCCCTCCCTTCCTCTCTCTTCAAAATCAACAAATATACTTTACAATTTTTTAAAAATGGGTATATACTTTACCAAGGGCAGAAGCAACAGAATTTCAGGGAGTCGCTTGTCGTGGGTTGCCTAGTGTTGTTACCCCACCCCCACCCCAAATTCACATCTACCTGGAACCTTAGAATGCAACCTCATTCAGAAACAGTGTCTTTGCAGATGTAACACAGGATTAGGGTGGGCCCTGAATCCAGTCACAAGTGTCCCCCTGAGACCGGGAAGGACACACAGAGACACGCGGGAAGAGGACCGTGTGATGCTGCAGACAGGACTGGAGTGACACGCCAGCCAAGGAGCTGCCAGAAGCTGGACAGGGCAAGTGAGACTTTTGCCCTGGAGCCTTCAGAGGGAGTTGGCCCTGCCGACCCCTTGATTTTGACCTTCTGGCCTCCAGACCCACGACAGAATAAATTTCTGGTGTTTTAAGGCCCTCGGTGGTAATGTGTTTTGGCAGCCCCTGAAAATGAACGCAGAGATATCTGGGCAAACAGGAGAGAAACTGAATATTTCTCCCACTGCCTTTCTGGAGACCTAACAAAGGAGGTGACAGAAATTGCTGTGATGATGGCCTAATGAGGCCACTGGCTGTCACCTGGTTCTTTCTGCCTGTCGTGAGTCAGTCTGCGCCTTCGCTCCTCCCCGCCACACTCACCACTCACATTTCCTTTTCACTCTTGCTTTCAGCGTCTCTCTCTTTTCCCTTCCAAGCCCAGCAGGAAAAAGGAAAATACAGAAAAATCTCACCAATAATGTAGACTGAACCAAAAGCAGGTAGCTTTCTGAGAAAAGGCCGCCTGCTAATACGTGAGTACGGTGAATTCCTATTTTTACACAGCAAATTTGGGAATAGTAGAACTATTACTCCAAATGCTGCGTACTGTGGTTGGCTAAGTGTCATTTAGAGAATGAGAGAGAGAAGCACCAGCCTACGCTTTTGAATCATTTGATAAGGCAAGTTTTCCTGGATATTCTGGCTCCATATGACCCCAAACACTGACCAGTACAGGGCATGTGACATCACGGGGTGAGGGGAGGGGAAGAAATGTTGTGAATGACCACTTCTCCTTTTGAGGCTTGCAATATATAGTAAGGGCTATGAGTAATATATCCCTTTAAGACTTAAAAAAGCGCCCTGGCTGGTGTAGCTCAGTGGATTGAGCGTGGGCCTGCGAACCACACGATCACGGTTCAATTCCCAGTCAGGGCACATGCCTGGGTTGCAGGCCAGTTCCCAGCAGGGGACTCACGAGAGGCAACCATACATTGATGTTTAAAAAAATAAAAATAAAAAAAAAAAAAAAAAAAAAGACTTAAAAAAGGAATCAAGTCTATATAAAGAATGCTGGCTGGTGACATGGGCTGTGAAAGAATCCACAAAGAGAGGAAAACGCCGAGAGCAGAGTTTGTTCACTCTCCAGGGAGGAAAGGGGCCCCAGTGTGGAGAGAGACTCCAGCAGCAAGATGCAGGGGTTTTCGAATTCTCGTTGGATTACGAAGGGGTGGGCGGAGGGTGCTGTTGTAGGGCTGCTGGGCTGCTGGGAGCATCACCGTACAGGAGGTTTGGGGTGGTTTTGTGTGTGCTGCAGTTTGTCACGTACTGTTCTTGGTTTTCGAGTCCTGGGGGCATAAGCTCAGAGGAGTAAAAGCTCGGTCTTGTTTAACAAGGTCACAGGTCTGCGGGGCCAGTGGTGCCAGCTCTGTCCTTTAGAAGAACGCTGGGAGAAAAATGACTTGACAGCGTTGGTGTTGAGATCAATGCAGTCCCTCCTGGCCCATCGCATTATCTCTGTGAAGGCAAGGACTGTCCTAATGCTTCGTGCGCATGTGCCTGTTTGTATTGAGGAATCCGAGGAACTTGGATACTGAGTAGACGTTATAGAGAATGAGTACAGGGTTAACTGGGCAAAGAGGGACAGAGGACAAGGACTCGAAATGGCACAGTCCGTGCAGAGAATTGCTCCCAGGGAGATAAGCCAGGGAGTACAAAAACATTTGACTGTAGAGTCCCGATGTCTTTAGACTAAGTCTGTGTACACACATTGACAAAAAAAAAGTTAATAAAGCCCTTGCTGGTGTAGCTCAGTGGCGGGAGCGCGGGCTGCGAACCAAAGGGTCGCTGGTTCGATTCCCAGTCAGGGCACATGCCTGGGTTGTGGGCCGGGTCCCCAGTAGGGGGCGCGTGAGAGGCAACCATGTATTGATCTTTCTCTGCTCTTTCACCCTTCCTTCCCCTCTCTCTAGAAATAAATAAAATCTTAAAAAAAAACCCCAAAGTGCTAATGCCAAAAACTACCCAAGGGAGGGAGCCAATGTGGTGTTTACAATAAATATAGTTTCCAAATCTCTGGGCCCCAGAGAATCCCTGGGCCCGGGAGAATCGGATATCCCTGGTCTCGTCAGCTTTTCCATCTGTAGGATGTGGAAGGACCTCATCCCACTAATAAAATTCTCTCCTCCAATCGTCAACTGGAAATCCAGCCGCCTCATTCAAAGCCGGAGATGGTGCAAGAATGTGCGTGAGTCATGAAAATGAAATATAGGGCCTTTCTCATCAAGCTGTTGCTAACTTCCCCATTTTTCTTTGTGTAAGGAGGTGCTGTCATTTGTTCATGTGGTCATGAAACATTTAAGGAGAAAATTCCACCCTGGTCACAGGTAGTCAAAATTCACGTCTCATGCTTACTTGTTAAGAGTCTGCTAGATGAGGCCAGCGGCCTGGGGACTGACGGCAAAATGATGAAGAGCAAGACAGTAGATGCACAAGTCTGCAAAGGTAACTCTGGGTGGCGCTGAGAGGAAAGTCAATGTTGATGTCACATCAAGTCCCTGTGGGTGGCGGCCAAGCACCTGTGGAGGGGCAGGGGCGGGGCAGGCCAGTCAGGGGAAGGGGCAGGGGGAGGCAGAGGCGGGGCCGCATCACGCAGGACATTCCCAATGGGCAGGTGGCATGGAGTTGTGACGGGCCCAGCTTCCAAACACAGTGCTTTTTAAAG
Organism: Sturnira hondurensis; assembly: GCF_014824575.4. Classification (NCBI taxonomy): domain Eukaryota; kingdom Metazoa; phylum Chordata; class Mammalia; order Chiroptera; family Phyllostomidae; genus Sturnira; species Sturnira hondurensis. The sequence goes on from NW_028080037.1 coordinate 3,366,876, forward strand.
ATGTGACCACCCACAGGGCGAGCCTTTTTGTAGGTCCACAGTCAGCCTTTTTGTAACTCATCTTCCTGGAGCTCGTCCCTGAGTCTGGTTTGAACAAAGGGGCCGATGAGTCTCACCTGGACACTTGGGTTTCTTACTAGGCGAGGGGGAGCCAGTGAAAAGTGTGAGGTTGGATGTTGAAGATATTTGGCTTATGTTTTAAGAATATATTTAGCCCTGGCTGGTGTAGCTCAGTGGACTGAGAGCATGCCTGGGAATCAAATGGTCGCTGGTTCGATTCCCAGTCAGGACACATGGCTGGGTTGCAGGCCAGGTCCCCAATGGGAGGTACATGAGAGGCAACCACACATTGATGCCTCTCTCTCTCTCCTTTCCTTCCATTCTCTCTAAAAATAAATACATAAAATATTTTTTAAAAAAGACTATATTTAGGTAACAGTATGAAGACAAGAATGGAGAGTAATTTTAAAAAATGATGCAAGGCTAATAAAAAATATAACAAATATAACAAGAAACTTGGCTAGTGGTATAGGTGAATGTCAACCTTATCTTAAAATAAGTCCAAATTTATTTTTCAAAAAGTTATTTCTTGCCCTAGCTGGTGTGGCTCGTGGATTGAGTGCCTGCCTGCAAACCAAACAGTCGCTGGTTCGATCCCCAGGCAGGGCACATGCCTGTGTTGCGTGGGACAGGTTCCAAGAAAAGGGCTTGGGAGAGGAAATCACACATGGATGTTTCCCTCCCTCCCTCCTCCCTCTCTGTAGGGATAAAATAAATAACATCTTTTTAAAAACGATAAAATTTAAAAAATAGGAAAAAACGACTTCTCTGGTGTACCCGCAGCTACCCCTCTCCACGTCAGAACTGTGTTCCGACCAAGGACGCCTGTGTGAAGACGGGGAGGGACTGCTCCCTCTGCACGCCCCTCTGCCAGGTGCCTCTCCCCATTTGTTGCCTTCTACTGCCACCACGTGACCCTCCCGGACCTTGCATGCTCACGCCCGCGAACACAATGTCAGCCCTTACGATTAGTTTTCTTGAGGTTCCATCACATGAATGTCAAGCACACACAAACCTGAGTAGTGAGATACCATTTTCACCTATCGAACTGGCAAGAAATTTCTGCAAGTAAGATCGCCCGGCATTAGAGAGGAAGCAAGAAGGCAGACATTCATCCGTGGGAGGAACGGACATCTGCCCCCTGAAGTACGTGCGGCTTGGCCTTTTGCAGGTAGAGCCGTCAATGCTCCTCAGGGCCTGACCGGGTTGCTCAGTGGGTTGGGGGTCACCCCGCCAAGCGGGAAAAGGCCGCTGGTTTGACTCCTGGTCAGGGCACACGCCGGGGTTGCAGGTTCGGTCCCGTCAGGGCGTATGAGAAGCAACTGATCGATGTTTCTCTCTTTTCTCTCCAGAAATAAACAAATAAACAAATAGTGTTCTTCATTCCCTTTGATCTGGTCACTCTGCTCTTGGGACTATGTCTTAAGGAAATAATTGCAAATGTGGGAGAAGCTTTGAGAAAAATCTTGGTGTTATCTATAGACACCTGTCAGTCGGCAAATGAACGACGCTTTGAATCTCCAGCAACTACGAGGCTTTACAAACGAGGGGACTCAGGCTTTGAGAAATTCTGTAACTTGCCCAGGGGCACACGGCTCATCCGGGATGACGCCACAATTCAAGTCTGACTTATTTTATTCCAAGGCCCGTGTTTTAAATAACAACGCTAGTATAGAAATGATATATTCTCAACTGGCACAACAAAGGCCAAGTAGTTCTAGCATCATGGAGTTTTTCACAAGTAGAGCAAGAGAGCAGGCAGGAGGAGTATGAGCTCCGGTGGTCTTTGTGCCCGGGAGCGGCTGCTGGCTCTCCGCGCCACCCTGCCCTGGCAGGCCAGCCTCCCAGTCCGGGGCAGGCCTCCTGCACGGGGCACGGCCCAGACTCCTGGCCGGAGGGCTTCCCGCTCGTTCTGTCCCTTGTTGGCAGTGGCGTGAGAATTAGAGGTTGGAGAAAGCAAAGAGCTACTTTTCTCCTTTGCTAATGGCCTGGCAGAGGCGGCAACAGTGGAGGAGGCCTGAGGGTGGCTTCGGGCAGCAGCGTGCGGGGAGACTCGCCTCCCGAGCAGGAGCGCGGGGCCCACCACCAGCTGAGCAGCAGACGGGGCCTCCAGGCTCCAACCCAGGGGCAGGAGGAGCAGCTCCCTGACCTTATCAGCCTCGCGGTCCTTTCCCCCTTTGCCTCGCAAGCAGCCCCCCTCCGTCTCCCTTTTGCCTTTCAGTCACACCCTTGTAGCCAATTCCTGGCATTCAATCCAGCTCCACTTGAATTATCTAGAGTGTTTCCTATTTTTCTGGCCGGCCACTGCCCGACACACTCAGCCCCAAAAGTCACACACGTGTTTACTAGAGAAGTGTTAAGAAGATGAATATTCTTATTCTTACATGTGGAAGAAATAGGCTGTCAGTAGCTGCTTTTCTTCTGAGGGGAGGAGTAAAATGTTTTTGCATTTGGTCTGATAGTGTCTGTAAGTTATACAAATAACTAGCAAAGAAAAGATTTATTAATTCAGGATATGAGTTCTCTATGGGACAACCAGCTGTCTTAGTTATTACTTGTCAGGTAACAGCTGGCGACAGCTCCAACACAGAGGTCGCACAATGTTAAATCCACAATAAATACGGTCAGTTCACAGCAGGCTCCAAACTTCCTCTTGTTCTTCCCTAGGAAGGTGTGATGATTTGCTATGATCCGTTCAGAAACATCTAAGTGGGAAAAAACACAGAAATATTTTTATGAGTGGCGTTTGGCTTTTTCAAACAGAAAATGCTCAGAGGAACTATAGAACTTAAGGTTTAACTGCATTACTGAAAACCCACACATAACATTCTCCGGTATTTTACATAAATATGGCTGGAGGGAAACAATTTTCAGGGTCACAAATTCATCTCCTGAATCAATATTCTCCCTTTCTGAAAAAAAAGTCATCTTACGCCACTGAGCACAACAGTGGATGTGAACGCTGGGCGTTACTGGTGACGGTTAACAAGACGTAGGCTCGTTTTCACGTCTATTTCAGACCACGGGAGGGAACCCCCAGGACACCTAGGTTTCCGAAGGCTCCTGCTCTGTGATCAGAGTAAAAACATTTACTTATAGTTAAATCCAAGACAGGAGTAAGTGATTTACATGCCTACTTCACACGACAGTGTTTGGAACGATACACAGCGAAACGCTCACAGTGACGCTGGGTCTGGGTAGGGAGATTTTGGGAGACCAGGGTATTTGTTCTGCTGCTGTTGCAAATCTCTCTCTTTCCCACAGAGAACAATCATGTCTTAGGCAACTAGAAAGGGAGTGGTGAGAACACTCGCTACTCAGGCGCAACTGAGGCCTTCCGAGACTCAGGGCTCCGCTTGCTTCGGTGAGAGGAGCGAGACCTCGGGAGGAGGCAGGGAGCTGCAAGGCGCCCGGGAGACCGGGGTCCAGCTGCAAAGACCACAGCGGAGTGGGGCCAGCGACTGGCCAGGGGCCACGCAGCTGCTGGGCGCAGGCGCAGGGGACAACCATGGCCTCTTCATTTCTCACCCGGGACTCTCTTATACGGAAAGTAAACTATAAAAACACACGCAGGCACATGCAAAAACACACCGATCTCCAGCACAAGCCAGCTCAATTTCAAGGCCCTGGAAGTGGAAATGGCGTCAGGCTCCAGCCCAGGGAACTGTGGCCGTTTACCTTCAGAATCTCACAGGGAGCGGCGTCTGGCGGCACAGGGCTCCCACGGTGCTTTAGGTACTCGGCTACAAAGACGGAGGCTTCATCCAAACTGAGCATCAGGAAGAAAAAGAGGGGCATGAGGAAACTCCCGGGGTGACAACTACGCTCGCTACCCTGACTGTGGCGACGGTATCCCAGGTGCAGACAAACCCATCAGGTGGCATACCTGAAGCATGTGCAGCTTGTCATACGGAGACTGTGGCCCAAAAGAGAGCACTCGTTCACAAGTGACAAGATGCTGGTCACCGAGAGGAGCGAGTGGAAAGAAACCCACGGGTGGTAACGGAAGGAATAACCGCCCCCCCCACCCACCCCGTGGCCAGCACAGCCAGAGACAGGCCCACCCTCTCCCTTTCCTTGGGGCCACCCAGTGCTTCTTTCCCCCCATTACTTCCCCAGTCTGCTCCCGACCCCATGCCAAGGAGCTTGTGTTTCCAGACTTGTGGGTGCTGGAAAGTTAGATAACCAGGCTCAGCAAACGGTACGTTACATGAAGCTACTGGTTCTCAGGCAAGTGCTCGGAGACAAAGCTGTAATGTGGGGTTTGGAGCCGAACTGGGGGACACCTATTTGGGGTCTGGACAGCTTGTATAGTCGTCCGGTTTCCAGGTTATGTTCCAAGGGACTGGGTTGGAGGACACGCAACCTGCAGGGTGTGTGCGGGGATGCTAAAGCCGAACACGCGGAGCCTTTAAGTACAAACAGCTCCGTACTTGTTCCATTCTTCCTCCAAAATAAAGATAAATTTTAAGGAAGTTCTATAGAAAGGTTTTTAAAGTTTTCCCCCCCTTAAGTCCCTTACCTTAGTTCATCTGCCAAATAGTTCACCAGGTCAGTGATGTTGCTGGTGTTCACCGCGTGCAGTTTTAACACCTCGAAGTATTTGGTCTTTGCCAGAATCCCAAACTCCTTCTTACTTATGATATTATTCAGAATCAGGTTTCGAATCTACAGAGTGACAGGCATCGTCATATTAAAGATGTGTGAAGTGCCAAGTCCGATTCGATACCAAAGCATTTGTGACGGTCTGGAGTCCGATGACCACCGTGCCGTGACCAGGCCTCCTTGCTCAGGGGCTGCCGTGGCCCCGCTGCAGAACCCAGCATAGCAGGGAAGTAGAAGTAATGGCCGCTAGGCACTTTGGAACTTCTAAAGAGAATAGCAATGAACGAGACAGCCAGGGTCTCTGCGTTCTTAAAAACTCAGAGGTTTTAATAAAAGTAAAACAATTATATATTAACCAACAGATTGAGAGGGTGATTTTCTGCTTTATCTCGGATTGGGGGAAATGATTGCCTCTCGTATCTAATTTTTCATAGCAAAAAGGAAATGCCATTTTCTCTTACTTGATGGGAAAATCCTGCCAACTGGCCGGCGCTCATATGCTCTTCCAATTGCTGTAAAATGATCTGAGGATCACATGAGCTCAGAAAGTTCTAGAGAAAAAAGTCAAAACATAATTAACAAAAAAGTATAATTACTACTAATGTCTGTCAAATCTGTAAGCTTTTTTTTTCTAAACTGATTTTGTGGGCGGGGGAGAGAAAGTGATACCAAAAAAAGAGACAAAGAAAGAAAGACACACAGAGAGAGATTTTTGTTGTTCCACTTACCTACGTACTCAATGGTTCATTCTTGCACGAGCCCTGACTGGGGATCGAACCCACAACCTTGGTGTATCAGAATGACACTCTACCCAAATGAACTACCTGGCCAGGGCAGGTTTTCATTTTTAAATTTGAAGTATCTTGACAAATTTCTTTTACAGGGAAAAATACTTTTTTCAACAGAAAATTATTGAAATAAGAAGCATTTTACAAATACCCATCCCAACAGCAAGAACTATTTAACAAGCATCCTGTCATTCTCCGTGCCAAAAGGAATCTATTTCAATACCGAAATTTTGAAAAGCAGCAACGGATGGGTTTGCGAATGGCCAAAAAAGAGCCGAGTCCAAGATGAGCACAGATGGTTCCGAAGAAAATGAAACGAGTAGAACGAATGCCAAATACAAACGTGTGTTCACTGTTACCGACCTCCGCCCACCGGCTTATCTCCTTCGGGAAAACAGCTGCGACACACTCCCCAACGCTCCGCTCGTTCGTGTTACAGACGGAGTGAGCGTCATCCTTAAAGCTCTGTCCGCGAAACGGCCGTGGCTCCCTCTGTGGCGCCACACACGAAACCCGACTGTCCCCCCTCTCCGACCTCCCACCTCCAATGGGCAAGCCAGGCGCCTTCCTCCTGCCTCTCCATCTAGTTCATTTTTGTTCACCACTGCGACCCTGCTTTGGGGACCGGCCCCCTCGGGCTCTGCTGGCCTACCCCCCCAGGTCGCTGGGCAGACGGGGCGAGACACACAGCCCTTCTGCCCTGCTCAAACTGATGTACCACTTTACGGGTGTGGAGGGAAGACAACAGACAACGCAACCTTTTCTTTTGCAGGGGACATGTCGGGGAGACCATCGGTTTCTTTGGCCGCCAGGGAGGAACAACTCCCAAAATACCTTGATCTGCTGGTGTCTTTTTTCCGAGTGGGGCATGAGCATGAGGCAGGCCAAGGCAAAGGCCGGAAGCTCTAGCTGGACGTACTGCCGGGCAACGCCAACCATGTCGAGGTCACCTGAAACTGGACACCTTCCAGAGGGGGCGTTAGTTAGTCTCCAAGGACACTGTCAGGTGACTAACATTTCTGGTGTCCTGCAGTTGTTGCCTGCCTACGCTTTCCATGGTTTCGGACGTTAAGGGTCTGAGGCATAAGACTCTTAGCAACGAGGAACCCATCTTTCACGGCGCTCTTCTGCTGGTGACAGAGTCGGCCTGTGGGAGCGGCGGCTGCTGGGGCCGCGGCAGAAAGCCTCCGCGTGCCTGTAGACAAACTCCCGGGGACTCAAACTCCCTGGGACACCCGGCAGCACTCGGGCAGTTACAGGGGTGCCCTCTACTCAGGTTCAGTCTGGGGACAACTGAGCATCGGCGTACGAGTTCTACCGCACATAGGAAGCAGACGGGGTAAAAACAACAGACACGGGATTTTACAAATGAGCGGTACCCTAACCTTCCCACGAAAAAGGAACTATGAGATGTTATTAAAAAGGAATTTTATAAGCAATGCATTGGATTTGGGGGGTAAGAAAACACATGTTTTACTTACTCTAGAATGGCAGTGAGGCTCTCACAACAATCTGATTGCTGGCTGGGGCTTAAAGGGCAAGAGGCTGAAAAGGAGAAGCAAGAAAAATGTGCACACGCACGTACACCGTGACACGCTACCGGCGCTGTCGCGGGGAGAGGGCGGTACCTGCGAGTAGTGGTATCTGAACCACCCGCTGCCAGGCCTTGCTGAAGTAGGGGACCTGTGGAGACAAGCGGGTCGCGGAGTTCACGTCCGGGGCGGCACAGACTCCTTATTTCACAGTCGCCGACCGCGCTCTCAGGGCCCGGACGCTGGATGCTCAACCCGAAGTACAAACGGGCACCTCTGTGCTCCAGGGGATGCGATTCGAGGGCACTTTTCTTCGTGACTGCGTATTCCATAGTATTATTACATACAATCCCGGCTGATTCAGTACTGTTTTACTCGGGCAAGAACCAGAACCCAACTCGGAAAACATAACTCGTACTAGATCTGTTTGGGGCCAGACGCTGTGCTCGGGCCATTAAAGGGGCAAGGGGACAAGGGGAAACATCTCAGAGGAATAAGGAAACCACACAGACCTCCATCAGCAGGCGGGTGGTCAACCAAGTTACCGTGCATTTACTCCATACCATGGAGAATAACGAAGAGTTACAGATCAGGAGCTCCCTCCAAAGGGCAAACGTAGTCACGGTAAGACCCTACCCTTCCACTGGTAGGTGTACAGCCAAACAAAACGCTTATTCACATAGAAACCTGCACACCAGTGTTCACGGCAGCGCTGTTCATAGTAACCACGCCTCGGGGTAACTCAAACGCCGGCCACTGACAAGCGGATGGATACATGGTGTAGCCACACAGCGCCCCGTCGCTCAGCAACGAAAGGGGCCGATGCACTGACACGCTGTACAGCGCGGCTGAACCTCGAGGACATCGGGTATGGTGAGTGGGAGACCCAGACGCAAAGGGCCACGTACCGTAGAGAAACCCACAGAGACAGAACGTGAATGAGTGGGAGAGGCGGGGAGTGGGCAGTGAGTGCCAGTGGACAGGGAGCTTTTTTCGGGGTGAGGAGAATGTTCTAGACTGAGAGTGGTGATGGTTGCAAAGCTTGGCAAAATATGCTAAAACCATGGAATTAATTGTAGCTTTTGCAAGGGTGAGATTTACATGTGCATTATGTCTTAATTTGAAAAAATGCGGGAGAGCTGTGTGTGCTGCCAGGGAACGAGCCCCGAGGCACCAACGCGTCACATATCTCTACACAGCGACAGGGACGCGTGGCCTTCAGAAAAGGTGGGAGTGGCACGGTCCCCGACCTGCAGGATCCGCGCAGCCCAGGAGGGGCCGCGGAAGGTGTCATTCAGACAGGCTGTGCCGTGACATACACCGGAGCTGGTCGGTGTCGTGAGAGGGTAAGTGAGGACGAGGCGCACGAGGCCTGCGGAGCTGGGGAGAACGCGGTTCCACCAGGCGACCCCGCTGTCCCGGGATGCCAGCCTCCCGCAGACCAGCTCTGCTCTCCCCTAAGGAGCCGGCTCCTAACCAGCACGCCCAGTGGTCACGGGCCGGCGTGTATAAAGATTAAATTAGAAAAAACTTACATAAAAAAACAAAAACAAAACCACATACCTGCCATAAGGAATGGATACTAGAAACGGCTGTCAAGACTTTCCGTAGATAAGGAATCTGTGAAAAAATAAATAGAAGAAAAACATTCCCAAGATCGCCAGAACAGAAAATTTCCACATGAAATAGCAAATTCTTTCAGAAGGATTATCAGTCAAATTCATCTCCCCTGAGAACCGCCGGGGCAGCTCCCTTACAGTCGCAAATATCAAAGGAGGCCTGGGAAAACTTCCATCTGTCTCCCGTGACATTTATGTCAGTTTTGACTTTGCAATTTCCCTGGCCTAACTCCGAGTTCTTTAAGTGTGGCCTCAACCCAGCGAGAGTGGACGTTTTCTGCGCGCATCTGTTCCGTAACACGGGCCAGCGCGGTGCTGGGGGGGCCGGGCCCAAGCGCTGACACACACTGCAGTCTCCAGGGACAGGAAACACACCCCCTCCCCCGCAGTCCGGGAACCGAGCCTCACCATGTGGAAGCCAAGAAGCTTCTGCAAGAGCCCATTCCACAGCTGCAGGTCGTAGATCTTGTATTCTAAGCACAGCTCAGTCACCAGTCTCACTGCCTAAAGCAGAAGGGAAGTCTCACTGCCTGGACGCCGGAAAGTCAAACCACTTGTGGAAAAGGTGGGGTAGCTGAGTACAAAGTGCACTTATAAGCTAGTTGTGCCTATTGCCTAAATTCAGTGAAGGCCTCATCTCTCTAATGGAAAGGGAAAAAGGAGATTAAGATTATCCTTTTGTTTTTATTATAATTACTTTTAGATTATCCTTTTAAAAACGGTTTTCATAAACTCTTGAACAGCACCTCACCTCCCCCCACCTTCTACCTAAGAACAGCCTGCCTCTTGGCCCCACACCCTCCCCACTCTGGGCTCCAGCTGCCTGAGAGACTAAGTCCCCATGAACAACCAGGGGCAGCGAGACTCCGCCCCTGGGAACACAGGGCATCTCTTCTCTGGTCCATCTGAGGACAGATGGCCCTGGGGAAGGATGATCAATGTGCTCTCTCTCCTTGATACGGACAGCCTCAGGCCCCAAAGGAGAAAGGGAAGGGGACTCCCGAGTCGCCCCGTCACCTGCCGGGACAGGAAGGGGGCAGGGGTCTCTCACAGCAGTAGCTTTCTCAGGAATCAGGGGTTTCTCTGGGCCTGTCTCCCGGGCGGGTGCTCGGCCATGAGAGCCAGGCAGAGGGCTGCCTCGCCATCAGGGGCCCGGTGCACGTACCATGGACTCGTGGCTGTGGTTTTTCCATAGGCCCTTGACCATGCCTTCTTTGGGACTGTTGCAAAACAGTTCATACGTGATGGGGATGTTCAAAGTCTCAAACGACGCCAGGAAAGTTATGCATTTCAAGTAAGATCTGGAAAAAACAGGTATTTGCGGAAAACATTCTCACAGGCCATGCTCACACTGAGAACGAAAGCATACGGATAAATTAGGCCTGTCTGCTTTTAAATGCCAATTTAGGCTTCTAAACATATTCATGGAATTATATTAGAAATGTAAAGAAGATATTAGAAAGATATCTAATATTAGATATTAGAAAGCTATCTAAGATACCTATATTAGAAAGATAAAGAAGACATTCCCTTTCTAAGTGTCTCAGAAGAACAAGGGAAACGAAACACTGTAAAACGCGGGGACACTCCAGGCTCCATGCCCATCGCCATTCGGACTTGCGCCCGACCCGGGCCCTCCGCGTTACACTCCCAATGATGGCCCGTTTCCTCTTCCTCAACTGTTTACAGCCTTCCACTCACTTTACTTCTCCGATGGGCTTTTTGAAGAGCGACTCTATTGTTTCCTTGTCAGCCAAGTAGAGGAGACACTGCAGGGCCCGCGTCCGGTGGGCAAAGGTCAGCTGGTGCGTGCTCAGCGTCTGCAAAAGCGCAAGAGGTTGGGCAGCTGCACGTTCATGTGCCCGCGATACAAGCAACAATGTCTTCTTTTTTAAACTAAAGGCAACCTCCGCTCTGAGGGAGGCAGTGTTTGGCAAAGCACGACCCTGGGAACCCTGCAGTGTTCCTCAACTCCGCCAGGAGGGACCAACCAACACACTTCCCTAACAGGCTGCGGCTGGAGGCGGGGCCGGGGCAGCCAGCGGTTGGGGGCAGCCCCGCCTCCTGCAGAGCCCCGCCTCCTGCAGAGCCCCGCCTCCGCAGTGCTGGAAACAAACCATGACCTAAGGTTCTTGAAGCAGCAGAAATTAATTTCACTAAACCTCAACTCCTGAATAGATTCCCAAGAGTTCACAGCTGAATACACATTCACATTAGTTAGGATGTCCTCTTTGTTGTTCTGTGAGAGGGTGTGGGAAGTGTGATGTGCATGGGGAAGGGGGGCGTGTCCCCTTGCTGTGGGGGATATGCCGTCAGCATCTCGGACTCCCCCCTTTCTTCCTCCTCCCCGTGCCCTCCTCCCGCTGGGTTCCTGCTGCCTCAGACCATGGGGCGGGGGGCAAACGCCTGAAGGCAAAGAGGCCACGTGGTCTTTAGGGAAGGGAAAAGGGATCATTCGGTCCAGCTCAAGTCCAGTGGCGTGACTGGACGGGGAAGCCCGGGCACGCAGGGCCTTGAGGCCAGGGTGTCTGGCCAGCTGGCTTGGCCCCTTGCTACTGGGAATGGCGACTAACCAGGGAGTCAAGAGCTTCGAATGCAGGTGACCCTTGGGAACCGTCAGCAGGCACACCACTCGCTCTGTCACGAAGCCAGCACTGAGTGGTGGCGGCAGACGTTACAGAGTGAGGTGGCTGTACTTTGAGTGAGGGTGGAAGTGAGCATCGTCCTAGCCACCTGTTAATGAGCCCCAGCAGGGCGAACTCGCAGGGGAAAAAGGAGCTGAGATGCAGGCGTGAGTTTTGACTGCGCTCCCAGGACTTACGGTGGTGGCTGACGTGGCAAATATAAACAGCATTCTGGAGCTATAGTCAATCGGACGGGACAGCAGCAGGTACAGGACTCTGAAGAAAAGTTTTTAATCACATTAGATTGTAATTCAGTGACAGATCACTGAAACAACAGACCTGTTTTACCGTCCAGAGAGAGTAAAGCAGCCCTGAGGGTTATGGGTCAAGGACGTTTGATATCTGAAGATGGTAACAGACACAAGAGATACAGTCTCCTCGCCTGTAAAACAGCCGAGGCACCTTGACCAGGCTGCACAGCCCACTGAGCACTACACACGGACTGTGCTGTTCTAGTTCACGGGCACCATCCACAGCACATGTCGACCTGCAGACTTGGGGCTGGGTGGCTCCCTCCAGAGAAGGAAGAGCAAGATGGAGCAGGCGCACTGGGGCGGGGGGTGGGGGGGTAGAGAGCGGGTGGAGCTTTCAGCAGGAAAAGGCTGGAAGGGATGAAATTGGCCTGAAGGAAAAACCCCTCTGGGATTTCCTGTTTGGGATTTTCTCTCTCTCTCTCTCTCTCTTTCTCTCTCATTTCCCTCTAAGACTTCCCGGGTGGCTGGTGCAGCTAGACACTCCAGGAGCTACCTCTCGCTTAGCTGAGGTGCCCCTGCCCTTGCAAGACAATGCAAGGACAAGGTGAGGTCTGGAGGAAAGGAGGTCATGGAGTGGGTGGCAGGCCAGCGCTGTCCAAACAAAGAGAAAGCCTTTTCTTGGGTTCGTCTTTCCACTCCCAGGACCGTGCAGGGCTCCACCTGAGGCCCGAGACCAGGGACGGGAGAGACCGGTCTGTGGGTTGACACTCCCTCTCCTGGCCTGGGCCAAGCATCGGGAACGGATTACCACACTGGTTTCTATTTGGGCCCAGTCAGTGTCATCTCCAGAGAGTGAGCCATGGCCAATCAGATTTGGCACATTAGATGAAACCGACCTGCCGCGGTCGGTTCTCTCCCCAGGGCGAGAGAACACAGAGGGGCCAGGGCCAAGGTCTTGGCTAAGGAGAGAGCTTCCCTTGGCTTGAGGTGCATCCTCTGCTGAAGGCGTTCTGGGAGCCCTGAACTTCAGCAGGAACTCAGAGGGTTCAGAAATGCTGCATCTTGGCTGCTTCCTACTGATCCACGGGAAACACCCATCCCTACTCACAGCCACGTGTCCCTGAACTGACTCTTCTCAGACTCTGATCCAAATGATATCAAGAAAGTATTTTCAAAACTAACCTCTGACAAACTGTTAGTTAAGATTCCTACCAGACAGCAGGATAAGGACAAATGTAAGTAAAGAAAAAGTACCTCCGTAGTGCTTCATCTTCTTCAAGTTCAAATATTTCTGATGGGTTCTTTGAAAAAAAAGAAAAGTCAAAACTTGATAAAATCTGTTAGATAAACTTATGAAAATCTACTCGATGAAAAACCCAGCATAAAAAATTATGTTTACATACTAGAAATTACAGTACAACTCACTACTGTAGGAATTTTGCTCAGGAAATGGGTTCGCTAACGTTCCTTCGGTCAACACAGTATTTGCCGAGCACTCACTGTGCGCCAGGGGCAAATCCGGGCACGCGGGTAGCTGAGTAAACAAAATAAATAATCCTGTCCTCCTGAAGCTTACACCCATTGGGCAATTTTTAAAAGAAAAGGGCTCTGCAAACATTAAATGAGTCGCTCATTAATTCGGTATATTTTTATTGGGACGTACAAAGCAGTGTTTTAGGTGCTATGTACAAAGTTCCCGGCCTCGAAGAATTTTCAGTTTTGTACTCTCAATGTGCAAGTTCCAACATTCTGGTTTCCGAGTGAACCACAGGTTCCGAATGGCCCAGATGTGCTTCTAACACCCCGTTTCCACTGAAGCTCGGGTCTTGCTCCCAGTAAATGCTTTAAAAATACTTGTGAGAGTGAATGCCAAGGGCTGGAGATACTACTAATTAACAACCAAAGGTCACGTCGGATACACTATCTGCTGACAGGTAGATTCCTCCCAGGGATGTCCGCCTAGAGGGACCGAGGAATTACAGAACCGCCTGAACTCAGTGGCGCCTGAAAACTCCTGCGCTTGGATTGCTAAATCCCTCCGGGCGTTTAGATTTAATGCCATTGTCCCTAAAACACTGACATTACAGTGTTGACATTATGCACCCCTGATACGACACACTGAGGAGAACACGTTACCTATATAGTATTCTTGCCAAGGATACAGAACCCACATGAAATCATGAGAAACATCAGCAAACCCACAGCGAAACATTTTACAAACCAACCAACCGGCCTGCACCCTTCAAAAACATCAGAGTTAAAAGGGTTCAAGTTGTCAGCTGGGGACTGTCCCTGGTGGGAGAGGAGTTTGAAGAGAAACAAAATGTATTGTTTCAAAGTATCTCCCCTTAATAGCTACAAAAGGAAACAGTAACTATGTAATAGAGAAATGGGCAACATTTTTACTAAGTTGTCTGCATTAACCTCCCCTATTAGGGCAAGCAGACATCTGTGCCTCCAAATGCCATGTCCTGAGAAGGACACGGCACCATTTAGGGAATACTCTGGCCCAAAATGGTTAATTCGAATCTTATCATCTTGAGAACATACAGAAACCCAAATTGAGAGGGGGCTTATAAAATAACTAGAATGTATTCTTCAAAAATGTCAAGGTTAAGAAAGACAGTGATGGAACCATTCTAAACAGATGAAAAGCAGTGCCTGGTCCTGAACTTCACCCTGGTCCCAGGGCAGACTGCTGTGAAGAACGTCACTAGGACAACTGGTTAAACTGTACGATGGACCACAGACTCAAGTCCATGTCATACCGTGTCAATAGTACATTAATACTAAATTATCTGATTTTGATAATTATACACTGGTTAAGAGAAAAGCCTTGTTGTTAGGAAATATACTCTTAAATGTTAAGGGGTAAAGGAACATGACATTGCAATTTACTCTCGAATGATTTAGAGAACTATTATGCAAATATAGCAAAATGTTAGACACTGATGGAGCCGGGTGAAGGAGAGACAGGGATTCTTTATACTGTTGCAACTTTTCTGTACATTTAAAATTACTTCAGAATAGCCCTGGCTGGTGTAGCTCAGTGGATTGAGCGCGGGCCTGCGAACCACACGATGGTGGTTCGATTCCCAATCCGGGCACATGCCTGGGTTGCAGGCCAGTTCCCAGCAGGGAACTCATGAGTGGCAACCATACATTGATGTTTCTTTCCTCTCCTTCCCTTCCCCTCTAAAGATAAATAAATAAAACCTTAAAAAAAATTACTTCAGAATAAAAAGCAAATCCCGTGAATCTGAGTGTAAGAAGAGGCCATTTCTTTTATATGTGTATTCACCTAGCACCACCAACTACAAGGTAAAACTTGCCAACCAGTATCTGAGCAAAAAGAAAAGGTAAACGTCATTAACACTGGTCAGATAATAACGAAGGGAACGTTGTGAGCGGAAGTCCCCCTTGGAAGAGTCTGGGCTCAAGGAGCTCAAGGCAATGTGACAGAACAGACAGGAGAGATGCCGGCGAGAGCAAACTCACTTCGCCAGGTTTCGCGGGCGGGCACAGCCATTTTTCCAACAACATGTCCCAGACTTTTTCCAAATTGATTTCATTGACTTCGGCTATTTCTCTAGCAGCTGCATGAATATCTAAGATAGTCAAGACAGAGAATTAAAAAAACAATCCACCTTCTTGCCGCATGATAACTGGGAATCAAAACAAGAGTTCTCTCTGGACAAAAGGGTCACCAGGGCGCGGCACCCACCGGGATAGTCTCTGCCCGACGGGTTCTGAATCCTCTGATTGATGCTAGGGTGCTCGTACAGACTGACGATGAGGTGCGCCGGCTTCCCGATCCCCCTCAAGTACTCGGCCGTGTTCAGCTTGTGGGCAATGAGCACGGCCTCCGTGCCTGATCGCCGGTACTGGATGTGAAGCTTCTTCAACAAAGCCTCCGCTTTATCACGTGCTTCATCCTTAAAAAAAAAAGCCAAGCAAAAAGGAACGTTTGCTTTCAAAATCTCCAGTGAGGCTCAGGATCCGTCCTCATCCATCAAGGGAGGGCCCTGCCTCAGCAACACCGTTAAGTACCCTGCACAAAGGCCTCACCCATCCCCGTCTCCGTTTCGGGCACCCGGCCCTCGCACACCCGAGAAAGTCTTTCATGGGGCAGGCGGAGAAGGTACGCCTGGTGAGCACACGTTACACGAACAGGAGGGGGAGCCTTCCCTCTTCCAGCCAGCACACACCTTGGGGGGGATGTTCTGTAGCCATCTCTCAGCTAGATACAGGCAGAATTTCAAACTGGACATCTTGAAGGAACCTAAAAAGACAGAGATTGAGAAGAAAATCTTAATCCTTTCAAGACAACCTATTTCAGTCAAGTTAGCAAGTTTTTTTTTAATTATAAAAATGCATACTCATAGTAAAGGGCAATTTAAACAGGAAAGAACAATGCTAACTAGAAAGTAAATCCACAGGCCCCTTCTTCAGCTTCTATTCCTGCTCCCTAGTGTCTGAAACTCCGCCAGAAGCTTTGCTTGTGCGTGCACGCACACATGTTAACCTGGACGGGGTAAGGTCACACATGTAGTACCATTTTCTGTTCCCACTTAATGCATATCTTGAACATCTTTCCAAATCAACTACATAGTATTCTGCTCTCTGAATATGCTATTGTTTCAATGAACAATGAACATTTAAAAAAATAGTTATTTTCAACTTTTGTTACAACAAAAACCACGGTAACGAGCGGCTGTGTTTGTGTGCCTGTTTGATCACGTGACACTCTCGTCGTTGCAAGTATGACAGGACACTGGGAAGTGAGCTTCGATTCACCTTCCCACTGCCCGGGAGGGGCCCCACCCCAACGCCCTGGGCAAGTGGCCAGGCGTCTGGCCCACCTGACGGGGCCGTTTCAGCGTCCAGCAGTCAAACAGGTGAGGAGGGCAGCACAGGCCTTTTGGAACCACCATGCTCCTCTCCTCAAAGCTACAAAAGTGTACGCGCCTCGTTCAGAAGAGCAGCCCAGTTGCCCGGGGAGACTCGTACCTTCCGGGATGTCCTGGGCGAGGCTGATGGCGATGGCGACGGCCCACTCGGGGTTCACGATGGACAGTAAGTAGGACTCGATGGTCTGAGTGATCTTGTAGATTTCCTTGTTGATCAGCGTGGAGGACTTCGCTTGGGGCAACTTCATTAGCTTGGGCTTCAGTTTTTTTTCAAAGACGTGCTTGGCTGTAGACACGTACAGAGTGTCTAAAGAGAACTTGGAAAAGGGGAAAAGAAACCTGAGGCTGATGGATGCCCCCCTGCAGGGGTTCTCCGTGAAAGTAGCATGACATCCTCCGCCCGGGATCCAAACTCTAAATTACAGGACGAAGGAACGCCTGACGGTGTTTTAATCGCTCACCTTCATTAGTTTAGAAATCAAGAGCAGCGTCGGGAAGGACTCCTCACTGAGTTCCATAGCTGGAAAGGAGACAAGGACAGTGTGATTGGCTTAAGAAAAATTTGGCTCTTCAGTAAAATCTGTAAGAAGTTAAAGAACATACAGAGAATTTTCCAGAAGTTCTGTGCTGTGCCAAAAAATATTAGGTGGAAGGGCAGCCGTGTGTGGGCAGCCGATGGCAAAGTGATCACATGCTCCAACATGTACTGATATTCTAGGTCCACCGGAGGGGAAATTCTCCTGTACGACTTCAAATGCTGTAGAAGACTCAGTGCCTGTGTTAAAAGGAAAGATATTTTCCTTTGAAATTAAATTAACCCTAAGTGTTTGAAAATCATCTGAC
This sequence comes from Sturnira hondurensis, assembly GCF_014824575.4. Lineage (NCBI taxonomy): Eukaryota > Metazoa > Chordata > Mammalia > Chiroptera > Phyllostomidae > Sturnira > Sturnira hondurensis. The sequence goes on from NW_028080037.1 coordinate 3,384,111, forward strand.
TCTACACCATCACAGGTCTCCACGTCTGAGACAGTACTGGTTTCTTCAAGATGATCAAAACTTTTAGTTTTATTTTTAGTGCTATTTTTTCTAAACCAGCGATTTTCAACTGGTATGCTGTGAGAATTAAAAAAAAAAAAGTTTTATTGTTGCCCTGGCTGGTGTGGCTCAGTGGATTGAGCACGGGCCTGCGAACCACACGATCGCGGTTCGATTCCCAGTTAGGGCACATGCCTGGGTTGCAGGCCAGTTCCCAGCAGGGGACTCACGAGAGGCAACCATACATTGATGTTTTTCTCCTTCTCTCCTTCCTTTCCTCTCTAAAGATAAATACATAACATCTTAAAAAAACCCCAAAACTGTTTTGTTTATTTATTTTTAGAGGGAGAGGGAGGGAGGAAGAAAGAGAGGGAGAGAAACTTTGATGTGTTGCCTCTTGCCCACCCTCAACTGGGGGCCTGGCCTGCAGCACAGACATGTGCCCTGACTGGGAATTGACCCAGTGACCTTCACCGGCTGGCGACCGATCCGCTGAGCCACACAAGCTAGGGCGCCACGAGAACTGTTAAAACACATAGCACCTGACTATTTAGTCAGGGGCACTGACTTCTTATCCCTTAGACTGTTAAAATAAAAAAAATGAAAACAGCCAACACAACCATAACCATCTGGTGTGAATGAGTCAAAACTGTACCTATTTTTGCTGTCAGATGGGCAAAAAATCTAATACATTTTGGGGGGCACTGCTGAGTTTTGGGAGTTAGTTTATGTGTACCATGGTTGTGACAAGGTTGAAAGTCGAGTAACTGGCACGGTCACAGAACGAGCTGTACCGGGTGTAACTTACAGGAGCCTGCTGTTGGGGAAGTTTTGTAAACAAGAGTCAGGCGGTTCACTGTGCTCTCTCCGAATAGTCGGAGAGAAAGCTCCAAATTGCTTGATTTTATTTTATTTTTAACGCTCTTCAATGAAATTTATTGGGCTGACGTTGGTTAATAAGGTCATCCAGGGTTCAAGTGTACATTCCTGTGATACTGACCTGTGCACTGCACGGTGAGCCCCCTGCCCGCAGCCAAACCGCCTCCCACCGCTGCATCTCGGGCCCCTTCACCCTGCATTTCCCTTTAAATGCAGGGGCCGCAGACCTACATCAACCCTCCATGTCCCCCGCTCCACTTCAGCTTCTAGCTTGTATTTTTCAGGCTTGTATAAAAAGCCTTTTGAACAAACCCATTTTAATTTTTAAAATCTGATTTAAAAAGAAGATATAGTAGCTACTATGACCAAAACCCAGAAGAAACCAAGAAGTCACTGAAAGCACTGAAATGGAATTGAGTGGGTCCCAGACCCACCTATCACCAGAGGAAGCGGAAGCAAGCCTGGGTACCACGTGCAGATAGAAATACACAAATTTTCTCCCAGCTGACAGACAACTTTGCCTGACTTTTTCCAAATCAGTCTGTTAATGACTTTGTACACTTCAACATAAATTGCCTCAGTAGAGCAAAACTTGGATGAAGATAAATGATAAAATACAGGAGCATGAATAATCTTTTTACCTGTTATTCCTTTTAAAGAAAAGGAACTGGAATAAAATGTGGAGTTTCGAGGGAGTTCAGAGGACAGTCCAGAGAGACACACGGGTAACTAATTTTTTTACAGATCCAAATAAAAAAAAAGGAAATTAAAAGTATATTTGTCATACCTGATTGATGTTAATATTGGTTATTTTTTCATCAGCTCTTTCGATAACTTTCAGGACAATTTCGACCATTTCATAGTCATAGGGGTTCAACTGTGTAAAAACAAAAGAACACCAAAACTTGGAAAGACATCGCCAGCTGTCACATGGTTTTGTTCCGTGACGCTCATCGGTACAGAGATCGCAAACACACAACCTCAGCGCACTGCAAGTTAGGTTAGATTATTCTTTTAAAAACGAGCATTTTCTCATTTCTAAAGGGTTTATTCTACTGGGATAAACATAAATGCTTTAAAATGTCTCAAAAGTCATTAAAAAAAAGCTGAATAAGGCAATATTGTTTTACTAAAGAAAGAGGTTCCTGCTCTACTAAAACTCTAAAAAGATATATATTAAAATTTCCTAATTTTGTAAGATTTTAAAATTAAAATTCTATTTCTCCCATTATGGTGGGAAAATTAGAATACGAACAACTGGCCTGTTCTTAGAATGACAGAACTAAGTGTGGCCCTGAAGCAGATTTCTGAAAGGGTCCCGTTCTGGCGCTAACCACACACTAAGGTGAAGAAGTAGCCGGGAGGCCTCTATGCATTTATAAAAAGAAAGAAAGTATTCTCTTTGTTCTTTGTTTCTGCTCACATGTCATTTTTTTTCCATTTTTAAAATGCCAGCCAAAGTCACATGAATCAGAACACTGGATAAAGTGGAAAGATGATCTCTAGTGGTACTTAGAATTTTGAGCAAAAATTATATGGTTTTTTTTTGCCCTGGCTGGTGTAGCTCAGTGGACTGAGCACGGGCCTGAGAACCAAAGGATCGGGGTTCGATTCCCAGTCCGGGCACATGCCTGGGTGGCAGGCCAGTTCCCAGCAGGGGACACACGAGAGGCAACCATACACTGATATTTCTCTCCCTCTCTCCTTCCCTTCCCCTCTAAAAGATTTTTAAAAATTATATGTAATTTTTTGCTGAATTACAGGCAAAATATAAAACTGAAGTATTTCTTATAGTCTTAAAATCTTATTTCCCCTTCCATCTAACTTCATTCTCCCACCAAACTACCCCCTTGACCTAAGAGTTCCAATTCTCAGCTCTCCTAACCAAGAAATAAGTAAATAAATATAACAAATAAGATGGCAAGTATTTACACACGAAGATATCCATAGTAACAAAATTTACCATTTAAATGCTCATCCACAAAGACCTGGTAAAAGAGGGTAGGTTTCATCCATGTTGTGGAATAATAACATATGTACGTGTAAAAAATGAGGTCGATGGCTATTTACTGACACATAATAACAATATATTAAGTGAAAAAAAGACAGCAACAGGCCAGTATGTTTAGTGTAAGATATTCACCAAACTATTAACTATGGGAGTTTTTATCTATGGGAGTGGGGTTAAATATCTTCACTTTAAAAAAAGTTGATTTTATATATATACAGATAGAGACAGACAGACAGACATCAATTTTTGCTGTCCCACTTCCTGGTGCAGTCATCGGGTGAGTCTTCTATGTGCCCTGACGGGGACTGAACCTGCAACCCTGGCGTGTTGGGACCACGCTCTGACCAACTGAGCTACCTGGCCAGGGCCTCCACCTTCTCATTTATACCTTTCTAGTTTATTTTGTCCATTTTTAAAAATCTAAAAAAGAGACTACTTCTATTTTTAAAAAAGACAAAAATCTTCTGTATTAAGCTGTATCAAAAATACGGAAATCTAAAATTATTTCAAAATTAAACGTCTGTAGAAAGTGTAGGGCTTCCACTTCCAATCTGTTCCTATGGGTCGGATGATGAAAGTGCAGGAGGGGCACTTAAAGGACCTGCCAAGCCCCGTCGCCCCGCGCCCACCTTATGCAGGATGCCGCTGAGGCTGATGACCAGCTCCCTGGTGCTCGTCAGCAGGGGCACCATGTGCAGGGCCTTGGCCAGGAGCTGGGAGTGCGGCTGCTGGGCCGCGCCCGGGCCCGCGTCGCCCTGGCCGGCGCTCGTGCTGTGCAGCAGGGTCTCCACGAACAGCTGCAGGGCCGCGTCGCAGTTCAGCTGGAAGGTGCTAAGAGAAGCGCTCGGTCACACCCCAACCCCCCAAACGCCTGCGTCTCCGCACGAGATTTCTCACAGAAGACCCAGGTCCACGCTCCCGTCACTGAAATCTAACCCCTCCACTGTCCGGTCTTGTGGTCCCATAATCTACCTGTCATCAGGGTTAACTGTAGCCTTTAAAACAATCAGGTATTGCTGGGGGTGGGGAGGGCTGGATAAGAGTGGGAAGAAGGGACTAGACAAAGAGCGTGTATGAATGACCCACGGACATGGACAGCGGTGTGGGGACTGACTGTGGGAGCGGGGGGCAGGACGGGTGAAGGAGGACAAAGGGAGAAAAATTGGACAACTGTAAACAACAATAAATAAGTGATTTAAAAACATAAAAAATAAATATACATAAAAAACAGGTATTAATCTTGTTCATCCTGCCCCCTGGGAGCCTGTGGCCCTGCTGGCCCCAGGACCCCTGAAACGACCCGCACATGCGGAAGGCGGCGGGCCAAGGCCAAAGCCAGCTGTGAGCAAGGTCTCCAGAACCAGAGTGAGCACAGGGCTCTTCTCGAAACTGAAGGTGTTTATGCTCGAGATGAAACTGAATTCTGTCTAGGCAAGAGGTGTGCTTACCTGTGCAAAGCAAGACAATGCATGACGCCTGGTGGCAAACTGAACAAAACTAGGGCAAAAACTAGGTCTCACTGCTCAGAAGAATCTTCCCAAACTTCCCTGATCATGGGAACCCCCTGAAGCGCCTATGCAGGCTCCGACTCCCGGGCCGCAGCCCCCGCCTGCTGGGATAACCTCAGGGAGGGGCCCAGGACTCAGCGTTTTTCATCACGTGCCCTGGGCCCGGGAGGGAAGTGTGGGAAACACTGACCGGTGAATGAAAATGGCAATACCTGAAGAGGTCTTAATCTGGTTCTGGATTTATACTCAGTTCTGGGGTGAGCAAAAGACGACACGCCAGATCTGTGGGCCACATGTCACGGTCACCCTTATCGCTGTGTTCTCGAGGTCAGGGTCGCCTCAGTTTGCTAGGCTAACGGCAAAAGCAGCATTACAGTGTAGAGAATTACCTGCAATACTCCAGAATGAGGCTTGTGTCCATATCTGCATTCTCCACAAGAGCTTTAATGAGGTCTTTCTTGGTGAGAAAATGTTGCCTGAAAACCGGCTGAAAAGAAATCTAGGAATAAAAGCAAAACAGAACACTCCACTAAACTGAAGCGTGCAAGAGCGAGGGCACCCTCGTGATGTGCCTTTGCGCTATCCTTTTCTATAGAAAACCATGTTTCTGTCGCTCCTGCAATGTGTTGTTGTTTTTTTTTTACCACCCTGCCCAACTTGACACTGGTCTGAGATCTCAGGTGCACCTGGCAGCGGGCCAGAAACCCCTTAGGCGCGCTGACCCTCCGCTCTGCATTGTCAGTCTGGTTGTTAGCGCGATGAGCCGTCCCGTCAATCGGTTTGGAATAGGAAACCGATTCCAAAACGTACACTGTTCTGGAGTGGCTACATTCCTGGTAGGTCAACTATTTGCAAACTAAATAAAATGTTGTACGTTTCAGTAAAGAAAACAGGATCTTGTTCGTTTTTGCAAAGTGGAAAATAAGGGCCGCTCACTGTCCCTACCAGGAGTTCCTAAAGCCCGGTACACCTGTCCGTACATGTTAACACTGTCTTCGACCAAATCCCAGCAGCACAAGAGTATGAGGCCAAAGGCTAGGCCTGGAATGCTATGAATGTCAGTTCATGCTAGATATACTTTTATAAATGAGAAAGCTAAGCAGATAAAAATGTCAAGACTCTTAATTTCCTTAAAAATACACACAAAAAAGGAAATGAGGCAAAAGGCCCTTTATTTCTTTGAAAGCACCGATGTGTGTACTTCATACACCTGAAGTTTATGCGCTGGTGTATATACAGATACCCACGCATCCTCCCCCCGACAGTGAAGGGCAATGAGACCTTCGCTGTAAACGTGCTAACTGGGTAGACATCAGAATGAATGAAACCTTCGGCACGACAAAGAATACTCACACCCAGTTTACCGAGGCGGATACCCCACAGGGCGTCCGTGCTGAGTTCGCGGAACTTCAGCTCCACTTCTGTCTCCTGATAGAGACCGGCCAGCTGAGAGCCCACCAGAGATATTGCCTAAGAGATGAAAACCAACGATGAAAACCACAGCCTTTCTTTGGGCTGACAGTGTGACGTGTTGTATGTTGCTTTGCACAGTCATCGCTTCCACAATATTTGGGGCATTCAGCTATTGGTGTGATGCCATAAACTCAGCCTGGGTCTCCACCATGAGAAAAGGCCGAATTTTAGTTATCTTGCAAGCAATGTCCCACCTACACAAAGGCAAATTTAAAGCACACACATCAAAGAGAGGTTTTGCAGCTCCTGAACTTGGCCTACAAAAAAGAACAAGCTCACAGGCCTAAGGTTTCAATACACTAGAGTAAGCCTAAGAAGTGAGGTTCAACGGCTGCACACAGATTTTAAGAAATAAAACACACAGCGATTCTTTTGGCTGGGCAAAGCTTGGAGGCCAGGGTGTCGTGGGACAAGCAGAAGCTGGCAGAAACAAACTGACTTAGTGTGACATTGCTCCTGCTAAATCTTTTTTTTTAAGATTTCATTTATTTATTTTTAGAGGGGAAGGAAAGGAGAACGAGAGGGAAACCTCAACTCGTGGTTGCCTTTCATGCATCTCCTACTGGGGACCTGGCCTGCAACCTAGGCATGTGCCCTGACTGGGTACTGAACCAGCGACCCTCTCGTTCACAGGCTGGCGCTCAATCCACGGAGCCACACCGGCCAGGGCTCTTCCCCTAAACCTTTGACACTTCAAGCACTGACGATGTGCTTCCAGGTCATACCAAAATTTTGTCGTAATTCTGCCACGCTTTGTCTACGAGCTTCCAGAGATCGTCGAACACTTCTCTTGGGGGCAGGAGAGTGCAGTAACCCAAGGCCAAATCAAGGTCCACCAGGCGACAATTAAAAACCTGCGGGAAGAGCAGCAGGAGAAGCAAGTTCTTCACAACCCAAACAGAATGCCTGGCCCTGAAGGCTCATCACTACATGGAATTACGGGCCCTACGAAAGAACAAGTGTTGCATGAAATGTTAGCTGTGGGAACATAGTTCAACTCGCTTGCTTAGTTTCAATGTCCTTCATCAATGTTATAAACCGACGGAAAGGAACCATGACCGTTTGTTCCGCGTGGCAAACAGCCCTTCCCTTCCCTCCTGCACGACTCCTGTCTTTCCTTCAGCGCCCCCCGCCACCCTTATGTCACCGAGCCGTCAGAAGCAACTAGAAAGGGGGGGGGGGCAGCTCACCAAGGTCACACTCACTTTGTGCAACAGTGTCGTGGCATTTCCCCTGACAAACGGCACGGCTTTCTCCTTCAGTGCCATGATAACTTGCCTGGATTTAACTAGCGAGGCCTCTCCAAACAGCTTTTAGAAAAGAACAAAAGACACGTCAGGTCCAGTTCCATGCGGCATTCTGAAAGCTTCTGTAAAACATTAAGGGCCTTCAAAAATTCATCATTGTATGTGAAAAGAATGGGCATTTCATCTGTAACAGCAGAAAGCTGGGGCTGGGGGAGGACTGGCCGGAAAGGGCACGGCATCCTGATGCTTGAGCTGGTCTGCACCGTCGAGGCTCCGTCCTGACTGCGGTGCTGGCGACCAGGTGAGTCCATGTGGTGGATACGCTTCAAACAGGTGCATTTTAATGCTGAAAGCTAGACTTCAATAAAGCCAATTTTTAACAATTTTCCTTCGTAAACAGCAACAGAGTGGTAGAAACGAAGGTGATTCCCTGCGGCCAGGTTCAAAAGCAAGTCGTCAACAGGTAGTTTGTCTCCTAGAATCTGTCCACGATGCCCTCAGGTGATAATATAATAATTCGAGCCATGAACCAAACAGCAGACAGAGTCTGGACGTAATGTGGTGCCTGGCCGCCTGCAGCCTGACCCCGGGCCCCTGTTCACCTCCCCGGGGGCGGGTTTCCTCATCTGCCAAGGGGACAGTCTCGCAGCTGCTGTAAAGACCCAGTAGGGAACTCAGCGAGGACCTGGACCACCACCCCAGGCTTAGTGGATGCCTGACAGCCGTTTCCTAACTCGGGCGAATTACCGGGTTCCTCGCCGCAGAGCCAAACGGCAAGACGTAGGCTACGAATTCCCTTGTTTGGCGCTGTTTCTGTATTCCCCCAAAGTGAAGGTATTTGTTCTCAAAACTGTACCTTCTCACTCAGACTGGTGTTCATGAAGTTTGACACCGAGTACTGAAGACAGGTGCCAAATGCACGAACGACGAACCCCAGGGCCAGCTCCCACTGGCTGGATTCCTGGAGGCTCTGAAGCAGGGCAGAGATGGAGTTTATGCTGGGCAAAATGAGGCCGTCTCCTGTGAAACCGTAACAGTATGTGAGTGTTCAGACATCTCTGACCAAAGACAGATCGCATCACTGGAAACTGTTTTCAGGGACAGCGTACCTCGGTAATGTTATCAAAGTTAGTAAACGAGAGAGTTAACATAAGGCTAGATTTAAGCCAGAACATCTCTGAGTTTGCTAGATAAGGAGATGTTTTGAATGTAACTTGCCTGTTTTTGAGTTGCTTAAATCATTCACTGGGAACTTGGAAGACCAAAATTTACGAACAGACTAAAAAAACGTTAAGGCCAGAAAGCCTAATGGCACAGTTTTCTGGCCTTTTGGAACAATAATGATGTAATGGTAATAACTCAGGACACTGAGAACACTAAGCCAGATTCACACTCAGAATTTTCAGAATTTCTGTACGGTATGTTTACCATGGCGTACACTTCTGATGTCAAATACCTTCACTAATGGAGCAGTAGGGTAAACTCGTAAAGTCCAGGGGAAGCCTCTTGTTTTCTACAAAAGAGAATAAATAAGTACACTAAATCAAATCACTCCTTCACGGAGCACACCTCTGCGTCTCCCAGACGGTCTCACGTGCCCGGCTTCTCCTGCCGAGCATGGTGCCGGGGGGGCACCCACGTTACTGTGTGTAGTTCTGGCTCCCAACCCCCGCAGCTTAAACTTACGTACACAAAGCAGAGACACAGAGAAAGTAACGACACGAAAGAGACTCACCAGCTGGAGGGACGAGGGACGAGATCAGCTCGTAGATGACGGGGAGCACCATGTGCGATTCGAGGACGATCCCGTCCTCACTGAAGAAGTCGCTGTATGACCACTCTTCGTAGGGGTCTTTGTGAGTTCCAAACGAAGCCTAAGACCAAGCCACATGGGAAAGGGGCTCATAAGTGGATCCCAAACACACGAAATGACCTTCCCTGAGCAGAACCCAGAACCAGAGGCGTTCAAGGGTGGAGCACCGTTCTGGCGGTCAAATGCAACTGTGTGGTCTGTTTGTTCTGGTCGATGGCTTAGCAGACTGCCACTGCAAATGCCACTGGCACTCTAAGACAGGGACACTGTCCACAGAGGCTGTTNGAAGCCTAAGACCAAGCCACATGGGAAAGGGGCTCATAAGTGGATCCCAAACACACCAAATGACCTTCCCCGAGCAGAACCCAGAACCAGAGGCGTTCAAGGGTGGAGCACCGTTCTGGCGGTCAAATGCAACTGTGTGGTCTGTTTGTTCTGGTCGATGGCTTAGCAGACTGCCACTGCAAATGCCACTGGCACTCTAAGACAGGGACACTGTCCACAGAGGCTGTTTGTAGCCCGGTGTTTCGTAAGACTGTGCAGATGAAAGCCAATAAATGCGACTGGGAGAGACCTGGTCTCATGCCCACTGGGATGGAACAAGAAAACACACGGGATGCAGTCAGTGTGTGTGTAAACTACGCAAGTGATTCCAACGCCATGCACAGCGGGTCATCAGGGCTTTTGCAGAGGGAAGAGAAATTCGCAAGCAGCTCACTTTCATCAGAATCCCGTCGTCACCCATTTGGCACTGCCTGCAAAGCTCTACGGCCATGAGAGTGTATTTGCACAGTTCTAACGCGTCTGGTAAGAAGTCTGAAAGAAAATGGAGAAAAATCACTGATCTAATACTTCGTCTGTTTAAAATAATACTGCAAATAATCTTCTAAAAATTCCCATTCAAAATTCTAAGGAAGGTCACCAAGTAGAGAGGGAGGTTTCCACATCGCCCTAAGAAACACAGGCCAGGTGTTTTCTAAAGCGTGGCTGGAAAGGGAGCCCAGGGGTGGGGAGGTGAGGAATGCCACAACCCTGCGAAGGCAGCCATCATCAACGGTCCGAAATGACATCGTTGCTGTTTGGAAATATGTTAGAACAACAATCCCTACAGAAAATGGATTATAATTGTGCCTTTGTAAAATGGAGATCCACCCTCTTCTCTCCTTAACTGCAATCCTAACTGCAAAGGGCCAGCATCTGGGAGACGAATATGCCATGAACAGAGGAGGTCACACCCCATGTGTTACAAATCTTGTCACCTGGACTGCAGATGGTGGCAGCTTGGCAGGCAAGAGCGTGTACTTCGGAAGGAAGATTTAGTCCCACAGGCGTTGTCATCGGAACGTCATTCGCCAACATGTGGCAGAGCTTCCGACACACCAGGAACAGCAGCCGCCCGGTGTCAGCGTTGCAGTGGTACCTACACAGGGCTCTTTGGGAGGAAGGAAGCATCGTGAGTTAGAGAACTTGAACTGAGAGCATTTGCCTTTCTTAGGTAAATACGCCACCACCGACAACCTCTGAAATGGCTTCATGGTCTACAGTGTGCTTCCCTTTTCACCTTACCCGGGACACCCTCTCCCGGCGGAGCCAGGGGGACCTCCGCCTGGTGGTGAGGTTGCCTACCTACACAGCATCGGTCACTTCTCGTCAGCGCTTCCACTTTCTGACCCAGAGTCCCAACAGGCTCTCAGGGCGAGGGACCAAGAGTCACCTCCGTGGAACTGCAAGTGTCCCTGGCCCCACCCTCACCACCACAGAAGCAAACAGGGCCCTTCCCGAGGGGCTGTGGGATGCAGAGAGCCACAGCGTACCTGCATTTTTTCAGCGCCGTCCCCACGCTCCCGTCGTTGAGGGCCCTCCAGGTCAGCTCGGCCTCCAGCTCCTGCTCGGACACCTGCAGGGCCAACGCCTGGCGGTGCAGCCTGGACTCGGTGCTCGGGCCCCTGTCCTTGGCAGCCGCTGGCCCTGCGGAGCTCTTGGGTTTGCGCTCCGCCTGGGCAGCTTCTTGGGCTTTGATGTGCTGTTCCCGGAGCTCCGCTACCAGGGCCCGGTCGCTGTAATCTCCAAACGAAAGAAATACCTCGAAGTTCTCCTGTCGCAAGAAAACCCAGACAAGCCCCGAGTCTATCTAGTTCGTCCACTGTGACATTGGGATGTCTCCAACCTCTCTCTTCCCTCCCCCCGAAGACAACCCAGGTACAAATGAAAGATTTAAGATGTCACGTAAATGTCTAAGTATGGTGCCGTATACTTGAAACTAATATTAAATGCCCAATGTAATTCAAAAATTAAAAGGAAAAAGACTTCATTGTTCAAGTTGTGAAAGTAACAATATTGTAACAAGTTTGGGAAATGTCACTTTAACCTGGGGTGTTTCAGCGCTACTGACGGCATTTTGGGCCAGAACTGCGGGCAGGCTGAGTAGGAGGAGGAAAGGATTAAGCACTAGATTTGGGCGATTTGACCCTGGTGGCCTTGCTCATTTCTACCAGAACTCCTGGTTGGCTGCCGACTCTAGACCTAAAGTACTCCCACGGAAGCCCAGGGGGGACACAGAGGTGGAGGGAGTGAGGCAGACCTTTCGGTCCGATGCCACACTTTTTCAAGTTTCTTAACCTTGCCGAGGAGTTCGCTGTGGGAGAGACGGCCGCTGCCTTACACATGGCAGCGGGCACCCCTGACCTCCACCTGCCAGATCTGGCGCCCTAAGTATCCCATAAACAGCAGTCAGATAAACACACATGGCTTTGCCTCGATCGAAACCACGGCTTTACAGTGTCTAAGGCTTAAGAACAAGAGGAGGTTAACGTGCGCTGACCCCACCCCCGCTGCTCTTCCCGGGGACGTGGCCGTCTCACACGGCGGGTCCCAGACTCCCTGGTGCAGCGCACCTTCACGCTCTGAAAATACCGAGGACCCCAAACCTGTTTGTTTTGGGGATAGCTATCAATATTTACCATATTAGAAATTAAACAGAAAACTTGAAAACAAAAAGGGCTGTAACAGCACGCATCCCATCTGCCTTCAGAGTGATGACGCTATCACATCACGCAGCCCGTGGATGGAAAACCCAAACAACTGCTTATTGCTGTCAATACAGTTCACGTCCTGGACACCCTGAGAGGGCCTCAGGAACCCTACTACGCCACGGGCTGAAATACCGGCCCAGTGAACCGAAGTAAATGAGCCCTTCTTTCATTTGAGAGTTAAATCTGCCAGCCTTAATTTTAGGTTTTCACAAAAAGATCTTCAAAGCTACCTAATTTTCTATTTGCTGAAACTTATCCCCTAACTCTGTAAGTCCTTCTATGTATAGAATCTTTTACATTAGGGAAGGACTTTGAGCCATAATAAAATGAATTACTTTCAAATCTCAAACCTCAGGGCAGTTAATCAAGTCAAATCAAACTATCTGAAAAACTATGCAGAAAAATAACAGTATGAAGCGGTAGACAGCAATCGTTCGGGTCAGTGCCTACGGACAATCCACTGCTTTTGACAGCATCTGAGGACACCGTGGGCCCCGTTTTCCCACATGTGTAGGAGAATAACGCTACTCGCTGCTGTGAGCTGTTGGGACCATTACGCAGCACCCTCAACGCCTGGCACACGGTGAGCACGGAGTAAATGACGGCTATTGCTGGCCATTGTTGAGGGCCCTGTGAGTCAAACTAACAATCTATAAGAATAACTTACATTAAGACATTTTTAAAGCATAAACCAGAGCACAATTAAAAAAGAGCGAGCCGTTCCTTACAAGATGAACACTGAATCACCGTGGGGCTCGGCAGGTCCCCTGTAGAACCTGCACATCCGTTTTCAGGGCAGCATTACGCACGAGGGCCAAAAAGTGGAAACAAGCCAAGTTTTCCCCAATGCCCATCAACAGGTAAATAAAGTCTGGCGTACGCACACAGTGGAATATTACTCGGCCAGAAAAAGGAATGGAGTTCTAGCCAAGCTACGGCATGGATGAACCTTGAAAACATCACACTAAGTAAAAACATCCGGGGATGGGAGGACAAACGCTGTGTGACTCCACTTACATGAAATACACAGGACAGTGTAACTCACAGGGACAAAGAGTAGATTGGCGGTTACCAGGAATGGCGGGAAGAGAGGGAGAGGGGGGTCCCGGCTCAGCAGGCACAGGGCTCCTGCCCCAGGCGACTCATTAGAAGCAGATGGCGGGGATGGTGGGGACTGGACAAGATTGTCAATGTAATTAATACCACTGAGCTGCACACTGGAAAATGACCAAAACGGCAACCTTTACATTGCATGTATTTTGCCATAATTTAAAAAACAATTGATGCAATATACTCCCAAACCATTGCATTAGATACTTTAGAGGGATGAAATGTATGGTATGTGAATCCTATCTCGATAAACCTGTTTTTAATAAGAGAAGGAGAAGGAGAGCCAGTGTGTCTAAAGTCTCTGAAGGCTGGCGCAGAAAAGTTCGAGCCGGAGGACGGCCAACTGCGGTGAGAGCACCCGTTAGTCGAGCAGCACTGCTCGGCAAGGCTGCACAGCTTTACCTGCAGACTGGCAACGGTTTTAAATTGATTCAGGATTTCTTCACACTCATTCTTCTTCTGCAGATTGTCTGTAATCAAAATTTTTAGTTATAGGAAACATCCAAATCCCCACATTATCAGAATTTATAAAAGCTAAAATTTTAATTAGCATTGGTTTTCTTCTCTCAGTTCTTCAGTAGCTCTGTTGAGATGCTGATCAGACAATTCAGATGCAAAAAGAAATCTAACTTAATTACTCTTTCAGAAAGTACAAAAGAGAGGTTTATGGTGTGCAAGAGAACTGGCAATTTTTCTTTTTGTTTTGTTTTGTTTTACATATATATATATTTTTAAATTTAATTATTGTTCAAGTATAGTTTTCTGTCTTTTACTCCCATCCCAAGGCAATTTTTCTGAAATAAATCATAGCTCTTCTTTTCTTCCCAAGTTATTTCATTAATCTTTTTTTTTAAGTTCAAGGTTAAGTGGGTTTTGTTTCCCGATCATAACCAAAGGATAAGGAGAAAGATGAACACTAAATGCCAAGCACCCAAAAATCCGGCCCAGCTTGAACTAGCTCACTGAGGCGTACATGCCCATGGGAAGTCGATTTTAGACGCATCTATTCTCATGCTACAGACGGAAGGAATAAGGCCAGGAAGACTTTTCATGAAGACAGATGGGTGGGAACAAGAAAAGCCACCAGAGCCAGAAAAGCCACTGGTGAGGACAAGAGCGGGCGCTGAGGCTTCCTTCCGAAAAGGGCAAACTCCGCAGCCGAGCCGCGGCGAGTGGACAGAGGCGGACACTACCTTTCTGGAGGCTGCGCAGTATTTTAAGGATGTCTACTGATGTCTTCACTACGGACTTCCTCCAGGCCTTGTCCTGAAACAAAACACGCGGAATGAAACCCACTGCCTTACTCGCCGCTTTGGTAGCACATACACCTAACACAGGAAAACGAAGGGATCGGGAAAAACCGTAAAAACTGAAAAACTGAGAGGTCTGTGTTACTGGGTTTGGGGAACCAAGAAATGGGTCTGAATCGAACTATAGATAATCCAAGTATAAAAATCACCGGCGCGAATGCTTGGACGTACGATTTGGAAATACCACAGGATGTGCGCCTTTCGGCTACCAGACACTTGGGCTCTTGTTGGTCTGTTTGGTGTTTTAATCGTTTTTGTTTATTACCCAGAAAAACACTTGGAGAAGCTCTCTGGAAAAGTTAAAAAAACTGAGCTTGTTTAACCTAGAGAACTGAAGTCAAATCATTATCTTCAGGACTGAAAAACAGTTTTAAAAAAGAGAGAAGAAAAATCAAACAGGGAAAAGCTATACTGAAAGAACGTGATGGCGTTACGGGCCAGACGCACCCAGAAAACCCTTCCTACGGGACGCAGCGCAGGGACGCAGCGCAGGCCGGTGGGTCGGGGTCCCAACTCCCGCGCCAGTTCGACGTGGGGCTCTGCCACTTTCTAACAACCCTGGGACGGGCATTTTTGTAAAAACTTTAGTTCCTGAACTTAATCTGCAAGAACGTACTTCCCAGCTAAGAGAAAGTGGACAATTCGTTTGCAGTATTTAACCTAATGCTCACTGCCTGATAATAAGACCATAATAAATATTAGATGTTAAGAAAAAGTAAAAAATGTAAACCTCATTTCCCTAAAGTAAAGAAACTACGGAAGTGGACTGCCGAGACAGGTTGGGAGGTACTCCTCTCCAAAGCTTTAAAAACCTACGTATTTGTTTCCTTATCGCTGTAAAGAAGTAAACTAACTCTCTTGAGACCGTTTCTAAGTTTCAGGGTTCCGAGACAATTTAGAGTCACGCTGTTTCTGGGGCCGACTTTACTAATTTGATAGTGATGACTGCATCCCATGCAATGTAGAACACTGTACAGCGAGGCACCATGGAGAACTCCTTAGGCACAACTTCAATGAATCCTTCTGGTCTGCAGATCCCAGCTCACGCAGGGTGGGCTCAGCCGCTACTCCAAAGCAGCCACCCTCGGCTTTCCTCCGCACGGCACACCGACGCCACAGAGGTGTCTACGTGAGGCCCGGCCGGCAGTGGGAAAAGCGGATGTTCGGACTGGCAGGGCTTCTTTTCTATCCCACTGCCTTACTCTCTACAAAAGCTGGATTCACCTACATTGTACTCAGTGGGAATCTTACCTCTTTCGAATTCTCCGGCTCTTCCTGCAATGCCAGTCGTGCCCACGTAGTGACTCTCTCCGCGGTCTTCTTCGCTTCGGCCGGAGGCAGAGACCTCAGTAAGAGGACGCCGTCCTCACCCTGTACCGGTGTGGGGAGGAAGGAAAACAGCTGGTTCCTTTGTGCAAACAATGGTTTGGACTCACCTCTCTCCCTTCTGCTGAAAGATAACCAGATATCTGGGAAACCAGATTCCGGTAAGATAAAAATAAGAAAATTCTGTGGATTACAGCAAACGAAGAATTTAAATTAAAACACCACTCTCCATACTTTGCAATTCTATGGTTGTAGAACTACGGGGGGCGGGGTGGGAACATGTAAGAATACAAAAAAGTCCGCACCCTATTCTGGAGTCAAAGGGTTCCACAGAAATCATAAACAGGAATCTGAGTTTGTATGTGCCGACGAGTTCGAAAACCCATTAGCTAGTCACAAAATGCTGCTCAAGAACCTGAACATATGAAAAACACTCAAAGTTTTTTACCTTGGTCCAACTTCAACTGGTGTGCATCTGTTTGGATAATTTGACTTTTTTTTTTTTTGAGTTTTTAAGGATCTCGCTAACAAAGACAGCACAGGAAAGAAAGGACCACACGAAGCGTGCGCACCTGCTCTCTGTCGATCAGGTCAATGACCCTCAGACTGTAGATTTCGTCGTCAGACAGCAGGTACGCTCGGGCCACCCTCAGGGCGTCTTCCAGGGATGATGGGAGGTCTTGTTTGAGGATGTACCGCACCACCCTCTGAAACAGAGACAACGCGTGCGCGTCGCTATTATCCGACCTGGAGAGAACCCGGAAACCATTTGTTCACACGGCACAGCACTCTTTAAAGTAAATAAGGCAGCGACAAAAGTAAGCTGTGTCAAACACGTTAGAAAATAAAATACGCTCAGAATTTTATGCCAGTGCTGCCCGACTTCTTTTCCCTCCAGCTTCACCGCAGTGTCAGTGGCAGATACACACTGCGCACGTGTAAGGTGCGTGATGTGGCCGTCTGATACACTCCTGTAGTTTCTTACCTTCTGTGGTCCTCTCGGCTCTAACAAATGACCAAGCACCCTATGAACATTCTGCTGAACAAAGGGGAAGTAGTGGAGAGCCTAGCTCTATTACCTTTAGGAGTGTGAAATTCCCCTTACATTTCCCATGCTGCCTTAGAAATGGAACGAAGAGGTTAGAAGACTTTTCACTGTACTTACCATTATTTCCTTGTTCAAGAGGTTCACCTCCCTTATTCCATAGCCTCGTAAAAGCTTTTTCATCTCCATTAGCTTGTAACTCTCCTGTAACAACTTGACTCTAAAAGTAAATTTATTGGTGTTAACACGGATTACCTTTTTCATGAAACACCAAGAGACTCGGTAAAGGACAGAAAACCAAATCGCATGCGCGCACGCGTGGTTTGCCCGACGCCCACTGAGGTGTCTGGCCGCCGTCTTACTTGGGGTGCTCCATCTCCAAGTGCTGCTTCACCAGCTGCTCCACGGCCGCGCTCCAGGGCACCACGGCCGCGTACATTATCTTCAGCACGGCGTCAAAGATGAGCTGCAACGACGCATACAGGACAGTGAGCGGCCCTCGGAGTTACATGCGTGCAAGTTCACGGTGCCGCCTCACCTGCGGCAGGCATCTTACACTTGCTGTCTGGTAGCTGGAGATCTGATCTTCTGACCGCAAAGGCATGTATTTCTCCCAATTTCCACACACAAAGGGTAATTTTAGTATTCAGAAAAATTTAAAAAACTATTTTCTTTGCTGAAAGTTAAGTCATATAACCCTATTTCTTTCTACAGCCTATGTTTAAAACCATTTTCCATGATTTTTTAATTCATATTTTATAACAGTGCCTAATAAAAGTGGAAGTCAAAATAAAGGCATATCGTAGTGAACTTTTAAAATGTTCCTGTGTTTGTAAAACCATAGAAAAGCCTAGAAGTATATGCATACAGCTGTCTATGGTGGTTCTTCTGGGGGTGGGATTAAGAAAACTTTCACAATGATAGAAAATAAAATTATGGGTGGTTTTAAATTGTTTTTAATTCCTTTTGTCACACTACATAAATTCTTCTCAACAAATGTATGTTGCTTTTGTGATCAGAAAACAAGAGGCGATGCTGAAAAGGGAAAGCTCTACCGTCACCGTGTGCTCACACCCGTGCCCGACACGCGGTCGCCGTGCACTCACATCTGTGTCTGAGAGGCAGCCTATGACTGCCATGGCTTTTGCTTCCCACGCCGTTTCAAAGAGTGATGTGGACTTGGAGCTACATCTCTTCAGAAGATCCTAACGAGGGACAAGCACATATACGCTTTAAGTTTAAAACTCTCACTAAAATGAGGCCCTGGCTGGTGTAGCTCAGTGGATTGAGCACGGGCCTGCGAACCAGATGATCGCGGTTCGATTCCCAGTCAGGGCACATTCCTGGGTTGCAGGCCAGTTCCTGGCAGGGGCCAGTTCCCAGCAGGGGATGCACAAGAAGCAACCATACATTGATGTTTCTCTTCCTCTCTCTTTCCCTTTCCCTCTAAAGATAAATAAATAAATATTTAAAAAAAAAACAACCTCTCACTAAAATGAAAAAGTGACGCACGCAGACAGACGTGAGTAGCTTTTATGGACGTGTGGAAACCAGTAACTTCTGCTTGGCCATGGATGCTGAACAATGGTTAAAAAACGCAAAACAGCACAAACCTTGGCCTTCAGTTTTACATGGTACAGGAAACTTATGACAAACATTTTTGGAGACTCTATAAACAAGATTATTGCAACTTATCAGTGTCTAGAAAAAATAATTGCTAATACTTATTGAGCTCACGCTCCTGTTATCTCACAAAAGCCATTTGTAGAAAACCCTAATATCAACCTGTTTGGCTCAAGGCTACCAGTCAATCAACAACAGATCTGACTGATCTTTTTTTTTTTTTTAAGATTTTATTCATTTATCTTTAGAGGGGAAGGGAAGGAGAGAGGGAGAGAAATATCACTGTATGGTTGCCTCTCCTGTGTCCCCTGCTGGGAACTGGCCTACAACCCAGGCATGTGCCCTGAGTGGGAATCGAACCACAACCCCTTAGTTCGCAGGCCCGCGCTCAATCCACTGAGCCACACCAGCCAGGACCTAACTGACATCCTTAACCAAAATGGTAAGCTGCACAAATTCTAACAGTAAAGCATCATGTGTTCAATTCTAGGGAGTAACCGTATTTTGCTCTGTATGATGCACACCCATGTTCTTGGCCCGAACTTTTAGAAAAAAAAGCTTTCGTTTAAATATTTTAATTTAATGATTTATATTTAGACAGTTTTTTTATATTACAAAAGGCATTATTTTGCATACGAATATTGTTATTGCTTTCTAGAGTTACACTTGTAACGCAGAAGCACACATAAAAAAATTAGAAACATTTATATAGATACAGAATCAGCTTTACCCATGTATAATGCACATCCTTATTTTTCCCTCAAAAGTTTGGGCAGAAAGCGTGCATTGTACATGGCAAAATACGGTAATTCACTGCAGTAAACGTTGAATACCACCCCGCACGGCGCAGACCAAGAAAAGAGACGAGATGCCAAGGGGAGTCACCTCTATGTAGAGGAGGAGGAGCTCCTCCTCCTGCAGGTCGTGCTCTCTCATGTAAACCCTCACGAACTTCTCCAGGACGGAGGGGACCAGCTCGGGGGCCGACACTTTGTCGAACATCCGGAACACAATGGTGGTCGTATTCTCCTGAGTGCAAAAAAAAAAAGCATAAACGCAAACTCCACTCATCCTGCCTGTGATAAAATACAATGCTGGTCAATCTAAGCTTTCACCTTCTCAAAATCGGAGAGGGCCAATTTGCAGTTGTACTTCCTGTGCAATGTGATCAACTCTCGTAAGTTATTGACCAAAGTCCTTAACTGACAGACCTCCTCCATGTTCTCATAGTCCTTCTGAAACGACAGCGTGGAAGTTGTTAAGGACAGGAAATAAAAGTGTGAGGAGGCAATACACAGAAAGGTCAATTATTTCCCACGGCCACGATTATATACATGAAGAGGAAACTGGCAACATGGGTCTTTAAATATTGCAGAATTTTAACTTAAATTAACAGATCAGAATCTGACAGGAATCTAAAGGAAACTTACTTTCTTAAAAAAAAATAGGAAACCTTGTTAGTGTAGTCTGTTTTTGGAACCCCAACATACTTAGGTGCATAGACGCCACTTGGATGGCCCTCAATGCCCCTCTGTATCTTAAACCTGTAACATTTTCTAAAGTTGTTTATAAGGATCAGAATTCTCAATATTGATAAAAGGCCATTAGCATGGAAAAGACAAAGTAGTGTTTTATACAGCAAGAGGAAAATGCTCTTCTGCAGAAAAATACATCACAGTGATGGATATACAGTGTAATACATATTGATTACATACATCAATACACTGCTTGAAACATAGAAAAATTCCCACTTTATAACAGTATATTACCTATAATCCATAAGTATAATTAATAAGAATCTGCTATATTGGAAAACAGGAGGAAATCTATCATTTTGGGGTTCCAGGAATTTAAGGAAAAAAACACAATTTCATATTGCATATTTAAACCATAAGTAAGGTCATACTCAAGTACTTAATACCCCAGGTTAGGATTACACCGAGGTGTCTCGTGTGTATAAACTGAATTATGGCACACTATCAGATTTTTAAATACAAGAATGTACTTTTTAAAAAATATATAATGAATGCTTGCTAGTTTTTAGAAACTTGAAGGGAAAGAGAAATGAACTTAAGAAATTTAGGAGCCGAACAATAAATTTAGTTTATTAACTCAAATTAACACCAATAATCCCAATCTTAGTTCCCGTTCTAGAATCGCCATTTACTTCAGACAGTCAGAAAGTGCCAGGTTTTTTCCAGTTTGATCTTTTAAAATATTCACTGGTACTTAAGCCATAATGGTTGCTGGCATGTCTAAGGTCTAGTGACCTCAGTCACCAGGAGCAGGTCACTAGTTTAAATGAAGCAGCAAACCTGATGGATACAGCCTTTGAAAATGAACCCCGGTGCACTACTGAATTTTGGTTTTTTAAAGCCATGTGAAAGGCTGCTAATGCAGGCAATTCCAAGCACACGTCCCAGGGCCGTGTTTACATATCATTTCCCTCTTGGTTGGTTTAATGGAGAAAGTCGTAACAGAAACATCAGGAAGAAAAAAGAGCCAATTTTGCTTTCTGTGGATTTTAAAAGTACCTGTCCAATGAAAAGAACAAAAGAATAAAAACAGACGACTTCAGAAGTGCCTATATTTCTAGTGTATGTAGACGAACCTGAACATGAATTGCATGGTTTATTACACAGTTTATTACTAAAAATGCGCTTCCCACATCATACACACCAAGGAAATCCAGTGCCAGGAGGACACCAACCCCAGCTCGTGTGCTTTTTCTGCTATAAAAAACACCTCTGCCAGTTGAAGTCCATTTTCTGGCCAGTTTGCCTTTAAAAAAATTTTACAAATAGTTAAAAATAATGATTTATACCACTGGGAGAGTCTTAAATATTTTTTCAGTGCTAATTATGCATATTACCTTATCAGTTAATTCAAGGTTCCTGGCTGCTTGCTCCAACCATTTTGCAAGAATTTTCTGAAATAGATAAATCATTTAAAAATAAAATACGCAGCCCTGGCTGGTGTAGCTCAGTGGATTGAGCACGGGCCTTCGAACCACACGATTGCGGTTCGATTCCCAGTCAGGGCACATGCCTGGGTTGCAGGCCAGTTCCCAGCAGGGGACTCACGAGAGGCAACCATACACGGATATTTCTCTCCTTCTCTCTTTCCCTTCCCCTCTAAAGATAAATAAGTAAAATCTTTAAAAAAATAAAAATAAAACACCCATGATAATCTTTCAAAAGAGACAGTAAAATGAACTAACCAGTGTTTGTGTGACGTAACGTTCAATGATATGATGGAAAAGATAAGACTGAACCACCAAGGGTGGGAACCCCAAGGCGACTGACCTGTCCGTCTGGTACAACCCTTCTCACAAAGGGGATCACGTCGTTTTTAAGCCACGGACAGAGCTTTTGCAAAGAGACTGGTGTAGAAATTGAGTTGAGCAGGTTCTCAAGCATTTTCACATCAAATTTGCTTTCAAAGTTTGCCTAAAAATCATAGAGTGAGAAATGAAGGTTTATCTGACAAATTTAAAGTGACAGCCTCCCAAAAAAGAAAAACCTCTCAGGAAGCCATTCCAAGAATTGGCTTGCATTTCAATGAGCACTGAAGGCGATTTACTCCGCACAGACGATCTGAGAGCCATGGCTTCCATGAATCTCAGGACAGAACATTCCAAACAACAAATCAGGCGGCAGAGGAACTGCCAGGGAGGGTCCTCCGAGGACAACTTCACTGGAGTTGGTGACACAGGTCCCAGCAACACGTCCACTAACGACATCACACCCAGTTAACTGCTTTTGGGACCTAACTTCAGACGCCAACATTAAGGGGATTCAGAGCAGCAGTTTTTCCTTCACTACAATCTGAACTGCAACAGGAATACCTTCTCCACCAACGCTACATAAAAAAGCCCACCACCCTGGCTGGATAGGTCAGGTGGTTAGAGCATCAACCCCAAACGCCAAGGTTGCAAGTGTGATCCCCAGTCAGGGCACGCGCAAGCAGCAACCAGCCCTGACTGCTGTAGCCCAGTGGATTGAGTGCAGGCCTGCAAACCAAACAACCTCAGTTCGATTCCCAGTCAGGGCACATGCCTGGGTTGCGGGCTGGTTCCCAGCAGGGGACGCATGAGAGGCAACCATACATTGATATTTCTCTCCCTCTCTCCTTCCCTTCCCCTCTAAAGATAAATAAATAAAATCTTTTTTAAAAAGCAACCGATGAATGCATCAATAAGTGGAATAACAAATTGATGCCTGTCCCCACCCCCAACCCCACCCCTCTAAAATCAATAAAACTTAAAAAAAAAAAGCATGAAAGAATGAAAAGCCTATCAATAAATCACTTAACAAAATGTTGCTTTTGAGCTAAGTTTAGACTCTGAATGAGATAAGGTTTCTATTCTATCTTTGTAATATTTCCTCTGAGTTAGTCATCACAGGATAATTTGCTTCGGGACACGTCGTATTTTATCAACCTGAAACTATCCCATTACCCAGTCACACCGGCCACCTTGTTAGCTCCCAGCACTGACTCAGCCGCCTTATCTTAGAGGTTTGCAGCCCCTCAGAGAGAAAGGGAAACGTGTTTACCCGATGTCTGAGCCAGAGGTACTGGGCACAGACAAGGTTTCCTTCCCTCAGCTGCGAAAAAATATCCTTCAGCTCATCGTTGTTGTTCAGAAATTCGATCCAAGAACTGCCGCTGCGAAGTCGGAGGGGGGAAACAAGTGAGTGTGAACGAGAGTTTTCTGTACAAATACTGTCTGTACTCAAAAAAATTCATTTTATATTATCTTGGCGCTCTACCAAGTCAGCACATACACATGCCCTATATTTAAAATGATACATCTGCTTTAAGGACTACACTATTCCACGGCACGGTTCACGGGAATCGACTTGACTAGCCCCCAGAGTCGAACACTTTAGGCCATTTTCAATCTTTTGCTACAACCCCAACGCTGCAATAACCACTTGGTCCTGATTAAAGATCAGAAATAGGTGATGAATACTTCCTTCCTTAAATTGATAAAAAGACAAACACACTAAAAGCCTTTATGATGCTTAAAACAAGCATTTCCATCAATGTCAGGAACAAGAGAAGGATGCCCGGTACCACTGTTACTTACGGCTCTACAAGTACCAGTGCGTAAAATTCAGACAAGGGGGGGAAGGTGGGTAAAATTAGGGTTATTCAAATATGTAATTACGTACTTGGAGAAAACAAGGTCGGTTGAAATATTATGATGAATAATAAAGAAATTCACCCCTGGGCAATGCTCCAGGGTCAGGGAGAGCAGTTGAAGCAGAGAGCCATCACACTGAGACATTAACTGAGAATGATCAATGTTATACCATGCAGGAAATAGCTAACATGCTCAAAATATCCAGAGCAATAAAGTTATTGGTGAAAATGAACACCAACAAAAAAAGAAATTCAAGAAGGTAGATGACTAAAAAGGAATTTTAAAGATTAATACTTTTTCATGTCCTTTTGAAAACATGAGGGAGAAAAGTCCCATGTATAACAACAGAGAGAGAAAAAAGGTACATAAAAACTAAACAAAAAGTGTACACCATCTAGATAGAGACAACTAAAGGGATACCACTCAGGAACATGAAGGATCAGGGAAGGAGAAGAATGACATGTACTGTCCTGAAACAGAAGGATTCGACATTGTAAAGATGCCAGTCCTCCCCAAATTGATGTTAGGTTCATCACATTCCCAATGAAAAAAACCAATCCTTTTAAAAATAAGGTTCTTCAAACTGAGTAAGCTCATTCTGATTCCAGATGTCATACAGAAAAAAAAAAATCTGGGAGGGGCAGGGCTGGGAATACAAGAAAGAAAACTGTACTTGAACAAGAGTTAAATAAAAATTAAAAAAATGTATGCGAGAACAGCCCCCAAATTCTGAAAAGAAAGAAGTACAGTGGGGCCAGTCTAGCAGACGCCGGGGCGTTCCTTGTAAAGCTGCACAAGTTCCAACGACTCGATACTGGGGATCCACAGGAAGACAAGGTCCGAGGATANAAAAAAAGGTAAATAAAAACTAAACAAAAAGTGTACACCATCTAGATAGAGACAACTGAAGGGATACCACTCAGGAACGTACAGGATCAGGGGAGGAGAAGAAAGACATGTACTGTCCTGAAACAGAAGGATTCGACATTGTAGAGATGCCAGTCCTCCCCGAATTGATGTTAGGTTCATCACATTCCCAATGAAAAAAACCAATCCTTTTAAAAATAAGGTTCTTCAAACTGAGTAAGCTCATTCTGATTCCAAATGTCATAAAGAGAAAAAAAAAAATCTCACTGGGGAGGGGCAGGGCTGGGAATACAAGAAAGAAAACTGTAATTGAACAAGAGTTAAATAAAAATAAAAAAAATGTATACGAGAACAGCCCCCAAATTCTGAAAAGAAAGAAGTACAGTGGGGCCAGTCTAGCAGACGCCGGGGCGTTCCTTGTAAAGCTGCACAAGTTCCAACGACTCGATACTGGGGATCCACAGGAAGACAAGGTCCGAGGATACCGTCAGGGTCCAGAGACGGGCTCACACACAGGCGAGCTTTTAGCCCGTGATTAAAAGGACATTTGGACGGGCAGTGAGAGTGCGGATCCTGCGGTGCTAGTACTGGAATAACTGACTGGCCACAGGGGAAATGAGAGCTTCCCTGCAATGTTCATTGATCCCGACAGATGCGCTTGTCTAGGGCCTATCAGTTAAGCTGATCAAATCAGTTTCCAGAAGAATGACTGCAGAGGTACAGGGTACAGGAATTCAAATTCGCATCTCCAACGTATCGGTTCCCACACACGGTGCAGGAAGTGGCTAAAGCTTAGCGGGAACGGTATTTTCCACCCCCAGAAAACCTGGATTCATTCAAAGCAACGCTGAATCTTTTATGATCTTCTAAATCTGAATCTAATTCACAATCTAAAAATTACGAGTGAACATACACACCTGAATTTTTCTGGTCCAAATGCTCCATAAAAAGTAGTCAACTTTGCATGAGCCCGTAGCACCTAGAAAGGAGTAAACTGATCACCTATATGTCATGTGCAATAATGTTAACGTCAGGCATTCCATTTGCAGGGCCTGGCACATATAGGGATTGGCACATGTGTCAATCCCTATAAACATGACTGTCTTCATTTAACACAAAACCAAAAAGGTTAGAATAATGGAAGCATTTCCAATCATATTCAATGCAGTAATACTGCAAGAGAAGCCACCTGCACATTAACGTGGGTACCAACCTATCTAGATCATATAACTTAGAGAGTTAAAAAACACGCCCATGCACGTGCGCACACGCGTATTTTTGGCACCATCATAATGGTCATCGCAGTTTACATTTATTTGAGGGTTAACAGGTGCCCTGCAAAATGGTTTATCTAATTTATTTCACCTGACATCAGAATAACCTGACAAGCACTACCATTATTCCCCTTTTGCGTATCAGGAAGTAGTACTGAAACGCCTTCCTCTCCGAAAAACCACAGGCCCGGCTCTCACCGGAAAGCATACAGTCCTGAGCCACACGCCGTTTCAGGCGACGCCAGCCCACCTGTACGATGGGGGCCGCACAGACTGTAACGCAGCTGAACCACCCACGGCCTGGTGACGCCGGGGCACGATGCACCACCCGCAGGTTCCGGGCGGCGCTGGAGGGAAGGCACACACGGGGCAGCCAGTTACAGAGGAACACAGCGCGCAGCGTGCGTACCTACGTGGTGCCCGATGGGGAGGACAAACTGCCACGTTCCTAGTTTATCTATTTGCCACACTGCCTTTCATCGTCCTTCCGGGGCACGTTTTCCACTTGGATAAAACGAGGCGGTTGCAAGGTGGGGTGCCGAGTGACGCCAGCGGCGGCCTCGTCCACGGCGTGATTACAGCATGCCTTGAGGGCATCGGTTTCTCTTGTGACTGATTTAACCTGGTGTTTTATGGAATCAGCGCAGCCTGAGCGCACTGGGTTTATGAAGTCGACAGTCGAGTCTCCTCTCAGCCTCCGCGTTCACGGCCACTCACCCACTGATGCGCTCTGAGAAGCTCCTGGTCCTACAAGCTCCACCCACGGCACGTGCCCTACACAGCTGCACCACTTTTTATCTTTTATACAGCGTTTCTACCGCACGTTCTCTGTTTAGATACCAAACACTCACCACTGTGTCTAAAGCCCGGTAACAGGCCGCACAGGCTTGTAATGTTGGGGCAACAGGCCGCGCTGAGGACACAGGCCGCGGAGCACGACCTGAAATGCCCCTGTGCCGCCCAGGTGTGTAGTGCACTCTGTGATGTCGGCAGTGACCCCATCACCAGACCACACGCTTCCAGAACAGATCCCCGTTGTGAAGGGGTGCACGACTGTACCGTAAAGGGGTATCCACCCCTGAATCCACCGTGAACATCACGGACTTACCTCCTTTAAGCCATAAGAATAGGCAGGAACTGTTCTATCTTCTTTCTTCAAAAGCTAAGATGAACAACAAGAAACACGGTCAGAATACCTGCTGTATTGGTTTTTCCATCAAAGAAGAGGAATGTTTTTGTGAATTCAAGGAAAAATTATCTCTCAAAGTAAAATTGCATTGAACTCTGAGGTAAACTGTGAACAATCAAGGAATAATTTAAAAATGCATTTTATGGGAGGAAAAATAAAGCTCACAACACTGGTCCCATCTGTTATGCTTCAATTTTAAGGACTGTAACTAGCAATGGTGTTGCCAGGTCAGCGAGGGGACAATCTACCGTAAAAAAATGCACCTTTAAAAGGCCTATGATGGAAAAAAAATTCATTTTTTTAGATGATTTGTTTTGCGTAAGATAAACTTACACGTCTAAATAAATAAGAACTCACCCTGGTTTTGGCATAATTCAGCATTTCCTGCGTTGTTTCATAGGTTATCCACTGGGCTTCCAAGCAGTAATTCACCACAAATTCGTCATCCTGTTTTATAAGGGCCAGACACAGTAAGGTGACCTTTTGTCGGTCTGGCTATCTGTCACGATACTCTAGCACATGGCGGGGAGAACACACCTGGATTTTATGCAGATTTTCCTTAGCTTCATCTATAAGCTTTTGCCATTCAGTCTGCTCACTGGTGTCCACAGAACTCAAAGCTAGTTTCTCCAGTATATCATTGGCTTTTACTTTGTAAACAAGCTGTAAAATATATAGGCCACATCAAATAGCTCGAAGCAAAAAATGCCATCTCCCACCCTGGCTGGTGTGGCTCAGTGGGTTGAGCGTGGTCTCGAAAACCGAAAGATGGCTGGATGGGTCAGGGCACGTGCCTGGGTTGCGGGACAGACTCCTGGTTGGGAGCGCGGGAGGGGCAACTGACTGAAGTTTCTCTACCTCTCTTTCTCCCTCCCTTCCCCTCTCTCTGAAAAGTAAATGAAGCCTTTTTAAAAAATGCCATCTCCCTAGTATTTAGTATGCAAAGAAAATACTTGTTTAATGAACAAATAAACTCCTGAGTGGTTACCTCGACGTCGAGTCCAAACTGAATGGCAAAGCTCTCGGCTTCAGCAAATCTGTGTTTGTGAAGTAGCCGACTCAATCTGTGACGTGGTAAAAAAAACTTCGGTAAAATCTTTATTAACCCGGGAACAGAAGTTTTAAATCAAGGAATGAGGCTTAAAAGAAAAGGAGAAGTTACCTGTTTTCTGGTAAGGCTTCTGTAAGACATCTGAGCACTAAAACAGAGACTGCATCTTCAGACAGACTGGAAAGTAAGTCATCACTCTAAGTACACTTGTCAGTCAGTATTTTTTTAAAAGATTTTATTTCTTTATCTTTAGAGGGGAGGGGAAGGGAAGGAAATGAGAGAAGTATGGTTGCCTCTCATGAGTCCCCTGACTGGGGATTGAACCGCGATCGTGTGGTTCGCAGGCCCGCGCCCAATCCACTGAGCTACGCCAGCCAGGGCTACTTGTCAGTTAGTATTGATCATTTCAACTCAGCTCTTATTTAACAGCTTATCTGAAAAAACAAATCATGACCGCCCTGGATGGTGTGGCTCAGTGGATTGAGCACAGGCCTGTGAACCAAGGGATCACGGTTCGATTCCCAGTCAGGGCACATGCCTGGGTTGCAGGCCAGTTCCGAGCAGGGGACTCACGAGAGGCAACCGTACACTGATGTTTCTCTCCTTCTCTCTCCTTCCCTTCCCCTCTAAAGATAAATAAATAAAAATAAAAAAACAAAAAAGACAAAACAAAACAAAAAACAACAAAACATGACCTACTTTGTGTCATTTTTGCACATTCCCTCCAGAAGGTAGATGGTGTCCTACAATGACAAAACATGTTTAAGGCAATTGAAATACAGAATTAAATTCATTTTGTAGTTACTAGAGTAACAACTGGTTTAGGAAGAAATGATCTAATAATGGAATTCTAAAATCACTGGGAAAACTGTTGGAGAAAAAGATATTCCCATAATCTCAAAATAACACCAGAGAAATTACCTACAAATTACACAGGGGAAAATGTGCCTTCGCCGTGCAAAATCGGGCGCAGCTGCGTCAACCCCACGCAGCTAAACGTAACATCCCCGAAGCAGGACTGAGGAAGTGAGCCCCTTACTGGGAAGCAGTTAGGACACAATGTTACACACCTGTGCCGTATTCCTGCCCAAAAAAGATAGGCATGAACCTAATCATGATGGAACAAACAAATCCAAACAGAGGGAGATTCTGTAACAACAAAGCTTAGGGCTCCAAAAATGTCAACGTCTTAGAAGACAAAGAGATCAGGGAACTCTCCTAGACTTAAGTAGACTGCCATGTGACCATGGCAACCGCATTGGCTACATGATGCTTGGCTGGATCTTAGATCAGGAAAAAAGGGGGAAATAAATAATTAAATAATTAAATAAATAAATAACATAGCTTTGTGACACTTGGTAATTTTGAATTTGGATGGTATATTTCACAAGAGTTAAATTTTGTAATCACAGAATTTAAAATGTAATCACAATTTTAAAAAGTGTGATAACTGTGTTGTGGGAGAATGCTCTTGTTCTTAGGAGATGCCTGTTAAAGTGTTTAGGGATGAGAGCTCAGGGTGTCAGCAATTACTTTCTAACATGTTTGGAAAATATAGTGTGAGTGTAAAAAGAAATGAAACAAAGTAAAAAAAATTTTAAGATCACCATTAAAAATAAATAAATAAAAACATTTAAAAAAATAAATAAAAGCAATAACCCTTTCCCCCAATTATCTTCTAAATTTCCTGTGGAGACACAAGAAAACTTAAATATGCAATGGACTGATATTTTATTTGATTATTTTTCTTTTCTTTTTTAAAAATAAAGATCTCGAGCCAAGTGTATTTGAGGACATTTGACAATATAGTTACAAACCTGCGATCTATCCAGGTTTTTCAGTAAATTCCACTCATGCTTAACTTAGTTATTCTTAATTTTTTAAAGTAGTTCAAAATACACATCAACTTACTGTGCTAATTCCTGTCTGCACCAGAGAAGAAACACTAGATACTTCCAAAGAGTATAGTATTTCCATCATAGGTAATGAATAGACCATGAGGTTTTTCATCTAAAAAAAAAATAGCAGAGCAATTAATTCAGTAGGTCAGTATGAACCCCCGAGCACAAGTCGACGCGTCACACACTCAAGGGCACAGGTCACAACACCTGGTGCACCGCGGCATGCATCAAGTTTTATAGGTAAGTCTGCTCCGGTGTTGCTTATGTGTCACGTAAAATTATGTTCTGTCCCACTTTCCAAAGCTGTTGAACAAAAATCCACATACCTGTAGTCCATTCTACACATTGTAGTTAAGATCAATGTAATTCCTCAGTATCAAACTATTTTAAGTGTCACAGTAATAAACATTGTCTTGTGGACATCTTTATCCCATAGTGCTCTGACTAAAAGGTGGAGTTGAGGCTTCTACCCATATTTTTGAGATGGGGAAAAAGACCTCTTGCAAGGTCATCTCTGACTGGTCGGGCGTTTGCGTGACCTCAGAGCTAACACGCTGTGACCACTACCCAACGCCTGCCTTTGTGCTGACGCTGTTTCTAACACGTAGTGCAGGCAAACGTGAGACAAATGTTCCAGTACCTTATTAGCAGGCATTGTCAGAGCTACTAATTTGAGGTTGGTAATGCCTTGCCTAGAAGAGAAAAGATGTTTTCAGTGAATCAAGTAAGATTTGCCAATTGCTAGATATAAGCTAACTCAAAGTGATATTCTTGTATCAAAGTTAAAGTTGATACACACAGATGACATTGAACTTGATTTCTGCATAATTATGGCTCAGGCTGACACTTTTTTTTTTAGTGATTTTTAAATCTGGATGCATATATCAAGCAAGACTGAACTTGGTTTGTTTGCTTGTTTGTTTATTTTGGACTCACACTCTAACACAATCACTTGGAGGTTCGTATCTCCTGTTCTCAGCAAATCTGGCCAACAGTGAAATGGTCTTTACCCCGTCAGTCTGTTCCCAGTGCTACTGAGGATGCAATACGTAATGCTCAGATCAGAACCAGGAAGGAAGCCTGGTCCTCACAGAAGGGCAATCGCTACTAGCATCATAATGTACCACGTGACTGAAGAAGGCGATTCTGCTTCCGTGGTAAGAAGAAAGTCTTCCACGTGAAGAGAGGGCCAGTTCCATATGGGGGTTAGGGTGTAGATATCCCACAGGCTCAGCACGTTCTGCAAAAGAGGCATTTCATTGGCATGTTTTCTCAATGACTAAAAGTTTCCATTTCAGGCTCTACCTTTTGGTATGTATAAATATATATACACTGAAATAAAGCACAGTACACAAGACAATAACTCATCCACCCTGGCTAAGGCCCGTGCCTTTCAAAGTTTGACAACATTTTTGGTGTTAGGCACAATACCAAGAAAAAAACATCACAGGAGAAATACCGAAAACGTACATCAGTATCGAGAACAAAAAGCAGATTGTCTATCAGCTGGAACTTCTTTGCACCTACAGGAGAGAAAGCAAGGTGCGTAAGGGTTGTATTTCTGTGTCACATAAGGCCACATTTAGACGGCAAACTAACACTCATGAACAAAGCGCTCCCATTCCCATGTATTCCTGTTTCTGTATTTTCAGATGACCACTAAAATGAAAAACTCCCAAAATAAGGGCGAACAGGGGCAACGTGTCAAGAACAGCCACGCGTGTGAAACATCATCAGTTCCGTGCGGCTCGTTTCAAGGAGGGGTCCAGCAAAGGGCCACGTGCCAGATTCAGCACGTGGGCGGGAAGGGAGCACTCCCCGACGGTCACCCGACGCAGCTGCGCGAGGTCAGTGTACCTTTAATAATCTCTGCCTCCATAACATTCGTGACCGTCATCGCTCTGAGCGGGTCTGGCTCCCACTTTGAGAACGCACACGTGCCCGTCCCCTGCAGAGGCGACAGATCTGATTCTCAGACCTGAATTCTCCTCAGAGGAGAAGCATGTCAGCTGCACATGGTCCTAATTCAGAATCCACACGTACACATCCAAGCCCAGCTCGCTGTCACCTTCCAGCCCCTCTCTCCGATAACTGTCAACAGGACAGCAGGGGAAGAACCGTGACCCGCTGTTCTTTGCTGTCACGTGAGGAGTTAAGGAGGAGGTAGATTCAGGGAGAATAAACTCACTCTGAAGACATAGGGTAAACTTCAGCTTAACCTACAGGGAGGGGCGAAAGTGGGTTTGCAGTTGTTTGCACGAATAATAACTAATAAGTAACACCAGGAGACTGTTTCGCACACTCGGTTGTAATCCTACTTTGGCCCCACCCTGTATAAATTTGGCAAGGAAAGATGTAAATGCTGTAATTATATCAAACTGTTGCTTACTCTTTGATTAGATGTTGTATTTGTTGTTGTTTTTGCCCATGCTCATAATCGAAAGAAATGATAAATTTCAGATAGAGATTAGTGACAATAAAGATGCAATATTTTTTCCATTATAGAAACTCAGGTTTACTTATTAATTTGTGACCTTAATTTTATAATTCCCATTTCTGTTGCACATTACAAATTAATCTGTAACTGACCCAAAACTATAACTTTTAATAAAGAAACATTTCAGAAACAAAACCCAAAATTTTATAGAAAGAATTATTACCCCGATTATCATAGGGATTTTGCTCGCGAAATCTCCAGGCACAAGACTGAGACAGCCAAGTGTATGATAATTTTCAGTAGAAATAAAAGTGGACTTGATTTGTCCTTGTAACTGCAAAATTTAAAAAAAATGTTATACATATAGGCCACAGTCCAAATTCCTTAGAAATATTGATAAAAATCATTTTAAACCAATCAATTATACATGTATTTTTAAATGGAAACGATATTAAAATGTTATATCCAGCCAATTCCCAAAAGGGTAGCCAGTAGATAATTATATCCGGAAACACTCTCCTAAATTTCCATTACCTCTGGGTTTTGAGAAGACAGTGTAATTCTGTTTTCTTACCTTTTTTGCTTTATTCAGGTCTACGTTTTCAATTGCTGCATAAAAAGAGAAAGCAAGCTAGATGTATCGTACTCACTACAGAGTACACGCCAGTCGCCCCCTGTGGCAGGCGCGACGACGCACCGTCCAGTGAGAAGCACACGGGTCAGAAACCCCGAGGACAGCGGCGACTCTGCCCGGTGGCCCTTGACCAACGACAGACACTGTGACGTGTGGTTTTCAGGGCACCGGCCAGGCTGCCCTCCGGTCCCTCCAGAGCCCCCCTTCCCTACTGAGAGGGTCTCCCGTTGAAACGGGCTCCAACTTTCCTATTCAAGTTCGGAAGTCCGACCCGCAAAGCCACCACTTCACGTTCCGTTTGGAAGAGCGGTTTGACTTGTCTGCTCCTAAGTTAAGCTACGGAGAGCCCGTATCTTAAATCTCATCACATCCCCTGGACCCGGCAGGTTCTTGGCACATACAATTGTAGATTTAAAGAAAATATTTGTAGTGAAGGGGGAAAAAGGGGATAACTATAATAGCATAATCAATAAAATATATTTTAAAAATATATTTGTTGACTACATGCCCCAAACCAATTCCTCAGTCTCTCCCAGCTCAGAGGGATGTATGGGCCACACCACTCGCTTAGCACACAGTAAGTTACTACTAAGTTTGTACGTTGACAAGAATGTTAACACGTATCCAGTCATCATCTGTCTCTGGGTTCATCATTCATTCCATGGAAAAGCATTTATCACCATGCTAGTGTCTGTCTGTCTTGTCTCCCCAGCTGTTTATCCTGGAAGGCTACAAACAACTACATTTCTTCAGATTCTGCTACAGGCCTAACGGTGG
This sequence comes from Sturnira hondurensis, assembly GCF_014824575.4. NCBI lineage: Eukaryota > Metazoa > Chordata > Mammalia > Chiroptera > Phyllostomidae > Sturnira > Sturnira hondurensis. The sequence goes on from NW_028080037.1 coordinate 3,417,806, forward strand.
AGAATAAGTATATTACCAACACTTCACAGTACACCCAGTATCATAAAATGTAATTAAACTAAAATAATCTTAAAGAGAATATTTAAAATTTTACTTCGAGAATAAGAAATATTGCCACAGCCCTGGCTGGTGTAGCTCAGTGGACTGAGCACGGGCCTGAGAACCAGAGGATCGCGGTTCGATTCCCGGTCAGGGCACATGCCTGGGTTGCAGGCCAGTTTCCGGCAGGGGACATACAATACATTGTGTGTCCTCGGCAGAGGCAACCATACATTGATATTTCTCTCCCTCTCTCCTTCCCTTCCCATCTAATAAATAAAAATATTTAAAAAAAAGAAATATTGCCACAAAATAATATGAATGTAACACTTTACTTACCTTGTTGAATTTTTGCAAGCTGAAGGTTTGTGATACAAAAAAATCCATTGTTTGTAAGAAGCAGCATGTAATAGGTACCTACTAATGTAAGATCAAGACAGTTTCTCTAAAAGGCACATGGATATAAAATTTAAACCAGTAACCCAACTTAGCTTAAATTGCTACTTTAAATTCTAATCATCCAATAATATAACAAAGATACAGTTAAAGTTTATTTACAAACAATTCCAAAAACAATGTTACTCCTTTGAAACTTTTATAAACCAGATTTCACACCCACGGTAGGGGGGAACTTCAGATATATCAAAATAAATTAAGGTCCAGTTAACATTTGTTGAAATGAAAATCTGATAAATATGCTAGAATCTACCAAAATAAACATTTTAAAAGAATATAATGTCTCCTTGGTAATCTACAGAGCTCTCAAAACCATAAAAATTAGTTTAGGATATTATATTTAGGAAAAGTACATTTAAACCTCTGCAAAGAGTCATAAAAAAAGGTCAAAAAACTTACCTTCACTTGAACTGTCTTCCTCGATGACAAGAGTTCGGTAAGTGCACTGATTTTCCCCGTTAGCTTTCTGAACAAAAGCCTAGTTGCAAATTAATTTCAAACAATAAGATTAAACCCAGAAAAACATAATCGAGGATTACATTCTTTAAAATTGCAGAGCTGTCGATTATCATTAGCAATAACCCTGCCTTCCTTCTAAGCATTTTAGTTCTAAAATAGAAAACTGTTTTGAACAGGCAGACTAACAATGTGTTGCAACCCTTACTTTTACAATTTCACATTTATTTCCTACGTCTCTAGGGTATGATCCTTAAATTTCACGTAAAGTACGGTATTCTTTTAATTTAAAACACAAGCAGTGGTTGGCACAGGCTGTGGCTGGCTGAGATGACTGAGCATTTAGACGACAGGAGCGAGAAGCACGACAGGGTCTTACATTAGTGAGCAGCGTCTGCTTCGAGGTCACGTGGATGAAATGCAAGTTGCCGCTCCTCTCCCCAACCAGAAGGAACTTCCCCTCCTGACATAAGCCAACTACATCCACTTCTGTATCTGAAAATTTCAAGTCAAAGTTATGAGCTTCCTTTAAAGAAGGTGTATTTGCGATGCAAAAGAAACCTGTAAATTCTGACAAAGTCAACTATCCAAGTTTCTTTTAAGTATTTTTTAAAAAGTGGTGGTTAAAGTAAAAAAGGATGCTACAGACTCTTCAACAAGGACAATACTTACCGAGTGCTGCGACGCCGAGCATTGCTCTAGGCCTTCTGCACACGTATCTGAGGCTATGGGTCCCCCCTTCAAGGAGCTCAAATTTTAAGGCAGTAACAGACGATTCAAACAATGAGCACAGTAAACAAACTACATGACATGTAAGAAGGTGATAAACTCTCCGGAAAAAAAGAAAAAGTGGAGCAGGGAGAGAGCTCCGCACAGAGCGGAGTGCTCGGGACGCCCTCCTTGACCAGGTGAGATGCCAGTGAGCGAGGACCTGAAGGAGGTAACGTCACTGTCGGCACAGCAGCAAGAGGCCTTCAGAGCCGGCGCAGTGGAGGCTGGGAGGGGGAGGGGTAAAAGCCATGCTTTGTAAATGGTGTAGGAATGGAACTCATTCAGCGGCAACATCTTTATATAAATGTATCAAAGAACACAGCCCACTACTGTGTGGGTAAAACTGAATTTTGTGGACCCAGCGGGGTGGATAGGCTGAGATTCCGCAAAATATGGGCATCCTGCCTCCATGCGTGATCGAGATTGTGTTCCCCCACGCACACCTTGATTCTTTTCAGTTGTCAGAGTTCTACACAAATACTTCCACAACCATCTCCCTCTCAAAACGGCAGGCAAAGCTTTCACCATAGTTTCACCTGTTTTCTAGCACAATTACTCACTAGTTTCTTAATTTACCCTTAAGGCCATATTTGCAAATAATGAAAGCTCTTTAACTCAATGATGAATTTATAAGCATTTAAAAGCTTTGTATAGTGTTCTGCATTCTAAAAGTATTCAGACATCTGATGATACTGAAATCACGTACAAGATTCAGGTGCTTGAACCCAAGGGGCCCAAGTGGTCATTCTGATATTTACAAAAGCCACGCAAGTAAATTGTTGCTTTGCATGTGTTTCCCCTTAGACCTACTGAGAAGGGGTCAGCCCAGTATCCCGAGTCTAGATACGCAGCATTAAAAAAAGGCACTCAAGACAGTGGATTGAGCGTGGGCCTGCGAACCACACGGTCGCGGTTCAATTCCCAGTCAGGGCACATGCCTGGGTTGCAGGCCAGTTCCCAGCGGGGGACTCACGAGAGGCAACCATACATTGATATTTCTCTCCCTCTCGCCTTCCCTTACCCTCTAAAGATAAATAAATAAAATCTTTTTAAAAAAGGCACTCAAGATTAATTTCCTAAAATTAGTCCAATTTCGAGTCTTAGAAGTAATGGAGCGAAGGAATGGCAATGCAGTAGAAACTGGCAGCAAATACTTGACTTCCAATCTACCTTACCACTGCCTTCCAGGGTATTAGACTTACCAAATACAAGGTGCAGCTGAAGCGATCTACAGACACCGTCGAGCAGGATCACCGACTGGTCTGCTACGATAATAAACCCGTCGCTTAAGCTGCATGCTTGTATCTTCGGACTTAACGAGGCCTGTGGGAGGGAAAAGCGGGACGAATGTAAGACATTTTCATACATGCTTAACAATGCCGACCACCAGCATCACAGTCCCAAGCACCCAAGTGTAGAACTTGGCAGTCCTCCTCTCTTTAGCCCACGTGGCTAAGCAGTCAAGTTTTCCTTTGCATGGTATATCTTGAATCCATTCAGAGTCTGAAATAGGGAAAGTCCAGGATGGCTAGGGACGGGCAAAGCATTTCTACACACAAGTCTTGGTTTCCTAAGGTTGGTCTTATGCCCGTGGGAGCCAGCAGGCATTAGCACAAACGACCCAAGACTGACATCAGGTCTCAGTGTCTGGAGCACGACAGGGAGGCGGACTGAGGCGAATCGTGAACTGCAGGGTACGTGCCCTTACGTAACTTACTAAATCCCCTTGGAATGCCTAGCATGGCCACACCTTCCAAGTTACCAAGAAAAGCTGCATCTTTATGTGAAATGTTCTGATTTTTAAATATTGGCAGCTAAGTCAACATTTTAAAGAACACTGTGCAAGCCAAATACGAATCTCGTTTTCAGTTTCTGTTGATTAGAGCTTCCCACGCATGTGTGTCTTGAAGCAGATGGGAGGCTCGTGGCTGAAAAAGCCCAGCACTCACCAGCTGAGTAACCTTGGGCAAATGTCTCGACTGACTCTCCTATAAAATAGGGACGATGACGAGGATATTAACAATAATACCTACCATGCTGGCTTTTGTGGAGAGTTTTGTAAGCCAATCAGTTCACTTCATGCCTACTTCAAGGGTCACATTCTCCAGGTGTAATCTTTGAAAACTCCTCCCCATCCTGACCTTTTCTTTACACTCTTGGCTGGTGTGGCTCAGTGGGCTGCAGCATCAGCCCATAACCAAAAGGCTGCAGGTTCAATTCCGATCAGAGCACTTACCTACCTATGTTGTGGTTCCAATACCCAATCCCGGCACGTTCAAGAGACAACCAATTAATGCTTCTCTCTCGAATCAATGTTTCTCTCCCTTCCTCTCTCTCAACACAATGAAAAAGTGTCCTCCAGAGAGGATTGAAAACAAATCCCCCTTGTTCAATGCTGACATACAGGGAAGCTGTTGTCTTCGAATATTCATTCACCTTGTGCCCCGCCACCCTGCTGTAATCGCTTATTATTCCAGTAGTTTCTTTGTCCATTTGTTTGGATTTTTGATGTGGATAATCATGTGAGAACAAAAACAGTTTTATTTCTTCCTTCCCCAGGTATAAAGGTCAGTTTGGGAAACACAAATCTTAAGATAACGTAAGGCGAATTCAGATGGCAATTTCCAGTAATTTGAGGCTGAACCTTGATTACCTGAGAAAGCGCTATATTCATTCACAAAACACTTACCAGGTAGCTCCCGGGCCCACTAAACACAGTGAAAATTGTGTGAGTAAAAACCGCATCAGAATCATTACCTTTTCGGAGGAGATCTTTGCTAGCAAATCTACTTGATATAGAGCAGTTCCATGTTCTTTTCTGGATCCAACACTTAGGTACCCACTTCCTGTGTCATCGCTTGTCAGTAGCTCAATATCATTCCACATGTTGCTGGGACTGTTTTCCCAGTTCGGGAATCACTGCTTTCCCTGTGGCAAGATGCAAAATTAAAGACCGATTTATATTGTTAAAATCCAATTTCTTAGGAAATAACAAGGCTTTATCTAAAATACATATCAATAAGTAAAGATTTCCCTATCTTCCTATTATTTCTGTAGTCACGAGATACTTTGGACCAGTTCAGATAAATGGAACCATAGCTCCAATTATCACAAGATGAGAATGTAATTGTTTAGGAACACCATTCTGATCTGACCAATGTGTCTCAGAGTTTCTAATATTTTATGTGCCTAACTTGAAATGATAACAAGTTCTCATTTGAAATAAATCTTTAATCAGTATAGCAATAAACAGCAAAAGCTCTGAAGTCAGAATGTCTGGGATATCTTAGGATGGGAAGGTTCCAAATGAAGTTTACAAACACGTTCATTAATGTTCCCAGTGTAGCACAAGAAGGGAAAATGTTAAGGGGAAGAGGAAAGAATGTGGATTAGGTTTCTGACTGGACCAGAGAGTATACCTGTAACTGTAGGAGAGTCATTTAACCGTCTCATCGACAAAAGATTTATAAACTCATTTTATGTGTGGTCTGGTTGAAAGTAGAATGTTAGGATAAAAAATGAAAAACGATCCCTGGATGAAAACTTTAAGGCTGGTGGGGAACCATAACCGATTAATTAACAGTTGTTCTGATAACTGCTAACACAATATGTTTTAAAATCTGTGGAAGGAACCATTTTAGACTTGAGCTCTTCCACATTAGCTGGCCCTTTAGCAAGCAACTTAATCTTTGCTTCTGAGCTCCCTAAACCATGGAACAAGAAAATCGTTGTACCCTCCTGAAAAGTTATGAGTTTTAAACGTTCACAAACTAATTCTTAGTTCCTGGCCAGCACTCAGTTGTAAGGGCTAGCGAATTTATTATTGCTGTTGGTAGAAGCAACAGCAATAATATTTGGGCAAGTGGTTTAAGATCACAGGAATTTTTTACGTGTCAGTTGTGGTTGGTACGCAAGGTTGTATTAGTTTCAGGTGGACAACAGTGATTAGAGGAAAGGAATTCTTACTAAGAGCGAAAGCAAGGGCACAGAATCGAAGCATCTCAGGACAGACGATGGTTTTAGTGGCTGGTGCTTGGGTGGGAATTGTGAGATTAAGACAGGCGGGAGGGAGGGAGTACTTTTATGGGTATCAGCGTTCCATATCTGTAAAGACAGTGAAGGCAGAGGTCTTTGTCACTATGAAGTCAATACCCTTGTAGAAGGGACACACATAGAATAGTTAACAGGTACTGAGTATATGTTAACAAGCAAGCTAGCTTGGAATGCTTTTCTCATTTAGTATACACAACAGCCCATTTTACAGCTGAGGTTAAATAAATGGCTGAGGTCACCTAAAGGGAGTAAATGAGGTAGCTAGACAAGAAAACTCAAATTTACAGCAGCTAATAACTGTTACACCACTCCCCTATGAGAAAAAATAAGGAAATGCACAAATAATCACACACTGAAATGTTTCAAAGCAAACAGAACAGTGCTAAGGGGCAGGGAGGGTCGCTTAAGGAGAACCTGCGTGGGAAGGGAAGGCGGTATCTGAGTGGGGACCGAATAGCAAGCAACCAACTACGCAAAGCTCAGTGGCTGGGGCGAGTTCCAGGCTGCTGCTGAGCCATAGCAAGAGTGGAATGGTGCTGGGGCTAAAAGCATCCTCGACTTCAAGATCGGGTTTATCCTGAGCGAGAGGGGCAAGATACTAAACAGATGAATGACATGATTTGATTAACAACTTGAGATCACTCTGGCTGCTGGCTAGAGAACAGATCAGTGACAGAATGATGCAAAAATGAAACAGTTTCAGGTAGCTCAGATTGTTAGCACGTCATCCCCAGACACCAAGGGGATTGGTGCAGGTTTGATCCCAGGTCAGGACACATGCAAGAAACAACCAGTGAATGCATAAATAAGTGGAACAACAAGTCCATGTTTCTCTCTCTCTCTCTCTGAGAGAGAGAGAGAGAGAAATAAAAGAAACAATATCAACTAGACCACCACACACAGGCGCTCAGCTGGACATTGGGGCCAGCAAGAACCCACTCCAACTTCTCCCAACAGGGTCTTGAAGGGAAAACACCCAGAACTGTGCTAATGATGCCGTAACTTAGACCTTAACTCACTCCCAGCTTCCTACAGCAGCGCAACTCACCTGCAATTGAAGAAACTAAAGCGGAACACGTAAACTAACAGCCCCTCTTTCCGACTCTCCCCAACCGCCTCTAATCTCCAGGTTCTGCCCTGTTTAAATTGGCGGGAGAAGACCAAGACCAACCCCTTTTACGGCGGCCGGAGAAGGCCAAGATTGGTATAAACTCGAAATAGGAAGCCGCTCCACCCTAAATTCCACCCTTTCCGGACACCAGGCTGCGCAATCGAGGGTGTATTCTTGGCTCCGCCCCTCCCCCTGGCTTTACACGCCCTCTCCAAAAGAACAACCAATCACGGCCACGAGCCGCGTTGCTATAGAAGGCCTTCGCAGAAGCCCCTTTCCTCCCAGCAGGCTGTGCGACGTGCCCGGCCTCATCCCCTTTGTGCCATCCGGGTCTCTCGCCTGAGCCATTTAGTCTGTGGCGAAGCGTCAGGGCGATCTGTACTGTTGAGAGCGGCAAGTAGAGGCGCCGCTCTAGCGGCCAGGACTCTGGACTATGGCGGTAGGTGCCGAATCTGAGTTTGAGGCCAGGGGTATTGTGTTTTCTGCCACTCCAAGATTGCCTGAACGGCTCCTCGAGCTGTTGTCCGCGCTTGTGTGGACAAAATGGCGTCGCGGCCGCCTTCTGCGCCCGCCATCATGGCTTCCTGCTGTAGGGAGGGGGACTAAGGCGGTGTCGGTGGGGGTGGGGAGCTGCGAGAAGTGCCTTTTTTACCCCCCCAGAACTTTCCTCTTCTGTTTCCCAGCTCTGTCCCTTTCGGTCCACAGATCTGCCTTGGGTCGAGGTTACTCCCTCTCGTTAATGGTTTACGGGGAGTTACGTTATGGGAATAGGCTTGCGGTGGGGAAGGGAAGAGTGATCCGGGTCTTTTGGAAAGTACTGTCCAAAAAAGGGGTCTGTAAGGCATAAAACGGGCTAAGAAAGAGATAAGAAATGAGCCATTTTACTCTTGTGGCACTTTTGCTTACGTCCAGTAAAACGAGTCTAGTGGCATGATTTCGATTAGTGTTTCGTCTGTGAAAACCGTAGTGGGGTACTGGGGAATGTGTTGGTGAAAAGGAGTAAAAATTAGAATTCATGAGAAGCGTTTGGAACCAACCAAATGATGCTACGTTTCCGGAGCGGCTCGTGATGTAACAAAATTGAGGTCTTGTTGGAGGCATTATAATCAAGCCCTGTTTTTGGCGTTTTTCCCTTAAATGTATGAAGCTTTCGGTGACCCATTTAACCTTAGGTAAAAATTACGGTTCTTAAAAGAAATGAACAACAGGCTGCTTTAGGTTTAAGCTTATGCCCAAATCTGATGAACCGCGTTGTTGTGTGATTCCTTCATTGATACTTAATCCTGTTAAAAGAAAAATGCAGGCATTCTGCCTTCCTTCCTGCTAACCAAAAAGATTTTCTCATTTTCAAAAACAAATCGTAGTGGTAAATATAGGGGAAAATAGGTGGTTTACTGTTTTTAATATTTGGGGGTATCAGACATCACAAAGTATGGCCCTTCCCCCCCCCCATACCGGATTGATTGAATTTAGGATCTGCTTTTTTTTTTTAAAAGGTTTCAAACACTTGGCAGAATTTAGGCAACTAATCGGTTTAATGTTTTCGTTTGTTTAGTGTTTTGGGCTTTCAATATATTTTAAAAGTAAAAAAAAAAAAGTATTTCCCTTGACCTCAATAAATTTTTGAAAGATAACTCAAACCCTGGTTTCTTCTGTTCCTCCTTCAATAAAAAGACACAATTCCCAGGGCGAGTGGCCTGGTATTAAGTCCAACTGCCTTCTCTGCACTGGAAAAAGATTTGTAGATTATGTCTTGAGCATTATTAGGGTTTTAAACCAGACATACATTTTAAGAAACAATGGTGGCCTTCCAGTGGAGCAAATGCTGGTGTGCAGGGTAGTTTCAGCTGGCATTTAAGGTCTTTCTAGAGAGGACCCTTCTAAATCAAAGTGATGCTTGGAAATTTTTAGAGAAACATTAATATTCAGTTGATGGGGGGACAATTTAATTATGCTAGTATGAAATAGTTTCATAGAAATCACAGTTTTGTGTGAGCCACGTGGTCACCTATCGTTCATATGTGTTGAGTGATAGAGGGTTTCGTTGTCTAGTGGTTTTACAGATGAGGGTGGCTGTTAGGTGTGACTAGGCAACCTATTGGGCAGGGTGGCTTCCCTTAAGCCCAGGGCATTTGATTTCCCTGTCACCATTCTTCGGTGGTGCTAAGCATGTACCAGGGAAGTAAGCCACTGACTGAAAACTTAATGCCTGGCTGCATGTTGTTTCCACGCAAGGGTTATTTCAGTACCGGCCGTGGTCTCTCAAAGTGACTAGACGTGCTGGTGGCTCTGAAATGCTCTCCCGGCGCGGCATGCACTGCAAGAGGCGAGAGCAGGGCATCGAGTTGGATGAAAGGTGAGCTTTGCCAACACTTAGTGCATCATAGATACGGCTGAAATAGCCCTTAAGGACAATGAGAAAAAAATAAAAGGACCTATGTTGTGAAGAGCAGGGTCACTCTCAGTTGTTGGTTACAGCATCCCTTATTAGTAGACGGTGAAGATACCATCTTAGGTGAGTCAGCTAATATAGCTGGATCTCATCTATAAAGTGAAAAAGTTAAACTCAATTCTAAGAATGAAGCCTTTCAGGACAAAAATGTATAATTCCAGAAATCACTCATACATAGAAAACGGGGGGGGGGGCAGGGGGCTGGGCGGGAGTGTGCTTGAATGACCCTCTCCAGTGTTTAGTTACTGCCTTCTGCTGGTTGTTTTTTGGGGGGTAGGGGTACCGTTGTTAACATATGATTTATGTCTTTAATCCCAACTAGCCTATAAATCCTTCCCATCTAATTTACCATTTTATTCCTGGAATCTAGTATGGAGTTCGGCACATTTTTATACTCAGTAAGTAGTTGAAATAATGCAGCCCTTCCTGTCTATGACTCCCCATTTATCCGTTTCAGCCGCCTTCTCTGAACAGCAGGATCAAATATTTTAGGTATTGTGGACAAGGTAGAGTCTCTCATGGTCCTTGTTGGTGGACTGGCTTGTCCACTCACTTTGACAACCCTTTTAAAAATGTAAAATCCATTCTCGGCTCAAGGACCCTGGTTAGCCAGCCTCTGACCTAAGGAGTCAGCTCCCCAGGCAGAGGGACTATTCCATGACTCACTTAAACCAATTTCCTCCTTTGTGATACTAAAGTTACTTGTAATTTGGACCACACAGTTAAGCATAGCCACAGATGTGTTTTTTAATGGAAAACTAGTAACTAGAATTCATTTCTTCTCAAACATTCTGTGCTGAGTACTCAAGAGGCAGTGAGCAAGGCCTGAGAGATTACCTTCTGTGGCCTGGAAAACAGGGGAGTGAAGTTTAGGTGGAGGACCCTGCCCTTAGAGGGAAATCGGGCCTCTGGGGGAAAGGGTTTTACTTTTTTAAAAGTTTATATTGTGATAACTTACAAACTGCTTTGAAGCAGAAACAGCTTAGTGTTTCCATAGCCCAGAGCATAGGAAACACAGACCTTGTTTTGCAGCAGTGCTGTGCCAAAGGGCTGTTTTCATTAAAGAGCATTTGTGAAATTAAGATTGGGCTTTTGGATTGGTGAGTTAATTTTCTGTTACATTTTTCAGAAGCTGTTTTAAGATTTTACAGTCATGCATTTCTTTAACTTTTTTAAAATTGATTTCTAGAGAGGGGCGTTGATTTGTTTGTTCCACTTACACATTCGTGGCTGCCCTGACGGGGATCTAACCAACTGAGCTCCCTGCCTGGGGCTTGCGTCTCTTTCACCTTTAATGGCTTGTTTAAAAAGTGAACTTGAATTCACAAATTTAAAATAGACTATGTTTTCTCTGCTTGAAATGTTTATTGGATTTTGAGTCCTTACTTTCTCCTCTTGGCCCCTTGCTTTGAAAGTTATAAAATAATAATTTAAAAAATAAAGATACATTTGTCTAGTTCCATATGTCTTTGGTATTGGGTTAGTCATTTGGGTTTATTCAGGCCTATTTATCAGGTACAAAGCATATTGAGCTATTTGGAAATAAACCATTCTGGTTTATTGATTAACCTGTTTATTTTTTAAAATTCTAGGATGACTATCTTTTCTTCCCTCCCCACCCTTTCTTTTAAGAAATTGGTGATATTTTCAATGTAATTAAGATTCTACGATCATTTTTCTTGAAACTTTTAGGCTAGTGATACAGAACGTGATGGACTAGCCCCAGAAAAGACATCCCCAGATAGAGATAAGAAAAAAGAGCAGCCAGATGTATCTGTTTCTCCTAGAGCCTCAAAACATCATTATTCAAGATCACGGTCAAGGTCAAGAGAAAGAAAACGAAAGTCAGGTATGAGTTGTTGGGTAATACACACTACCAGCATTTGCTATAATTCATGTAAACATGTAAAAGACATGAACTGTTTACTAATAATATGTGTGTTCTCCCCAGGTTAGTAATGGATAATGAAAGTCCATGGAGAGTTTTTCAGTTAGGAGAAATATAAATGTTCTAATGTAGAAATTACTTGTTGAAAGCAAGAGTATGTTTAAATTTGTGTCATAGTAACTATTTAACTCTAAGATGTGTAAAATGCTTCAATTTTGTTCTTTCAACATTGATACAATATATTGAAAGATACACGGGGGTGGACAAAAGTATGTTTACAGTTGTGAGTACATGAAACAGTTTGTTCTTGTATTATATATTTTTCCATATGAAAAACTGTAAACCTACTTTTGCCAAATCCTGCAGTGTGGACAGTGGTGTATTATTCTGAACTTACTAAACATCCTTTGATGTAAATTATTGAAACATTTTTTTGCCCTGGCTGGTGTAGCTCAGTGGATTGAGCATGGGCCTTCGAACCAGAGGATTACAGTTCAATTCCCAGTCAGGGCACATGCCTGGGTTGGAGGCCAGATCCCAGCAGGGGACTCACGAGAGGCAACCATACATTGACATTTCTCTCCCTCTCTCCTTCCCTTCCCCTCTAAAGATAAATAAATAAAATCTTATAAAAACATTTTAAAAATAATTTTAACAATTATTAAAACTTGCCCTTTTTTTTCCAACTATATTTATTTTTAGAGAAAGAAGAAAGTAGGAAGAAAGACAAATGTTGATGTGTGAGAGAGACGTTGATGGGTTGCATCTCTCGTGCCCCCAGTTGGGGACTGAGCCATACCAGCCAGGGCCTAGCCTTGTTTTTTTAACTTAATGTTAGAGTATTTCTGAAGCAAGAGGTTTGGTATTTTAAAAAGTTAGACCATCCTTGGCTGGCGTAGCTCAGTGGATTGAGCACAGGCCCACGAACCAGAGGATCGCGGTTCAATTCCCAGTCAGGGCACATGCCTGGGTTGCAGGCCAGTTCCCTGCCGGCCAACTTCCAGCAGGGGGCGCACGAAAGGCAACCATACATTGATGTTTCTCTCCCTCTCTCCTTCCCCTCTAAAGATAAATAAATAAAGTGTGTTTTTTTTTTAAAGAATCACATTTTTTAAAAAAAGTTAGACCATTGTATAGGCAGTGTGAGAGGTGGGGGGTTTGGAGGGGGGTGTTTAATGTATTGCTATTTAATGAGGCTGTTAAGTGGAAAGTTGAATAGTAATGAGTTTAAAAGTTTTAAGGCTTGAGCTAATTTTTTATTCTTTGTGTCCACAAATAATCATCTATAATATGGTTCAAATATAATTTTTAATATACATATATTTGAAACTAATATTATCAAAAATAATCTTGAATGGAAGTTTTTCCTATAGTGTAACATTCTTTTGACTACTTACATTGCATGTAATCCGGCCTGTTATAATTATTGAAATTTGTGTTTAAGGTGTTTATCTTAGTTTATGGTTCTTTTTTTGTGTGTCTTCACAGATAATGAAGGCAGAAAACACAGGAGCCGGAGCAGAAGCAAAGAGGTAATTAACACTTTGTAGTGAATAGGCAGTTTGAAATATTTTTAAAGTATCTGGTAGAAATGTTTGTGTGTGAATATGTGATATTGTCCAGGTAAGTACCAGAACTTGAAATTTAAAAGGTTAATTGGGCTATAAAATAAGCATGATTTTGATTCATCATTTTCTCAAGAAGATAGTTGTTTGTATGAAAAGTTCATTCAAAGACTATTAATTTTATTATGTTGTGAAAATATTCACAATAAAAATTTCATATGAAGAATATAATTGGTTTTTTTAGGCCTGTCACACAGAGCTTCCATTAATCTGAGGTCCCGAGTCTCCTTATGCCTGATGACCGCTTAGGATTTCTGAACAGCAGTGTGCTAGATGTCTGTGGGCTGCTTTTTCTTTGTGGAAGACACTTAAGAGTCCTCTTTTCATTAGTACACTAGTTGTATTTCTCTGATAGAGGTTCTGAATTTTGAAATAAAAGTGTCAGAGCTAACTAGAGAGGTGGCGGTGACAGCAAAGCCGGAAGAGAGGGACAGGCAGCAGCTGTATGGCGAGGAGTGGACTCGCCCACACTCACCCACCTGAGAAGACAGGGAGCGGACACGCAGAAGGAGCTGCTGAAAGGGCAGAGTCCTGTGGGGGCTGGGCACGGGTCCTAAAACGAACGTGGGCAGGGACTTCACCTCTTCCCCTAATGGAAGCTCTGTTAAGTTTTTAATTTAGGAGAGTTTTTGTGAAAATGACTATTTTGTTTAGCTCACATGATAACATTTCTATAATAAATCATACTCAGCGTGCTAATGCGCGAAGAGACTGAACTGAAGACGCTGCAGACTCAGATAGCAAAATAATAAGCCTACTTCATGATAAGGTAACTATTAGTCATTCAAACTCCTATTTCCCTTAAGTATATCTTAAATCAGTTAAGGGTTTTAATGGTTTTTTTAAAATTAATAGTAATGTTACATTTGAAAAACTGGTTTGAAATAAACTACAACCTTTGAAAGTTTAACCACTTAAAACCTTTCCAGTTTGCCGCTATATGGCAAAATCAAGGAAATACTTTTTTATAACTCTTGTAGAGAACTGGCAATGAAACTAAAATTTAGCTGTGACTCCAGGTCTCTTTATTTTTTTGTTAAATAATAAATTACATACTGCGATCATTTTGGATAAGTCATCATGCATGTTATAAAATGTTTGGCCAAGTTTTTTGTTTTTAAGAGAAATTAATGTTGACTGTAAAGAACTATCTTATGGCCTATTTTGGGAACGATGAAACACGTGTCCTACTGTGGAAAAGCACTGGCCTGAGCTTCAGAACATGGGCCTGGGGTCAGCTCTGCAGCTGTGTAGTCTGTGACTTCCAAGGCTAAGTTTACTTACCTACAAAGTAAAAGGGATTAGAGGGTCTGAGTTTCCTTCCAGCTTTAAAATTGTGATTCCGAGATGTCCAAGATTTTAAGCCTTAGCTACAAGATGGATTTGACAGATGTCAATGTGAGGGATCCAGTGTGTTGCACTTAATCTAAATATGTGAGTGTAGGGTGGAGACTTGATCATACAATTTTAGCTCAGTCTCTGAATGCATGTGTTGTGAAAATAAAAGCTTTGGGTTTTTATCTTTCAGACTAGGGGAGTCGTCTGTATTGTGTAATGGTGTAGGGATTAATGATGTTACACCTAGTCTGAGTGCATAAAAGTCAAAACAGATACAGTGGCCATTTTCTGTGTTAGGTACCTGAAATGTAGTAGAACTCCAAGCCTGTTGGGATATTGCAAGATGAAAAGTGATTGCCTCACAGTTTAGACATTGGGAGAAAAATGCAGAGAGGTCTTTTAGAGAGAGGATGTGGGAGTATAGCTATACAAAGGACACCTCAACCCTGCGTAATTTAATTTGAAATTGCAGAAACTTGACTATTATTTAGTCAAGTTAATTTACTTAGCTACCTAATTTGAAATGCATTTTCTGGTGCATTTCTTTGTGTCCTTATTATCTTTGTTATGGTTAGTTACTTAAACTTCAAGTAATATGTACTCTGGACTTAGAAGTTGATGTATATACTGGGTCTGTTCATTTAAAAGGCTTGTTGGAAAAACTAAAAATGTTTTGTATGTGTATACTTCTCTTATTTTAGATAAAAGAGGCTTTAGGGGTTCCTATTCGTAACGTTGAAAATTGTATTAATAGTGGTATTGAAAATATTTGGGGGGGGACTGCATTCGAGGGCTTTATAAAGAGAAAGCACAGCCAGTCGTCTGTAACTGAACACGTGGGTGATGCGAAACTAGAGCGATTTTTAAATTCGCCACACACTCCTAAGGTTACTAATGTTGCATCACAACATTTTTGTCTATTGATGCCCATACTAACTCTCTTTGTTGCACTATTTTCCTGAAAGAACCAACTTCTTCTTAAAACAGGCAAGAAGACATGAATCCAAAGATAAAACTGCTAAGAAACACAAGTCTGAGGAACACAATGACAAAGAACATTCTTCTGACAAAGGAAGAGAGCGACTAAACTCATCTGAAAATGGTGAGGACAGACACAAACGCAAAGAAAGGAGGTCGTCAAGAGGCAGGAGCCACTCGAGATCTCGATCTCGCGAAAGGTAACTGGTTTGGTGTTGTGTCTCCTGTAGAGCTCCTAAGTCACGTAAAGCTTCTCGCTAATCGGCAGTGCCCCCAAACCTTAACCTGGAATATTGTTTGTTTGTTTGTTTTTGCTAATATGGCCTATTTTTCTGCTCACTAATGTCCAAGCTTTTTCAGTGAAAGAAATTATATTGCTCAGTTATGTTTATATAATTTAAGCCAATATAACTATCTTTATACATTGCTGACAAAGGATTTATTTGCTGCTAAATTCTAATCTAGGTTTTGTCTTATAGAGACAAAGATTTTTGAGATACTGGGTCATGGCTCAGATTTGTGGGATTTTTTTTTTTTAAGAAGCCAGTATTTAACATGTTTGGAGATTTCTGTGAGGGATATGTAAATTAGGTCAAAATTTTCAGTAGTTCGATAACATTATATTCTTAAATTTTATAAATAGTCAATACATTTTCAACTATTACTCTTAAATTGGGGTAGGATGCGTTGCATTTTTGACAGTATTGTTTACTATGTTTGCTAAGAGACATGAAAAAATGCAGTCAATTTTTTCATTACAGTTCTTTCCATTGAAAACCTTAAGCTATCTTTTTTGTACAGAATCCAGTGTAGTTTATTGCCTATCTTGACTGCGTACACTACAGGTGCCTAGTTGGTAATGTCTATAATGGGAAAGGTGCACCTCTCACTGCAGACTCGTGGGCTTTGATTTCAGGCGACATCGCAGTAGAAGCAGGGAGAGGAAGAAGTCACGGTCCCGGAGTAGGGAGAGGAAGAAGTCACGGTCCAGAAGCAGAGAGAGGAAGAAATCACGATCCAGAAGCAGGGAAAGAAAACGTCGCATCCGATCTCGCTCACGCTCAAGGTCAAGACACAGGCATAGGAGTAGAAGCAGGAGTAGGACAAGGAGTAGAAGTCGGTGGGTGTTCACCATCTAGGTTAGATCGTATAGGCCCCTCATAGGTTTGTCTTCTGTCGATCAGAATAAACTGTGGCTCAGAATTGAGTTCTAGAATTACCACATCCTGACCAGGAAAGAACAAACCTAAATTCTTGTGTAGTGTTCCTACACAGCCAAGTTTTGTCAGATTGCTTGTGAAGTGAAGGTGTGAATAGTTGCATTTAAAATTGCTTGTTATTCACTGAATTCATCATGATTATCACAGTAGCTTGCATTTATTGCATCTCTCCCATGTGCTGAATGTTAGGGCATAGTTCTTTCCACATGTTAGTTTGTCCGGTACTCAAAACAACTATTTTGTGAGCTAGACCCATTGGATTTTGAGAGGTTGAGTTAACGTGCTCAGAGGCCCAACATCATAGTTACTGTAACTGCTAAAACCCAGGCCTGGTCCCAGATGGGTCTGAATGCAGTCAGTGTGTGTGCTGGCCCCTCTGTACTGTGTGAATTCCCTCAAATACCCAAAAGATGACCTGAGATGACGCACCGCAGAAGTACGCGCCTTAAACTTATATAATGTTGTTAACCTGTGTGACCCCAATAATTTTTTTTAAGAAGATGAGCTTAATTCAAATCTGTCTTGATTAAGTGAAGGCTTTAATTTGTTGAGACAGGACAGTAATGAGCATGGGGGGGTAAATTCTTAATAGAGAATATGATTTCTTTATTAATACGATTATTGTAGTATATTTTACCTATGGTCATGGGTACTAATTAAAATAATGGGAAAGATTTCTAAAAATATATTTCATTGATTATACTATTACATTTGTTCAGTTTTCCCTCCTTTCCCTCCACCTTAGTTTGTGTCCATGGGTCATGTATATAAGTTCTTTGGCTTCTCCATGTTTTATACTATTCTTAACCCCCCCTGTCTATCTCGTACCTGCCATTTATGCTACTTATTCCCTTTACCTTTTTTCTCATCCTTCACTGCCCCCCACCCTACCCCACCCCAGCTGATAACCCTCCATATGATCTCCATTTCTGTGGTTTTTGTTCCTGTTTTAGTTTTTAATTTTTTATTTTATTTTTTTTAATATAGGTTCAGTTGTGAGTTTGTTGTCAGAAAGGTTTTTTGTTTTTATTTAAATTGCCATTTTGGCAATTCAGGTCATTTATGGATTTTCTAGTTTTGACTATTGATACTTTTTATTCTGATCCATACCTGCTTTTTGTGTTTTGTTTTTCCAATTCTTTTGTTTTAGTGATTCATACTTTGTATTTTTGAAAACATCTACAAACTCATTCATTCATTCATTGTAGATTAAAATACTAGGAACATTTAACCTTTCCATCTCACTACCAGGCATTTTTATGAGAAATGCACAAGGGTAGTCTTTGCAACATTGGGTGAAATAGCAAGACTGGCATTAACCTAAGTGTCCGTGTGTCGCGGGGATGGTTAAATGAACTCACAGAAGACTAGTCTCACACACACACACACACACACACACACACAGACACACAGTTCAGGGCGTCTGTGAAAGACGCAGAACAGGGCAGGCAGGGAGGGGTTCAGAATGCTTCTGTGCGGTTTGATTTTCGTTCAGCTGTGTGGATGTAATGGACTTTGACTCAGCAAAATTGATATTGCTTGGCCATAATGAGACATGTAAACTGTGATTTCTTACAGAGATAGAAAGAAGAGAATTGAAAAACCAAGAAGATTTAGCAGAAGTTTAAGCGGCACTCCTAGTCCACCTCCCTTCAGAGGCAGAAACACAGCAATGGACGCACAGGAAGCCTTAGCTCGGAGGTGCGTGCTTTCTGTGGACGCTCTTACCCCCTCGCCCTCCTTCCAACTTGAAGTAGGTTCTCGGTTGTGTGGACGAAATGAATGCTTGCAGTCAGAAGATAATTGAAATAGTTAAATCTAGCCATGAACGCTGTCGCACCTTTGTGATCTAGGACTAAGTAAGTGATTTAATTCTTAACTTACTGCACAGCTGCGGAAAGATTGCATGTCTGCGGCAGTCCTCTTTCCTGTTGTGATGAACTGACTCGTTCTCAGTTCTAGACTAAGTATTTTCAGTGTGGAATTAAAACTTAGAAAACATCTTAAATCTGATTTAAGAACTTTGTTGATTTTGCCTCTAACACTGCTTGGTCTTGTTTTTCTTCCTCAAGAAAAGAATCTCTGAAACAATAAGTAGAATTCTGTCAGTGGTTTTCTTATCACAAGCCAATTTGATCTCTTACATTTCACTGTGGAGAGCATAGGGGCGCCATTGTAGTTTTAAATATTATCACATTTCAAAGGCGGGGGGTTGGGGGGCCACATGCGGTTCTGGCTGCAGTGCCTTTCAAAGGACCGCCTTGTCTCAAAGGGAAAATCCCAGTCCTTGTTGGCAGGTTTTCACATACTCTGAAAGCTATAGGCTCTTGATTTGGGCGCTTTTTCTTTATGAAATTGAGTTTGTATTTTTTTCCCCCATTACGAAAATACAGTTGTCACAATGTAACCTGATGGGCTGCTGCCTTGTGAACCCAGCCTGGCAGAAACTCCACCTGAACAGCAGCAGCAGCAAAGGTGTGAGCTCACCCCTCCTTCATTCCATTCACTAGTGAATGGTGTTAATTCCAAACTTGCAATGGCCGTTTTAAAAGTGCAACCAGTAGTGGTCAAGTGTGTTTTCACTCCGAATCTTAAGATAACAGAATTAGGAAATAAATTACCACAATATTTGAACTAACTTATAAAGAGTAGTCCCATTAATTCCGGTTGTTTTTTGTTTTGTTTTAAAATTTTACTTACTTTTAGAGAGGGGCAGGGAGGGAGAAGAGAGAAACATCAGTGTGTAGTTGCCTCTTGCGCGCCCCACACTGGGGATGCTGCCCACAACCCGGGCATGTGCCCTGACTGGGAATCGAACCAGTGACCCTTTGGTTCGCAGGCCAGTACTGAATCCACTGAGCCACACTAGCCAGGAATAATGCTGGTAGTTTTTAAGCCATAAAATGTATTCTTATTTACTGCAAGTTTATTATGTTTTAAGTTTGGATTTTATTAAAAAGTTGAAACTATTATTGTAGTCTAAAAGCTTTTGGCGGTTTTTTTTGTTGTTGTTTACTTAAAAACAATACAATTTTTACTACCACTGATTTACTGTCTACGACTCCCCAAAACAAAAAACACTTTCCCCCGATCCTTGCCTCTATATCATATTCAGAAGGAAAAGGGGTGGCGTTTAACTTAAAATTGGTAGATCAAGGAATTCTTCAAAGAAGAGGCTTTCTCTTTCAGGAACTCATTACGAAGAAAGTGTTCAGGACTCGCCGTGTAGGAAGTAGATAACCGACTTGGCAGCGTGTTTAGTGTGTGTGTTCATGGGTGGATTTAATGTGCACCGGAGTGTGTTTCGGTTTTGTTTTGGGGTGAATTTGTGTTTCGTGTTTTCAGTTCTTTACTCATGATACATTTCTTCAGGTGCTAAAAATTTCCTAATACTGAGCCCCGCCGCCATGCTGCGGTGCACCCCGCCCCCCCCCCCCCCCCATTTATTAGGTTATAGGGAATGGCAGTTTGAGTTTGTGTACTCGTTCAGGAAGAAGTTGGGTTTCTTTGTTTGTTTAAAGATTTTATTTACTTCAAGGGAGGGAGTAGGAGAGAAACACCAATATGTAGTTGCTGCTCGCCCACCAGGCATGTGCTCTAGGCTGGGAATCAAACCCACAGACAGCCCTTTGGTCTGCAGGCCAGTGCTCAGTCCGCTGAGCCACATCAGCCAGGGTGGGGAGGGCTTGGCTTAAAAAATTTTATTATTATTGATTCGAAAGGTATACAATAAAGTATATTTAATGAAAAAATTATCTGCATGTTAATTGGCCTTATTCTATATCAGCCTCCTCCAAGAAGTATTTGGTAAATCTGTAAACATTGTTTACTGCTTAACATACTCTGACTTATTTCCAGTATTTATTTTCTCCTTATTTCTGTAACTGACACTGATAAAGATTGGATAATTTTTATTTTTTTAACCATTTCTGGAAACTAAAAGCTAGTGAAGATACATGTTGGTTTTATATTGTTTTTTAAATTTATCTAAATGGTCTTTGACAGGTTGGAAAGGGCAAAGAAGTTACAAGAACAGCGAGAAAAAGAAATGGTTGAAAAACAGAAACAACAAGAAATAGCTGCAGGTAATTTTTTCTTTATTACGGAGGTACAGCATTTCAGGTTCAGAAAAGTAATAGGAAAAAACTATCTATGATCCCTGCTACCCATCACTACACGTCTTCTGGTTATGGTTGCGGAAATGGAGTTTATTAAAGGTGGTGGCCTGGCCTGGAGTATGTGGTGTGCCTCGTTGGTTAAGAGTCAAGTTTGTAGACCTAGACGTTGCCGTACGACTGGAAGTGGTCAGGGCGTGCTTACTATTGATCGTGTGGGGTGGGAGGTGGGTCAGGAGGGTTGTTTGGTTGGTTGGTTGGTTGGTTTTTGTGGGGGGTTGTTTTTGGTTTTTGATATTCTTCATTAATAGTGGTACTTTAAAATCTAAAATTGCACAAACGGCCTTTTACAGGAATAATTTTTAACAACTTTTAAAATCTTACATTGTGGCCTGGCAGAAAAATACGTGATTTGAAGTCTTTCTGTGTAGTATCTGTTAAATGTGTGTGGTTACCTGTTTTAATATTTTTAAGTGTTGGTAGGACTTTCAAATGGAATGTCCAGTTATTTCATAAACTTAACCATAAAAATACAAACTTTTATTATGTTTATAAGTTTAGCTACAAGCAGCAAAGTTCATTTTCATTGTAATAATACACCTTTTTACCGTTTGCAGAATTCTTTATCTTTAAGCAGTAAAAGAAGTTTTAGTATGTATAAGTGACCATCTATATAGAAATACGTTTATCAATGAATGCATTCAATAATGTATGGTAAACGTTTTTGCTTTATAACCGAATGTTCAGTCATTTCCTTACACGGTATTTGGTGAATAGTCGCCTGCAGTGAAGTAAACCAGGCTTGTTTTAGTCTTCACATTCACACTTTCCTCCTCCTTCAGCGGCTGCGGCTACAGGAGGGTCCGTCCTCAATGTGGCTGCCCTGTTGGCATCAGGCACGCAGGTCACCCCTCAGATAGCGATGGCCGCTCAGATGGCCGCCCTGCAAGCGAAAGCTTTGGCGGAGACCGGGATCGCTGTGCCTAGCTATTACAACCCCGCAGCTGTGAATCCAATGAAATTTGCTGAGCAAGAGAAAAAGAGGAAAATGCTTTGGCAAGGCAAGAAAGAAGGGGTAAGTTCTTTTGTTCCCCTCTTTTGTCATTTATTCCTAATTAGTAGTTGGTTTAAAAAACAAATTGGAATTGGGGGGGCAATTAGTTCGGCTTTTTCTTCTGAGAAGCTGATGGAGGTGGTTTAATTTGCCACCATTATTATTTATTACTGAAAAAATATCAGGCTTTCAAAGCAAGCCAGTAGTAATACTATATGTTTATTAAACAAAAAGAGGCTCCTTAGCTTTTTTCATATGTATTATCATGGGCTTATATTCTTTTGCTTCACTACTCTGTAATAGAAATCTTAATTATAAACTTCATTGATAGTTATAAATGCTATTGTTTTTGTTTTGTTTTTTACTTGAATGGAAAGATTTAATACCCTACTAAAATATATTTAAATTTAAGCTGTACATGTTCTGAAAGTTTAGTGTTTCTTCATAGGACAAATCCCAGTCTGCTGAAATATGGGAAAAACTGAATTTTGGAAATAAGGACCAAAACGTCAAATTTAGGAAATTAATGGGTATTAAGGTGAGTAGTATATACACTTTCTATTAAAATTCCTACTTAATTTTTAGGGTAACACTGGCGCTCAACTTCAGATATATTTCGGTGATGTGCCAACTCTGTGCTTTCTGTTTTGTTTGTGTTCTCCAGATTAGTTTTACCGAATTAACTAAAGTACATTATCACTAAGTTGACAGCACATATTACTTGACTTAAATTAACAGGTTCGTTGATTATTACTGTGTATTTATACCTTAAGTCACAGGTGGCCGGCAAGGCCTGCAGGCCGAATCCGGCCCCCCACCTTGTTTTATCTGGCCCGGCACCTTGTTTCTGCCCAGCAGCAGTGCCCAGCTCTCGCTTAACTATTAAGGAGTAGTTACATTTCTACAGCCCTAAAATTACATTCGGCCCTTTGAAGGCAATCGAGAAGCCCCCAGTGAAAATGAGTTTGACACCCTTGCCTTAGATGGACACGGTTCGAGATCATCAGGTTGTGTTTGTAAACTAAATTTTAAAAAAGGAATTAATGAATTTGCTTTTTTATAAAAATACTGCTCATTTAATGTTAACCTGATGGAGTAGGACCTTCTTGATTTTCTTAAAGTTTCAAGGAAGTTTTTTTTAACATGTAGAAAATTGAGTTTTTGCTGGGTACAAGTAACACAGAAACAGTATTAGATTTCATACAACCTAGAAAGGTCCGCAGCTATTCAGACATTGGTCATTACTAAGGGAATTGGTATTTCATTGAGGGGCTCGTCGGAGTAAACTAAGCTGGCTCTTTACACACTGTCTGGCATTTTCTTCCTGTTCTTCATCATGCCCACTAAAATGAGGCTGATGTATTATGTTACTTCCCAGCACCTAGAGAGACCGTAGGATGCTGAATGAATGAATGGAGCTATGTACTTGAGGTCAAATATGTATCAGTGCTGTGAAGTGAGAGAAGCACTTTTCATTTCTGTCTGAATTCATTTTAATATATTTTCTGTCTGCTGTTCAGAGTGAAGATGAAGCTGGCTGCAGCTCAGTTGATGAAGAAAGTTATAAGACTCTGAAGCAGCAGGAAGAAGTATTCAGAAACCTAGACGCTCAGTATGAAATGGCAAGGTCACAGACCCACACACAAAGAGGAATGGGGTTGGGTTTCACGTCATCAATGCGAGGAATGGATGCAGTTTGAAAAAGATCACGCTTAATGTTTGGAACTTTCTAGACTGCTGGTTCTGATGTCAGGTCCTTGTTCACCAAACAGCTAGCATTCTAGCTTGCATGGGTGTTGCATTGACTTTAATTTATTGAAAAATAACGATTTTTTGTAAATATCAGATCAGTGATACTGGTGTTAGTGTTGTAATTAGGTTAAACCCACTTCCATTTAACTCGACAGGACTATAGAAGGACAGTATTTTTTAGTTGATGAATTCTACTTTCAGAATGTGTAAAGGCTGCAGGTGGGATAAAATCTCATACATGGATTTCTTTTCGTGTCCGCTGTCTTGTGTACTTTTGTATTTACCCTTGTACAGTTATTTTCATCTCTTGAAACATAAAAGAAAGTTACGTATGTTCTTTGGAAGATCTGGCCATTTGGTACATACTGGCACAAAGAAGCTGGGTGGTGAGGATAATAAAACTGTTTTTCTCAAAACTGGTGTTAATTTAAGTTACCTGGAATTCTTTTTTGAATTTGTTTTATGGTTTCTGTAGCATTTTACAATTGCTATTAGGAAACACTGACTTAAAAAAATTTTCTTTTTAAAGAAAGAAACTGCTGTTGGCAATTCCACAGTGAACAAAAAATGTAAAAGGAAGTTGGGAGGAGTAAACACATTTATTAAACTCATACTGTTTTCCTACTATTATAAGGGACATAAGCGGTGTACAGTATTTGTTAAATATTCCATGTTATTCAGGAAATAGATTCATACCTTAAAGGGATGTAAGCACTTTTATTTTAATAAAGTGCCTTATAACAAGTTCTTTGTATGCCCTTTGCTCATTGTCCCTTTGAAGTCTTCTCCAGCATAAACTAAAGTACTAAAACACCAGAAAACCACCTTGTCACTAAACTGACTTGGACATCAATCTGGTGGAGGGCGGGGACTACAGAACTGTCCCTAGAAAGGTCCTTTGGAGAAGGTGGCCTTGGTGTAGGAGCGTAATACAGCATGGGGCGGCCCAGCAGTGGTGAAACGTCAACCTGCAGAAACAGGTGACTAGGTCTGCTCAGGTTGCGTGTGGGGTGTGCGTCTGTGAGTATCAGGTGGTCCTAGAGGGGTTTTTAGAGGGAGGAAGGGGGGGAGAGGTGGATTTGTTCTGCCCCTCCAGGTTTTCATTGGTTGCGTGCTTTGTGCCCTGACCTGAGGTCGAACCCACGACCTGGGTGTGTCAGGGTTGTGCCCTGACTAACTGAGCTATCTGGCCAGGCCCTATTACAAAGTGTTTTAACATATTTTGGTAAACGTTTAATTAGTTTTTAACTGAATACTGTCATTCTGTGGAGCAGTGTCATGCTTCAGTGACAAAGTCAAATTATGGGGAAATGATAGCAAGGTTTTTCATTTTGGCATCCTCACAAAGTCACATTTTTTCGTTTTATGTGTACTTTACCAAATCAACTTCATTTGAAATCTATTGCCCTGACTCGTGTGGCTCAGTGGGTTGAGCATTATCTTGCAAAGCGAAAGGTCACCCTTTCAATCCCCAGTCAGGGCACATGCCCAGCTTGCTGGCCAGGCCCCCAGTTGGGGGCCTGCGAGAGTTCTCTTGATAATGCTTTCTCACAGGATATACCCTCCCCCTCTCTAAAATATCAGTATTCTTCAAATTTTTTTAAAGACTCACAAAGCACATGTAACTGGTTCCTATATTTCTCTACAGTGTGTTAGGAGTTTGAATGACACGGTCCATCTTTCACTTAATCTGGAGCAGCTATTTAAAAATGAGTAGCCAAGTTTAAATGAAACTTTAGAATAATATCTAAAAGAGTTTTAGAATGGGTATTTTTAGTTGAGACACATTTTTACATTCACATCCTCATACTTAAACATTTTAAATCCAGCGTGTATTTTATGTTTTGAAACATCCTAATTGAGACCAGCCATATGTAGCCAGGGGCAACCGTATTCAACAATGCAGCTCCAGGGGGAGGCGTATTGGTAATTGTTGCATAATTTAAGAAGCAATTAATTGGAGTAAAGGGATGGGAAGCCAGTTAACTGCTTTGCCCAATCAATTTATAGGAGAGACACGCTCCATAGATTTGATTTTATTAGATCTTTTGCTACCCCTTTCTTCCGGCTGTTACCATGCTGTACATATCAGTGCCTGAATGGCATGGTGGGTGTTTCGAGGGCTGTGCTTGGCAGCAGCTGAACTTGGTTGCTGTCCAGGAGACACAGGGAAGCAGGGCAATAAAACGACTACTCGGGAGGTAAGAGGAGCAGTGAGAGCAATTGCCTTTGAGGAGGGTAAGTTGGAAGGTGGATTTGGTCATCGTGTATGGGTGTTGAAAACAGCAAATTCAGATGAAGTTTTCAACTTGGGTGGACTTTATTGCAAGTTTAGAAAAGTGGGTTGGTGGAAGGAGATGGAAGCAAGTTGCTTTATATGTCATTCCTGGTTAATCAGTTTCATGGGCCAACTAGACTTTAATTGTATACTTGATTATTTTTTTTTTAAATTGACTTTTTTAAAAGGTTTTATTTATTTATTTTTAGAGGGGAAGGAGAGAGGGAGAGAAACATCAATGTATGGTTGCCTTTTGTGCATCCCCTGCTGGTAGTTGGCCTGCAAGGAACCGGTTTGCAACCCAGGCACGTGCCCTGACTGGGAATCGAACCGCAATCGTCTGGTTCGCAGGCCCGCTCTCAATCCACTGAGCTACACCAGCCAGGGCTTGATTATTTTTAGAAAATAATTAATTTCCCTGGCTGGTGTGGCTCAGTGGACTGAGCACCAGCCTGTGAAATGAAGGGTCGCTGGTTTGATTCCTGGTTGGGATACATACCTGTGATGTGAGCCCCTGTATCAAACCCTTCAGTAAGCTTTTTTGCTTTTGTTTTATCTTTTAAATATCCTTTATTTCTAAATGCCTACTCTGCCACCAGAGAAACATCAAGAGTTCAAACAGACTCAACCTAAGAAATGTCAAAAAAGAAAGGTTCAAACCTGTAAGAATTTCTGTGAGTTTATTGGAGCCAAGCTGACACTAATTGCTAGGAAGCAAAATCTCTTCCAACAGAAAATGCTCCAGAGGAGGGCAGTTCTTCACCTTCTTTTATCTCACGGGAGGGAGGCATGAGAAGGCAGAGTGGGGAAATCTCTGGGATTGGATAAAGATAAAGTAAATAGACACCTACTTTCACACGAGTGGGTGTAGGATAGATTACAACATAATGAGGGAGGGGCTCTGTCTCCTGCTTTGGTGGGAGATTGTGCCCTGCAGGTTCTGGAAAAAGGAAATTACCCGGACAGTCCAAAGGTAGATGTGAAAAAGCATTAAGACTGGCTCAATAAAGGTAAATGTTGATCTTTGTCAAAAAAAGCTTCCTGTCCAGGACAGCACTACCTATCGTAAATTAGTTAGAAAAATACTAGTTTTAGACGATCCTGTGTTTATTTGAGGACCCTAGTTTGTAAGGCCTCCAAGCAGGCCTCCGCTGAGCATATCAGGTTTAGTATGTGGCCCCTTTTTCCTCCACAAGATAAATCAGTATTTTAACAAGTATTTTAATCTAGCTGGTTTTTTCATAAAAAAGCGAAACAAGCCCAATAAAATGAACTAGTTTGTCCAAGATCGCAAAGTTAGTCTGTGACAAAACTGGAGGTTTTTTATTTTACTGTTTGATTCCGCGAATTTCAGAAAATAAACATAATCCCATTATCCTAATATTTTCTGAGTCAAGAAAATTTAATTTTAATTTACGATGACCTAAAATCCTATTGCCAGTGGAGTTCTTAATTCTGTCCTTGCTGTTGGGCATGCACGCCACAATCAGCAATAAACCATGCGTCGTGTTCCGATTTTTGATCCTTGGGTGCGTAACAAGGACAACCCATACTGTTTTAACACGTTCTGTTTAACTCGAGCTTTTTAACGCTTAAAAGGGACCAATCCCAGTATGCACTGCAATGAGCTAACAGTAGTTTAGGAACTACATGTCCCAGCATGCCATGCTCCTGCGCAACCTCGGAAGTGGCTATGGAGGGACGCCATTGCATTATGGGAGTTGTAGTCTCTCAGGACTGTCCCGCCCCTTGTGCAGCTTCCGCGGCCTAGGTCTGAAGAAAACCCTACACTCAGGGTCGCTCAGCGCCCTAGAGCGTGGTGCCGGCCTAAAACCTCTGCCCCCTGCCCGGGGGCCAGCGCCGCCTCTTCTCGAGTGTTTCCCGCAGTCCAGGGAAATGGCGGCCGAGGTGGATTTTGGCGATTTAGAGCTGTTCGAGGCGTTTGACCACCCAGAGGAGTCGCTTCCAAAGCCCGTTCACACCCGCTTCAAGGACGAGAACGGCGACGAGGTGAACGAGAACGGGGCCGGCGACGCGGAGCTGCGGGAGCGTCTCCTGCAGTGCGAGGAAACCATCGAGCAGCTCCGCGCCGAGAATATCCTTCCCGCACGCAGGGCCCGTCCCCCGGGCGCGGTGGGTGCAGAGCCCGGGAGCGCGCGGGCGGAAATTCCACGAGGGCCGCCGCCGATCGACGTAGTTTCTCTCCCCGACTGGCGGGCTGAGAACCTGGGCTGCGCGGGTTGCAGAAGCTGCCCCGGGGGCCTGGGCGCGGCCTCTCCGCCTGTGGGTTCCGGATCCCGGACTCCACTCGCCCTACCCCGCACCCAGCCCGGGACCAGTCTTTAGGGTTATTTCGGACTGTTGGAGCTGTCGGGTCGGAGACTCGTGGGGAGTCACGCGGTTTCCTTTGGCAGCGCAGCTAAAGTTGCTGCAGTCCCGTCACAGTTACGTGTTAGGAGACCTCGGATCCTTACACTTGGCGTGGACTTGCTTTGTGGGTCTTCTTTTGCGAGGGGGACACTGGGCAGACGCGGGTGGTCCTAGAACGTAGACTTGCGGGCCTTAGGGTTCCAGGGGTGCGAAGGGAAATGGTTAATCGCTTGATTAAGATTGGGGGCTAATTTTGAAGTTCTTCCAGTTTGAAATAGCTTCCGAGGTGAAGGTGTATTGCTAAGCTTTAGGGAAAACGCGCCAAATGTTTCCATTTGGCTTTAGTTACATGATGACAGGCTTTCTAACAAGATTTGTTAGTATGGTTATTTACAGTCTTAGGGATTTTTTTAAAAAACGTGTATTTACAGATAACTTTGGTTCGGGTAGTTTTCCTTTTAGTTGTAAGGATCCCTGAAAGCGGTTGGGAAGCGGTTAGGTTTCGAAGCCTGATTTCGTTCGTGCTGCCTTTTTCCTGTTGTGAAAAAAAAATTAAAATTTAGAAGAGTTGAAAGTATCCTAGATTTTACAGTCGTTTACTTTATTGCACGTCGATGATGCTTTGGCCTTGGAAACTTTTCTTGAGCGAGCGGCTGTTTAACTGTTGATGGGGCACCGTTGTGGGAATAACGTTTTTAGTTCGGGCTGTTAGTTTCTTTTGAACTACAGGACGGTATCTTCTAAATATTTTTGTCGGAAGGGATGAAAACTCAGTTTTTCGGTCCGTTTGCCTAGCCCTGCGACAAAACAGAAGATCGGTGTGTCATTTTCAAAGTAGTTGTGTGTCTTTGAACGCAAGTATGAGAGTTTGTAGTTGGTTTCTCTGATGTGCGTTAATGTTTAATGAAGGCTTGTTGTGCTCCTTAACACGTAATAACATCAGGAACTTAGAAGAAAATTGAACATTCTGACTCGACCAAGGTATGAAATCTTGAAATTACACCATAGTTGTTCTTTACTTTTTTATCCTAACATTAACATGTAATCCCAGTATCTTTGTAAAAAGGGTGTTTCGGGATTTTTGTTTTGTTTTCATTTGTTCAGCCTACTCTGAAGAAGTCGGAAGAAATGATCCTTTATTTTTACCTTGTGGGCGTAGAATTCGAATTCTCAAATACTTGTTAAAGTACAAATGTATTACCATGTGGAGTGGTATTTTCAAGCTTTCAGAACTTGAGGCTGCCGTGCACTTCCGCGGGGACTTTTTTTTTGTAGCCGGTACCCCTGCGGGAGTGACTGGCTACACTGGTGACTTTTAAAAGTGTAAACTTTTAGAATTTAGACATGTTTCGGAATACCTTACCCATGTCCTACCTTTCTTCCTCTGTGTGAGCACACTTTTATGGATCTAAACTCATTTTTGGCCAGTCATTAACCATTGAATATAACTATGACTCCTCAAAAACCCTAAGGTATTTTATTTAGATAAGCACGTTTTCCCATAGAGTTGATTACTTAACATTAAATATTCATTTAAAAGTGGGTTATAATCACCTAAATTCAAATGACCATAGCTTTGTAGGCTTTGCCAATTTATAAAAAGTAAGCACTAGTATCATGAAAAAGGAAAAAAAAATTAGAATAAGTGCCCTCCAAATTGTCTCAGATAAAACATTCTATAGAAGACCAAGGGAGAAAAAGAAATAAAGTACATAAAGTTTGTGCCCTAAGTCTCTTGGTTTTACCCTTAATTTGGAATCATCCTGATCAGAAGTTTCCTTTTTTGTCCAGTAAACATTGTGTTTATTTGTTATTTACTTTATATTATGAAAATTTTCAAAGAACTTGGAAAGAACAGTATAATTAATACCCATTTTTATCACATTAACGATTCATAACAGGGTTCAGCAAAAGTAAGCCTTGCTTGAGTGTGGTTAGTAGGATACGGGAGTGTCTCGCACCAGATGGAAAGTGATTTGAACATTTCACCTAAAATGTCATATGAGGGCTTGAGTGTAATGTTGTTATGTTACAGAATTACATGCTTATGATTTTGTAATAAAAAGAGGGGGCGTTATTTGTGCTGGACCCTGTATTTTTGCCATATTTTCTTCTAATCCCATACACACACTTCACCCCAAATATTTGAGCGTATATCTGTTTTTAAGATTGCTTTTTCAGGCACAGCCACGCCCTTATCACACCTAATAATTGTCATGGTCTCCTGGAGAACATTCCCAACTCAGCTGATTTTCCTATTCAGATTTGCAGATTTGCAGATTTTCCCCGCTGATTGATCAAAATAGACTCCAGCCAAAGACCTTGCAATTACATGTGGTTTGTAAAAACAGGATGTATTTTTTTAAACTGAAGTTTGCTCAGATTGAAACAAGTCTCTGAACTTTTCCATGTTTTCCTTTCATTTCTCTGCTGGTGAGAAAATGCCAAGTACAGACTGACGTGTTTCACATGCTGTCCAGGTAGAGGAATATGAGGCAGGTGAGAAGGAGTTAGAGGTTCAGCTGGTCACAGGTTAACCCAAAGAGACGCCTTGCAGGCTTCCAGGCTGCGCTCCAGTTCTGGTGTTTGCAGGCTTGGAAAGTCAAACCCAGAACAGGGCGCCTTCTATGTCTGCGCTGTGGAATCTTGGGTTTGAGATACTTAGTGCAGTGTGTTCTGCCCTCCGAAAAGAACCTACCCATTTACTTATAAAGTGTTTCATTCTTCTGTATAGTTCGAAGCCACATTTATTGATTCTTTCAGCAATATATTCTTGTCACCTGCTGGTTTGTCCAACCCTCTCCTTCCTCTCCCCAATTTGTAAAGAAAAAAAAACAATAGGTAAAAAAAAAGTTTTGGTTGAAAACTGAAAGATTAACTTTTAATTTTTTGTGAGATATTTAAAAAATATATCAGGGATACATCTGTATGAAACTGTACTAAGTGGCTGAAATGGTGAGGCAGGTTTTTCTTGAGAAAACTGCAGTTCTTGGTGGTCCCAGATCTTATCTTCAAAATATTCCATGGTCTTTGGTACGTAAGGGTTACATAGATTATTGGTTTGTATGTACATGTGCAAGTTTTACTTTTACTGCTCTAAGAATATGTTTTCTGTTTTAGTGGAATATTGGTGAACAACACTAAGTTAGATGGACCTTTATTACAGATTCTATTTATGAACAATGTTATTTCAAAGTAAGTCATTTTTCCCTTTTCTAAATATAACGAATTTGTGTGTTTATGAAACAATGCCTTCTATAAAAATGTTGTTTTTATTTGTACTTGTACCATGCTTATTACTTATTTATAATCTCTGGCATCATGATGAAGAGCAAGGACGTTAGAGTCACGTACACTTGAATTTGAACCTGGCCTCTTTCCGCCCACGCGCACCTGGGCAGGTCGCTGACACCCGCTGCGGACTAGTTTCCTCACCGGGAAACAGGATGTGAATAGTAACCACCTCCTAGGTAGTGAAATGAGCACCCGTGAGAGCCCAGTAAATAGCCTCTAATTAAAAAATAAAAATAAAAAATAAAAAATTGCCTCCACAACCACAACGTTAGCCACGCCTCCCCCCAGGTGAGGTCATGGTTTTCCCTGTTGGCTGTCCTCAGAGCTTCTCTTCATGGTACGGTTTTAACATCAAAGCGAGACCTTTGCAAAAAGTCTTCCAGAGTGCTGGGGTCTAGTGCAACTGTGTCCCCGTGGTGCTTGCCCGACCGTTGTGAAATGCGTGCTTAGAGAATGGTGACATACATTACAGGTCATTGCTTGCCCCCTCCTGTGTCACTTAAGCACATCACCCTGTGTGCCAGGCAAGGTGGAGCGGGTCACGGGGACTGTGTACAGAGTGTCCGTTTGTGGGGCAGGCCCGTGACCTGTGCTGTCCCAGGAGAAGAGGGAGCTGAGCCCTCCGGGGTTGGGCAGCAGGATGGCCAGGGTAGCAGCAGCCAGGATCTGGGCACCATTGTCACCTTCAGATTAGAAATTACGTCCACCCCAGCCCCTGGCGGTCTAACTTCTGTACCACTCCCCTGGTGTTGGACCGCAGACATCCGAGAACGTCAGAGGTAAAGTGACCCGACAGATCCTCGGGTCTGTGAAGAGGATGTTGGTGCCCAGCTGCAGCCCAAGCTGGGCACCTTTGGCGCCTCCTGCCCTGAGACTGGATGGGGACCATTGGGCGAGAGTGGTTCTTGACCCCGAAAGCTGGGGAACATAGACCTCAGTAGTTTCTCTTGCCTTGCGTTTTGGTTTTATGTTTTTTCCTGTTTAGTAGTTACCCAGTATTTCCTTGTGAGTGCATAGGGGGTCTCTGGGAAGAGCATGTGGAAGAGCGAGTGCATGGTTGTCTTGTGTGGCAGGAATAGGGGGCTAGTGCCCAGGGCGGGGAGGAGGCCCCTGGGTACCCAACCCTTCTACGTAGCAAACCGCTTACATGTTTTATGCACGCAAAAGCGGAATCCACAAAATCTGCAGATCCGTTGTTCTTAGTGCACACCTTTGCCGCCTGTCTCATGCCCAGCGCTGTGTCAGGTGATCATAATCGTTCTGTTAACTTGGCATCAGGGAGTGGTTTTTCCCTAAAGAATAGACACCGAGCGTGACTGAGAGTCAGTGACTCCGTAAACCTGAACAGCAAAGTAACAAAAGTTACGAGTAGTATGGGGTAAGACTTCAGCCTGTTCCATGTTTTACTGTCTGAGTTCTGACCATTTTGTGCTCTTATGCAGGCAATATCATCAAGAAATAGAGGAATTTGTATCAAATTTAGTAAAAAGATTTGAGGAACAGCAGAAAAATGATGTGGAAAAGACTTCCTTTAATCTTTTACCCCAGGTATTTCAAACCTAAGAGACTTTGAGATGAGTAGGTTGTGCTTTTCACTGCTAGTTATTAAGATCCTCTTGAATCAAAACCAAAATGATGAAGCTTGTCTGTTCCCCTCCCACCTGTCAACTGGCCTCTTCCTTTCGGGGCGGGGGCCCCCCTTCCCCAGTACGGCTGTGGGGCTGGCGTTTGGATCGCGGTGCCTCTTCCCTGGGCCTGGGGGTCAGACCCGGCTGCACTGGGAGTTGGAGGCTTTGTTTGTTTTCATTCCCTAACTTGGACCTGGGGGTTTGTGTAGAAAATTAAGTTCGGGCCAAAAAATCTGTATTTCTGGAGTTTATAAAATACAGATTTGTTTTTCCTAAAACCAAATTTTAAGCACTGCTCTCTTCTTCCCCCTTTACCTGTTTAAAGGGGAAAAAAAATCAGTAGTGTGCCCAAAGAAATCTGAGAAATTTTACTGTGTGAATATTAGAGCATGAATTTATGTCTTAGAAATCAGAATTATGTTTTCTGGGGCTTTTTTAAAATTACAAAATAAAGTAAGTAGAGCTTCCCAGATAAGGGTCTTTAGCTGTTTATCCTGGGGTTAGAGATTGGTTTTCTGATTAATGAAAATTTTAAGTCACCTTAGTTTTCACCTATATAGAATGTTAAAGATTTAAGAAATGAAAAATTAAAACCATAGTAAATATTATTGAAGTTTTGATTCAGAGTACACTTCAGAATTTTTTAGTGGCTTGAGGTTGGTGAAAAGTTACATTAATATTAACCAATAATGTAAAGTTGTATTTTTTAATCTTTCTGGCTCTCCGGTTGCGAGATAAACTAAAGTCTGCCTTGCCAGTTTAAGTGTTGAAAAGTTCCAAAATTAATATTCATTAGCACACAAGTCAGGGTGTATGCTAATGCTTCAGAAGATGCTGTTTTACATATCTTTTTACATTTTTAAACTTTGCTACTTGTGGAATTTCTTTTATAAGCATTCATGCCTGGCTAAACTTGACTCACTCTAATTATGACAACAATTATTTCAAATTTTTATAGACCCTAGCGGTAGGTACTAGAAAATAAAGTACGTTCAGGTGCTGACACCTGTCGTGTGTGTTTTTCCACGTATCAGCCGTCCAGTGTCATGTTGGAAGAGGACCATAAAGCAGAGGAGCCCTGTGCCGTTAAAAACGACAAGGAAGCCTTCAGTGTAAGTTCGGACGTTTTAGAACTCTTCCGGCGCCTGTCCCCCGTCCCGGGCCAGCGGGGCACCACGTGAGTGACAGCGCGGCATGTGGCACCAAGGGAGCCCGTGTCCGTCCCCGAGTTGGTTACAGACCCCAGTGCAGGCTTCAGCCTCTGAATACCACGGTCCGCCTTTTAATGACTGTTGTGTCGTGGCGTGGGGCACAGTAGACCTCGTCTGGCGGACTTTGTGGCCGCCCGATCAGTGTCTTTGTGCTTATGTTCAAGAACGTGGTGGAAGGTGCAGAAAACATGCTTGTGGAACTTAAACGGTTGGAGTTGAGAGGGAGACGGTAAACAGCTGGCGTAGCAGATGGCAGGTGTGAAATTTAGAGTGTGGCCAGACTCCAGGAACACGTGAAAAGTAGAAGCTCAACGGGGCGAGCCCGTGTTTAGGCCTTTGTAGTGCCTGTGCCGAATTCAGCTGTGGCAGTGTAACTCAGTGGTGTGATTTTGCGACTCACGGTTTTTCAGAGATGATGGTGGGATCCTGGTCTCTATTAAAGGAAGACCAGTCTGCACGTTTATGACGCGTCAGGCCACCTTGGTAATCCACGATGGTAAGGACGGGGGCCTGCTGGGCTAGCGAGGAGCCCACAGATCTCACTGAAAATATTCCTAAGGGTGCCGCGTCTCTGCAGGTGTGATAAAGGCTGGTGTTTGCAAGGGTGTCGTTTTAGATCACCCTGTGTGGTGCCAGGGGCAGGATGAGGGCCAGCGATTCGATTGAGAACAAAAAGGCTCATTTCAGCTCAGCCCTGAGCAAGCAGGAGTCTGTCAGGCGGGTGGGAAGGGAAGTGGTTTGCTCGTTTTTGTGAAAGCGAATTCCATGTTACCGGAGTCCAGGACAGACCGCGGCTCTATCGGGCCCTGAGAGGGGCTTCTGGGTTTGAACTAGGTTGCTTTCGTTTCCCTTCTGCACTGGGGCTCTGGGGTTCCCAGCGGCAGCTGCCTGGAAACGGGGAATTGGGCACACTAGTGAACTTTGTCCTTCAGTAAATACTAGTAAATGTTCTCTCAGTGTTCCTTCCTACCATGCATGGGCTGTCCAGGTTCCAGGGACGTAGTAATGGGAAAAAAAGGCAAAGTCCCTGCTCTTGCTGAATTACAAACACAAGGCAGGCCAAGGAGCGGAGAGGTATTTGGCTTGTGTTGTGAGTCCTCAATGACAGCCTCTAAGCCAGACCTGGGGGGTGTGCGGGAGTGACCTTACTGCGGTGTGCGTGAGCAGGGCTCCCAGAGGCAGAAGCAGACGCGTGTTGTCCACGGCGTGTCGTCCACGGCGTGCCCAGTGCTGTTGTGAGCTCACTACGAAGGTCACTCGGGAGGCCCCTGTTCCTCATCGCACTTTGCAGACAGGGACGCGGATGTGACACTAAGTAGCTCGCCAGCGGTCCCTCAGCTGGGAGTGGTGTGGCCAGCCTGTGAGCCCACGCCTCTGCCCCCACCGCGGGTGCTCTGGCTCCTGACGCTGCCTCACAGGCCACGGTGAGGGCTTTGGGCTTTATTCTGAGTGGCATGAGAAGCCACTGGAGGGTTTCGAGCAGAAATGTGACTCGCTATGACTTGAGTTTTTAGAAGAACTGGCTCTCTGTGGAGAAGGGCCTGTAGCTGCTTGCAGACGGGAGCTGGGAGGCAGTGAGGGACTGTTCTCATCTCAGGTGAGAAGAGACAGCAGCTGAGACCAAGACGGTAGTGCTGCAATGAGAAGTGGTTTATTTTCCTTTTTTTAAGATTTTATTTATTTCTCAAGAGGGAAGGGGAGGGGGAAAAGAGAGAAACGTCAATCTGTGGTTGCCTCTTATGCCTCCCCCACTGGGGACCTGGCCTGCAACCCAGGCACATGCCCTGACTGGGAATCGAACTGGTGACTCTTTGGTTCACAAGCTGGCACTCAGTCCACTGAGCCGCACCAGCCAGAACAAGATGCGGTTTCTAACCTGGATACACTTTGGAAGTGGAACTGATTGAGTAGGTAGACTGAATGGAGAGCCTGAGAATGAGAGTAGCCGGAATGGCTCTGGTTTTTGTCCTAGGCCACTGGAAGAGTGTCCCCGCCTCTTCTGGGACGGAAGTTGCTGGAGGGGAAGCAGGGCTGGGGTGGGAGTCTGGTGCAGTTTGAAACAGGTGAGTGTGTGGCGCCTCCGCACTCCCAGGAGAGCTGTCCACTTGGCACTTGGATGAGCACAGCTGGAGGTTAGGAGTGGTCAGAACCCTGGGGGTCGTCAGCACGTAAAGTCCATTGCACACCGTGGGTCTGGGGCCACCGGGAGAGTGACAGCAGAGAGGAGGACCAGGGCTGAGCCTTACAGAACGTGGAGAGGTGGAAAGCGTCTAGCAAAGATGACGGGGAGGGTCAGCCGGCAAGGCAGGAGGAAAACAGAGGATGGTGTCATGGAAGCCAAGGTAGGAGGAAGTTTCTAGAAGGAAGGGATATTAGCTGATAGGTTAAGGTGAAGACTGAGAACTGGCCACTGAGTTTAGCTGCACAGGGGCCAGGGGGGTGCACCATTGTCAAATAACTCAGTGTCGTGTTAGGGACAGAGAGAAGCCATCTTGGACGCGTTGGAGAGAATGACAGTGTCGTGTTAATTTAAAAAGTGGGGGACTGATGTACATTGAAGGAGACGAAAAAGACTCGACAGTGACGTGTGTGCACCTGTGAACCTTACTCAGACCCTGGCCTGGCGGGGAGAAAAGGTCCGCAGGGCATTCTGGGAACACTTGGAAACACCGAATATAGATTGGATTGCGATGATATTAAGGAGTTAAGTTTCCTAATGGTAGCCCGGTTTGTAGGAGGATGTTCTTATTTTTAGAAGGCTCGTACTGAAATATGTAGGGGTGAAGTCTCACGAAAATGAAGCTGGAAACCATTTAGGAAGTTACTGTATTCATCTCAGGCAAGAGAAAATAAAGTCTCAGTTTGGGCTGTGATGATGGTGGTGACTTTGTTTAAATGGCTAAATGAAAAGTCAGTGTGGAAAATGTGTGTGTGTGTGTGTGTGTGTGTGTGAGAGAGAGAGAGAGAAGATCTGTGTACGAAACTGTCACTGAGCAATGGTTAAACGCAGATGGAGGGTACATGGGTATTCATTGCACCTTTTCTTCAACTTTTCCGTGTGAAATTTGTCAAAAAAAAAACTGGAGGGAGAAGAAAAGAAAATGAAGTCAGTGAGTGCAGCGGACTTTCCTGAGCATCCTGCTGCAAGGAAAGCGAAGAAACGGGAACTGGAGGGAGAAGGGGGGCCTGGAGAGTTTCGATTTTAAAGTCTGGAGAGGGTGCAGCTGAGAGCGCAGGGCCACCGAGGCGCCTCCGCGGTGGAGGAGGTGCAGGGAAACGGGTCGACGAGGCCGCTCTTCACTCTCGCATCAGAATCTGGCTCCCGTAACCAGGGAGTTGGTTATTATTTCTAATAATTTCATCCAAAATAAGTTGTTGAAGCAATCATAGTCTTGCATTATTTAATGTGTTTTTCCCCCCTGCTTAAATAGCAATATCTTTTGACTTGTTTTCTGCAGGTTGTAGGAAGTGTCCTGTATTTTACTAATTTTTGCCTTGATAAATTGGGGCAACCGCTACTAAATGAAAACCCTCAGCTTACCGAAGGATGGGAAATACCCAAGTATCCTACATAGTGAATGAAGACCTTTAATGCATCTTGCCATTAAATCACCTTTAAAAAAAATGTTACCACATTTTGCAGACTATGATAACCATTCCTTAATAACACTCACTAAAGGTACCAGCAAGTCTTCAGCCACATTGTTTCTCTAGAAGGGCAAGAAATACAAGTAAAGGCAAAAAGGTTTGTGTGGGGAGCGGTTTTTGTTTTCTTCTTTTTGCTTTGTAACCAAATCATAAAGTCTTTTAGCTTGAAACGTTAATGTTCTCTATTGCTGGCTTACTATAAATAAATTACAGGTTAAGCTGTAACTTTCATTTATAGACCTGTGTTCACTGTTTAAATTGATCATCTGTTTATGGGAATCCATTGGTTCAGGCCTAACGTGTATGGGTGGGTGGGAAGGTTTAGTGGTTGCGGTCGGTGTGTTGCTGTCTTAAAGTCCCCCGCCCCTTTCCGCGATGCCTAAAGGTCTGTTTGCCTCGGTTCTTCTGGTGAGAAACGCTGATGGAACCCGGAGGTAACAGATCCGCTGGGAGCATCGGGTTTTGGTTAAAGTGCTGTCCATTTAAGTCACTGAGTGTGGGGGGTGCACCCACGGCAGACCTCACTAGTCTGGGGTCGGCCCGCTTTCTTCTCTCCGGTGCACTTGACCGTCGTCTGGGATGTTATCGATTTGCTTTTGTGTTTTCATTTACATTGTGACATCTTTGTTTTTTGACCGAATAGGCCAAAGCCTCACTGTTTCAACTGTGGGTCTGAAGAACATCAGATGAAAGATTGCCCAATGGTAAGTGTTTCTCCTGTGAAAAATATCTTCGAACCAGAGCTTTCTGATGTTTTCTGCGTTATCTATGGCGTGGTGTGGTGGGAAGGACCTTCCTGTGTTAATTTCTCGTGGTCCTTAAATTTGACACTTTTTTTCAAATTCATTCTTAAATTTCAAGGCTTTAGCTTTTTTGAAGAAATTTAGTACAGCGCTCTGTATTTGAGATGAATGAACATAGGAGAGTTAATTTTCAGTTCTAAAAACTTGATTTTTTGTTATGATAATTTGAGATAATAAGGAACGAGAGTGACTGCTTCTCTTTCTTGCTTATTTTTCTAAAATATGCACCATTTCATACTTGTCACTTATACATTAAAACCAAAATAATCTGCCCGCCCTAAAGTGCTCATTATTTATTTAATTTTCAAAGTACAGGGTCCGGCAGAAGTAAAGCTTGCTGCGGTGTGGTTGATAGGATTACTAATAAGGGTAGTTTTAATTTGAACATTTCACCTAAACTGTCAGTCATGTGGTGTGCTTGAGTGTGGTATTACTATGTTGCAGAATTATATGCTTAGGATTTTGTAATAAAAGCCAGGGGCGTTACTTGTGCCAGCCCGTGTATTCCTAAAGTGCTTGACACCGCCCTTTTCACACGTGCTGCGATCTAGCCTCGGAATGCCGCCCGCATCAGTGAGAAAAGGAGGGAGTACCTGGACGCCTGCGGGGAGGCCAGCGGCCAGGGCTCCCAGCAGCGCTACCACACGGACGAGGTGGAGGAGCGCTTCGGGAGGTTCAAGCCCGGGGTCATCAGGTACCTCTTCTCAGGGGGCCCTGGCAGCTCCTTTCTGCTGTTTCCCAGGGTTTGAAACATTCTGTGTTTTTAGGGTGATTATCAGTAGATACGTTTTCTCTAGCAAGGCTCTAGGTAATATACGTCAGTTCATTTGAACATGTTCATTGAAGTCTTAACCTTATGAGGCCTGTCCGGAAGGTATCCAGCCATGCGATGTAAGAAACAGTGACATTTATTGAAGAAAATACAAAATACAAGAAACATTATACAGAGGACAGTGACGCCTCCGTCCCCTTTGAATTAGTCCCCCTGACACCTCACACAGTTCTTCCAGTCACCATCAGCTGCCCCGTCGTATTTTTCTGAATCTCACTGACAGCCTGAAATCTCTTCCCTTTCAAAGGTGATTTTAGTTTGGGGAAAAGCGAAGGTCGCGGGGCACCACATTTGGGCTGTAGGGGGGCTGAGTCACCTGGGTGATTTGATGTTTCACCGGAAAACTCTGCATGAGATGTGATTCATGAGTGGGCGTGTTGTCATAGTGAAGCTGCCAGTCACCGGTTGCCCTTAGCTACAGCTACAGCCTTCAGAGTCATCCAAATAGTTTTCGTGCAGGAATGTTCGAGCTTAACGCAACATTTGATGCAGATTCGTGGCTCTACTCAGTCATTTGAATGCAGTGACCACACAGGACACACTCACTCAAGGGCGTCTGCCGCCCCCTGATTAGTCAGTGAAGTTGGTCACACTTGCACATTCCAGTCCACTCTCCTTGGCCGCAAGGTTGCGTCAATGTCATGCAAACTGCAAACTGTTTTCTTATATTAACAATGGCTGGACAGACCTCATATATATTTTTTTAAGATTTTATTTATTTATCTTTAGAGGGGAAGGGAAGGAGAGAGGGAGAGAAATCTCAGTGTATGGTTGCCGCTCGTGAGTCCCCCGCTGGGAACTGGCCTGCACCCCAGGCATGTGCCCTGACGGGGAATCGAACCTCGATACTCTGGTTCACAGGCCTGCGCTCAATCCACTGAGCTACACCAGCTCGGGCCAGACCTTGTATATTTGATAGGCACCATGTCACCAGCTGTGCAATGTGAGACAGAATTGTTTTAAAACATTGGAACAGTGTGTGTTTTCATCCAAACTAGAGTACAGTATTTTTTCTTCCTCTCTTAACTTTCACTTAGTGAGGAACTTCAGGATGCACTGGGTGTGACGGACAAGAGCCTTCCGCCCTTTATATATCGAATGCGCCAGCTGGGGTACCCGCCAGGATGGCTCAAAGAGGCCGAACTGGAGAACTCGGGGCTTGCGCTCTACGATGGAAAAGGTAACATTGGGTTAGGTGAGTCACCCCGGTGTTGGGCAGCCCCCACCTAGTGGTTCAGACACACTGCAGTCGAAGAGCAGCGCTCTCGCGTGAATGTGAGCCCTGTCCGGGGCCGCGTGCGGTCGGGAGAGGCTGACCCCGGTGCCTGGCGTGGTAACTCTTTCCTTGGTCTGTGGCAGATGGTACTGATGGGGAGACAGAAGCTGGAGAAATTCAGCAGAATCAAAACATCACTTACGATCTCTCGAAATTGGTAAACTATCCAGGTTTTAATATCTCTACTCCCAGAGGCATTCCAGACGTAAGTATATATTTTTTTATTGTTTTGAGATGTGTAGATTATTAAAAATGTTAGCTTATGTAGCAATTACTGTTATGTAAAGAAGTAAATGTGTTACTTAAGTGTTTAACTTTTTTATTTCCTTTACATTGACTAGAATCTTAAGTGAAATCTTACATTCATCAAAAAAGAAAAAGCTCACAGTAGTTTTTTTGAATTTTATGCTCTAAGAAAAGAAACTAAATGGGATAGTTAAATTCTGTAAATCTAAAGTTACCCTAAAACTTTCAGAATTATTTTTTTGAAATACGGGGTGGTTCTGAGGCAGTATTACAAGTTTTACAGAACTACTTGGAAAGTGAATTTCTGCCTTTGATATAAATCTAAGTGTACCATTACTTTTTTCTATTCTTCCTTTTTTCTCCCCCTCAAAGTAAAATTTCTCAGTCTTTGTGAGACTGGCTCCCACACTTATTACTCTCTTCCAACTCTCATGGATCAGAGTCCAGCAATTAGCTGCTGTGATGACAGCAACAGTGTTTTAACTTAAAAAAGAAGCGCACAGGCTGCTCTGACGGCCGAGTTGCGTGGCACAAACCGTCAGTGCCCCTGCACGTGGGTCCAAGACCCAGCCCGCACTGGCGTCCCCTCGGGGTGCCTGCGTCCCCTCCCTTACACCTAACCAACCGCGGATCCCAGAATGTGTAGGTTTGACAAGGGCCAGGGCGACCCTTAGCGACAGTCACTGTTGAGTGTGCTGTGGGTGAGCAGAGAAACGCTGAACCTTGCAGCTGAGCGCTCAGTTTGGAAAGGGGGGGGCAGGAGGTGGAAAAGTCTGCAGAGGAAATGTGTTAGGAGCAGTGAGCAGTGAGCGCGGGGGGAGGGTCAGGCCCGCCCGGCCTGGCAATACCCTTTTCATGTTGTAAGCAGAACGTTTGGGGGCCAGCGAGTGTCAGGCTGGCTGTTAGTATTCAGTCCGGATTATTCTGTAGGC
Source organism: Sturnira hondurensis (assembly GCF_014824575.4). NCBI lineage: Eukaryota > Metazoa > Chordata > Mammalia > Chiroptera > Phyllostomidae > Sturnira > Sturnira hondurensis. The sequence goes on from NW_028080037.1 coordinate 3,459,632, forward strand.
GGAGTGGGGTTTTTTTCCTTCAAGGCACCATTATTTTCATGAATTCACCCCAAAAAAGAAAAGTCGAATACGAAATGAAATTTGAGACCTCTGCTTTACCTCCTTGGAGTGAAATCTCAAAGCGTGAGACTTACTTTTCCTTCTCTTCGCATCGTTAGGAATGGAGGATGTTTGGTTCCATACCGATGCAGCCCTCTCAGCAGAAGGACGTGTTTGCCAATTACCTTACTTCTAACTTCCAAGCGGTAAAGAGACTTTCGGGGCCCTCTATAAACACACGTGTCTGTGGGATGTTGTGATGCCTTAGCATCTCATTGCCTCTCTTGCTTTGTATAAAAGCTCTCTGTTTTCTGATGACCCAGAAGGAAAGAGGTAGCTACATTCACCAGTTCCCCAGACGTGGCCCCCGATTGGTTTTCTACATCATATTTAAGTGACGGGAGGGAGTTTCAGCCCTTGCTGCCCCGGCTGACTGAGGTTTGGTTCTCCCGTCAGCCGAGCGCGAGGTCCGGCTCCAAGCGGTCTTTGTCTCAGCCCGGCAGTCCCAGGAAGCAGAGGAAGGAAAGCAGCTCGGCCTCCCCCGCTGACATGGAGCTCGACTCGGGTAGGTTTCGGGTCACGATTCGCTTTCCTTGACAAGGTCGGAGAAGTGTGTACGCTCCCGAGTTCCGCCAGAAGGCGGAGCTCCTGTTGAGCACCAGCTGAGCGGGAACTGCTCAACAGGAGCTCTCTCGTTTTACACTTGGAGGCCGAGCTTCAGCACTGCTGCCCTTCAGGGCCGCGCTGGAACGCACAGCTTGGTGTGGGGGGTGAACGGGCCCGGGAGCTGGCTCCCGAGGTGCGCGGACCTGGGTCTCCGATCGCCCTGTCCCTGCAGTCCCAGGTCTGGGCCGGTCCCTCGGGCGGGCAGTGCGGAGACAGGTGGGAGCTGTCCCCTTTGGCAGCTCGGTCCACCAGGAAGGAGGGCAGACCCGAGCCAGGCTTCCCGGTTACTCTTCCCAACTCTTCTGTTTTGTTTTGCCTTTTTACTGGATTTATTGGGGTGACATTTAATGAAGTGACAGGTTTCAGGTGTGCAATCCTATAACATGTCATCTGTATATCATATTGTGTGTTCATCGCTGCAAGTCCCACCAACTGTGTTAATGCAGTAAGTCTCTCCTCCTCCCCAGGAAAGAGAGGCCAGGAGGAAAGTCCGCCCTGCGGGAAACCCAACACAGAACTAGGCCTTGCCCTTCGACTCCCCTAGCTTTCTGTTCTCCGAACCCCGTGGGCTGACTGGTGGGGCCTGGTCAGGCAGGACCGAGCAGTTCTTTCCAGCAGGTCAGCAGTGTATCAGGGCAGAGTCCCCGCCCCCACTCCCAGAACCTTTGGTTTCCCTCTGGTTCTGTTGAGCAGATTTTGCCCCCGAAGGCTCTGGAATGGATCAGAACTTTGCGTTAGAGAAACTCCAAGGCCACTCTGAATCCAAGACTGGAATTCATTCCTTAGGCTGTTTTCCACCCTGCACTCTGCCCAGCCACTCTGGGCCCGTATCACATGTTGGCGGTCTGGAAGTGAGATTAGAGGGCTGCATTAAGATAAAAAGCAGACAGATATTCTAATAATAAGACATCAGCAGTGTAAATTGCCCCAAACTTGAATGTGAAAGTCCCCCTTCTCCATTTTCAAATTCCAAAGGAGAATTTAAAGGTCACAGATGGAATTCCCTTAAAGTTCAATGGAATTCGAGTCCAAAGTCAAACTGTTCTGCGTGAGTGACCTCAAAGTCGAAAATCGAAGCCCCTGCACCATTTTCCCCAGTCGCTTACTCTGCTTGGTCTCGGCCACAGGAGTTTCTGATGCCTGAGCAGAGCTCACAGGCTGGGCTTCCAGCATGTACGGCCTCACTTTTATCACTGCCGAGGAGTTCTTAGGAGACATGGAATTGCGCAGTCTTTGGAAATTACCTAGGAAATTTTGAAAACAAGCCACGTCCCCAAACCTGGAAGCACTTGTCCCGGGCAGAATCACATTCCAGGGCCCGGCATGTCTCAGTGTCACCGAAGGCCAGAGCCAAGGTTTCTGGAGGAAGGCAGGAACCAGGAACCTTGTTAATGCCATTTTTACTTTTAAAAAATATATTTTATTTACTCAGTGGATTGAGCACGGGCCTGTGAACCAAAGGATCATGGTTCGATTCCCAGTCAGGGCACACGCCTGGGTTGCAGGCCAGTTCCCAGCAGGGGACGTATGAGAAGCAACCATACATTGATATTTCTCTCCCTCTCTCCTTCCCTTTCCCTCTAAAGGTAAATAAATAAATTTTAAAATCTTAAAAATATTTTATTTATTCGTTTACTTTTTTAGAGAGGGGGAAGGGAGGGAGAAAGTGAGAGAGAAACTTCAATATGCGAGAGAAACATCAATCAGTTGCTTCTCAAATGGAGACCTGGCCCATAACCCAGGCATGTGCCCTGACTGGGAATCTAACCAGTGACCCTTAGGTTTTTACAAGTAGATGCCCATGCCGCTGAGCCACACCAGTCAGGGTGCAGTGACCCAGGCTGAGAAATCCGTTCACTCTGAACTTCGGCCCTCCATTTCCTAGCCAGTCACTGGCACCCTAACAGTGTGTCCACAATTGCTTTTCTCTCTTACCTGGTTGCTCTTGATGGCCTTAGAACTGATGTTGTTTTTGGGGTGTTTTTTTTTTGCATCCTTGCAGCTTTCATCAATTCTTTGCTCTCCTGAGCACATTGATTTTTTTAGATTTTTATTTAGAGAGGGGAAAGGAAAGAGAGAGAAGGAAAGAAACATCAATGTCTCTTGTGGGCCCCCCCACTGGGGACCTGGCCTGCAACCCAGGCATGTGTCCCGACTGGGAATCGAACCACTGACACTTTGGTTTCACAGGCTGGTACTCAGTCCACTGAGCCACACTAGCCAAGGCCAATTTCTTAAAAGTCTGAGTGGCAGCCCCACTCAGTTTGAGTAATTGAGAGACAGTTACTCTCCTCACAGAGCTCACTGCCTGTGCAGTGAGGTGCACACTGGTTTCGGTCGCAGTCACGGTTCCGTGTCACCCAGCCGCATTTTCCGAGGTGTTTAAATCCGTGCTGTTCCAGACTGCGCCGAAGACCCCAGGGACAGGAAGACGCATGAGACACAACTGCTGCCCTTGCGACCGTTCTCTGCCACCGGGGTTGCAGATGCACACGCTGTTTCAGTAGAGGTGTGCCGGCCCTGGTGACGCACCCAGAGCTCAAGGGTCACGTGGTACTGCCACGGAGCTGGGCATAGATGGAAATGGTGGGTCACTGAGCAGCTGTGCTGAAGTCAGACCTTTGCCAGGAGTGGCCTTGAGCAGCCCCTGTGGGTTGAATTCAGGGGGTTACCAGGGAGCTGAGCAGCATCAGGGTGTTTGAGACGGTGGGAGATACAAATGCAGGTACGTGCAGTGTCACTCATCTGGCTGACAGCAGACCGACAGCTGGAGTTGAACCGGGCAGTGAGACACGGCTTGGCAGAAATAGGTGAATTCTGGGTCATCAGGGGCCTCCAGGACACTGGATGTCACATTGTAGGGGATGGGCAGGCACTGGAGGCTTTCTCGTGCGGAGGGAAGGACCAGATTTGTGTTTCAGAGCGAAAGCTTGCGGGGAGCGCAGACACAAGGAAGGGGAGTCCAGAGGCCGGGCCGTCTGTACTGTTCCTGGCAAACAGGGATGGCCTGGAGTAACATAGTGGCTGTGACCATCTCTACAGGACAGCGGACCCCAGAGAGCCGAGGACTTGGGTGTGGCAGGTCTTTGGGAGGACTCCCAGGTGACTAGCAGGTTTCGGGTTTGGAGTCTCTGCCCAGGTACTGTCACTGATGCCCGTGGTGAGAACAGTAAATAGGATCGAGTTCCGACTTTAGAAAGAGACCCTTAGTTTTGGACAGGTTGGCTCTGTTCTGTCCAGCGTCTGTGGGACATCTCAGTGGTGTTGACTAGTGACCAGTTAGCTGTGTGGACCCACAGTGCCAGCAGACAGTCCAGACTGGAGACTCAGAATTGGGAAATAAGCCAGGGGTTGTCCTGCCTCGCCTGCTCGCCTTTGTCTCTGCTGGCACTCCCCGCTCGGTGGTCCAGCCAGCCCCCACTTCCGGCCAGGCGTTCCGTGTTCTTCCACGAACCATCTTCAGTGTCAACGGACTGCCTCGAATTGCTCCGGGCCCGTGCTGCTGCGGCATGAACGCGGACTTCCCAGGGGTTGGTTAAAGCTGCTGGCGCCAGAAGGTCCCACAGCTCTCCCTGCAGGCGTCCTTTTCAGGTGGCATGAGGACCCACCGAGTCTTCCCCTCAAGGCAGCTGTTTTCAGCCATCGAACCTCCGACCACCCCTGAGTTCAAGTACAGTAATACATGTTAACTTTCTCATTTCAGAGGCAGAGGTCCTGCACGCTTCTCCGAGCAGGGAGGCGGTCCGGTTTCAGCCCCCGTTGCCCCCTGGCACTCCGCCGCCGCCGCCACGGGCCGCTCCTCCCCACACCTTCACGCCCCCGCTCCCCAAGGGCACCCCGCCACTGACCCCCAGTGACTCGCCGAAGACCAGGACAGCGTCTGCGCCCATGGACGAGGACACGCTGACTCTGGAAGAGCTGGAGGAGCAGCAGAGGCGGATCTGGGCGGCCCTGGAGCAGGCGGAAAGCGTGAACAGTGATTCGGACATCCCCGTGGACACACCTTTAACTGGGAATTCGGTCGCCTCTTCGCCTTGTCCGAATGAGCTGGACACCCCTGTCCCAGAAGGCAGACCCTCTGACGAGCAGGTGCCGGGGGAGCCCGAGGGACCGGACACTCATACGAAGCAGTCGGAAGTTGACCGTTCCTCCAGTCCAGAGTCCGAGGTGACACTGCTTCGTCAGAAGGACAAGGAAGAGCCTGCTCAGATAGACTCCATAGGTGCCCTCGATAATGGCGGTGCCGTGTCAAACTGTGATGTGAGCAATGGAGGCGGCCAGCAGCTCCTGCCCATGGACACCAGTCCTTCCACAGCCACTAAAGTCCACAGTCCCATCCCCGACATGAGCAAGTTCGCGACGGGAATCACGCCGTTTGAGTTTGAGAATATGGCCGAGTCTACTGGAATGTACCTCAGGATAAGAAACTTGTTAAAGAACTCACCTCGAAACCAGCAGAAAAACAAGAAGACTTCTGAATAACTGCTTGACGTGCATCGAGACTCCAGTCATTAGTACCAGCTGGCTGCGTCAAACTGTCTTCCTGTCTGTCCCTCGACCCAGGGCTGCTTTGTGGCCTGATGTCAGGCCCGTTTTAATGAATGGAAAGGTCGGGCTTGCTGGTTTCCTCTGTTTTCATTCTCACTGATGGAAACGTGGGGCGGGGGGTGAGTGTGAGGCGTGTCAGAGCTAGTTTGTTAAGGTTGGTACTATTTTTGGATTGTGAGCGTCCGCCAAGAGTTTTTATCTGTCTTTTGTACATTGTTTTTCCCTTTCTACATTTTGCTAATTAATAAGTTTAATATATCACTTTTTAAAAAAAAGTCTAACCATTTTAAAGTCCTATTTCAACTTCAACAACCAAATGAGAAAAATCAGGGATGAGCAGCTTTACCCCCTGGGGGGTATTTTTGTAAGTGATTTACATGCATCAATTTTAATGGCTTACTTTTTTGTAACTTCATTCTTCATATGAACTTGCTATACAGGTATGTTCATCTTTGTGTACAAAGGTTTAATAAATTAGTTTTCATGTACAGAATCTAAGACTTTGAATACAAAAAAGTGACTCAGTTAAATTAGTATATAAAACCCCGTAAATTTGGAAGTAAATTATGGGGTTACGAAAATTCGTGAAAATATAAAGGGAAAAAAAGCAAGGGAAATACAAGATACTGCAAATTTGATGTTTTCAGTGGACTTCAGCCTTAAAGGTAGAAGCCGCAGAATCGTAAAGTAACCATTTTGAAAAAAATGGAGGGCAGCCAGTACAAAGACGGAAATTTCTAGACTTGAACCCCAGGATAATTAATGGCTAAAAATAGAAAGCAGGCCAAAAATTGCTTTTAATTGTCAGATCTCTAAAAGAGCTGAAACTATGGTTTTTGTCCTTATGTGGAATGCTGTTACATCTTTATAGTCAAGGTCATGAAAATGAACATTCAGATGATCTTGAACTGTTAGTCTCAGTACACAGTAGGGCTAAAGTAAGTTTACAGTGGTGAGTGCGTGAGTTTATTCTCGCATTATTATTTATTACTGTATCTTCCATAGAAACCACTGTGAACCTCCATTTACTCCCCCCGTGTCCCGCCCCCCTTGTTATCCTCTCGGACCAGCAGAGGGAGCTAAACACAGCCATTCTGGGGTTAGCTTCCCACTGGAGAACTTGTGAAATCACATTGACTGTTGTATAAACAGTAGAGGGAAGGGAAATTGTATGAAAGGGGGAAGTTTATTTTTCAAGGCCCTCACAGACCATGCTGGAAATTGAGTAAAATGTTAGGTACTTTTCGGCTTTTTTCTCTGAGTTGGAAAGTGACCCCTTTTATGATCTTACTCAGTGTTTCTATCGGATACACTTAGCGTCGCCACACTAAGTGTGTAAGGAAACATTGGGGCCATGGAACAGTTACCAGGACTTGGGGGCATCCCAGCAGGGCGACTGGGTGGCAGTGTCACCTGAAACGTCGTGTTGGCCGAGGCCCCTCTGAACCCTCGAGCGGCCTCCTAGCTTCCTCCTGGGCCCTGGCTGCAGGCCTCATGCGCAGGCAGGTCCTGTCGTGCTTTGCACCGTCTGCACAACCTCCGTGTTGGGTTTCGTGTCGCTCCCCTCACCTTTCAGAGGAAAGGCCTCGGCCACACAGCTGGTAAGTAGCCCAGTGGGTCTAAATCCAGACCCTTCTGGCCCGTCCCCCATCCGTGCGTCAACTAATAGATTGCCTCCCTGTAAAACCCCTCATTTTCCCAGAAAATTGGCTCCTGATTCTTGATTTATTCAGTTATGTCTTGGAAGACACATCTTATGTTAAGTCATTGTACGTGCTTCGTGCACTAAAAGAAGACAATGGTATGTACGCCCTGGCTGGTGTGGCTCAGTGAAGGGTTGCCGGTTCGAATCCCAGTCAGGGCACGTGCCTGGGTTGCAGGCCAGGTCCCCAGTTGGGGGTGTGTGAGAGGCAACTGATCGATGTATCTCTCTCTCCCTCCCCTTCTCTCTAAAAATAAGTAAATAAAATTCTATTTTAAAAAAAGCTACAGTGGGAGAATCTGCTTTAGTGGGAGAAGACGACGGTGGTCCCTTGTTCGTGAGGAAATTGGCTCAGTATGCTGGCAGGAGGGCCAGGCACCGGGTTATTGTGGGAAAAACTGCCCTTAGATGCCTGGCTTCAGACTCACAGGGCATGGGTTTGAGTTTGTTTTGGGGGGGGGGGGTTGAAGACTCCAGAAAAGAGCTTTGAGCAAATCCTTAAAGGGTGGATAGGATTTCCATAGATAATGAGTCTTGAAATGTACCGGAAGTCCCATGATTAAAACAAGCACTCAGGAAGGTAGGAGGGTGGAAAAGACTTAAAAGGGTGGTTTATTCCCTGATGCTGAGAACCCTTGATTGCTTTACTATGAGGTTTGAATTTTATGAGGGAACACAATTGAAAGATTTCCCCGGGGCAGTGTACTCCCTGAAAACATCCCAGAGGTGTTTCAGAAAGAGAAACCCAGCAGCAGAGCGCAGGGTGATGGGGAGGAAGGAGACATTTTGTAGGCGGAAGGCCAGGAAAATGGGAAGGAGTTGCCTTCTGAAGGGGCCCCATGTATAAGATTTCTTCTGCCCCTGTTTTTGAGGATGGTGCGGAGTGCAGGGTGGAGGAATGAGGTGCGTTTGGACTTGAGCATGCCCTGGCAGGTCTCCGGGGTGGGTAGGTGAGGTCATAACCAAACCCTTGCACTTCAGGATTGGGGTGGGGACCTCAGGGGTGGGGACCAGTTTCTAAAGTTTGCCTTGGGTTGAAAGGGATGTGGAGGCTGCGATACACAGGACGCTAAGACAAGGCCTGCTCTTTGTCACCTCCTTGAACAGGTGAGTGGAAAGGCCTACCAAAATACCAGATGGCTGATTTCTTCTTTTTAAAAAAGATTGCATTTCTCTAAGTGGTCAAAGATTTGGCCTACTTTGGCCCTGGCTGGTGTAGCTCAGTGGATAGAGCACGGGCCTGTGAAGCAACAGGTCGCTGGTTCGATTCCCAGTCAGGGCACATGCCTGGGTTGCAGGCCAGGTCCCCAGTGGGGGACACACGAGAGGCAACCACACATTGATGTTTCTCTCCCTCTCTTTCTCCTTCCCTTCCCCTCTCTCTAAACAAATAAATATAAAAAAATCTGGCCTACTTTGTACCAATGAGGTTTCTCCTGGTTCTATTCTTCAAGTTCTCTGCTGGAGTCATGTGGCCCTTCCGTCTCGCACGTCGTAGATTGCCACTAGAAGGTAAAACCAGCAAGGGTGCCGTGACAACCGTGAATTCCCAAGTGGCTTCTCACGCCAGGACCCCTGCCCACACAACCTGGGTTTTCCTTAAGCACTGAGGAGAATTTGTTTTCCTTTAATGTATTTATTTGACTTAATGGTATGAATTTACTTTTCAATGTTTAGGAGTAAATTATTTTGTTAAAATATTTATAGTTTTCAGTTACAGCGGTGTTACTATATTCTTAATAAATTGGAAGTCTCAAGACAAGTATGCTTTGTAATGAACCAGCAATCCAGGCAAAATGCTGCAATATTGTGGTGTGGAGGGGTTGGGGCAGGCGGGTGACAGCCGTCCTCCCCCAAACTCAAAAAAGAGGATTTGGGGGGAGGTCTTTAAAAGAAATAACTCCGTTAGTGGGGTGGGGAGAATGAGGCTACACAATGAAAACGAAAGCACTTTCCTGACATTGTTGTGCAGCGCATCTTTGTGATACACGCTTGGATTTCGAAACAGTGGGTTTTATAACTCAGAGATCAGCCTGTCTGTGAAAGTCACATCCCATGCCCTTCCATCAGCCGCTGCCAAACGTCTAGGCATTAGAGCCCACTTTTACTGCATTTTCGTTAGCAGTGAAATTACCCCTTCTTATAACCACTTACAGAGTAAATGAAGATACTTCATCTTAACTCTGTTAAGAGGCTTTGTTTAAAATGCTCATATTTTAAATTGTAAGCAGAAGGAGTAACAAAGTCATGCATTTGACAGAAAATAACCCATAGGAAGGAAGCCCATGCCATTTCTTTAATTTATTTTCTCGCCAGTCTGTTTTCTGAACCTAAAACATTATTCTTTTCCCCCAAAATGGGAATTTTTGGTTCTGATATAAATGTAATACCTATTTGTTTTATAACGGCAAAAGTCCTTTATATGTATAATCAAAAGTTTCAGTTCCCATTATTCATTGTTCACAGTTTGGTGTAACTTTTCCTGAGCAAATGCTAAGATTTTTTTTTTTTAGTATTTTTCTATAGGTGAGTCTTACTAGTGTGTTTTTTCCCCAAAGATTTAATTTCTTTTTTAGAGAGAGGGGAAGAGAGGGAGAGAAAAAACATCAATGTGTGGTTGCCTCTCGCACGCCCCCTACTGAGGGCCTCGATGCAACCCAGGCATGTGCCCTGACAAGGAATTGAACCAGCGACCCTTTGGTTCACAGGCCAACATTCAATCCACTGAGCCACACCAGCCAGGTAGTCTTACAAGTGTGTTTTAACAAAAGTGAGGTTATGCCACACTTTCCTCGCCAGCCAGGATTGGAAATTTTTAAAAAAGATTTTATTTATTTTTTGAGAGAGGGAAACATCAATGTGTGGTTGAAATCTATTATTCTTAGTGGCTTGCGTAACAGCACACACTATTTTGTTCAGTATTGTTTACAATATGTTGTTACTTCTGCAGTGAACTTTTAGAAAGGTAAATCTCTGAATGTTGGTGGAAATATCTGTATAGGATGTGTTCCCAGACTATTGGGTCGAATATCGTATGCTTATTGGCAATTTTTGTTTCTCCTGTGGCTTGTCTTTATATCCTTGCTCATTGTTCTTTTGGTTTATTTAATGACACTTAGGAATTCTCTATTAAAAATATATATATTCCATTACGTACACTGCAAAACTATGTTTGTGATTTGTCCCGTATTTTTTACTTGTTTACGGCACCTTTTGCACCACGGAAGTGTCAAATGGCCTCACGTCAAGTCTTTGAACTGTTGTTTATGAATTGGCAATTTTGGTGTGATGGTATATTTACAAAATAATTTTTGTTTTGCAAATTCACCATCTGATATCCACTGATGTGGTTACTGATGGAAACTGGTGTTGAAAATGTACTTCCTCCTCAGGATTTAAATGAGGTTATTAGTAAGGCGTTGCTCCCCTTGCAGCTCTCATCATTAACATTCGTGTGGGTGGTTTTGCTAATAATTACTGTCCAAATTCAGTTCACTATCCCCTAACTTATCACTATATTTTAGATTTTCTTTGAATAAACTGGAAAGACAATGACTGTTTTTCCTTTCATTGGATTTTTTTAAACATATAGATTAATGGGGGAAAAATCTAGAAAGAATGACTGTGACAGAAATGCCAAAAAATGTTTAACCTAAGAAAATGGATCATGCGAAAAAAAAGTTATGATTCTGATTTTTTTCTTTTGAGAACTTTTATAAGAGTTTATTTGAGCCAAAACTGACAACAATTGCCAGGAAGCAAGCTCTCAAATGCTCTGATCCTAATCTTTTCATTATTATGTCTGCGGTGATGGGAAATTCTAACACATCGCAAATTCTAGATGTCAGAAACGCATTTTCTAAACCAAATGGACTCTCAACAGGCTGACGACACTTGGAATGTTTCTAATACAAGGACTTTACTGAAAACGCAGGCTGTGAACCCTGACTCAGCCTTCCGCCCCTCAAGGTCGAGTGTCCGTAGGGGTGATGTCACGAGGGAGCGAATCCCCAGTGCTTACAGTGCTGGTGGGAGGCCTGCTCGTTAGCCATAACTGAGGAATGACACATGAAATGACATGAGACCGATGGGACAGGCTGTGGGGTTGAGCCCAGGGCGCATTTCTCACGGGCCTTGAACGCATTTCCTTCTGTTCTTCTCCCCCCGCCCCCCCGCCTGCCTGTGCCGGTCATTGACGCTCCAGACAGGTTCCTGTTCTGTCTGTCGTATTGGTCCAGACTGAACTTTTTATATGTGCACATATGGAAGGGTACCGAGGCCGTGTGCTAGCCGGGTGGCTGGGAGCTAGTAACGGTTTCCTGGAGAGTCAGCGGCCAGGACACGCAGAGCAGGCCTGTGGTGTGAGCAGAACGTGTTGCCTGTCATTTAGAAGTGACAGAAATGTCTGAGTGTCTCTGAATTCTGCCCAAAGGTCTGGGGACTCGGCAGTAAGAACTCGCCCGAGGGCTTCCCAGGATGGCCCTTCGATGACAGCGAGCAGAGAGGGGTTCCCTCGTGAGGCCTGCTGGGGCATTTTCTCTGGCTGCTTCCTCACTAGAACCCCTTGCCCCTTGAGAACCAGCTGTCCTGATCCCCTTCAAGTCCACGCTTAAATCTCACCTCCTCGGTGACCCCGCCTTGACCACCTGATGTAAACCTCTCCACACACAACACTCACGCACCACCCAGTCACTCCCCCTCTCCCTGGAGCTACACTTTCCCGGGTAGCACTTTCTACTCTCTGTTACATAGTTACTTTGCTGCCTTTCCCAGCTAGAATTTAAGTTCCACAGAGCAGGGATTTCTTTATCCACTGATAATACGGTGAGTCAGGAAGACCAGCTCGGACGCAGGGGGCGGGGAAAGAGCGTCCGCCTCTTTGGATGAGCTACAAAATACTGTGGCAGTTTTTTAAAAAATCCATTGTGTATGTTTCAAGCAATTGATTATGTCTCCAGTTCTGAAAGGACTGTCACGTATCATGGAATCCCATGATGTGGCCCGTACAGCCTAGCAAGCATGAGTGTTACCACGCTTTCACGTGCTTTTGAAACTCACCTACTTTTAAAAATATTTGAGGTTTAAACTAGGTACCTTCCAGAATAGGAAAAATATACGTGGAACAAGGGAGTGTTTCAAATCAGGAACTGCCGGGGTAACAATGCCAAACAAGCCAACCTAGTTCAAGTGCACAAAAGTTGGAGCTCTCTCCTCATCCATTGGCCTGTAGTAGCAGATTTGCTCTTCCGAGGAACTGTTTGTTTTGTGAGTGGCCCAAAGTACCACATTCAGGGTTTAAAGTCATGTTTTTGTGTCACGTGGTTGTTGATAGCTAATAGACATCCAGCAGTTGGATAAAATTCAGAGCTGACGCAAACTGAATCCCATCCAGGCGAGTAAGACCTCGTCAGCCTGGAAGTGGCACCTCCCCCCAAAAGCAAATCAAAATTGACAAAGCATTAACCAGTGACGCACATTTTCTGAAGAATTTGGAGTAAAAGGCAACATAGAGTAAAACAATATAATTTCTCAGCAGTCATTTCTATGTTCTTCATAAAATTCCTTTTTTAGCCAGTCTATTAGCCTTCGAATATTTATTTTATTGTTCTAAGTAATTCTATTTTGGTGCTTATCAAATATTTGTCACCAGGTAAATAGGTCTCTTCCCAGGAGAGGCTTTCTGTCCTTTCAGTCTTTCTGTTCTGCCACTGCGGCCTCTTGGCTTTTGTCTCATTACCTCAAGTTAACAAAATGGCTGCTTTGGCTCCGGCTGTCATATCTGTGTCTGTCTCCATCTATCAGAGAAGGAAAAGCTTTCCCAGAAGCGCTTCTCACCAACTTTTCTAGGAAAAGGCTAAGTGAGCCTAAGTTACTGGGCACATGGCCACGTCAGATATAATTGAGGTTTGTTAGGCAGAAGGAGAGAAGGCTCTTGGGGAGGCAGTCAGCAGCGTCGGTCACAGCTGAGGTCTTCATGGGCGGCTGTCCTGCTTCCTTCCTGGCCGAGTGTTTGTTTTTCTGGCACCTGGCCCTGACACAAGCTCTTTCTCTGCTCACTCAGGACTCGGTGCCTCCTCCTGCTGACTCAGCCTTCCCTCCCTCCACTCACTGGCACAGCCGGCACTGCCACAGTCTGTGTCACAGCGCTGCTACCGTGGGTCCCACACAAAGCTCTCAGTCAGCCTTTCACGCCTCCTACAGTGCAAGGGAGGCCCTGAAGCGCAAAAGGGATCTTCCTTATGCCGACCTTCCCACCCATCTTAACAATGCTGGGTGGAGCTGTCCTCCTGCCGGAGGGTTTTCTCCAGACTCTGGAATGTGGAGCGGGGACCAGGGCGAGGGCTGGGTTCTGAGAGCCGCTCCCTCCCCTGCCCCAGATCTCAGCCTGTGGCTCTGCCTTCCTCAATTCCAGAAAGTATAACATCTCCTCTTATTTCTTCCATCTGGAAATGGGTCTTTAGAAAAATTGTTTTTTGCAGATTTTATTTACAGAGAGGGGAAGGGAGGGAGAGCAACATGAACATGTGAGAGAAATATTCATCGGTTGCCTATCGCACGTCGCCAACTGGGGACTGGGCTGCAACCCTTGTGCCCTGACTGGGAATCGAGCTGGTGACCTTTGGGTTCACAGGTCGGCCCTCAGTCTACTGAGCCACACCAGCCAAGGCTCCTGATTGTATTTATTTAATTTTAGAGAGAGGGGAAGGGAGAAAGAAAGAGGGAGAGAAAACATCCATGTGTGGTTGCCTCTCATGCACCCCCTACTGGGGACCACAGTGCATCCCAGGCATGTGCCCTGACTGGGAATTGAACCAACAACCTTTTGGTTTGCAGGCCTGCTCTCAATCCACTGTTGTTTTTTTTTAATTTAATTTATTTATCTTTAGAGGGGAAGGAGAGAGGGAGAGAAATATCAATGTATGGTTGCCTTTTGTGTGTCCCCTGCTGGGAGCTGGCCTGCAACCCAGGCATGTGCCCTGACTGGGAATCAAACCGCAATCATCTGATTCGAAAGCTTGTGCTCAATCCACTGAGCTACACCAGCCAGTGCTCAATCCACTTGTTAATAAGCCTTTCTCATTTGACAGTGCTGGAATACCAAGGCATTTTCTTTCTCTGCAACATTCTATTCTGGGTTGCACAACATGGTGGATGTAATTAATTAATTAATTAATTAATATATGCTTAAAATGGCAAATTGTATATTATATATTTTACCCCTATTTTTTAAAATTAATAATTTAATATGCTGAAAACCATCGAATTGTACACTTTAACAGGTGTATTATAGGGTGTGTAAATTACATCTTAATAAAGCTGTTGCCCTGGCTGCTGTAGGTCAGTGGATTGAGCACAGGGCTGTGAAGCAAAGGGTCGCTGGTTCGATTCCCAGTCAGGGCACATGCCTGGGTTGCAGGCCATGTCCCCATTAAGGGACACATGAGAGGCAACCACACATTGATGTTTCTTTCCCACTCTTTCTCCTTCCCTTCTCCTCTCTCTAAAAATAAATAAATAAATAAAGTTTTTTTAAAAGCCTGAGTATTAATTCCTTCTTTTTCTTTGCTCTTCTTGGGTAACAACCCTACTTCACTCTCTCCCCAACCTTCCAGTCACAACAATGGATTGTTCAGGGTCAAGGTCAGGTGTGAGGAAAGCCGAGAAGAAAAGAGCATAATATTTTGCTTAAAGTAAATATTTTCACTAAGCATTTATGAAGATATCTCTACCTTGCTTACTAAAGAAAAAACAAAACACACTGACTGGTGTGGCTCAGTGGGTTGAGCATCGTCCTGCAAGACTGAAAGGTCACCGGTCCAATTCCCCTTCAGGGCACATGCCTAGGTTGTGGACCAGATCCCTGGTTGGGGGCATGGGAGAGGCAACCAATGAAAAATTAAATTACTTTTGATTTAAAGAGTATTCTTGTTATGACAGCTTTTGTTTCGTGTTTTATTTTAAAAAGCTCTGTAAATCCTTACGTCTTATAGCAGTTTACACAGTACTCTCCAGCCAGTTTCATACTGTTCACCAACCTCAAGTCCTACACTCCTTTTCAAAACCACAGCAACGGCCCTGGCTGGTGTAGCTCAGAGGATTGAGTGTGGGCTGTAAACCAAAGGATCACCGGTTCGAGCCCCAGTCAGGGCACATGCCTGGGTTGCAGGCCAGACCCCGAGTGGGGGCCACGTGGGAGGCAACCACACACTGATGTTTCTGTCTCTCTTTCTCCCTCCCTTCCCCTCTTTCTAAAAATAAATAAATAAAATCTTAAAACAAAACAAAACTAGAGCAATGAATGAGTCAACAATCCTTGCTCCCTTGCAGCTTCCATCCTAGTAGGGGTGGAGTGAGACAGGCGATAATAACAAACCCGCAGAAAAGCAGCAGAGGTTGTAGTTACTGCCCAAGAGCTGTGTGCGGACAAACCACGAACACCTGCCGCGTTGCAGAGAAAATCCCCTACTCATTTTGTCTGAGGATCTTAACTACCTTATACCATTAAAAAAAGATCAAAGTAGCCCTGGCTGGTGTGGCTCAGTGGGCCTGCGAACCACCTGCGAACCACACGATTGCGGTTCGATTCCCAGTCAGGGCACATGCCTGGGTTGCAGGCCAGTTCCCAGCAGGGGACTCACAAGAGGCAACCATACATTGATATTTCCCTCCCTCTCTCCTTCCCTTCCCCTCTAAAGATAAATAAATAAAATCTTCAAAAAAAATCAAAGTAATGCATGCACAACATTTTAATTTTTTTTAAGATTTTATTTACTTTTAGAGAGAGGGAAAGGGAGGGATAAAGAGGGAGAGAAGCATCAATGCGAGAGAGGTGGTACATCAATCAGCTGCTTCTCACACTCCCCCAACTGGCCTGCAACCCGGGCATGTGCCCTGACTGGGAATCGAACCTGTGACCCTTTGGTTTGCTGGATGATGCCCACCCCACTGAGTCACACTGTTGGGGGCCGCTCTGCCTGGATTCAGGAACTGTTAACTACCCTCCCTGGCTAAGGCTAAGCGAGTGACCTCCGGACTGTGAGCCACAGGAGACAAAAGCTTGTCTCTGGTAGCAAACGCTGCCTCAGTTTCCTCTCGCTGTCCCCAAAGCATGGTTGGAAGTCAATGATGGGTAAGACTCCTCACAGAGAGAGGGACAACCTAAGCCAGACTCGATCACTTGGGAGGCCATCATGGAAGGACTCCAGGGCCTGTGACAAAGAGGGAGCAATGGACCCTTGCCCCTGGCTATGTGACATAGTCTGAGTCCCCAAGTCCTCTCGGAGAAGTACTTCCTGGCTCTAATCCACTTAAGCCTGAAAACCTGACGGGGAGGGGTGCAGCTCCTTGCCTTGCTAGAGTGGTATCTGGGGAGAAATCTGGCATAAGAAAGAATTCCTAAAAATCCTGTGAATCCTGCTTCGCTAAGAGTGTTTTCATTTATATAAGGGTCTGAGCAGGAAATGAGTATGTCTCCCAAAGTTTCTGCAACCCCCTTTCCTGACAGACACTGACTCGGACTAAGCCCTCAGATTTCTTGGAAATGTTATCTACTGTTTGATCCTTGCTGTCCTGTATTCCTATGTACTACAACCCAACAAAAGCCCCTGGAGGAAGGAGCTCGAGGCATTTTTCCTCTGAGAAACTGGCCACCTCTCCTCCCCAAGCAGATCATGTCTTGGTAGTGTTTACTTTCACCAATGGCGCACGGGGCGACTTGAGGGCAAAGTTGCCCCCGCACCACACCAGTCAGGATCATGCACATAATTTTTAAAAATTAAGTATATCAAGCCCTGGCTGGTGTAGCTCAGTGGATTGAGCACGGGCCTGCGAACCAGAGGATCACAGTTTGATTCCCAGTCAGGGCACATGCCTGGGTTGCAGGCCAGTTCCTCGTTCCCGGCAGGGCACGAATGAGAGGCAACCATACATTCATATTTTTCTCTCTCTCTCTCCTTCCCTTCCCCTCTAAGATAAATAAATAAAATCTTTTAAAAAATTAAGTATATCAGGATTTATAATGAAAAGCATCATTGTTCTGTCCCCTACCCCTTTCCCCAGAGACCACTAGTTTTTTTGCTTTTTGCTCTTCTGGTGGTTAACTTCCATATCTGTAAAAATATAATTATATTGTTATTTATCTATCATTTGGAGATGTTATCTATTGATCTCTTGTTTTGACTAAATCACCTCTCTCCCTCAACCGTTCTACCACTCTGCAGTTAGCCCTGTTGGTTACATTAATAACACGATTAAACCTTTATTTTTGTTCCGGAAAGATGAAACAACAGGTATTTACCCACTTTCCCACTGTGTAGAATGAATTTTGGGAACTCCCACCTGCCTCGCTTCTGCCACTTCCCTCCATTCTCCCGAGTTTGGCCCAGGCCACTTTAACCCGAACACTGGCACCCCTGTGGGGCTGGAACAAATAAATGCCCCCGTAGTAGTGTCGGGGGTCGGCCTTGATCACCAAATTTAAGGAGGCACCAAAAATAGTGTTTTCGTGCAATATTTAAAAAAATCAAAATTAATGCCAAAAAAAATCCGTGAGGCACAAAATCTTCGCATTGGAAAATAAAGGCGGGTGCGGCAGAACGCGTAGAGCAGAAGAGAAATACACAGACTTGTGGACAGCCGCACCCAGCCTTCGTTAGCAGCGGCCCTTGCCTCACTCCACGTACCTGTGACTATTACACAGGTTGCCAGATCAGCGCTGGGAAGTGTTCGGGTGCGGCAGGGGGTGTGCCTTTCAGTTGAGGATACTGGATTTTCAAGGGTGCCACCATCCCTTTGACCTCGGAGTTGGCAAACCAGGGCGATGTTGAATCAGGAAATAGCATTTTTGTGATTTAAAAACGCGGATCGAGGGGAGGGGGGGTTCCCAGATCAATTCACTTTGTGCAGAATTTCGTTGCCTTTCCACTGTAAGTTCCCTCCCCCTGCTCTGTGCCTGCCTGTTGGTCCAGGCAGCAGCGTGCTTTGAATAAAGGTCAGCAAATGGGTCACTGTCCCGATTATTCTTTTACACGGCAGCAGGAGGAAGCCGGGCTCCCTTATCTGCCACTGAGTCGCTGCAAAATCCTGGGCTTCCCCGACAGCTGCAGATCCCTCCCAGAAGCTGCAAAGCTTCTGGGGTTGCCATGGTCCATGGGAGTGAAATGCTGGCCGCCCCTACTGCACCAGCCCGGAGCTGGCTGTCGCTGTCACCCCTCCAGCCCCTTTCAAAAGCTTTTAAAAGAGATCAAGGGCGAGGGAGGGTGGGGGAACTGGACGTTAACCAGGGCTTCCGTCCAAGCGGCTGGGGCGAATAAAAGAGGCCTTTCTCAAACTAACAGAGCAAGTGCTGGGCTCGGTTCAAGGGGTTTTTAGCCCTAGGTCTTTCCCGGTGCTTCCCAGGCTTCCTCTGCCGTGGGCAGCGCTTTCAACCTTTTCCCAGGGACTCCTCGCCCTGATCTCTCCCTGGAGGGCCCGAGGATGCCCCCTACCCGCAGCCTGCAGTGCGCAGCTCCTCTTAGCTTCTTTCAAAGGATTTCTCGTCCAGGTTCGGGAGGGACGAGGCGTGGGGGAGACTGAGGCGCAAACTGAGAGGCTGGGGTCCCGGCTGCCTGGAGCCGCGGGCTGTGCCTCGCTCCTCCCGGGCACACTGTCCCAAACGCGGAACTGCAAAGACGCGCCGCGCGGGCGCAGGCCCCTCGGGGGCCCTCGCAGCTCCCCCCCCCTCGGGTCCGCGGACGGCGGGCGCGGGCTCTGGGCTCGCCTACCCCGGGGCCACGGTGGGTGCAGACAAAGCCGCGGCGGCAGCTGGGGCTCGAGCGCGGGGCTCGGGGCGCTCGCCCGGCCGGGGGCGGGGCGAGCGGGGAGGAGCCGCCGCGGCGTCTTCTGCTGGCGGCGCGCGCCCGCCCGTCCCCGCGGCAGCGGCGGTGGCGGCGCGTCACGCTTTCCCCCTCCCCGCCCCGAGCGGACGAGCCGGGAGGCGGTGGCGGCTGCTGCGGCAGCGACGAGGTGCAGGTGCCGGCGGCCGGCGACGACGGAGGCGGCGGCCGGCGGTGAGCGGGGCCCTCTCCCTTCCCCGCGCCCTCTCCCCCTCCCTCCCGCCATGCCGGGCCCGCGCCGGTCCGCCGGGCGCCCGGAGTGGGGCCGAGCCCCGCGCCGGGCCGCCCCGGAGGGGGACCCGGGAGCCCCGGGGGGATAGCCGTGGAGGCCAGCGGTGCCCGGGACGCTCCCCGGGAGCGCCGGAAAGTGGCCGGCCCAGTGAGCGAGGCGCCCGGCCTTCCCTACCTCCGCCCGCCTCAAGATGGAGCTTGGACTCCTTGCCCTGCGCCGCCCCAGGCGCCGCATGCTGCGGGCGCGGGGCTCCGCTCCGCTCGGCCCTGGGGGGTCTGCGCGGGGCCGGACCTGTTGCCCCCGGGCGCTGCTGCGGCCGCCCGGTCGCCCGAGCGTTCCCCAGGCCCTCGGCCCCGGTGCCTGCGAGCCGGAGCGGAGGGCGCCCTGGCGTGGCCTCCCTGGCGGGCGCCGGCCGGCGGTATGGCCCGGGCCTGACTGTTGGTGGCTTTGTCCCCGCACCCCACTCCCCGTGGGCCTGTGATTCTTGGAGGTGGATGATAAGAGGTGACAAGCATTTCTGAAATAACACCGCTGCTGTGTAACCCGAACCTAGTGCCTGGGCAGGGGATTGGCTCGGAAGACAGATGACACTTGTTCCGGGGTTATTTTAAAAGCAGAGCCTTCCGAGTCCTCTCCTGGGGGGAGGGGGGGCGGTGCTTGGCTTCAAAAACCTGGTTTGGGTTGGGGGATTAAATCCCGAGCTTGACTGTCCTCTTCCTGTGGCTTTTCCATCTGGCCGGGACTGAGCGCCACCCCTCCTCCCGCCGCAGCCCCACCTCTTGGGCCGGAAGAAATTATACGTTAAGTCTGCAGCCCTTCTAGATACCTGTTTTTAGCAAAACTTGGGGACCAATTACCGTACATAGAAACGAGGGTGGGAAAATGCTTTTTTTTTTTTATTGGTTCAGCGTCGCCTTGCTGTTGTAGGTTAGGACAGTGCCTGCCAGCGAGACCTCAGTGAGGACCGTATTGCTGCCGCGGTTCAGGTTGTCGTTCCGGTTTTATTATTATTATTGTTACTTAGAGTGTCCATAAGTCCAGAGACCAGTCTTTGACTTTGGGTTTTTTTAAAAATTGACGAGAGAGAGGGGGAGAGAGAGAGAGAGAGATGGAAGCATCGATTTGCTGTCCTACTTATCTGTGCTGTGCATTTATCCTTGCCAGTGCCCCGACCGGGGATGGAACCTGCAACCTTGGTGTGTGTCTAAACGAGGCTCTTAACCAAATGAACTACCCAGCCAGGGCTGCCTGTGGCTTTTCTTAAACATTTTTTTCAGTTACACTTGACATTCAATATTATAGTCTTTGACTTTGGCTTTTAATGATAACCTTTTGCAAAAATCCTCAGGTATGTTGCTCCCCATCCTGAGGGCCTTTTTTTTCCCTCTGAAAATAACAATTACCATTTATTGAGGGCTTCTTGTGGTCAAGCCCTGGGCGAGTCTTTCATGTGTTTGATCTCACTCATTCTAACCCAGTGGGGGGCCCCTCATTATCCCCATTTTATAGAGAAGGCTTAGGAGGGGGAAGCACCTTACCCAGGGTCACACCAGGAGCAAGTGGTGGTGTCAGGACTTGAGCTCAGGAGTTCTGACTCCAGGGGCTTAATAATTAAATGCGTATAGTGAGTCTCTAGTGAGGAGGGAGGCTGGGAGGGAGGCTGGCCGTAATTAAGTAAAGCAGTGGGTGAATGCGTGGCCAGGGGCTGGTGCTGAGTTTTTAAGGTTCAGAGAAAGAAGTGCGTCTCTGGCTTCCCACTAGGCCTGGTTCAAAAAACAAACCCAAACCCTAAAGCCTAGAAGTGGGTTGGAACCTGTAAGTCTGGGTCTGAAGACGAAGCTCTCACCCTTCCCTACTTTCAGCAGTTGCTTGAGTGCCTGGTGCGCCCCAGCACAACGTCAGCTGCTCTGGGTTCTAGAAATGTAGGGTTTGGTATGTTTATTTACATTTAAATATATATATATATTTTTAGCCAGAGTCTAGCATTGAGTCTGTTGCATCCTGTGTGATCCACATGTGTGTGTGCACTTGACTCAGTCATGTTTGACTCTCGCTTATTTATTTTAAAATATCTTTTTTAAAAAGATTTTATTTATTTATCTCTAGAGGGGAAGGGAAGGAGAGAGGGAGAGAAATATCAATGTATGGTTGCCTCTCACGAGTCTCCTGCTGGGAACTGGCCTGCAACCCAGGCATGTACCCTGACTGGGAATCAAACCACGATCGTGTGGTTCGCAGGCCCGCGCTCAACCACTGAGCTACACCAGCCACAGCCTGACTCTCGCTTATTTAAAAATTGGTTTGAGATGGACAGAGAGAGACCTCAATTTGTTGTCCCACTTACTGATGCATTCTTTGGTTGGTTCTTGCGCGTTGGATCAACCCTCAACCTTGGCGAATGGGCACGATGCTCCAACCAGCTGAGCTACCTGACCAGGGCTGATTCCTGCTTTTTATTTTTTATTTTTTATTTTTTTTTAAATATTTTATTTATTTATCTTTAGAGGGGAAGGGAAGGAGAGAGGAAGGAAATATCAATGTATGGTTGCTTCTCGTGCATCCCCTGCAGGGAACTGGCTCCTGCCGGAAACTGGCCTGCAACCCAAGCATGTGCCCTGACTGGGAATCGAACCGCGATCGTCTGGTTCACAGGCCCACGCTCAATCCACTGAGCTACACCAGCCAGGGCCTGATTCCTGCTTTTTAAATGCTGTGTCTGGGGGATTCCAAACTGAGCGGATGAGGGATGCGAGATGACTTGCTCCTCTGGTGCTCCGAACGAAGATGGGCACCTTGGAGTGAGTCGCATCCTGGAGTTCCTCAGTTGTTGCTGTGTTTCTGGTCTTCCGTGTGTGTGTGTGTGTGTGTGTGTGTGTGTGTGTCTCGGGTCCTTGCCACACATGTATTTCTCTTTATAATACCCTCTGCAGGATTTTGCAGAGCCCCAGGTGCTCAGTAAATATTTGTTACCTGGTTAGTTGAAAATATGTGGTCCACAAATTTCAAACTGGTTTTATAGGAGTCAAAGCTAAAGGAAAAAAAAAACAACAGAAGATAGTGTAGGAAAATTACTTAGTATTTGTTAATATTAAAGCCTGGTCTATACAGAGTTAAGTGACCACCTCATGTGTAACTTTACGTGTTAGCCACATTATCAGCTTCTTTAATCCCTTCCTTGTCCAGGTGAGAGGGGAGGTAGCTTGTCTTTTCCTGTGGGGAAACAGTGGGCGCTGGTCTTCGTTGCAAGCCTGTTGTTTGGGTTGAGGTGCTGTGGTTTGCCTGTCAGTGAGCCGGAATTAACTCTCTTTCATTCTTCACTCAACAAAATTTTATTGAGCCCCTACTGTGTGCCAGGTCAGGTGCCGTTCTGGGCGCAGGTGATAGAGCAGTGACTAAAACACAGACATCCCTGTTCTCTTGGAACTTCCCTTCAAGTAGGGGAGGCAGCGAATAAACACATTAATAAAACTGATAGTAGTGATACACAGTAAGAAATAAAAAACAGGGAAGGGGGAGTATTATGTTGTGGGGACAAGTTAGGGCAGTGGAAGTTTTAGGTAGGACAGTCAGAGGAGACCCTGCTGAGAATGTGGCTTTTGAGTAGAGATCTAGAGGAAGCAGGGGAGGGACTATAGAGCCTTTGCAAGTGCAAAGGTCCTGAGGTGGAGGTCTGGGAGGGGGCAGATCACATAAGGCCACACTGGTTGTGGTCCTAAACAGGGACTTACTAAAATACTGTACAATCCCGAAAGGTACAGAAATAATGCCATGTTGTTTGTGATTTTGATGAAAAAAGGGCTAATGATAGAGGAAGCGAGGCTCAGAGAAGTTTACTAACTTACTTAAAAGGCCACTCAGGCAGTGAGTATAGAGCTGGACATTGAACCCAAGTTTCTGTTACGTGACGTTGAGCAACGCGGGGAGTGTGCTGGCGACGGAGCCGGCCGTGGCTGGCAGAAAGGCCCGGCCCGAGCCTGCAGCTCGCCTCGCTCCTGGGCTGCACTGTTTGTGTGGAGGGTCTTGGCTCCTCCCTGGGGGCCTTGGGGCTGATATTTGCGTCTATCCCCTTTTCCTGGAATTGTGCTCCCAGCAGCAGAGCCTTCCTTTCTGGTCTCCAAAGTTCCCTGGTTCAGAAATGTGTGTTTAATAGAACCCTTTATGTTCGTCTCCAGGATCACCCTGCATGTGAATTTTTCAGATAGCCGTTTAGGGAGGCTTGAAAGTATTAGAGCGTCTTATATGTTTGTGATGTGGGTAGTGTGTTTTCCCCGTGTAGATGGAACTCAGAGAATCCATAGGCTCTAGATCGGCGTTTGAGTCCCGGCGCACTTCTGAGGGAAACCGTATTGACTGATGGCACCACACAAGAATTTCAAGTAAGAGCGACCTCTTCAGATTTCAGTCGGGGAGCAGAAGAGGCCCTTTCTTTCTCCCTTCCTTTCTTTCTTTTTTTTTTTTTTTTCTTTTGGTAGGTTGGCAGGCTTAATTAACCAACCTTGAGTTTGGCTAGGACATCTGGGTTAATATCCTGGCCCTGGCACGGAGGAATCTTGGCCACAGTTAGGAAAGGGCTTTTTTTCCCTCCTAATCTCCATCTGGCACCTCCAGGAGGACGGATTCCACTGGCACTCGCTCAATGGGCGGGTCTGTTTTTTAATCGTCTGTGTTGTTGTGGTTCGGCAACGAAAAATCTTTCAAGTACTCTTTGCGGACTGTTGGAGAAGGAGGAGCAGCCCCGTTCACAGGGTCCCTTGGGGAACCTTCTCCGGTATGTCTGTCCCCAGGGAGACGCGCTCTCATCTGCCTCTTCTCAGGAATCCCAGGGAGGCCAGAGAAGGGACCGTTTGCGGCCCTGGTGTTTCGTACGAGCGGGTCTAACACACTTCCGACTTGAATCAAGTGCATTAATATGCGTGTTCTCCCCTGCGCACGCCGATCTAAGAATAGCTTGGAGTCCATCCCAGTTTTAGCTCTGCCCATTTTTTACACTTAAAGTTGCCGAGTCCCCCATTTACTGTAGCATCTCTGAAGTCCGGGGCCTGAGCCTCCAGATGTTCAGGATGTGCCTGTCGCCCAGAATTCGGGTTTGATGTACAGAGGGTGTATAAAAGGAAGGCGCTTTAATGAGTTCTCCGCTCAGCCCGCCCCCATTCTACAAGTCCCTACTCAAGCATGCCCAGAAATACTTGGTGTATCTTTTTCCTTTCTCAGAAGAGGTAAGAGATGCTAGGGATATTTTCCTAAACATCTTTTCATCAAATCTTTCGACTTCCAGCATTCTCTCTTTAACTGATTTTCTCCATAGAATGATTTCTTACTGGACATCCTATGTTCTAATACCCCAGGCAGGAAGGAACCTATTTAAGACTTTTCTTTTCCAGGCTATAGAATAAATAAGCTTTATAGGCAGGGTAATTTTTTTTACAGCCTCTGTGAGAGAAAACTTTTACCACTAAGTTTCACACGTGGGTGACCAGAAAGAAGGCGTGTCTGGCCTGAAGCCGTATCGATCATTTTTGTTGTAAGGCACGAACGGCTCGGGCTGTTCCACTGAGAATCCAGTCGAATGGAGATTTCAGTTTTCCGGTGAAGTTACTATGCTTCTTCGAGGTCCTTGGGGTTTTTTTCTTCCTTATGTACTAGTTTTGCGATCTAAGTGGCCCTTACATTTTCATGACACATTTTATGATACGTGATTTAGTACGTAAGGCATAACTCACACGCACACAAAAACACAGAAAAAAGCAAATTATTCATAATTCTGTCCAGAGAAAATCATTTCAGCATTTTAGAGCATGTCTTTCAAGTCTTTTTTGTACTTTAAAAATACCCATTTGGATCTATATTTCTGTTTTAAGTCATTAAAAGTATAATATTTTCACTGGAAATACTCTCAGCAGACCAGCCTGGGGAATCAGAACTACTATTAAGAAGCTTGAAGCCCTGGCTGGTGTAGCTCAGTGGATTGAGCACAGGCCTGCGAACCAGAGGATCGCGGTTCGATTCCCAGTCAGGGCACATGCCTGGGTTGCAGGTCAGTTCCCTGCAGGCCAACTCCCAGCAGGGGACGCATGAAAGGCAACCATACATTGATGTTTCTCTTCCTCTCTCCTTCCCCTCTAAAGATAAATAAATAAATAAAATCTTTAAAAAAAAAAAAAAGAAGCTTGAGGTCCTGGATTTGCTTCCGGCTCAGCTTTGTGAGCCCCGAGGACCTGGGCAGGTTGCTTACCCTCTCGTTGGCTTCTCGCTTTGTTCCGTGGGGCTGACCCAGCCCTGTCCAGCTGGGTACTGATGGAAGGGACTCGGCCTTGCTGAACCAGAGATCCCCAGGGAACCGTGTGAGCCCTTTCAAACGCCCGAGCTGCTAGGGAAGGCAGGCGAGGCCAGTTCCTGTCACTGGGGGCCTGTCAGTCAGCTGCTTGGTGTGGTAGTGTGGCCGAGTTTACAGCTCGTCTTTTCAGATGCAGGCGAGCAATAGAAAGTGTGCGTGGAGTGGGAGAAGGCCTTCCGAATGCCAGTTTATCCCCCGTTTGCTGAGTGCTGGGAAGACTCCGTGCCGGGCCCCAGGACCTCTCTGCGTCACAGGTGGCGTGGTGGCCCCGTGGAAGACGCTCCGATCGTTTGCCTCGGGTGTTGCGTGGACGGGAGGGAGTCGAGGAAGCTTCCGAAGTAGGCATCAGCGCGTGTGTTTGGCGTCAGTGCTGGTCTAGGGTAGTCCCTCTGTGAGGGCGGTTTAGGGTGGACATCGCGGGCCAGGTGAGCAAAGGTGCAACAGTCCATGGCCCAGTGGTTTGAGGTGTTAGGGAGGGAGGAAGACGAAGACGTTCAGGTTGATGTCAAGGAGAGGCATCCTGGCCCCGGGGTTGGGGGCAGGGGGAGCCCATCCACTGGCCTTTGGCGTTTTAGAATCACGGAGTGTTCTGCACGTCACTTTTTCTGAGGTCTGGTCAGGACTGCCTGGTTGTCAGGGGTGAGCGGGAACACTGCGGGGTGCACCCGCTGCCTTTTTGGCTCAGAGTGGTGCGAGCATCGCCACAGCCAGTGTTAGAATATTTTGTTTATGCTGAGAAGGAACCCTGCGCCCCGGAGCCTGACACGCCCAGCCCTGGGCTCCCCCGTACTGTCCGCTTCTGTGGATTCACCTGGTTTTGGACACTTCCTATAAATGGAATTGTGCACCATGGCTAATTTCTCCCACTCAACCAGATGTTTTCAGGGTTCTGCCCGTACTGGAGCACGTAACCGTACTTTATTCCTTTTTATGGTCGAATTATATTCCATTGTGTGGGTATGCCACACTTCATCTTCTCATCAGCTGATGGATAAGTGGGTGGTTTCTATTTTTCACTTATTATGAGTGAAGCTGCCGTGAACACTGGTCTCTAAGCTTTTTTAGAGTGGGTGTTCCGCCATCGAAGCTCTGCCTTTTCAGGAACCCCAAAACTTGTCCGGAGTGATTGTGCTCCCAGCAGTGAACAAGGTTCCAGTTCTTTCAGGTCCTCACCAACACTTGCTATTATCTGTCTTCTTGACTGGAGTCAGCATGGGGTGAAGTGTGTCTCATTGTGGGTTTTCGGGGTTTTTAAAGATTTTATTTATTTTTAGAGAGAGGGGAAGGAAAAGAGAAGGAGAGAAACATCAGTGTGTGGTTGCCTCTCATGTGCCCCCCAACTGGGGACCTGGCCCACAACCCAGACATGTGCCCTGACTGGGAACTGAACTAGTGACCTTTTGGTTTTCAGGCCCGTACTCAATCCACTGAGCCACACCAGTCAGGCTCATTGTGGTTTTGATTAGCTTCCTGGCTCATGATATTCAGTACCTTTTCATGTACGTACTGGCCATTCGTATAGCTTTGAAAAAAATGTTCATTTATTAAGCCCTTTGTCCAGTTTGAATCTGGTTGGTTGGTTGCTGCTGTTGCGTGTACCAGTTACCAGTTGTCTTTTTTTTTTTAATATTTTATTTATTTATCCTTAGAGGGGAAGGGAAGGAGAGAGGAAGAGAAACATCAATGTATGGTTGCCTCTCGTGTGTCCCCTGCTGGGAACTGGCCTGCAACCCAGGTATATGCCCTGACTGGGAATCGAACCGCGATCGTCTGGTTCGCAGGCCTGTGCTCAATCCACTGAGCTACACCAGCCAGAGTACCAGTTGTCTTTTAATGCACATACTCATCAGGCAGTTATCGGGTGCCCGCTGTGGGGAGGGGCCAGCTTAGATGTTGGGGATACCAAGTTGTGTGAGTCGGGCACACAGGCTGCTCTTTGGGAACCAGGGCTGTGGGTGGGAGTGAGGGTCAGAGCAAGGGTGCGGGTTCGGCCCGACAGCCGTGTAGTCACTGTGTGTCATGCTCCCCAGCTGTGTCACTTTGTGGACGACCTGGTGTATACTACTCAGCCTTTTGGGGCTCAGTTTTCTGATCTCTGAATTGGGGAGGATGGCTGCTTCCTACAGTCTTTGTGAGGATGAAATGAATTTTTGAAAAACCCGGTGCGTGTGACAATTCTTCCATCCCCTTCCCTTGTCCCCTTCCCTTTCACAGGGGCAGGCGTCTTTCGAGTCCCTGTTGCTAAATTAGCACCTCAGCGGTCCTCTTTCATCTGCGTTGGGAAGGGGGGGAACCGGCTTGTGCCCCTCTGGCACGTGAAAGCCTCTTCTCCTGCCGTGTTTTGGAAAGTTAGTTCAGGCAGGAGCGTGCTGCCGTTACTGAAGGGCATATTTTTAATGAACAGTTGTCCCTGCAGAACTGGTAACGGACGGGGAGTCAGACCTTCAGCTTGAAACTGGAAAAACAACTCGTGTCGGAGCACATGCCTTGCCAGGTTTCAGGCCCTTTTGTGCGCTTGTCAGTTTTATTTTCCACAGCTTAGTGGGGGGGGGGGGGAGGTACGCAGGGAGGGTTCTTCCTAAGGTAGAACCTGCTCTGTGTGTCTGTTACCACAACAGGTACAAAAATAACCGACAGTGAAGTTCAGTGTTAAGATCCAAATGAAACCCATTTCTGGTTTCCGTGGACAGCGTGTGGGGTGGCCACTTAGAGCACCGTCTCCGGGCCTTGCGAGCGGAGTGGCGTCTTCCCTGGAAATAGGCAGGTGTCCTTCAGGACGTGTTGTGGGTACAGAACTTCGGTCATTTTCCCATTGGATCTGAAGATCTGTGACCCTGGGGGCACCCCAATAGATGTGTATCACTCAGAGTGGGAAAAATAGTGCACCCCTGAGGGACCTGTAACCCTGGCAGGGGCGGGGGCGGACCTGTGGCATCTATTAAGTTTGCTCATATGCATGGGGAAAATAACAAGCTTTTATAAAGAGGAAAAGCGATGAGGAAGTGGTGGGCTCTTGTGTGAGTTGTCTTCTCTGTGCTCCTTTCTCGTTCAGAGCGCACGGTGGATACGCATTTGCTCTTAGGAGGGTGGACCAGACACTGCAACTCATCAGCACACTTTGGGCAGACGTGAATGTAATTGGTGGCCATCGACCTGTTAAGTATGTTCTTCTGGGAGATACTAACCAGGCCCAGTAACTTCAGTCCCTTGCAAGCTGGAGGTACTAGAATTACAAAGCCACAGGATTTTGCAGAAACTTGTGTGAGCAAAATAGCTCCAATTATTCAGCTTTTCGTGTCCACCTTCCTACCCAGCCCCTTTTCAGTTCCTTTGCAGAGAGAGGGAGGAACCTTGGGAGGCTGCTTGTTTTTTGCTTAGCTCTAAGTAGGAGGAGCATAAAAATAAATTCTCACTCAGCCTGAGCTGTACGAAGATATTCATGGTTGCGGGCAGTTCACACCGTGGCCCAGAGTTCCAGAAAATCGTCAGGGCTCTCCGTGCCTTGACTGGGTTTCGGGCCCTTCTCCTCCTCCTTTTTAAAACTGCTGTGGACTTGGTCGCTCTGGGCAGAGCCTGCAGTCTGTACTACGTCACACCCACTTTCAGTTGAAGAATGTGATTTTCAGGCACACTGATTTTTCACAGGGTTACGTCTGTCTGTTGGTACTCTGTTCTGACTCGTTCAGCAGACACCCTAAACTGAGTCTTTACTGACTTACAACTTTACTCCTGACTTTGATAGAAAGATGCGGAGAGAGCTTTCTCAGGACCTTCTTGTGGGACAGTCCCAAGTCGGCCCTGAGACTGCTGTGCTGCTCTGTGAGGCCCCACCCAGCGGAAACCGGAAGGACAGCTCCCTCGCGTCACCGTTTGCATTAAGGAGCAAATTAATCTTCTCGCCCTTACCAGCTCGTGTCAGTCCTCTGGTGTATAAATGGGCCTCGCACGTCGGTCTTTGTAGACAGTAACTGTCCTGTGTGCCTGTCGTTCATCTTTTGGATGTCGCCCTTGCTGGAGACGCTCAGTTTGTGCTCTGAATCCTTGAGTTAGTATTAAAGCTGTTTGCATCCGGAGTGTGTAAAAAATTGCACCCTCTGTTGTGCACGAACTGTCTGTGAATACGTGCATGTGTAGATAAGTGTCATCGGAAATAGATGTCGGTGGTCCTCGGGTGCGGTAGGGTGGCAGAGGGCTGAGAAGACCCCGCAGTGTGCTCCCGGGGTGGGGGTGGGGCCTCCCATCATTCTCTGTGGGCTTCCCCTGTGAGCCCCAAGGGGTGGCAGCAGAGGGACCTGTCCAGGTGTGAAAGAACCTTGACAGGTTCCCAGGGATGGGAGGTCATCGAGGAAGACCTCGAAATGCCAGCGGTGTTTGTGGATGTCTGAGATGACGGAGTGAAGGACAGGATGCGCAGCTGTGATATTCAGTACACCTGCTGCACGTCCCCACGCGGAAGGCACGCCGATCCGAACCAGCAAGGAGAGGTCGGTCTCTTGTCAGTGAGGACAGTGAGAACCAGGTTTTTTTTTTAATCCTTATCTGAGGATATGCTTATTGATTTTAGAGAGAAGGGAAGGAAGGGAGAGAGGGAGAGAAACAGCGGTGTGAGAAACATCCATCGGTTGCCTTTTGCACGTCCCAGACTGGGGACCAAACCCGCAACCCAGGCACAGGCCCTGACCAGGAATCAAATCAGCGACCTTTTGGTTTTTGGCCAGACAACGCCCAGCCCATGGCCGGGGAGGGGACCTTGTTTTTGAAGAATAGCTGCGGTTCTTATTCTGATACTCGGCTCTTTGGAGTTAGTGTGAGTCCTGTAGAACGAGGTAATAAATTTGACAGAGAGCCATGAACAGAATGGAAGCATCGACACGTGGCACCGTGGTTAAGCTGGTGTTTCTCTCCTGTTTCCTCTTCCCCTTTCACTGATTTTGTTACTTCGTGTCCTGCTGTATAATGGTTTGTACAGGACTATGTGATTACCGGCCCTGCCTTCAGCTGTGGGTCAGCTGCGAGTCGATCAAAAGCGGTACAAAAATAACTTGAAGGGAGAGGGGACATCGGGAGAGAGGACCCCTGCGAGAGAGGCGTCGGGCAGCTGCCGCTCCTTTCAAGGTTCTGTTTGTTTGTCCAGCCAGGCGATCCTTAGGGAACGCTGGTCATTTTCAAGCTAGACTAAGATGCTGCTTTTTCCCATTTATGGGAAAAAAAATAAATAATAAGCAGTGGTTTTCTTAACTTTGTTTTTCACTTTGTTTAGGGGTAGTGAGTGAGTTAGTGTCTTTGGCTCCTGCTACTGTACTGTATTGAGAAAGTTTAGACTCTGTACTGTGCTTCGATATCCGTGGTATTCTGTTCAGAACATCACTGTTCCCAGACGCTCTGGCCTGTGGAACACACACCAGACAGGCTCCACCCTGTTGGGCACTCCCCTTGCAAGGTCGGAGTCAGCTTTCTGGAAGGTGGATTCTCTTTCCGCTCTGGAGAACTGCTCTCTTTCACTTCTCACGGGGCTCTAAGACCTTGTTCCCTGGCTCATCTTCTCATTTTTCCAAGTCTCGGAATGCTCTGCTGGCGGTGGTGGGATAAAGGAATTAGGAATTTCCCCTCGCCCGTCAGGGCGCAGGCCCGTAGACTCGCTTCCCACGTGTAAGGTTTTCCCGTTACCCTTTAAAGCAGCCCCTTACCTGCTGCCGAGGCCCCAGGGCCCCAGGCCCTGCCCGCTGTCCTCTCCCCCCATCTCACCTGTACCGCCTGCACTGGCGGCAGCGCCCTTCTGTGGCTTGTGCCCTGCCCTGTGCTTGGTGACATCACACACGTTGTCCCTGTGTTCGAGGGGCAGGCTCCTGGGAGGCCAGAACAGTGACCAACGATGACCGTAGGTGGCTTCACGTCCCTCTTCGTCAGCTCACCTTGGCTGAGCGCTCAGCTGCCTGCCAGATACAATGGCCTGGAGGCCGGGCTCCCCTCTCCGTCCCCCGGGGAGGAGCCTGGGTCTTTCTTCAGACCAGTGGGTTCCCCAGATGTGACAGCACGGGGCAGTGCTTTGTCTTCCCTGGGACTTACGGGGTTTTTTAAAAGATTTTATTTATTTATTTATCTTTAGAGGGGAAGGAGAGAGAGAGAGAAACATCAATGTATGGTTGCCTTTTGTGTGTCCCCTGCTGGGAAATGGCCTGCAAGGAACTGGCCTGCAACCCAGGCATGTGCCTGACGGGGAATCGAACCGAGATCCTCTGGTTCGCAGGCCCGCGCTCAATCCACTGAGCTACGCCAGCCAGGGACACGTTTTTAAATTGTAGTCAAAGGCAGTTTACCGAAGGTTACAGGGGAAATGTCCGATTAATAAACAAATGAGAAGGATGTGACACTGAGGGGGTCACCCCTTCACCTCCTTCTCCTGGAGTCCCCCTCCAGTCCCCAAGCCTGTCTTTGCCCTTGGCCCTACCTCGTGGGGCTGGTCTCCGGGCGGCAGAAAAACGGCGAGAGCCAAGCTGCCCGAGGAGAACGGTGCTCTCCGGCCCTTCTCGGGCCTGCCACGCGCCTCCTGCTGCGCCGCTGTACTTGGTCGGCCAGCCCCTGACCCTCAGTTCCGGTCCCGGATCCCGAGACGCAGTTATTGCACTGTCATCTGTAACTCAGCCTCTGCACCTTGAGTTTTGCGTGGGTGCATTTCCAAGCTCAGGGCTGAGCTGTCAGTGTCACTGGGCAGAGCCCCGTGCCACGGGCAGGGTTCCTTCACCCCTCTGTCTCCCGTCAGGTAGGGGTTTTTAGGGTCCTCTTACTGTACATGCTGGTTTTTCCCCTAAAGAACAATTAAATTGTTCCCGGTTTGCCATGCAGTTTTTCTGCTCTTTTCCTCACTGATGTGTTGCAGTGAAGGAGGAAAGATGAGTGGGGCCCACCCGGGGGACTTGGCGAGTTCACCGCCAGCGCCAGCCTGGGAGTGGCCTTACAGGCTGCCCCAGACACGTGCTGTAGGCCGGCACCGCCCAGGACGGCAGCCGCAGCCACAGCCACGTGCGGCTGGCAGCACTGGCGGCACTGGGAGCGGGGCAAGTCCGCGCTGAGAGCTGGTCGAAGGGTAGAATGTAGAATGCAGGATGGGTTTCAGAGACCAAGTCTGAGAGAAAGAGTGTGGAGTAGCTCATTGGTAATTTCTATATCGATTCCCTTTCGAAGTAATACTGTGGATATATGGGATTCAAGAAGATGTTATTCATTTTAGGTGTTTTTAATTTTTAAAAACATGGTTGCTGGCAAATTCAAAATTACAAATGTGTCCGTCATTATATCTCTGTTGGATAGCGCGGATCCGGAAGAGTGTGGTTGTGTCGAGAAAGGTCGTCCTGTGGTGTGAGACTCGCGGCCCTTGTACACTGCCCCCTGGAGGCGGTCGCGGAGCTGTTGCCCGCAGCTGTTGCCCGCAGCGCCCGTGGCCTGCTGCTGAAGGAGGCTGCAGGTTGGGGAATCCTCGGACGCCCTCCCGTTCACGGATGCTGAGAGGGCGAGCTACAGGTGCTCGATGCTCCAGTTTGAAATCACAGGCGTGCGTCAGTTGACGGGTTCTTGTTTTGATGCTGAGTCAGCGCAGAACTTTGGAGAACTCTTCATGTGCACCAGATACTTTTTTAGGTCTCTTGGATGCCAAGGCGAGCCTCACCCGGGACCACGAGGGACTTAGTCATAGCGCGAAGTGCAGACAGAGGGGAGTGAGTGTGACTCATCGTTCAGTAACGGAAGGCTGCACCGAGGTCGGAGCCGTCCAGAGCGCAGGACATGTAATGGGAGAAGACCCTGTGATCAGGGGCCGGGCTGCCTGTATTCTCTGGGCGTCGGTTCCTGAGAAAGTGCGGGCTTTGGGTGTAGAAAGCACCCACTTGCTGAGGCATCAGTGTGCACTTCCCACCCGTGGACCTTCAGCTCAGTTCAGTATGGGCTGGGTTTAAATTGGTCCCAGGCAGGCCTATCAGCTTATTGATTCGGTTTTGATAGTGTTCTGTGAAGTTCATTTTTAAAAAATATTTTACTTATTTATTTTTTAGAGAGAGGGGAAGAGAAGGAGAAAGAGTGGGAGAGAAACATCAATGTGTGGTTGCCTCTCATGTGTCCCCTACTGGGGACCTGGCCCGCAACCCAGGCGTGTGTCCTGACTGGGAATCGAACTAGTGACCCTTTGCTTCACTGGCCCATGCTCAATCCACTGAGCAACACCAGCCAGGGCTGATAGTGTTTTGTGAAGTTTAAACCTTCTGTGTTTTACCCAGGGATTGAAGAAAATATGCATTAGGGCTCCTCCGTTTCTCTTCCTTCGGTCTCTTCTGTTTGTGCAGAAATAGGAACGTGAGTGGCGCTGAAGGGGGGTCAGTGGAAATGCCCGTCAGTTTGGAAAGCCACCAGAGTGTTGTGTAATGTTTTCTGTGGCTGAAGCAGACATGCTCAGGTTACACGGTGCCTCCTGGGTTGGGGGGGGTGGGGGACAGCAAGTGACACAGCATACAACAGACACTTACATAACGGTGACTTCAGGGGACAGGATCGAGCTGTGGCGGAACCTCCCAGGCGCAGGAACAGGGTCGTAAAACACACACAGCCTTTGAATTTTTCCCCTCGCTTGGCTTGAAAAGCAGCTTCAGAAACATCTTTCTCTCAAACTAGACTTTTCATAACTCTCGGACCTTCTTCCCCTTTTCCTTCGGTGATTAAGTTCACGGACACATAGCATTTGAGGATTAGAAGGGAGCACGGAAGTCTCAGCGTGCAGCTGTCTCCAGGTAAGCCTCTTACCCTGCCCGCGGCCAGTTTCCCCGGGGTGGCTGCCGCAGCTGGCAGCCTGCTTCTGGGGGCTGCCTGCTTCTGCGGGCCGTGGGGCAGTCTTTCCTGGCATGTTAAAGTCACTGCCAATCCCTCACTCTCCTTTGCCTCCCAACAGAATTTCCAGATGTAGTAAATAAAGAGGAGTGTGTTCATTTTGCTTAAGGGACCAGATGGATGGGAAAGGGACTGAGGTCAAGTGTGGGGACGTGATTTGCCTCGGAGGACACAACGCCGGGCCCAGAGTCCCAGGAGATGCTGTGCTTGCTCGAAGCCTGTCTTATCAGATCTGGGTTCTGCTTGGCTGATGGCTGAGGGCTCTTCTTACTCTGGCATCCCTAGAGCCACAGCTGCTTGCCTTTCGCTTTTGAATCTTTGCCCTTCCACTTGAGTTTGGATTTGAAATCCAAAACGGTGGAACCACAGAAGGATGGAGTTAGAAGTGGGTCTTATTTCATCAGTGTCCTCAGATTGTAGATGGGGACATCGGGGCCTGGGAAGGGGCTGTAGACCTGGGTAGGGTCATCCCACTGGGACAGAATTCAGGGTCTTTCTTTTCACGCACTTTTAAAAAAGATTTTGTTTATTTATTTTTAGAGAGAGGGGAAGGGTTAGGGAAGAGAAGGAGAGATACATCAACATGGGAAAGATACATCAATCAGTTGACTCTCACATGCCCCCAATTGGGGACATGGCCTGCAACCCAGGCATGTGTCCTGAGTGGGAACTGAACCCGTGACCTTTCAGTTCACAGGCTGGCACTCAATCTACTGAGCCACACCAGCCAGGGCAATGCATTTGTTTTTTAAAGCCACAAATTTATGGGTAAATTGAAAAAAACAAAACAAAAACTAGAGCCTTCATAAATCAGAGAAAAATTACGAAGAATATTTATTCCTTTTTATTTGACTGCAGTTCACACCATGTATGTGTCAGGGAAGTGCCTGTTTTGAAGAACCTGTTATTTCTATAAATTGCTCAAGCATTTTTAGGGTTATGAGGGGTTGAGAAGGCAGTGTGGTTTGGATTTCACTAAAATATGTTCTATAATAAAAACTTTGTGTGGAAGGTGTCAAACATCCGCAGAAGTAGCGAGAACAGAACCACCGCCTAACTCGACAGTTATCACCTCCCCATCAGTCTTACATAAGTTTACTTGGCTGTAATCAAACTCATTCTTTAAACATATTTTGCTCCTGCCAGGAAAATGTCTCTTTGCTTTTCAGCAACAATAGTATCCTTTTTTTTTTTTCAACTATGCTGGCCTTCTGGTATAGTTAACAACAGTGTTGGCATGAACCCGGCCCAGGCTGTTCTCCCAGCAGTGGGACACTTCCCTAGGCACAAGGCAACCTAGGCAGTTGCCTACGGCTGGGGAGAAATGATAGTACTTTTATTTATTATTTGAATAATTATGCTTTTTGTGGTATGAAGCATTTTCATCTCAGGTGCTTATCCTGAAAGTTTCTTTGAGCAGTTTACGTGGCCGATTCCAAAGCTCTAAGCGGAGTTTTTACCTCTTTGCCGCGTTAGGTAAGATAGGCGTTAGGTAAGATAGGCTAGCTGCTGTTAACAGACACCACTAATTTTAGTGACTTTTACAGATAAAAGTTTATTTTCAGACATGGAAAAGTCCAGGGTAGGTTCTTCCTAATAAAGAAATGGGGAGGACCCGGCTGGTGTAGCTCAGTGGATTGAGCACGGGCCTGCGAACCAGAGGATCGCAGGATCGCGGTTCGATTCCCAGTCAGGGCACATGCCTGGGTTGCAGGCCGGTTCCCTGCAGGCCAACTCCCAGCAGGGGACACACGAAAGGCAACCATACATTGATGTTTCTCTCCCTCTCTCCTTCCCCTCTAAAGATAAATAAATAAATAAAATCTTAAAAAAAAAAAAGAAAAAGAAAAAGAAATGGGGAGGAGGGATTCAGGGCTTCATGTTTCAACTGGCGCCCACTGTAACTTCATCAAGTAGTTAGAAGGGCCGGGAGCATGGGGGACTGCGCATGCGGAGATGTTATAGGCGGGGCCTAGCAGCATCTGTCCCCAATGCTCCTCTCATTTCATTGGCTGGAACTCAGTCACGTGGCCACACTGAGCTGCCGAGGGAGCTGGGAAATACTGCCCTGTTACTGCGGAAACAGAATGGGCTTGGCCAACACCTGCCCACTGCACATGCGCCTCCTGCTGGCCTTGTGTCGCATTTAATGTTCCTGTGTGGACAGTAGAGTTTGCTTCCTAAGTCCCCTGTTGAAGGCATTTCACTGTAGCTCAGAAATCATTAAATCTTTTTCCTGCTTATGAAATTATGCTTGTTCATTAAATAATATTTGAGAAACCCAAGAAAACACGGAGAAGTCATAAAAACTAGCAGTAATCCCAGTACCTAGAGATAATTATTACTAATCCTGTGTTACTTTTCCTTCCAAGCCAAGAATTCTTAACCATGTAGAAATATCAATAACTTTTCATTTATTCTGTGCTGGCTTGCAAATCCCTAACTCAGGAGGGGTTGGGGGACACACCAGAATCAGTGCTCTGGCGATGTTGCCCTTTCTCGGCCAGGACACCTGATTGCAGAGCTGTGGTGAGGGCTTGCACTTTCGGCATTTTTGAAGCGAACTTCTGGCTTACACGTCACAATCCTCACTCTTCCTAAGCAGAGGAGAGACTGAGGCTGTGAACTCAGTGACACATTAGGGTGGCAGGGCAGGGAGAACATTTAACTCGGTGATTACTTCCTCTTACATGTTCAGAATTCTTACATGCAGGAACATGAAAGCATGTTCCTGCATGTTTATGCATGTTCAGAATTCTTACATGCAGCTTAATTTTTGAGGAGAGGACACTAAGACAACGTGTTTCAACCTGAATGTGAATGAAAACTTGCAAGCGTGAGATGTATAAAAGCACCTACCTGGTGGCGGGCTGAGTTCCTAGGCGGATGTGCTTTTCTCCGTTTGCCCGGTGGCCTGTGCCCGTCAGCAGTGAGGAGATGCTGCGGATGGAGATGGGAGGGTCATTTGTCGGGAGAAGAAATGTTTCCTGAGTCACTGGCTCCAGGCCCAGGGAGACAGGACCCTCTGGGTCTTTTTCCTTCGGGGGCTGAGGTCGCCTCTCCGGGCAGGCAGCATCAGAATCCCTGCTTGTGAGGTCGTCGTCATGACCTCACAACCGGACTGCTCAACATGTTTGCCTGGCTTCTGGGGGGACGTGAGCTGAGGCCTCGCCCTGTTCCGAGGACGCCATGAGGTACTGCTTTGCCCCGTGTCACAGACTGGTGACTTTTCTGTCCCTCCATGGTTTCCTGAAAAACACTGTATAAGGAAAATCACTGTTTAAAATCTCTGGCAGGACATTTACAAACAGAAAAGTCAACAGCAGAGCAGAAATACTGTACTGTGTGCACGAGCATGCGGTTAACTGTTCTCTGCGGCGATGGCATTGCAATTGCCGTCGGCCCTGTTGGCTGGGAAATGTGCCGTCAGCTGCCCTGCTCCCTGCGAATACATGTAGCGTTCTTGTCTGTGGCACCAGGCAGGTAACAACTGGAAACGAAGAGACTCGGCCATCAGTGGTACCAGTCATCTGTGACTCAGAGACCTAACTTCACACGCATCATGGTTGAGACGTTGTCACCTTCGGGTTCTGACTGTATTGCTGTGCTCTTTGCACCTGTTTCAGCTGGAGCTGGAGGAGAGGGCACGGGCCCACACGGATACCCAGAAACCTAGTTTTCGTGGGTTAATACATACAACTTTCTTAAGGTTGGCCAAGCCTTTGATAAATTATCCACTCCTGTCTTTTTTTAAAGTAGATGTTGGACTTTTTTTTTTCTTTCTTGGAGGAAGGGTGTTTGGCTTCTTTTTGTTTAAATCGTTGGACCCTTCTTCTAAGTTTGATTCTGTAAGAGATTGCATGCCCCCAGTTTTTTGGTTTTACCTCTTTTCCCCACACAAAGCATGTCAGCGTCGGAGAGACCCACCCGCCCCACTTGTGGAAGCCGACGGCTCCTTCAGGGCACTGTCCGCTGTGTGCCCTGGCGTTTCCTCTGTAGGGTCACATGCCCCTGTTTTCTTAAGCATGTAAGACCTACAATCTTAAAATATTTACTTTCTCTTTTAAAAATTTTTATTTATTAATTAAAAAAATATTTTATTTATTTTTAGAGAGAGGGGGAGGGAAGGAGAAAGAGTGGGAGAGAAACATCAATGTGTGGTTGCCTCCCATGTGTCCCCCACCAGAGACCCAGCCCGCAACCCAGGCATGTGCCCTGACCAGGAATCGAACCAGTGACCCTCCGCTTCACAGGCCCGTGCTCAATCCACCAAGCCACACCAGCCACGGCTATTTGTTCATTTTTAAAGAGAGGGGATGGATGGGAGAAAGAGAGGGAGAGAAACTTTAATTGGGTACCTCTGTCTCTCATGCGTGCCCCAGCTGGGGACCAATTCTACCACCCAGGCATGTGCTCTGACCAGGAATCAACCTGGCAACCTTTCGCTCTGTGGGCTACTGCCCAACCCACTGAGCCACACCAGTCAGGGACATTTCTTCAAAGCGAGGAGCCCTGTATGGATTTAGCAGGTGTGTCGCTTTCACATGCATTTCTCTAACCAGGATGTCTGAGAGACAGCTTTTTAGAAATGAGCCATCCTGTGCATGGAGGCTATGGAAGTGAAATTGCTGGTTTTTTTAAAAAAGATTTTATTTATTTATCCTAGAGGGGAAGGGAAGGAGAGAGAGAGAGAGAGAAATATCAATGTGTGGTTGCCTCTCATGCATCCCCCCGCCGGGAACCGGGAACTGGCCTGCAACCCAGGCATGTGCCCTGACTAGGAATCAAACCGTGATCGTGTGGTTCACAGGCCCGCACTCAATCCACTGAGCCACACCAGCCAGGGCAAAATTGCTGGTTTTAAGTTGAGTTGTAGGGACAGTAAGTAACTGCTTCTGGTCAGTTTTCATTATTAAAAGTGATTCTGTGCCTTCGGCCTTTATCCTTATTCAGGGAGAATAGAACTGAATGCTTGATTGACTTCTGAATTTCCAGTCTCTTTGCAAGATCTCTTTTGTGGCAGAGTAATGGGGAGGGGGTGCGAAAGGCGGTGGGGTCAGCAGAGGGGCTGGGCCCACAGGCGTCTTGGGTCAGCTGGGACAGGAACCTCTCTTGGTGTCTTGCAGACAATGTCAGGTGGCCCTGCCTTCACTTCCTGATTTGGGATTCATTACTGGAGTCCCTTTTTCCCACCTTCCCCACCCCCTTACAGGCCCTGGTAACTTGTTTTTTATGGCAAATAATTTTTTTAAATTGTCTGGGTGTTTTCAATATTCTTGCCTTCGTGAGGCATGGTTCAGGTGATTGCTTGTTAAAAAGGAATGAGTGCAGTAACTGTGTTCTGTGTTCCACGAGGGCTGTGGTCCTGAGCTACATCCCCAGCCTCTGAAAAATGGTTTAGAAGACAGAGTTTTATGTGCTTTCCTGTCTAAATAATGTGGAGTGAGAGACGTTCTATCAGAGAGGAGGGTGGGGTGCTTGAGCCCTGACCAGTGTGGCTCAGTTGGTTGGGTTTCGCCCTGCGAAGCGAAAGGTGGCTGGTTTGCATGTGTCCTGGGCAGGGCACGTGCCTGGGTGGCGGGTTCAGTCCCCAGCAGGGGCCCGTGTGAGAACAGGTGGTAGATAGCTCTCTCTCACATCGGTGTTTCCCAGCCTCTCTTTCTCCATCTCCTCTCTCTAAAAATAAACGAAATCTTTTTAAAAAGGAAGTGGGGTGCTTGGATTCTTAGAAATACTAAGAGCTAACATGTGTGGTTCTTACCATGTACTAGCATTGTGGTAATCACGTGAGATCTCCCTGGATGCTGGTAATTTCTGATGTCTAACATGCTAGACACACATGCACCAGTGCCCTAGGGTAGGACACATCTTTTTACTGGGTGGAAGGAGGGCAGTTCTACCTTCTGGGATCTTGACTTTGAGTGAAGCTGACGTGCTCAAGACACAGGAAGCACAGTTCTGGTGTTGAAACATCAGAGAGGACAAGTCTTCTAAAGGTTACTTGCTTCCCTGAAATAAAGATCTTCCCCTTCGAACTGTGTCCTTTAGATCAGATCTCAGAGTTAAATCCCAAACTAGGGGATTAAAATACTGACCTAGTTCAAAATTTGTGCTTATTTCAGGCCTGGCTTTTTCGTCCTGTGAGCCTGCGGGTCACACAGAAATAAACAGAACTGCTCCTCTCATGTTGCTGTTCAGCTACACAGCTTCCCGTTTTCGGGGGGGGGGGGGACGCGACCCTCTTCTAGAGAAGGAAGGGGGCATGCAGCGGGTGGAGCCATCTGTGACAGCGGTCC
Source organism: Sturnira hondurensis (assembly GCF_014824575.4). Taxonomy (NCBI): domain Eukaryota; kingdom Metazoa; phylum Chordata; class Mammalia; order Chiroptera; family Phyllostomidae; genus Sturnira; species Sturnira hondurensis. The sequence continues at coordinate 3,500,193 of NW_028080037.1, forward strand.
CCCACCTTTTGGGCTCCTCGGGCCAGGTGCATGGAAGAAGGGGGCGGGAGACACAGGAGCTGGAGCTCAGGCTGGCTTTGCTTGCGTCCAGTTCCTAACCGGCTGCGGGTAGCGGCCTGCCGCCGGGGGGTCGGGGACCCCCGATGCAGGCGCACTCCTGGAGCCCCTCCGTGGTCCGTGGCTGGTGCTTGGGAGTAGGTGGCTCCTCCTGCTTCTTCCTTCTGGGAGTGTACAAGCCAAACAGAAGTGACTTTTGACTGTTCAGAGGCGAGTTAGGTTCTAGAGATGAACACTTCATTAAGTGTTCTCGGCTTAAAAAGCGCATTAGAACCCCAGCATCAGTCCGTGGTGTGGATGTGGGGTTCCAGGGGGTGTTTACAGAGTACGCTGCAACCCGGTAGTCTGGAAAGTGAGATTGTAAAGGAGAGTGACTGGCCCAAAACGAGTGAAAAGCACAGCAGACCTCGAGTTCTTTCACCGGGGAGTGCGGCCAGTGCTTACTTCTGGGATCTCGGAGTTGCCCAGTGGCTTGGGTCCGTTTCGCTGTGTTCAGTCGTCGTATATTATTCTAATTTTGAGGGCTTCTGATTCAAATTTTGGAAGCGGCTCATGGCATTTTAGAGCCAAATTAGTGAAGCACTGGGGGGCTGATGCGGTCCTTGCCGCCTTGGGTCGCCGATAAAGTGCAGCTTGCAAAGTGTCTCTGAGTTTATTTGTAAAAGAGGGGTTAGAAGTGATTTGACCGAAGCAGTGTTATTTGAATAAACTTACCATGCCCTGAGGTGGCCACTCGGAAGGGCACTTCATTGGCAAGCAGACCATCCCTGGCTGTCCCTGGCCGGGGGAGGTTCCAGAACACTGCTGTCCCGTCCAGCATTCTTCGATGGTGGCAATTGTTCTGTGAGTTTCACGGTGGCTCCTGAGCACTAGACGTGTGGCTGGTGTGACTGAGGAGCAGAATTTTCCATTTTATTTCATTAAAAAAACCTTAAAGTTTAAGCAGCACGTGTGGCTGCTGGCTGCCCTATTGGAGGGGGTGGATCTGGGGTGCTGAGCGTGCAGACTGGGGTGCACAGTTCATGGTAAGACCACCCAAGTCGCCGGGCAGGGCATCCCTCCTCCGCCGCCGGGGCCCAGAGCCCTGGAAAAGTCTGGGGTCTGTCCTTGTGTTCAGGGGCATCGAATCTTTATGGCCTCTCCAAGTGCATCCTTGCTAAAGTGGTACCTGAAGGTTTTAGGTGAGAACCTTCCTTTGTAGTCAGTTTACCCATCAATGTGGGGTGCTCACGGCTCTTCTCCCCTGAAATTGAAGACCTGCCCCGGCAGCCCTCCTCTGTTCCCGGTGCTCATGGCCCGAGTGGAGGAGCAAGACTCGGGTGCCGCTGGAGAAGGGCTGCCAGCCCTTGGCTTAAGTCCTTGCTCGGTGGTAATGGTGGTTAGGGTCCCACGATTGAAACGGACTCGGGGAAACAAGTGTAGGGGATGTCACTCGAGGGGAAGCTCGAGAGACACCTTTCCCCCTGTGCCGGTAGAACCGCGAGGTAGAGGAGGCTTTCCGTCTGCGTGTTGGGCGAGTGAAACGTGGGCAGGGCCTTAACCCTTCAAGGCCTTTCAGGGCCTCCTTTCAGTTTACTCCTCTCGCTTGGTTTCTCACCGGGGTCTTCCGATGTCAGCCGAACTGGGCTTTTCACTTTCTTGCTCACCCGCTGCATACGTGTCTCCCTTCTTCTTTCGTCTCCTACTCCGGATTTTTTTCCTCTATTCCTCTTTAGAAATCCTGGCTGCCAGCGCCTCTAGAATAATGGGACATTCCTGTGGCCCCGCTCAGGCCCTGCCTTGGCCGGGAAGCCTTCTCTTTCTGCCCTTGTCCACGCCGCCCTCCCACCTCCTAAACCCCCTCCGGGGTCATCACGTGGTTTGGTATTTTTCTTAAATTGCATCGTATTCTTCTTTTTTTTTTCACATATGTGCATCTTCCCCCGCCAGCCAAATTGTAAATCTTTCAAGTATAAGTCTGTGTTGTGTATTCTTCTGTCACCTGCAGCCAGTATGATTTCTAAAAATCCTGGTCCACTCTGCAGCCGGTTTGTAGAGGCATTTAAACAATAGAGACCTTTTTCCGCATTCGTTTTATCTAATGAGCATTGTTTCTAAAGTATCGTGGGAAAGCCGACACTGACTAAGGTGTGGTTCCTTTCCTCAAGGTGTCCGTGGGCTGGCAGAATCAGCAGATGACACACACACGGCCAGGTGTTAGGGAGGAGGCGTGGTCTCAGTCCCGTGGGAGACATGAGGACTGGCACCTTTTCCTGGGGGGGGTGGGTTGGGGGAAGCATGGCGGGGCCGGTGAGTGCCTGGGTTTGCCCGCCAGTCGGGTCTCAGCAGACGAAGACAGCTAGGCTTGGAAAGGGCATTGGGGATCACAGGCACTGCCAGAAATAGCAGTGCGCAGACGGGAAAGCTCAGAGGATTCTGCAGGGCTGTTTGGGACGCGGGTCCCATGGAGGTTTTAACCCTTCGAGCCTTGGAGTGCACAGCAGCGGCAAGGACCACTTTGTCACTTTGTGCTGTTAGAGTAGCTGTGAAAGCTACTCTAACAGTAACTGTTGTTCCTACCTCCTTTCTCCTGGCGATCGTGAACTCTTTTTGTGTTTTCCTCTTTGCAGACTTGACCGAGAGACCGACTTCACTGTAGAACCGCCCGCAGCTGTACCGATGGTCAGGGGGAGATAGTGGCACCGGGCGAAGGGAGAGCTGCCCCGACACACCGAGGACGATGAGTGTGCTGAGACCCAGCGGGCTCAAGGTCCCCACCAAGATCCTCAAGCCTGGCAGCGCGGTCTTGAAGACGCCTGCCACCGGTAAGGCCTTCTGCCTCCCTGAACGGCGAAGAGATTAGAATCCTCTACGGAGACTTTGATTGGAAGGTTTTTAGAGGACAGTCTTATGAAACTTTGATCCATGAAACTACCTGAAAGAGTTTTGATGAACAGAACAGCCTTTTGTGTCCGAAAGTCTTAATCAGCGAGGGGTTTACTTTGTTGTGGGCCGTCTTCATTCCATGGGGTCACTTGGCGTCAGGTGATAAATCGGCTGTCAGACCTTCCGTGTCTGATCCTCGCCCCGTGAGAGATCCTGGTTTCCCGCCCGCCCCCGGGTCTTCACACCCCTCAGGACCGTGGGTTTAGGGGTGTGTAGAGCGAACAGACACTAGTCTGGATTGAAAGACAAGGTGATGCCATCTGAAGGAAGGCGGCGTTGGCACCGAGGGAGCAGGCAGGGCAGGGCCTGCGGTCCAGCTGCTGAGGGGACCCTCCCCACTTTGCAGAAGGGCCTGCCCTCCGTGATCTTCAGCAGCCCCCTCCTTGTCTGCCCTTCACCTCCTTCTCCACGGTTTCAGTCTACGGTTCATAACGATCGGTTTAAGTCTTTGGTGAGAGAGTCAGGGGACAGAGGGTTCTCGTGCTTGCTTTTGTGGTCTGTTTATGTGACTTAGCTGCAGCGAGACATGCTGTGTTACCAGCCATTCCGGACAGGTGCCCGCCGTAGTGCGTCAAGCCCCGCCCTGCGTAAGGTATTCTGTGGAGATGCTCGTTCGCCTTCCAGGTGGCTGGGGTCTTGGTGTGGGTGTGTTTGTTCATTTGTTTTTTCACTCCTGTATTCTGCCCACACACCTGGAACTTTGCCTGGCGCCTAATAGGAGCTCAGTAGATATTTGTCGATTGAATGGCGATCCCAAGTTCTGTGTCAGCTACAGCCTGGGTTTTATCAGAAAGGACATCAAACATTGTAGGGGACAGGAAACCTTTGCTGATAAAGCAAAGAATTGTGAAGAAATGGTTTTGGTTCAGGGCTATTTAGCTTTGAGGAAAGCAGTCAAAATTGACCTCTGTTCTCCTTCCCTCGGAGCCCTTCTCATTTAAGACCCCGCCGCGTCCCGCGGGGCCTCCCACTGTGACGATCGGTCCTACATCAGAGCCCTCTGCCTCCCTGGTGGCACTTGTCCTGTACGCCCCTTTGCACGTAAAGGCCTGGAGTCCAGGGTCGTGAGCAGTTCGACTTCACGTCCCCAGCAGTGCTTGGCACACCCGGGTTTTTTTAAAGAGTAAAGCAGCTTATTAATACTGAAACTTACGTGCTTAAAAGGAAAGAATTGCCAAGGAACTCAAGGCACTTTTATGGGTCGTTTTTCAGAAATCCGTGCTTGTAGCCCCCTGGGAAGAGGGGTTGCTGATGTACAAAGCTAGAACCAACTCTGAAAAGCTGAGTTGGCTGGCCCCTGCCTTTGATGAATTATTATCTGTTCTACCTGAGGGCATCGACTTGCTTCTTAAAAAAAAAGAAAGAAAAGAAAGTCCTCCACAGACTGAAGCTTCGCAGTCTCCCATAGGGTAGCATGAAGAGATGTAGCCCCAGCCCACTCTGCTCCCCAGCCTTTGCCTGATGGGCGGCTGCTCACCAGGTCTCAGGCCACGCACAGCCTTCTCCAGGAGGCCTTCCCTGACTGCTCCCCCGCAGGGCGCTGTGACCTCCGTGGCACTTTGGCTGCCCGAACTATTGCATCTGTAGATGAACCCGTCTCCGCATCTCTAGACTGAGCCCCGTGAGGGCACAGGCTGTGCTGTCTGGCTCTGTCCCCCAGCGAAAACACTGCCTGGGGCTTTGTCCCAGAGTGGGAGGAACTCAGAGACACATTCAGCATGGATAAATGTGGTTTCTCATTGAGTATACACTTACAAACCCTCAAGACAGATACCACTTTCCCCTACAGAGGAGACACTGAAACTCGGAGAGGCCGTGTGACGTCCTAGGATCACAGGATGCCTAGTCAGGGTAGAATGACAGGGATGTGGGCCTTCTTCACCAGTTCCTACGGACTATTTGCTGGACGCTTGCAGGATGAACGCTTGAATGCGTTTTCAGGGAAAACATTACATTTCTGGCAACATCTAGCGTCTGTCTTTGCCACAGAGAAGTGATCGCAGGTATCTCACCTTCGTGGGCCAGATGCTCCCCCCCCCGCACTGGGTCGCCCGCTCTGCTAGCAAAGGGGGGGCTTTCGTGGTTGTCCTGGAATGACGATGACAGGGGCCACAGCATGGAACCTGTCCTTCCATCAAACCTCACTGCGGGCCTCTGGTACACGGTCCTAGCCTTGTCGGCTTTCATCGGCCACTCAAAAGTGTGACCAGAGGTGGCCACGTGGGTGTTTGCTCGTGACGTTCAGGGTGGGGGTAGAGTAACGAGTGAAGTCAGAACTGTGTTGTGACTGCTGGGGAAAAGACTGATTTTTGCTTGTTTGTTTGTTTTGACTGCTTCCAATCTTAATTGCAAATAAGGATTAAATCTCACCAGGTTATTAAGTTTCGGCAGCATTGAAAATGGTAGTGATGGGTCGTGTAATTTTTGCCTGCCTGCTAAAAAGGAAAGGAGAAAAACAGAACCCTCTCAGAGCTGCAACTGTGCCTGTTGCCCTTGGCTCCCTCTGGTTGGTTGTCCTGTGAGTTGCGAGCTGTCTGCTGGAGAGGGGGCTGGGGCCCACTTCTGATCCCTCCTTCTGTTCTCAGTCGCAGCTCCCGTGGACAAACCGGCGCCCAGCGAGAAAGCATCCGGCGCCCCTTCCTCTGAGGCCCAGGAGGAGTTCGTGGACGACTTCCGTGTTGGGGAGCGGGTCTGGGTGAATGGGAACAAGCCCGGGTTCATCCAGTTTCTGGGAGAAACCCAGTTTGCCCCAGGCCAGTGGGCCGGGATCGTGCTGGACGAACCCATCGGCAAGAATGACGGCTCGGTGGCGGGAGTCCGGTACTTCCAGTGCGGACCTTTAAAGGGCATATTCACGCGGCCTTCGAAGTTGACGAGGAAGCTGCAGGCTGAAGATGAAGCCAACGGCGTGCAGACGACGCACGCCTGCCGAGCGGCTTCGCCTCTGCCCACGGCTGCAGCCAGCGCCACGGCCCCCTCCCCGGCGCCCCCCTCAGGTGTTCCTCCCAAACCGTCCCAGCCAGCAGCGAAGGAAGCTGCGGCCACACCACCCATCAGCAACCTTACGAAAACTGCCAGTGAGTCTACCTCCAACCTCTCGGAGGCCGGTTCGATCAAGAAAGGAGAACGAGAGCTCAAAATTGGAGACAGGGTGCTGGTGAGTCCGAGACCCTCCCGCGTCTTCGCGTGGGACGGGGCGGGGGGGCGAGGTCACTGGGGGGGCTGGAATGCAGGCTCAGGGTCTGTTCCGGAGGGGCAGCCCCCCATCTATGGAGAAGTGAATCAGCTTTGCTAGTAGTGCAGTTTATATGCAAATGTGATACAGATCGGAACCTGGCCGTGTAGTTTGAGCATAGAATGAGCGTGAGTTTGCACCGTTCAGTTTTCGTTTTCTCTACCAGTGTAGCCAAAGGCACAGTGAATTCATAACTCACAACCATTAAGGTTACTTTACTTGACAGAACAGGTTCAGGAGAGGCCTCAGATGTCTATAAAAGTTTTTCAAAAAGGGCTTTTTTTTTGCTTTAAGAATGCGCAGGAAGCTCTTCCTTCCCACCAACTGAAGTGAGGAAGCATGAATGAAAGTGCTAGTCACATAGAGCGCTGTTTGGCTGCTGGAACAGAAAGCGTGACCAGGTCGGGCTGGTGTAACTCATAACCACAGGCTTCCGCATGGACGTCATGATTCGGGTGGCCCCGAGGACTGGGAATCGGCCAGGCAGAGGGAAGTGATGGCGAGAAAGAATGTTCTAGCGCAGGAAAGGGCAGACTCCCGAGATGAGAAGGGGCAGGCGTGTTGAGGAAGAGGCCAGTGTCCTTCCCCAGGTGCATCGAGCACCTGGTAGGAGGTGACACTGGTCACCTAGCTGGGGTCGGCAGGGACAGGTGCCTGGGCAACACGGGGCCTGTGGGGCTGGGCCGTGTAAGGGATTTTGGTTCCGTCCTTCAGAGTGGGGGCCGGAGGAGGGATGCCGTGAGGTCGACGTTTGGAAAGATAACTCCGGCCCGTTGTAGATAGAGAGGTGGACGAGACTGGGTTTGGGGTGACCCTTCCTTGAAGAAGTTGGGTGTTGGGGAGAATGGGGGTTCGGGCTGGAAGAGTGGCGGGGCTAGGGGAGGTCGGGTTTGTTTATTGATTTACCCATTTGAAAATGGCCGAGTCCGGAGTGTTAACTCTCCTGACCGCGTGGCGAAGAACAGCGTGGAGACGTGGCAGTGAGAGCAGCATCGGAGCTCGATCCCTCAGGGGTGGGAGGGGCGGCGCCCTGCACACAACTCACTCAGGCTGGGCAGGCCCTTGACGGGGAGGGGGACTCACTCGGGAGGCCTAGGGAGGGGGGAGGCTGCTCTGCAGGTGCAGCTGGTTGGGGAGGGTTGCATTACCTGTTCAAAATGAGCACGCAGAACTGTGCCCGAGTCTGTGAGAGTCCGAAGTCGCACGAGTGTGTTACTGGAGATGGTAAAACTCTTCCCCGCCTTTGGGTGGTCTTTCTAGGGGAAGTTACAGGGGCTTCTCGGAATCACAGTATCTCAGAGCTGGTGAGGACCTTTTGGGGTCCTCTTTTCACCTGGTAGACTGAAGCCCAGAGGAGAAAGGTGAAGACTTACCTTCAGGTCGTGTGGCCGTGTGACATGTGTGCTCATATGTCACTCCTTTTCTCCCCAGTCCCTGTGTTTTTTCTACTTTATGCTGCTCTGTTTAATAGAAATCTTTCATTTAGAAATATAAAACAGTTGTACTTTAAAATTAATTCATTAAGGAAATTAGAGTTAGAAATCTAAAATGTTTGATTTGAAATATACCTGATTAAAGAAAAATTCTGTTGATTCCAAAACTCCTAATGGAACTCAGATTAATTATTAGATCATTGTTATGAGATAATTGCTGTAGAATGTCCAGCCCCACACCCAGCGCCACAGGGCCCCTGCCACACGGACCCGTGCTGGGTGGGGGGGGTGGGGACGGGAGGCAGGCCTGCCTTCTCCACACCCCTCGCCCTGACTTCGCAGGGAGAGCAGGCAGGGGCTTCTCATTAGGGGCGATGTTCAGCCCAGTGGCTTCTGCAGGGCCCAATGACAGAGCTCCCAAAGTGTGACTGTAGCAGGTGCCCCTCTGTGTTTTCAAAGGAAATATTTATTTTTAGAGCCTGGGAAAGGGAGGGAGAAAGAGAGGGAGAGAAACACCCACGGGTTGCCTCTCCCACGCCCCCAGCCAGCGACCTGGCCCATAACCCAGGCAGGTGCCCTGACTGGGAACAGGACCTGAGACATTTCACAGGATGACACCCGCCCACTGAGCCATGTCATTCAGGCAGGTGCTCCTCTCTTGAGGAAGGCAGTCAGGGCTCCAAGAAGTTCCCCCTGTCCCTCCGCTCCCCTGTGCTCGGAGTCCTCAGTGAAGTGACGGAGTACACGAGTTGTGTAGGCTTTGGTAGCGTCCGGAGACCGCAGTGGGGCTGGTCTAATAAACGCTCCTGCGAATGCTCTGTGGGTCTCGTTGGCCGAAACTGCCGTGCCCTGCCTCTTGTGACAGGCTCCCCTGGGCTGTTGCTGCCGTTCACTTGACTCTCAGAGACGTCCCTCCTTCTGGACTGGGGATTCCTGGGGCCGCGACTCACCTCGTGTGATTCTGAGATGGCCTTGCTGTGTTTCCGGGCTGTACATGGTATTTCGAGGATGTGACATCAGGTTCCTGAGAAACATGACTCACTCCCAGCTGTTCTGTTTCAATGTGGACGTCTCCGTGTCTGGGACTCTATGTTCTACGCTGGATTCTTAGCTCATGACTATATATGAGAAGGGGATTGCAGACTTTTTTTTTAAGTGACAAGCTTTACCTTTCTTTCTCTGAGCTACTCCCAGGGCTGCCACCCTGAGAATCTTACAGTGTGAGTCCATAGGCCATAGGATGCTGTGAAGGGGAAAAAGCTTCCCAAGAAATAAAACACGTCCTTATTTGTAAGATTTATTTTGCTTGGGTTTGAACCTTAAATCACTTGCAGCTTATCTGGTGTGTCCTTTTTTGTGTTTTTCCTCCTTTGTTCCCAATACATTTGTGAGATTTCTCTATAACATGCATATTTAAAGCACCCATATAGTGGGGTGATACTACATACACACCATTTTACAGTGTACCTCTGTAGATTTGGGGCATTTCTGTGCTCCTAAATACCAGTGTTTATTTAACACAACAAGCTGCTGTTTGGTGTCACGCTGATGGAAGTTGTGCACCTCATTTAATCACAGACATTTAGATTATTCCCATTTTTTTAAACCTAGAGATGACAGTCCTGAGCCATAGAATGTGTAGACATTTAAAATGGTAATAGATATTACCAAATTACAATCTAAAAAGCTTTTGTTATTTTACATTCTCACAAAGAGTACAAGTACGCCATTTCTAATTTGATTTCTTCTTTTTCTCAGTCCTCCTACCGAGGACTTAGAAAGCCCAAATCTCCGCGTGTGGCTGTGACATTGCACTTCCACTGGGCATTTGTGCGTCATCTGCAGGGCCGGGCGGGGGGTGTTGGGGGGGGTCCTGCTCTGAGGAAGCTGCCCTCCCCCGTGGCTGCTCTGGAGCCCGGTTGGGGGGATGGTGGTTATTAATACAGGGCATTGTCATGTGTGGCCCAAGGTCGAGAAGATTCCAGATGTTTGCATTACGTCAAAAACTCTCTTTAAAAAATATTTATTTTATTTTTTTAGAGAGAGGGGAAGGGAAGGAGAGAGTGGGAGAGAAGCATCAATGTGTAGTTGCCTCTCATGTGTCTCCTACTGGGGACCTGGCCTGCAACCCAGGCATGTGCCCTGACTGCGAATCGAACCAGCGACCCTTTGGTTCACAGGCCCGCGCTCAGTCCACTGAGCTACAGCAGCCAGGGCTACGTCAAAATGCTTTCTGGAGGCCTTGGCTGACTGTTGAGACCTTTTCCAGCACAACAGATTTTACTTAGCCCGATTCCTTTGCCATGAGGATTGCTGCAGATTTGAATTATCTTTTCTGAAATTATTTTTATTTTTCTCATTTTCACTTTCCAAAAGCCTTCAGTCTCACTCAGCAGAGCCTTGTGGGCTCACTGGGGGGAAGAGAACGGACCTCACGGTGCTGATGGGCACAGGGTCGGGCAGCTTCTGCCTGTGGTGTGCTGCCAGGCCCAGCGGTCAGGTCCCCTCTGTCCATCAGCGCTTGTTGGTTCCTCCTCCTGCTCGGGGCCTCCCCCCCTGTGGCAGGAGAGCGTTGCTAGTGTGTTCCTTCTGTCCCTTCTGAGGCTCCGGAATGCCTGTGGTCACCTGGCCAACCCCCCGCCCCAACTGGCCCTAGTGTTGGACCCTGCCTGGAATCGGGTCATCGTCACCTTTGCCTGGACTCCCAGACTGTTGTCCTTGCAGCCAGCCTGGCCTCTTCTCAGTCCTGTGCTTCCCGCACTCAAAGGCAGTTGCGTGTCAATGCAGGTCTGAGCGTGCTGACTCCGTGGACACCCTCTGCGGTGTCCTGTCCACGGCTGCTGGCCCTGTGTCTGCACTGCCCGAGTTCCCCACAGGCCTGGGGCCGGTGCAACGGTGCGGTTCTTCCCGCAGACCTAAGCCAGTTCTGTACTCTCGCTGTCACTTTTCATTGGAGTGATTTGCTGGAGTCCCCTCTCCATCAGTGGCCGACACCGTGTTCTGCTTTTATCTTTGTATCCTAACGGACCCCAGCACTCCAGAAACAGTGTATCGAATGAATGAATGAGAACGTAAAAATCTGAGGTTTGCTAAAGCACGAGCAGAGCTGGGTCCTCCTTCAGGTGTGTTTGTGCTGTCACGTCATTTTGTCTCCAGCAGTGACTTCTGATTTCGGCTGAGGCCACCACAGCGCTGGGAATCCCACGCTCGTGTTCAGAGAGGGAAGGGAAGGAACGGAGCCAACTGGCGTGTGCTGTGGGAACCTGTTTCTTCTGGTGTTGGCGTTGTCCGCTTTGCCAGTCTTGGTATCTGCCCCTAAAACATAGACTGGGACGTTGCGGCTTATACTTAACGTAAATGCATGTCCTGGGACTCACTGGAATGCATGAGAAGTAAAACCTGACTATAAAATAAAATCATGTTTAAATGCCCAGAAAAAGGTCTCGACTGTCGAGACCTTTCGGTAGGAAGGCACTTGAGTGATTTTTAGGACTTTGTGTGACTGTCTGTTGGAGATCCTTTGAATGGTTGCTGACGATCTTTCACAGGGAGAAGGAAAGCAAGCGTCTTGTCTGTTTTATGAGCCCAGAATTTCAGGTTTGGTCGGGGAAAGAGTAAGCTGCCTGTTCTAGGAACGAAACAAACTTAGCGGCCTGGCATCCCCCTCCCCGGGGTAAATGTATATGTTATATGGCCTGCATTTAGAGAAACAGTTGCTAATCTGTCATGTGGTCATTCTCCATCAGCCTAATCTGGGTGAGGCCTGTGGTTTGCACGGGGATTTCACTGCCCACAGCCCACCCGTTGGACGGACGCCTCTTGGAAAAACGGTCGTCCTGATGATAACTTAGATCACGCGCAAAGCGTCCAGCCGACTCTCTGAGGAGATCGCGTCACCCTGAACTAACGCTCCGTGCTCTGTCCGCGTGACGTGGGCCAGACAGCTTCTCCGAGCGCCTCGGTGCAGGAGGGGCAGGGACGGAGGCCAGCTTTGTGTAGGTGGCTCTGCAGACGCCGTGGACCCCAGGGAGAACAGGGAGGGGTCGGACGGGCGGGTCTGGAGCTGCGGGCTCGTCGGGGTGGGCAGACCCGCTGCAGCCTGTCAGACACCGCTCGGCGTTATGTGGGTTGTTTCAGTTAATTGTCCTGTAATGAACAGTCCTGTAATTGCCCCTATTTTACTTGTGAGGAAACAAATTAAGCAATTTGACTGGTTAATAGAGCTGGCATTTGAATCTGTCCTGCTTTCAAGTTCGTGCGAGCGTAGTTCTTCCTCGCCTGCTGCTGTCCTTTCCCTCAGTCGGTCGACGTGGAACAGCGGGCCTTTTCTCTGCGGGTCACAACCGCGAGGTCGCCTCCTGTCCATCCAGGACATCTTGGTCGAACGCCTACCCTGCTCCGCCGGGTGCGCCGGAGGTCCTGGCGGTGTCCTCTCCGACTCCAGCTTTCCTAGTGCGACACCTCCATGACCCCAGGACGGGCCGTCGTCACCCTTCACGCCTGGAGCACCTCAGACCACACCCCTGTGTTCCTTAGATTGGTGTCGCAGGGAGTTTCTCTTTCAGAGAAGAGGCTTCGAGGCCCTAACACCCTCTGTCTTCAACAGAGGGTTGTAACAGAGCTGGGAGTACGCCTGTCATCCCAAACTCACAGAGAGCTGCGCTCAGAGAAAAGGTTCGAATAAATGCCTTCAGTACAAAAAGCAAGACAAAAAATAACGCTGGTCTGAAGAAATTAGGAAGTAAAGAACAATAAACCAAAAGGGAATAGGGAAAAGGGAATAGTAAAGATGCAAAGTGAATTGAATAAAATAAAGAGCATGAAAAGCAAAAGGGGAGAAGTCAAAAGCTGGTTCCTTGTAAAGGTCAATGGCAAATCACCTTCCCAAGGTAATCTACATTTAACACAATCTCACTGGACTTTTTAAGAGAACTAGCCAAAGTGATTTCTAAATTTACTAAATAAGGGGAGTGTCACGCCCAGAGTTAATGCCTCTCTGTAGGGGCTGACATCGTGAGCCGGAAAGTGTCCGAGCCTCGGAGTGGCCCTGAGCCACACACAGAGAGGGTGACACTTCACCCAGGTGCAGGGCCGTGCGCGTCGTAGCCTGACTCTCTTGTGAAAATAAAGGGCGGGAAAACATAGATATTAACATCCGCACGGAAGGGCTGCCGGGATGGGTCTGTGTTGGGAGTTGGTGCTGTCACGGTTGTCTGTGGTGGTGGGCACGTGGCGCAGAGGGGACCAGAGTTGAGTAAGGGGCCCTCTTCCCTCCACCCACGTTCGTGTTTAACACTTCGGAAGGATTAGGATGTATTAGCTGTTGAAGAATTAATTTAAATTTAGAATGTCCCGTTTTTAGATCAGTAAGAAAAAGGTGAATATCCCAAACGAAAAACGAGCCAGGTGCCTGGGGTGGTCCCTCCCGTGTGCAGAACACGGAACAGCCGTCGCAGGGCGGGGAGGCGAAGCCCAGTGCCAGCAGCGACCGTCTCTGGGGGTGAGAACACAGGCATCACAGTTAGTTTTGGCTTGTGATGCCCTTAATTTCCTTCAGCGATCCACCTCTTTTAAAACCGGCAGAATTGGCTCTGGCTGGTGTGGCTCAGTACACTGAGTGTTGGCCTGCAAACCGAAAAGTCGCCAGTTCGATTCCGGGTCAGGCAACCAATACATTTTCTCCCTCCTCCTCGCTCTTAAAAAACAAAATATATATATATGTAAAATACTGTTCTGAGCTCTTCACCTCTGTTAATTTAAAAAATAAAATAAAATTGGTGGAGTTAAAAAAGAAATTAAGAAAAAAGAAGCTCAGAAAAAGAAAATGTGAACATATTCAGGAGCAGTAAGGGAAACCCACACTAGTAAATGTGACCCAGCTTGTAAAGCCGCAGTAACTGGAGCACTGGGGCGGCCGCACAGATGTTGAGCCCAGAGAAAGGCTGACACATCCGTGTGCACACGAGAAAAGGTGGCGAGGGATCATGTGGCGGAGAACGTAGTGGCAAAGGCAGGGCACTGAGTAAATGCTGGCGGGCGATTTTGAGAACAATGTTCATGTGTTATCTCAAACAATGGCTGGGACAAAAGTCAGACATTTAAAAAGATCGCTTCCAACGGTTCATGTCAAATAGCGTGGGAAGAATAGTAATTGTAATAGTTGTGAAGAAATGGAGGCCCTCAGAGTGGAAAATAGAGTTTACATTTGCACGCAGCATACAGTTAGAGAGGCCGAAGACAAAGGCGTCTGCGTGTGTGAGTGTCCCGAACACGTGTGCATGGTTGGCTTCCGTACATAAAAGGTGGAGAGGAAGTTTGAGAAAACCGGCAAAGCATTCCTTACAGTAGAGTATGGGTGGATTTTGTTTTTATTAATGATGTAAGGGTTTTATTTTTGCAGCAAGTATTTACTTTGAAACGGGGAAATCGCCCTGGATTAATAAAATGTTTTTCATAAAGAAGGGAGCAATTTGGTGGGCAGCCTTAGTAGCTGCATGTGACCCAGGCTGTTTCATTACTGGGCTGTGTCAGGGGCGGAATCACTTGGGCAGCATACGTCACCCAGGTCCGCCTGGCCGCCTCTGCAGAGGACGCGGTCACGAGGGGAAGGGGAGGGAGGCGGAGCCTGCCGACAGCGTCGATGGTGCGTGCGTGATTCCTGGTTGGAACCCGCTCACTGCCCCTTCATCCCAATGCTCTCTTCTCCCAGGTTGGCGGCACGAAGGCCGGAGTCGTCCGGTTTCTCGGGGAGACGGACTTCGCCAAGGGGGAGTGGTGTGGAGTGGAGCTGGACGAGCCTCTGGGCAAGAACGACGGGGCCGTCGCGGGAACGAGGTGTGTCAGTCGCCCTCTCGCACACTCAGGTCCTCGGGCAGAGCCCCAGAGGAGTGCTGGTCTGCGCCCCTTTTCCCTCTGATCGGCAGGCTGCTGTTCGGTGGGGTCCCTGCATTGCCAGACTCCTCTGCTGTCCGATTATCCGGTGGTAGAAGTGTTTCTTCCCGCTGTTACCTCAGTGGCTGACAAGCGATTCCGTGTCTGTGAATCATGTTGTTCACGGGCTTCTTTACCAGGCTCCGCGGGAGCGCTGCGTGCTGCACGCCACGCCAGCCCATCCGTAGACATGCCCGCGCACCAGCCACGGCAGACGCGTTAGGAGGGCTTTTTTGTTACAGTTGTTATTTCTCATAATTAAGTGTTTCATTCCTCTCATTATTGTTCTCTACAGGTATTTTCAGTGTCAGCCTAAATATGGCCTGTTCGCTCCTGTCCACAAAGTGACCAAGATTGGCTTCCCTTCCACCACACCAGCCAAAGCCAAGGCCGCTGCGGTGAGGCGGGTGATGGCGACCACCCCCGCCAGCCTGAAGCGCAGCCCGTCGGCGTCCTCGCTCAGCTCCATGAGCTCGGTGGCCTCCTCCGTGAGCAGCAAGCCCAGTCGCACAGGATTAGTAAGCTTCCCTCCCCCTCCCCGCACGCCTCTGCCCGCGTCGCCGCCTCTGCCCGCGTCGCCGCCTCTGCCCGCGTCGCCGGCTCTGCTCCCAGGCTTGCCCAGCCGCCCCTGCCCCTGTGCTGAAGGCAGCCTGTGAGAGGCCCAGCAGGTCTCACAGAGTACAACTCTAGCAAGAACACACGTCTTAAAATAAAGTTTTTAACCACCCCTTTCAGATCCTTGGGACGTAACAGGTCCAGTTCTGGGTGGATCTGTGGTAACTACTGATGAAATGACTTCTCCAAAATTGCTTTGGGCACTAGAATGGCAGGGAAATTAGGGGGATCCTTCTTCTCAAGGTCATAGATTTCTTTCTCTCTTATTTCAGTTTTAGGATCCAGAGTATCTTGAAAAGCCACATTCCTAGAATTGTAATGCGGTCTCACCCACTGAAAGCAGTGAATGGGTGGAGTGCCCCCCCCGCCCCCGCCCCGACCTGGGCCATAGGACACAGAGAGGAACTTCTGAAACCTGAAAGGGTGCTCGGAAGAGCTGTGTTTCGTTTTGTCTCCATTCTCCACCCTCCACCTCCTGCTCCCACCCACCTTCCACTACCCACCCCCTTCGGGTTGCTGAAAATAGAGTCATGGGAATTAAAACAGGCAGCCTCTCACTCATGGGTGTTCTATTAGGGTCAGGGCGATGACTTTTAGATTTCATACCCCACCTTTAAGTGTATTTACCCCAAGGGAGGCACACACTGTTGAACTTTGAAGTGGCTGCGCGAGGCGGTCCTCCGGGCTGAGTTCGGGATGGCTGCATGCTGGTGCCGAGGTGCAGACAGGGGTCAGGGTGTCCGCAGGTGGATGTCGCTTTGCCCTCTCTGGGGTGATGTCCGGCAGGGAGAGGAAAGGCGGGGGGTTTGGTCCTCACAGCGGGGCCTGCGCTCTGGCCAGGCAGCTTCTTCCTCCTGTGTCCAGGGCAAACTGAAGTCCCGCTCGGACGGTTTCGTTTCATGTTTGAGAAGAAGGCTTGCACCTTTGACAGAAGCGTGACACGTGGACTTAGTGGAAGCTTGACAAGCGCAGTGAACGGGAGGCGAAGAGCCCCTTGGTTTGGACGGAGCCTAATTCCTTTGGCCGGTCCCGGACAGTTCCGCAGAAGGGTTGGGCCTGGCCTGGGAGTCCTCTCTGGCATAACTTTACTGCGTTGTAATCGTTCGTGCATTTCTCTGGGCAATAACCAAGCTCCCACGCCCCCCCTTCTCCCTCCCTGCCAGTTCTGAGTCCTCTTCCGTCACCTCAGCGGAGGACACTGGCAGGGGAGAGAGGAGTCTTCTTTTAAAAACATTTCTGTCTGGGGTAGCTACTGTTTCTGAATCAAAAATCCCTGTGAAAGAAGATGTCAAGGACATAGGAACATTGAAGCGATTTGCCAGAACTGTATCTCGGCAGTGCAGTCCTGTTCGCATGTGCAGACAGTCTGAAGATTCTTTCATCCAAAATGGTCTTTGAAACCGTGAGCACAGAGGTGCCCAGACGTCCTGGTTCCGCAGCACCTGTAGCGCCGTTTTCTCTGGTGCCCCAACCCAAAAGCAGTGGCCAGCAGTTCTGTTTATTAAGTAATCATGCTTAGCCCTGGCCTGTGTAGCTCAGTGGATTGAGCACAGGCCTGCGAACCAGAGGATCGCGGTTCGATTCCCAGTCAGGGCACAAGCCTGGGTTGCAGGCCAGTTCCCAGCAGGGGACGTACAAGAGGCAACCATACATTGATATTTCTCTCCCTCTCCCCTTCCCCTCTAAAGGTAAATAAATAAAATTTAAAAAAAAAGTAATTACCCTTAAACAACGTAATACCCACATCCCAACCACTCAGTAGCTGCATAAAAAATGATGCCTATCAATTAAAAGAATACGTATTTTAAGTTCTTTCGTAAATAACCATAGCTAGTTACTACCTGTCAAGCCTTGGAATCTTACCGAGCCCATTGCCCTCCTTTCTGGGCTGTGTTGGTTCCGTGTAGTCCTTATTTTCGCTGTGGCAGTAGCCCGCACGGGGCTTTGGAAAGACGGGATGTTCTCTAAAGGAACGATGACCATTGGAGGAGGGAAGAAAGAAAATGGAGTCACTGTGGTCAAGCTGCCGAACTATGAAAATCTCACAGGCGGCCCAGACCCGGCTGGCTCAGCAAGTTGAGTCTCCTGAAGCCAGGGCTCCCTGGTTTGAATCCCGACCAGGGCGCAGGCCTGGGTTGCGGGTTTGCCCCCCCCCCCCACTGGGGCGCACACGAGAGGCGACCGATGGAAGTTCCTCTCTCGCATCGATGCCTCTCACCCTCTGGTTCTCCCTCCCTCCACTCTCTCTGAAAATAAATAAAGTATTAGAAAATAAATAAAATCATATAGGCTGAGGCATGAGGAAACAATTATTTCTTTAATTAGCCTGGGAACTTAAACTTTTGAAGTTTCCATCATGCCTGGAGAATGTATAGATCTATAGATTTAGACATCTCCTGTAGATGATCCTCTGATGACGCCCAAAGGACTTAGGAAAGAATGTTCCAGACCACTGGACATCCAGAATATTACCATCTCGGACCAATCCAGAGGCTAAGAATGCAGGACTGAGTCTTCTCAAAAGGTTCTTTTTACTGTAAGGACTCCTAGATTTTATTTCTTCTTCGGAAGAACTCTGGGTATTTCCTAGTTGTGTTTCCCGCTTGTAAACCCTAAGACCCTTGGAAAAACGGGTCTTAAGTGTTCCTTTCTGGCCAAAGCCTTGCTTTGGATGGAATTGCCGCGCACCGGTCGTGCATATGGTGTCCAGCAGGTGTCACTGCGGTTCCCTTGAAATTTAAAAACCTTGCAGGGGAGTTTGCAGCAGCGCCCTGGGAGAGCTCTGCGCAGGGTTGGGGACCCCCGATTCAGGGCATGCAGGGGGAAGCGGTATTTGGGAGAGTATGATTTGACCATATTCAGAATGAAGTTGGGACGTCAAGGCCGGGAGGAAAAATCCAGGAATTCCCCCGCCCCCAACCTGTTTAAACATTCAAGAAATTCTGATAAACGAAACTGCGAAGGATGACTCGGGTTTGGTCGGATTCCTTCCCTCATCGTGATCCAGTGGCCTCCCTGTGGATCGACAGCAGATCCTCGTCCTCAGTCCGTGTCCCGGACAAGAGCGCAGACGGACGGAGGACGGGAAGAGCGTTCAAGCCGAGTGTTCAGGCCGCAAGCGAGGCTCCGCTTGCAGGAGACGGAGTCAGGGCTGCAGAAGAGCCCGCACGTGCCGAGGAGAGGGCCCTGGACAAGGCTCGCCAGGGGACAGGCCCCTTCCTGACCACCAGCCTCCGAAGCCCAGCTCACCTTGCCCATCACCTGTTAACATTTGACGGGGCTGCTTCTCCCTGTGTGTGTGTGTGACCGCCGGCCTCAAGATGGACACGACGACGGAGCCCAAACAAGCTCCTACCCCTCCCTTCCCCTTCCCTCGCCATTTCTGTCTTCTGTCCTTGCCTCCCTGCCGCTCTTTGCTCATGAACTTCTTTCCCCTCCTTCTTCTCTCTGATGTTCTTTTCCCCCTCTCCTTCTTATGTATGTGTGTGCCCAGACATGTGCACGCACAGGCACCCGCTCCCACACGCCCGAAGGCGGGCACTTTCCCTCTTTATCTCGTCTGTGTGAGTCTCTCTGGCTGGCCCGGTGAGCCCACCTCTGCCTTTCACTGTGACCCGAGGTGAAGAAGGTCCCGACAGAGGTCCGACTCTCCAGCTGTTCAGTCAGTTGAAGGAAGGTTCGTGATGCCAGGGGTGACCTGGTGGTTCCTTAATGGTGTTTAGAAGCTTAAGTTGGAGAAAGTCTCAGCCTCAAATCTAAAGATCAAGAGGTTGCCCAAAATGTCGTGAGACGGAAAGCTGTGAGTGAGGCTTAGGTCAAAGAAGGAGTGAGAGAAACCCATTCACTGGGATCTCTGGAAGCTCCCTAGATTCCCGCGAGGCCCTGTCGCCTGGCCCCAGGGCCCCTCTGATTGATTCGAGCCGGTGTTCTTGCAGACTCACTCCCGAAGGTTCCATGGCCTCTTTCCCGCGGTGTGCTCTCTGCGAAGCCCGTGGATGGGCGGCCCACGCTGCCTTGTCCCCCCCGCCGTCGGCCGGCCTGTGAGCCGGGCCTCGCTTGGGCCCTGTGGAGGGGCTGCCGCCTGCATGCCTTGCTGCCCCTCACGTCCCGCGTAGCGTCATTGCCCTTCACGTCTGTGCCTTTCTTTGCAGTTGACTGAGACCTCCTCCCGTTACGCCAGGAAGATCTCCGGCACCACTGCCCTCCAGGAGGCCCTGAAGGAGAAGCAGCAGCACATTGAGCAGCTGCTGGCGGAACGGGATCTGGAGAGGGCGGAGGTGGCCAAGGCCACGAGCCACGTGGGGGAGATAGAGCAGGAACTAGCGCTGGCCCGGGACGGACACGACCAGGTGAAGTCTGGCGCTGGCCTTGCCCTGGAGATGGTGATGGGTTCCAGGCGGATCTCGTGACAGAGACGCAGAGACAGGTTCTAGATGGAGGGAGGAGGCCGGACTGCCTGCTCGGTGCTCGGAGCCGGGAGCTCGTCTTAGGAGCCCTCGCCATGTCTTTCTGGGCGTGTCTGAGAGCTGTGACCCGGGGTGCGAGGGTGCAGCGTCGTGCGGATGGAGCTCTGTCCTCCTGGAGGCTCCCTTAGTCTGTGGTCAATGTCCAGGCCGTCTGGCCTGCCTGCGTTCGGTGTGCTTGTTGACCAGCGCTTGACCTGGGTTACAACCTCTGGCTTGTAGATCGACCTTTGTGTGAGTTTCAGCGCCCAGAAGGGTGGGAGCTGTTGTAACCTTGCCCTCTATCGCCTTAATGGTGGGGTTTCCATCGTCACCTTCCAGCAGTGCTGCCGGGAGCGACCTGTTAGAGGTCGTAGAGTGCGTCTTCACGTGAAAAGGAGTCAGTAACTAATGCCAGCCCGCAGTGGGGCCACTTAGCTGTAGCCCTTTGCAGGCGTCCCGGGGCTTGTGTGGGGCAGAGCGGGGCCGCTCACCGATACCCTTGCCTCCCCAGCACGTCCTGGAGCTGGAGGCCAAGATGGACCAGCTGCGAGCCATGGTGGAAGCTGCCGACAGGGAGAAGGTGGAGCTCCTCAACCAGCTCGAGGAGGAGAAAAGGTGACCCTGAGCTGTTCCTGGTGCGCGCGTGGCCTCTTTCTTCTACACCTCCCTTCACCTCCCTCTCCGTTAGCAGCCACGTTGGGGTCCCCCCTTAGAACCAAAGGGACGACTGTGTCCAGTGGAAGTTGAAGTCTCTGTTCTGTGTGAGGAGGGTTTGCTTTGACTTGACCTGTCTTGAGTCCTTTGGGGTCATCTAGACATGGCCCGATTGACTGAACAAATATTTACCGAGCACCTACTATGTGCCAAGCATCCTCTTGCGGATCACCTCCGTCAGTGTGGTGGAGTTCATCCAAACCCAGCTCCCCCCGGAGACTTTGCTGGTGGAGGGTATGCTGGGTTCAAGTTCCCCAGGGTTTAGGGAGCCCCTTCCAGGCAGTGTCTTATGTCTGGCGGGTGACGGAAGGTCCCTGTCCTTGAGAAACGCAGTGCTTTATGGGAAAACAGGGCTCTCTCGGGAAGCAGTTAGAGAATTACCCAGGTCGGCGTGAGATCGAGTGCTAAACTGAGAGAGAAAGCAGGTTTGGTTCTTACTGAAGGTCATCAGAGACGATGGTTAAAAGCTGTGTCTCCAAAAACAGCGTCTTCGCAGAAACCACATGACCACCTCTGGCTGTGGGATGTTTGTCCTCTGTTGTTGCTCTTAATGCTGGCTCCTGTCATTTCCAACAGCAGCGGCTTAATTTCCTAGTTATCGAGGGTGACAGAGTGCAGGAGGGTCATGTGCGCTGCCATGGTAAGGGGGGCCGCACCTCGGAGGTGGACTGCAGTGTCTTCCCAGGAAATGGCCCACGTAAGAATCTCTCCTCGTGTTGGACTGTGGCCCCAGGGGCAGGGGTGGGGGCGACAGGTGCTCGCCTGGCTTGCTCCCAGTCGGACCGAGTAGGATTTTTAGAAATGTAGTGAGTTCGAAAGGTTTGTTTTGCATGTGGTTGTGAACTCTGTCCCCCTTTCCTTCTTCCTCTCAACACCCAGTTTTGTAAAGATTTGTGGTGTGTGTTACCAGATTTTCTATCCTCAGAGTGCCGTATTTCACTGATGGCATTGACTGAAACCCGCATGCAGTCTGCCAGATTTTAAAACGTGAAAAGATGTGCATTTTAGAAGTAAATAGAATTTTTTAAAGCTTATTTATTTATTTTTAGAGAAGAAGGGAAGGAGAGAGGGAAATACCAATGTGTGGTTGCCTGTCCCATGCCCCCCTCTGGGGACCTGGCCTGCAAGCCAGGCACGTGCCCTGATTGGGAATCAAACCGGCGACCCTTCGGTTCACAGGCCGGTGCTCAATCCACTGAGCTACACCAGCCAGGGCGCAGATAGAATTCTTGACCGCTTCTCCCCCAAAGAGGTCACAGCCTCATTCTCGCAGCCTTGGGGACAGCACTAGCGCTGTCCCATCCTGGGCTGGGCATGGGCTGCCCGCCCACCTCGCCCTCGAACAGCTGACCCCGGGATGGTGTGAAGAGAGACTTGTTTTCTGTGCCTCTTCCCCCCACGTTCTGCTCCTGGGAAGTAGAAATGACGGCTTGTACCCCCAAACCGTCTTCTGTGGGGATCAGACCTCCGTTCCCCTCTGGCAGAGCCCATCCCGATGAGGTTCATTCTGCTGGTTGTGACCAAAGGCGGGAAGTGCCCTCTCACCTCCTGCCCTTTGGAACGCGCCCCTGGGTACGGCTCTGGCGCTCACCGAGTGGTGCAGAGCATAGGGGGCAGGCCCTCGGCCCTCGGACACGGTCACTCCCCGCGCCTCTGCAGGGTGCTGACTGTAGACACACACACACACACACACACACACACACACACACACACACACACACACTTTTGCAGTACGGTGCTGTGCCTCCTCAGTTACTCTCTGAAGTGCTTTCTTCCCGTTTTGTCCCACAGGAAGGTTGAGGACCTTCAGTTCCGGGTCGAGGAGGAATCCATCACTAAAGGCGATCTTGAGGTAACACCCCTCCAGCTCTGCGAAGTGTTCAAGGGTCCCAGTGCTCAGAAACGTGGATGAAGTCACTGTGCCCGCTGATGTGGCCAGAGCAGGGCTGAGGGCCAGCCGGGCTCCCGCCCCCGGCCTGTGGCCGCAGAAGATTTTCCTTCCTCCCTGCTTGTGCTTTGAAATTCAGAGCCTTGAATTGGAGTCGGTCGAGTCCTACATCTGGCAGTGTGTCCCAAGGGGGACTTTGTACGTCCCTTCGATGACCGCAAGCGGCACGCCGTGGAAGGAGCTCTCTTGTGCTTCGTCCTCACGGTCCGAAGCGAAGCTTGGCGCTTCGGCTCAGCCTCGCTTTTCAGCTGAGTGGCACGGGCTGTTTCTGGCCTTGGGGAAGGCGTCACGGTGTGCTCTAGTAGTTGGTTTTTTGAAAAGTAAATTGCCTCAAAAAACGAGCAGTTCATATGTTAGCTTCTTTTACTTCCCTGGCATCTTTTAAATTAACGGAGATTTTTCTTTGCCATCAAGTTCTCATCTTATCTCAATGGTGTTGATGCTTTTCAAACCACTGCTAGATATATGACAAGTGTAAATTATTACAAATTTCAAGTTTTGCAGATTTGGGGTACTTTAATCTGTAATATTTTAGTAAAAATTGCACTTTTCTGTGCAGTTCTCAAAACAGACACACTTTGGCCAACACTGCAGCTTTAGAGCCTGCCCGCTGCCCACGCCACGCTTGCATTCCAAGGGCCCTTCCAACTGGGAACTCTGGGTTCTTTGGAAGTGAATGTGTCTTTGTCGTTAGTAAAAAGTAAGAAAGCTATTTTCTGAGTTTTAGTTTTATAAGGCCCAGGACCTAATGGATTTTTTTTTTTTTACATTTAGATGTTTTTTTTTTAAGATTTTATTTATTTATCTTTAGAGGGGAAGGGAAGGAGAGAAGGAGAGAAATATCAATGTACGGTTGCCTCTCGTGAGTCCCCTGCTGGGAACTGGCCTGCAACCCAGGCATGTGTCCTGACTGGGAATCAACCCATGATACTTTGGTTCGCAGGCCTGTGCTCAATCCACTGAGCTATGCCAGCCAGGGCTGGCCTAATGGATTATTAATAAGAAAACTTCTTCACTCATTTTATATACAGTTAGATATTTTTAATTTACTTTTTTTGTGTGTTATTCTCATCCATTTAGAAATACCCCCCAGAAGTCTCATGAGACGCCTCATGTCTTCATCTAGTTCCTTTGAGATACAGCCGAGGGTGTTTGGGTGAGGCACAGATAAAAAATGTTCACATCAGCCCTAGGCTAGTTAAGTAGTCTGTAAACTTACTTAAAATCAGTCAGTTTTTTTTAAACCCTAACATACTGATACTTTAGTTGAACCTCTCTTTTGTCGTCGTTTAATTTTTTATTTTTTTACTGATAGCCAAAGAGCCAGATTTCTGAAGATCCTGAGAATGTAAGAGGGCACTTCACTGTGTGGGCATTCCCCTTGTTAACGGATTGATTACAGATTAAAATGCTTATTGATACACTCGAATACTAACCGCGTATCTGACCTTGAGGCGTTGGCCCTAATGTTCCCGTGCATGTGGCTTTCAGAGTGGTTACATTTGTGTCCCAAAGAAACTGTGTGTGATGGCTGAGCTCTGTACATCCATCCATTTGGTTCGTAGGCATGTTACATTATAAAGAGTTTTGCCGAAATGGGGAGAAGGAAAGAATTAGGGGGCCTGGCCTTCACTGAATTCTTGATGTCTTCTAATTGTAATAGGATTATTCCGAAAGAGATGATTGCCAACGGAGACATAAAACATATTACGTGAAGGAGTTACAGAAATTGTGGGGGAAATTTTCCCAAGCTGTGTAATTTCCCAGGAGATTTAAAGGGCCCTGGGAATCCCAGACTGATTGCCTTTGGTGTGAGTGCCCCCTGCTGGCCAGTGCCTATCCTTGCAGCTGACTAGACATTGACACGAGTCTTTTGTTGAGGTATTTTTCCCTGGTTTTTGAAACTAGAGGCAAGCCTTCTTCAGTGGAAAAGACTGAGTGTTTTAAATTTATTGTCTCAAAGTGAGGTTTTTCGGGAGCAGTGCTACTAGGCATGTAGGTGTTTTTCTTTCCCTCCCGCCCTCTGTGCCCAATTCAGATCTTAAACAAAGTTAGCTCCAAATCCTGGCTTCTTGGTGCCCCTGGCCAGAAACCCAAAGACTTTGCACTTGGACTTGTCACCACAAGAGAACACAATTAAAACAACGTTTCTCCCCACCGCCTGCCGGCCGGCAGCCAGACAGACAGCTAAGACGGAACCCAGGCAAGGCCTCGGTTCGGAGGGCTCCTTTGCGTGCAGCTACTTCAGTGATCTGGGTCTCACTGTCCCTCCCACGCGGGCTCCCGCTGCCTCCGCTGTCGTCTGCATGGGGCCCTGCCCGCCTCTCTGTGCGCTTCTCGCAGAACCTCGCTTTCCCTCTCGGTCCTGTCCCAGGGCTGCCCTGGAGGGGCCGCACCTTATTCTGAGAAAGGACCCGTTGAGCCAGGGGGGTTGTCCTGTTCAGTGTCGCATCTTCCCTGCGTACGTGGCATGGAGGTGCGTCCCGCGTCCCCGTGCTGGTGGCTGTGCAGAGATGGTCATTGTCCCGCCTCGGGGGGATCTTGCCGCATTACCTGGATGGGCTCGGAACGGGGACAGGATCCCATTCGGTGGATGCTGGCTTTTTGTCCTGTTGCGGTGACCTTTCCCTCACGGGCCACCGAGCTCAGTGTCCAAAGGAGGGGGGAGGCTTTGTGCCATTTGTTCTTTGAATTTCAGTGTCCGAGGCTGGGCCCCCAGTGACGTAGGTCTGGGTTAGAGTCTCCTTGTGACAGTGGGTAAACGGAACAGCTTCTGTCCAAGGCCCCCAGGGACGAGGGACACGCACACATGGCCAGACAACGTGGTTTTCAGTGCTGTTACTTTCGTGGCCTGTGAGAGGTGGCGCAGGGGAAGGTTTTGTGTACATGTCCCGTGACGGCCGCTACCTGCCTCACAAGCAGAGTGAGCTCTGGAACACGTCCCGTCCTCAGAGCAAGGACGTTCGCAACGTGACGCGTTCCACCTTCCACTGACCCTCTGCACGACCTTCTGTCCCTTTATTTAGAATTTGTTTCCCCGTTGCCCGCGATGGCCCCAACCAGTAGATCTGAGCAGTTAGAACCACAAAATGTCAGGGTTAATACAAGTGACTAGAAGCTTCCAGGAGCAGCACTCCAGTTTGTATCAGTCGATGACGCTAAACCCCTCGCACAGGAGACGTGAGGGGGAAGAGGTGCCTTCACACTGACCCCAAGTTCATCTGATTAAGATTCCGCTGCACTTAAACCTGTTACACCCAGATCGCCCGAGTTCCCACGTGGCCTCGTCCCGGGCACGGTGATGGGAGGTCTCCGAGGATCTCAGGTGCGGGGTTCCGACTCACACCTTTGTGTCGGTCCCCACGCCTCACCTCGGAGCTGGTGATCACTGCAGCTTCAGAGCAAGACCAAGAGTCCATTTCTGGCCAGACCTTTCTCCGGCTCTGAGCCTCGGGGATGAAGGCCATGGAACATAATTAGTATTGAACTTACTTTTTGTAAATCTGATTTCCTTTTTTCCGACCCCTGGTCACAAACAGCCTTTAGAAAAGCCACTTTTGGAAAGAAATTGGAGCTTTAATGGCTCTCGCCTGTCCGCTGTGAGAGGCTGCCCAGCTCCTTGGGTCCTTCTCACTCGCCTCAGCAGAGGCTGCTGGGGTGACCTCAGCTCGGGTTTCTGGGTACCCTCCGGGAGGTGTCACGCATGACCCTTGGTCCTGCCAAGCTCACACCGAAGTGCAAGTATCTGCTCAGGGCTTCACTGAAGCCCCACAAGATGTAGCCCGTTGCCTTCCCCTGTTTAGATGCTAGTGTGTGTCCTGAGGATCAGCCTCCTTTTCAGTTACCAAGTCAGTTACATACACGTCAATGTCAAAGAACCCTTGGGGGAGGAGGGGAAAGTGATAGCTTAGAGGAATATTAACGATTCTAATGTGTGCTGATAAACTTCACTTATCAATATAACTTGTATTTGCTGCATGCCTCTGACTCTTTTTCATCTTCCCTCGTGTGTTTTCCATTTTTCCTTTCCAGTAGACTAGCTCATGCCCCCCCCCCCAAATGTGGTTGGTGTCCATCCTCGCCCGACCTCCCATCTCACTCCCATCCTCGGCCCCTCCCCGCTGCCCGTCATGTCCACTCACCCGTCGGCGGGTGGCGCTGGTGGCCCAGCCTGCATGCCGCTGTCCCCCTCTCATGCTGGCACGTCACGGTGGCACTGCTGTGTTCTCTCCCTCTTCCTTTTCACTAACAGACGCAGACCAAACTGGAGCATGCCCGCATTAAGGAGCTTGAACAGAGCCTGCTCTTTGAAAAGACCAAAGCTGACAAACTCCAGAGGGAGTTAGAAGACACTAGGGTAATGGTTTCCACTGTTTGACGAAGCCGAGCCGCGCGTGCGAGTGGTGGGCGCCCCGGGCAGCGCCCCGGCCTGGGCCCGAGTCCTGACCCAGTGGTTCGACCTCAGTTTGGTCTCGATGCCCTTCGTGAGCTTAGACGGATGGGTAGGCACAGGAGGTCCATGTCAAACCTTTTGTCGAAGGTAAAGACTCATTCCCTCGCTTACCTCAGCCCAAATCGAGATGGGAAGCCCCCCAGCTGCGGTGGAGGCTCTTTGGGTGGGTGCCTCGAAGCACCTGTCTCCAGTCGGCCACAAGCAGGCGATTGTCCTCGCAGTCTCATGTCCCGGTTACTGGGTCCTCTAGCTCATTTTTTGTCGTTGTCCACTTGAGCTGTTTTCTGCCTTCTTCCCTGGCCCGGTGGAAGGGCAGGGAAACACTGAACCTCCACTCAAGGGAGTTGAGGGCTGTCCCCCAGTATCTTCCTTTCCCCTTGATGCCAGGTCTGTCTTTGAGTTTCCCTCCTTTCTGTGACCTGGGAGGTTCAAGTCTCAGCTGTCAGGAAGGAAAGGAGTTGGGAACAGAAAGGCTTCTTACCGCCCCCACCCACCTGGGGCCATGGCCCTCGCCGAGTTCTGCCTGCGCATTGATCGAAGTGGCCACACGGCACTCGCTACGCTCCAGGCACTGTTCCGAGTGCCGAGCGAGTGGGCACGTGGTCCCACCACAACTCCAGGGGGGAGTGGTGGTGGTGTCCCCGTTTTGCAGGTGAGGACAGAGAGGTTGGTAATTTGCCTAAGGTCACACAGCTAACAGTAAGGTGGAGCCAAGGTTTGGGTCTCGGCTGTTTGGCCCGGAGTCTGTGCCCTTCACCACAGGCAGTCTGTCTGTTATGGGAGCAGTTTGTGCTGAAACAGTTAAGGAAATATCTGAGTCATTTACATGGAAGAAGACGTGTGTGTGTAGACACCTTTCAAATCATGCATTCGACTGTCGATGGCTGAATTGTCTTCATCCTTAAATTGAAAATACCAAAGATTACTCTCTCTGATCAAACACTGGCACCCTGGTTTTTTTCTTTTGAATTATTAGCATTTTTAGAAATTTCTCCTCTTGGGAAATCATTGACTGATCTAAAAATCTAGGCAATTGAGTGATTTTTCCTTCTCTAAATCATGCTTTTATTTTTTAAGAAAAAAGGAAATGGCCTCGGTCAGCCTCAAAACGAAAGCTCTCTCCCGTGTTTGGTGAGGAAAGTGTCACTGTGGTTCGGTGAGTCTCCTCCATTACCGGAGAGCCGGACTCGGCCTGGGAAAC
The DNA here is from genome assembly GCF_014824575.4 of Sturnira hondurensis. NCBI lineage: Eukaryota > Metazoa > Chordata > Mammalia > Chiroptera > Phyllostomidae > Sturnira > Sturnira hondurensis. The sequence continues at coordinate 3,528,149 of NW_028080037.1, forward strand.
AGAAGGGCCCGAGGGGCAGGTTATTGAAGGAGGGTATTTCTTTACTTCTGAATGCCTCTCCCAGATTGCTGTGTCAGCAAACAACTTTGATACTCCTTGTTATTATTATTATTTTCTGCTACGGATAAGAAGGCGTCTGGTCACAGCATGGCCGGTCACGAATTTCAAGTCCAAGCCGTCCTTTTCCTGTAAGCAGTCTTGTCTTCTGCCCATCCTCACTCTGGGTCCGTCAGGTGTGGGATGAACCAGGGACCCATGCAAGTTTCACGCCCCCCCCCCAGATTCCTTTCTGGAGGCACTTGGACCCCTCTCGGCCCCCGAGTCCAGTTTGTGAGTGGCGTGCTCAGGGCCGTAGCGACGACGTCAGCCCGAGTAAGACGGGGCTGACTCTCCGGGCCCCAGACCCAGCTGGGAAGGCGGACGCAGAGGGCGCCTCGTCCGAGGGTGGGCTGTGGGGGATAAAGTGAAACGTGGGTGGGAACGCCTCACAGAGCGGGACCACGCCGTTGCTCACTGCCACTTGTGTTTGTGACTCGGCGTTCCTCAGTCGGCCTGCTCTGTTCGGACTCTGAACCGCTGCCCTGTGGGCTTGTAGACATTACAGACCTTGTAGCGATGGGGTTTTATTAATGTTTTATACCTCACTGTGAGACGACGAGCTCCCCAACTGCCCCACACCGCGGAAGAGGCGCCCGTGGGTTAACGCCTTGGGCCTGAAGCAGCGATGGCGCTGGAGCGCCGTGGTTGCAGTCCCCTCTGAAATGTCCCCCGACTTCATTCTTCGGTGCCGGAGACCAGAGTGTGTGCCTCTCCCATGGTCCTTATCACTGTCACAGCCTGAGGGTGGACAGAAGGTTTTCTGTCCCGACGGTGCCGGAGGGAGTTGTCCTCCCCAGGGGATTGGGTCACTGAAGTCCGGGGCTCCCTGGTGTGAGTAGGTCCCTCAGTCCCCTTCTGTTTCCCAGGCCAGGCGAGGGGACTTGATTCCCGAGGCGGCTGTTCCCCACGCATTTTGTGTGGTAGTCGGACTGCCTGCAGGCAGGGAGGGAGAGGGCTTCCTGAGAAAAAGGCACAGGTTATGAAAGCGGTTTTCTTAGCCCTGGGACGCTTGTTTGGAAGAAGCAGCTTCCTGCGTCCTCTCCCAGAGCTGAAATAGCATCAAAGTACGAGGGGGCGACAGGGACCTGCCTCCCCGGTGGCTCGTGTGCACCTGGGGCCTGAGAACCACTGGGTTGGGGGAGCCGGAGAAGCACGTCAGCGTGCTGACAGCGTTAGGGAGCCCACGGGGGGTGCGGTAGAGGATGCCTAGGTATCGTCGCAGGTAAGTGATCGTTCTTCCATTGTCGCTTTCTTTAAAGGTTAGTAAATTAACTCGGCACCCAGGTGAGGCTTTTATTCACAGTTGATGCCATAGCCCTTGAAACGCTTGATAGGTGATCTTACACCTTTGGTACCAGTGCTATTCCGTACACGTATAGTATGAGCCACATGCATAGATATGTGATCCAGCGTGTTCTGCTACTCACGTGAGTGTACTATTGTAAAAGATAAAAAGAAACGGGTGAGACTAATAATATTTTTTATGTAAACAAATATACCCCAAATACTATCATGATCACTATCCTTCCATCATGTAATCGGCACAAGGCCCTTCACTAGACAGTTGGTGTTCGTCTCTCTCCCCGTCTTCGGATCTGATGTGTGTTTCACACTGACGGCCCCTGTCACCTCAGACGAGCCCCGTTCCAAGTGCTCGGCAGCCGGGTGTGGCTCCTGGCCGCGGTGCTGCACAGCTCGGGCTCGCAGGCCCTCTCCGTCAGGGCGAGCAGCGTGGCACATCACGAGTGAAGCCGGGTAGGAAAAACAGGCAAAGTGAGGGAGACTCTTTCATCCGGCGGGCAGATACACTCGAGAACGTTGAAAGTTACTGCTTCCGTTAACTTCTTACCAGTTAATGGCTATTTCCCCGATTGCAGCTTCTTTGGAGGAAAAAGAAGTATTTTTGGAGTTAAACTCGACATCAGTTTTAGATTCCCTTTGTCTCTCAAAATGGTGGAAGTTCAGCAAAGATTTTAGCTTTGAATGGGAGGTACCCAGGATTAGGCCTAAGCCGTGATTGGAGTGGGGGGTAGATGAACACATAGGTGTTTGGGGTAATTTGCTGCTGCCTTGAGTTGGGGTGGGGACTGAAGGTCTTCAAAGGTAAAGAAAACCCCTCAGTGCTCCGTCACTTAACTGATCTCTCTCTCTCTGGACTGCTGTCAATAGGTGGCCACAGTGTCAGAAAAGTCGCGCATAATGGAGCTAGAGAAAGACCTCGCGTTGAGAGTGCAGGAAGCAGCCGAGCTGCGAAGAAGGCTAGAGTCCAGTAAACCCGCTGGGGACGTTGACATGTCACTGTCCCTTTTGCAAGAGATAAGCTCTTTGCAAGAAAAGTTAGAAGCCACCCGTACTGACCACCAAAGAGAAGTCACTTCTCTGAAGGAGCACTCTGGAGCCCGGGAAGAAGCCCACCAGAAGGAGGTCAAGTCTCTCCAGGCCGCCGCGGAGAAGCTCTCCAAAGAGAACGAGTCGCTGAAGAGCAAGCTGGAGCTCGCCAACAAGGAGAGCGCGGACATGATCGCGCTGTGGAAGTCCAAGCTGGAGACCGCCATTGCGTCCCACCAGCAGGCGATGGAGGAGCTGAAGGCGTCCTTCAGCAAGGGGGCCGGGGCAGAGACAGCCGCGCTCGCCGAGTTACAAACGCAAATCGAGAAGGCGAGACTAGAGTACCAGCACGAGATAGAAAACCTGCAGAGCCAACACGACTCCGAACGGTCCGCTCACGCCAAAGAGGTGGAAGCCGTCAGGGCCAAGCTGATGGAGGTCATCAGCGAGAAGGAGAACAGCCTGGAAGCCGTCAAGTCGAAGCTGGACAGAGCCGAGGAGCAGCACCTGGTGGAGATGGAAGACGCGCTGAACAAACTGCAGGAAGCGGAGACAAAGGTAAAGGGGCTAGAGGCCCTGCAAGCCAAGTGCAGTGAACAGACCAAGGTCATTGATAATTTTACTTCACGGCTCAAGGCTGCCGAGGAAAAGCTCTTGGACCTTGACGCGCTTCGGAAAGCCCATTCCGAAGGTAAATCAGAAATCGAGACGCTTAGCCGGCAGCTTGAGGCAGCCGAGAAACAGATTAAACGTTTAGAGGTTGACAAGGAGGCCGAAAGTGGCAAGGTGCGTATCGACATCCTCCATCTTTTTCTTTTCCATGCCTTTCTCTTCTGTTGCGCCCTGCGTTATTTTTGAGTTGAGACAACTCCTCGTCCGAGGTCCTGATTTAATCCAGACAAATCGCTCGGTGCTAACGCACTTCCCAGCCGAGTATAGTATCTTCTGAGTGTCTGGGGCTGGTTTCATCTGAGGAGATTTGGGACAATGGTGGCTTAGCCGTGTGAGTTTGTTTTGGTCTCCTGTATCCTGGGCAGTGTGTTTCTTTATCTCTGCGGTTCTGTGATCTGCCGTCAAAGCGCAGTTCCGGCTAGAGTCTCCTTTTAAAAGAGAGGGCTCCGTAAGTGGATGGTGTTCGGGTGAGGGAATGAGTGAATTAGACAGAAACTCGGAAGGTCACCCCCTTTCTCAGCTCCATGATTGCCTGACCTGTGAGGTCATAAGTGAACACAGAGCACAGAGAGTCTGCGTGCCACTCGACTGTCATATGTGAGCACGCTCTGATGAGCGGCGGTCACAGCGGAGTGACGGCGAAGGGCCCAGGGCCCTCTGCACTGCTGTGCACATCCGTCTGCAGTTTTCCCGGTGCCACCAGGACGCACTGTTTCCCACTGTGCGGAGAGAGACCAGAAGAACAGGGTCAAGGCCGTGGTCAAGGCTGAGGAAATAGTCTGGGACATCCGCCAGCCACATTTCTTGCAGCTGCGGGTCGTGCCCTCTCCCACTCCCCCGCCGCCAGTTGGGGCGCGGCACTGAACATTCTGAGCTTTTCTCTAGAAGCTGCCCTGTTGGCGGCGAAGGGAGGGCAGTGAGGGGTGAATGGGAAGGGGAGGACAGACAGACAGCAAACAGTAACCTCAGTTGAAGGCGGTAAACCATTTACAGGAAATTTTCCTCCAATCTCTTTAGTTGGTCCCAAATGCCAATCAAAATGCAAAAATTAATTAGTGGGAAATATGTAGCTAGTGGTTGGTCTGCTTTTTTCACATCGAGATTTAATGAAAGGCCGTTTCTGATGACTCTCATCTAGTGCATTTTTAAAAGTTCATTTTTATGCCAAGTGTCAAAATATGGTAGACATATATAAATACAGAAAATGGTAACATAGACCGTATGTATCCGTCATTTCTATTTTAAGGTTTTCAAAGTCCGGGAAATGAAATTGCTCAGCCAACTCATTTAGAAAGTAAGCATCTGGACTTTCTGCTTTAAATCATGCTGATGTTCCAAATTTAGATGCAGGAAACTGCTCTATTTTGATTCTCTTAAAACAGCCGTGAGGCAATCACACGCAGAGCTGGCTGTGTGAAAAGCCACTGGTTTCTTAGAGTTAGAAAAAAAAGACGGTTCCTCATCCGTGCCTTTATCCCATTCAGTTGTGTTGGGTGTGTCTGTTTCTCATCATTTTTGTGTTTGCTTTTTTGTTTCTCATTTTTTGCATTTGTTCATTTGCCTCTGCACCACCTCACCGTACGGTAGGTTAGTGACGTCACCAAAGAGCTGCAGGGCAGAGAGCTAGCGCTCAGCAGACTCCAGGAGCGTGCCAGCGAGGTCAGTCGAGCCAAAGAGGCTTTGGAGAAAGAGCTCCAGACTCTGGTAAGTGCCGGTCGTGCGTCCGAGACCCAGGGTCTCCGGCCGTCCGAGTTCTTGTTAAGAAACAAAACTCTCCGTAGAGAAGAAGCATCGTGCCCATTTTCTTTCTCGTTCAAAGTGTGGATTTAAGTTGAGTACGTTAGTAACTGTCTGACAAATAACCTCGAGAGGACTCAGATCAAACCCGAACTAGGAATAAGAGTAGGTCTCACAGTCGCTCCCCACGCCCCGGGTCTGCGGGGACACGTCCCCAGGCCCCCAGAGGACGCCTGCAACTGCAGGTAGGACTGCACCTGCCCTGCCTTTCCCTGTCCACACTCAGCCGCAGTGCATCTGTCAGGCATAGCGAGGGATTGAACTGTCACTGACAACCAAACAGAGCAGTTACCACAGCATACCATAACAAAAGCCACGTGACCGTGGCCACTGGCCTCAGCGCCCCCTTGCTGGGGCCCTCAGCCAGGCCCGGGGCTTTCTGGTGCAGAATGTGGCCCGTAGTTGGGAGGGTTTTCTGCTCCCGTCTCCCACCTGCGAAGGCAGCGCCTTTTCCGTCCAAATGAAGCACTCGGCGGGCGCGGCGGCCGTGAACTTTGGGGTTTGAGTTTCTTTCTCCTTCACAGCCTCACGGTTAGAAGGTTCACCCTCACCTCAGCGTACAGTTGCCTTTTTTTCTATCAAGTCGAGAACTTCCACCTTTTTACTTAGAGGAAGCACCGTACGCTCCTCTTGTCGTGTCTGCATGGCCAGCGTCACTGCTCTTGCGCTTTGTGGCCATCGTGAGTGCAGTAAGGGTGATGTGACCACAGGCCCTGTGACGCCATGACAGTGGGTCTGATGACCAATGGCCACCTGATGGGCGGGTCGAGTACACAGTGTGGAGGGGACAGAGGACGGGCCACATCTGGGCAGGGGGGAGCCGGGCAGCACGAGACGCCATCACGCAGGTGCCAACAGCACACGGTTTACAACTTACGAATTGTTTACTTCCCGATTCCCCGTTTAATATTTTCGGGCCTCGTTTGACCGTGGGTGATGGGCACCATGGAAGTGAAACTGCGAAAACTGGGGAACTTCTGTACTTCACGCGAAGAAGCTGCCCTTTGCGTCTGGCACGTTGCAGACCACTTAGCTTTACAGGCACGGGGGCCTTCCAAGTTACACACCAGCACGCTCGGGCCCGTGTGCAGTGAAGTCGTGCACTGTGCCGCCTCCACCTCCTGCCTGGTGGCAGCGAGCCCGCGGGCCGTCCCGGACCACCAGCACCCCCCTAGGCAAGGCGGGGCGCTAGGGCCGCAGCCCCAGAGAGTTCATCTCCCTCTTACAGCTCAGCTTATTCCCGTCAGGACATCACGTTTCCTTTCATAGATCCTCGATTTTTAATCCCAGGTCGTAAGATACATTTTTCTCCACGTTCTCCCTTCTCCCTTGTCTCCTGTGTCACAAACTTGAGCTTAATTGAGGCTGATGACCATGAGCGGTGCCAGGGGTGCCCACACGTTTTGGGAAAGGGAAGTTGTAGGCTTACAAGAGGAACATGTACCACACATGTACACCCACATGCATATACTGAAATAAGCATGCACGCTCACATTGTACAGGTGTGTATACATACCTAGGCACGCACACGTGCTGACCTCATTCACTGGGGTGTGTGCATGCACAGTGCACAAGATGCACACAGCTGTGGTTGGTGCTGACACGTCTTAAGTGTGAGTCAGTTTCAACGAGACAAAAGCAGCCACTGAAAGTAGAGGGCACAGTTATACCTGACTGAAACTTCAGTTTTTATAATCTGAAATATTTCTATTCTGAATATCAATTCTTTTTCTTTAGAGAGAAAAGTTTGCTGATGCTTCAGAGGAGGCGGTCTCTGTTCAGAGAAGTATGCAAGGTATGTGTCTCTAACGCATTTGCAGACGGTCTTTCTGTGGAGCACAAAGCCCACGCCACCGTAGTCGGATCACGCCCTCCTGGGGGCCCCGCAGTGCCCAGTAATACTGCATCCCTGACTCTCCGAGGCCTCAAACTCCCACTAACGTTTTCCTTCTCTTGACTAAAGTTGGTTTCATATTAAAAGGCAAACATGCTTGGGCAGAGCGTTATCTGACCTGTCGTCATTGATGGCTCTGCGGAGTGTCAGTGGGAGGGGGAGGCGCTGCCAGGTCCCTGCCACACCTGCAGACCCCGGTGACGGAGGAGATGTGCTCGCCGCTCCGGCAGGGTCACTGCCCAGGGTGTGAGCAGTGAGGGGACTTGTTAGCGTCCCCGTGACCGCAGATCTCAAGCATGTGATCGTAAGGCAGCCAAGTCCTTGATGGCTTGTTAAATAGGAAGTGTATTAAACTTTTAACTTTCTCCTAAATAGAAACTGTAAATAAACTACACCAAAAAGAGGAGCAGTTCAATGCACTGTCTTCTGAACTGGAGAAGCTCAGAGACAATTTAACAGGTAAGGCGGCGTCTCTGGTTCCCAGACATCGAAGGTGGCGGGCTCCCTGGGAGTTGAGGTGACTGTAGTGTGGGACGGCAACACACCTCCTGCCAGGCTCCCCTTCGTCCCCCTTTATGCTGACCTAATGGGATCGAATACTGGCTTGAGGTCAGAAACCTTTGGTGAATCTCTGCCCTGTTCTCAAACAAGACCGCGTCAGCCCCATCCCTCCACTCCCACTGTTGTCCTTGATCCTGGCCAGCCCTCTCCCATCGGAGCCGCTGTGAGAGCTGGATTCCTGGTCTGCCTGCGTCTCTTCTTGTCCCTTTCATTCTGTTCTGAGTACAGTGGCAAGAGTGACCCTTCAGCACCCACCCAGCCAGCTGATGTCACTTCTCTGCTCAGGGTCGCCGGGGGCTCCCGTGTCACACAGAGGGACGAGGCTGTGGTCCTGACTGTCGCCAGGCCCTGCTTTCTCCCTGGTTTCATCTTGCACTGCCTCTCCCTTTGCTCTTCCGCTCCTGTCTCCTCGTGGCCTCCCTGGAGACACCTGTGTGTCAAGCTTGCTCCTGCCCCTGGGTCTTTGCCCTTACTTTCCCCTCTGCCTGCAGGCCTCTTCCCTCACTGCCTTCAGGTCTTTGCTGAAATGTCACATCTCATGGGGCCTATCTCGGATTTACCCATCCCCCAACTTCTTTCAAGCTCCTTTCTCTGCTTGTATTGCTGGAGTATGATGTTCGCAGGGATTGCTACAGGCATGTATTCCCAAGGCAAGGCTTGGCCTGTGGGATGCAGGCAGCAAGTTTTCGTGGACTGTAACACCATGGCGCTGTTTTTTTCTGTATGTGTTCAGACATGGAGGCAAAATTCAGAGAGAGAGATGAGAGAGAAGAGCAGTTGATAAAAGCCAAAGGAAAACTGGAAAACGACATTGCGGAAATCATGAGAATGTCAGGAGATAACTCCTCTCAGTTGACAAAAATGAATGACGAGCTGCGTCTGAAGGAGAGGTACGTAGGGCCTGCTGCAGGCCCGGCTCTAGCGTTCGGGTGCGGGTCCAGGTGCAGGTCCAGGTGCGGGTCCAGGTGCTGGCCCAGGCCCGGGAGCCCGGGTTCCAGGGCAGGCATGTTCTGCTTCCTGTCGCTTCTTTCTCACCACCTGGCGTGTGCACGAATCCACCACAGAACCTCCTGCGAGTGCAACCTTGTGGGCCTGTTGGCTTGCTGAGAGAGGGTGGTAGTTTACCAAGGGCCGTAGCAGCGTCTTTTATGGGCAGGTAAGAACATCGTCCCCCCGTTTCACTCTGGCAATAGGTGGCAGCCCTTTGTACAGGGCTGCCTGTGTGCCGTGCGTGGTGCTGACAGCTTTGTGTACAGAGTATGTTTTCTAAATCTAATCGTCCTGCGAGGCGAGTACGTTACTGATCCCGTTTTAAAGGAAGAAACACGGAGGCTTGGTGAGGCTCGGCTCCTGGCCGAGGTGTCCGCCCTGGGCAGCCTGGTCCCCGGGCCCTTGCTGCACGACCCGCTCCGCCGTGCTTCCTCGGTGCTGCGCTTCCGGACCTCACTCTCTACTCCTCCTCATTCTGTGGCCTTGTCGCCCCGAAGTTTATTCTCCTTCTGATAGCTGCCACATAAAAACCACACGTTTTGTAAGGCAGAAACTTTTAGAGGACGTTTTGGGACCATTAGACACCTGATTCTGAAAGTGTTACCCCTTGGCAAACTCTGGTTTCCACCCAGCCACGCACCATGCACCACGCACCATTCGGACGGGCAACCGGGCCTTGCTTGGCCGACTTGGCTCAGACCTGGTGTGAGGCGGGTGTGGCTGGTGGCTGGGGCACGGTGTCCTGGGGAAGTTCCATTTCTGTGAGTGTTTAATAGGCGTAACACCCAAGGTGCCACCCGGGTGTCTCTCCTCCGTTCTCTAGGTTGACACCCTGTGTTGGCTGAACATCTTTGTTCAACCACAGGGCTCTCTTTAAGCTGGGAACTTCAGGTTACTTATTGTCATTTTTATATCGCATGTTCTCAAGCATCACTAGAATGAGTTTTTGATAACCTGGTCTGGTAAATTTTGAAACTTTGTAAATACTCCATAAGTCTACTTTTCACTCATATTTCCTCGTAGATCTATTGACATCAAATAACCCTAACAATTATAGTAGTTGCTACTCTAGATAATGTATTTGTAACTATGACAACTGTTAAAATTATTCTTCAGGGCAAGTCAAACGTTTTTTGTTGTTGTTGTTGCTTATTTCAGATGTTGTTAATTACTCTTAGCAGTCATAATCATTAATACACTTATTAACATAGTATCATTTTAGTAGAACTCCAGAATCAAAAGCATTCTTTTGGGAAATCTGACACACCTTGCACTGAACTTGTTCTAGAAATATAGAGGAATTGCAGCTAAAACTTACCAAGGCCAACGAAAATGCAGGCCTTCTGCAGAGAAGCATTGGAGAAGTGACGCTCAAGGCTGAGCAGAGTCAGCGAGAAGCAGCTAAAAAGCACGAGGAGGAAAAGCAAGAGCTGCTGAAGAAGTTGCTGGACCTGGTAAGGAGGTGACCGTGGGACTGTGGGCTGGCGAAGGGGGTTCCCACATGGTGGGGTGACTCCCTCCTCCTCTCGGGACCCTGCAGGAGAAGAAGATGGAGGTGAGCCACAACCAGTGTCAAGACCTGAAAGCCAGGTATGAAGAAGCCAGCTCCGAGACCAAGGCGAAGCACGAGGAGGTGGTGCAGGAGCTGCGGAAGCTGCTCCTGGACACGGAGGGGAGGCTGGCAGCGGCGCAGCAGCAGCACCGGGACCTGCTGCAGGAGACGGTGGAGCTGCGGAAGCAGGCCGACAAAGCCCGAGTACGTGGCGGAGGGAACTGCGCTCTGCCGGTGGGCCACGAGCGAGGCCGGAAGGGCGCTCGGCTCGCGGCCACTGTGGGGACGAGCTCCGTAGGCTTTTGCAAACGGTCACCCTCCGAGGGTGCACGACCTGAAGGGGAGTCTCACGCCCTGTGGCTTCAGGTGCCCCATGCCAGCTGCTGTCCTGCTCGGGGACAGTGATGGCTGCAGTGCAGGTCTCTCCCTGGAACGTCCCGTGCAGCCACCACCACCCCTCACTGCTTGTCCCAGCTGTCACAGAGTCTTACGTTGCTTGCTTGTAACAGGTCTCTGTTGCTCCAAGATTAGAGGAAGGCACGTTCCTCTAATCTTGGCCTTCTCGCTGCCGGCTTGCGCTAGGGTGAGGAGAGGCCTGTTGCAGAAAAGCCAGAGGTGAGGCCAGGTGGAGAGGTGAGCAGGGAACGGAGCCTGGTTGGAGGAGCAGAGCCCGTGGGGGAAAACCAACAAGCAGGGACTCCGGCGAGCACCGTCCTGTGTCCCCAAGGAGACACGGCGAGTTTACGGACCAGGAGGCCGGGTCCGGGGCTGCTAGGACGCGCCCCGCCACCCCGTACATGGTGCATCGCGTTACTTCCTGGGGTCCGGGCGGCGCCCTCTGCCCCCACAGATGTTTTTTGACTCTGGTAACGTGAGGAAGTTCAACCCTCCTACTAGTATTTAACTTTTTGCTATTATTATTTAACTTGCTCCAAGAAAAGTAACTGCTTACTTTCGTTATTTTTAATGTGTCAGAGAAACATTAGCAGAGGAGGAGTTCAGTAGAAAAAAGGTACAGAAGGAGCCCATGTTAACAGGCCCCACTTAGAGCTGTGAACTGAGGGGACCGTGATGTAACACGTGTCACGCCCGAGGTGGCTCAGTTTCTCTCTCCTGCATGCTGGCCGTCGGGGCTCCCTCGTCTCCATGTGGGACATCTACAATTGTAGGAGCCGTTGGACACTGGAGATGATTTGCAGACCTTTTGTCTCTGTGGTTCCCTATATCCGGACTGGCTCTGGTTTTTTAGTGTTTCCCTTAAAGTTGTCTGTGTGGCCTTGGGACTAAACCCGTGTCAGGCCCGTGGTTGTCCTGCAGTAAATAGGGTCCTGCAGTGAACCTAAAGCAACAGTTTCATTCCCCCCTACCTTTTTTAAAAATATACTCACTTTTTATAGTTCATTGAATTGTGCTTTTAAAGAATTTTTATGCATTCTTTCTATGATAGGAATTATTGGATAACTAGAGTGGCAGGGAAGACTCCTATGCCCTGATGTCAAAGTCACACTACTGTTTTTATCTTCCGGGTAGCCATCAGGGATGACTTAGAAAAGCTCTTTCAGAGAGCGAATAAGCCAACAGCGGCAGCAGACTTTGCAAAGCCGCACGGCTCTATGCTTTCCTTTTAGGGGCTCCTTCGTCTAGATTCTTTCCTGTGTCAGCCAGATAGCTTCTGTGACGTTTATTGCAAGAAAAAGTTTTAACCTCAGTGATTTAGGGTTACGTTAAGTTATTTGGGCTTGCATTTGTCTGCTTGATTTCATTTTGTTCCCATTCTTTCCACCTTTTGTTTCTGTAGTCGCTAACTTATTTGTTAACATCAGCCAGAAAAGAAATTGAGCTAATGTCAGAAGAGCTGAGGGGTCTGAAATCAGAGAAGCAGCTTCTCGCACAGGAGGGAAATGCTTTAAAGGTAGAGAAAGGTTCGCTTTTGTCGAAGCTTGTCGAGGTGGAGGCCAAGATAACGTTACTGCAGGAAGACCAACAGAAGCTGTGGGCCGAAAACGAAACTCTGAGTCTGGAGAAGGAGAAAGCCCTCGGGGAGAAGCAGGACGCCGAGCAGCTGTACCGGCGGGAGCAGCGCCGCCGCGGGGCCCTGGCTGCCGAGGGGGAGAAGCGGCTCCGAGAAGCCAGCGCTGTGCAGGAGGAGCTCCTGGAGACAAGCACAGAAAACGCGGCCTTGCGGGCCCTCGTGGAAGAGCTGCAGCTCGGCAGAGACGGCCTGGTTGCCGAGTGCGAGCAGGGTCGGGAGGAGAGAGAGCGCCTGGACGCTCACGCCAGGAAGCTCGTTGCCGAGCATCTCGCCTTGGCCAAAAGTAAAGAGGAAACTATTCAGAAGCTCCAGAGCTCTTACGAGGAGCTAGCCAGAGATCAGAAAGCCTTGGTACAGGAGATCAGAGATCTCACAGCCCAGAAAAAGTCGGCGTTGGAGAAGCAGTCAGGCCTCGAAAGCATGTGCATAGCCTTGAAGGCGGAAAGAGACGCTCTCCTTCAGAACAGCAAAGACCTGCAGCTGGAGAAGGACGCGCTGCGGCAAGACCAGGAGAAGCTGAACATCAGCCTGGCCGCCGCCCTGCAGGTCAAACAGCTGCTCAGCACCGAGGCCAGCGGGCTCCGCACGCAGCTGGACGACACCAGCAAAGCTCTGCGGAAGGCCGAGCTGGAGACCCTGCAGCTCCAGGCCACCAAGGGCAGCCTCACGAAGCTCCTGGAAGAAATTCAGGCCAGCCGGGCGGTCACGGACTCCGAGTGCATCCAGCTCCTGCATGAGAAGGAGACCTTGGCTGCGTCGGAGAGAAGGCACTTGGCCGAAAAGGAAGATCTTATGCATGAAAACAGGCTCCTCACTGAGAAACTCAGCAAGTGCTCGGACGAGGCTGCCCGCACTGAGATGAGCCTGAGCGAGAAGCTCTCTTACCTGACTTCCGAGAAGGACATGGTTTGTCAGAAAATCTCCAAGATCAAAAAGCAGCTCGATAGTGTTTTAAAAGAAAAATCCGTGCTGGAAATGCAAAACGGAGATTTGCTGGCAGAAAGAGAAAATTCCCTCAATGCCATAGGAGAGCTTAAACGGAAATACGATGAGGAGGCTGCAAGCAGGAGGAGCGCCGTGCAAGAGAAGGTGAAACTGCTCAGTAATCTCGATGCCCTGAAGAAGGAGCTTCAGGAGAGAAAGAGGGAAAACCAGGAACTGGCGGCCACCAAGTGTGAGCTCTCTCTGATGCTGAAAGAGACTCAGAACGCCCAAAAGCACCTAGAAAAAGAACACACGAGCATCCAGCAAGCCAAGGAGAGCCTGAGTGCTGAACTTGAGACTTGCTGGTCCGAGAAGGACATGCTGCAGGGCGAGTGTCAGAAACTGAGCCGGGAGGTGCAGACAGTGCAGCAGTCCTTACTCCTGGAGAGAGAAGCCAGAGCCAAGGACAGCGAGTCCTCCTTGCACGAAAACGGCAAGCTCCGCGGGAGAGTGGCACGCCTGCAGCAGGAGCTGGAGGAGGCAAGAGCGTGCGCTGAGACGCTCCAGTCCGAAAACTGTGCGCTGCTCCAAGAGAAGGCCAGATCGGAGCAGAAAGTGGTGGAGATCCTCAAGGAAAAGGAGCTCCTGGCCGCGGAGACGGCGCGGCTCGCTGCCAACATCGAGACTCTGAAGAGCGACTTCGCCTCCCTGTCCAAGTCCAAGTTGGAGCTGCAGGAGCTGCACGCCTGCCTCACCACCATCCTGGACGACCTGCGGCTGGACCACGAGGCGGCCCTGGCCGACCGAGCCAGGGCGCTGCAGGACAGCAAGAGCCTGCTGGCCGAGAAGAGGGAGGTGGCGCTGAAGAAGGACGAGCTCCTGAAGGAGCAGGAGAAGCTGGCGGAAAGCTACTTCCTCCTGCAGAAGGAGGTCGGCCGGCTGGCCAAGACCAACAGCCACATTTCGGCCAACCTGCTAGAATCTCAAAATGAAAACCGTATTTTGAGGAAAGACAAGAGCAAGCTCACTCTTAAAATTAGAGAGCTCGAGACGCTGCACTCGCTGACGGTAAAGTGGGAGGGCCCGGTGTCGAGCCCCGGGACTACTAACCCTGTGCACTAACTCGCTCGTGGCTTGGGGCCGTGCCTGTCTCCGTGTCGGGGCACCGCCCCGCTGAGGCAGGTGCTCCTGTGTCTCCAGCTGTCTGTTGCACCCGAAGGGCAGTTCTTTACTAAATGTCTAATTGCAGTAGCCTCTCTCCATCAGAACAAAACGCCCACTGTGAATAACAAGGATATATTTAATGTAGGGGGAAGGTTTCACGGTAAAGTCGCATGTGGTCCTCAAAGGCCTACGAACAGTCGTAAAAGAGGCCCACACCGAGGTATGAGCTGTCTTCTGTTGGGCCTTCACCTGTTGCATGGTGTCTGCCCCCCTGGAGGGGGCGGACTCCGGTGAGACGCCCGCGGCTGGCCCCCGGGACGGCGTAGCGCAGAAGTCCCGCCAGCTCCGTCAGACCACGGCAGGCGCGAGCCGGTGCCTGCGGGGACTCGCGGGCGTTCTGTGGTTATTTCTAAGAGTTTTGTCAGCCCAGGATCCATTTCCATCTTCATACTATCTTTTTTATTCACAGCCACGTTTGTATTCGTTACCCACAGCTCCTCGCAGACTTTTCCATTCAGTGCTTCTCATTAAACACTTGATCCTCTCTCATTATAATAGCCCAAATAATTTTTATTTTTATTTGAAAAGTTTCCCGCCTGCATTCTGAGTGATTTTAGAGGCCCCAGATGCGAAAGCGCAGCCGCAGTACTGTAGCCCCCTAGTGGTGAATGCGAGTAAGAGAAAAATTCAGCCGTCCGAGGGCGTGACCCTCTGTCGCCACTGACGTTTCTCTCACCCAGGAGCCAGGAGGATGGGCAGGACGGGCCTGGCACTGGGGTCTGAAGTCAGTGCAGATGGCACGTGACAGTCGGCCCGTCTCCACGGGGCCCGAAGAGGGTGTGTTGTGGTCGGGAGCAGAGACCTTCCCCGTCTCGGGCTCCTGTTGACGTGAGGCTGGCCCCTCCTGCCTGCGTGGTCCCCGGGGCACACAGGCCCGGGCGCGAGCCGGCCGGGTGGGCACGGGCGGCCGCCCCCTCACTGTGCCTTCTTGTGTTCAGGCTGTGCAGTCGGCAGACGACGCCATGCAGATAGTGGAGCAGATGACCAAGGAGAAGACCGCCACGCTGGCCTCCTTGGAGGACACCAAGCAGACCAACGAGAAGCTGCAGAGCGAAGTAATCAGACTTAAGTGGCTTTTCGTCCCGAGGACAGCTCGTGGACTTCATGGGATGTTCGACCACTAACTCGGGTCTTTTATTTTTGGAGTGTGGCCTCGTTCGGGTCTGATCTCTGTTAGTGGAGTCGAACGCGCACCCGAACCACGATAATTTTAAATAAAGTGTATCACTTCATTACTTACTTAGTAGGACCAGCCTTTCAAAAATGAGGGGAAACCCCGTCAGCAGGGCCTTCTGTGGTCATTAGTTGCTCAGTGAGGGGGCCAACGAGAGGACACACTGCTGCCCGTCTCTGGTTTTCGTGTCTCGTACCTTAGAGCAGGTACTGTTTTCCCTCGGCCTCTCCCAGCTCGGAGCCGCTCCAGTTCACTCCTCAGCGCTGGGTGTGAGTGGCGGAGGCCTCTTCTCGCCTAACTCAGTACTGGTTCCCATTGTGCCATCTCGAGTCAGTCACTCCCGGCTGTCGGACACATGTATGGTGTCTAGATCATTTTGATTCCGTCCAAAAGTAGCATTCTTATTCTTACACCCCCCCTTTTTTTTTAAATTTCCTTTCTCCACCCTCCCTCCCAACTCATAGCAATCCTTTCTGTCTTTGGAAAGATGTCACCTAGGCAGATTGATTTGTCGAAATAGTTATATAAAATTTGGTAGAATTTGGGGTGATTTTTAAAGTGATAAGCAGGTAAGACATTAAGGAATCAAAGCAAGGGAAGGGACGGCCACATTGAACAGCCGCTCTGAAGACTAGGCCTCCTCATTATGGGGGGGGGTCCAAGATGGAAATCTTTAAAGGACATGAACATTTTGAGATAATTATAGGGTAAATAAAACTTGACGTAGAAGGCAGTATATTTATAGAACTGATGGTTCTTGGAGAAGACTGAAGCTAAAAATAGGAGGGCATTAAAGAATTATTGATGATAATCAAAATTAGAAGCCAAAGTAAATGAGACGATCTCAGTGACTATCTCTAGCGTCTGCGGAGAGACTCGGGGAGAAGCGCAACAGCGTCACGTACCCCGGTGCCTTAGTTCCAGCCGGAGTGTCAGGCTGGAGGAGTCGTTTTTCGGGCCCACTGTGATTTTTTTCTATGAATCCGAAATGTTAGAGGGCATCAAAAAGGATGATGGTGGTGTAAAAACTAGCAAGACACTTTTTAGGACTCCTGTGACACAGGAGTGTCAGGACATGTGACACAGAAAAGTGTCTCTGGCTGTGGGAGATGACTACCCAAGTCCCAGAAAGCCAGCACGACACTGGAACCCCCCCACCCCATGTGATGCGTGGTCATGGGGGCCCTTGACAAGCCCCCCATCCTTGGTGAGGGCTCCACACGCAGAACTCCGGTCACACCCGCGTTCGTTTCTGCGGCACACCTGAGCTGTCTGCACCCCCCGAGGGCAGGGCTGAGTGTGTGTGAGGGCCTTTCGTCACCGTCTTATTTTTTTAAGGGTTCACTTACTTATTTTTAGAGGGAGGCGAAGGGAGGGGAAACCCGGGAGAAACATTGATCAGTCGCCTCTCACTTGCTCCCAACTTGACCTAGCCCGCAACCTTTTGGTTTGTGTGACGACACCCAGTGCACTGAGCCACACCAGTCGGGGCATCTTTCAATCTTACTACATGACTTTTCCCTTTTCAGATGGAAGTTCAGATGGGTGACTGATTTTTTCCCATTTACAAATATTTTTATTCAAGTAATTTTTTAGTAACTTAAAAATATATTTTATTTTTGAGAAAGGGGAAGGTAAGGAGAGAGGGAGAGAAACATCAGTGTGTGGTTGCCCACCATGCGCCTCCTACTGGGGACCTGGCCTGCAATCCAGGCATGTGCCCCGACTGGGAATCAAACCAGCAAACCTTTGGTTCATGCAGGCCAGCACTCAGCCCACTGAGCCACACCAGCCTAGGGCTTCAAATAATTTTTTTAATGAGGACTATGTAAAGTTGGTACTAGTGTTGAAAAATATCACATCCTAACTCACTAATCTATGGGGAAGGAAAGGGGTCTGTTTTTATGACAAAGAATGACCCCTTCTGCCCTGGCTGGTGTAGCTCAGTGGATTGAGCACGGGCCTGCGAACCAGAGGATTGCGGTTCGATTCCCAGTCAGGGCACATGCCTGGGTTGTAGTCCAGTTCTCTGCAGGCCAACTCCCAGCAGGGGACGCACAAAAGGCAACCATACATTGATGTTTCTCTCCCTCTCTCCTTCCCCTCTAAAGATAAATAAATAAATAAAATCCTAAAAAAAAAAAAAAAAAAAAGAATGACCCCTTCTGGTGTCATCCCTTTTCAATTTATTTCTTGTTTTTTATTTTTAAGACGGTTCATACTCAAACATCAAGTTCAGTGGTAAATGTTGGTAGTTGTACATAAGGTAAAAGGAAACTCGTTTTATCTTAGAAAGCAGTTTGGCATTTTGGCGATACGAACGGGGAATGTCCGACTAAACGTGAGGAGGGTTTGCGGTCTGTGAAGACTCATTCATTTGTCAGCTCTTCACCCAGGCCCCCCCCCTTTTTAAACAAGTAACAAATTTCACCTGTTTTTTAATGCACATTTTCATGAATAATGTCATAATTTAGTCGTGCCCATTGGAAAGCCAAATAATTTCACCACGCTTTTTTTTTCTCTTGGTCTTTAAGTTGGATTCACTTAAAGAAAACAACTTGAAAAATGTGGAAGAGCTGAACAAATCGAAAGAACTTCTGACTGTAGAGAACCAAAAAATAGAAGAATTCAGGAGAGAAATGTAAGTTTATCTCCTTTGGGAGAAGTTGTGGGGCTCGTTTAAAATCTCAGAAGGGAAACCAATGCTCGTTACTTTTGAACAATACTTGACAAGTGCACAAAGCGGAAACAGTCCCCTGCTGCCCGGTCAACACTGTCGCGCCGGGGAAGCGGCCCCTGCACCCCGGTTCCGAGGCAGAACGCGGTAAAGATCCAGATGCCGGGTGCTGGCTGGCAGTTAGGACGTTCGGGGTTCGGCTGTGATTCCGTAAGGCCTCGGGACGGGGGGACTCGGGGCTTTGTGAGCGGTGTGGGTACACGCCACCCCCGAGACTGTCACTGACGTCTGGCCACATCAGACCCTTTGGTAACAAATCCTTCCACACCCTTTCTATAAGAGAAAAAAAAATGACGTTACTGAGATTGTCAACAACCTTGATTTTTTAAAGACTAATCAGATCCTCCAGCGTGGAAATTAAATGAGCAGAATTTTGCGAGACTTTTTCTTATCAAGATTCACCCACCAGGCTGTTGCCCCAACTGCAGGCAGACAGGCCGGCCATGCTCCCTTTGCCAGCGCTGCCTCTCAAGTTTGGTTTTAATAACTGTGCACACGGTTACTTCGCTGGCACTTGTAACGATAGGCAGGACGCAGATGCCGTTTTGCCCTCTGAGAGCTATGCTGCATCAAGTGTGTGAAACTGCAAATCTGGAGCTGATGAACCTGGTGAGCACTTGGGCATGTTTGTCGGGCGCAGCACAGCGCCGCTCGGAAGGGTGCAAAGACGAATCCTGTGTCGCCCCTGCCCCCCAGGGGCTCATATTATTTATCTGGAGTTCCGATCAGACAGATGAGGTTCAGGCAAAAACAGAAGCATCACTTCCAAACTGCTATTCTGAGTTACCATCCACAACACGATTTGTTGATCGAGCTTGAATTAAACTAGCCTGAGTCTAGTTCTGCTGAGAGGCCTTCAAATCCTGCCAGAAACGGTCTCGCCTGAGCTGCTCAGGACGCTGACCCCGGATCCCTTCCTCCACCTGAGTCTCCATGAGGCTTCCGTGGACGCTGGCTAGACGGTCCCGACAGTTCCAGTGCCCAGACTGGTGAATTTACGACCGAGATCACGGTCGTCAGGAGAAGCTTCCACTTCTCCACCTGCCAAAGCCCGGTGACAGTGACGGGGAAGGTGCCTGCAGGATCAGGGCTGGGCAGGGTCAGTACAGCTCAGGGTCTCTCCCACCCACCCCGGCCCCCGGATGCCGGTGGGTACCCTCACCCGGAGCACTGGGGCCCTGAGTTCACTGTAGTTCACCGTGTCACCTGGGCCACCGGTGAGCGAGATCTGGACCGCCGGAGAAGACCCCCTGCCCGGCCCCACCCCTGAGCTCTGTGGAGGGCCCGAGCGGTCCGGCCAGGAGGGCTCCGCGTAGGGTGAAACGCCCCTTTCCTGCCACAAGACTTGAGTCTCTTGGGGTCACAACATGGTGTCACACGTGAGTGCTCAACGTCCTCCCTGAGCCGTTGTCATGCCACAGCCCCCAGGGTGTGGGGTGGGGTCACGTCTCACGGGAGACAGACTGTTTCTGTGTCCCCTTCGCACGGTCCCCTTGAATAACGGGAGCGTGGCCTCCTGCCCACGGAAGCAGAGGAGTGGCCGCAGGAGACCGGCCTGCCCTTGCCCCCCTGCCCCTGGCCTGCCTTCCTCCCGCAGCCGCGCTCCCCACCCGTCTGGTCCCTGAGCGGGTGGCCCAGGTGAGGAGCCAGGCCACGGGGCGGGCAGAGCCCAGGCTGCTTCTGATTCTTAGCCTTGTTCCTGGCCCACCAGGCCTGAGGGGCCGAGTCTTCCACCAGCAGGTGCTGGGATTCTTAGCAGGAGGCGGGCACGGGGGCCACCCCGGGACGTAGGCCAGGCGCTGCGGTGGGGAGGTGTGAAGAGTGGGTTGAGAGAGGCCCTGGCCCAGGGACTCATTGTTCCCGCTCCAGAGTTGGCCTCACTTCCAGGACCAGCTGATAGAAAGGTCCTAGGAGATGGGAACAGTGCTTCTCAGGAAACAAACTGAAAGCCCTGTGACTGCGCCTCGGTCCTCAGGGCTGCGGGCTGGGGCGGAGCGTTTGTTCTGCGGTTCTGCAGGCCCGTGGCTCCTCGCGTCCCCTGCCAGGACCGTGGTTCCTTGGGGGAAAGGGACAGCCACCGAGACACGGGAGGTCTGCTAGGGACTGCCCCCCACAGGGCACTGCCCTCGGCGCCGGGACCCCACATGCAGGGCCACATATCCCTGACCCTCCGTGTGCCGGCTGGGCTGGGTTTAGGGAAGCATGCGATTTGGGTTAGCCAGCCCCTGTTTTCAGACGGAGGAAAAGAGTAAAAGGGTCTCTCTCTGCTGGGTGATGTCGAGTCCCAGGGAAGCTCTGAGCAGCGATCTAGCTCTCGTCCCTGCTCACCTGGGGCGGATGGAGGTAGATGTAGGTGCGTCTGGCGTGGCAGCTCATGGATTCGTGTCAGCCCGGAAGTCTCGTGTGTACTAGTCAGTATCAGTCATGTCTATTCTGTCCCAGTTTTAAAACCTAGCATCCTTCTTTTCTGTTTCATGATCTCTTGCCACGTAGAAAGAAAAGTAGCCTTAGCAACATGTAGAAATATAGCAGTATTTCCGGAATTACTCCCTGGAGCGTTCCCAGGAGTCGGGCCACAAGAGCCTCCCTCCGTGAGGCGCAGGCGTCCACAGCACCTGAAAGAGAGAAGGTGCTTCTGTGTTAGCATCGTCGGGCCGTCCGCTGGCGTTAGGTCCCCTGTTCTCGCTCTGCAACTTGATGGTTTGGGGCGAATCTCTTCAGCGCCCTGAGCCTCTGTGGTTTTGTTTTTAAAATGCAAATGATATGATGAGCCTTCTTAGGGTTTGAGGATTGAATGAGAAAATGTACAGGAAGGCAGTTTGTAGATTTTTAAAACATTAAACAAACCCTTAGGACTTGATGATATTTCTTAGACTCCTCGTGTTAATCCTCCTTACTGTGGGCTCTCAGTAGACACCAGGGACCTACACAGCCTTACAAGACACAAGGCCGGAACAGAGAGCACAGCATCGCAGACCTCGCCCCCAGTGCTCACGGATGCTGAGGCCACACACCCCGATGAGGGCGTTGTCCGTCCACCCGGGCGCAAGAGGTTTGGCTCCTGGCGGCTTCACCATAAGCAGAATCTTCATTTTTGTCAAGAGTTATCGATTTTAGACAGGATGAGCTTTAGCTGTCGTGTGTGTGTGTGTGTGTGTGTGTGTGTGTGTGTGTATTTTGATCCAGAGCTGAAATCAAGCCTTCCAGGTTTTGAATGGCTAATTACCTGAGGCTAAAGGTTCCTCTATCCCAGCTTTTCTTCACTTGCTAAACAAACACCTTGTAAAACACCAGGTCTGACACGCAGAGAGAACTGCTCTGTAGGTTTCACTCCCCCAAATCTTCCTGCGCTCACCCCTGTGCGCATGTTAGAGGTGGATGGAGAATTGAAAACCGAGAAGACTGTGATGCCGAGCACCCCACCCCTCAGACAATCGGAGTTAAAAATAGACGCACTCATGCGTCAGCAGATGGCTTCGAACCCCGATGACTGGACTCGGAGCTCAGCCACGCATGACAGCTCACTCGATGGAGCGCAGCCAGCGCAGGCTTAAAACCATAATCGCATCAGAACCCGCCGTGGCACAGGGCTGAAATCCAGTGATCAAATAAAATATTTTGAAAGCCCACGAGTAAAGGATGGTTTGGGATGTATATCTTGGATTAATCTCGAAAACCTTGAAAAGATGCTTAGTAAACGTGCTTACCTGCTCATGTGTTACGGGCTGATAGTGGCGAGATAGGTGAGCAGGCTCTATTTTTATTTACTGCCTTTAATGACACACTAGCATTATGGGAAGAACACAGTGGAAATGGAACCCCTGTCACGTAACTAGACAGCTGCCTTGCCTTCGGGACCACGCCTCCGGCTGACCCACAAACACACTGAGATTCATGCCGGCACTTGGTGGTGACAGACACCAGCCACTGAGACCGGGAGAGTTTGACTCCTGCCAGGAAAAGCGGGGTGCAGGCTCATGCAGTTAGAACCGAGCGCCTGGCAGCCAAGCGAACCCCTCTATCCACACCACAGGGCTCAGTGCAGTGTCCTAACAGACACAGCCTGAAAGACAGGAGGGGCACCGGCCGTCCCCCTTGTTTATTCCAGAGCAGCCTTGCGTTCTGTGTGGGGAGGGCTCAGAGGTAAGGTGAGTGTGGGTGGCGAGAGGCTGGATGTGGCGTTCACTCAGTCCTTTTTTGAAACATGCAGTAACCGTGGGTGGCAGTCCTCCTCCCGAGAGGTCAGCGCCACTTGGCCCCTCCCTCGAGGAGGTCGCACTGCCTCCTGTTATTATAGATCCTGTCGGGCACGTGACCCAGATATATTTTCTCCGGTGCCGTGGGGCCGCTCGTCTCCCACAGTTTCCTTGCCTGTCTTGTTTCTATGGTAACCGCGCACCCACTGTCCTTGCAGAGAAACCCTGAAGCAGGCAGCGGCGCAGAAGTCCCAGCAGCTCTCAGCACTGAAGGAGGAGAACGTGAAACTTGCCGAGGAGCTGGGGAGAAGGAGGGACGAAGTCTCGACCCACCAGAAGGTCAGGGGGCCCAGGGTGGGCGCAGCTGGCGCTGCCATCTGCTGCCTGCGGGGCTGGTGGGCGTCTGGTGGGCGCCGTGTAGAAACGGCTCCGACCTGCGCTCCGGGGGGTCGGGTGTGCCAGGTGGGACATCCCCTCAGCGGTGGCATGTGCCTGCTCTTTGCAAGCGTGCTGCAGCTGTAGGGCTCAGGTCCGAGTCCGTGGACAGGTCCTTAAAAACAAACCAACACTGGGAACTCACAAGCGAGTGGCAGCCGAGGCCGTTACTGGGTGATGCGAGAGCAGCGCGTTTACGTGGGGAGGGACAGTAGCTCCTTCCTGCCACGGCTTGGATGTTAACACTCCTTTCTCTCAGGTTTGTACTTCCACTCATCAAAGCTGGTTTTAAGGAGGCAGATTCCAAGAGCAGTTTCCGTGTGAGGGTCAGAGGCTGGTTTTAGATAGGATTCTGCTCTCCTTTAGAAAAGAGCGACGGGGCAGACACGTCCCAGTGGAGTGTGGACGTGCGCCTGCGGGCAGCGGCACATGGGGACGTGTGTCACGCCCAGTGTGGGCACCACCCGGCCCGCTCGCGCCCAGATTTAAACCACGAAGGCTTCGGGCGAGTTCGTCGGGCATGGACGCAGACCTGGGTCTGCTGCGTGCCGCGCTCCGCCGTCGCCCTCGGACAGTTGGCTCCGAGTGCCGGCTGTTGGTCGCATCTCATGCCGGCCCAGGGGCTCAGAGCCAGGTGCTCCGGAAAATCCTGCCGAGTAGTCATTCTTGCTCTGCGTGTCACGGGGGACATCTGCCCCCAGCCCGCTTCACCAGCATTTGCTCCCGCGAGGGATGGAGGAGTTGGGGCAGTCGTGTAGGGTTGTGTCGCTCTCTGGGGACACGGCGCTGTCGGAGGCAAGAGCACTTTTCAGGGCGTTGGTCTCAGACGTCGCACAAGCGTTTCACTTCACAGAAGAGGGGCCA
This sequence comes from Sturnira hondurensis, assembly GCF_014824575.4. NCBI lineage: Eukaryota > Metazoa > Chordata > Mammalia > Chiroptera > Phyllostomidae > Sturnira > Sturnira hondurensis. Next base: position 3,551,628 of record NW_028080037.1, read on the forward strand.
CATCTCCGCCACCGGTCTCTCACCACTGTGGTGTCCTTCTGTGTGACAGGCACATGCGAGTGACAGCTTCGTCTCACTCACCTCTGCGGTGCTTGTAAGAGATGGCTCTGCCTTTGTCCCCGTTTGTGAAAGGGGGACAGGAGCCCGGAGGAGGCAGTCCGCTGCTCAGCCTGTCAGCTCCTGGACTCAGGAGCTGGGTGCACCTTCTGGTTCGGGCGGGAAAGGGGCCGGAGCGGGCGGACTTAGGCAGAGGGCCGGCACTCCCCGTGGTCAGTACGTGAGAGGTGGGGTTCGGGAAGAGTAGCTGCCCTGCAACCACACGAGGCTGTCGCCCCGGGCACAGGCCAGAGTGCCGGACACGCTGGGTGGCCCTGACGTCCGTGTGTCTGTGAGGACTCGCAAGGGGGGGTCCCAGCTCCTCCTCTCGTTTGGTTGACCTTCTGGTAGAGAGTGGGTTCTACCCACGGGAGGGGCACACAGAGGTCATCCCAGCACCCCACGCGGTGGCCTCACTGGGCTGTCGGTTCCATCTCTGCTTCCCTACCCAGAAGCAGACAGGGCTTGGGCGGGGCAGGGCGGCGCCTGGGCAGAGGGTCTCGGCCCCTCCGCAGCCTCCAGCTCCCTAGCTTTTGCGTATTGGACCTGAATGACCTTCCTTTGGAAAAGGCTTTGTGACTTCGAAGGCTGTTAGGGGTAGTGCCTGCGAAGGAACAACTGAGCACAATCCCAGTCCTCGAGGAGCGGATCCTTACGCCCTCCGCAGTTGTCCGTGTCTTGCTCGGGGGAGACAAGTCGGGTGAACTACATCATGTGAGGCCTCGATGCCGGAGGTCGCTGACAACATCAACCACCTGGGGAGGTCACAGGTCACGATTCAAAGGGAGGGAAGCACCCACTTAAATAAAACGCCCTAGGAGAAGCCGTGGCGTGAAGAAGGCTGGTCGACTCCTTGGCTCTACCGCCCTGTGTGATCTCCAGGACTCGAAAGCACTGCTTCCTCAAGTGAAAGTCCAAATATTTACTTCGTCACTTCTCCAGAGTCCAACCAAACTGTTGATGGGCTGTGTTCGGAAATGTACAGAGCCAGTGTTTTGGCAGAAACCCCTTTTTTTTTTTAAAGAAAGACTTTTAATTGCAGTAGTAATAGAAATAGTCAGTGGTCCCTCCTAGACACCAGAGCAGCAGGGACCAGGCTGACACGGGGCAGGGCCAGAGCTCCGCCGGCACCCGACGCGGCAGCACCCGCTCCCGGCCCGTCTCCCGGCGTCCCTCGCCGCACACCGGACGCCGCACACGGCTGAGGCTCAAAGGTGATGTACGCCCCCAGGGAAGGACCCAGGCCGAGATCCGAGCTCGTGTCTGACTAACTCGGAAGCCTGTTACTCCCCAGCCCCCTGTACTGGGAATGAAACTCGTTTCTACTGCATCGTCATTGCTGTTAAGATTTTAAAAAATACCCGTGAGCTGGACTGGGGCGGTGGGGTCACATGGTACTCTAAGACACACTTTCAACTCCTTTTCCCGAATGGGGTTTTCATTTTGTGGGGAGGGTGACAGCCAGGATTGGGAGAGGCAGCCAGGCCTGATTTCTCGGGCGCCGACAGTGGCAGAGACTCTCACACAGTGTCACCTGGTGTGCCAGGCCTTTCATCAGGTCAGACCGTGTGAGCGTGCCCTGGTCCTGCAGTGGCACGTGACTCAGCTGCCAGTCAGCACAGCTCAGCCCTCCAGGAAGGCCATCGGGGTCGCCGCGTGGGCTCTGCACTCTCCCAGGGGCTCCTGCCGTGGGCCGACGTGGTTCCCGCTGCCCCAGTGGCTGATGCGTGTGTTAAAACACGCAGGACGTGACCCTTGCTGCTCTAACCATTTCACAGTGTGCAGTTCAGTGGTGTTAGTGTGTCCCCAGCGTTGCAAGCAGTCAGTGAGTACGCGCTGCATGGCTGCCTGTGTGTTCCGGACACGGCGGGGACAGCGGGGAGCCAAGCAGACACGAGCAGAAGTGGACGCTGCTGCGCCTCCCGAGCAGTTTGTGCCCCCGTGGCTTTGCTGATCCTGCCAAGGGGGGGCTGCGGCCGCGGTGCTCTGAGCTTCAGCATGGCCTTCCCTTCACACGGCCTGGTGTTTCTCACGGCTCAAGTGACGGAGTAAAAGGAAATCACCCACCATCTTTATTTGTAAAGCAGCTTTGTGGATAAACTCTTTGAGACAATGGGTGTCCGTACACTCTTTTCTTAATATGTTTTTTAAAGTGACGCGCCCTTTTAGTGAAACTGCATTAGGAAAAGCACCAGCCCCACACAGAAGCCGGGTGAGCAGGGCAGCACCGTGGGGCCGCGCTTGCCCCTGCGCGCTCCCACGCACCCTTCACCCTGCCACGGGCGACTTGGAAGCAAACCCTAGACTTCCTGTCACTTTATAAATATTTTTGTGTCTCTAAAAATGAGATTTATTTATTCCTTTAAAGTTATAATGTTATTTTGAAGTTATAAACATGTCCTTGTTTGCAACATGAACCAGTACAGATATGTGTCATTTCAAAGGCATTGCCCCGCTGTTGTTCCCATGGAGAGGCCACGTCACCGGCGACTGGGGGGGGGGTCTTTCCAAATCGCTCTTCACAGGGGTCACAGCACATGTAAACATGTGCATGCACACAGCTGTGTTTCTTACCAAAGCTGCATTGTATAGATTATTGCTCACATTTGCCTTTCCCCCCTAGTCATATGTGTGAAGATGTGACTTACATGAGATTCACCGTCATGGGTGTGCGGTTCAGTGAGTGTTGACAGGTGCACGGCCACAGCTGGCCTCACAGTCAGGATTTCCCTCACCCCAGAAAGCTTTTTCCTGCTCCTCATAGTCCCTCTCAATCCCTAAAACCCATTTATTTATCTCTTCTATGGCCCCATAGTTTTGCCTTTTCTAGTAGGTAACATAAACGGATTCAAAATAGTGTGTGCCAACGAAACATCAGCGAATTGAATCCAGCCACATATAAAAAGAATTAGGGGCCACAACCAAGAGGGATTTACCCCGGATACTCAAGGCTAATTCAGCATTAAAAATCAGTCGCTGCAATCCAATCCCATCAACAGACCGAAGAGGAAGAAAACCACACGATCATGTCAACAGGTGCAGAAAAGGCATTTGAAGAAAGTCTATCATCCATTACAACAACGTCTCTCAGCAAACTAGGCCTGGGGGGGACTTGCTCCGCTGGAGAAGGCGGTTGGTAAACCCCCAGTGGGCATCGCACCTGACGGCAAGAAACGCGAAGGTTTTCCTCCGAGATCAGCACCAGGGCGAGGGTGTCCCCTCTCGTCCTACAGCCAGCCCTTGCTAATGAGACAGAAGAAGGAAAGATGGTGCAAAGACATAAATAAAACTGTTTTCGTTTGCAGACGGCATGGTGTAGAAAATCCAAAAGAATGACACGAATCTCCTGGAGCCGATACGTGAGGACGTCAGGGTTACGGGGGGGCAAGGTTTCGTACTCAGAAGTCAGTCACTTCCTTACACGCCAGTGATTTTTTAACTTAAAAAGTAAAACAGCTTCCTTGTTTAAAACAATAGTTAAAAACTCTATAAAAGGGTATGAAGGGGAAAAAAACGAGAGCCCCTCTCAGCACGGCGTCCCGCTCCCCAGACGTGAACAGCTGTGTGTTAGCTGCGACGGGCGTGGCGAGTGCAGGTTGGTGTCGGGAACCCAGGGGCCCGTGGTGGGTGTGAGGACCTCGGCAGAGCAGGGGCGTCACAGGCACGCCAGCAGAAATGAGTCCTTGACTGCGTGCAACTTAAATCCCAGACTGCTGGCCACGTGATTACCCAGTCTCTCAGTTACCATTTTAAAAAAACCCACACCCACACGGGGGCTTTGTTTGGGGAGCAGCCCGAGCGGAAATCAGGGGGCCGCTAACCTCCGGTGCAGGTGGGGGGCAGAGGTGAGGCTGCTCTCAGGTCTCACTAACTGACGCTTTTGTTTCTCCACACTGTGTACAGTGGTAGAATTTTGGAAATAGAAGGCCGCTGGGACTTCTTTTGTAACCTCTGAATTCTGTGGGTGAGAAACAAACGCTTGGACTGTAGCCTCAGATGAGGCCCACCGGGAGCGCATGGCCTGCCCCCTAGCCCTTCTGAAGTTGGTGACACTCGACCTCTGTTTCTCAGTAGAGGGGCCAGAATGTCAGTGTGACACTTTCACTCATCGCTTATATTTACTTATTTTTAGAGAGGGGAAAGGGAAGGAGGGAGGAAGAGAGAGAGAATCACTTTGATGTGCGAGAGAGAGAAACATCGATCAGTTGCCTAATCAGTTGCCTCTCGTATGCACCCCAATCGGGGACCAAACCCACAACCCCGCCATGTGTCCTGGCTGGGAATCAAACCAGCAACCTTTTGCTTTGCGGGGCAGTGCCCAACCCACTGAGCCACACTGGTCAGGACTGTTGTTTAATATCTTCACTCTCAAGTCCTTGAGGAAGGGGAGTCACTCAGGTCATAAATGATTTGTAAACTGCCTACTATACATCCTGTGAGTGGGGGACAGCGGCTTGCGCGGCCTGGAGCCCGGGAGCATGACGTGCGGCGTGAGAAGCGGGCCTCTCTGGGGGCTCGTGAGGAGCTGAGTTTGTTCGTGTTTGCTTTTTTCCAGGTGGAGGAAGAGAGATCTGTGCTCAATAACCAGCTGTTAGAAATGAAAAAGAGGTAGGTTTTCTCCTCCTGTTTCCCAGTGGCATGTGCGTGAGTGTGCGTGTTTCATCAGGAAGGCACTAGGACACTGTGTGTGCGTGTGCGGGGACTGGCAGGAAACCCCCCACCCCCACCCAGGTCAGAAAGCTCTGACAGTTCTGCACTCATGATTGACAAGTTACGAGGATTCACTCGCAGGAGTTTCAGGATGTGTTCCTAAAGCAAAAAGAGTTGAATTTGCCACGGGAGTTGTGTGTCTTCAGAAGTCAGACGGTCTCATAGGGTATTGCTGTTCCCTCCTAGATTCAGTAACTAAAAATACTGCCATTTTTCAGGCGTAATTGATCTGCATATAAATACTGATTTCTATTGTATAAAAATTTTAGCTTTTCAATACGAACAGGTAACCCAATTACAAATGTTTCTATTTATTGTTCAAAAAAGGGCTTTGGTACCTTTTCATGACGATCAAACAGCATGAAAATGGAAGCCTTCCAGTACTTTTGAGTGAGGATAAACAGGCCCACAGAAATAGCCGTTTATACATGCTGACAGTCTGTCTGCTCTTTGAGAATGTGCAGTTTGTGTGCAGGGAAACTGAAAGTAATAACAAAACAGAACAGTCAGAAAAGAGTTCCCCGTGGCCTTGCCCAGCTGCGGTCCTCAGAGCCGCTGCCCCCCCGCGACCTCGGACGCACATGCCTACCCAGCAGTGTCCCCTCTGGCCAGCCGATCAGTAGCTGAGGGCTTGACTGAGCCCACCCTGCTGTTTGGGCTCCATCAGCTACACCCTGACGGACAGTGGGCCTTGGTCTGGGTACCTTTCCTCCTTTCATTAAGGTTCGTCCTTCTGTCAAGTCTCACACCAGAATGCACGCGGGCCGGCCCCGCCTCGGCCCCGCCTGGGCCCCGGTCCAGCCAGGTGGCCTCCAGGTGGCTGGGCACAGCCAGGCTTTCCCCCGGCTCCTGCCTTGGGCCTGGCTCTGCCCTCGTGGGCCTCGGGGTGTTTCTTTCCAAGTGCTTAAGGCTTCGTTTCTTTAAAAAAGACCGGATGTGCGCAGTTACCCAGGATATGTGAAAAATTCCCCGGGCTCTCCTGTGGCGTTCTGGCCAGGGCACAGACAGACGAACGTGGGCCGGTGCGAGCGCTGGCTGGCCCCTGGCACTTGTGTGGCGTTTGTAGTCACAGGTGTCATCTCAAAGCCGCCCCGTGAAGCGTGTGGCGGCACGTGCACTCAAACGTGGTGAGGTGGAAGCCCCGAGGAGGTGGGCGCCTCGGCCGAGAGCTCCGAGGCAGGCGTAGGCTCCAGGTCCTCAGAGCTTCGTGCTGCTTCTTGTCTTGCTCTACGTTTATTATTATTTTTAAAGAGAACGTCGCCACGCTTCGTCAGTCCTTGCCCTGTGACTGAAACTGAATCACATGCCTTTCAAAATGCGACTGGGCCTGTAACTCTCTCCTGGCTTCAGAAGGAGGGACAGATTGGTGCCAACGGGCACTTTCCTGTCCCCGTGTTATACCTACCGCCTCTGCTCCGGTGTCAGGCGTGGGGTGCGTTTAGGGCAGTGTCTCTGGAAAAGCCACTCTTTGTTATCAGTAAATGCAGACAGAGATGGTAATTTTTTCTGGGAGTGAAAAATTTTTTCATCTAGTTTCTCACGTTTACAGCTCTCCTTTTTTTTTTTTTTGTCGAATTGTTAATTAACCCTCATGGGAAGTTGTGTTTGTTTCAGAAATCTGAATGAAAGTATATATTTGAGCTAATAATTTGGGCCCTTAAATGCCTTCCAAAGTCAGTTAGGTAAAGGGTGGGTATGTAGGTCTGTGTGTGTGCAATAGTTAAGTTAATTTAGCATGGAGTACTAGAAAGAACTTGATATGCTCTTAATTTTAAAGTCTAGAAAGTATTTAAATCATAGAGAACTGAGATCTTAGTTGACAGTTTAATTTAAAAGCGGTAACTGAATGTACATAATCAAGAAAGCATATCATTGCTTATTCCAAGTCATTATATCAAAGTGCAGAACTTACTCCTAACTATGGGATGAAGCTACTTACCATTAAGAAATTAGTAATGTCCCCTGTATTGCAATGTTTTGTTTTGTTTTGTTCGGTATCTAAAGATTGAATTGCAAGCAACAGCTAGAAAGGGTTTTTCTTGTAAAAATATAGTCATTTCTTTGGAACACTGGTCTCCCAGGCAGACAGGCCCCCGTCCCAAGCGGGTTCCAGGACGTCAGGTCAGGCAGAGCCCTCCTGCCAGACTGCTCCTGTGGCGGCTGCAGCCGTCACCCTGGGGAGGCGGGTCCCTCTGACCCCGGAGCCTGCAGCTGACTAGGGAGTCCTTTGGCTTCCCTCCTGCCCTAGGCTCTTCCGGGTCAAGGAAGGGACGTCAGAGAGAAACACCTTAGGTGTGGCCTTTTTGGAGTCAGAACTAATTCTGTTAGTGTGAGTGCAAGGTTGCCCCCCCACTGAGGAGGGGGTGGCGGGCCCACCCGTCCCGAAGACGCCCGTGCTGCTCCGGCCCCCTCGCCGCGCGGGCGGCCGCCTGACTGTCTCCGAGCTCTCGCTGCTCATCTCACCCTCTCTTTTCCCTTCCTGCTCTTGCTTCCTTTGCTCTATCTGTGTGTCTTTCATGGTAAGGCTAAAGAAAGTCTATCCACGTTATAATAAATGAATTTCATATATTTTTAGTAAACCAAGTTGTTGTATATATTTTTGGCTGCCTCTGTCCCTCCGTGTCTTGCTTTTGTTTTGTAACATACTCTCAGCGGTATCCACGCACACGCACACACATGTTATCTTTACACAACACGGATCCCACTTGGTTCTGCTGGCAGATTTGCATCTCCCGTGTTCCTGACACTCGGTTCTCGTCCCCTCGCATTTGTAAAGCTTGCCCAGCAACACCTTAAGGGTTTTGCTTCATTACTAGAATTCACTTCTCACGTGAGTAGTAAGGAAAGAATCTGGGTAGCTCCTGCAGAGCTACGGTTGCTGGTCGCTCTGGCCCTTCCTTCCTGGGACGTTCACCTTCCCTTTTTGGCATTTTGAGTGACGCCAACCACTCTAGTCGGCGTGGCTTCCAAGCAACACAGGCCCCGTGGGTGTGGTTTGTGACGCTGATGCCAGTGACGTTGGCATGCGTGGTTTAACTCCGCCCCTCTTGGTTCGCACAGTGGGGTCGGGGCTTAGAAGTAGCCTCAGGAGCCAGCCGTGCAGGTTTGTCCCAGAGATGAGCTGCCAGCGTCTGTGTGTCCTGGCGTTTGTCACAAGTTACAGCCTTTTCCTAACCACGCATCTTTTGGTAACCTGTACAAGAAATGTCTTGCTTGCCCTCTCCTTGGAAAGCGGCCTTGCTGAGAGGTTGTGTGTATGTGACGATAAGCAGATAAAGATGCCCAGACCTCCCGCCTCCTGCCGGCTGGGGTCCCTAACACCAGGTCCCTGTGATGTCGTGGCTACCTAGAGTCCTGACGATGGAAGAATCCAAGTCTGCTCAACGACCCCAAATCCTGGTGTTTCTCAGTAAAAACATTTAGAGTGACATTCAGATTTGAGTTGGATTTATCACAGCTGAAGCTCTTGAAAAAGGTTTTACAATAAACTACCAAGTAAGTTCAGTAGAAGCTTCAGAAGCCCGAGCTCTGCCGAACCTTTGGATGACATCAGATGCTTCCTTTCCAGGTGGAAGAAGGGCTCATATATTTCCTCTGTTAAAATCTTTGTTTTTGTTTCAACCTAAGCAAGATCCTGTTTCATAGCAAGGTGTTACTCAGTGACTCACCATCACCAATGCCCGCTCCCTGTTCAGGGCACAAATAATGTTTGGGTGTTGAATTCAAGAAATTTCTGTAAGTCTTGGATTCTTTTCTTACTACTTATCATTCTGGAGTGTGAGTGTAAGCCACACAATGAGACAAATACGACACATTTTATCTTTGCGTAGAACTTCGGTTCACCATAAATCACAAGAATTCTGTAATTCGTGTGCCGGATATCGTGGGTCTCACTAACCAGACATCCGTTCTGCCATTTCCTACCTGGGCCTCGGTCTCCGACTCTCCCTGTTGATTCTGGAACAGACCAAACCACAACGTGTTCCGTACCCACCCACCCCTCACAGAACCGGGAGCGATTTGGCGTGTTGTTGAGGTTCCGAATTCTCACTGATGATCAGCTGCATTAAAGAAGTGTTTAGGCTGTGTGGCCTGAGGGCTGGCCAGGAAAATTTTCTCCAGTTTTGTTTTTCCCGAAGTATTTTTGTGATACCAGGTCTTTTTCCTCTTATGTCACACTGCATTTTAAAATGTAATTTTTTTAAAAGCACTGTTTTAAAATGACAGATTCACAGAAAATTGCAAAGGCAGTCCAGAGTGGTCCCACGTGCCCTTCCCCCAGAGCCCCCTTAACGTGGACACGTGACGTACTCTATAAGCCTTACCTCTGAACATCATACGGGTGCCCCGGTTTTCCTACCGATGCCCTTTTCCTCTTCGGGATCCAAGCCAGGAAACCACATTGCACTCATGTCATTGCACCTTAGTCTCTTCCCATCTGTCACCATTGTCAGCCTTTCCTCGTTGGTGACTGTGGCCCTTTCACACGCATGTGATTCTTACAACAAAACTTTAAGCAAATGCACGCACAGGTCAACACTCAGCCGCCCGCCCTTTCGGGTGGTACCTGCTGCGTCTCGCCCCAATCCCCGTGCCCCGTCCCCCTGCCCCTTCCTTTTCCCACTCCCTCGCCTCTGTGTGTTTCCCTCTCATCAAAGGCCTGGCCCCTCCCTCTGCTGGCAACCAAGCACTGAGCGGGGCTGAGAACAGGAACCCGGGGCTCAGACCTCCCTCCAGACACCCCACGCTGCCATTCTGTACCTGGAAATTCGCCTTAACATTCCTGTTCCAGCCTCTGTGAGCAACTCAATGTCCTCCTCAGGTCCCACGGAGGAAAAGTGAGAGTCCTTCCGTCTGAATAGTAGTAGATCACTACTGTTTTGGCCCATAAGATCTCAAAACCAAATTCTTGGAACTTGCAAAAAGTTACTGAACTTAGTGAGAACCAATCGATATTTCCAGCATAAAACTGCTGTGCATGACATCCGTATAACCGCTTTGCATGTGTGTATTTTAATCGTTGTTACTGCTTGGTACTAGTTTATTCAAGAAGTAACAGAATTCAGCTGGGTAGATATTTAAAAGAATTCTTTGGGGGGGGTGCAACAGTTTTGTTTTTTTAATTGTACATCTTCCGAAGTTATTAACTTGTTTCTTTAAATTCAAATGGATACAATGATATGCAGATTCTGGCATGTCTATGCATAGTAAACTTATTCTGCCTTCACAGTAAGTAAAACTTCAAGTCAAATTTAGACACATAGTAGCCTTAGCCCCCTATACAACTTCCCCGCGGTAGACATTTTTTCCTTTACATTAACTCGAGTTAATCGCGTGCTTGTTCTAAGACGGTTGTGCACCGGTCACTCTCAGTTGATTTCGGGAATTTTTGACTCTTTGGTCTTTTAGGGAATCCAAGTTATTAAAAGACACTGATGAAGAAAAAGCTTCCTTGCAGAAATCCATCAGTATTACTAGTGCCTTGCTCACAGAGAAGGACGCGGAGCTGGAGAGACTGAGGAATGAGGTAGGGGACCGTCCTCGCGTCCTCGCGTCCTCGCGTCCTTGCGTCCTCGTGGCCTCCTCCAGGCCTCCCGCAGCCTGAGCCCACCCTCTGTTTCAGGTGACGGCACTCCGTGGGGAGAACGCTTCTGCCAAGTCCCTGCACTCCGTGGTGCAGTCTCTGGAGTCCGACAAGGTGAAGCTGGAGCTCAAGGTAAAGAACTTGGAGCTTCAACTCAAAGAAAACAGAAGGCAACTCAGCAGCTCCTCAGGTAAAACGCTGCCCGCGTGGCACTCCTTCCTGACCCCGTGGTGCCCGCTGCTCCCTGCAGAGGGGCCGTTTCTGGCCAAGGTTGAAGGCAGCTGACGTACGGCTCCACCCGGCCCTTCTGCCCTGGGCTCTCCCACTGCTGATTCAAACGAGGGCCGGGCATGACCCAGGTCCAGGGGTGCACCTGGTATCCTACTCTGGGCCTCCCCGTGGTCTGGGGTGTTGGCAGAAACAAGACAGCAGACACGGCTGCCACCTCAGTGCAGTTGCAGGCTCCAGGGGTGCCCCACTGAAGGAGAACAGAGGTGGTCCCCGCCTCCTTAAATTGGGGTGAACAGGACGGCTGTCCTTATGCAGCAGAGAGCCTGCCCGAGAGAGAACACCCGCAGGGCTCAGGCCAGCACCGGGTGGGTCCCTCGGGGGTCCGGGTAGGGGACAGCAGCTCACAAATGTGTTCTCGAAGAGGCACAGCTGGGAATTCCACCGAACATGAGTTTCTAGTGCTGGCCCTCTCATTTCGACAAGAAGGAAAAAGATGGCAGGTTTTCCAGACCCCCTCCCCTTTTTCTCTTGTGTTTTACCTTCAGGCAATACTGACCTGCAGGCGGAGGAGGACGAGCGGGCCCAGGAGAGTCAGGTGAGGCGCCCCCTTTTGCTTCGCTTGCTCGCTGTCTTTAAAAAATCATTTCATCTTTTGAACAGGTAATATGATCTAAATACTAAGCAGTGTGAGAGGTATCAACAGATAAAATAAGTCGCCCTCCAAACCTTTCCCTCCCAGTCGGTTCCCAGCCCTCCGAACAGGTCATCACTGTTATTAGTGTCTTTGTAAAAAAAACAGTTTCAGGAATTTTTTTGAATGTGCACCTAAGCCAAGACTAACAGTCCTTCCCCTCTATGTACATGGTGGCGTGTTACATACAGTGATGTGCACAGGTCTTTTTCGCAGCTGTACGGCGTTCCATGTTGCGGACACACCTCGATGTCATTGGTTCTCTGTGGCTGGCGTGACACTCGGGATGTTTCTCATCTCCTAGGGGCACTGTGAACAACACTGAGATGGCTTGTTTTGGACATCTGTCACTTTGCAGATGTCATACCATTTCTTTGGAATAAATTCCTGCAAGTAGAATTGCTCTACCTTCAAAACACAGGGTTCTGGAAACTTCCCTACAGCCACAAGTAACAGAACAGTCCTAGTTCTAAAAACGAGGTCCTATAGAGGCAAAGTACTCTCTTTTCGGAAATATAACAGCTCACTGGCAAGAAGCACCTGTCTTCGGTTTTAATGGTATTTGGATCTGTTTATTCTGTTCAAAAGTCACAGGCATAAGAGCCATGTTTCACTTGTAAATAAAAACTCAGGGAGTTGGCAGTTTCTCTGCCATCTCCTTGGAAAGGCGTGAAGAGGTTCAGCAGGTGCGGTAACTTACCCTGGTTAGCACCGTCTGCTTAGTGTGTGTGTCTGAAGAACTTCAACTTAATTAACAGTGTTTTTTCTTTCTCCCCCTTTCCTTTCTGCTTCCGTTTGCTTCATCTGCCGCTGCCAACGCTTTTCTTCCAATCAGCAAATGGTTTGTTTTATGTTTCCTAATTTGTGAGCGCGTGGTGTGCATGCGTGCGAGTGTACGCGTGGTCTCCCACTCTACTTACATCCGTTTTGTGCCTTTTTCTTCTTCCCGAAACGGAGCTCCTACCATGATAGGGTCTCGGCAAATGCAGTTTCAGAACTGAGAGCGAGCGGTCAGTGGCCCTGCCGTCCCTGTCGTCCTCAGAGAGCCACAAAGCTGCGATTGCTCGCTAGCTGTGTTCCCCAGGGAGCCCCGGCTGGCGAAAAAGGCCGATTACTTCTTTAAAACTCACACCATCTGTGGATGTGTACACCCTCATACACATTTTTTCAATACTGTGAAGTGGGATGTTTTCATCGGCTAGTTAGAGCAATGAGAACTTTTTGTTATCGGTAGAAGAGGGAAGCAACGAAATTGCCCCTGGTTTGAAAGCAACTGTTAGGACGAGACCCTTTCCTCCCTCTGGTCACCTGCCGCCCCACTACCAGGCACCTGGGCCCGTCACTCTTCCCCGCTGTGGCATCTGGGCACGGGCCAGAGCGCCGCCTCGGCCAAAAGGGAGCTCGGAACCCTCTTTCAAACGCCTCCACCTCTCTCTGAAGGCTCACTCACCGTCCTGCCGTGACCAGTCAGTGGCTGGGGTGAGGAGGATTTCCCCGCCCTCTGTCCAGTCTGCAGACCTGCGTCACGGACTAGTCCAGCAGGGTTTCTGTAAAGTTTTCCGTGTGTGTGTAACACACAGGTTCCCCAACGGCCAGTGTCGGCCCCCTGCGACGTGCTGCACACTCGCAGCCGGAGCGGACAGGGTGCGTCTGTGACTACTAGACAGCCCACCGTGCACGCTTTAGACGGTTTACACATCCGGTTCTTTTCTCTTTCTAACACATTAGATTGATTTCCTGAATTCAGTAATAGTGGACCTTCAGAGGAAGAACCAAGACCTCAAGATGAAGGTGGAGATGATGTCAGAGGCAGCCCTTAACGGGAACGGTGACGACCTAAACAATTACGACAGGTACTTCACATAAAGCAGTGCTGAGCAGAACCTTCGCTCCATCTGAATAAACTGTGTTCTTAGAGTCGGGTCCTCCAGTGGGTTGGAGAAACAGTTGCTCAGTGGTTAATGGGCTGCAAATCCATTTCCGTAAATCTGGCAAGAGAGTGATACACATTACTGGGGGCTTGACCTGAAAATGTTGGTGTGAGTGGTGGCAGCGACACTCAAGGCTCCCAGATGTGGCCAGAACTCTCACTTACTTTTTGTGCTTTACAAGTGATACCGCCCCTTGAATGTCTAATGATAGCGATGGGGTTCTGATCACACACGTTCATACCCACAGTGATGACCAGGAGAGACAGTCCAAGAAGCCGCCTCGCCTCTTCTGTGACATATGTGACTGCTTTGATCTCCACGACACGGAGGACTGCCCCACCCAGGCGCAGATGTCCGAGGACCCGCCCCACTCCACACACCACGGCAGCCGAGGCGAGGAGCGCCCGTACTGTGAAATCTGCGAGGTGTTCGGGCACTGGGCCACCAACTGCCACGACGACGAGACCTTCTGACGCAGCCGCAAGCCGAGCCCGGCCCCGCGGGCGCCCCGTGGGTGCCCCGTGGGTGCCCCGTGGGTGCCCAGGCGGCCAAACACCAGCATTGCGTGTGCGGCCTTCGGGAGAGCGCGCGCTAGTTCTGAGCCCCATCTGCAGAGCTAAGAAAATATTTTGATCCTCAACAAATCGCTCTTTTAGTTTCCCCTTACAAGTTAGAATAATAAAAAACTAAACACTTAGTAGGTGAGTTTTCACCTCTGACGTTGTCATCTAGACCTGGCAGTCTGAGTGAGACGTTGCACCAGAGTTGCACCAGAGGCCGTTAAGTTTGTCTTCCCCGGGAAACCTCGTAGAACAGCCCCTCCCTCCCGGTACCTTATTTAAGTAAGTTATGCCGTTACTCTTCACGTTTGCACTAAAATCCCTCCAGGCTGCGTTTGTATATTTAGGTCTTTTGGTTGAGCTTTGACACTGGAATGAGTTGAAAAAAAATGTGCCATTTTGCATCTTCATCTACCCGTTTATAAAGTATTTTATTCTTAATCGAAGAAGTACCTGAGCTCTTTGCACTACCTGCCGTCAGTAGTGCCTTCACTCCGGCTTGGTGACACCTGGGTGTGATCACGAAATCACGGAGCAGGTGGGCGGGGCGCGCCCCCAAGCTGCTGCGGGTCGTTCTGTAATCCACATGCTGCTCCCACTTCCTCACTGTGGCGTTGTACTGGTTTTACATAATTTCAGCTTCTATATATTATATGTATATATTTTTTAAAAATCTCTATTTTGGGAAAAAGCATACACAGTGTGTCTTTCTTTTCAGACTTTTACCTTTATGAAAAAGAAAACATTTAGAGTGTTCATCAGGACATAATGGGCTGGGCCAGAAAGGGCATCACACAGAGTTGGAAGCAACTTTTCTTTCATTTTCGTTTTGTTTCTTTGTCAGATAGAAATAAATACAGATTTTTTTCTTCTCCAGCAGAGATCCCCCTGCGGTCGATTAACTAATGATAAACCACTATACAACACCTACACTAACCAATCTGCAGTCTACAAGTTGTTTTTACCGTCTTTAGATGAATGTATGATGAGAAAGTCAACATTAATAATTTTGGATTTTCTTATCACAAAAAAATTAAATGAAGGACCTCAGCCTCCAGAAGTTTATCGACCAGTTTGGATCTATTTATCTTGATTTGAATGTCTTCTAGAAGATGTAAAAAGTAATAAATGTATCTTCCATGCTACATGTATAATAAGAACTTCTATAATTGTATATATGCTTCTGATGTATTTTCCCCTCAAGATTATTAACTGTGTGTTTGATAAGTGAAAAATCTGTAATTGGTTGAAATTTTCTGGTTATAAACATAATAGGAATTGTTTCACAAACAATATGTAAATCAGTATTAAAATTTGAGTAAACAGATGTTCTGTACCTACTTTAATAAATGGTTATTCTCTTTTGCACAGTGGTAGTAACTGATATTCTTCTCAGGTTTATTTGTCATAATGGTTTTTCCTGAAATGAGCCAGCCCTGGAGATCCAAATAGCAAGTTCTACTGTAGTCTTGCTGATAAACAACTTTAAGAGACTGGGTATATCCTTCTTATCTCAAAGCAGCCTATAAACACAGTATTTATAAAATAAAGCATAAAATAAATACCTGTGGTAGTTATCTGTCTCTATGCCACCCTGTAATGCCGGACAGACATGGCTGGCACCATGTAGTACCATTTACTGATCCACAAAGTCTGAGGGAGAAACTGAAACTTGCTGCAGTATTTACCTAAATAATGACGGATGCAAACACCTGTTTGATGGGCACAGACTTGCCCGGAGGTAGACATTTCCGAAAGAAAGTCACCGGTTAGTTGAACAAGAACGTTACTGTTACCGAAATGACACCCTGACATTTAGTATTTGCCTGTAGTACTGACCTCGGGGGTTGAAGAACTCGGATTACTAATTAAACTTACTGTGGTCATTGCACATTCGAAAGCTAATGCAGTGTTACATGTTAATTACAGTTCAAAAAAGTAAAAAGACTCAGGATGAAACAACTGCAATATTTATGGGGCAAATGCATCAGGATAGCAAACTCTCCACACATTGTTTCCACGTAAAACCCTTCTGTTGACCATCTGGCGCCCAGCTCCTGGCTGAGGGTGATAGCTGATGCCCCTGGTCTTGCTAGTTTACCTCTGGCTGCTGCGATTTGGCTAGCCTGGGGCATTTTTCCTCTCCCAGTAGGTGGCGCCCTCGTTCAACTTCTCATGACGGCTTGCTTAGCTCAGCATTTGTTCTGAGCATTTGGGTGCTAAAAAAAAACATATTCTCTGGTGAGCAAAAGACCCACACAGGTGAGAAAAATTTGTGATGTCAGGTTGAGCAGCAGGGCGTGGAAAAGTCTGCGTGAGTGGAAACAAGTTATTTTAAAACCTAATGTCTTGGATGGATCATGAAATCAAGTGGAAGTATGTATACATTTGTATACGATGGTTTTTCTAACAATCCCCCAAGTCCACTCTGCTTCTTCAGACTCCATCCATGGTAATTGCTTAGCGAGTCTTCCTAACAAGCAGCACAAAAAACCTTGGACTCCAAGGCCAAATGTTTTCAATCCTCTCACCAGATCCCAAATAGCCGATTTCTACCCCCAGGTATTGAAACGCATAGATCATCCTAAAACAGTGTTTACTGAGCAATTAACTCCCAGGTACGTTGAAAAGCTCGTTATGTGAACTGCGCTATCCTGCGATAGCCACAACTCACAAGGTAACGTGAATTTTATTGATGCAAGTGGGGAGACCCGGATTCCACATCGGGTAGTAATTGCGCGAAATACAGTAAAAGTCTACTAGGAAGAGCTAAACGAGTCACTCAAGGTTCCGCCAGACCCTGGCTATTTTTTGTAGATTGTAGCCCACAAACCATAAGAGCAAAGCGAAGGACCTTTTTGATTGCTATAATTTAAAAGTTTCCATTCACCTTTAGCTTCCAATTACCATTTTACAGCTAGTACTCTTGCTGCTAAGAAGAAAGTGGCGATTTTTTTTAAATTTAAACGGCGCGAGCAGAATCCCGTCTCCGGTTTTAAATGAAACGCAATTCTCGGCGCCCAAAGAGCCCGGGACTGACGTACCCTCGGCGGAAGCAAAAGGTGGCGCTAGGACCGCTTTGAGCAACGGACGCCTGCCCGTTCGGGTTTCCGGGTTTACAAGCAGCCAGCGGCCGTGGTCACGTGAACCTGCTGTCACGTGACTTCTAGTATTGGCCCCGCCTAGAATCAAAACAGACGCGTTTGGATTGGGGGGGAAAGGTGGGCGGTGGGGAAAGATGGCGGCACACCTGTCCTACGGCCGAGTGAACTTGAACGTGCTGCGCGAGGCCGTGCGCCGGGAACTGCGCGAATTCCTGGACAAGTGCGCGGGAAGCAAGGTGAGGGACGGCGGTGGAGACAGCGCCCTCGAGCCCCGTCCGGCCTGGCCTCATCCCGTGCGACCGCCAGAGCGCCAGGCGCCTGAGGTTCCTGGTCCAGGCTGGACCGGTGGGGCGGGGAGAGGGTCCCGGTGCTGGGACATGGGGCAGACAGCCCGGAGTCTGCGTGGCAGCCCACTGTACTGTGGCAGCTGAATGAGCCACCCTGGTGTCTCAGCCCCTGTGAACCCGCTGATGTTAAAGTGCTTTTCAGGTCCAGAGGGGCGGGACCGCCGCCCCCTGGAACACCGGGCCCGGAAGGGCGATGGTGTCATTCATTGCAGCGATCACACACGTCGTTACAGCTCTTACCTTGGAGTCTCTGAAGCACCAACGCCTTAACTCGCTGCTCGCACGGATTAGAGAGAAGTTGTAGTTACCTTCTAAAATAACACTTTCTCCTGTTAGACATTTATTAACACCCAGCTCACCACGGAATCAGAAATGGCGGATCAGGGCCTAACCCTAACCCTAACCCTAACCCTACCTCCCCCTTAGGATTTCTTAGTCCCCCCCAAAAACTGGCAGTACACTCTGAACAGAGAAGGAGAACTGAGGGAACTCAGGACTGATGTCTTGGAAAGACTAGAAACCCGAGAGGGAGAGTGGGCAGTAGCAGCCACTGGGGTAAGAAGAAAGCAGGCTAACCCCAGGTCAAGCTCTAGAAATGGTGCTGAGATCGGTACAAGAGCCTGGGTTGGATCAACTCAACATCCTGGCTGCGATACTGTAGTCTGGTTTTGTAAAACCTTTCCATTGGGAAAGTGGGTGAAGTGTCCCAGGGATCTCTCTGCATTATTTCTTACAACGAAATGTCACCTACAGTTATCTCAACAAAAATATCTGTCCAAAGAAAAAGAAATGACCCTGGACTCCAGCAGTACGCAGGCTCCGGCGGCTCGGAGCAGCGGCCTGTGGGGCATTAAGTCCTTATGTTGGAGGCCTGACTCCCTTATGCTGCACTTGGACATGTTACTTATGGGGTTTTTTAAGGTTTTATTTATTTTTAGACGGAAGGGAAGGGAGGGAGAAGGAGGGGAAGTGAAACACCAATGTGTGGTTGCCTCTTGCACCCCCTCTGTTGGGGACCTGGCCTGCAACCCAGGTACGTGCCCTGACTGGGAATCAAACCAGCAACGCTTTGGTTCTCAGGCCCGTACTCACTCCATGGAGCTACTTCAATTTTGTGAGCCTTTTAAAATTTCTTCTTCTGTCAAAATAAGATTTGTAACACCTACCTTAGAGGTTTTAATTTTATGTCATTGGATGGTACGATACTTATATATGCAACGCTAGATGGAACTGTTGCCATTGGCTGTTAACAGATGGTTCGATCTAATCAGAGACACACAGCGAAACGCAGTTGCTTCTCTCCATTGAGGACAGGGGTGAAGTCCGAACTTGCCCTTGACCCAGCAGTAGCATTGCTTGCCTTTGCAGTTTCCTTTTCTCTAGACCCGCAGGATATGAATGTGGTCGGAGTCTATCAAAAGGTGTGTGAATTCAGAGTTGGAAGCAGATGGTTCCTACTATGTGGACTGCTGGTTTCCATTGCTATTGTGGAGATTCCTGAAATTACCCGCCATAAGAGAATGCTTCTCTCCTCTTACAGGCAATAGTGTGGGATGAATACCTCACAGGACCGTTTGGGCTGATTGCACAGTACTCACTGCTGAAGGTAAATGAGCTGTTCAGGTTTTATCCGGGGATTAATGTTTCTGCACTTTAGTAGTCATAGTAGGATTTCTACATTTCCTCTTGTTTGGCCTTTCTAAACACTGACACTTGTTTGTGACTAACAGTTTGCGTACAGTGGTCCTGTGGCCTGGGAGGCTATACCGACTCTAATCTCAGGGAAATTACTAGCATTGCTTTAGGTGACCATGACCTGGTGTCTCTGATAGTTCATCGTGTGAGGGTCATGGGAATTCCGAGGGTCGTGGGAATTCTGATGCACGAACAGTGACTTCATCCTGAAACTTGGAGCTTTGTACGTCTGGCTTGGGAGAATCCCAGTTTGGATAATTCAGTATTAAGTGCGTTTGACTGGGAGGGTCTGACCACCGAGTCTGGGTGTGATAGGCAAAGGCGGGATCCTTGTTGACCTCTTATGCACGTGTTTTCCAGGAGCATGAAGTGGAAAAAATGTTCACCCTGAAAGGAAGCCGTTTGCCGGCAGCTGACGTGAAGAATATTATCTTTTTTGTCAGACCCAGGCTAGAACTGATGGATATAATCGCTGAAAATGTGCTCAGGTATTTCTCAGAGCCTGTGTTGGGTCCACAAGAGGTTGGCCCTTCGGGTGGTGTTAAGATGCCAACCCCCTCATGGCAACTCCATCTCTTGCCGGTGCCCTGGAAGGTGGTCATGGAAACTGGGGCAGGCGCGAAAGGATAAGGGGGGGGTGAGAAACCTGAACCTGTTCAAACAGTTGGAGAGCAGGGTCATTGTGTAACCCTGTTGTTTCACGACCGCGAACTGTTTGGACCTGTATCAGTGCGGGGACCCTAATTAAAAAGAAAAACCTCTAACGATTGTTTTTTCAATATACTGGATATAGTGTGTGCTTGACTCTCTTAAGCAGAGTAAGTCGGAGCTGAGTACAGTTTAATGCCGCCTCCCTCTGCGGAGGAAGTTGTCCCGGCCCAGCCTGCGCTCTGCGGTGCAGTTGACTGATGTGGCCCTGAAAACCTTAAAAGCAAATGCGCTATTTCGGGAAGTTCCCCCATCAGGAGAGGAGAGGCGGGAGTCAGGAATGATCTTCCGCTTTAATTTAAGACTCTGTGCTGCTGCATTGGTTTGGTTTAAAGAGCCATTTGTTGTCAGGAAGGCACAGATATCCTGTTTCAACAAACCTGAGAGCCTTGATGTCCCATAAATAGTTTAAGAGGAAGCTAGAAAACGCATTACGAAGTCATCTGGGGATCGACGACTTCGATCCCATCAGGGAGGAAGAAAACAGAGCGACGGCGGCAGCAGGAGTCTGAAAGTCCATACTGGTGTCTTTAGGCAGCCAGCATTTATTTAGTGCCTGCTGTGTACCCAGCATAGGATGGGGTTCTGGGAGGAACAGAAGCAGCACAGCCTGTGACCCTGAAGAGCGCCCTAGCTGACAAATGGCACTTATTTTGCAGCGAAGACAGGCGGGGCCCAGCGAGGGACTTCCACATTCTGTTCGTGCCCCGGCGAAGCCTGCTGTGCGAGCAGCGGCTGAAGGACCTGGGCGTTCTGGGCTCCTTCATTCACAGGGAGGAGTACAGCCTGGACCTCATCCCCTTTGACGGGGACCTCTTGTCCATGGAATCAGAGGGCGCCTTCAAAGTAAGTTTGGCGTTTTCTTTTTTTAATGTCGGACTTGAATTTGGCTGTTTACCAGGGTGACAGTGTCAAGGCTGTTGTTTTAATGTGCATTTCCTTGGTTACTGGGAAGCCGAGCTTTTTCATAGGTGTACTAACGTTTAAGATTTTTCTTTTCAGTGAATTGCAAAGTGCTTGTTCATTTTGTTTGCCCATTTTTTCTGTTTGAGGAATTCTATATACTCGTGTATTCTAGATACTTAATCATTGTAGGTTATAAAAGCTGCAAGTATCACTATGGCTGGCGTAGCTCAGTGGATTGAGCACGGGCCTGCAGACCAAAGGGTCACCAGTTCCATCCCCAGGTAGGGCACATGCCTGGGTTATGGGCCAGGTCCCCAGTAGGGGGTGCACAAGAGGCAACCACACTTTGATGTTTCTCTCCCTCTCTTTCTCCTTCCCTTCCCCTCTCTTTAAAAATAAATTAATAGCACTGGCTGGCGTAGCTCAGTGGATTGAGTGCAGGCCTGCGAACCAAAGGATCCCAGTTCGATTCCCAGTCAGGGCACATGCCTGGGTTGCAGGCCAGTTCCCAGCAGGGGATGTGTTCGAGGCAACCGCACATTGATATTTCTCTCCCTCTTTCCTTCCCTTCCCCGCTAAAGATAAATAAATAAAATCTTTTAAAAATAATAATAAATAAAAATCTTTTTAAAAACTGCAAGTATCTTCTGTAGGGTGTGTCTTGTCCTTTAACTTCAATTGTAATCTTTTATCATGTGGACGTTTCCAGTGGTAAGGGAGTTAAATCTTTTAATAATCGTTTTATTAAGGCATGACTCACAAAGCAAACATTCCCCCTTGGTAGGTCTGCAGTTCAGCGTCCTCAGTGTCCTCACAGAGCTGCGCCACTATCACTGCTGACTGATTCTGGGAGATTTCCGTCGTCTCCAAAGTTACCCACGGCCATTAGCAGCCGCCCCCATCCCCCACCCCAGCCACCGGCAAGGCTTTGTTGCAGCCTGTGTGGATCTGCCGGTTCCAGACATTTCTTATCAGTGAACCTTAGAATATGTGGTCTTTTGTGTCTGGCTTCTTTTCTGGCATCACGTTTTCAAGGTTCATCTGTGTCACAATACATTACAGCATATATCACTACTTCATTGATTTGTCTTGCCAAATAGCATTCCACTGTAATGACATCCAACATTTTGTTTGTCGTTTATCTATGGTGGACAACTGATGGCCTTTCGTCTGTGATGACGCTGTGAGCAGTCACGCAGGGCTCGTGGGGGCAAGTTTTCATTTCTCGCAGACGCACCCACGAGTGGAGTTGCCAGACTCTGTGGTTGAACTCCGTGTTTCCCATTGTGAGGCGGTGCCAGCCTGTTTTCCAGAGACCGAGAACTTTAACGCTCCACAAATAGTTTGTGCAGCTACAGTTCATACTCTCTGACTTTTTTTTAAAAAAAAAAGATTTGTTACATTTATTTTTAGAGAGAAGGGAGGGAGCAAGGGGGAGAGAGAAACATTGATGTGTGGGAGAAACATCAATTGGTTGCCTCTTGAATGTCCCCTACTGGGAACCTGGCCTGCCACCTGGGCACATGCCCCGACGGGGAATGGAACCTGTGACCCCTTCGTCCGTGGGGCAATGCCCAGCCAACTGAGCCACTGCAGTCAGGGCCGGAGACTAGAGCTGTGGAGAAGCACGGCTGTCCTGCAGAACAGCACATGAGACTTTTTGTCCCCCAGTGTGTTGTTACAGTGGTCACCACCGTGAGAGTTAACTCAGGCAGAACTTGGTGGTGCGGGTGGCCCATCTGGTAACACAGAGTTTTGGGGCTGTTCTGTCCTGCCACGCTCCCTACAGGTTTGCTTGCATTGAGTCTCCTCCAGCGACGGCGCTGATACATCACACGTATCTGCAATGGTGTCCTCACACAGTTAATTCCCCTCCACGGAATGAATGTGAGCTGGTGGCAGCTGAGGGAGGCTTGTCCGGGCACGACAGAACCTGTCCAGGAGCGAGCTCTGTTTAGTCAGAGACTTCCGAAGAAGCGCAGTTATTTTCAGCTCAGATCATCAGGCCCTGGGCTTTGCGCGTTCACTTAAGGATTCTGTTTAGCAATGAAGCATTTGCCTGGGTGGTAACGCCAAGAGTCCTGCCGAGTGGTTCGTTCCAACCTGATTTCCGATGGAGCCACAGTTTACTTAGTTGTGTGCTTTGTGAGCAGTGAGCAGGCCTGGGGTCCGGAGGCACCCTGCACCTGCCTGCGCTTTGGGGACGTGGTGAGGACCGTCTCCATCCCTGCACCGCACGAAACGCGTCGACTGGAGTGCGGCCCAGTCTGACGCTCCGTGACAGTGCTAAGCATAGTGCGACCTCAGTACATACATGTAAAAACCAGCATGTACGAAATCCATGACCTTTGGAAAGACAGTTTAAAAAATAACTTTGCAAGGTCAAAAGTTATGTGTATTTATTTATTTGTTTTTAGAGAGGGGAACGGAAGGAGAGAGGGAGAGAAACATCAACGTGTGGTTGCCTCTCACGCACCCCTTACTGGGGACCTGCCTGCAACCCAGGCACGTGCCCTGTCTGGGAATTGAACCAGTGACCCTTTAGTTTACAGGCTCACGCTCAATCCACTGAGCTACTCCAGCCAGGGTAAATTATGCTTATTTAAATGTTAATGGGCATTAGCTTTTGGCCCTCCCAAAATACTCTTGACTTGAAACACCACATGGAAGTTTGCCTGTGCCAAGTAGAATTGAGATATTGATACAAACAATCACCCCCGCACCAATCATGTTAGAGCAAAGTTAGAGCTAACTTTTACATCTTTTTTAAAAAATAAACTTTTAAAAGTGTTTTGGTGGTAATATAACTTTTAAGTTAAAAAAAAACCATGAATGCTCTTTTGAGATATGTTCCCTGGTATTTTTTTCTTGAACCTTTTCTTATCTGCTCCAGTGAGAAGTGTTAGGTAATTTTGGCAGGAAGTACGTCTGTAGCTGTCCTCGGTTTTGGCCTGTCATACTCAGTGAAACGGTGAGCTGCACAGACTTGGAAGAGCCAGCCACCTTCTCTTCCTTGAGCCCTCGGCCATCCCTGTCCCCTCCCTCCTGGCTCCGGAGATTGGAGACCCATTAATGAGTAGATGATGGTTGTAAAACATGCAGCTAATTTCCAGTCAAAGCTCATATTTATTAAGCACTGAACATGTTTCAGCTGCTAAAGATAAAACTATGCTGAGAAGCGTTTTTTCTCATTTAGTCCTTGCGTTGTGTGGAATGTGCTCCCTTCTACAGAAGAATACTTTGAGGCGCAAAGAGGTCGTCTCACTGCCTCGGGGCCGGCTCGGAGGCGACAGCAGCCGGGTGGGGTCGGCTCAGGGCCCCTGAGCCCAGAACCCACACCTTTACCCTCCGGTGTCCGCGCCGATCGCTTCCCTCTCTCCCTTCTCAGCTGGTTCTGTGTGGATCTTTTTAGCTATTTTACAGCAAAAAAAAAAGTGTATTTTTGTATACTTAACAAAATACACTTTGTATACTTTATAAAGTAAAGTACAGTTTCCAAGAACCAGATCATACCTTAAAGGTGTCCAACCATCCTTTTCCCTTTCTCATGCTGTTACGGCTGTTGGTGCGTATGAAAACCTGCCTCTTGCCTGTGAAAAATGCAGAGTGTCCTTTTGTGTGTTCATCTGGAACTTTGGGGGTCAGAGAATACATCCATTTGTGCATGTTAGCCTGTGGCCCTCCCGAAGGGTCCCACAAAAGTTTACACTCACCACAGCCAATGAGAGAACTTGTGTAAGTCTTATTCACCAGTAATTCATGCAAGAGCTGGTGAACTAAGAACTGGCATGCCTGGTGAACACTTTTCTTCCAGAATATTCTTCCCCAGGAGAGTTGCTCCCACAGCTGCACCACGATAGCTGAGCTGTTGGCCTTGTGGTGTGAAGTGCCAAACAGCAGCTTTTTAAAAGGGACTCGGGTCCCACCTCCTGCATCCCCAGCCAGGTGGAAACGGTCTTACCCACTGCCAAGGCCTGGTGCCGGACAGAGGCGGGCACCCCGATGACCGTGGCTGACAGTAACCGGCCCTTCCCCCCTGCAGGAGTGCTACCTGGAAAGCGACCAGACCAGCCTCTACCACGCGGCCAAGGGGCTGATGACCCTGCAGGCCCTGTACGGGACCATCCCCCAGATCTTCGGGAAAGGGGAGTGTGCACGGGTGAGAAACGAGTGTCTGGGGGTGAAGGAGGGGCCCCCAGCACCCTAAAAGGGGGCAGGAATGGGAAACCATTTACAAACAAGCCCCATCAGGCCTTTTCATTTGGGAATTCGCCTGCTTGCTAAAGTGTATTCATAGCCCCAAATCGCCCTGCATGTTCTGTGGACTGGCCCAGAGCAGCAAAGAATTTGAGGTGCCCGGCGTGCTGTGGGTAGCCGGAATGGAGCAAAGGTATGCTCGGCTCTCCCTGCAGTTCCTCCTGTAAACAGTGCCCTTTCTGCCACTACATGGGTTCACGCACTACTCAACGCCACAGTTGTTTGCATTTTTGTGCTCGTTGTTGGTGATGTTGCTGTTAAAACAGCCCCCAGGTGCAGTGCCAACATGCCGTCTAGTGCCCCCGAGTGTTCGGTCAGCCTCACTCAGGCGTGAGCCATGGGGCTGTTGGCTGCAGGTTTGATGTCCCTGCGTCACCAGTATCTGCTCTGCAGAGTGTCTTCAGATGGAAGCACGTGAAATGAGGTCCCATCTGCCCAGAGCTTGCAGGAGCCTGGCCCTGCCCTGGGAGCGGTGGCTTGGTGTTCCCTAGTTCACGTTCAAGGTGGCTACAGAACAGAACAGCCGGAGTAACAAAAGCAGGCGGGAACAGAAATCCAGGAGCAGCAGTCTGACCACTGGACGCTTGGCCGGCAGAGCTTTTGGGCAGCTGCTCGTCTCTGACCAGCCTCGCTGTTCCACGGGTTTCTCTTTCTTTACTGTTTTGATTGTCTTTATGTTTTTAACTGAATTGTAAAATTGGCTAATTCCCAGGAGGGTCCCACCTGATCCAATGTTCTGTTTCCAGCAAGTGGCCAATATGATGATCAGGATGAAGAGAGAGTTTACAGGAAGCCAGAATTCAATATTTCCTGTTTTTGATAACCTCTTGTTGCTCGATCGAAACGTGGATTTATTAACACCTCTCGCCACTCAGCTTACGTACGAAGGACTCATTGATGAGATTTATGGCATTCAGAACAGTGAGTAGAGTGCCGTCTGTTTTTACCAATATAGGTCACCTGGTAAAAACATCCAGAAGGCCATTTTTTTAAGGTGCTTTCTTTGCATATAATTGAGAATAATTGAGAATGTAGAAATACTGCTTTTGACTCTTAGACACTCGAGGTAAGCGGCGTCGAGCAGGCTGTGGGTCACACAGGGGCCAGCAGGGCATGCAGGGGGAGGGCTGTGCTTGTCCCCTGTGAGCGGAGGCCTGGGGTTAGCTACAGGTGACGCTGCAGTTCGGGGAGGACAGGTCCTCTGGCCGGCAGCCGTGCAGGAAAGCTGTTGGAGAGGTGGCCTTGGGGAGGGGTTGGAAGGGGGTAACGGACAGGCAGCCTGGCAGAGAGGGAACGGAGGTGACCGGCCAGCTAAAGCAGAGGACATGGCAGGGACGGGAATCTAGGGGCGAGGCTGACACGGGGGTCGGGGACCCTCGATGGACACAGGAGTTCAGCCTCCACAGATTGTTAGGGGTCACAGATGCGTGTGGTTTGGTTTGAGCCCATACCATGATTTTCTGTTAGCACTGGAGAAAACTTTAAATAGAAATCCTGATTTATTTGATTGTGATCAGAATGTACTTTGATTATGGAAGAGTCAGAACCTCAGGGCCGTGCACTGTTTTTTGGTAACAGTGGCTCACATCTCTCCTGAGTGGGGGGTTCTGCCTCGTGCCCCGGCACCTGAGTGGTTCTTCCAGAAAATGCCCACGGTGCCCATTCCCTCCACGTTGCCCAGGTTATGTGAAGTTACCTCCGGAGAAATTTGCGCCCAAGAAGCAGGGCGACGGCGGTAAGGATCTTCCCACGGAAGCCAAGAAGCTTCAGCTGAATTCCGCAGAGGAACTGTACGCCGAGATCCGGGACAAGAACTTCAACGCCGTGGGCTCCGTGCTGAGCAAGAAGGCCAAGGTGATCTCAGCGGCCTTCGAGGTGAGCCGGCTCCGTCGTCCTCCTGCGGCGCCTGTCCCAGGCTAGACTGCCTGCCACGGGGGGGGGGGGGGGGGGGGGGGTNGTGCGGGGGGCGCCCACAGGTCCAGCCAGGGGCCCAAGCCGAGGCTCGGTGGTGTCTTTAAGTCCTGGGAAACCGCCCACTCCCCTATTGGGCCACAGGGTCTCCTTTTAGCTGTCTCCCAGGCCCATGAGAAAAGGTACTTTGTTAAGTTTTTATCCCTGCACCTTTTTTGGGGCTCGGGACAGTGTTTGCGCTTCACCCCCTTTTGTCAGAAACATTTGTTTTCCCTTCTTTTTCGTTATTTCCTACCTTCCTTAAGAGGGAGCCAGCTGTGCTGTAAATAAGAGATCTTCTGTGATAGAACTTGCAGTTTGGGGCGAGAACCCCAAGCTTGGCCGACATGCCCTTGAAGGGGACCCCTGCCACATGCTGGGTGATAATGACAGCGAGGTCCCCAGAGCCCAGGCCTTTAGCAACTTCATTATCGCCTCTGCGCTGCCTCCCGCCCTGTCCCTGTCTGGTTCGTGGTTAAGCTGGTTTTGGACACGTGGGAAATCAGTGAGATGATGGGCTGAATAGTTGGACTTCACAAACAGAAACTTGGAGAATTTTTGAAAACTAGTTTTCCACTGAGTCTGTATTTCCAGATTTCTTCTTTCTTAGAAATGACACTCATTAATTGATTTTCACATTTCTGAAGTTATATTGGTCTAAATGATTCAGTTTTGTGGAAAAAAAATTTCTCACCACTAAGCGAGGTTCACTTTGTTCATGAACAATTCAGGTTTGAGGTTAAGTAGGAAGAATGGATTTTTTCTTTTTATTATAGAGAGAACTTTCTGATGTTTATGTTTCCCTATTAACATAATGTTTTCAGTGTAGCTTTTACCTCTGAGATGTTTGCGGCTTACCCAGTACCGCCCCCCACAAACACTCAGATGCCCACACAATACTGTTCACGGCATGAGCCGGGGCCTCGGGAGAGAACCCTGCAGACGCCCTAATGCCACGAACAGGCATGGCGGACGTACCTTTTCTGTTTTTCCTTGTGATGTTGGGGCTGGATGAGGCCTGACTTACTTGTCTCCATTCTTCCGGTCACATTAAAACAAACTAAACGCCCCTGAGCTACTCGAAGAACAGAGTCCTTAAAGTGTCTCCCCTTCTCGATGCTTCTGCCGCGTCAGGAACGGCACAACGCCAAGACGGTGGGGGAGATCAAGCAGTTCGTGTCCCAGCTGCCCCACATGCAGGCGGCGCGGGGCTCGCTGGCCAACCACACCTCCATCGCAGAGTTGATCAAAGACGTCACGAGTGAGTGTCCGCGGGGTCGTGAGGTCGGGCTGGTGGTTGGCAGCTCTGATCCCTCCTTGTTAGTTCAGTGCACAGAGGTTCACAGTTACACATGTGCCATTTGTGGTTAACACATTTTGTTGTTACAATGATGTGATCATACGATAGAATCTTTGGAACATCAGTAGGAGAAACAGTTGTTCCGTAGGCTTGCCACTGTAACATGAGGCGGTAAATTTTTTAGTCTAGTATTTTTTCCTGTTGTTCAGGGTTATGTAACTAGAGCAGTGTGATGTTTCTCTTTCTGTTTCTGCTTTTCGCTTGACCTTTCTGCAGAATCGGTAGCTAGCATGCGGTGAGCGTTCCGAAAGAGTATGGAAGGTGTATAGGGAGCCAGAGGCAAGATTATTCATTAAAACTCCGGCTGTAAAAGCTGCGTTGGAGATTGGTCGGGGCCCTGGAGTATGGAGTACACTCCGAATCTTCCATCCAGGGCAGTGCCAGCAAGGCGGGTCCTCCCATGTTAATAGGAATCAGTTGAAACTGGGTAGAATCTGGTGATGAAATACTCTGGGGAAAAGAGCTTTCTGTGGCACCGAGGCAAAGCTTTGGAGATCCGTCTCTGAGCTGTGAGGATGGCATGGGGGTGGGGGCCGGGGCCGACTGCATCTCCATGTGGTGGGAGCACAGGGCTGCGGGACGGCCATGCTTTTCCAGGGTGCGCGTCAGGGGCCGTTTCGGCCTTTTGCATACGTGCTTTTTGGCGTGTCTCACTCCTTTCACTGTGCTCTGTTCATAAAAGCACAAATAAACGGACATTTACTGAATTTCTGAGTTGCAAATTTCCTAATCACATTTCAGCTTCTGAAGACTTCTTCGATAAGCTGACGGTGGAGCAGGAGTTCATGTCTGGAATAGACACTGATAAGGTACCCGGAGGGTGACACTGTCACAGGAGTCGTGGCTACTTAGAGACTCAAGGCTGTAGGGAGAAAAGCAGTGGTTTTGGCTCCAGGGTGTTGCTTTTTTTAAGAGCAAATGCAGAGTGTGACAGTGCATATTTTATCAAGTGGCAGTCACCCTCACGCTGTGGAGGGCTCCCTGCGACGCAGAGGCCGGCCCAGTCCCTGAAGTCAAGGAGCTGTGAGCACCGTGGTAGATGGCCAAGGGCGTTTGTGTGCGGAGAGACGTGGCCTAAGAATTTCTTTACACGTTCACCTCTGTTAATAGACTTAACGTTACTAAACCTTTGAAAATGCCCACCGTCTAGAAATAGCCCTGTTACTGGTAAATTGCTGCTGTGCAGGGGTGGACTGGGCCACACACTCCTCTGTGGGGAGGGGTGCGCAGGGGCAGGGCAGTCCAGACACGTGGCCTCAGGGCCTGGTGCTCCTGGTGACTGGAGTGGGTGGCAGGGGCTGGGGGGCTTCGGGAATGTGGGGAAGGGGAGCCACTCTCCCGCAGAGTCCCTGTGTCTGATCTCAGAGTCGCGAGTGCTGAGTCTGGGCGGTCCCCAGACCGGGGGCTGGTTTGAGTCTGTCTGCGCTCTGCCTGCAGGTCAACGGCTACATCGAGGACTGCATTGCCCAGAAGCACCCTCTGATCAAGGTGCTGCGCCTGATCTGCCTGCAGTCTGTGTGCAACAGCGGACTCAAGCAGAAAGTTCTGGATCACTACAAACGGGAAGTTCTCCAGGTCAGTGTAATGGTAAATGACTGATTTGCTAAGGGAGGAAAGTTTTGTTGTTTTTTTTAAGATTGTATTTATTTATCCCTAGAGGGGAAAGGAAGGAGAGAAGAAGAGAAATATCAATGTATGGCTGCCTCTCTTGAGTCCCCTACTGGGAACTGGCCTGCAACCCAGGCATGTGCCCTGACTGGGAATCGAACCGCAATTGCCTGGTTCGCAGGCCCGCACTCAATCCACTGAGCCACACCAGCCAGGGTGGGAGGAAAGTTTTGTTGTTGTTTTTTCTAAACACTTCCCAAATCTGCCATTTTGGTGCACTGTTTCCGGTGTCCTTTACACTTTTTAACACGTGGAGCGGTTGTCCGTGGTGTCAGTCACTGTGTGCTGTGTTTGCGTCATCACCGTCATCACCATCAAGTCTGTGGAGCATTTACCAGCTGCCAGGCGCCAGGGAAGAGCTCTGTCGGCGTGCGTTCGTTCAGTGCCCACAGCAGCCCCTGAGTCCCCCTGCTTTATGGGTAGTAAACCAACGGAGTGGTTGCGTGTCTCCCCCGAGGTCACTCAGCTGGTCGGGGGGGACCGGGGTCTAGTGCCCTTGCGCGGAACCAGACAGCATTCCGAGGAGAAAGGGGCTCTGCGACGTTCTCATGATTCCTTGGCAGACTGACGTACATCAGGCCTGTGTTACTTTATAATAAGGAAAAGCCCAGCAGTGTTTACTTTTAAAATGACCCCCTGTTTGCAAATGTCTCAGGCAGTGTTTATTTGCTATTACCAGTTACAGTTAAATACATTATTGTTAAAAGTAAATGTTTGATCAATTTGGGGGGGTTGTCCCTTTAAAAGTTATACAAATACCACACACATCCTTGTCATGTAAGGCAAAAGTACACGGAGCAAAATCTGACCCTCGCTGTACCCCACCCCCTCCCCGGCTCCCTGCCCAGATGGGACCAAGGTCGGCATTGGCTTTGTCTGCTCCCAACTGCTTTCTTTCTTTGCATAAAAGAACATTTACGTGCATGGTCAGGGGGCGAGACCGGCTGTGTTGTTACTGTGTGACCTTGGGCAGCTCGTTTACACTTCTCTGTGAGATAGCGAATCCTGCGGATGTGGCGGGGCTGTGCTAAGGAGACCGAGTCCGTGCGTGTAAAGAGCTTAGAACAGGGTGGTGCTCCCCACAGAGAAGACATTGTGGAAGGGTTGGCTGTGATTTCCTAACGACTTTTTAACAGAAATAAAATCCTACTGTATACATAATAGTTTGTTATTACATTTTTTTAAAGATTTTATTTATCTTTAGAGGGACAGGGAAGGAGAGAGGGAGAGAAATATCAACGTATTGTTGCCTCTCGTGTGTCACTCTCTGAGAACTGGCCTGCAACCCAGACATGTGTCCTGACTGGGAATCGAACCGCGATCCTTTGGTTCGTAGGCCTGCACTCAATCCACTGAGCTACACCAGCCAGTGCTGTTATTACATTTTTTTGCCCTTAAGAATATATCCAAGATGTTTTTAATTGAATTTATTGGGATGACATTGGTTAATACAGTTGTGTAGGTTTCGGGGGTCCAGATCTGTACCACGTGATCTGTGTACTGCACTGCGTGCTCACCAGGCCAAGTCAAGTCTCCTTCCATCACTGTTTACCGCCCCTTCACCCCTCTCCTGCCTCCCCTCACCTCCCTTCGAGACCTTTCTTACCAGGATGTGTAGATCTGCCTCATTGTTTTTTACAGCTGACTGTATCCCATACACACATACACTGCACAGCCAACCCTTGAGGAGTGCGGGTGTTGAAAATTCACGTGTAACTTTGGATCCCCCCTCCCACAGAAGCCTGACCACGAACAGCCCACTGTGGACTGGACGCCTTGCCGATGCCATGATAGTCAGTTAACACGTTCTGTGTGCTCTGTGTACCGCGTCCTGTGTTCTCACAATAAACCAAACTAGAGAAGAGACCGTGTTGTTAAAACCTGGAGGACGAGAAAGCACACCCACAGCCCTGTGCACCTGTGGTGAAAATGGGCTCGCGGAAGCGGGCCCCGGAAGTGCAAAGCTGTATCGGCCAAGGGCCGACCGTAACTGATTGGGTGCTCCCTTAGGTGGGGCCCACGAATGTGGCCTCCAGGCATTTTAAGGCCCTCTCCAAAGTAATGAGCTGTTCTGGTTGTGAGGGACAGGCGGGTCCCCTGGGCCCTGCGCGGGCATTACCCAGACCGCAGTGCCGTGCCCGGAGTGCACACCAGACCGCTTTATGGGAAGTGCTCCGTTTTGGAAGTCGCAGAAACCCTTCTCCTGGTCTGACGTCCAGGCCGACGGCCCCTCTTGCAGACGTATGGCTACGAGCACATCCTGACCTTGCACAGCCTGGAGAAGGCCGGCCTGCTGAAGCCACAGACGGGAGGCAGGAACAGCTACCCCACCATCCGGAAGACCTTGCGCCTCTGGATGGACGACGTCAATGAGCAGGTAAGGCACCGTCCCCACGCCAGCCTGGCCTGTTGCTGGTGAACCGTCTACGGTGACAACGTCCGCTGCCCGGTCCACACAGCCACTTGCTCTCTAAAGGCAGTTTTCTGATGTTTGTGAAAAAATGCATTTGTGTGCTCTGTCTGGCAAAATCCCGGCAGGAAACGGGAAGGCGCCCTCACACTGGGCAGTTTGAGGAGAGTTTCGTAGATGGGGGTGGGGGACCAACCGAGGCCTGAGGGCAAGGAGGGGGGCTGTTCCAGACCTGGGCCGAGGATCTGTGGGGGGAGCCGCTGTCTGATAGGAGGGGTGAGAGGCCTCCCGCCGAGGGGCAGCCAGCCTCCAGCGGAGCGACAGGGAGGGCCCCCAAGACACAGCGCGCGGTGAAAAGTCGTCAGCTCGTGCAGAAGTAAGGCAGACGGGAAAGTTGGGTTCCTTCCACGGCTAAGCCCAGGTTCCCCTCCAGGCAGCTGCCATTACCCCTGGCCCATTCTTTACCCTTCCTGAAAGGGTCTGTGCCCGCACCAGCGCTGTTTGTAAATGGCGCCTGCGCTGCGAGGTGGTCTGCGGGGCAGGCTGCACTTCGCATGACGTCCCTGCCTGTTCAGTCTTCCTCCATTCCCTTCTCTTCTTCCCTCTTCGTTTTTCCTAAGGGACTGTATTAGGCTGCCTCGTGGGGTGAAAGCGAGTGATTAAACTGTCTCCTCCCTCAGTAACAAAGTTGGATTGTGTTTTCCTCATTTGGAATATAGACTTTAATTTCTGGCTCACACGGTGTACCCAATCTGTTAGTCCGGCCCTCCTCCCTGTCCCGGCCCGCCGCTCCCCACCCCTCTCGCCATGGACTCTGTAGCCTGAAGACCCTCTTGTGACTGACCTCATGTTTCAAAGTTCTTTATAATGGCTACAGAGCGGTTTTGCGGGTGCACCTTATTTTAGGACTTAACAGATTTCTATCCATCGTGATTGAGGTTGCTTCCCGCCTTTCACAGGTTCGGACGGTGTGGCAGTTACTGTCAGGGCTTTGGGCCGGTCTCCCCGGGGTGCCAGCCCCTCCGTAGGATAAGTGCCGGCAAGTGGAATTGCCAAGTTACCCTCCAAGAACTTTCTTGCCCAACTAAGTAGCACATTTTCATCCTCAACACCTAGAGATGCTTTGCCTGGCCTTTCGAAGGTGTGAACCTCTGGCTGCTGAGATGGGGAGGGTTGCTTGTGGTTTGGCCTCAAACATAATTTGGGGTTACCGAAAGGCCACCGTTAGGTGGCTCTGAGGCTCTGCACCTACAGGCTCTTTCCCCTCCCATTGCCGAGCAGAACCCCACGGACATCTCCTACGTGTACAGCGGCTACGCCCCTCTCAGCGTGCGGCTGGCCCAGCTGCTCTCCCGGCCCGGCTGGCGCAGCATCGAGGAGGTCCTCCGCATCCTCCCGGGGCCCCACTTCGAGGAGCGGCAGCCCTTGCCCACGGGACTGCAGAAGAAACGTGAGTCGGCGGCCGGGCCCTGCTGATCACCGTGCACTGTCAGTGCGGCTTCCGTCCTGGGAAGCCAGAGTCCAGTCTAGCCCTTTTATTAGTTTTGCTCCTGTCTATTGTCAGTGCATCGTTCCCTCGGGGGTAGCGGTTTTCAGCTTGAGAGCAAAATCACGTGCGTGAGTTTCACGTGAACTGTTGGACCAAGACACGCTGGCCTATTTTTCCTCTTCCGAACGACGTAGTTCCTTAAGAAAATCGAAAGAGAATCTAATAAATAATTTTAATTCTGAAACATTTAAATTTTAGGTCAGCCGGGAGAAAACCGAGTCACCCTGGTCTTCTTCCTCGGGGGCGTGACCTTCGCCGAAATTGCTGCCCTGCGCTTTCTGTCCCAGTTGGAAGATGGAGGCACAGAGTATGTCATCGCCACCACCAAACTGATGAACGGGGCCACCTGGATAGAGTCCCTGATGGAGAGGCCTCTGTAGGGCGCTCAGGGCGGACTGAACGCGAACTGTGGCGCACACCGCCGCGTTGAAAAAGTTGCTGGAGGGAGTGCGGCCCCGCGGAGGAATAACACCGCAGGCAGAGTGTACTTGGGCGGCAGCATCTTAAATCATGCTGGTCTCTCCTTTCTCCTCTTTTGGGTTCTTAACTGCTTGAGGAAGAAGAACAGGAGAGAACAACTTGGGTAAAGAAATACCAGTTTTAAATGTCCTTAAGCTCTGGCTCTTCGTTAGAGACTTCTGGAAATATGTTAAGGACTGTGGAGATGGATAATCTGTACAGCCACACAAATGGGGCCCATTCATCAAATAAGAAAGCAGGGTCCAAGCAGGTTAAAAACAAAAATAAAAGTGGGAAGTCCAACCCTGATAAGTAGAGCCAAATTTCTTGAAATCACAGGCCTAGGGCAGTGGTTAGGCGTTGGGAGCTGGAGACAGCTTGGTTGTGGAGGTGAGACTTCCTTTTCCTGCTCAGCGTAGCACATTCTGTTCAGTGCCGCCAGCTCTCTGCCTTGCCTAATCATCGGGGCAAGGTTTGATTCCTGTGCTTTTGATTCTTTGCATTCTATGAAGCAAGAGATTTGGGGTTGCTTCCCCAAAACCAGGTTCGTAATTGGTCCGATCAGCTACATCTGTGGCACTTGCCTGGGGCTTTTTCCACGGAGGAAGGTGACACTCGGGAGCAGCTTCCTGAGGACTGACCCATCCAAGGATGCGTGCCCAGGGCACACGCTGTTGACTCCAAGTCACCGGAGTGGTGGGTACCTCCGCCGAGGTCGCCGTTTCCTTCCCTGCCCATCTGGGCCCAACACCCAGCTGGCTCCACCGTGAGTGACAGCACCCTTCAGCGTCTAGCAGCTCCGTCTCCCTGGTAACCACCACATGGACTTCCGTCACTTCAGTCGCTGACTGTGGCCGCTCACACTCAGCCTCTGGTGTTTGTTTTCATTGAGAACACCCAATTCTGTTTCAGTTTCTTGTCCGGTGACCTTGGTCCTCTGACACAGCTTGTGGATGAATTTGGAGTCCTGCGGCCACAGGGGCCGCGCTTCCCGCAGGGACTGCTGGGCCTCGGGGGAGGCGGGTCGGGTGTGGGTGCATCACCCCAGCATCTGGAGGAGTTAACGCCAAATTGACGTTTTCATAGCCCAAGTCGCCAGCAAAATTAGCTGGTCCCCCTCTCTGCTGGGGGACCAAAGTTAGTGCCCTCCCCATGGTTAATGCTCCCCAGGCTTCCCTAGTTAATTAGGAACCGTACGTGTTTTTTCTCACTTTTTTTCATTAGTGGAATTGTGTTAGGCACTCTGCATGTTATGAAGTGGAAGAAAAATGCTGTATATATTTTTAAAGATTCTATTTATTTTTAGAGAGAAGGGAAAGGAGGGAGAAAGGGAGGGTGAGAAACATTAATCAGCTGCCTCTTGCACGAATCCCAGCCAGGAACCAAACCCGCAACCCAGGCCTGTGCCCTGATCGAGAATCAAGCCAGTGACACTTCACTTAATTGGGGGGGGCTCCCAACCAA
This sequence comes from Sturnira hondurensis, assembly GCF_014824575.4. Classification (NCBI taxonomy): domain Eukaryota; kingdom Metazoa; phylum Chordata; class Mammalia; order Chiroptera; family Phyllostomidae; genus Sturnira; species Sturnira hondurensis. Next base: position 3,587,308 of record NW_028080037.1, read on the forward strand.
CTGAGCAACACAGGGCAAAATTCTATATATATATATATATATATATTTAAATCTGCATAATATAAGAATGGGGGCGTGTAGAAGAGGTAATATTTGAAAGATTTGTTTGTCCTTAATTGGCCTTGGCTTTCAGTGTTTGGAAATGGTCGCAGTGAGAACAAGTCCTGTCTTAGAGACTCGGTTCTCAGACCCTCGGTACCCCAGGGAGATTGGTTTATACCTTCCGGCCCCAGCAGCTGTCAGCCTCCTCGGCCGGCAGAGTGAAACGCACATTGTCCCTCGGAGCTTTTGGCTCAGGGGATTCAATTCAAGTCCGGTCAGGTCTCCTTGGCTGGGGTTTCTCGCCCGTGAACAGACGCTCGGCTGTGTCTCATGTAACTGCATTCACTCGTGGCCCTCCACCCGCCCTCTCAGCATAGTTAGGTCAGCACCTGAAAATGCATTCCTCCGAAGACTCAAAAACATCAATTGCTTCATTTGTATGCAAATAGAAAGTGGTGGATAATTATATATTATACGCCTTTGTGTCAGTTCACCTAATACTCGAAGCCGTCTTTGTCTCCAGGGAGTGTGGCCTTACTGAGAAAGGGCATATGAATGGTACATTTATTCCTGGACAGGGTGGATTGTTTGCATCATGTCTGGACTTTTGTCTGCTAGGTAGACAGTTCTGCTATACCAGCAGTCCCCTAAAAAAGGAGTCTGAGTAGATAAAGAAGTCTACATAGGCACTGTTTTGTTGTCTTACTATAGACTTGAATTTCAGCCAACAGAGAACAAGAATTTGAACTGGAGTTTCACTGAGGACCAGGGCGTAATGGTTAAAGGGAGGCAGGTTAGAAGCAGCACACCAAGTTCTGGGGAGAGGTGGGAAGGGAAGGCCCTTCGCGAGTCCCAGTCCGCTCCAGCACTGCCCTCGGGGGAAGCCGGTGCAGATTTGTTTCTTGTTCTCGGTTGTACGTGAAAGACTCCCTGTCGCCAGCTGGGAGGGTTTGTGTTCAGCAGAGTTGAGTCCAAGAGGAAATACTTCAAAATAGCAAAGTGAGCTGAGTGTGAACAGGGGCTGTGACAGAGGTGGCAAGGGGCGGGGAGGCAAATGTCACATCGTCCGTGAGTGAGACTCCTGTGTGGTTTAGCACGATGACGTACTGTAGGAAACGGGGACGCCTTTTTGTCAGTCGGAGAAAAGGGTGGCAATGTACCATTTCTCAGATCCTCATATTTCCAAATCAATGCATACAGACTCCAAGCCACATAATGTTTCTCAGTCTGTTCCTCCACTGTCATAAAATATCCAAAACCACGTGGTGGCCAGAGGCCGCAAAGGCTAGAATGCGCAACTGCCTGGAGACATCCGTTGGAAGGGTGTGAGAGGTGAAGGGGAAGAGCGTGGGCCTATTTTTTTTAACTTTTATTTATGTTTTAGAGGGGAAGAGAGGGAGAGAAACATCAATGTTGAGAAACACTGATCAGTTGCCTCTTGTATGCACCCTGACTGGGGCCTGAACCTGCAGCCCCAGGCGGGCACCCTGACCGGGAATCGAACCAGTGACTTTGTGGGACAACTCCCAGTCAACTGAACACCACCAGTCGGGGCAGAGTATGCCTGTTTTAAAAGCCTCTCTCTTCATCTGTTCCTTTGGTGTGGGATGAGGGTATGATCTTAGCCCTACTTTCTTCCCTGTGACTACGCAGGACGCAGAAGCCCTTAAGTTGACCAGCTCTCTCGGGGAGCAATTACTGACTTCCTGAGCAGCTTGATAATGGTCTGCTTGGTTTTCCGCCGAGCCGCGGCCAGGCAATGATTTGATAATAAGAGATGCTGATCGAATTAAAGGGCCATTTGCTTCTGGATGACGATGTTGATAAAAGGGTTGGTGTGCACACTGCCTGATGCTTTTTTAACGTCAAAAAAACAAAACAAACAAAAAAACCCCACCCTGACTACAAACTAGTACAAAAGCAAAAGAAACAGTGGCATAGTTCATGTTTTCTTTCACTAGTGCATCCAGGAAAGGGTCCGTTCTGTATTTGCTGCAGTCTGGGCTGGTTATTTTTGCCCCTTTCTGGGGGGACTTGAACGTGGAAGCAGGCACATTGGGAAGTTGGCGGTGTGATGAGTCTCTAACCTGCTCAGTCTGTGAACTGGAGCCACTCAGGAGCACTTGGTCCTCCCCTCCTGGTCCTTACACACATGCACCCTCACGTTTGCATGTCTTTTTTTTTTTTTTAACAACAGCTTTTGCTTAGTAGGGTGGTCATGGTGAACATCATTTGTACAGTGGTCCTTCTAGTCTGAGAGTAGGATGGGGTTGCTCTGATCGGGAGTGTTAGAAAAGGATTTGGACTGAATCCCACCCGCAGTGTGTAGGAAGGCAGGCAAGAAGGGGCATGAAATACCCCCTAGTGTACCGCCTGCTCAGCCCATCTACGTCAGGAGCTTTGCAGGCAACCTGGGAGCCCATGGGCAGGGGTGGTGGGTGACCCAGGCAGAGAGGGCGGGCAGGGCTGCCAATGCCCCGCCTGCCCTGGGACTGCCTGTGCGCAGCTCCCTGGGAGCTCAGGGACCACGTGGAGATGGTGATTGGTCTCTAGACCACACCTAGTTGATGAGTGCAGCTGCTGCCTCAGAATCCCTCAGCTCTGCCCAGATCACTGGAGCGCACACCAGCTACCTTTGGACACCGGATCAGGAGGAAGCCCCGAGCTGCGTGGAGCAGGAGTCTTGGAAACTTGGCCGAGTGAGTGAAATGGGGAAAGGGAAGCTAGTGGCTGGCGCTGAGGGGATTTCCTGGGCAGGGCAGCGATTAAGGTAAAGAGCTGGTTTGTGATGGTTACCGTCTGTGGAAGAGCAGCAGGGCTGGAGCAGATGAACAAGAGCGCGATGGGGAAGGAGATAAGCCCAGGATCAAATGGAGACCCACCTCTTGGCACTCCTGCGATCCTGGCGAGGTAGAAAGGTTGGCATACTGGACAGCAAAGCAAAGATCCTCAAGCTCTGCTATTGACAGGCCTTGGGGCCAAGGGAATTGCAGTGAGGGCTTGCTGTCTTCCCCTCCCCGAGTGGGTCTCTCTCCCCTCCCAAGCAGCAGACAGCTGGGGCTGTGGCTAGTGATGGGAAAAGAAAGCTTGACTCCACTTACCCATTAGCAGCACTCATAGCATTAAAAATGCAGGAGGTGGAGGGGAGGAGAGGGCTGGGGATGAAGACTAATGCAGCAGCCAGCAGTGTCCTCCGAGCCCAGATCCGGATCACAGCCCAAGAACGAGGGGAATTTCTGGTTTAAAGGAATTCTATAGTGAAAACGCAAAAGCGTCCAGATGTCTGTTATGAAAAAAAGCAGCACTTTGGGCTTCCTTAGCCTTAGAAAGTGTTACTTTTTAGAGGGCTGGGACCTAACCCAGCTTAGGGTTAGACTGGGGCCTGCTTCCACGGTGCCTAGAGCAGGCCTTGCTCAGCAGCCCTGCTGTGTGCGCTGGAGGCGGGACGTGCGCGGGAAGGGTCCTCTGCTCCGCAGGTCCTCGGGCCTCCGGCGCAGGGCGATGCCGTCCTCGTCCACCATCCACGTGCTGCAGCTGCTGCGGGAGCTGCTGGCCTTCGTGCTCCTCAGCTACACGGTGCTCATCGGGGCGCTGCTGCTGGCCGGCTGGACCACCTACTTCCTGGTGCTGAAGTGACAGCGCCTCTGCTCCAGCCAGCTCCCCGCGCCCCGCCCCCAGTCCTCCTCGCCCCTAGGCCGGCCGGTCTCTCGGGGCGCAGCCCGGACGCGGGCCCCAGTCCAAACGGCCTCAAGACGGCTATTTGGCCCCGCCCACTCCGCGCCGCAGGCCCCGCCCCACGCGGAAGCTTCGGCGGTTGGATATCCAGCGCGGCCGTTACAGCCGTTTTCCTCAGCTCCGCCCACCTTCCCCGCCTGTCCAATACTGCCTGCTTCCTCGGCCAGGGGCGTGGTCATGGGGCCCGGCCTTCTGGAGGGGAGGCCTCGCCCCGCCCTCTGCTCACGAAGATACGTCACTTCCGGCGTGTACGTCTGGCGTCCGTCCGTCGCGGGATGGCTGCTCTGAGGAGTTGGCTGTCCCGAGGCGTGTCGTCCTTCTTCAGGTACCGCTTCGCTGGTGTTGGAGAGCGGGAGGGGAGTGGGGAGGCAACGAAGAGAGCTCCCGGCCGGGGTCGTGGCGCGGGCTTTGCTGGTGCGCGCTTCTCTCTTCCGCCTAGCGGGCCGCGGCGCCCCGCCCCTCTCAGCGGTTCCAGGGTGTTCCCGGCCCCGGCCCTGGAGACCTCAGGGCGTTCCTCACCGACGGCTCTTCCGTTATTCCACCTGTTGAGAGCCAGTCCCCCCGACCTCCGGGTGTCTTCCTGGGGCGGCTCGGCCTGCCCGCTGCCCTTCGAAGGCCGGGCAGGCGGCGGGTTGATGAAGTCCGCCCCGAGGGCAGAAGGGCTCGCGAACTTGGCGGCACCTGCGGGCCCCAGGCGCCTGGTGGGGACTCTCAGACACCTTGCCGGAGGTCCAGAGCTAAACCGCGATTTGCGGTCTGTTTGGGCTTGCGGTGTTTAAAAAGCTTGGGGTCCATCTCGGAAACACCTGGCACCTGGTGAACTCCAGAGCCTTCGGGCCCGCCTTGCCGGACGGCGGTGCTGCCCCGGAGCTAGGGCGCGGTGTCCCTGCGGCGAGGCCCGGGATTCGCAGCGCGCCTCGCTCCCCCCCCAACCCGAGCCCCGCCGTCTGGGGGGCCGGCCCTGCGCCTCCCTGCGGGCGCCCGCGTGGCCCCGGGTGGAGTTTCGACCCCCCGTGGCTAAGTCGAAGGGACTGTTATAAACATGGCTGTGCCTTGCTGAATTCGACTTCTGCGTCCAGATACAGGCGGTGTGTTCCTGTCGCGGCTAACTTGAAGAAGCGCTGTTTCTCGGCCTCCGTGAGACCATGGCACAAAACCGTGGCCGTTGGATTTGGGGTGGCCCTGTGTGCAGTCCCTATCGCCCAGGTGAGTGCTGTGGCGGCGCTCGGCGCTGCCCCCTCCGTGCGGTGCGTCCTCCTCGAGTCTCGCCTGGAGCATCGGGAAGCGCTCCCGGTTTCACCCGGTGCCTCCCCCGCCCCCCACGGCACGCCTTCCGCCGCACCTTCTCAGAGCTGAACGAGCCCTAGTGTGCCCATTTGATGGCCTCTTTGGGTAGGAACAGCGTGTCAAGTTGGTCAAACTGTGTAACGAGGGACGGGAGAAATAAGAGTGTATTAGAGTCTGTCAGCACAGTAGTGTTTCATTTAACAAAATTCATTGAGCATTTTTTGTGCACCGTCCGTCCACTGAGCAAAACACAGCCCCTGCTGTCGTAGAGCTGACACCCCGAGAGAAGGAGGGGAGAAGTAGGAGAGGGCAGGTAGGAGAGGCGCCGCGGGGCGAGCCTGTGCCGGCCCGGAAGTGCCGGGAGGAGCGGTTCTCTCCCAGCCCTGCCCCGGCGCCCGCACCCTGCGCGGGTTCGGCAGAGAGGGACCCGAGAGAGCGCCCCGTGCTGTCAGTGTCCCCCGGAGGCTTTGTGGGCCTTTGTAATGTGTTAGATTTCTGAAAAGGAGGCCGCAGAGGATTCGACACGAGATTATTACACGCTGATGTAACTTTGTATTTTTTGTTTATTTTCTTCGAAGTAAAAGGTACATATTTTCAGAGGACAGCAGTCTGTGTATTCATCTACTGTGTCTGAGACTGTTGTGTACGTTTGGAAGAAGCGCGCGTATTATAGACGGTTCTACGTATTTAGCAGCTCTATTTTTAATTTTTTGAGGCTCCACTAATTTACAGTCCCACCAAAAGAGCTCAGAGGTTCCCGTCCCTTTTCTTCCTCGGCAACGCCTGTTCGCTACGTTGTTGGCACCGCAGGCTGAGGCGCCCACCCCTGCGGAGTCGGTGCGCAGCTGTGGCCATAGCGGTGATGAGCACCTTTGCCGTGTGCTGCCACCTGTGTGTCCTCTTGGGGAAAATGTTCGGGTCCTCTGACATTTGTTTTTCAACTGTTATTAATTTGTTTTTAATTTTTTACTTTATTGACTTGAGAAAGGGGAACATCGAGTATTGTTCCAGATTTGTTCTTTGGGTGATTCTTGCAGCGCCCTGACGGGATCAAACAAGCAACCTCCTGGAGTGGGGAAGATGCTCCAACCGACTGCGCTGCCCACTGGGGGTGGGGGGGGGCTGATACTTTTAAGTTGGAAAATTTTTTGGTGTTAAATTGTATGAATTTCTTACATGTTTTGGACATTAACCCCTTACTAGATGTATCATTTGCGAATATCTTCNGTTCCCGTCCCTCTTCCTCGGCAACGCCTGTTCGCTACGTTGCTGGCACCGCAGGCTGAGGCGCCCACCCCTGCGGAGTCGGTGCGCAGCTGTGGCCATAGCGGTGATGAGCACCTTCGCAGTGTGCTGCCACCTGTGTGTCCTCTTGGGGAAAATGTTCGGGTCCTCTGACATTTGTTTTTCAACTGTTATTAATTTGTTTTTAATTTTTTATTGACTTGAGAAAGGGGAACATCGAGTATTGTTCCAGATTTGTTCTTCGGGTGATTCTTGCAGCGCCCTGACGGGATCAAACAAGCAACCTCCTGGAGTGGGGAAGATGCTCCAACCGACTGCGCTGCCCACTGGGGGTGGGGGGGGGCTGATACTTTTAAGTTGGAAAATTTTTTGGTGTTAAATTGTATGAATTTCTTACATGTTTTGGACATTAACCCCTTACTAGATGTATCATTTGCGAATATCTTCTCCCATTCAGTAGATAGTTCATCTTGTTGTTGGCTTCCTTTGCTGTGCAAAAACTTTACAGTTTGAGATAGTCCCGTTTGTTTATTTTTCTCTTGTGTTTCCTTTGCTCAAGGTGATGTATCTAAAAAGATTGCTAAGGGTGATGTCGGAGTTTACTGCCTATGTTTTCTTATAAGAGTTTAATGGTTTCAGGCTTAACATTTAAGTCTTTAATCCATTTTGAGTTTAAATATGGTAAATGTGTAGAACCTTCTATAATAAATGTACTTCTTTTTGTATATTGTATAAGACATTTTTTTTGCATGTATCTGCCCAGTTTTGCCAATACCACTTACTGAGGAGATTGTCTTTTCTCCATTTATATGGTTGCCATCTTTTTTGTAGATTAATTGGCTATATAAGTGAGGATTTATTTCTGGTCTTTGTATTCTAGTCCACTATTTTGGTTTTTTATTTATTTTCTGCCAGTACTGTACTGTGTGATTACTGTAAGTTTGTAGTGTAGTTTGGTATCAGAGAGAATGATACCTCCTACTTTGTTCTTTCTCAAGATTTATCTGGTTTTGGGGGGATTTTTATGGTTCCATATAAATTTAAGGATTAATTTTAATTCGGAGAAGAACACCATTGATGTTTTAGGAGGGGCTGCATGGAATCTGTGTTCACCCCAAGTAGTGAGGACATCTAACAATGTTAATCCTAGTCCATGAGCAAGATACATCCTTCTGCTTACCAGTGTTTTGTTCAGTTTCTTCAGTGTCACACAGTTTTCAGAGTACAGGACTTTCTTTTCTTTGTTAAACTTACTCCTAGGTATCTTCTACTTCTTATGCAATTGTAAATGGATTTTTTCTTCATTTCTCCTTCTGATCATTTGTTATTGGTGTATAGAAATGCACCAGTTTCTGTATGTTGGTTTTGTATCCTGCAACTCGACTGGATTCATTTATTAGTTCTAACAGTGTTTTGGTGGGGGGCTTTAGGGTTTTCCATATATAGTATCAAGTCACTTACTGATACAACTTTTTGAAGGTGTGTGTGGAGCCGGGAAGACCAAGGGGGTCCAGGCATGAGATGATAGTGCTCTTGGTCTGGGTGGGCAGCAGTGGAGGTGGGGGGAAGTGGGCCCCCTGTGGTCCGCAGGGACTGCTGATGAGTTAGTATAGAGCCTAGATTCCATTGATTTTAAAAGGCCTAAGCAATAGAAAGAATGGAGCTGCCATTTACTGGATTAGAAAGGAATAGGCTTGGGGAGGGAGAGTCAGGAGTTCAGTTTTGGAAATGATGGTCTGAGGTGTCTAGTCGACATGTGAGTGGGATTATCACGTGGACGGCCGGTGTGAGAGTGGTGCCTGCTTTATTGGGAAGGGAGAACGAAACAGGAGATCAGCAAACCCATTTCAGCAAAACATTCCTGATACTTACAGAATGAAAAAGCCCTGAGTGCTCCGGAGGGCGGGCCCCTTGCAGTGCAGGCTTCCCCCACTGGGTGAGTGTTCTAGGAACCCATCTGCATCAGTGCGCCAGCTGGCGTTGTTGTGAGAGGCAGCTTTTGGCCTCGGTGAGGTGTGGTTTTGTTGTTTTTGTTTTTTTTTAAGACTCTCCTTCAACACATCTGCCTGTTTCATGATGGGTGATTTATGAGCACACCCGCCCACACTGTGCTGAGTGTTCGGCAGTTTTTGAGCAGAAACGTCATGACCCCCATGCCGTGCCCACTGTACTCACCCAATCTTGCTCCCAGTGACTTGCCCCAGATGAAACAAGTCCTCAGAGGTGAGTGGTTTGCTGATATGGAAGAGGTGAAACAAAACAGCCGGAAGCAGTGGGAAACATGGTCTCGACGGGCGTTTGCATAAAATGGAGAGTACTTGAAGGCGACTGAAGTTTAAACGAGAATACACAATTTTTTATAAATTACAGGTTTTGGGGGTCCCCCTTGTATGCATATCACAAGGTTAATTCCACTTATTGCGAGTATTTTTGGTGTCCTCTGAGCAAGCCCTCACAGTCTGTGCCTCCCTCCAGCCCTCCCCGCTGCACACCGATGAGCCTTTTAGCCCTAAAGCTTTGCTTGAACATCAGGCTATTTTCAGCCCCAACTAGGACTTTTGGGGTTGTCCTCTCAGTTCCTGTACCATTCGTAAGCCCCGTTTCCTTCAGTTTCTGGGCCACATGACAGGAGCCTATGCTCCTGTAGACAGTTCTGTTCCTCAGAACCACGGTGGTCACCCCCTGCATGACAGAACTCAAGTCCACGTCACTGTCCCCGCACTCCACCCTCACCTGTGCCACCATCGGTTTCAGCCCGCTCGGCTCCCAAACACGCCCTGAATGCGTGTGTTCTTATCGCCGTGTCTGCCGGCCCAGAGGCCTGCCGTTCTCATCTAAGCTGTCTTTCCTCAGGCCCGACTCCCTGCCTGGTCCCTGGCCTGTCGGACTATTCCCTGTCTGACCGCTCCGTGTTGCATGTCCTGGTGTGACGACAGTGCATGTGGCACTCTCCGTCCGCAGAGCAGGACGGAAGCCTCAGAGCGAGCGGTGTAGACGGGAGGCTTTTCGGGGAAGCCACACAGCTGCTCTGCGCTTCCTTTCCTCACCTGTTAGAAGGCCCCTGGGCTGTTGGGAGGAACAGGTGAACATGCTCGTAAGGTGCAGGGCACTGTGAGGACCTCCCTTATCAGAACGTGAAGTCAGCTTCTCGGAAGCACAGAGAACGTCATTCCTCCCTGTGTAGCCCCTCGGTGCACGGTGCATAAAGAATACTTAATTATTGGATTGCACGAAATAGAAATACGGTAAATTCTTGATTTGCTCATGTATCAAAGATATTTCTTGACTACTGCAGCAAGAACAAGACAATAGACGATAGAGGGACTGGTTTCTTTGTTAGTTCCAGTACAATGAATGCTCTGCTGAGGAAGTGAAAGGCAGGGTCAGTCAGTTACAGTGGCTTTCTTTAAACACAATAGCTGAGGTCAGAGTGCAGAGCTTCCCACTAAGACTGTGCTGTTCCTTCTATGCAGAGTCCCCCTCCCCCACCCGCCCATTTACTTTCTTCTCAGTTTAATTCTCCACGCTGAAGCCTCTTCTCAGCTGTTCCCATTCAGCACAGGGGTGATCACTTCCCTGCGCAACCCGACTGCAGCCCTGCGGACTGCTGCCGCAGCCCCCGTGGTGTCTGAGGGCATCAGCCTCACGTTTTCCCTGAGCTCCAGCCTGTCTGAAGTCTTCGAGGGCAAGAGTATCGTTTTCTGTCTTTATATCCCAAGCCTCTAGCCCTGTGGTAATGAATGAATCATAACTTCATGAAATTTGTTGTGTATAATTACTAGCCTTCGATATAAAAAAATACTTTGCTTTTGGGAGTAGAGACTAAAGAATAAAAGCAGGTAGAAAGCATACTCTGGAATTATTTCTATTAATTGTCTTCAGTAGCCAAACTGAAGCTTTAACAGCCACAGCTGATACAAAGCAGCGCAGTGCAGTTGCAGCGTGTGAGTTACGTTTTTACTCGGCTGGCCTTGATGTCCCCCGCTCCGGCTTTGGGAGCTGAGTGAAAATATGTGTGTGTCTTTTTCAGAAAGCAGAACCCCATTCCCTCAGTAACGAGGCGCTGATGAGGAGAGCGGTGTCCCTGGTAACAGACAGCACCTCCACCTTCCTCTCGCAGACCACCTATGCGCTGATCGAAGCCATCACCGAGTACACTAAGGTGAGTGTCCGTCTCGGTCTGCACCGACAGTGAGCGGACTGGCTCACAGCCCATGTCCGGTCTGATGCCTGCTTTTGTGATTTACAGTTGCAACAAACTATAGGGCCACAAAACCTAAAATACCCACTCTCACCCTGATCTAAATCTCTGATTTTTAAAAGAAAAATCTTAACTGTAGTAGCCCAGTTTATAAGACAGGAACCACACTGATCTGGTTCAGCTGGGGGTAAAAAGGGCCCAAAGCCCACCACCAGCAGGAGTGCTGGGGGCTGCTCTGTGAGGGCAGCTTGAAAACCATTGACCGGAGCTCACAGAGGGTATGTGGGTGACCAGAACTGTTTAAAATGCTCCTTTCTTTATTTTACATGTATTTTCCAGCAGCTTTTTTCTCAGCTTTCTGGGTTCCCCTCTGCCTTATGTTTTCTGTCTGAATTACTAACAAGCTTTTAGAAACACAAAAATTGACAAGTGGAGCTGCGATCCTGGACTAACGCCCGACTTCATACAGCAGGGCTGTATGGGCTGAGGGCATGTGGACTGTATGGACCTGCGAGGCTGAAGGACCGAGGGCAGTCCGCTGTAGCGGGGCTTCATCTGCAGAGGTGTCGGTCTCACTGCCCCCGCCCGGTACGCCTCGCTTGTCTCAGGTAGACTTCTTCTCTGTTGCAGGCCGTTTACACCTTGGTCTCTCTGTACCGACAGTACACGAGCTTACTCGGGAAGATGAACTCCCAGGAGGAGGACGAGGTGTGGCAGGTGATCATCGGAGCCAGGGTCGAGGTGAGCCTCCCTGTGCGTCCGAACGACTGGGTCGAGGGTCTGGCCAGTAACCGTTCTCTGGATCTTCCATGTTGAAGTCCATGTACACACGCTCACCCTCTCCGTGTTGTCTGACGCACGTTGACTTACAGATGACTTCAAAACAGCAGGAGTACCTGAGGCTGGAGACCACGTGGATGACCGCGGTTAGTCTTTCCGAGATGGCGGCGGAAGCTGCGTACCACACGGGTAGGTTAGTCGTCACCGTGGAGGCGCCATTGTTCTTTCAGCTGTAAAACCGGGGCGTCTGGACCAGATGGACTAAACCCCTCCCCCCGCCCCCCACAGTGGCTCTAACTTGGTGAGAAACAGTCCCCGCTTCCAATATAGCCAGCCAGCCTTTTATTCGTACAGTGGGAAGGTTAATGCCCCTGTAGACCAGCCCAGCAGAAGCGAGGTTGACAACACCTAGAAAATGAAAAACAGTAAAATGATAAAACTACCGCCAATTGGAAAATTTGTCTTCAAATAGTTTTTAAGCATTTTGTGTTTTAAAACCCAGGCAATTTGTGAATGACTAATATTTGTCTGTTTCAGGCTTTGTGGGCAACCTTTTATAGGCACTTTTAATTCCACCCTTAAAGGTCCCTTAAAGGAGGACCTATTGTTATTATTCCCACTTGATAAGCGAAGAGACTGAGGGACAGAGGGGCTAAGCACCCCCCAGGGTGCTCTGGGGTGGGGGCGAGCAGCACCCAGGCAGCTCAGATTCCGGAGCCTTTGCTGCTGGTTGGCTGGGCCTCGTGCTGTGCACCTCGGTGCCTCGGTGTAGAAAATGCAGTTACGCATTCCCCAGGCTGTTTCTTGAACGTCACTGTCCATCCACTGGGCTTAAGCAGGAGAGGTTTTTTGAATTCGATGTACTTTGAGGGAAACCCCACTTACCTGACCGGCCCCAAAAAGCTGGCTCACAGAGATTACAGCCCAGGAGCAGCTCTTAGTAAGAAACTGGTATATTAAAACACCAAATCTTAAAAAGGACACAAAAGATTTAAGTAAAAACAAAAAAAAGTTCAAGGAATCAGAGATTGTAACAGGAGTGAAGAGCGAAACAGAAGTGGTGAGAGGAGCGTGATGGGGGTGGGAGCCGGGTCCAGGCACAGTGCGTGGGGGCGGGGCTGGGGTGCCTCCGTAGGACTCACCAGGCAACCACCAGCACTCGGGGCAGGCCTAAGCTGGGAGGGAGACGCGGAGTGCGGGCGAGCACTGCCTGGAAAACACATTTCCCAGAACTGACCGAAAGGGCTCACAGAAGTTCTGAACGTGCCCTGGCTGGTGTGGCTCAGTGAACTGGGCACCAGCCTGTGAACCTGAGGGCCGCTGGTTCGATTCCCAGTCAGGGCACATGCCTGGGTTGCAGGCCAGGTCCCTGATGGGGGTGGTACACGAGAGGCAACCACACATCAGTGTTTCTCCCCCTCTCTTTCTCCCTTTTCCTCTCTCAAATCTTTTTAAAAATTAGATAGAGCTTAAAAACATTTTTAGCCCTGGCTGGTGTAGCTCAGTGGATTGAGCACGGGCCTGCAAACCAGAGGATTGCGGTTCAATTCCCAGTCAGGGCACATGCCTGGGTTGCAGGCCAGTTCCCAGCAGGGGATGCACGAGAAGCAACCATACATTGATGTTTCTCTTCCTCTCTCCTTCCGCTCTAAAGATAAATAAATATTTAAAAAAATAAAAGATAACATGCTTTTTAAACTTCCAATGGAAGTTATATCTAAAGACTGGTTCAGGTGAGAAAAGAATTCTTCGACAATTTTATTATTGATCTCTTAATTTGTCAAAAAAATATACTACTTGCGGAGTTAAATACTTAAATTCATAAAAAACTTAAATTCATAAAACATCTATATTAGGAGCTATGCAGCTATAAAACTTGTGGGAATTGCATTTAATAACTATAATGATAGCTTCTCGTAACTGGAGATAAATGGCTAGGATTTTGACAGTGAAGAGTAAAATGCAGACCTGAATGTGGAATTAGAGTTGTCTGCTGTGCAGAGAGAAGGCTGGCAGGGAGGACAAGGAGCTGGGATGGGGGGCGGGGTGCAGATGACAGCCTGGAGCCCGCCGGCGGCTGTTCCTTGTGTCCACTTGCACCTGCCCCGTCTGCATGCTCAGCGTATCATCCCATCTCTTGGCAGGAGCAGACCAGGCCTCCGTAACTGCCAGGAATCACGTTCAGCTGGTGAAGTCGCAGGTGCAGGAGGTGCGCCAGCTCTCCCAGAAAGCAGAAACCAAGTTGGCAGAAGCACAAACGGAAGAACTCCGTCAGAAAACACAGGAGGGGGACGACAGGGCTGAGTCGGAGCAGGAGGCCTACCTGCGTGAGGATTGAGGGCTTGAGCCGCTGCCCATGTCTGCCCACTCCGCCTGGGCTCGGCACAGCTTTCTCTGCACCAAGAGGCGGCGGCAGGTTTTGCCCTGGCCCATCGAGGCCTGAGGCCTTTGTGAGCTGTGAGTGCCCAACCCCTCCTCCTGGTCTCAGGCTCGTACTGGACCTGGTTCTTAGCCCGGGGCACAGCACCCCGTTTACCATTGCACCCCACACAGCACAGCTGTCCTCCCTCCCATTGACCTTTTTACCTCCTATCCAGAGCATCTCACCAACCTGGCCGGAGAGAGGGGTCCTTTTTTGTCATGCTCACAAGTTTAGTACCTGTTTTAACCTGTTTCCAATAGTATATAATTTTTAAATAGAGTTAGTATTTGCTCCCTCCTTAAAGATGTGAGTTTGGGGGGGAGAGGGGGCCTGTCCTGCTTTTTCTATTTCTTTGTGGGCGTTTCCATTGCCTTCTCTGACCTGGCCCCACTCCCCTGTGAGGCCAGCCCAGGCCAGGGCGCCAAACATCCGTTCTTAGGAGACCATGCAGAGTGTTTACCTGGGACTCAGCAGGACCGCTCCAACACACTTCTCACTGCGCGCCCCCCCCCCCCAATTTCTCTACTGTGTATGAAGGAGAAGAATGGTTTTTTGCATTTAAAAAAATGTGTATGTCTTCTGGGGTCCTCGGCAGCCTCCTCCTTTGCCCTTCCCCCGAGGCGAGTCTAGCCCCGTGGGGCTCCAGCAGCCCCCCACCCCTTGGAGTCCTAGCTCCCATTCAACACATGCCGAACAAGTGAGCCAGGTTGCAGTGTTTTTAATCAAAGTTAGAAAAGTTGGGAGGAGGTTAGGAAAACTATTTCCTGTAGATGGTCACAGGTCAAGTTTCAAGTTCGTTGATTTCTCATGATAGGAAACTGCTCAGCCCACCCCTCGGAGCTGGGACAAGGGAGCTGCTGTGCACTTGAGCCCGTCATCTGTCACCAGTGCCCACATGGTCCACATCTCCAGGGGGCTGAGGCGGTGCACCAGGAGCAGCCCTCTGTACAGGCAGGGGTCCAGGGGGTCCAGGGGCCGCCGTATGCCAAATGTCTTGAAGCCAGCGTGGTGCACAGGGCTCACCCCCAGCTTCCTCAGGCACATGCCCACGAAGACGTCGTCGATGGGGAAGAGTTCAGCCTCTTCCACGGCTGCTTGGAGGTGCTGCACGGTGGCTCTGGACATGACATACCCTCCACCCCCAGCATAGGGCGGGTAGTGGCGGGCTCTGTACATGGAGGGTGGGATGAAGTATTTGACCTTGGTGTTCCTGTTAGGTAGAGCCTGGCGGATGACATCTCCCACCAAGAGGTCCTGGGCTGGATCCCAGCCATCCAGGAACTCCAAGACATTGGGGACGTGGACAAAAACATCATCATCTCCCTTTAGCACAAAGTGTGCCTGGGGACAGGCAGCTGCCACCCAGCGCTGCAGGTGCAGCTCCTTGAGGGTCAGGTTGAAGAAGTCCTCAGCAAAGTCCCACTGCAGGATGTCGCCAAACTCCCGACTCTCGTAGGCCAGCAGCTGGGCAGGGGGTGCAGGTCCTGCCACCCCGAGAAGAAACACCAGTCTCAGCTGCCGTCCCCTAGCCCAGTCCCCTGCCCGTCCCCACGTGCCTCGGATGGCTGCACGCCGCTCCACGTGGCCAGGCTGTGACTTAATGGCCAGGAGCAGAAAGACATCCTTGGCACAGCCTGAAGGCTCCAACAAGATGGAGAAGTTGCGGCAGTGGCGATAGGTCAAGAAGAGCCGGTGACGGCTAGGCAGGGACAGGGAGGCATTGGCCACTGTGTGGTTGGGTGGACACGGACTGCGGCGGGGCCCTGGGGGAGCCCAGAAGGGCTGGTGGGCTGTGGGGGGCCCTGCCGGCTCGGCCTCCTTCTTCAGGAAGAGCAGGCAGCTGAGCAGCAGCGCGGCGAGGCTGTACAGGACCAGCCAGCCCAGCCTGCGGAACATGGCGGGGCCTGCGAGGGAAGAGCGCGTCAGTGGGAAGAGAGCCCCGGCTACCCACAACCCGGAGTCTAGTCTAAGTCCCAGCTGTCCTCGGGGCCTTAATTATTCATTTCAGCTGCTCTGCACTTCCTCCGGCTCTTTCCAGAGTCATCTTTCCCGAGGACAGAGTGAGCACACCTGCTCTGCTGTCAGGGGGCTCCTAGATCAGCTTTTTCCCCCGAAATGACTTGCAGCCACTTTAAATAAACGGAGGTGCCATGAGCGTTTTCAGCATTTTCCCATAAACTCCAGTCCCTTACATGCTTTAGTGAAAATGGCACAAAGCTAGTTTAGCTTCCGGTAAAATTCGTTCTAACTACCAAACATGACATCCTGGGCTCCTGCGTCTAAAGTCACGATTCCCAAAAAGTCTAGGGTCTGGTCTGGTGGGAGGCCCTATGTCGTGTGACAGCCCCGACAGAGCAGGAGTGGAGGCGGCCACCACAGGGCACGCCCGCTGAAGGGGCCTGAGTTTCCTGGGAGCCAACCCCGAGGGTTAGTGACCAGCCACAGGGGGAGCAGTCGGCTAGTGGGAGGGCTGGAGACGCCCCGGGGAGGAGGCAGAGAGACCTGCCCGCAGAGGCGCCTGCCCCAGGTCCAGGGCAGCAAAGCCCGGCCCTAATGCCCCCCTCCACCCCTCTGGCCACACTGTCCTGGTCCGACAAGCCATCACGTCTGTCCAGTCTACCAGCACTGGCCTCGGCCTGTTGTCCCGCTGCCCCATACAGAAGCATCTTCTGTAGCTGCTCAGGGTGTTGGTGCCAGGGTCACAGCCCTCAAGAGGAGGGACAGACCCTTAAAAACCAGCACGAATGTCAGATAGTGCTGAGGACATCCCAGCAGTGTCACAGAATCCAGGGACGGGATGTTGTCCGGCCCACAGTGGTTTAGAGCGCCCACCCTGATAAAGGACGTCTGAGCAAGAACTGAATGCAGTAACAATCTGGGGGGCCGAGCTCGAGGTGCTGGAGGCTGGGGACGGGGACGGGGCCGCAGGCCGCTGTGTGTGGGGCTGGCTGGGGGACGGGGAAGCGCCCGGGCGACGGCGGCTGGGGGCCCCAGGAGGGAGGGGCAGAGGCCGGGAGGAGCGAGGCTGTTCAGAAGGCCACGTCGCTGCTGCCGCGGTAGATAACGGGCTGCGGAGGGGCGGAGACGGCAGCAGGAGCCCAGGTGAGAACGCGCCTGAAGACGCAGGTGCGGCCCGGGCGGCGGCGGAGTCGGATGGGTTCCGGGAGTGGGAAATGGGTTTCAGGCGTGGACGGCACGCGGGCCGAGGGCCGGCGGCTGGGTGCTGTGCGCGTCTGTGGGCCCAAGCGCTCTGCCCACCGCGCCCCCACCTCGCGGCGACCCGCAGCCCCCGCGCCCCACCCGCGCCTCCTGCAGTTGCACACCCGCTTCCCCTTCCCTCCGGAGACGAGCTCACGACCCCGCCCTAAGTGAGGTGCCGAGTCCCAAGGGTCTGCAGTCGTTTCTGGGGGGACAGCTGCCTCACAGGGCTCGGCGACCCGACGCGCACGACGCGGCAGAGCCCAGGGCCGGCTCCTTCCTTTCACGTGTCTCTGCGGGGCCTCGGGGTCGCAAAGCACGAACCAGGGGCCCCGCGGGGAGCACCCCTCCGGGCCCGAGCCCACGAGCCGCTGGCGCCGCGTGTCGAGGCGTCTGGGGCAAGCGGCCCAGGCTACCGACCCAGGCTGGACCCGTCCCGGCGCGTGGCCGCAGCGGGGAAGGAGGGAGGCGAGGAGCCCGCCGCGGCCAGACCCTGCGCCGCCCGAGAGGGTTCTGGCATCCCCGGGACAGCTGGGGCGCCCCTCTGTGCACAAGACGCCCCTCGCAGCAGCGGGGCTCCGGGGTCGCGGCCGGGCATGGCCCGCGCCGGACCTACCTGAGCCTTGCAGCCCGTCGGGCACAGGCGAGGGGTTCGGCAAACAGCGCCGGCAGCGGAGCGCAGACCCGAAGCTCCGGCAGCACGCACCTCGCGCACCTTTGGGCAGTGGGCGGACCCCGCGCCTGGTCCCGCCCACAAGTGGGCGGGCTGTGGCGCGGCCCCTCCCACCCGGGGTCTCCACTGCTCCCCGACGCGCGGCTGCCAGACAGACACGGAGCTGCGGTGCTCACAACAACCTTTAATGCGGCCACAAGGCGAGGATCCGCAGCGCCTCCTCGGCCGAGCGGCACTGCGTCAGCTGCACCTGCACCTCCACCGTCAGCGGCTCCGGCTGGTAGTCGCCCTCCACAAACACTGAGTGAGGGACGAGCACGGGAGTCGGGAGCCGGGTCCCTGCCCGACCACAAACGCCAGCCCCGCCTCCGTGCGTCCTGACGGGGCCGGACCCGGCTCAGACTCCGTGATACCGAATAAAACGAAATCACATTTGATCGAGGGATCACCACTGCACTTGAAAAGACACTGACAGGCAGTGGGTATTCAGACGTGAATATATGGCAAATAGTTTCTTTAAAAAAAACAAAAATGAATGAAGCAAGCCTGGCACTTCAGGGAAAGCAACCGAAAGCACTTCGACAAATTCCCAACACTCAAACAGAAATTCGAATTTTGCAACATTGTATCTACCACCGCAAGCTTAGTTTGCCCGCACACTCCGAGGCCCTTCTCATGATACGTAGAGGTGGTGATATTGAAGAGCGTGGGTTTTGGGTAGTGTATGACGACGTGTGTCCACACCTGCGTGACTCTGGGTTTTACAAAGGACCAAGGTCTGGTGCTGCGAACTGTGCGCTCAAAATGCAGCGTAGCCCAGGGGCCTTTAACGTGGCTCATCATGAAAGCATCCATTCCTATAGATTCAGCTTTCACGTCGTAATAATCTTCAAAAAAACTCGGGCCCGGATTCCCCTCATACACTTCAACCCAGCACAAGGGAGGGGCCCAGGAGCGACTTGGGCGATTGCAGCTATCCTCAATTAAGTCATCTAAAAGGTTTATGTCAATGTAAAAAATAACTCCGAGGCCATCTTAACACCATAGCTGGGCCCCAACTCACATGTCAATGTTCGTAAGGATCTTCAGATCCAAGCCATGTAAATCTCTTGGGCTTTTTCAAAGTCATTTTGCCTATCCTAGCTCCTTTGTAGTTCCACATGCATGTTAAATTCAGATCGCCGATTTCTGTTTTTAAACAATCCCTCTGAGATTGAGACTGAAATGGCGTCGAATCTACAGATCAATTTGAGAGAAACTGACACCTTAACAGTAGTCGATCTCCTTATCCATCTACATAGTATACCGACCTTATACTTCTGTCAGGTGAATTTTTTCATTGAGAAAATCCTCATAAAATTCAACATTTTAACCATGTTCAAAGCATGTTCACAGCGTCATGCCACCCCATTCCAGAACGCTTTCATCACTCCAGATGGAAACTCCTCGCCCAACGGCGGCAGTCTCTCCCCAGGCCCCCTTCTCCCAGGCCCCAGCAACCAACTAATCTACTGTCTGTTTCTATGGCTTTGCCTATTCGGAACATTTCATGTAAATGTGACTGTGCACGGCCTTTGGTGTCTGGCCTCTCTCACTCAGCTTCGCGTTCTCAGGGCTCACCTGCGCTGCGGTAGTGGGGGCGAGTGCCTCGTCCCTTTCCGTGGCTGAGTCATAGTGCACAGGGGCGGGGCCGAGCCACAATTTGCGTTGTCCATCAACGCGCCCTGGGCTGCTTTCACTCTCTGCCTGCTGTGACACCTGCTGCTGGGGCCTGGCCTCACCCTTTGAGGCGGCCTGCCAGCTGACCGCCCTCTCCGCCACCTCCCCCTCCCAGCCAGGCCGTTCCAACACTCAGCTCTGAAACTTAGCTCTTTCAGATACATGGGCGGCTGCCCACCACCCACAGAACAAGTCCAGACTCCTCTTAGGGCAGTTAGGGGCTAATGAACCGAAGCAGGAGCCAGATGACAGCTGAGCCAGGGGACTGTGGGTCAGGATCCCCCTGAGTCCCCCATCCCACCTTGTCCTGGTTCCTAGCCCCAAGTGCTTTCCCTGCCATGGGAGACCCACAGCAGGCGGCTCTGGTCTCGGGGCCACAGGGAAGATGACTTGGCCCTCAGGCGGGGTGGCCCCCGCATTGGCTGGAAGGTAGGGTTCTCCATCCTTCCACCCCTGTAGTCCTGCACAGGCTCACTCCTCCGCAGTCCTGCTATGACCGGAATGTGGGTGCCCCCCGCATTCGTATGTGCAGTCCTGCCCCCCAGAGGTGATGGTGTCCAGAGGTGAAGCCTTTGGGAGGTGACTAGTGCACGAGGGCGGAGCCATCACGATGGGACTAGCGTCCTTGGAAAAGGAACCCCAGAGAACCCCCCTGCCCCTGCTTCCAGGCCAGGACCCCGGGAGAAGGCGGAGGCTGTGAACCAGGAAGGGGGCCCTCACCTGTCACCTGGGCCTTGCTCTTCCCGGGCTCCAGAGCTGTGGGAAAGAAGCACCTGTTGTTCACCAGCCGCTCGGTCTGTGCTGCTCCCGTGGGCAGACATGGGTCCTCAGCAAACACCCAGCCCTCAGTCCCCGTCGTCACCCTTACATTTTTTTGCTTTCTTATTCCTGGAGTCCTGAGAGAGAGAACCACCAAAGAAGACGCTCACAAGGTGGGGGGGTCGGGGAAGGGGTGGATGCAGATGCAGGGCGGGGTCTCCCGGGGGGAGCGGGCCCACCCACCACCCGGCCCCACGGCCCTTTCTTGCCCAGCACCATTTCTGTGCGGAGGGTGTGGCGGGGGCCCCACGGTACCCTGAGGAATGTCAGCCTGTCGGACTCCAAGGTGCGGATCACCCCGAAGTTGCACAGGGTGGACACGAGGGACTCGCCCACCAGCAGCGGCTCCAGGACCACGGAGCTGCTGCCCAACACCCTCAGGATAGGTGGGTCCTGGTGGAGCTCCTTGGGAAGGTCTCTCTTCTTCTTGGACCCCTTCTGTTCCTGTGAGGAGAGGCCAGGAGGGTGACAGGGGCCCCGGGAACGCACCCAGAGCCACTGCCCAGGCCAGTGGTACCTTCGTCATCTCCTTCTTCCCTCTGGCGGCCTTGTCCTTCCCATCTTGCCCCTTCTGGCCCGTCTCCTCTTTCTCTTTCTTGTTCTCCCCTTTTTCCTTCTTGGCAGGCAAGGGACTGTCCGGGGGAGGTGGCACCTCAGGCCACGACAGAATCTAGGGGACGCAGCAAGGCGGCCTTGCGTGAGCACGGCCAAGCTGGGGCTGGCGGGAGTCCTTCTGGAAAGGTGCAAACCAGGGAGCAGGGCCACAGAGGCCGAAACAGAAAACCGGGAGTGGGGAGGGGCCGCGTGTCTGCGTCCGTGTCCGGGGACCCCAGAGCCCACCTTCTCCTCCACGATGGTCACCGTGGTCCCCGCCAGCAGGAAGGCCTTGAGTGGCACCAGGCCCCTGAGCGTGTGCTGCCTCTCATAGTTGCAGGAGATGATATCTGCCCAGGGCTTGCGGGAGGTGCTGAAGAGGACTGTTCTGGGAGGGGACAGGAACCCAGGGCGTCATCGACCAGGCTGGCAACAGGCCGTGGGGCACTGTGGGATGACATGGGCCTGGGGCTGACCGCTGCCAGGTGGGGCCAAGACCAGGAGGCCAGGAAGGGGGCAGAGACATCATGAGGAAAGTGGGACGGCGGACGCTGAGTGGGGACTCCCTTCCAGGGGGTGAGGGGGGACGAGACGGAGAACAGGGGTGGAAGCCAACCAGAAACAAATCAGAAGTGTTTAAGAACCTCAGCAGAGTAGGAGCAGAATTGTTTCAGATTCCCTGAGTCCTCCCCAAGTGCTAAAATATCGTTTACAAATGCATCTAGGATAACGGTTGCTCAGTCTCTTTCAGATGGCCTTTGCCACCGCAGCCCCATCCAAGGCACAAACCTGGCGCGTGGGTGCCCCTCCTGAGAACACGCTCCCCCCCAGTTGACCTTTCCACACACACACCCCGCCCCCGCCAAGCTTCTGCCACCTGTCTCCTCCTTGTGCCATTGCAGAGGCCCACACACCTGCCCGGACTTTCCCGAGGTGGCAGGTGCTGCACAGGGTGAGGGGCAACGACCACTGGGTCACTTCCCTCCCGTGGTGGGTGAGGGCCCACAGGCCAAGGGCTGTCCTGCTTGTCATCTGCAGCCCAGAGACCCAGAATCAAGCCCATTAAGAGCAGAGAGACATTTTTCGAATTTACATAATGTTTGAAGTGGTGGAATTATTGGTGGCTCTGATTTTTTTTTTTGTTCACCTTTTCCAAGTTACAACCACCGCCCTGTCAGCCGCGGCAGTGACCAGCTGGTCCGTCACTGTCTTCTCTCTGTCTCCACAGGGGACACCAGCAGTGGAGGGGGTGGGCAGCTTGAGCTCCCCCACATCCCCAACAAGCCTGCATCATTTCCTTGGAGATGAGGTTTTAGATAATTTTTAAAAAGTAAAATTTTTGCACACTTTGAGAAGCTAGTTTCTGCAGCTCCTCGAGGGCGCTGGCGGCAGGATCTGCAGGAGGCCACCGGCTGGGCTCGGTGCCTGGGTCAGTCCCTGCACTGCAGTCGGAAAACACAGCCACACACGCTGATGTCAGGACGTTTGTCAAAAAAAAAAAAAAAAAAAAAAACCCAAAACACAAAAACAAAAACAAAAAACAAAGCTCCATGTTTTAAAATGAGTACAAAATAGCCCTGGCTGGTGTGGCTCAGTGGATTGAGTGTGGGCCTGCGAACCACACGATCCCAGTTCGATTCCCAGTCAGGGCACATGCCTGGGTTGCAGGCCAGTTCCCAGCAGGGGACACACGAGAGGCAACCATACATTGATTTTTCTCTCTCTCTCTCCTTCCCTTCCCCGCTAAAGATAAATAAATAAATTCCTAGAGCTTCCTGAATGAGCTTCAGTCCTGAATGAGCCCTGACTCTAACGAGTAGAGACCAGACTCTATTGTCAAAGTCAAAGTCATCATCGGAAAGGCTCTCTGGATCGGGCACCCGCCGTCAGGTACCCGGCTGGGGGGACGCGAACCATCAGGTGGCGGCGGGATGGGAGGCCCAGGAACTAAAACTGTAGACAGAACGGTTTCCACCCCCGCCCAGGCTCCAGGGAGCGCTCAGCCGACAGGGGGGCGGGGGGGGGCGGGGAAGGCGGGGAGGTCCAGCCCGGCTGGGACCCTGGCGACCCGGGCCCGTCCTTACCCCGGGGACGGGAAGAGCCGGGGGTCGACCCTCGGCCGCAGCTTGGCCAGCTCCTGGGCGGAGTCCGTGGACCTGGGCGGGGACGAAAACGCGGCCGAGCCCAGGGATTCCTCCAGCTCCGCCGACGGGGACGCGGACGTGGGCACGGACTCGGCGGAGCCTGCCGCCTGCTCGGGAGCCGCCTGGCCCGGCTGCTCCTGGCTGGGCGAGGACTTGAAGACCTGCCGGGGGAAACGCGCGGCGCGGAGAGCCGCGCGGGGCGGTGGGCGGGGGCGCGGGGCGGACGCCGCGTCTGGGTGGGTCTCGGGTGTGGCGCGCGCGCGAACTCAGGGGGGCACGTGTCTGGTTCCTTCTGCGAGGAGGGAGACCGGCGCCAGCCGGGCAGGGGCCGGCGACCGGCGGGGCGCGGGTGGGGGTGGCGGGGTTGCAGGGGCGCTCGGTTTGGGGGTGACACTCGGGCTGGGGGTGACACTCCGGCTGCTCCCTTGTTAGGCCTTTGGCTCTTATTTTCAGGGGGCAGAAGGGCGAGTGCCTCCGAGAAAGGCAACCCGGCTCGGAGCTCAGGCTCGGGGCGCTCCTGGGCCCCGCCCCGCGTCCTCAGGCCGGCCCTGGGCGCGCACCTCGGCCACCTCCTCGGGGTACTCGTCTCTCTCGCTTTCTTCGTCCTCCACGAAGTCGTAGGTCACGTAGTAGCTGTACGTGATGAGAGGGCCCTGCGGCCCCGGCTCCGGGTCCAAGACCGAGGTGTCCGGGACCCCCCGGACGGTTCCGACGGTCACCACGAGCTGTGCCTCAGGCGCCAAGAGGTCTGCGGGGGGGGGGGGANTGTGGGGGGGGGGGGGGGGGGCGGGCAGGAGTGAGGGGCTCCGCGGGGCTGGAGGCGGGAACCGCAGGCCGCGGCGTGGGCGGAGCCCTGCAGTTCGCAGACTCGGCTCAGTTGCAGTGACCAGGGGCCACCCCTCCGGCTGGCACCCCTCGGAGGCCTTGTGTCCCCATCTGCGTAATGGAAATGATAGCCGCTCCCCGCAGAGACGTTGTAGAGCCAGACCAAGGGCTTAAGAAGGCGCCGGTGCGGCTCGCAGCCACAAGGGGGGGATCTCAAGCCACCATGGGCATGAAGAGGCTGCGTTGAGAATGCTCCCCATTGTGCCTGGGAAGGGAGGGGACCGAGGAGGTCCCAGCCTCCCCAGCCCTTCTGTCCCCAAACCCCAACCAAAGGAAACAAATCTGGGAGGGACTGAGAAAGAAGGAGAGCCCCACCCAACCAGGGTCCGGCCCACCAGGGAGCCTTGGAGACAGCCCACCCGGGGAAGATGGCGGGTGGGCAGCGGGGTCCCAGGAGCCAGCATGTCATCTGCCTCACCCCCCCTGTTGCGGAGGCCCCGGAACTGGTACTTCTCGGTGGGAGACACGGTGACGTCGTCCAGCACACAGAGCCGGGCCAGGCTGTCGATGGTGAAGCCGCGGTAGTAGGGGACCAGGGCCAGCGGGTTCCCCTGCAGCACCAGGAGCCGCAGGCAGGGCAGGGTGCTGAGGCTGGCGACCATGCCTTGCAGGTCTACCAGGTCGTTGAAGCTCAGGTCCAGGGACACGAGGTTGGGCCTGGAAGGGGAGCAGAGAGGGTCTGACCGACCTGCCGGCCAGGCCTCCCCCAGCCCGCACTCCAGGCCTAGGGCAGACAGGAGGCCTGGTGCTGAGGGTGGGAGGGGGGCTGGCCTTCGTGACTGGCCTGCCTTGGGTGGCCCTTAACTGAGTTAGCCTCCAACACGGCGAGGGCCCTTCTGGCTCTCCTGCCCATGCTGGGTGGCACTGCCGGGCCTGTCAGGTCAGCGAGGCAGCTCCCATGGGGATCCTGACTCAGTGTGGTGTGTCTGGAAGATTCTGGACAGAGGCTGACTGACAAGGGAGGCAGAGCAAAGCCTCTTTGGGGAGGGGCACTGGGTGGGGACAGAGTGTCAGGTGATCTGGGGACATGGGAGGAGATGCAGGAGCTGTGAGGGGGCTGGAAGCCAGAGGACGCTTTCCAAAGCCGGTTGGCAACTGACAGCAGAAGCCGTTTGGTCCAGCTCTGGGGCCACAGGTGTAGGATGGAGGAGGGGTGGAGGGCCGGCGGGGGCAGGGCAGTCCCCCAGGGCCAAGTGGACTGGAAAGCAAACTGAACTCGGTGCTGAGAAGGGAGGCGAGAGGGACGGGGAGACTCTTCCTTAGCACTTCTCTGGGGCCCCCCGACCTGTGACCCTTCTGCACACTGGCTCGGGCACGTCTCCTTGGGTCCTGCAGGGCCAGCCCATCGCTGGGGAATACACGGCCTTGACCCACAATCAGCCCGTCCACAGAACAGGGGAAGCATCCACAGAGTCGAGTAATAACATGTCTACTGTCCTTTTAACTTCAAAGCAGTGAAAGATGGAGGTTTTATATGTTTTTATGAAATCCACACTCAGCATACAAAGGTTACCAGGTTACGGTAAGTGTTATTTTCCCAATAAAACACCGGAACACTTGGTACTCTCCCTGATACTGGCTGCAGGCCAAGTGTGTCTCTTCCCTGAGCTACAACCCGACAGTCAGGGTCTGTGGGAGAATCACGCGAGCGTGGCCCGGTGCGGCGAGGGGGCGTGGGCAGGAGTAGGAGAGAGGACACAGAAGTGAGAGCGCGTTCCCCTGATTACGTGAGAAGGCCGGGCAGCGACACTGACTGATGCCCTCTGCCCCTCCTGGGCCGTGAGGGAGGGAACCACAGTGGACCTCTGCCCACGGGAGGGCACCGCACAGCCCGCTCCCACCAGCCTCCGGGCCCACTGCCTCCCACGGCCTTTCTCGGGCAGCCTCTGGCCTCCTCACCCTCAGGTTGGGGTTGTCTGTTTCCCACGTTTTGCCCACCGAGGGCTGTCGGGGGGTCAGTGGTGCCCCACTCAGGGCAGCCTTGTCCCCCTTGAAGCCATGGCAGGCATGTCAGTTGTCACCGCTGGTGTAGGGTGGGTGGTACCAGCTCCCAGTGGGGAGAGGCTGGGGATGCTGGTGGCCTTCCTGCGGTGCACAAGGCAGCCCCCTGCGGGGAACTGCCCCGTCTACAGTGTGCATGACGGCAGGGCCCGGGTCTCAGGCCTGCTCTGCGCCCTGCAAAGGTCTGGCTTTCTCAGCCTTCTGTGGGGCCCCTTTTGTTGGGTCGGAGACATGAGCCTCGTCTGGAGTCAGCAGCTGAGCGGGAGTTATTACAGCAGAGAGCGGAGTAGGGCCCTCCAGGCCCCCCAGGGTCCAACGCCCATGCCCCTTCCCCTTGCCTCATTGGGGTCCCGCGTTACCA
The DNA here is from genome assembly GCF_014824575.4 of Sturnira hondurensis. Lineage (NCBI taxonomy): Eukaryota > Metazoa > Chordata > Mammalia > Chiroptera > Phyllostomidae > Sturnira > Sturnira hondurensis. The sequence goes on from NW_028080037.1 coordinate 3,613,414, forward strand.
GTGCTCAGCGGTGAGGTACAGACTCTGCTGGGGGCCCAGGAGCTTGTTGTGGCCCAGCCCCAGGTGCTGGAGACCCGGCGGCGGGTGGGCACACAGGCACTCCAAGCTGGTGATGGCGTTGTCATAGAGCTCCAGCACCTGGGGGGGGGGCCGGGAGGGCGCCCATGAGCCCCTCCTTCTCCAGGGGACGTGGCAGAGGAAGTGCCCATCGGAGGCTCGGCCCGCCCTCCTCCGCCNCGCGTTACCAGTGCTCAGCGGTGAGGTACAGACTCTGCTGGGGGCCCAGGAGCTTGTTGTGGCCCAGCCCCAGGTGCTGGAGACCCGGCGGCGGGTGGGCACACAGGCACTCCAAGCTGGTGATGGCGTTGTCATAGAGCTCCAGCACCTGGGGGGGGGGGCCGGGAGGGCGCCCGTGAGCCCCTCCTTCTCCAGGGGACGTGGCAGAGGAAGTGCCCATCGGAGGCTCGGCCCGCCCTCCTCCGCCTCCCCCCCGGACTCCCTCGTGAGAGTCCAGGACCAACGTGTTCCTGCAGCGGGCATCGGAAAGTTTCGTTTTCTTCTGGGAGGGAAACTTCAAAACTGGGGACGGGAGGTGACGCTGGAGCGCATGGGAGGGGAACATGCATGACACTGACAACTCCGTGACCTGCGGCCAGGTCTCCGTGCGGCCCACCCACCCTCCTTTCCACACTGTCTCCGTAAGGGCTGAGTCTGACTAATATGTAGCTTACAGATAAACAGCGTGCTTATAGAAGAATTCTAGGAACCAACTTCAAAAGAGGCCGACTCCGACCGCCAGGCCTCCCAGCTCTGGGGGGTTTGGTGACCTCCAACCGTCAAAGCAGGATGACATAAAACCAGAACAACGTACAACCAGAATGACGTGAAGTCAGGAGGCTGGAGATCCTTATCGGAATGGATGGGGCGCAGCCGCACACAGGGGGCTTTCTACCCCCCTCCCCGGGATCCGCTTTCCCCTCCCTCCGCCTGAGACGTAAAGACGGTCTCGGTGATCAGCATGTCCCATTTTCTCAGGCTGCCAGCTCTTGAATAAACCTACTTTCCTTCCGCCAGCCTGTCGCTCTCTCTTTTTTAATGTATCGATTTTAGAGAAAGAGAGGAAGGAAGAGAGAAACTTCAATTTGTTGTTCCGCCTATTTATGCATTCATTGGTTGCTTACTTATTTATTTTATTTTTTTGTTAAAGATTTTATTTATTTTTAGAGAGAGGGTAAGGGGGAGAAAGAGCGAAACATCAATGTAAGAGAGAAACATTGATCAGTTGCCTCCCATATGTGCCAAGTGGGGACCAAACCCATAACCCAGGCTTGTGTCCAGACAAGGAATCGAACCGGTGACCTTTTGCCTTGTGGGAGGATGCCCAACCAACCAAGAAACACTGGTCAGGACTCACTGGTTGCTTTTCTGTGTGCTCTGACCAGGGATCGAACCTGCAACCCCAGTGTATCAGGACAACGCTCTAACCAGCGGAGCTACCCCTGCCTCTTGATCGTTGGCTTTCACAGGGCAGGCAGCCGGACCCGGACTCGGCATCACCTGGAAAAGCCAGAGGAACCTGGACGGAAAACAGCAACGGTTCTGGTTCCCGTTGCTCTGGAACACTCGCTCGGTGTTTTCTTGATCAGGGCCCTGAGCTCCAGTTCTCAGTCCCTCTGCCGCAAAGTCTTCTAATCCCAGCGCTCGGTGTAAACGTGAAACCGTTTTTGAAGGGATTAAGAAGCCATGTCTGGCTGGTGTGTGGCTCAGTGGATTGAGCGTGGGCCTGTGAACCAAAGGGTTGCTGGTTCGATTCCCAGTCAGGGCACATGCCTGGGTTGCAGGCCAGGTGCCCAGGAGGGGGCGCATGAGAGGCAACCACACATTGATGTTTCTCTCCCACTCTTTCTCCCTCCCTTCCCCTCCCTCTAAAAATAAATAAATAAAATCTCTATGAGATAAAAAAAAAAGTACGGATTGGTAGTTACAAAATAGTCAAGGGGCTGTGAAGCACAGCAGAGGCACCATAGTTGGTAATGTTACGATAACTCCGTACGGGGCCAGGGGCATCGTGGAAACATGGGGGGGGGGGGTCACCCGGGGAAGCATCTGATTGTCTCGGCATTGTGCTGCGCACCTGAAACCAGCACAAATTAACGTCTGAGTTAAATTAGAATTGAGAAATAAAATTTAAATCAAAACAAGATAAAACTGAGACCATTTGGATATGCTGAGCCTAAGACTTACGAGAAAGCCTGGCCTGCCTTTATTTTTAAACACCTTTTTATTGTGGTGAAATGCATCTATCATAATCTGCCACTTGAAACACTTTAAAGTACCAAACTCAGTGGTGTTAAGTTCATTCACATTGTTAGACCATCGTCATCACGATCTGTGTCTGAATTTTCTCATCACCCCAGACAGACACTGCTCCACGAAGCCACAGTTCCCCACGGCCCCTCCCCCACCCCCGCGGCCACTGGTAACTTCCCACCTAGTGTCTGCCCCCTGGATTTGTCCCTTCTGCGTAGTTCGTGGAGCTGGCACCATCTAACAAGTGGCCTCCTGTGTCTGGCCTTTGTCATCAGCATCATGTTTTCGGGCTCATGAACGGTGTAGCCTGGGTGACTCCTTTTTATGACTGAATCACAGTCCCCTGCAGGGAGAGGCCGCACTGTGTTTCCACCCATCTGTGGGTAGAGTAGACACTGGGGTTGTCCCCACCTTTTGGCAACCATGAATGGTGCTGCCACGAACACTGGCGCACATGAGTCGGAGTCCCTGCCTTCCTTTGGGGCTCTGTCTCCCTGGGAAGGGAATTGCTGAGTCTGCGGAAATTCTACTTCTGAGGGACCTGACCCCCCTCTGGAGGGCCTGGGGCCAGGCCTTACCCACGGCTACGGTGTGTCGGGGTGGGGGGGGCAGGTCCCCAGGCAGCGCACGCTCCCAGACTTGAGCTTGGTCTGGCCTCCTTTACCTTGAGAGTCGGGGGCAGATTGGTGGCGGTGACCTCCTTGATCTGATTGGCGCTCAGCACCAACTCTTCCAGCCTCGGGAACTTCAGCAGGTCCTTGTCCACCAGGCTCACCTGGAAAGCGAGGAGAGGGCGCGAAGAGCTGGGCTGCGGGAGGCAGGGAGGCAGCGCGGAGCAGCCCCCCAGCGCCGTGAGGATGGCGACAGCTTGTCCGTGCGCTCCTTGCAGTCCGCTCCCTGCACCCCGACCCCCATCCTCCCCGTGAGCCTCTCCTGCCTCCTGCTGCCAGGACCCGCACGTCTCAGGGGCGGCTCCAACCTCTCACCTCTCCGGCCCTCACCCCTCCCGACTGGGGGTGTCGGACCATTTCCAGCTCGGTGACCTGTGGCCTTGTTGGGCTGGAAGCCCCCAAGGGAAGAAGCCCCATTCTCCGTGACTGTCCCCCCTCCCCCAAGCCATGGTGAACCTGGGGGTCTTTAGGCACCACCATGGGTCACAAACAGCGGGGCCAGACCAGAGCCTGTCCGTGAGTCCTCAGCTCCCCGTGGTGTCGGAGACATTGGGGCCCTCCCTGAGGGCCTCTCTTCTCTAGGGTGGCGACCATGCCAGCCTGCCTAGGACTGAGGGGTTCCAGGGACATGAAAGTTCGGTGTTACCACGGGGCAAGTCCCAGGCAAACTGGTTGCTCCCCCTTCCCATCCCCCAAGCACTGTGTCACCCAGTTTCTCCGGGAAAGGGGACTCAAACTCGGGAAGTCAGAGGTCAAGTTCCCATGCAAGGTTTGGGCTCTGTTATTGATATAAGCAAAGAAGGCTTTTTAGAAACAGCAGTTACTACAGTACTGCGCCACATCCCCCCGGAGCCGGCCCCACAGCCGAAAAGAAGTAAAACCAGCATGAACACCTGCAAGGTCTCTACTTGGACCCAGGAGGGTTGACGGCAGGGCGCCCCCAAACCAGCTCTCTAAGACACACCCTTGACTCCCGCCCAGGGTGCAGGAAGACGCTAGGTAACAAAGAACAGGCGAGAGGCTTGCTCTGCCTGGTAGCCCGGTGGGTGAGACGAATCAGAAGCGGAACGGAGCTATCCCGGGCTCTGCCACTTGGCGCCCAGGTTTTCCCTAACGCTGTCCATCACCTCCAGACACCCCCACACTCACCTGCTTGTCCACCACCCGGAGGGACCTGAAATAGGAGTACAAGAAGGTGTCTTTGAGCATCAGGGGATTCTGGATGGCCAGCTGTCTCAGGAACCGGTCCTCCGCGCTGGAGTCTTCCGGCAGGGCCCAGGGCGACTGGGGACTGCAGACCAGGCCCAGCAGGTCCTGCACCGTCTCCTCCCCGGGGCTCGCGGCCTCCTCCTCTCTGGGGGTCAACTCCCTCCACGTGCGCCACGTTCGAGGAAGAAAGCGTGACTTGTTCTGCAGAGGTGGAGGTGGAGAATTTCTAGGAGCCGAAGGTCTCAGGACTGAACAGCTTGTAAAACAGGACAAACAGGGACGAAGAGCTCAGACGATTAGACAAGTCATGGGCGCTTTTGGCTGATAACTGGCCGTGGATGTCGCGACAGACAAGAGAAACTTAAAAAATAACCAACAGAACCATTCTCGCCTTCAGGAGTTTGCTCTTGAGCTGGGACCCTGGAAGATGCCAGTGGAAGTGATTGAACATTTAAGGGAAGATTTCTGTCCTAGAAGCCAGGAGGCGCAAACGGGGGCCTGTGGGACGTCATTAGTGAAGGAGAGAAGGGGAGGCTAAAAGGTGAATTCAGAGCCTTTCCATGCCAGTGAGTGGAAGGCAGATGAATTTGTCCCAGAGTTTACTGTCTCCCTCTCCTTCCTCCAGGAACGTCGTCTCCAAACCCTGAAGCCCAGCACCATCCCAGGCACGGGATCAGTCACTGCGTGCACTGAACGCCTGCTGAGGAAGGCCGGCTCCCCCTGAGCGCTGAGGAGTGTGTGGGGCCCGCCACCTTCCCACCGCCGCCCTTCCGGCCTCAGGACATTCCTGCACACTTGGGGACCCCCATCTCGCGGCCCTGCTCCTCCTCCCCGCCACGGACACGGCCCTTCTGTCCACGTGGCAGCCGCGTCCCAGCTGCTGGCTTGGCTCTCTCGGTGTCTTTAGGGAAGCGAGAGGCCCTCCTCAGCGGGGCGGCCGTGTTCAAGTACCGCAGGCCCAGGGGAGCCACAACTATGGCCCCGAGCCCACCCCTGGGCAGGTTGCTCCCTAAACCTATCTTTAGGAAGAATCATTACTATAGTACTGGGCAGGAGCCCAGATCCTGGACCCCTCTCGGGCGTCCCCAGACCCACCCCCTCTGCCCTGCCTGGCCCGGCTCTCAGTCCCTAAGCCCTGGCTGGCCCGCCCCCAGCGACCCCCAGGTCCCTCCCACCGTCGCCCGCACCCAGCTGCCCGCGCCACACGGAAACTCGTGCAGACACAACCGCCGCAGGTGCTCCTGGACCGCGGCGCTCACAGTCCCGACGGGCGCCTCCGTGGTCCGGACGGGCGTCTTCGTGGACCCGCTCGGCGCCTCCTTGGTCCCGCCAGGCACCTCCATGGCCCCGCCAGGCACCTCCATGGCCCCGCGGGGTCGCGGCTGGACGTTGCTAGGCAACCGCCGGGACGCGCGCCTGCTCTAGGTGGTGCAGCTCTCCGGGATTCCACGACTTCCGGGTGGAGCCAACTCTTCCCGCCGGAAACCCGAGACCCCGACTCAGCCCCAGGAGAGCGGGGTTTTCTCCTCCGGCCTCGTCTTGGCCGCAGCTGGAAAACCGGATGAGACTCCACGGGCCACCGTGGCTGGGGTGTAACGGCTGCGGCTCCCAGCGGGTGCCCAGCGCTTCCCGCACGCCGTGTGGTCTCTCCCCCCAAGAGAAGGGCTAAGCATGATCCCCATTTGACTCATCGGGAAAGGAGAAAGGAGCCCAAGGGCAATCTCAAGATTCTAATCGGTGGATTCCAAGACCCACCGGCCCACCCTCTGACCCACCGGCTCAGCACAGAGGCCCCATTTCAGAGGATCCAGTCTCACCGCTCCTTCCTCTGAGAATCTAGCCCGTGGCCCCGCCCACAGTAGGGGCTCCTGGACACTGGTTTGTGAAATCAGTGGGGTAGGATGATTCTGGATCCTATAATTTGGACAAATGCAGCACCAGCACTGAGATATAATTTGCCTGCCCTAAAGTGCATGGGTTTAAGGTAGGCAGAGCTGTGAGTTTCAGTACGGTCACAGGGCAGCTGGATTCCGAGCGCACCTCTGGCTCTAATCTGGTTTTCAGCAATCAACCTCCCTCCCCCATCCACCCAGCCCCTGGCAACCACTCGGGTGCTTTCTGTCCCGATTGATCTTTCTTCTTCTGAATTCTTCGCATCAGTGGAATCACACGATATTCGTCCCGCTGTATCTGGTTTCCCAGGGTCAGCACTTCATTCCTTTTTCAGGAGGAATGATAGCCCACTGCACGCACAGAACACATCTTGCTTATTCATTTCATCCATTGATAGAGATTTGGGCTGTCTTCCCTCTCCAGCTCCGATGAATAATGCTGCTGTGGACGTTCGTGTTCAGGTGTTCGCGTGAACATAGGTCTCCGTCTCTCTCGAAATGAGTTTCTCCCGGAATGCAGCGGATGAGTGATAGGGTGTCGGGGCCTAAAGACGGCGGATGCAATCTACCAAGAAGATCGCACCAGGAGAGCTTGGCTGATGCAACCCAAACAGGATATTGCAGCCAAGCCAGGTGGCCCCACCCTTGGGGGCATCCCTGGATCACGAGTACTAACTACCAATCAAGATGCTGATCATGCGCCCACCTACCAACCGTCCCTAGCAGCATCCAGTGAGCATGCACAGGACAACCTATTAGAACCACTTCCCTTTTTCCCGGCCCCAATATAACAGCCCCGCTCAAAATAAAATTTGCAGCTTGATCAGAATCCTTTGTCTTGCTGCCATTCTTCACGCCACTTGTTCCCATCCCTATTCATCCGTTTCAGGTAGACTCGGGACCCCAGTTGACTGTTCCGCGGGACGGAACAATAGGATGACTCTGTGCTTAACGTTTGGGGAGCCGCCAGTCTGTTTCACACAGAGGATGCGCCTTTCACAGCCTCACCAGCCATATGGGGGGCGGGGGTCCAACTTCTTCATATCCTCACTAACTTCTATTATTTCACCTTTAAATTAAAAAAAAAATTACACCCATCTCAGTAGGTGTGGAGTGGTAAGTGGTAACTCCGAGTGGTTTTATTTGCATTTCCCTAATTCCTGACTGATGATGTTGGGCATCTTTTCATGGGTTTGTGGGCCCTTTGTCAATCTTCTTTGGAGAAATGTCCTTTCAAATCTTTTGGTTATTTTCCCACTGGGTTAATTTTCTTTGAGTTGTAGGAGTTTTTAAAGTATATTCTGGGCCCTGGCTGGTGTAGCTCAGTGGATTGAGCGCGGGCCTGCAAACCACATGATCGAGGTTTGATTCCCAGTCAGGGCACATGCCTGGGTTGCAGGCCAGTTCCCAGCAGGGGATGCATGAGAGGCAACCATACATTGATTTTTCTCTCCCTCTCTCCTTCCTTTCCTCTCTAAGGCTAAATCAATAAAATCTTTAAAAAATTATTTAAAAAAAATAAAATAGATTGTGGATACTAGCCCCTTGTATTATACGTGACTTGCAAATATTTTCTCCCCTGCTGTGGGTTGCTCCTGTCACTTTTTGATGGTGTCCTTTGACAAGCGGAAGTTTGTATTTTGACGAAGTGTCATTGCCCTCTTCTTTCTCAGGTAGCTTGTGTCTTTGGTGTCATTTTTAAGAAACCATTGCCAACCCCTAAAATTGAGTTTTTTCTGCTCACAGGTCCTTCATCAGACTTGTGATTGGTAAATATTTCCTCCTGGTTGAGGCCTGTCTTTTCATTTTCTTAACAGTGTCTTTCGCTGAGCAGACACGTGGTTGAGGAATTCCAACCCACTGACTGTGCTCCTCCCAAAGCCCCCACTGTGGCGGGTTTCTTATCACCCTCTATCAGGGAAACACCTTTACTACTATTAGAAGAATTCTCCAAAACTACAAAATAAGGAAAAAAATGGAATCATATCCTTTCTTTTTTCTTTTTTTAATTATGTTTTCTTGATTATGCTATTATAGTTGCCCTGATATCTCCCTTTTGCCCCATCTACCCAACACCTCCTACTCCCTCGGGCCACCCCTCCCCCCACTGTTGTTCATGTCCGTGGATCATGCGTGTAAGTTCTTGGCTACTCCATTTCCCGTGCTGTACTTTACATCCCCATGGCTGTTCTTTAACTACCTATTTGTACTTCTTAATCCCCTCACCTCCTCACCCATTCCCCCACACCCTACTCCCATCTGGCAACCATCAAAACGCTCTCTGTATCCATGAGTCTGTCTCTGTTCTTCCTGTTTGCTTAGCTTGTTTTTAAAATTCAATTGTTGATAGATATGTGGTTTTAGCCATTTTATTGTTCATAGTTTTGATCTTCTTCTTGAATAAGTCTTTTTAACATTTCATATAATAATGGTTTGGTGATGCTGAACTCCTTTCGTTTTTTCTTCTCTGGGAAGCTCTTTACCTGCCCTTCAATTCTAAATGGTGTATTTGCTGCGTAGAGCAATCTTGGCTGTGGGTCTCTGCTTTTCACAATGTTGGATACTTCTTGTCAAACTTGCAAAGTTTCTTTCAAAGAATCAGCTAACAGTGTTATGGGAACTTCCCTGTTAATTACTAAATTAACCTCTTTTCTTCTGCCGCTTTTTTTTCTTAGTTTTCTTTTTTTTTTAGATTTATTTATTTATCTTTAGATGGGAAGGGAAGGAGAGAAGGAGAGAAATATCAATATATCAATATATGGTTGCCTCTCATGAGTCCCCCGCTGGGAACTGGCCTGCAACCCAGGCATGTGCCCTGACTGGGAATTGAACTGCGATTGTGTGGTTCGCAGGCCCGCGCTCAATCCACTGAGCTACACCAGCCAGGGCATTCTCTCGCCACTTTGAAGATTCTCTCTCTACCTTTAGTCTTTGGCATTTTAATTATGATGAGTGGGCCTCTTTGCATCCATCTTATTTGGGACTCACTGTGCTTCCTGGACTTGCATGTCTATTTCCTTCACCAAAATAGGGAAGTTTTTTTCACTATTTTTTCAAATAGATTTCCGATTTCTCGCTCTCTCTTTTCTCCTTTTGACACCCCTGTGATGCAAATGTTGGACTTGTTGAAGTTTTCCCAGAGGCTGTTTGAACTATCCTCATTTTTTCCTCTTTGCTCTGTGTGGTTGTTTTTTGGGTCCTTATTTTCCAAATCATTGACTTGATTCTCAGCTTCATCCACTCTACTGTTGTTTCCCTGTAAATTGTTCTTTGTTTTTATTAGTGTAATCTTCTTTTCTGCCTGGATCTTTTTTTTTTTTATGTTGCTGAGGTCCTCACTACTTCCTTGAGCATCCTTAAGACCAGCATTTTGAACTCTGCATCTGATAGATGGCTTATCTACACTTTGTTTAGCTGTTTTTCTAGAGTTTTGAGCTTTTCTTTCATTTGGGCTGTGCTTCTTTGCCTCCTTGTGTTGGCAGCCTCCTTGTGTTTGTTTCTGTGTCTTAGGTAGAGCTGCTTTGACTCCGTGTCTTGGTAGTGTGACCTAATGTAGTGGGTGTCCTGTAGGGTCCAGTGGCACAGCCCCCCCCATCACCTAAGATGGGTACTTGAGGTGCGCCCTTCATGTGAGCTGAGTACACCCTCCTCTTGAAGTTGAAACTTGGTTGATGTTGGCAGATCAATGGGAGGGATTTACCCAGGCCATTCAGCTGCAAGGACTGGCTGTGACCACTGACCACCAACCTCTGCCTTGCGTGGAGGATCAGCTGTGCAGGGGCAGGTGGTGGTGCTCCGACGTGGTCTGTAGCTGTCCACTGGGTACGTGGGGTTTCCCGGGTGGTATGGGCCAAGGTCAGCCCCCACCTGTGTTCTGCCCGGGGCCACCCTGCCTGAGCTGTAAAGCAATCTGAGATGGCTGCTACTTATGCGGAGCTTGGAGATTCCCAGGCTAAGCCAAGCTGTGAATTTAGGCTGGCTGCTGCCAGTGCAGGACCTGGGGCTCACTGAGGCCTCACTGTTTGGGAGAATTTAGGAAATTGTGCAGCAGGAGCCGAGACCAGCCACGCACTTGGAAAAGCAGCTTGGGTGGGCCTGGGTGGGGCGGAGCCTCTGGGCATCTCCAAGGCGGGTCAAACAGTGTTAGCAGCTTGGTGGAGTCTCAGTTATGGCACCAGCTTGCCGGCTCTGTGGGGGGAAGGTTTAGCAAAGGGGCAATGGCCTCTGCTTGCCCTGATGCCAGACACTTCAGTTCCTCCCTGTGTGCCACTGGCGGTGCCTTTCAAGCTGCTACCCCAGCGCTGGAGCTCAGAGGGAGTGAGTCTGAGAAGGTGCGTCTGTGTGTGGATTGGTTAAGAGAAACTGCTTGGGGCTCCAGAAGTTTCTTCCACTGACTCAATCCCTGCTGATTTTTGCAGCCAAAAGTTGTGGGGACTTACCTTCCTGGCACTGGAACCCTGGGCTGAGGGGCCTGGTGTGGAACTGGGACTCCTCGGTCCCAAGATATCCCTCCTGAATTTTTATCCACCACACGTAGATGTGCGACCAGCCCGTTCTGTGTCTGCACCCTTCCTACCAGTCTGGATGGATGTGATTTCTTTAATTCCCTAGTTGTCAGACTTCCATTCAACTCGATTTCTGATGGTTCTGAGTGGTGGCTGTTCTGTATTTTAGCTGTAATTTTTCTGCGGTTGTGTGAAGAGGAGAGCCGTGTCTGCCCACGCTGCCATGTTGACCAGAAGTCTTCACGCGGCCTTTCAAAGAATAAAATAAACATCCAAGAGACTGTTGAGATATAAACCAATCAGAGAGATGAATCAAGATTAACTCCCAGGGTTTTGAGGAAGCAGCTGAGTGGTTTCATTTTTTTCTCACTTCTCAAACCACAGCCATGTGGCTCGCACCCCCAACAGCTTGTTCAAACTCCCCCACAAAGTTCCCGGTGACCTCACACCTCCTGACACAGGCCCTCTCTTCAGCCTTCATCTTAACTGGCCTTTCCATAGCTGACGACGGGGCCGACCATCTCCTCCTCCTCCCGGAAAACTGCTTCTCACGTCCTTCCGTGACTTCGCGTTGCTGGGCATCTCCCCCCACTCTGGAGGGCGCCTTCTCGGCGATCCGGGCGGAGGCCCCGGAAGAAGATGATTCTCCACGTGGATGGCTGGTCCCTGTTCTGCGAACGGAGGCGTGCCCCCGAGCTCCTCATGGGACTCAGACGCCTCCCATTGCCCATCTCTCACAGACGACTGTTCTATCAACAGCGGCATGCAGGTGGCACCCAAATTTACACCTCGCGTTCCCAGCTTCAAGCCCCACGCCCAAATGCTCAGCGTCCTGCTGGACGCCTTCACCTGAGAGATCCACGACGTGTCTTTCTCACCATGTCAGCAACTGGACTGCCCAGCAGCAACCTCGTCCGAGCCATCGGCTCCTGTCTTTAGCAACCCCGTCCATCCAGTTGCCAAGACCAGACGTCTACGAGTTATCCTCAACCCTGCCTTTCCCACGTGCCCCATGTCCAGTCAATCACCCTCGCTCGTGACGGTCACCATCTGCAGATTGCTCCTGTCCGTCCACACGACTTCATCTCCACTCTCACCTTTGCCAGGTTCAGACCATCCGCTTTAGACATGACAAGTGCGAGGTACAGGCGGGACATTCAGGTGGAGATGCCCATTAGGCAGTGGGACATTCACACCCGGACCCTGAAGGAGAGAGAGGCTGAAGGGTGTGCCGCACAGGTCACGGGTGGAGCCTCCGGGGGCATGTCCACGGGGGCGGGGGGGCAAGCAGGGAGGTGATTCAGTCGCAGAAGGCACTGGCGCTGTCGGAGGGGCCAAAATGATCGCGATGCTGTTGTCAGGGAGGGGAGGGAGGGGGAGAGGTTTTCCAGAAGATGGAAGTGGCTGGCCTTCCTGCCCCTCTAGCAGCTGTGACCAGCTCCCTGCCCTTGGTCACGGGGAGCTCGTTTTTTGCCTGCGGGTCCCCTCTGCTACCTTCTTCGGTCTTCCCAGCACAGGTCTTCATCACCTCTCAGGGTTCAGCTTGAATGCCTTCTCGCAGAGACTTCTCCTGGTCACCTGACTTAAAGCATCTCACCTGTCCCTGTCTGTCCATCACCTTGTTTACAAGACTTGTGTGTTCTCACTGCCTGACACTTCCTTGGTCATCAGTGTGCCCCTTGCCCACTAGAATGTCCGGTCCACGGGGACGGGGGCCCTGCGGAGCTTCTTCGCCACCATCCCCGAGACCCCAGCAGAGACCTGGTCAAATTTGGTGTTCAAAATACACCTAAGTGATTTCAACAAATGACTCCCGAGCACAGATTCCATGTCCAGGCCCCTGGAAAGACCCAGTTGAGAGGCCAACGTTGCTCAAGGCCGAGCAGAGGCGAGGTGAGGCCTCTGACCACCACGCTCACAGGGGCTCTTGGGGCCGGGCTGCCCCGCACGCCAGCACAGGCGCACTTCGGAAAGTCACAAAAATAACGCATTTGGCAAATACGCTCCCTTTCTGCCGCCTACTCGCCCCCAGCCCTGCCCGCCGCCAGAAATTCCCTGTGGGCTCTGTGTAGCGTCCCGTATCATCGGTTTCTTGGTGGCTGTGCCTGTAACCCACTGCTTCAAGATTTCTTCTAGCCTAATCAGCAAGCTTTCCAAGAACAAATGGCAAAAGTGCGTGCGTCTTCCTGTGCGCCCGTGCTGAGTCAGGCGCCCGCCCCGAGCCTCACCTAACCTCGCATTTCCTTCCACTCACACTTCCTTGCCTTCGCTCACCCTCGGGTGGCAAGATTTTGAGTATTTCTGGAGAAAAGCTGAGCGATAATCTTGCCAGGGGCGGGACATTGGTCGTCCTATCTCATGGTGGCCCTTTATATATCGCAGGGAGACCATGGCCAACACATTGGCTCGAGAAGCTGTGCCGGAGGCAGAACCCGCTCCCTGCCGCCATGGTCTCCCCCACAGGTACCCCAGGATGGAGGGGAAGACTCCGGAGGGGCTCAGCCCCCCGGGGCCGCTCGGCTGAAGCTTGGGGGTTGGAGCTGGAGGGGGTGCTGGGGGTGCCTGGCCCGGGGGACCTTCCCACAGCCTGCTCTCTCCCCAGGTCCCACCGGGCTCGGCCTGTTCCTGCTCTGCTGCGCGGGAGCCTGGCTGGCCGTCCACACGGCTCCCACCAGGAATTCCCTCTGCCAAGAAATAGTCTCAGAATTAAAGGGCTTATCTGAGGAACTTCTGAAAGTCCAGGTAAGAGCTCTATGAGTTTTGTTTCTCTAAAATGCCTTTCATTGCCCCTGAAGAAGGGGCCCTTCTCAGACCCGAAGCCGGGGTTGTGGACCCGCCAGGAAGGGGTGGGGACTAGCAGACAGGCCACGGTGGAAGTTTCAGGCAGGCAGGGGTCCGAGACAGATAGGAGCCCCGGTAGCTGATAACACAATCACTTCTCACGTCCTAGAGGACTTGGGTCTGCAGCTCATTGGCCCCTAGCGTGCTCGGCCCACCGCACCGCTGCGTGAGTCCCCCGTGTGGGGCACATCCCTGGGGTGTGGCCCATCTTGCCCACGGGCTCGGGAGCCCGCTGAGGAGAGTGACCGCCAACCTAAGCTGTTAGCCACGTCCCCGCGCCTGCAGGACGATAGGGTCCTCACTTGGGTCACAGAGGGCACCAGCTAACCAACTAGGTGCCTGCTTGTTCGCTCCTTCCTCAATGAATCGGGACCCAGTCTGCCAGCCCCTTCAGGAGGGACAGATGGGGCTGAGCACGTGACAATTGTCCCTCGTTTTCTCAAGGTTGGGATTCAGGGAGAACCTCTTAGGCAGCTTTGATGGAACAGACAGAAACCAAAACAGGGAAGCAATTTCGGACCTGTGCCTTGCCCTTTCCTCCTTCCACGCTGGCGCCGAAACCTCGGCCTTGGTTTTTCTATAGACGCAGAGGGGTAGGCTCTTAACAGCCGAGGTGACCAGGCATTTCAGCTTGACGGGTGCTCTGAGCTCTTCAAGTTGACCCCGAAAGCTCTGAGTCAGTCCTTAGGAGGAGGGACGGGACAGAGTGTGGGCTGGTGCCTGGGTGTGTTTGGAAACTCTCTCCCTGGCATCTGGGAGCCCTGTGCAGAGGGGCCCAAACCCCGCTCTGTGAGGGGGAGAGGAGGCGCAGGCCCCCTGACTGCTGCCTGGCACGGGCGGGACTCCGGGTCTCCCCCTTGACCTTGGGCCAGTTCCGAAAACCAACCGAGCTTTCATTTCATCTGGGATGGTGGAGACTAGAGCCCCCGCCCCCCCCCTGGGGGGGCTGTGGCGCAGGGGAGGTTGAGATGGGGCTGCAGGGGCCTGGGTCGGGGGACTCGGTGCAGAGGGCCTCGCCCACCCCACACCCAGAGGGAGCATCAGAAGTTACTTGCTGGGATTAACGCTCACCGTCTCTCCCCCGGTTGCGCCCCAGGAGGACGAGGTGGGACTCCCCGCCTCCTACCAGCTGCCGCCTCTCACCCCCTGCTGCCAGCCGAGCTTCGAGGTGGGACTCCCTGCCTCCTACCAGCTGCCGCCTCTCACCCCCTGCTGCCAGCTGAGCTGCGTCAACAGCTCCGCCATCCTGCCTTACGTCAAGGCCATCAGACCATTTGTCCACGGCTCCACTGTCATCGAGGACGCCATACAGCAGCTGGTCAAAATCAAAGTCCTATGTAAACAAAGCCCCGAGGTTCCGGTGCCTGCAGTGCCTTCCAACAGCTTTGAGCGCAAACGGTTCGTCTCGGCTGTTCTACGAGAGCTTTCCTTGTGCTTGGAGTTGTTGTGATCACCGCGCCCGGCCCTCAGAGGCCCCCCCGGGGAGCCTGCGCCTCCTGACGCGGTGAACCTGCGTGAAGCCCTAAAAAAACCGACGAGTGGCCGCCGAGCGTGGCCACTCCACTGCGAATTATGAAATTATTCCAATGAATGAGCTCAGGGAAGCCCCACGGACCGGCCCCGGGAGAGCCGAGATATGAATGTGTGAGTGAACTTGGAACAGATTTCAAGCTGTGTCATTGTTGTGAGTCTTGGTATTTATGAGGGGTCTGCTTCTGCAGACCTCAGTCTTATTTATTAATTATCCCCTAACACCCTTGTGGGGGTGGGAACTGTGTTAACTTATTGGTATTTATTGTACTGGGAGTTGTTAATGCTCCTCAAAGGAGCCCGGAGAACCTATTTAATAAATTATTTTGAATTTTTCTCATTTGATTTGGGTGTTGTGATGGGCAGCTAAGATTAGTGATGGGAGTCTGGGCTGGGGGTGTGCGGCCGAGGGAGCAGGGGACACGCAGTGGAAACAGACACTGTGTCTACTGTCATCTGTCCCCACCGGACGGGCTCGGCAGCACATGGCGGCGATTCTGGCAGTGACGACCGTTTTCCAGGCATTTCCCTCATGCCCGGCCGTGGAAGTACCACCGCTGTCCTCTTCCTGTCAGTGGAGAAACTGAAGCCAAAGCCATGCGGTCACTGCCTCAGGGCCACAAACTGTTAGGGGGTGGGACCCAGAATCCAGCTGTCTTTTCAGCACTCTGTCCCCCGCATCCCTCCCCCGGCAGCAACCGGCCTTAGGGGCATTCGCCCCGTGGTCGGCACAGGGCAGGCAGGGCCCTTCCTGGTCCGGCTCCCATGGGGGCCAGCGCCTGCAGCTCACCCCCCTTGGTGTCCCGGGGGCCAAGCTCCCCCCACTTGGGTGTTTGCTGAGCCCGGGGCCATTCATGGGGTCTTAGAAGTCATCTGGATCGCGGGTCTCCAAGCGGGGTCCCTGCTCTCCGGGTCAGTGGGGGCAGTGATCCTGGCAACGGGTTAGAACTACGAGTCCGTGGGCCCCGCCCCAGACCGAGTGCGTCAGGCCGTTCCGGGGTGCAGCCTGCGGTCTGTTCTTGAGTCAAACTTCCAGGCGATTCCCACACACGCTTAAGCCCAGTGGATCACTGGCCTTGAGCTGTCCGGAACTTTCTTCTTCACCTCACTTTGGGGGAAACTGAGGCCCAAAGCAACAGATCGGCTCCTCCGAGCTCTTGTACGAGAGGAAGGAGGTTAGGACTCAGAGATGGGAGGTTCAGCCTCAGAATTCTTCTCGGTTTCACTGTCATGGGGATTTCTGCCCCAAGTCCCACACCAGGATTTGACGTCCCCAAACATCGCAATCTCCACTGTCCATTGTTTACAGACAGTGCTTTGGTCAAGGTGTCCACAAACACCCCCTCTGGTGGACAGTTGTCCTCTCTTTGGCCAATATTAGAACACTTTTCCTATTACTAGAAAATTATTCAGAATTGGGAAATTAGGTAACAGGATACCATTTCGCCTTCCAAAGAATAAAATAAATACCCACTAGTCTGTAGTAACATAAACAAATAAGTGCAGGAGAGGGAACGAGGACTCCTTGAAGAATTCTAATTCACCCACGGAGGAGGAAGAGGAGGAGGAAGGCAGAATCGCCACCAGACCTGAGGGACGACCCAGCCAGGGTGTGACAGGGAGGGCCCCTCCCTCCCCTCTGTGGGACTCTCCCCCAAACCTACAAGCCTGGGCGCTCCTGGAAACTTCAGACGGGACCAGGTTGGGGACGTTCTACCAAATCCCTGACTGGTGCTCTCCCACAGGACGACCAGGGGAGGGCGGAGGGACTGGGGACCGGGGTCAGCGTGCAGTCTTGGAGGGGCCCCTAAAAAGGACATTTGCGGGAGAACTGGTGGAGATCCACAGGTAGACCGGCCTGGTGCCCATTTCTCAGTTTTGATCAGTGCACCAGGGTTGTGCAAGACGTCCGTCTCCACAACCTGGAGGGTGTGAGACGCCTGGAGGGTGTGTGAGGACTCTGCCCTCTGTGGCGTGCATGTCTCTATGTGAAAATATATTTTAAAATAAAACATTGAACAGTTCCGTCCCTGAGACACAGCAGCCACACGGGGCCAGCGAGCTGCTTAGGAGCTCTAAGGAGCACCCCAGAGGGAGCTCTGTCAGCCGGCACCCGTCTCGGAATGGGACTCGGGCTTGATGTTTTATTTTATTTTTATGGGTTGATTTTAGAGAGAGGAAGGACAGAGAGAAACACTGGCATGCACTCCTTGTCTCTGACCTGACTGGGGATGGAACCCGCAACCTGGACCCACGGGCACGATGCTCCAGCCAAATGAGCTGCCCAGCCAGGGCCTTGGCACAGCTTGTCACCCATTAGGTGCCGCAGTCTGTGGATTGTGGGAAATTAATAAGGTGCAAAATGACTTCTACCCCGTTGAGAAGATAACCCCACAGGTGACACTTTCATTGACTGCAGGACACGAGCCAGCTGAGCAGCTACCTGAACCTGTTTTCCCAGCATGCATTTCTTCAGGTGATGGAGAGCCGGAGAGGGAGACATGTCTGTCATGTTGTGCTCTGAAAAAGTCACGCTGTGCTGATTAGCCCCTCCCTTGATGAGGTCAACGAGGCCTTTGTGTTTGTATGAGAATGACAGGCGAACAGTCTGGGGCTCAGGTTCGGTACGAAGCAGAGCGCGCCTCCAGCTGGGAGCCTGCCTTGCAGGCGGGATGCAGGCCCGGGCAGGAAGACGCGCCTCCACTCGGAGCATTTCCAACACCACACGAGGTGGCTCCCCGGCACGCGGTCCTCCAGGTCTCTGGGGACGCAGCCCGGGTGCCCCACAAGTCCACCAGGCCTGGCACCGGCTGCCCGGAGCTGGTGCAGACCCCACGGGAGGGACTGGGGCTCAGTGCCACCGGACTGCCCCTCCAACTTCAGACGCTGGTCACAGGTCCCCAAGTCACCCACACTTGCAAGAGCATTCACAGAAGTCAGGGACCCGTTTCCTCACATTCCTGGTTTATCACGAAGGACGTGAGACGGATACAGAGAGACGCACAGCGGACACACAGCCGGATGAAGCCGCACCCAGGGCGAGGTCGGGAAGGTCCCCACAGCGGGAGCCCTGCCCCCCCCCAAGCAGCGGGGCCGTGCCCCGCCCCTGGCACCTGGACGCCTTCACCAGCCCAGAAGCTCTTCGAGCCCCGTAATTCAGAGCCTTGGGTGGTGGCGGGATCATCACTCAGGTGCGGTCGGTCATTAACTCAACCTCCACTCCCTCCTCATAGGAGAGGTGTTCTTTCTTCCCCCTTTTAAAAGATTTTTAAAGACAGAGGAAGGGAGGGAGAAGGAAAGTGGGCGAAATAGCGATGTGAGAAACACACAACAATTGGCCGCCTCACGCACGCACCCCAACTGGGGTGCAGCACGGCTTGACCTGGGATCGAACCGGCAACCTTTTGCTTTGCAGGATAATGCCCGACCCACTGAGCCACGCAAGGCAGGCTGAAAGTGCCAAGCTTCTGATTGGGCTTGGTCTTGCTGGTGACCAGCCTCCACCCTGAAGACAGCTGGGCAGTCCGCTGAGAGTCACTTCGTGAGGACCAAAGACACCCCCGTCACCCTGGAAATCGTCCGAGGCTTTCAGCAGCTCCACGTGAGGAGCCAGGGGCAGAGAGGGAACATCTGTTTCCTGTGTCACAGCACGTAACCATGGCAACACCACCATGGCGCAGGGGCTGGTGACGTGGACAGCGGGGACGGATGGAGGCCAGTTCCTGGCCATAGAGGCAGCTGGCAGCAGGGACTGGGCTCTGGGTGGCTGCCAAGCCCCCGCCCCCGCCGGAGACCGCCACCCCCCCCCCCGCCCCCTGTCATGAGCCCTTGCAGCAGCCAGAGCGCCCAGGGCACGCAGCCAACGGTGGCCCAGGCCCTCCTGCCGAGCGGGCGGCAGCGTCCTGAAAAGTCCACAGATGACTCAGCGCCTGGCTTTGGGGACGCAGCTCCACGGTTCTGACTAAAACCACCTCTGAGCACCCTGCCGGGGGAGGAAACCTTCTGAAGTGCTTGATTTCTTGTCTCGTGTTCCCAGCAAATCTACCTACAGCTTCTCCGACGAAGAGGCTTATCTGTTAACCAGGCCCCTTCCTTTGGGGACAGACCTGCGTCCCAAGCCCTCATCGGTGGGGGTGGGGGTGGGGGGCTGCAGGGCCCGCCTCGGGGGCCTGTGCCCCGGCGGTCACCCAGGGCCCCACTTTCAGAAGGGCCCCAGGCAGGCTCTCACGCTCTGTTGTCACTGTCCTGAAAGTTAACAGTTCTTGAAGAAGCAGCCCTACCCCTCTGTGCGCACTGGGCCCTGGGACGTATTGTCGCCGGTCCTGCTGGGATGTCTGGGCGAAGGGCAGACTCCCGGCTTTACACCAAGATGTGGACACAGCAGGTCCAGGCGGGCCTTGCAGTCTGCACTTGTAACAGCTTTAGTGACATAAATCTACATGCCTCAAAGTCCCCCCGCTTCCAGGGTTCAATTCGATGTCCTTTTTCGTATTGACACAGCTGTGCCGCCGTTGCCACGAACTCCCGAGCATTTCCATCTCCCCCAGAAGAAACCCGGACCCACCAGCAGTCACCCCCGACGCCCCTCCCCTTCGTCTCTGACCCCCACCGACCTGCTGCCTGTCTGTGTGGATCTACCTGTTCCGGACGTTTCCTACTTTAAAAGAAACCACACGCTGGGTAGCCTTTTTGTCGGGCTCCCGCCGGGCATCGTATTCTCAAAGACCATCCGCGAGGAGGGCCGGAAGCACACCTTTAAATCAAGACCGCTATTATGGGAGAGGAAAAAAACACAATTCGTCCTCACCTTTCCTGAAGGCGGCAATGCAGGGGCAGAGACGCCCAGACCTGATCACGGCGACAAATCCCAAGTTGCCTGGAGCTAGGCTGACAAGGACTCTTTCGGTGATAACCTGACAAAACTAAGAAAGAGGCAAAAAGCTAAAAGCACCTGTTGGCATTTTGTGATACACTTAGCATCTCCCCCCCGCCCCCGAGCAATGTCCACGGCGTATCATGTGATCAAAACACTTCATCATAATGACTTTTAAAATTCAAGTGCCATGTACTCGGGAGAGTGAAGGAAAACTAGTAAACCAATAAGCAAGGGCCACAGAGAAGCAAAAACTAATACAGGACATGATTTACTTACGTGATCGAGTAACAGCTGAAATTTGCCCAGTTTATAAAGGAAGAACAGGGAATACAAAGCTGTGAGAATTTTTTTTTTAAGAGAAGAGAAGGGCGGGAGAAAGAGAGGGAGAGAAACATCAATGTGTGGTTGCCTCTCTCACGCCCCCTACTGGGGATCTGGCCTGCAACCCAGGCATGTGGCCTGACTGGGAATTGAACCTGTGATCCTTTGGTCACAGCACTCAATCTACTGAGACACTAGCCAGGGTTAGACAAAATTTTAAGATTTTATTTATTTATCTTTAGAGGGGAAGGGAAGGAGAGAAGGAGAGAAACATCAATGTATGTTTGCCTCTCGTGCGTCCCCCACTGGGAACTGGCCTGCAACAGATGTATGGGCCCTGACTGGGAATTGAACCGTGGTTGTTTGGTTTGCAGGCCTGTACTCAATCCACTGAGCTACACCAGCCAGGGCCCTAGGGCCCTAGACAAACATTTGTTTTTGTTTGTTGTTGTTGTTGTTTTAAAGGTTTTATTTATTTATCTTTAGAGAGGAAGGGAAGGAGAGAAGGAGAGAAATATCAATGTATGGTTGCCTCTCGTGAGTCCCCTGCTGGGAACTGGCCTGCAACCCAGGCATGTGCCCTGACTGGGAATCGAACCGCGATTGTGTGGTTCGCAGACCCGCACTCAATCCACCAGTGCTACACCAGCACTGAGCTGAGCTACACCAGCCAGGGCTAGACAAACATTGTTTAAGCAATGTTATTTTTCTAGTCTGGAGAATTAAGACGGTAGAGGAAAAGTAAAAAAGAAATGGAAGAGAATCAGATAATGAGAGAGAGAAGAGAGGAATGGAAGGAGGAGGAGGGAGACAGAAGTTGTAATATAAAATAAGAGATATCAAGTAGCCGCCGAACGTGAACCTCTGCTCAGCGTCACTTGGAACCAAAACAGGCGACTAAGCAGAGGGTCCTGTTTTCTGGCCGACAGATCACAGTGGTTTTACGAGCGGTGAGTCGGGAACAACGAGGCTGTCGGAGGAAGGCCGTTCGCCCACTCCTAGAAGTCCCTCACTGGGTAAGGCCCTCCTGGGATCCTCCAGGAATGTGGTTTCCTACGGGGCCCCCTTGGACGGGACCCACACAGTTTGTGTTCGAAACAGCTTCAGCTGCAACACCCTAAACGAGCAAGGAAACAAGAGCAGGACGGACCTAGGTCAGCTTGCGTCTCCACCCCCGGGTGGAGGTCCCCTGGGAAGGTTTTGTCAGCGCTAAGCCTGCTCCAGGAGGTGGGGAGGGTGTGAGAAGAGGGAGGGGCCACAGTGCTGGCCCATCCTGGAGGGTCTGCTCCGAGGGGAAGGGCACAGGGAAGGAAGGAGGGCTGGCGGTACCACCCGGTACCAAAGTGCTTTTTCCAGAGAGGCCGTCAAAGCTGTCAGGGGCCCTCAAAGTCACCCGTCAGAGGAACGAGCTGGCCTCAGCGCCCCCCCTCCCCCGCCACACACACACACACACACACACACACACACACACACACACACACACGGTCACTGGCTGGGAGCGGCCCGGGTGGTGGATGGGCTGGCAGGTTTCGGGCACAGTAGTGTCCCGATTGGGACTCGAACCAGCGACCTTTCGGTTTGCAGGCCGGCACTCAACCCACTGAGCCGCAGCAGTCAGGGCAGGAAGGCAGACTTTTGCAGAAGGGGTGGGTGTTAGGGAAGGCAACGCCCTTTCCCGACCGGTTCAGACCAGAGCTTGTGGGGCTCTGTCGGGACACAACTCAGTGCTGACGGGGACCAGCTGGGGCTCGTGGCCACAGCCTGAGGCACTTCGGAGAAAGGAGTCACAGTGTGGGAGCTGACGAATGGGAAGGGGGCAGCGGGTCCCAACGACTCCAGGGTCTTAAGAAGGGGGGTGGTCTTGGCAGAAACTTGGAGAAGGTGCGATTTGTTGGGAGTGGGGCGAGGGTAGGGCAGAGAGGCAGCCGCTCGCCCAAGGCATCAGGAGCCCGAAGGCGAGGAGGTTGGATTTGGGTCTCAATGCAATGGGAAGTCACTGGAAGTTTCTGCCGGGGAAGGGCACCCTATGTCCCAAAGGTCTTTTTTTTTTTAAGATTTTATTTATTTATATATCTTTAGATGGGAAGGAGAGAGGGAGAGAAACATCACTGTATGGTTGCCTTTTTGTGCGTCCCCTGCTGGTAGTTAGCCTGCAAGGAACCGGCCTGCAACCCAGGCATGTGCCCTGGCTGGGAATCGAACCGCGATCGTCTGGTTCGCAGGCCCGCGCTCAATCCACTGAGCTACGCCAGCCAGGGCCCCCAAAGGTCTTTTTTTAAAAGCCGCTGACTCAGGCTCCCTGGAGATGATGGACACAGCCCCCCCAGGCCAGGCGGTGGCATGGTGTGGGTCACTGCGGTGGCAGTGGCCTGGGGCCAGCGGCTGGGCAGTGGGCAGGTGGTGGACGTGGAGGCTGCACCGAGGGACTTCGGGCAGCAAGTCGGAGTTTGCGCTCTAAGCTGGGGCTGGGGGGCAGGCGGTGCTGTGCAGGGCCTGGCTCGGCAGATGCAGAGGGTGTGGGCGGGGAAGAATGGGTTTCCCCACACGCAGACTGAGCGTTACCGCAGGGCTGGCCCGCAGCGGCGAGACTTGAGAGGGAAACCTGTGAGTGGAGAGGAATGAGTCACATGGAAGAGGAGAAAACTTATAGAGACGGAAGAGAGACCACAGCTGGGAGACTGGCAGGCGGTGCACAGATTTGTAACCTGCCTGCCGGTGGAAAGGTGGGTCTTGCCCCGCTTTGCCGGGCTAACCCTGTTTGTCCTGCTGGCTTCTGGCTCGGGTGCCACCCACCATGGATGGGGATGTCCCTGACCCCCCACCCCCCACCCCATCCCCAGGACCAGTTCCCGCCCCTCCTAATGCATCCGTGCCGACCCCATCAGTGACAGACTTCATCGGGTCCCCAGTATAGTCCCTGTTGTGTTCCCTGAGCCAAGTTTGAACTCAGCACTCCTTGATGGAAGACCGGGGAGAGGGGAGATGGGGTGAATGCCTGGCAGGTGCTGGCGGGGGGGAGGCTGAGGCCTGGGGAGACACCAAGGGGCTGGACTCCGGGCTTTTTCTGGGGCTGGTGGGAAAGACTTCCACCTCCTGTGCACTGGGCCCCAGGCCCACCGCAAAGTTGTCATGGAAACAACGGGTGGTGGGGCCGCTTCCCCAGGGGCGAGCATCAGTCAGACTAGATCACGAGATTAGAGGGTTGGCAGCATCTCACCCATTGAGGGAGGAAAGCGGACGCTTATCTGAGAAAGCTTTTCCCCGGTTTCAAACATTAAGGGTTTTCAAGCTAATAACTCAGTGAAACAGAAAATCTGATCAATCAGGACACCTCATTCCCCAGATTTCTCGCGAACTGTGTGACTCTGAGCTTTGCATGAGCCCTTCCGGAGCCTGTAAGCGGCCGAAATGGCAGGCACGTATGCAGCTCTGTGCAGAACCCCGAGGTACTACCCGTGATCCTCACGGGGCCTGGGGTTGGCCCCAGGGTCCAGGGCGCAGGGGTGCGGTGCCTGTAAGACAAGGCCGGCCCTCCGTTACCGCTGATAAAATGCACGCCGGGTCACAGGGGCTCACGACACGGCTCTACTTCTGTGCACACTGCAGATTTTCTGAAATAAGAAAGATACAAGTGCGCTTGTATGGAAATCTAGGGCGAGCGCCATCACACCAGCCCCAAGAGGCTAAATTTAGACCCTGACGTGCCAAATGGAGACGCCGGACGTGAGCTCTGTTCTGTCGAGCCCCGTCCACAGCCGCGATGAGACGCTTTCAAACACCATGTAGACTCCTTACCAAATCGAAACCTAATGACCGAATTACAAAAGTTGACTTTTTATGTTAAATAAGTAATCGTAGGAGCTGACCTCGAAACCTTGTCCGACACCTGTATTTGCTTGCCCCCTCATATCCCGACACCTGAGGCCTGGCCGGGGTCCCACCCCCCACCTCCTGGGGCGGGGGGCGGGGAGCCAGGACTAGCTGTGCACCTTCCCGAGCTCACACGCACTGTGAGGCTGTGAGGCAGAACAGGGGAAGGGCACCCTCACGGGCACTGGTTGAGTGATGAGGGCGATGTGGGACTCCGGTAATGGTGGCGGGGGTGGCAGAGAGGGCAGTGTCCTTGGGAGACATTTAGAGGGCAAACTGGGCAGGGCTTGGAGTTTGGGGAGGGGAGGACATCAGGGTCGTGTCTGGGTTTGGGGCCTGGAGAGATAAAAAACAAAATGAAAAATGGCCCCTCGGGCTTTCCACAGACCCGTAGCCTCACCTGGATGGTTTCTTCCTCTGGAAAGTGGGAGCCACCACACCATCAACCTGAGGACTGCCCTGAGGTGGGGAGGGCCTGTGGGGGCCCAGGCCTGGAGGAAGAGTGGGATGGGCCCCTGACTGCCCCCCCACGCCCAGGCTGTCCAGGCTCTGCCGCCTCCTCCACACTGCGCCCCATGTGCCCTCCTTACGCAACATGGAACCCAACCAGGAGCCGGGCAGACATCTGCCGCTTGGCCCAGAGGGGTGCACGGACCACCCCCTCACTCCAGGGGCCCCGACCCCTGGGCCCCAGCCTTGTTTGGTGTTTTCCTTGGGGAGGCGTGGGGCCCGACCAGACGAGTTTCGGTGGAGACACCCTGGCCTGGCCACTGGTCAGTGAAACAGGCTGCAGCTCTGTTCGGGGGCCAGCAGTCTGCAGGGTTCGTCTTAGCATGTCACCCCCCACCCCCATTCTTTGCCCAGGGGATTGGGCTCATGGGGTGACAGGGAGGCCATGGCCGCCCAGGGCCACCAAAGGACACGTTCGGCGCAGGGCCAGTGTCGCCACGTGGATGCTGACCTCCGCTTTGAGTGCGGTGCTGTCTGCCTGCGTCGCAGGGGTGGAGATGGGCAGTTTGCGCCAGCTCTGCTGAGCTCCGTCTGCCGGCCAGGTCCCCGGCCCTTTGGTCGGAGGCCTCCCTTGTGGAGCACTGCCTTCCTGGATGCACCCTCAAGACCTCTGCCCACCCCAGGCCCCCCCTCCCCCAACGCCTCCAGTCCAGGCTGCACCCCTCCCCCGAGGCTGCAGCGAGGGAGCAGCCGCGAGGGAGCAGCCGCGGCAGCGCTCTGTCCTGGTCTCCTTTCCCCATCACTCCCCTCAGCGCGACAGGGCAGCACAGAAGACCACACACCACAGGCTTTTCCAAAAAACCAAAATATGAACTTTTATTGTCTCAGATGCAAATATAGTTTTCAAACTGCATTGTAGTGTTGAGTACAGCTGGTGGCAACGTGCTTCTCGACAGCGGGTGAAGGGGCCGCCCTGGGGGCACGGGCCTGGGGCGGCCTCTGACCCCTGGGCTCTGGTTCTCAGGCCCCCGGGCAGCATGTCTCCTGAAGGAGCCGGGCACAGCGGCCGAGCTCACACAGTGAACAGAAACCTGGAGAAGGGATGACGGGCGTGCCGGCTGCGGGTTACAGAGTGAGCGAGCGGCAGCCCCCTTTCTGGGCCGTGAGGACTGGCAGGTGGCGCGGCAGGCGTGGGGGGGGGGCGCGGCTGCGTTCCGGCGCCACCACGGGCACTTAGCCCGGCCCTGTGTCCCAGGGAGCCCTCAGGCCGTCCACCTGCAGGACGTAACTCCGCGGAAATGTAGAAAACGTCAGCATCTCCCAACCCCCCACAACCCCCGTTCTCGACAGCAGCAGCCTCTGCTCAGAAATGTAGGAGAGAATTTCTCAAATTAGTGACACCTATGGTCGGCTGTGGGACCAAGAGTTGAACCGGGAGATGTAGCTGAATTTCACTACATGATTGAAGAGGAATTTCACAAAAATA
The DNA here is from genome assembly GCF_014824575.4 of Sturnira hondurensis. Taxonomy (NCBI): domain Eukaryota; kingdom Metazoa; phylum Chordata; class Mammalia; order Chiroptera; family Phyllostomidae; genus Sturnira; species Sturnira hondurensis. Next base: position 3,639,375 of record NW_028080037.1, read on the forward strand.
AAATGCCAGCCACACACACACACATGCGCGCACACACACAGAGGCAAAGCCAAAAACCAATATAAAAAAACTCCCTTTTCGGTCTCCAAGGCCGACTCCCACAGCCTGGACAGGGAAACAGCCCTGGGCGGTGAGCCGGGAGCGCCTCGTCCTCAGAAGGAAGAGAAAACGGGCTCCTGACCCAGCGGAGGACCTCGGGCTGCTCCCGGGGCCCCTCCGACCACCAGGCCCCCCGGAGAGGCCGGGACGAGGCAGCTGCTGCACCGGGCACACCAACGTGTTCGCCTCTCAGCCCTTCCCCCCGTACCCGGGGGTTCAGACCTGGGGAACATCTTTAACATGTGAGGCGACCGGGCACCGAGCCCACACCCCGGGCCTGCTGCCGCCCGGGCATCCCTGCGAACCCAGTCCCCACCAGGCTCCAGCTGAGGGACACTCTGCAAAGGCAAGGCTAAGGAGCCAGAGGCAGCGGGGTTCACCTACCGCAGAGCATGTGGGAAGCAGCTGCCTCTAGGGAGAGGCGATTCTCTCTCCAGAGAGAAACAGCTGCCTGACAGGCGCCCCAGACAAAGACCACCGAGGGACCAGGGGACCCTGGGGGGGAAGGGATTGCGGACAGGGGTGAGGTGATGAGGCAGCGGGCCGAGCCCACCCACCTGGAGCCAGAAAGACGAAAGACCTGAACCGAGGGTGCGCACGGGCTGCACACACCAAGGGGGCCGGCGGGTAGCGGGCAAAGCCGGCCAGGACTGGGCATGGAGGGAGACGGGTGCATGGCCCTTCCTGGCGGCAGGGTGCCAGGATCCTGTGAGGATGTCACTCACCACTGCACCCCTTCCCCGGGGGCAGGACAAAGGGTTTGACACCCTTTGGGCCCCACGTCCCCTATGAATCAAAGCTTACGTTTTTATCAGCCCAGCCAAACCAAACCAAACCTTCAGGTCTGACCTCTACAAGGGGGAAGTGGAGTCAGGTCACAAGGACAGGAAGTGAGGAAAGTCGGGTGCCCAAGGACATACCCGAAATCACTGACCTGCCCCACCTCCTACAAAGACCCCCTCAAGGCTGTCCTGGGCCCCGCCCTCTCTCCCTCGAGGGGCAAAAGCCTCCCCAGAGCTGCCAGCCTGCTACAGGGTCCGGGTCCTCTCGAGGGGGCGACAGCTGGGACGTCACTTGCCTGAGACAGGAGGGACGGGCCTTTCACTTTTCAGAAAGCCCCACAGTGGCCCCTGCTGCGTCCCCACTCATTGTGAAAGAGCCAGCCGCAGCGCGCGGGGGCTGATGGCACAGAAAGATTTCACAGAAACACTTGCAAACATTTATGTGCCAGACAGAAGCGTCTCTTTTCATTTTCAGTTTGGTTTCCGTATTATCAGCGTGTCAGCATTTTTAAGTCTTTTACGGGAGCAGGGACAGAAGTGGGCGTGAAAAGCAGTGTAAACAAACAGCCCACGGCCAGTGTCCACTGGAGGCCGCTGGCGGTGGCCTCGGTTCCCCTATGCCCCAGCTGGTGACCCTGGGCTGGAAGCCCAAACGAGAGCACCGGGACGACGAGACATGGCCACTCCAGCTGTAACGAGCAGCGTCACGGCCCCAGAGCCGTGGTGAGCAAGAGCACCAAGGGGTTTGAGCAAATACCTGGAAACAAGGACAAGCCGCACAGACAGACAGACACACACACACACACCCTCTACACCACACACAGCCCAACAGCCTTAAACATGTAGCGAGACAGAATCTGAACACCACATCAGCACGAAGGAGAGAGGTAGGCCAGAGAAGCAAGAGGCCGATTCTACATCCCGCGGAGTTTGAAAAAACTGACACCCAGCGAGCGGCGGGAGGCAGCTGCCGGGCCTGCGGCCGCCTGGAGGTCTCAGAAGGCACAGGGTCTACAGAGGGGCTCTCACGGCCACGGGCGTCCCATGTTTGCCTGTTTCCTTGTGACCCTGGGGGGCTCTCGATCTTCCCCTTCAGAAGGGGACTTCGCATTACCCTGGGGGCAGCAACAGCTCTTCTGCCGCATCCCAGTGGACGCCAAGGACCAGCCCAGCCCGTCGGGAAGGCCTGTAAACACGATTTCAGAGGGGGGCGGGGGGGTGCCATGTGCCGCTCGTGTGAGCTTGGAGCACAGGCAGGGGGCAGGTGACAGTCGGTGACCCGTGGCAAAGGTGGTGGTGCGGACAGCAACCGGAGAGGACCCCCACCACCCAAGGCTGAGGTGGCCTGGTTGTCCCCTGAGCACCTTCCTCAGGCCTCCAGGAACCAGGGGGGCCTCCAAATGCATTGGAACTTGAGGAGGTAACCGTGGCTCCCCTCACATGGCTCCCAGGCCCCCTGGAAGCCCACCGGGCCCCCTGCCTGCCCAGTGCTGCAGCCCCCACCTCTGGCTGGGAGGATGGAGGAGAGCCAGCCGGCTCCCTGAGCTTTACAGCAGGACAAGAAAAGCACGTCCTTTCACGGGGAGGCAAGCCGGGCTCCCTGAATGTTGGAGCGCCCTTCCCCACACGCCCAGGAGGACGGGCCAGAGCACCCTCCTGCCATGCCTCCCCCACCCACCCGCGGCGGTCCCCACACTCGACAGCGTGACACCCCAGGTGTCCTCCACCTCGTCAACTCTGAGCTCAGTACGTTCCTGTCTGACCCGGCGATGCCGAGGAACAGCCGAGGCTGGCCACCTCGGAGTCCTGCCCGTGGACACTCAACATCTCCCTGCAAACACAGGGCAGGGTGGTCTTCGAGCGTGCTGCCATCTTTGGTCCAAGAACCAGTTTGGGGCTCGCAGGTGAGCGGATGCTGACTAGCTGGGCAGGCTGGTGGCAGCACCATGGGCGGCCATCCAAATGCTACACCTGAAGGGCCACGCGTGTCCGTCCGATGCTGCCGGCTCGGCAGAGAACAGGGTGGGAGGGCTGCACGTCGGGCTGACACATGGTGAGGCCCCGGGCCCAGTCCCCACCACGCCTCTCCAGGCAGCCACGCTGGGCAGGGCCAAACCAGAGCAGCCTGGGAGGTTTCCGGGCTGAGCCGCAGCAGCTTGGCACTGCATGTGCCAGTGCGCCNGCCATGCCTCCCCCCACCCACCCGCGGCAGTCCCCACACTCGACAGCGTGACACCCCAGGTGTCCTCCACCTCGTCAACTCTGAGCTCAGTACGTTCCTGTCTGACCCGGCGATGCCAAGGAACAGCCGAGGCTGGCCACCTCGGAGTCCTGCCCGTGGACACTCAACATCTCCCTGCAAACACAGGGCAGGGTGGTCTTTGAGCGTGCTGCCATCTTTGGTCCAAGAACCAGTTTGGGGCTCGAAGGTGAGCGGATGCTGACTAGCTGGGCAGGCTGGTGGCAGCACCATGAGCGGCCATCCAAATGCTACACCTGAAGGGCCACGCGTGTCCGTCCGATGCTGCCGGCTCGGCAGAGAACAGGGTGGGAGGGCTGCACGTCGGGCTGACACATGGTGAGGCCCCGGGCCCAGTCCCCACCACGCCTCTCCAGGCAGCCACGCTGGGCAGGGCCAAACCAGAGCAGCCTGGGAGGTTTCCGGGCTGAGCCGCAGCAGCTCGGCACTGCATGTGCCAGTGCGCCCTCCGCCTTCGCACACGGGAGCTCTGGGGGTCCCCAGGCAGCCAGCAGTGTGCAAGCCGAGCAGCTGTCCAAGTCCGTCACAAGGTCAGAGCTAGGGGGAGGAAGAGAGAGGCCTCCCAACTGCCTGGCGTGCCAGAGCCGGTGCAGCATCACTCAGAGCAGAACCCGGTCCAGGACGGGACAGTTGGGCACTGGGAAAGGACCTGGAGTTCTCTGACTGCAGGAGTGGGCGTGGCCTGGCAGACCAGCGAGGCAGGGCTGGAACTGCGGTGGCCTCCTCTGTCTGGGCTGCCCAAGGGCAGAGGAGGCTGTGACTGAGGTCACAGGGGCTCCCACGACGGGCTACTGCTGCCTGCAGCACCCAGACCTGCTTCAGGCCTGAGCGTGGCGCCCTTGGCCCGCTGGGCCAGCAGAACCGGAAGGCAGCCCCGAGGCTCTGCAACTGGAGAGGCGCGGGTGCAGCCTCCACTCCACAGGCAGGGTGGGTCTCGGGGGCGTCCTGTGCGTGCGCCCCGCCCAAGTGCTGCTAAGACTCCCCGGGCCTCTGGCCAGTCCTGGTGACAGCCTGCGCTGCCTGCTCAGGCAGCTGGGACGGGTCTGTCAGGACGCAGGTGGTGGTGCTCAGGTGGCGCAGGGTGCTCAGCACAGCTGGAAGACAGGGGGGTCAGCCTGGAGGCCAGGGCACAGGTATAGTCTCTCACACACGCCCATCATGGTGGCTCATGCCGGCCCAAGGAGGGGCTCCGGGCCCCACCGCCTGTAGGACCTCGCCCTGACCCTCTCTGCATCCCACCCATGGAGGCCAGGGGGCCCCGCCCCGCAGGTGGCATTTCTGGCTCTAGGGCTGCGCTCGGCGCCATCCTGCAGCCCGGGTGCCGCCTGCACAGCTGCTGCAGCGGGCCTGGGATTCCTACGGTGCTCAGGGCACAAAGGGCGGCAGCCTCCCCCCAGGCACCCCCACCCCCCAACAGCACCCCACTCACTCGGCCTGAGGATGGGCAGGGCGCAATGCCGGTCCAGCCAGGACAGTGCCGTCCGGTGCAGCTCCTCCAGGCTGCTGGTGGACACCGCCCCCCTGAAGGACTCGAACAGCGGCTTGATGATGATGCTGAACTGCGCGGTGCGCGGTTAAGGGAAAAGGGAGCGAGGAGGACGGCCTGTGGCCGACCGGCATTGAGAGACAGAAATCTGAACGTCGTGAGTGCGCCTTGCACTTGCCCAAAGTGTCTAACTCTGACCGGCCACCGGGACAGCTGGAGGCAGGGCCGGCGGGCGGCTCTGGCCGGGACGGGTCCTGGTGCCAGGACACGGACACGACACTCAAGCCCCTCGGCTGACGCCCTGGTAAATGCACAGTCGGGCGAGCGTGCCGTGAACACACCTCCCTCCCAGAAGTCCACGGCTCAGCCTGGAGCGCGCCGGACACCAACACCAGCCTCCAATCGGGGGAGGTCATCTAGCAGTGACTTCCAAGCATTTTCACCTGGTGGCATATATATAATCACTAAAATTCTGTGGCACAGCAAAAAATGTACTTTTTTTCACTGACTAAAAAAAGAGAAAAGAAAAGGGTATGAGTTGGATTCAGTCACACCAGAAGGCTATTTGCCGTGCTGACGGTCGAGGGGAAAAGGGGTCCGTGCCTCAGGTGCTGCGTTTTAGAAACCCCTGCTGGCGAAGTGCTGCTGTGTCACCAAGCTGTCTTGTAGGGCAGCACCAAGTGGCTCGCCCAGTTTATCACCTGCATGACCTTCGCACTGCAGCTGGCGAAGCCCCACTACCGCACGCTGGGGGCCGTCCAGCACACCAGGCCGAGGCGGCCGCTGACCCCGCACAGGCGCAGACCGCCCGCGCAGAGGCGGTGGCGGCTGGGTGGGGCGTGATGAGGCAGGAGCCCGCCCCCGAGAGGCCCCACGGGGGAGGCTGGGCCCCGAGGTGGGGCTGGCACGCAGGCACAGGCTCTGCCCCTGCCCCTGGGTTTTGGGAGCCCTGGCTTCCCATCCGTCACAGGACGGCACTCGTCCTCCCTACAGTTTCAGGGACGTGCCGGCGGCTGGGATGTGTCTGACACCCCTCCTTCTGCAAGTGGCTCTGGCACTGTTTCCCCCTTCTCGAGGACCCAAAGCCCTCTGCCAGTCCGTCCCAGGGCCCCGTCTCACCAGGAGAAAGCCAGCCTTACTGTCCTGAAGAACTCGGTGACAGCCAGTTAAAGAGACTCTTTCTAAAGGACTGGAGTGTGGGCGTCTGCTGTATGGGTTTGGGGTGGGGTGGGCAAAAGAAATCCAAAGATACAATCCAGAACTTCCAATTCTGCAGGGTCCGGCTCTTCACATACTCGTCAAACATGTCTGTCATGTGGTCACACTGGCGCCGGGTGACCGGGACTCCGGTGGCAGGCAGCAGCTGCTGGCAGGAGCTAGGGGGACAGGAAGAGTCAGAGAAAGCTCCGAGTAGCTGGTGACAAATACGGGCCCCAGGCGCTGAATGGGCAGGGCCAGCCTGCCATGGGGTCCCCAGGCCCAGGACGTGGGCCAGGAAGGAAGGGGGTGACAGACAGCCCGCTTGCTGCCGCAGAGAAGGGCCACCCGCGCCCAGGACGCAGGGCACAGGGCGCAGGGACGGGACGCAGCGCTGCCCAGCCCCCGGCCTCACATGATGGTGGCGTTGAGTGCCTCAACCTCATCTCGCAGCCGCCGCGCCTCCTCCTGCATCTGGCTGCGCTCCTGCTGCAGCTTGGTGATGTGCTCCACCGTCTTCTGCAGCGTGATGGCGTGGCTGGTCTGCAGGCGGGCAGGGGTCAGCGCGGCACCTGGCCGGCCCACTGGCGCCCCCGCCCCAGGCCCTCGGGCAGCTCACCGGCTTGGAGTTATTGGAGATCAAGCTGTTGAGGGTGTTGAAGCCCATCTTGATGTTGAAGCGCCTCTTCTGCTCGGCTGAAATGTGCTTCATCTGCCGGTTCTGGGGGGAGGGGGCCACCACTGTGACCGGGGCTGGGCTGCAGGGCAGGCGCCCCTTGTCCCCCGCCCCCCAACCGGCTGCTGACCACTGGGGGCCAGACTGGAGCCTGCAGCTGGCCACCGGCCAGAGCTAGGGGAAGGGGTGACAGGAAGCTGAAAGATTCCAGCAGCAGCCAGAAGAGGGCTGGGAGTGGGGCGGGGGGGTCTCTACCAAACCTTCCCTGCAGCGTGGAGATGGCACCGGAACTCCCAGTGGGGAACCCACACTGCTGACCTGGCGCGTCCCAGCCACCCGCAGACCTCTCGCCTGCTGTCCCTGCTCTCCCGGCTGCCACTTCCGCCCCCTCGCAGGGCTCAGTGCTGCTTCCACGGGCCAGAGGAAGCGGGCTTCGCCTCAGAAATAAAGCAGCGACATCCACGCTTCCCATGCCACCACAGCCTGGGTGTCCCTAGTAAGGGACACGGCTGTCCCAAAGGTCCCAACAGCTTCCTTGCCCCTTGCCTCCCCACCCTCCCTCGGGAAGCAAGACCTGACAGAGACGCACGCTACCTTCAGCACAGCCACGTTCTTGGGGTCTGCAGAGCATTTCCCTGAGCAGCTGTTCGGGGGGGACTGGGGGCTGGGGCTGTGCTCCGACGCGCAGGGCGAGGCCTGCCCTGAGCTCGACCCGTCACGACCTGAAAGAGCAGAGACCCCTCTCATGCACGGGGCCGGCCTTGGGCCTCACTGAGCACCCCCCAGCCAGTCCCAGGACACGGAAGCCCACCCTGAGCCCCGAGGGCGGCCCCTCGGCAAACTCCTAGGAGGGTTCTGTCGGGGCCAGGTGAGGCCCGACGAGGACTGGCCGCATGGCGAGTGGCCAGGCACAGGTCTCCGGGAGCGTGGGAGAGCCCCGAAAGGAGGTCCCACCTAACAGCTCCCTAAAAAGCCACCCATAGGCACCCAGGGGTCTCCACAAAGTCTGTGAGGCGCTTGCGGGCCCATCGTTCTGTTCCTTAAAACTCCACGGTGCCCCTGATCTCTGGACTCCTCAGAGATCACGGGGCCACCAGGGCCACCCTGACAGTCTCCCCGACAAGACGCCCACACTGGCGATGGGCTCACAGATGACAGCGCCGGGAGGCTGCCGGGGAGACGTCTGGGGCGGCAGTGACCCCAGGCTGCTGTCGCCTGGGAACCACCAGCAAGGGCTCCTGGGGGAACTCCTCTCTCTGGGTTGGGCTGCTCAGGGCCCGGTCTCCAGGGAGGGCGCGCGTGCCATCCCGCACTTCGCAGCCCATGCAGCAGCAGGCCTGCTCCTTTCCACACCCCGCCCTGGGCTGGGTGTTTTCCTAGCCTGGGCCAGGGGCAGGCTTGGGAGGCTTCGCTGCTTGCCTGCAACCCCAGGCCCAATCCTGGGGTACCCCGCGGGCGGCCTCCCCAGTCCGAGAGTGGGCCGGCCCAGACCATTCACAAAGTCCCAACTGTCCCAACCACAGGGACACTCACTGGGAACCGCAGTGGGGACCGAGACCTGGGGGCTGCCGCCGTGCAGTGGGGCCTGCTCGCCCTTCACCAGGGAGTCTTGCATTGTGCTTTGAGAAAATAGCCGGGAGACGGGGGCAGGTGGGCTGCTAGCGGCATGGCCCAGGTCCGTCACCAAGATGCCGCCGTGGAACTCGGTGACTCCGGGAGCCTGGGGTGACAGAGAGAGAGAGGGGTGACTCCTGAGCACAGTCATGTCAAGCAAGAGCCATCCAAGAGCGGGGCCACAATGCAGGTATCAGCAGGCCGTGGCCAGGCCAGGGCCCTCACCCGGGCGATGGGCGCAGGCGTGATGACCACATTGGACTGGGACACGGTGGAGGCCAGCACCCCTTCTCTCTTCAGAGGGCCTGTCATGATCACCGTGGGTGGCTGTCCTGAAAAGGCAGCTGCCAGAACAAGGAGAAGGCAACGGGGAGGCCGTGAGCCACAGGGTGCGCTCCTGACGCACCGCTGAGCCCAGGCAGCCCAGCTGTGGTGACCCCCGGGGAGACACACGGCCCCCTGCCTGCCACAGGGACACAGCTTTCCTCAGTACAGGCCACTGAGGGACAGAACCACCGAGGCACCTTTTCCCACAATGTCCCCCTGAAGGGGACGGGGAGAGATGACCAGAACCGTGTGTTTTCAAACTGGGTGGAGACACATTTGAGAGAATGACACGGGAGAGAAGCAACCACCAGATCGAGGGCGGTGCTTCACAGCTTCTTTCCACACCTTAACGTGCATGTCACAAGTGTGCAAGCCTCGGGGACAGGGGCTCCCCCAGGTAACACTCTAGCCCCCAACTCACCTTGGGTGATGCAAGCGTTCTTCAGTACCAGGGACACAGGCTCCGGTTTGGGAGCAGGCACTATTTTGGGGGGCTGCTTGGACCTCCCTCCAGTCAAGGACACAGATTTAGGGTGCACAAAAGTTAAACGGGGTTGGGGAGGCCCGGCAGCTGACGGCTGGGTGAGTGGGGACAGTGCCAGGCCGTGGGCGGGCGCCGAGGGGGCAGGGTGGTGCGTGATGACCAGGCTCTGGCTGGGGCTGAAGGTGGGGGCAGAGGTGCCCTGTGGGAGGGGGGCAGAGGCCGTGGGGGTGGCGCCAGCGGGGCACTTGCTGGCTCCAGCGAACTTCTGTGGCTGCAGGAAGGTGGGTGGGGCTGGCGGGTTCAGGGCCGGGGCAGCAGGTGCCGGGGCGGGGCGGGGCGAGAGCACGGGCACGGTGAACACGGGGTGGAAAGGCGGCGGCGGGACCGCGGGTGGCGGTGCGGGGGCCCCGAAGTCTGTGGGCTGCATGAAGGGGTCCTGAGGCTGGGAGGTGCCTACACAGCCCGGCCTGTCTGTGGGGTCCAGGGCAGCGGCTGCGGGGGACGCGATGAGGCTGTCGGGGAGGCTCACGGTGGGGAGGCCGGTGGCCGGCAGGACGTTCTCCTGAGAAGGGAAGAGGGAGTGAGGGAGGAGTGCTGGGGCCGGTGACTCGCTACACACCTCCGAGTCCAGCAATGCGGGCCGGATGCCTGGATGCGAGGGACCAAGGTGGGGCCTCCTCCCGTTACTGCCGACCAGAGAGACGGCTCAGTGTCCCCCTGGGCATCCGTGGGGTCTTGTTTCCACTGGGAACGAAGTGACAGCATGGGGCTCGGACGAGGCGACGGTCCGCACACTGCTGGCTCACAGCCTGGGGGAGCTTGTTTCTGGAGTCCAGCAGGGGTCCCCCAAAGTCCCTGCCATCTTTGGTTACAGAGCAGAGGCAGCCTGGCTCGCAGCTGCTCTGGGACTTCCCTCAGGACAGTCTCATGTATCAGCTTTTAGAGAGGGTGCCCCTCCCTCAGAGGCCAACGCTGTGAGGATGCGATTGCTCAGGCCCATGTCCCAGGCTGCCTGAGCAGGGAACGCCCCCCCAGAGCCCAGGAGGAGCAGGTAGGCTGGGTGACTGGAGGTCCACAGGGTCCAGGCACCTGCCCGTGGGCCCTGTCAGGCACAGGACCTGCCTCACTGGCTCCGCAGCCGCGGCACCTGGAGAGCCAGCCCTGTCAACTGCTGGCTGAAAGAAGGGCGCAGAACTGTTTATGTGGGGCCCTGTTTTTCTTTGCTGTTTGCTGGCCCCGTCTGAAACAGCCAGAGTGGAGTTCACCATGCATAGGCAGGCTGTGGGAGCCTCCGGTGGGCATGTGTGTTTACAAAGCCAGCCTCCTGCTGCATGTATCTCTGGGACGCTCTCGAGGAGCGCGGGACAATTTCGGGTTCGGTGCTGCACCTTGCAGCCCCTGGCGCTCTGCACAGGACTGTGTGGACCTGCCGTTCGCCAGCCCCGGCAGCNCAGGGGTCCCCCAAAGTCCCTGCCATCTTTGGTTACAGAGCAGAGGCAGCCTGGCTCACAGCTGCTCTGGGACTTCCCTCAGGAGAGTCTCATGTATCAGCTTTTAGAGAGGGTGCCCCTCCCTCAGAGGCCAACGCTGTGAGGATGCGATTGCTCAGGCCCATGTCCCAGGCTGCCTGAGCAGGGAACGTCCCCCCCAGAGCCCAGGAGGAGCAGGTAGGCTGGGTGACTGGCGGTCCACAGGGTCCAGGCACCTGCCCGTGGGCCCTGTCAGGCACAGGACCTGCCTCACTGGCTCCGCAGCCGCGGCACCTGGAGAGCCAGCCCTGTCAAATGCTGGCTGAAAGAAGGGCGCAGAACTGTTTATGTGGGGCCCTGTTTTTCTTTGCTGTTTGCTGGCCCCGTCTGAAACGGCCAGAGTGGAGTTCACCATGCATAGGCAGGCTGTGGGAGCCTCCGGTGGGCGTGTGTGTTTACAAAGCCAGCCTCCTGCTGCATGTATCTCTGGGACGCTCTCGAGGAGCGCGGGACAATTTCGGGTTCGGTGCTGCACCTTGCAGCCCCTGGTGCTCTGCACAGGACTGTGTGGACCTGCCGTTCGCCAGCCCCAGCAGCAGAGGTTTCATGACCAGCCCCGGGCCCCTCCCCAGCCTCCTCTACCTGAGCAGGCGGGCTGCTGGCATTTGGGGCAGGTGCTGAGGCAGGTGCTGGCAGCATGGAGCCGAAAATGGACCGGCTAGAGGAGAAGAGGTCTGAAAGACAACATCAGGGCCCTCTGAGCTCTGTGTGCCCACCACGGCCTTGAATCGAAACGCAAACAAATCCGGCGATGACCCCCACCTTACCCAGAGCGATGCCACGGCCAGGGAGCACCCCCCACACCCACTAGAGCTGCACAGGCCGGCCACTAGTGTGGGCTCTGAAACTCGGCCAGGCCCTGCATTCCACCCCCTCTTACAAAGGTGGGAGCTCAAGGGCCAGTTCTAAGGGGTTCCAGCCGCTGGAGGCAGCCGTGTGGCCAGTGCCCTCTGCTGCCTAGAGGGGGAACTGCCCCAGGTCTCAGGCCGGCCAGAAGCACTGGAGGCAGTGAGAACGAGACCAGCTGCCTGGGGAGCGATGTCCCAGAGAAGCTCCGCAGAACTTGCAGCTACAACCCAAACAGAACGTAGCCCTGGGAACACTCTCAGTCCTCCCACGCCCTCGCACACTCTGACAGGTCTCTGTGACGGGAGCCCTGGTCCGAGGCGTCCCAGGCAGGGAGACATGGGTGGCTGTCTCTCCCCACCCCACGCCCTCACCCTGGAAAGGCTCGAAGGTGTCCATGAAGTCCAGGTTGGGCTGCAGAGGGATCAGCCCCGGCTGAATCATGTCCGCGTTCCCCAGGTGCGCTGCAAGAAGCAGAGAGGGGACAGAGGAACCACTCCGCTTTCTCAGACGGAGCTGCAGGAACGCGTGAGAGGCCCGGCACGGGTCTTCCTGGACCTGCTCACATTCTAGATTCTTCCAGGGAGAAATGTGGGCAGCTGGCTGGGATTTCTACCCCCCCGCCCTGGATTCATGGCTGCTCTCCACCCTCAGAAAGCAGGAAAGAATGCGAGTTTTTGCCAGGAAGGTAAATTGAGCATCAGGAAGAGACGCTGCCAGGAATCCGTAAATAGCTCGGCAGAGACGCCTCCGCCTCCCGCTCTGATGCTTAGTCTGTGGGCTCTTCCCCGAGGAGCCGACTGGGCCGCCCAGGCGGCCAGGTGAGAGGTCCCGCCCAGGAATGCTTCTGATTTCTTTACAGTGAGTCGCAGGCCCTGTGACTTGGCCGAGGGGACAGGACCAGAAATGTGAGGCTGACTCAGACCAACGCGCCTGCTGCCTTCTTGCGGTGATGCCACGGGCCCGCAGCTGCCCAGGCAAGCTCAACCTGTGGACCCACCGGTTCAGTGTGCACAGCCATCAGATGTCCACAAGGCTGGTCACCTCTCCCCCTGCTGCCAGCTCTAAGCCAGCAAAATGCAGCAGCTCGGAGGGCCTGCGGGAAAGCCTGACCCGGGGGGCTGTGAGGGGAGGAAACCTACTGGGCGTTCAAAGCCGGGGACGGGGGAGGGGCTACCTATCTCCCGGGGGTTGGGCCAGGCCACCGGTGGGTGTGACGAGAGTGTGGAGAAAAGCGTGTCACTGAACTCCGACATGAGCATCTCCGTATCCAGCAGTGGGTCCTCCTCCATTGGGATGGGGGTCTTCCATCCATCCCCGTGTTTGCTCCAGTAAAGCATGTCGTCATCCTACCGCCGACACAGGGGAGGACAAACGGAAGTGGCAATGGCGGCCTCTCACTGGGGCCGTGTTTCCCTACTCTACTGAGCTCGGGGGCTGCTGCTCTGAGTGGGGGAAGGGGCGTAGAACTGCGGAGGAACCCCCTGCAGCCCACCCAGCAGGGAGCTTGCCCTTCTCCTCGGCCCTCTGTGTCCTTCCTGTGACGAGGGGGTGGCCCCCTCCTGGCACAGGGCTCACTGCTGAGCTGCCCGGTCACTGCTGCTTCTCATCACAGGGGCCCCACACCGCTCACCCGGGCCAGGCCGGAGAGGTCCTCATCCTTGTGCTGCTGTAGCTGCGGGGACAGGAGACAGGGGTCAAGGGGGTCACCACGCCTAGCCTCTCCTCCCTAAATCGCATCTTCCCGCTGGGAGGCAGTCTCCCTGGAGCCCCGGGCCGGGCCGAAGGGACTCCTGCCCAGTGGCTGTGGAACAAGGAGCCCGTGCACAGCTGGAGAGACGGACAGCAAGGCTCCTGGCGGAGCAGGCCCGCCCCGCTGGGGGCGGCTGCAACACCAGACTCCCCGGGCAGCTGTGGGGCCGTGGCCGCAGGGCCAACGGTCTGAGCCCAGGACCCGGCCCTTCCCTCTGTGGGGACGCCCCCAGTGTGCCCTTCCTGGAGCCCAGGCCAGATACCCTCTTCTTGAAGTAGGCCCTCCACTTGTGGTACTCCCGGACCACAATCTCGATGCGGCTCCTCCAGTACTTCCCCTCTGTGGTGATGGCCTGCGGGGAGAGGCGAGGGTGGGGGGGCGAAGGTGCCTTGAGGACCGTGGGCACCCCGCGTGAAGCCGCGTCTGACGCCAGGCTGGCAGGTGGCGCCCGGCGACCCAGCCCAGACAGCCCCACCGTGTGCCCGCAGCCTCACGCGTGGGCGAGTCCTGTCCTGGGCTGCAAGTGGCCCCAAACTGGAGCTGTGCTCGTGAGCCGTGACCTGCGATAACCTGGGGGCACCAGCGGGCGGGCCCTGAGGGCCTGGACAGCATGGGGTCAGGCAGGAGGCCTGGCCAGTGCAGCCCAGAGCTCGGCGTCCCGGTGCTGCAGGGCCCGACAGGGACCCGGGTGCCCGTTTCCAGGAGCCACTGCTGCCTCACTAAAGGGCCACAAGGAGCAATCACAGAGGTGTCGGGCGGGGCGTGGCCGACCTCCAAGAATATCTCGTTCAACTGAAGTGTTGCATGGGCATACATCCTTCCACGACACCCTTGGAATGCTCTGGTGACACCGAGTCCAGGACGGCCTCAGAGGGCCCCAACTCCGCCAGCCCCCTACCACAGCGCCAGTCCCCCGTCACCCCACCTACGCAGTCACCCTGTGCGTCTCAGGCGGTGCAGAACCCTCACGGTGAGTGACACAGCGTTGCCCCCAGACCTGACAGAAGGACGGCACTCAGTGTCTCGTGCCAGACGGGTCCGGCCGCTTTCTGACCTCCCCCCTTTCACCACTAAGTCAGACGTGCTGCCCAGACGCGGTTAGAGCAGGAGGGCGCGAAGGAAAGGCACGTCCCTTCCCCTGCAGGCGACCTCCTGCGGGCGCCACCCAGAGTGGGTTTCTGAACGTCCGCCTAGACGCTTACTAGGCCTGTGTGACCACACAGACACACTCTGGAAAAGAACAGGAAAACGCTGCTTGATGTGCAACTTGCTTTTTTCCATTCCCCACCCCCTCGTCTTCCCACCCCGGACGCGAGGGCCTGGAGGCCGTGCTCTAGTTGTGGGAGACGGGCCCACGCCCTCCCTGCGGCCGGAGGCTCCTTGGGGTCACAAGCGCTGACGAGACCTCACGGCCCCAGCACCGGTGCCCCTGGTCTCCCACTGGGGGACCCAGCCCTTGCTCGCAGCCCTTGGTGGGCTCTCTCTGCTGAGTGACAGTGACGTCCTTTCCTGGCCACCCCAGTCACGCGCCCTTTACCTCTGGCCGGCGGTGCTCGTCCACATCCACGGAGCCGTCCAGTGGGGTGACAAAGTGGCAAACGGGGTTGCTGCGCTTCTCCAGATCTGGGGGGGCACCACCTCTGTGACGAGACCCCCAGGAGCCCTGCCCTCCCCCCGTCCCCTCCGGTGGGGCCTCCCACGTGTCCTTTCCTTCTCTCCCCCTAGAGAACGAGATTTCAGATAAATAAAGGGGTCCAGGTTGAAAGAGAGAACCTGGGACTGAGGCCTGGGTAAGAACGGGGCTCTGGCTCGTGGAAGCGACAGCCACACCCCAGCCCGGCGCAGGCACGCGATCTGCGGCTGCCGCCTGGGGAAGCCTGGGCCCGGGTTTTCCTGGACCCGCCAAAACGGGGAGCCGTTCCTGATGCTTCCAATGCCACCACCCCACTGCTCCGCCCTCCCGACTGCCCTTCAGAGAACCCAGACTGCGGGCACTCTCCTGACACCGGGCCACTGCCGGCTCGGTTTTCCTGTCCCCGCAGATGGCCAGGCCCCCAGGCTCACACGGCACTCACACTGGATGTACCACGCCCGCCAGATGGCGTTATTGAGCCGGATCTTGTCCCTCCACTGAAGCTTCAGGCCCTTGAAATTCTTCCACTTTGGAGACACAAGTTTCCCGCTGAAAGGGAAAAAAAAAAAGAAACTCAGCGGTTCCTCTGAAAACGAAAGGACATCAGAAAGTGCTCCTCAGTCACCCCAGGCCCCCAAATTCCAGACTCATCCATTCCAAGCCACAGATGAGACTCGATGGAACATACAGGTCACACTGGGGGTCCTTCAAAGGGACATGGAGGAGAGGGCTGGGGGGTGACGAGGAGGTCAAGGTTCAGAGGAGCAAGGCTGGTCACGCGGCTGACTCCTGGAGCAGGGTGAGGGTAAGCTATTATGTCTTTGTTTGTGCATGGCTGTAAAGTTTTCCAAATTCAAAGTTAAAGAGCAGTCTGTTGGTTTCACAACATATTTACGTATGAAATCACAGGTACACCCTAAACTTACACAATGCTGCATGTCAATTACACCGCAATAAAGCTGGGGGGATAAAAGCAACCTGCTGGCCACAGGATGAAAGCCTCGCTCCTTCCTCCTGGCCTTGGCCCACCTCCTTCGCCACCAGTCCCCACGAGGCACTTAACAACACAGACACCAACAGCCCCCTGGCCCCAGGTCTCTGCAGACATGGTCCTCCGGCTTCACGGAGCTCCCAGGGCCCGGGCCGCCTGCTCATCCCTCCGGTCGCTGCTAGAGCACCACCTCCTCCGAGTGGGCGCCGGCTCCCCCGAGAGCTGCTCACACCTCGAAGCCCACTCACCCACCGCCCTCGCGGCACTGTGTGTCCCCACAGCCCTTTCCATCAGACCGCAGCTTCCAGAGGGAGGGCCCTCTGGGGGCGCTCACCCTGAGCACCAGCACAGACCTTGGCACAGCAGACGCGCAGGCTGTTCTTCGTAAGTGAAAGAGCCCTGCCAAGGGAGCGAACGGGCCAGGAACGCTCCCTGGAGGTGCAGCCTTCTCGGACCTCGGACAGCCTGGTTTTCCAAGGGCTGTGCCAGGAGCAGCGGGCACAGGGCTCCCCTTTTTCAAACGGCTGGAGATGGAAAAGACTATTTTTGGTGCATACCAAACGTGGTTCTCTGGGTCCTCCTGGCTGCAGGCCACAGCCCTTTGCCTTCTCCAAATCCACTCAGAAAGCTCAAGTGACGGGCAGAGAAGTGCCAGCAGGCACAACAGCTGAGGTCTTCAAAGACAGCACCCGGGCTGTAAACCTCAGCTGAACCTGACAACCTGGGCCACACAGCAGAAGGCCTGGCTGCGGCCCTGGCGGCATCTCCTGGCTCCGCCTGCCTGACCCAGCTCGCAGCCAGGCTGAGAACTGAAGGATCACATTGGCCAGGAGGCTGGGAGTGCGGCCCCCCCCACCCACCCGCCCCGAGGAAATGTCACAGTACATCCTCTTAGGATCTGTGGGACAGACAGCAGCAGCCTCGGCTCAAAGGGTCAGGGGCTTCGAACAGGTCACACACTGTCCTCCCCTTCCCTCCACCACCCAGCGGTACTTCGACCCCAAGCCCGCACAGCTCGGCTCTCACTCAAGCTCAACAGCCAGCAGTTCTGGAGTTTCTGCCGCATCACTGTCTCCTAACGGGGCTTTTACGGTCACTTAATTTTTCTGGCACGCACTCCCTGGGTAAGATCAGAATAATACCATCACCTCCCAAGTGTTTCAATAGGATTAAATGCGTATACAGACACACAATGGGTGGACCCTAAAGCCAAATATGAATGTATTAATAATCACCTCAAGCTTTGCCTGGTGTGGCTCAGTGGATTGAGTGCCAGCCTTCGAACCAAAGGGTTTCCAGTTTAATTCCTGGTCAGGGCACATGCCTGGGTTGCAGGCCAGGTTGCCAGTAGGGGGCGCATGAGAGGCAACCACACATTGGTGTTTCTGTCCCTTTCTCCCTCCCTTCCTCTCTAATAAATACAAGTAAATAAATACAATAAAGAAGAATCACCTTAATGATTTAGATTGAAGTTATTGCCAAAAAGCCTGAGTTGTTAATGCCCCCTGGCCTGGAAAGCCCTCTCTGGTGGGAGACGCCCGGTCCACGTGGCCCCTTCTTCTCTGCAGGAGGGAGAAGGTGGCACCGTGTACACGCTCTTGATGTCGGTGAGCAAAGGCCTGAGCCAAGGTCCGCCCTGAATTCCATGCAGCTGCAGAGCTGTCGGCCTCTCGTGGCAGAATGGGAGGGACAAGGCAGTGGGGTCCCCTGAGGCACAAGTCGCGCCTACACACAGAGCGCTGCGCAGAGTGGAGGACGCCAGGAGCATGCAGTGGGCAGGGGGCTGACCAGCCCGTCTGAGCAGTCGGGAGAGGCGCTCTAGAGGAGGTGCCCCCTAAGCCAAGGCCTAGAGGACAGGAACCTTTTAAATACACCAAGGAGGGCGGGAGAGGCCGCTCCCTCGGCCTGGCCACTCGGTCTGGCCACTGCGGTGGAGCATCCCCGGGGGACTGGAGCCTGGAGGGCCTGGGGCGGGGGCTTTCCAACCAGGTTGGGGAGCAGAGGACACCCCAGAGTGCGTCAGGCCCCACCGATCAGCAAAGCCAACACCCCGCCCCTCCTCTGCGAGACCTTTCGGCAGCCTGATGTCCAAACAGGCGGGCGGTTCCAGGCAAAATAAACAAAGCAGCATACGGTCCCTATTTCTCTGTTCCTTAACGGGGAAACAAAAGCCCCAAACTCCTAAAACTGGTGGCTTCTTCACACCGAAGCCCAGGATAAAAGGCGGCTCCCTGGTTGCTGGATCCAGAACCAGCATCTGCCACCTGCAGAGACAGCTGCACAGGACAGCAGCGGAAGGGCCACCACGGAGCGCGGGCGCTCCTGGGAGCAGCACCGGCCTCGGTGCCTTGCAGCGTCCAGTGAGCGTGAGAGCGTCCTCTCGGAGAGGCGGGCGGGACAGACAGAGACCCAACCACACGGGCTGGAGGCCAGAGCTGACAGGGCACACTTCTGGGGTTCTCACCCTCTTCCTCCTTGCTTGCTGAAATGTTTTGCTTTTCCTCGACGTCTGTATCAAATTCGATCAAACTTCAGCAGGAATGTGCCGGATTTCAGAGGGTACACTGCTATCGCACCAGCATGATCTCCACATCCCAGTAACACCTCAACCCGTGCGCTCGACCGACCCAAAGCAGTGAGTCCAAACCCAAACCCAAACCCAAACCCCCGGGTTTGAAGCAGAGGGTGGATGGCAGGGTGGATGGCAGGGTGGCTGCCAGGTGCCTGGCCAGCCCTCCCCTGGCAAGTTGTTGGGGAGTGTGGGATACAGTCCTGTAAGCATCTTCAGTGACTGGCTTCTCAGAGCCTGTGTGTGCCAACTCACTGTGTGTGGTCTTCCCGGAGCAGAAGGGAGACCTGTCCTGTGCCCACATGCACGGACCAGACCTGCACTTGGACCCTTGCTACAAGGCTGCCCAGCGTCTCACTCCCCATGCCACAGACTAGGGAAGGCACGGCCCCTTGGCAGAGATGCTGGGGCAGGTCCCCAGAGAGACCTGGGGTGGACTTCCGCTCCCCCAGCCGTGCCCCAGCTCAGTCCGTCACCCAGACAAGGCCGACTGGGACACTTCTGCGTCTGACTCAGGGTTGTACCATCTTTCTTTTACAAAGTGTGACCGCTATACCCATGAAACTTTCTGAGACCACTGGATCCCCCAGTAGATAAAAGACTTTCTTCCTACCTTAACCTCCCAAACGTGCGCCCCTCCCCCCCCGCCCACCGATGCTGGTGTAGCTCCTGGCACTTCCCCATCACACCAGTAACCCCAGAGTCGCCTCCAGCCCTCCCCCCTCAGACCAGGGAGGTCGAGGTCTAGGTCAGACTCATCCCAGCGCAGTGCCTGGCACCTGGGAGCTGCTTTCAAACGTGGAGTGACTGAACGAGGGCCAAGCTTTTCCATAAAGAGCACTCTCCAAGCTCACCCTGCCACGCCGCCTTCCTGGAAGACAGGTTCAGGACCCTAAACAGCAAGTTCACAGCACAACACAGGCCCCTCTCCAAACGCCTGGTGAGCACTAGGCAAACTGAATTCTTCAGGTCTGGCAAGAGACTGCTGTGGAATGGAAGTTCAAGTGCAGAGAGGCCTGTCCCAGGCCAGGACTGCCTGGAACTACCTGGAAAGGCAGCCTGGGGTCCTCGATAAGCCACGTGCTCCACCTGATCAACAGTGAAGGCGTGATCACGACCAGCACCTGCTCACTCCTCTTCACTGAGTGAAACACACCTACCACTCCAACCATTGCAGAGCGTTCGACCCAGTGGCACTGCGTCGGGCCACAGCACCGTGTGGCCCCAGAACTCCTTCCACCTCGGCCCAGTGGGAACCCCACGCCCACCGGCAGTGGCTCCCACCCCTGCCTACCCCGGACCCTGGCAGCCATGCATCTACTTTCTCTGTCCTGCGGATTTGTTCCTTCCCGACATTTCACGTAAACAGAATGAAACGTGGCCTTTTGCGTCTGGCCTCTCTTTCCCTCAGTGCGGCGGGAGTCAGCACTTCGCTCCCTTTGACGGCGGTGTCTCGTTTGCTGGGTGGACTGCCTATTGCGTGTGCTCCTCCCCTGGCCACCAAGCGCTGCAAACAGTGCCGCTGGGTGCCTGGGCCTTTGTCTCAGAGCCCCCTGGGCCCAGAGCTCTGGCGGGGGGACAGGTCCGCTCCCTGGGCTGGCCCTGGGGCCCCAAGGACGGGCAGAAACAACTATGGACACCCATCTGTGAACGCATCCACAATTCACATCCCTGCCTCACGACTGCACGGCTCGGACCTGAGCCCGCACGCCCACAAGAGTGAGGCAGAAAGGCCTCGCTAGAAGGGCGCTGGGCAGCCGTGCTGCCTGCGGGGCCGGAGGCTGGGCGTGACCTGGCTGTGCACCAGGGCGGGGGCTCGCACGCCGCAGCACGGCCGCACGGGGGCGCTCTGCAGAGCGACGGAAGCCCACACTGCGTACGTGCGGATTCACAGGCAAGGCCTACGCGGGGCGTTATGTGCCGCAGACCCAAAGGGCAAGGCACCCCGCACGGCTGCCATCCACACTCCTGACGGGGGGCCGGCACGGAGGGAGGCAGCGTGGGGCCCCAGAGACTGGCAGTCGGAAGGACATGCCGGAAACAGGAGGCAGCGAGACTTCCTCTTGGGGAGCCGAATCCAGGGGTCCAGTCGGAGACGTAACTTTTCACGGGTTACCATTTCGTGCGATTTAACTGTAACACGGGCATGTGTGGTCTTTAGAAATAAACAAGGAGAAGACGAGGCAGAGCCCGAGACCTTGCAGGCTCCGGGCTGACTGGGCAGGACAGTCACTCAGACGCGCCACGGTCTCTGCCGGGCCGGCCTGCGCAGCGGGTCCGATGGGAGGAGGGCCAGGGCTGCTGAGTGGTTTCTCTAGCGAGCGAGCGGATGAACAGCACTCTGATGGGCCTCCCTTCCAGGCCTCCGACATTTTTTCTTCAAAAGAGCAGTCTCTATTGGCTTTCCCTGGGACCTGGGCCTGGGAGCCAAAACCAACAGGCTCCACGCTGACAAAGGTTCATTCAGGAGCCAGGACGTGGGGAGCAGCCGCCAGGAGGCAAGGCAAGGCAGGGCAGGGCCGGGGCGCCCGCCTGGAGCCGCGGGCCCTCTGCCCAGGCCCTGGCCCAGGCAGGGCCCCTCCCAGGAGGCTTATGAGGTTTTCAGGTCCTGCTCCGGCGTGGGTCCCCGCCACTGCACCCGGAATTCATCCTCATGCGTCACTCGGTGTCTGTTTCTTTCGCACTCAGAGCCGAGTGCTGTCGGAGAAGCAGGCTCTGCAGGCGAGGGCGGCAGGGCAGGGATGGAGCTCCAGGGCCGCCTCCTCCCAGACGCGTCCTGACAAGGTGAGCAGCTGCCTATGGTGCACGCGTGTGTGGGTGTGAGAGCGCTCACTGTCTCGTGTGCCTCTGCTAGTGTGCATCTGCCCGCATACAGGAGCGTGTCTGGGAGGGGTCCTGTTTGTTCTCACTGGAGGGCAAGGAGTGATTGGTTCCAGGACCGTCAACAATCAGACAACTGGGCAGGGGTCTGGACGAAACTGGGTGAGCTGCAGGGGTGACTTCCCCTCGCCCGACTGTGAGCGGAGGGCAGAGCGACCCAGGTCCTCGCTGGGCGCAGTCCCCCCTGGGTTCTGGCCGTCCCTCAGGGGCTGATACACCTGCACCGATACCACTCCTGGCCAAGTGACAGAAGCTGGCCGAGCCCTGCCTGCAGTGGAATGGTGACACTGTCCACTGGACAAGGGAGCCGGGAGAAGTGCAAGTAGGTATGAAAGGGTGGGGCCCAGCAGGGTGCGTGTGGCCAAACATGGGGCACGTTCCTGGATTTCAGCTGGTTCCAGGGCCTACTGCTGAGTTTCAGAGCCTGGCGCTCCCTGCCAGGTCCAGGCCCTAATGGGGTTTTCACAAGAGCAGAGACGCCAGGCCGGGCACCGCTGAGGCCACACTCACACGCCTGTTTCCCAGGAGAGTCAGTCAACTTGAATCCAGAGCCCAAGGTGTTCCTGACTCCTCTGAACAGGGGACAGGGGACAGGGGATAGGGGACAGGGGACAGGGCAAGGCTTCTGACAGGAAAAAGCAGCATGGCAACTCAACGTGCATCGTTTGTTAATAAACTGTAATACTTCGGGCAGCTCAGTTAGGGCGTGTTCCCGATACACCACGGCTGCAGCTCGACCCCCGGGAAAGAACCAACCAGTGAGTACTCCAGTGACACCAAACTGACCTCTCTCTCAAATCAATCAAAAATTTTTAAAATCTGTGCATTAGTCATGTATCTCTTTGTAAGCTCTGGGCCCCTTGGTCTTTCATTTTCAACTTTTTTACTTTGAAACGATGACAGACTCGCAGGAAGTCACCAATAGCAGCACAGCGAGTCCCACGCACGCCTGCCCAGTGGGGCACCTTCCGTGGCTGCGGCTCCTCAGAGTTGGGTTGGGACCCGGCTCTGGGCGTGGCTGCGGAGCAGACCGAGGACCGACTGCAGACCGACGAAGCGTTAGGGTATCTTCTTCTGGGTATTGCACGTTGGCAGTTGTATAATATCGATGCTACTAGCCCTTTGTGATGCTTCCGCACTGAACTCTGGCTCATTTGGGGGGGAAATCAATTTCGTTTTCTTTTTACACAGCTCACCGAAATAAATTCCAACTAGCTATCTGATGATTTCATCTTCCTATTAATTTATGATACTTCTATGAACAAACTAAGTTATGATATGAACGAGGGTCTGCCCTGGGGGCCGCGTGCAGCGCTGACTCACATCCAGTCCAATCGCGGTGAGGTAACCATCATGACTTGTGACATGCTTTCCTATCAGACAAGGTTAGTCCCATTGTTTGTAAAAACAGGTTTTAGGCTGCTTCTCTCTCTCTCCTTCCACGCACACTCACAGCTGTGCCGTCGAGTCTCAGGAGGAACTATTTTGGTTTCTGACGGGGGCTGCACTTGCCGAAAACACCGACGTGGGCAGCAGGGGCCCGTGTGCCTGGGCCGTGGCCACCCCAGGCAGCACGTGGTTGGTTCTCCAGTTACTCCGGCCACTTACCTTTAAGAGCCAGAGGAATCCGAAGCTGTATGGTGTGTTCTACACGTTTGTTCACGTAGGTCCTTCACATGTCTGATGCTAATTCTTTCATTACCATTTAAAATTAATGTAAAAAGGCCCCGGCTGGTGTAGCTCAGTGGATTGAGCGCAGGCCTGAGAATCAAAGGATCACAGTTCAATTCCCAGTCAGGGCATATGCCTGGGTTGCAGGACAGTTCCCAGCAGGGGACACATGAGAGGCAACCATACATTGATATTTCTCTCCTCTCCTTCCCTTCCCCTCTAAAGATAAATAAATAAAAATCTTTAAAAAAATTAATGTAAAAAGAAGACACAGAAAGCAAAACCAGCAGGACAAACGAGAGCACACATTTCCTCGCCCAAACACAAGCACCGCCCACACTACTGTAGTCAGCCCAGCCCTACCCCAGAGACACAGCGCCGTGTCTGGCCGTGGGTAATGCGCTCCGGTGTATGATGTGCGCCCACGGCCCTGTGGATTACTGCGTCCATGTTATGCAATCATTATACCCATGTATAATGCAGATCCTTAACTCCCATTCGAAAACTTGGGTGGAAAAGTGCACATTATACACAGCAAAATACGGTAGGCGCCACCCTTACCTGACCAAAGTGGCTGCGCCACAGACACTATGGGGAAGACCCTGTCATATCCAGTGCTACGAGTGACTTCCTCAGAGAACCCAGCCTTATGGGGGAAAGGCGGCAACTGTCGCTGAACAACAATAAAAAACTTACAAAAAGAAAAGAACCCAGCCTTTCCTGGCACCTTAATCTACCTGTGGGAAAAGGTAATTCATAGGTTCACCAAGGCTAAGACTGTTATGTGCGAACCAGAAGCCCCGCCCCTGCGCACATCTGGCTGAAAGAGCAAACACATCACAGGTTTCAGGCCACTGCACACCTGGGGCCAGGACGCTGGGAACCGGCCACCGGAGACGTGGTAACAACAGGCCGTGTCTGCAGACGTTCCTGGGTCCCTACGAAGACTGGCAGGACACCAGTGTTCCTATCACCAGTACAGTCATTTTCCAGTATCAGTCACCAGTGACTTTCCTGTCACCAGCACCACTGCCGGCCGCACACCCTACTCGCAGGATGGAGAGCTTGGAAGCCTCCTGTGGATTTCAGAGACACGGCCCCTCCCCAGGCACCTCGCTCTGTGAACAGGCTTCCAAAGTGCCGGCTCCTCCTCTGAGAGTCGGCTTCCACGCAGCCTGAGGAGACCCACGGAAGCTGGGCTCTGCTGAACACGGACCCCCAAGCCCCGACTCCGAGGGTAGCCAGGGTCACAGTGCCACTGGGAAGTAAATGGGGTTGGTACGGGGGCGTCTATGAAACACTCGCCTTCCTGGGGCCCGGCTGGAGCCAGCAGGAGACACTATGTGGTGGTGCCTGTGCCGTGCGTCAGATGGTGCTTCATGAAAGAAGGGGGTTGGCAAAAACAAGTGGGACCTTTTCAGGGCCCACGTGGCTACGTTTTCAGGGTGCACGTGAGTGCTGTGGCAGGAGAGACCTGGCCGAAAGACCTTGGTCTGCAAGGCGCCGCCCTGACCGCCCACTGCACCCATCACTGAGTGCTGTTCTCGGGGCTACCAGGAGAGCAGGGAACGAGGCCAAGTCTGCGGCCTCGTGGAGCCTACATTCTAGGGGGAAAGGCGGGCAGACAGCCACGTACACGCTGCGTCGGAAACCGTCCGTGGAAATCGCCCGTGGTGCGGGGCAGGAGCAGGCTTCGGAGGGAGCTGTGCGCTGCTATCTATCTAGGGCAAAGGGGACACAGGAGCGGCCGTGAGTGACAGACACCACTCGGATCCTGGCTGCTGCCTCAACAAGCCAACAGAACGGCTGCTGCCAGGGATGCCGACACCGGCTGCACCATCAGATCCCACGGTCCCTTCCAGGTCTCATCTGACCAGAGCGCCCTGGCCCCCAGGCCTCACCCACTCCCGGCCTTCAGGTCACTCCGGCTGCTCCCGTGGAGCCTCCCTCGCCAGCTTCCCCTCCTTCCCTCAGCCTCTACCTCTGGTCCTGGGCTCCTTCCCTGTGTGCCCCCCAGGCTGGTACACTAGCTGCGGGACTCCTCTCTGTGCTCGCCCTCTCTTGCCTCCCCCAGCCCAGCAAGTGTCGGTGTGCCCCGCAGTGCCTGTCTGTTCACAGCGGCCCCTCCCTGCAGACAGAACAGAGCCCCGAAACAGTCTCCAGGGCAGAGCCCCCCGGCTGCACCGGCTGGTTCTAACCAGACCCGACCCATTTATCGAATGATCCCGCAGGAGGGACCCCGCGACTGCTCTCAAGGAAGATTCGCAAGATTCGTTAGCGGCACCGTCTCACACTCCCTGCACCCACCACCATCTGCATTACCCATTTATGTCTGTCCCCGGTCTCCGTGGCCAGACGGCCTTCTCCATGGGGGAGTGACCGTGCCGGTTCTGCTCACCAGCACCTGCCTGTGCCCCACACAGCGCCACCACACCTGAGTGAAAGTCCACTGCCCTCCTGCTGCCCGGGGCCCCATATGGGACTAGCACAGTTCAGCTTCCCGCACAGTGACAATCCCCTGTCCTCGCAGACCCCTCCCCTGCCAAGGTGTCCTCAGCAAGGAAATGCAGCCAGGGGCCTGATGAGTGGCCTTCAATACCAGCGCTTGGGTGGGCTTCTCAATGCGGCCCCTGATCAGGCACCACTTGGTCAGGCTAGAGAGGGAAAGCCAGAGGCAGGCAAGAGAGGGCCTCGGGGGGATGCTGGGGACGTCCCAGCCC
The DNA here is from genome assembly GCF_014824575.4 of Sturnira hondurensis. Lineage (NCBI taxonomy): Eukaryota > Metazoa > Chordata > Mammalia > Chiroptera > Phyllostomidae > Sturnira > Sturnira hondurensis. Next base: position 3,664,892 of record NW_028080037.1, read on the forward strand.
CTGGGGACGCACATATTTGGTAGCATAGCTCCAAGTCCGTGATTCTAGGAGGCTGTAAGAATAAAGAGTCATGAAAAGCACCAAGTGAGAAACAGCCACCGGGGGGCCGAGTGGCCAGGTCTCAGGTGGTTGGGACAATGAAAGAGGGAAAGGCCGACTCCCCGGCTCTTTACAAGGGGCAGACAAGTGAATGTTCTGATTAAAAAAAAATAGAGCCCGCAATTTACTCCTTGCTTCCCCAACCAGGAGCAAATGCCCCGCAGGCCAGGGGGTGAGACAACACTCCCAGACAGCCTGGGTGCAACTCTGGTCTCCAGCTCTTGTCCTCAGGGCCTCACAGGCCGCGGGAAAGACAGAGCGCCCAGGCTCGCATGCAGCGCACAGAATCACGACGGGCACTCGAGGGCACGGTGGGTCCAGACGTCTTCCTCAAGTGGGATGCCTGTCCACCTGCGAGGGTGGACTGTCCACCTGCGAGGGTGGACAGGAGCTAACCGGGGAAAGGATGGCAGAGAAAAGGGTTTCTTTCAGTGAGAAGACATTAAGAGGTCTTTCTCAAAATACCAGCAGTTTGGCTCCTGGGTCCCCTCCCTCCTCCCTCCTTAGCTTTGATAAGGGACATTGAGATAACAGCCATGGTTGGTTTGGTGCTGGAAGGATCAAAGTCTGGAGCTCACAGTGGCCTTCTCCTTGCCAGAGCTGTGGGAACGTCAGCTCACCACATCTCCGGTTTGGGCTCAGTGTGATTTTCTGAATCTGTCATGCAAAACGATGATGGACAAGGAAGAAGAGCTAGCTTGTCATTCCAGTGTTTGCAGTAAAGCAGAACAAGAAAGGGGGGCAGGGAGAAAGAGAGAGAGAGACGAATAAAAGGGGAGAGGGGTTAGAAAAGGAAAGTTCTGGAAAGATATCTCTTGTACTATTAGCAGTTTGACTACACAAAAGTGAAAATCTCTTCTAAATCAAAATGTCAGTATGCGAGGTTCAAACAGGCAGTAACCATGTTACTGTCAGCGGAGTCCCAGAAAATCAGCCAGCTCCCAAACTGCCACCGGCGGGCGGGCACCCGCGGCTTCGAGACGAAGAATCGAAGGGAATGACCAAACGGAGCATCGCTGCCCTTGGGTGGCCTGGCACGGGCACCACCGACCAGAGGCTGGGACGCACGCTCAGCAGAACAGACACACAGAGCCTGAATGTGAGCGGGTCTTTGGGGCCTCACGGTGGTTACGCGAGATGCGGGGGACAGAGGAACACCTCAAACCCAACAAGACACAGACGCAGAATGTGGGACGTTCTCCGGGACGGCTGGGCTGGCTGCTTCAGAAAGTCAATGCCAAGCGGGGGAAAGGTAGCAGGATTGTTCTAGACTAAAAGCAATTGTTTCGCCTATCAGGTTAACAAAGGTATTTAAAAGCACAGCAATAATAGAACACACTTAAAATAAAACGTACAGCCAGGCCCTGGCCACGTAGCTCAGCTGGTTAGAGCACTGTCCCCATACCCCAGGGTTGCAGGTTCAATCCCTGGTCAGGGCACCTATGAGAATCAACCAATAAATACATCAGTAAGTGGAACAACAAATTGATGTTTCTCTCTCTCTCAAAACTCAATAAATTAAAAATAGCAGTGATCTATTAAAAAATTTTAAATGAAATTTACAAGGTACAGCCATTTTGAAAAAGTTGATCAGTTTCTCATAAAGTTAGACACTTACGTAAGACCCAGCATTTACCCAAAAGCGCATGTCTGCAAGGAGACTGGCACGTGGGCACCCACAGCGGCTCTGAACAATCACCTGCACCCAGGACAAGTGTCCGTCGACAGGCGAACGGAGAAAGCCAACTGCGGCTGCTGCGTGCAGGAGAATATTGGTCACTGGTCCAGGCCCACAGACGAGGCTTAAAAACATGCCAAGCAGCAAAGGCAGCGAGGCAAAGAGCACACGGCGTATGACTCCATCGACATAAAGGAGAAGCCAGACCAGACGCACCCACAGTGAGAGACGGCAGACCGGGGCGGGAGGGAGGACGGGGGCGGCTCTGGGGACCCTGCTGCGGTGCTGAAAAAGTCCTGTCTCCTGACAGCGGTGGTCACACGCGTCAGGAGGATTTGCAGCTGTCAAAACTTCACAGCTGTACATTCTAAAAGGCGAATTCTATTCTGTTTACATATTAAACCTCAGCAGCACTGACTTAAACTTGAACATGGCAGTAAGGAGCGCCAGAGCTGGGGAGGGCGTGGGGGAACAGGCTCTCTTATCTACGGCTGGTGGGAACAGCAACTGTCGGAACTTTTTTGGTAGCAGCGTTGTTGGCATGCAACTCACGCACCACACAACCGCCCACTGCAAGTGCACAGCTCAAGGTCACAGGCCATGCCAGCATCACCATGGTGCATCTGAGAACGTCTCACCACCTCACAAAGACACGCAGTGCCCCTCAGGCCCCACCTCCGAACCCTGAGCAGCTACCGAGCCACTTCCTGTCCCCATGTACGTGTCCACGAGGGGCATCTTGTGTCGCTGGAATCACAGAGTATGTGGGGGTTTGTGACTTGCTTTCCCACTTAATCTTTCCCAGGTTCTCCCAGGTTCACCCACGTTGTAGCAAGCGCCCCATTCCTTCTTGAGGCTGAATCATGAGTTTGTTGTATGGACGCTCGCGTTTTATTTATTCAGCAGCTGATGGGCGCTCAGGCTGTTCCCCCTGTTGGCCCCCCGTGAACGACACTGTCGTGGACACTCGTGCACAAGTTTTCACATGAACACAAGCATTCGTTTCTCTCCAGTAAACACTGGGAAGTGCAGCTGCTGGGGTGAGTGGTCCCTCCGTCTCGCTCTTTAAGTAAGAACCGCCAGCCGGTGGCCCGCAGGCCGGCTGCCCAGGCTCACACGCCCACCTGCGATGCAGGGGGCCCATCTCTCCACGCCCCGCCAGTACTCAGCACGTGTAGGCTGGTGTGAGGTAGTATCTCTGTGCTTTCTCTCTCTTTTTAAAGATTTTATTTATTTATTCTTAGAGAGAGGGAAGGGGGAGAAGAAGAGAGAGAAACACAGATAACAATTGAGACAGCTCACTACCTGTGGACCAGCCTCCGCGGTTTTCATTTTCATCCCTTTAACGATCAATGGCGTTACACATCTTGTCACGAGTTTATTGGTCACCTTTGTATCTTTGGGAAAATGTCTGTTCGAGACCTTTGCCGTGTCATTGGGCCGTTTGCCGTTTTACTCTGAGCTGTACGGTTCTTCCTACATTCTAGATACACCCCTCATTAGGAACATGATTTGCCGACAGTTTTCTCCCATTCTGGGGGCTGTCTTTTCTAATTGGTACAATTTCTGAAAACCAGCCTGGCAACATGCATCAAAGATTTCAGCATAAATACCCTTTGATCTTACAGTTCTTACAGGTTAACTTTTAAGAATTCATCCTCAGAAAATAATTAAAGTAGAATGAGAAGAGCTATAAATAAGAACACTCATTAAAGTACTATTTAAACGGAATCACAAGCCTTACCTTATACCACGTACAATAATTAACTCCAAGTGGATCATAGTTCTACCTATAAAAGCTAAAATTATAAAATTTCTTGGGAAAAAAAACCCATAGGAAAAAGTCTTAGAGACCCTGGGTAAAGACTTCTTAAATAAGACACAAGTTTTATGGCTATAAACCCCCCACTGCTATAACAGATTTCATCAAAATTAAAAACTTTTGCTCTTCACCTTGCCTGGTGTGGCTCAGGGGATTGAGTGTCCAACTGGGGAATCAAACCAAAGAGTTGCCGGTTCAATTCCCAGCTGGGCACATGCCTGGGTTGCGGGCCAGGTCCCCAGTCGGGGGTATGTGAGAGGCAACCACACATGGATGTTTCTCTCCCTTTCTTTCTCCCTTCCTTCCCCTCTCTCTAAAATAATTAAAGTCTTAAAAATATAAAAATAAACATTTTTGCTCTTCAAAAGACAACTGAAAAGGATAGTGCAGGCCTATTTTTACCTAAATAGGTGCAGAAAAAAGTAAAAAGACACAGTAACAAAATTACCGGGTATATAGTTCCCAAAACGGTGTTTCGGGTGACTCTGCTCTTTTCTTTGGATCTTTTTGCAACGACCGAATCCCCGGTTTCTACACAGTGAGGAGGAGGGCAGACGGAGACCTTTGCAAAACTACGCCCATTTCGAAAAAGGGAAAGTGGATTTCCCTTTTTAATTAAGAGTAATTTTAGTTGCCCATAATTAACAGTAATCTTCAATCACCCAGGGGACACCCTTTACCAGGTTGATTTGGAGTTCCTTTTCTATTTGCCACATTTCAGAAATAAGAATACCCTATAATTTTAAGAGCTGAATATCCTTGCCCTTCACACGATTTGCAGACAATTTCTATCGTACATACAAGTTAATCTTGTCAACAAACTTCAGGAATGCAATCGGACAAACAATGGCTTAAGATTATTCTGTGAGAAGCTTATACATACATACAGTGTTATCTCACAACTATATGGAGCTTCACTTGGTTTTATAGAAGCAAATAAAAATGACTCAAGACAGATAATGAAGGTCTGTACACTTGGTTTGGAGGAGAGCCCCTAAACCCTCACTAAGTTAATTACTCTCATGTTACACTCGATTTAACAAGTTACGCAACCCGACAGAAACTGGGAGGCACCCAACAAGAAAGGAGGGAAAGAGACAAACACTGGGGCGCAAGCGGCAGCCAACCCCGGGGGGCACTCAGCAAAGACTCGGTGGCCCGGCTCACCCGAGAGCCCAAGGCCACCAACCGGCCAGAAAACAAGCCTGACAGCGCGGGGCTGTGCAGCGGCCACCACGACAACGCAACATGTAGTGTTCAGAAGCAGGTGTCTAAATGACCGAAGTTCTGCCATCGCCCATGTGTTCGGGAAGCAGAGAAGGTTATCACGCACGGGAGGGAGAGTTCCACTCCCCACCAATGACGGCCACAACTAGAAAAGATACGACCAACGACATGGACACCGTGACCTGGAGAGTCGGCTTACAGCAAAAGACGCACTATTCCTTAAGAGGGGGGCGAACGAGTCGGGCATGTCTGCCAACACATTGTAATTGCTACACAACTTCAATGCCACAGAACTGACTGAGAAGCACTGCGAGGTCCTCGTGGGCCCCTCAGACCGTGCCACCTGGGCGGGTCCCAAGGCCGACTGACTCTGAGTAAGGACTCGCCCTGCAGTTCAGGTCATTTTATTCTGCCATCCTGCCTGCCAGCCAGCCAGCCATCTGCCACGCACGTACGGTCTCCTCCTGCCTTTACAGCTCCGCCTTTGAGAAAAAGCACTTTAACTTGGCTGTCTGGGGCCAGGGTCTTTAAAATTTTTTTTCCCCATTTCATGTCTCCTGGGCACTTCAAATGCCCTTTGGTCACATCTGCACCTGCAGCGCCGTTCGCTCAAACGCAGAGACCCCAGTGCTCGCTGGGGGGGCGGTGTGGAGTCCACCCGGGTCTGCCCGCAGCCCCCTGAGCTGCCTCCACCCCTACGGGAGTCCCTGCGGCCCGGCCCCCAGGGTGGGGTTTCCACAAGGACAGCCGACAGGACTGGTGCGACCACACAGACGTGAAACTGAACGAGGGGCAGAGGTGAGGCACTGTGACCCAGGTCAGCACCAGAAAGAGCCCAAATGCGAGCTCCCGTCCCCGTCTGCAGTCCGGCCAGGGGAGCTCCTCGCTCTAAGGGTTAACTCTGTAGCTTGAAAGCCTCACACACACGACAGGGGCAGATGCCAGGCCAAGAGGTCAGCAGGAATGTCGGCCCGACAGCAGGTGGGGCACCTGGCCAGAGCAGGTGGTCGCCTGTACTGGGTGGGCGGATGCCAAGTAAGGCTGAGGGCACGGGCGAGCAGCTTGAGTCCGGAAGGCTCCGTGCCAGGAGGCCACGATGGCTGCCGCCCAGCTGGGGGCCAGGAGTGGCCTGGGATGTCCACTGACCAGGGGACAGCTGTCTACTCTGGAATGGCTAACTCATCGCCTCAGAAGCTGCCGAGCATGGAGGACAGAGGAAAGCAGGCTCTCCCTCCGGACCGGGCGGCCCTCCTCTGGCCTCCCCCAGGAACACGGCTGCGGTGGGAGAACAACAGCCAGTTTCAGAGCCCAGAGCGGCTCAAACCAACCACCGGGGCTCCACCTGAAACAATGCCGGCTTTGTGCGGAGGCCGCACCGGCCCAACGAGAGCCGGCTGAAAAACCTGCCCTCCCCTCCCCATTCCTAACCCCTGGTCCCCATGACTTCGAGACGCCACACTCAAAAGGGGGTTACCCACATAAAAACCACCATCGGCCAACCCGCGACAGGACCAGCTTTCTCCAGACAGGACGCACCGTGGAGCCAGCTGCCTTGAGGACCTGAAGCTCCTTCCCAGGGGCCGAGCTCCAGGACCCACCTGAGCCTCACTGGTAGTCTTCCAGTGACCTCAGCCAACCAGGAACAAGGGCCGAAACGTGAAGTTTTTCTGCGGTGCCTCTGGGTCAGCTTTCTAGTCAGTTTGGGAAGGCAGCTCACCCAAGACCTCAGCTAGAGCCACCAAGCCGGAGGGGCGGCTCCCAGCTTTAGGAAAGCCTCAAGCTGCTCCCCGGGGCCCTCTGGGGCAAGAAATAGAGAAACTCTCTCTGGGAAGAACTGGGTGGTGGGCACCAGCAGACTGCAGTATCACACATACCCTGCCCTGTTCGCTTCACCCCTGTTTTAGAAATCAGAGCGATCACCTCAAAGCAAACACACCCACGGCTCCAAGGAACTGGCAGCAAGAGCAGAAACAGAGATAAGCAAATGAAGTTATCGGGCAAAAGGCAGCTGGCTGCACAGGGGCCAGGCGGCCCGGCCGTGCTCAGCAGGTCCCTGGGACGCTGCTCGGAGCAGCATCTGGAGAGGCCGCAGAGGCCCAGGTGAGCTGCGGCACCCCCTGCCTGCTGGTTCTCAGGAGCTGCGCAAGGACAGCGGCGAGGACGAACCAGAGGGTACGCTGATGACCGACCGGGCTCCTTGCTTCCCATGAGAAGGCCTTCTTCCCAGGGAACGGCACCTTCAGCCAAGGTTTCTCTTGGGGAAAAAACCATGAACTCCAAGGTTAACGGGAAATGGAGTCTAGTCTGATAAAGGGTGGCCAGCCTGAGATACAGCCAGGAGGCCAGAGCGGGCTGGGCCAGGCTCGGTCAGGAAGCCCTCGGTAAGGGGTGCCAAGCTGGACTGTGGTGCCCCTAGGGGCGTAGGGGCCCCAGGAGGCAACCGCATCTTTCCGCAGGGCCAGGGAGGCAGGCACCCTGATCCAGCCTTTAAAGCCTAACCGCCCCGTGCCCCGCAGCTACGCGAGCCAACGTGCAAAGTGCCTGATGCAGCCAGAGAACAGTGTCTCTGGACTCGATGAGACAGGAAGCATTCCAACTTTTCCAGGGGCTGGGTTAGCACTTCCTTCCCTGTACCATGCAGCCTGCAGGAGCGCACATCTGCACGCTGCCTGTCACACTCGAGCTCGCCACAGCTGGAGCTGCAGCCTCTGGGGAAACTCCGTGCCCGCCCTGCTTGTGAAACAACAGAAAGCCGAGGGAACCCACCTGCTCTCTGCCCTGCAAAGCCCTGGCCTCCCAGGTGCGTCTGTCGCAAGCTGGAGCTCCGTCTGGGCAGGCGCACTGCTGTGTCAAACACCACCCACTGTGTCCCCCTACCCCTCTGCAAGGACACACAGGCCACTGCAGGGAGCTGTCCAATCAGCAGCCTGGGGCACACACAAAGAGTAATTTTCAGCTGTGGACCTGCCCCCCCGCCCCCACACAGGCCCTGTCAAGGAAAGTGGGGGTTGTGACCATGCAGGTGGGGCCTGGCGTGGCCAACTGCCCCCCGTTTTCAAGGGTCCTGCTGGAAGGCTCTCAGGGGAAAGGGCGGTTTCTGCCAGGAAGAAGAAAGAGGCACGGGGACGTTTTCCGAGCAAGTAGCCAACCTAGGGCACAGGAACACAAGTGAATGGGACCCCAGAAATGCCTTAAAGTTACCCCCCCAAAACCATGAGATATTCTCAATAACCAGCAGAGCGGGATTAAATAAGGAGCAGTACACCCACTTGATGAAATACTATTCTGTCCATAAAAATATTGCAGATAAATATTTGGGAGCTTGGAAAGGTGTTCACAATCTATTAAATGGGCAAAAAAAATACACTCATCATGCCAGGAAAAAAAAAAGAAAGAAAGAAAGAAAAGAAAAACAAACAACCCACAAGGTCTGGAAGGATACACACGAGGGAATTGACAGTGGTTATCGCTGGGTATTAGAATTTTTACTTTTTCCTGGAAGGAGGCCTGGAAACACAGTCAAATTCCAGAGTCAATCCTGAGCTGAGGAGAAAAACTGCCCAGCTTTTCAGGGAACGTGTCCTGGCAGGGAAAGACCACGGCTCTGACTAATCCCAAACCTGCCGCAGTCGGGCCTGGCGGGAGTGCGGCGGTCACAGCAGCGCCCTTACAGGTCGGATTGGCGTGGATGAACTCCCGGGAGCTCTCCAGAAAGGGCAGGAAACTTGTGAAGGTGGTGGCAGAAGCCACACTCGTGTGCGAGAGTGTGTGTCGGGGGCGAGTTCTAAAGTGGGCCTGCCCTTCCCTCCCCCACCTCCACAGGTGCGTGTGCACACAGACACTTGCGCTGGGGAAGTGAAGACAGAGGTCTGCGACATACGGCCAAGTGCGCAGGTTAGGAACTTCCCCGAGAGCCGGGAGAGAGGCCTCCGCAGTCGAACTTACGGTCATAATTTTGCTTCAGTTGTAAGCAAATCACGGGTCTGAAGTCAAATTGTTATCCCTTTCCTTCACCCCAGCATCGCTCCATGGGACACCCCACCCGGTCAGGCGGGGTGGTGAGGTTAGCGGCCACGAGTCCAAAGGGGATGTAAAGCTACGAGTAGCCCACGGTCCGGGAATTTCACAGATTGGATAAGCAGCCCTCCACTCCCAAGGCAAGATTATTTATTTATTCACTCACTTACTTTTTAATTTATTCTTCACCTGAGGATACGTTTTTATTGACTTTGGAGAGGGTGGGGAGGGGGGACGACAGATGTGAGAAACACGGACTGGCTGCCTCCCACCTGCACCCTGACCCGACCTTTCGGTGTGCGGGACGACACTCCCATCGACGGACCCACCGGGCCAGAGCAAGACAAGGTGACTTAAACAACTGCCCGGGTTCCTCGTAACTCGGAGTAACGTCCACTAGGAGCATGCGCACTTCTGAGGTTTACCGGGCAGCCTTAGATTTCACATCTAGAAAATTATGGTCCTGTGACTTTAAACAGAGCCGGGGGCAGAAGGTAGAGACACAAGAGCGAGAACACTTAAAAAGACTTTCCTTGCACCTGCGGCAAAGTGCACACCATGCTCCTTTACCTTGTAGGCTAAGGCTCACTTCTAAACTAAACCCAACCTACATTAAACTCATTTCCCCAGAATACCTAATACCTGAACTCAGAGAGTAAATTACAGATTGAACCAAAACTTAAGAGTTCACATACAAATTCAGATTTCTTCCAATTTTTCAAATACGCCAGATCTTGTAAGAAGCTGGGCCCACAATCCCAAGTAGCAAGAATCACCTGGAGCTGAATGATGGCCACTCCCTGTAGGCCAGGTGAACACAAACACTCTCTAGTTTGCCACAGACCCCACTGCTCCCTAGTGTCCTTCCTTCATGGAGACCAAGTCAGTTTAGGCTCGCTTAGTTTTCATAACAAAGAAACCTTTCTCTGGACCGTGACTTTATCGAAAGGCAGAAAATAAAAGGGAGCAAAGGTCCTCTTAGCCTTATAGACAGACAGCCACTTCATTTCCTGGCCCTGGTGGGCGTTTGAGTTTGTGACCCCCCCTCCCCCCAACAATGTTGAGAAGAAAAAGGCCTTAAAAAGATCACCTTGCAGAGGGCAATCCAGTAACCCAACGGTCAGGCTGGCAAAGCAATTCCTGAGTTGATTTTAATCTAGGGACATGCTCGGGGCAGGTCACTGTGCCAGCCGCTCTCATTTACTGTACACGGCAGAGACGGCAGACAGAAAATCACAAAATTTCCAGACACCGATGTATTTAAGATTTTTAAGATCACGTGGTCCTGTGCTTCTCAAGCCAGATTCCCCAAAATTAATGCTGAAAACCTGAACTGCTTTTGAATATTTTTTAAAATAACTGCTTTATTGAGACATAATTTACACACCATGAAATCCACCCTTTAAAAAAGTGTTCGTTGGTTGTCCTGGCCAGTGTGGTCTCAACTGGTTAGAGCATCAACCCATACACCAAAAGGTCGCAGGTTTGATCCCCAGTCAGGGCACCAGCCTAGGTTATGGGTTCGGTCCCTGGAAGGAGCACATACGGGAGGCAAGTGATGGATGTTTCTCTCCTTCCCTTCTCCTCTCTCTAAAATCAGTGAGCAAAGTGTTCATCTGCCCATGACAAAGCCACAGAGGTCATACTTTAAATAAATCCAACTTCCCCCAGTTTTCCAGACACACTATCACAGCGGGGATGAGAAAGCAGAGAGGCACGCCCGCTGCCTTCCAGCTAAACATCAGCTCGGGGGCTTGTATATGGGTAAAACAATGTCGCTCGTCTAATTTTTTTGAAGACTGTTTTCTACAAAAACATGTTATTTATGTTATTTTTATTTTTTTAATTTTTTTTCTTTTTGCAGTGCCACTTTTTTTAAGATTTTACTTATTTATCTTTAGAGGGGAAGGGAAGGAGAGAAATATCAATGTATGGTTGCCTCACATGAGTCCCCTGCTGGGAACTGGTCTGCAACCCAGGCATGTGCCCTGACTGGGAATCAGACCGCAATCGTGTGGTTCACAGGCCTGCGCTCAATCCACTGAGCTACATCAACCAGGGCTATTTATGTTATTTTTAAATGCTTCCACGAATACTTTAAATTTCCCTCCGTTTTCACTTCTACTACAGCAAATACCAACAGACGCAATGCACAAAACAGAAGCTGCCTGGGGGTCTCGGTACCGGGCGTGGGAAGGGGTCCTGAGGCCCCGCCGCTTCAAACCCAGATGCAGACAGCAGCGCGCTCCGCCCCTAACCCGCCAGCCTGCGTGACACCAGCTACCTGGGGTTTGGTCCTCCTCACTGGTCCTTGCTGGTCTCGGAAAGATTTACGGCCAATAAAGCGCACACCCCTTCCATCATTCAGGGACTTCTGACGGATCTGTACCCAGTGCCCTGGACGATCAGAACATCGCCATCACCAGGAATTTCTCTCCTGCCTCTTGTGGGTCAGCCCCCACTCAGAACCAAGTGCTGGCGCGGTTTCTCTCCCCTCAGGTTGGCTGCGCCCATTCTAGAACTTCATGTGAGTGGGATCGGTACTGGCTCTTTCGGGTGAGACTTGTTTATGTTATGCATTATTCAGCACCGCGTTTCTGGATGCACCGGGCTGCTGTGCACACCGCTGGCCTTACTTACTGCTCAGGGCAACTTGTTTCTAGGGCACCGCCTCTCAAAAAAAACACACAAGGTCCGTAAAGAAAAAATAAGGTTGGTAACCTCGATCCCAGTCAAACCCCTTCCTTGTCCCCCTCCTTTTTACAATCAAGGACAACCTGAATGAGAGGGGCTGGGGGGACAAGCTGTCCATCCACGGTGCCGCTGTCCCGTCCCTACCCCAGTCTCTAAGAGGACCCACAGCGGGGAACGAAAAGGCGATGCCCAATGATGAAGGCCTCCCTCAAAGACACGGCTGTCGACGAGTGGATACAGAAAACACACGACGGAACACTATTCGGCAACAACCAAAATGAACACCATTCATTCAACAACACTGCTGTACAGCACGAGCACAGGCAGACCCGAAACACCACGTCGAGTGAAGAAAGCCAGACACGAAAGGCCACACGGAGCAGGACTCCACCGGAGTGAGACGTCCGGTGAAGGCAAACCCCTGGGCACAAAAGGCAGAGCAGGGGCTGTCGGGGGCCGAAGCCGGAGTGGGGCAAACCACACATGGGCACGAGGGGCCTTAGTCGGGGCGGGGGGCGTCCAGTCCTGCAGCTGGACCACGACCGCGGACCGCACCCTTGAAAACTCCGGGAGCTGCGCCCTTGGAGCGAGCGCATTTCGTGACAGGTCAGTTACACCTCGGGAAAGCTGCTGAACAGCCCCCACAGGCACGGAGCTGTGTGAGCGAGGAAGGGCGCTGCTCCGAGGCAGAAGGCCCCTTGGACAGCCTGCAAAACGGAGGCGGCGACTCAAAAGACCCCGCTACTCAACCAGAAACCAGCTGCTTAAACGAGGAAACTAATATAATCACACACGGTTTTAAAAAGTCAGTGCAAGTGTTTCATTTCAATAGACAAAAGGATTTATAAACTGACTCTAAAGCTCAGCATCGAGCTGTCTGGGTGGGTCCCACGAGCCAAAGGAGGCCATTTGCAGGTGGGCCCGTTGCCATGTGAGCGTATGAAGAGGTTCTGCAGGGGTTTTCTGTTTTTGATCTAGAAATATTGGGTACATATCAGGAAACCAGGCTGATTCCCTCGCTGTCTACGTAAGAAGCTGCTTCTTGTTTTGGTGACTGAGTCAGTCTCACGGTGACTGACCGACCGAAAGAGGCCCTTAGGCTGCAGCGGGAAGGGTCCGTAACCGGCTTTCCCATCGGACCCTCCTGTTCAGAGAATAGAGGTCCTCGGCAGGCACTCCGCCGCTGGAATCCCTGTGCCGCCCCTCTCCCGGGGAGCTGAAACCCCCCAGAGCTCTGTCCCCACCAGGCCCCTGGCGCTCGCCGCAGGCCCACTGGGAGCTCTCGCTTAGCTTACCTCTTCACTGGTACTCAGTCGGGTCCTTTTGCTCACTTCGGAGACTCAGAAGCCAGTGACATTCAGTTTCTGGAACTCTCTCTCCAGATCTTGGGGACCTTTCTGGAGCCACCAAAAGAACCCGTCCCCGCTGCCTCCTTCTAGCAGACGTTCTGATGACGCAGCAGGGCAGCCAGATCCGGAGGGGCCTCCTCGGGGCTCTCAGACCCGGCACTATTCCTCCACCACAACTGGCCTGAGCTGAGTGAAAACACCACTCGGGATATCGGACACTGTGTATTTCACCAGGAAAAGCAGCACTTCCGAAAGCCAGCCTGCAACTCCAAAATCCCCCCCACCCAGTCAGCCCCTCGGGAGGCAAGACGGAGCAGCAGGAGCAGGAGGGCCCAGGGTGCCAGGGCCCAGCGGGGGGGTTGCTCTGGGAGCAGGGAGGGCCCGACTGGGTCACCATGGCGCACCCCCCCCCCGCCCCCGCCACTGACCACCCCCTCTCAGGGAAGCTGCCCTGACCACAGCTCCAGCCGTTTGGGCAGCCGAAGGTGGCCAAGCTGAGTGCACAGGGTAGCAGTGGCCACGCGGATCCTGGGCACCCCCACGTCAGCTGTGGCTCCCAGGGCCCAGACTGACACCTCGGAGTCACTGCTGACCCCTCCCTTCCTTCCCTCCCGAATGTCTCACCCACTCACAAGGGCAAAACCTGGCTCAACCGGGCCACTTCTCATCACCCCCACTGCTGCCTTCCCCGCCTAAGAATGGTGCCAGCAGCCCCCCCCGGGGGCCCCCATGTCCACTTGTGGCCCCCTACCCTCGAGTCTCCGCAGAGCGGCCTCAACAAGCCCATTCCCATGACTTTCCAACTTCTCACCGGGCCAGTAGGGCCCCCACCAGCTCCAGCCTCTGACCACTGCCCGCTACCCTCGCCATTCCAGCCGTGCTTCCCCAGCCCTCTATCTGGCCCTGACTGGGCCCTTCATCCCACCCTGGGCCTCTGCCTAGGGCTCTTTCACTGCCTGGAATGACTACCCACTCAGGTTTCAGTTCAACCTGAAATGTCACCTCCTCAAAGGACTTCTGGGACGAGCTAAAGTGTCTGCCCACTCCCACACCATCACTTGCCATCTTCTCTGTTGCTCTGTGTCCTTCACTGCACAAACAATATAAATCTACTTTGCTTACTGATTCCCCTACTAGAATACAAACTCCGTGAGGGGAGATGAGTCATCTGTCCTGTTTGCTGCTCCGTCCCCAAGGGCTACGGGAGTGTCGGGCACACACAGAAACCTGATGAATAATACTTCACCTGCACTAGGAAGAGCCAGTCCAAAGACCAGGGCCAAATTCCTGCTCAGTGGTTGGTGATGGTCTATTTGGAGAGGGAGGGGCCGGCTAGCCTCCCTCCCAAACACCTGAAGTGGAGGCTATAAAGCTAGTTTACTTAGACAGATGGCAAAGAGCACCGACGGTAACAGGCAGCTCTCCACGAGGTCTGCGTAGAAACACAGGCCACAGGCAGGCTCTGGGCACGGCAGAGCTGCTGGTGAGCAGAAGCTCTGAAGCAGAGAAGAACAGGACAGCAGGTGAGAGAGCCGGCTGGTGGCAGCAGAAGACCACAAAGGAAAGCAGAGCCTGAGACAGGAGACCCGTCACCTAAGGGTGGTGCACTAGGGAAAAAGGGCCCGGAGCCGCCTGGAACGCAGCTGCAGCCTCCACAGAGTGAGGGGGTCCTCAGGACCCTGGACTCGGGGTCATGAGGTCACCAGCACCCTTCCTGACACTGGCAATAACCCCACCGCACGGGCTCGAGCAGGAGGGTCCCTGATCCACACGGCGAGAGAGCTGTGACTGAAATGCGAGTCTGTGGCCTGAACACTAAGTACAGAGGGAATTCCAGCGGAAGACGGCCTGCACCTCTGGAGCCACTCGCTGCCTGGGCTGCACGTACCACACCCAAGGAGGACGTCAATTCCGGGGTGGGAGCTCACACTGAATGGTTCTCCAGCCCCTATGTAAGTTTTTAAAAATGAGGGAAATTCTCTTTCTACAGGACCCTGTTGTAGGGATTGTACTGGGGAGCAAGGCTGAGGCCCATTTTACAGAATTTGCCCCTAATAGCGAGGACCCCCCTACCACCAGATCCCTGAACCGGCACCTGGTGCTCTCAGCGGACCCGATGCGACTCCAGGGCAGGCCGCTGCGCTGCCCTGTGCTGGAAGAGGAGAGAAGACAGACTTTTACACCTGGGTCCCGTGCTTAAAAACACACCCCAGGAAACTCTGGAGACCAGTCTGCATTAGTTCCCTCCTGCTGCTGCATCCCATGACCACAACATTAAAGGCCGGAACACCACTGATGTATATGGCCTGAGGGTCCTGGAGAGCAGAAGTCTGAAATGGGTTCCTACAGCTAAAACTGAGACGTTGGCAGGCTGCGTTCCTTCCGACGGTCTCAGGGAGAAGCTATCCTTGCTGCTTCCAGCTTCTCAAGGAGCGCCCCCCCCCACCGCCCCCGTTCCTCCCCCCAGCTTCAAAGCCCACAGCACCCTGCCCAGTTCTCCTCCCGCTGCTCTCTCTGGTTCTCTCCTGTGATTTCCTCTCCTGCTTTTAAGGAGGACCCTCGAGTTTACTGTGGGCCCACTAAGATAACCCAAAATAATCGCCCCATTTTAAAAGCAGCTGACCGACAACCTTAACTCCTCTTTGCCATGTACGCTGCCATCTGCACAGGCTGTGGGGACTAGGATGTGGGCCTCTTGGTGGGGGTGGGGGTCACTCCGGCTACCGCCACAGTCCATGTAGGCCACCATGCACACGCCGCCTAGCAACGGCCCTTGGCCTGCTGCCCCGCCCCGCCCACACCAACACGCCCGAGAACACGCCCCCATGGAGGCAGCTCGTCTGTGCGCAGGTGAACGAGGTCCGCCAGGAGCAAGCCCAGTGCCTGACTCTCCCTTTCCAACCCCACATGTATGCAGCATAGTTTGGGGACCATAAGACGCACCTAGGTTTTAGAGAAAAGTAGGAAAAAAAATTTGAAGCAAAAAATGTAGTAAAATATTTAATAACATAGTATTTCACCAATGTAAATATAAACTACATTTACTAGCGAGGTAAGCTACATTTGGACTATAAGACACACACCCCTCCCTCCCAAATTTGGGGGGTGCATCTTATAGTCCAAAAATAAGATAGTTCTGGGGTCACCCACTATGTGCTGGGCACTCCAGGCTCCGGGATGGCTAGTTTGGCCAGGGCCACCCGATGACAGATGACACAAGGCAGGGTCAGTAAGGTTGTGGAGTTACCAGTGACCCTTGTGATCACTCCGTTCTGGTTTACTGGGGCGACTGGCAGTCAGGCTGAGCCTCGAAGGAAGGAGGGTAGGGTTTCACCAGTGGGGACGGGCAGCTGGGAAGGGCACAGAGCTGCCCCCGGCTCTCGCCTCCCTTCTCAGACCCGTGCCTGCCATAAGGGGTGGAACTGGCATTTTCACAGCCCTGCTAACAAAGCTGCCGTTTCCGTGCGCAGCTCGGGGAGATGACACTTCAGCTGCCTGACCTCTCGGTGACAGGGCACACTCACCTCTAAGCTCAGGTCTCCTTCCCTTTCCTTTCCTGTAAATATGAAAAATAAGACCACCACCATCACCCGCCTGAGAGCGGTGCTGTGAGAAATGCACAAGGGGCGTAACCGAGGACAAGGCAGGGCCCGGTCGGTGTGAATGCCCGTCTCTTCCCCTGCCCCAGCAGGTAAACTCCCGCCACCCCCTCCTCTGGCCTCTTTCCCAGGCTCTTCCCAGCCTCATGGCCCTTCTTCGCCTCTTCCTCGGGAGGGCAGCTGGCCAGCCAGCCTCCAGGTGAAAAGGAAGTTTGGGCCCGGACCACTGAAGGGGTGAGGATGGGTGAAAAGGGGGCTTCCTGCTGGGGAACCTGCTTCATGACTTTCAGCAGGTGACGTGGGGAGGGGAGAGGCAGGTGAAGCCCTGCTGTCGGGACACTGTCCACACCGACAGCTGCTGCGCCCGCTCCCGCCCTGGGTCTGGTCTCAACCCACCCCGGGCGCTGCCACAGACCTGGTTCACTGTCTCCACCACAGCCCTTGCTGACTGTCCCACACGGGCTGCTTGTCCCTCCCCAGGTGTGTGAGCTGCTTGAGGACAGAGCCGTCGTTCTCATCTCGGCAGCCCTCACTCGGGCCTAACCCTGTGCCGCACACCGCACGACGACCGCAGATGGCCCGGGAGGGGAGGAGCTGCCGGTCTTCGGCATGCTCACGGAGAGCGACTCAGCCATCGGTGTGGCTGGTTCCCATTTACACCAGCCACCAGGCCTGGCGTCAGAAAGTCCCTCTCTGCAAAGCTTACAATGTGAAGGGCACAGTGCACTGACCCAGTAATCCCTGCCACTCCCTCCGTCTGGCAGGGACTCCTGCCTTGGGTCCGGAACAGATGGTGACCATACAGGCCACTCTCACTCGAGGTCACAGTCTAGAAACTTTATCCCAAGGCCCAAATTAAGAGGTCCCCTCAAATCTCCACTCGGCAGAAGCCCCCTGTGCAGAAAGCTACCGCTCCTCTCTGAACATCAAGGAAGGACCATCACCCTCACCAGGCATCCACCCCGAGGCTCCCAAAGGAAGAGCTGCTCGGAAAGGCAGCGAAGTGAAAGCAAAACCGACCACAAAAAGCCACGCGCCAGAGGCCTTCCAAGTCCACGTGAGTGACTGATGTGCGTGACACTCTTTACCACGCTAAGAGGGCAAGGACCCCGAATTACATCGCAGAGCACACAGCTCCAGGGTGGAGCCTTAGAAAGCATGGGCAACCCACCCTGCCTGAGTATTACACGCCCAGCAGCTATCTGAAACCCCCACTACAAGACCCGGGCTGGATCTGTTACTTCCTTCAGGTTACACGTGAGAAACTTGGGCTCCCACCCGGTGTTGGCTGAACGAGGACACAGCGTTGGACCCCACCTGTTCATCAAGCCTCCTCTGGCCTCCAACTTGCCAGGTACTAGACACATTTGCAGACAGTCTCAGTCGATCCTGATGCTCACCGCGCTGGCCAGCGAACCCTCCCCATTTACAGTGGCCGAGAGAAAGGCTGAGAGAGGCAGCTTCTGTCCTGTGAGTTCTGCCTCGGGGAGAAGCGGCTTTCCCTCCAAAATGTCCCAATCACTGAGCACCATGATGTTGGGCGAAATCAAGGTGTTTCACTTCAGGGCAATTTGACATCAGAGTGGGGAGGACACGGGTTTCAAGGAAGGAAACTATGTGAAGCTGGGGGGTCCCATCAGCACTGTCACTTACCCATGTGGGCCACTGGGCACTCAGAGTCCCTATTCCTCACACACCATATTTCCCCACCCAAGGTCGGCCCTGCCAAACACCCTGGAGGACTCCGAGACTTTGCATGTTCAGGAACAGGTCATAATCCCTAGACCTATTCACAGGACTGGGGGAAAATAACCGCAACTTCCCCTGCCCTTAGTTCCTCCCCCAAAGAGCTGTTGAACCTCATCTGGAAACAGCTGGAAGGCAGCAGTTTACAGGAAACCAAATTAAAAAAAAAAAAAAAGCACAGAGTGTACCAAAGAGAGAGAGGCAGCTAGAAGGAGGCCAGGGGACAGAGAGGAAGTTGGTCAGAAAGAGCCCAGGCCAGAAATGGTCCCACAGAAGAGGAGGCCCAGCTGGCCTCCCTCCAGGCCAGGGGGGCGGGGGAAACCCAGGACTCGCCTATGGAGGCTCTGGCCCCAGTGGGGGGGGGGGGGGCGGGGGGGCAGTCCGACCCCCTCTGGGGCTAGGTCGTCTTTCCTGGCTGCCCTGACCTGGACCTGCCCTCTCCTGAAAGCCAGTGAGTGACCCTGTCGGGGTGGCTGAGGCCAGAAACTCCCCTCTGCTCTCACGCTGCCCCCTGCAAGCCAGAGGCCACGGCCCGGACAGCAGGTTTTGAGTCATTCCTCTGTACCCGGGCTCCACACAGCCAACTCAGCTCGGGGGCTACCCAAGCAGCCCCACACAGAGAGTCGGACACAGACAGCGGCGGCAGGACTCGCGTGGGAAAGCCAGAGCCAGCGGGGGCGAGGCGTTAAGAGCAAGGTGAGCCTGCAACCAAACCAGGGGTGCATTTTGCAACCAAGAAAGTTAATTAAGCAATGGCCAGCCGCCAAACATTTCTGAAAGAAGTGGCGGGGTGGGGGGCATGCCATTACTAAAATTCCTTGGTGTTATTTAATAATAAGCCTTTAGGTGATCCAAACTGAGGGCAAAGTGGAGACAGGGGGATTTTTTTCCCTTTGGCAGAGCTTAGGTGAGAGTTTTCTAGCCCATACCTCTTGCTACTCAGCATCCATTCCCTCCCTATACATGCAGTTTATATTAAAACAAGGGAGAAGATTAAGTGCTTTTAATAAGACAGGTTCCTGCCGCTCACCCCCAGTTTGGTGTGAAAGGGCCGCCTCGCCCTGCAGCATTCGCCACAGTCCACTCGGGTCCGCCCCCAGTGGAGGTGCTCAGGACCTGAGCGGGAGCAAGCAGGGCTGCAATCCCAATACCACTGGTTTAAAAAAACCAGAACGTCTTCACAGGCTCGGTGCCAGCTCAAACTGGCAAGACCAGAGAAGCCGAGCAGAGCAGGACCTGTGGCCCGGGAAGGGGGTGGGGAAGCAGCCAGTGGCAAACAAACCACCAGGGAACGCTTGGAGAGGAAATAGGAGGGTGGGGGCATTTCAGAAACATAACAAAGGAACAGACTGATTAATCATTTATTCCAGAGGAGGAGAATGTCACCCGGGGCCCAGCATCTAAGTGTTTTAACTTCAGGTAAATGTGTAATGTTTTAACTTGGGTGTATTCCAGGCTCTTGATTCTCCCCGACCCCCCAAAAAAGGTGTGCATGGCGGGGAGTGTTCCCACTTTCATCTTCCAGATTTTCTGGAATCTCCCAGGAGACGTCCTGCACTGCCTGCAGAGTAGACCTA
Source organism: Sturnira hondurensis (assembly GCF_014824575.4). Classification (NCBI taxonomy): domain Eukaryota; kingdom Metazoa; phylum Chordata; class Mammalia; order Chiroptera; family Phyllostomidae; genus Sturnira; species Sturnira hondurensis. Next base: position 3,684,700 of record NW_028080037.1, read on the forward strand.
AGACATCCCCAGCCAGTGCAGTTATAAATCGATAACCCCACTCAGCAGAGGTGCTCCCCTGTGCCCGGCAGGGGTCCCCTGCACTGCAGCCGTGCAAGGAAGTGCTGTCGCCCAGGCAGAAGTTACCTAAAACAAACACCTCACACCTGCACTGGGGGAGCAGCGAGTGCCACGGGACGGCAGGGTGTTTCAGGGGCAAAGAAAAGAGACCTGTGCCCAGAGCCAAGCCCACGTCAGGATAGTGTCTGGGAAGCCTGCCCTCAACAATGACACCTCCATATAATGTTTCCAGGCCGGCCAGAGAACCCTCCAACGCGCCAGGAGGACAGGCTGCGCCTCCTACAGCAGGGTTCCAGCGGCCTTGCTAGGAGCCGCCCAGGCCCCCTCCCGAGCTGGGGGAGGGCTTCCCAACAAGGGGGATGTCCCTCTGCTGGGACAACAAGAACAGTAGCTAACATTTTGGAGCCCATAACCATGAGCCAGACCCTGGAGTAAGCACTGTACCTGTCTCACTTCATCTCCACAACAGCCAGTGCAGAGGATACCCCTGTCAGCACCCCCTTTCATTTTAGAGACAGGAGAAGGGAGGGAGGGAGAGAGAGAGAGAAACATCCCTCGGCTACCTCTCCTCCGACCCCTTCAGGGACAGAACCACAACCCAGGCACGTGCCTGACCTGGGACAGAACCAGGACCTTTCGCTCTGCAGGACGACGTCCAACCCACAGCGCCACACTGGTCAGAGCTGTCATCCCCTCTTTATAAAGGAGGAAACAGTCTCCGAGATTTTACGCAACCCGTTCAAGACTGGAACCTGAACTTAACCACCCCTGCCCAGGTAGTCTTAACCACCTGACTGCTGGAAACACACAAAGCGTCTCGGGGAAGGGCTGGCTAGAGTCGAGTGACACAAGGTGCAGCCTGTCTTTCTTTACACCTCCTTCTAGTGCAAAATCGGTGGCCTCGGGACACTAGAGGGGAGGGCCTGGATGGGGAACTGTAAGCCGGAAGAACCCAAGCACTGCTGAGAGGGAAAGAGGCCAGTCCCCCCAAAACCCTCCCGAAGGGGCAAGACCCAAAGGGAATGTGTGAAGTCAGGGCCCCACCGGGGGACCTCAGCCCCCCACCCTTGTTTTGTCAAAGGGAGCGCGGCTCGACAGGTGGGGCAGGCGGGGGTCGCCGGGTCCTCTACCTATAGGCCAGGGTCATGCACTCGAAGAGCTTGGTGAGCGAGGCGTCGATGGACAGGTGGCAGGAGCTGGTCTTTCCGAAGCTGTAGGTCTGGCACGTCTGCTTGTTGACCGTGTCGAAATCGTAGCCCTTCTTGGGCGGGTGCTCGCGGTGCGGCGACGACACCATGAAGTGGCCGCTGTGGATGATCTGCTGGCGACGCGGAGGTTCCTCGCGGCCCGGCCCGGCCCAGGGCGGCGGCGGGGCGGCGCTCGCGTGGGCCCGGGCCGGGTTGGCGGCGCTGGAGGCGGGCGGCGGGGACGGCTCATCAGTGTCCGAGTCGTCGTCGTCCTCAGGCACCGGGGGTTTGAGTAGCACCGGGCGGCTCTGGCTGCTAGGCCGACGTGGGGAGCACATGAAGACGTCGGCGGCCATGGGAGCGCCCGGACGGGGGCATCCCCCGGGGCCCGGGGCGACGCGGGCTGCGAGGCCGAGGGGACTCCGGCCGGGCCAGCGCGGGGACTGCCCGCGAGTGCGCCGCGGGGCGAGAAGGGGAGGGCGCGGGCCCTGGCGTGACGTCACCGGCGCGTCTCGGCCAATCGGCTGCCCGCGTCGGCCTCTTAAAGGCGCAGAGGAGCCTTTGCGTCTCAAAGCGGACAAAAAGAAAAAAAATGGGGAGCTGGGCCACGCCTCCAAGCCCCGCCCCTCGTCGCCCCGACCGCCTCCGGGTTACCGTGGAGCTGTGGGTAAGGTGGCCAGGTAGTGCCACTCGCCAGTGACGTGGCCTAGGGAAGGCTTTGGCGGAGCAGGCCGTGCCTCCCAGCCCCGCGCTCCGGAGAATCGCCCGGAGGCCTGGCCGCGGGCGGGGCGGGGCGGGCCCTCCACGTGGTGGGTGGGGGTGGGGCTCCTTCCCCCACCCAGGCTCCGCTTTCTCCCGTGGGGCCCGGAACTGTTGTAACAACTCGACTTGAAGTTGCTGGACGCTGCGGTTGTTCCCATTTTATTGGTGAGAAGATGGAGTCGCAGAATACCACAGGAATGTCTCTAACGAGAACATTCCACTGAGTGCTGGCTGGTGTAGCTCAGTGGATTGAGCACAGGCTGCAAACCAAAGGGTCGCAGGTTGAGTCCCGTCGAGCACATGCCGGGGTTGCTGGGGAGGGGGGAGCATGTGAGAGGCTCTTCCAGTCTTCCTCCCTTCCTTCCCTTCTGTTCTCTCTCTAAAAATAAATAAGTGAAATCTTAAAAGAAAAAAAATACAGAGGTGGAAAGTGGCTCTGCTAAGTCAAGGCATTTTCCTGGGGCATCACAGTAGTGGCAGAGGCACCTTTGGAGGACGAGCCAGCCCCTGAACCATTCCGAAACGGAAAATTCTGAACCTTAGTTTTGTTTTCTATCAAGTGGGGAGCAAGACCTATGTGCCAGAGAGCTGTGACTGTTAAAAAAATTACAACGAAGAGTTTAGATGAAGCACCTAGCCCAACATGAGTGCTAAGTAAGTGTGCTGCAGGCTGACCTAGCCAGAGGTTCCTAAACAATGCCAACACTCAACCACTTTTGACCTACAGAAACATCAGTTTCCTGTGGTTCAACCTAATAATGAGCACTTCTAGAAAGCCATCAGGGTTTCAGGAACTCGAAACCAGCCTGGGGTGGGGGCAGAGTGGGGAGGCTGGGGTAGCAGGGCATCCAGGGGCCCAGGGAGGCTGCTAGCCCAGAGCACCCAGGCCAGTCCCCGCAGGGCCTCCGGAGCCCTCCCCAGAAGCACCCTGAGCTCCATTTTGAAGCCAGTTTCACTTCCAGATTTGGGTGGAGGCTGATCACCCTGCCCCACCCTCCTCCCCGAAGGGGCCAGTGTTGGGGATGGAAGGGAGGGAGGGCTCACCAAAGTGGCAGCAGTTGTCCTTTCCTAGATGGCTCTAAGGAGGAGTAGGTCCCAAGGGGTGGCCAGCTTCCAGTGTGAGTTCGAGATGCCACCTCCCACTTGCTCAAACCACCGCTTGGACCTCTGGCTGCAAATACCTGAACACCCAGCCTTTGAGTTGCCTTCCTTTGGCTGAACGTTTTTCTTCTTCTTCTTTTTTTTTAAAGATTTTATTTATTTATCTTTAGAGGGAAAGGGAAGGAGAGAGGGAGAGAAACATCAATGTATGGTTGCCTTTCGTGCATCCCCTGCTGGGAGTTGGCCTGCAGGGAACTGGCCTGCAACCCAGGCACGTGCCCTGACTGAGAATCGAACCGCGATCGTCTGAGTCGCAGGCCCGCGCTCAATGCACTGAGCTACACCAGCCAGGGCCTGAACGTTTTTCTTCTTGATAAACTCTTGAATGCCCAGCCACATTTGACACAGCAAATTCCACTTCTAGAATTTTAGTCTAACGCTACATGTACAAGGATGATGAGCACAGTACCATCTATAAAGCATAAACAGAAACAATGTAATGTCTAACAAGAGGGACGTTATTGGATGTATTATGGCCCCAAACATAGTGGGACGCTGCACATTAAATGATGTGAATGTATATTTACTGACGTGGAAGGAACACCACTCTGTATTGTTGGGTGGAAAAACAACTTTCAGAAACTTATCAGTAACTCGATATCAATTTCAAAAATAAATACATTCCTATATTAATGGGCATATATCACAAAGTGCACCAGGTTAACCAACACCAGTTATCTTGTCATCTCTGGATGAGGTGACTTTAATTTCTCTTTTGTATTTTCTAACTTCCAAAAGAAACAATTGTTACTTGTATACTTTCTTTGGAGTGGATTCTATTTCTGTTTGGTTTCTTAACACAAAAGACATCCATGAAGGAGGATGTATACTTTTTTAAATTAAAACAACATAAACATCAGTTTCCTGAAAGGAGATAACCTCTTGAGGCTGATGTTACAACTGGCGATCTGTGGGCCTGTTTGGTGCGCACTCAACGCTGTGTATAATCCTCACTCTTTATCCCCAGACGGTGTGTTAGAGAAGCCGCAAGACGAGGAAAACCACAGTTAAAAAGGCAGGAAGCAGAGGACCCCCAAGAGCGAGATCTAGAGGGGGCTCCAAGCTCACAGTAAGAGACTCCAAGGGGGTCTCTGGGGTGGTTTTCAGGAAAATGGAAAATGCGTGCAGGGCGTCCAGGCCGAGGACCCCGCCTCGATTCCTGCTGAGTCGGGGGCAGTACCAGCAGGCCCCCAGAGCCCCAGGGAGCTGAGAACTCCAGGAAGGACAAAGAGCTCCCACACCCCGCAAACCACGAGTACACAGAGAGCCAGCTCCTTGCTTCAAGTCAGAAGTATTGTCATCACCCCCTTGTAAAGGAACCTGCAGTCAAGCAAATGGGGATTCCCAAGCACAAAGTATTACAGACCAGCAGATGTCAGCAAACAGGGAAGGTAAGCCAGGGCTCTGGGAGAAAGCTACCTGGGAGCCAACGAATGCAGAGGGAAAGTTAACAACAAACGGAAGACTTTTAAAGTAACGAATAGCCTTACCAAGAATACAGAAGATTCTGCATGTATTAAGCAACAACTCATTATGGAAAAGAAGCAAGTGGGGGTCTTGGAAAATAAGTATAAATGCACAATTATGAATAAAAAGGAAAGGCCGAGCTGAATAGCAAAATAAATGCGGCTGGAAAACACAGTAGTAAGCGAAGGGATTAATCTGACCATTTGTCCCAGAAAACTGCCAAAAGGACACGGGAAGATAAGTGACATGGAGGGTACATTCAAAAGTTCCAACACCTGCCGAACTGTTCCAGAAGGGAAGAGGAAAGTGAGAGAGACAGAGGAAAAAAGAGAGAGGAAATCATGAAAGCAGCAACAAAAGAAAACTTCCCAATGATGAAAACACAAGCCCCCTATATGCCTCAGTACAGACAGTGTTGTGAACAAACCACACCCACATGTCAATGGCTTACACCCCCAAAGGTGTGCTTCTGGTCCAAGTTCCCTATCTATTGGCTACCTGTCCAGGACAGGTTGGCAGTAGAATCTGCTGGCTGTAGTCACTCTAAGACTCAGGCAAACGGAGCAGTGACCTCTGAAAATGTCACCCGTGGCTGTCACAGGGGGGACAGAGAGCTCCATAGGATCTTGCATTGTTAATTAAAGGGTTTGGCCCAGGAGGGACGTGTACTCACCCATTATTGGCCAGAACTAATCACAAGGCCACTTTCAACCACAAGGGAGCCAGGAAGTACTCTGATCACAAGACCGGAAAACAGACAGCCACAAATATGGGGCCAGCAGCACTGATGACGGGTGACAACGGTCCCTTTGGATTGCAAAGGTCCCCAGAAATGCAATGCCACAAATGACCCTCAAGAACATTATGCTAAGTAAAAGAAGCCGCATATTGTTTGGCGCCATTTATATGACGTCTGGAAAAGGCAATGATAGGGACAGACGCCAGACCAGTGGTTGCCAGGAGCTGGGAGGGGAGGGGACTGACTGCAGGAGAGGAACAAGGGGACTATTTGTCATGGTGGTTACATGACTGTGTAGGCTTCTCCAAATTCATTGAAATATATACCTGAAAAGGGTGGATGTTACTATATGTAAATTATACCTCAATAAACCTGGGAGCATAGAAGGTAAAATGGCCTTTTGGTCCACAGCCCATATTTGAAGGAATTCCTAGAGTTTTTTTTCCAGCAAAACAAATGCTGAATTCAAGTGGGAGAAGGAGATAAGACATAAGAAACAGTATAGAGCAATACAATAAAATAAAATTAAAAATTGAATTTTAGAATTATAACTTTACAGGGTTTTTTAAAATTTAATTCTTATTCAAGTACAGTTTTCTGTTTAATAAAGCCCTGGCTGGTGTGACTCAGGGGATTGAGTGCCAGCCTGCAAACCAAAGGGTTGCCACTTTGATTCCCAGTCCGGGCTCATGCCTGGGTTGCAGGCCAGGTTCTCAGTAGGGGGCGCATGAGAGGCAACCACACAGTGATGTTTCTCTCCCTCTCCCTCTCCCTGTCCTTCCTCTCTTTCTAAAAATAAGTAAATAAAAAAAATTTTTTTTTAAATAAATAAATAGCCCTGGCTGGTGTAGCTCAGTGGATTGAGCGTGGGCCTGTGAACCAAAGGATCGTGGTTCGATTCCCAGTCAGGGCACATGCCTGAGTTGCAGGCCAGTTCCCAGCAGAGGGCACACGAGAGGCAACCATACATTGATATTTCTCTCCTTCTCTCCTTTCCTTCCCCTCTAAAGATAAATAAATAAAATCTTCAAAATAAATAAATAAATAAATAATACAAACAAATCATGTTAGAAGGCTTATACTTACAAACAGCGGTCTCTGTCTGCCCCGCCCCCACACCCGTGCCCCTTACTGCCTGTCCAGAACTGGTTATTCAGTCCTATCCGCCCTCTCTTTAGAGGTGATCACTTTCCATTTTTTTAGTTATTACTTCTAGTATTTATCACCACATTAAAAAATACTCATGTCTAGTCCAGAATCATCAATTTCATGCATCTTCTATTGACTTATGTAAGAATGATTTTATTTTACTTCTTTTCTCAGCAATTAAAAAAGATCATTTGAGAGAGGTCAGGGAGGGGGCAGATCTGTTGTTCGTTCGTTGGTTGGACGTCCCCTGACCGGGATCGGAACCACAGCCTTGGTTTATCAGGAGGACCCTCTAACTCACCACTTTACTTTCTTTTCTTTTTTTAAAGATTTTATTTATTTATTTTTAGAGAGGAAGGGAAGGAGAGAAGGAGAGAAATATCAATTTATGGCTGCCTCTCTTGAGTCCTCTGCTGGGAACTGGCCTACAACCCAGGCATGTGCCCTGACTGGGAATCGAACCGCGATCGTGTGGTTCGCAGGCCCGCGCTCAATCCACTGAGCTATACCAGCCAGGGCAAATGTTTTCATTTCTTTCACCACAAAAATATTGTGTGTTCTTCAGCCAAGTTGTGCACTCTGATTTTCCTTTATTTTTCAAACTTTTGTTTTTCCTGGAGTTAACAATTGCCTCGCTTTTCCATTTCCTTAGCTTCCTTTGCAACTATGCGTTAAGTCTTCCTTCATCAGCCAATAGCTCGTTAAATATCTTTCAATGTGATTTTCACAGAGTCAACCCAGTCATATCCTACTAGCCTCAATTTTCCCTCCGGTGCCTTGACAATCTGGACTGGCTGTGGTCCAAGCTTAACACACAGCTATTGCCCTCCTGGAAATTTACTTCCTTTTTTTAAAATAAAGATTTTATTTATTTATTTGTAGAGAGGGGAAGGGAGGGAGAAAGAGGCAGAGAAACATCAATGTGTGGTTGCCTCTTCTACGCCCCCTACTGGGGACGGCCCACAACCCAGGCATGTGCCCCGACTGGGAATTGAACTTGATGACCTTTCGATTCGCTACTTCCTTTTTCTTGTGACAAATCTACTTTTTCCTGGATCCTTTGTCTTTGTTTTCTTAACGTACACACTTCTTGTTGTACAGGAGCACATCCTCCAGTAGGCCTTTCCAGAAAGATCATGGAAAGCAGAATTTTCAAGACTTTGCACATGTCAATGTGATTTTAGCTTACCTGCACCCTTGTTTCATAGTTTGACTGGGTAAAGAAATATGGTCTGAAAATCATTTGCCCGCCAGATTGAACAGTTATTGCCCTACCGTACCGGATCTTCTGAAGTTGCACTGGAGACATTCATTCTTATCCTGGATCGTTCCTCTGTGACCCGTGTTTTTCTCTGGGAGCTTTAGAACCTTCTGTCATTGGTGTTTTGAATGTTGTGATTATGTGCCTTGGTGGGGGTCCTGCTACACTTAATGAGGTTGGCTACCCTGTGGACATTTAGCCTGGAGATTCATGCCTTCGGTTAGGGGTGTTTTGTCATAGTCTCTAAAAAAAAATATTTTCTCCCTTACATTTTTCCTCTTCTCTCTTTCAGGAACTTCCGTGAGATGTCAGACTTGATGAATTGACTCTCTAATGTTATTATGTTTTCTCTTTGTTGCTTTGACCGAGCTTTGGGGAAATTTTACCCAAAACGTAATTTATGCCGCACTTACTTTCTTTTTTCTTAGAACTCTTTCTCATTTTCTGAGTGTTATTTCTTCAGATGGAGAGGATCCTGATCTTGTTTCACAGATGCAATATCGTCTCATCTCTCCAAGAATATTATTTTGCATGTATTTCAAGTTATGTTTTGTTCCCTACCTTGTTTATTTCTTCCCATCCTTCTCCTCTTCCTCCTTTTGAAGATTTTATTTATTGGTTTTTAGAGAGAGGGGAGGGAGGGTGAAAGAGAGAAACACTGACTGGTTGCCTCTAGCACACCCGCGGCTGGGGACCTGTGTCCCGACTGAGAGTCATTCACAGGCTGGTGCTCAGTCCACTGAGCCACACCAGCCAGGGCACCGTTTGTTTATTCTGAACTCTCTCTTTACGTGGGAAGCTTTCCTCAAAAGTCTGATGTCCGTTAGGATGACTCACAGGATGAGTGTGCAATGCAGCTGGAACATGGCTTGTCCGCTGTGAGTCAGTGGGTGGCCAGGAAGCCTTTAGATGGGAGACTCTTTTCAGAAGCTGGGTGGTTCAGATGGCACAGACGACCCCCAGTTGCCTTCTGCGGGGCGGGGGGGGGTACAGTATAAGTTTAGCTCTGGAGCAAGGCCAGGGAAGGGGACAGTAGCCTTGCTGTTTGCTCTGCCCACACCACTGAAGTACCACCCACTGCGTGCAGCCCCTGACACCTCCCTCCCCTCACTCCTCCCAGCCTACTGATTCTGGAGTCTCCATGATTTGATTTCTCCAGATGCTCCATCTCCAGTCTCCAGGGGAGGGCTGAGCGGGGCAGTCAGCCGAGACTCTGCAGGATCGGGGGTGGCAGCCCAGCCACCGGACTGGCTCACACTCAGGCAGACTTCCCACCAAACCCTGTTTTGAGTCCTCTGCCTTCGGCAGTACCCAATGCCTGCGATGCCTGAGGTTTTCTAGGGTCAGCGCAGGACCAACCTGCGCAGGCGGCCCCACGTCTCCAGCGCTTGGGTCTGTTCTTCCTCGGCCCAACGAAGTTCACTTCCATTCCTCCATCCTCCTTTCCACGTCCTCATACAGTGGTTTGGATGACGGACGCTGCCTTATTTCATTAGCTGCGGAGTTTCCCCCTCTGCATCTTGTTTTCTTGCACTTTGGGGGTGACTTTGGAGAAGCAGAAAGGGGTGACCATGTCTTTATAATAGTAAAACCCGGTATCTCAATACAAAATTTATTTTTTTAAAGATTTTATTTATTTATTTTTCTTTAGAGGGGAAGGGAAGGAGAGAAGGCGTGAAATATCAATGTGTGGTTGCCTCTGGTGGGTCCCCTGCTGGGAACCGGCCCACAACTCAGGCATGTGCCCTGACTGGGAATCGAACCATGATCGTCTGGTTTGCAGGCTTGCGCTCAATCCACTGAGCTACAGCAGCCAGGACTAAACAGTTTTTTTGTTTGTTTGTTTTTAATGTGGCTTACTGGCTCATTTTTTAAAATCATGGCAGAAACATAAGCACGTCAGAGTTTATTGAGCTGTCGGAGGGTCCGACAACATTGGACCTGTTTTGTTTCCACCTGGGGGCAGCTGGAGCTAAGGAGGAACCGTCCCCTTCAGACACGACATGTCCTCCCCAGCTTTCCACGGCCCCCACCAAACCCCTACTGTCCCAGGGGGTTTTGCTGATCCAGTGAGACCCCACCTGCCCGGTGCCTGTAGGCATTTGAGTCTGAAATCCCTGCTGAGCCTTGTGTTAGCGGTGCGTTCCCCAGTGGAACAAGCTAGTGGAAGCTTTCCCTGCGTGGCTGTGAGACAGAGAAGAGAGCCACAGGGGAGGAGAGGGTCACAGCAGGAACAGGGCACTGGGGATCAGACTGAGGGGGGCTAGAAACCGAGAGGAGGAGAGGGCTCTGGGGGCCAAACTCTCACCGTTTGGAGATAATTGGTACCTACTCCGTAGGGTTGTTGCAAGGACTGAGTGAGTTCACACGTGGCAAGGGCTTCAAACAGCGCCTGGCACAGAGCACGAGGCATTACGTTGGCTGTTGTTATTTTCACTTTTGTGTTACTGGGGCACCAACTGCATGCAGAAACGTTCTCTGGTTCCTGGGCAGTTCCACGAGTTTGACAGGCAGACAGCCATGGACTCACCAGCACCAGTCCCGACACAAACTAGTTCCAACACGCACACACCTCTCTCAGGTCTTGGCGGCCAGCCCCTCTCTCCGGCCCAGCCCCTCACCACCACCCATCTGCTTCTGGTCCCTACAGTCGGGCCTTATAGAAACGGAATCATTCAGTAAGTAGCCTTGAGTCTGGCTTCTCCTTACTTGGAACGTAGCACCGTTTGTTGACCCACTCACCAGTTCAAGGCCAGTTCCCAGACCCATTCAGCAGTTCAAGGCCAGCTCCCAGTTGCGGGTGATTAGGAATGAGGCCGGCGCAAACACTCACACAGGGGCTTCTGTACGTTTCCTCTTCGGCAAATGCCTGGGAGTGGGATTTGCCGGGTTGTGGGCCAAGTTCACGTTCAGCTTTATAGGGGCCTACCAAACTATTTTCCTGGTGGCTGTACCATCTTCTCTCCCCACCAGCACGTAGGAGAATTTGCATCGGTCTCCATCCTCAGTGGCATTTGGCGTGGCCTACCTTTGTGGCTCTTTCAGGGCAAATGTAGGGCATCTCATTGTGGTTTCAGTTTGCATTTTCCTGATAACTAATAATGCTCCCTATCTTTCATGTGCTTATTTGCTTTCTGTACACTTTTTAAATGAAGTGCCTATGCAAGTATTTTGCTAGTTTTGGGGGGAGTAGGGATTCTGGCTTTCTTATTATTGAGTTTTGAGAGTTCTTTATATATTCTAGGTACCAGGCCTGTATCAGATGAGTGTTTTGCGAGAATCATCTGTCTGTCTGTGGTTTGTCTCTTCACAGTTCTTCAGCAGACGGGAAGCTTGGAATTTTGATGAAGCCCAGTTTATCACTTTTTTCTTTCATAGCTAGTGCTTTGATGTCTGAAATAGCTTTGCAGAACCACAAGCTCACAAAGCTGTTCTCCCATAGAAAAAGTCTTCCTCTAGAATTTCTAGAGTTATGTTGTGGTCTACGACCCATTTTGAGAGAATTTTCTATCAGGTGTGAGGCACAGGCCGAGGTCCGTTCACTTCGCACAGGGGTGTCCAACCGTCCCTGTGTCCATTACCAAATGTCTGTGATGATCATTAACACCATCAGGCTCTCCGGGGCTCTGGGGGCCGGGGGTCAGCGAGGGGACACCCTGGCCCCACACATTTCTCAAACCTGACGCTGGGGCCCATGACGGGTCTTTGCTGGCAGAAGAAGTGGTTTCAGGTGGCTTCCCGCCTCGCTCGCCTCCTGAAGTTTTTTACATAAAACAAACCATGAAAGGGCAGGGGTGGCCTGGCGGTCTGGCAGCGTCCCTCTGAAAACAAACAAGCTCAGGCACTGAAAGGCAGCCGCCGTCTCGGGGGACCACTTGGAGAAACAGTTTGGGGCCTGGGCATCCGCCGCGCGCGGCTCTCCCGCCCCAGCAGGTGGCAGGTCGGACATGGAGAAGCAAACAGGATGTTTCACATGTCACCTCTGGACAGGGAGACCCCACCCCCCTCCCGCCCCAGACCGGCGGCACCTTTGTAGGGAGTCATCGAACTGGTGGCAAGCATCTAATCATGGAGGGCCCTGGGAAACTGTGGCCGAACAGCCTTTGACAGCTGGCACGGCCAACATTACGTCTCTAAGGGAAACTGAGGCACGGGCGGGGAGAAGACATTGAGGCATGTGGGTTCGGCGCTTTTTTCTGAGCTTCACTGAGCTCTATGTTGGGCCCCCTGAAATTCACCCACTTTCAGCGCACAATCCAAAATCACGTCCTCCTGCTTCCATGCAGCCAGCCCTGGCTCCCAGCCTCAGACCAACAGGCTCTCCTCCTGAAGCCGTCGTTCTGCTTATTCTAGAAAGTTCATGTAAATGGGATCCTACAGTCTGTAATCACGGCGAGAGACTTTCAAGCCGGCACCTGAGCGGGAAGACAGAGAACGAGGGCAGCAAGCATGGCCACCTGCGCCCAGGGGCCCCCCGCCCCCCACCCCCACGCTGCGTCTGCACTTCAGGCTTCACATCTCTCAGGTGGGGCCACACGCTGGCCCCCCCCCCAGGGGTAAAGCCAGGCTGAAACGGAGTAACGGAGCCCAGCGTCTTGCATGGTCATGATTCACCCCAGAAACTGGAAGCAGCTCCCACGCCCAGCAGCAGGAGGGGCGGCCTCGCCCCATGGGAGACTCCCTGCATCCGTAGTGAGTGGACTCCAGTGGACGCCACAACCCCAAAGAATCCCACAAACGCGGAGGAGAGTGAAAGGGGCCGGACCACATGGCAGAGCGCGTCTGTATGAACCCATGAATATGAAGCCCCCAAACAGGCAAAATTCATTTGTGGGAAGAGAAGTTGGGTAGCAGTCACGCTTTGACGGTACGGACCGGGAGGGGTGGGGGCCGTGTCCAGGGACTAGTGACCAGCTGGTTCTTGACCCAGGTGCTGTCTGTGCAGGTGTACTTAGGGTGTGAAATTCACCAAGCTACCCCTTACATGTGGGCAAAACATTCAGAAAAGTCATGCACGGTACCTGGCACACAGTAGGCAGTTACTGCTTTTTTTTAATTTTTATTTTTTTATCTTTAGAGGGGAAGGGAAGGAGAGAAGGAGAGAAATATCAATGTATGGTTGCCTCTCGTGAGTCCCCCGCTGGGAACTGGTATGCAACCCAGGCATGTGCCCTGACTGGGAATCGAACTGCGATCGTGTGGTTCGCAGGCTCACACTCAATCCACTGAGCTACACCAGCCAGGGCAATTACTGCTATTTTAATAAGAGTTTCAGTAGGAGAGCGTGGTTGAGGGCAGCAGTGGGCAAACTTTTCTGTAGGGGCAGAGGGTGCACACGCGTGACTGTGACAGCCAGACAGCCCCTGCAGCAACTCCCTGGCTCTGCCAGTGTGTCTCAGACAAATGGGTGTGTCTCAGACAAATGGGTGTGGCTGGGTTCCACCGCCTCACCCACAAAAACTAGCGGCGGGCCAGATAGGTCCCATCCAGGGGAAGAGGGGCTGGATTCCGGAGCCTCCCTCGCCGAGTCCCCACGGGCCCTGTGCCGTCACTGCCAGCCTCAGTCTCTCTGTCTGTGCAACAAGACACGGATCCCAGCTCCACACAACCACTCAGGGCCATGCTGCATGAAGGCGGATGAGCTCATCGCTGAGGGAGTCCTCAGGGAGGGAAAAGTAGGAGGTCAGAGCCTCTTGAGATTCTTCAGTACAAAGCAGGTTATTTCTGCCAGGGTCTGGGAGAGGAAGGCATGGAGCCCACGTCACCCAGTGCGGCCACAGACACCAGTGTCTCCGGGTATCCCAGAGAGAGGCAGGGTCCACAGGCCTGGCACCATGTCCTGACCCTTGCCTCCCAGCCGTCTGTCCTCTGAGAATCTGGGGAGCGACAGCAAAGTGAAGGAGAGACTGGAAAATCGTACCCTCAGCGGCCTGTTCCCCTGAGCTCCTGCCTAGGCCCGGATTACCATGCAGCCAGCGCCTGCGGCAGCACTGTGGTAGGGGCAGCGGTGTGGGGTGGTCTCGTCCAACCTCCAGCCCTTTGCTCACACCCTTGGCTCAGCCAGGTTTCTGTCCTGCTCGTTTCCTGGTGGTTTCCACTCAAACCCCAAAGCACGACGCTGGATGTGCCAGGTTGGTCAGTCCAGGGCCGATCGTTTGGAGAAGAGGTGTCTGAAGAGGGCAAGGCGTAACTCAGAGGGCAAGCCCAACGCCCTGGGGGATGGGCAGCCCTGGCCTTCCCTTGCCTCATTTTCTAGGAGCTGGACGTCTGGAGTCTAAACAGCTTGAGGATAACGACTGTGATGATAATAACAATAGTAGCTAACATTTATTGCAAATCACTATGTGTCAGGGTTTGTCCCAAGCATTTCACATGCTATTCATTTGATCCTCACAATGTCCTGAGTAGGCACTGTTATTCTCCCCACTTTCCAGATGAGGGAACTGGGGCCCAGGGAGGTTGAGATACTTACCTGAGGTCACACAGCGCTAAAGTGCTGGGTCCCTGAGGATTATAGAAAAGGCTGTCTTGAAAGTCCAAAATGGGTCCGTGTTATCCTCTGTTTATTTCTTGTCCTAGCTGTGAAACTTCCAAGTCCTTGTCCCGTGGGTGCACTGAAAGGAGAGCAGTCTGGAGGGGGAGAGGGACACCCCCAGTTAGGAGGCAGAGCCGCCATGTTGGTAACCACTCCTGGATGTGCCCGGGGAAACTCTCTGTGCCCCGGGTGAGAGGAGTCGGGCTCACATGGGAAAGGCCAGCGTGAGCGGACCTGAGCTATCGAGGGCGTGTACTGGCTCAGAACGGAAAGTTCTGGAGAAGAGCCAGCTTCAGGGCCAGCTGGGGCCAGGTACTTGGAGGCTGCTCTCAGAAAGCCCACAGTCACCATCTCGGAACTTGCTCCCGTGTTGTCTTCGGTCTCAGGCAGGCTTCTCCCCACCTTGGAGCCAAGGTGGCCCCGGCGGCTCAGCTCCGTTGAACAATGCCAGCCAGCACTCCATCAGAACTTCCTCCATGGTTCCCACAAAAAATCGCAGGAGCTGACTCTCACTGGGCCACTTTGGGTCATGTGATCACCCCTGAACCAATTGCTGTTGCCAGGGGGAAAGGGCCTAGGCCTGGGTCAAATGGCCGCCACCTTTGGGACAGAGAGTGGGTGAGGGGGACCCCTACTGGAAGAAGAAGGGAATGCAACTGGCAAAGGAGCTGGTGTGTCTCTGCCCCTGAAGAAGATGCGTCCTCATGCAGGCGGGGAAGGTAGACTCGGTGTCTAGGGGTTACAATCCCCTGAGACCAACCAGTGAGCTCCATGGCACTTGCTGGGCTGGTCAAGATGCTGACCTGGGCGAGAGCTTTCTCTAACTACCTCCCCCAGCTCACCTTTCCCTGCCCTACCTGCCTGGGGTACCCCTTGGCCCACCTCCCCTGGGGGTACGTAGCCCTTCCTGTTGGGCCTACTGTCCCGGTTCCCTGGTTGTCCTGCCCCCACCTCCTGTGCGGCCATTTCCACTCCATGCCGCCCTGGCAACCCTGACCTCCATCCAGCACAGCCCTGGCTCACAAACCTCCTCGTCCACAAGGGGAAACGAGCTTCCTGGTGGCACGCGGGCTCCTTCTACCACCATAGGAGGCTCATGGCCACGCCATCGAAATGCACCTCTCCTCAGCGCACCGGATGGCTCCCCTCTCTGCCCAGAGGGCAAGGGTCAAGTCTGAGTCACTGCTGACCCCGGCTCAGCACACCGAAGGTGCACAATGGGTGCGTGGAAGGCCTTGTGCGTGACTGCTCCCCGGTGGAGGGAGAGTGGAGGGAGACGGGGAAGCTGAGACAGAGGAGCCGAGAGGCAGAGCACAGGAAACGGAATGACTGAGGGACAGAGACCTGAGACGGAGGGGACAAGAGTGGCAGAGAGAGAGGGGAGGACCCGCAGAGACAGGTCTGGACGGAAAGGACCTTCTTCCTGGGCTGAGCCCCAGGGAACAGACACACAGGAAGGGCAGAACGGGGCGGGGGCGGGGGGTGAGGACACCAGCCACAGCCCTCGGTTCTCTTAAGCAAACAGGCTCCTAGGATCTGCATTGTGTCAAGCTGAACTTCCCATTTCAGGAGCTTATTTTGCTGAGCAACGAGTCCTGGTGAAAACACTGGAACGCTATGTAAGGGAGGGATGGGGAGAGAGGGGGGCACACACGCACACACGGAGAGAGAGAACATTTGCCTCCGGGTGGTCAGTGGCGAGAGACCAGAGCTGACTCAGCAATATTCCTACCCTTTCCTCATCAGGGCTCCCCCAGGGATGGGTGTCAGGTGAGGAAGTGAGAGGGACGGAGAAAAAAAGGGAACACAAAGACAACTCCCAGAGGGCATCTGAACTGAGGGGAGGGGCAAGGGCCCTGGGGGAAGGTTCTGGCTCTGGCCTGAACCCAAGTCCCCAGATGGGGAGTTAAGACAAGTCAAGACAAATTTGCAATCAGCCTCTCACTGTCCCTGCCTCAAGCCACAGCTTCCCAGAGTCAGGGCCAAGGCCAGGTCCCAGGCTGGAGGACCATGCGTGGCTTTTAGACCTGGGCTCTGACTGGCTATATGACTTTTGCACCAGGCAGTCCTGAAGTTGCCTGGCCGGCATAAGGTGGTCCATGACACTCACCCACAGCACCCACTGGTGCCTAATGATGGCAGTTAAGAGCAGACTGTGGGACAGGAGTGTCTGGTACAGAGTCAGGGCCACGCAGCTGAGGCGGACACCAGGGCAGCTGCTGACAGACATGCTCCCCATTGATGGGGTCTGACTCTTTATTGTGCTGCTACAGAGCCACAGGGCATTGTTCATGATCTGAAAGTTTTTTATTTTTCTGAAATGGAACCATTGTACATTGTACAAACCATATCTACTGATGGAATAAATAAGTGAAAAAATTATACTGCTGTACAACACACCAAAAAAAAAAAAAACCCACAAGAGGAAAAAAAATTAGATAATGTGAAAAAGTCTTTATACCTCTAACCAGGTCCTTGGCGGTAATGAACATTCCAAACCATGGCGTCGTTTGTAACAGGAGGTCACCACCCTATGAGTCGGTCAACTGCCTTCCGGGTTATGGGTGTTAAGTGCCAGCACTTTGTGGAATGTGTAGCCGCAGCGTCCCCAGCTTCAAGTTTCTCGGGGAGTGAGTTTGCCCTGGGAGCCCTTAAGGCCACGGGGCCTGGTGTCCGCGGAAGGCATTCGCTTGGGACCCCCGCCCTGGCTCGGCCAGCTGCAAGGTCTTAGCTTCTGCGGTGGGAGAAGGCGCGGGCGGGCGCGGGGAGGCTGGGGGACAGCGGCTCCGAGGAGCGGGCTGCGGGGAAGGAAGCACATCTGGATTTTCGCAGTCTCATTGTTCGCCGTGGAAGGCCTTCCCGGCCAGGGTCAAGTGCGGGCTGCTGGCGCTTGGCCTGGCGTGGCCTTGTCTGTCCGAACCACCGGCCCGTCCCTACCTTCAGGCACTTCAGAGAAAAACGAACGACAACCTCGGCGTCGTGGATGGCGTTGACTCCCCTCGCCTGTCTGGACAGGCCAACAGAAGGGGCGCAGGGCACCCCGACCGACTTGCTGTTTCTGTGGGCGCACGCGCACAGGTGTGCGCGCACGCGCGATGCGCTTTCAGCTGTCCTGGTTGTCACCTCTCGCTTCCCAGAAAGAGCAGGAAATAAACATCCAAATTCATCCTTTCTCAGAATGGAGTTTTGCTGCAAAGAAAAATGTGACTCAAACCCTACAGGATCTGGAGGTAAAGCCGCCTGGGGGGTCGCTGAGAGGTAACGTGGAGCCCGGTTCGGAGAGCTGACTGCCCGAGGGGCCAAACCGACAAGGATTTTTTTTTTTTAAGACAGAAACCTTTCGGCCACCGCTCACTTCAACATTGAGATTTGCAGAGTTTGTTTGTTTTCCCTTATTTCAGGAGACATTTTTGCATGAGGTATTTGAAATTCAGGAACATTTTGATTCTTCTCGAAGTGCAGGAAATAGATCGGCTCTTCTTTAAAAAAAAAAAAAAAAAGCAAGAGCCTCGCCCTCAGAAACTCGTAGAAAGTGGAACCTGGCAGACACTTCCATGGTGGTCGGGGGAGAGCGCCCGGCATCAAAGGTGGCACCCGAATATGCACCAATTAGCAAAAAAAAAACCAAAAAACGAAAAAGAAACAAAACCACCACCAAAACCCCGCAGCGCCCCCTCCCCCCAGCCACACACAACTCAAAGGGAGCTGGAATTCCAGTGCAGTAAAGAAAGCTCAGGGGAAGGGCTAAGGTCTGACAAGTCCATAGCGACTAAGGGCAAGGGGCCTCAGAGCCAAACATTTAGGTGGTTGGTCCAAGGGGGTGGCTCTGTTTCAGTGAGAGGAAGCTGCCCTGCGGCAGGCGGGAATGGGGATGGGGGTCCAACCGCCCCTTCCTGGAGGTGGGCAAAACTGTCCAACTCCTCCCTCTGGCCTCCACGGCTGAACCACCAAGGCCTGCTCCTGGCTGGGGACCCACGATGGAGTGTCCTGGGAATGAGACAAGATCCAACGGTTGGCTCCATGGGGTCAGGAACATGACGCAGAAGCAGGCGGATTTCCTGGACTGCAATCTCGCACTGCCCCCGCCCCAGGGTGGGGCCTGGGGGGTCCTGGAGAGGCAGAGGGCAGCAGGTTCCTGTGGATTTGAAATCCCAGCAACGTCCTGGCCTAGAAGAGGAAGTTCAGCAGCAGCTACTCCGGCTGTCTGCTGGCCGCCTCCTCAACCCTTTGATGGCGAAGAACCCATCCTGCCGTCGGCCATAGAAGCCATTCCATCTTTAGCGGCATTGGGGAAAGGAGAGTGGTGGGGGCAGAGGGCAGAAGCGCCAGAACAGTCTAAGGGTTCTGCGTGTCCATTTGGGACGCTTGGAAACACCAGGCTCAGATGCCCCGAGGAGGTGAGCATATCAAGTGGCTGGTGCTTGGGGACACAGTGCCCTGACATCTGAGACTCCTCGGACCTTGCAGGCTGGGCAGGTGGCCAAGGAGGTCCTACTCTCCAGCAGCCTCTGGCTCTCCTCCTCCCTGCCTGCTCTGTTCCCACTGAAGTCCCCGGGCAGGGAGGAGCGAGATGTGAGGGCCGGGGCAGTGGCAGCCTCAACAAAACCGAGAGGGCACTTTGCAAAGGGAGATGCAAAACAACCAGGAAAACATGCCAGAGGTCACCTCAAGGGCACAAGGCACAAAAAAGAAAGCGGGAGGAATCGGTGGAACAGTGACAAGCCCCGACGAAACGCGAATTCCTGATGGGTACCACCCTCAAATAGCTTATATCGTTAAAGAGAGACGTGGGTGGGTGGGTGGGTGGGGGGAACAATACAGCAGCAACGCAAACGTAATCTTGGCTTCAGAGACAGTGTCTGACACTCCTGAGCTGTCAACCCGCCTCCACAAGGACAGTCACTTCAAGATTCGAGTGTTTTGCTTCACAGCAGAAAGTTCTTCAGTGTCCGAGAAGTCGCGCCGTTCTAGGTTTTCTTGGATTTGCACTTGGTAAACTTGGAAAGTTAGTAGTTCCAACCCGAGGGCTCGCTCGGGGAAGCTGGAGAAGTAAGCCTGCGGATGGATCTCCCGGGAAACGCGGCCGGAGGCGGAGGCGGACGTCTACATCTCTTCCGAGTTTTGTTGCGAAGCCTCCAGTTTCATCTTTTTGGAGGGCGGCCCTCCTTCTAAATCCTTGGTGGGGGGGAGGAGAGAAAGAGGAGAATGGCAGGTTACCAGGCCAGGAGATTGATTAGGACAGCCGTGAGGTTCAAGGTCAGCCCCAGAGGGTACTGAGAGCAGGACCCTTGGCCGGCTCAGCAAGCGTGGACTTTTTTGGAGGCTCACGGAGCAGCGGGGGGCCTCTGGCCCACACTCCCCGTCTCCCAGGCCTCCAGTCACCCAGGTCCTGCCTGTTCCCATCACACCAGCCTCCCTCCAGGTGCCCCCCACCTCTAAGCTCTCCCTCCCTGTAACCCTCCTGGAGCAGATGTCCCCATTGTCCACCTTCCAACCTGTAATTCACAGCCACAGTAATTATTTACACACAAGTTTCAGGTTCACTTCTCCAAGCTTGAAGGCCTAAGCCAGCCTGGCCGGCACACAGCTGCTCCCCGAGGCCCAGCACAGGCCTAGCCAGGGCAGACGCCCAGCCTTTGTCACAGGTGCATGGGGATGTCGCTCTGGGGAAGGGGTCTGTGGTTTGTCACCAAATTCCCAAGAAGTCCCCTGACTCAAAAACAGGTTCAACGGTCACTCACCCCCAGCCTTCCGGGACCATCCCGCTGAGCCACCTCAGGCCTCTCCAACCTGACCTGTCACCTGAGACCCAGTCTTTTTTTACATTGAATTTACTGGAGGGACATCGGTGAGTGAAATCCAGGTGTCAGGGGTACAATTCCATGATGTATCACCTGCATTGTGTGGGGTGTGTGTTCGCCACTGAGACCAGCTCCTGACTTCACCTGTCCCCACTGGGGGCTGACCCGGGAGCCCAGGAGTCCCTCACCTCCTCTCCACCTCTGAAGACCCTCGAGCCCACCCCCTCTCCCTGGGCCCAGGCCCATGAGATGACACAGCAGCCCCCTGCAGAGTCTTCAGTGCAGCCGAGTGTCCGTCTCAGAACAGAAACGACACACAGAATCTGAAACCCACTGACACCAAACAAAATCGCAACCCCTCACCAGGCTGGGAAGGCCCGGAGGCCCCTGCCCCTGCCTCTTCCTTGCCCTCCAGTCTCCAGGGGCCTGGCCTCACGTTCCATCCCTCGGGCTGACATCCATGTCCAGACCTGGGCTCCTTCGGTTCCCCCTGCCTACACCGTTCTAGAACATTCCACTGATGTCAGGCTCCTTTGCGTTGCCCTGTGCTGGTCTCCCCCAGTGTGTGCTGTGACTTTGTCACCCCTGTGTCAGCCGCTCCCTGTCTTGGCTTCCCCGACCGAGACACCTGAACCCCACAGAAACAGGAAGGGACCCGTCTGCTGGTTCACCCTGGGTCTCTAGCACCTGCCACAGTGCCCGGTATACAGTGGGTGCCCAACTAATGTTGAATAGAGATCCCTGGCCTTGATGTAAGATGTGCGGGAGTTCCTTGGAGCCAATCCCGAGAGCAGATACCACAGAGAGACAGAGGAGGCGCTGTCTTCCCCTCCCTTTTTCCTGTCACCAGCGATTGGCAGCTCGATCCAGAGGCGCAGAGGAAGCGGGCCACTCTCTTTGAGGAAGGGGGGCCCTGCTCAGGAGAAGGTCGGGGCGTTCTTCAGAGCCCTTGGACGCGGGGGACAAGGCATGGGCTTGGCGATGTAACACAGAGAGGGGTGGAGTGCTGTACGTGATGGGGGGACTGGGGGACGGAGCGGGAGGGGGTCGGGGGTGAAGGAGAGAAGAGGCCTGTGAGCTCGGCAGGATGGACAGCAGGGAGAAGAGTGGGAAAGCTCCGATGGAGAGCCTGCTCCTCTCTTTGAAACAGGACTGGCCGCACCTGGACGTCGAGCCGTTGGCCTCGCTACAGCGCATCTGCGCCCTGCTCGCAGGCCTAGGGGCTTGGCTGTGTCTGTTCAGGCAGGAAAGCGCTGGAAGAGGCCCAGTTCCTGTCCAGGAGCCCAGCACTGGCAGTGGAGGTAGGGGCGGGTTAGAGCACGAGACCCCTCGATTTTTCAGGGGGGAAGGAGCACAAGATGCCCCCAGGGTGTGGAGCATCTAAGTTTCAAGCTGACCTTTCCTCCACTGAGTTCAGGAGGCTGGGAGACCCCAGCTCACTGGTGGGCTGTACAAACTACACATGAGGCTTCGATTTTTATTTTTCATCTGAGGGGCTTGGGCTGGACCTGAGGCTCCGTGGCCTGCTTTTCTCCATCAGGACCGGGGTCAGGCGTGCCCTCTGAACAGCTGCAGGCCAGACTGTTTCACACACGACCCCAGATTTATTTAACCAGGTCTCTTTCGACAAACTTCCTGCCCCCGCGGGCCTCTCCCATCCACACTGCCTCTGTGCCCCTGCGCGTTTGGGGGCTGTTCCGTGGGATGAAGGGATGGTGCACACCCACGGGTATGTAGATGCCCAGACCTGAGGGGCACGTCCCCTGGGAGGGCCTGACTGAAGGCCGCCCAACCTGCAGACCAAGTCCAGCTGAGCCCCATCCTCGACCCCGTTTCTGCCACCACGGGCCAGTCTCTCCTGAGGCACCAAGAGCCGCTCAGCACAGTGGACACAGTTTGTTGCTGACGCTGGGACACCACTGAGTCCCCACTCCTCTTCTGGGGGCACAGAGGGTGACAGTGGGGGCAGGGGGTGGCTGAAGCAGCACTGAGGCATGTCCCATGCGCAGCTTCGTCGGGTCACCCATATTCTGTCACCGTATTGCAGCCTGTCCTCGGGGTGGCTCTGGGTTCTCATTTTGGCAGCTGGAGACTCTGAGGCTTAGGATGTATGCTATGTGACAGAGCTGGAATTTGAACCCAGGCCACCTGCTTCTGCACCGTATGCCTCAGACCAGATTCGGACAGTGAGGACCCAGAAAGGGGGGCCAGGCAGGAGGGAGTGTGGTCTGTTGCAAAACGTTTCCAGAGAAAGCTTTCTCCAGCATTGAGGATTCTGGAAATTTATTTCCCCGGCTCTAAAGGCAGTTGGCTTCGGGTCACTGAGAGCAGGCAAGGCCTTTACGGGGGCAAACAAAGGACCCTCCTCTGGCTACACCCTGCGCTGCAGCCCCGGCACCCAGGGGGGCAACCCGGGAGGCTCAGGCGTCCTGCCCCGTGAACACACAGAAGTTCCAGTCGTCCAACGAGAAAGCAGCACAGCAAAATACCAAAACACCTTTCAACGTACCCCCGGCGCCCCAGTGGGCACCCAGCCGCCCTGGCTGCCCCTCTGAGACCTCGATCGAGGTACCTGAGAGATTGAGGACGCCTCTGCAGCCAGACCGGCCTCGGCAGACGGCTGCCGCTCGACCTTCTCTGAGCTGTTCATCGAGTTTTCCGCTGAAGATTGGGAATTCGGCTCGTCAGAAGCATCTGAAGGAAAAAGCAAGATGACAGAAGCTGTTTTCAGGCATGTGATTTGGGCGGCCAGATGGACCAGTTACTAAAAATACCAGGAAACTGGGCGTCCTGGCAGTCTGTCAGGGCTACAGTAAGCGAAGGTGGGGGCAGGGGATGGGGGAAGGGGAAGCCGGAAGGCCTCTTGCTTATTTTTTAGAGGTATCGTTTTAAGCAGTGAGGCCACGTGCTGGCCCTGTGACCTCTGACCCTTTCCTGCACACCCAGGGTGACCTCTGACCACCTGCCTCAAGGATGTGCCAGACTCATGCCACGTGCACATGGCGCCCTCTGGTGGACACGGCGCGCTCCAACCATGAAGCAGAAAACAGAAAAAAATCTAGGTGAAAATCCCGGATCATCTCACACCAACCGCAGCCACCGCCCCAGTCACATTTTAGAAGATTTAGTCCCATTTTTGTGGGTGTCGTCCCCTACCTGCACCTAAGTCTCCTCTCTCCCCACGTGGGGATCGCAGAGGATTCTGGAAGAATTTCTCACGTCTTTCAAATTCCTCTACACCCGAGAGTGTACAAGATGGCGGCACAGCATCCTGTCAGCAACTCCTTACTTAGCGAATCCCGTTCCGCCAGTTATCTGGGCTCTTTCCTCCTGCGCTGGGCTCCCTGCCCGCCCCCACCCCATCCACCCACCCTGCCCAGGGGCCCATTCTGCAGGAGCTCAGGACCCCAGGGACACAGGCCACCCTGGTTTATTTTTAAGTGCAGTGAAATACTCGAGAATGCCTCCCTTTGGAGGGTTTCTGAGACACCCCACCACGGCCTGAGCCGCGGCTTCCTGCTGCCACAGGTCGGGTCGGGGTCAGCCCTCTCCCGGGCTGGCTTCCGCCTAGGAGCGGGTGTCTGTTGATAGACAGGCCTGGGTTCCAGCGCTCCCACTGCCACCTGGGTCCTGTGGGGACCCGGCCCCTCCGCCTCAGATTCCCCTCCCCACCAGCCTGGTAAAACCAAGGCGGACAGTAGCCATCCTGGTGAGTCACCGAGGATTAATGGGGATGACAGGACAAGTACCCAAGCAGCGGAAGGACCCCAGGTGGGAGAGACTAAGGGGTGCTGTGGGGCACAGAAGCACGCTCCCCTGGAACCTGACATCTCTTCGGTATTTCCAGTTTTCCCTTTTGGGTTAAACGCCGCAGCGTTACCGGGCGGCCAGGCCACGCCACTCCTGGGGCCCCGCACTCACACCGCCATGCGAGCGTGCAAAGCAGCCCTATCCGAAGTGCCCAGGAGAAGGGAACGGCCCGAATGCAGACGAACGGAGGCGTGGACGGACGCCGGGTGGTCCGTCCGTGCAGTGGAACGTGACTCGCCATAGAAAGGAACGAAGCACCCACACACGCTACAGTGTGGGTGAGCCTCGAACACAGGATACTAAGTAACAACGCCAGACGCAAAACGCCACCTGCTGTACCACTCCCGTGTCCGGGGACTCTCAGGAACAGGTAAGTCCGCAGAGACGGAGAACAGAGAGAGGACGGTGGGTGCCAGGGCCGGGGAGTCACCCTGAGCCCTCGCCTGGCCCGAGCGCCCAGTGGGAACTGGCCTCGGAGCTCGAGGAGGGTGCAGGGCTCAGCGCAGGGGCCTGACTCTCTTAGCAGAACAGTACTGGAACTCACCCAGGGGAAATTATTTTCCTGGGGCCTAAATTTAGTCCAGGGAGTTTGAACATTATGTCATTCCCTGAACTCAGTCAGCAGTAAACAAGTTCAAAGCAAGGTCAACAGCTGGTGACCAACATACTCTGTCCACAGGCAGTGTGCACCCACCTGGGACGTGGGGAGCTCAGGCAGCCCCTAGCGGGGGGCTTGAGTGCAGGACCAGAGGCCTGGTGTGGCCCGGAGAGGACCCTGCTGTGGTTCCCACCTGGACCTGTAAGGCCTGTGGGTGGGAGGTACCGAAACTCGGCAGTTATGGAAGGAAGCCTTAACCCAGGACGTGATTCCTGTAACCGGTCCTTTAGAAGGAGACACAGCCCCCAAACATGGGCGAAACAAGGCCAAGGCCAGAGGGAAAGCAGGACAGGAAAGCAGCCGGGATGTGTCCCACTCCTGGTCCTGCGCAGCCCTGCCCCTGGCGCCCTGGGTCACTTCCTCCCTACGGCTGACCTGGCCCCTCTTAGCGCCAGGCTCGGCGGGGCATTTCACTCTCTCGCATGCTTTCCTGCAGTGACCTGGCCAGAGAGGCAACTTTTATATGTCTCGTTTTATAAACAAGGAAAGAGGAAGGTGTGCAGGAGGAGTCACTGCCAGCCCAAGGCCACATGGCTGGCAGGTGTCGCCCAGATGTGACCAGTCCGTCCCATGTCCAAGGCGCCCTGGCTCACGATCATGGGGCAGCCTGGGCGCTGTGACTCACGGCCTGGCCTCACAAAAAAGGAGGTACCGCACATGCTGGCCTGGGGAGGTTCAAATTAAAACAAGTACGGTTTCTTCCAAATCCTACAGCTTTCATTTCCCCCTAAAGTCGAAGCACCATCAGTCAAAGCATTGTAAGTCAGAGACCGTCGAAATGTAGCAGTTTTCATTTAAAGGAGTCTACAGACCTCAAAATATTCACACACACACCCATGCGCACGCTCACACAGCCAGACCCCTTCCTCCTGCCTCCTCCGCCCCGCCACCTTCTCCCACCTGGCCCAAGGCCGCGGCCCGGCCACTAGTCCCCTGCCCCCCCTTCCCATATGCTCCCAGTCACAGCAACCAAAGTGACCCTCAGGTCATGGCTCTCTGACTCCCAGGGGCTCCAGTCTCACTCGGCACGAAAGGCTGGTCTGCCTAGGAGCCTGTGGAACCCCACCCACTCCGGGCCCTGCCTCCTGTCTGGTCTCATCTCCAGTCTGGGCCCCTCACCTGCCCAGTCTGCCCAGGGCCGCACTGAGCGTGCTCCAGCCTCAGGCCCTTTGCACGGCTCCCCCTACTCGCGGCAGTTAGCCAGGCGGCTTGCGTCCTCCCCTCATTTGCTCGGTGAGGCTTTCCCTGACCCCCCGATTTAAAACCGCCACATGCCCCCATATTGGGGCAAGACACCTCACTCCCCTTTCTTATTTTATAATTCTCCAGAGCACTTATTTTCCAATTACCAGATTTGTGTGGTTTTTAAAGGGTACCCCTAAGAACATGAACCCAGGGATTGCCTTTCTGCTGGTGGCCTCCTGGGGCCGGCACGTGGCCGGGCCTCCTTTGAGTTCCTTCGGCACCTGCCTGAAGGAAAGGAAGGCTGGACAGAGAGAGGGCCTGATCCCCACCCCCCAGCACACAGACCTTCGGCCCCGGGGAGCTCCTTCCCCTCGGCCTGGGCCTCGTCGGCCTTGGAGCTGGCGCCATCACCGGGTGCTGATGAGCTGGGCTCCGGCGCAGGGCTGGGGTTGCTGCTATTCTCCTGCTTGATGGGCGAGGCCTCGGCGATGGAGCTCTGGTTGCTGTTATCATCTGTGGGGGGAGCAGAGCCCCGGGTGAGACCCCGCAGCGGCGGTGGAGGGGAGGCGGGACGGGGCGGGGCAGCCTCCCCACAACACCTCACTGCCTCAGCAGGACGGCTGTCCCCCCACCGGAGCCCGCGGGGGCATCCAGCCAGGCCCACACCTCTCCCAGCACTTTCCCACTCGTGTGCCCTCCCCGCACAGGTGCTGAAATGGAAACGAGTCCTGGGCCTCAGCTGGTTGGGGCATCACCCCAGTATGTCATGGGGGCGGGTTCCACCCCCCCCCCCCCCCGTCGGGGCACATACAGGAAGCAGCCAGCACATACAACAAGCCAATGTCTCTCTGTCTCTCAAATTAATAAATTTTAAAAAAATTTAAATAAAATAAAGTGGAAATGATACCGGGAAGGCGAGCATGGCTCCTGGTCTGCTCAGCATTCTAGATTTTTTTTTCTGGAGTGTTACTCTAGATTCTTCTAGCGGCCGCACACTTGGATCCTGCCTCCAGAGGACAGCGCACGCGAGCACAGGCATTTATGAACTTCCCGCCTCTTGGCAAGTGACCGCACCTTACTCTGAGCCTCACTTTCCTCATCTGTATAGTGGGGTTTGTTTTCAGGATGAAACCAGGTGATGAAATGGGCTTATTAGCAGGCACTTGGCACCTTATGACAGATTCTTAAATGTCAGTTACTAATATGCCAAGCCTTTAAGAAATTATCTACTTAGCCCTGGCTAGTGTGGCTCAGTCGACTGAGCGCCAGCCTGCAAACCAAAGGGTCCCTGGTTCGATTCCCAGTCAGGGCACATGCCTGGGTTGCAGGCCAGGTCCCCAGTTGGGGGATGCACAAGAGGCAACAGATCAATGTTTTTCTCCGTGTCTTCTCCCTCAACTTCCCCTCTGTCTAAAAAATAAATAAATAAAACCTTTAAAAGAAAGAAAGAAAGAAAAAACAGTGGGGTCAACACAACTGCCGATGGGCTGAGGCAGGTCCCCAGCCTGGACTTGCTCGGTGGGACAATGGTGAGAGCTTTTGAAATGAGACAACAAAGAAAGACAGGCTGAAGCAACACAGCACATGGGACGTACAGTCATCTGCGCAGTACGTCAGGCCTAGGTGGGGAAAAGAACAGTGTTATGTCCCAGAACACCTCTGGCGATAAATGTTTTTTGTGAGCCTCACCTGAGGACACTTTTTCATTGCCTTTAGAAAGAGAGGTAGGGAGAGAGAGAAACGTCGACTGGTTGCCTACTGTACACACCTGAACCAAGGATTGTACGCACTGGAATTGGGGGTTAAATCTGCAACCCAGACACATGCCCTGACCGGGAATCGAACCTGCAACATCTTGGGTATGAGACGATGCTCCAACCCAGCCACACCAGCCAGGGCGCCTGTGAGATTTTGTCCCTGCATGAGAAGAGGCTCTTACTTGATGTTTCCTGGCGTGTTGGGCTGGGGAAGGAACTTTCTTCCCCTTCCCTGAGCCTGCTCCTTGGCACCGAGGCCCAGTCCTGCCGGGCCCTCCTACCCCAGGCCTGGAATGTGAACGGACCTGCCGGGGGAGCACAACACGGCCGGCCGAGGGCAGCGCCCCAGCCAGGGCCCTGGCAGGCCCGGGCCGGCGGCGGGGAGCTCACCGTGCATGTCCATCATCCCCGGGGAAGAGCTGTTCTCCGGCGTGGTCACCTCAGAGCCGCACTTCTCATCTTTGCCCTTTTTCTTGTTCTTGTTTTTCTGGAGGAGAAAACGGAGCAGAAGCCGAGTCACCACCCCGCGTGCACACAGGAGCAGGACCCTGGAGGGTGGCACGAGTGTTTTATTCTGCTGACTCATCTCAGAGCCTGTAAGTCTCCGGAGGGCTCTCGGTGGCCTCTACTGGACGTGTCCCACTAGGGGGACCCACCTGCTCTGGAACCAGGGCCCTGCAGAGGTGGGGGCTCCGGGGCTGGGGGGTGCGGCTAAACCCTCCTGACTGGCAGGAGGCGGCTCCTCCTTCAGGGAGAGGGTCTGGGGAAAAGGCCACCACGGTCACCTTCCTGGGCCGGTACGGCGAAGCCAGGGGAGCCAAGGAGAAACGCGGAGTCCACACGTCCCCACTGCACCACAGAGCAAGACCAGGGGAGGCGGGAGGGGGAGGGTGTGCTTTTTGCGCGTGGTTCCGTGTCTTACAACTGGAACAGGACAGCGTGAGAAGCAACGTATGTCTATCGGGAGGAGACTCGTTAAACAAATCACAGAGCATTCATTCAGTGTAGGGTGATGTCACAATCATCGAGAATAAGGCAGCGCTTGGTGTAATGACGGGGAACCATCTGCAAAAATGTCAACGTCGAACACATCTCCAGTGTCTCCAAGACGCTTGCATAACAGGCGTGGAGGCGAACACTGCCATTTCTGGGCCAGGAGAGAACAAATGGATACGCGTGTTTGGGGGCAGCCGGGAAGGGTGAGCCCTGGGTGTCTCCCAGGAAGGAGCTAAGCGGGGTGGGGGGTGTATGGGGGGATGGGGAACAATTTACAGAAAGATACACAGTATACAAAGGCACATTTGAAGACTACGCTAACCTATAAAGACAGAAAGTAGATGGTGGTTTCCAGGCTCCTGGGTTGGGGGCAGTGGCGGTAGCCAAGGTCTTTTGGGGTGACGACCACGTTCTGGAACCACAGCAGTGACACAGACACAACTGAATATCGGAGCCCTGACCACTTTAAGCGAGTGACTTGTGTGGCAGACGAATGGGCTCAGGTTAAAACGTTCTTTTTTTTCAGGGTGACGATTGAATTTTATAACACTTTTTATCTATTTAAAAGAAAGTTTTCATGTTCTGAAGGGAAAAAAAGGGTGTAACCATGTTGCAATTGGGTGTTTAAAGAAAAAAGAACGGCTGTCGTCCACCAGGCCACAACTATCAGAGATGCGGACTCAGCCGACTGGGGCAGGGCCCAGGGACCCGCATTTCTCCAAGATTCCCAGGGGACCCGATGCTCAGCCAGGCATGCGACCCACCGCCCTCCAGGGAGTGGGGGTGGGGAAATGCCCGTCTGTCCGTCCTGGCCCCCAGAAGACAGGGAATGAGCCTTTCTTGAGTGCCGTCTGAGTAGCCACGCTGGGGTGAGGCCTCTCGGGTGACGCGTCACCTCAGCTCTGCTGCAGACACCCCAGGACCTGGGTGTCACTGCTCGGTTGCACAAAAGAAGGGACTAAGGCCCAGCGCGGTGGGGTCCCCTGCCCAGCGTCACGGGGTCGCCAGGGACTGGTCTGTCCAACCCCAAATCCAGCAGGCTCTCTGCCCAGCCCGGGGCAGCCCACTCTCTCCCGACGGCCCATATATTATATTTTCTCCTTGAGCACAATCCATTTGGCACTCGCTCCCCTGCTGTCTGTTTCATGCTATTCTATAATTATCTTCCCCCAACGAGATTATAAATTCCTTGAGAGCAGGGATCGCGTCTTCTCAAATGCAACGGCGTTTTCCCAGCACCTGACGGTGTGCACGGCACAGACAGTGGCCGAGCCGCAGCTGCCGCGGAGGAGCCTGGCAGCACGCTGCTCCCCATCCACCGCCGCCTGCACCAAAGGCCGAGAAGGCCCAGGTCTCGGGGCCTCTGGGGAAGGCAGCCCTGGGAGGCTCCATGGGCCCGGGCCAGAACCAGGAGGGGCAACAGAAGACGGCGGAGGGGGGCTTTAACCCTGCCTGTAACGGCCCCTGGAAACCTGCCAATCATGACTGTGCGGCCAGGAGCGGATGAGACCACGTGGCTTAGCGGGAGCTGAGCAGAGCCGCCCTCCTGGAGGGAGAGGACCGTGCACAGGACAGGCACCCCAAGCACAAGGAGGAGCCCGTGCAAAGGGCCTAGAGGTGGGACCGGTCAGGATTTGGACTGGCAATGACAGTGGCTGGCCTGGGCACCACTAAGGGGCCAGGAGGGACTATCAAGGACGGGTCCCTCCCTAAGATCCGGCACAGCCGCCAGGGCTCCCTCTAGTGGTCACAGCCGCCGCCCCACCCAGAGCCACCCAGGCCTCCCTGCGCAGAACTCTCTCTGCAGGGAGAGGAGGGAAGGCTCTCCGGGAGCTGGGAGAGCAAGTGTGCTCTGAGTCAGACACACCGACACCTGCTGGGCGGCTCTTCGCCTCTCCGAGCCTGGGCCCCCACTCGTACAAGAGGACAGTGGTCAGCTCCACAGACTCGGTGTGAAGACGGAAGGAGGTGACCCCTGGCACATGTACAGCCTGGTGTGACAATGACTGTGGGTGCCACCATGGCTGCCCCCAAACCATGGTGCCCAGGACCCCGAGGAGGGACATGTCTGCCCACAGGTGTGTCCTCGTTGACAAACCAGGGGGCACTCAGCCCAAGAGAGGACACGCAGGGGACACTCCGGGGGACAGGCCCCTCATACTCACGTCATCAACCTTTGGCTCTGTCACAGGGACCCACTTGTAGATTCTCAGGGATGTGTCGCCCACGGTCACCCACTTCTTCTCCCTGCGGGGGAGGAGGGAGAGCCTGTTAC
Source organism: Sturnira hondurensis (assembly GCF_014824575.4). Taxonomy (NCBI): domain Eukaryota; kingdom Metazoa; phylum Chordata; class Mammalia; order Chiroptera; family Phyllostomidae; genus Sturnira; species Sturnira hondurensis. The sequence goes on from NW_028080037.1 coordinate 3,715,503, forward strand.
CAGGGGCCTCGGGGGCAGCGCCCTGCCCCTCCGTGGGGGCACTGGCTGCACTCCCTCGGGGCAGCTGTGGTACAATGACCCCTCGGGTTAAGAGAACAAGTTCCAGGTCCCAGTTGGAATCCCAGCTCTGATGGTCACTGGGCCCCTGGGCAAGTCACTGCCACCAGAGGCTCCCTGTCCCCATCTTCAGGACCACGTATGGCTGTCGGTCCCTCCAGGCTGCTGTGAGGCTCACCTAAGACAACGCCTGGTCAAGTCTCCCTGGTACCTTGGTTGGGCGGTGGCGATGGCTCCTCTGGATGAGGGGGACCGGGCCCCACGGAGCCAGCAAACGGGGCCACCCAAACCCTCAGGGCAGCAAAGAGGGCTTCAGGCCAGCCAGGTGTTTCCTCCTGGGGGTGGGGTGGGGGACTGAGGTCAGGGGAAGGGAAGCAGGGCCACACATCTGGACTAACCACCCCGCCTCCACCATCAGGAGGGGCGGAGCAGGCGGCAGAGCAGGGGCAAAGCTGCATGCCCAGCGGCCCAAGGGCGGCCCCCAGGCACCAATCCTGAGGTGCGGGGGCTTCGGCCCGTGTTTCAGGGTCTGAAGGCCCACGTCTGTGCAGCTGCCCCGCCCCCTGCTGGCCGCACCCTGAGCTCCTGGGGACAGTGTGCAGGGCGCCCACTGCTACAGGCAGGTTTGTGGGTGGAGAGGAGAGAATCACGGGCCGTGAGGAGGCAAAGGGGTGAGTGTTTTCTTTAAGGTTTTATGTATTTACTTTTGGAGAGAGGGGAAGGGAAGGAGAGAGGGAGACAGTGACGTGAGAAATACATCAATCAGTTGCCTCTGGTTCGCACTGTGACCCGGGATGGAACCCGCAACCCAGGCCTGTGCCGCAACTGGGATCCGATGACCCACCGCTTCGCTGGACGACGCCTGACCCACTGGGCCTCAGCGGTCAGGGTGTGACTGGTTTTCATTAAGGACAATAAGGACCACCCTCCTCCCCCCACCACTCTGCTCCAAGCCATTGTCATTCTCTACCAGGAGTGTCCCACCCGAGGCCCTCGGGCCACATGTAGCCCAGGATGGCTGTGAACGTGGCCCAACACAAAATCGTACACTTACTTAAAACACCGATATTTTTTTGTGATTACACGTCACAGCATATTTAATGTGTGGCTCAGAGACACCAAAAGTTTGAACACCCCTGTGATTCCCTAAACCAGGTCGTATCACTTCCTACCCCAAACACAGAGAGTGACACCCAGAGGCCACACACCAGAGGGCACCTAGGCTCTGGGAGAACCCGCCAGAGGGACAGTGGGGATTCGAACCCCAGCAGCTCTGCCTCCAGGGTCCGAGCTCCCAGCACCAGGCTCTGCCATCCCAGGACAGGCAGGAGGTCAGAAGGGCCTGCCGTCTGCTCCATGAGGAAATCAGCTGATACGAGGGACCCGCAGTGGGAGGCGGGGGCCAGGCACGCACCTGCACAGGCGGTGTCACTGCTGGGAGCCCTCGGCAGTTTCAGTGACCAGGTTCCACTCGAACTGAGGACCATGCGTGGCCTGAGCCCCTGTGTGGGTGAGCTGCCCAACACCTCCCGAAGCTTCCCCACCCAGATCTCAGCCTTGGGTCCTCCCCTCCATGTTGCAGGGGTGGGGAGGGTGCCTCGTGCGCTGCTTGTAAGACCTGATACAGCCACCACAGCGGGTTCTGGGTGCCCGAGCCCACTCGAAACCAGCCAACCGCACCCTGGACACCTCCGCTCCCAACACTGCCTGCTCGGGGCCCACCCGTTCACTCTGGGGGAAGCTGGGCCCTCGCTCTGATGGTTGTACCAGTGGCTGTTTTGTGTGTTTGATGCGCTAGGTGCTGTACACACTTGCTCTAATCTACCCATGATCTTGGGCAGCAGGAACTGTCATGGTCCCCACTCGGTCCCCACTCAACAGATAAAGAAAGTGAGGCCCGGGGAGCGGGGAGGGGAAGTCACCCCCCCCCAGAGCCAGTACTCAGATGCTTCTCCACCCTGTCCCTGACCCTTTCATCCCAGAAAGGAGGACATCCAGGCAGGTATGTAAGTCACTGCCTCCCCGCCTCCCAGGGGTGGGATGGACAATCCTCTACCCTAGTCTTTCCCCACCTCCACTCTGAATGGTCAGAAGGTGCCAGGAAGGGACAGGGGCGTTCCGAGAAACAGTCTCAGTGACAAAGCAACAATCATAATAGCCATTGTGTGCTGAAGCTTCGTGCCCAGCATTTTATTTACGTGCCCTCTCTCCCAGAGATGGCCAACGGGCCTGTGAAATGGGGGGGCTACTATCACACCACTCCACAGATCGGGGGACGGGAGGCCCAGAGAAATCATTCCACTAGTTCATGGTCACACACAGCTGGTCAGGGGCAGAATCCGGCCTGGACACAGGCTCTGACGCCAGGGCCCACCCTCTGCTGCTCCGTCCCCCGTGGAAACTAGGAACCCACTCCCAAGGTGCCAACCGCCGGGACCCTGTGCAAGTGACCACAGGTGCGCTTATACTCACAAGCCCTCCACTGACATTCTGGGCGGGGCCCCAGAAGCTCAGCAAATCCATGGCCTCATTGTGGTTCAAAAAACAAACAAACAAACAAACAAACAAACAAACAGTTGACTTGCAACACACAAGGCACCTTCCCAGACAGGATGAGTGTTTGCAGGGCAGGCCTCCTCAGAGAGCTTACCAGCCTTGCAGGTCATGAGGGTCACCCTGGCTGGCGACCCCTGGCCCGAGCCCTCAGCCCCCCAAGCTTCAGCTGCATTTCTAGGTGCGGCCGCTGAGGGCTGCGGGGCAGCGGGTGGAGTGTTAAGAACCCTAGTTAAGAACCCGCCCTGGGGCCTGCCCCACCTGGGCAGAGGGGGCGCCAGGAGCTCAGGTGTAGTCCCTGAGCAAGCACCAGGGAGGGCCAGAGGGGGTTTCGCAGACGTGAGCTCTGGGGGGCTCACCAAGTGGGTGGCTTGGCAGCGCNCCCAAGCTTCAGCTGCATTTCTAGGTGCGGCCGCTGAGGGCTGCAGGGCAGCAGGTGGAGTGTTAAGAACCCTAGTTAAGAACCCGCCCTGGGGCCTGCCCCACCTGGGCAGAGGGGGCGCCAGGAGCTCAGGTGTAGTCCCTGAGCAAGCACCAGGGAGGGCCAGAGGGGGTTTCGCAGACGTGAGCTCTGGGGGGCTCACCAAGTGGGTGGCTTGGCAGCGCCTTGAGAAACGTCACCCGGGCTCAGAGGAGCAGCTGAGTTCCCACTCCCGCCCCCACCCCCCACCCAGGTCACACGGCCCCCACCCCAATGAAGGTATTCAGCTGTAGCTATTACCTCACATCGTGGGCGGCGAACAAGTGGCCAACAGGCGTGCTGTCTCCAGCCTACCTACTGCTGTGGCTCAGTGGACTGAGTGCTGGCCTGCGAACCAAAGGGTCGCCGATTCAGTTCCCAGTCAGGGCACACGCCTGGGTTGCCAGCCAGGCCCCCAATAGGGGGGCGCTCGAGAAACAACTACACATTGCTGTTTCTCTCAGTCTCTTCCTCCCTCCCTTCCCAACTCTAAAAATAAAATAAAAATACAATCTTTTAAAAAGTCTGAATCAATGGCTAAGCTTTACCAAATTCATAAATTCAGCAACCTTGCATGAAGCCACTCCTGCATGCACCCTGGGCCCTTCTGCCCGCATGGCCCCCTGTTACCAGCCATGCTTAGGTCTCTCTCTCTTCCCACCAGACTTGGGCTCCTGGATGAAAAAACTAAAGGAGGACTGGCTATAGAAACAGAACCCCGACCCCGCCACCCCAGCACAGGCTCCTATGCAATCTGCAAGCACCCATTCTGGGTTCTCCAGGCCAAGGCCAATTTCCAATGTTCTCCCAGGTCCAGGTCCAAGGGCAAGGCCATCCTGGGTCACCCGGCTCCTTGAAAGAGAGCTCGAACTCCCTCACTTTGTGGTCACCCCCACAGCGCTAGTTTTTGACACCTCGGGAGGCCTTCCCCTCACTTGTCCTGCCCTGTGCCTGGCGGGAGGGCACCCCCGGGGGGGGGGGTGCTGAGGTGAGGCCCTAGGCACACACCAGCCCCCGCCCCTGCCCAGCAACCGGTGGGAAGTTCTCTCTTTGTATCCAGAAAGTCACTGAGGGACTCTTCAGACCAAAGGCCCAGGGGGTCCCCGGCCTAAGCCTAGTTCTCAGCTTAAACCTTCGCTTCCTGTCCAGGGACCCCCCCACCTCCTCTGCCTCGCCACACTGGGCCTCCTGGCCCTGGCCCAGTTTCCCGAAAAGGGGCCACCATTTTCTCCTCCCTTCAGCCATCTTCTGGCTGCTTCACACTCCGCCACCCTGCCCTGCTGGGACACCAGAAAGAGGGGAAGAGGAGGAACCGCCGCTGTGGACGGGGTGGTCACGGCTGGCTGCTGGCTTCTCCCAGGGGGGGAGGCGGGCAGTGCTGGCAGAGGGGTTGGCTGGGGGTCACCGGGGCTGGGCAGAAGTACGGCCCAAGGCTTCCTGGCTGGGTAGTGTGCCAGACCCCTCCACCGTCCTCTGCGTAGAACAGAGAATGCTGACTTAAACCTGAATTTCACATAAACAATGGACTTCCCCCCCTTTTTTATGTCTCATATAGTGCATGAGGCATACTTAGGATTTTTTAAAGTATGTTTAAAAATTATTTTGTTTACCTGAAGTTCAAATTTAACTTGGCATCCTGTCTTTTATTTATATATGTATGTGTGTGTATGTATGTATTGCTACATCTGGCAACCCAGCCTCCAGCCAGTGGCCAGGTGCATGGTTGGTGGCCGCACAGTTAATAAACAACCCAAAGTCTGGAGGGCTGGCTGGGGAATCTGTCCTAGAGGCTTCTGGCAGGTGAGATTTGGTTTCTCCCAGCTGGGGAAACCCAAGAAATAAGGCAAAGCCTTTTTTGCTTAGAAGGGGCAGGGGGGAAAAGAACAAGAAAAAAAACCCGGCGAAATGTATGTTTGTGTCTGCAGAGTCCACCCTACAACAAAGACGACATTTAACGATGCCCCCCGTGGGCCGGGATAAGGGATCTTATTCCGGGGTGGGGGCGAGGGGCAGGAAGCAGCGCAGGACCCCCCTGGCGGCCAGGGTTAGAGAAGTTCCAGGGTTTGCCCAAGGTCACCGCACGGAAGTGACTCGGCCGCTCCGCCCTGAGGTCCCAAAGCCTGAGGTCGTTAGAGAACTGGAGTAGTTTCCCAAAACACAGGGAGGGAGGAGATCCGTCCTCTTCCCCTCCCCCCAAAAGCGGCCGGGCCTACAGCGGGGCTCGGGGTGGGAAACCCCCTCGCTCCATCTGCCTTCCCCGCAAAGCAGCTGGCAGGCGGGCCCTACGGGAGCAGCTGGCAGGGTGCAGGGCGACCTGGGGCAGAAGGTCCCACCACGCCTTATGGAACAGAGAATGGGTGGCAGCTCGCCCCTTGTGCCCTTCTCACCTCCGGGCGGCGACAGAAGGGACTCAGCCCAGACTCGAGTTCTTTCTTTGCACAGGCGGGAAGGGGACAACTCCAGGCTCCCCAACCCCCCGGGGAGGGGAGCACGGGAGAAGGGGCCGTGGGCTTGTTTTCCTGTGTGTGTTTTGGCCTGCATCTGTTTCTGCCATTTTTAAATGGCTACAGTCGGCCGCGGGGTGCCCTGCCGCGAGGGGAGCTCCCACGGCCCCCGAGGACTTGGTTCTCAACTTTGGAAGGCCTCCCCTTCTCACGGTTCTGAAAATTCTTTGTCCCATTGGAGCCAAACCCAGCCCTCCGCCGGGCATCCGGCCATCTGCAGGCAGCCCTTTTCCATAGGAGGCCCGGGAGCACGTGGACTTTATTGATTTTCCTCTTGCCTTTTTTGTTGGGTTGGACTCAGAAAGGACAGCTAACTTGCGACCCGGCTAGACAGGATCCTCGCCCCCTGTGGTTTTTAGAGACCAAGGCGTTACTCAAGAAATGACACCCCTAAACATAAACACAAGCCGCCACGGGGGGCCTGACCAATTTTCAGGCTTTAAATAAAGGGCCGGGGCGAACCCGCTGGCGCTGACACTCCAGAGCGTCGCTCCTCTCCCTCCCTGACCCTGGTGAAGCCGTGGGAAAAAAAAATAATAAAGTTGAAACCAGGGAGCTGGGAGTTTTCAACAAGTCCGCCCTAACCTGGCGATCCGCTGCGCCTTGGGCCTGGCTCTCGGGCCGACTCCGAGTCAGACCCCGCCGAGGCCGAGCGAGCGGTCGGTCCTACTAATTACCATGAGGCCACGCCGGACACTCGAGCGCAAGCTGGAAGCCAACCCCGAGTCCCCTTGTCCCCCCCACTCAGAGAACAAAACAACGGCTCCCTCCGCAAAACAAACACGAGCTGCTGGCTTGGGAAAGGCAAACGCGGCCCAGGACCGTTTCTGGCCAAAAACAGTCGCTCGCCCGAGCCCCGCGCCCGGGTGCCGGGCGGAGACGGCGCAGGGGGTGCCCGGGGCCCCGGGCCCCGCGGCGTCCCCTCCTCGCGCTCGCCCCCATCTTGCTTCCCCGCCTAGAGCCCTCGCTCCAGGCAGCCCAAAGCGCTAAATTTAAACGGCTCGCGCTCTGCAAACTCCGCAGACTCGAGGGCGCCGGGCCTGGGAGGCGGGGAGCGAGCGAGCGAGCAGCGAGGGAACGAGGGAGCCAGCCAGGGAGGGAGCGAGGGAGGGAGGCCCGGCGCGGGCAAGGGCGCGGGGGCCGGCACACTGCGCCGCCCGGGGCGCGCGGGGAGGAGACGGAGACGGCGGCGGCCCGCTCGGCGCTGCACAATGGAGCTCGCGCTCTCCCCTCCGCCGCCAGCATCGCGGCCCCGGCGCGCGGGAAGCCGCTTTCATGTGACTTGCACAAAACGAAATGGCTTCTGGGGCCGGCCTCGAGCCCCCCTCCCGGGAGCCGAGCGCCGCGGCGGGGACTGCCCGCCGCTCGGCCACCCGGCCCGGGGCGCCCCCGCCTCCGGGCTGCCTCTGCCGCCGCCGCGCCAGGTGGGCGACAGGCGCGAGCGCACCTGGGCAGCGGCCGCGGCCCCCGCCTCGCGCAGGTGACCCGGCTGGCGCGCCGCCCGCCCTCTCCAACTCCCGGGCCCGCGGGCGACCGGGCGCTGCGCCCGCCGGCTTTTTGTATGTGATCTGGGGTCGGGCGGCCGCGGCGCCCAGCGGCGCCTCCGCTTACCATTTGCGCACTTTCTCGATAGCCGCCATGACCCTCTTGATATCATCTTTGGCCCGGCTCCTGGTCTCGGCTCGAACCGACCTGCCCGACATGGTTCTGGCGGGGAGAGAGAGGCTGCGAGCGCGCCGCCGGGTCCTGCTCGCGCTCCGCGGCGGCCACACTCGCGCCCGCCCGCCGCTCACTCACTCACACACAGACTCACACACACTCACACACTCACACACATACACACACACACACAAAGCCGGGGCCGCCGCGCGCCCGGGCCCAGTGCGCAAGCGCCGGGCGGCAGCTGCACCGAGCAGGGGGCGCAGCGCCGCCGCGGCCGCCAGCAGTGCGGCCTCCGGGCGCCGCCGCCGCGGGGCCATCAGCCTCCAACCCACCGTAGGGAGGCAGCGAAGGGCGCCCGGCGACCCAGTCCCCGGCACGCGGCGGGGGCGGCGGGCCCGCAGGCGCGCAGAAACTCACCCGGAGGCCGCAGGTGCCGCGGGGTGCCCCGGGGAGGGCGGGCTGGCCGCGGAGGGGGCGCCTTCCGTAGGAGCCAGCCCGGCGGCCGATCCACCGCCCCGGGTTTGCGGCAGTAACGCAAGTTTCCTGCGGGGCTGTTGACTTCGCGGAGTTGAACACGGCCATCCAGAACGGGAGGTGCTCTTGGAGAGTTGAGAAACACTCTGCCGAGTGTTGACACGCGAGCTGGGACGTCGCTTCCCTTTCCTGCGTCCTTTTGGAAAACTGGGGTCGGAGGAAAGCTGTCTGGGGCGGAGCAGATCACGAGAGACACTCGCCCTTGTTTACTAAATGGCTTTCAGCAGGGAAAGTTCAATGAGGATCAGCATCTTGGAGGACTCTGGATGCTGATTCTTCCCCACCCAGCCACGGGGACAGCTCTGTGGAGGAATCTACAGTTATCAGGACAACCCAGGTGCCACGCCTTTGTGTTCAGGTGCCGCTAAGCCGACTAGACCAGAACTAATTCACGGATGGATGCTGGGGAAGGTGGGAGTGACCCCGTCAGCAAGCTCGGGCCTTGGAGAGAGGCTCTTACAGCACACATGGGGAAACTGAGTCATGGGGAAGTTCAAGGTCACAGCCATAGCTAGCTCTTTGACTCCCACTCATTCTAGAACTGAACAGTTTGCCCTGATGTGGGTAGAAAAGCTATTGGGGGGGGTGGAGTCGGGGGCTGCCCTGCAGGCCTTTTACTGGGCATGTCTTCTCACCACTCTGAACCCCAAGTTCCTAGTGGGAAAGATGAAGAGAACACCCGCCTCCCAGAACCGTTCTCAGGGGTCAGGCAACAGCAAGACCCAGCGCAGCAGCCTCAAGCCGTCGGCCCTCTGATGCCCTCAGGTTAGCAGATACATGCTTAGGGCCACACAGAACTGTCATACATGTATTTAACATAGGATGATGGCGTGTCAGAAATTCAAATATCAACTGATGAATGCACACGTCTATCCAGCTGTTAAAAAAAGGACTGAAGCGCTGACACACGCCACAGCATGGATGCATCTTGGAAACATGCTCCCTGAAAGAAAGCATCCGGCCGCAAGAGGACAGATGTTGCATGATCCTGCTGACATGAGATGTGTCCGCTAGACAAAGCCACAGAGAGGGACAGCAGATCAGCAGTTGCCAGGGGCCACGGGAATGGGGAGTGACTTGCAATGGCCTGGGGTTTCCTTTTGGGGTGATGCTGAAGTTCTCGGGGTGTTGATGGCCCAGCACTGTTGATGTATTTAATGCCACTGAGCTGTACACTTTCAAATGCTTATGGCGGTCGCGTTTACATTTTGTGAATTTTACTGCAATAAAAAGAAATTCAAATATCCGGCTCTGCTGGAAAGAGCAGGAGACCTACAAACGGGTTCCCCGGTGGTGCCACATGGCAGCCATCAGCTGGAGCCGAGGAGCCTGGTGCCCCTCAGACAAAGCTCTCTCGGTCACCAGTCACTTTGCTCATGTGTCTTACCAGATGGCCCCTGAAGGAATTTGGTTTTGATCTCTGATTAAACTGTACGGCTTTCTACAAATGTTCTTTATAAATCTAGTATGTCGCTTATTATAGTTTCCTGCCCCCTGCAGATACTCAAAAACATCTTTCTTTCATCAAAGCACGGTTATTTTATAGGCTGGGTCTGATAATTCTAGAATCTGAAGTGTCCGAGGGCCTGTTCCTGCTAATTCTTGCTCATGGTGTCTTATTTCCTTGTGGTCTGCCTGGTTCTCTTTGACTGTGCTGAACACTGTGTTTTTGTTTTTATAATTTTTTTTAAAGATTTTATTTATCTTTTAGAGAGGGAGAGAAGGAGAGAAATATCAATGTAGGGGTTGCCTCTCATGAGTCCCCTGCTGGGAACTGACCTGCAACCCAGGCATGTGCCCTGACTGGGAATCGAACCACGATTGTGTGGTTCACAGGCCCGCGCTCAATCCACTGAGCTACACCAGCCAGGGCTGAACACTGTTTTAAAATGTGTTAATAGGGACAGCCCTGACTGGTGTGGTTCAGTGGGTTGGGCGTCGTCCTGCCAACCGAAAGATCATGGGTTCGATTCCCGGTCAGGGCAAGTGCTTGGCTTGTGGGCCAGGTCCCAGTTGGGGACGTTTGAGAGGCAGCCAATTGATGTTTCTCTCACACATCAGTGTTTCTCTTTCTCTCTTTCTCCCTTCCCCTCTCTCTATAAGTAAATAAAAATAAGTTCTTTAAAAATAAAATTTTTAAAAAAAATAGGGATAATTTGAGGCCCCGGGTGAAGGTACCTTCCTTGAAAGACGCTTTACATTGGTCCTGCCAGGCTCCTGAGGACACCGCTAGTCCGGGACAACCTGCACCCAAGTTCAGGGCTTGCGGGTCCCTGGACCACCCAGCTGATGCCAATATAGGCTGCCCTGCTGAGCAAGACTGGTTTGCTTATCATACCCCGAGGGTGGGGTCAGTGATGCGGGGCAGCTGGCTGACAGGTCTGCACTTCCGGACTCTGTGTTCAGTGACCTCCTGTCCTAGGTTGTCATTCGCATGGCGGGAGCATGTACACTTTGGGGAAGGTCTCCCCCAAAGCGTGAGCCTCAGGGTGAGTTTCAAATGAACTGGGAAGGCCTTGGGAAAAAAAAGTTTTTGATAAACCAAACACTGCAACCCGACTCTCAGTACTTTTTCTTGCCTCTAACCACAACGATAGAAAGCGTGACCAGCTCCGATACTGGTGGGTTGGCAACTGGCATCCACCTGGATGCACCTGGGCCACCTGAAGTCACGAGGAAACAGAGCGATAGTAGATACAAAGGGCTGTGTGGAAGACTCACGCGTTCAAAGGTGAGGCGGTGTGATCGGGACAGTCTTCTAACAACGAACGATTAAACACAGCCCGTCTGGTCGTGACCCAGTGACCTGGGGCGAGGCCGGAACTGGCCCAGAAACAGGCTTGGCCAACTCTCAGCTTAGCAACCTAGAGGGCTGCCCAAATGTCAGCTGCTTCCCTCGGACGGGTGCTGCTGTTTTGGCTGCCCAGCACCCACATGCCCCTCCAAGTTCTGGTAGAGCCTTTTAGGGGTGAAGTCAGACCCCCATGACAGAAGCCAGAGGGGCCCTCTCTCTCTCTCTCTCTCTCTCTTCCCCCAGGGAATTAGGTCCCGGGCACTAGCCAGTTGGTGAATGGTCCAGCCAGTTGATGTTCTTTTTAAATAATAACTTGGTTAAAATATAATTAACATACCCTAAAGTACACCCTTTTAAAGTGGTTTTTACTATGTTCACTGAGTTGTGAAACTGTCGCCACAATCAATTTTAGAACATTTCTGTCGTCCGAGAAAGAAACCTTCCTCTCCTTAGCAGCCGGTCTTCTCCTCCCCTCCCCCAGCCCCAGCATCTACTTCCTGTCTCTACAGATTTGCCTCTTCTGGACATTTCACGTAAAAGAAATCCCGTGTCCCTTCGCCTCTGCCTTCTTTCACTTGGCGCACTCCCAGGGTTCGTCCGTGTTGTAGGGTGTATCAGTACTTCATTTCTCTTTAGGACTGAGGATATGCCATTGTGCGGATTTTTTTTTAACTTTTTTTTAAAGATTTTATTTATTTATCTTTAGAGGGGAAGGGAAGGAGAGACGTATCAATGTATGGTTGCCTCTCGTGAGTCCCCTGCTGGGAACCGGCCTGCAACCCAGGCATGTGCCCTGACTGGGAATTGAACCGTGATTGTGTGATTCGCAGGCCTGCGCTCAATCCACTGAGCTACGCCAGCCAGGGCCCATTGTGCGGATTTATCATGTTTTGCTTCTCCAATCATCCATTTTTGCGCACTGGGTCGCTTCCACTTTTCAGCTACTATGAATGATGTTGCTACGAACATTAGTGCATAGGTTTTTATGCAGATGTGTGTTTTCATTTCTCTGACCTTGGTACCTGGTTATGGAATTGCTGGGTCTTGGGGTGAGTCTATGGGTAACATTTTGAGGACCCGCCCAGCTGCTTTTCCACAGTGGCTGCAACCCTGAGCATTCCCTCCAGCAGTAAACGAGCGAAGCCTCGGACTTCTCCACATCCTCCCCAACACATGTTGTCATCTGTCTTTTTCCCGTCCACGGTCCTACTGGAGGGGCAGTGGCATCGCCCTGTGGCTTTGATTTTGACTTTGATTTCTTGAGGGAGGGGGGGCAGGGGAGACGTGACTCTCAGCGGAGCGGCCACTGGGGAGCCTGAATGGGGGGGGGGGGTGTCCAACCTGTGGGCGTGTCCAAGTTCGGCCGCATTCACACGGATTGGATGCCCCTGGAAGAAGACTGGAGGCCTGAGCTCCCAGGGGTGGCCATGCCGTTGGCATCCTGGCGGCCTTTGGTCCCTGATCATTTTCAGAACGTGCTTCTCCAGCCTCCTCATTGATTCTGTGAGTTACCCGATTGTCTTCCAATAAAGCCCCGTTCCCCTTACACCAACCAGAGTCCATGTCTATGGCCACACACCCGGGATCAAGACTGAGACCGAAGGCAAACTGCCCCTCAGGCACTGCACTTCCGGAATGCCTCATCTCCTGCTGTAGCCCTTCAATGCCCCCCAAACCATGATAACTGTCTCCCCACGGTTGTCTCTCTCCCCAGACTCCCCATCCTGCCCAGTGCCTAGTCCTATGCCTCTCAGATGCAAATCAAATCCACTTCTCCTCCACTTTAATCCTCAGGTTTGATATCCTTGACTCAGCACACAAGGCTATCTGTAACCGGGCCACAGCCTGGCCATCACCCCAGTCCCTCCGCCCCGCAAATGGGCCTGGAGCGCCTCATTTGTGTACTTCCCCGACTTCCTCCTCCTCCCCACCCACCCACCCTGGACATTACTGGTGATTCCCTCACTAACCTTCTAAAGGGCTAGAACCATGCCTCATGCCTCACGCATCTCAGCTCAGCGCTCTGTGTTGACACTGAGGTCACCCTGCACCAGAGGATCGGCGGGCCACACATTACCTCTGTTTAGAAACGTAGGAAAGGCAGAGGTGACCGACGGGACACTGAGGAAGGGCCAAGCAGCTGGCCTTTGCTGAGGCTTTGCTGCCCGACAGGCCGCCTCTTGGCGATCGATCGCCAGGGACCCTGGCACATGCACAGTCAAATGTGATCATGCGTGAAGGGACGGGACATCACTGAGAAAACTGTGGTTACATTTTTTTAAAAAGCATCAGAATCCCTAAAAAAAAAATAAGAAGACACGCCAAGGTTTATGGGGCTGAAACCCACTGTGAGTGGCTCCACCTCGGACTGTTGTCACTGGAAAGAATGCAGCTACTTCAGGGCTCCGCAAGTGACTGACTTCTGGCTTCTGGCTCTGATGCACACTGTCCCCTCTTTCTGGAACGTTCTCCCCCTTTCCACGAGTGGCTCTCAGCTTCTTTGCTCTTCAGTCCCGTGGGTTGCCACCCTGCCCACTGCTGTCTTCCTCCAGGCAGACGCGCTGGCCAGTGGACACGCCACAGCACATGCTTCCGCACTCTCCCCCGGGTTGCAGGGAACAGGGACAAGTTGTGCTATACTCGTCCCCCTCCCAAAGAAAACACCCCCACTTGCTTTAGAAAGTGCAAGACACAAACATAAATACCACGTTTACATGGCTGTGGTCTGTGACTTCCAATCAACACAGCAAGGGGACAGGAGCGGTGCGGGCAGCGGTGCGGTCAGTCTCCCTCAGCTGAGTGACTTTGGTGTTGACCTTCCCCACTGCACCATTAGCGACTTCAGCTATCAGGAGAGGCAGTGCAGCCCTGGCCCCGTCACTCAGTTGGTTAGAACATTGCCCCGATACACCAAGGCTGCCGGTTTGATCCCCGGTCAGGGCACATGCAAGAATCAACCAATGAATGTATCAAATAAGTGGAACAACACATCAAAGTTCCCCTCTCTTTGTGAAATAAATAAATAGGAGCCAGCGGTGGGCAGTAATCTCCCCCTGGGCCTGATGCCTCTCACGTGGGCACTGGTAAATACCCACGGTCACCTAGAAGGGCAAGAGGCCTTCCAGCAGCTCAGGGAAACGCAAGCTAAAGGGTACAGGGACCCCGCTATTAACTGTCCCCAGAGGTTGGTCCCTACATGCAGTATTGCACTGCCATTGAAGAATGTTGCATCAACCTGGGCTGTTTCTGATATTCCTTTAAGCTGTGCTAGCAGGGGGTAGGGTCCCCAGTGCCCTGTGCCTATTTATTACCGTCAGTTCTGAAGCAGCTGCCCGTAGGGAAACACTGGCTGAATCCCCAAAGGACACACTCGGGATGAAAACACCGGTCTCCAGCGCAGCCACGGCGTAAGGATGTCGATCTTTAAAAAAACACCCATCTGCACTGACCCCAGGTGTTCGCAGAGGATGGACGGATGGACAGCAGGTGCAGTGGCCCTGGAGTGGCCAGCCCTGACTAGTGCCCAGGGCATTCGCTTGGACACTGAGAGGTGGGGGGGGCGGGGCACAGGAAAACCCAGGGGTGACAATCTGAAAGGGGTGCAGATTTCATTGTTTTTCAGAATTTGAAACAATTTAAGGAGATGTCCAGGACAGTCGCAAAGGCAGGACCGAGAGTTTCTGTACCCTGTCCCTCCCCCAGCCTCTCGTGCGCAGGTCGGATGTAACCGAGACGCAGCGACCGAAACGGAGAAATTAACTCAACTGCAGACTTCGCGTCGATTCCACCGGTTCCTCCAGGAATCCTGTTCCCGCTCTGCATTTCATCACTGTGTCGCCTTAGTCTCCTCCAGCCCGAGACCATTTCTCAGTCTCTTCTCTTTGGTCATGACCTTGGCAGCTTTGAAGAGCACCCATCAGTGTTTTGCACCGATTCATTGGATTTGTGAAGACCTGTTGGAAGGAGCAATCCTGGCCTGGGAGGCCCAACAAGCAGGCTCCAGCCTCTGGGGCCAGTCACGGCGCTGCTTCCGAGTGCCCCGCGCATGAGCCAAGAGTGGTGTTCGCGTGTTTTAATGGTGGAAATAATTACAAGAGGATGGTTTCGTGCTACGTGGATATTATCATGAAATGCATATTGCGGTGTCCACAACTGAATCTGATGGGGATGAGGCCACTGTCATTCTCTCCTGGACCATCGGTGGCCGCCCAGCCACTGGCCCAGCTCAGGGGCAGAAACAGAGCCCCGCTGGCTCAGCGTCGGCTCTCTGGCCCCTGGCGGGGAGAGTCTGCGGCCCCCGATGGACAGCTGGTGTGGACTGCCACGCACTTGCATGAGACGGCTAAGTCAGCTACGAAAAGGGCACTGAAGCTTCAAGTTCATTCATTCAATCACCCCACAAATATTTATTGAGGGCCCATTGTCACAACCAGCTGGGAGTGCGGACTGGTGCTAACACCGAGGTTAGCAGAGGTTCGCTCCTGTCAAACGTCTTTCCGAGTCCCGGGCGCGGCGGCGTCTGCCTGTAGCAATAACAGCTGCTGTCCTATTTTGAGCGCTGCCTCCTGCCAGTCACTAACTCTTCACTCGGGCGGTCTCCTTTAATCCTCACAGCCACCCCAGGAGTCGTTCCAGGAGGAAACTGTGGTTTGAGAGAGTAGCCACCCCAAGGGCACCCAGCAGCTACTAAAGAGCAGAGGCCGCAAAGCAGCCCCGCCCAGCCGGTGGGCCCCCAGAGCTGAAGCACCCGTGGGAGGGGCACGGGGGTCTGGAGTGGAGAGCGGGGGATGGAGGAGGCTCTTGGTGGTCCTGGCTGCTGTGGGACAGGCCCCTGAAGCCCGCAAGCAACCAACCGGAATGGGCCGGCCGGTAGCCAGAGGCCTCATCTGAAATACTGCTTTTTTTTTTTGCAAAGGGGCGTCGCCATGTGCTACTTGGTGGCCAGTGTTTCGTCCCTGAGATGTGATACACGAACCCCACAGCCCCGGCTTCAGTCTCTTCTGCCTCCCTTTCTGGCGTCGCTGCTCTGCTGGAGACCCAGCCTGGACCCTCTGCTGACTTGGAAGGAAGGCCACCCTCGGATGGACGTCCTTCCTTCCCCACGACCTGTGTGGCCAGCAGGCTGGGCCTGCCCGGAAGGGAGGTGGAAGCACTCTCCTGGGGCTGAAAGGGTCACAGAGCAGCTCTCGGTCCGAGTCACCCAGAGACACCAAAACCAAAGCACCTGTGGGAAGGGGCCCCACGGGCTGGACGGGGCTGGGGGCGGAGTGGGAAGTCACGGACGCCGATGTTGCTGTCCTTGCTGTTTGGGCCTCCCGGGACGAAGGGCATAACCAGGACCTCACACTGACTCGGAGACTCGGGGAGCCGGCTCTGCGCAGAGGGTGCGTGTCCGCCTGGGCGCACGGGGCCCCTGGTCAGCTCTTCTGCGGACAGTTATTCTAATATACGTGGTTGGCGGGCGTGAAATCAGAGTGGGCCGGATGCAACGAGAGAAGCTGCTGGTCGCTGTCCAGACTGCATCCAACTCTGAGGGTTTGTGTTTTGGTTTTTTTTTTTTGAGAGAACAAGTCATTTGAGGGTTTCCTGTCTCCTAAAATGCCCCCAGGAACTTTTTAACTGGCTTGGAAATATGTCTCCGGAGCCCTCAGCAGCTGCAGAATTGATTCAGAGAGCTTGTTTTCCTTTTGGTGTTTTTTTTTTTTTTTTTAAAGGACAAAATGTAAACCAGCTCTGGTGACACAATGTGATCGTCGGTGCCTGCAGAAGCTCGGCCCACGCTGTCTGTCCCGAGGTCGCAGTGACACAGTCTGGCTCAGGGTCGCCGGTCCCATCCCACTGGCGGGGTGCTTTGGAGACCCCCTGTGCCGGCAGGGCGGCTGTGGAGGGGAGGGGGTGGGGACCCCGTGCACCGATGGGCCCACTGCTCTCCTCTCTCTCACGCACACCTGGTTCCTGAGCACAGCGCACCTTGGCGGGGGACCAGAAACGTTCCGGAAAGGCTGCTTCCTGGGGCAGGACCTGGGGTGGGTGGGGGAGGGGGTGCTGGCCTGAGTGGGTGTGGAGCAGAACCTCTGGCACATTGGCCTGAGTGAGGGGCTGGCAACTGAGGACAAAACTCTAGCATCGGACCGCAACTTTCACCCATAGACATGATGACAGTGCTTTATTTTTAAGGTCCAAACAGCGCTGAAAACTGAGTGAGGTTCCCTGGACGACCCCGGAGCTGCGGGGCTGGCACTGCTTTTGCCTACTGCAGAGGGTTCTGAAGCCCAGTGGCATATAAGGCAAAGGATCAAGACAGATGGTGTCTGCTGTGTGGGAGGAGGGGGGGGCGGGGCAGATGGGTGGGGGAGGGGCGGGGGTGGGAAGCTCGGGGACTCTGCTTGGGGAGCTCTGCCCGGGGGGCTGGCCTTGTGGTTTCTGGGGCACTCTGTGCATTCTCTCCCACAGCTGCCGCCTGGGTTAAGCATGACTGGTGATGCTCCTCGTCACGGCCACACAGGACTGCTCGGGTGTTTTGCTGATTGGAAGCCGTAGCAAGAGACTCTCAGGGGCCCAGAGACCCAGCCCCCTGGTCCCAGCCTAAGAGCAGGTGGGGGTGATCCGGTCCCCAGGAGGCCACGTTAGACCAAGGAGCCAGGGGTTCAACAGAAAGGAGGGGAACAAGGTCACACGTGTCACTAAGAGGGCCTGCAGCTGGCCAGGGCCCCCCCTGCCCCCAGGGACCACACCACCGCTGTGTCCCATTCAAACCCCCGTCCAGGCAGCCTGGCCTTGCTTTGCTTGTCTGTTTGGCAAACAACTAAACATCCAGCTTTGTGAATTCCACTGCTTTTAATGCCTAAGCGTTCTGGATATCCGAGCGGGGGAGGGAAAGTACTGCCTGGCTGGGGGTGGAAAAACCCCACACAAAGTCCTTTGTGCCTCAGACATTCCTGGCAGCCTCACTGCCTGTCGTAGGGTCTGGTCTGACATCAGGGGACGTGGTAAAGCCCAGAATTTCAGTCGCGAATATTTCTGCAGTGATTTCGTCTGGAAGTTCTTCTTCAAAGCGCATTTCTGAACCTGGGCAAACAAGAAAACAAATGTCTTCCCAAGTGCTAGGTTTCCCACCCAGCCTCGGTTTTCCAAAAAATACAAGGAAAGGATACTAATAGGTGAGAGGGGCTGTGGGCTCTGGGTTGGCTTCCACTCCTTGGAACCTGCCATGCGGAAACCGGTGAACAGCCCTCCCTTAGCGGTCCGGACCACTGGCCCCCTGGATCTCCGAGAGCCCCCCCCCCCCCCCCCCCCCCACCCNCTCCGAGAGCCCCCCCCCCCCCCCGGAAAGCCTGAGGGCGTGGTACGGCGGGCTCTTTGTTCCGAGGCACTTAGGAGCACGGCATAAATACTGAATAGCCGGAGAAGTTCCATTCCGAGACCCCACAGTAAACAAGAGAGGGGTGGGGCGGGGCGCGCAGGTCAGCAGCGACGCAGTCAGACACCGGAGCCCAGACTGGGCCCAGGCGCTCTGTGTCGTTGGAAACTGGGGACAGGCGATGCACGGAGAGGGAGGGGGCAGCCCCGAGAGCAGTCTTTGCTCCTGACTGCAGCTGCAGTGGCCGTGCTGGCCCTGACCACCACGGGGCCATCGGCCAGGCGTCCCGGGCTTGTCGCTGGATACCTCTGTACACCGGCCGGGCTGGGGTCAGGTCTTCCCTGCTCCCTACTGAGCTTGCATTGCCACCCCACCTTCAGGGCCACGTCCTCCCTCCGGGGGACCAGCGGGAGGTGTGGGGTCCTCAGGAAAGGCGAGACAAGTGAGCGTGAAAAGCGGGGAAGACTGGCAGCCAGAGGGCAGCCCGGGGCCACCTCCCCTACTCAGGCCCCTCCCGACAAGTCCTCTTCTGCTGTGGCAGAAATGGACACGTCTGTGGTGACAGCCGAGAGAGAGGGCAGTGCCGCGCCCCCTCAACCCTGTACCTCTGCTGGAGGTCGCAGGCTCTGAGTTCCAGCCCTCGGGCTGCAGGCCCAGCAGCGTCGAAAAGCAGTCAGACATCTCCTCCTCCGTCATGTGCTCGCCTGGGGACCGCAAAGGGGAAAGGTGGCTGGTCAGCTCTCGGGACTAAGCACGGTATCGAGCGCAGTGGGGGTCCAAAAGGGAACAATTCCTCGATGCAAGAGCAATCCAGAGAGGGAGCCCCGCTTCCTAAGCGGGGGTGTTAAACACGGGACCGCCCCTGGGACGCACCCTGGGGCGGGGAGGGAGAAATCGGCCAGAATTCTGATCCAGGCCACCACCCTCGGCTTTCCTTCACACTCTCACACTGGCTCCCCGCATCTGACCACAACGAGACAGTCACCCACGGGGAGAGCCGACTTGACGGCCTCGCATAAAATACTGAGGACGACAGCAGGGGAAAAGGCAATGCGCCACTCTGGTGGGGTGGCACGTCCCAGCCGCATCTCATCTTTGACAAGTGAGGACGCTGAGTTCCCAGGCCTGGGGAGCTGTGAACAGAACCGGCAGGTCCCCGGGCCGGCCTCCTTCCCATTGGCCCCGGTCTGCCAGCTGTGTGGGTCACCAAGTGTGTCCCTCAGGCAGAAGTCCTGGTCAAATCGAAGACACCAGGGACGTGCCCCCCAGCTCACCTCTGTCCTGTGGTAAAGGACTGAGGAGGTTACGAGATACCCCTGTGTGTGCCCGCACCTTTCGTTAGAAGCAGTTTCAGGAAGTCCTCTCTTTGAATGACTTTCTGTCCTTTGGAGTTGGTGCGACCCAGGATGTTGAAGCTCCTCTGGATGGCGTCCATGGTGTTACCAAAGGGGGGCCGGTGATTCAGGTAAATTTTGAGGAAGCTTGGTAAGTTGATTTTGTCAATCATCCTTCCAGAGTCCACGTACTCATTAAATCTGATTTCATTAAACATGTCTTCGATCTAGGAAAGAGGTTTTAAAAAAGGGGAAAAGAAAAACCGGGATAAATAGAGAGGCGCTTTGGATATATTTCTTTGAATCGGACAGCGACAGATGAATGCCCGCAGTTAGCTCAGGACACGAGTCGCCCGTCCCCCCCCCCCGCCCGAGAACGAAACGTGGAACTGGCAGCCCCCCTGCTCCTGAGGTTGTTTAGAAACAGGGTCAGGCAGGGGTCGTCAAGATGAGATCACAGGGGAGCAGGGCGGGCCTCCAATCCCCTGTAACTGGTGTCTGTATAAGAAGAGGAGAGAGACACACGGGAAGAAAATGGCCCTGGGGTGACAGGGAGCAGGGAGTGGAGTGCCAGTTGCAGAGATTCAATGCCGGGGACCGACGGCCGGTGGCTGCCAGGAGCTAGGAGAGGCAAGCCAGGGTCTCCCCTGCGATCTCACCCAGCGCGCGGCCCACAGGCCCCTTGACTCCAGACCTGGGTGACAGGGGAAACTTCCTCTGTGTCAGGCCGCCCAGGCTGTGGGGCTTTTCGCGGCAGCCCGAAGGCCGGGCCCCATTTGTCACTGGTGTGAGCGCAGCACGAACCCTGTTTCATTTTATTGCTTTTCACGGAAGGGTCACACATTGTATCAGCCACCACCTTGCTGCCTGAGGCCGACATTCATCTTATAGAAAAGACCGAATCCCCGAGAAGCCAGCAATTAGTTTACATGAATGAGCTAAGCATTTACTGTGGGAGGCAATTGTAGGACCTACGGGCCTCGCAAGTTTCTCAGGACAATTAACTGTGCCACAGTTCCTTTTTTCCTTTCTTTGCTTTTCACTTTGATTCTGCAGCGTTTTATAAAGATAAGAGATTATACGCAAGGCATGTATAGCTTATGTGGTACAATTTTTAAAATGAACACCTAAGACGCTACCATTCATGGAAAAGATTGACAAAAACTCACAAATCTCTAGCCAGACTCACCAAGGGGGGGAAAAAAGAGAGAGACTAAATTACTAAAGTCAGGAACGAAAGAGGGGAGACCTTACCAGACCCACCCTACAGAAATAAAAGGGCATACACCCCCAAATCAAGTAACTCAGACAAAATGGACAAATGCCCAGAAAGGTGCTCGTGCCCAAAACTGACCCAAGAAGAAACAACGAACCTGAACAGACCTGTAACCAAGGAAGAGACTGAATTAGTAATGCCAAGACTCCGCTGGTGGAGTCTACCAAGTATTTTAAGAGGGGCACCAATTCTTCACAAACTCTCCCAGAAACAGAAGGAAAGGGAACATGGCCCTCTTCATTCCTCGAGGGCCTCTTCCTGAGGTGGAGAGTCACCCTTTTGTGTATTTTCCAAATTTTCTAGAACTGAGCGAAGGGTGCTGCCAGGCCTGTGGGTTCTGACGGGAATGCCGTGCTCAGTGCAAGTGCAGGTTTCCACACGACGCTCCTTATGGGATGGGCAAAGCGCAAGAAAGAGAGAAGGATTTACAAAAAACCGAACCCAATGGCGCCACTCCTCGCCACCATCGGCCTGCGCGGTATTTCTGCGCTCGGCTGAAATTCGCAAACCCGAATGACCCCAGGCAAAGGGCTGGGAATGAGGAATTTGTCTTAGTGCCTACATTCTAAACTAATACATCTCCTGATAAGTTGTGGGTGTCGGAAAGTTACAGAGAGAGAGGGGATGAGAGCCACAGAAAAGTGGGAGATGATGCACCCCCCCCCCAGCACACGAACTCTACTTTGCCCTGTGGGATGAATTAGGAAGTGAGTCTGTATTTGTACACAAAATTGATCCATTATTTATTGCCAGTTTCTCCCCGGCCACCCCATAAATGCAGAGCAAAAGTTGGAGGAACACCGGTGTGAAGCTTTGCCCAGCGTCAGCCTGCCTGGGACGCCCCAGGGAGCAAGTAAAAAAATAAAAATCTCTTACAATCCCATCACAAGTGAAAAATTGGGGGCATTTTTTCCCATGTATATAAGATATATGTGGGGGGTTTTTTTTTGCAAAATGTGTATCTCATACACACACACACACACACACACACACACTTTTGTATCCCTTTATTTTCTTTTAACACCATGTCTTAGTAATCACCCAGCATTTTCAAAGAAGCCACATATTCTCAGTGGGACATTACGGGAACGGTCTTTTGAAATCACATCACTGGTTAGAATCCTCATGAACTATAGTTGATAGTATAAAAGCAGCTTTAAATGGTAACACTGTTTCATATATAGCATTTATTGAGTTTATATTATATACAATTGCATGTTCAATTACATACAATTTTATCTATAAATAAAACACTACGCAGGAGTGTATTCTTTACATATTGTACTGTGTAATTTTAATAGTGTTATTATACGCATGGGCGGCTGGCCGCCCACGGCGAGCCAGTGGGGAGTGGAGCTTAAAGCAGGGTCTTTGACCACGGACCTGGCTTCCAACCCTGGGTCTGCTACCGTCTGACGTGACCTCATGACTTAGCGTCCTCGTCCTCAGTGTCCTCATCTTGAAAAAGGTAAAACATATGCATTGGACTATTTTTTAAAAAGATTTTATTGACTTTTAGACAGAGGTGAAGGGAGGGAGAAAGGGTGAGGAGAGAAACATCAATGTGTGGCTGCCTCTCACACGCCCCCCCTTGGTAGGAACCTGGCCTGCCACCCAGCCAGGGTTGTGCACTGACTGGGAATCGAACCGGTGACTTTTTGGTTCATAAGCCAGCACTCAGTCCACTGGGCCACGCCAGCTAGGGCTGCACTGGACTCTTATTTTGAAGAGATTGTGACAATGGCTATAAAGTGTTAAACATGATGCCTAACACATACTAAGCACTCGGCAAGCAGTAACCATTGGTACGGTCAAACTTGGTATGCCCTTGCCAATTACAAGTCATTATAACATAATATAAATTATACTTTATAATGGCATAAATTATCCGCTGAGTGATTATGTGTGCATTATACATGCAGTCCCTATTTGGCTCCATCCAGAAATAGCAGACTGGCCCAAAGACAACAAAGGAGCCCCCAGGGGCCTGGCCTTGCACACACGGCAACCCATCAGCAGATGTTCCTGAACACCCACTGCGTGCTGGGCAAGGGACCCAGGAAACAACACCAGGAAGCAGCCCTGGGGGCCCTTGAGAAGTGCCTGGGGAACCTTAAGAAAAAAAAGATCCCTGCCCAGGCTCCACCCCCTAGGTTTGATTGGCAGGGGTGGGGCTCAGGCACTGGTAGTTTTCTGTTTTTTTAGGAGCCCTCCAGGGATTGTAACAGGGCTTGATACCTGGGCTCTAATTCGGGAGAGCGGCGGCAGGGACGAGTGGAGCTCTCAGCAAGGTGGGCCTGGAAGGCTTCCTGCAGGAGGTGGGCCTGGGAGGCAGCCACGAAGGATGCAGTCAACAGGAGAGAGGGAATACACTCCAGGCTGGGAAATAAGTGTGAGGAGTGGGGTGCGAGGCAGGGGCGCCTGTGACCCGCGTCCAAAGCGCCTTCCGCACGTCCCATCGATGCCATAACAAATGGCTACACACTTCGTGGCACAAAGGGCACCACCTGACCTCACAGTTTGCAAGGTCAGAAGCCCGTGAGGGGTCTTAAGGGTTAAGATCAAGGTGTCGGTAGGGACGCGCTCCTGGAAGCCATCGTGGAGAATCGCTTCCTCTCCTGTCCAGGCTTCCAGAGCCAGGCCTGGAGGGGTGGCCCGTGGTCCCTCCCACCTGCAAAGCAGCATCTGGCCTCTTCTCGCCTCATCCTGTCTCCTCCCGCTCCGGTCCTGCTGCCCGCCTCTTGCAAAGACCGTTGTGATGACACAGGGTCCGCAGGCCAATTCAGGGTCCTGTCCCCCTCTCAGGACCCTTAATCACACTCACCAAAAGTCCCTCTGCTGCGTAAGGTGACACATTCACGGGTTCCAGGCATTAGGACACAGACCTCTTTCGGGACCTCTGTTCTGCCTGCTGGGCCTTCCTCCCGGGCTGAGAAGCCCTAAGCAGGAGGGTTGGTGGGCGGGGTCGGCCCCGCCATCCAAGGCTCCAGTGCTCTCAGGGGGCGGAAGGCGCCCACGTGGGCTCCCAGGGCTCAACTGGCAGACATGCTTCGTTTGGTTCCCACTTTAATGACCAGATCTCACCAGACTTCAGGCAGCAGTCTGTGCTTCAAGCTTCTCTTGAAAAGTCAGGGGGGCCTGGCGGTGGGAGGCCTGCATTTCCAGACGGTTAGATTTGGGTGGAGCTGGGAACACAGTGTCCCCTTCATGGAAAGGTGTCCTCTGTCAGTGACAGCAATGACATCCAGGTGACAGGGTGGGGTCCCTGCCCTGTGCCAAGGACTTTTCAGGGTCCTCTCTGGCTACCCCACCCCCAGGATCTAGATATTATGCTCCCCCATTCTGGACCAGGGTCATATCGCTGGTCCCACAGACGTGCGGGCTGGGAGGACTCTCCCTCCTCCTACGCCCACTTCCCCGACACACAGAGTCTCTAGAACATGCTCCACGAGTGAGGAGACAGGCGCCTGTCCCAGCCCTTCGTCTCCGCCCCTCCCCGCACCGGTCTGGGGTGGGACTTCTTTGGGGGGCAGTGGGAGTGCCCTGGGATCGACGGTGGGGAGGCTCACTCAGCTCTGCGCACAAGCTGAAAGCCACCAAAGTGTGCACTTTAAACAGAGGAAGGTTAGGTACCAGGCCAATCTCAATAAAAGTTCTTAAAGAGAAAGGAAGATGCCGTGGAGATGAAGCCAGGGAACTGGCAAGTAGCAAAGCAAATAATATTAGTGTTTTCCAGAATATTTTCCCACCATCACTACGATCTATCCTTTCATCATCATAAAACCAGTAAAGATTAAGACATGGTTTCTATTTAAAACTTCAGACAAGGGAGACAGAACCAGGAGAAAGAAACGCCTTATAAATCCCCACCCCTCAGCAGTGGCCGGTACCTGCCGCGCTGATGTGCAGGCTTCCTTGTTTGTCGGCATGAACCCAAGGGCAGAAATGGGACACGGGGCTCGGGGCCACTCGCCGGCTGCCCACCCTGGCCCTGCCCTCCGGGGCGGAGGGACTGTCCAAGCGTCAGCTCTCCCAGAGCCCCACGTTCCCTGTCTGTAAGGCGGAGATAGTAAGAGCATCACTGTGCCGTGGGGACACTGACAGTGGGGCTGGCACAGGCCCTGGCTCACAGGGAGGGCTCAGGGGACTGAGCGCCAGCCTGCGAACCAAAAGGTTGCAGGTTCAATTCCCAGTCAGGGCACATGTCTGGGTTGCAGGCCAGGTTCCCCAGTTGGAGGCGTGCAAGAGGCAACCACACATTGATATTCCTTTCCCTCCCTTCCCCTCTTTCTATAAAGTAAATAAAATTTTTTAATTAATTTTTTTTAGATTTTATTTATTTATCTTTAGAAGGGAAGGGAAGGAGAGAGGGAGAAAAACATCAATGTATAGTTGCCTCTGGTGTGTCCCCTGCTGGGAATTGGCCTGCAACCCAGGCATGTGCCCTGACTGGGAATCGAACCGCGATCATCTGGTTCGCAGGCCCAGGCTCAATCCACTGAGCTACACCAGCCAGGGCTGTAAATAAAATTTTTTTAAAAAATGCTTTGAGTGTGAAAAACAGAAACCAGCTTGTCTTGCCCTGACCTCTGAGCTGGGGTCACTATGCAGGGACTCTCGGGCGACTGGGGAGGCCTCCTGGCGCAGGGGGGCCACGCTCTCCCCTTCAGGATGGAAACACCTCCTGGCATTCGTGTTTCGGAGCAAATACAACAACGGGCAGCTCTCCGGATGCCCACGGGGTCCTCACGGACGTGCGCCCGACCCTTGGCTCAGACGCCTCCTGCTCGCCTGGGGAAGGCCGTACCACTGGGCTGCGGCCCCTGCACCCCAGCTGGGACCTCAGTTTGGCCGAGAAGGTTAGCACACAGGGCTTGGGTAGGGTTTGCTAGTCTATCTTCCCGGCTTTTGTTCTGAATACAAAAGCAACACAAGCTCCATGCTTGCAGTTAAGAAAAGCCAAATATTACAGAACGGCATGCACAAGTCCCCCGCCTCACCCCAAACCACAGCTGGTCCTCATTTGGAGCCCCCCCTCCCGCCCCGCAGCTGGGGGCGTTTTTCAAGGTCACGAGGAGATGACACCTCCTGAGCCCCATGACAACGAGCTCCCACCTCCCAGAGGCGCCCCATCCACAGGGGCCAGGTGAGTGGCAACGAGGAATAACCCAAAGAGTGAGCGTTGGCCCAGCCCTTCCTGTGACCCCTGCTTCCTGGGCATCACGTCCTTGCCTCCTCCCCCAGGGCGGGGCGGCCAGTCTGACTCCCAAACCCATGCCCTTACCCACACCCAGCTTCGGTTAGGAGTCTGCCCTTTAGGAATGTCTTTCGGGGGAGTCTGTTCCTGAGGGGTGCGCTGGCTCACCCCACAACCCTCCTCCTCGTCCATTTATGCAGCAATAAGGTTAAGCCGTTCGCTGACCTATGCCGATTGCCCTCGGAGGTCGTTTGCACACGGGGCCCATGCCACGGCCGTCCCCGTTTTCGCTCTGCCTACCTTCTCTTCCGACGGGTAAAAGCCGACCGCTCTCATGACAAAGGGAACCTCGGCCAGGCAGATGTGTTCCGACACTTTCCTGGCCTCCATTGTGTCGATGCTCTGGCTGCGGAGCTGGGAATAGTAAAAATAATCCTCCAGCTCCTGCGTGGAAATAAGAGAGAGAGACAATGCGCAGTTTGGCTCAAGTCTGAAGCATCTGTGAAGACATCGAGGGCATTTCTGAGAGCACACACTTGGGGCCTGGTGGGAAAAAGAGCTTCTTTGGGACAAAGCAAGGGGGCTAACCCCTGGCACGTGGGTTTGGCAAACTTAGTGAGGTGTTACCCGGCAGTGTTTGCTCCGAGGACAATTACCCTGTAGAATTGTCCTTCCCTGCCGCCGGCCACCAGACTGTAGAACGGAGTCAGGTCTTCGCCACCAAGAGACACGGCGGCCTCCAGGGCCCTGGAAGGGTAGCAGAAACAGGGCTGTTAGCAAGCGCCGGGCGCCAGCAGCCTCAGCCCTGGGGGGCCGCGGGGCGATGCGGGCCTCCGAAGGAGGCGCCGGCCGGCACAGCCTCGACTTGGGGGTTTCTGGAAACCGGTGAAGAATGTGCCCTCTGAGATGCAGCTCAAAATGAAACATTCAACTGCAGAGGCGACACCCCGCGGAACAGGGCCCCCGCTTAATGACGGTGACATTTGTTCGCAGATGACAGGGCAGGACAAGGGCCATTTGTCCGGGGCCTTTGGGGAGCGCGTCACTGCTGAGGGAGGGACCAGTGTGCCAGAGCCCTGGTCACTTTGGAGCTGCGTGTGCCCGGGGCGGAAGGCCCGGGGTGCTCCTGGTGAACTGCCAGCACTAATTGCTTCCATGGACGAGGCCGCAAGGGACCCATGCCGGTCAGATAAAAATAACCCTCTGCTCTCTCGCACGGGTCAGGGGTTCCCAAAATAGGCCCTGTAGGTAGGGAAACCTACTTTTTGTGCGAGACTGACTTCGCCTCCCACAAAACGCTAATAACAATATAAATCATTGTAATAATCCAATCACTGGGTTTCGGCTAATCAGGCCATTAGCTTCCTTGTGGGCGATTAAAACACACTTGCGTGTGGACCACAGCGGGGAAGGGGCTTAGCATCCAAACTCCGGGCCCCTGGCTCTGCTGCACGTAAGCAGCGTGGCCACAGGCAAGGAATTAACCTCCCCCAGCCTCGGTTTCCTCCTCGGAAAAGTGGGAATGGCTGCAGGGTCTGCCCCACGGGCTGCTGGGGGAATCAAGTAAGTGAACATGACGGAGGGGTTCGCACGAAGCCCTTCGTTTCTGCCCCGAGATGAACGTCTGTGGAGGTGTGGGCTTGAATCGGGGAATGGCGAGACTCCCCGCCCCGCCCCTCACTCCGTCCATTGCTTGGGGAGGTCTGCAGCCCCTTGGTAGTGCGGTTTCCGGGCCTGTACGGTGGGGTCAGAGACAGGGCGCTGTGAGGGTGAGACCGGACGGCGTGTGGGAAGCGCTTGGACAGGGTCCAGCCCAGAGAAGACTCTGGTGCAGGGCGGCCGCGGTCGTTACCACCGCTGATGGGGTGCAGGTGTACCCCTACACTTCTGAGAGGTGGCCACAGACTGCGCCTGGTCCTCTGGCTGGGCCCTGCCCTGCCCTGCACGAGGAGGCTGCTCTAAGGCCTGGAGCTGGCCCGGGGGCCCGGTGGCCAATCTTCAGCCGGCTCTTGGCTCCAATGTGAGCCGTCGAGGCAGGTGTCCAACTGCGGGGGTTCCTCTCCGTGGCCCCCAGGCCAGACCCAAGCCCAGTCTGCAAGGCTCAACAGGCAGTGAGGCTGCGTTTGGCCATGCGGTTCTGGAGGAGGGCCAGGCGAAGGCCGGAAGTCACATGGAGGAACCTGTCAACACCAGCAGAACCCAGGGGGACAGGGTCACAGGGTCACAGCTCTGCATTCTCTGGGAACAGCCCTCTGGTGGGCAGAACGATACACTATGGCCCCTGCTTCCTGGCCACTGTCAAGTGACGGGAGAGCCGGAGGGATGGGAGCTGGGCTTGTCCCTCTCTCTGGGGAGGACAGCAGGTTTTGATATTTGGAGACAGTCTGTGTTTCAGCAAAGTGACAAAACCAGTCCTGCAGAGGACGAAGCTGACAGTGCAGCTGAGCACAAGAGCACACGCTGAGGGGGCTGAGGGGGCTGAGGGGGCTGAGGGCACGTGTCTCTGCGCCTCCTGCAGGCCGGTCACCCGAGGCCCTGACAACCTACCCAGAGTGTCCTTCTTTCTGCCTAAGCTGGGTTTGTAACACTTGCAACAAAGAAAAGAGGTCACTTCGGCACAAAAGAGAAATACACTTACTGAAGACCTACTACGTGCTGGAAATACACACAGCACTTCTGGGAAATGAGCTAAAGCTCAAGAACTCACCACTGCCGAACCAGGCGACAACACTCCCACTTCACAGACAGAGAAACTGAGACTCAGAGAAATTAAGGGACTCGCCTGAGGTCACGCAGCAAGTAGGTAGGAAAGGCGAGGTTTGAACCTGGGTCTTTCTGCTCTTGTTTGAGCAGGACAGCGGGGTTACAGGTGGGTGTGAGGTTAAACATAAAAAAAAGCGACGAGGAATTCTAAGGCAGATGCCAGACACGGAGAGAAAAGGGCGGCAGGCTAGCCAGGCTGGGGAGGAGGGGGAGGGTGCGCGGAAGGAACTCTGGGGGAAAGAGGGAGGGGGTCCTCCTGGGGAAGGCTGGGTGTGCTGCAATGAGAGCATGGGGCCCCGGGGAGCACTGATTAAAACAATCGGAACGGGAGAGGGTTTCTCATCTTTATTTCCCCCACAACTCGCCATTGGATCTAGTGGCGAATCTGTTTGTTTACTCCAGGGTTTTTACATTCCTTCCCATTAGCCAGGCGCTGAACATATCAAGACCCCAGAAGCAGCAATGAAGTGCTAATTAGTTTATAACGATCCTTTGTCCCCGCAACAGATTAAATTGAAATTCTCAAAAGCCTGGACTCTGGCCAGGCCCAGGAAAGCCAGTGGAAAGTGCCTACGGCACCCCGCTCCTTCCTCCCCCACCAATCTCCACCATTCCAGATCCCCAGATGACTGAGAAGTGGACAGAAACGAAAAGGGAAGCTCCTGGTCTCCTACCAGTCCTGGGTATCAGGCTAGGTGTCAAGGAACCAAGCAGCTTGCCGGTGGGAGGGCTCACCTCCAGCTTCTGAAACCCCAGTCCCCAAGCTCTGCTCTCTGGGAGGAAGGTCCGAGCTTCGGCGGGATCTGATAGCACCCCAACTCCACAGCAGGACCCCCCGTGCTTGCATTAGCTTACATTCAGGGTGAGAGGACATGCTGTGATGTCCGCCGTGAGAGAGGCGTGTACCTGGCAGGGGGCATGGGGACGCTTTGCCTGGGAGCCACGACGAATTGAGCCTGTCCTCTCAGGAAGGGACACCACCAGGCAGGGGCCATCTGAGGGGCAGGGCTTGAAGCAGGTGATCAGAGACAGGGATCGCCTGCCCTGTGCCGGTTCCCTGAATTTAGGGGCTGACGGGATCACCTGGGGCTTGCCCCTCTTTTAGTAAGAAAGATCCTGAGCTCAGAAGCAAATGGCTTCGCAAGGAAGGAGAAAGGAACTCCTTCGTTCACCGCGACCTCAAGCTCCGTGCTGGGCGCTTTCCAGTTGCTACCCTGCAGAGTGTTCTGAGGACCCTGTAAAGTCCCTCTTGTCATCCCCATTTCACAGACAGGGAACCCAAAAACCAGAGACGCTGGGGAAGCTGCCTGGGACCCACAGCTGGCAGACAGGAGAACCCACGGGTCCAGACTTTGAACCCGAGTGTCTTTGACCTCAATGACACACCCTCTCTGGTGCCCAACCGTGGAATCCTCCAGACTCATCCTAAGTGGAGATTCTCCACTCAGGGCAGGAGGGTGAGACGACTAGGCTGAAAATACATACTTTAAATAGTCGCTTCCTGTTTTGGTAACACACCTTGAGGTCTGGGCTAGGTCTGTCTGGCTGGTGTGGATTTGCAGAGGACAGAGGGAGAGGCCTTCCAGGGGCCACAGGGGAACGAGGTGGAATCGCACCAACTTGACCACAACGACTGCTGGTCCCCGAGTCAGAGGAGATGGCTTCTGTCTCCTCGTTCGCAGGAGGGGATGTCCCCGGGAGCAGCCTGCAGGCAGGGCCCGGTCACTGCTTTGCACCCACAGCCTCCACACAGTGCAGGGCACGTGGCCGGGGCTCAGCACCTGTCTGCCGTTGCTGAGTGGAAAGAAGGGGCCTGCCCTTGACCCCTTCCTCACGGGCCACGCCCCTCGCCCCGTCACGCACCTGAGGTTAATCTCCCACTGTGCCACTGATCGGTCCCATCCTCCTGCTGTGAAGGCGTGGTGACCGTCGTAGGAGAGGGCCAGTCCAGCCACCCCGCTTGGGTGGCAGACAATGGCAGACGTCTTATGCGGGTTGCCGTCAATAGGTAAAATCTGAAGTCCAACCTGGGAGGGAATGTGTGCTTGGCATCAGGCTGGGGCGTGGTCACATGTGACCTCCCAAGGTGCTCCTGGAGGGCCCCATGTGCCAGGAACCTTCCAGGGTGTGAGAGCTGCATTTCGTGCGGTGGTGGTGGGCGGGGGGGGGGGGGGTCACACACACGGACCCCTGCAGAAGGGTCCCTTAGGAGAGAGACACCAGGTTCCAGCGGGGACACAGAAGGGAAGTGTGCCTCCTTTCTTCCTAGTCAGGTGCCCGCTGTTCCCCAGAACAACGCTACCCTCCTCTGGTTTTATGCTTCCCAACGCTGATCATTCATTAAACGCACAACTAAGTGTAACTGATTTGTCCATCTTTATAGTTTCCACGCAGGTCAGTCAGGAACTGAAAACCCTCTGGTGGGCCGTGTGTCTGCTCAGAAATACCTTCTAAGAGTCACTGTCACTTATCTATGGTGGTTTTCACCTCACTGTGGACCCGGATGGAAGGGGCCGGGCTGCGCCAAGAGACTGAGCATCATTTTTTTTTAATTTTTTAAAGATTTTATTTATTCATTTTGAGAGAGAGAGAGAGAGAAACATCAAGGTGTGGTTGCCTCTCATGCACCCTCTACTGGGGCACCTGGCCCGCAACCCAGGCATGTGCCCTGACTGGGAATTGAACCGGCGACCCTTTGGTTTGCAGGTCGGGGCTCAACCCACTGAGCCACACCAGCCAGGGCCCAAGCATCCTTGCTATGATGCTTGGGACCGACCGCCCCTCAAACCACGCAGAGCGGAGACAGTACCTTGTCTCTGTTGATGAACACCAAGTAGCGCTTCTGCAGCTCCGCAGCCTTGCTCACCGGCAGGAGCTGGACCTGCTCCACGGGAGAGCCGAACACCGGCCCGAGGCGTGTCTTCCTGCAGGAGAAACAAGGCGCCTGTCTTCAATCCCACCCGTCGGAGCACACACAGGCTTTCCAACGGGCTCCCATCACCATACCCTGACACGGTGAACATCTGAACCTCTTGTCTTGTCACTCAGCGGAGCCCGCGCGTGAGAACCCCGCTCCACCGCTGTTCACGGCTGCCACAAATTGGGGGCAATGGCTCCACGCAGCCAGCGCCCCCGGGAAGCTGCGTGTGAAGGATGCTTGTAGCCGCGGAGGCTCCGGCTGGCCCCCTTGACAGCGAGTGAAGCAAACACGTGCCTCAAGAATGTGTGTGTGAACGAGGGGTGGGAACGGCGCGGCAGCAAGGAAGTGACAGGCGCTGACAGGGTGCCAGCCAACACCCCTTCCCTGGTGGCAGGCTGAGAGCTTAGAATGAGACGTCCGTTGTCCCAGACACCCAACATGCGGGCCTCTGTGCAGCACCCACATTTCTGGAACGAGGTCTGCGTGCCCCGTGGCCACGAGCTGCACTCCCGCCACGGGACAGACTTCTTTAATTCAATCTCAAACACTAGTTAGAAATCAGACAGGACTAAGCCCAGAGCCGGGTTTTCCTGGTGCTGGCAAAGCCTAAAATTACACCCCTTGCTTACACCTTCCGAGGCTTTGGGAAGAGGCCCTAAGCCATTTTTCATTCTTAATTATGTGCCTTTAAGGGAAAAAAAAAAGGAGGGCCCACAAAATCACGCGTGTTTCGCAGCCCGCCACACCTGGATGAGCCCTGTGGACGGCCAGCAGTGAGTTCTCCGTATCGGATTCCGCGCCCCTCGCCGTTGGGGTATGTTTTCTCCCCGGGCCCCCGCACCCAGCCGGCAGCTGGTGGGTGCTCCTGATATAAATGCCAAATGTGTGAACGGGAGATCCATCCAACAGCCCTTTCATTTACATGTTACGTTACATCAAAAACAAGCAAACAAGCAAACAGACAGGTGAGACCCAGCTCTGCAGCCTGGGCCTCAGCCTCCGTGTTGATAAAACGGGGCCAAGGACGGCACTTCACCCGTGAGACTGGGGAGCACTGACGAGGTAAATATGCATCGAGCACGCGGAACAGCTTCTGGCGCGCAGTAGAAGCTCTCAGAATTACGCCCAAGCACTGTCAAGAGATCTAACAGTTGCATAAAATGAACATTTCTCTTCTGATTGAAACAGCAGGACATAGTGATCGTGAAGCATTCCAGACACATCGGCCTCAAGCAGGAAATCCAGTCGGAGGAACCACGTCGCCCTGCCCTTTATGCGGAGTCAACCATGGGAATACTCTGGGCTGTCTGACTCGAGAGCTTTACATAGATATATTCTAACCCACGTAATTATAATTTTATATGGAGAAATACAAATTATATCAATGTGGTTTTACATGAAAATATATTCATGCCGATTTGGCGGCGGGCTTTATTTCTCATTATATCTTGGACATAGTTCCCTGTTTCTATGCAGACAGTTTATCTTTTCCTTTCTTTTCTAAAAGCGGTGTCATGTCTCCGCGCACAAACGAGCCGCCGTTTAATTCCCTAGTAATGGGCATCTGGATTGTTTCCGTTTAAAAAAATATTTTCCAACAAGACATCCTTTGACTTATGCCTTGGCTGGCTGTAGGCACGTCTGTGGGCTGCGTTCCTCGAAGGTGGAGGTACGATCGGGTTTACCGGGGGTGACGAGTCGCTCTCCCAAAGGTCGCCCCGATTTCCAGCCCAGCGGCAGCAGCGGATCAGCGCCCCCGCCTTGGCCCCGGCCCAGCACCAGGTATGATCGATCATTTTTATCTGTGCTAATCTGATTTGGGCAGACAACGCCTGGCTTTCATTTGCATCTCTGATACATCAGCGAGCATCTGCTCGTAGGCTTATTGGCCTTTTTCCCCGTGAACTGCCTTTTCCCGTTCTTTTAAATATTTTTAAATGCATTTTTAAATGGCTTTGGATTTATCATGAAAAGACAATCCCTTTCCAATTAAGGTGTGGTCACGAGGTTTGATTATTCCTGCAAATCACAACGCGCCTTTCGAGAGGGGTTTTACTCGGAAGGGCGGGGGCACTGGGGAGCCAGAGGCGGCTGCTGCCCAACACCATGAACAGACCGACGGCCACTGGCTCTTTCGCCTTCAAAATGGTCAGTTCTCTGTTATGTGAATTTCTCCTCAATACATTCTTTCTTGAGAAAGATGCTTGCTGCTAAGTTCAGGTTGATGTCCAAGGGCAGAAACTCCTGAGTGTGCAGCTCCGAGTCTCCGGCCGGTAACTGTGAGCACAGCTGCAAGCCCTGTGTCCTCCGGCCCAGCCCCCACCCCCCCTCGACACACCCGGATTTTTCTCAGGACTGGGCATGTCTACAGGACATTCTTTGTCCAAAAGTCTGCGTCCATTAACGGCGATGCACGAAGATTCTGAAACTTCCCCAAAGCTCCTTTTCACACATTCCCTTCAACTCTCTCCTTCCTGTGTTTTAATAGGTTGTGTGTGTTTTTTTTTTAATTTTGCTGGATTTCTCTCCAGCCCCTGCCACAGGGCAGCGCACTTCTTAGCCAGCTTTCCCTGTGTTCTTTTATAAAGGACTTACAAAAAAAAGACTCTGGTTGATTCCAGCCTCTTGAGGACTTGTCTTCCTGAGATGCTTTTACAAAAAATGACCTTCCTCAGGCCTGGGGCCAGCTACTGTCGGCCAGCTTTCTGACTCCCCTCTCGGGGGGTGGGGGGTCACTGAAGTGTCACCTCACTCTGTCCCTCCCACCTCAGCGCCCTGCTCTTTCCACCCACAGCCACGGGGCAGCCAAACCACCAGCAGGAAGCGGCTGCCTCAGGGGCTGACTGGTAGGACCGCTGAGCCAGGCCTGCACCAGGGCCATTGCGCCCAGTGGGCGACAGGCAGAGCTGGGTTCAAGGGTCAAGCTCTATGACTGCTCATTGGACCTCCTGCTGTCCCCTCCCTGAACCTCCGGGGGATAAGCCCTGCAGGGCCGTTCGAGCTGGGAGGAGGAGGCCCGTGCTGGGTCTGGGCATAAGGACGGCACAGAGGGGTCAGTACTTAGTGTGTGGGTTGTGCGGGGACTCCAGGGCACAGCCGCACAGAGGCCACGACCACCGACGCCGACCTGTTTCGGGATGGAGCTGCTGCTCCACGACGCCAAGCTTTGCAAGCCCTGGGCTGGGTCCTTTGGCCTCTTGTCTAGCTCCTTTTCCCTTCTAGAACCTTCTCTTGGCTCATGGCTTTAACGTCCCACGGACTCTTGGCCTCAGTGTGGACTTTCAGCCCAGCCATCCCCCTGGAAGCCACTCCCCCCGTTACGGCGCAAAACCCACGGGTCTCTTTCTGTCCTCACCGCTGAGCGCCTGGAACAGCCCCTGACTCGCGCTGGGGCTCAGAAGTGCTGGGTGAAGGAAGGCAGGCAATTGGTGAGCCGAAAAACCCCTCAGGACCAGGAGTAAGAACAAACGAACAGTCCAAGTGAAACAGTCCAAGTAGTGGACTGTTCAGTGAAAGTAGTGTCCAAGTGAAAATACCTGTTTTTGTCCCCAGGAGAAGAACAGGGGATTCCAGAGCCTTTGGGAAGGTCTGGTTCCTTCACTGAGTGGCAGGCACTGAGCTCAGAGGCCTTAACTCCGGGTGGTGCAGGGCTGGGCCTTGATCCCTGCCTCCGGCCCTTCCTAGCCCTGCTATGGAGATTGAAAGGGACTCCGTTTCGCCACAGTCAGTGCTGCTCCCAGGCCCTTAGGCTGGGACTTGGAACAGAGGGGCGGACCGGTCAGCCCTGTGTGTGGGAAGCCCCTGGGTGCGGGAAGCCCCCCAGCGCAGGAAGACCCCGGCGCACCTGCACATTTTGGTGGTGGCATTGAAAAGCTTCACTTTGTAGCCGCTGGTGGAGATGAGCAGGAAGCGCTCCTTGGTGAGGGGTGGGTACCAGATCATGCAGGTCGGGTAGTTTTCCTGGTCCGTTTTGTGCATGTCCAGGACTTCCAGGTGGTCTTTGTAGCTCTTGACAAGGTTATACTCGATCTGCAGAGGAGCCCGGAGAGACGCAGGTGAAGACCGAGCGGGACGAAATGGCCCCACGGTCCTGTTCAGACGAGAGAGGACTGGCCTGGACCCTTAGCCTAATGGGCCGCTACGAGGGAGTGCTCACTGCCAGCCCAGTGAGAAGCGAGGCGCTGGGAAACACGAGGCCACATCAGGCTCATGATCTTCCTGCCCTGGGGCACCGCCTCCGGGCTTTCTCGTCGGAACAGTTTACAGACGAGAAAACCGGGGTTCAGAGTGGTCCCAGGGGCTTGCCCAAGGTCACACACCAAAGAAGTGGCAGAGTAAGAATTCAAATTTAGGTCCAACTGACTCCCAACCCTGCACTCTGACAGTCACGTCACACTGCTTCACTTCCCATGCTCTAGGGGGCTCTCTGAGGTAGGATCTGACTCATGTCTAACTCTCAGCCCAGGACCGGCACAGCTTAGCAGCCTGCGAGTTTCACCCGTAGGGAGGTTTGGTGGCCACATCAGGATGGAAGGGTGATGGATGGATGGGTAGGTGGATGGGTGGGTGGGTGGGTGGGTGGGTGGATGGATATAACAAAGTAAGGAAAGGGAGGGAAGTAAGGAAGTCAAGAAGAATGGACAGATCCATAGCCTGATTGATTGAATGATTTTGAATCCCTTTGGCTTGATCACGTAAATCACATTTCCTTCTGTCCCTACCTTTCCCTCTTACCTGACCTCCTCTATTAGTTGTCATGTTTAGGGACCAGCCTGCCCCCAACCCCTGGGCACAAAGAAAGCATCAGTGGGTACCAGCCTTCCAAACTGCTCTTCGAGGGGAAGGTGGCTGGGTTTTCCGCCCACCACCTCCCTGCCGCCCGACAACCGCCCCCTAGAAGCCTCTGCACTCAGGACGCGAGGCCTCCGCAGAGTCAGAGCCTTGTTAACGCCAAGTGCCAGCTCAGAGGGGTCACGCTACTTCACGGTTCCTTCATTTTCTCTGACACACACACACACACACTGTGGCCGGGTTCTGTGCCAGACACCAGGGACGTTAGAAGAACAAAGCAAGTCCTGGCGGGCAGGCGAACAGAAACTGGGCAGCTCACCAAGAGTCTGTCCCTCCCAAGGCTCAGCAGCCTGGGCTCGTTGTTGTCCAGGTGAACCCCGAACAGGAGGCTTCGGATGCTTTTGCGATGAGAACGAAGCCTCGCCAGGTATTCCCAGACTCTATGCCCGTTTTTGACCTTGCGCATGTAAATGGCCACAGTAAAATTTATGTCCTGCATGTGAGCAAAAGAACACAGGTTATTCCTTTTTACAGTTTGCAGCTTAAAAATCACCAGGTTTCCATACCAATTTTGCTGTTAAAATGTTGTATCCAAAGAGAAATCTTCATCTGTTGGAGCACGTGATAAAATGATACCCATTGTACAGAAGGGGAAAATCAAGGTTCGAAGTAGGCAAGTGGCCCAGGCCGTCGCGGGGAGAGTCCCTCCGACACCACAGTCCTCACCTCACTCTCTGGGGAGGCCCCGGCTCTTTTGCCTCTGTCTCTCATCTCTTTATCCAGCTCCTCACATTCAAAGGCATATTTTTTTTTTAAAGTGTGACAGCTGAGAGTGAAACAGTCAGAGAGTGGGAGAGACCAGCGGGGAGGGAGGCCACCGCAGTGTGTGGGTGGGAAGGGGTGGGGCGGCTTTGGCCTTCGTATGTGTGTATAATGCCCACACGACACGATTCATTTAAAGGGCGCAGTCTGGCCCTGGCCGGTGTGGCACGGCTGGATCATCATCCCACAGACCGAAACATTATAGGTTCGATTCCCAGTCATGGCACAAACCTGGGTTGCGGGTTCCGTCCCCCACTGGTTGGGGCACATGTAAGAGGCAACCGATCAATGTTTCTCTCCCTCTCTGCCCCGCTCACTCACATAATAATGACAATAACAATGACAAAGCATACACGTCAATGGACTTTAGTATATTCAGAGTTGTACATCCATCATCACAATTGTAGAGCATTTTCATCACCCTGGAAAGAAACCCTGAACCCTTTAGCAGACATCCCCCACCCCCAGCTCCCCTTTCTTTTTAAAAAAGAGTTTATGGATTGATTTGAGAGAGAAAAACATTGATTTGTTGTTGCACTCATTTATGCATTTATTGCTTGATTCTTGTAAGTGCCCTAACCAGGGATTGAACTCGCAACCCTGGGGATTCGGGGATGTTCCAACCAACTGAGCTACCCAGCCAGGGCCCCTCTGTGGTTTTAAATAGGGCCGCTGAAGCACAGGACAGCTCTCAGCGAAAACACTTACAGCGGTTGCCATATACTTGGAGTCGTGGGAGAAGCTTATGTGGGTCACGCAGGTTCTGGAGTATTTGAAAGGCTCCGGGGTTTCGTTTTGTAAGGACATCGCGTCAAGGATGTAAA
This sequence comes from Sturnira hondurensis, assembly GCF_014824575.4. Taxonomy (NCBI): domain Eukaryota; kingdom Metazoa; phylum Chordata; class Mammalia; order Chiroptera; family Phyllostomidae; genus Sturnira; species Sturnira hondurensis. The sequence continues at coordinate 3,753,354 of NW_028080037.1, forward strand.
CTGTCCCCTCTGTGAAGCCAGCGCCAAGAATGGCCCCTGCAGTCACAAGCCAGAGAACAAAGGTTGGAAAGGATTCCGGCCATTGAAGACACACAAGCTCGTGCCAGGCCGTGTTCGAGGTGCTGAGGAGACAGTGGTGAGTGTGACAGGCAAGGTCCCTGGAAGGAGAACAACCGGAAGAGCCTGGCACCCTGGGATGAGCGCTCAGAGACTACTAAGCTCAGACAGAGGGAGCAGGTGACTCGTCCAGCCCGGTGCGGGGATGGAGTCAAGGTGGGACTTCCAGGGGCAGTGACAACCAAGGTCACGGCCACTTGGGTCTGTTTCAGTTTGGAACCTGAGATGAAATGAAAATACCTTCCGGGTTGTAGGTCAGACTCTGGACTCCAAGGCCCTTCTCAAAGACCCTGCTGAAAAGGTATTTTTTCTTCTCGTAATCCCACACTTTGATCATCCCACAGAAACTCCCAATGGCGACGAGGGGCTGGTATGGGTGGCAGGAGATGGCGCAAATGGCATCCTTGGGCTCCGTGAACAGCTTCTCAAGTCTGGTCTCATCTGCCTTTAAGTGGTACACGGTGGCATCCGACGTCCCGATGATGAAATTCCTGTTTGCCAAGGAGAGACCAGACAGCCTCAGAGCTGGCAGGGACCCGGCCCGCCGGTTCTGCTGCTCCTAATTGCCCACGAACCGCCTCTGTCGTCTGTAATTTAGTGACATTATTAACCCCGCGTCTCCAAAAATATACCACTAATACCCAACAGCCTCCATTTGCAAGTGAAAAAGCCCACATTTCTACATGTAAATTGAGTCATTAAGCATGCAGATGGACAGTTGGTTGTACAATTAGCTAATCTGCACATGCAAATATTCATTTGTGTATGCAAATATGGAGTTTGGTGCACACTTTGAGCTGTGCCTGCAGACACTGCAAGGGTAATTAAGCAGACTCACAGATAATTCCATCTTGAAATGTTATGGCTATTAATTATCAAATGCCTTTAACTGTGCTGTTAGGACAAGCTCCCTTCACGAAGAGACCAAAGGACTCCGGCCGGAGCAGATTACAGCTTGGGGACAAGCCCTTTCCAGCTCCCAGCCACCAAAGAGTCTTAATATGAAAATGATGTTTCATTTAAAAAAATGATTAGTGATGATAAGCAGCCAAAGGGATCCGTTTCCAAGCCAGGGAAGGGGGTGCCTGGGACGTCCAGTCCCCTCCATTTCGCATTCCAGGCACCGGGAGAACATTCCAGGGCGTGCAAACCAAAAGGAGACATCCATTGTTTTCTGACCAAATGACCAGACTCACCGGTTCGTTAACAACTTACCTGATAATGAAAAGACTGCTTTTCAAAGTGCAGTCTGTAGGGTAGCTGGATTTTTCGGTGGGAGGGGTCGCCGGGGTCTTCGAGAAGGACAGCGACCTTATAGCGCTGAGTCTGAAGTGGCTCTGCCAGTTGACAAGGGACAGGGTGTGATCGTAGAACTTAATGTTCCCCTTCACGTCCCCCGTGACGATGTAGCTGCGGTGGAAAAACACCACCAGTTTGTCCTCGAACAGTAACAAGGACCATCCACCGAGCGGTTGACTGTGTGTCAGGCTCTGGACTCCAGGCGCTGTAAACACCTCGTTTGGGCTCTGTCCTGCGAGGCTGGTGTTCCTGTTGCCCCCTTTCCTTCCAGGAAACTGAGTCTCAGAGAAGTGGTGGAATTGGAGCAAGGCGGGGGGTTGCCAGATTTAGCAAATACGAACGCAGGGAGCCCGGTTAAATCTGAGTTTCAGACAAACGGTGAGCAATCTTTTAGTATAAGCGTGTCCCCAGTATTGCATGGGGCATACTTATGTCTGGAAACCTTCCCCGGGCTGCGCGGCCGCGAGACGCGCAGGGATCCCGCTGCGTCTCAGACCCAGTGCGGGCGCTCGGCTCCATCAGTCCCCGCCCTCCGAGACCAGCCCGGTGCTGTGCGTTCTCTGCGGTAAGACTACAGATGACCACAGAGTCTACCGAAATCGCACAGCTGCCAACGGGACACCCGTCACTTTACAGGCCGGCGCTGCCCTGAGAGCGGCCCTAAAACCCTGCCCCGTTCTCTGGGCCGGAGGCAGAGCCGCCAGGCAAAATGGCTTTTATTTCCCGTTTTTAATGGATCCTCAGATCCATCCCAAATGGGCTTGCTTATTTTAAGGCTCTGACATAATTCCAATCACGGGGATGCAGTGGCGGGAGGGTGAATTTCCTCTTATATAGGCAAAGTGATTAAACAAGATTTCTGATTAATAAGCCTGGCAGGTGGGCCGAGTAATTGGCTAAACCGTCTTTCACTGCCCTCTGCTGGACAGAAGGGGCAAAAACGGGCCCAGTGTTTTCGGACACCTTTCCCCTACGGGCTCCTGGCACTGGCTGGGTTTGGTTTAGGGTGGAAGGAGCCTCGAGGCCTGGACTTTGCTGGGCCCTAACCCGCGCTGATTCCAGGTTGATTGGGTCGTCCACTGCAATTCTACTACAGACTTTCCACGCTGCTGAGTGACGGCGCCCACTTGCGTGTCTCTCTGTGAGGCGTGCCAGGGCCTCACTGCCCCTGAACTAAGAGGAAAGGAGAAAGCAAGCAGAGGGGCTTTGGGGAAGCAGGGGCACAGTGACTCCAGCCATAGGGGCAGGGTCCCGGCCATCAGGGAATTCTCCCCATCATTTGCCAGGACTTCTCTAGCAGGCTAACAGCTCACTGACCCAGGGGTCCACTGTGCCAGACCAGGCGCTAGGGGTTTCGCCTGCCTCCTCTCCCTGAACCCTCGATAAGGCACTCTGACACAGATACTGTGGTTGTGCCCATTTCACAGACAGGAAAATGGAGGCTTGACGGACGAAGCTCGGTGGACTTGCCCACTCGGTCAGGGACTGAACGCTCTCTGAGGCAAGGCCTTTAAGTGTCATCTTTGACCCCCCCCTGCCCCCCGCAGCCTCTCAGAATCAAAGGGGTCACGAGCTTTGTAAAGCTCTTCTGTATTTCACCTTCTCACAACAGGTCATTTTGTAAGCAGAATAAACACTAGAGTTGTTCATGTTCTTTTCTTAAAAAGTATGTAAAATTTAGGGCACAAAATAAGTGTTTAGTGCAGAAAAAAAAAGTTACTCTTTGTTTCACCAAACACAAAGGGATTTTTAAAAAATACAGGCGTATGAGGAAAAGAGAAAAAAGCAAACCAATTAGCACAAATGAGACCATAAAAAGCAGCCGGTCTACGCCCCCCTCCTGATCTTGGTTCTCAGTCCCTTCCCTCTGGGGCGGCCGAGTGCCCAGCTAACTTCCCCGGGAACATTCTTTGTGTGTACAGAATACGGGTGTGCGTGCAAAGGGCCTTCAAGTACTCCTGGAATCACCTCTAGCTACTTTTTAGTTGAGTTAACCACCTGTCGACTGTAGTAAGCACGGTGATCCCCTCTTTCTGCACGTGAACCAGTTTACAAGGTTTGATGGAGGGACGGCCCAGGGAGGCGGAGGCAGCGGGCGGTGGGCGGTCTACGTCCCAGACGACCAGCTTCCCTTCCATGGTCGCCGACAGCATCTGCGTTAAATTCAGATGGAAGACGGACTGGCTGAACTTTCCCACGTGCTTGTTGAACGTCTGCGTTGCGAAAGGCAGAGCATGAGTTACTGCTGTACTATTGGTAATACACATAAAACAAAGCGTTGTATAATACTACACTGAAATACAGTAGAAAAAAGATTAAAAAGTAAAAAAAAACAAAAAGCCATCACTGAAAAAGGAACGCCCCGCCCCCGCCCCATGGATTGCCTGGGATGCTGGCAACACTCTGAACCTCACTCGCAAAGAACAGGGGAAGGGGTGTGAGCTCGGGTCATGGAACTGTTTGCTTAAAGCAAATGAGAGAGGGGCCGGCCGCTGTTTAAACCTGTTCACCTTCTCTAACAGAGGGCGTGGAGAACCTGATGTCTGTCGTGCGTGAAAGTGTGCCCCGCTGTGAGGTGTCCTAAAATAATCCCCCCGGTCTCCCTGCGGTCATACAGTATTTTCTCACCAGCAGAAAGTAAGTACTGTATGTGGAAGTGCCCCTCAAGCGTCTTATTAAATTTGTGCTACGCCAGGTGAAGCCGCAGGCCGAATTCCTTGCATGATGTCTTAGAAGGGAAGTACAGCAGTGAGGGAAGCCCCTCGGGGGGTGGCTAGCAAGGAGGTGGACGAAAGAAACTCAAGTCCGAGGTCAGAGTAAGTTTGCCACCCAGTTGTCTAACCGGGCTCACCCGGTGTGACTCGAGCACGGAGGGCCAGGAAGGGACCGGCACCGGCAAAGCGGGGGCACCGAGATTTCCCTAAGAGCAGCCCTGTTTCAATACAGGGCGTTTTTTATCATTTCAGACTATGGAGACTTTCTGGGACATCACTGCCACAAACACCATAAAACGACTTATTTGCTGGTACTTTGATTTATGGAAAACAGGGCTCAAAGCCGGGATCATCCTTCCCAGATCTGTCCGTCTCGTCCCTGCCTTTTCTCTCGGCAGGGCCCCTCAAACATGGACTTTCTGGAAGTCGTGCCCAGAGAGAAGACAGGACGCGGAAAAACCATCACACAGCCCTCCCTGAGAGCAGACGGCGCGGGTCTCCAGGGAGGAGACGCCGCCGGGGACGGGCAGTTTCACGCCACACGTAGCTGCTCCGGGTGAGCAGGGGAGGGACGTGTTTCCTCCGGCACCCGGCTCACCGCTTCCCGATGGGCTCTTCGAGGTCTGAACACCCAATATAACTTTTTATTACTCTGAACACTGAGAAGCTTAAACGGGATCTGCCCACGCCCAACTCTACTTACACGAAGCTACACGTGCACCTGGGCTTGCCATATGCGTGCCTACCTTACGGAAGCCATTACTTTTTGGGGGGCATTATCTCATGGGAGTACTTCCATGATTTACAACTGACCAATTCGATGTGGCGGCAAAGGACCCACCTAAAGTTTTCCAATTATTCCCCCATAGTAAGACATACCAAGAGCAGCCCCAAAATGACTAAGCTTACACACGCATACTTATTCTCCACATAATCAGATGTATGAAATAGCTACAGGCAAACTCACTTTTTCTGTCAAAAGCGGGGCGCTGTGAATAAGTATATCTCCCTCTTCATACTGGTGAGCACAGGAGAAAAATCATCATTACTAAAACAAGACTTGGCCTCCCAGGGAAGAACTACCTAATGACAAGATCGAAGCAGCCGCTTCCAATAAGGGTCAGAGCTTCTCGGTGTCTACAGGTAAGAAAGGGAACCTGCCGCCTCCAGAAACATTTTGAGAGAAAAGCTAATAGGTTTTTAAAAGGCCACAAATGATTGTGACTTTAAATGAATTTTACATTTATAAGGCTTTCAAGCTATCATAAATGCCTGGAATAATGACTATCAGCCAATCAATGTGTTTTTGTTATCGATTGGCATCTTTTATTGAGGTAACATTCATGAAACATAAAGTTAACTATTAACCGTTTAAAAGTGTACAAATCAGCCCTGGCTGGTGTGGCTCAGTGGACTGAGCACTGGCCTGCAAAACAAGGGGGTCGCAGGTTCAATTCCCAGTCAGGGCACATGCCTGGGCTGAGGGCCGGGTCCCCAGGAGGGGGCACGTGAGAGGCAACCACACGTGGATGTTTCTCTCCCTCTCTTCCCTCCCTACCCCCCTCTCTAAATGAATCATCTTAAATAAAAGTGTACAGTTCAATGGTGTTTCATGTGTTAATGATGCTGTGCAACCCCCCTTCTGTCTCCCTCAAGGCCACGTTCATCTCCCCCAAAGGAAGCCCCTGCCCGTTACCCACCCAGTCTGGCCCCAGGCCCTCCTCCAGCCCCTGACAACCACCATTCTGTCCTCTGTCTCGCTGGGTTCACCTAGTCTGCACATTTCACGTTACCGGGCCCCCACACTATGTGATTTTTCTGTGTCTGGCTCCTTTGACTCTCATCCTGTTTCAAGGTTCGCCGGTGTGGTGGGAGGAGTCAGCCCTTCCTTTCTCTTAACGGCTGAATCCCATTCCACCACGTGGATGGACCGCATCCTATCCATCCACTCATCTGCTGACCGGCACTCGGTCTGGTTCAGCCTTTCGCTGATGGGGAACGCGGCGGCCACAAGCATCTGTGGGTGTGAGCATTTGTCTGCCTGGTTCCAGCTCTTTTCAGGATGTGCCTAGGAGTTGTGAGTCATGTGAAAACTTGATGTTTAACTTTTCGGGCTGTTTTAATCTCCCGACTTTGCCCTGTGTCCAGTCCACATATTGCTGATCTGTTTACTCATCCCTTTCCAAAAGGAAATCAGGTCCGCAGTTTCAAAAAAAAAATCCTATATTTTAGAACTGTTCAGTATATTCACATAAATATTTTTACTTCTTACTTTAAAAATCTAAATAATATTTAAATTACCTACTTCTGATTTAATATGCTAATTTTCAATGTGACTAAAAGAAATACTATAATTAAATCAAAACATTTTAATATATATCTATTGCTTCTTAAGTACATACAATATCGTTACATTACCAAAACTCAAAGAATGAATATGTAACTTCTCTGTACATTTGAAATGAATCAAAATATTTCTACTTACCCACAAATAATATATGACTTGCGTTTTACTATTGCTCACCAACTCCTTATTATTGGTTGGATTAAAGGTAAGGTAGTTCTGAAATATAAAGAATGAAGACATATTACATCACAATAAATTTCCTGTTTCTCTCCGGCTAAGCTCAGTGTTACAATTAAGTGATATTTTTATTAAAATAAATAACTGAGTAGGAATATGAAACAGTTAAGATGTGGCATTTTATGAGCAATAGGAATATAATTTAAATACCGAGCGTTAAAATCAATGGTCTCAATGTATTCCCTTTCTTACTTCGTCTCATGTATTAGAATCTGTCATCTACAAAGTGGAACAAGCAAATGTAAACCAGGATTCGCCAGTGACCTTTACCCTGTGCCCTTTGGCAGAAAGGCTGCTGCACACACATTTCGAAATTTGACAGGGCCACGGGGTAGCCTGGAATGAATGCAAAATATCGGAAGGGGGTTCTGCTTCCAGCCAAGGTGGCGAATAACAGGGGCTGCCTGGCTCCTGCCCCCAGAACCCACCCCGCAGAAGCTATGGGAGTGAGGGAAGCATGAAATGCAGAAGCTAATCAATCACACAGCAGACAGGGAGAAGCCCCTGGGGAGGCTGTGAGCCTGCACCTTAGGTTGGCTGGGCCAAGGCGGTGGGTGGCCGCAGCCCGGGACGCAGGGCAGCAGCGGCGGCTTCGGGAAGCGGGGTGGGGAAACACTTCTGAAGCTCCGTTCCTGCCACTTCTGCCCCGTCTCCCACCCCCGGCCTACTGCCTGCTGCTTCACTTCAGGAATGGAAGCCACCGAGGCCAGGGCGCAGAATTTGTATCAGGACAGCACGAAGGCCTGGGCGGGGTGAAGAACTGAGGAGGCCAAGTCGGGGCGGGGGAGTGGTGAGCCCTTGCAAAGACCGAACGTCAGCCTCCGGTGGCCTCACTCTCTGATCAGACTAAGGTGACCGCCGTCAGAAATGCCCGTGAGGAGCAAAAGCATTGCAAGTCTTCCTCGGAGGAAATTATCCCGAGCCTCCAATGATCCCTGTAGATGTTAAAGCACCACATTGGGCCGTCAACAAAAAGTCACCAGGCATGAAGGAGACACTCAGAGATGACCGGAAACCAGGGAGGAACGCTGCCAACAGAATGGGACACACAGGAGACCCAGGCGCTGGCGTCACTGCCCCCGGACTCGGCAGTAGCTGCCGTCAACACGTGCGAGAAACAGAGGGTGAGATGGGTAACCTTGGCACGTAACTGTCTTTAAAAAGAGCCCCGTGGATCTAGGTGAAAAATATTATTGAAACTCAAAATATGGTTTCATAGAAAACTAAAGATGGCCCAAAAAGTGATTATCAGTAAAAAAGGAAGATAAATTATGGCAGGGGGTGGGGGGATACCCGGACAGAAGCATAAAGACAAAAAGTACAGAAAATACGGAAAAGGGAATAAAAGACCTATAGACAAGACGAAAAGGCCTAACTGACATGTGACTGGAGTCCCAAAAAGAGACATTCCAACTTTGAAAAACCCAAAGGATAACTTTTATTATATTTTTTAAATCGACAACATATCCACAGGCACATAGACATGTTACCAAAAAGCTGCTGAAAACCAAGAGAAAACAATCTTAAAAGCACCTAAGGAGGGGGAAAGACGTGTACATTTTAAAAAAAGAAAGAAAGGGGGAGTAACAAGATCGAGGTTGACTTCTCAACAGGAGCGCTGTGAGTGAGATGATGATGGAACAGGACCCTCAGACGCGCACTCACACGATGGAAACGTCAGCAGGGGGCGTGCGGGAGTCGCCACCCAAGATGAGGCAGCTCTTCCCAGGCCCAGGTTGAACTCACCTGAAAACCATACTCTTTGGGAAGGTCCAGAGAACACGCCGGTGTTTCTGCCGCCAAAGTCCACCTCCAGATGCAGACTCTCTGTAAACAGTGCGAGCGAACAGGAGGAGGGGGAGGTTTCTGAGAGCTGCCCCTGACACCATGCCCGTGGTGGCAACCCCACCCCTGCCGTAACTGAGCACGGCACGGTGAGCAAAGCCACCAGTGTGGCCTGGGCAGCCTGCTCCTGGGGACACACTGGATGGCCCGCCAGCCTGCTGAGGCCACCCCACAGGTCCCTGTACCTGGGTTTCAGCATCGGAGATGGTGGCCAGATACTTGGCGTCGTGGGTCATGGCGATGGCTCTGATGCCGTGACCTTCGGGGCAGCTGTCAAATATCGTGTGCACAGGGATCCTGCGAGACAGGGCGGGGGACAAGCATTTGCTGGGTGCGCCTTGGTTCCCGGAGGGGGGCGGTGGCGGGGCTCACTCCGGAAACTTGCGAACTGTGGATAAATAAAGGTGGCCGCCCATCCAGTGGCGACGGTGGCTCGGCCACGGAGAGGGACGGAGCTCTGACGCCGGCCACAACCTGGCTGAACTGGGAGAATGTGATGTCACATGAGCGATGCCGGACACCGAAGGACACCGAAGGCCACGCGTTGTGCGTCCGCTGCCTCTGCAGCCGGGGAACGCCCAGCACAGGCACATCCAGAGAGAAGCAAAGCGGTCTGCTGTTCCCCCGGGGCTGGGGGTGGGGCCATTTAACGGGAAGGGAGTCTCTTTCGGGTGGGTGAGGCTGTTTTGGAACCAGATAGAGGTGGTGGCGGCACAAGCTGGTGAAAGTGCTCCATGCCACCGACCTGCTCACTTTTAAATATTGCATACTGTGTGACGTGCATGTTACCTCAATGACTAAAAGGGACTAACTGAGGGTAGCATGTAAAGGTGCTGTTGGCCCTCTCTCTGAGCTCCAGGCTCCCCCTGTTACCACGTACCACTTCTAGGCCAGGCGCGGGGGACGAAACAGCGACAGGAGACGCCTGGGAGGACGCCCTGGCTGTCAGCAGGCCGGCGTTCTCCTGCCTAAGTGGGACAGTCCCCAAACACAGGCTTCCTGGACAGCAGCTTAGCTGTCGCTTTCAAAGCTTTCAACGCACGTGCTCTGGGACCCCACAAAGCCACCTCTTAGCTTTTCCTGGAGAAACAGGAGCAAAAGGACACAGAGACAAATGTCACCTGCGTTCCCCGGGGCACTGCTTTCATAGCAAAAGCCTGGAAGCCACGCAAATCTCCGTCAATGTGGGGATTGCTAACAAATGCTAGGACGTAGTCACGTCATGAAAAAACTAAGCCACCTTCAAAAAGAACGAGGTGGATCAGGGAAAGTCACCGAAACCCTGTGGAAGAAGCACGTTGCCAAACGGTGTACAGAGCCCGTCCTGGGGGGGGTGGGCTGTGTGTGTGTGTGTTTTTACAGGCACAGAAGGAAGCCTGGAGGAAATGACTCCAGACTAGATGACGGGGACCCCAGAGAAAGGGCTGGAGTGAGGAGGGACTTTCACTGCTTCTACTCGTGACCCCCTGCATTGCGACACGGGCAGGACTTGAGAACAGTGAGGTGCAGACGAGGCCTCGGCACATCGGCACTGAATCAGGCGCTGCCTAACCACCTGAAAGAGCCAAAGAAACGCGACAGACAGGGTGGGGATGAGGGAAGCGAGCTGTCCCGTGGGGGTCCCTGCCTTCCACGGAAATGAAGAGTGGGTGGGGTGGGAAGACCGAGTGGGCCCTTAGCGTTGTGGCAGTGTTTTTCACCAGGGGGCTGCTGTTTCAGCGAATGGCGATGGGCCTCGGCATGGCACATCGGGGTCCCGCCGGCGGGGACCAAGTCTGCGTCCTCGCTGAGGGCCAGCTCGGTTCTCTGTCCCTTGGGAAGGCGGTCCTCAAGCTGTCGGGAATGCCTCACAATGTCCTCAGCGGGGAAATACATCTTACCCCTGGGGCTGTTTAGAATCAAACACACAGATGATGACACCAGTCAGACCCGCGCTGTTAACCTATTTGTCATCAGGGAATCAGTTCGTTTTTTTAGGAATGGGTGGAATGGAAGAGACTTTAACTACCAGAGTCTCTAACAGACTACATCTGTGACTCTAATTTAAAGCGCATAGCGCATTTAGACTTGTAATTTTAAATTCAAATCATATTAGGTTTATAAACAATACTAGAATGCTTAAGAGAACTTAAGGGTTGCCGTATTTATGTCCAATTTATCAGATTTACAAGAATTGCTTAAGTGCTGGTGAAGGATTTATTTGTTAATGAGACTACTAAAGAACTTAAAGATGAAATCAAATATATTCCATTTCCACATGCAGTTTAAAATGTTTAAAAGGAGTTAGTAATCAAATTTGTAAGTGGAGCTAAACATTAATCAAAGTCCCCTTAAATGAGGAGATCGCAAAAATACGCCAGACTTATACATAGAATACGATTTATAAGCTCAACAGAGAGCTTAAAGAGCTATGGTTTTTAATTTGTCACTTTAATAAAGCAAATATTAATTCTACACCCAAATCATCGTTTCTGGGTCACTTGGAATATCATGAAACGCACATCGACATTGGTGGAACTGTTAGCTATAGACATGCTTTACTTAAAAAAAAAAAATCACGCCCTCAAGTGGCTCCCAGTCTAGTGGGGGAGGAGGGAGCTTCACAAACCAGCGACAAATCAAAGGGTGGACAGGGTCAGGGGCCAGACCGGCCTGGGGCGGGGGCCCGTCCCCTGTGGGGGCCACCTGCCCTGCCCGCAGACCACTCTCTGTTACCGCTGTGATAGCGCTCTATGATACCGCTGTGGTGCGAACATCCCGAAACACGGGCCGACGGGCAGCAGGCGGGGAGCCACACAGCGGAGGGTCGTGTTTGGAGAAGATCGCCCTGAAAGGGCTGCGGAGGAGAACCGCACGGCCCACGGATGTCCGTGTGCGTGTGTTTAAAACGGCGGCAGCTCCCGGAGGACCACACCAAGCCGACGCCCCCTAGGAAGTGCGCTAGAACTGCAGACGATCGCCAAAGGGGACTTCCGCTTCCCAGTAAGTGACCTTTTAAAAGCCAACCGTGGGATGGGCTCGGAGCCATGCAGGGGCAGACTGTGGCAGGCATGACCGTGGGGCATCCTGGTGGCCGGCCCTCTGGCAGCTTCTCTATCCTCTGGGGCCACAGCCGAGGAATGGGGGGGGGGCGGGGGTGAGTCTGAGAAGAGTCCAAGGAGAAACTGATGGTCAACGAGCGGGGTAAGGACCACAGGCACATGGTGTCAGAGAAGCCAAGGATAATGGACAGGGCCAGGCAAGACAAGGACCGGGGTCAGGGACGTGGCCTTCCGGAGGGTGCCCGTCACCTGTGTCCTAGGACATTAAACGTAACTTCTTCCCGATCCTGTCCACCTGGACTTGCCCGCCTCCTCCTCACCCCCCCCACCCTGCCCCCACACGCAACCAGGACCGGCGTGCTTGTCCAAGAATCTAGCGGAGCTCTCCACCCGGGACCGGCAGAAACAAAACCCGTCTAAGCATCTGTCACGGGTGGGCACCACGCTCTGCAGGTACCGTCCCCACAGGAGAGAAGACACGGAGAGGGAGAAATGCCACCGGGAGGCAGAAGCGGCTGGACCAGAAACGCCGGGCCTGACCAGCAACCACCAGGAGCGGGAGAAACAGGTTTTCTCTCTCAGAGCTCCCAGAAGGAGCCAACCCAGTTTCCAACTTCTGGACTCATGAAGTGCGAGAAGATAAATTCCGTTATTTTAAGCTGCCCACCTAGTCGGCGGCCATTTCTTACGGCAGCTGGAGAACACTAACCACAGACGTGGTCAGGTGGGGCAAGCCGCTGAACTTCGCTGGGTGCGTGTGAGTTGGCCTCCCTCGGCCCAGTCGGCTCTGGGACCCAAACACACCGAGCTTCTGGGCCACAAGAGCCAGGCGGAGCCCCTGGGAGGTTCCCCAAGGTCACGTCACTGCCTGAGGCCCCGCGGTGACAAGACCACTGGGCTCGCCCCCCACGCTGTGTCCGCCACTGGCTTCTGTAGCCCCAGAGTGGCATTACGTGTCTTTGCCTGTCACAGCGGCAGCTGCTCCTCCAGAATCGGGGGAAGGGACCGCGCCGAGCCTACCCTGTGAAGGAGTCCCATATGGTTATCAGGCAGCTGGGCCCTTGGTCCGCCGTGGCGATCCACCGCCTGTCCTCGCTGACGCAGAGACAGGAGATCACGTTAGGGTGGCCCTACAGAGACAGGAGAAAACGCCTTGAAAGATCGGGGATGCGGCTCAGCTGTGGTGCCGGCAGGACAGGTGGGGGACCCATAGAGAGAACTGAGCCCGTTGCGGGCTCATCTGGCTGGGAATTCGGTGACCCCACAGCCACTGGTTTTCAAACGCTCTCTCCCGCACAATTCCTGCAGGATAAGCTACGCTCCCCACAAGAATGGGCTTCTGAGGGGCCTAGGAGAGCACCCACCTCTGAGTGCAGGTTGAGAATGAGTGTCCCCGTTGGCCCCCAGCCCCGGAGGCCCCCTGCCGGCCTCACCTCCCCAAAACCATGTTCACTTCAGGTCTCCGAGCAGCTCTGGAGAGAAAGCCTCCCCCCTGGTCTCTCTGCGTTCACTCTGACCCTTTCCCTACGTCATAGAGGAATCTTCTAGAAACACAGACGAGATGGCAGCACTCCTTGCCAGAGGGAGACCGTTTCCTCCTTCCTCATCGCCGCTTGCTCGCTCTGCCCAGTGGCCTCCCGTCTGGGCCTCACGCGCTGGCCTGGGAACCGGGGCGCTGTCCGCCCGTCTGCGCCTGTCCCCCACACTGCCCCTGCGTGGCTCCGTCTCGCCTTTCGGTCCTGGCACAAACGTCTCTGTTCTATGCCCTGCCCACCCAACCCAACCAGGTCTCCTCTCAGCCTCGATTTTCTCTTCCGTAGCATTTCACGTTTCTTCCGAGCACAGGTTACAGTTTACGATCATCCATTTGTGCGTCCCCTTGTCGAGTCTCTGTCTCTCCGCCAGACTGTGAGCTCTGTGAGGGGGGCTAGGCCTGTTTGGTTCGTGGCTGTGCAGACCCCCAATCTGACACACGGTGGTCGTGGTGTTTGTGGGATGGATGAATGAGCGGCCGAGGTGGCCATCCGCAGCCGTCTGGCCCGGGGAGCTGGACTCCTGCCTGTCTCCGCCCATCTGCCAGCTGCCGGCCCTCCCTGGCTCTCCCCGCCTGTGACACAGCCTCTCCCTTCTCCCTCGGCGGGTCCGCTGCGCCCGGCGTTGTGCATCCCCCTCACCCCCAGGACGAGCAGCCCGCTGGGTTTTTCGTGTGTATGTGTGCGTTTCTGGACTTGTAGAAGGCAGATGGATGCCTGCAGTTGGACCCACGTGTCTGGGATCCCTGGCACGACTCTGAGTGCTGACTTAACCCTGAGCAAATACTTTGTGATGTTTTTGTTCTAGGTATTGACTAAAGAAGTACTTACTAAAATATATGTTAATCGAAAGGGTAACAGAAGTGTCTACCAGGTTAACTGTTAGTCAGACACCAGGAAGATCTGTCCCTTGGGAGGTCAACGGTGGAAATGAAAGGGATGGGAAATGCCAGGAGCAGAGGAAGCAGAGGAAGCAGAGTGGCTGGGCAGGGCGGCTGCCCTGGAGGCGCAGAGGGGTGGCCCTGAGGAAGGGCGCCGAGGGAGGGAGCGGAGGACGACAGAGACACTTAACGCTCTCCAGTCAGGAGACCTGGGTTGCAGACCTGGCTTCTGCATATGCCCGTGCAGTCACAGGCCCGTTGGTTAAATCGCTCTGAGCCTCAGTTTCTTCTTCTAAAATGGGGATATCAGCCCTGGCTTGTGTGGCTCAGGGGACTGAGCACTGGCCTGTGCACCAAAGGGTCCCTGGTTCGATCCCCAGTCAGGGCACAGGCCTGGGTTGTGGGCCAGGTCCCCAGTAAGGGGCGCACCAGAGGCAACCGCACATGGATGTTTCTCTCCCTCTCTTCTTCCCTTCTCTAAAAATAAATAAATAAATAAATTCTTATGGGGATACTAACACCCACTTTTTAGCATGACTCAGAGGATCAAAGCCCTTCGGAACCTGGAAAGGAGCCCAGTGTTAGTGAGGCCAGAAGCCCCTGGGTCTCCCCCCAGCTCTGCACATGATCCACCCGGGGCACAGTCTCGAGGAAATGTGAAAAACACAGATGTCTTGAATTCTTGTTACTCTAAAATTAAAATCAACTGCTGCTTTCTAAATTGATTCTAATGAACGTTGGAGAGAACATGAACAATAAACTAGGTTTCCAAAGACCGGACTTGCTACAGTTCAGAAGAGGGGCTGGAAAACCTGAGAGCGGTAGAGTGAAGTCAGCTCTGGGAATAGGACCACAGAAATGCACCCCCACCAGCGCAGCTCAGTGGGCTGGGCGAGGTCCTACAAAGCAAAGTGTCGCTGGTTCAGTTCCCAGTCAGGGCACGTGCCTAGGGTGCAGGTTTGGTCCCCAGTTGGGGCACATATGAAAGGCAACAGATTAATGTTTCTCTCTTGCATCAACCTTGCTCTCCCTCTCTCCCTCCCTTCCCCTCTCTCCAAAAATACATACATACATACATACATACATACTGTATTTTGCTATGCATAATGTGCACTTTTTTGCCCAAATCTTTTAGGAAAAATAAGAATGAACCTTTTACATGGATAGTACTAATTCTGTATCTATATAAATGTATCTATATAAATGTTTTTAATTCTTTTCTTTATGCTTATGCATTAAAAGTATAAGTCCAGAAAGCAATAACAATAGCCATATGCAAAATAACACCCTGGAATACAAGAATCGGTTTCATTGAACTTACGACAAACTTGCAACGAAAGCAGTATCTAAATATAAATAATCGAATTTGAAAATTAAAATGGAAGATTTTTTTTCCTGAAAGTTTAGGCCAAAAAAAAAACGTGGGAGCACATTATACGCAATAAGACACGGCAAAGAAAACGAAATGCTATACGCAGGCTAAAGACGACCTCTCTGACCTACAGTCAGAGAGTCCTACATACCTGGAGATGATGCTGGTCGTTCTTAGAGACGCTGTAGATGACGGCAGTGTGGGCGCTGGCATACAGGAGGACCCTCTGATTTTCGTCTCGGATGTAGTACACAGGGAGAGAACTGTTCCATCCGAATTTCCAAGTCATGGTCTGGAAGACAAAGGTGAGACCAGCAAGACACCACAGAGGGTCCGGCCAGGAGCTGCGACACCGGGCGCTCCTGGCACAAGTTACGGTGACGCCACTAAGAAACTTTATAAGAAAGGCAATTATTCAGTCTGCGTATCGGGGCCTTATGCACCTAGAAGGATACAGGATAAAGAGATAAATTCCCTTGGTAGGATTAAAAACTGCATACTGTCAGGAATAAATCCGAAATAAAAATTTTGTGAAATGAAAATTATAGGTACTATATATCTGGCCACCTCTTTTAATGCAATAGCAATTAATTTCTGTATATTTTTGTGTTCAAAGTCTTTTTTTTTTAATGCTCACCCAAGGATATGTTTATTGCTTTTAGGCAGAGAGGAAGAGACGGGGGCTGGGGGAAGAGAAACATTGATCAGATGTCTCCTATACGTGCCCAGGCCAGGGATCAAGCCTGCAACCCAGGTAGGTGCCCTGCCCGGGGGTCGGTCCCACCACCTTTTGGTGTAGGGGACAATGCTCCAACCAAATGAGCCACTTGGCCAGGGCATCAGTTCAAAGTCTTTTGCAAAAATTACCAATACACTGTGGCAGGTGTATTCCATGGAGTATTATTCAGCAATAAAAAGAAATGAGCTAGTGAGTCTGGAACAGGGATGGGACAGTCTCCCATGCGCACTGCTGAGTGGAAGAAGCTAGCCTAAAAGGCTACGCCCTGCAGAATTTCAATGCCATGACCTTCTGAAATAGACAAAACCAGAGACAATGACAAGATCAGCGGCTGCCAGGGGTGGGGCTGGGGGAGCGATGAGTTACAGGGGACACAGGGGATTTTTAGGCAGTGAAACTACTCCATGTGATACTGTGAGATGGATGCATGTCATCATACATTTGTCAAAACCCATGAAATGCACAACACATAGAATGAACCTTAAGACAAACTATGGGCTGTAGTTAATAGGGCTGTATCAATATGGGCCCATCGACTATGACAAATGTGCCGCAGTAATGCAAGATATTAATAAAAGGGAATGAGAAGCATAAATGGTAGGTACAAAATAGACAGGGGGAGGTTAAGAATAATATAGGAGATGGAGAAGCCAAAGAACTTACAAGTGTGATCCAGGGACATGAACTAAGGGGAGTGGAATGATGGTTGGGGGGGGATGCAGGGCGGAGGGGAATAAAGGGAAAAAAAATTAAACAACTGTAATAGCATAATCAATAAAATATACATAAAAAGAGATTAAGAAAAAGAAAAGCAGGGAGGAGGAGGCACAATGAAGGACTCTATACTTTTTGCTCAATTTTTCTATAAACCCAAACTGTTGAAAAAACGAAATCTGCTTAAAAAACGAACAAGGCCAGCTAATCAAACGTGGTGGTGTTTACAGTGATGGCTAAGTGATCAGTTACTACAAACCAGTGAATCAAACGGGCGTATAGAAACAGTCTGGCGAATCCCTCTCCTCTCTGACCAATACGTGGAAGGCTGAAGAGGTGAGACACATTCCCCTGAGGACAGACAGGGTGGGCCATGTGGACAGTGCTTCTCCCCTGGAGCCCTCATCCCTGTCCTCTCCGTCTCCATCCACCCCGTGATCCACACTGACGTTTGGGTCTTTCGTTGCGTGGGTGTGAGCAGTACAATGATGGGCTCCTAACTGTCTCAAGCTGCAACTTCCAGGAATGGAACTATTGAGTATCTGGCTGGTTNTGACCAATACGTGGAAGGCTGAAGAGGTGAGACACATTCCCCCGAGGACAGACAGGGTGGGCCATGTGGCCAGTGCTTCTCCCCTGGAGCCCTCATCCCTGTCCTCTCCGTCTCCATCCACCCCGTGATCCACACTGACGTTTGGGTCTTTCGTTGCGTGGGTGTGAGCAGTACAATGATGGGCTCCTAACTGTCTCAAGCTGCAACTTCCAGGAATGGAACTATTGAGTATCTGGCTGGTTCTTAAAAGCCAATTTCTTCAAGTGAGGTTGCTCTTTTGGACACTTGCTAAAAGGCATTTGATTCATCTTGGAAATTTATTCTGCCACTTAGCAAATTAGTTATAAAAGGATAACACCTCAGTCATAAAAAGCAGCACGTTCCCACCAGACCGCTGTCTCCAGGTAAAGGAGCCCTCATTCCAGCGCTGGAACGAGGCTGACTTCCCCAGGCTGCGGCTCACCCTCCTTGTTCAGGCAGCAGTTACGGGAGCTGGACTCACACAGCGTGAATCACACTCACGAGCGGGAGTTTTAACACTCGTGGCGAATGATCATGGAGTTCTGACATCAACCGTTTTCTAAAACGGGGTGATTTGGAAAACAAAACTTTGTCAAAACTGGATTTCACCGTATTTGATTGTCCTAAGATTCCCTTTCCTAGATGTGCGATACTTTGTTTCTTCGCTGAAAACACCATCCACGGATGTGCCCATTTACCGTGAGCTCTGTAAGTCACTACAAACCTTGGGGAGAAGGCAGGGGACCCCAAAGGGAAAGGTATACGCTGTGGATGCAGAGAGGCAGGGAGGAACACACCTGTTGAAGACGTAAATGGCCATCAACAGAACAGCTGAATTTGAAACATATGAAGTGGGAAAGTATTTTAAAAGAAATGTATAATACCTCACTGGTTAAAAAATAAATAGAAACCCGCAGCCCTGGTCAGGTGGCTGGCTCAGTTGGTTGGAGCATCATCCCGATACATCAAGGTTGTGGGTTTGATCCCCGGTCAGGGCGCGTGCAAGAAGCAACTAATGGACGAATACATAGAACATCAGATCTGTGTTTCTCCTTTCCTCTCTCAAGTCAATAGATTAAAAAACACACAAAAACGAAATGTGTGGTATGTGTGCACACTCACACACGTGAGCACACAGGTAACGCACCTGTATATACACAGAAAATGGTCTGGGGAGGTGGTTACACCAACCTGTAACAGGAGTCGCCTCAAGCGAAAGGGACTGAGGTGGGAGGGGTGTGCAAGAAGTGAAATCCTTACTTTTAAGATTTGTGGTGTGTGTGTGTGTGTGTGTTTTCATAAAGAGCAACTAATTGTTTTAACAGAAAGAAAAGACAATAAAGGCAAAAGGAAAGGGAAGAAAAAGAAGGAGAAAGAAGCTAAACAAATTTGTAAAGGGAGACAGCCTCAGGAAGCGCTGGTTCTGTGGTGAGCCCAGACAAAGCTAATGGGACCCAAATGTGGGCAGAGGCTTTGTCAAGTTGAGATAGCGGGGCCCTGAATCAAAGACCCTTGCTCTCATTAGTGACAGCCCCTGATTTCTTGGTAGCCTGCTAATCAAGACAAAACGTCTAGCCCTGGCTGGTGTGGCTCAGTGGATTGAGCACAGGCCTGCAAACCAAAAGGGTCACTGGTTCAATTCCCAGTCTAGGGCACAGGCCTGCGTTGCGGGCCAGGTCCCCAGTAGGGGGCGTGTGAGAGGCAACCACACACTGATGCTTCTCTCCCTCTCTTTCTCCCTCCCCTCCCCTCTCTCAAAAACTAAATAAATAAAATCTTTTTTGAAAAAAGGACAAAAGTCGTCACGGGCTCCAAAACTCAACTATTCTTTCTTCCAGGCTGAGCAAGCGCAAACTTCAACCTTGAACACCACTGCTCAAAGCAGCCAAACTGACAGAAAGGAGGCTGTCAGCCGTCTGCATTTCCCACCAGGCGTGTTCCCACCAGGCGTGTTCCCATCACCATCATCCCATCGTTAACACTTGCCGCACGGGCTCACTATGCGCTAGGAACTACATTAAGCACTTTAGGTACATTCAGTCTCTCGCAAATTTTCCCCAAGGCATGACGCTACGGGGAAAGGGAGGAAAAAAAAGAGAGCTGAAGCCTAGGAAACAATTTTCAGAAAACAGCAGATGGGGGAAGGAGGAGGAAACAAAACCTTTGTCTTCCCTCTCTCGTAAGCGATAATGCTCTCACTCCTGGCAGATGGCGCCTCCCGCAGGACCGGGGGCGCGGCTGCCTGGTGCCCTTCCCAGGGGCTGTCAGTTTTCCACCCCGTTTACTGGGCAATCTGTCTGGGAACGGATATTTTTAGGGCGGTTTAATAAGTTTCAGGAGCTTGTGAACGTATTGAACCAGTTAAGGCAGAAGAGAGAGGAGGAGAGGAAAGGAAGGAACGGATGGAATGGAGGAGGAGCTGGATAATGAAAGTGAGGGAAGAGAAGGGAAGGGAAGGGAGGAGGAGAGAGAGAGGGGAACGGGGGAGATGAATTTTGAATCTCCCACAGGGAAAACAGTGCCCTGTGCAACAAACTGTCAGACTATCCTGCCTGCTGAGCAACACTGTAGAACCTAGATGCAGGGCTCATGTCCGCATTCTTTCACCCATGTCCAGCTAGAGCTCTGAACTCAATTTTATTTTCTTTTATTGATTAATTTGAGAAAGGGAGGGAAGGAGAGGGAGAGAGGGAGGAACATTAATTTCTTGTCCCACTTATTTAGGCATCCACTGGTTGAGCCTTTTATGTGCCCTGCCTGGGGATCGAACCTGCAACCTTGGTGTATCGGGGACAATGCTCTAACCAATGGAGCTACCGGCCAAGGCTGAACTGAATTTTGAAAGACACAAGTCTGGAATGAGTTTTCAAAGGACCTTCCACAACACTCTCAAAGCACCTGGGAGAACACAAAACCGCGTCCCACTTACCAAGGGATACACGTTGGCACTGTCCCTCTTTTGAAACAAAATGTCCTTGGTGGTGGTGGCCACCAGTGAGTCCTTCGGGATACGGGCTTCAGGCTGGAATTCTTTTTCTTTTTCCTCAGTGAAGTGGGATGCCGTTTCTTCTTGTCTCCTTTTGTCCATTTCTGGTTCCATTTCTGGTTCCATTTCTCTCCTTTCCTCTCCCAACTCATCTTGGGGGATGTGGTCGCTTGTCTCCCCAAGCTCGCCCAAGGGCTGCCTTTCGAGGGAACCCATCGGTCGCTCCTCAGAAGTGGGGACACCTGAACCCAGAGGCTCTGCTGGAGAGCCCAGGCTTCCTGAACCTTCCAATGGCAATGAACGCTCTGACTCGCTGTCACTATGGGTTTCCTTTTTTAAAAAAAAAAAGGAGATTGTCATTCCAAATATGGTACATTCTTCCTTATTTTCCTTTCTTTTCCTAATCAGCCAGGCTCAGTGTGAGCCTCACAGTGGAATTATGGTTTGAACCTAGACATTTTTGTGGGCTGGACATTTTTGTACTCAAATTACATGAATCACGGGGGTGTCAGGTTCATTCGTGGCCCACCGGCAGACCCACGGAGGCAGAACCATCCTTCTGCTGGTCTCCCAACGGTGGGTGAGGCACAGGGAGTCCGTTCCCCTCGAGTCAGAGCTGAGTTCTCCTACAGGGAGGGTCTCGGGGAAGCTTCCACTGTCAGCATCACACTGGCTGTTCTAAGACAAGCAGGCTCCAGCCAACCCCCACCAGCTGTGCGGAGTCAGCCCCTCCTCCAGCCAGCTTTCCCTGACCATCCTCCAAGCTGGGGGATGTTGTCCTGTTTTGAAAAACAGCTCCACCACGTCTCTCCGTCTCTGCACGCAGCAGATTGGCTTATACTGTTTGGTAATGGGTCTGCCTCCCTACTCAGCCTAGAACTCAAGAACATGGACTGTGTCTTACTTAGTTTTGTATTCCCATGGCCTGGGATATAGTAAGCATTCAATTAATGGTTATGAATGAATGGCAATGACTACTCACTGGAAAAGTTCCTGCTGTGATCAGCTGGGAATCACTTAATGTCTGTTCCTCCAAAGTGGTCACGGGCGTGGTAATTTCTTGGGGCTTCACTGTGGCTTCTTCCTGGACCCCTGCAGCCACCTCCTCCCATGCTGCTCCAGCCTCTTCCTCCATTTCTCCTCTGACGGTCTCCTCCTCCTCTCCTTCCTCCTCCTCTCCTTCCTCCTCCTCCCCTTCCTCCTCCTCTTCTTCCCCCTCCTGCTCCTCCTGAGAGCCTCCCCATGCTAATGGGGCATCTTTTGATTCCTCTTGCCTGTTTTCTTCCTCTGTATAACGTGGATAATATCCTTCTTCTTCTTCTTCCTCTTCTTCCACTTCTGTTTCTCCATCTTCTGTTTCTTCCAGTGCATTTGGCTCTGTATCTGCCATTCTTCTCTGTGGAGTTTCCTCTAGAAAAATTTGACCATTATAATCAGCAGGACCCGTCTCCCATTTCCATCCCTTGGTGAACTAACCTACCGACAAAATGTGCATACCCAACTCTGGTTCCTTCCCACGGGGATGAAAAGGATGCCACGCACCTGGGAAAGCCTGTCCCAAGTCTTGAAATGCTGATCCCAGGGCCTCTCAGCTTTCTAGGAGTAACTTTAGAGCTAACTCACTCTAAATACATTTATATTGCAACAGACATAACCCAGGCATTAGTGAAAACTCTAGTGCTATGACTAGGAAGCTGTGTGGCCTCGTGGGCAGAAACCCAGCTTTGCAGCCAGCCTCTCCTGGCACCCCAGTACTGCGGCTCACTTGCTCTGTGACCTTGGGCAAGTCACTTTATGCCTCAGAGTCTAAAGTTGCTTGCTCGCAAGCAAAATGAAAATAATAACCCCAGATTCTGGGGTCATTGTGAAGATTACATGACATATGTAATATGCTCAGCACAGTTGTAGCACACGATGCTTGAGAAAGGGTCGCAACTGTTTAAAAAGTTTAAAGGCCTTTAATCTCTCATTCACTCTTTACAATAAACATAAGACTTCTGGGCTCTGAGAGGTGAAGTGACTTATTCAGGACCACACGGCTGGTGAGGCGCGGACCTCTGCGGCTCCGTATCTCCACCTGAAAAGGTATTGATTTCAAGTCTCAGGCCCTCAGCACAGAGCCTCTCCCGATGCCAAACTCTGCCAGTGAATCTTGACTGGCGGTGGTGGCAGGTGTGTGGGTCTGTGGGGCGCATGCGCGGCCCCTTGTCTCAGCCCAGGTCTCTGGGGGGCTGCCCAGACCGGGCTCTGCCGGGCTAGGGTGAGTGGCCCCGGCGAGGCACCAGGTCCCGCTTTGCTGGGCACCCCTGCCCAAGCCGCGTGGTTGCCGCCCCAGACTTACAGAGCATGCCCACCCAGGTCCTCCAAAGGCCGGCGTCGTCCGTGGCCTGGACCCCTGGGCCGCTGGCCTCCAACAGTCCCGCTTTCTCCAACACGGGCTCCTTAGTTACGGTTGCCACCCAAGCCCTGTCCCCATGGTAACCGCCGCCTCCCGAGGCCCTGGGCCGTAAAGAGGGCTGGGCGGTAGTCACGTGCTCAGAGTGCAGCCGGGAGCGGGCTGGTGCTCCCCCTACTGGGTACCATCGGAGGCGCGCCACTGCTGCTGGGACATCGAAATGAAACTGGCTTTCCTGGTCCCACCCTCTTTCCTCCCAACCCCTTTTTCCCATGGCGCCACTCCCGGAGGAGAAGCTGCAGCGGTTCGCACAGCAGCTCTGACTTGCCCAGGTATAACAAGATGAAGGAAAGTACGAATGGTTTGATAAAACCCTTTGCCAAAAGCAAACGGAAGTCCCCAGTCTCGCGGATACTGCTCCCCTCTGTCCCCCATGCCTTCTCACCGGGGTGAAGTGCTGTGTGCAGAATTTTGGCTGGCTGGGATTAAATATTATATCGGTGATGTTCTTATCACGAAATGTTTCTGCAAAGCCAGTTTGGCTAAATCTGCTAGGATCATTCGACGTCAAAGGGACCCTCTCACAGAAGGGTACACACAGGGCCATCTGGAGCTTTCAGAAGGGAGACCGGCCGGAAATCGGCCCAAGGCCCGGAAGCAGAAACTCGCAGCTCTCATTTTAGAAGAATGTGAATGAGCGCCCCCACTCCCACCCCCATGCCCCAAAGCTGGTTGATTCATATCCAGACATCACCAAAAAAAGAAAGGGAGAAACTGAATGGGACAAGCTGTGTTTATTATAGTCAAGGTCTCATAAAAAAGAGACTGGAAAGCACTGGGGACTCGAACACACAATATAAACAGCTAAGATGGTAAACACTGTGGCCACAGGGGACATGTGAGCATGTATACGGCGCAAGTAACAGCCCGGGGAAGACACTCAACAGCAAGGCTCCCCGTGGCTGGAAGCGCGTCCCCATACTGAGCCCCACCAGGGCAGGCTGGCATGTGGGTGCAACCCAGGCAAATCCAGGCCCAGGGGCCACCAGCAGGCCTCAGCTGTGTGCCAGGTCTCTTGACAGAGAGGCTGGTCGGCGGGAACTGGGGAAATCAACACTGTGACACAGCGACGAGACAAAGACCAGAGTCCCTAGGAATCACTGAAACCTGTTTTGCCGTGTTACAGAGGAAATAAGAGGAATCCGCATTTTCAAGAGGCCAGCCCCACGCACGCCGCATGGTCCCATCAGACGCAACAGGCCCACCTGGGCAGGTTATAAAACAGTGCTGATGGGAGGGTGGGACAAAGAGGTTCAATTCTAAAAAATGAAACGAGAAGCAAGGGAAGGGAGCTTGCTGCCCTCTGGTGGCTATGGACGAGGACACGCACTCCTCGCTGGGCAGGCTGGGAGCCTCCTGCTCTCTCTGTTCTTAAAGGGAGCACCTATGGCCCTGCGGGTCCAAGGCTGAGGGCACGACCTCCGTATCTGGAGCAGCAACACAGCCCTGCAGACGCAGATGGGTGGCTGAGTGGCCGGGACGCCGTAGAGGACGATGGCCCTGAAGGCAGCAGGTCGGACTTGGCTTTGGCACAACTGTTGTTCTGCGCAACTTCCTATGACGACGTTCGAACTCCCGTCTACACTCTGGTCTGGGAGGTTCGTGAGAAATTCAGTTGGGATGATTACTTGGTCTTATCAGTACTGTAAAACTGTGTTTATTTGGGGGGAAAAATCCTGAAAGGATAAAGTCGTGCTAGCCAGCACCTGCCAGAATAACTCCCACCCTCTTGTCCAAAATCAGAGGACTCCCATTTAGGGCTGTAGCCTAATTTGCAAAAGACACTAAATACATGTCAAGTTTTTAACAATTCCTTAAGCCCCAGAGGTTACATATACTCGGAGGCCACAGCATTCCCACCACCTACAAGTTCCAGCTTCCAGCCTCTTCCAGATCCTTAAACTTCAGGGAGAGAAGGAAGAAATCCCCCCCAGACTCAAGTCCATGGCAACCAAAGACGCTTTCCTGTGACGGTTCCCCAGGGACAGTCATCTCTGCAAAGGAATAATGTTGCAACTGCAAGGTAAAAAGAAAAGAAAAACAGCGTAAATCTGGCGGCTCCATTCAGAAAGATAAGAAGGTGAGCCCTCCTGCGCTTTCCACGTCTCGTACACTCTCTGGCTCTGCAGAGCAGATGCCCAGTGAATGAAAGGACCAGAAGAGAGGCGGGGCTCCCTCCACCTCCACACCTGCAGCCTCATTCCTGCCGCAGTGTCCCCCGTGAGTTCCACAGGCCACCAGGGGATCCCCGTTGTCATTTCCCAACACATTCCCAACGCGCCCTGCTCACCCCCACCGGCTTTAGGTTTAACAAACAGCGGGTAAGCGAACAGCAACAGACACCTTACCCCAGCAGTCCTTTTCCCGCCCAGCGCGCTGGGACAAGCCTGAGCTGGTGTCTCTCCCCTCTTCGGATCACTGTCACATTCAAGGGCCTCTGAAAGGGAAATAAGCTCGTTTTCAGTTCAGCCTCCTCAGCACTCAGAGAGATTCGGGCTGAAGTGCTGACACTGTTTTTTGTCCATCAGATTAGCTTATCAGAAGACGCTTATTTTAGGCCTTAGCCCCCAGCTGGTAAGTGTGGGGGCATGGCCATCTGGGGCGGCCAGTGGGGTTGCGAATTGGTACTGCCCCCTTGCAGAAACAGGTCTCCACCCCCCCCCCAAAAAAAAACCTTAGAAGTGCATGCAAAATACAGCTTGGAAAAGTACAAGGTGATAGCCCTGGCTGGTGTAGCTCAGTGGATTGAGCACAGGCCTGGAACCACACAATCGAGGTTCGATTCCCGGTCGGGGCACATGCCTGGGTTGTGGGCCAGGTCCCAGCAGGGGACACACGAGAGGCAACCATACATTGATGTTCTCTCCCTCTCTCCTTCCCTTCCCCTCTAAAGATAAATAAAAGCTTTAAATTTTTTAAAAAGTAATTTTTTAAAATGTACAAGGTGATATACGAACAAAGTATTCATCCCAGGACTGTTTATAAATCCAAAAACTGAAAGCACCCAAAATACCCCTTAATAAGGTATTGTTCAAACATAGTATAGCAAATGAGGCAGTTTTAGAATCCAAAACAAAACTGACCAAGCACAAACCCACTGGAATATCCATGTGTTTCTAGAACACATGTGTTGCTGGGTGCATGCAGCCTTCTGGAAGATGAACCGAAAAACTGACAACAGTGCTCAGAGAGAGAATGGAGTAGGAGAAGACATTTACTTCTTTATCTTTCTATACCATCAATTTTTTAAAAGATGGTATTTAGTTATTTTTAGAGAAATGAGAAGGGAGGGAGAAAGAGAGGGAGAGAAACAGCAACGTGGGGAAAAAACAGCAACCAGTTGCCTCCTCACTAGGGACCACCAGGCCTCGTGGGGTCTGGCCCCTGCCCACCGCCAGGCCTTGCCGCCTCTGCTGTCCCCGCTCGTCCCTGCTCTGGCTCCGACCAGCCTTCTCTGGTCCTCCCATGGCAGGGTCGTGACCCTGCAGGAAGGCGCTTCTCCCCGCCAGTCTCCCCACCTTGGCACCATCTACACGCGTGTGGTCCCATTGCAGAGCATTCTCCTCCAACCCCGAGCTAGATCGGCACCCCGTTATTTGCTCTCCTTGCTCACTGACCCTGTCCACGGTGTGTGATTAATACCTGTGACGATGGGGTGGATGCCTGTCCCCCACCGAAGTGCCCCTGAGGCAAGGCCTCGCCGACCCTCTGCTCCCGGGCAGAGCCAGTACCTTGCCCCGACTCGGACACAGCAAGGGAGGGACTTCGGGAGGGACTTTGGGAGGGAGAGGGCCGGGGCTTTCCCTCTTATTTTGAAAGCTTTTTTTCATCATATGATTTTTTTACACTAAGTATACACTATTACTGAGATATAATTCACATACAACAAAATTCACCACTTAAAAGTATACAATTCAGGGGGGTTTAATACACTCTGAGATTTGTACAACCATCACCACTACCTGATTCCAGAACTCTTTTGTCCCCCCAAAATGGTGCCCGCCCCCATTAGCAGTCCCTCCCCACCCCCTTCTTCCCCTAGAACTCGGCCACCACTGATCTGCCTCCGTCTCTGGTGTTGCCTGTTCTGAACATGTCACGTGAATGGAATCCACACTGCGTGGCCCGTCGTGTCTGGCTGCCTGCACCAGCACAAATCCTTTAGAACTTCATCCACGTCGGCTGAGTAAAACATGTGTTACTCTGGAAATGGACACTTTTAGGGGCACAGGGGAAGATAAGGGGACTAAATGGTAGTGGAAAAATACAATACGGACTGAATAAAACATAAAACTAGGATAGACACTTTTTAAATTTTTAAGTTTTTTTCGTTTGAAGATATAAGCATTTGATGCAGAGACCTGCCTCCAGAAAGTTCTCTCAGGGAACAGATTTGTCAACAAGAGCGCCAGTCTGCAGGTTTCTGTAAAACGGGAAACTACCTTGAAGTCTAACAACGTGATGCTGGGGGGGGGTTGGTTTTATTATTTTTCTAACGAACAGAACAGGCTGTGAAGACCCAGACGCTTCATTATCAAGCTGAGCTCTGCTTCCCGAGGCCCCCAGGCCTTGAGGTTCCCCCCCACCCAGCAGTCCATCTCAGTAACTCAGCACTTATCTGTTCAAGACACTGGAATTCCCTGGAAATTTCCTTTGAAGAAAAGGTTCTGTTGCTAAAAAAATTATATATATTCAAAAACTACTTTTGTAAAGAAGGATTTCCACAGCAGTTTCACCCAATAGCAGTGGTCACCAATCTGCATGTTACTGTACAGAATAATACTGTTTGGCCTATTTGAAAGCTGCTTAGAAGGTCTAACCACAAGAAAAAAAACTGCAACAACCTGCAGCAATGAGTGTTAACTGGACTTACTTTGAGCAGTTTGAAATACATATAAATATCCCGTCATTTTTGTCGTACACCTGAAACTAATCTAATGTTGAATGTCCATGATACCTCATTTAAAAAAAGCAGTTAAAACCTATAAAGAGCCTAAGACTATTTTTCACTAGAAGAGACCGATCAGAAACCTGGAGCTGTTATCAGTAACCAGAAAAAAACAGGACACAACCTAGGGGTCCCTAGACACCTTCCTGGTGTCTACTTGAAGAGTCCATGTGTGTGCACAGTCGTGAACAAGTACACTTGGCTGTTCACACTGGCATAAAACTGGAAATGCCCTGATGTTCCCTGGAAAGGCAGTGGGCAAACACACTGCCTTCGTACAGTGCAGGCCTATGCAGCAGTAAAAAGAAGCGAGGTCGCTCTGGCCAGTGTGGCTCAGCTGGTTGGTGCACCGTCCCGTTCACCATAAGGTTGGGGGTTCCACTCCAGGTCAGGGCACAGACCCTAGGATGTAGGTTCACTCCCCAGTCAGAGCATGTATGGGAGGAACTAATCGGTGTTTCTCTCTCACATTAATATTTCTCTCTCTCTCCCCCTCACTCTCTCCCTTCCTCTCTAAAATCAACACACTTATTTTTTTTATAATTAAGAAAAAAAAGAGCAAAGCATGTGCCAAGTGAAAAGATCTCTAAGGGACACTGTTAAATGAAAACAGGGACAGAAAGTCGGAGAATACTGCAGCTACTGTAGACGGGGTGGTGGGAAGGCCTCGCCGAGGTGTCACTTGTACAAGATGAGGGAGGCAAGGGGGTGAGATGAGGGACACAAGGGATCAAGGGGGGGAAAGCATTCCAGGCAGATGGAACAGCCCACGCGAAGGCCCCGAGTGGGGGCTATGCCCGAGTAACAGCACTTTGAAGGCAGCCAAGGCCCAGCAATGTTCTCCAGCCTCGGCAGTTCCAGGGTCACTGACCGAACGTCGCATGACCCCAACTCACCCCCTCACTGTGCTGCACCACGCTGCCAATGTTCTGCAGCGACTGGAAGTTTTGGGTGTTCACGGAGCCAAACTCCACAATCTCATCGTCCACTTGCAGGCCCTAAAGAAAGAGAAATGGAAAACCAGGCTGGAGCTTAAACGTGCTTCTGTAGTTCTTTACCACTCCATACCCAGTTTAGGGCAAGAGCCAATGTCAAGGGCAAGAGCTTATTCCCTCCAGGGGACAACGGCAGGCCCGAAGTAAGGAGCTCGTGCAGCAGGTGGATGACTGGGCCACCTCCCTCTAGGGCAGATCGAGTAGAAGGTGGCCAGGTCTGCCCAATGTCTGATAAAAGCCGGCGGCTACAGAGGCTTTGAGATACGTGGGGGGAAGCCCAGCGCAGCTCTCTGGGGTCCTGACCCAGGTTTGGTGGCAGGGATGCAGGCCAGTCTGGGCCTATCTCGTTCCGGGGTCAGAATTCAGACAAGCTTGCCCTGGACGCCCTGAAATAAGCAGCCACAGACACAAGGCCGATGCAGGACCAGAGCGACCCTTCCATTCTGAGCACACAGGTAGTGATTCATTGATCTCGCCGACAAATACTGGCCCTGGGCCAACTACGGGTCGGGCTGCAAGCTGCGGACAGAGTGGTGAGTTCAACAGAGCTCGTGTGCAACTTGCTGACTCATGATCATAGCAAGGACTGGTGGGACCCGGAGTCGGGGCCCCGTGCCGCCTCTCAGGAGCTGGGGGTCCTGACACCAGTCACTTCAGGTCTTGGAGGCTTTTCTTCATGGGTCAAATGGGGTCATAAAGGTTAGTACCTGCCTCAGAAGGTGGCTGTGGGCTTAGATACCACACACAGGCCCACATAAAACCTGCAAGTGACCTTCGTAAAGACCTGTACGTGGCATCGTTCATAATACATAAAAAATGAAAGCCAATGCCCGCTGAAAAATGGTAAACAAAATGTGACCCGTCCATACAATGGGATGTCAATGGGCCATGAAAAGGAATGCGGGATACACGCTCAGACACGGGGGGGCCTGAGAACAAGACGCTGAGAGGGAGGGGCCAGTCACAAAGGACCACACACTGCATGACTCTGTGTTTGTCACGCGTCCAGGACAGGCAAATGCACAGAGACAGGAGCAGACTGGTGGCTGCCAGGGAGATGGGGGCTGGAGGGTTCTTTTCCAGGATGAAAATGCTCTAAAATGGATGCGAATTCACAGCCCTGTGAATCCACCGAAAGCCACAAGATTGTGTGCTTTTTACGGAATGTGAAATATCACAATAAAGCTGTCTCAAACATTTCGAAACACACCCGCGAGACGCAGCTCATCTGGAAGGATACCCGGCGCACAGCAAGGGCTTGGGGAGCGGCAGCTGGCACCATTCTCGGGTCTGTGAGTCAGTGCCCAGCCACAACGAGCCCCGGGAGGAGAGTCTCTGTCCCTTTCTCGGGACATCTGCCACTTTCTACCTTATGTCCGTCCCAAGTCCCTCCTTGGCCAGTTTAGTGGGCAGCAGGGCCTCCTCTCTGAACCCCGAGCAGGCCTCGGCCGGTGTTTGCTGAATGAGTGAGTGAAGCCAAGCTGCGGCATGGCGAGAGCGTGGGTCTGTCTTCCCACAGTCCTCCCACCCGTCCCCGCCCCAAGGCCACCTGACCCACAGTGCCCACTGGGGACAGATTCGGGTGGCTGGGCCCTGGCTTA
Source organism: Sturnira hondurensis (assembly GCF_014824575.4). Lineage (NCBI taxonomy): Eukaryota > Metazoa > Chordata > Mammalia > Chiroptera > Phyllostomidae > Sturnira > Sturnira hondurensis. The sequence continues at coordinate 3,783,751 of NW_028080037.1, forward strand.
CTGCGACGCTGGCAGGGGAGCCGGGACTGATGCTGTTCACTTTGGCAAAGGCCTGAGGGGGGCTGAGGCCCTCGCTCTGGCTCAGGCTTCGGCTCATGGCCTCCTGGTGGGCCTCGGCCATGTCCCGGGCCTGCTTCTCCTTGTCCCGAGCGTGGAGCTGATGCAGGGCCTCCTCCACCTGCTTCATCACCGCCTTGTGATCGTTCTGCAAGCCTGGGAGGAGAAAACCGGGTCAGGGCCAAGGACCGCAGCCGAGGACGCGAGACTCCCACATTCATTCGCTGAGCACTGAATGAACGCTTCCTACATGCTTGGCTTATCCCAAAACACGCCCAGATGGTCATGACTCATACAGGTAACAGGAGTCAGCAAACAAAAGATGTAGGTAATAGTTCCCTCTAATAGGACTTAGCGGGAGATTCCGGGTTGCCCGGCTGAAACAGGGTGAATAACGGCCCTGCAAACAGTTTCATACCCTAATCCCTGGCACCTGCAACTACACTGCTTTCTGTGCAAAAGGGACTCTGCAGATGCGATTAGTTCACGACCCTGAGTTGGCGCGTGTCCTGGATGATCTGGGTGGTGGGCCCAATGCAATGACAGGGTCTGTGTGAGTGAAAGAGGGAGGCGAGAGTGAATGTGGCAGAATTGAAGGTAGAGAGATGTGGTTTCTGACCCTGAAGACGGAAAGGGCCACCAAACAAGGAGTGTGGGCGAAACCTTGAGATGCGGGAGAAGACAAGGAAACGGGCTCTCCCCGGGGCCCCCAGAAGGGACGCCGCCCTGCCTGACACGGGGATCTTGGCTCACTGAGAGGAATCTGGACATCTTGCCCCAGGACTGCCAGTGTGAAAGGTTCATGACATTTTAGGGCACTAGGCCCGTGCTGATTGGTCAGATCGGAAGCAGAAAACTAACACCCTGCGCAACCCCTGCTCACCCTCTGTTCCTTGGTCGCTACCATTAACTGCTCAACGTAATTCCTCGCTCAGAAATGATTCCACTAGTGTTGTGAGCAACATCTGACTTGGGCTGCTATTGTTATTTCAATCAAGTTTCCACAGTGAACTAAAAGTCTTCAAAATAAATAAATAAATGAAACTACAAATACAGAACCCTGCGTTTAACCCATCTGGGGGTTCTCAGTCCCTCCCACGGACACAGTGCGATGACCTTCTCAAGGCAGAAGCAAGAGAAGCAGAAAATATGGAACGCTGGTGATGTCACTCGTGTGCCTCCACCGTCCCCTTCTGCGAGGTGCGGTGGGCCCCACCGAGGGTCACTCACAGACGATGTTGTGCCTGGCGGTTCGAACCTGGTACACGTCCACGTCTGAGCGGGGGTAGCCTTCACAGTCCACCAGCGGCTCGTGCATCCCAACGCCTTTTTGCTGGAAGGAAGGCACACAGATTGAAAAAATGCCGCTTGCGTCTGAAGCCTTGAAGACCTCTTCCCCAGACTCTTTCCCTCCACAGTCCCAGTAAAGGCAGCAATAACGAAAGGTGCTGTCTGCAGGCCACTCGGCTCGAGGCAGGTGTTTTGCCCACACCCCCCTCCCAAGTGCCCTTGACGGGGCGCACTGTCTGCCCAACAAATTTTTGGCTACACAACTAACGCATGAATCAACCTCCTCTTCTGAAGTTAGAACGGCGCAGATAGAACCAATGACTCCTTTCAGTGTGAACCCCAAGGCCAGCCTGCTCCGACTCCTCCAAACCCTCCTTCCTACAGGCAGCTGACACCTGGCCCGTGGCCTTCGAAGCTAGAGGGGAGTGACAATCCTTAAAAGCACCCAGCTGTGGCAGCACTTTGGTTCTGCTAAATATAAAAACAGATCTAAAAGGGCTTTCAAAGAGGGTTTTCAAAGAGGGTTTCTTCCCCAGAAGGTCACCCTGATATCAACCAGCTGCCTCCGAGGAAGAGGAACTGGGAGCTGGGAGTCGGGGGCGGGGGGAGGCAGACAGACTTCTCACTGCATACCCTTTAGGAGACTTTGAATTCTGACCTTGGAAGTATGTTCCCTATTTGAAACGAGACCTTTGTTTTAACACTTTCAAGTCTTTTCCTACATAAGTTAGGGCCTGGTGTACAAGAGAAATGAGGTGTGTTCTACACTGAGGGTGGTGTAGGGCAGGGATTTTGCCTTCCATTAGCCTTTGATATGAGCTCAGTTCTGCCCCGTACAATTTGGGTGCCCTTGGCTAAGACCTTCACCTCTTTAAGTCTCAGCTCTGTCGATTACAGAATGGGACTAACAGTGCTCACTCCCTTCCCACCTACTGTGAGAATTAATGGGTCGACTTTGTACAGTGCTTAGCACAGTGCAAAGAACACGCAAAGTGGGGTGAACAGTGATACAGCCAAATCCTAAGCCCCAGAACCTGAGAACGTGAACTTTTTGCAAAAAGGGATCTTTGCAGATGTAATCTCCCTTCTGAGATCCTCCTGGATTTACGGTGGGCCCTAAATCCAATGATAGGTATCCTCATAAGAGAAACGAGAGGGACATTTGGGACACAGAGAGAAGGCCATGTGAGGACAAAGGGCAGCCACCAGAACTAGGAGAGCGGCATGGGACAGATTCTCCTTCAGAGCCAGGAAAGAACCAACTCTGTCTTCCTCTCTTTTCATTTTATGTTATTTTTTAAATTTATCTTTAGAGGGGAAGGAGAGGAGAGAGGGAGAGAAATATCAACGTATGGTTGCCTCTCGAGTGTCCCCTGCTGGGAACTGGCCTGCAACCCAGACATGTGCCCTGACTGGGAATCGAACCGCGATCCTTTGGTTCACAGCCTGTCTTCCTCTTAGGTACAGACTTAACGTCTGCCTCCACAGCTGTGAGACAACAGCTTGCTCTCATTTTAAGCCACCCAGTCTGTGGTCATGTGTTACGGCGACCCTAGGAACTTTATACCTAGTGATAGGGATGGCCGTGATTACTAGTCAGCATGGACACAGTGCCCAGTGCACACAGGTGATTCCACTTATATGCCAAGATTCCATCCACTTCTCTCCCTTTCTCTCTGGAAGCCTCTGGGTTATACAGGTTGTTTCCTGTGGGAGGAAGAGGGTCCCCTAAGGTCCCTTAAGATGGGGACTCTCTATAGATACAGCATAAATGCTCCAGGGACCACATACCTGTGTCGGCCTCCCTGCCTTTCCACAACGACCAAGCTGACTGGCATTCCTGACTCAATCCTACGTTAAGACACTGATTTCCAAAGTTAGGACCCCCAACACTGGCGGCCCCCACAAGAATCTGAATTTTAACATATATATTAAAGTTTAAGAAGCTCTGACGTAGAGTGGCTAGCAATGCATAGAACATTCTATAAATGTTCAACAACGACTGATGATGGTAATTACCGATTACCGGGCCTCTGCAAACTTTTTAGCTCTGTAACCACAGGTACTCATCCCTAAAACGCGGAAATGATAGAGCTCCTCTCCAAGGGCTGCCCCGAGGCTTAAATGAACTCACTAAAGCAAAGCACGTGAAACAGCGCCCAGCACACAGTGTGGGCTCCCTGAACGCTTGCTACAATACCAATACTGTCCTTAGTTCTCCAAGTTATTTGTCTCACTGACTGCTGCAGACAGAGGCCGCAGGTGCGGCGCCGTGGGAGGCACAGACCCGCAGCTGAGACCTGCCGCGGAGGCCGCCCGGTCCTCCCACTCTTCCCAGGTCCGGAGGCCTTGGGGCGCCTCCCGCGCTGGCTGGGAGCCCGAGAGCCCTCACTCACGCTCTCCAGCACGTCATAGTTGGCTTTGATCTGCGCTTCGATTTCCTCCTTGCGCCTTATCAGCTCCTGGACGTCACTGACAGTCACCGAACTGGCCTGCGAGGAGCCCCCGCTCGACCCAGCTCCCTTCTCCGACATCTCGGACCTCAGCAAGGAATTCTGGACTCTAGATTTCCGGGTTACGGACCCGCAGGACACAGTAGCTACGGCTCGGCCCGCGGGCCAAAACACCCCTGCAGTATGTGAACGCGGGTAGGGGCTAGGGGCGTGGTTTCGCTGGATGGGCGGAGTCTCCGGAAAGGCACACCCTGCTGAAAGACGAAATGTTGTAGTGACTCCGAGGAACGGAATGATTCCCCAGTTCAGCGGTCCGGGGCAAGTTGACTAGCCGACTCATTTTGTAGCTGACTCATTTTCTGCCCTCGTTCATTCATTCAACTAACATTTACTGAGCACCTACTGTATGTATGTGCGAGAGCTCGGTGCGTGGCGCTCCAATCCAGCTCTTCCCGTCTACACAGCGCTGCAGGATTTAAAAATACATCTACTCCCATCCCTAGTTTTTTTTACAGACCCTATAAGCTTGGGTTCAAATCGAGGGCTCTTGCCACTTACTGCAATGTAGTGGCCTTGGGTAAATTACTTCGCTCTCTGAGCCTCACTTTGCTGATCTGTACATTGGTTCAATGTCCACAGAAATCCGCAGAGAGCCGACATTTCGCCAACGAATGTGTATAGAATGCCTTCTTTGTGCCTCACACCGTCCTGGGGGCGGGAGCGTGAAAGAACTGAGTTCCTGTCACGTATTCAGGTCTCTATAAATTGCAGTCAAAATCGTATGGATGATCACAGCCATAGTAATCCTAATAATGTATCTAATAGTGACAATGCGTCAGACCCCTTTTTAAGTGCCCCACACATAAACCACCTCTTAAAACCGGGACTATTATTTCCCTCATCGACAGCCCAGAAAACCATCTTGATAACGGACTTGCCCAACTAGCAAACAAACAGCCCAAATTCCAACCCAGCTAAAAGCCAGAGGATGACACACATGCCCCCTAATGCTGCGCACTGAAAGAGGACATGCCGTCACTCATGGAGTATTCGAGCGTGTTTTTCCAAACATGGCAAACAAACAGGCCAATCCTACCTGCGGGACATTTGTCAAAACCGCTGGCAGGGAACTCTGCAGAAAGGTCAGCGTTGTGAAACTCACTCGAGTGCCAGGCAAGCCCCTCTGTGAAAGAAGACCAAAGAGACGCCACGATGAAATGCGGTGTGTGCTCCTCTGAAAATAAAGAAAGAAATGAAAGTTATAGAGGACGTTCTTGAGACAACTGGAGGAAATGACTAGGGTCTTTCTATGAGATGGCAGTGCATCGATGTGCAATCCCTAAGTAAGACAATGGTATTATGATCACCGAAGAGCATCTCCTTACTCAAAGGAGATGAATGCTAAAGTATTTAGAGGTGTGATGCCATGATTTCTGCACGAAATTTGCAAAAGGTTCAGGAAAAACAGCTATATGCACATGCACCTATGTAAAGGGAAACAGAGAGTGGAGAGGCAGGGGGAGGGGGGGCGATGTATAACAACAGGTAAATCTTAGGTGAAGGGTACACGGATATTCACGGAAACTATCTTGCAACTCTTCTGAAGTTTGAAATTTCTCCCAGTAAACAGGGCGAGGAGAGTCTCACCTCTGCGGTCTGAAACCAAGGCTGTCGTGTACGTCACCACATCAGGTTGTTATGGTCACTATTGCTGTTGTCATAATGAACCTCGACCCTGCCCCTTCTCCAGCCTTTATAGCCCTCAAAGCCATCCATTGCCTGCCTCCTCCTCTGCTTTCGTCCCACCCCCTACTCCTTCAGACCTCAGCTTCTAGGCTGCCCCTTTCGTCCGTCCTCCACACAGCAGCCAGAATGACCCACCCAAAGAGTGACACCGTCACCCTTCAGGTTAGAAGGGTTTGATGCCTTTCCAGCGCCTTCCTTCCATCTTTCCAGACCCTTTGGATCCCTGCTTGCCTTCTGGACCCGCCCAAACACAGCCCTCAACACACACACACACACACGGCCTAGGTTCCAGCCACACTGAGCTTCCAGCAGTTTCTGGCACATGTATGGCTTTGTCTGTCTTAGTACAGGGTCTTGGCACCTGTTCCTGCCGTCTCTAGGATGCCATCTCAGGACAGGCTGGTTTTGGCTCCTCTGTCGAGATCCAGCTCAAACATTATCCGCCCTGGGAATGATTTCTCCAACCTGCCCCCCAAACTTGGCTCTTTACTGTACCTTTCACCAGGTATTGTCAGTGAATGTTTAACTGTGTGTTTACCCATCACAGGATGCTGGCTGAGGCTTGTTTTCAAATGTCTAAGTCAGTGTTTAACCGGATTCTAAGGGAAGGAGCTGAGAGAAAAATCCTTGCTCTCTCCCCATTCCAGTCGTGCTGGTTCATCTCACCTGCAGGGGCCACGGAGAGCCAGCAAAGTCTGTCTTCGAAAGCTGCCAAGATTTGGAGAATGTACATTATTGCCCCTTCCAAATGTCTGTATCTTGCTTGTTTTCACTGGAGAATGTGAGGTCAGCCAGGATACCCAGAATTGGGAGGCGGAACCAGGAAGCTAGAGCTACCCCAAGTCAATCAGAGTTCATACTGCCTGTTTCCAGGGCTCAGCAAACTCCTTATGTCCCCACCTCCCTGGCCTAGCAGCCAGGAAAACTAGCAAGTCACGCACCCTTCACTCCTACATCCTGCAAACCAAGGGGCCTCTTGGTCTTCGAGGCCCAAGTTGGGCGCAGGCTCCTGGGAGCCAGCTCACTAAGAATGTTTCAGAAGTTTAAATTAGTTACCGAATCAGTTTAGGGCCCCATCACAAAACAGTGGGCACACTCAGAAGGATATTTGAGGGGCGTCTAACGAGAGGGCCATTTACAGAGTCATGGGCAAGCTCAAGGGAGCAAATAAGGGAGGATTAAACCGCCCGGGGCTGGCAACAGCAGAGGTCAGATCCCACCCCCAGACCTACAGGGCCGAGGGGCAGGACCTACAGAACCTAGAGAGGTTCTGAAACCCAGCGGGAGTGTGGCCTTCAGCAGAGGGACACAACAGCCCAAACGTCGTCACCTGGCAGAGGAGCTGGGCCGCACAGCTGGCCCTCTTCTTCCCCGTCTCTCCTGCTGCCTGAGTCTCTGGCTGGCAAAGGCACTTGGGGCACAGAGGGTGGGGGAGAACTTGGAGGGGCAGGCAGAACATGCAGACGCTCGGGAAAGTACGACGCGAGACCCACACAATGTAGGTCCTGTTTTTAAACAAGTTGGCTCTTCCGCATATGTGTCTATCCGAGGGGCGGACCCCAAAATACCCCGGAATTTATTTATAAAAATTGTGTGTCTATTCTTATGTGTTTAAACTTCAGTCACCTTCAAAGTACTCTTCTTTCCATGTGATACACCTGTCAGGACATTTTTTTCCATTGCTCGGAACAGTTCTTGAACTCATCGATGTTGCTGCCTTTTAGTGCTTCTGCCATTTTTTTCCCACTTCTTCCACATCAGCAAAATGTTTCCCTTTGAGGACTTTTTTTTAAATCTGGGGAAACAAAAAATAACGTCATTCAGGGCTAGATCGGGTGAGTAGGGAGTGTGGGGCACAGGAGTCATGACGCTTTTGGTCAAAAACTGCTGACCCCTCAGTGGGTGGGGGCAGGTGCGCTCACGAATCGCCCATGATGAAATGGGAAAAAATGTGCTGAAAGAGTCTTCAAAAAAATTCACTGAAGCCAAACGCAGCCTCTCAGAACAACGCCAGCTGATGCACTGATACGGATGGGTTCCTAGAACACGCACCCAGCCGGGGAAGACTAAACTATAAGGGGCTTTCCCTCCAGAAGATAATTCCGGGGGTTTTGGGTCCCCCTCCGTGTGTGCTTGTATGTGGTCTCATGAGAATGGAGAAAGTTAGGGTCGTGAGTATGAGACTGTTAATATTTTGTGCCTGGGCAGTGTGGGGCAGAGGAGAAAGCAACAGAAAATATAGGACATTTATTAATACGAATGCAGAGTAATTAACAAAGAACATCTATGTCAAAGAGCAGGAAGCCAGCCGTACATTCGAGTGAGACAGGTCGTCACAGATGTTGTTTCTAATTGTTTGGTTAAAATAATTATGATACAACCTTTCATGAAACGCACACATGAAAACAATGAATACGGGTGTTTCTTGCCATGAAAAGCGGTGACAAAGCATACATTAAAAAATGTTACAGTATCACACCTATACATGTTTGTATGTTTTTAGAAGGTGGTCTGGCTGAGTATGAACAAAATGTCTATGGCAGCTGCCTGATGAGGCAGAATTACAGGTGGGTTTGTTTTCTGTATTTTCGCCCTCCCCCTTTTATTTATTTACCTTTTTAAAGATTTAGCGAGACAGAGAGGGAGAGAAACATCGTTGTGCCAGTGAAACATCAGTCGGTCGCCTCCCGCATGCCCCACCCTGGGACCTGGCCCACAACCCGGCACGGGCCCTGACCAGGAATCAAACCAGCGACCTTTCAGTTCATAGGCTGGCACTCCATCCACTGAGCCACACCAGCCAGGGCTTTTTATTTATTTTTATTTTTTACTTTTTACTTTTTTTTAAGGAGAGAAACATCAACGTGTGGTCGCCTCTCACACGCCCCCTACCAGGGACTTGGCCTGCAATCCAGGCATGTGCCCTGACTGGGAATCAAACCGGCAACCCCTTGGTTCTCAGGCCTGAGCTCAATCCACCGAGCCACACCAGCCAGGGCTATTTTTTACTTTTAATGATGTGTATTTTCCCTTTTCCCCCCTAACTTAACTTTTATTAATTCTGTTACAAAGAATAAAATAAAACACCTATCAGCCGATTAAACAGAAAACTCAGAGCTATATACATTTTGCACTTTCTCATGCACATCAATCTTTAGTCGATATGCCATTTCTCAATTTTTAAAAATACACTGAATTATGGAGAACATTTTAGACCCAATGCAGCTTTTAAAAATATTTTTTTTTATTTTCAGAGAGAGGGGAAGGGAAAGAGAGAGGGAGAGAAATATCAATGTAGGGTTGCCTCTCGTGTGTTCCCTGCTGGGAGCTGGCCTGCAACCCAGGCATGTGCCCTGACTGGGAATCGAACCGCGATTGTCTGGTTCGCAGGCCCGCGCTCAATCCACTGAACTATGCCAGCCAGGGCCCAATGCAGCTTTTTAAAACAGAGATTTATGCAACATAAAATTAACTGTTTTTTAAGTGAGCAGTCAGTGGTATTTAGTATATTTAAAGTTGTGTGACCACTGTCTCTGACCAGCCCCAGGACATTTTCACACCCAAAAGGAAACCCTGGGCCCATCAGCAGTCTCTCCCCTTCCTCCCTCCCCGGGCCCCTGGCCACCCCCAATCCATCTTCTGTCTCTGACGACTTGCCTACCCTGCGCAGGTTCACACAAATAGAATTTAAAACAACCCTATTTTTCAGTCGATGGATTGCACATAAAAATTCCAATTTCCTGCTTCTTCTAATCTGACCCAACAGGGTCCCCAGACCCACAGGCCACAGCTGGCTGAAGGGAAGCGGCCGTCGCCCGTGTGGACAAGGCATGGCTTGGAACCCCACGGCCCCAGCCCGCTCGCTCTCTTCTGCATCAGTCTCTCGGCTCCTGCAGCATCTGGGGGGGCACCTTCCAAGGCAAGTCCCCGGGTGGTGGCCTCTCAGACTCTTCCCATTTGTTCAAGTCCTGAGGGTGTCCAGGGGCAGTGAGACACACCAGAGAATGTGAGACACCTGGAATAAAGGGGGACTGCGCCACCACTTACTAGCATGGACCACGCAGCTTCTCGGAGCCTGCTCCCCGGGCTGCAAAATAGGCACCGTAGGTACCATAGGCACCATCGCAATGATCATCCCCACCTCCTGGGGTCGTGTGAAATGCAGTGTTGGACGCAGTCGCCCCCATCCCCGCGGACCACAGACACTCTGTCACTACAGCTCTCCCCGATGTTCAGAAGTGGGACAGGGAGGATCAGAGAGGCAGAGAGGTTCAGCAATATGTCGAAGGCAACTCAGCACATCAGACGCCAGAGCTACTTCCCCCATTGCCCTGTGAAGAATGAAAGTCAGGGCTCCAGGGTAAAGGGTGGCAGCTGTTTGAAAGCTTGGGGAGTTTAAATGGTGAGGACACAGGTTCATCCCAGAAGCGATCAATGATCCACCTTGAGTAACTTCATCCTTGGCTTGTGCAAGTGACAAAGGTAGTCACGTGACAGCAGTTTGGCCTGAGAGGAAAGGGACGAACCCCTTAGATGTGCCCTGGGCCTTGTGTCACAGCAGCTGCTCCGCCTCCACGGCCACCCCTCTGTCCTCTGCCCCACCCCCAGTTGCTGAATTGGTTCTCCTGAAGTGCAGGCTGAGACAGAGCTCGGTGTACGAGATGTTTTCAGGGACCCACATCAGTGAAAGGAAGCCAGGGAGAAGCAGCCTTCACGGTGGGCCTGGGCCAACCCCACCGGGGGGGTCTGGAGGCAAAACCCCCACTCAGGTTGTCCCCCTTGGGCTGAGGTGGCCGGGCCGGTCTCCCCTGCTGAGCTCAGTCCCCAGGGGTGGGCCGCCCTGAGCCAAAGTGGCCTCAGGCAAAACCGCCGCAGCTGCCCAGGTCCTGGTGGAGCCCACAGCCAGCGCCCCTCCGGCACCTGGGCAGCAAGTCCCTCCGGGAAGGAGCACGTCTCCCACCCACACAGCACTGCGATGTCTACAGAGAATTTACAATAAGGAAAGCTGTCAACCTCGTGTTACCATTTGGTGCCAGCAGACCTAAACAATGTCAAGGCCAGGTGCTGAACAGACAATTGCCACTGCTCCCCACCGTGGTGCCTGGTAGTAAGTGCTCACAGACGCCATCGTTGCTGCCACTATTATGATCGTTGTTATTTTAGCCTCACCCAAGGCCATTTTTTATTGCTTTTAGAGAAAGAGGAAGAGGGAGAGAGAGACAAGCAGGCAGACAGATAGGCAGACACCAGTGTGAGAGAGAAACAGCAATTGGTTGCCTTCTTGTGTGCACCCGGGGGGATGGAACCTGCAACCCTCGGTCTACAGGCTCCAACCAACTGAGCCACACAGACCAGGGGATCCTCCTCATCATCGTCGTCATTATTCTCCTCTTTCTGTGACTCAGGATCAGTGGTGGTAAATACCAGGAACTCATCTTCAACAGACTCAGCAAACAGGAGGGCGTAGGGCAGCTCACCCAGAAGCACGCCTGGAACATGGCGCTCACACATCAGGGCCCTGCCTGTCTCCTCTCCTCGTGCTTTCTCCGTGCGGGCCTCCCGCACAGGCACGTGTTCCCTCCAAGGGGGCAAACGAGGCCAGCGCAACGCCCCTCGGTCAGCTTAGCAAATCCCGAGCTCAGAGAGAGACTCTCCTCCCGCGATGTCCCAGGGCAAACCGTTCCCGACCACTCTGGTCAGGCGCCCAGGCTGGAATCCATCCCTGGGATTGTCGTTGGCCAGTCCTGGCTCACGTTTCCCAACCTCGGGGACAGGGAAGGGGCAGGGAGGCTCTCCAGACGGAGTTGCTGTTGTCAGACGGGGTAGGAATTGATGCTGGAGATGCAGAAACAATAAGGATGCCCCTGGGGCCACCCCCCCCCCCCGCCAGACAAGCACAGCGACCCAGGGTGCCCGCTTGCATGGTCTGGGGCTCTGAGACTCGGAGAGGGCCTGGGAGTGGCCCGGGATCAGGCTCCAGAGCCCAGGGGTCCCACATCCCCTGCCATCGGCTCCCTGGCCTCTCAGGCTGTGACCAATGCCTGTGGATACAGCTGCCTGTCACTCTGAAGCTCAGGCACCTGGCCCCTGGGCCCCAAGAGATAAAGTTCCGCTTCATCCAGCCTGCCCAGCCCCGATAACAGCCCGCACACAGACCGGCCCTCACAGCTTCAGGTCCCCAACTAGTGTCTCGGCCCTCGGCCCTCGGTGGCAGGGCTGTGGGGCCTGGCAGGGGACAGGGAAGTCCTACGCACACGGCTTGTGCCTCTGAACCCTCACTAGTTCTGTCTGGGGTCTGTAGTTACAGATTCTAGGAAGCAGAGCCCAGGGCTCTCTGTCTGACTGTGTTCAGGTCCAATTTTCAGATGTAAGTAAAGCCTCCTGGTTTATTTACGATCCCCAGATGCAATAACGAGTCACAAATAGGCCCCTGGGCTCCGCTAGTCAACCACAGCCGCTACGGACAGGTGGGTCCCTGCTCAGCTCTCTTCCCCGTGTTGACCTGGATCGGACAAGCTTTTCAAGTCAAGTCCTGATGACGTTGCAGCTCTGCTATAAAACCCTCAATAGCTCCCCATTGCCTTGAAGCTACAACCCACACCCCCAGCCTGACCCTTGAGACCCTCCAGGGAGCTCGGAATCGCTGTGCCGGGGGTTTCCAAGCTGCCTCCCAGGTTTGATGGTGCACTGGGAAGACTCATAGGAGCGAGCAGACAGCCCCACTCACGGCTGAGATGCATTACAGCAAAAAACAAACACAAAAAACACAGCACAGTCGGCCCAGGGGACAGGGGCATGGGGGTCGCTCAGGGGAAACCAGGGGCAAGCTGCCAGGGTCTTCCCCAAGTCAGGGTGCAAAGACACTCTTAATTCCTCCAGCAAGGGGCTATGAACTGCTCTCTACCAGGGACTCACGCCTGAGCCTAAGGCTTTGGGGTTTTTATTGGATGCTGGGCACACAGGTACCCGCTCCAGAGCATGTATGAAAACCTCAGGATCCCAGAAGGGGAGCTGGTGCTCAGCATAATGCACGTAGCTGTGGACCCCGTGAGCCACAGACCTCCAGTCATGCCAGGCCCTCGGTGCCCTCTCCTTCAGTGGAACCTCCTGGCCTGTGAGCTCCTTCGGCTCTGGATTTCTCAGTGGGAAACCTGGACCCAGGGGCATGCCGTGGGCACTGAGGACAGGCTGGTGGGAGGGGGAGGGGCGGACAGATTAAGGAGGAGGAGCCTCCTTGCCAGCCTCCAGATCTGCCCAAAAAACAGGAAAGGAGGAGGTGCTTGGCCTTGTGGGGTGGCTTCCAGCTTCAGAAGCACAGAGGCTGGACTTTGGGTCTCTGTCCCCAGCAGGCCCCCACCTTCAGGGTAGTGGCCCCAGGCAATCTGTTGCTATTTGTCCGTTTTTCTTTTCCTCTGGAAAAGCAGGATGCTGGGCTCTATGGTCCCTGAGGTCATTACTAGCCACAAAGATCTGTTTTTCTGTATTTTTTCTAATGGGCCGATGTGGGCCCTGGCCCGGTGCCTCAGTTGGCTGGAGTGCCGTTTTATACACCAAAAAGGTGTGTTCAATTCCCAGTTCAGGCACATACCTAGGTTGTGGGTTCAATCCCCAGTCAGGGCACGTACAAGGGCCAACTGATCGATGTTTCTCTCTCACATTGATGTTCTCTCTCTCTCTCTCTCCCCCCGACCTTCCTCTCTCTCTAAAATCAATAAATGTAGCCTTTGGTGAGGATTGAAAAAAAAAGGCTGATGCGAGACACTGTGAGAACCAAAATGCAAGAGGATAGAAGGTCGAAGCCAAGTCAGGGACCCAAATGGTCAATGTCACAGCTGCTAAGCATTTCCAGGCAACAAGGACATTTAACAAAGTCAGTTCCCTGCGAAGAGGGCTCAGCCACAGAGCCTTCGGGGACTAAGGCTAATCTGGAGCCCTCCGTAAATGCCATGGCTGGCTGGCAGTCACTGCTCCATCTTCCAGGACAGGGGGACCTGAAGACTCCCTGGCGGGGTGCTGGGGAGAGCCCTGGCCTTCCTGTTTCCAGAGCCACCAACGCCACCCACTCACCTCCCTGGAGACACTGAGAACCTGGGCCCTGAATCCCAAAGAAACATCATGAACCCTAACCGACACCGATAGAGACCCTACTTGCAGCAGGTCAACTGCAAAGACTTGGGCATTATCTCATGGAATCCCCACCACACTGTTATCGCTCTCGTCGGACAGATGGGGAGACCGAGGCCCAGGGGCTTTGGTGACTTGCCCCAGTCATGTGGGAGGGGGCAGCCCCAGGACCCCAAGCCCACACCTGTGCCTCTCACCACTATGGAATGCCAAGAAACGAAACCCTTTTACCCTAATACAAACCACACACTCGCCATGGAAACAGGGCCTCCAGACCAGCCCCCAGTGCCCTCTCAAATTCTCCCTGGATACAAATTCTGAGGGCACCACTGCACTCAACCTGGCCTTGACTCCTGAGCCTTGGGTTCTGCGGGGCAGAGCTCAGAGTCCAAGCCCAGGGTCCTAGGAACAATGAGCCCCTTGGCTTCCTGCCCTGGCCCCTGGGTAGGCCACTCCCTTTCTCTACGCCCGACTGCCTGGCCCTGTCCCCCTGGGCCGGACCAGAGGTTTCCAGGAACTTCCAGGGATGGTGCCAGCACCCACCCCCAGGACAGCCACAGAGGCCAGAGGTGAGCCCCACTGGGTGTTAAATACCTTTGCCCAGGGCTCCTCCAGCCTCTTGTCCCATTGTCTTTCGAGGGAAGCCAGACCCAGATCCGTCATGGTAAGTGCCTGCCTAAGGCCATGGCAGCCTCGCTGGGGTAGCTTCCAGAAACACCTGTGGCCGAGCGTCCAAACCTTACCGTCCTGTTCTTTCTCCTTAGACGTCTTACAGCAACAAGGGACCGAAGGTAAGCAGGAGGGGACAGGTGGGTTCGGGGCCCCAGGACACGAGGATGTCCGCAAACATCAGAAGAGGAATGGGTACAGGGGGGTTGTGACGTCCAGCATGTGTGCTCGAGGTCATCTCTGCCCACCCCCGCTTCCCCCACACTGAGCTGCCCTCCCTAGGAACTTTACCTCAAGTTCCTGCCAACCTCTTCATTCTGTCTGGAAGTTCTTTCTAAGATCCAACTGAAATCCATGTTGCTGTATCAACAGGCTATATCCTTCTGGGAAACCTGAGCAGGCCTCCCAAGCCTGGTCTCCCAGGAGCTCAAATGCTCCATGAGAAACCTGTTTTGCGGCTTGGCGACCGGGGCGGGGGTCAGGGAACAAGGTTAGTGACCGCAGGCAGGGACTCAGCCTCGGCCCCTCTCTCCTTCTCAGCCCGAGAGAGGCCGATTCGTCCACTTCCACTCCGTGACCTTCTGGGTGGGCAATGCCAAGCAGGTGAGGCAGGGGCGAGGTGTTGGGGTGGGCAGAGGCTGGGCGAGAGGGCCTCTGGACGAGTCTGTGATTGGCCCCTGGGAGGAGAGGGTCAGGGCCAGTGCTGGCACGTCAGCGGAAGGACACACACTCTGGGCCCTGTGTACACAGTCGGGGCAGACCCGGGCAGGAATCTCACGGGAGGTCCGGAGGGGTCAGAGAGCGGCCCTTCTTCCGGCAGGGGCCCTGCCCTGGAATGAGGGGGCAGACGAGATGGGGGGCAGCTCTCCGTGGGGGCCCCAGGCTGGCACCTCAGCCCTCATGAACCCAACGCGCTTGCCCCTCTGACCCAGGCGGCATCCTTCTACTGCACCAGGATGGGCTTCGAGCCGCTGGCCTACAGGGGCCTGGAGACGGGTTCCAGGGAGGTGGTCAGCCACGTGGTGAAGCAAGGGCAGGTGAGTCCCCCGGCTGGGACCGCCACTCATCCACGAGGCCTGTCCCTCTCCTCCTGCGGGTCTCTGAGATCCAGGAGACTCTCGTGCCTTTGGCTGAAACCCAGAGACCAGGAGGACCCTTGTCCAGGCAGACCCAGGCCTCTTCCAGGGAGCCTGGCACGGCCAGCAGCTTGCCGGTGGGGTGTGGCACCCACCGGCCCCTCCGCCAGGCATCTTTGTGTCAGGCACAATGGGGGCCTTCTTAGTTTCGTCTCCTCCTCCAACGCTGGCCTTACACGTGTCGGGGAAAAGTGGGCAGAGGCCCCAGGGTCGGAGCCGGAAACCTGAGCAGTGCCCTGGCCCCGGAGCTGTCCCGCAGGAGGCCTGACTCAGGACCCTGGGGCACAGGAGAAGCCCCCAGGCCCTCAGGACCAGGCGGGACACTGAGGCACAGCAGAGACTGCAACCCAGGGCCAGGGAACCTGCATGCCTGGAAGGCTAATCTGGCCCTGGAGTGGCAGGGAGAAGAGGGCGGGGTGCACTGCCTGCACTCATGGGGGCCACAGCTCACTGTCCCCCCTTCTTCTCTGGGTCTTAGATTGTGTTTGTTTTCTCCTCTGCTCTCAACCCCTGGAACAAAGGTGAGGGGACCCCAGAGGGGTTGGATGTGCCAGGGGGTGGAGACCTGGTATTGCGGGCGAGGTCAGGGACACGGGCATTAGGGCTCCCGGAAGGGCCGCAGCCCTGAAGGAGATGGAGCCCAGCAGCCGGGGAGCACAGGTGAGGGTCTGTGACTCCAGTGCCACCCCCACCTCCTGCCGGCCACAGAGATGGGCGACCACCTGGTGAAACACGGGGACGGAGTGAAGGACGTCGCATTTGAAGTGGAAGACTGCGACTACATCGTGCAGGTGAGCCGGCACCTGGGCTGCCGAGGGGAAGAAGCAAGAAGGCCCAGCCTGCCCTCTGTCCGCATGGAGTCCCTGTTCTGTCAGGGCTGCAGGACACTGCCGTGCTGAGCGACACACGCCTGAAGTCCCGAGACACCCGGCCTGACTGTGTGTCCTCTCTCTGAGCCTCAGTTTTCACAACCACAACATGGGCCTAACCCCAGCACCCAGCCCACGGGGCTCTCACAGCAAGGCAATGAGATTGTAACGGCTGCTTGTTGAGCAGAACGCTGAACCAAACACTGAGGCTCAGAGCTCAGATTCCAGAGGCAGGCTGCCTGGGCCTGAATCCCATTAGCTGTGCGACCCTGGGCAAGTGACTTAACTTCTCTGTGCCTCAATGTCCTCACCTGCAAAGTGAAGACAATAATAACAGCACCTTCCACAGAACGCTGCTGTGAGGATTAGAGTTTAACACCCACAGCAGTGCCTCACATGTGATAGGAACAGACATGCCCTAAGTAAGGCTTACTATGTGCATGCATGAATTATGCATGTAAGGCACTTAACAGAGGGTCTGACACATAGTGAGTGCTCAATTAATGAGCTCATATTCTTATCGAACCGCCCTTTATACCGATGGGAAAACTGGGGACTGGAGAGGAAAAAGGGCCACAGAGTGAGGAGAGGCAGGACAGACCCCCCACCCCTACCTGGTTTGTCGCCCACAGCCTCAACTCTGGACCTGAGCCTCAGTTTCCCAATCTGCCAATGGGCACTAGGCATGAGTATCAGGGGCAACTGCAGAAGCTGGCCAGGGGTTCCTGCCTGGGGCTGGAGCACGCAGGGGCGATCCACCGGGAGCAGTGCGCCGGGGCTCCGGGAAGGTCCAGACTTGACTGCCCCCCTCCCCATTCTCCTGCAGAAAGCCCAGGAACGAGGTGCCAAAATCATCCGAGAGCCCTGGGTGGAGCAAGATAAATTTGGGAAGGTGAAGTTTGCTGTGCTGCAGACGGTGAGTCAACTTCGGTGCCTCCCCCCACCCGCAGCATTAGTGCCCACGAAGATGCCGGGATTCCCCCACCCCCTGAACTCCTTATGTCATGCCACCCTCGTTCTTTTTTAAAAATATTTTATTTTTTTAAGATTATTTATTTATTTTTAGAGAGCGGGGAAGGGAGGGAGAAAGGGAGAGAAACGTCAGTGTGTGGTTGCCTCTCACATGGCCTCCACTAGGGACCCGGCCTGCAACCCAGGCATGTGCCCTGACTGGGAATCGAACCACAGACCCTTTGGTTCGCAGCCCATGCTCAATCCACTGAGCTACACCAGCCAGGGCCACCCTTGTTCTTCAAAGCACAGACTGCCCCCTCCAGGCCGATTGTCTGTGATGCCTGGCCAGCGTACACAGGCCAATGAGGGTTACCTGCCACCCTTCTGGGGTCTCCTTTCCTCCTCAGTGGGGGTCACATCATGGGGATGTAAGCTCCGGGCAGGGACTTGGAAGAAAGCAGAGGGACTGGACACGGGGCGCCGTGCTCCACCCTGCACTCGCTGAGTAACTTTGGGCAAATCACTTCACCTCTCTGACCATGTTGAAACGAATGAGGACTGGACCCCCTTGTCCGATCTGAGACGGTGCCCCACCTAACCTTTCTGCGCCTCAGTTTCCCCAGCTGCAACCCTTCCAAGGGTTTTTGGAAGGTCAAATAAGATCACTCGTGCACTTAGCTCCTAGCACGATGGTGCCTGGATATTGCAGACACGCCAATGGAGATCACCGACTGGGTTTAGCACCTGTGCTGTCCTCATACAGAGACAGCCACGGGCCCGATCTTCTCAAGATTAAATACAACCTAAAAGTGGTTAAGACTAAAAGTGTATCTGATGCAACATCCTCGTTGTTCTCCATTAGGTCTGCATATTTTTATTGCACCAGGCACTGACCTAGGTGTGGGGGACACAGCAGGGAGCCAGAAAGTGTCCTCGCCCTCTTAGAACCTCGGGTTCTGGGGGGCAGAGAGACTGCCAGAGAAATTCCCAAATGACAGGCTGCAGCTCATTTCCAAAGTGGGGGCGGGTGACTTGCCTGCAGTGGGACAGCGAGTGGGAGTCGGTCCAGGGCAGAAGCCCAGGGCTGCGTGGGTGCCGTGAGATGCAGCCTAGCCTCAGAGGGGACGTGAGCTCAGGGGCCCAGCCAGGCTGTTTTCCGCCCGTAGTATGGTGACACCACGCACACCCTGGTGGAGAAGATGAGCTACACTGGCTGCTTCCTGCCTGGGTTCAAGGGCTTGGACTCCAAGGACGCCCTGCTCTCCAAGCTGTGAGTGCTGCTCAGAGCAGGGCAGGGGTAGAGAGCGAGGCTTCTCTGCTCCAGGCTCCTCTGCAGGGGTGAAGCGTTGCGAACCTGCTGGGGTGCCCCTCAGGGTCCCCAAGGGTGGCTTGGAGACTCAGCCTAGAGGCTAAGAATACAGGCTCTGGAAGCGGGCTGCCTGGGTTCAAATCCCAGCTCCGTCACTTCAGAGTCCGTTAACCTTGGCAAGCAACTTTATTTCTCTACCCCTCAGTGTCTCCATCTGCAAAATGGGGCGAGTAAGGGGGTGTGAATGGACACAAATAAAATGCCTATTGTAGGTGCTACGTCATAGTGAGTTATTACTATTACTGAGGGGCCAGTGGGAAGAAGGGTAGATTTGGGGAGTGACCCTCTCACTCCTTAACCGAGCCTCTGTCCCAGGCCCCACTGCTGCCTCGAGGTCATTGACCACATCGTGGGCAACCAGCCTGATCAGGAGATGCAGTCTGCCTCTGAATGGTGAGCCCCTGGCCCATGCTGGGACCTGCTTGTCTCAGGACCCCAGAGTGGGAAGCAGCACGCTGGGTGGTAGGAAGTGAGCCGGAGGCCCCCCGATCATCTTTCCCTGCATATCTGTCCCCATGGAGACCAGAGGATACAAGGCCCAAAGTGAGGAACCTGGGGGAATCGGCACAGGGTGGGTGTCACTGTCCAGGGAGGCTCAGAGACTGTCACCACCCCACCAGAGCCCTTGTGCACATTAGAAGCAAGTGCCCCTTCTCCAAGCACTTGCCCCTGCTGGAGCATGGCCTCACTGTGGGGTCCACCTGGAGGGAAACTGTCACAACGCAGGTACAAACCCATGACGTGCGTGATGGGAATGATGGTCCCTTTTGGAGCCTGCTCTGGGAACCCATTCCGGAAGGTGGAAGAGAGGCAGGGAGCCCGTCCCGGAGCCAACGCGCCCTTCCGGCTACCCCACAGGTACCTGAAAAACCTGCAGTTCCACCGCTTCTGGTCTGTGGATGACACGCAGGTGCACACGGAGTACAGCTCTCTGCGGTCCATCGTGGTGACCAATTACGAGGAGTCCATCAAGATGCCCATCAATGAGCCGGCACCGGGCAAGAAGAAGTCCCAGATCCAAGTGGGGCCGCCCTGGGGGGGAAGACAGCAGGGAAGGGGTTTGAGGGCTCTTGTGGGGACGGGGCCGATGACAGGGGTTTCCTTGTCGCCCTCCGCCAGGAATATGTGGACTTTAATGGGGGCGCTGGGGTGCAGCACATCGCTCTCAAGACCCAAGATATCATCTCGGCGGTGAGAAGCCCATTCCTGGCGGCTAAATGCTCCCCACACTCAGCTCCAGAGCCAATCTCTACACAACAGTGTGGAAGCTGCAGAGCAGCCTGGGCCCCCCCGGGGGCTGATGGGGCCCCTGCTGGGTCCTGCCACCCAAGTTCAGGCACAGTCCCTCCCAGAGGGCTCAAGCTCTCCTCGAACAGCACTCTGGGCTTTAGAAACAGCAGGTGTCAGAGTCGACACGAAGCCCTGATTCTCTCCCCAGTTTCTGCCAGGGACGCCCTGATTCTCTCCCCAGTTTCTGCCAGGGACGTGCTGAGTCTCTCTGGGGAGTTTATCCCCCTCTCTGGGCTTCAGTTGCCTCACCTTGAAAATGAGGATATTAGGCCACAAGATGGATTAGGTCCTGGGAGCCAAATTAAACGGCCTGAGTCTGTGGCTCCAGCCCCTAGGGAGGCTGGGTCCTACCCATTCCTTAAATGGCAGTTTGGCAGAGTGGGCGAGAGCCTGGACTGTCCCATCAATCTGGCCCAACCAAAAATTCATTGCATGGCCCTAGCCGCTTCATTCATTCATTCGCTTACTCAGCAGATGGTTACAGAGCACTATGTGCCGGGGGCTGTTTTAGGGGCTCGGGAGCCACCAGCCAACAAGGCAACAGTTTCCACCCCCATGGAGGCAAAAGAGAGAGCAAGTGAAATAGATGTTAGATGGCAGGGAGTGTTTGGGAGGAAAATTAAGAGGGCCGTGGGGGCGGGGGCGGGGGCGGGACGGGCACTGCAGTTCAGGTAGGGTGGCCACAAAAGGCCCCGTAGAGAAGGACACATTGGCGAGTGCAGAGCCGGAAGGGGCAGGTTTGGAAAGGGAGAAGCATGTGGACACCTGGGGGAAAGCACGCCGGGCAGAAGGCACAGCCAAGGCGGAGGATGGCTGAAGGAGCAGCAAGATCACGTGGCTGGAACAGAATGAGCAAAACAGATGGGTATAGGAGACCAGGTTAGAACATCGGAGGGGGAGCCAATGGTGAGGACTTAGACTCTGAGGTGTGACACCGCCGGGGAGTAAGAAGAGGACTGACATGACTTGTAGTTTAATAAAGGCACTCTGGTTATGATGTGGAGAACAGATATTTAGTCTCTTAATGCCTCAGTGTCCCCAGCTATGGGGATAATGTCATCCAAATGCCTCCAAACACCACTGCCAGGACATAATGAGGCAATACCCAGGGCTGGAGACAGGCTCACGGGGAGCGTCCCATCACACGTTAGTGATGGCTGTTCTTCCATCAGGATCCACAAGACCCCGAGGGGGAAGGGGATGAGGTCACAGTGCACCCTGGCACTTTTCGGGGGCCAGAACAGGGGCTCTGCCTCCTCCTGGCCCAGCACCTCCACCTGGCTAAGGGTGCTGAGCATGGAGAGAGAAGGAGGCCGAACTTGACCTTGCCCTGAAACAGATTCGCCACTTGAGAGAGAGAGGCATGGAATTCCTGCATGTCCCATCCACGTACTACAAACAGCTGCGGGAGAAGCTCAAGTCGGCCAAGATCCGGGTGAAGGAGAACATGGACGTGCTGGAGGTGAGGCTTCAGTGGGCTCCTTAGCCAGCTGGCAGGGCCAGCCGAGTTCCATCTCACCTTGCAAATTTTGTCCAGACCTCTAACCTGCAGGACACACCTGGATCCAGAGGGAAACCAGGCCAGGGCCCGGCTGTCATGGGACTTTCATCCTAGTAGAGGGACAGATGACAAACAAATAAATAACACCAAGCCATCAAAGAGGGACAGGGTCATGGCCACCTAGGAAGTTAAAGTAGGCTATGACAGAGATCGACCTGGGACTACTTTACAGGAGGTAGCCAGGAGGGAAGGCTTCTCTGAGGAAGTGACATTTCCGTGAAATGCAGATAATGAGAGGGAGTTGGCTGTGTGAAAAGCTGGGGAAAGGGTAGTCCTGGCAGAGGGAACAGCAAGTGCAAATGTCCTGAGGCAGGAGCAAGCTTCAAGTGCCTGAAGAACAGAAAGGAGGCTAGAGGGGATGGGAGAGGGAGTGTGGCATAGGTCACAGAGGTAGGTGGGGGCTGATTCCTCGTGGAGGCTACTTAGGACTTTGGAGTTTGTTTTTCTGTGGCCAGAAACCACTGTGGGGCTTTTTTTTGGTTTGTTTTGTTTTTAATAGTTTTAATAATATATAAATCACATAACATAAAATCACTCTTAGAGCATAATTCGGTGGTTTTCAGCTACTCACTATGCTGTGCGGCCATGATCAAAATAAATTTCAGAGTGTCTTCATCACTCTAAAAAGAAGGGGTATGGCCTTAGCCATCACCTACCAGTCCCACCATTCCACCGTCCCCTCTGACCTAGGCAATACTGATCTCTTTTGTTTCTCGAAATTTGTCTTTTCTGAGCATGTCACACAAATAGTATCACACAATAGGTGGCCTTCAGTGTCTGGCATCTCTCTCTCAGTATCATGTTCTCAAGGTCCATCCACGTTGTAGCCGGTATCAGGGCTTCGTTCCTTTTCGTGGCTGAGTAATATTCCACTGAGTGAATAGACCACATTTTGCTTGCCTATTCATCAGTTGATGAATATCTGGGTCATTTCTATTTTTTAGCTGTTTCAATAACACTATGACAATTTCTGTACAAGTTTTTGTGCTGACATGTTTTGATTTTCTTGGGTAGCTACTTAGGAGTGGAATTGCTGGGTCATAAGGCAACTCTGTGTTTAACCTTTGAGGACCTGACAGAAGGTTTTCCACAGTGGCTGTACCATTTTCCCACCAGCAACCTAGGAGGGTCCCCATTTCCAGTGGATGGTTTTAAACAGGGAATGGCATGATCTGATTTCTGAAATACCCCACTATGTCTGTGGGGAAGATGGGTTGTAAAGAGGCGAGAGCAGAAGCAGGGAGACCTCAGTGGAGGCTACAAGGGTGGTCCAGACCAGCAGGGAGTGAGTCAGGGAGTGGTGATGGGGCAATTGGGGGATCTATTTTGAGGCGTCTGGAACTGCTGGCGAAAGGGGTCTTTTCTTGGCTTAGGGAATGCCAGAGCCCCTTCCTATGGACTTTCTAAGGATGCCAAGGTGCAAAATCAGAGGAGCATGTCAGCCTTCCCCCAACCCAGGCCCCTGTCCCCCACGCAGGAGCTGAACATTCTGGTGGACTACGATGATAAAGGCTACCTCCTGCAGATCTTCACCAAGCCCATGCAGGACCGGCCCACGCTCTTCCTGGAAATCATTCAGCGCCACAACCACCAGGTAGATGCCACCCATCCCCAGCAAGCCCAAGGGGGTCGGTCATGCAGGTTAGTTAGTCCGGTTGGCTTTCTGGGCTTGCAACTCACCTCCTCTCTACTGCTATAGGGTTTTGGAGCCGGCAACTTCAACGCACTGTTCGAGGCTATCGAGGAGGAGCAGGCCTTGCGGGGCAACCTCACTGACTTGGAGACGAACGGGGTGGTTCAGGGCAAGTAGGTCCCGCCCACTGGCCGCCGCACGGAAGACCACGCCCCCTAGTTCTGGAACCGCGCCCATCCACGGGCTCGAAGAGCCTTTCTTACTGGCCAGTCCCTTTAGGCCCCTCCCACTAGCCGGTCTTGGACCCAAGGTCCCGCCCACCTCCTGCTGCCGCCCCAGTCTGTGGTTCTCCGCAGTAAAGAGGACCGGGATCCCACGCGTTGTCTGGGTGTCTGTGCCGGGCAGGAGCAGTGACGCCGTTTGGCGGCCAGGGGGCGGT
Organism: Sturnira hondurensis; assembly: GCF_014824575.4. Classification (NCBI taxonomy): domain Eukaryota; kingdom Metazoa; phylum Chordata; class Mammalia; order Chiroptera; family Phyllostomidae; genus Sturnira; species Sturnira hondurensis. The sequence goes on from NW_028080037.1 coordinate 3,807,341, forward strand.
AGCGCCGCAGAGGCGTCTGCGTTAGGGGTTCGGAGCACGGTGACAGCCGAGGAGCAGAGTATGAGCGCTTGGTTCCTGGGACGGCGCCGGTCAGGGGAATTCTGGAACCAAGGGTTGTACAGAGGGCTTACACTCTAGCGGGGAAGACAGACTACGGTTTCGTGGAGTGGTGCATGCTATTAAGAAAATAAAGCGGGTGGTGAGATTGCTGAGGGTGGCACTAACTTTCACCGAGGGAAGGCTTCTCTGGGGAGGTGACATTTGGTAGCCGGCGTGGGAAAATCTGGAGAAAGAGCATCCCAGGACGAGGGAACAGCAAGAGTAAAAGCCCTAAGGTGTGACTGCTCTTGGCAGCAATCTGTCTGGTGGCCTTATGGGTCTCTAAAGATGAGCCATCCCCAGCTTTGCTGCCCTGAACGCAAACTTTTGGAAAAGAGAGGGGAGAGTGTTAGGTAAGGAGGTAAGGGTTTGGGGGGAAGCGTCCTTGCTTCGCACCAATGGGGCATGGTTTCTGGTCTGAGAGGTGGATCTGGTAGGAGGGATTTGAGCCCCCAGAACAGTGGTACAGCTCCGGCCCCCACAGCATTGCTAGCTCATACTCAAGTGTGAGTGAACCTTGCAAAAGAATGACACACTTGGGAGGGAGCTACTCGTCCTAAGACTCTTGGAAGGAAATTTTTCTTCAAAACCAGGCAAGAGGAGGTGGGGGCAAACTGGGTGTCTCCTTCCATCTGCATCGAAGGTTTGATAGCCTCCCTGAGAACAACAACTCAGAACTGGGAGCAGGTGGATCTCAGTGTAAGACAAAATCTAAAGTGGCCCTGGCCAGGTGGTTTCATTGGTTGGAGTGCATCCAGTACACTAACAGTTTTCGAGTTTCGTCCCCAGTCAGGGCACCTACCTAGGTTGTGGGTTCGATCCCTGCTGGGGCATGTATGGGAGGCAACTGATCAATGTTCCTCTTACATCTATGCTCCTCTCTCTCTTTCTCTCTCCCTATCCTGCTCCAAAATCAATAAAACATATCCTTGGGTGAGAATTTTTTCAAGAAAGAAATTTACATTGACACAAAGGGAAGAATTGGGTTTTTAAAAAATTATTATTTCAGGTAATAGAAGATAGGGATTCTGGAACCATGGACTTCAGATATGAAATTAGCAAGACCCCACAGAACAACGGCAAGCCCCAGGCCCAGGCTGCTGGGTAAAAAGACCCTCCCTCTATTTTCCTATGGCTTATGCAAAAAGGGGAAATTCTACAACCCGGGAAGTTGCAAACTAGTGGCCCATGGGCCAGGTCTGGCTCACAGGTGTATTCTGTCTGCATAGTTTTAAGCAAATTTGAGTCAGCATTTCAGAAAGTTGGGATATTTCACATAGAAATCCTAGGGTTCTAGTTCTTCTTGGGGCCACCAGGCGATTCTGGGCTGCTCTTCCTATTAAGCGACACTCAGCGGGAACCAAGCAGTCGGTGACCCTTTCAGTGGGGCCTGGGCAGAGCGGACCTGCATTAGCTGAGCGCAAACCAGGGAGCCAGAGTGCCTGGGTTCTCACCTCAAACCAGCCACTTGCTTGCTGTGGGACCTCGGGCAAGTTACTTAACCTTTCTGTGCCATGCTTCTCCTCTTTTGTTAAATGGGGGCGAAATAATACCTGCCTCCTCGTGCTGCTGTGAGCTGAACATCAAAGATGTTTAAAACTGACGGGCAGCCCTGGCTGGTGGGGTCCAGTGGATTGAGTGCAGGACTGTGAAAGGTCATCTGTTCAGTTCCCAGTCAGGGCACAGGCCTGGGTTGCGGGCTGGGTCCCCAGGAAAGGGGCATGTGAGAAGCAACCACACGTGAAAGTTTCTCTCCCTTTCTTTCTCCCTTGCTTCCCCTCTCGCTAAAAAAACAAAACTGGCTGGCACAGGACCAGCACTACGTGTCTGCTCTTGTTTTTGGAGAGGGGCCTGAGTGACCCAAGTCTACCGGGCACCACCACCCCCCCTCATGCCAACCTACCTGGTCTGCCCTGTGCATGTTCTGATTGGGCCTTCCTTTTTGGTCCCCACACCAGAACCCGTGAGGGAAGGTCTTACCCTGTGGGTCAGAGAGGCAAAGCGAGAGGTGGCTGATTTGAAGAATAAGGGAGGAGAACCATCCATCCAGGATTTAAGGGGGTTCGAGCTTAGGTAACCAGGGGCAGCAGTATGGTGGGGGCAGGGGCGGTGCACGGCGAAGAGAGATGGCATTGACCCAAGTGGAAATACAGCAGGAGGGGCAGGTTCAGGAGGGATGATGAAGGAACCTCCAATTCGTAGGTGTCTCCAGTGTGTGCCTTGGGCTGGACGCCCAGGGCCGTCCTCACGCAGCCCTGCAAGGCCCTTTGGTGTCTGCTGCCTCCACAGTACCTTCTGGACCTTATTTCAGCTACAGCCTTGCAGGCTTCCTTAGGGGTGCTTGATACATCGGGTGGGGGTTCCTTCTGCCTGGAATGTCCTTCCCCAAGGCATCCGCAGTGAGGTAATGCGCCCTATGTCCTTCGATTTTTGTGCCCCTCTTGGCCCGGTGGACTTCCCCGATCACCCTATGTCAAACCTCACTCCCCACCCACCAACACCCTCCTCTCACGGCCATTTTTCTCCCGCCTGTAGCACCAATCCTCCATGTCCGTCTGGCCCACCCACAAAAACAGTAGCCATGAAGAAGGGGAGTGGGTTTTCTCCAATCCGGTACCCCCAGCACCTGGGTGAGCATCCGGCACAGAGCAGGTCCCTAACAAACATGTTAGGTCAAATGAATGCACGAACGGCCAAGAGCTGTGTCTTGTTTCCTGGCTCTGCCCCGCCCTTGGCCCGGTTTCTGTTCCCGCGAGTCCACCCGCAGTGGGGTTCGGCTGTCTGGACGGACGCTCGGCTCTGACACCAGCCCACTCCACCGTGGACCGTCTGCCGGGCCTTTCTTTGCTGCCGCCCCCTCCCCGCCCCCCACGAGGCTGCCGAGAACCTCCGGGTGCAGCCTGCGTGTACCTGGCAGGCTCGATTCCTGACAGTGGGACGGCTGGGCCAAGAGCTGACGTGCACTTTACATCCCGATGGCCAGTGTCCTGTGTTTCCTCCCTAAGGTTGTCACGCCCGATGCTTCCGCTATCTGCAGCGCAGGAGTGCCCCCCGCCCCAGGCCCGCCAGCGCTGGGTGTTTTCCAACTACGTGACACCTGCCACGTGACAGGGAAAATACTCTTGTGAAAATTTGCGTTTCTCTTGGAAGAAGATACAGCCTCTTTCCTGTCACGCTGCCTCTTGCTGAGGTTTTGAGCCTGTCCTTTTCAGGGATAAGTGGACAGCTGTCTCACACGCTCTCCCTGGGCCCCTCAGTCACTGCGTCCCGGGGTCAGGCAGAGGCAACACTTACCTGGAACACCACAGCCACTTAGTTCTTCTCCACCTATTCCACCAGCCCCTGCTCCCCTCAAATGTCGACAAGAGCACGTGTTAAATGTTCGACATTGTTTAGTTCTTCTAGGGATGGCAATAGGCTACGGGATCCAGTGTCCTTACTGGCAGACTATTAGCAGGGTGAGATACCTAAGTTTCGATAAGGAAAGCTCTTCAAAAGCTGTGGGAGGTCTAGCCTGACCATGGCTTGGCCCCTTCACAGAATTCACCTGCTCGAAGTTGAGGAGCTGGTCCTCTGAGCAGACCACACCCTGCCTGGCTCCTCCCACCCCCAGCACAGCCAGCCCACCCTCTGTGCCAGCAGGGTGGGCCCCTAACAGAAAGAAAGAAGAGGGAGAGGGAGAGAGAGGAGAGCAAGAGAGACGGCGTATCTGTAAGAAAAGTCAGTATATTTATGGTTTGCTTTATAAAAGTTACTATAATACAATGGTACATAGTATTGAATTCACAAAAATATGAACAAATATTTACAACCAGACACACCCACAACAGAAACACTTCTCTTCGAAACGAGTTCCATACGGGTGACAGAGCCTGTATGCACAAACGTCCCTAAAACTGACAGGCTCTCTTTGTGGGAGAAGGGAGGCAAGGAGGGAGGAACAAGAAAAAAAAAAAAGCAGAAGCCCCCAATTCTTCCAAAGCAAAAATTTGTTCAGTGAAAACGAAGGCATTGAAAGAAAAACGAGCCAACACGTCTCTGGCTATGGCAAACCATTTCAGGGGCGGGCAGGGGTTCCTGGGGACGAGGGCCTGGTCCCCCCCTGGCTGGGCAAGGCGAGGGCTGAGGCAGGCCCGGCCCCTGGTGTCCCCACCTCTATTTCTTCTGTAGGGGAGTGGGGACAGAACGGAGACAGCCCCTTGGGGACTGCACAGGTAACGTAAATCAGCGGTCTCTACAAACTACACATGTTCTCATGTGAAAAATAAATTATTTCCTGTTGCACAATTAGGCAGAACACCGCAAATGGGAGAGAAGGTCGCTGCTATGCGTAGGTCCCCTCTCTGTGTCTTAATGCCACCAATTTCATCATCCTTGAAATGGCAGGCACAGTCTCAAACAGAGAGGGCGTGGGGTGAAAACCGGAAAAAAAAAACCACAACAAAACCACCAACAACAAAAAAAAAAGAAGAGAGAAAAATAACAATTCTTTGTACATCATTTACACAATAACAAGCTTGACACAAGCTGAGATACCAGAGGCCCGGCCCCGCGTCTCCGCAGGGCGGGGCGGCCCCGCCGGGGTGCTCCCATCTCGGCGAGATTGAGTCCTGGTCACAACGGTCACGTTCCATAAATTATTTACAGGCCTGCTCTGCTTTCTGGGGTGCGGGGACTCGTGTGGTGTTTTCGGAAGTACAAAGAAATGAGCAAAAAAGTCTTCCCACGTGTTTCTACAAGAAACAATGTTCCCGAGAAGAAGTCCTTTACCGGAGCCTATGTACAGAAGTTGGTTCTGAACTTCAAAAACCTATCCCCCCCTCGGTCTGGTTTTATACACGCGCGCAAACACACACAGACCTATGGAAGTAAACCCTGATAGGATGACGCGAAGGGAGTAAAAAGGATTAAAAAAGAACAACAACAAAAAAACCTGTCAGATTTAGAACTGAGTTTTAAAAACTTCTCCAAGGTTTTTCTTTCTCTGGGAGAAATAATCTTCTCGCTCCGAAAATAAATACGCTTTTTGATGTCTTGGGGTGAGGGGGCTGCTGGCAGGGTGGGTGGGGGTGTGGGCTGGGGGCGAGCAGGTGAAGCTTATAAACAAAAAATCGCCACACGTATTCACGGTCAGACACCCGTAGAGGTGGGACTAGGAGCTGCGCCTGCCTGGGGCGGGGGGTGACGGGGAGGACAGGGGAGTGCAGATGGGACCCTCCCCAGTGCCCTGCCTGCCCATTGGGACCTCCTGGAGGCCCCCTCGTTGCTGGCATTCGAATGAGAAAGTAAACATTGAACCCAAGATCTGGGGGGTGGCAGGGTGCAGGGTGGCGGAGAGTGCCCAGAGGGGAAAGTCCTGCCTGGGACTAGCGCGGCTGGGGTCCGTGAGGGGAAATGCACGCCCCGCCCCAGGCTGCTGGGGGAGGAACAGACGGGGGGTGGGGGGCTGTAGGAGGGTCTTCTCACTGGGTCCACTGGCAGAGGCCAGGGCCTCTCATAGTGTTGAGGTCAAGGCCACCGGGCCGCACCCCTCTCCTCTCTGCAGCACCTGGCCCAGCACCCTGGCCCCGGGGGTTTCCAGACCACTGGCCGACACACCCGCCGAACCGGGGGCTCTGCAGCCTCCACCAGGGGTCCCCGCCCTCCGATTCTGCCTTCACATTTCAACAGTTAAAATGTCTTTTCTTACAACAAGGAAGAAAATACAGGGAAGACAAAACAACGTAGCAGCATTCATGGAAAAAGAGGCTGACGACAACGACGACGACGGGGAGAAAAACAGAGATGGAGAGCCGGGGAGAGTGACACGAGAGCAGAGAAGTTCGTGTTGGAGTCGAACACAAGCCCTCACAGGAGCACTTTAAGAAACGATGAGACACAGGCTGACAGACAGAGAAGCCCTTTCCCTCTGAGGGGCTGGAGCCGGGGTCCTGGGGGTAGTGTTGGGGGCGCCAGGCCCTGCCACGGCCACTGGGTAGAGGACAGCACCTGAAATGGGGGTGGGAGGTGGGGCCGGGCCCCGGGGCCACAGGGGTCCACGCGGGGAGCCCTGACGACAGCCGACATCCTTCCGCTGGGCACCGCGCCTAGTTGAGGGTCCCCCGGCAGTTCTCGGAGCTGCACAGACAGGGGATCTTGACGTCCTCGATGGGGAACTTGTAGTCGTAGGTGATCTCCTCGTTGACACTGATGTGCTGCTTGGAGTAAATGACGATCTTCTTCTGTGACTCCACCGTGATCACCTTGGCGTAGCAGTTGGGCTGTGGGCCAGGAGGGGGCGCGCTGAGCAGAGAACTCCCTGACCCCCACCCAGTCCGCCCCCACCAAGGGCCCGGAACAGAGCCCCGTGCTTGCCACGTGACCCCCGCCGCCTGGTGCCACCTGTTCTAGGCCTCCGTTCTCCCACTTGGGTGGCAATGACCCCTGGCCTCTGATGTTACATAGGAATGACCACGATGGTAGTATCAATCAATCCTTTCCCAGGGTTTCAATTTTCGTTTACATTGCAGGTGACTCCCAAACTTGTGTTTGTAGCCCAGGCCTCACTTCTGTGCTCTAGAGAAGGGGTCAGCAAACTCCGCACCACCCCGCCCCCCCCCTGCCTGTTTCTGCAAATAAAGTTTTATTGGCATATAGCCACAACTATTCATTTACATATCACTGGGGCCTCTTTTGTTACAGTGCCAGTTAAGCAGTTGCTAGGACATGGTCTGGGCCACAAAAGCCAAAAATATTTACTAACTACTGGAAAAGTTTGCAGGTCCTGGCCCAGGCCCAAACGCCCTACAGGGGCTGGTATGCACCTCTGGCAGTTCCAGGAGACAAGTGTGGCTGTCATCTCCAACCTAAGCTCTAGGGGGTGCTGGGCCGTGGACTCAGGCCCCAAACCTCCGCATCCTCCTCCCCTCTCACCTGGACCACAGCCACACCCAGTGGGGTCTGTCCCCCAGAACCTGCTTAATTCTGGTTACTGCTTCCCACCCTCTGCCAGCAGCTGCAGTCAGGCCCCCACCCCGTCTCTTCTGGGCTGCCACCTCCTCTCTCCTGAGAAAACCTACTCTTGACCCAGCAGCCAAGGAAATCTTCCCGAAGGGACAGCAGATACTTTCACCCCCTGGCTCAAACCACCCAGCAGCCTGCAGCGTCTTGGAGAGAAACTCCTCAGCTCCGCCTACCATGCTAAGTGCCTTGGCCACCCCAACCCCGCCAACCTCGTGCCCTCACCCTGTCCGCTTGCCCCTACTGCGTCCCCACCGCTCCCCTCGCGGACCCTCCTCACACAGGCGTTCCCCCTCCCTGCCCCAGGGCCTTGGAACAGGACCCTCGCCTCAGTCACCACCTCTGACCCCTCGGCTCTCCCAGGAGCATCCCAGGGAGTCCCTACCAGTCCAGATCGTGACCGAGTGACAACCAGGAGGGCCAGTGGGGACAGAGAATTCACTGTGTCAGGACGCTCGGAGGGCTGCCTGCAGGAACCCACTGGTCCTCCCAACAACCTACAAGGAGGGGCTGACGGCATTTCTGTTTCCCAGTCGAGGAAACAGTGGCACAGAGACACTCAGTAAGTAGGGACACCAGGAGCTGGCCGTGTTGGCTCGGAACCACCCACCCCGTGCCAAGCTCCTACGCTTGTTTCCAGGGAGAGAATCGCCCTTGTTATCAACAACAACCCCCAAGTACCCCAGACCTGCACCCTCCACTCCGGCTGCCACGAGCCACAGGTGAGTCCTTTCAGTTTGAAACAAAATGAAATTAAAAACTCAGTTTCTAGCCCTGGCTGGCGTAGCTCAGTGGATTGAGCGCGGGCCTGCGAACCAGACGATCGCGGTTCGATTCCCAGTCAGGGCACATGCCTGGGTTGCAAACCGGTTCCTTGCAGGCTAACTACCAGCAGGGGATGCACAAAAGGCAACCATACATTGATGTTTCTCTCCCTCTCTCCCTCCCCTCTAAAAATAAATAAATAAAATAAAATCTTAAAAAAAAAATATATATATATATAAAAAAAAAAACAAAAACAAAAAACTCAGTTTCTAAAGCGCACTGACCCCAGTTCAGTGCTCAACCGCAGGCCTGGCGGGTCCCGCGCCCGTGGGCAGTGTGGACGCAGGGCTTTCCCAGCATGCCGCAGACCATGACCCACTGAGGCAGGGAAAGAGCCCGGCACAGAGGAACTCTGCCGCCACCAGCTGGACGCGCCCGGCCTGAGCACCTTCAGCCTTGTTGTACCCATTGTACAGATGAGAAAACTGAAGCCCAGCAGGGAAAGGCCCCGGACACGCTCTCCCCCTCTGCCCTGCCACCCTCCCCTGGTGCAGGGGCAGGAGCCGTGGTGACCCCTGCCGGCACTCACGTTGCAGCTGTGGTTGATGAAGCGAGCAAAGTTGCCGCACTTGGTGGCATCGATGATGGTGTCGTGGTCCACCCGGAACATGTAGCTGCTCCCAATGCCCTCGTCTTCGTAGCGTTTCTCCCGCATGTCCGCGATCACCTGGCCGGGGCAAGGCCTCCCTCAGTCCAGGCTGGGCCAGCCCCGTTCCCACCCCAGCGCCCGGTCACGGGGCGGCGCCTACCTGGCGGATATTCTGGCCCACGTACTCGATGACCATCTCGTCGGCGGCAATGGGCTCCATGGCGAACAGGCCCCAGTCGTGAATGTGGCTCTTACAGAACTTGAGCTTTTTCTTGCGGAACTGAGCAGGGTGGGGAAGGAGCAGAGGTGAGTGCCTGGGTCTCGGGTCCACGCCACCCCGGGTGGCCCTGACCGGCCTGGCCTCACCTTGAGCTGGTTGAACTTGAGCAGGTCGCTGTCACAGCTGCCGGTGAAGGAGGACAGCAGGCGGCGCTGCTCCGAACGCCGCTCCGAGCCCGCGCGGGTGGAGGCGTGCGGCTGTGCCGGAATGCTCATGCCCTGCGGAGGAGGGTGGGGGACTGGTGAGGGGGCGTGGGCACCCGGGGGAGCGGGCACCCAGGGGAGCTGGCCCCGCTGACCACGGCACCCCATGACCTGGGTCCCTGTTGCCCCAACTTCCTTGCTGTGGCCTTTCCCGTGCCTGTCCTGACCCTAACTGCCACCTGCCCTTCCTGCCACAACTGGCACGTGCTCAAGCATCCCCCACCCCGACTTCACCAAACAACTTTTCACTGAAGTCTTTTCTTTTTCTGCGTCCTCGCAGACTCTCCCCGTCATCCATGTGGCTTGCTTCTTTCACTCAGGGCTGGCTCTCATGTCACCGTCTCCAACCCCGACCTCCTCTCCTGAGTGCCAACCCATAACCTCCTCTCCTGCTTTCTTCGCCCGGTGCCCGGTCTGCTCGTGTCCTCTCCCCCACTAACATGTACGTCTCGGGAAGAGAAGCATGTGGTTTTGCTCCTGCCTGAAGCTCCAGAACTGTGCCTGGAACACGGCAAATACTCAGTAGATGCTTGCTTCACTTGAAAAAGGAATGAGTGAACTTTCTGGAAATGCCACTCAGCTCTGCTCACATCCCCGATCAAACCTCTCCAGGGACTCCTCGCTGCCCACTGCTCACCTCACTTCCCCCACCTGAGCAACCAGGTACGTAACCCCCGCCACGGGCTGCTCCAGGGGCTCTACCCACAACCCCTCAACCTGCCTGAGCCCCATTCAGGGAGACCCCTGCCCACTGCCCAGGCCCCCAGCGGCAGTACCTGGGTGTCGGTGGGGGGCTCATCTGTGCTGGCGCGGGTGTTGTTGAGGTATCTGATCTTGTCCTTCTTATCGATGGTGTAGAAGCCCTCGCTGCGGGCGCAGCCGGTTGCGTGTTCGGGGATGTCGTCGTCCCGCTTCTTCTTCTTCGCTGAAGAGAGGCTGGTGGGTGGGCGTGGGTCAAGGGCCACTTGGACACGGATGACAAGCCCCTCTTGGTTCCTCGTCAGGCCCATCCCACCAGCCCAGCCCTTCCACCCTCAACACCACCTCCAGGCAGCTCTAACATGCACCGTCGCCACCCGCAGCCACGCCTCCTGGCCAGCCAATCCCAGCGACAGCCAGGACTCAGGCAGGGGCACCTGGCTAGCTGCGTAGCCCTGGGTGAGCTATATTAGCTACTTTCTGCCTCAGTTTCCCCATCTGCAAGCGATGCCTCTCCAGATGACTCCCTGTGCTCGGCAGGGCCCCTGGCACCAAGTGCCCACTGAATCAGCCCAGGACAACTGGGAGGATGGCAGCTCCAACCTCAACACGGCACAGCCAGCACCTGACGATCAGATCTGCCTGGGCTCAGATTTCAGGTCGGCTTCCTTTGTGCTGTGTGGCTTTGGGCAGGGCGCTTAACCATCCTGAGCTTTGGCTTCTGCACACTGGCTGCCGGGAACAGCAGCCCTACCTGACTGGGCTGCAAGGGGAGGATTCAAGCAGGTGACAGGAGCCTGGGGAAGAGCAGGCCCTCAGCCAGCTTCTGCCGGTTACTTTGCACAAGCCCGTGACTGCACTTGGCCCTGAGACTGGCTAACTCAGGGGCTGAGCTGGGCCTGGCACAGAGGGCGGGTTTAAGGATGCCAGTGCGGAGCCTGTGGACGCTGGCCCGAGCCGGTGCACAGACGCCACTCCGCAGGCGACGGGGACTCATGTGACTGCCTTCGGGGGCATCGTGGCAGACAAGCCGCAGAGCGGGGGCAGAGGATTCCTAGTAGCAGAAGGTGTGCCCCACCCCCTCCGTCAGGCAGGATATAGGGATGGTAGACCCAGAGGGTATCGTTGAGCCAGTCCATGCCGTTGTCCTGCTGCAGCAGCCGCTCGTAGGTGACACACAGGAAGCGGATGTCCTCCTCGTCGATGCCGCCGTTCCAGATGTCGTAGAGGATGGTCATCTCCTCGAACTCCGTGCGGGGCCGGAAGAGGGGCTGCGGCGGGGAGAGCTCGGGCGAGGCTGCCAGGTCCTCGTGGCGCTTCTTAGGCGGCCGGCGCCAAGGGCCTCGCACCTTGGCCAGGTCCATGAGCTCCTCCGTGACCTCGTCACGCCCGCGGGGACCCGGAGGGATGGCCTCAGAGAGCCACTGGTTCTCTAGCTCCTTAAAGGGTAGCTTGGTGGGCTCGACAGGGGGCATGGGGGGTGGTGGTGGAGGCTGGGGAGGCAGGGGTGGGGGCGGGGCCGGGATCCCCGTGTTCCGGAAGTCCAGGGTCACGGCCCGGGGGTCGTGGGTGCTGGGGAAGACAGGGGTCTGGGGCTGGCCAGGCAAGAGCAGCAGGTCCCTGCCAAGGGCGGCCCCCACTGGTGGCCGGACCAAGGGTCCGTCCAAGGAGAGCACGGCTGGCGGGGATCGCCGGGGCCGGCCCGGCTTCCTCTTGATGGGGGGTGGGCAGGGAGCCAGAGGGGCAGGCAGCAGGGGGGGCAGCTGGGCCGGGGTCCGAGTCTGGGGCCGCAGGACAGGCACAGGCAACGCCAAGGGCAGGGGCAGAGGCAAGGGCAGAGGGAGAGGCAGGCGCGTGTCCAGGAGCATCTGGGAGGGCAGGGGGCTAGGCCGCTCGTCCCGCCGGCCCGCTGGGATGGGGCAGACGGGCAGGAGCAGGGGCCCCCCGGGCTCAGGGAAGGTGGGCGTGAAACTGAAGTCCCGGCCTGGTGTCCTCGGGAGGCCCCCGCTGCTCAGGCTGGGGGACTGGGATGGGTAGGAGAAGGGGCTGCCGGGCACCTGCGGAGAGCTCAGGGACAGGCTGCCGCTGCCCCCCGACAGTGGGGGCTCCCCGCTCGGGGTGGCTGGCACAGTCTCGGTGCTCTGTGACTTGGCCAGGCTGCCACAGAGGCTTGGGGTACGCGGGGGCTGGTCTTCAGAGGGAGGCTCTAGAGGAGCTGGTGGGTGCGGGGGGTCTGGGGTCTTGGGCTCGGGGGGTGGGCTGGGTGGCCGGGCTGGTCGAGAAGGCGGCAATGGTGGCTGCCGGGGTAAGGAAAGTGGCACAGGGGGCTCGGGCTTCACTTCCAGGTCCTCCCCTGCAGAGACGGGTGAAAACCGGGCCATTAGTTGAGTCAAACATCTCAGTGCCTTATTTCTGCCGCCCTACTATGCGCTTGATACCTGACCGGCGCATACCCGCAATTCCCCTGAGATTCTTCTGAGTGTAAAGACTGTCCCCCTCGCTCCCCAGCAGCTAAGCCACTCAAGGACCACTCAGCGTCCCGCCCAGTGTCCGGGTATACAGTAGGTGCTTGATAAATGCTGAAGTGACTCAAAAGGTGGAGGCATGGTTGCTAGTGGTGGACGCTCTCTTTAGAGCGTGTCCTGTGACCGAGGAACACCCCACGGACCAAGAAAATGGGCTCCGGCGGCAGAGCTGTGGAATGAAAGTCCCGTTTCTCCCCTGCAGGACTCGTCGGGGCCTTTAAGGGCTTTTCTCCCAGCACTTCCCTCCAGTCACGGAAGGCGTTTTCTAACTCATCCGCTGTCACCTGTCACCCTGCCCTAGAAAGGTCAACTTTGCGAGGGTGAGTATCCTCGTCTGTTCCGTCTGCTGTTGCAGTGAGTCCCCAGAGCGGCACTAGGGATGCGAGGAAGCCTTAACAAAATACTCATGACAGTATCGAAGGACCCATGATTCTGTAGCCAAACAACACGGAGATACAAACTATCCCGGGCCTCTTTCCTGAAGGACTGAGCAGAGGTACAAACTAACCGCACGTGGATATGAAAGTTTCAATGAACTGAAATGAAGTCACATTGCGGAGTCCAGTGGCAACAGTACTAGACAGGGCAGAGAGCGGGCGTTTGCATCACTGCAGGAAGCCCTGCTGTCCGAGCCTTGGACGTGCTCCCTGCAGCTCCGTCAGGATGTGGAGGGTGCGATGTCCATGGCCACTCACCTGGCCCAGCACCCAAAGCTCCCCCTACCTGCCTGTCACTAAAGCAACCATGCACACCTGCCCCTTTCTGGGGAGCTTCTCCTGGGACTAACGGTTCAGGGACGCATTGGTGGGGAAATGCAGGCCCTGCGCCAGCATTTGGGACGTCATCTGTCCCCCCACTCTCCCCTCCCACACAGCCTCACAGCGAGGGCACTGTCCGCCGACCCATTTTCCATATGAGAAAACTGAGGCTTGGGAAGGTTAAATGATTTACCCAAAGGAGACTGGGCTTATCCTGCCTCCACCCCCACCACCCTCCCAAGGGGCTGCAGGTGTTACCTTGGGTGGGCTCCGGGGAAGCTGGCAGGTGGGCCTCCATCTCTCTCGAGGGGGGCTCTGGAGACAGCGACCTGGCCCCTTCCTGGGTCAGCCCTGGTTCCTTGGGGGGTTCTTTGCAGCCAGACAGCTCCTTCACACCCGCAGGCAGGGGGGGCTCTTCCTGCACGGGGGGCCGCTCCTTGGGGGCTTCGTCCTCAGCCTCAATGTCCACCTCCTCTTCTGGGCCCAAGGACACCATCACGGGTGGCCTCGTGGCCACCTCCTCAAAGTCCTCCTCAGGCACGGCGGCAGCCATGCTCTCATCTGTGGCTGGCTCCTCCTCCTCCTCCTCCTCCTCCTCCTCCTCCCCGGCTGTTGCTAGCTCTTCTTCATCCTCTGAGGACGACGACGAGGACTCGGAACTTGATTCGAACTCTGAAGACTCCGAACTCTCACCGGAGGAGCCAGCTCCACCCTTGCAGGTAGCCATGCTCGCCGACTCGTCTGGGCAGGGGACACGGCAGGGGACCCTCTCGTCATCTGCTGTGCCCGAAGCAGATGCTTCGCCAGAGGGCTAAAACAGGTGACGCGTGGCCTGAACGTGGCCCTCAGAGACATGGGTGTGTGTGTGTGTGTGTGTGTGTGTGTGTGTGAACTACTCATTGTTTTCTTAAATCGAGGTAAAGTCCACGACATAGGAAACGAACCGTTTTAAAGTCGACAACTCAGGACATTCACAGAGGGCACAGGGGCCTCCCCCTGCCTAGTCCCAGAACCGTCGTGAGCTCAGGAAGAAACCTATCCCCGTGGCCTTTATGCCCCCCGGCCCCACACCCCTTGCCCTAAGCGACCATGGGTCTGCTATCTGGCTCTGCGGACAAACCTGTTCTGGACATTTCATGTCAATGGGATCACAGGGAATGTCGAGCGTGTTTTAATGAGTTCACGTCTCAAGGGCAAGACTTTTCACCCAGCAAGCATTGCTAACTCTTGCTCAGGCTCTGCCCTCTGCAGAAGGGCCCTGGGCCAGGCCACGGACGACAGCCTGCACCACTCACCTCCATCCGAGTCCCCTTCTTCCTTGTCACTCGCCTCTGACAGGGCTAAGTCTTCGTCGTCATTCTTAGACTCTTCCTGGCCGTCACTGTCATCGTCATCATCCTGGGGAAGATGACGGGTGAGTGAGGAGCCTCAGGGTGCCCGTTCCCCACCCTGGTGCCCCAGGCCTCCCTGCCCCGAATGGCACCTTATCTGACGTGGATGAGGTGGAGGAGGAGGAGATCCGACTTCTGGGGCCTTCTTCCTCTTCGTCCTCTCCCTCCTCTTCCTCCTCTGTGCTCTCCTGCTCCTCCTTGTCGGAGGCCGAGGATGAGGGTGAGGTTGTGGAGGACCCGGAGGAGGAGGACGCTGACGACGAGGAGGACACGGACAGCGACTCCTTCTCGTCCTCCTCCCCACCACTGTCCAGCTCCAGGGGTCGAGCTGGCCGCCGCCGCACACCCACGCCCTTGGGGTCCCGCTTGGCGAGCTCGCAGGGGGCGTCTGCCATGTCCCGGCCCTGCTCAGACTCTGTAGGGAGGCAGGGTGTGAGTGGGCTGGGCTGGGGGGAGCAGGAGGAAGAGACCCCGGAACCCGGCGGGGAGTGAGGGGGGCACAGACCTTCATCTTCCTCATCCACGGAGGCTGAGGGCCGAAGCCGCTTCTGGTCTCCGGACGAGGCTGCTTCGGGTGGTTCCTTCCTCTTGACCTTGAAGGAGGGCAGGCGGATGGCCCCACGCAGCCCGATGCCCAGGCCCAGGCCCTCGTAGCCCAGGCCCTCGCCCTTGCCCCACGACTCCAGCAGGCAGGAGGTGATGCGGTCCTTGGGCTTCGGCCGGTCCTCGTCCTTGTGCTCGCCCGACTTGACGGGGGTCAGTGAGGCCTGGAGTGCAAGAGGGACGGTCGCCATGGTTACGGTGCTGCCAGGGGCCCCGTCGGCGGCCCTCCCTGAGCAGCCTCCCTCCCTCCAACAGCGGCAGCTGCAGGGTGACTGGTCACTTCCTTCCCGAGAACCGGCCGCCCTCCATGCCCACCTCTCAGGACTCTCGAGTCCCCACTTCCTCGCCTGCAGGGAGAGCGCTACAGCCACCTGGGCCAGACCCCTGGCTCCCCCGTCGGGAGGTTGGGGTTCCCCAGAAACGCGTTCTCAGTGCACATCGGTACCACTGACGCCCCAATTTCACAAAGTAACACTCCCACCGCCCGCTTTCCCGGGTATGAAGAGGAGTGTTTCCCACGCGTCTGGGGAGGAGAGTGCGTGCCCGGCGGGGCCCCCGCCCACCCACCTTGGCCATCCGCTCCTTCTTGTCCCACCACTCGTCGAAGGCCCGGAAGGCCACCACCTCCACCATCTTGCGGTTCAGGTCGCGCTTCATGATGGCTTTGAGCTCTTTGAGCACCACCAGCAGGACGCCATCAACAGTGGCCTTGTGGGGGTCCTCCTGGCGTGGCATGTAGCCTGGCGGTGGCACGGACGGGTCAAATTTGGGCAGGGGCGGCCAGGGCTGCCCACGACCTGGGCCCGTGTTGCTCAGGGAAAAGGGGCCCCGGTAGGGGGGCAGGTTGACGAACTGCAGCCCAGCTGCAGCGGCCATGAAGGGCGGGTAGGGGCAAGCGCCCTGGCCCGTCATCAGACGGCTCAGCATCTGGGTTTGCATCTGGAAAGACATGGGCATGCCGCCCCACTGGCCGCCCAGCACGTGGCTCACGTCCACCTGCATCACGGGAAACAGCCCAGGCGGGAAGGGCGGCAGCGGCGGCAGGATGGGTGGCGGTGGGACACCAGGAGGTGCTGGCAGGGGTGGTGGGGGCACTGTCACGGCTGGGTGGGCCGGGGGTGGCGGGGGCGGTGGCGGTGGCAGAGGTGGGGGCATGGGGAAGCCAGGCTGTGGCGGGGGCGGCGGTGGGGGTGGGGGCAGTGGCGGGAAGCCAGGGGGTGGAGGCAGCGGCAGGTTCGGGGCCAGCACGGAGGGGCCTCCTACAGCTGCCCCCCCTGGGGTCACCACCATGGGCTTGGGACAGTCAGCGCTGGTGATGGGGGCTGAGGGCATCTCGTCATCCGAGATTTCCATGTCCTCGCCAGAGGACTGCTGGCCCTGGGGAGATAAGGGAGACAGTGGTGAGTGTGAGCCTGGGTGGCCCAGCCACCTCCTAGGGCACCCCACTTCTGAATGCCGGAGGGAGAGGAGAGGCCTTCTGCAAGTCTACTCCGTAGGGCTGAATGCTTTAGCTCCGACCCTCGTCTCCTCCCTTCCCAGCCCTGTGGCCTCAGCAAGTCAGTGACCCTCTCTAAGCCTCAGTTTTCCCATCTGCATAATGGGCATCAGAGTACCTGCCTCGGGGGGTTACCCTGAAGATTCAGGCATTTTTCACACATTTTTCCAGCACTGTTTTAGGTGCTGACTACCCAGCGGGGAACAAGACCCCCAAAATTCTTGTTCTCGTCAGGCTGAACGAGAAGGAGGAGGTAACCGGGACAAAGGCGTGAAATATACACTCTGTCCTGCAGAAAAGGAAGCCGGGAGGGAGATGGCCCGAGAGGAGAGAAACAGATTCTGTTTCAATTTGAGAGATTCTGTTTCAGTTTGGATTCAGAGAAGGTGATACTAATAACTAACACCCCTGAAGCTGTTTCCTACTGCCAGGCACCTTTCTAAGCGCTTTACACACAGTAACTCAGCTCATCCTCCGAAGAACGCAACCAAGTAGCTCTACTAGCTCCGTTTTCGCTGAGGAGAAAATCGGAACACACAGCTTAAATAACCTGCCCAAGGCCACACAGCCAGTGAAGGATGGCCCTGGGATTCGAACCCAGAAGTGGTTCCCCGTCAGCCTGCTGCCCTCGCTGGAGAAAGCCCGTGGAGACAGGGGCATTTGAAGGGTGGGGGGCACAGGGGTGGTTGGTGGAACCACGGGCACATGAACAGGAAGTGCGCCTTTACCTTCATCTCTTTTCATCTAGTCTCGTCACTGGCCCACACTCAGTACAGGCCAGTGTGGGGCTGTCTCCCGTCTTTCTTTCTATGTACATTTTGTAAAAATTGAATTTACTGGGATGATATGGGTCCCAGGGTACAGTTCTATAATGTCATCTGTGTATTATATTGTGTGTTCCCCACCCCAAGTCAAGTCTCCTTCCGTCACCATTTGCCCCCCTTTACAAACCTCTTCTATCTCCCCCACCCCCTCTTCTTGCCTCTGTCAATCACCATATTGTCTGTATCTGTAAGTTTGGTGGTTTTTTTGTTGCTTAATCTCTTCACCTATTTTACCCCGCTCCCCAATCCCCCTCCCCGCTGACAGCTGTCAGCCTGCCTGTTGGATCTGTGCGTCTGTTTCTATTTTGTTGACTTCTCTTTCCAGCTGAGTAGCATTCCACCGTGTAAACGTACCACTGCTTTTCTCCCCACTCATCTACCTATGGACACTCAAGCTGCTTCCAAATCTCAGCTATCGCGGTAGCACTGCAGCGGACAGAGGGGCCCCATTTCTCATCTGCACTGCAACCTCCCAGTGTGGGCTTCTCCTCCAGTCCCTCCTGACCGGTGAGGGGAACTCAGGACAGTCAGAAGCCACTGGCCCAAGAGGCAGAGCCGGTCAGAATGGGGGCCGAGGCTCAAGCTCAAGAGGCTCTGCCCATTACGGGGGGGGGGGCGGGGGGTGCTGTTGCCGGAACTCGGGCACCTGCCACCCGGTGACCAGGAGAGGAGCTGAGGGTGGGCCCGGCTCTAAAATGGACAAGGGCCCCTGCACAGTGGGGCACAGTGGGGCACAGTGGGGCACAGTGGGGAGGCGTGGGGGTCCGCTTGGTGGAGGTGGAGCCAGATGACAAGGAGGGGTAGGGAGAAAAGGGTCCGGCCACCCCCGGGGCTCTTGTGACAGAACAAGAGGTGAGAAGGTGCTCTGGGTGAACTTGGCAGAGGGGACTGAGCCTTTGTAGCTTTTGAGACAGGAGTGCTTTGGAAGGCCGAGGGGGAGGGGTCTGTGCAGGCTGTGAGGTGATACGTCGGCCTACCAGTGGGGGAGGCCTTGAAGACAAATGGGGGTTGGGGGAAGAATGCCAAACATTTGGCAGCAGCAGGAAGCTCTGGATTTTGCTAGTCCCCTCTATTCTCCTTTTCTCTCCCCGACCCCAGGGTCCCCGGGCACTTGCTGAGAGACACAGGCAGGCTCAGCCTGGTACTCAGGGACAGCGGCCACCAGATCAGCCCTGGACAGCACCCAGCAAGCCCTGTGATGCCCGCAGAGTGAACCCAGGGCCGTGCAGCCAGCCAATCAGTAGGGGACGGGGACAGTTGGCCCTAGACCTGCCCCACCCCTCCACCTGCCCCTTCCTCCCCACCCTCGGGGTGTGTGTGGGGCGTGGTTGGAACTAACTAGGCGCCCAGCAGCAACCCGCAAGGGCCCTGCTGTGCCTGGAGCTAACCTCACAGCACCTCGCTGAGGCCCAGACCCCAAGAGACAGGTGCTCTCCCCATCCCACTTCACTCACACTGACAATGAAACTGAGACTCAAGAGAGGGAAAGTGCCTTCCCCAAGGTCACAGAGCCAGAGAGTGGCAGAGCTGGGGCTCAAGGCCTGTAGGTTTAACCCTCGGTCTCTGTGAAGAAAGGGACCCCCTCCCACCCACCCGCAAAGGCCCGTGGCGCTCGCAGCTGGCCAGGGTGGGAAGTCGCAGTTCAGTCCGGAGGAGCCTGCACGCTGCTCTCCAGGCTGCCAGCAGGGGGCGCAAGAGGGCCAGTCTGAAGGCTATGGGTACACCCAGGCGTCCCCAGTCAAAGATCCCAAGCATGCCCGACCTCAGCTCTCTGGGCCTCGGGCTCCCCTACCCTACAGTGACAGGGTCCGGGCGCAGTCCCTTCTTCCGACTACTCTGCACTTCCCAGCCTTGAACGAGGTCGTCAACGTGGTCAACAGCCCTCAACCCCAGACAGCAGGGAGGCAAGGAAAGGAGGGTGTCAGGGCCAGCAGCTCCCCACCCCTGCACACCTGTCAATCCCCCTGCTTGGAGCCCTGGGCACCTGAAACCACTTCCCTAGAACCGCCTGGAGGCCATCTGGAGCCCCAGCCCCCTGCAGTTCCCTCCTGGGCAGGCCAAGTTCTCCTCTGTTCCTCCCTGAGGCAGCCAAACCGGCCTAATCAAAGGGCCTGGGAAGGGGAGGACCCTCCTCCCCACCACCCACAGTGGCACAGAGAGCTGTCAAGGCCCTGCTCGCTCATGCCCATCGGACCCACAGGTTCCAAAGCAGGTCTCAGGGAGGGCGGGGGCAGGCCCCTGGACCAGGAAGGGGGAGGAGCGGAGCCAAGGAGGGGACCTAATATCCCACCCCCCAGAGGAATGTGGCACACAGCACGCCCCCCGCCCCCCACAATCCTGAGGCTGCCGATCTGGGTGATGAGAGGGTGATGAGACCGCAGGAGAGGGTCTAAGGTTGAAGAGAGGGTGGAGGGCAGACAGCCTGGCCTGCTTCTGGCTGTGGCCCTCCCCCTGGGCTAGCCCTTAACTCCTTCACTACTAGAGCCAGAAAAAGTGGGAGGAGGGAAATGCCAGTGCCCACCGGCCTGCCCACAGTGGGTGGTTTCCCATCTCCTCAGAGAGCCCTAGGTTTGAGCACACAGTGCTCCGGCGCTCCCTGCCTCTCCCCAAGCTTCCTGAGCCTCTCAGGTCCAGCCCCAATTATCCCCAAGCCACCCAAGGGAGAAGGGGGCCCAGAACCATCACCACAGTCCATAACCTCTGAGCTCTCAGCAAACTCCGACCAAAGATCACGCCAGAATTGACCCCTGGGAAAAGTCTCAACTCCCCACACCTAACAAGGAGAGCAACAGAACTGGGTCGTGTTTCCCTTCTCTCCACGGCTGCTAGGGAGCTCAGAGGCAAACCAGCGCTCAATCACAGTCTGGTGCTTTTTGCATCCTCTTTTTATTCTGTGCATCGGTCTGTCCTTTCGGCTGTCCTGATCCTGTTGCTTCTATGTCTTAGCTAGTTTTCCAAGAAGATAATGCTTTCAAGGGGTGAAGAGGGAGACATACATAAAACAGACAAAACCAATCCCAGACAGACATGGACAGACATGGTGGTACCTCATCCATCTTCTCTGAGGTTGGCGTCCTGTCTCCAGCCAGGTCCAAGGCCATCTCAGTTGTCTGGCCCAGAAGACCAGTCGGGTCCGGGGGGCCTGGCTCGGGTGGGGGCCGGGGCCCCAGCCCCAGGTCAAGCTCGTCGTCCTCATCAGAGTCCGGCAGTGGCGTGGGGCTAATGTCCTCCAGGCCGGTGCTGGACGGGCGCGAGGAAGGCGGCGTGGGGCCCCGGAAGCCCGGCTGGGAGTTGGTGCCGAAGGGGGCCAGCGGGGAGAGCTGAGAGGAGGAGGAGGAGATGGGACTGCCCTCCATCTGCAGCTCCGGGTCCGAGTCCTGCTCCGGGAGGAAGGGCAGCTTGCTCCGCTGCTCCTTCAGCAGCATTTCGATGCGCGAGTCCAGGCTGTCGTGGGGCTTCTCCAGCCCCGGCGACGACTCCAGGGTCGGAGTGCCTGGACTGTCACAGGGCTCTGGGCTCCAGCCGAAGGTCGGCCGGCCGCCCAGCTCCATGCTGTTGGCCTCAGGGGGGGGTGGGCCGGGGGGCGTGCCCGGCCTTTCCTTGGGCAGGGGCTCAGCGGGTGGCAGGGGTGGGGGTGCGGGTGCTCTCCGGAACTCCCCGCCGTCACGGGCTCCGAAGGTGGCCGCGGTGGGGGGCTCCTCAGGGGGTGGGGGGAAAGGGGGCACAGGAGTCTGATAGGGAGAGAAAGCCGACTTGAACGGGACTCCGGTAGCAGGAGTTGTTTGGGGCGGTGGTGGAGTGTGGGCAAACGTGGCCGAATCCTGTGGCTGGACCTTGAACGGAGGGCCCCCGCTGGCCCCACTGCTGCCGACTGCCCCAAACGCGAGGTCCACAGAGCTCCTGAAGGGGGTAGCTGTGGCCCCCGCCACCGCAGTGACCACGGAAGAGTTGTGGACATAATGGTGCTCATGGCGGCGGTTGTAGGCGTCCGTAAACTTGCTCTCGTGGCGCCGGGCCTTGAAGGTCACCGTGGGGTCCTGGCTGAAGAGGTAGGAGGGTGTGGGCTGGCGGCTGGAATAGCTGGAATCCTGCGAGAAGGGGGTGCCCAGGCGCGGCGTGAGCGGCGTGGTCTGTCCGTAGGAGTTGGGCGTGTCCAGGCGACAGCTGGAGTAAGCAGTGTCCTGGGAGAAGGGCGTCCCGCCACTATTCGGGGTGACGGAGGATGAGCCAGAGCCACAGCCTGTGGACAGGCCACCGTCCTTGAGGCGCTTCAGGGCATCTGACAGCTACAGAAACAGAGAAAGAGAGACGTGAGACCCTGGGAGGGAGGGGGGAGGGCTGGCCATGGAATGGGGCTCTCTTCCCCACTCACCCTGGCTGCCCAGAGTCCAGGCCACACTGGTCGCTTTAGAACTGCAACTTGGTAAGAGTTTGGGGTCAGGAGGAGATGGAAGAGAAGTGGCTGGGTGGTCCTTTCTCTACTCTTGGGGTAGCCAGTTGCCCTTAGGGAACCTTGAGGGCTTGTCCTAATCCCCGAAGCAGAGGCAAGAGAAGACCCTGACTCCATGGTCTGAACTGGGACTTTCTTCCCATCTCAGGCAGAGATCAAAGAACTCCCAGGCAGGGGTAGCAAAAAGTACTATGGCCTTGGGAGTGTGCCTGGGGTGGGTGGGTGGGTGGGTGGGTGGGGGGGGCTACCTGGTGTTTTAGGATTTAAATAACAGGACATGGTAAATGTGCCTTACAAAACCACCTAGCCAACCAACATGCGAACAAAGTCTCTTCATTCTGGAAAAGCTACTCCTGTGGGTGGCTGGGTGGATTCTGGGAAAGGGCTGGGACGAGGCTCTCCCCAGGTGACGGTGGTCCGGTGAGTGTGCCGGGAGGCAGTGACCAGGAAAGGAGTTGGTCTTGCTCTGTAAAGAGGCCCTGAACTCTGCTTTCTGGGAGCAGGGGTTCAGGGGCACACAGGACTTCGGACGCAGCAACCCCACGGCAAGTGGACTCCAGCTGGGCTCTGGGTCTGTGGGAGCCCCAGCCTGTGTGTGGCCAGATCCCTTTCCCTCCCAGGCCATGATGTCCAAAGCTGGGGTGGGGGACACACCAAGGACCTGGTGGTGGGTGATGGGGGGGGGGTGCGGGGGTAGGGAGGAAACACTGAGAGCCATCACCCACCTGCAAGGCCTCATTCACAACCGGGGAGACAGCATCCAGCTCGCCCACGGGGAGGGTCTGGGGTGTGTACCGGCCCGTGACCAGGAGTTCGTAAAACCGCATTCGGGTTTCCCCTGAGAAAGAACGAGGGAGGGGGCCTTCAGCCAGGTTCCCGGGGGGCACAGCCCCCACAGGTGGGCTTCCTCTGGGTCCCTAATACCTGAGACCCCAAACCTGTGGTAGCTGTGTAACCATAACCAAGTCCCCACCTTTTTTGTACTTCACCCCGGGGTCCAAGCTGCTCCCCAAGGCTGCTGGGCTCTGTGGTGTTTCTCATCCTGAGACTCAGAATGCAATGCCTCTGGGGCTGGGATTCCCCCCAATACAGAACGCCACCCCCAGCACAAAGCCTGCCCTGTCACCTGGGCACCCAGAGAAAGCGGGCAGCTCTTCCCAGTCCCGGTAGCAAGTGGAGAGGAGAGGTAACAGCTGGCTGCTAACTGTGGGGGTCCAGGTGACCAGCAGCCAAGCTCCTGTGGACCCCGCGGGCCTCCTCCTCTGACCAGACTCCCCGGCTCTGTGTGGCGCTGGTCCCCCAGAGCCCTGTGTGGGGACCTTCTACCCCTCCCAGCAGAGAGAGGCCTCTGCAGACCCGGGGCCCCAGGCCACTGATATTTATAGAGCCCTGTGAGGCAGCTGCCTACATATGCAAAGGAGCCACATTCCTTGAGCTACACTTTACTGGTCTCTTTCTTGAAATACAAACTTAGTTAGCGGTCTCTGAGGGCTGCCCCCCCCCTTTCTTTTTGTAGAAATGAAATTTCGGTGAGCGCTGGCTGCTCCCTAGAATAGGGAGGGGGCTCTATATTTGCTTCTCAGGGCAGCAGCCACCCAGGGGGCATGCAGATTTCCAAGGGTCTGTACTCCCCCCACAGAGATTGATAAAGTATAACAGAGCTGGGGGACAGGGTGGGTGTGGCTTAGATAGGAACCTGGACTTGTGCCCCTAGGAGATTCAGAACTAGGTACAGCTCGAAGAGTTTAGGGGAGGGGAGGGGAGGAGAGGGCCTGCCTCCTTCCACACACAGCAGGCAGCAAGGAAGGCCTCTGGGACTCAGTCAATATGCATCCACTATGAAAACCAAAAATAAAGGTCTAGATTTTCCTGTCTTGGGTTTTTTGTGCCCTGGTAGCTCACAAAACCCCTGGAAGCCACCCTCCTAGGCCTGCTCAGAGACCTCAAGGAGCTCTGGACCTGGCACAGTCGCGGGGCTGGCTTGTCTCCAGAGTACCTGGCACCTGTCTGGGCACCTTCTACCTTGGTGGTGGGGTCCTGGCTCGCCCCTCCACCCAGCTTCTGAAGGGGCCTCCTGGGACCCAGAGGGTGGGAGGTGTGGCCTCTGGGCCGGCCTCTCCCAATGGCCAGAGGGACTCGAGCACAGTGCAGGGAAGGTGCTGCTGTCTCTTTAAGAGAGAGGAGGGAAGACACCGTGTCAAGCCTAAAGCACCCAGAACAGCCCGCCCAGCACTATCTGGAACATTATCAATGAAACCGCACTCTGGGCCCAGATTGGTTCCCACTTCCAGGGGGAAGGGGTGGCCTGGAGGGGAGGGGTGCCCTGGAGCCCTGGAGGGCTCTCTTTTTAATCTTGGGACCCATTCTTTAGGCATTTGAAGGCATCCTGGTGGCTCTCCCTCAGCACCCCCCCCCACAACAAATAAACAAAGCCAGACTCCTCCCCTCACACAGAAGAAACACTGGGGACTGTCTAAACCCCGGCCACCAACAGGGCTCTGAGGGGGCCCTCTGGGGGTGTCAGCGGTGGGGAAGCCTCCGGGGGGTCCCTAGGGATAAAGCGGCCAAGGACCGCACATTTGGTAAATTATAGCTTGTCTCCTAGCAACAGACAACACATTTAGCTCCATGTGACTCTACCCTCAGGAGGGGGGCAAAAAAAGAAAGAAAGATTGTAGTGGGGCACCCAAGGAAAAGTGAGGGGGTCCCCAACACTGCCGGAGGGGCTTGGAGAGGAGAAGGGGCCACACTGAAGGCCCTTGAGCGCCCTGGGCCGGCCTCCACTCACCTTTGGTGTCCAGCTCCACGTGGATGATATTGCCCATGACCGAAGTGCTATGCAAGTGCTGAACCGCCTCCTTGGCTCCCCTGACCGTGGCAAAGACCACCTTGGCAATGCCCAAGTGCTTCTTGGTCTTGGGGTTGTACAAAATCTCCACCTCCTCCACTTCCCCATACTTCTTGCACATGTCCCTCAGGAAGTTTTCGCGGATGTTATCATTCAGCTTGGCGAATGTCACCTGCTTCGGAGGCACTGGGCCCACGTAGAACTCATCGATCTGGCAGGAGAGGAGGGGGAAGGGAGTTTGGAGAACATGGAAATTGAAGGGAAAACACAACATTCCCCACTCGCCTGGCGGTAGAAAACAATGAAGGGTAAAAAAATTTAAAAAAAAAATTTTTTTTTGGAAAAAAAAATGTACGCGGGCGGGCCCGGGAAGCGGAAGATTAAATCGTTTGGAACGTGGAAGTCCTCCGGGTTCGAAAGGAAAGGGGAAAAAGAAACTGTTTCTCTTTCCCTATGCCCCCATTCCGGCCTCCTCTCCCTGCTGCCGGGTCTGGGGCGGCCCCCTGGGCTAGGAAGTTGTCCCCCTAAAGACACAACACTGGGGAGGGGGGCGGGTCCCTTGGGCCAAACCCCCGGCCTCGCAGGAGCCAGGTGGGGACCCAGAGCCCCCAGCTGGGCGGGCAGGACACAGTATCAGCGCCTCGATTACAGTTGTAGCGCAGTGTTACTCTGTTTACAGCAGCTCGGAGGGGACGCCCCTCTCGCAGCGAGCTCCCCCTCCCCGCCAAAACTTCCCCGTCCGGGACGGCGGGAACTCAGAATCTGGCCGGGCTCGGTCTGGACTGGCGTTATTTTCGAACTCCGGGAGGGGGAGGAGGGGCCGCGGGGGCAGGGGGTAGGGTCCTACCTTGAATTTGGGCACCGACAGCTCGAGCTCCTTGTTTTTGGTCCAGATCCCGACCACCCGTGGATCTTCGACAATTTCCACCGGGCGGTTGCTGGACATCTGTGGGGAGAAACGCCCCCGGTGGGGGCGAGATGGGAGGGTTGGTCCCACTACTCCCCGGGGGCTGGGGCAGGACCCCCTTCTCCAAGCACTTGTCAAACTCCAGGGTTGGGCCAAGCCGGCTGACAGTTGGCCGGGTGGTCGGGACGGGGGTCCCCGGGCTGTTCGGCCCCCTCTCCCCGGGCACGGCCTGGGAGGGGGGGAGTGGGGGCGGCGGGGAGGCGCGCCGGCTACTCACCGCCAAGCTGAAATGCTGCCCATCGTAGCGGTACAGTTTATGGTGTCCCTTCTTCAGAGCCGGGTCAATCATCAACTTGTAACTTCTCCAATGGTGGTTCCTCCTCTCGCCCGAAGGGCCGGGCTGCGGCGGGGGCTGCTGGTGGTGGTGGTGGGGGTGACTGTTCTCCATGCCGCTAACCCAACCTGAAAACGAGCAAGTTGTTGTCGCCTCCGCCGCGGCGGCGGCCGCTGCCACACACACGCGAAAGAATCAAATCGTCCAGCCCCCACCCCCTCCCACCTTACCAGCGCGCCCCAAAAGGCGCTGTCTCGCTGGCTCCCCCCAAAATAAGAATGGGGCGAGAGAATAACCCTTCCAGGAGAATTAGAAGCCCGCCCGCTCGGCCACCGTCTCGGGGCGGCAGCAGGGGGCTCCCGGGGACCCCCGGTGCGGGCTGGCGGGGCCCGGGGCGCCGGGAGGACGTGGGCTCCGGCCCATGGTGCCCGCCCGGCCGCCCGGCCGCCCGGCGTGGCGCGCGCTCGCTCGCTCGGCACGGCGCGGGCGTNCCCGCCCGGCCGGGGCCCCGGGGCCGGGGCCGGGGGCTCAGGCCGCCCGGTGCCGGCCGCGGCCTCTCCCTCCCCGAGCCGCGCTTACATCCCCGCCGGGCGCCGGCCTCCCTGCGCCGCCAGCCAGTACATGGTGTCCCCCGCGGGAGCCGAGGCCGGGGCTGCCGGACGGGGGGCCGGGACGGGGGGGCACCGCCGCGGCTGCCGGGCCCAGAGCTGCTGCCGCCGCCGCTGCTGCTGCTGCTGCCCGGGAGGCGGCTGGCGGCGGAGGCTCGGCTCCCAGTAGCCGCACATCCCACAATACACCGCTAAGGAGCCCGACCCGAGCGCTCACCCTCCTCCTCTTCCTCCTCCTCCTCTTCCTCCTCCCCTCGCCTTCCTCGCCGCTTCCCCAGGCAGTCTCCCGGCGGCGGCAGCTGCGCCGCCAAAGCCCCGGGCCCCAGCGGCCCCCCACCCCTCACTTGCGCGCTCCCACACCGCCTCCCCCCTCCCCAGGGGAAGGCCTTTTAATTTATTTATTCTGCTGGGACCTAGGTGGGGGTCTCGGCGGGCGGGGGCGGGGGTCTCCCCGGGCTCTACCTCCCGCGGCCGAAGCTACCCTCCGGGCCGCGGCGTGAGCCTCGGGCCTCCACAACTGTTTCCAAACTGCCGAGGCCGGAGGTGGGCGCGCGGGGGCCCGAGGGACAGGGCCGGGGATTTGGGGTCTAATTGTGTGTCTGGGCGCTGGAGCCGCGGGCGCAGGCACAGGCGGCCCCGGGCGCGTTGCAATCGAGGTATCTCCGCGCCGGCTTCCTCCTCTGCCCCGCGACCCCCTCCCCCGCGCCCCCGGGGGCAGAGCTCAGGAGGGGAAACCAGGATTTTAACCACATTAGCATTCACATTCCTGGGAGGATGCGGCCCTCGCCTGGACCTGGCTGATAGAAGCCTCTTGCACTGTTTTTATTTTGGGCGAGCAGCGCCCTGTAATTGTCCAGAACACATGGTTGTCTCCCCCCACCCCCTTCTTCCTCCACCACCAGCAGAGGAGAGAGAGAGGAGAGAGAGTTCCCCCCTTTTTTTGCATTTATCTTTTCCTTCCCCTTTCTTTATTAAAGGTCCGGGCAGAGGCGGCGGCCAATCAGCGCGCGGCTTCCATCTTGCGAGTTCAACTGCGAGGCTCCCGGGCTGGGCGAGGGCGCGCGTGCAGCCCCCTCTCGCCTCCCGGGCCGGGGCGGCCGCGGCGGGCCGGCGTCTCGCCGGGGCTCTCGTGGTGCCGAGTGTCACATTGGGGCTCTTTTCGGGGTTTGCCGCGGGGCGGTGGGGAGGTAATTGGCTGGAGCCGGGCGGCCGGGCGCGGCGGCCAATCAGCGTGCGGCTTCTATCCGGCTTGAGTTATTAGACGCCGATCTGCAAACATCCTTCATCAGACACCAAGGAGAGGCCAACAGATGAGGGGAGCCATTTTTCTGCAATGGAATTAAATGGCCAAGTGGGTTTTTCCTTTGTTGCAAATGGGGAATGTTCTTCCTTTGGCTCCTCCACCATCCCGTTCAGGACGCTTCACTGTTGTGTTGTAACAAGGGGTCACCAGGCTAAAGGATTCACAGTTGGAAGAAAGAAGACTTTATTTTTATTTTTATTTTTTTAAAAAAACTCTGGATTTTTCCTTTATGACTTGGAATCCATCTTTGTCTTATATAACTAGGTCATAGCACACCCTTAATGTCAGCAGTTAACAATTTTGAATTCCAAAAAAAAAAAACCTAAGTAAATGACATATTTTTCTTTTTTTTCAACTTGGGTGAGTGGGGGGTGGGGGGGAAGCTTGGAGCTGTCTTAATCTGTATTCTCTCGACTGAACAATAAATTTTTAAATATGTATAGTTTCCTCTATTAAACACTTAAACCTGGCCATCTTATTAACTCCTTCTGCTCTCTCTCTCTCTTTTTTTAAGGTAATGTTTTAAATGTATAGTTTTAGGGACTAGCGAAATGGCAGCAACAACTTGTAAGCAGTTCTTACTCCTTTTTTAAGTTTTTAAAAAAAACTTGTGCATTGTAAGTAGCCAATCCATCGTCCTTACCAGTGTAGTTTTCATGTTAATGTTGCTGAGATGTCCTTATTTTTCCGAACCTTCATCTGCATGTCTGTCTGTGTCGCTCTTGTCTAACATAAGCCAGTAAAAATGCTTGTAGACGATTTTTGCTTTTTAAAGCCAAGGCTCTAGCTTTTAAGCTTTTGAGAATGTGTACAGCAGTAAATGCTAGTCAGCTTTCTTCCCAGGAAACAGGTACACTTTCTTTGAAAATCGATCTACTTGAAGAAAAACAGCTCTTGTTTTTCTCCTGGTCTCGCTAGAGGAGTGGGTGAGGGGAAAAGGAAGACCTCTTTGTGTCCAACAGACGAAAAGCCGTCACAGGAAACTAGATTAAAACTGGAAAACAAGTCCTGGCTGGTTTGAGCCAAACACCAACGTTCACTTGCGGGTATTTTTCGATGGTGGTTGGGGTGGCCGCATGTCTTTTTTGCCTTTTGTTTGATCTGACTGTGTGTTTTCGCCTTTTGTCTCTTAATGACGGTCCCACCATTGCCATGTCCAGAGCAGTACACGGCCCTCAGCGAAGCCGCCTTGTGCCAACCCAACCCTGGAAAGTTCACAGAAGTTGGAAGGACAGAAAATGCCATGAGAGTGTAACTTACAAAAAAGGTAACAACTACAAAAAAAGGCACCACCGTCTCCCCCAAAACCCCCAACTAAACAAGTCCCCCCCCCCCCGAGATATTTTTTTCCAATAACACCTCCCAACCCTCCGCCCAGTCTGATCTTCCAGACTCCATGGCACCTGGCCGAGCGGGTAAGTTGAAGAGACAAAAAAAAAAAAAAAATGCTTTTTGCCCCCTTCGAGGAACTCTTGTTTATGCCGAGCAGGCCAAGGGCTGCAGATGCCTGGGAGCTGAGGGGAGAAGGAGGTTTCTGGGGCTTTGAGTTTGGGAGCGGGCCTCGGTCGGGGTGGGGGCCGAGGAGGGGTCTTCGGACCCCTCTGCCGGGGTCCGGAGGAGAGGCCCCCCAGCGGCCTCGGGCGCCCGCGTCGCCGCCTGCCCCTCGCCCCTCTCGGTGCGAGCCTCGGTGGGGAGGAGGAGTGGAAGTGCTTCGTTGGTGGAGTGGTTGGTGGGGTGGGGGGGCGTGAAGGACCAGGAGACGTGCCCGCCCGGCCTCGGGCCCCTCTCGCTGGAGCTGTGGGTCTGGCGCCCCGGCGCCCGTTCGGCCGGCTCCGGCCGCGCCTGCGCCTCCGCGGCAACAAAGGACAAAGGCCGGCGTCCATGTTAGCACCGTGACGCAGCAACTCTCCCGCCTGCGGCCCAGGCGTCGCCGGTTCCCCCGGCCGCGCGCGCCTCCCTCCCAAACACGAGTTTTATTTTCAGGTTCAGAACGGGGCCGGGGCCGGGCGGCTCGTGGCCGCCGCTCTCCGCGTCCTTCCTCCCTCCTTCCCCGGTTGCCGTTGGGCGCCCGGAGCAGGCGGCGTCCCCGCGGCCCCCGAGAGTCCGGAGGGCACAGCACTCCGAGCCACGGGCTGGTCGCGGAGGCCGTTTCGGGGGCCCCGGGGTCTGGGGGCGTCGCGCGCTGGGGCTCCCGCGCTTGCCTCCGCGAGGCGAGGCGAGGCGAACAGACCGGCGCCATTTCGCGCGCCGCCCGCGGCTGGGGCGGTGGCGGCGGCCGAGCGCCAGGCGGGGGGAGGGAGGGAGGGAGGAGGGCAGGCGGGGGGAGGGGAGGCCGGCGCCTGGTCGCCCACGCTCCAGGCCGCCGCCCGCGTGGACGCCCCTGGCCCGGAGGCCTCGACGTGGAGTCCGTGATGCACAGCTGGCGGGGGACCTTGCACCCAAGTCGGGGCCCCTGGCGGGCACCAGGAGGCCTGGCTGCCCTCCCTCCAGAGCAGGAGCCAGCAGCAAAGGGCCAAGTAGCCGATCCGGGCCTGGAGGCTGCCCTCCAGCCCCAGGCTGTACATCGGGCTTCTGTGCGCACGTTGGATTAGCAACCGCCCTTTAGTAGTGAAGCCCAAGGTGCTGGGGGTCCCTAGTCCTCCCTCAGTTTGGGCGGGAGGCCCTCACGGAAGCCACCGACACCCGAGCTGGTTGTCCAGGTCATGCCCTCCAAACAAGCTCTAGAGGCTAGAGGTAGGGGTTGAGGCCTGCGCCCCCCCCCCCCGCCCCCGGGCGGAGGGCTCGAGGGGGAAACCTCGTATATCTCTGGCCCTCGCTGGGGGAAGGAATGCGGACGGGGCGGACCTTTGGAAATGCAGATGAGTCGCCTGCTGCTGATTTTTGCTTGGGCTGAACCTTGGTGACTCAGCCACCCCCGCTCTGAACCATTCCAGAGTGAGGGCGCCTTGGCAGCTAGAAAAGGGGGGAGGCAGTTGTAAGGATCCCCTTCCGTTACGGAGATCCTATCTGGTTTGTGGCCATTACCTCCCTAATCCTCCGGCTTCTCCCTCCCATCCCCAGGCTTCTGGCCAGAGAAGGGGCAACACGTCGGTCCCCCCCAGAGTGGACCGTCCTCCTCCGAACAGCAGGAGCAGGCCTAGTTTGGCTCTGACAGTCCTCCCAGTAAGGTAGGCGTGAGGCCTTTCCCAATCTGTAAGGGGGATTTGGGGGGCTTTGGCCTGGAGCCCTGGGAGGGCGGACACCTCCAACTCGTTAAACTCGTTCTGCAGCCCCTCCCCCACACAGATGTGCCGGGCTGTGTGTGTGAAATCGGCGGCCTGCTGGGCCCATCCATCCCTGCCTGTCAGCCTCTGTTGTCAGAGTTGGGGCGTGCAATTCTCTGCCTATTTAGTAGCGCAGGAGAGGCCGACAGCGCTGGCGAGTGTTTCCCAGTGGTGTTTTGTGGTGGGGGATGGGTCCTGGATGCCTCTGAAAGACACCTCGGCTGCCAGGAAGCCCAGCCCTGCTCAGGCCCTTCCTTCCTGTCCTCAGTGTCCGCCGGTGGGGAGAATGGTTGAGCGAGGGCCCTTCCCCTCCTGTGTCTGGCTGCTGGGAAGGTGAAGCACGGGGCCTGAGGTCTGGGCCGGCTTCCTCTGAGAGGCTTCTTGCCTCTTCTGCTTCCTGGGAATTCCCACGATTACCTCCCCACCCCCCACACCGAAACCAGCCGTAGCTGGAGTAGCGCACAGCGGCCGCCGTTTGTTTGCGTGCTGCGACCTCGCTAGGGTGGCGAGCGGGGCTGGGTCAGTGCTTCTCGGGCAAGTGTGCTGCCGAGTCACTGGAGAACTGATTCCTGGCGACCCTCGGGTTCCTGGTTCCGTTGGTGGGGCCTGAGAACGTGTATTTGGGACAAAGCCCCAGGTGGTGCTGATGAGAGAGCCCAGTGCTTGGCACAGAGTCGTTGGCCTGGTAATAATGGCAACGCTCTGTTGGTTCTGACACAAGCTGTGCTGCAGTGTCCCGGTCTCTTTGTCTCCGGGAAGCTCCACAGCTGGACACCGTGTGGCCCTTGATCTCCGGACCCCACCCGATGCGGCCTCTAGTATGTGAAGACTTTGATGAGCCATTTGGGTTCAGGGGCCACGTTTGAGCTCCCTCCCCCGTTTGGCTCGCAGCTTGGCTTCTGTATCAGATCAGCCCTGCCCGCTGTCACGCCCCCCGGTGCGAGGGCCAAGCTGAGGTGTGGGGGGCCTGCAGGACTTGCCCCTGATGTTTTCTTTGCAGTCACCTTGGTGCTTAATCAGGGGAGGGTCTGAGGCAGGTGTCTGTGGGCTTGAGTCTCCGAGGTGCCGGCGACCTTGGGTGAGTCTCCGTGTAAAATGATAGCATTGTACGCTGTCACTGTCCAGAGGATTAACTGCGAGGAAGGGGGCCAGCAGCGTGTTCAGGCTTCACACTGGTTAGCCTCCATTCCAAATGGGGGCTGGGCTGCTTTCCAGCTCCACCCCGAGCACGTGGCTGAGCCTCAGGGCCTGGGCTCCCTGAAGGAAGGCGGGAGGCAGTGTCATTCTAACTCGNCTTAATCAGGGGAGGGTCTGAGGCAGGTGTCTGTGGGCTTGAGTCTCCGAGGTGCCGGCGACCTTGGGTGAGTCTCCATGTAAAATGATAGCATTGTACGCTGTCACTGTCCAGAGGATTAACTGCGAGGAAGGGGGCCAGCAGCATGTTCAGGCTTCACACTGGTTAGCCTCCATTCCAAATGGGGGCTGGGCTGCTTTCCAGCTCCACCCCGAGCACGTGGCTGAGCCTCAGGGCCTGGGCTCCCTGAAGGAAGGCGGGAGGCAGTGTCATTCTAACTCGCATGTCGTCTGAGTCTGGCTGGTGGCCTGCCCTCTGCTCTGTGAACACTCAGGATTTGGGGTCACACGCCCACCCCTCCCCTCAGCATATAAATGACTCACCCAAGGTCATGAGGCCACCACCCGAGGCCAGGACCGGGTTCCAGGTGTCTTGACGAACAGCCCAGCGCCTGTGTCTGTGGCACCCCCTCGCCCCAGCTGTCTGGGTTATTTCGGGCGCCCTCCCGTGCCAGTTGTCTGCTGGCATCGCCAGCGGGAGCCAGGAAAGCTGTTTGGCTGCGAGTGACCTGAGTGCTGCTCTTTCTGGCTCCCAAGCCTTGGACTCTCCTGTCCCAGATTAGTTGGGTGAGGTCCGTCTTGTCCTTTGCTGGGGGGCAAGGGGGTGCACCCCACCGCACCCCTTTGTCAAAGTCGATGCACCTCTTCCCTCCTTCCCCAGACCTCAGGTTTCAGTTCAGCTGTGCGGCTGAGGAGCCCCTTCAAGTCTCAACTCCATCTCACCTCCCGCCTGAGGGTGTCTTGTCCCTTTGGGTAGGGCCCTTGAGGCCGCAGAGGCAGGGGTCTTGACCTGCTGTGGCTGCAGATTGTTCAATAATTCACTGAAACCCTCCCCTTTTGCCTGCTGCCTGCGGGCCAGGGTGCAGCCAGTTTTTCCACTCTTGCCCTGGGAGCAATTAGGAAGCAATTAGGTGCTGAACTGTGTGGTCTGGGTGTGATTCTTGGGAGAGGTGTCCTGGTGACCTGACCTGGAACCCCCCCTTCAGCATACGTGCTCCCCGCTTTCCCTTCTCTTTTACTCCTCGTTTCTTTGTGCCCCCACCCCCAACCCCATCACCTCCTGGGCCAGGGAGGGGCCCAGCACGCTGTCATTCCTCCAGGCCCAGAGGGTGGCCCCGCCCACCGGTCACCCAGGGGGCGGTGGGCGGGGCGCTCCTGGCCTGGAGCCTGCCTGGAGAGGGCCACGCCAGCGGAAGGGCAGCGGGCTGGCCGGACTTGCCTTACCACTGGACACCAGAGTCCCGCCTCTTCCGGCGCAGCCACTGAGAGGGAGAGCCCCGGCGCGGAATACGACCTTTTGGACCCTCTGGGTGGAGATGTAGCCACGTGGACTATAGAGAGAGGCACCCTGCCATCTCAAGGCCGTTTGGGTCTGCTGCTGTCTCCACCTGGCCAGTGACCTTAGCAGGTCTCTGCCCCTCTGGGAGCATGGGTTTTCCCATGTAACCCACGAGGAGGAAGTTGGCAGGTAACCTCTTGAGCCATTTCTGAAGCTGGCTTTGTGAGGGGAAGCTTTTTGGATGGCAGTGACTCCCCAGGCCACCTGGGCCACCTCCCATCTCTGGGACCTCAGAGAATAGTTTAGTCTATGCAGGTTCAGTGTCTTCAGCCTCATGCAGAGTGGGTGACTCCTCAGGTGTGCTGTGACCTCTGGGGACATTCGGAGTCCCCAGGGAAGGAAGTCCTGGGCATTGTCATTAGCCATCCTCACCTGTGCTGCCAGACCCTGTCCCGACGAGAGGAGAGTGGGTCCAGGTCTCTCCCTAGCTCACGTGGTCTCACTGTGGCATGGGCCATCTGGCCAGCCCACCTGGCTTTGGCATCTCAGCGGCTCTGTGGTGAGGAACAGTTTAAAGCATCTTTCTTGCTTTTCCTCAATCTCCCCAGGAGTTCCTGGTGACTAGAGGCAGAATGACCTGGGGCCTTGGAACATCCCACGGGTAAGAAAGCAGGGCTCCTGGGTGCGTGGGTGCGCCCAGGGCCGCAGCTGGCCTGCCCTGGCCCCACCACCTCCAGGGAGCTGAGCAGCTGGCCTGGTTGCTGGGTATTTTTAGCTACAGGGACCCCCCACTCAGCTGGGCCCCCCTCACACCCTCTCCCCTCAGGCTGGGATTCTGCCAGCCCTTGGCCAGGTGGGGGGCTGGGGCCCGTGTCAGCTGTTCTGCCCAGACCCAGGCAGGGCTGGGGATGCCCTTTCCTCTCCTCCCTCCTCTTCACGTAGTGTAAGTGGTTCAGCCGTAAGTCAGAATTACCGCTTGAACAGTAATTAAATTTTTAAGATGCTTAAAAAAAGAATTATCACCCTGTTTCTCAAGTGGATGGTGGACACTGGGGTTTGAGGATTTTGAGGGTAGTTGGGAGCCCTCCCCATGGGCTGCTGTGGCTTCTTCTGGCCTAGTTCACTCAGGGTGGGGCCGCCTAAGGGAATTCTCCCCACGCCCCTCCCTCCCTTCCTCTCCCAGTCCCTCCCTGCACTTTAGGGTCCCAGCTGCAGCTGGGTCAGGCTGGAGATGAGGCCACAAAGGTGAGTGGCTGGTCCTCCTCCCTTCACTCCAAACCCTCTTCCCTCTTCCCTGGGGTCATTTCTGACCTGTCTGTGGGCCTGGTCTGTTCTCCTGCCAACCCGAGGCTGCCTCACCAGCCATCACAGCTCCTCTGTGGTCTCCAAAGAGAGCTCGAGGGTCCAGCTTTGGCTGGGCCTGTTCAGGAGCCTTCTGTCCAGTGCCCCCTGCTTGAGCCTGGCAGCCAGGCCCTCCTGAGCTAACCCCTGTTACCTTGACAACAGCCCCTGGCCTCCCTCCTCATTCCCCAGCCTCTGCCAAACCTGGCAGGGTTTTTCAGCCACCATGCATTTGCCCCAGCTGGGTACCCTTCTGGCCGGCCTGCCCTACACTTGCCAAGCTTTTTATTAGTTCACCTACCCCCCAACACCTCTCAACCTCTGAGGTCCTTACAGGCAAGAATACAATTGCTTCTCAATAAACTTGTGTTTGAAAAAAAAAGAATGAGTTCCTGGTAATTTTTCTAAGGGTGCTTGACCCGGCCGATACCATCTGGTTTGGTCACAGGGTAGGGCTTCCACCCAACAACCTAAAAAACCAGGGCCTTCAGGTACAATATCACCTCTTCACAGCTCTGGCTCTTTTGAGGCTTCCACGGGCGGTCGCTGCTGCCCTCTGGCGGTCAGACCATGCCTTGCATCCACTGAAAACCTTGACCCGGCATTTCTAAAATTGCCAGGTTGGCAATTTCCTCCCTTGAAGTCAAGTTTGCCTCATCTTTGCTGAGAACTTGAAAGTTGGTAACCTTCTGGGTGGGGTAGGGGCAGAAAGATCCTGCATCCTGCCAGCCCCTCTTGGAGGTCCCACCCAGCCTGGGAGGCCCTGCTAGCTCATTTGGCCATGCCCCAGTGCCTAATCTGCCTGCCCTCACCTGCTCCAGGGGTCTCCTGCCATTCCTCCTACCAGTGGCCTGGTTTGTAAAAGGAAATCAGCCCAGGTTCGCAGGGGGCAGGGTGGGGACGGGTGATGGCAGCCAGCCACCCTGTAGTACTTGGCATGTGAGTGTTTTGTAAGTAGCTGCTTTGGTCAGGGTGGTGGGAAGATTGGGGAGAATCCTTGGGATGTGGCTGGTGGCTGGAGAATACCTAATTCAGATGCTGTATGGAGGTAAGGGTTATCAATGTCCAAAATGGGCAAGGGGCCCAGCTGGTCTCAGCCAGCGCTCTCCTGGCCAGAGCCGCATCTGGGTGTCCTGCTCTTTTAAGACCTCTTACCCGTACTAAAAAGTCTCCCAGCTACACGTAGTTTGGGGTGCTCACCTGCACCGAGGCGATCGCCCGGCAGAGGGCGCCACAAGTCCACTTTGCACTCTTACGGAGGTGGGGGTAAGCGAAACCACTACTCCCCACCCGCAACCCGCGCACCCACACAGGCGCGGGGAGCCCCAGACCAGGTGGGTAGACAGACCCCCCCCCATGCCAGCATCTTCCCTGGCACCACCAACCTACCTCCTGTGGGGAAACAGGTCACAGGCAGACATGCCACAGGCCACAGCTGGAGCAGGGCAAGTAGGGGGCTTCACCCCAAGCTCGACACCGAGGCTCCACGAACCCGGGTGCTGGGTGGGGGGCACAGTTCGCCAATCAAAGAGTCCCTGTCGGAACCAGCCAATCAAAGAGCCCCTGGCAGGGGGCGGAGCCTGCCAACTGGGGGTGCCCAGTGAGGAGCTGCGGAAACGGTGGGATCTTGACAGTGGGGTGCGCGCCATTAAGAGCGGGAGGAGGGAACGTGGTCAGGAGCTGTTTGTGCGGCTGAGCATCCCGTTCCTCAGTTATCTCAGTTTCCCCGCAACTGAGAGGTGAAAGCCCCGTGCTGGCAGCCAAGCAGGAAGGAAACTGAGGCTGGAGGTTGGCCTGGGTGGCTGCCTGGCGGAGGCGGCGCTAGCCGCGAAGGGGCGGGGCTTGTCGCGGCCCCGCCTCCGCCGGTATCTGCCCGGCACTGTTCCCCGCGCGCTGCCGCCAGGTCTGCCAGGTCTGCGGGCTCCGTGCCATGGACGCCTCCAGGACCCCGGCACAGGCCGCCGCCCCGGGCCCGGGCAGGAAGGAGCTGAAGATTGTGATCGTGGGCGATGGCGGCTGCGGCAAGACTTCGCTGCTCATGGTGTACAGCCAGGGCTCCTTCCCCGAGGTGAGGACCGCGGAGGGGGGCGCTGGAGGGCGCAGGATGGAGAGGGGGGCTGGGCCGGGGCCCCGGGAGGGCAAGAGGCGGCCCTCAGCTTGCACCGAGCCCGGCCCGGGGTCCCCGCCGTCCTGCGCGCCGGGTGTCGGCCACCACCCCGGGTCTCCCCCTCGGGAATTCCGGAGCCTCCTGGTGTGAGGGGGACTGAGCCGGATGGGGCGAAGGTAGAAGGGGACTCCGCCGCACTCCTGAAGAGCCAACCCTTACCCCACAGCGCTACGCCCCATCCGTGTTTGAGAAGTACACGGCCAGTGTGACCGTGGGCAGCAAGGAGGTGACCCTGAACCTCTACGACACCGCCGGTGAGTCCGCCCAGAGGGTTCCCCTGCCCAGACATCCCCGCGGGAATTCCCGCGGCCATCCCCGCCGCCAGCCTCCGCGGGGCCCTGACGGCCTATGGTTCCTGGAGACAGGAGAGGGGTGACCCTGATGGCAGAGAGCACCTCAGTCACCCCATCTGTAAAAGGAGGGTGTTCCGCCCAGATGAGCTCCCCGGCCTCCACCCAGCACTGGTGTAGTGAGAGCCAAGGGCTTTGCTCCTCTCCTATGGTTCCAGAAAATCGTGGGCTTCCTTCTGCTTCCCTTGGAGCCAGGATTTCCCCTCGTTACCTGTCTTCTCGGATTCTGTGAGCCCCAGATTTGGGGCCTCTGGTGCTAGGATACCTCTGGGTCCTACGTCTAGAATATTCTGGGCTACAGATCAGCGCTTGGGACTCCCAGATTCTGTGGCCGACAGCCCTGCGGCTCCAGGGTCCTGTGAACGCAAATTTTGATTCCCACCCTTGTGGGGTTCCAGGGGCTGCCTGCCGTGGGCGGTTCTGGAATTCTGTGCCCTATCAATTGCAGCCTGTGGCTACAGTGCTGTGCCTCCCTGGCTCCCTGGAAGAAACAGGCCCTGAGGAAGGAACTGAGCTCTGGGGAGTCTGGGAAGCAGGTTCTTGCTGCCACCTGCAGCTCCTAGCGGGTTTATTGCGCTGCCTGCATCACTCACCCGCCCCTGCTGCTGGGGATGGGTGGGAGGAGCACAGGCAAAGAGAGGATTGGGGTGCCGCTGGTGGGGAGGGGGGCGCTGCCTGCCTCAGGGAGTTTCTTTCTCACCCGGGCTCCCCTCTGGACCTGCACAAACACTGGGGAGCAAAGGTCAGGATCCCCATCTGGCGCCTCACCCAGCCTTTGTGACTCAGTGTTTAGTAACCTGCACCGAACCCTGTCATGCGGCGCCCCTTCCCCAGGCAAGCCCTGTGTGTATGAGGTGAAGTCTCTGGCTGGCCTGGAATGGAGCCAACATCCAGACACCCCACCCGCGCTGCCATTAGCATCTCGGGTCTACCTGGAGTGCGAGGAAAGGGACTGACTGTGCCAGTCCCAGACGCCCCCTCTGTGCCTGACTGCCGGCAGGCTTTGCGGTTTGGGTGTATCCGTGCCTGTAGTGGCCTCTAAGGACCTACTGGGTGAGGACCCTGCAGGGCTGCCCCCAGAACCGGGATGTGTCTTGCTCCCTGAAGGCTTCTGGGCAATTCCCAGGGGTGTGGCCACGACAGCAGTAACAATTTGGTGTGTTTGGGCTGCTCAGTTTCACATTTCCTGTCTGGGCCCAGGGAGGGGGCTCTGGGTGGAGCGCTGGCAGGTCAGGGACTGACAGGGGGATCGTCTCTCTGTCCCCTCCGCCCTCTGCCCTCAGGGCGGCTCCTCTCAGACCTTATGGTTAAGTGTCTCTTGCTGCCTCCCCCATTAGACCTCTCGC
Organism: Sturnira hondurensis; assembly: GCF_014824575.4. Lineage (NCBI taxonomy): Eukaryota > Metazoa > Chordata > Mammalia > Chiroptera > Phyllostomidae > Sturnira > Sturnira hondurensis. The sequence goes on from NW_028080037.1 coordinate 3,846,180, forward strand.
GGGGGCCAGCTCTTTCCTGGTCTGGCCCAGAGAAAGATGCTCAATGAACATGTCAGGGTAGGTTGTCACGCGAAGGTTCTAGAAAGCCTCTTGTTTTAAAAAAGGATTTGCTCAAAGAGCCACTTTGGGGGTGGGGGGATGGAGGCAGCTCTGTCCCCTGCGTCATCAGATTCATGTGACCACCAGGGCAATGCTCACCCCGTTCGTCCGCATGACCACAAGCTTTGGAGTCAGACCTGGGCTTTCATGCCAGCTCTCCGGCTGGGTGTCGCTGGGTTCACCTGGGCCCCGGTTTCCTCATCTGTAACAGGGGCTGAAACTGTTGTGAGACTGAACGAGGCCCGTGTGACGACATGCAGCACTCAGCCCAGAGACTGGCTCTGGGGACGAGCTCACGAAGTGTCCGCATGGTTTTGGAGCCCCCCCACTCCCACCCCATCCAGGCCAGAGCACAGTTTGTGGCTCTGCGGGGCTCTGTGCGCCCCGCGCCCCACTGCGTTGGCTGCAGGGCACCTTTCAGTGGAGTCGGGGGAGCAAACTGGCCCCCAGTGGGCAGGGCAGCTTAGGGAAGGGCGGGGCTTGCTCCCTCCTCACGGGACCCCCCCCCTTTGGAGGAGTGTGGCGGAGACACTGGGTGCCTGGCCTGTGGCAGGCTTGTGGAATGAATGGAGAAGCAGCCCAGATGCAGAGAGAGCCCCGGAGAGGCCCCGGGTGACAAGGGCGATGACGTTCGTCTCTGTGTGCACATGGGCAGATATCTGGGGAATGTACTGGACAAGGATGGCCAGGGGACCAGATGGAGAAAGGTGGAGACTAAGCAGTGAAGGGAGTGACCAAGCTGGAGACGAGTCTAGTAAGAGTTGTAGAAGGTTCTAGAACCTGATAGGCTAGACTCTGCGGCAAGGGGGTCCAGGGATGGGAGGGTGCAGGGCGGCGGCGTCTTTCCAACCAAGCAGGGCTGACTAGATTTCTGGGACGGGGGAGGCTCTGGGTCAGGTGAATTTCCCTCCACAAGGGCCCCCGGGGGCAGCTGGTCAGGCTGCTTGTCTCCATCCTGTGGGGACAGTCACAGACGCGCGCAGTGACAGAGGGTGCATGGAGCTCTCAGTGCTCAAAGCCGAAGGGAGGCAGGGGCTGTGAGCACCCCCTGTCCCAGCAGCCTCGCCTGCCGCCCCAACACCCTCACCGACACCCTCAGAGACAGGAAGCTGTGGTGAGGTCTGAAGTTTCCTGGGCAGGGGGGAGGCGAGGGCGGGGTGGGATGTTAAGACACCCACAAGAGACAGGCCTATTGGGGCCTCGGGGTGGGGCCCAGGGTTGAGGCATCGCAGGATGGAGTGGGGACTGACCAGGAAGGTGGGGCGCTATCTGTGGTTGTCATCCCCGCCTGCGATGGGGACACTAGAAAAAATAGGGGCAGAGGACTTGCTAACACAAGGACTCAGAGACAAAAGCGGTGTCCAGAAGCCAGGAGCACTGGAGGCTTGGGGAGCCGAAGCCGTGGGTCCTCGGCCTGGACCAGTCGCGGGTGAGGACGCGCAGAGGCGTGGGCCCCAGAGCTCTAGTAAAAGTGGGTTCCTTTTCCGGCACTTTCACTTCTCACGAGGCCTGCACCCACCCAGACCAACGCCCTGGCCAGAGCTGGGACCCAACTGCCCTGCGTATGTCCTCCAGCCAATTCCGGGACCACTGTGGCTCGATGACACCGACTCCTCACTCTAGCTCCGCACTTTCGAGACCCCTGCCCCTGGGGGGTGACTGCCCACAAAGGAAACACCCTCTCCGGAGGCGGGTGCGCACCTCACTTCCTCCTCTCCAGAAACAAACGCTTCCTTTTGCATGAAACGCTGGGGCTTTTTAAACATCTGAAACCCATCTGCAAAGGCCAGAGTAGGACACCTGTGTGCCTGGAAGCCCTGGCGTGACTGCGGGTAAATGGGCAGGCAGCTGTGCTGCCCTGTGGCTGGAGGACCCTGTAAAGTTGGGGGTCTGCAGAGCCAGGGTTAGAGCCCTCCCCCAGGACCCTGTCCCTCTTGGAAGTTCCCATTTCAGCGGTAACCCGGCAGCAGTCCCTCACCCTCACCGTTGCCCAGCCTTGCTCTGCCTGCAAGCCTTCTCCTTACAGTATCAGGGCCAGGGTTGTCACTCCCTTCTCCAGATAAGGAAACTGAGGCCCAGAGCCGGAAGGTGAGTCGTGGAGGGTGAGTCTGCGTGCAGCCAGCCCTCCTGACTCACCTGGGAGGTGACCAGGGCGCTCACCCCGCCCACAGAGGCATGAGGTCACAACACCCACAAGGCCACCTTCTCGCTGCTGGCCAGGTCTGCGAGAGGAGGCCCACCCTGGATCCTGGGGACAGCTGAGCCAGGCACAGTCCAGCCATTAAGGCAACCGGGAGGAGGAGCTGGGACCCAGGCTGGCTGCCCAGCGCCTCCCAGAATCCCTCTCTCCTTGAGACAGCTGTGCCAGCAGCCTTTCCTCCACCTGGTCAGGGCTGGGGTTTGTCGAGTGGGGATAGCTCCTGTCCTTTGGGGCGGAGTGAGACAGGTACTCCAAAAGTCCTGCCTGTGGGCCCCTGCCCTCACAAAGCTTCCTCTTTGTAAGAAGAGCTGTGTGACCGTGGACGAGTCGCTTGGCCTCTGCGCTGCAGTGTCTGCAGCTGTAAAATGTGGTCACAGCCCCGAGGTCCAGGGTCCTAGTGATGAAGGAGGAGTCAGGCCGGTCAAGGGCTTTGTGTGGGGCCCAGTGGTCAAAGAATGACACTGTCCATTTTTATTACTGTTGTCATCAAGGCTCGCCTGCTTCTCACACGTCCCTCTCACAGGCGAGGAATCCAAGGTCCAGAGGTTAATTCCCAATTGGGAAGGCTGGGGAAGGCTTCCAGGGAGAACTGGTCCCTTCAGAGTGGCTTGGCCTGGAGCTGACCTTGGATTTGGGGACTGAGTGGGCGCTCCAGCTCCCAGGGAGCCTGCCTGTGACCTTGAAAAATGCCCCCTCAGCCACCTGGGCTCCTAACAGGAAAAACCCTCCCCACCCAGCTTACCTTCCCCCCACCCCCACCCCATGGCAGCTTAAATCAACACAGGTGATGAAAGAAAACACTGAAGGCCAAGGGGATTGTCGAGGCCCCTCGTCCACTCGCTTGTCTATTCGACAAACGGAAAGGAACTGGCCAGGGTCCCAGGGAGTTCGGTCCCGGTGAATAGCACGGAGATGGCCCTGTCTGTCCCCACGGGGAGGCCAAACAAACAAGAAATGGAAGAACATCGCTACCTCAGGTGGTGAGACGAGCTAGAAAGAAAAATAAAGCCACAGTCAGCCCGTGGGACGGACCAGCAAGGGGGCTGTGTCAGAGCAGTTCTCTCAAAGGAGGTGACACTCCGGCAGACACCTGAAGGAAAGGAGGGACCGAGGCATGCTCCTACCTGAGGAGAGCCTTCTAGAAGAGGTGACAAGAGTGAGGGCGGCGTCCTGGGGGGAGCCTGCTCGGCCTGACGCCCCCTTCGGCCCCTGCAGTCCGGCTTCTGCCCTTCTCAATGCTGCCCCAACCGTCGCGGGCAAACCTGAGCACCCCAGCCCCAGTCCCCCCACCCCCCATGTGACAACAGGTGAGCAGCTCCCAAACCTCCACCAGCCAGTCTTGATCGGATGCCTGAGAGGTGCCAGCAATTACGTTTTTTAAAAATATTTTATTTCTTCTTAGAGGGGACGGGAGGGAGAAAGAGGGAGAGAAGCATGGACGTGGCCCCCCATAAGCACCCCATCCAAGGACTGCGCCCGCGGCCCAGGCACCGGCCCTGACTGGGGCTGGAACCCGCACTGTCTCCGCTTGCAGAACGACACCCCACCCACCGAGTCATGCTGGTCAGGGACCAGGAATTAATGCTCGAGGACAGACAGGGCCCCTGCCCTCGGGGCGCTTGCGGTCCACCGGGACACAGTGCAGGACACCCTGGAGTCCGTGTGGACAGACAGGGCGGGGTGCCCCCGAGCCAGGCCAGATGGGGAGAGACGAGGGGTGCAGTAGGCCCCCTTTGCCAGCTCCGTGTCCACCCCGGCCAGGTTTCTCCGGGGGAGTGACAGCGTGTTCGCCACCGTCACGAGCAGGGCCACACGCCATAGAGGCCCGGCGTCCGCACAGAGGCAGAGAAGAGCACGGCTGTTTCTGTGGGAGGAAGTCGAGACTCAGAACTGAACGGAGGGGCTGCTTGGGCGCCGAAGGGGCCGTGCTGCTGCGGGGCCGTGCTGCAGCGGTGACGGAGAAGCCCTGCGCCTGTGTCGTCACAGGAGCCACAAGCCCGTGTGGCAGCTCATCACTCGAAATGTGGCTGGAGTAACGGAGGACCTGCATTTTCCATGTTAGTTTAAATAGCCACGTGAGGCTAGAGACTGCACCGTCCGGCAGCAGAGGTCACGAAAGACGTGGACCAAGGTTAGGGGAAGGGACAGTGTGGGGACAGAAGGGGGAAAGCACGGGCAGGAAGAGAATGCTGGGCCAAGTCCCTCGTTCTTACAAGAATTTCTCCAGCTTTGTGGCTACAGGGCTGGAGGGTCTGAGTGTGCCTGGCCCTGCCCACCCCTCCCCCCTTCTGTGGTGTTGGGGGCGTTCTCGTCTGAATGACAGCAGGGACAGTCCTGGGGCCCACCCTCTGCACACTGCTCGGGGGCTCTGGTTAGAAGGGGAGCCGGTGGGGAGAGAGAGGGGTGACTGTCCTGTCATCAGTGGGGGCCAGAAGCAGGACCTGGCCTGCTGTGCTCCGTGAAGAGGCCTTTGGCAAGGAAGGAGTGAAGGGCACCGGCCACTGGGAGGGAGAGGCCGGGCGGGGACTCCTGGCCTCCGTGGTGAGTGGAAGAAGTCACCTTGCCCTTCTGCTGGGGTGCTGGGGGGTTGCCAAGGAGACTGAAGGGCGCTGGGCACTCTCTGTGGGAGCTTGTCAAAGTCACACAGTACAACAGCGAGTGCACAACTTCCACGCAGTGCCCTGCCACTGGTCTGGGGGTTGGCCAGCAAGGTCTGCACTCGGCCAGTGGATGGGACCAGCACAGGGCCAAGGGGCTGCTTGCCCGAGTTTGGCGCTGGTACTGGGGTCCGGAAAAGGCCGCCCCCGTTCTCAGGAGGCCCTCGGAAAACCCGCAGGGCAGCATCCTGGGCGGGGCCCCGGGTGCTCTCGCCTGGCAAGTGCTCCAAAGTGTTTATACGTGGAGAACCCAGCTGGGGCGGAATGTAGACACTCGGTGCGGCTGAGGGAAGGCGCTCTTGGCACTCTTTTGGGCAACTTATCTGTGAGCTTGACATTGTAAATATAAAAATTTTTGAAAAACCAAACCCACCGTCCCCCCCCAGCCTTGGGCTCTGACTCCGTTGGTGCTGGGCAGGGGCCAAGCATCAGACATGTCTCCCCATGTGTCTGCTGTGTGGTGGGGGTGACAGCTGCTGTGTGGGGTGGGGACTTGCTTGTCGCCTCCAGCCCTCCCTCCCCCTCCCTGTGTTGGCTGAAATGGCAGGATGAATTCCACCTGAGACCTCTGAGCCTGCGGGGGAGGCGTGCTCCTTTGAGTTTTCGGGGAGGGGGTGGTTGGGGTCGGGAGCGTCATCTCCTGCATAATTGTGGCGGCTTTCCAACCTCGTGGTCAGGCCCCACTCTGAGGACTGTGAGGGTTTTCTCTCAGTTAATCCCTGCTCCCAGCCAGGACGGTGGGCTGTACCTGTTCCCCACCCGAGGAAACTGAAGCCTAGACACTGGTCACTTGTCCAGAACACCCCCAACCCCGCACCCACCTGAGTCCAGACAGGGACTCAGGTGGATGAGGCCGGGGTGCCTCCCTGACCCCCAGCCACTCTCTGGTTCCAGGGCAGGAAGACTATGACCGGCTGCGGCCCCTGTCCTACCAGAACACCCACCTGGTGCTTATCTGCTATGATGTCATGAACCCTACCAGCTATGACAATGTCCTCATCAAGGTGAGGCCTGTCTCCCAGCCTGCCTGCCTCGGGGGGGTGGGGGGGGTGGGGGGGGCACAGGGACTCTGGAACCAGCCCAGGCCCTGACACCCAGCCTCTCCCTCCACAGTGGTTCCCCGAGGTCACGCATTTCTGCCGTGGGACCCCCATGGTGCTCGTGGGCTGCAAGACAGACCTGAGGAAGGACAAGGAGCAGCTGCGGAAGCTCCGGGCGGCTCAGCTAGAGCCTATCACCTACCTGCAGGTAGGCCAGGGCGCCTCCCTCCCTTCCCCGCCCCCACCCCACCACGGGCAGCCTGGGCCCCTTGGCACAGCTGTGGCCTAAAGGACTCCCAGACCTTTGGCTTCTGCAACAGGGCTGCAGACAGCTGAAGCAAACAGGATTCTAAGAATAACCATTTAAAAATACCAATGACCCATGTACCCAAGCACTTTACCTTGTTTTACCCTTATAACCCCAAAGTGGGTACCATTTTCAGGGGATCAGTTCAGAGCTGGAGAGGTCAAGGAGCTCGCCCAGTGTCACACAGTGGGCCTGACGTATATGCCGTCCAGGTCACTACAGCTCCAGAATCTGGGCCCTTAACCACCCTCCCGCGGGGACCTGAGGGGCAGGCCCCGGGTCTGGAAGCAGCTCCCCGACTCCCGAGCGTCCTGGGCAGCCCAGCCCCGTGGCCTTCTGGGAGAGGCCGGGGGACTAATCAAATTTAATAAAAGGGAATACACACTGATGAAAGTAAACTTGCCTTAGAAACAGATACTTTCTACCCAGGGAGCAAGCCCCCTTGCCTGCAGGGAGCTTGCAGGAAGGGAGAGGGGTGTGTCAGGAGCCCTGGCTGTCTCCAGGCCTTCAGCTCCTCTCATCCGCCAACCCCGCCCGTCTTCAGAGTTCAGCCCACTTCTGCCTGAGGTTGGAGAGGGGGTGGGGTGGAGGCCAGGAGGGGCTTCTGCCTGCGGGGCCACGCCACACAGACCCTCTGCTCCATCCACCCACTGTCGAGGGCGGCCCCAGGGTGGAGGACAGAGGCCCCACACCAAGACCTCCGCCCCTGAGAGCCACTGAAGCAGCCCCCAACTCCATGCTCCAGGCCCCTCACCTAATGCTGGCCCCGGTGTGCCCTCCCCCCCTCCGCCAGGGCCTGAGCACCTGCGAACAGATCCGAGCCGCCCTCTACCTGGAATGCTCAGCCAAATTTCGGGAGAACGTGGAGGACGTCTTCCGAGAGGCTGCCAAGGTTGCCCTCAGTGCCCTCAAGAAAGAGCAGCGGCGGAAGCACCGCCCACTGTGCCTGTTGCTCTGACCCCTCCAGGCCGGGCGGCGCGTGCCTTCAGGACAGGACTGACCGGGCCCTGGTCTCTGGTCCACTCCTCAGGGTCCCACTCCAGCCCGGCTCTTGGAGGGCACTTAGGGTTGGGCACCTCCAGAGACTGCTGCCCGGAGCCTGCGGCAAGACTCTTGGGATGTTCTCGAACTCTCTCCTTTCCCTGCTGAGGCTCCGACTATAAACTCTGCATCTGGGACCCTCCTGCCGGCGGGTGAGGGTGCTGGATTTGGTTCCCCTGTACCCTGGAACTGGCAGTTGTCCCCAGAACTCTGGGGTGCCCTCTTGACACCTTCCCCTAGCCGTGTGGGTCTGCCTTCGCACACCCAGCAGGTCCTTAAAGCCCACGCTCCGGTGTGGGTGACTGTGGATTTGGCCGCACCCCAGGGGCCCCGAGCCTGTGGCTCCCTGGGCTCAGGAGATAGACCCGGCTGCATCCTCCAGCTCCTGGCTTCCTTCCCCTGGGACTCTCGGCCATGAGGGGACCAGGCCTATCAGGGGGACACAGACAATGGCCCCGGACGTGGGGGCTGGCAGCCCCCACTCCACCCCCTCCGCCCCACACAGAGGACTTCAGTCCCAGCCTTTGGCTTGGCCAACAGTTTTCCAGAGCTAGACGCACAGGACCAGGGGGAGGAGGGACTCGGGAAGCAAAACGAACACCCTGGACCACCTGGCGACCCCTGCTCTGGGTCTCCTCGCCCACAGGAGCCCCCTGCCGCCAACTCAAGATGGAAAGCAACACCAGCTCCTGACCTTGGACAAGTCACTTCTCTCTATAGACTGTCCCCGTCTGTGAAAGGACAGTGCCGGCCCATGAAAGAGCCATCAGGCCCCCTCTGCCCCTCACAGCCGCCACTTCAGCCAAAGCAGGACCACCCTGGACTCTTTCGAGAATGGACTCACCCCCCCCCTGCCCCCCCAGCTGCAGACTCACTGAACCTCCTTCAGGAAGGTCCGGGAATGTTTAAACACGTGCCCCCGGTGGTTCTAACGCCGGAGACCGAGCTGCTTGGTTCCCGAGTGAGCACAGAAGTCAGCGCCACCAAAGACTAGACACTGCTGGGTGGCCACTAAGCCCGAGCCTTCCTGAAGTCACCTGCTAGGGAAAGAGCCCTCTGAAGTCCACTGCACCTCACCTAGGTTCCCTGAGACCGTGTCACACCCTGGGGACAGAACAGGGCGTTCGGTCCAAGGGCCTCTGGTTCTGGCAGAATTCAGGGCCTCATGGACAAATGAGGGTTTAGGACCCCAGGTCAGCAAACCATGGCCTGTGAGCCAAATCTGGCCACCACTCTGTTTGCAAATAAAGTTTTATTGGAAGACGGCCATGCTCACTCATGTGTGCCCGGCCACTCGTGCCCCACAGCCACAGGCTGAGGCAGCTGTGATGGGCCGCTTGGCCCTTTACAGGGAAAGCTGGTGCCATCCAGACCAGGGCAGTGGGTTTCAGCTGGCAGGCCCCAACGTGTCTGAAGCTCTACCTGACTATTTAGTCAGGGGCACTGACCTCTTTTCCCTTAGACGGTCCAGTAAAAAAAGTGGCCACAGCCAACACAATAGCTGTCCAGTATGAATGAATGGAAATTATGGCTTTTTTCTTTTGGTGGGGGAGGGGATTATGTATTTTTTGATGTGCAGCAGAATTTTAGTAGTTTACGTGCTCCGTGAAGTGGAAAGGCTAAAAGTCGCTGGTCTGAGGCAGGGGGCAAACCCGAGGGCCCAGCGGGCCGCTGGGAGGCCCAGGTGGAGGCGGGGGCTGCCGCCCACTAGAAAGCAAGCACCATTCTGGGGGCGGCTCTTGCCAGGTCTTTCCATTGTTTTAGGGAATTTCATATTTTAAAAATGTAGCCAATTAAAAACAGAAAAAGTAAATCCCTTTGAGAACCAAAACACTGCAGGGGAAACCAGCTGTGAACTCTGGCTCACAAGGGTTTGTAGGGATGTTGTTAAGGGCAGCTGAAGCTCAGGCGCGGGAGAAGGGGTGGGAAACTTGCCCGAACCTGCCCGCTCCTTCCCCTCCTCGAATACAGGGTCTCCCGAGAGGTGACTGGCGGACCGCCCTGGCAGCCTCCTGAAAGTGAGGTGGTTCAGACTCCCCCCACTTTCTAGAACCTTCAGGTGAAGGGAGGGCGGTGCAGGCTGGGGGCCCTTTGTGCTGGCTGAAGCCAAGGGTCTCGGTCTCACTCCCTGAGTCCTCACTGGGAATTCTGGAAGGGCTGAGGTGAGGGTCAGGAAGTCCCCAAGAGCAGAGCCAAACTTCGTCCAAGAACAGGCTCAAATCACCCAAATGCTGCAGGGCCAGGGCGCCCTCTGGTGGCCACCCTCAGCTGCTCCAGGGGCCAAGAACCCCAGGCCTCAGGGAGGGAGGGCCACTCCCCCCAGGTGGCCAGCAGTCAGGGGGCTGGGGGAGCACAAAGAGCACAAGGCACAGACAGACAGTGGTTCTCAGAGCACTTAAATGCCGGCCCACAGAGAAATGGAGGCCGGGAGGAGGCAGGAGCTTATTACAGCAGAAGCGTGAGCCTGGGGAGGGAGGCACCACAGGACCAGGGGCTTCCTTCCACCCCAGCTGGGGTTCTGTAAGTAATGGGTCATGAGTCCACCCCCAGGAGGCATGTCCGCACCCCACCTGAGGGGCTCCCTGAGGCTTAGCCTCCTCCCAGGAAGCCCACCCAGTCTGGCCAGGGGCCACTGGAGAAGGCCGAAAGTCCTAAGGAGGACCCACATTAAATACGTCATAAATAGGGAGGGTGGGGCGGCTAACACTGTGAGGACAGGCTGGGGTCACATTCCTCCCGTCCTGCTGGAGTCCAGACCCTGGCCGTGCCACCCACAAGGCTGCTGGCCCTTGAGGTCACTGCTGCCAGTGGCCACTGGCACTGCTGGGGAGGATGTCAGCAGTGGGGTGCCGACGGAGACCCCCCGGCAGTCTCCGAGTTCGGGGCTCCAGGGTGCAGTCCTGAGGCTCACGGCTTCTTGGCCTTACTCCTGTTCTTCTGGAGTTTGGCGTGCACGACTTTGAGTGTGGTCAGGAAATTGCCCAGGAAGAGGACCAGGAAGGTGAGTGCCAACACGAACACCTGGTGGGGCCACGTCGGGACGGGAAAGAGGGGGAGGCTGTGCCAGCTGTGATGGTGCCCCTTGCTGACGTGCCACCCCACCCCCGGACCACAGCACCCCCTCAGCACAAGCTACCCGCAACCTGCAGGGTTTCACCTGCAGAAGGCAGAGAGGGTCAGGCAGGGTCCTGGGGGCTCACCGAGGGGCTCCTTGGCCTCCCAAATCTCCTCCCATGGTCTCCCAGTTCCCAGGAGCAGAGAGGTCTGGACCCCATAGAGGACAGCAAAGGGGATGGCGAAGGAAACCTTTTCCCCAAGCCGGCCCAGCATTCCCCAGGACCCCCGCCACACGCAGCTCAGCGCCACCACACACACACGCACACGCACATGCACACACGCACACACCATACCTGCCATTCTCTGCATTCCTCGTGGGTGGAGAGTTCGAACAGCGTGACCGCGTTGTAGAGCTGCCAGAACTGCAGGGAGCGGGGACAGGCGCCGCTCAGCTGCCAGTGCCCCGGGCACCCTCACGGGAGAGCCCGGGAGATGCGCCAGGGCCCCCAGCTTCTGGGATCGGCTGCCCTGAGATACTGAAAACTCCCCGGTGGAACTGGGGTACCTGGAGCCAGCGTAGCCTGAGGCCTCCCCGGACTCGGGGGCTGCCAGAGCCCCAGACCCCACAAGGCCCAGCCGGGGGATGGCTGGTGAAAGGGGAGAGGCCCACAGACCTCTGTTCTTGGGGGTCAGCCCAGAATAGGGCACACCCACAAACTCCAGGGGTACTCACGTGGCCACAGAAGAGGAAAGGCAAGAGGAAGGTGAGCCCCCGCCACATCCAGGACTGGAACCCTTCTGCGGAGAGCAGGGAGGGAGCGAAGGGCCCGTGTGAAGGGCTGCAGTGGCCCCCACGGCCCACCAAGCACCCACTGCTCGGCCAGGCCGGCCACCCTGAGATTAGCTACCCGCAAACACACGCAGGGCAGAGGGCATGGCCCCCGCCTCCTCCGGGGACGCGAGCGCTCACTGTGAAAATGACCCCGAGAATGTGCAGAACACCTGTCACCGGGCCTGACTGCTCTCACGCCTCAAGTCGCCATGAACTGAGCGGGCCCGACAACACGCACGGAACGTGGATGTGCCAGGCACTGTGTTTTTAACCGTTTCTTTCATTTGCATCTTTACAGAACACGTTAGAACGCATCACTTCAATCGAGTCTTGACAAAGAAGGACCTACTCTGCAGAGCAACCGGTAAAAATGACCATCTTAAAAGACAGCAGAGATGTGTTAAAATCAGCTTCCCCTGCCCTGACCAGTGCAGCTCAGTTCGTTGGGCCTCACCCCACAAACCAAGAGGCTGCTGGTTTGATTTCCGGTCTGATTCCCAGTCTGATGCCCGGTGAGGGCGTGTGTCCTGGCTGCAGGTCCGGTCTCTGGTTGGGGTGTGTACAACAGGCAACCAATTGATGTTTCTCTCCCACGCTTTCTTTCTCCCTCCTTTCCCCTCTCTTTAAAAATAAGTAAATTAAATACATATTTTTTGAAATTTCTCCTGAAAATTTAGATGAAAAGTCTCCAAGCTTTTATTAAGCACCTATCCCTGAGTTAAAATTTACACATACATCCCCAATGTATATACATGTATATGTGTAACAACACTAGCCTGACATTATGTGTATTAGAAAGCACAGACAAAAAACCGACATTTTGCCCTGGCTGGTTAGCTCAGTGGATTGAGCGCAGGCCTGTGAACCACACAATCACGGTTTGATTCCCAGTCAGGGCACATGCCTGGGTTGCAGGCCAGTTCCCAGCAGGGGAATCACGAGAGGCAACCATACGTTGATATTTCTCTCCTTCTCTCCTTCCCTTTCCCTCTAAAGATAAATAAATAAAATATTTTTAAAAATTTAAAAATAAAAAATTAAAGAAGTTTTAAAAAACCAAACACAGACATTTAAAAATGATGAGAGAGGCCCTGGCCAGGAAGCTCAGTTGGTTAGAGCACAGTCCCAGTACACCAAGGTTCCAGGTTTGATCCCCAGTCAGGGCACATATAAGAATCAACCAATGAATGCATAAGTAAGTGGGATAACAAAACCGTTATTTCTCTGTCTTCCTCTCTCTGTAAATCAATAAATAAACATTTTTATAAAATAAACATGGAAAGGATAAGAGAGAAGCCAGCACTGGGGGCACATAGCCAGTCTTGCCCTCGGCTGAAGCAGAATCCATGGCGAATTATGAAGAGCAACCTGGGCAGGGGCTGGCAGCTCTGGTTCTGCGTGTGGTAGGTCTTGTTATGTACGTCCTTCCCAGCACGTGCTCCCACTGTGGGGAGTCAGAGGCGGGGTCTGGGGGGCCGGGCTGGGGCCCCCACTTGTCCCTCCACTCCCCAGGCAGGCTACTCACCCACCGTGAGGTCCAGGTGATTCCTCTCGCCCAGAGCCCGCAGCCGGTAGAGGCAGCCCCTCTGGTAATAGTACTGCATGAACTGGACACAGCCTGTGGGGGGGCACAGTGCCCGGAGGATGGAGTGGCCCCTCCACCTCAGGGGGGTGGGCCTGCCCTGCCCAGATGGCAGGGGGCGCTCTGGGTACAGCCTCCCCCCACACACACACAAACACACACTCACTGTGGTCTGAACCCGCTTTTTCCATCCTCCAGAATACTGAAAGAACCCAGGACATCCGAGGACCCAAGGAAGCCCCAGCTAGACTAGAAACTTCTAGAGCTTTCCTCGGCATGTAGTAGGCACTCAAAAGATGCTTCTTGGACCGTGCACCACACTGGGAGCTGTGTGCAATGCCGAGGTGGCAAGACGCAGTCCCATACAATGCAATACTTGTACTGACGTGGAAAAACACCCAGGGCAATTGTTAAAAACCCAGGTTACAGTCAAAACGACACACGCAGAGGGGTCCCACGCTGCAGACTGCACACAATGCGGTACACACGTGTGTGTGTGTGTGTGTTTGAATGAACACGTTAAAGGACTCAGACCTACTAACAGTATCGTCCCTTAGGGTGAGATTGTACGTGATTTCCATTCTTGGCTTTATGTATTTGTACTTGTTTGTAAGCAAGATTTTACTTAAAAATTCAGCTGTAGTTTTTGAATCGGCAATACCTACATGATATAAAATTCAAAGGGAACGCACAGGCACAGATGAAAAAGTAAAACTGTCTCCCACCCCCCACACCCCTGGAAGCAGCCCCCAGCCCTGGGCCTGGTGCATTGTCTATAAAGCTGGAGCTGTTTGTAAGTGAGAAAATGAGCCTGTTTTCACTTTGAGGAAAACAAAGTTAGTGCCCCCGACCTCCCCGGGCTCCCAGACATTGGGTTGGTCTGGCCTGGCCTCAGGAACTAAAGGCAGTGAGGAGGCTGGGGCTGGGGGCAGGGGGGGGAGTTGAAGGCGGGGAGTTGGTGGTGGGGGCAGATAGCTCTCTTCTGGATCCTTGGCCTCCCCTGCCCCAGGCCAGCCAGAGATCCCCCCAGTCTCCTCCCTCTTCGAGGAAAGGCATGCCCCCCAGAGGGACGTGGCCCCCTCCCCTGAATCTAGGCAAGAGTCACTCACTCTGAAAAATGGAAAACGCTAGAAACTGATTTCGGAACTTCTGATAAATCAGTCCGTTGGGCCTGCAGAGAAGGAGGAAAAGCCAAGGTGAGGCGTGCTGAGAAATAAGACATTCGTGCCCTGTGCTGTTCCAGCTGAGAGGGAAGAAAGGGTCCCATGAGGAAGCCAAAGTCCCCGGTATCTCCCCCCTTTACCACCAATGGCCCTGGGGCTAGGCCCAGGCACTTCCCTCTTGGCTGTAAGTCCCTTCGAGAACCAGGGCAGCCCATGGAGTTTTGAAACCTAAGTTCCCACCGGTCCCCCTCCCCACTCCCCGCTAGACTCTGGTGCCGCAGCCCCCCCCCCCCAGCTGTTGCATCCAGCCTGGCTCCCTGTCACCTCTGCCCCAGCCTGTGGGCAGAGGACGCAGTCCCAGGAAAACTCCCCATGGCCCAGCAGTAAGCTCCCACTTTCCTACTTGGCTCCAAAGTTGGTCCAGGTCAAAGCCTTCGAGAGCCATCTGGGCCCCCTCGCTCACCACCAGTCCCCATTCGCCGCTACCTGGGGAGGGCCATCCGAGGCTGGGGGGCGGGGCAGGACACACTCACCAAGTCAGCATCACTCCAGACAGGAACGTGGACACGTAGTGGTGAGACACCCACCAGCCTTTAATTCTCGGGGAGAACAAGAGAGAGAAAGCTCAGGCTTTCAGGGAGAGAAACACAGGCGCCTCCCAGCTCCCCAGCCCACGTGGGGCGGGGCTCCCCTTCTCCCTGTCCTACGGACATGCACACCCACCCACAAACCCTCAGCCAGGAGCCACGAGACCCACAGAAGCACACAGCCCCGTGGCTTCCAGCTGCCCTGAGGACACAGCTCCAACCTCATCCCCACTGCAAGCCACGCCTCCCTTCCTCTCCTCCTTGAACCACTCTACCTCGGGACCTGGGACAGGCTTTGTCGTGGGGTCCCAAACACCTGGATTGAAGCCCTAGTCCCTGTGTGACTGTACTCGGAGGTGGGCCTTTAAAGAGGTCACTAAGGCTGAATGAGGTCATGAGGATGGGCCCCCATCCAAGAGCACTGGTGTCCTTACAAGAAGTGGAGACATACGAGGAGTGTGCATGCTCATGGGGGGAAAAGGCCACGTGAGGATGCAGGGGATGTCTGCAAGCCAAAGCAGCCTCAGGAGAAACCCACCCCACTGGGGTGGGCCCTCAGCCTTGGCCTTGGCCTTCCAGCCTCCAGAACTTCTGCTGCATGTGCTGCCCACTCTGTGTCTTGTCAGGGTGGTGGCCAAGCTGACTAGCAGAGCCTCTGTACTTGCTGTTCTCTCTGCTCCCAGGCCGTGGCCTGCCTGGCTTCTGGCCCAAATTCAAGTTTGCCTGTCACCTCCTCCAAGACCTTCCCTGACCCTCTTAACTAAATCAGCCAGAGGAGCCCTCTCTGGATCACATTATCCTGTCTCACCTTCTGCATGGCGCTCACCAGTCTCTGAGATGATTATTTTTCCTCATTTGTGTTCTGAACACCCTCCCCCACTCAGACATCAATCCCCGAAGAGCAGGGGTCTTGTCGGTGTGGCTCACTGACGCACCTGCTCAGGGCAGGAGCTCAGTAAGTGTGTTGAGTAAACATAGACCACACACGCGTGTGTGCGCACACACATGCAGCAGCAGCTGCCTGCATTACCCCGGACAGAAACAGA
Source organism: Sturnira hondurensis (assembly GCF_014824575.4). NCBI lineage: Eukaryota > Metazoa > Chordata > Mammalia > Chiroptera > Phyllostomidae > Sturnira > Sturnira hondurensis. Next base: position 3,861,791 of record NW_028080037.1, read on the forward strand.
GGAATGACGGACCACACACGCAGCATCACAGCACCCCAGGCGCGGCTGTTCCCAGGGGGCCCCATGTGCAGGCGCACCGGCTGCTCCACCGACGGCCAGCCCTTGCCCAGCCCTGGGCTTCACTCATTCAATCCAGAGGCTGGGGGAACCCTGCTGTGGGAATCCGGTGTTCCCCCAGCTCAAGGCCCTCACTCCACAGCAGGGGAGGGATCCCGGTTGTCACCCCTCAGTGCTGGGGGCGGCCTAGGAGGAATGCTGCACCTGAACACCTTTGCCCTTCAAAGTCCCCGAGTTTGTCTCGGGCCTCAGCTGGCCTTCCCCAGCCCCTCTCTGGGAGCTCAGTTACCTGAACACCACATGGCAGGGAGGTGCTTTGCCAAAGGCAGCCTGGGAGGAGCCAGGGTCCTTCCCCCCAAGGACTGAGCGGTAGTGACTGGGACCACAGAGGCATCTGTAGGAGTAATCCAGCTACGTCCCACCAGAATGAACCATCTCTCGCTCTCTCTCTCTCTCTCTCTCTCTGAGATAGGGCCCAGTGAAGAGATGGGGTCTGGGGCCCTGCTGCTCACAAGAAGCAGCCCAGGATCTGCTGCTTTGGGGGTGCACTGCCAGACCAGACTTCCGTCATCCCGCAACTGGCCTCCTCTCTGGATTCCCAGGCTAGTACCTGCAGGGCTGTCGTTGGCGTCTGAAATGCCACATGACATTTCAGGGTGTCGCTGTGCCAGAGTCTACTCAGTTGTTCCTCAACAGTCACTATGGTCCTCGATGCTGCCAAGACATGTCTCTGGAAGTCACCTAGTGTGGTGACGGTTTCTCCAAGAAGTGGGATGGCTGGCTCGGAGGGTGTGGGCATTACTTGTCAAAGCATTTTCCAAAATCGCTATCTCAACTGACACTCCCGTCAGCTGTGGCGGACGCTATTTGGGTCCCCAAACGCTCACCAAAGCCTGGTACAAAATGTTAAACTTTCTGCCCAACTTATTGGATGAAAACTGGTGTCCTGAGGTTTCCATTTGCATTTCCTTATCCATGGGTGTGGGTAGTTTTAAGCTGCACGCCCCCTCCCACCCCAGCCAGAATGCAGACATCCTGAGGGCGGGGACTGGCCCTTCCGCATCCCTCCGCCTCCACGCAGCCCTGATAGTGCTGGACGTACACAAGATGTGCAGACGACGGCCTGAGGGTTCCTCATGGGTTATGGTGATGGACAAGGCTTTTTCCTTTATTCCCAGCACTCACAGCACAAGGTAAACAGTAGGAACTAAATAAATGTTGACATGAATGAAGTTGTGCACAGGAGGTGCAGCTGGTGAAAGCCACAGCTGGTGTGCATGCCACCAGCACAGAGGGGACAGGAGCTGGTTGCAGGTGCCATGAGAGTCCTTGGGACGAGATAAGACGTCAACTCACTTCTTGGTTCCTTCTCTCCCTCCTCCTGACCCTGTCCTGTCTGTTGGACTCTGTGAGGCCTAGGCACTGATTTTCTGATAGAAAAGCCATGTGGCCACATCCTCAGACTTTTAGCTTGAAGAGCACCCAAGAAGCCTCGCTGGAACCTTCCCAGGTCTCTGCAAAGCCACATACAAGACCTGGAGTCTCCGCAAGTCCAGGCCACTTTGTGCTACGTCCACCCCAGAGCTCTCCTGAGCGGACGCAGGCTCTGGGTGACAAGCTTGGCTGAGCAGCAGCTTCTAACTCCACAGCGTGCTGTGCACACAGACCAGCAGTGACAGCGGCCACAAATAAACACAGCTCAGTGGCACTGGGAGAGGCTAAAAGTTATTTCTTCCCCAGCCTCATCACCTGCACACCTCAGGGCTCTGGGCAAGTTTTACGCATGTGTTTACATAACATTTTTATTGTGATGTGATTCAGATACCATACAGTTCACTCATTTAAAATACACATTCATAGCCCTGGCTGGTGTAGCTCAGTGGATTGAGCTCGGGCCTTCGAACCACACGATCGCGGTTCGATTCCTAGTCAGGGCACATGCCTGGGTTGCAGGCCAGTTCCCAGCAGGGGACTCAAGACAGGCAACCATACATTGATATTTCTCTCCTTTCCTTCCCTTCCCCTCAAAAAATAAAAATAAAAAAATAAAAATAAAATAAAATACACATTCACAGCCCTGGCTGATGTGGCTCAGTGGACTGAATGCCAGACTATGAACTGAAAGGTCACCAGTTCGATTCCCAGTCAGGGCACATGCCTGGGTGGCAGGCCAGGTCCCTGGCTGGGGACGTGTGAGAGGCAGCCAACCGAGGTTTCTCTCCCTCTCCTCTTCCTCCTTCCCTTCCCCTCTCTCTAAAAATAAATAAATAAAATCTTTAAAAATATGCAGGCTCCCAGAGCTGTGCCACTGTCACCACAATCAGTTTTAGGACATGTTTGTCACCCCAAAAGGAAACCTGCACCCAGAGGCCGTCGGGGCTGTTTTAGACAGAAATGTTTTAGTCAGGGCCTGTTTTAGGCAGCCTCTTCACGAGCAGGCGGGAGGTACCCGAGGAAGAGTGCCACACCGGCAGGGACAGCAAGGTCTGGCATCTGGGGATGGTGCCCAGGAAGGTGCCCAAGAAGACCCTGGCCCTCCCTACAGGGCGCCTTGGCCACATCTGCGCATGTGCACAAGACCCACACATCAGCCGCTATTCATCCCAGGCCGTTCCTGGCTTTGCGCTTTGGGTGATCCGGGCAGTTGGCGGAATGGCTTCTACACTGAGCATCCGTCCCTTGCCTGCCACCGCTACGCCTCAGCATCCGGACGGTCCCTGTAAAAGCTTGTTAGAGCCACGTGCCCATGGGCTGCCCTGCCAGGAAAATGAGTATGATCCTGGCCCAGAGCTAACTGCAGGAGACATCTGCTGTTTTGTCTGCCGGTCAATCACCCCCATGCTGGTTCCAGGCCTCAGCTTTCTCTCTGAGAACCAGCTCACCCTTACACCCAGTCTGGATGGTGGGGTGGAGCTGAGTAATATACCTGGGGGCACGACCCAGAGCCAGTCTGGGCTCTGTCTCACTCCAGTCACAGTGATTGGCTCAGGGATGAGCATGTGACCCAAGCGTAGCCAATCAGAAGTCTGTCTCAAGATTACAGCTATATTTCTGAAGGAAAGAGGCTATGGCGTTGCTGATCCAGGAGGATGCTGACCTAGGCTGCTGGGAGCCGGTTCCACGGGTAGCAGAATAGGGAGAAGGAGGGGGATCTGTTCACACTGAGCCCTTTTTACCTCCCAGAACTATTTATATGCTCCCATAAATCCCTTTTATGTTTACTCCTATCAGGTGGTTTTCCAACATCTGCAACATCTGCAACATCTGCAAGGCAAGGTGACTTGCTTGTTGCCTGAGCTGAGCTAATGAGCGACTTCTCACATGGGATGCACGAGACACAAAGAAAGGGTGGCTCCACCCCGAAATGGGGGAGTCCCCCTCTTCCCCCACCTCTCCAGGCTTGCTTCCCTGACCATGCCCCAAACTCGGATCTCAAGTGCAATGGGGAACAGGATGAAAGAGGCTCAGTCAGACCAAGACTGGGCACCAAGCCTCCAGGAAGCCCACATGGTTCAAGTGTGCCTGCCCTGAGAACACCAGCATGGCCCCGAGGGCCCCGACTGACTGCAGAGCTCAAGTTGAATTCATTTCGACAAACCACGGGGCATTCGCTGGGTGGCAACACTGAGCTCCTAAGCAGGCCCTGGACACTTCAGTGAAGAGAAAGGTAGAATTCATTCCAACCTCCCCCTCACTATGCTCTCCTAGCTGCTGGCTTCCTAGCTCTTCCCTGGAGAGGGCCCCGTGTGAGGGGAAGCCTCCAAGGCATCGGTCTCCCTTGCCCGCTTCCTGGAGAAATCAGCTCGAGGAGGAGCCGGGCAGGATGGAGCCTAACAGATGTCAAGGATGAGTCAGTCACTGGGTTTGGTCACCCAGATCTGGCCACTGCTCCCGCCGTCATTCCAAAAGATGAGGCACCGGGCCGAGCCCACCACTCCCATTCCAGACTCCCCACAGACGCGGCATCCAGACCCCAGTCCAGGTACGAGTGGTACAGCACAGGCCTGGAGGAGCAGTACGGTCACAACGGGAGATTCCTGACTGACATGTGCCACGAATGGGCCTTTGAAAACACTCTACGAATGCCCCCAAAAGGCACCAGAGTGCGGAGTCCCTAGCTCAGTGTGTGACCGCCAGGACACACTCAATAAACATTGCGAAGAATGATGGAGAGGGGCAGAGGGGACCCACCCACAAAGCCCTGCATTACACGCTCAGTGACAACACTTCCTGCCGTCCCAGCAGAGCGCAGACTCCGGAAAAGCCCTGGAAAAGCCCCTGCTAAAGCGTTAGGCAAATAACACTTGGCTTTGGAGCCCGACTCCCTCCCTCTGTGCCCCTCCCAATTTCCTGGTGTGCCCACACTTACAGGCACCTGCACTCGGTCCTGCTCCGGTCTCTCTGCTAGCCACCACCCCCGCCCCTATCCACAGCTTAGCATCCTAGAAAAAGAGCTGACTGGAGCAACTCTTACTAAAGGGTCAGTGGCCATTAGAGACCCAGCATGCCTTGGACCCCTCTTAAACTGAGGCCATCAGGAGGACGAGACTCCCAGGCCAGCAGCGAGCCCACAGCACAGGGAGAGAATTAGTGACCGGGAGGCCTTGCCAAATGCCCAGGCCTCACTGCCCCTCTATACGCTACCTCGCTACCCTCCCCAAAGCAGAAAGGTACCACTCACTAAAATTAAGGAAAGTCATGAATGTTACTCATGGAGTAAGATCTTCTATTTCAGCGTTTCCCAAAGCCTGGGGCGTGTGTCGCCAAGCTGTAGATGACACTCAAGTGTAACTCTAGGGGACGCCGAGTGCTCTCTCCATTCCCCTAAGTCGAGGAGCGAGTCTGGGTGAGACGCTAGCACATCACTGTTAATGCCCCTCGAGATCGGCCGGTCTCCGGCTCTGCACGTGGACACCCACAGGAGAGACTGCGGGCCTCAGGCCCGGAGTCTTCAGTGAATTAGACAATGGAAACAAAGCCGTGTTTTTATACTACTTCCTTTTTCCTGCAACTCATGCTGGTTTTCCATGTAATGTGGTGAAACAGTTTCCTCTTAAAATAAATATTTAAGGAAAAAACAGGGAGAGAGCCCTAGCTGGTGTAGCTCAGTGGATTGCACACGGGCCTGCAAAGCAGAGGGCCGCTGGTTTGATTCCCAGTCAGGGCACATGCCTGGGTTGCGGGCCAAGTCCCCAGGAGGGGACACATGAGAGGCAACCACATATTGATGTTTCTCTCCCACTCTTTCTCCTTCCTTTCCCCGCTCTCTAAAAATAAATAAATAATTAATTAAAATAAAAAAAACAGGGGGAAAAAGAGATGGTTGACTTGAAATGTGGAGAAATTGTCCCCCAGGTGGTACAGGACATGGAAAAGATGGCGGGGACGGGACAGGAAGGGGTGTGGTCTGAGAAATGCTGACCTCCTCTCAGAGGCTATGGGCTACAGGGCTGCCCACCTGAGAACTGCCATCCCCTGGTCCTTACCTCTTGGCTCTACATTCAGGGAAAGGCCCAGCAGAGCAGAGGTCTGCCCCGAGAGACCGCTGGGCAGAAAAGAGAGAGGGTAGCAAATTATTTGGGGGTTTGGCAGAGGCCCCCAATTAAATATATGCTCCTGGTTGTTCCTTACTAGTCTCCACAGGGAGAAAGCGGGATGGTTGGAAAGCTGCTACTTCTTTCTTCGGGACAGGACAAGGACAAGAGTGATGTGCAAAGGTTCAAATGGCCACCCCAAAAAGGAATCGGATCTACGGAAAATGGATCCTGCAAGTGGGGAGTGTGGACCTCAACTGAGTCCTGGGACTCTCGTCTCCCTGTGAGGGACCAACACTGTCGTCACCAGAATCCACTCATCCTTCTAGGGACAGTATCCCAATTTTCCTCTGGGGGACCAGTTCCCTACTGACACTCAATTTCTAGGCTTCCAATGACAGCCATAGGGGTGGGCACAAGGCTCAAGCCCAGCCAATCACTGTAGCAGTATGTTCTCTAGCTACAGTGACTGGTTCAGAGATGGGCATGTGGTCCAACAAACACCAATGGGGAAAGGCCCAGTGAGAGTCTCGGAGAAGAGTAATGTGCCCTATTTTGCAGGGAAAGCTAGAAATAAGATCGTGAGCTTGGAGTTGGCGGATGTCCCTACACGGAACCTGAGAACAGGCAACGCTGTGGAAGGCAGGGGTGAGAGACAGAGAGAGCCTGGGTCCTGACAACACTATCTGAGCACCTGGATTAAGCCTTACATGAGGTCAGTCCCAAAGGATCCGTTTCTTTCTTTTTTAAAAAAGACTTTATTTATTTATCTTTAGAGGGGAAGGAAAGGAGAGAGGGAGAGAAATACCAATATATGGTTGCTTCTCATGTGTCCCCTACTGGGAACTGGCCTGCAACCCAGGCATGTGCCCTGAGTGGGAATCGAACCGCGATCCTCTGGTTCGCAGGCCTGTGCTCAATCCACTGAGCTACACCAGCCAGGGCCAGAATCTGTTTCTTGATATGAGAAAAGAAATGCCAGTTATGTTGAACCCACTTGAGTCAGGGTCTCTCGTGAAGGAGAGACTGACCACACAAGTGACGCCGCCGCAGTAGCGGACACGTGCCCCTCCTCCCTGGGTCTGGACCGTCCTGGAGCCCCCCCAGGCCAGACCCCCATTACCTGGAGCCGTTGCTGATGAGGATGCTCTCGCGGATTGTCAGGGTGCAGTAATACCACACGAGCAGGAAGTTGAAGACCTCGTCCGTTACCCTGGTGGAGAGAAACAGCCCCAGGCGGGGAGCAGGTGTGAGAACCAGGTGGCTGGCCCAGCCGCACCACCACAGAACGGAGGGCCAGGCCCAGGGCTGCCGCCCCAGCAGGCCTCTGGAACCCCCGACGCCCGGGAAGGCAGGGCGGGCCTGGCCTCTCAGGCGCCTTCCCTGCACCGGGACCGCTCACCCCTCCTCACCTTTCCACCAGAACCCTCCGTGCCCTGAGGCTCTGGCTGAGCTTTCCCGCCTGCCCTGACCACGCAGCCCATGACAGCCTGTCTCCCTTCGAAATGTGACGTTCCTGGTGGGGTGCCAGCAGGAGGACTTGCAGTGGAAACCTAGTGTGCTTTTTAAAACCGTCTGCAGTGTCATGGTGTAAACGCCCACCGTCCCCCTAAACCAGCCGTGAATCTTGTTGCACATACAAAGTAACGCTTACGGCCTGAACCGTGTGTAAGAAGAATGTAAGAGGTCCCTGCCTCCCGTACAGTGACCACGGCCCGGAGCAGGCCTCAGAGGGGGACAGCGGGCAGGCGGGGCCGTGCAGAGCCCTGGTAAGAGTGCAGGGCTGGCGGGCACGCTCTGTGTGGCCCTGTCAGAGACCTGCCTGCCTCAGCTTTTCTGTCTGTATAACAGGAAGACTGGTCCCCTCCATGTGCTTTCCCAGGTGAAGGGTCCTGGAAGAGAGCCCTCAATATACAAGTACCCCCCGACCCCATGGCCGGTCTCTCTGATGAGACCTCAACCAAGGCTGTGCCTTTGACCCTGAAGGGGAAGCATCTTGGTGCCTCCCAGCATCACACGGAGCCCTCCAGCACAGAAATGACTAGGGGGGAACCCCACCCCACCCTCTTCATGTCTGTCCCTGAACTGGGAGAGCTTCCCCCAGGACTACAATGCCCTGGGGGGGGGGAATGGAAGGAAGACAGGACTTCAACAATAATGAAAGATGTTGGGAGGTGACCTTTCTGTGGTCGCAGATGACAGACTCCCAGCCCAAGCCTGCTGACTGTGGCCTGTAAAGGCGATCTCGGGAGGATTAAGATCAGACTCTGGAAACCCAGGGCCTGAGTTTGAATCCAGCCTCTGCCTCTTCCCAGCTGGAGAACCAGGGACAAGTTAGTGATTCTTCCCTGCGGCCGCGTCCCCACCTGTGCAGTGGGGAGAGAGACAGTGCCTCCCCGCGAGCAGGCTGCCTCGAGGACTCGCCCGGCCCGAAGAAGTGCTCGGAGCAGCGCCTGCAGCCCAGGGAGAGCTGCGCACGTTCCCGTCTTAACTCCGGAAGCACCAGGGTCGGACAGATGGCTCTCAGACACAGAACTGCAAGAAACTCAAAGGCCTGCCTGACTTGGAGGTGAAATGGGGGTGGGGACGGGCCCCCGGGGTACAGAGTCACTTAGATCCTGACTTCTGAGCTCAGGCCAGAGACAGGCCCACGAGCAAGTCTCAGTTGCCAGGGGTATTTTTCACCGGTCCCTCCTCTGTGTTGTCAGTAAAAAGAGAAGCGAAAAGGGTTTTAAGGCCCCAAGATGCTCGAAGTGCAGCCTCCATCTGCTCTGCCGATGGCCTGAGTTGCTGCTGCTGCTCCAACAGGTGGGCACATCTATGCTCTGAAGTTCCGGAGGTCAGGGGCTGAAACAGGTCACATGCGCCTCCTGGAGGCTCGAGGACAGAGCCTCTGTCATCGCCTTTTCCGGCTTCGGGAGGCAGGATGCACTCCTGGTCTTGTGGCCCCACACGGCTCTGACCTCTGCTTCTGCCATCACACCCCCTCCGTGGCTCTGACCCTCTCTCTCACAAGGCCGCGATGGCCTTGTCACCACAAGGTTGTGATGACATGGGGCCCACCGGTTAAGCCAGGGTCTTCTCTCCATCTCTAGGTCCTAACTTACTCCCTCTGCAAAGACCTCTGTCCTGTAAAGTAACATATTCTCGCATTCTGGCGATTAGAACGCGCACAGCTCTGGGGGCCATTATTCAGCCTGCCACACCAGGCCAGCACTGCCCGTTGGGAACCTGCAGTGTTGCAGGAACTTTATAAGGACGATCTTTCTGGAAATGCTACCGATCCTACGGGACTGGTTCCTGTAGTGGGTGTGCTCACACACCTGTGCCTGTCTGTGACTTCAGCAGCCGGGACCCGTGACTTCCTCTTGGCATACCTGAGGGCTTTCTCAGGCCCCTGCGCTCCCCATGCTGGTGTGAGGGGCAGAGGAGGACGGCAGAGGGGTGACCCCCTCTGGGAGCAGCCCTCAACTCCCACAACTGACCACAGCTGGAGCTAAATGCCCTTGCTCCCTCCCCCTCCGGTGGGACAAGGGAGGCATGTTCTGCAGTGACCCCCACCGCCCTCCCCCCACCCCCCAGAAGCCCTGAGTTCCACGTGCTGTGGGATGCCCCCTCCTTGTCTCGCTTCCCATCCCCCCTCCAGCATTTCTTAGGATCACTTCCTAAACAAAATACTGGCATTTGAACGCTTGTCTTGGGGATCTTTTCTGAGGGAACCCAAACTAAGACCGTACCACGTCCCATTTAACAGATGAGGAAACTGAGGCTCAGAGAGGGGGGGTGAATTGCACGAGATCACACAGCTAGGAAGCACTGGAGTGAGATTCAAACCCAAGCCCACCCGTCGAAAGCTGAACTCCAACTACCTCTTCCCCGCCTGCTTTGACAGCAGATCCCCACAGAGGGTGATCCTGGCCTGAAGGCAGCTGAAGGAGGCATCCCACTCTCCCGCCTCATCACTCAAGCCTCTTCAAGGTCACACAAGGCCAGCCAGTAGGTGCGCATTCCCACCACTGAGTGCTGACCTAGCGAGTGGCAGAGCTGGAGGCAGAGCCCCTCAGGCTGAAGGGCGTGGGCCGTGCCCAGCTGCAGACCCAGAGGCACCAGGGAAGGGCCTTAGGGTGGGACACCCAGCAAGGGAATGATCCGGGGGGCAATGTCAGGGAAGAAACGCCCACCTCCTGGACACTCAGCTCGCTCAGGATACTAAGCTGTGATCTGCCCCGCCCTGCCCAGCCTTAGCACCAAACGCCGGTGGCAATAACAACAACTGCCACCACCAGACAGCACGCGTGTGCCGGGCACTATTCTGAACGTGACAGGTGTGAGCCCCTGGTTCTCACAACCACCCTGCCAGGTAGACACTGAGGCAGGGCGATGTCAGGTTATTCGTCCGAGGTTAAGCAACAGAACCGCTTCCACATGGGGACAGAGATGAGCTGCCTGCCCAGCCCTCTGCCCTATTTTTAACCCAGAGAAGGTGCACTGGGTTGAACAGTGTCCCCTCCCATAATCCACATTCGCCAAGGACGTGTGAACAGGACCCTATTGGGAACTAGGGTCTTTGTCAGTGTAGTTAGTTAGGATGAGATCACACTGGATTAGGGTGGCCCTGAATCCAATGACTGGTGTCCTCGTAAGAAGGTCCTAAGAGAGACACAGGGACACACAGGGAAGGAGGCCGAAGGGCAAGACTGAGGCCCACTAGGCAGAGACTGGAACGAAACAGCTCTAAGCTGAGGAACACCGAGGACAACCAGCGACGCCGGGAGAGGCGAGGGAGAACCACCGCCTTCGGAGACAGCCCAGCTGGCTGACACCCTGATTTCAGACCCCTGGCCTCCAGGCGAGAGAAAACCTGCTTCTGCTGTTTTAAGGCACCCGGTCGGTCTGTGGCGCTCTGCGGCAACACCCCTTGGAAATGAACACAGAGGGGGTGGGAAGAAATGGAAACACCCAGGCCTTGGGGGAGCCTCAGAACTGGATGACACACCCCACATCTGCCCTTCGAGGGCCCAAGAGGTCCCAGGGCAGGGAGCCTGGCTGCTCATTGGGAACTTTTCCCCCCCTCCAGAGGGGCGTGTGGGTGCAGCCTCTGCCCTGCAGGGAAACAGGCCAGGCCCCATGCTACAGGCAAGCACGGGCCCAGGGTCTGAAAGGACCTTTGTCTGGACATTCAAGTGGCCAGACCAGCAAGAGGACTCCCAGCCAAGCGCCTGCCAGGAAATAAACCCTTAACACATGGGCCAAAGGCCCAAGCTGTGCTTGGCCGCCTCCCCTGGGGTAGAAAACCCAGGGCCACGCAGAGGAAGGAAACCCCCTGGGGCAGGGTGGCTTCAGGCCCATAAGCGGCTGCTCCCAATGCCCCGCTGGGCACCACACCCTGGGCAGAGCCCTCCGCACACAGGGTTCACGCACTGAATTGTCGCTACAACCCTGTGCGTTGGGCCCTGGTGTCACCTCGTTTTACAGACGGGCAGACTGAGGCTCCGGGAGGGAACCTGCCCATGGTAACAGCCAGTCAGTCTCAAAGCCAGGGTCAAACCTAGGCCATGAGTGATCTGTCCCTGTCTCTTTCTTTCCTCCTTCCTTTTTTCCTCTTCTTTTTTTTGTTTCCTTTCTCTCTCTCTCTCTCTCCCCCTCCCTCCCTTTTTGTAATTGAGATACAACTCACATACCATAAAATTCACCCTTTTAAAGTATACATTTGATGGGGTTTTTTGCGTATCACAGAGTTGTGCATCTAGCACCATCTAATTCTAGAACATTCTAGAACATTCTCACCGCTCAGGAAGAAACCCCACACCCATCTGCAGTCAAGCCCCCATCTCGCCTCCCCTCAGCCCCAGCCACCCCCAGCCTGTTTCAGTCTCTGTGGGTTTGCCTGTTCTCCGCATCTCATGTGAACGGAATCACACAGCATCTGATCTTTTGTGACCAGCGTCTTCCACGTAACATACAGGGTGAGGCAAAAGGAGGTTACATGTTGTTCATACGAAAAATAATACAATGATGAGTAAATAATAGTACAAGAACAAACTCTGGCCCTGGCTGGTGTAGCTCAGTGGACTGAGTGCGGGCCTGCGAACCAGACAATCACGGTTCGATTCCCAGTCAGGGCGCATGCCTGGGTTGCAGGCCAGTTCCCAGAAGGGGACTCATAAGAGGCAACCATACATTGATATTTCTCTCCCTCTCTCCTTCCCTTCCCCTCTAAAGATAAATAAATAAAATTTAAAAAAAAAGAATAAACTCTGGCCCCGGCTTGGTGTGGCTCTCGGTTGAGCGTCATCCTGCAAACCAGGATGGTCACAGGGATGGTCATCGAAAGGTCACCAGTTCGATTCCTGGTCAGGCAGGGCACGTGCCTAGGTTACAGGTTCAATTCCCGGTCGGGATGCGTATGGAAGGCAGCCAACTGAAGTTTCTCCCCCACATCGATGCTTCTCTCCCTTCCCTTCTCCCTCCCTTCCCCTCTCTCTAAAATCAAACATTTTTAAAAACAAAATTTAAATAAAAAAGAAACTTTTGCATACTCACAACTGTAAACCTGCGTTTGCCCCACTATGTAACATTTTCAAGACTCACCTGTGTTACAGCCTGTGTCAGAACTTCATTTCTTGTTGCGGCCAAATGACATTCTATTGTATGAATATGCCAACCTGGGCTCTCTCTGTACTACACTCTAAGGCCTGTCCAGCAGCCGTTTAGCAGATATCCGTCGGACAGGTGGACGGTGGACGGGACTGCTATTTCTCATGAGAAACAGCCCCTCTGTGCCTACACCTCGCCTCATGCAACACTGCGGATGCAGGAGAGACCCTGGATCCCTCTCTCATGGGGCCCTCTTCACCCCAGCGTCCCCCACCCCACAACGCCACGCTGCGTCACCTGTAGTGAAGGACAAAGCGGCAGGCCACAGCACCCAGGAGCAGGATGATGGTCAGGTAGAGCTTGAACTTCTCATACTCATCTTTGTAGGCAAATCTAAGGCAACAGACACGCCCAGGAAAGGTCACGTAACTTCTACTACATTTATAGCAATATGACTATACGCCATTGGGGGCGGGACCCCTGCCCCCATCAGATCCTGACATACTGCCACCCACGTCCCACAAGTAAAAGGAGAGACCCAGCCTTGAATGAATGGTGACGATTAACCAGGGAACGAGGACTGAAGTGTGGCTTCCCACGCCCCTGGACTCTCGATGTAGGGCTCTGGGAGTGAGGGGCTGGGCAGGGAGCAGAGACAGGGTCCCCTCCCTTAACCAGCTGGTGCTGTGGAAACACCAGGGCTCCATCTCCCTAGACACTGACAGACTTCGGATGGACACGGTCTGCTCCCAGGAGAAAAGTGCGCGACGGGCGTGGGGTTGGAGCAGAGCCATTCCCCACAGTGAGCTGGCGGTCCCGCCCGCCCGACATATGCACTTCCTGAAGGAAGGAAGGAGACCTTACCCTGGGGGCTGCCCACGGGGGAGAAGAGTGCCAGAAAGACCAAGAGCCAGAGTGCCAACTGTTAATGTTTATTCATTTATGCAAAAATCCTAGCTTGGTCCCATCTCATTTGAGTTGAAAGGGCAAAATGCCTGACTCCATAAAGCCAGGTGCGGGTGTGGGACACTCACTTGGCCTGGTTGCTGAGAAGGGTCACGTTTACGTTGCCGAGGACCAGATTCAAGTAGAGCCTGGAAGGAAAGACTGTGAGGCCACCATGTCCCCAAGAGCCCTGGCAGCAGCCCCAGCCAAAAATAGTCACACTTAATAGTCACCACTGAGCGGCCAATGCAGAACGCAAGATGTTAAACTCAGCAGTCCAACAGCCTCTCATCAAGTGCAAACAATGATTAACCAGAGAGCGGGAAGACTGTGACACAGGACGCTCCTAACTGAGCCCTTTCCCCTCATTTTAGCCTGCTTACAGACCTTATTTCCCAGCCTCCCTTGCAGCTACTGTGAGCACATGACTAAGTGCCAGCCAACAAGGTAAAAGCACATGTACAATACCTAGGTCAATTTAAAGCAGGCTCTTTTTAAAATTAAGGCCTAGCCTTTAAAACTGCACAAGTCCTATGTATACAACATGATGGGTTTTTACATATTTCTACATCCATGCAACCCACACCCAGATCAAAGAATAAAACACTTCCAGCTCCGAGAGGCTCCCGCCTGCCGCCCTCCCCACCAATGCCACCCACTGTTGTGTTCACGGGGAAGCACGTGAGGAAGCCTCCTTCTCTTTCCTGCCCTCACTCCTGCCCTACCCCCTCATCCTCAAGCCCCGACAGAAGGCGGGAGTCACACAGACCAGGTGTCCTAGGCCTGGGCGTCTGCCTGCAGAGGCGCAGCGTGTTGGGGGCGGGGGGAGTTGCCAGCTCCTACCCGTTCTTCTTGGGCAGGTAGGCCTCCATGTCGAAGAAGAGGTTCTGCCGCTCCTTGATGCTGGCGTCCATCTGCTGAACCAGCTCTGCCTCCTCCCGACTGGCATGGCGCTTGTACCTGCGGTGAGAGGCCAGGGCGCAGCAGAAGCTGGGGCATCGCTCGGACTGGAGTGAGAATCCAGAAGCTCTGGGCACTGCCCTCCCATCCGTCCATCTCAGTATTGCTTGCAAACTCAAGTCTGCACCTGTACTCTCTGGGTCTGATGCTGGCTCCCTGCTAGCCCTCTGACCTCACGGGTGCTTTTTAACCTCTCTCCCTTATTTCCCATATCGAAAAAACAGGGATAACATCGAGCCTACCTCCTTAACAATGCCATTGGGACAAGTGAATAAATGCAATTTAAAGTATCCAGGATCCGCCATCTGAGATGGAATCGCCGCCGAGATGCAGATATTCGTGAAAACCCTTACGGGGAAGACTATCACTTGCGAGGCTGAACCCTCAGATACAATAGAAAATGTGAGGGCCAAGGTCTAGGACAAGGACGGGACTCCTCCTGATCAGCAAAGACTGATCTTTGCTGGAGGCAACTGGAAGATGGATGTACTTCGACTGACCACAACATTCAAAAGGCCACCCGCCATCGTGTGTCAAGACTTCGTGCTGGGGCTAAGGAGAGGAGGAAGCTGACACCCCTCCCAAGAAGAATGAGCACAAGGGGAAGAAGGCTACGCTGGCTGTCCCGAAATACTGCGACGGGGGTGAGAGCGGCAGAATCGGCCGCCTTCGTCAGGAGTGCCCGTCACACGAGTGCCGTGCTGGGGCTTTTACCACCAGCCACTTCGACGGACACTGTGTGGCAAATGTGGGCTGACCCACTGCTTCGACAAACCAGGGGATAAGTCACTGTGTATGGGTGAATTAAAGACATGAAATAACATTAAAAAAAAACAAGTATTTAGAATGACATGTGACACATAGTACGAGCTCAGTGGAAATCTACTAGCAATATTCTTCTTCTTCCTATTCCTTTTTGTTTCCAAATGACTTTGATTTAATCACGGGAAGCAAACTAAGTGGAAAGCTTACGAGAGAGAAGCATTATAGGTCAGCGCCTTTTGCAGACGAAGCTGGGACACAAAGGCACTGGGCTCTGCTCGCTGCTCTAAAGGGGCTACCTGACGACCACGGGGGGCAGGCAGGAAGGTGCCTTAAAGGTGTGAGCAGTCAACTAACCAAGGTCGAACTGTTGTTCTTCGGTGATACGGAACTCTCACAACTAGAAAAACAAGTCACAGACACTCTTGGAGCAGGGGTCCTCGGCGTAAGAACCTACCTCAGGGGTCAACCTTCGAACCCAGGGCTTTTCAACGGGGGGTACTTGGCAAAGTCTGGGAACCTTTTGGCATCTAGTGGGTAGAGGGACTGATGCTGTTAAGCCTTCTACGTCACACAGGACAGCCCCCAGCAGCTGAGAATTAGCATCAGTGCCAAGGCTGACAAACCCGAGACAGATCGAAGCCTCTGAAGTCCCGCCCTCAGTAAGACACCTGTCTCCAAGAGTGGCGATGTCACTGCACGGGACCACCTGCACTTTCCCCCACGACCAACAGGCCTCCATTTCCAAAGGGGTCAGCTAGGGTTAGGGGTATAATCAATAATCTTCCCAAAAAGTGTCCACGAGGAAAGGCAAAAACGGACCAGGAGTCACACACTCTGGGACGGAGGCCCAGGTAGGTCAGAGCCTTGTCTTCTCTGCCGGATGAGGGGCCCACAGCACCCCCGGGACCCCCTCACCTACGGGCGCCGACATCACTTCCAGAACAGTGGGCCTGGCGTCAGGGACTGAACTGAGTTATGAGCTCAAGCTTGTCTCCACCAGGGTTGCCAGACTTCTTAGCCCCCACACCAGAGAGCCTGGAGGGGTGAGCCCCCACCCCCATGAGGAGGGTACTTTCTGTCTACCTGCCCAGCAGGACTTCTTGTAACCACTTCCTTTGGGGAACTAGCTCTCGTCCTCTTTCCCCCTCAATATGCTTTAAGGAGGGCTGACCCATTCCCAAGGTCCATCAACTGAACATATGACCTAGTCTTGCCTAAGTAGTCTCAGTGATTGGTTCACAGCTGGGCATGGGACCAACTCCAGCCAATGAGGATCACACCCAGCTGGGTGGCCAGGCCAACAGGAAGAAAGGCTGGAGGATAGGAGCCTGGCACTGCTGGTGGCCCTCTTGGTGACCACAAGGGGACACTCAGCCTGAGAGTGAAGCCAACCTACAGGAACGCACAATTTAAAGGAAAAAAAAAACCAGATCCCCAAAACATCCTCTGACCCCCAGGTCCAGTGGTGCCTGAAGCCACGCCTGGGTTTTTCCATTAAAATTTCCATTCCCTGCTCAAGACAGTTTTGAGCTGCACCTCTGACCCTGAGAACCAGGGGCGCTCGGCGTGCAGCCCGGCCCACCTCTGGAGCGTGCGCTTCAGGGTCTTCAGCCGCGTCTTCTGCTTGCTGATGGAGCTGCTGCATGAGGTCTGGAGCGCAGTCAGCTCCTCCAGCTTCTGCCTGTAGACCCTGTGCGTCTCCTGGGGGAGGGAACATGAAAGGTCGTTTTTCACAGTTTGCTCATGTCAGGGGGCATGACTACAGAGGTCGAAATTTGACAGCTAAAAGGACACAAAACCAGCTTAGAAGACTGGGATGGCAACACGTCACGCCCTTGTCTAATAAGGAACAACCACTGTTTTCTTTCCAGCCCTGGTTCCATCCTTCCTAATGGTGACAGCAATCAAGTGTGACTCTGAAGGGCCACCTCTTCTCAACCCTAGTCCAAATGGTTTGAGTCGACAGTCTCCATACAAGAGTGATCATGTGATCCAGGCCTGGACAGTTGGTACCTTCCAATCCTCTGGCAACTGACTGATTCAGATGTGGACACGTGGCTTAAATGAGCCAGTGGGAGTCAGTCCTGGGACGCTGCTGGAAAGAAACACTGGTTTAGAGACGCTCTCTTTCCCCCAGGTTGCTAACCTGGTAGCAGGTGACTTAGGACTCTGAGTGGGGACAGCCTGCCTAAGAATGAAGCCAAACAGGATGGGACAGAATCAAGACATGGTAAGGGACGGAATCCTGATAGCCTCGTTTCAGCCCTTGGGTCTAACCAAGTCTGAATGGAGTACTGTCCAATAGTCTTGGTGATAGGAGTTCACAGATTCCTTTCCACTGAGGCCAGTTTGAACTGGGTTGCTAATCCTGGCCATGAAGAGAGCCCTTACTATGTCAGCTAAGAAAAGGTCATAATACCTCCGCCTGTAAAGCCAACCCTCCCCACCCCTGGCACAGTCACCCTGATGAACGCAATATCCCGTTCCTGGAAACAACCGTTCAGGGCCTCAGAGCCCAGGGCACTAACTACAAGAGACGGAACGTCTTGCTGCTGCCGCTGCCGCTGTGGCCCGCCTCCCCCCACATCATGCCACGTGCTGAGAAACACGCCCTGCCCTCTGCCCTGGAGAATTGAAGACAGACGCCAACAACTGGAGAAACCAATGAAATTAAATACAATGCCCCAATGGGTACATTTAAAGCAGTGGTGTTCTTGGCTGATGGAGAAATGCACTGTTTGGCAGAGGGAGAGAAAAAGGGGATGGTCAAGGCTAAGGCCAGAGCCTACGTCCTCATGCCTGCCAAGCCGGCCCCTACTACGTGGGCTGAGTCGGGAGAGAAGGGAGAGGTGAAGAAAATGTGTGAATAGGTAACAATTAGGGGCGACACTGAAGAGTGCCGGGAGCAAGTCTCCCTGGGCTCCCAGGTGGGAGGGCTCAGTCCCTCACAAACAGTGTCATCAGTCTCCGCTTCCTGGGCCCTCAGAAAGGAAAATTCTGCCCCTGGTTTATTTAACTTTTATTTTTAAATAATTTCCAACTTGCAAAAGTTGGGGAGTAGAAAGGCCCTGACTGGTGTGGCTCGGTGGGTTGGATGTCATCCCACAAACGACAAAGTCGCCGGTTCGATTCCCAGTCAGGGTTTGACACATGTCTGGGTTTGCAGGCCAGGCCCCTGGTTGGAGGTGTGTGAGAAGCAACTGCTCAATGTTTCTCTCTCACACTGATGTCTCTCTCCCTCACTTTCTCCCTCCCTTCCCCTCTCTCTAAAAAATAAACAAATAAAATCTTTAAAAGATCAACAAGAGTACAAAGAACTCCTCTCTACCCTTCACCGAGACTCAACAACTGTAAGCATTACGCCATATCTGCTTCATGGCCACCCCGTCCTGGGCCATGTGGTGTGTGTCTCTTTTTTTGTATCAGGCACCAGGAATTTATAGCTCACAGGTCAAACACAGCCACGTGATTTTGTAGGAGCAGTAAGCTAGAAATGGGTTTTCCTTGGTTGAAAAAATCAAAAGAATATTTCACGGCATGTGAAAATACCTGAAATTGAAATTTCAGCATCCATAAGTAAGGTTTACTGGAGCGCAGCCACGCCCACTCATTTGCATATTGCCTCTTGGGAACTAGGAGAGCAGAGTGAGTACTTGTGACAGAGACCATATGGCCCGCAAAACCTAGAATCCTCACTACTTGGCTTTGGCATACGTTTGCCTACTCCTTTTCTAAACCGTTTGGAAGTTAGCTTCTTTAGTTAGCTTCTTTAGATAGTCAACATGCTTCTTTACTCTAGATACTTCATTGTGTATTTCCTAAGAACAAGGAAATTCTCTCACAGACCCACAGCACAGGGATCGAATACAGAAAATGTGACCTTGACACAACACAGTGCCATGACCTTAAATACCACCCAGATTCACATCTGGCTACCTGCCTACTGACGGCAAGTCCCCCAGATCCCGGGCCGACTCGGTCCCCCGCGCTGCACCACTGTTCACATCTCCATAGCCTCTCTGGTTCTTTCCAGACGAACAGCCCCTAACTTTTTTTGGTCTTTCTTGATATTATTAGCATTCTTAAAGAGTTCTATCTAGTTTTGGAAAATGTCCTTCCACCTGTGTTTGTCCACTGTTTCTTCCTGGTTGGATTCTGGTTATGCATTTGGATCAAGAATGCCGCTAAAGGGACACTGTGCCCTCAGTGTCTCCCATTAGGAGGGACACGGTGTCTGTGACATTAACGTTAACTGCTCAGAAAGGGTGGTGTCCACCCACTCCCACCACTGCACAGCGACCAGCTGTGTCTGTAATCGGTAAGGAATCTGTGGAGAGACAGGCTGCGTTTCCACCCCTTCTGAACTCTGCAGTGCCCGTCAGCCCTCCCCTCACAGCCAGCATCTGCCGGTGGTCAAGGAGACCCTCCGGCCCTGGCGTGGAGAGGACGGGGCAGAGCGGCCCTCACTGGACTGCAGTCTTCAAGCGGGCGGGGCCTTTGGACTAAGGGCCGGGGCCGCAGCCGAGGCTCCTGGAAGATAAAGAGGTGTGTCACCTCCTGGCCCTCTTCGGGCTGGGTGCCACCAGAGGGAGATAAGACCTAGACTGCAACATCAGCAGCCAGATGCTTACCAGGCCCTTTTCGGTTCGAATTAAAATTTAATTTCAAAGTAAAACGTGAAGACGTTACCCTTGTTAAAAATTAAAACGCTACAGCTGCGGGTGGAGTCGGCTTCGAACACACCCCATCCTTCTCCCGGCCCCCAGAAGTAACTGCTGTTACTCGTTTCTCCCAGACATTTCCCTATGTACTCTTCCAGACGATATTCTAGGTACCCATGTATTTCTGTATTTTATATAGACCTATTTTTTTTAAATCCTCACCTGAGGACATGCTGTTTTAGAGAGAAGGGAAAGGAGGGAGAAAAATATTGATGTGAGAAACTCACACCTCTCATATGCGCCCCTACTGGGAACTGAACCTGCAACCAAGGCTTGTGCCCTGACCGGGAATCAAACCGGTGACCTTCCAGTTTGTGGGACAGTGATGTAACTACTTGAGCCACACCGGCCAGGGTGGCCTATTTGTGTACACACGTGAGTGCGCATAATGAAAAATACACTGTTGCAAAAACAAACTGTCCCTAACATTTATTTTCCTTTGCATCATTTTAGCAATAGACCCCACAAAGTCATAGCTGTGCATATGGCCTACAGACTGTATTTTCCAGCCTCCCTTGCAGCTAGGGGTAGCAATATGACTAAGAGCCAATGGGATGCAAGCAGAAGTGGTATATGTAAGTTCTGAATCATATTTTTATAAGGAACTGCTTGGCCTCCAATCTTCCTTTGTCTGGCTGGCATATGGCAACTATGCAATACAAATGGCAAAGCCCACTGTCCGTTCCCCAGCCAGACCAGCCTGAATCCCAGGTGACCTCATGGGACAGAGCTTCCAACCTGCAACGGTTTAAAAACTGATTGCCCATCCTTTAGCATTCCTCATGCAGAGAGATGGGGGTCTCTGTCCCCTCTCCCATTAAATATAGGTAGGCTTGTGGTTGGTTTGACTCCCCCCCCAAAAAAAGGGCAAAAGTGACACTACACAATTTATGAGAAAAAAAGCATGGAAGGACACAGAGCTTCCCCCTTGTCTGCTGAAACACTTACTCCTGGAGCAAAAAGTTCAACTGCCCCGAGGCCACCGTGCTGTATGGAAACTCTAACCACACAGAGAAATCCCAGGCAGACACTCTGGCGGAGAACCCCAACTGGAATGACAAACCTTCCTGTCATTCCAGCCCAGGCACCAGACGGGTAAAGAAACCGCCAGGTGACTCCAGCCCCACCCATCCTGGCCATTCGAGTCTTCCCAGCTGGGGCCTCTGGCACCACAGAACACAAACTATCCAGACTGCGCCTGCCCTGTCTCAGTTCTTGACTCGCAGAGTCCATGAGCAAAAAGCAACTACTGCTGCTTTATGCAGCAGCGGGTAACTGGAATACCCCTCACCCTGGACCTCGCCTCCCCCTGGACTGTTGTGAGAAAGAGGGAAGATACCTCATTTCAGCCTTTCCATTGGGGGATTTCTCTGTATAACAGCATAGCTTACAGCCTAAAGCTTACCCAGAACTTTCAATTTTTAGAAATATATTCACAGTACCAGAATGATCCCTCAACTTTCTTTTCTTACTCAATACTATGCCTCAAAAATCCACCCATGTAAGAATAGATTTGTTTCATTCTTTTTTAGTGCTGTGCAGTGTTTCACGCTGTGCACACACTACTGTTTGTTTAGGCCATGGCCCTACAGCTGGATACTTAGGTTGTTTCTAGTCTCTGACTGTAACCAACAACGCGCATTTGTCTTTTTGTGTCTGCCGTTGATTAATACCCTTGGCACTGCCTCCCTGGGCACACACGCCAGCACCTCTCTGGGGAAGCTTCTCTCTGGGGAAAAGAAATGGAATTGCTGGGTCAGAGGGTGCAGGCTTGTTTTTAGTTTTAACAGATCTCGGCAAACTGCCTGCACAGTGGCTGTACCAATTCACAGTGTCCCACCCGCAGCATATGACAGTTGTCCACATCTCACCAACACTCAGTGCCATCAACACTTACTTTTTTACAAGCACTTCCCCAATGCTCTCCCACTACTGGTACTCTCTGCTCCACCCCAAGACAGGAGCCTGGGTAAGGACAGGAAACGCACGGGCTTTCCTTTCCCACAGTTTTATTTCCTGGTACATGGAGTCATTCCTGATCCCTGACAGTCTCTCTCTCTCTCTCTCTCTCTCTCTCTGATATTGGAGACCATACATCTGTCCACTCCTGTCCTCACCTCCAGGTTTAGGGTCTGCCAGCCACGAGGAGGACGGCGTGGGGTGGGGGAGTCAGACGCCAGGCCCCCAGTGCGACACGCTGTCTGCGCCGGCCTGTCTCTGCGGACTGCTGGTGCCCCCCCAGCAGCAATGAATGGTCATCCCTTTATTTCTTGGATCCTTACTTTTTTCGTGACAGCTGGCTGCCTTTCACTTGCTCTTTTTAAAAATTCTGATAAAATTTGGTATTTGAATTATTTAAATTTTTTAATTTTTAAAATATAATACACCTATGATTTATCATTTTAACCGTTACAAATTTTTTTGATCCTCCCACAAAGATATTTTTTTCATTGCTTTTAGAGAAAGAGGAAGCGGGGGGAGGGGAACATTGACGGGACAGATGTGTGGTGTATCCACCACGACCACCTGCCTCCAGAACTTTCTTCATCATCCCATCTGGGGCTCCGGACCCACCAACCAAAACTCCATTCCCCTCCCCCCCAGGCCCTGGCAACCGCCCTTCCAGCACTTTCTGACCCCACGCATGTGCCTCCCCCGGGGACCCCGTACATAAGCAGAATCATCTAGCATTTGTCTTTTTGTGTCTGGTGTACTTAGGGCATTATGTCTCCAAGGCCTATCTGTGTTGTAGCATATATCAAAATTTCCTTCCTTTTCAAGGCTGCGTGATGTCACTGTATGTGTGCACTGTGTTTTCTTTGTCCAGTCATCTGTCCATGGATACCTGGGTTGTTTCCATCTTTGGGCTTATTGTGAAAAATACCGCTATAAACGTCGGTGTCTAAATATCTGTCCAAGTTCCTGCTTTCAGTTCCTTTGAGTGCGTACGCAGAAGTGGGACTGCTGAGATCACACAGTGAACCCGTGTTTAATTTTCTCTGAGGAACTGCCAGGCCCTTTCCCACGGACGCTGCACCATCGCCGATTTCTGTCTCAGTGCACTGTCCCCAGGCGGTTCTGGAAGGGGGGGTGCACAGTACCGGCATTTCCTTGGAGTTCCTATTCACCCTCGCACATGAGGGTGTCTCCAACAGACCTGTGCGCCGGGATGCTTCTTCCAGGGGCGGAATGAACGGCGCTGAGGCAATGCAATCCTGCCGTTCATCCAATCGACCTTGGGCCTGTGGCCTCAAATGGAACTAGTCACCAGATGGGGGCCTTCTGCTGTTTTTGCCGACTAGGCAGCCAGTCCCCTTCTGGCTGAGGTCTCCATCAGTTTCTTTGGAGACCCCTCCCTCCCACACGCTCAGTCCAGGAGATCTGCCTAGCAGCTGGCGGACCCTGCCCTGGGTTCCGGGGCATGTGCTGCAGGCCCAGCAGCCAGATCCTCAGCCTCCTGATCCCACTGGTTGTTCAGGGAAGGGCATTCAGAACCAACGACACTCAGCTGTGGGCTCTCATCACAACCTCTGAGAAAGAGACCCATTTTCTACTAGTTTTGAAGGCAGCACTGTAAGCCCAGAGTTAATGCATCTCCTGCCTGAGAATGAACCCCACAGAGAGGAAAACAGAACGGAAAGGTAGACAGATGAAGGCCTCAGCCCTGATGATTTCACTCGAGCCCCTGGATCAGCTTGTACCTGAAGGCAGTGCACCTTTGAGTTCCCAATTACATATGCAAACATCTGTTTTGTTCTGTTTGGCTTTTCCAGTTGGGTTGAGTGTTTTTATCTGAGAGGCAAGTGTCAGAATCTAGATTCAGATGGCAAAGAACAGAGCTTTCCTTCTGGGCAAAACTAGCCACACCAGGTAAGGGGAGAAGCCACCAATCTTGGACCCATTATTACCAAGCTCTTGCCAAGGACAACTGTCATCTGAAAGGTGCCAGCAGCAAGGACTTGGAGCCTGGCTGACAGAATCCATCAAGCCAGTAACTAAACTGTCACCCCGAACTGTAGACCACTGGACAACCACACCGGGTTTTCTTTTGGTTTTTGGTGTTTGTTTGTTTTTTACCAACCTACGAACCTACGAACCTAAATCATTTTTAACAACTTTATTGAGGTATAATTTACACACATAAAACTGACTCGTTTTAAGTGTACCATTCAAAGATTTTTATACATTTACCAAGTTGTACACCCATCCCACACCCAGTGTTTGAACATTCCCCCACCCAGTAAGGCCCCGGTATCTATCAGCACGCACACCCCGGTCTCCGTCCTGTCAGCTCCTGGCAGCCTCTCACCTACCTTCTATTCTTAGAGATTTGTCTTTTCTGGATATTTCATATAAATAGAATCCTACAGTATGTGGTTTTTGTGTCTGGCTTCTTTTACTTAGCATAACTTTTTGAGATTAATTGACACTGTAGCATGTATTAGTGTTTTTTATTGCTACTCAGTAATAAAACTCTGGTACAGATATACCACATTCTGTTTACCTACTCACCAGCTGTTGGACACTTGGGTTATTTCCACTTTTTGGCTCTTATGAATAATGCTACCATGGCTATTATATACGGGTCTTTGTGTAGGCATACATTTTCATTTCCCTTTAATAGGAATGGAATTGCTGGGTCATGTGGTAAATGTAGGTTTAATTTTTAAAGAACGCACTCGACCGCCAAACCACTATTTTTATTTCTCAACTTGGTAGCCACGGGTTGGATCATGGGAGACGCGCTCCAAAAATTAGGAGTCAGTTCTCTGCACACGGCGCAGGGAGAACCAGCTCCCTCAACGTGACTGACTCTCACACCAAGTCGCTACCTCTAAAAATAACCCGGCGTGCTGGGGGCACCAGAGCAGACAGACAGCTGTGAGAGAAAGGACCCATTCTGCAGCCCGAAGCAAGCCCCACCCCCTACAACTGTCTAGTTCAAGACCGATTCAAGAAAAGAAACATGCTTGGTTGAATATGTACAGGCAAAGCTGAGGGGAGAAAACAGGGGGTAAATATAAGGCAAACACTGTGGGTAAAGAATCAAATGTGAAGACACTTGTTTCTCTAGGAGAGAAATGCAAGCACAGTGCACCCTCCATCCTCCAGTAACTGATGTCTGCGTGGCCGTAATCATGCAGATGGCCCACCGCGAGCGACACAGCTGGTTTTCTGTGCAAGCCTTTGGTGCCGTTCTGGTTTCCTGCTCATTTTATGAAGTATTTCAGGTGTATAAAAAAAGGACAGAAAAGTCATAACACAGAAAATAAACACGACACTAACACTCAAATTCTCATGCTGTGTTTAAGAGATAATAGTGCGCCTAAGGAAGAGAGCACTCGTGCGTTCTTCCTAGGTGGAACCGCCACCTCCTTCTCCCAAAGAGGCCAGCCCCCGTGCTGGTGATTTCCAGCCCCAACCCCAGATCTATTTAGTCTTTCTCTGTGCTGACACCTCCAGACTCTATTTCCTGGCTCCCTTACTCTGCCCCCCACTTAGGTTAGGCCAGTGGGAGGCCAGGACAGAAGACTGGAGGGCGGGCGGAGAGAGGGCTGGGGGTATTTGTTCTCCTGCCTCCTCCCTGCTTGGCCGTGGCCTTCAAGTGTTGCTCCCCTTCCCCAGGAAGGAGCTTTGGCCAAGCTCTGCTGACTGACCCCTCCCTCTGCTCCTTTAGAATTTAGGATCCCAGCTGCAGGGGCCTTAAACTGCCACACCTCTCCATAAATAGCCCCTTCCTTAAACTCTTCAGTGAGATCCTTCGGACAGAGACACTTCTTGCCAGGGCTCTGCCTGATCTCCACCTTCAGTGAATCTGGCCCATGTCACTCCCCTGCAAGTTTTTGTACTGCTGTCCAAAGATACGCATCAGTCAGCGATAACGTAGTTTCACTTTACTATACATGTCACACTGTATACCCCTCTCTGTAACTTTTCATTTCGGTGTTGCTTTTCTTTTTTAAGATTTTATTTATTTATTTTTAGAGAGAGGGGAAGGGAAGGAGAAAGAGAGGGAAAGAAACATTGATACGTGGTTGCCTCTCGCACAACCCCCACCAGGGACCCAGCCTGCAGCCCAGGCACGTGCCCTGACTGGGCACGTGCCCTGACTGGGAATCGAACCAGGCGACCCTTTGGTTGCAGGCCTGCACTCAATCCACTGAGCTACAACAGCCAGGGCTCAGTGTCACTTTTCCGTTTACAAGATTCATCCACCTTGATACATGTTGCTCTAGTTTATTCATTCAGCTCTTCACACCCCACTCCATGGATGTTCAGTGGAATTATCCAGTCTGATGGACACTTGGGTTTCTGTTTCTTAGCTGTTACGAGACAAGCATTATGAAAATTCTTGGACAAATCTCCTGTTTGAAATTTTAACAATGAGTATAGATATGACTTATAAAAATGTATAATGGATAAAAAAAAAAGACAGAGAAGCACTAACATTAGCTCTGTGAGCTGAGATGCCCACAGTGTCTTTTTTGCACATCTGATTACCCTTCTTGAAGACACAAACGAGCAAGTTTCTGTTGGTGGATTCAGAGTTCCGCCACCTGTCCTGTCCTCTGAGGCCCTGAGCTCTGCCCCAGTGGGAAGTGAGGTTAAGGATTCCAGGTATCCAGCACACCCGTGAAACATCTGGAGATGCTCTCGTAACACAAGGCACCTTGGCTGAATCATAAGACCCAGAACTGCTGGGCCAAGCCCAGAACCCAGAACTCCTGGGTCAACATTTACTGTGAAAACTGCCACCAATGGGATCTCTTGGCATTTTCAGACAGGGCTCTGGCCCAGGAGCATTGGGGTTGGTGGGCAACCCAGTAAATTGCAACAGAGCCATGGTCACCGCCAAAATGTGGTGCCTTACAGCTGTGCCCTTCTCTGGTGGGAAGTTTTCAAAAAATTACATTTATGTAGTTCTCTTTCTGAGGAATCAACATCAAACAAAGATTTCTGGATGCTGAGTATGGTTAACGGAGACTCATCACCATGGAAACACCCCCAAGGATGGCAAGTTAATCTCATCTAAACTGCATCGATTCCATATTGGGAGGGGAAAGATTCTGAGTCACGTGTAAGGATCAATTAGTAATGTCTGTTTTGGGAGCAGTAAGTGGAGGTAGGAGCAGGTATGTCAGACACTTGAAAGCAGGACAGCACAACAGCTAAGTGATGAGGCTGCGCAGCCAGACTGACATCACATCCAGGGTCTGCCACCTGCGAAGTGAGTGATGCAGTCTCTTTGCACTTCAGTTTCCTCAGTTGTCAAAGGGCTAGGAGACAAGGCCTATGTTACAGGCCATGTCCTGGTTTTTAAAAATCAGCTTTATTGGGGTGTAACTTACATATGAATTTGCCAGTGTTCAGGTGTATGAGTCAATGAATTTGGGCAGATATATACAATTGTGTAACCAGCACTACCATCCGCACATAAAACAAAAGTTCCTTAGTGTCTCGGGAAACTTTTCACGGCATCCTCAGATTAAATAACCGAGAAGTATTTATGTCCTAACAACTTAGTAGCCTTTTGGAAAAAATAATACACTAAAATCAACAAAAAGATTTTTATTTCATTATGAAATAGCCAAAATTATTTCATAATTTGAAATAATGGGGGACATGCATGCCTGTGGGCTCTGCACAAATCCTCCAACTGGGGGATCAGATTAGACACTGCTGGCCTCATTTCTCGTTCCATGGGGTTTTAATGAAATAATACTCTCTTCCCGCTACAGCCTGCCCGCCTGATGTCGACTCTATACACAGCAGCCAGAGGGACGCCCACTTCATTGGTAGGAAAAGCCATAGTGTTTACAGAGTGGTCCGCCTACTATGGGGTCAGGTTTAGGGAAAGGGCACTTCCAGCCACCTCCTTCCTTGGTGGGAGGGGCAAGGCTGGCTTTCCAGGGGAATAAGACAAGGCAGGAAAGGCTCATTAAACTACCTGCCACCGGGTCTGTAAGTGACCTTCTGTGGTCCTACCGCAGGCCACAGGGCCATGCTCAATTCACCAGCTCAAACCTCAACCAGGCAAAAAGGCAAAGTCCCCATTGCGACCTGACCTTGTCTGAGAACCCACTGAGGGAGCCCCACCCCCACAACCCCGGCACATGCAAATCACAGTCAGAAGAAATCAGATCCTTTCCTCTGGAAATTCCCAGAGATTATGACTTTGGGGGGTGGGGAGGAAGAATTCCAAAGATCTTTCGGATCCTGTAGGGCCTGAAAATTAGCCTCCTCTTTCCTCCCTTCATTTGTAAAAGGGAAGGAGAGGTAAAACCCAGCGACAATATACACTGCTTCCAGAAAGATGAGATCGAAGAGATATAAGCATGAAAAACCCATGAATCCCAGATCCTGAAGCAGATGCAGGAAAATTAAGATAGATGAGGATTTTCTGGTGGAAATAAAAAAAAAAACACCTTCCTATTGTTAAGCTTTCTAGTGCCCACCTGCCCACCTGTGGTGACCTCCTTGTTCCCCAGCAAATGTCTCATATCTGAAAGTCTGTTCAATAAATACACACGGACAGTGTACACCCCACTTGTATGCATGTTTCCAGAAGCTTTCGTCTCAGCAGTTCAGAGCTCTCCCATTTAATATGATGGAGAGGGGGGCTCCCAACACAAGGTCAGACATCTGAACTGAACACTTAGGGCACTAAGATCCAGCCCCAACTTGATCAGTAAATTGCTGTGTGACCCCAGTTAAATTAGCATGCCCAAGTTTCAGTGAAGACATAGGGTTTTTTACCTTAACCCCCAGGGGCCTCTATGGCCTTCCATTCATCACCAGCCTTTGACCCAGCAGCTGTCACCAAAGCCCAAGACCAGCAGGGTCCCTCTGCCCCAAGGTAGGGTGCAGTCCATTCTTGCAGCCCTACTGCCAAAGAACTAAGCAGGCGACATCACAGCTTCCACCCAGCCAACCCTTGCTAAGCACCAGGGTTTGAAATCTAGAATTAATGCCCAATTCCCCCCTGTCCCTCACACACCTGAGGCCCAGAGACACCAAGTGAGAACACAACAACAAATCCAACTGTCTCCTTTGCAACCTCTGCCTGCCAAGACTTGCAGTCTAATTGCTGTTAATTGCATTAATTGCACAGTTCTGAAGTGTTAAGACCCCTCCTCCTTCTCCTAGTCTAAGGCAGGGCAAGGGGAAAGAGGGATGAACAACAAAAGCTCCACACGGCAACCTCCTTCTCCCACTCATGGCCCTCAAACCCCCTCTGTGGCTCCAAGGACGTGGCATGAGAGCCCAGCAGGACAAAGCATTAAGAAGTAGCTGTGCTTTCCTGATGGCAGTGGAGCCACAAGAGTCCCTGGGGAACTGGGTGGGACCCAAGCCCTAGATCTAAGGAGAGGGCACCAACTCACACTTGCTGGACGGGTCGAGAAAGGGATGCCCTTCCGGTTCTGGGTACCGTACCTTCTGCTCATGCCTAAAACTGGCCCATCTCTCCGGCACCTTTCTCTATACTCCTCCGGACCTGCTGTCTCCTGTCTAGAAAGTCCCAGCACAGACACCCTTGGCATTCTCCTCTTCCCTCCCCGGACACGGCCAGAGGCCAACCAACTGCACACAAGGGCTACACGTTCAGGAAAAAGGTCACTGCTCCAGCCGAGGACTAGGAGCCGGGGGGCGGTGTGCGAAACCATTTCAGACCCGCAGAGCCCTATGCTGAGGGGGCTCACACAATCTCGGAGCTGCAGAGGGGAAGCCCCATCTCTACACAGGGCCCGGGAGTCCCCTGGGCCAATCCCAGGGTTTCCTGGGGCGTCTCCAGGCGGCAGAGCAGGTTGCGGAGGCCTCCGAGAACTCCCACCGGGAACAAACCACCCTGTCCTGAGGCCAGAGCAGCAAAGCCATTCTCTCGGGGGGCCTCTCGGGCCTCTCGGACCTCCGCCCCCGCCGCCCCCTCGCAGGGCTCCGGGCCGGAGGGTGAGGGAGGCGCCCCAGCTGTCAGACCGACGGATGCCATCCACCGCGCCAAACTCAGCCTGCAGCCGCGCCAGAACCCCGAAGGTGCGGCACAGGGGTCGCTGGTGCCTCCGCACAGCCGATGGGTCCAAGGGGAACGTCTCCCAAGCGCACGCTGCAGAACCGGACTGCCGCGAAGCGCGGCCGGGGGTGAGGCTCCGGAAGACCCCTGCGGAGCGCGGTGCTGGGCTGCCCCCTCGAGCCTCCCCGAAGGGACGCGCCTGGAACTTCCCCTCAGGGGCGACAGACCAACTTTCTGCAGCGAAGGAGGTGCGCGGAGCGAGGAGCCGGTGCGAAGGCGGAGGAGTGGGGCTCCGACCGGGCGCCCCAAGTGGATGAAGAACTGAAGTGCCGGGAGGTGGGAGGGGGCTGGCCCACGCGGACCACCGGCCTCCGCGGCCTGGCCAGAGACACCCACCGCCCAGGAGTCCCTTGGGGGTGTCCACCGCCCGGGCTGAGGGCGTCGGAGGCGGGAAGGCGCTGCGCCTCGGATCGCAGAGTGGAGGGACCAGGTGGCCCGGCTTTACCTGCAGTTCCTGAAATGCTCCCTCCAGCTCGTGCCACTCGCGCTCGCAGCGCTCCAGCTGGCCCGACATGGTGCAGGGGCGCGAGGCGGGGGCGGCGGCGGCTCCCGCAGCGTGGCGCGGCGGGCCACCGGCGCCCCACCGCCGTCCGCTCGCCGGCCGCGCTCGGAGACACCAGCTGTTCTTGCGCTGCCGGAGCCACGCGCGCAACTGACGTCAAGGCCCCGCCCCGGCGCCCGCCCCACCCCCTCGCCGGGAGGCTGGCCGCACGCATGCGCACGTTCACGCACCGCCCTGGCCCCGCCCCCGTGTGGCGTGCGCCCGCCCAGGGACGTCTGTATCTTTGCAGTCTGACTCTGGCCCCTCGGGAATGCGTCTGCGCCTCCAGAATCTCTCTTCTAGTTGGGGCTAGGGAACTCTTTCGCAGACTGTATTTGCAGAGCTTATTTTATATAAGTTAATTCGATTGTGTTTATTTGGGGTGTCTGGGGTCTAGAAGGAGAAGGGTGTTTTGGGAGATCTGAAAGCGCACCATCCTTTGGCATCGTCTGGCCTGAGCCAAAGCCCGCAACCTGGAATGTTACAACTGACATTGACTGTCCAACAAGGTCGCCGAGTAGGGCGGGGAAATACAGCGAGGGCCCTGACATCTCACATTGCCATTATTTCCTGCCACTAATAACATCCTAGATTCCTGCCCTCTAAGACTCTGGGTGACTATCTGGGCAGCTGTTTGTCACTCAAATGGCACAACCACCTCGAAGGTAATTGAATCCCAATTTCCTTCCCTCAAGATCTGTCCCTGCCTGGCTTTCCAGTCACAGCTCTTATCTCACCCCCGCCTGCGACCTCTATGTCTTCTCTTCCTGCTCTTGTGTGGAACATTCTTCCCCCTAAATCTTCATATCGTTTCCTTTTGCTCATCATCCAAGCCTCAGTTCAAATGCTACCTGTGTTAGGTCCTAGGGCTTCCCGAACCACAAACTGACTGGCTTAAACAACAGCAGTGTATTGTCTCACAGTTCCGGGTGCTAAGAGTACAAAACCAAAGTGTCTGCAGCGCCCTCTGAGATTGCGTGGTGGCCGCCAGTCCTTGCTTGGCATTCCTTAGCATGCAGCTGTATCACCCACTCCTCTGTGATCACATGGCCTTTTCCCCTGTAAGCTGGGGCAATTGTAGGACTAACCTCTGTTGATTGGTGTCCAGTGTCTGGAATTTTTAAAAAGATTCCTGTCCTGGCTGGCATAGCTCAGTGGATTGAGCCCGGGCCTGCAAATTGGGGTCGCTGGTTCGATTCCCAGTCTAGGGCGCATGCCTAGGTTGCAGGCCAGGTCCCCAGTGTGGGGCACGTGAGAGGCATCCACACATTGATATTTCTATCCCTCTTTCTCCTTCCCTTCCATTCTCTCTAAAATAAGTAAAATCTTAAAAAAAATAAATGTAGGAAATTTTTAAAAATAATAAAATAAAATTTCTATGTATTTTCTCCATTTTTTGGTTGTTTTGGGTGAGAAGGTAAGTGTGATGCATGTTATTACATCCAGGACATAAGCAGAAGTCAGTCTGCATAACACATTTGAAATCTGGATGATTATTGTATGAATCAGTAGTTTCTTTCCTTCTTTCTTTCTGAGTGTGTCTCATTTTATCGATGTCATGGTTTGTTTACCCACTCTTTATCCATTCACTGATTGAAGGACTCTTAGGTAGTTTCTAGTCTGGGCTAATTATGAATAAAGCCACTATAAATATTTATGTCAATGTTTCTAGAAAAGAAAAAGACTTTACATAGAAGTCCAGATTTTTCCTGTCTGCTGACAAGTGGGAAGGTCTGGTCACACTGGGCTTACACTCCTGCCTGGCAATAGGCTGGAGGAGGGCAGCAGTGTCCCCTCTACACAGGACTCACCAGTTGCCATAGTCCCCACCATGCCCAATTGTTGCCCATCCTATTTCATGTATTTATGTAACCTGTGGCCCCTGGAGACATTTGAGTCTGAGAGGCCCAATTTAATGTGTTCTGAAGATTGTAAAATCAGCTAAAATACTCAAATGGTGGTAAAACAGAAAACAGTTTATTTAATTAGGATTCATAGAATCATGAAGAAAACATAGCACCTTGAAGGATGAATACAGAGTCAACGAGCAGAGGACTTAGGAAGAAGAAGCCCCTTCATCTGTTTGCAGTTGCTCAATCCTAGCAGGTCCATCAGCCCCAGGCTGCTGGGGAGGAGAGGCTGGCTCCGCCCCTGAGGGAAGTTGGGGCAGTTGCACCTTATCTGCAGCTGTCTGCAGGCTGGCCTGCAAACAGGTTGCAAACCTAAGGGGCTGCTCTCTCTGTGGGGTCAGACTCCACATGTATCATTCATGAGCCCATCTGTTGATGACACAGGCTGGCCACCCCTATTGTGTAGTTGCTCAAGTGCCAGAAGCATCAGATCTTACCTGGCTGCCGCCCCGTCCCGGTTCCTGCCCAGAGCACCCTCAGACTCACTCATCAGCTCTCGGGGACTGCATCTGGACCTGGCTCTTCTTGGGGACTCTGATCATGGTATGTGGCATTTACACCATCGGAAAGTGTGTTGCAAGGGTATCTGTCATCCCCATCCCCTGCCCACACCCCCAGGGGAATCTTCCCTATTTGTTCTCTTTCAGGCACTCCACTTGGGCCCCTGCCTGCAGAGTTTGCTCAGCCAGCTGCGGAGAGTCATGAAAGTAGCAACACACAGTACTCACTAGGTACCTGGTGCTCTTCTGTACGCTTCATGTGTTTGTATTAATACACCAAGGTTCACGCGACCTCATGAGAAAGAACCTTTATTATCCCTACTTGATGGATACGTACCCTAAGGCACGGTTTCTCCAACTTTCACTGTGCTCAGAAAACGCCTCCTGCAGGGCTTGTTAAAATGCTGATTCTGATTCAGTCAATTCTAGGAAGGGCCCGAGATCCTGTGATTCTACAAGCTCCAGCCACTGCTCTGGCCAGAGGGCCACACTTTACACAGCAGGAAACAGCCCTGGCCAGGGAGCTCAGCTGGTTAGAGTGCTGTGCCACTGCGCCAAGGTTGTGGGTTCATCCCTGGTCAGGGGTCATATAAGAATCAGCCCATGGATGCATACATAAGTGGAACAAAAAAGAAAAATAAAAATTCCAGGGACTTTTCCTTCATCCGCTTCCCACAGATGCAGTTGCTCAAAAATAGTCCCAAAGATCTAACAAGCAGTTTGTGCGAAGACATTTATAGCAGCACTTTCCCGATCAGTCACAGGCTGGAAACATCCCAAGTGCCCTACAACAGGGAGATGGTTAAGTAAGCCATCGTCGCCCATTTCCCGAAATACTACGTGGCTGTTAGAATGATCATTAGGGGAACTAAGTGCACGCTGGTAAACAGGGATATGAAATCATGGTAAGTAAAAAAGTAGAAAGCCCAAAGTAGTATGTGTATACTGGTTAAAGTTATCCAATCATTTGTGTGCCCTGAAAAAGACGGGGTGGATTTAATATAACAGGAATCACCCACATCTACGGCCACAGTGCCCTCAACACGCCCGATCTGATCTGGTCTCAGAAGCTAAGCAGGGTTGGGCCTGGTTAGTACTTGGATGGGAGAAATCATCCATCATGTCAATTGATGGGAATTTTTATTTCCTGAAAGGTTGTGCAGGTGTTTGGAAGAAATTTCACACCCCCTGGCTGATGTGGCTCAGTGAATTGAGTGCCAGCCTGCAAACCAAGGGGTTGCCAGTTCGATTCCCAGTCAGGGCATATGCCTGGGTTGCGGGCCAGGTTTCCAGTGGGGGTGTGCGAGAGGCAACCACATATTTCTCTCCCTTTCTCCTTCCTTTCCTCTCTCTCTCTAGAAATAAATAAATAAAATCTTTTTTTAAAATTTCAAATCCCTAGCCTGCTGTTCATGGGTGTAGAATGTAATGGAAACAGCAAGCATTATCTAGTAAATGTCATTTGTTTAACATTTACTCTTCAGGTATCAAGATGTCCTTTATGTCCTTATTCAGTTACTTGTATTACTGGACCTACCTGGGGCTAGGAGGAGCTCTGTGATTCGCCTGGCCCAGTCAGATGGACCTGAGTTCAAATTTCAGTGCATGCCCTGACCAGTGTGGCTCCGTGGGTTGGGCATCGTCCCACAAAGTGAAGGGTCACCAGCTGGATTCCTGGTCAGGGCACATGCCTGGGTTGCGGGTTTGGTCCGAGAGGCAACCAACCGATGTTTCTTTCCCTCCTTTTCTGTCTAAAAATAAAGTCTTAAAAAAACAACAACCCTCAGTTCTACCACCTCCTGAGAATCCAGTTCACCTTCTCCGGAAACTCCAGTTGCCCTGCTGGGGCTGCTGGGAGGAGTACACGCAGTGAATGGTGTAAAGTGCCTGGCAATGTGTAAGCACTAGAAAGCACTGGCTTCGTGTGTTTGAGGGTTCTTTAAAAATATTTTATTTGGGACTATTTTTAGATTTACAAAAAAACCTGCAGACAGTAGAGAAAGTTCCCACCTACTCGTCAGTTTCCCCTAATGTTGACAGTGGATGTGACCATGACACCTTTGTCAAATGAAGAAATGAGTGTAAGTGTATTACTCGCAACTAAGCTCCACTTTGTTCCGATTTTACCAGGTTTCCCACTGATGTTCCGGGATTCACTGTGACACTGCGTTTTGGGGTCAGGTCTCCAGAGTCCCCTCTGGTCTGTGGTAGTATCTCAGTCTTGACTTTGACAGTCCTGAAGAGTAATGTGTATTTTTTAATAATAGCTTTATTGAGATATTGTGATGGCTCATTTTCTGTCAACTTGACTGGGCCATGTGATGCCCAGATATCTGGTGGTTCTGGGTGTGTCTGTGAGGCCGTTTCCAGGAGATTATTTGAATGGTGGACTGAGTAGATTATCTCCCTAAATGTGTGGGGGGGGGGCGGGGGACGAGAGTTTATCCAATCAAGTGAGGGTCTAAATAGCTCACGGAGGTAGAGAAGAATTCTCTCTCCGTGCCTGATCTTGGGACAAGGGTCTCCTCCCCTCAGACTGGCGTTTACGCCATCGGTGCTTCTGGTTCTAAGGCCTTGAACTCAGACCAGAACTATACCTTGTTTATCCCTTGTTCAGCTGACGGACATCTGCGTTGTTCCCACCTTTTGGCTGTTAGGGGTCACAGTGCTGCTGCGGCTACTCAGGCACGAGGTTTTGTGGGGCTGTGTTGTCTCTTGCACGCGGCAGGAGAACTGCAGAGTGAGATGGTAACTGGGTTTAACATTTTGAGGAACTGCCAAACTGTTTTCTAAAGTGACTATACCATTTTGTACCCTCACCAGCAATGTATGAACATCCCAATTTCTTTTTAAATATTTTACTTACTTCTTTTTAGAGAAAGGGAAAAGAAGAGAGGGAGAGAAACATCAACGTGTGAGAGAAATACTGATCGGTTGCCTTTCACTTGCTCCCTGACTGCGGACCAGGCTGCAACCCAGGCACGTGCCCTGACCTGGAATCAAACCAGCAACCTTTCAGTTTGGGGACAGTGCCCAGCCAACCGACATATACCTGTCAGGGTTCTCCAGTCTTGTCAACACTTGTTATTGTCTTTTCCCATTTTAGCTGACCTAATTTTATGTGAATTGTATCTCACTTGAGGCTTTGATTTTTCATTTTCTTAATGGCTAAGGATGTTGACTATATTTTCATGGGTTCATTGGCCAAGTACAAATTTTTTTTTCAATTTGTATTTATTTTTAGAGAAAAAGAAAGGCAGGGAGAAAGTTAGGAAGAAATACATCCATGTTCAAGAGAAACATAAGTCAGTTGCCTCTTGCACACCCCCAACCAGGGACCTGGCCTGCAACTCGGGCATATGCCCTGGCCATTCAGCCAGCAACGTTCCAGGATGACGCCCGACCAACGTTTGCAGGATGACGCCCGACCCAGCAAGGGCCCAACTGTATATCTTCATTTGGAGAAATGTCTATTCTGATCCTTTCCTCATTTTAAAATTGGGTTACCTCCCCTGTATTCTTGAGTTGTAAGGGTGCTTTATAAATTCTGGATACAGGTCTCTTATCATATGTATTTTCATTAATTTTATCCCATTCTGTGAGCTGATCATACAATATATGTAAAATATATATAATTTATAGCTGTAAATATAAATATATAATTTATACGCAATTTCTTTGACTTATTCAACAAACTCAAACTGAAAGAAAAGTTGCAAGCACATTACAAAAAGCTTTTTTGCCCTGGCTGGTGCGGCTCAGTGGATTGAGTGCTGGCCTTCAAACCAAAGGGTCCCCGGTTTGATTCCCAGTCAGGGCACATGCCTGGGTTGCAGGCCAGTCCCCAGCAGGGGACGCATGAGAGGCAAACATATATTGATATTTCTCTCCCTCTCTCCTTTCCTTCCCTCTGAAGATAAATAAATAAGATCTTTTAAAAAAGAAGAAGTCAAGTTCTGAGTACTAGGTGTGTGCTTTTGCCACCATGGGATGTCCCCACCCTTGGCTGTCTCTCAGGACAAATCTAGAAGCCATGTTTGCATATATATGTACACATATATTTTTGCACATTTACACCTTTATTTGTAACTATCTGTAAATATTCAAAACCAGGATGTTACACCAATATGCAAGTCCAACCCACGGGGCTCGTTCTCGTTCCTCCCTTTTCCATGTTCACAGCGCCTTCCTCCCGCAGTGAGAAACCTGTCTCCCCTTGTTGTTAGTGTGTTGACTCTTCCGATCATGCCTCCCCGCGTATAAACCATCTCCCACTGCCACCATCATCCTCTCGGCTCTCCTGAGGCCAACCTTGCCCCAAATAAATGCAT
The DNA here is from genome assembly GCF_014824575.4 of Sturnira hondurensis. Classification (NCBI taxonomy): domain Eukaryota; kingdom Metazoa; phylum Chordata; class Mammalia; order Chiroptera; family Phyllostomidae; genus Sturnira; species Sturnira hondurensis. The sequence continues at coordinate 3,898,721 of NW_028080037.1, forward strand.
CTCAATGGAACAGACAATGAGCGTCCCTTTCTTGGCTTGGTGTCCAGATTAAAATAACTTTTTAAAAAGATTTTACTTATTCATTTTTAAAGAGAAGGGTAGAGAAGGAGAAAAAGAGGGAGAGAAACATCAATGTGTGGTTGCCTCCCATGGGCCCTGTAGTGGGAACCCAGCCTTCAACCCAGGCATGTGCCCTGATTGGGAATTGAACCGGCGACCCCCTGGTTCGCAGCACATGCCCAATCCACTGAGCTATAACAGCCAGGGCTAAAATAACTTTAAAAAAATAAACATGAAAATTTCCCCAACCTCCAATGGCCATAATCAACAAGATATGAGTGGAAGAGCTTGATAAAGATTTAGAAATTTAACACTGCCTAATAATATATCTCGAAGCCATCTAACAATATTTGAGGAATGTATTACTAGACACCTTGTCCTCATTGGCTGAAGATACAAAAACCCCTATATCTTAGGTTCCAGCTATCGTATTATTTTGAAGGCCCTCTGTCTAGCAACAGGGAGAAAATGTGAACATCTTTCTATGTTTTTATCTACGATGCATTTGAAGGATGACATATGACAATCCCCCCAGTGAAGCCGTATTTTCCAGGTTCTTTTGCATGATGGCAAATACTGGAGGAAGATTGTAGGTAATAGGAAATTCACCAAAATGCTTTCCAATGACCAGAGGAAATGTTGGCTGCTTTTCATGTTTTTTTTTGTTTTGTTTTGCTTTTTTTTTTTTTTTGAGCCTGATTAAATCTTATGTTATTTCGCCACCTGCTGGCAGCTTCTCAGAATTTCTGTTTCTTCCAACAAAAGGTAAAAAAAGGCTCGTTCAACAAAGATTTCTTAACAAATATGCTTTCTTCTCCCACCTGAAAAACTACCACTCACAGAGTTTCGATAGTAGAAATATTTCAGTGTCCTTTAATATGACAAAACAGTTTCTTTCCAAGTTTTCAACAATGAGAGTATATTGACTTTTTATTATGAGAGAAAACATATAGTTCAAATAACACTTATAAAGAGAATCTGTGCTGTAAGACCCAGTGCAAGAATCAGACAGCAAGCCCTGGATGGGTAGCTCAGTTGCTTAGAGCATCGGCCCAACACGCCAAGGCTGCAGGTTTGATGCCCGTTCAGGGCACGTACCAGAATCAATCAATGAACACATAAATATGTAGAACAATAAATCTCTCTCCCTTCTGCCCGCTCTAAAACCAATCAATAATTTTTTTTTTAAAGAATGAGACAGTCCTAGCTTGTGTGGTTCAGTGGATTGAGTGCCACCTACAAACCAAAAGGTCACTTGTTTGCTTCCCAGTTGGAGCACATGTCTGAGTTGCAGGCCAGTTCCCCAGTGAGGGGAGAGTGTGAGGGGCAACCACCCATTGATGTTTCTATTCGTCTCCTTCTTCCCTTCCCCTCTATCTAAAAATAAATAAATATAAATAAATAAATAAAATCTTAAAAAAAAATAAGACACCAAGGCCCTGGCCAAGTATATTTGTTGGTTAGAGCATGATCCCCTTACACCAAGGTTGCATGTTCGATCCCCAGTCAGGGCACAAACAAGAATCAACCAATAAATATATCAATGAGTGGAACAAGTCACATCTCTCTCCCTCTCCCTCCCTCCCTCTCTCAGGTCAATAAATAAAATTTGTTTTAAAGAATAAGACATGGACAACAAAAAAATGAAACAAAACAAACAAAATGAGCCCTGATGGGTGTGGCTCACTCCCAGTCAGGACACCTGTCTAGGTTGTAGGTTTTGTCCCTCGTGGGAGCAAAAGGCCACCAGTCAATGTTTCTCACATCAATGGTTTCTCTCCCTTTCTCCCTCCCTTCCCCTCTCTAAAAAAATAAGAAAAAAAAGCATCACACAAAAATATTAAAGGATCTTCAAAGGGAAGATTAATAACACACGATTTCCCAATTATTTCTGCCTAGCAGAATTTTGTTACAGTGAAGAGAAAGAAGGAAGGAAGGAAGGATGAAATGAAGGGAGGGAGGGAGGGAGGGGAGGAGAAGAAAAGGAAGAAGGAAATTCTTGTGAAATAGGCATACAAAAAAGTGCAAAAAACATTACAAAGAATTATGAGGTGGCCCTGGCTGTCATAGCTCCGTGGATTGAGCACAGGCTTCAAACCAGAGTCGCAGGTTCGATTCCCAGTCAGGGCACATGCCTGGGTTGCAGGCCAGATCCCCAGTGGGGGCCATGTGAGAGGCAACCACACACTGATGTTTCTCTCTCTCTTTCTCCCTCCCTTCCATCTCCAAAAGTAAATAAATTTATTTTTTAAAAAAGAATTATGCGGTGAACACCTATGTGACTACCGCCCAGATGCCTCATACACGTTGATTGCCAACTGCACCCCCTTCCTTCCCCCAAGATAACCAGAGTCCTCATTTTATAGTAATTTATTCGTGATATTCCCGTTTGGGATTGAAAGGCAATGAGCTGCAATGAGCATTCACGGACCTCGATCCTGGTACATTACTGGGATCTTCATCTTGACCAGATCCCGCCACACCGTCTTCCAAAGTGGTCCACACTCCCCGAAAGAGTTCAACCCTTCTGCACTTTCAAGTCACCTTTGAAAAGTATCTTTCCTATGGTTGATGATTTTTAAAAAAGTCTCAGTGGGTTTTCATGAGAGCTGCTATCGGGCCACTGGAAACGGGAGACTTACCAACTGGTCAGGGGCTCTCAGCTCTCTGCTGCAGGACAACATGACAATCACCATTTATACGTTTTCTACAGCCCCAATCAATGTGAAGAGTTGCTAACTATTTACAGTTTGGGGTTTGGTCACGGAGCTTGTTTGGACTGAAGTTACCATGACTGAGAAGACACTGCATGAACAGACTGGCTCACCTCTGCCATCACAGTGAGGAGAGTATTCCCGAGTCGCCCGTGGACCCCAGAGGAAGAGGCACACCTGTACAGAGCTGCCCTAGCTGAGGGCCAGCCTGCATCAACCAGCCTGCAACTGAGTGAGCTAAGAGTGTTTATTGCTATCTGCCTTCAGAATAGGGGGCTGCTGGTTTTACTGCAAGAGTGAACTGATACCACCTGGAATAAGGAATGGATTTGTGGTACAGAAACCTTCTTTGCAATGGCACTTAGGATCATGAGATCTTAATGATTTATATTCAGGGCCTGCCATGGTCTGAATGTGTGTGAGCCCAAACATTCACGTGTTGGAATCTAACCCCCAGGGGGATGGTATTAGGTGAGGCTTTCGGGAAGTGATTAGACTATAAGAGTGGGGTCTTTGTGAATGAGATGAGTGCTCTTGAGGGCCTGGCCAGGTGGCTCAGACTGTTAGAATGGTGTCCCTGATACAGCAGGTTGTGGGTCTGATCCCTGGTCAGGGCAAATAAAAGAAGCAACCAATAAATGCACAAACAGGAGGACCAACAAAATCAATGTTTTTCTTTCTCTCTCTCAAATCATTAAATTAAAAAAAAATGTGGGGCTGGGGTGAAGGAAATATAAGGGGACTAAATAGTAATGGAAAAAATATAAAGATTATATTTAAAATTTTTAAAAAACAGAGACCCCAGCCCTGACTGGTGTAGCTCAGTGGATTGAGCACAGGCCTGAGAACCAGGGGGTCACCAGTTCGATTCCTGGTCGGGGCACATGCCTAGGTTGTGGGCCGGGTCCCTGGTTGGGGGCACACAAGGGACAATCACACTATATTTCTCTCCCTCTCTCTCTTTCCTTTCCCCTCTCTCTCTAAAAAAATAAATACATATATATATATATATATTTTTTTAAGATAAGAAAGAAAAAAAAGAGACCCACAGAGCTCCCTAGCCCCTTCCACCATATGGAGACACAAGAAGTCAATAATGTGGAAGAGGGCATTCCAGCCATGCCAGCATCCTGATCTTGGATTTCTAGGCATAAGAACTGTGAGATAAAAATTTCTATTGTTTATAAGCTTTTCAGCTTGTGTTATTTTGAACCAAGTAAGACAGGGCCTAACATTTTGAGTAATGAATGAGATTCATGTTATTTGCAACACAATCTCAATTCCATTCACTATTTTAGAAATACAGTTACTGTCGCCAGATATACTCTTATATGTCAGAGAATGCTTGGCTGGCAGAGCCAAAAAAAATATTTACTATCTTTAGGTTTGCCTAATTATAATTCACTCCCTGGCTCTGGGGAGTAGATCACTTTTCCTGGACAAAAGAGAAGCTAACGCATTTGGAGATGTGCCATCAAGGAGGAAAGGGAAGCAGGGTGTTGAATTTCAGTAGCAACCAATAGCGTCCTCTGCCACAGCTACCCACTCTACCAGCCCATATTATCTCTACCCAGCCAAAGTCTAAAGGACAGGACAAAGCCAGTATTAATCAAATCCAGACAATATCAAAGGAGAAAATGAAATAGGCTGTGGAGAGGGCCCACTTTTCAATCATTCACCAGACTTGCATGGATAAAATTAGTATCTCAATATGTCTTTTGCCATCCTTTAAAGAGCCACCAATACTAAAATGATCCTCTATTCATTCATCTCTTTATTCAACAAGTATTTTTTAAGGACTTATTGGGAACTGGACTCATTTGCTGGGACTGCCATAACATAAAAGAGCCACAAATTGTCTCACTGTTCAGAAATGTATTGGCTTAAACAACAGAAATTTATTGTCTCACTGTTCTGGAGGCGAGAAATCTGAAATCAAGGTGTCAGCAGGGTCTTCCTTCCTTCCTGGGGGAGAATGTGTCCTGTGACACTGGGAGATCTGACCATCTCCCAGCTTCCGGTGGTTTGCCTAAAATCTTTGGAGTTTCTTGGCTTGTAGCAGCATCACCTCAATCTTCACGTGGCATTTTTGGGTCTGCCTCTGCGTCCAGATTTCCACTTTTCATAAGGACGCCAGTCACGTTAAGATTAGGATCCACCCGAATGCCTTCACCTTAACCTGATCTGCAAGGACCCTATTTCCAAATAAGGTCCGATTCACAGGTACAGGGTTAGGATTTCAACACCTTTTCAGGGAATGAAGTTCAACTCATAACAGGAACATGTTCTGAGGCTTACAAGGCCAGGCATACTTAAACTCAGGCTTAAAGAATTGGGGGGAAAGACAAGAAAGAAAAACAGGGAGGGGGGAAATAGAAGAAGGGAGGAGAGAAAGAGATGAAAGTGTAGGACAAGTGAAGAGAAAACTTGTAGGAGAGAGAGAAACAGGACCAGCTGCGTAATTTATGGGGCCCAGTGCAAAATGAAAATGTAGGCACCCTTGCTAAAAAAATAAGTAATTTTGACAGCAGAGCATTAAACCAGACACAAGGCCCCTGTGAAAATAAGGCCCTGGGTGGCTTCCCTACGGAGAGAATTGTACAAACTAGTGTATTTTGAGTCCTTAAATGGTTTCCTTTCATGTTTTTTCATTATTTTTCTGTGCTCTTTATGAAGCATCAGTGAAGCAATCACTCCTGTAACAGCAGGTCCATTCTGGGCTTAGGGCCCTCCTGAGATTCTGCCCCCCGCCCCCGGCCCCCCAGGAGAAAATAGCTTAGGGAGACGGTGGCCACACACACGCTTGATGCTTTCATCAGGACAATCCACTTTACACTATCATCCCACCTCCAAGACCTTGCCCAGGCTACTCTTACTCCCTTCCTCCGGGTGCTGTGCGAGCTCTTCACAGGCGGGGGCTGACCTGTAATTCACCTCTGAATCTCCAGCACCCGGCAGTGTCCATATAAGAAATATAACATGCTTTCCGCAAATGTTTATGGAATAAAGCCGATGAACTGACCTGAGCGGCTTTCAAAGCATTTATAGGTTTGTAACAAAATCATCCTTAACTCTGTGCAGACTTGCCTCCTGCTCTGGCTGTTACTTAACCGGACCTTCCTTACGGTTTCCTGACTGTATGTTTGTGTGGGTGAGCACCTGTCCTCAACTTTTTTGAGAATACTTGTTTTCAACCTGGGCGCATAGCAGGCATTCAAATACTTCTTTACTGAGTCTTGAAGAAGTATTTTAGAAATGTAAGAATTCATGGGGAAAAAGAAAACTTCGGGGAAAAAAATCTTCCCTCTCCCTAAAATCTTTATTTAACACATATGTAAACAAGAATAATCTTGTAAAACCTTTCTAAAAGGTTTAGAAAGGTTTTAAATCTTTCTAAATCTTTCTAAAAACCTGTAAGATCTCAGTTATCACATTCTGGTCTTTACAGGTCTGTAAAGTGATTCTATGGCAGGGCGTTGGGGGTAATTCCTAAATTTGGCTTCCTATTTAGGTACACTCACCTTCGCCGCGCTTCCTCCCTCCACCCCTTCCGCTTTGGAACACGATTCCACCCACTTCCGTCAGGGGACATACAGAGCGCAGGCGCAACTTGGGAGCCTTTCATCACTCTCTCAAACTTTTGCTGATGTATGCGCATGTGCAAAAGGGGCGTGGCTGGGTAATTGCGCGGGAGATTGTTGGCCAACCGAACTCTGGCGACTGTCTCCACCCACCTAAATAGGCGGGCGGAACAACAGTCTCCCCTGGGTTTGGGTAGCGCACGCGCACTGAGTGCAGGAACGTGGCGAAGGAACGAGGGCGAACCTTTACGCATGCTCATGTAAATGAGGCGAGAAACTTACGTCACAACTGAACCGGCCTCTTTTCTCTCTCAAGCCGCCTCTGACTTTTAAAGGGCCGGAGCCCCTTTTAAACGAATTGCTTTTCTAAAATTAAGCATTTATTGAGAACCTGTTATGTGCCAGGCCCAGTTTACATTGTCTCCTGTGTGCATTTTCTGGTTATTCCTTTTGTAATCATTGTAATAGTTACATTTGCATAAATTTCTCCCCCCACCCCTCCACCGTTGGTGTAGCTCAGTGGATTGAGTGTGGGCAGCGAACTAGGCCATTACGGTTCGATTCCCAGTTAGGGCACATGCCTGGGTTGCAGGCCAGTTCTCAGCGTAGGACACACTAGAGGCAACCATACATTGGTATTTCTCTCCCTCTCTCCTCCCCTTCCCCTCTAAAGATAAATGAATAAAATCTTAGAGGAAAGGAAATAAATTTCTTCCCCCACCCCAGTTGTAGCATTCCTTAGGAGGCAATAATTGGAAATGGGAGGCAAAAGTGGTATTCTGGGTATACCGGTCTTCCTAGGTCAAGAGGTCAGAGATTGAATCCTGGCTCCACCCCCATCCACACGCTCTTTTGCTCCAGCTATGATATCTAACTTCTGTGAGCCTGTTTGCTGATTTTTTAAAATATTTTATTTATTTTTAGAGAGAAGGGAATGGAAGGAGAAAGAGTGTGAGAGAAACATCAATGTGTGGTTGCCTCTCATGTGTCCCCTACTGGGGACCCGGCCCGCAACCCAAGCATGTGCCCAGACTGAGAATGAAACCAGCAACCCTTTGCTTCACAGGCCCGCGCCCAATCCACTGAGCTACACCAGCCAGGGCTGCTGATTTTTTTATTAATATTTTTTATTTTTCAATTACAGTAGAGATTCAAAATTATTTTATAAGATTTTTATTCATTTGTTTTTAGATAGAGGGGAAGAGAGGGAGAGAGGGAGGAAAACATCAGCGTATGCTTGCCTCTTCTGTGCCCCCTAATGGGGACCTGGACAGCAACTCAGGCACGTGCCCTGACTGGGAATCCAACTGGCAACCCTTTGGTTTGCACGCAGTCACTCAATCTACTGTGCCACACCAGCCAGGGCGCAATATTATTTTATATTAGTTTAGGTGTACAGTATAGTCGTTAGGCATTTATATAACTTACAAAGTGATCCTCCTGATATTTCCAGTGCCAACCTGGCACCACACATAGTTATTACAGTATTATTAACTGTATTCCCCTTGCCATACTTTACATCCCCGTGCCTGTTTTATGAGTTTGCTGATTTTGTAAATGCTGATAAGGTTCCTACCTACCTCACAGGGTTGTTGTGAGCAGTATCTATATTTTAAAAAGTGTGTAAAGTACCAATACTATGCCTCACACTAGCTATTAAGTAAAGAAATAAAAAGTAGTTATTGAGTGAAATTACTTCATCAGAAAGTGGTTTTATAGTTCCTGGAACATTGTTCCAGAAGATCCTTCAGGAGGAAATAGTGGCCGGGATGGCGAGCAGAAGGTGAGAGTGCTTATTTCCCAGCAGGGTTGCCAACGGCACACACAGTCCATGACTTCTACGTGTTTTTCCCTAGTCTAGACGGTACGTAATGGTATGGCAGGGTTGTTGCAGGTTTCATTTCTTTAATTGCTAGTGAGGCTGTGCATTTTTCCTTGGGATGGTTTATTGTCTGTCTTTCTTTGCCTAATTTTGTAATTTTACTGGCTTATTTCAAACACTGTAATTTTCACTGGCTTATTTCTGCAGACATTATGTTCAGTTCTGACAAAGCATTTTTTTTCTTTTGCCAATTAAAAGAAAAAGAAAGAGGATTGGGGCAAAGAGAATTAAAAGGTAACTTTCCTAAGGAAGGCATTGAGGCTAGAGGACAGAGGTCTCAGAAGCAGTGCGTCCAGGTGAACTTTAGGCAATGATAAAGGAAAATGTTCCGTGTCTCTGCTGTCCCGTATGGTAGCCCGATGCCACATGAGCCCACTGAATACTTGGAATGTGGCTAGAATGACTGAGGAATTGAGGTTTTGCTTTTATTGAACTTAAACTTAAATATGTCCTGGCTGGGTAGCTCGGTTGGTTAGAGCATTGACCTGATAGGCCAAGGTTGTGGATTCGATCCCAGGTCAGGACGCACACAAGAATCAACCAATGAATGCACGAATAAGTGGAACAACAAATCGATGTCTCTCTCTCTATCTCTGTGTCTATCTCTCCCGCCCTTTCTCTCTGTCTCTCTCTAAAATCAATTGATAAAAATAAATAAACATTGCATACCCGTCTCCCTGATGGTACAGGCCTAGAGATTAGGAAAGAAGAAGAAAATGGAGAGGAAAAGAGGGGTCCTATGGAGTCACTCAAAAGCCACCTATAAATATGAAGGGCCTAGAACTTACATTTTCAGCTTTGGTCCCAAGGGACAAAGGTGTGCTCTATTTGCAAAAATCTGTCAAGCTCTTCCTGGCTGGTATGGCTCACTGGCCTGCAAACCGAAAGGTCACCCTGGTTCAATTCCAAGTCAGGGCACATGCCTGGATTACAGGCCAGGTCCTCAGTTAGGGTGTGCGAGAGGCAACCAGTGCATCAATGTTTCTCTCACACATGTTTCTCTCTTTCTCCCTCTCCTACACTCTCTAAAAGTAAATAAAATCTTTTAAAAATATATCGAGCTATACGCCGATGATATTTCTATTTTCCTATGTGTACTTTACACTTCAGTAAAAATGTAAGCCACATTTGCCACACTTTGCGTTGCCCTCTTTAGTCATTTTTCTAATTTTTGTTTCAGCAGAAGTCTCAAAATCCAGAAGTGGCCTGTGGCTCGCTCTGGACACCTGAGGGCCCCTAGAGGGCGCTCATCCTGCATCAGCGATTGAGGCTTTATTGTCAGAATTCATTCGGACGCCACCCAATTCATCCCTCTAAAGTGTACAATTCAATGGTTTTCCGTCTGTTCCCAGAGTTGTGCAACCATCACCACAGTCAGTTTTAAAACATTTTCATCACTGAAGAAAAAAGCCCCTCCGCCCTTTCACCATCACTTCCCTGTTTCTCTCTCCTCCTCCCCAAGCACCCATTCACCTATTTTCCGTCTCTACGGGTTTGCCTTTTCTGGATATTTCCTGTGAGTGAAATCATGTTATATGTAGCCTTTAAAAAAATATATATATATATATATATATATATATATTAGAGAGAGGGAAAAGGAGGGAGAAGTTGAGGGAGAGAAACATTGAAGCGCAAGTGATCAATTGCCTCTTACACACCCCTGACCAGGACCTGGCCCCCAACCCAGGCATGTGCCCTGCCCGGGAATCAAACCCATGACCTTTTGGTTTGCAGGCCAGTGCTCAATCTACTGAGCCACACAAGCCGGGGCTACTATGTGGCCTTTTGCATCTGGCTTCTTTCACTTAGCATAATGTTTTCACAGTTCATCCATGTAGTAGCATGTACTAGTACTGTATTCCTTTTTAGTGGCTGAATAATATTCCGTTGTATGGCTAGATCACATGTTGTTTACCCATTCGTCTTCTGATTGACTACACAGGAGAACCCCCTTCACCCCATCCTGCAGACAAGATCCTTGAGAGGAACCCAGGCAAATTCCATCATGGCGGGTGGTTATGAGAAGAGTATTTAGGACAGAAGCCCATGAGCTTCATGCTCCTGATGCTTCAGCGTTGGGGAGTTTCCAGTCCACAGCGCCTACTCAGGAGTGTGTGAAGAATGGTACCACATTCTGACCTGATAGGAAAAACAGCCTCGTAGATTTGTGGCCTGCCCTACCAGATGGCCTACAGATAAGCCTTAACCTGCCCCAAATTCTTCTCTAGAGGACAGTTCTGCCTCCTCCTGAACCAGGGTCCAATGAGGGGCTGTGAAAGAAGTCTTTGCAATACAGGGACTGAGGCTTGTGACTGTGCCCTAGCCTGGCCTAAGGAAAAGAAGATTCTAGGCTATGAGGCACCATTACACAGGCAGCAGGGCAGCTGTGGACAAAGCCATGAGCCGACGGACAGTTTGACTTCCTGAGTCGGAAATGCTGTCCAGGTCCCCGAGGAAGAGAAGAAAATGTCATGAGGAAAGCCAGTGTCAGCAGCCATGGCTGCTGACAAGGGCCAAGGGCCATTCTGGACCCTGGCTAAGCCACTCAGGAATCAGGGATTGGAATTCAAAAAGAGCCAACTAATTCCTGTGAGCAATTGGTACGGAGGTGTCATAGTGGGTAGCTACTTTCCACCAGGACTACGAGATCACGGAAGAAGAGAGAGATACAGAAATAGAGACAGAGATAGAGCTACAGATGAAGGGAGATGGTGGCTTTGATGTTGACAATGAGGTTTACAATTTTCCAACACCCTCATTTCCTTAATAAATTTCCTTTATTGGATGGTAGGAGATGGTGTCTCTACTGGCAACCAAAAGAACCTTGGATAGAGCAAGAAGATACATTGAGGAAGTTCTGTGCCTATTAATAGCCATCTCTGAGAGAGACACACACTCAACAAACAAATTAAGTATAAATGATAAGTGTGGGAGTCAGAGCAAAATTCTCTTTCCAATGAGAGTGAAGAGCAAAGCAATGAAGGAGCACTCATGGGAACGAAAATTACTCTTCAACAAATATTTATGAACCCAGTGAAATGAGGTACCTGGAATAGGCCCATTCACAGAGACAGTGAGGAGAATAGAGATCACCAGGGGCTGGGGGACAGAAGAATTGAAAGTTATCATTTAATGGGCACAAGAATTTCAGTCTGGGAAGATGGGAAAGTCCTGGAAAAGGAGAGTGTGAGTGATTACACGATATTGTGAATGTACCTACTGCCACTGAACTGTATGCTTAAGAATAATTAAAACAGCCCTGGCTGGTGTAGCTCAGTGGATTGAGCATGGGCCTGCGAACCAGACGATCGTGGTTCGATTCCCAGTCAGGGCATATGCCTGGGTTGCAGGCCGGTTGCTGGCGGGGGGGCCCACGAGAGGCAACCACACAGTGATGTTTCTCTCCCTCTCTCCTTCCCTTCCCCTCTGAAGATAAATAAATTTATTTTTAAAAAAAGAATAATTAAAACAGTAACCTTTCTGTGATGTATGGATTACCACAATAAACAAGAATCGCAGCAAAAAGAAAAAAAATCACACCTGAGTTCAAGCAGTCTTGAAGCCAGGTCCTTCACACCCCGGATCAGTCATTTTCTGAGGGACGCCCTTCCCGGGGCTCAGTTCCCAGTCACTCCCACTTCCCTGGGGCGGGGGGACAGTCCTCGGAAGAACTGCAGACGGGAAAAGCCCCATTGCCTCTGGTCCGGGCTGCTGTCTGGAGGAAAGGAAGTCCTAGCAGAGGGCGGAGAAGAGGCAAAGGCCCCGAAGTAGGAACACGCCCCGCATTTTCCGGGGAGCAAGTGTGCGGGGCTGGAGCAGAGGTAGACCCAGCGCACTGAGTAGGGGACCAAGTCAGAGAGGAAAGGGGCGGGAGGCGGGCCGGTGAAGCGGGGCTGTGAAGGGGACTAGGACCGTGACAAGGGGAGCCACACGGAGGATGTGAGCTGAAGAGGGACCTGGGCCTACTGTGTTCATGTAACATGTAGGCGTCTTCCAGGGTTGGAGGGGCTCTAAGTCCTCCCTCAAAGTCGGCTAGCAAACCCCCACGAGACTAAGAACCCCTGTGACGTTGGCTTTCCCTGCAAATTCTGCCGCTTCGACTTTGCCTCTCGGCAGAACCGCCTTTAACTCTTGTTTCCCGCGTTGTATTTGCTCTGGGGATCCCCAGACCGGAGAGGGTCGGGGGTGCCAAGGGGAATAACCTCCCCGCGTACACGTGACTTTCGCTCCGCACACCTCCGGCCACCGGGCCGGTGCACCAGCCAGCACTCGACCTCCACCGGCCCGAAAATTTCCTTCCCCGGACGCGGGAGGACTTGCACGGTTCCCTACGCCAGGCCCAGCGAGCCCACAGTCTCCGCAGGAAGGGGCGGGCTTTGCTGTAGCCGTACGTTGCCATAGCGACCCTGGCTGCAGCCCTGGACGCTGGAGCGCGCGCTTCGGGCTGCTCAGAGGCTGGAGGCTGCGATCCTTCGATTCCTGCTTGAGAACTCCGGATCCACTCGGCAGGTGAGCGCGGGTGAGAGGGCGCAGGTGGGACCGAGTGGGTGCTCCGGACGGACCCCTGGGTTCCGGGCCCAGCCCCTCTCCACCTTCCCATTGCGGTAAGTATTGTTATTCAGTATTAAAACAATTCAGGCAGAGTCCGCGCACCGCGTTGCAAAGCTTTCTTTTCCAATCAGTAGCTCATGTATTCAGTCCTCAGCCTCCGCATAGTAGAAACTAAATTCCTGAAAGTGCCGGCTGGTGCATCCGTCTGGTTGAGTTCATTTTACTCTCATGAGGCTTTAAGTAACCCCCCAGTGACATCGTAAGAAAGTTATGAGATTCTAGGTTACGATTCTGAGTAAACCAAGGAGACAGTGTCAGTTCGGGGTTGATAACGGCATTAACACCTTTCTGGACACTTGCTAATCTCAGTCTCCCTAAGACACAAATGGGCTTCTCATCAGTATTTTTGTTTTTACAGTTACCTTCCCCTTCGGGAACCTGACACTTGTTTTTCCTTTAAAGTAAGGCTATGTCAAGTCTCTTTCTTGGCAAAATTATTTGTTTGTAAAAGAGAGTTCATTTAAATATCAAGATTCAGCCCTGGCTGGTGTAGCTCAGTGGATTGAGCGTGGGCCTGCGAACCAGGGGATCTCGGTTTGATTCCCAGTCAGGGCACATCCCTGGGTTGCAGGCCAGTTCCCAGCAGGGGACGCATTAGAGGCAACCATACATTGATGTTTCTCTCCCTCTCTCCTTCCCCTGTAAAGATATATAAATAAAATCTTTTTTAAAAATTAAAATAAATAAATACCAAGATTCAGCACAATGCAGGTGGTACTTGCATTGTACCAAGTGCAGCCCTTCTCAGAAATGGGAGACAAATGAAAACCACTAAATTTAGGGCCTGAGACCGTTATCTCCTCCCAGCTGTTGCCCTTGCTGATTCCGTTGCTTGGAGTGACCCTGTCTGTTTCTAGGCTTGATCCTCAGGGTCAGTACCAGCCGGTGTGGTTGGGCAGCCCAGTCAGACCAACCCCTGGAGTCTGCTGCTGTAGCCCAACCGAAGGAACTCCTTGGTGGGCAGGGCCCAGTGCAAGAGGAAAATACAGGGCCCTTGCTCAGAAAGGATAAGTTCAGAACAGTGGCCGTAGAGAAGTAAACCAAGCACAGCCCTTCTCAGGTCAGGGCCCTCTGCAACTGCTCAGGTTGCACACCCGTGATGCTGGCCCTGGGTGTGTGGATGCCTGGGACACCTCGACTCCTGGAATCTGCTCAGCCGATTCCAGGAGATCTGAGGTCATTCTGATTGTCTGATTGGTCAGTAGCTCTGCGTGCTCATGTCAAATATTTCACCGTTAGCCCCTGCTGCTAGCACTGCTGGTGTGAGCCTGTGTGTGTATGTGTGTATTCCCCAAGCCCATGGGGTGGAATAGGTAGTATTTGCTAATGCAAATACTGGGGAACAGGGATCGCCAGCTTTGGAAGGGACCATCTTTATCACCTGGCACAGGCCCCATGGAGACAGACAGGGGAACGTGAATGTCTGTACTGGAGATCCTGGGGACATGAAGAGCACAGACGGGGCTTCCCAACTAGGGAGAGGCCCTAGACCCCCCAAAGTCTCTCTGCAACCCCACCAGGTAGGGCTGGGAGGAGATCTGGGTCAGATGGAGAAACTTAGCCAACTGGTGAGGCAGGCAGGTGGAGGACTGAGGCCTAGGTCAGATGTAGAAGGGTGACCAACCATCCTGATGTACCCAGGATTGTCTCAGTTTTAGACTGAAGGTCCAAAGCCCTAGGAAATCCCTCAGTACCAGCCATATGGGGACAGTTGGTCCCCCTAGAAGCAGTATCTTTAGTTGGTGGGCTCTTGACAGCTTGCAAACCCGGCAAAGCCAGCTCCTGAACTTTTTCATCATTCTATCCGCGACACAGATGATGTGAGACCAAGGAGGTTACAAGTGCTGGGTGCTGGGCGGTGTGTGTATAAGGGATGTCCCCGTGGGCTGTGCCATAGCAGCTGTCTGCCAACCCAGGGTAGCATGGCTGCCCCAACCCCCCATTCCCCTAGAATGGATCTTGATGCTCACCAGGGGGGTCTCCAGGCCCAAGTTCTAGGGTCAGCATCCACTCTGATTGGTCACACCGGATATTAAATATGTGAGCATCACCTCCTGCCTGAGGACAGCTTCTTCCTGATGCCATCACAAACCCAACTGCTCTACTGGTTTCCCTGGTTCCCCAAGCAATTGTGTCATCAGGCCTGCCCCCCCGCCCCCGCCAGTGTACCCCTGGAGAAGTGAGGGAGGAAGACAGCCCAAGGTCAGTCCAGCACAAAAGGATCCCCTCCCAAGGCAGTTCATCTGTCCCATGGACTCAGAACACACATGACTCACTCCGCTTGAGCTTGAGACGGGTACCTCCCCCGGGAATCTCCGGAATGCTGGCATAACCAGCGGCACACAGAGCCCTCGATGTCCCTAACTTTCTCCAGCACCCTCAGGCCCTGAAGAAGCAGCCAACATGCCCATCTCCAAGTACCCACGAAAGTCAGAGCCCCTTTGGAAGGGATGGGACCAAAAGGCCCAGAAGAATGGACTGAGACACCAGGTGTACACTGTTGGTGGCGACTGCTATGTGGGCGAGTGGAAGGACAACATGAAACATGGTGAGTGAGGGACCCTCAGGGGCTTGGGCCAAGAAAACAGCTTTCAGAGCTCACTTCGGATATAAGATGTGTCCCTGAGGTTCCTCCAAGGGGTAAATGCTGACCTGGACTAGCCAGGGGCCCCCACATGCTGTGGTTTTGGGAAGGAACTCAGCTGAGAGAAAGTCTCGGGGACCAGTGGGGCACAGAACAGTCTTGAGACGCCAGCCGGGCCCCAGCTGGAGCTCAGGGGACTCAGTTCCATCCCTGCCCTCCCAGAAACCAGCCTGCAGTTGGGAGTCTGGTCTTCAAACTCAGCCCTGACATGGAGTCTGACCAACAGGAGGTGAAGGAGAACCCCCCCTCACCCCAAGTAGCTGGGGCTTAGACTTTAACTGGATTGGGCTCCGGGTCTAACCGGTGGAGGGTGCAGGGGTCCTTGTGATACAAATTAAGACCTGAAGAAAAAAAAAGCTTTTATTTTTAAAAAGTGGCATGACTTTTCACTCCAGTTTCACAATTCCAGATTCTGTGCTCTTAACCACTCTTTTCTCCCGCTTTCCTGCATTGAGTGCTTTTGAGTCCATAAACCTGGATGAGAACCTGAGGTCCACCAGCTATGACCTTGAGTGATCCCACACCATTCTGAGTCTCGGTTCCCCCATGTGTAAAATGGGAGTAATGCTCTGAGCCAGTGTGGCTCAGTTGGCTGGCCATCCTCTCACAAGGCAAAAGGTCACCAGTTCGATTCCCAGTCAGGGCACATGCCTGGGTTGTGGTCCAGTTCCCTGCAGGCCAACTCCCAGCAGGGGACGCACAAAAGGCAACCATACATTGATGTTTCTCTCCCTCTCTCCTTCCCCTCTAAAGATAAATAAATAAATAAATAAATAAATAAATAAAATCTAAAAAAAAAAAAGAGAGATGAAACTAACTTGGGGTTTGCTATGCGTCTGGCTTCAAGGCAAAAGTCTGGAGGACCACCGTTTGTAGAAATGGTACTTTCTTGGGGCTTTCCCAGGTGCTGGGGGTCCTGAGACACGGCACAGACCCTGTCCCAGTCTTCGAGAATCACCCAGTCTAGGGGCCCCTGAGGCCCAGGCAGACCCAGCAACTGCCCCCCGGGCCCCATGTGGCCATGTCTGCAGTGCTGGCCCATCTGTGTGTCAACAGGGAAAGGAACACAGATCTGGAAGAAGACAGGGGCCATCTATGAGGGGGACTGGAAGTCTGGGGAGCGAGATGGCTATGGCACCCTCAGCCTTCCTGACCCAGAGACAGGAAAGAACAGGAGAGCGTACTCCGGCTGGTGGAAAGGTGGAAAGAAATCGGTGAGTGGTTCCCATCGTGCCCTGGGGCGTGGGCCAGGCTGAAAGCAGGCTGTGTGTGTGTGTGTGTGTGTGTGTGTGTAGGGGCAGGAGTCAGACAGGCCTGGGAGAAAAGGGGTGGGTTTGAGGGGAGAACAGGGGTACTGTGTGGGTAGAAGGAAGGGTGGGGGAATCGCCATGCTTCTCAGAACAAAACCCAGGAAACAGGAAGCCAGAGGAGAGGGCCCAGGGAGGAGCCTTTGAAACCCTGTGGCTACAAGAAGCTGGCCAGGCTGGGGGCTGGGGGGTGGGGGGAAGTCTCCTCCCCCTTCTCCCCACTCATTTCCTGGCTTTCTTTTCCCTGGGCAGCCCTTTCTGAGAATCCCCCTTCTGCTGGGCCAGGATAAGAGGAGGGTAGGAAGAGTGAGTAACAAGAGAGGAAGGTCCCAGGTCCCAGGGGTAGAAGCTAGCCAGAGGCATGTCCTCACCCATAAACACTCAAATCCTCACCTATGTTACAGGCCATGGTAACATAAAAATGTAATATTGCTGTTGAACAACTGCTATTGCAATCTTGGAACATGATATTGTACTTCAGTTAATTCTCACATCATCATCACCCCCCGCCCCCCATTTACTGAGGAAATACGCGCAGAGAAGTGAAGTGCCTTGCTTGGGGCCACACTGCTGGCAGGTGGTAGGGCCCAGGATTTCATGATCTCTGCTGTCAAACTGTTTATTGGCCAGTGGGGAGAGAGTCCTCAAAATGAAGTGTACATATAATACAGTGTTAGGATAGAGGTTTGCACAGGGAACCCAGAGGAAGATCGTTGAGCATTCAATCACGGCAGGCCTCCTGTAGGAGGTGACATTTAAAAAATGCAGTTAACCTGGGAGTGAAAAAGAAGGGGAAGTAGCAAAGGAGGCAGAAGTAACGAAAGGAAGGATATGTCAGCAAGGCATGTGTGCCCAAAGGGGTGGGGGTAAGGGGGGGGTAAGTGTGGGCCTTGTGTTAGTGGGGAATCAGCTGCTTCACCCAACCTCCTTGGGGCAGGAGGTTGTCTGTGGGGCATCCGTGACTCTCTGTGGTCGGATGCTAAGTATGGTGGTGTTGATGTTCATTTCTCCGGGGAGAAAGTCCATAGCTTGGATCGGATTCTCAGAGGCAACGATTCCTTTGAATAGATCAGAGTTGGGGTTAACTTAAGCAGATGGGCGGTGGAAAAGATCCTTCTAGCTGCTGTATAGAGAGGATGCGTGAGGGTGGGGAGAATGAGAGAGTGGAAGAAGGGACCAATGAGGAGGGCAGAAGGCACCGCAAGCTGCACAAACGGGGTAGCAGAGGGAAATGGGCAGCTTGGAGCGATTTGTCGACACAAGGTGAAGGACTGAGAGAGGAAGCGAGGAAGAAAGAAGCCCAGGTGTGGATGGGGTGCCAGGGAGGATGGTGGGGCTTTCCTAGTGGTGGTGGGGGCGCCGTGAAGTGAACAGGTTTACCTTCATGCTTTCAGGGCTATGGGATCCAGTTTTTCGGACCCAAAGAGTATTACGAAGGTGAGTGGTGTTGCAACCAGCGCTGCGGGTGGGGCCGCATGTACTACAGCGACGGTGACATTTACGAAGGCCAATGGTGGAAGGACAAGCCCGAAGGGGAGGGCATGTTACGCCAGAGTGAGTGCCCCGCCCACCCGCGCCCGCAAGCCACGCCCCCGTCCAGCTGGCCACGCCCACCCAACTTTATTGCTCTGGGCTCTGCCTGACCGCGCCCCCTCTCAAGCCACGCCCGGGCAAAGCCATGCTCCCGTGTGGGTTAAGGGGAACAATAGGATCTGATCCCTGCCCTGAGGGAGCTTATACTCCAAAAGGAGAGCCTGACAATAAAAATGAACAATTAAGACATTTTCTTATGGTCCTAACAATCATAGCTACACTTACACAGCCATGAAACCCATTTAATCCTCACTACAGTCGGATAGCATCGGCACTCTGGGCCCCCACTCTACAAATGAACGAGGCACCAGAGAGGTTAAGGCACTCGATCAAGGTCACACGGGCTATTAATTGTGAGGTCAAAAAGGGCTAAGGAATTTCCCTTAAAAAACAGGACGGTGTGTTGGAGAATGACAAAGGAGCTGGGGACAGGGACTATTTGGATTGACTGAGGGTCAGGAGTCAGGGAATGCCTTCCTCAGGGGGTGACCTTTGAACGGAGAGCTGAAGGAAGAGAAGGGGCCGGATATGCATTGAACTAGGGAAAATATTCCCCAGCAAAGAGTAAAGAGAAGCCCACGCTGGTGTCAGGACTTAATCTATTCTCTACATAACGACCTGAGGGAGCTTTTTACAAATTGGGCTTGTCACTGTCCCGCTTTCCACTTTCCATAGTTCCCTATTGCCCTCGGAATGAGTTCAGACTGCCTGTGGTCTGGGGGCCCACATGTCCTGGCCCTGCATGCCCCTCCAGCTTCACCTCCCACCCCTCTCCCCTGGACTTCCTTGGTTTCAGCCATACTAACTTCCCTTCAGTTCCCACACTGTCTGCCTCAGGGCCTTTGCACTGCTGTTCCCTCTCCCTGGAATGGAAAGGCGATGCCCAGATCTTTGCATCATCTCCACCTCGGAGAGGTCTCCGTCCACTCCACCTACAGCACATTCTCCTCTTCTCAGCACCTGTTTCCTTGCCTTTGACCACCAGGTGTATAATCAAGGGGGTTACTTTGCCTTCCTGTGCCTGTTTCTCATCTGTAAAATGGGAAGAATAGTAGTGCCCACTTCATAGGACTGTGATGAGGATTAGATGAGGGGGTCTCTGTCAAGTGCTTAAAATAGGGTCTGGCCCATAGTACATGGTCTGTAAAGCTGGTGGTATTGTCCCTTTAGACTGTGAGCTGCATGAGGACCGGAACTGTGTCTCTCTTGTTCCTCATTGTTCCCCCCAGTGCCTGGCACATAGCAGGTGCTCTTGGTGAGGAACCTCTTCTCTGCTTGAAATCCCTCCCAGTCTCCTGAAAACCTAAGTGGCAGAGGGCCAACAGGGCATGGTGGAGGGGCTAGCCTAGTAGTCTGGCCTGGTTTGCTGTGCCCAGCACCCACACCTCTGTCCTTTCTTCCAGAGAACGGGAACCGCTATGAGGGCCACTGGCATCAAGGCTTGAAAAATGGGGCGGGGCGTTTCTTCCACCTGAACCGCGGTCAGATGTTTGAAGGCTTCTGGGTGGACGACGTGGCCAAGTGTGGCACAATGATCGACTTTGGCCGCGAAGAGGCCCCTGAGCCCACCCAGTTCCCCATTCCTGAGGTGGGCAGCTCTCACCAGGGCACTGGGACCACACCCAGCCACACCCAGCCACTCCCAGCCTGGCCTGACCCAGCTCAGTCCAACTAGCGAACAGACAAGGTTTTGTTTTCAGTCAGGGCATCTCCAGGGAGGCAGGCAGCACCCCACAAGGCTGTCAGCACCACCAAAAGCAGGCAGCACCTCATAAAATTGGCAGCCCGGGATTCCTATGTGCCTCAAACCCACCCCTGCTGCCTCCCCGCAGGTCGAACTTCTAGACCCCGACGGAGTGCTGGAGGAAGCCTTGGCCACGTTCAGGAAGGCACAGGAAAAACAAGGAGACTGATGCCAGGCGAGGGGATGGGCACACCTGTCACCCTCTATGTAAGGTGTGGTCTCTGGCCAAGGGGCTCAGGACTGGGACCAGAGAGGGCGGGTCGTCTCCTCCTCCTGCGGCCTGCTGGTCCTTTTTGGTTCCCCGCCTTCAGAACTCATCTCACTGAAGACCAGCTCCTTGCAGTCCTGCCCAGCCCTCCCATTTGTACCCTGGGCTTCCCGGGGGGAATACTGCTTGGGGTATTCTAAGGCTCACCCCCCAAATGCTCGTAGGGTGGTTTACATCTGGCCTCCACCTGCACATCTGTCCAGTGGGCCCATTCAGCCCTAGTCCCTCCTGCTGTGGGTGTAAGTGGGTTTCAAGGGGAGGGCACGGATAGTGTCTTTGAAAAGCCAGCTTCCACCACCCCTTCGCCTCTGCAGAGAGACTCCCAGGGCTCCAGGAGAAAGTCCAACCCACGTCACCCAACTGCTCAGACCGGTGCGGCTCCCACTGGAGGAGTGCGCCGTGGCTCCGGCACACCCTTGGCATCTCGCTCCTCCCAGCACTGGATTATTCTTTGCCAATAGGGTTATTATTCTTTGCTTCTCTCTCCAGCAGGCCGTGGGTACCCTCTAGGTGCGGTCTGGGACCTTACCCCCGAGTGTGTGAGAATAAAGAGGCACCTGGGGGCATTAGCCTGGGGCTGGTGGGTTGGGGGCAGGGGAGGCATGGGAGGGATTTCAAGCAGAGAAGAGACAGGCTTGACCCTAAGGGGTGGAGCGGGGTGGATCTGGGTCTCTGCACTCTTGAAATACTCCAGAGGGAAGAAAGCCTGCGTCTGGTCACACTGGTCCCTAAGATCTGGGGTTAAACCTGACCTGGCTTCTTGGTCGAACACAAGGGCTCTCGACTTTGGAATCCCGTGGGAGCTCTTAAAAGCCAGACGCCCAGGATCCACGCCCGGAATTTCTCATTCAACTGGGGTGAGGCCTGGGCCTTCGGAGTCTTCTCTAGATGAATCTGACGTGGAGCCAGGGCCAAGAACCCCCGAACTCACAGGATTTTTGACCCTCGGCAAGTAACCCCCGTGCCAGCTCGGTAACACGAGACTTTAGAGGTCCCACAGGGGCGTTTTGAGGGTTTGCCCACAGATGTCATCATGCTAACATGTATCGAGGTTAATTGGGAAGAGATGTCTGGGAAGGGCTCTGCATAATTTGAATGTAGATGACATTCCTGTGCGATGAGGGGCTCTTACGTAAGGAGGGTCAGGAGCCCTGCAGTTGGATGGCCGGGGTGTGAATCCAGCTGTGTGGTCCTGAGTATGTCACCCCATCTCTCAGTTCTCCAGGTTTCCTCTCCCCTAAAATGGGACAGTAATGGTACTTACCGCCCAGGGTTGTTGTGGTTACTGTGAGAATCAAACACGCACCCTTTCCCGGGGGCATCTGGTTTGTTGGCTACGATGTAAACACTCTACCAAAGAATGATTCAGCCCTGAAATACCAGGGGTTATTCACCGAGGCTTCACCAAGCACCTGGCATGTGGCAAAGGCCCCATAAATGCTCACTGACAGTCGAGGTTGTGCCTCGATCTGGTAAGAGGGTGGCCTGACCACGCGGCTCTGTACCTGACACCAGGAAGCTGAGCCTGGCCTCCTCGGGGCACGGAATGAACCAGACAGACCCACAGTGCTCACTCAGGTGCCGGGTCCTATGCTGACAGCTTTGTGTCCTATGCCCTGACCCTCAACGACCTGATGTTCTATTATTACTCATCCCATTTTAGAGGAGGAAACTGAGGTCCAGGGAAGTCCACAAGTCACCTCCTAGAAAGTGACTACTCACATGTACACTTATGTGCTGTTAAGTCCAGCACAGTGTGCACAGGGCACCATTTTTTCAGGAAAAGGAGGCATGTGCTGGTTTACGTATAAACCCTCCAGGAAGCAGAGTGGGAAACAAAGTGAACTGGCAACGGATGGTTGTCTCTGGGGGGGACCAGGAACAGGGGAGGGCGGCTTTTCACTGTGCATTTGGAATCCCGCAAATGTATCATCTGTTCAAAATATGAATAAAACTGAAATTAAAGACTGTTCTTAGCTACCAGCATTTCCTTACGTTACCTGGGTTTGAGTACCTGGAATGCTTGTTAAAAAAATACAGAATCGCCCTGGCTGGTGTAGCTCAGTGGATTGAGCGAGGGCCTGCAAACCACATGGTTGTGGTTTGATTCCCAGTCAGGGCACATGCCTGGGTTGCAGGCCAGTTCCCAGTAGGGGGCTCACAAGAAGCAACCATACATTGATATTTCTCTCCTTCTCTCCTTCCCTTCCTCTCTAAAGATAAATAAATAAAATCTTTAAAAAAAATACAGAATCATAGGGGGGATAAATGGTAATGGGGAAAAAAGACAATGAAAAAAATCTGACATACCAAGGGGAAGGGCTTGGATATCCGCATTTTACAGGCTAATGGGGTGATTCTTGAGTTCAGGGAAGTTTAGGAAAGAAAACCTAAGACTACAGCTACAGACTAGAAATTATTCCAGCGGGATTCTGGGTCTCCTCAGAGGTAGGGAGGCAGATCTCTTGAGGATGCATAGGAGGTACCTTTGTCTTCTCTGGACAGGAGTGAACAGTTTCACACAGGGGCCCTGATCCTGCCCCAATTCTTCTACTCAGTTCAGGCCATCTAGGAACAGCGGAGGGGTGAGCCCTGGTATATAGGATGCAGGATGGAGGCAAGAAGCTAAAATAGGAAAAAGGATGGCCCCCTTCCCCACTCAGCCCACAAAGCTGCTGTTGGCCAGGTTCAAGTTTGTACAGAACAAGACCTTAAGGCCACATTTTCCCCTACCAATTTTCACTTTAGCCAGAGCACTTTGTATTTATAAACTGCACTTGCTGAGACAGACAGAACGCTCAAGCTCAAAGATCCTTGGGGGCCAGGGAAGCAGCACAGATGAAGCTGTCTTGGTGTAAGACGAGAGGGAGTAGTGAGGACTGTGGCAAACATATGTCCTGAGGAAGAGGATAGCTACAGCTCAGCTCCTGCTCATTACTGCTACATGAGAAGGTGGGCCCGGTGCTACTGCTGGGTCTTCTGATTTCTTAAGCAAAGCCAGAATCCTCCCATGTAAGATTTCTGAGTGTCCAGGCTCTGGGCCAGACTTTCTAGGTTCTAATTCTGGCCAATTACTTAAACTCTTTGGGCATCAGTTCTGTCATCTGCAAAATGGAGACAAATATCCCTGCCAAAGTGCACAACCTGACTGCAAGAATGACGAACTATCAGGGATACCAGACCGAGGTGACATTCTAAATACTAACCGCAGGGTTGGAAGCCTCAAAACTATGCACGTCATAAAAGACGAGAGGCTGTTCCAACTCAGTGAAATGCCATGATCCTGGGCGAAAAAAGTCACGGGCAGAAAGGACGTGACTGGGACAAGCAGGAAAAGTGAGTGTGAATGTTCTATCAGGACTGTACCGATGCCAGGCTTCCAGAGTTTGATCACTGAGTTGTGGTTGCACAGGAGAATATCCTTGGTTTTAGGAGGAAGTATTTATGCATGAAGGGCCACATAGAGCCCGAGGGTGGGGGGACAAGGTGATCCTCACCACTCATGGCTTCTTTGTCTGCACATTTGCCCACTGAAGCTGAATAAGGAAACCCTCCGCCTTGCTTCAGCCCTTGTACTGTCAATAAGCATCCCTTTCGGTCTGTTTAGGGCCACGTTTTTTACGTTTTGTGCCTTTTGTTGATTTCACCATTTAGACAGGTCCTCGAGTGCTGACGTGCTTCTGTCTAGTGTACCTGACAGCAAGAAGGCTGTGACGTGCCTTAGAGAAAATGGCAGTGCCAGGCGGGTAAACTTCATTCAGGCACGAGTGACAGTCCTACTGGCCCCAAGTTCAATGGCAGTGAATCAACAACATATATTAAATAAGGTGTGTCTTTAAATGGAAACATACATAGAACAAGGTTATGTACTGATCAGTTGACAGAAGCATAGTGACCAGAGACTCGCAGGAACCCTAACCCTGTGTTTCCCATTGGAGCGATGGTTCGGTAACCACTAATTCAGTGTTCATGGTAATTTTGTAGAGCGGAACTACCACAAATAACAAGAACTGACTGCACATACATTTTCAGTTACTGTTCATGCAACTTTTTTGTAGGTTTGAAATTTCTTAAAATGTTGAAAAACATAATCTGCTTAAAGGTTCACCGGACTGAGGCACCAAGAGAAATGACGCCAGGCAGCCCCGACCCAGCAAACAGACACAAGAGGAGGCATCCCTTACGAGTATATTTATGTGCTCACACACGCACGCACACACACACTCGACACTGAACGGGCGGGCAGGGGGAGGTCGAGACGGACTGAAAGGACAGGAAGCATCCAGATGGCACTGGCATGGGCAAGAGGAGGGACAAAGGGAGCATTTGTCCTGGTTCTGGCTCCCATCGGTGGCCTCCTAACAGAGGTGAACCCAGAGCTGGACGAACAGGAAGTGCTTGCTTATTCTCTTAGAGGAAAGTTTCAGAGCGCAGTTACTTCTCTTTACAAGAGCCTCTTCCCTCCACTCTCTGCCCCCTGACAAAAGCCCGCACCCTGTGCAGGCTGTCCTTGAGGACAAGGTCTTGGGGAAGGGCATAAGGCCAAAGCTAGGAAGTGCCCAGGCCAAGGAGGGCTTAGGCATAGTGGCTGCCAGGAGTCAGGGGGTGGTCCCCTCTGTGGTCCAGCTGGTCCTGCAAGCGAGCGAACTCTGCCAGCTCGTTGAGCTCCTGGAACTGTCGGTCCGTCTTATGGCTGACCAGTGAGCGGTAGAAGTGGACAGCGAAGACGATGAAGACCAGGCCAAAGGGGACCATGATGGTGGTGGAGGCGATGGCAGCGGCCTGGCCCGGGGTGATGCCACCCGTGCTTTCATTGCTGACACCTGGGGCCCCACCGATGGCCGGGGGCTCGCCCGTGGGCCGTGGCTGGCCCGGCTGCTTCTTGAGGGGCAAGAACTTGACCCAGCAGAGCAGCACGACCTCGGCCAGGAACAGCAGCGTGCCGATGACAGTGGAGAAGGCCCAGGCTAGCTCGATGTGGCGATGCATACGCTCGTGGGGCGACTCCTTGACGGAGTTGAGATTGTGCACGTTGCTCACCGCCTCGATGTTGGGCAGGATGCAGGTACTGATCATGAGTGCAAACAGGTGCACGGCCACAAGCACTGTCGTGCAGGCGCTGAAGGCGATGAGCAGCCCTGGCGGGTAGTCGTGGTCAGCGTCCAGCTGCACCTCCACCATCGCCACCTGGGGGTAGGGAAGAGGTGGGCTGAGAGCCAGGACAGTCATGGCCCACAGAGGCTTCCCTTCTGTCAAACTCTGGGACCCTGGGCACGTCATGTGAGCCTCAGTCTCCACAGCTGTATAATGGGGATCATTAGACTCATCTACTCGGGGTTAAGAAGCTGCAGAAAGTCCCAGTGAAGAAAGTAGGCTGCCTGGGTTTGAACTCCAGTTCTGCTGCCCAATAGCTACAGGACCTCGGGAATGCAACTGAGCTGCAACTTTCTGAGCTGCAACTTTCTTATTTGTAAAACAGGAACATCGTATTCATCCACAGGATTATTTTAACAATTAAATGGGAGCTCCTGGCACACAGCAAACACCTCCCCAATAGCGTACATGGCTCTTCCCATTTGGCTAGGCATTAAAAGCCAAACACCACAAATGGTTACAATGGTTTTATGTCTTATATTACTATGATAAAAAGTTTGCATGAGAAAAAAGAAAAAGCAACCACCCACCACCCTCCCTGTTGGCCCCTCACTCCCTTTCTCCAGCAGAGGGGTGGGGATGGAGGTGAAAGTCATGCCCAGGCCCTTTCTGAGAATCCAGTGCACCAGCCAACAAGGAACCATGAGACTTCCCAGAAGAGATGGGCTCTAGCCCTGGGGCCGTCTACTCCTCAGGCCTAGAACTCCCTAGTTCTAGGCTCAGGGCCCCAAGGCTGACGCACCAGCTTCTACCCAGTTCCTGGAGACCTGTAGATCCAGGGTCACTAGGGGCATGCACCTCACCTGGGCCTTGGAAATCACCACCACGTGAAGGAGCCAGCTCCTTAGATGCAGGCTGGGAGCAGCAAGCAGTGGGCACACAGCCAGGGCTTGCCTGCTGGGGCTTGGAACCGTAAGCACCGATGACAATACCATTAAGGACAGTGACCCTTCCTGAAGTGCTCACTACTCATGTGCAGGCTCAGAGGGTGGGGGCAGGGTCTAATGCTGAAATGTGTCCACCAGCCTCACACCAGCCTGCCCTGACCTCACTTACTCCCGGGGAAGGTGGTGGGCTCCTTCCTTCCCCACCAGCTCTCCTTCTGCCTGTAATGCCCGGCCCAGTTCGCTTTCATTTCTTGCCCCTGTGCACTTTTCCCGTGGCCTGGAAAGGCAATGTGGGGCAGTGCTTAGCAGCACAGGCTCTGGAGCCAAGCAGCCTGGCTTTGAACCCTGACTCCTCTCTCTGCCTTTTCTTAGGCTGTGACTCTGGCCAAGTTCCTCTAACTTTCTGGGCCTTGGTTTCCTCATCTAAAAATGGGAATAATGGCACATGGCTCAGAAGGTTGTGAGGACCGGGTTCATGCAAAGTAACAGACTGAGTGCCTGGCATAGAGTATAAACCTCAGTGAGAGAGAGCTTTATTAATTATTATTATTATTATTATTATTCAGCTTACAAACATCATCCCCAAACCCACTGTCTCTCTGTGAAATCCTGAGAGTTCTCTCCTTTGGCTGGAGAAGTACACACAATCTAGAGCTGATTTGGGGCCCAGTGCCTTTGAGAATCTGGTGACAACGGACACCCTCCTTACAAGGCCTGGGCCTATAGTCATAGGACTTTTCAGACAAACTCAATGGGATCCACAAACCTTTGTTTTGGAATTCCCACAGTTGAGTATTGTCTGAGCTTTTCGGCCCAGGAGTTTACAAAGTATTTCAAGTTCATTTAAAGTTGGAGAAATGCCATTAGGATTCTGGCCATTTTTAAGACCACGGGTGGCCTAATGCCAACCCTGGGAATTTAGTACATCCGAGTGATCTGGGGCATCGGGCAGGCCACCAGGGTGCAGTGGATTAAAGGCCACACCGGAGGCCCCAGGGTCTCTGTCCCCAGGGCTGCCCACACTCTCTAGCAGGGGATGCCTCCTGCTACCTTCCCACCCCCGGCACTTCCTCTTCCTGTTTTTTAAAGTTTTTACTTATTGATTTTTAGAGAGGAAAGGGGAGAAACAATTTGTTGTTCCATTTATCTATGCATTCGTTGGATGACCTTTTATTTTTTTTTAAAGATTTTCTTTATTTATCTTTAGAGGGGAAGGGAAGGAAAGAGGGAGAAAAATATCAATGTATGGTTGCCTCTCGTGCGTCCCCTGCTGGGAACTGGCCTGCAACCCAAGCATGTATCCTGACTGGGAATCAAACTGTGATCCTCTGGTTCGCAGGCCCGCACTCAATCCACTGAGCTACATCAGCCAGGGCCTTGGTTGACTCTTTTTAACGAACTATAGAAATGATCCCTGAAAGTATAGTCTTCAGTTTACTCTTTTTTGACTCTTTTTTTTAAAGTGTATATTTTATTTTATCTTCACCCAAGGACATGCTTATTGATTTTATTTTTTTTTTAAGATTTTATTTATTTATTTATCTTTAGAGGGGAAGGAGAGGGAGAGAAACATCAATGTATGGTTGCCTTTTGTGCGTCCCCTGCTGGGAGTTGGCCTGCAGGGAACCAGCCTGCAACCCAGGCATGTGCCCTGACTGGGAATCGAACCGCGATCCTCTGGTTCACAGGCCCGCCCGCGCTCTATCCACTGAGCTACACCAGCCAGGGCGCTTATTGATTTTAAAGAGAGGGGAAGGAGGGAAAGAAACATCAATGTGAGAAAGAAACATCAATCAGTTACCTCTCTTACGAGCCAGGCCTGGGAACCGAACCTGCACCTTTTTGGTTTATAGGACAATGCTCCAACAGAGCCACACTGGGCAGGATATGTTTCTTGGTTTTAGAGGGGGGGGGGCGTGGAGAGAGACAGAAACACTGATTGACTGCCTCCCATACACACCCCAAGCAGGGATCAAACCCACAACCTAGGTAGGTGCCCTGACTGAGAATTGAACCCCCAACCTACTGGTGTTGGAATGATGCTCCAACCAACAGAGCTACCCAGCCAGGGCCTCCTCTTCCTGTTTTGGCCTGCTGCCCTGAAACCTGAAACCAGAGAAGGGACAAGAAGAGCCTGCTGCTCAGCTGCCCCAGGCCCACTGGCTATTTATTCACTCCCTGGAAATGTCCAGGCCCCTGAGACGCACCAAGCCCTGAGCCTGACACTGGGAGGGTACAGGCCTTTACTGAACACTGAATCTACAGGTGCCTAGAGGTCCAACGACTTCGAGCCTCCAGACCTGTGAGAAATAAGTATCTGTCGTTTATACACTAGCCAGTTGTGGCGTTCTGTTGTAACAGCCCGGATGGACTAAGACAGTCGCCAAGGAGATGAAATGAGGTCTTGACACAGGGCCGGCCCATAGGAGGTGCTCCATAAATCTTAGGCAAAAGGAAGCACACAGGCCTCCAAGTGGGAGAGAACTAGCCCCTGGGTGCCTTCAGCTCAGGCTGGAGTCAGCTGACCCCACCTGCTCACGTTCCATACCTGGGAGTAGGAGAGGGGCCGGATGACCATTTTGGGCCTTGTCTGCCCCAGCTACAACCCTTGGGCACAAGGGGAAAGCGTAACCCAAACCATACCTGGCCAGATGGCCACATCGGCAGGAGAGAAACCACCTTTTCCACACCATTTGTTACAACCACAGGCCTCAGGGCCAATACAGCGGTTGGGACACACCTGGCCTGGGGACACCAGAACTGGCCAGGCTTCCTCCAGCTCTCGGGCCAGGGAGAGGCGGGGCGGCTCAGTCTGTGACACTGGGCCCTCAGGGGAAGAGGAAGGGGCCGGTGGCCGTGCTCCGGAAGAAACCCTATCACCCTTGCCGGACCCTACAATTCCTGGAACTTCGACCACGCAGGCCGGCTCCGTGTACCATTCTCACACTAGGGATAAAGTTCTGTGCCATGGGGCTAAGTAAGGGAAAGATTGGCACAAATCATGGATCCCGATGGAAACTGCTCCCAAGAATAAAGCCACTGCCTTTTCCAGAATGCTTCCGCTGGGGAAATCTCCCCACACGAAGGGAGCATAAAGTCACAGGGGCCTTATGAATCTGGCAGGCGACTCCCAGGGCCCCTGCTGAGTCCGGGAGAGATAGATCGGATTGCAAGCAGCTTCACAAGGTAAATATAGCCAGAGTGCTGGGCTCATTAAACCAAAATAAACATCTCCCATCCAGCCACAGGCCTGCTTGACCCTGGCCACAGGGGTCCCAAGGGGATAGGAAGGGTGAGAGACCGCCAGGCCCACATCAAAATGGCCCATGGAGTCCCCCCTACATGCGATGCTGGGATGCCGATTTTCAGGCTCGAGCCGAGAAGGTCGTGTGATTCTGAAAGGTAGGGCCTGGCTGTTTTTGCCAAGGTCTGCCCACTATGCCTGAATGCCACCCCCCTCTCCTCACTCCTGCTGGGCTCCATAGAGACCCTGGCCACCTGGCGCCTGGAAGTCCAGGCCCTTTTGAGGGCCCTCCAATGTCTGGCCCAACCCCAAAGCGCACAGCTGGGAGACCTCTCTTTTCCCAACCCTTGGACTTGTCTCGTTCACCTTGAGGAGGGTGGGTGCCTGCAGCCTGGAACAAGAGAGCCGCCAAACCGCAGTCACCCAGGGTCACCCAGAGCTGTCTGAGCCTGCCCTGCCCACCTCAGACACAAACCACCTATTACGAGAGGGCTGAGGCCCAGTCCTGCGGTTTATAAACCCTTTTGCCGCTACCTCCAGGATTCCGTATGTTTCTATAGATAGATACACACATTTATAACGGAAGCAAAAATTCCACCAAACAATACTTATCCTTAAAACACGAACAAGGTCTATTTTTTACAATACAGGACGAAGGCTGCTACTTTAATTCATTCCATTAAAAAAATGCTGGTTGCAACCCACAAAATTCATGCCATAGACCACTAACGGGTTGGGGGAGGAGGGGGAGCAGGGGCCTACACTTTATCTCCATCTGGCAATTCTGGCTTCTCTGGGCTTCACCTTCCAAGTCCCTGCTGTTCCATGGCCTCCCAGGTGAGGACAGGGCCATTCACTCTTTATTGAGAAGCTATTATGTGCCTGCAGGGTCTTGCGGCTCTGCTGAAGAGAAGGCAGCAACTAAGGAAGCCAACTGCCTATTCCAGGGCAAATAAGTATTTTCAGGCTGTGATAAGGGTCTTCACCAACGTTCCTCCACCCCTGCCCTTTACTGAACATGTTCTGAAGATGCAATGACATGTCGTGTTTCCTCCACTCCACTCTATTTCTCTCCTCCTCCAGCATCCAGCACTGCGCCTGGCCCTCTAGGCACTTCAAGTAAAAGAATGGTGAACATGGCCTGGCTGGTGTGGCTCGGTGGACTGAGTGCCTGCCTGCAAGCCAGAGGACCACGGGTTCGATTCCCAGTCAGGGCACATGCCTGGGTTGTGGGCCAGTTCCCCAGCTGGGAGTGTGCGAGAGGCCACCACACATTGATGTTTCTCTCCCTCTCTTCCCCCTGTCTAAAAATAAATAAATAAAATCTTTAAAATAATTTTCTTAAAAATGGCGAAGAGATAAGTGGAGGTAAAACCTGCTCTTCAGGTGTTTCAAGCCAGGGTCCAACAGACAATTCTGTGTGACCCATTGGAAATCACAAGACTCTATTGGAACTTCTATTGAACTTCTTATTTAGCTCATCCTTTCAACTTTTTATTTATTATTGTATTGTATTTTTATATATGTTTCTTAGAACACATTTGGTATGTATAAGGTATAACACATATATGCATACACATTTGCATATATAAGCATACAAATACTGAGGCTAGTACTAGCAATTTTTGAGAGAGGTGCACACTCAAAAGCTTGGAGACCAATACTGAGACCAGGGGCCGGCAAACTGTGGCTTGCAGACTACAGTTTTTTGTAAATAAAGTTTTACTGGCACACAGCCACACCCATTCATTAAGCAGACTTTAGCAGTTACCACTGAGATTGCAGGGCCTGCAAAGCCAAAAATATTTACTATCTGCAGGAGAAAGCGGGCCGGTTCCCAGGTTAAAGCAATGCTCCCGAAGAATTCCGGTGCCTCGCAGTCCCTGGAGAGTCCCCTCTGAGGAAATGTGTGTGGTCCTATCAGGCTGAGACACCCGTTCTGTGGGGCCTAGGACTCCCAGAAGTCCCATCAGAGAGAACCCTGCTGGCTTCATTTAAACTTTCTCAGTTTTATCTCTCCAAGTCCCCCAACTCCTCGCACGGGTTCTCATAGTGCCCCCATCCCTTCCAGAAAACCCTGGAGTCCTTCACCAGCACTGGGCCCAGGAGCCAGCACAGCCCAACACAGAGGCCGGCTAAAAATTCCAGAAATGTGCCACAGGCACTTGTGAAGTTTTACAAAAGGCTTCTTAGCTGGGCAGAGAGTGCTGTCCCCTTGGAGCATTCGGCGCAATTCCACTTATACACACCCCACGCATAGAACTGGACATCCGTAGAACTGGACACCCGGAAGACTTCAAAGGCCCAGTCATCAGCTAGCTACAGAAGACGTAGAGACTGTAGTTGAGTGGAAAAGGCTCCAAGCTGAACTAGGGTTTGAATCTTATCAGCTGGACGATCCTAACCTCCAGGAACCTTGTCCCTATCTCCAGGACACGCCTTTAAAGCAGTGCTGAGGATGAACTAAGAAAGAAAAAGGGCCAGGTACACGCCTGGTGTTCAGCAGATGGTAATAACATCACCTACATCATTCTAGAATTCATCATGTAATTCCTCTGTTCCGAAACCTTCCGTGGCTCTCCGTTGCCTATACAAGAGTTCAAACTCTCCAAAAGAGTCACTCAAGGCACGGCACCATCTTGCCTGGCTAGATCCATCATTCTCTACTACTTCAGACACTCTCC
Source organism: Sturnira hondurensis (assembly GCF_014824575.4). NCBI lineage: Eukaryota > Metazoa > Chordata > Mammalia > Chiroptera > Phyllostomidae > Sturnira > Sturnira hondurensis. The sequence continues at coordinate 3,931,094 of NW_028080037.1, forward strand.
ACTCCAGGCAAAGCTGCCCCTCCGCCTTTCCTGGAGACCATGTAAATTCTCACCTTTGTAACTGTTTCCAACACTTCCTCTGACCAGGGAGCTCTTCCCAAGAGGCCCTGAGTCTGCCACCCTCAAGGCTTAGCTGGAATCACGTTCTTCAAATCTGTTAACCCATATAAAAAGCAGTCCCAGAACCATGACAACAAGGGTGAGCAAGATTCCTGGACACCTGGGCCAGATGTATTATAAGTGCTTTGCAAATACAGAGGCTCCTCAACTTACAATGGGGTCACATCCCAATATCCTGATTGTACATTGAAAATATCGTTAAGTCAAAAGTGCATTTAATACACCTAACCTACTAAACAGCAGAGCTTAGACTAGCCTACCTCACGTGTGCTCAGAACTCTTACACTGGCATGTGGTTAGACAAAATCATCTAACACAAAGCCTATTGTATAATCAAGTGCTGTCATTTATTATGTGTGTCACTTTCGCACTACTGTAAAGTTGAAAAAATTGATAAATTGAACCACTTAAGTTGGGACCATCTGTATTCACCCCAGCCCCAAAATCTGGTACTATTACCCCCACCGTACAGAGGAGCAAACTGAGACCCAGAGACACTCAGTGACTTCCCCAGGGCCTCACAGTGGTGTGGGAGAGCCAGGACTTGAACCCAAGATGCCTGGCTTCACAGTCCCTGTTCTTTTCTTTCTTTGACCAAATTCCCCCTCCCACCGTTATGATGCTTCCTCTCCCCTAGCACTGAGGCTCTCCCGGCTCGCCCACGACACAAGGTTCTGCAGCTCACTCAGCAAGTCATCAACCGCCCCCGCCCCCCGCCCCCAGGCTGTGGGAAAATGGCAAAGGATGGCATAACACTCAGTACAAGGTCTAGCTTCTCAGTAGAGCCCAACCAACAACAGCAATGATCACAACTAGTCATGAGCATTATAAGAAGTTAACAGTAGCCCTGGCTGGTGTAGCTCAGTGGATAGAGCGCGGGCCTGTGAACCACACGATCGCAGTTCGATTCCCAGTCAGGGCACATGCCTGGGTGGCAGGCCAGTTCCCAGCAGGGGACGCATGAGAGGCAACCATACATTGATATTTCTCTTCTTCTCTCCTTCCCTTCCCCTCTAAAGATAAATAAGTAAAATCTTTTAAAAAAAAGTAGTAACAGTAATTTCTTACTCATCACCATGCCCCCTGGATCCTGAACATGTTCAGAGGCTCAACAATGTCTTATGATTTGAACCCTACCTTCCAACTCATTTTCACAGAAATTCCAAGCAACTTCTGAACCTGCTCTGGAACCTGGGAACAAAAGGGTGGTTTCGGGCAGAGAACTTGAGGAGGCAGATAATCCAAAAATAATTGATCCCAGGTTGTGAAAAGCATTTTGTTTACGGCAGCAGGCTGACCTTCCCAATTATCTTCTGCTTAGGCTAACGTTACATTTACACACAGCCCGGAGCCTGCCCTGCCCAGCAAACCACGACGGCCGCGTGTGCTCCCCACAGCCCTGCAGGGCCAGGGGGCAGGCCGAGGTGGGCAGCCTCTCACTGACAGGTAAACCGAGGCATGTATGGCCTGAACTGTAGCCCTTGAGGGCACCTCTGGCTCAACAGTACCTGCAGGATTCGGATCATGTGCTACATCCAGGGCCCCTTATTTGAAGTCTGGGTGCTAAGCCCTGACAAGACCTGCTGTCTTTAGAAATGCCATTAAGGAGAGGGAATCTTGTCTGCAGACTAGAAGGTCCAGCTAAGGTGGACCTACATCTACATCTAGTCTACATCATCGGATCCTGAAAATTCTTCAACCTGGCATGGGCCTAACTGGGCCTCACAACGAATCCTCATGCAAGACCCTGGGAGAGGAGGATATGCATTCCCTCTGTTCACATGAGAAAACTGGCCCCCCAAAGCAAAGCTGCTTGCCTAAGGTCCCATGGCCTATCTCCTCAACACATGGGGACTCGGGTCAGCCCCTTCCACCCATGGCAGGAGGCGGGGTATTTCCCTCAATCCCTTCCAGTCTCTTTGGAGACCCTGCCTCAACCTCGTTTGGAAACTAGGTGAACCTGGCGTCCTCCAATGGCTCTATCCCTGAAGATCAAAGGTCACATTTGTGTCTCTGGTTTTCCAAGTCTCTCTAGGAAGGAAGCTTCTGGGGTCAGGAAGTCGCTGGTGCTGACTCACAGAACAAGGGACAGCAGTCCAGGAAACTCACCCACTCTGTTTCCATGGTGCCACGCCGCGTGGCACCCCTTCCCTTCAGAGGCTCACCCGCAAGGCTGGGTGTTTGTAGTGGGGGTGGAGCATGGGCAGATCTGCCCAGCTGAGTCCTCCTCCCTCCCCAATACCACCTCCCCCATAGATTTCCAGGCACATGGCAAACATCGTTACCCTCTTGGAACGACTAACCCAGAATGGAGGCTGTCGTGGGATTCAGCTCCTCCCTGCCAGCAGAAATGTTTGGGGATTCCATCAGCAGAGCCAAGGCCCACCCTGGGCCACTGGCTAACCCTGCCTTCTGACTTCCGTGCAGTTTGTGGCAAGAGGAAGAGGGAGGTGACATTTGTTTAGAAGGCCTGCTTCCTTGAGGGGAGGAAGGCAGGAGAGTGGTACCCACTGATCCCCACTCCTTCTGGAGTGGGAAGGGGTCTGGGCAGCTCTGAATTTATGATTCCAAGAAAAGGGGGAACAGGCACCCCACCGTCTTCAGGGCACTGCTGGGGAGAGCTGACAGTCACTGGGGTCACTCCCTTCCTCAAAACTGTAAAATTTTATTTTGCTTAAAAAATAAAATAAAATAGCCCTGTCCAGCCCTGCCTGCTGTAGCTCAGTGGATCGAACCAAAGGATCGCGGTTCCATTCCCAGTTGGGGCACATGCCTGGGTTGCAGGCCAGTTCCCAGCAGGGGACGCACAAGAGGCAACCATACATTGATATTTCTCTCCCTCTCTCCTTCCCTTCCCCTCTAAAGATAAATAAATAAAATCTTAAAAGTTAGCCCTGGCTGGTGTGGCTCAGTGGATTGAATGCCGGCCTGCAAATCAAAAGGTCACCAATTCAATTCCCAGTCAGGGCCTATGCCTGGGTTGCAGGCCAGGTCCCCTGTTGGGGGCGTGCAAGAGCCAACTGACCAACGTTTCTCTCCCTCTCTTCCCCTCTCTCTAAAATGAATAAATAAAATCTTTAAAATGAAGTAAAATAAAAACTTTTCTGCTCTACTTCTCACTCTTCAGGAGGCCCGGTCCTAGCATGTCCCTAGCTAGGAATCGGTCAGAGCTCCATAACACAAACGACCGAAGTGTCCAAAGGAGTTCTGGATGCCAGCTGACCTGGGTTAAAATCCCACTCCAGCAGACCAGCTGGATGGCCTTGGGAAAGTCCTAGAACAAAAAAAAAAAATCACCTCAAAGTTGTGGTTGAGGAGTTAGCGTGAAAGTTGGGGAAACCCACAGAATGCCTGGTACACAGTGTGTGCTTGGCAAATGTCAGCTCTTCTCAGTGATTCTTCAGGCCATGGCAGAGACTGGTCTCTTAGGATCTGAGACTGATAAAAAGGAATTTCATCACATCAGCCTAAACTGAAAACTAGGATGCCACTCCCTTACACACACACACTCACTCTCTCTCAAGGCTCCCTCGATCTAATTCTTAAAGTCAGAGAGACTTCTGAGTAGCAGCCTTCATTTACCGATTCAGAAATCAAGACCCAAAGAGGGATTTATCTAAGGTCACGCAGGCAACCAGTGGCAGGGTTCAGAGAGCTCTTCCCTGCCCTGCCCCAAATCACTGGCCTCTGCGCTGTGACCCAGTGTGCTCTGGGCTGGCTCGGGGCTTCTGAAAAGTGCAGGCAACACGGCCCTGGCCCACGAGTTTATACAGAAGACCAGGAGAGTCCCAGACTGTCTTCTCAACAAAACACAAGGGTGGAGCCACTCCCTCCCTCAAGGCTAAGCGCTGAGCTCACTCACTGACAAGCAAGAGGGCTCTGGGATAGGGGCCTCGGTGGGCATGTGTGTGTGTGTTGGGGGGGGGGGGCGCGGGACAGACCCCATTCACACAGGCAGATAATCAAGAATTGTTTGGGAGCGCCCCGCCTGCGAAGGCACCCCCCAGGCCAGCTCTCTGCACAAGCAGCAGCCTCACCCACCTCACCGCTGCCAGGCCCTGCCTGCGCGGGGAGAGGAAACCCTGCCTACCCTCGAAGTCAAGAAAGAGCCCATTCAATTGGAAAGGGTCCTACCCTCCTTTCCTACACCCAGCGACTCAGGGGCAAGTTGCGGGGGAAGAAACGGAGGGCGGGGACGGGCTGTCAAATGCCCAGGCTGGGGTTCTCCCAAAACGCGTAGGAGAAGGTGTGTCAGGAAATCCCCCTCCGCCAGGTGCTAGAAGAACAAGGCCCATGTCCCCGGCCTCAAGCGTTAGGGCACAGGAGAGGGCTCAGGGGCTCATCCCCAAACACCTGCTCCCAAGGAGCTCGGCCCCTTGATGTCCTTCCTTTCCCTGCCTCCCCCAACAGGAGTGGGACCCTGTTCCTACAGACCTCCTTTGAGGGTCCTGCTGTTTCCCCCTCCTTGCGGCATTAGCTCGCCCATCTGAAGGTATCTGAGCCGGCCCCAATCCTGGACATTTGTAGGACACCTAACCGCCCACATCGGGTGTCACTTGTCGCCCATGTCTGCTCACGTCCACGACAGCCTTCTCCCAGCTCTTCTCACCCATGGCCCGCCTGACCCGTGGGCCCCGTCGGGGCTGCGGGCGCGAGCGGTCAGGACAGGAGAGAGGGGGCAGGGCAGGGCGGTCCGGGCTCACCATGGCGAAGCCGGAGAGCAGAGCCGAGGTCCGGCTGGAGGCTTTGAGCTTGGCGCGACTCAAGTAGAGCTTGCGCCAGGACAGCGCCTGCATCGAGTGCTCGTTGAGGCTCATCACCTTGCAGTAACTCTGGCTGATCCAGTCCGGGTAGGTGACGGTGGGCGGCGGCGGCGGCGGCGACCCTGGGGGCTCCCCGTCCCCGCTGCGGCGGCGGCTCCGGTGGCTGCTGCTGGTGTTGCTGCCGCCGCTGAGGGGAAGCTCGGGACTGTTGTTGCTCGGGGGCGGGGCGGGCTCCGGATGCATGGAGCACGCTGCAAAGGCGAAGGCCGGCCGAGCGCCAGCGGAGGCAGCGGCCCCCACTCCCCGCTGCACGTCCGCCTCTGCCAGAGGCAGCCGCCGCCTGCCCCTCGAGCGGGCCGGGCCTGGCCCGACCGGCCGCCGAGGACTTGAGGAGACCGAGAAGTTGCAGCAGCAGCTCTTAAGCGCGCAGGGCCGCCAGCAAAAGTACGGGCGGCAACTGCGCGAGCCTGCGCGCCAGCGGGAGCCCCGGATCCCCCCCGGCCCGGACCCTCGGGGCGAGCCGCGATTGGCCCCTGTCCCAGGCTTATTTGCATGCACCCCGCCCAGTTTGACACCCCGCCCACGGCGGGGTGGGCGGTGTCGGTGAGAGACACGTGACTCGTCTCCTCCGACGGCACCGCCCACAGTTCATGGCGCGACGCCGCGGCCCCTCTTCCTGGAAGTCCCTTGGGTCTGCGGGCCCCGCTGCGCTCCCGCTTCTCGCGCCTCCCCATCTTCTCAGCTTCTCCGGTGGCCTTTCTCTCAGACTTCGGTCTCCTTGTTCGGGTCGCCCGAGGTCACCTCCGGGCGGTTCCTGAAGCTCGTTTCCCCTTTGGAACGAGGTAGCTCCAGGTCTGCAGGAAAAAGCAGGCTGAGCTCCGGCGTTCATTCATTCTGTATTTATTGAGCATGTATTGGGTGCCAGCACCCTTCCAGCGCTGAGGGTAGGGTGATGAACCAGGTGGACAAGACCCCCTGCCCTCGTGGAGCTTTCTTTCAGGTTGGGGAGACACACCAAGAAGTAAATTATAATAGTTTAGAAGGTGATAAATGTATAGAAAACATAAATCAGGGTAAAAGGGATGGACCTGGCTGCACTTTCAATTTTAGAATACTCTGGACAGGGACTTTTTTTTTTGCCCCTTTAGTCCATTTCGTTCACTTATAGTTGATAGCGTCTGACACACAGTAGGCCAGGTCGGCACGGGATAGCACCCATTCAGCAAGTGTTTACTTGAGCACCTGTTAAGCTGAGGATCCCAGCAACGTGGTAACTTTCACGGAATCTAAGATTTTGGTGGGGAGAACACACAGTAAAAAACAAAGTAAGTTCACACCTTTCTGATTTGGTCATATTTGAGCTGAGACCTGAACTATGGATGTTAAGAGCCAGGGACCTGCCCTGACTGGTGTGGCTCAGTGGGTTGGGGACCCTCCTGCAAACCTCCTAGGACACCTAGGTAGAATTCCAGGCACCCGGCTGGCACGGGGGCATGCAGGAGGTAGAGGCTGGATGTCTGGACGTTTCTTTCCCTCTTTTTCCCTTCCCTCCCCTCTCTGAGATAAATACAATCTTTAAAGGAGGGGAGGGGAGGGGAGGGGAGGGGAGGGGAGGACCTGCTTTCCAGGGGAGAAGGGAAAAGCGGGTGCCAAGACCCAGAAGCAGCACTACTTGGCTGGAGCATTAGGAGGCCAATTCAGCTGTAAAACAGCAGGTAACAGGTGAGGGTGTGGTCGAGTACCTAGGACACCAGCTCCAGGAAGGCAGGATCCTTTACTGTCCAATCCTACCCCCTGCATCTGAGATATCACTTGGTGTGTCCGCGTAGCTCAGTATTTGTTGCATGAATAAATGTAGCAGAGACATGAGTGAGAGAAGCTCGATAGCTCCTCCTTAAGCCCAGAGTCCAATCACAGGCGTGTGTCATTCCAGGTCACCTGTGTGAAATTCAACTGTTGCCACCACTAGAGAGCGCCCCCTCCACTCGCCCACACCGCAGGAGAAAACAGAACACTCCTCCCTCCCGCAAAAGTGGGATTCCGCCGGAGGCCTTGCGCGGCTTTTAAGAACACTGGAGTAAAGAACTTGGAACTTGAAATCTACACTCTGAGGATTTGTTCCTCCTTCCACTTACCATCTGTGTCTCAGCTCCAATATCATCTGCAAAGAGAGAGCTTCCCAATCTCAATGTCCTGTCACCTCACCCTGTTTTATTTCCGGTATAGCTCTGATCACTACATATCTAAAATCACCTTTATGTATTGGTCAGTTTGCCTATGCCCCCAGCTCCCCCACAAACGAGGGCCCTGAGAGCAAAATGCATATCTGTTGAAATTTTGCCATCGCCCCAGGGCCTCTCCCAGGTCAGACTCCCCACAGAAAAATGGTCAGTGAATAAAACAATGACATGTCCCTGGTTCAAAGAAACTCTCAGCTCAGAATCAGGTACACACAACGGTTGAAGGCGGCTGGGGCCTGAGAGAGGCTGGCTGGTCCAGAAGTCGGAAAGGCTGGAAGCTGAGAGATTTTGATGAGTAAGAAGAACAAAAGGACGTGGTGGGGGGGAGGGTGTAGCAACACAGCAGGGGACTTGGAGGGAGGGGCTTGGTCTCCTTTCTCCTGCTCCTACATCAGGCCCATCCTCCCTCCTAGTTTTCTGGGATTTGAATCTCACCATCTGCACAGAGCAATAATGATAATATCAATGATAATAATAACAATAATCATATAAGGTGCTCTCCAGACTTGAGGGGGAGGTGTCTGAGCAGCCCCTTTCCCAGGGCCCTAGAGTCCTGAAAGGCCTGTGTGGTCAGGAGCTTCCCCCACCCTGTTAGAGCCAGCTGGGGCCAGGAGATGCACCAACCCATCCCAAAGGCCCATTTAACAGATGGAGAAGCTGAGGCCCCAGAGGGAAAGCGCCTTGTGGAAGGACACCAAACAAGCCAGTGAAAAATAGGGACTGGAACCCAAGGGTGCTCCTCCCTGCAGTTGCCTGCAGGCACCCTGTGTGAATCCCCCTAGTGGTCAGGGAGCTGTGCTCTTGGCCCTTTGGGGTTTGTATCCAAAGAAGCCAAATAGAATTTTTCAGTTGCCTCTGTGCATCAGGATGTAAAGATCTGAATGAAAGGGTTGTTGCAACCCGCTGCACCACCTTGATCAATGGGCATAGCCCGGGGCTGGTCGGAGACGGCAAAACCTTCCTCGTCAGGTAGAGAGCTCACCGTCACGTGGGGTGAAAAAATACAGTGAACACTTAAGTAGTGCTTACCGATGACAGGCACTATTTAAAGCCCTGTATTATTAAATAATTTATATATATTATAAAGATTAATATAAGATGTATTTAAATAGAAGTATATATTAATCATATATCCATATTATATTTAAATTATCTTATTATTTTATTATATTAAGCATACTACATTGGACTCGGAGATTCCTTACCACAACCCGTGGTATTACTCTCCCCATATTATAGATGAGAAAAATGGGCAGGGAGTCAGTAACTAGTAGCACAGGACCCTAAACCCATTGGGTAGGTACCCTGAGTCTGGGGCTTTACCTCCATCTAATGCCTCTGCATTAGAATTTCCAGAGGTTTTCTTAAAATGCAAGTTACTAAAACCCATCCAAGCAGTTGATTTTAGCAAGGTCTTCAGTAAAGTCTGAGGACTGAACTAAGTCAGCTTGCATCTTTAACTGCTGTTAGTCTTTTTTTTAATTTTTATTTATTCATTTTTGGAGAGAGGGGAAGAGAAGGAGAGAGGGAGAGAAACATCAATGGGTGGTCGCGCTCCTCATACTGGGGATCTGACCTGCAATGCAGTCACATGCCCTGACTGGGAATTGAACCAGCGACCCCCTGGTTCACAACCGGCACTCAACTCACTGAGCTCCACCAGCCAGGATCTGCTGTTAGTCTTTCACAGGGATTGAGGTCGGCTGTCCCCTCGGCCCCTCAGTTGCAGCGTGACCTTAACCTCTGAGCTCCCCAGTCCTTTTAGCCAAAATGGAGACTTTATAAACAGCTATTCGTAGACCCTGCATTTGGACACCCAGTCACCCACCCACCTACCCACCCAGGCAGATTTCTAGGAAGTGAGGAGGAACCTTCCACCCTCGCCCCTTTCTGCCCAACTAAGGCCTCAAAGAAGTCACCGCTTTCACTTCAGTTCAAAAAGAGGCCCTCATTGTCACTCGCCTGGTTGCTCCCTTCCCCCATTCACAACTCCCCTCTCTTCTGAGTCTTGAAATCCCTAAATCAATAATACTAAAAACCTGGCTGGTGTAGCTCAGTGGATTGAGCGCAGGCCTGCGAACCAGAGGATCGCGGTTCGATTCCCAGTCAGGGCACATGCCTGGGTTGCAGGCCAGTTCCCTGCAGGCCAACCCCCAGCAGGGGACGCACGAAAGGCAACCATACATTGGTGTTTTTCTCCCTCTTTCCTTCCCCTCTAAAGATAAATAAATAAATTAAATTAAATTAAATTAAAAAATAATACTAAAAAAGGGCCACCATTTCCTGAGCTGGTGCCTTTCCTGAGCTGGTGCCTTTCTGGAACAAAGACCCCCCAGTTCCCGGGCTCCCCATTCCCCTGGTCAGAAGCCATTGCTGGGTCTGTGGCTTCGTGCCCATGCCTTTTATGGTGAGTGCTTTTTTTGTCCTGGCTAAGAAATCTTTGCCAACCTCAAGGTCATGAAGATAGTCACCTATGTTTGAAAACTTTAAAACAGATTTTTAAAAAGCTGTAGAGATTAGGTGTATGACCCATCAACTGATTTTTTGAGTGAAGTAGGTTGGCCCATTGAAATGCGTGGACGTTTTTATCAAAAATGAAGTGACTCAATATACAATGGATTTGGAAAACTTAGTACCAATAAAAATAATTTTCTCGAAAAAAATGAAATGACTCTTTTTCTGGACTCTATTCTAGTCCATCGCTCTATTTGCCTATTCTTCTGCCAATATACATTGTCTTGATTACTCTAGTTTTAAAATGAAGTCTCGAAGCCAAGAGATTAAGTTCTTCAACTTTCTTCTCCTTTTTCAAAATTGCTTTGTCTATATGAGGTGCTTTACATCTCTGTGTATTTTAGAATAAAGTCTTGGGATAGATTTTGTCAATACATACGTGATTTAGGAATCACTGAATCTCTACTGGGCGGGGTGTCAACGGAATTAAATGCCTTCCTGGAAGATCCTATCCTCCATGAACAAAACAGGATCACTGGGTCACACTGTAGAGACTGAGCACCTGGGATCTGGGGAGACTATTTTGCATTGAACTATGTCCCCCGAAAGATCCGTTCAGTTCCTAACTCCCAGCACTTCTGAATGTAATCCTCTTTGGAGAGGTAACCAAGTTAAAACGAGGTCACTACAGTGAGCCCTAATCCAGTGTGACTGGTGTGCTTATCAGAAGGGGATACTTGGGCCCTGGCTGGTGTGGCTCAGTGGACTGAGTATCATCCGGCAAGTCAGCGGGTCGAGGGTTCGATTCCCAGTCTAGGGTACATGCCTGGGTTGCAGGCCAGGTCCACAGGAGCGGGTGTGTGGGAAGCAACCACACGCTGATGTTCCTCTCCCTCTTTTTCTCCCTTCCTTCCCCTTTCTAACAAATAAATAAATAAAATCTTTCTTAAAAGGGGGAGGGGACATTTGGACACACAGACCTGCCCAGAGAGGAGACAATATGGAGACACGGAGAAGAAGGCTATCTACGAGCCACGGAACACCCGCAGCTGCCAGGAGCTCGGAGGGAGGTCTGCAGTAGATTTTCATAGAGCCTTAAGAGGGAACATGGCCTCCCGAATTGTGAGACAAGAGATTTCTGGTATCCTCGGCCACCCGGCTAGTGGTGCTTCATTAAGAGCTCCAGGAGGCCAGTGGTGCCCTGGACAGAACCCAGCTGGGGTCTTCAGCCAGCGGAATACGCTGAGTTCTAACGAGTTTATCAGGGGCTGCAAGGGTGTGCAAGATGTCAACAAAGACTAGAAAGGGCCACAGCATTTGGAATCGGGCCCAAGTCAATTTGAATCCCAGCTTGATCAGTTTGTAACTGTGCCGCTCCAGGCAAGCAGCCCGACCTCTCTGAGCCCCACCTGTCAAATGGGAATGGAAATGGGATTTGACAGAAAGGGTTGTCATGAGTGTTTCTGGAGAGAACATTTGTCTGGCAATTAGCACGATGCTCCATAAACGGCAGTTACTATTATTTTCCCTCTGGTGGGATGTTCTGTGCTCGCTGCAAGGGGATTGTTTCATTTCAAATCTAGTGGGTCGGCTCATTCCAAATCGAACCAATTGGCTATTTACGAAAGACAGAATATCGGTGAGAATCCAACTAAGAAAAACGTGCCAGAACAGGGGAATGTATACAGAGAATTGCTTCATGGGTAAAGGGAGAACGCGGGAAGGAGGGTGACGCAGTGGCCAGAGGGCTCAGGACCATTGGGGTTGGAGGAACAGGAGGTGTTTCTGGTACCCAGGAAGGACTGTTGTCACCAGATACAAGCTGGACCCACAGTGAGCAGGGCAGAGGGAGGGCAGAGAAATACCCTGGCTTCCCCCTCCTGCCCCCAGGCTCCTACCCCTGCCGCCCATTAGTGGATCTACGCAGGAAGCTAGTTAAGCAGCAGCCTGCTGGGACTGGCCTCCTTATGACACAGAGCAAAGCAGAGAAGAGCAAGGAATGGCAAACAAGCCCGGGACCAGAGAGTAGGGCTTATGCTGAATCGCTCTGCGCCTGATTCTCCATCTAGAAAATGCGGATAACAGCGCATCGGTATCTTCTCAAAGTAGTCGAGTGCCTGGCACGTAAGAGGAAGTACCTCGTAAATGTGAAAAAATGATGGAGCTAGCTGTTTTTTTTTTCTGCTCAGAGGATGAAAGGAGGGAAGAGGCCTGGGAATAAACTCAAGGTACAGGAGCAGAGCTGCTGCTGCTGCTGGTATTTTTATCTCGGAGACGTGCCCATCTGTCCGCTCTCTGTTCTAAGCTGATGACTCTGACAGTCTCCTTTTAGAACTCCTGAGTCAGGGCTAACCACACCAAGTTCAGGGCAGGAGGTCTCCAGGCTCCTTCAAAAGGATTTCGGATCCACCGGGTTTTTATTTAGCGTCTCTGCCTCCAACGGCTGCCAAAGTTTCCTCGCCTCCTCCATCCCTCGGCTGAGCTGTCTCCAGACTCTCTCTTTGTATAATTAAAAAGAAAAATAGAACAGCCGATGTTGCCAAACATGTATTTAAAGTGACACCTTGGGCCCAAGGGAGTGAAAAATAAAAACGTTTAAGGTTTAGATTAAAAGTCTCCATGCTCGGCTGTCTCCTGACCCTGGGCCGCCTTTAATCCCTCGCCCTGGTTTGTAAAAAGCCTTTAAACTTCAGGCATTTATTTTCCAGAGAACAATTCCAGTCTAATCACACAGAAAATGCCCAGCCTCCCGGGAACAGCCTGCCAAGCGTGGTGAGGTTCTGTGAGGCCCCTGGGGAGGTGGGGAAATTGGGGTGCTGATCACCCGAGGAGCCAGCCACCCCTGAGCCCTTGCTTCCCCCACTCCACTTTTCCCCTACCACACCTGATCCATCAGAAAACCCAGGCGATGGAGCCCTTTCCATTCTCTGAAAGTCTCTGCTCTTCTCCCCAGCGTGTTCCTCCATCTTCTGCAGGCCACCATTGTCACTTATCCAGAAAAGTCCGCCACAGTCACCTGCTCCCAGGGGTCTCCTCCCCTCTTGGTCCTCCTCAAGCAGCCAGAGTGAGCTTTCTAACAAATCTGGTCTGGGCCCTTCTCTGATTGTATTTCCTGATGCTGCTGTGACTAATTAGCACACATTCAGTGGCCTGAAACAATACAAATTTATCCTTGTACAGTTCTAGAGGTCAGAAGTCCAAAATGAATCATCAGGGGCTAAGACTGAAGTGATGGCAAGGCTGGTTCCCTCCAGAAGCCTCCAGGGGAAATCTATTTCCTTGCTTTTTTTTTTTTTTTTTTGGCTTCTAGCGGCTGGCCGCCTTGTGGCCCCTCCTTCTTCTTCAAAGGGCATCAGTCCAGAGTCTGCTTCCACGGTCACATCTCCTCTCGCCGCCCCTCCTGTCTACCTCTTGTGAGGAGCCTGTGATTGCATCAGGCCCACCTGGATAATCCAGGGCAGATAGTTCAGCTGGTTAGAGTGAGTCCTGGTACAACAAGGTTTCGGGTTCAATCCCTGGTCAGGACACATGCAAGAAACAACTGATAATGCAGAAATAACAGGAATCAATGTTTCTCTCTCTCTCCCCCCCCCTCCTTCCTCTCTCTTTCTAAAATCAGTCCATAAAAATAAAAGTAAAAGATCCTTGCCCTGGCTGGTATAGCTCAGTGGATTGAGCTTGGGCTGTGAACCAAAGGGTCACTGGTTCGATTCCCAGTCGGGGTACATGCCTGGGTTGCAGGCCAAGTCCCCAGTGCGGGCCATGTGAGAGGCAACCACACACTGATGTTTCTCTCCCTTCTCTCTAAATAAATAAATAAAATGTTTAAAAAAAGATCCTCGACATGGCTTAATCACATCTGCAAAGCCCCTTCTGCCACACGAGGTCACAAGTTCACAGGTTCTAGAGATTAGGGTGTGGACATCTTTGGGGGAGGGGGAGTCATTCATTACTCAGGCGGCCCCACTGCTTAAAATCTTCCAATGCCTTTTCATCTGGGTTAGAATGAAACCCAAGCTCCTTACCTGGGACGGGAAGGCCTTATATGATCTGGCCCCTCCCGAGGTCTCTAACACCATTTCATGCTCACCATCATGGCACATCCCCCCCGCCCCGCCCCCTGCCCAGCTTACTTGCATAGGTGCTAATTCTTACTCTTCTTTCCACAGGCCAAGTCCTCAAGGCCTCTGCACATGCTGTTCCCTCTGTCCAAGTGCTCTTCCCCCAGATCTTCACATGGATGCTTTATTTTTTTTTATTTTTAAAATATATTTTTAAAATTTATTTTTAGAGAGGGGAAGGGAAAGAGAAAGAAACACTGATGTACGATGTATCTCAGTTGCCTCTCTCACGCCCCCACCTGGGGACCCAGCCTGCAACCCAGGCACGTGCCCTGACTGGGAATCGAACCAGGCACTCAATCCACTGAAACACAGCAGCCAGGGCTGCTTTCTTCCCTTCTAGACCTCAGCTCAGTGCCACCTCCAAGAGGTCTTTCCCTGATGAATCCATCTCACTCATCACTCCCTGCAGTCTCTCACGTTACCAGGGTTTCCTTAATGTCCACACGAAACCTTAACCCTACCTGTATGTTTTTTTTTTTCCACTGCTCCATCCCCATGACTGGTGCACAGTAGGCATTTGTCAAATGCTTGTTGAATGAATGAATGGACAGATGATGGTCTGACGGTCCAGTATGGTCTCTGAGCTTCAGTTTCCAGGATTCGGGCTCAGGGTGGAGGCAGGTCGGAAAGGCAGGAGGGTGCCACACTTCATGAGTACTTCCTGTGTGCCAGGCCCTGTGCTGGTCCTTCCTTCATGAAGTTCAACATCTATTGAACACCGCCTGTGTGCCAGGCCTGGTGCGACTGATTTACTCAATTCAAGGAACATTTACTGAGTGACTACTGAATGTTAGGTAACGTATGTTTGCGGAGCATCTACTGTATGCCGGCTGTCCCAAATCAGTGCCTGAGTACACAGTAATAAAACACGTGGCTGAATCCATGAATACCCTCAAGGACCCCCTCAGTCTTCCTTCTAAAGTGCCCTGTAAATAAATAACCAACATACAAAGGTAAGATGATAATGTGGGTGTGTTCAGAGAGTAGAGGGGCCCTTATCACCTCACACTGCCAGGTACTTTTCCCAGACTCTTATCTCCTCACCTGTGATCAGCTCTTTGAAGGTCAGGTTGACTTGCCCCTCACTCACCTGCCTGCCCATCCCCTGGGCACCCAGGAAGGACTGCGCCTGTAGCGCACAGTCAGCCAGTGTCTGTTGTAGGCTCCCTGCTGCTTCTCCTCCTGGTGGTGGTTCTGCCCTTTGTACCCCAGAAGAGAGGGCAGCAGGTGGGCCCTAATCCTGGGGTGGCAGCTTTCTAGAAAGAAAACGCTTGAGTCTCCCTTCTTGGTGCCACCCATTTGCCCGGACTTCTTGTAAAAATGTAGATAATGCATAGAAATCATTACGGCCTCAAATCCTTATCATAGTTGCATGACTTTGCCTGACCTGACACTTTCCTTCCCTCCTCCCTTCCTTCCTCCTCCCCCTGCTTCTATTTTAAATTGCGGCAAAATACATAGAACAACTTACCATTGTGACTATTTTAAAGTGTACAGTTCAGCCCTGGCCAGGTAGCTCAGTTGGTAATAGCGTTGTCCCAATGCACTAAGGTTGTGGGTTCCATCCCCCCGTCAGGGCTCAAACAAGAAGCAAGCAGTGAATGCATCAGTAAGTGGAACAACAATGTTTTTCTTTCTCTGTTTTTTAATTATTATTTTTACATTTTATTGATTGATTCTTTAAAAGATTTTATTTATTTAAGAGGGGAAGGGAAGGAGAGAGGGAGAGAAATATCAATGTACGGTTGCTTCTCGTGCATCCCCCTGCTGGGGACTGGCCTGCAACCCAGGCATGTGCCTTGACTGGGAATCGAACCGCGATCCTTTGATTCTCAGGCCCGCGCTCAATCCACTGAGCTACACCAGCCAGGGCTCACTGATTTTCTTTAAAAGCATACAGTTCAGCATCATTAAGCATACATTCAACATCATTAATGTTGTTGCACAACATTCACATTGTTGTGCAACATCACATAAAAAGATAACTTTAATAATATACCAAGTCTTGGTAAGAAATGGCTAAAATCATGAGCATGTGTAAAAATAAAGAAGCACGTTATAGTTTTAAGCTTTAAAAATAGGAAATAACATGTAAGTGCTTTTTTTTAAGTGCTATATTATTGTCACCGTCAACTTAAGCAACAAAGCTTTACCACCTTCACAGCAGCCTTAGTCACTATAGCCAAGGGGCAGACACCACCCAAATATCCATCAGCAGATGAATGGATGACTCCTGTGCTCTACACATACCCTGGATTCTTGTTCAGCCTTAGAAAGGAAGGAGCCCTGGCTGGTGTGGCTCAGTGGATTGAGCATGCGCCTGTGAAGCAAAGGGTTGCTGGTTCAATTCCCAGTCAGGGCACATGCCTGGGTTGCAGGCCAGGTCTCCAGTAGGGAACACGAGAGAGGCAACCACACAGTGATATTTCTCTCCCACTCTTTCTCCTTCCCTTCCCCTCTCTCTAAAAATAAATAAATAAAATATTAAAAAAAAACTGAGACAGAGATTATGGAGAATTCCAGAGCGAGATGGTGGTGGTGGTTACACAGCAGTGTGCATGTGCCTAATGCCACCGAACTGCGGACCTGAAAACGCTTAAACTGGCAAGTCCTACCTTGTGTGTGTATTTGCCACAGCTCAAAAAAACAAAAGCAGAAACAATTCAGCAGTGCATTTCTTAGAATTGGAACAACATGGAGAATGTTACCGTGTCCCCTGCACAAGGATGGCATGCAAGTCTGTGAAGCACTCCATGAGAAAAAGACAAAGAAAAAGGAACAACGGTAGCAACAAAATCCCCTTCTCTGAAATCTTCCATGGCCCCGTTTCAGTCTCCTCCTCCTAATGCCCTGGAAGAAATTATGGCCCTCAATTCTGGATTCATTCCTTCATTGTTTGTTGCTTTTCTGTATAGTATACTGTTTACTTTGACATGTTTTTGAACTTTATATAAATAAACTTTACTGTGTGCCTCCCTCTGCAACTTGCCCTGCAGTGCGACATTTTGGGACCAGAGTCGTCCACGTGGACGTGGGCAGCTGCATTCTTTTTCACTGCTGTATAGTTTTCCCCCTTACAATGCACATATCCTGGGGCCCTTCAGGTCCTGTGAGTCTCTCCTCCTTAGGTGATCTCCTGGTCACTTGTTGCATCCTGGCTGTTGCTATGGGGACCAGTCCTGTGTGGGCTCTGACCTGCCAGCCTCCTTCTGGGGCTGCTGTGTGGCTGAGGGGCTCACATGTGGATATACTGATGTTGAGTGGGGTGTACACCCCATAAGACACACCCAGGTCAAGGAGCCAGTAAGGGAATTGTCTTCCCTTCCCCCACGCTCTCTGGAGCTACCCTAAGACGCCGTGGTGCACGAGGCCTCTCTTCAGTCTCCTCCTATCGACTCACCTGCTTGTCCTCCCTCGGTGCCCCCGTTTCCTCACTCCCGCTCCCCCCACAGAGGAGCACAGCACCAACTTCTGATTCTGACTCTGCTTTCTCAGGAACCCAAGACCGACGTAGCCTGCGACCTGTCCCCCTCCTGCTGACGAACACTGGGGTTGTGCCAGGCCTTTGAGGTTGCGTGCAGTGTGGCCAGGACTCACACCCTTGTTCGTGCTTCCTGGTGCACCTGTGCCTGTTTCCGTAGAACGTCCCTAGCTGTGGAACTGCTGGATTATAGGTTGCACGCACACCCCTTCAGCTGCACCAGATGTTGCCCAATTAATCCCCCCAGTGCCTACTTACTCTTCCAGTTTCGGTCACTGCTATCCCCTGCCTTCAGCTCACCCCATTTGTCGGGTCACTCTTGCACTCCCTTTAGCACACATCGTGAGGCTCCCAAACCTGCCATTTTTCCTGCTGAGAACACTTTGCCCACGCTCAGCCTGGCTGGGACCTCCTCATTCCAGAGAGATCAGCTCGGTGCCAGAACAGCTTCCTGACTCCCTCCTCAGCCCCAGACCAGCACACCCGCCTCGCCCCCCTGCCCTATTTTGTGTGGCTTACAGCCTCACACTCCTCTGTTGTGAGGCGCTGATCAGTTGCAATGTTTCACCTGTCTGCGCAACTGTTGGAACAAGGTCTGCTAATGCCGCTGAGTTTCACTCGCCTGAAAGCAGTGATCTCCATGTTTGTTTAAGTTCACTGCCACATTCCAGCACCCAGCACCGTGCCTGGCACATAGTAGGGAGTTGATATTATTATTCTAATAGCCATTCTATGTCTTTACTCACATGCAAGTTCAGTGTCTAATATTCCCTGCATGTTTCACATTAATTGGCATCTACTGGGAGCCAGGATCATAATGTAAATAAACACAGTCTCTTTCCTTGAGCGGCTCACAGATAAAAGTCAATAAACATTATTGAGCTGGCTGGACCCTGGCATGTTCTAAATGTTTAGCAACTGTTGGACTGACTCAGAAGTCACCTTTAGTCTGAGTATTACTATAATGAGTAATGATGGCTACTGTTTACTGAGCATGTACTATGCGCCTGGCACTCTTCTGAGTGCCTTGCATTTGCCATCTCATCCTATCCTCGCATCCTACCAGGGAGGTACTGCTATTACCTCCATTTGACAAGTTCCTGAGCCTCAGGAACCTGAGGTCACTTGGTTCCAAGCGACGCAACTCACAAACGGCGAAGACAGGATTTCCCAGCCAGAGCTCCTACCTCTGGTGACGCTAATTTTCTCCTGACCCCATTCCACTGCTTTCAGATTCCAGAGGCTGAGTTCTTTTACCCACAGTGGTAAATTCATACCTACCACTGTGGGGCACTTACCCAGCACTAATCACTTTGCATCCCTCCATTTTTTTCAGCAAATATTGACTGAGAACCTGTCACGCGCTGAGCTGTGTTTGAGGGGCTGGCGATATAGCGGCAAACAAAACAGAATAAAACACCTGTTTTGCAGAGTTGATATCCTAGTGTGAGGAAAAAAGAATGAAAACAAATAAAATACATCATAGTGATCAGTGCCACAGAGCAGATGGAAGCAGAAAACAAAGCGATGGAGTTGGGTGACCAAGGTGTCTGTGATCTCGTTTCTTCTTACCAACAATCTTCTTCGAGCGAGAATGAGGTCCAGGGAGGTGAAGTGGCTTCCTCGCAGCTTGCAGGCTGAGATGTCAGGGCCCTGGAGGGACTGAGGATCCCATTGTGCCAATCACTCTTTGTCGTGTGCCTACTGAGTGCTTAGCATGGTGGTGGAGACACAAAGAACATGAAGCATTTTTCCAAGAGGGTATAAGATCTGCCAGGCCAGTATGTTCACCCAGGTGAGAGGAGGACCCACACGGCTGCGTGGCAGTGTCCTGCTGTGCCCAGGGCAGACATTAAGTGTGACTGCCTATGGGAGATGATGAGGCTGGAGTCCAGACTCAGGCAGACAAATTGATTTCAGAGATCAGGAGCAGAAGACTAAGGCGCCCATGCCCTAGGTCTGCTGGTGATTCGCAGACCCCCAGTCCCTGTCCTGCCCCCAACAGCCAGCTTGGAGCCTTGCCCTTCTCTGCCCTAGGTCTCCAGCCCTCCAGGGCATCAAGTGGGGAGAAAGTGTTTAGTGACCAAGTGACAAGCTATGGCCTGCCCTGGGGAAGCCACACACTTACAAATAGTGGCCTCCTTTCCCCCCACGGGCATGGACTTCTTGAGGGACCTCTCAGATAAGGGGGTCTGCAGCGATGAGAGCCGCCCCTGGGTGCTCATGGGACTCCTGGGTGCTTCTGCCCAGCAGATTGCCTAAACCAGCAAGGCAGTCGGGAGCTCAGGGAAGGAGAGCCTCGGCTTTGGAGCTACTGAGGTGCAGGGCACACCTCCCTCAAACAGGCTGCCTTGTTTGCTGCACTTGGAGAGGGCCTCTTAGAACCTCTGCATGCTCTTTAAAGAGGTACAGTTTAGGTTTGGTTAACCAAGCTAAAGAGAGACATATTTTGGAGCTTGAAGCATTCGCCCATTCAACAAGTGTTTTTTGAGCCTATTTTATGAGCCAGGCCCCCGGGGCTGAGGATAGGCAGTTAACGAGACCAAGGTCAGGGCTAAAGGCCTGCTCTCCGCCGTAAATAGGTGCTGACGGACGCAGAGGAGGGTTTCCTATAAAGGCTGCTCTGTGTATGAATCTAGGAGGCGCTCAGTAAATAACTGGTGAGTTCCTGTCGTTTCAGGGAGAGAGAAAAACCACTGACTCCATCGGCAAAGGGTGAATGGCTCTCTGGGAAAAAGAGAATCTCAGCACTGTTACTCCCAGGTTTCTGGAAGGGTGAGGAATTTTGGGACTAGGGGAGGCACGATGAGGGGAGGCTGGACTTCCATTACACACATACTTTCAGAGGAGGTGCTGGCCCTGTGCTAGGTAGGAGACACATCAGTGAATGAGACAGAGCAGGGTCCCAAATCTCCCAGGGCTCAGTCTGCTGAGAGCAAAGGCAGCAATAAGATAATGTGATAAGCATTATGAGGGGGCAGGAAGGAGAAGATACTGAAGGTGATTCCAGGAGGATAAGAGTTTTGGAGAGAGAGAGGACTGGAAGGAGAAAGTGCTCCACACAGAGGAATCCACGCACGCAGAGGCCTGGGGGAGAGAACGCAGGTTTATTCAGAGAACTCAGTCCTTCACGCAGCATGTTCTAGCTTTGCAGGAGACCCACTGGGGACGGAAAGGAAGGAGAGAAACGCCGGGCTGTTCGGCCCATCCTGGGGGGGGCTTCCCCTTCAGCACTCCCCCGGCGGGGTGGGGTTGGGTCAAGGCACTCAGTTTCCCCAATCCAAAACTAGCTAGGGTGACGAAGTCCAGAGGGTCGACTTCATTTTAATGAAGGTGCATTACCTATGGACCACCACGTTACAGAACATTGGCTCATTCAGACCTCATGCTGCTCTCACAGGCTCCATCATATGACTCCCATTTTACAGATGGGACAACTGAGACTGTTTGGACGCCTGATTCAAGGTCATGCAGCTCACGCCGTTTGGGAATTTAAATGCTTTTTTACGTAAATGCTTCTGTTCTAGCAGTTCCTTTTACATGAGGTAATGCATGTAAAAAGCTTTCTGTAATAGAGCCATGTACACATGAGGCGTTGTTTTCAGTCCACAGCATTTGGAGAGCCCAGGAAGGGGCGCTAATGAAAGCCGAAAGGTTCAAGGGCCTCTCTCTTAAAATTCCCCCGCGTCTATACTGGTTCCCTCTCCCGGCACCTCCAGATATTACCTCCTGCCAAGTAGAATTTGTTTCTCAGAAGTTACAAGACATGGGAGGTTTAAAAAAAATCAGCGACAACAACTACAAAAACTCCTGTGGCAGCCTGAACACAAAGAGCCTGAATTTTGAACAAAGGGCAGGGTGAGCCCTGAAAGTAAATGCTGACACATCCTCTCTCCAGCTGTGAACTGGGGGTCTGAGCGCGGCGAAGGTCCTCTGTCCCCACAGCTCTGGGCAGGAAATGCAGTTCAGTCCTCCCGGTGACTGACGGCTCTGCAAGGTTAATGGGACCGTCCCCAACCCCAGGCTCTGCTCTGACAGCACAAAGAATGAATCAAACGTCTCTCCTCCGCTCTCCTCTTACTAAGTAAGCAAGATCAGCTGATTCCTCATTTTAAAAGTTCAGAATTCTTCCCCCGGAAATTTGTCCCCAGGTGTCCCTTTGCAGGAGGAAACTCTGCCTTCTGGGGTGAGATCCGGAGGTGGCTCCTGAAGGTCTGGGGGGTGGGGTGGGAGGTCTTTCTAGGCTTTTCATCTGTCCCTATTTCATCTTTCAAAATAAAAACTAATGTAAAGGGCCTGATCGTCCCTGAAAGGGTTAACGGCCAGCCTGCTGTGTGACCCTAGGGGATTGGTAACCAATGACCATTTAGCATGGTGAAGTAATTCTTGGATTTTGATTCCCATTGGCTGACACAGTTGTCCATCAAAGCAAAGATGCAAGTTTTGAAAGTTTCTTTGAACTTTTTCTGACTTGCTTCCTGGTGTTAACCCCTTAATAAACTCACCTGTTATTTCCAAGTTTCTTTCTAACGCTCATACAGAAAGAGAGATATTCTAAAAGGCAGAAGTCTGCACATAAACTTAAGCCTTCCCCAGGTGACCAAAGCTATATGTAATTCTGCTCTTTCTGATACTTCAATCTACAAGGGAGCAAGAAATGAAAAAAACAAAAAAGGTCTTTGGGAACTGCAATCTCTTTAACAGAAATAGTGTGGTCTGTGGTTCCCCAAAGTATTTTTTTTTAATTGCAAAAGTAATGCAAAGTATGGCAAACGTTTAGGTTTGGCAAAGACAGTTACTGGATATCTGAGACCTTGCTATACGTTTTTTGTGATACTTATTTTCTACCCCTCTGTTTATGTTATGTTATATTGGATAAGTTTAAAAGGGCACAATCATCGTCAAAAATGCAAATAATATTTAAGTATAGTCTCTATATAACCACTTCAAAAATTTCCTCCCCTCCTCAGAAATGATCAACGGTTTGCTGCTCCATTCAATTTTTCTTTCTTTTTCTTTTCTTTTGGCATCTATACATTACCTATATCTAATTTGTTTTAAAATAAACAGGAAAGTAACATACACATTCTGTGACTGCTTTTTCGTTTCCTAACCATTCCTGAACTTTTTCTGTACTACGACATCCAGCGTCACCCCATCCTTAAGTAACATTTTTGAATAAGTCGAAGGACGAAGAATACATGGAAAGATCGCCAAGACTGTATTAAGTGAAAAAGGGAGGCATAGGACAGTGTGTGCATTTGTGTGATGCAATAATAGAAGAAAATACGTGTAGAGGTTTGTAAACACATAAACCTATTTCTGAGAGGGTACTCAAGAGACTTGCTAACGAGTTTTCCGGGGGGTGGGAGAGAAAGACATAGGGCAGTATTGAAACAATTTTTAAACTCTAGACTAGTTGGTAATTACAGTATAATTTGTAGAATATTTTAGCATTTAGGTGCCCACCATGCAGATTCTGAGAGAAAATTACCAGTCACTTCGTATCATCCCCAGAGTTGGGTCTCCTCCTGCGTTTGGTGTTAACCCCTCCTTCCCTTTTATTTACGCTTTGCCATTTATCTGTATATAGATAAACAATATTTATCTATATATTGTTAAAATATATAGATAAATATATTTGGTTTATTTATCCCCCCCCCCCCCGCTAAACAATATTTATTCGGTTTAGATTTGCCTCATTTGGAATGTTATAGCCTCAAAAAAGGGGAATAAAGTGAAATTCATTTTTGAATAGGCAATATATCTATCTAGTACAAAATTCAAAAAGTGCTACAACATATAAAATGAAATATCGATAAGGTTAAAAATCAGGAAATTTTAATGCATCCATGTGGCAAAAATTTCACACTGTACCAAACAGTAAGTTTTCTTCTCTCCACTCTCGGTTCTTTCCCCCATTTTCTGACCATTTCTTTCCAAAGAAAATTCTGGGCACAGAAAAAATATATATAGATATAGATACATCTGCTTGGTTAACATAAGTGGTCAGCACAATTGAGTATTAGTGTCCTGCACCTTGTTTTGCTATAAGGCTATGCAATTGTTCCACATCAGTGTATATAGAGCTACATAATTTTTAAAATGATATAACAGCATTTTACTGGGCACACAGATGGTCCAGGAATTGTTTAATCAGCTCTCCAACTTTTAGATCTATTTCTTTTTCTGCTGCCCAGGGGGCTACACATGCACCTTTGCGTTGGAGCCTCACAGAAAAGATATTAGGGAGCAGTCACCCATTGCTAAGGCTTCCTGCCCCATCGCCACTTGCCTGTCCTTGGGAAGCCGGTCAGATCCAGGCAGACGGGACAGTCTTTGGTCCAACTGGCATCCCCGGGTGCCTACATCCCCATCCTGCTCTTGGCACACACTCAGTGTGAGTGGTTCGAGCAAACGCCGCAGCCATTCCCATTGTATCAGATGGCCCTTTCTAAGGACACCTTTGCAGACGTCCCGGCTCCCTCCCCGGACCTCATCATTACAGTACTTCATTTTCTTTATTCGCTCCACAGATATTTCCAGAAGGCTGATACAGGGGCCCAATGCCAAATCAGACAGTGAGGGAGGTGAGTCATGACCAATTCTGCAAAGCATTCTAAGGTTGCAACTGTCCAATAAAAGAGGAGTTACATATAACCATTTAAATTTCATCACAAGTAAATACATTTTAACATTCAGTTCCTTAGTGCCACTGCCCGTGCGTTTCAGGTGCTCAGTGGTTGCATGTGGCTAGAGGCTCCCGTGTTGGGGCGGACCTGCAGGGAGGCATAGTGCTGGAGTCTGCGGGCTCCCGATTCCTGCAAGCCCGGGGTTCAAGTCCTGTCTTTGCTACTTCACAGCTGTGGAAGTTGGCCAAGCAACCTAACCTCTGTTTGAGCCTCAGCTCTAAGAGCGGGGCATTACCTCCTTCATAGAACTCTGATGAAGATTTGCAAAGAGCGAAGGTGAGTGTGGCTTTGTTCACCGATATAGTAAGCTCTCAAAACCCAGGAGCTATTGTTATTACATGTAAGTATGACAACAGCCTCTATTTCTAGCAGTTTGAAAATCTTAGCTCCCAATCCCGCACCAGCCTTTCCTAAATAACTCCCTTGGGAAGCTGGTGGGCCACTCCCTGCCCAGCCTGGAGTATGTCTACAAATGGAGCTGGTTCTTCTATACTCTCTGTCTTAAAGCACAGAGCTGCTCAGTCAACCTTTGATGAATGAAGAAATGAATGAATGGGGCCAACACAGGATCTGACTGGGCCTTTTGTAAGAATGAGCAGGAGGGTCCAGGAAGTCATTATGATGCTTCAGATACAACTGGCCTGGTCTTTTTATTTCCTGCAAGAAAAAGTAACTCTCTTGGACAATTATGTTAATCTTCCCTCTCTCACCTACTGCCCACTCCTCTGGGGCATTAGCCGACACCAGGAGCTCAAGGGTCTTGGCCCTTCCCCCTTGGGCTCCAAATAACCTCCTCCCCCACTTTGAGCGAATGCCTGAAATTCTTTCAACAGGGGGACAAAGCCTTTCATCTGCCAATTACTGATAAAGGGAAAATGCAAATATCGCTGGGGAAGGTGATCCATCAAGGGCTCAACATTTATTGAGTGATCACTTAGGGGCCGGCAGCAGCGTAGGCAGGCGTTCTGGGGGAGTCCGAGGGGAACAAGCCCGGGGCTGGCCTATTCTTCCCTCTGGTCTTCGGTTTCCTCGCAGTTTTGTAAAGGGAGGGGACTACATTAGTGACCACCTTCTCCCACTCAGACAGGCCAGGAACTCCTCATCGGGGTGATATACGGACTTAACTGTTTTGCCCTACAGTGCCTGTCATCAGATCTTTTCCTGACACCAGATTTTGGGGACACCATGAGGCCACGTGGGGAGAGAGAAGGGGTCATTAGGAGGAAGAAGAATTAAGAGTTCAGTTTTCCTTAATTCCACTTTTCTCACCCTCTAGTACCCTCCAGGCCAAACGCCCTCCTTAACCATGTTCATTTCTATTTCATCACGTGGGGGCAGTAAAAGATGGTCAGTATCAGACAAAGCGTGGGGTGGATCCCCAGCTACCCCACTCACAAGCTGTGTGATCTTGGGTGGGTGGCTTTGCCTTTCTGAGTAGCAGTTTCCTCATTTGAAAAATGAGGAATAAGAAGACTATTTCCCTTAAAGTGTTCTTGTGAGAGAGAAGGGAATAAAACGCTCCCCCTCTTGACAGAGACTGAAGGCAAAAAAACCCTCTTCACTCCCACTTTAAGCCAACGTGAGACAACGTTTGAAGTTTGCCAGCTCGTGCACTTGGATTAAAACAAACCTCTAAGCAGTCTTTCGCGGAGGAGGGGGAAGAACACAAGAAGATAGGGCAGGAAACATCGAGATGAGCGTGGGGGAAGCTGTCTTCTTAGGGTGACCAATAGGAGCTGATGGTTCACATCCGATCTCCGCTGGGGAAGCCACTTCCTCTCCACATGTCTGACTGCCCTGTCGACATGGGGATGACAGGAGGGCAAAGCAACCATCCAGATCCGTAACTTCTGAGCCTCAGTTTCCCTCTCTGCAAAATGACCTGCTCCGTCACGCAAGGTTAGCGGCAGAAATATTAAAAGACTGGGGAGAATTTTTCACAATGCCTGCTATAAGCATCTGTAACATTCCTTTATTTATTTGACATATTTAAGTCCTAGTGCTTTGTCATCTCATTGTGATCTTTACCCCCAAGAACAGGCCTAGTTGGCCTAGAAGAATGTTTCAGGCCAGCTTTTCTCACATCTTAAGTCGACCTGACTGTTCCTGATGGAATGAATGACAGGACTACACGTTCAGGATTCCAGTTTTGGGGGTGGACAGGGAAGCATACTCATATCTAAAGATACTTCATACATGAATGTATGGCTGGTGGCCATGCCTCTGCCAAGAAGCCCTCTAGGATTAATCAAGGGGAGCCCAGAGTTCCCCGCGCCCCATCCCAGAGCTCCTTCCATCTTTCCGCAGACTTTTCTTTATAAATGGCCAATAAGGGCTTACCCTCCGCCTGTTTGCCAGTTGTGTTAGGAGGCGCCACATCCAGCTCTCTCGGCATTTCACTCCTGAGCCTCTGTTCCCTCCAGTTGGCGAGCGCAGAGACCTTTAAAAAATGTCCAGCTTCTGTTCCAGGGCTCGTCACCTACCAAAGGACTCCACACACGCGGGCCGAATGAATGAATGAAAGGCAGCATCTTCCGGTCAGCTTGGATCTGAACAGGCTCTGTTCTGGCTGAGTTTCCTGTACCTGTGTGTGCGCGCGCGTGTGTATGTCCATCTTTTGAGTCTGGGAGTTTAAAAGTTATGCGGTTCGTACTGGAATGGAGCTGTGCTAATAATATCTTCCGGAGCCCCCAGATACCTCCTCCTTATGTAGGTCCGCAAATGGGGTCTAAGAGGATTGTCCCCCCGCCCCCTGCCAAAAGACTTTCAGAAGAAGAGAAAAAAAATATATGTTAAAAATGCTTTGAATTTGGATCAGCCCCGTGGGTAACGGGGTGGGGTGGCTGAAGGAAGGGGAAGAGGGGTAGCCCGTGGGCAATAGGGGCAAGGATTGAGCTGGGGGGGGTCATCTTTTGGGGTGCCAAGCCTCACGAGCTTTCACGCAGGCTTGCTCCGCTTGCATTTCCGTGCCTCCCGCTGAGGCCAGCCGTGCAAATCTGCACCTCCCTCCCTGCCCCCCTCCTCCTTCCCTCCCTCCCTGCCCCGCCATCTCCGGGATGCGCCCTCCGCCTGCAACTCAGCCCTCCAAAAGTCAGCTCTGCACGCAGCTCCCGGGCCGCGGCGGCGCCTGCGTGCAGAAGCACACTCGTGACCCAACAACAAAACAGCGATGCAAGGTCGCTAACGGCGCCCGGTGCCTCCCGGGCGCCCTCCCCACCACACACCTCCCGGGACCGCCGCCCCCGCCCCCCGGTCGCGGGCCGAGTGCCCCCCCCCAGCCTAGCCCGGCCGCGGGCTCTGAGCGCGATCGGCAACAATGTTTACGTTCCGGGGATTATGACGTCGACGCCTCCCCCCCCACAACTGCTGAAAATGGTTTCCTAGGACTTTGCAAACGGATCTGCTTAAGTGTTTGGTGCAAAACTTTGTAGATCTCGGCTCTGGCTTGCTTTATTTATTTATTTTTTTTGGTTTGTTTTCTTTGGTGTTCTCTCCTCACCCCCTCTGCCAAAATGCAGGGGGCAGGAGTGTTGACAATTAATTGGTGAACTCTCCTAAAAAAATGGAGGCAGAGAAAGACTCTGGAAGAAGATTGGTGTGTAGCTTTTTTTTCCCCCCAAATCTGTATTTGGTATACGATCTATTTTTTTGTTGTTGTTGTTTCTCGCTGCCTTTTCTTTCCTTTTCTGTATTTTGCAAGAGGACCGGAAAAAATATATAATAAATTGCATGCAAAAGGAAGCCAGCAGATTACTCCTCCAGTCTCTTGTGAAGCTCAGAGTCTCAGACACTTAAGTGGAGAAGTGGTAGCGGGGAAAGGCGTGGAAGGGGGCTGAGCGGGCTCGGGGTTCGCCCGGAATCTGGGGGGCTGCGGGGCCAGGCGCTGGGCGGTGGAGGGAGGAGGCAGGGGATGCGGGGAGTGGCGGGGGAGTCTCCTTAGGAAGTGAGTGTGCGCGCGCGCTTGTGGGGAGATGAGGCAGCTGCTGGTGCGTTTTGGGGTCTCGGATGGGAGCTTTGTGGCGGGCGGTCAGCCTTTCCCCCTCCCAAGCCCAGAGTCCCCCTCCCACCTCTTCTTCTTGCACTGGAGGGCGGTCGGTGGGGGCGGCTGGGGTCTCAGCCCTTCCATTTTAGCTTTCCAGCTTCCCGGGTAGGTCGGGGGCGGCTCCAGTCTTAGAAACGCCGCCAGCCCCCGGTTCCGGCTTCCCGGCTCCGCCGCCGTGGCTGCTCTTAGCGCCGAGCCGGCCGCCGCCGCGGCTCCTCCCGGGGCCTACAGATGCCCCGCCAGCCCGTGCGCGGAGCCCCCTTCGCGGGTTACATAACGAAGCTCCCGGCCGAGTGAGCAAAAGTCAACACCTTCCGGGGATGGGGAGCAAAGGGAGCCCCCCAGATGTCCCTTCCATAGTCTCCCAAGGTGCAGGAGGGGAATGCCCCGGAGGGCGCAGCCAGACACTTGGGGGTGCAGCCCCTCTCGTTATCCTGATTTTCAGCATCTTTAGCATTTGCGCAAAGTTGCTCGGGTCGCACTGGTAGGGTGCAGGGGTGCGCGGCTTCTGCACCTGTTGGAACTGGGCCCAGGGTGAGAGGCGACCCTCAGGTCCCCCAGTAATGTCCCGGGCTCTCTGGCTTGGGTCCCCGCAGCGCCCGATTGACCGCCAGAGATACGACGAGAACGAGGACTTGTCGGACGTGGAGGAGATCGTTAGTGTCCGCGGCTTCAGCCTGGAGGAGAAGCTGCGCAGCCAGCTGTACCAGGGGGACTTCGTGCACGCCATGGAGGGCAAAGGTGAGGCGCCCCTTCCTCCAGCTACCCTCCGCGCCGCAGCCCGAGCGCACGTGGGGAGGGAGCTGCCGGTGGCTGGGTTCGTATTTCGCGCCCGCGTCCCCCATTCCAGGGGATCCGGTGACGAAACGAGACTGAGCACTGGAGGGGGGTGGGGGTGGGGGTGGGGTAGGGTGGGGTGGGGTGGCGAAGGAGGAGGGCAGGCTGAAACCCGGGCCGAGCGAGGGCCTAGGCCTGGCCAGCGCCCACCATCAGTCCCAGGGTGGGCAGAGCCAGAGGTCTGGCCAACAGAGAGACCTGGGGACGAACGGACGGGCGGACCGAGGGAAAGGCGGGTGCGCCGCGTTCTATGCTTCTCGGAGCGGGCCCTGCTCCTTGCGCGCTGCCCGGCTGGAGTCAGACTCCGGTGAGGCACCCAGGCCTGAAGCCTCGCAAACTTCGTGCAGTTCGAGCCCTGCCCGTTGGAAGCTGGCGCTGGGGACGCCCAGGGGTCACCGAATGGCCGGCCTCCTCAGGCCTGGGGTCCAAGGCACCCCATCACCTGCGGGCTCTGACCGATTGGAACAGAGTCGTCGGCCCGGGTCCCCACCTGAGCTGGTGGCCTCTAGCCCTGCTGCTCTGACAGTCTGAAGAGGGGACTGGGGTTGAGGGGCTGATTGCCTCTCAGGCTTAAGGCTGAGTTCCCTGTCCCCTGGCACTTTTAAAGTGAAGGCCTGGGGCATCCCTCTAGGACATGGGGTTTCTTCCGGGCCTGAGCTCTGCCCCCTTTTGAGGGCACTGCCAGTTTAGAGCCTGTAGGATTTGGGGGTGCCACCCAGTTTGAGACTTTCAGGGCCGTAATTTCTCCCTAACCCTAGTACTAGGAACCTGTCTGGGGACATCGCCTGTCTTTGGGGTGATGAGATGCTCTGGCTTGAGTCTGAGGCTTCCTGCGGTCCTGTGGGGTTGATGATTTGGAGGTGCCCTTGCTTACCTGGGCATTGCCCTTTGCCCTCTGGGATTTGTAAGCTCATCCCCCCCACCCAAATATTCGAGTTTCCTTTATATTACTTGGTGCCCATTTTGTTTATCTCCCATCCCCCTGGGAAAATCCTTCCATCCCTCAGCGAGCTGGTAACTGAGAAGCCCTCCCGCGCCCCAGGTTCCGCTCCAGTGGCTTGCCTCTGGGGTTAGTCTCTCTAGAGACCGTCCAGGCTTTGCATTTTTGAAGTTTCTCTTTTGTGCCCACTGTTTTCTGGGGCGCTGGGCTTCCGTAGTAGCCGGTGGCTGAGGGGGGAGGGAAGAAGACATTTCTGCCAGCCTGCCGGGTCTTGAAGGGGCCATTCTCAACTTCATTCAAATTTCCTTAGCACAAATGGGATTTTAATGCCTCCCCTTTCTTCACCCTGGAACTGAGTAGTTGGTGGGTCCTATGAGAAAACAATATGCAAACTTGCCCTGGTCATTTGTGAGGAATTCTCTGCCCAGGGCCTCAGAGAGTTTTCTCAAGCTCACTGGAGGAAGCCAAAGCTGACCCTGGGGGGTGGGCTCTGCGGGGGTGTGTAGGGGGCAGGGGTCCCAGCAAGGGAAACTGCTTCAGTCTGCTGTCCAGGCTCCTTTCAAAGGGGATGGCCCTAGAGTTTTGGTAGTTAATTCGGATCTGGCCCCAAAACTCGAGGGAGGAGTTGAGAAACAGAAGGAGCCCTTCGCCTGGATTCCAGATAGAAGCTCCTTACCCTTCTGCGCCTTCAAATCCTCAGGAATCCCCATTCACTCGGAGCCCCTGGGGATCTGAGCTGCTAAGGTCAGGGCTTTCCCCAGCTCTGGTTTTGTTCTCTCCCTCTCTGAGCTGCGCTGCCGCCGTGGCCTCCTCCCCCTGCAAGCTGCCCCGGTGAACTGCGTCCCGGGGGCAGGGGCTCTGGTGACCTGCGAGCTCCTCTGTGTCCTGACTGGCCAGCGAGGCCTGGCCCCCTCCTGGATCGTTCTGTTCCCTGAGGATTTGAGCCTGTGAGGGTTTACCCCAGCCTCTCTCCCCTCCGTAGTTAGGGCGAGGATTTGGGGGTCCGCACCAGACAAACCCCAGGTGGAACACTGTGCTGTAAATTTTCTCTGGGCTTCTCTGCATCCTCTTTGCACAGTCTGCTTCTCCCCGGGAGCATCCTTTTCGGTTATCCAGTTGGAGCAAGTATTGTGATGGCTGCAGCACAATTTCACTATTAAGACAACAAAGCTGTGCCCAGTTCCCTAGTTATTTTGGCACCAAATACACAGTTTCCAGGGAAACCGGCTCCCCCCCCTTCACTATTACAGGATATTACAATAAGATCTTCCCCGATGCTCAGCTACAATGAGAACCCTCCTCCCAGCCTCCTCTCTGGGCCTTCAGATCCTCCCAGGTGGCATTCTTCAGTTTTGCAGTCCCTTCGCCTTCCACGCTCAGCTAGGGATGCAGGTCTCTGTCCCTCTTTCTCAGCACCAGCCTGTCTCCTCCTGTGTGGGGTTCTTTCCTGAGTCTCCCCTCCCCAAGCCTCCCTCAGCCTGGGGCTGTTCATTGACAAGTTCTGACCCGTGGGGCATGCCGGGAATCACTGAGTAGGCAGAGGAGCTGAACTGTTGGCGTGGCTTCTCTCAGGCTTCGCCTAATCCATTTCCCTGTCACTTTCCACTCGAGCTTTTGCCCTCCAGCTGGTGCCTGCGTCTGCTATAGCCCCTGCCCCTTCCGCTATAACCCCTTTTCCTTCCCCTCACCCGTGGACTGTGGCTCAGTCGCTGCTTCATGACTTCACCAGCTTGTTTTAATTCCGGTATCCAAACAGATTTCAACTACGAGTATGTGCAGAGAGAAGCTCTCAGAGTTCCCCTGATATTTCCAGAGAAGGATGGACTGGGAATTAAGTAAGTTGCTGAAACCAATCGCTCCCTCCTCTGCCCCCACCCTCTGCCTCCTTAACACAGTTTGTAGCTTGGGATGCGTTCCTGGTATCCTTTGCCCCACCTCTTAGTGCCGGGAAGGATGTTTCTTCATAGTCTGGGGGGTACAGTATATCTCCTTGTCCAAGACCTGACAACACGGAAAAACCCTCCAGAGATCGGACTTATTCAGAGAGTTTGGGCAAAGAGGATATAGGGTGTTCAAACACTGTCAACTTTCTCCCCTGATTCACCCCAGTTAACATGCAGTGACTTCCTAAAGAGAGTGTCTCTCCCCCCCCCCCCTCCCCGACTCCAAATCTGGAAACTGGGCTGGGAAGGGATGGGCCAGCCTCTAGGCCCAGCACCTGGTTATCTCTTTCTCCTCAGACTCCCACTGTGTGGGGATTGGTCCTTTCCTGTGGAGGGTGTGGCTCTTGGGATGCCAGGCCCGTCTCCCCTTTCTCAGCCTTTCTCAGCCTTTCTCAGCCTCTCTCCCCTGCCCTAGCACCTGCCTCCGAACTGGGCCTTGTTTGGTTTATGTTCTCTTAGCGATCTGTCAGAGTTCCAGGTGGGGAGACAGCTGGGAGGCAGGCTGGAAGAACAGGTTTCCACCCCTTGGGCAGGGGTGGGGAGGAGGCTGAGGGTGTCATCCCAGCTTGCTCCCCTCTCCAGCACCTCCTGCCAGGCTTGTGCAAGAGTCTCAGTCCTCGGGGTAGAGATGAAACCCACAGCATCGTTGTTAATGAATAGTGAATGTCACCATAGTCATTACAGCGAGCCATGTTACCATACCCCTGAAATTGGTGTGGTAATTGTGTCTTTTCTTCCCTCTAAACTCACAGGGGTCCCTCCCACCCTCCTTCAAATTCATTGTGCAGATTATTTTGTAAAGGGAGGGTCACGAAGAGGTGTGCCCGCCCTGAAAGGAGCAGGGGTCTGAATGCCTGGCTCTGGCCCTTGCTCTTGACACCACACTTCGGTCTTCCCTGGAGAAGTGGGCGGACAGTGGATGTCCCCTTTTCTTTCCTATAGCAGGGCTGAATTCTGGCGTCAGGGAGAGTGGGTGCGTTCAGTTTGTCCACTGGGGCTCAGCAGTGAGAGAGCAAGGGAATCCCTTGGAGAAATGGTCTCCCTGCCCCCAGAGTTGGATCTAACTGGGGTTTCTGGCTTCTCACCGAAGTCTGCTGGTTGTATTTCAGGATGCCTGACCCTGACTTCACCGTCCGAGACGTCAAGCTGCTAGTGGGTGAGTTGCTGGCTGTGCGTGTAGATCGAGCGATGCTGAGGTAGGGAGAGGGAGAAAGGGAAGGAGGCCTGACCTGAAGGTGTTAACTGCCTCCGACAACACAGTCCTCCTGGGAGGAGGCAGGAGCAGGTGTGAGCTGCACCCGTGTCATTGTGGGGAACAGGTCAGATTGCAAAGTCCTAAGGAGCTGGGTCCGAGGGTGTCTGCCAGTGCACAGTTTGACGAGGCTGACTTGGACCCCAGCCTCCAGCTTGGGTGTCCGCAACACGCTCTTGATCTCTCCTTTGCGTCTGTGACTTGCAGGGTGAGCACTGTGTGCTCTGTGACTTTCTGACTTTCCACGGGAGGAAGGTTCCCCTCAGGGTGCTAGACGGGTCTGGGGCAGGGCATCTGCTGAGGGCCCAGTGCTGGCTGGTTTAAATGCCCTGCGTGCCTGTGAAATGGCCGCTCCCGCTTGGCTCCAGACTGCTGACCAGGTAGCAGGCGGCCTTTCAGATTTCACACGGAGTCGATCGATACATCCATTCTCTCCAGAAGTGTTTCTCAGGTGGCTCCGACGTTTAGCTGTGAGCATGACAGACAAGAGTCCCGTCCTTGATTGGAGCGAGGGGCGAGAAAAGTCAGCAGCTTTTAAAAATATCTTTCTTAAGCAATCGTATTTCTTGATTTGAGAGAGAACGAAAAGCAGCTATGGGTCGTTCTGCTTATTTATGCATTCGTGGGTTGAGTCTCGCACGGTCGAACCTGCAACCTCCGTGCATTGGGACAACGCTCCCACCAACTGAGCTACCCAGTCAGGGCTAAAAATACGTATCCTTTGAAGGGTGATAAAGGCTGAGAAGGAGTAAAGTAGGTTAATGGGATGGATCCTGATGGTGTTTTATTTAGACGGAGGTGTTGAAGGAGAGCCTGGGGGTGGCGTGAGGACATTTGGACAGAGACCTGACTGATGAGAAGCTAGCTGTGGGAAAGAACGTTCCAGATTGTGCGTTGAACAAAGGCAAAGGTCAGGAGGGATGGGCGGTACAGAATGAGCCAGGGGAAAAGCAGCGTGAGAAGGGAGAGGCCCCAGGGCCAGGTTCGCGTAGGGCCGGCCTGCTGGGGAGTTGGGGTTTGACTGCTGTGTGTTGGGAATGCACTTGGAAGTCTAACGTGCGGCGAGTGGGTTAACTGTGTAACCTGATTATTTTGCGGGGAGGGGGGTCGTTACACAGTTTTCTAAATATGGAGATAAAATTCATATACCATCAATGGCACCATTGAGCCCTTTTGGACCTTACAGTCCAGTGGTGTGTGGGCACAGCGTTGTGCGACCCTCAGCACAGTCTTATTCCAGGACACTTCTCTCATCCTCAAAATGAGCCCTGTACCTCCCAGGTCTCCTCTGCCTCTATCCCCTGTCAGCTACTGATCTGTTTTTGCCTCTATGGGTTGGTCTATTCTGGACATTTCATGTCAGCATTATCACATAGCATGTGGTCCTATGTGTCTGGCTTCTCTCGCTCAGCATCATGTTCTCGAGGTTCATCCACGTGGCAGCAGGTGTCAGGGCTTCGTTCCTTTTCCTGGCCGAGTAGTATTCCACTGCACGGACAGCCCACGATTTGTGTAGCAGCTGATGGACGAACATTTTGGTCGTTTCTGGTTCTTAGCTTTTATGAATAATGCTCCTATACTATTTATGTGTGAGTCTTAGGTGGACATATGTTTTATTTCTCTTGGGTATATACCTAGGGGTAGAATTGCTGGGTCATTCGGTAGCTATATTTAACCTCCCAAGGAACTGCCAGCCTGTTTTCCAAAGCAGCTGCGCCTTTTTACGTGCCCATTAGCAATGTGTGAGGGCTCCAGTTTCTCCACATGTGTGCCAACACTTGTCATTGTCTGTCTTTTTGATGGGAGCCATCCTAGGGGGTGTGGAGTGGTGTGATCTCATTGATGTTTTCTAAAAGCCGATTCTGGTGGCTGCCGGGGCGGGGGGGGGGGGCGGTGAAGACCGCTGACCAGTGGGTGTGTCAGATAATCCAGCGTGAATAATTGACCCCAAAGTGTGTTAACTGATACTCGGAAGGGAGGGCCGTTGTCTGGACAGAGATGGTACTGATGACGGAAGGACCTCAGTTAATTGGCCTGGGCTTGCTCAGGAGCGGGTAGGGTTCTTTTTTAAGTGGTATTCCAGAAGTGTTGAAGGAAGTGAAAATCAGAGCAGAGGGGGGCACACTTTCCGGATAAATCAAGTCTCAAGCCCCAGGTGGCCCAGGCGACCCGCTGTGGCGCCTCCACCCAGCGCCAGCCTTTGCTGTTAAAGAACCTCATTTGAGGCCCAGCTCTGCTAGTTGACAGGCGATTTGGGGCAGGCTGCTTAACCCCCCTAAGCCTCTATTTCCTCATCTGCAAAGTGGAGCTTAATGGCAGCCTCTGCCTGAAAGAAGAGCTTTATAAGAGAATGAATAGGATGCTTAGCATTATGCTGGATCATGGGCACTCAGTGAGAGGTCCCCGTCATTCTTGTTTATTGGGCTCATGAGGGCTTTATGGTCAAGGATGAAAGCCAGATTCTCAAATCTGGGGTTCAGGCTACATCCCAGTCTTAACTGACCTTACTCTCAGCCCTTTTGAGGAATTTTTAAGCCCTCTGCAGTCCCGTGACGCTCTGTTTGTGTCCAGGCCACCTCTTCTTCCCTTCAGCCTCATTGTTCTCATTGTGGAAGCAAATCCATGGTGCCCATGTCCTTGCCAGCTCTTGGGAAGCCTAGGATGGCAAAGACAGCAGGACCAGCCCTGGCTGGTGTAGCTCAGTGGGTTGAGCACTGGCCTGTGAACCAAAGGGCCGCTGGTTTGATTCCCAGGCAGGGCACATGCCTGAGTTTCCGGCCAGGTCCCCAACTGGGGGCATGTGAGAGGCAACCACACATTGACGTTTCTCTCTCTCCCTTTCCCTTTCTGTAAAGAAATGAATAAATAAAATCTCAACAAGAAAGCAAGCAAGCAAGCAGGACTAGTAATACCTGCACAGCCTCCTCTCCATTTCTGTGATGATCAGACGGTTGGTGAATATTAAAGTGCTTTGTAAGGTGTAGCAAGCTCTGAGGCCAGGAGAGATGCCTGTAATTATGGTTAGCGTGGGGTATTATTACTCCGTTTCAGTGTACACAGACATCCAGAGAGCAGCCATAGGGCACTTTTTAATAGTGACTTAAGTGACAAGTGTAACTAAGCTGGCCTCAGCAAAATGGAATTCGCAGGCTTCCGTAACAAGTTCAAGCAAGGGGTGGCTTCCGGGCACGTATAAATCTACACGCTCCAAGAAGATCTCAAGAAATTGCCTATTTTCCTTTCTTTTTTCCCTCTTTTGCTACGTCTTTCTTTCTGCTTTATTCTTTGGCAAGCCCCCTCCCCGTGTGGTGGCAAAGTTGGGGAGCCAGCAGCTCTAGGCTTCACCCCTACCTGTTCAGGGTCCTTCCCAATGACCGCCCCCCCCCCTGCAATTTCATCAGCTGTCTCTGGACGGGCCTCTGATTGGCTTAGCACCCCCACACCTCCCGGAGCTGGTGGCCCCCTCAGCCCAGCAGCCCCACCTGCACTGTGCCTGGGGAGGAGGAACTCCTTAGGGTTGCTGGGTGATGGGAACATGCCCCTAATGTAAACGGCGGTCCTGCCTTGGAAGGAGAGGCTGGACCAACCCTCCAGTTAGTGCGCAGTCCCAGCCTCCTGCCCCCTCCCCAGGCTCTGGTTTGGGAGGCGACTGTTTGAGAAAGAGGCTGGTGCACAGCCAGGTGTTTGGGGTATGACTTGGGGCTATAGATTCTTTTCTAAGTTCTAAACTCAGGCTTTTCTCTGTCAGCCCTGTTTATCTGCTCACTGGGAAGATAGGTACCTAGCCTCTCTTACTAGCTCCCTGCCTTTAAAGAAAGAAAGAAAGAAAGAAAGAAAGAAAGAAAGAAAGAAAGAAAGAAAAGGCACTTTCTATTTTTAGCATGCTGTACACTTAATATAAAAACTTTTTATTAGCCCTGGCTGGTGTAGCTCAGTGGATTGAGCACGGGCCTGTGAACCACACGATCGCGGTTCGATTCCCAGTCAGGGCACATGACTGGGTTGCAGGCCAGTTCCCAGTAGGGGACTCACAAGAAGCAACTATACATGGATAATTCTCTCCTTCTCTCCTTCCCTTCCCCTCTAAAGATAAATAAATAAAATCTTAAAAAAAAAACCTTTTTATTTGCCATGACCAGTGTGGCTCAGTTGGTTGAGTGTTGTCCTGCAAAGCAAAACATCGTCCGTTCAATCCCTGGTAAGGGCACACGCCTGGGTTCGGTACCTAGTCAGGGTGTGTACAAGAAGCAACTAATGAATGTTTCTCTTTCACATCAATGTTTCTCTCCCTCCCTTCTCCTCTCTCTAAAAAATAAATAAAGGAGGAGAAGGGAGGGAGAAAGTGGAGAGAGACAGCTATTGGTTGCCTCTCTCAAGCTGCAGCTGGGGACCTGGCCTGCAATCCAGACGTGTGCCCTGACTGGGATTTGAACCGGCAACCTTCAGGCCACAGGCCAGCGTTCAATCCAGTGAGCCACACCAGCCAGGGCTAAATGAATAAACTCTTTTAAAAACCCTTTTTATTCAAGTATAGTACATGAGAGGGACCCAAAGAAAACCCAGAATTATCTCCTGGAGGGCAGGCCTCTTATAGGTCAGGCTTCCCCCACTAGGTGAGTGGAACCCAGCTGCATCAGTGTGCCAGCTGGTGTGATTGTGAGAGGCTGTGTTTGGCTTCAGTGAATTTCTTTGAAGACTCTTTCAATGCGTCTGCCCATTTCATGTTGGGTGATTTATAAGTGCACTTGACTGCGCTGAGTGTTAGCAGAGTTTTTTTTTTTTTAAGATGAATACAGATTTTTTAAAAAGATTTTATTTATTTATCTTTAGAGGGGAAGGGAAGGAGAGAGGGAGAGAAATATCAATGTATGGTTGCTGCTCGCGAGTCCCCTGCTGGGAACTGGCCCGCAACCCAGGCATGTGCCCTGACTGGGAATCGAACCGCGATCATGTGGTTTGCCGGCCCTTGCTCAATCCACTGAGCTATGCCAGCCAGGGTAGAAGCTCCTAATTTTAACGTAGATCATTTAGCTCATCTTGGTTCCTTAGTTCTTCTCGTCTCTTGTTTCAGAAATTTTGGCACACTCCGAGGTCATGAAGATGGCCATACATTTGTATCAAAAAACCCATTGTTTGAACTCTCACATTTCAACTGGAGTTCACCTGGGATTGATTGTGTGTGTGTCTGTGTGTTTGGTACGAGAGAGGGGTCAAGGTCCTTTTCCTGTATAGCTAGCTAGTCGATTCAGTACCGTTATTAAAAAAAACCAACACACCCTCCACCCAAGGCACTGAGGTGCGATTTCGTCGTAAATCAGCGGACTTGCCTTTGCGTAGGTCTGTTTCTGGATGCTCCAATCTGTGTCTCCCCACGGAAGACGGATGATTTCACAGCCGTGAGTTCGGAGTGGAGGGGACAGGGAGGAGACTGGAGCAGGGAGCATATTTGCTGCCTCCGAAGATGATTAAAACCCACTGAAAAACACGGATCCGTAAAGTGATTCATTGTTGGTACTGTGTCACCTAGGATCTGCAGCTGGGCGGTCTCACCAATTACCTCTGTATTGGGTTTCTCTCTGTGGAGGGTGCTCAAGCGAACCGATGCTTTCTTGGGCCCCTTTTCTTGAAAAATCTTCATGCTAAATCACCTCATTCGATGTTCATTTATTCTTCCAATGATAGTATTAATCACCTTTCTTTCACTGGATGTTTACCACGTGACCTCATTTTGTCCTCACCGATAATACAGATTTAAGTGTTAGCGTTGACGTCTCCAGAGGAGCGACCTGAGGCTCCAAGGGACCGAGCCTCACAGCGAGCTGGCAGCCCAGAGCCAGGGCCCGGGTCGGCCAGAGGTGTTTCCAAGGCCTGCGTTTTCGCTTTACTACGTGCTACCCTCGCCCTCACCCTGTCCCCAACGTGAACCCTCCTTCATGCGTTACTCACAAGCACACTGGACGCCTGTCTGTGTTGTGTCTGGTTACACAGACTCCCAAGACCTGGGCTCTGACCTTGACCAGCTGTGCTTAGGGAAACAGCTAAATTAGAGGTAGCTGGCTTGTCCCCAGACCTTCTTTTTTAAAAAAGACATTTAAATTTTAATTTTAGAGAGAGGGGAAGGGAGGGAGAGAAACATTGATGTGTGATAGAAACATTGATCAGTTGCCTCTCGCACATCCCCAACCGGGGGACCTGGCCCACAACCCAGGCATGTGCCTTAACTGGGA
Organism: Sturnira hondurensis; assembly: GCF_014824575.4. NCBI lineage: Eukaryota > Metazoa > Chordata > Mammalia > Chiroptera > Phyllostomidae > Sturnira > Sturnira hondurensis. The sequence continues at coordinate 3,970,209 of NW_028080037.1, forward strand.
ATCGAACCAGTGACCTTTCCGTTCACAGGCCAGCGCTCATTCCACTGAGCCGCACCAGCCAGGGCTCTTTTTAAAGGTGAAACACTGGAAGAGTCCTTAGAACTCTTCTAGTCCTGCTTTCCCATTGCACAGGTGGGAAGACCTGAGGCCTGGAGAGAAGTAAGTTGCAAGCTACCCAGACAGTAGATGGCACATCAGGTTCTAAGGCAGGTTCAAATTTCAGCGATTGGGAGAAGGTGATGCTTGTAACAGAACGCCAGAGGAAAAGTAGACGTGTGTGTGCTGGCGGGGGGTGGGGTGGGGGGTGGGGGGCGGGGGGTGTGGGTGTGCAGATGAGTTCAGTTCTGGCCACACTGGATTTGAGCCCAGGAGAGAGGTCAAAGTTGGACGGGCAGGTGGGGGAGGTGCCCGATTGGCAGCATGGACAGAAATGCGAGGAGGGGAAGGTGGACGAGGTCAGGAGAGCTGAGGACCACGAGCCCCAAAGGAGGAGGGTTTCGGGGGTGCAGTAATGTTCGCAGTTGTCCCCTCTATGGGACGAACACCCACCTCCCTGATTGGTTTTATTTCCCTTTTCCTAGAAAGCTAATGCTCTAAAATCAAAGTCTGGGTTGTGCTCAAGGCCATGGGCAACTATGCTTGCCTCTGCCCTCTGTTCGTCTAATACAGACCACCCCCCTGCGGGCGGGTGCTCCACAGAATACAGGCAACGTTAGCTACCGTTGCCAGAGAGCTTACTGCTGCAAGCCAGTGACCTTGCATGTATTATTTTGCCTGATCTACATAAAACTATATGTATCACTATCACTGCCCCTGTTTTATACATGTCAAATCTGAGGCTCAGAGTGACTTGTCACAGCCAGATAGGGAGGGTGTGGAAGAGCTGGGATTTGTGCGCATCTGTCCGACCCGGAGCGGCTGCTGGCTCTCAGCATCTCCTACTCTAGGAGGCTGCTGTTCTTGCCTCGAGTGTCTTTTCAGATTGTCCTGCCTGATTGGGTTCTGCCCCGATTTGTTCGTCTGTGTTTGCATCTTACACCCACCTGCCTATGAGGGTCAGGATCTTGATCCCAGAGGACAGCTTGGCACTGATCTGTCCTAGGGGTCGTTTTAAAAGGTGCGGAGGTGCCCTGGCTGGTGTAGCTCAGTGGATTGAGTGCAGGCCTGCGAACCAAACAACCACGGTTCGTTTCCCAGTCAGGGCACATGCCTGGGCTGCAGGCCAGTCCCCAGCAGGGGGACGCGTGAAAGGCAACCATACGTTGATGTTTCTCTCCCTCTCTCCTTCTCTTCCCCTCTAAAGATAAATAACTAGAATCTTTAGGGAAAAAAAGAGAAGAAAAGGTGCAGAGGTGAGGAAGCCCTGGGCATCTTTGCAAACCTAGGCCCCAGGAGAGGATTTTTCTCCAGTTCAGTGTCTTTAATGGGACCCCTGCTTTTATGTTTACAAAGTGCTTTAGGTAATTGTGTCAGGTCAGTAGGGCAGGTCCTGTTGTCTCCACTCTCCAGATGCAGAAGCTGAGGCCCAGTGAAGTTCAGGGATATACCAAGGCCTCCCTGCTGGGAAATAGAAGAGTAGGATTTGAACCTGTGGCCAGTTCTCTTGCTAATAAAGTCGGCCTCTGAGGGAAGACTCCTTAGGAGAGAACTAAAAAAACCAGTCTAGAAACTTGAGGATGGCAGAGAAGGTTCCAGAATAGTGACACAGGCCCGTTGTGTGCACTCTCTGAAAGGCGGGCTCGGGGGAGTTTGGGGTCAGGGCCCGCGTGTGCTTCATATTAAAGTGTTCAAGGTGACTTTCAGCAGCCCCTCCTGGCTCAGAGCCGGGGACTCTGGGAGCTGACTGATGAAGCCTTCAAAGCAAGGGCCATGGGGCCACGGATTAATTTATGCAGCTGGAATTTGTTGGATGTGTGCGTGTAGCCTGTGAGCCCAGTGAACCAATGAGACTGGGAGGGAGGGGCGGAAGGAGGGGAGAGAGGAAGGGGGGCTGAGCTGCTGGCCTACTTAGCAACGCCAGGCACTCAGCTCTGGCGCGGGCAACGTTTCCCCTGTAACCCACTGCCTTCAGTGGCCTGAGGGTTGCAGCCTGTGTGTCCCATGCAGGCTCCGAAGGGCAGCTCCTCCCTGTCATCTGCTCCAGGGTGGCTGCTTCCAAAGCTTGGAGGGCCACATTCCACCTTAGCACCGATCTGTCCCTTCTGTCCCTGTGGGCATTTGCTGGGCTTCCTGCTCAGAGATGGAACACTTGTACCCAGCTCTCCTTTGCCACTGGTGGCAGATCAGACAGGGAACCTGAGAAGACGGAGCGCCAACTCTTAATCCCCCAGCTCAGACCGAAAGGGACTGGCAGGCCCCACCTGTCCCCGGTGACCCCTCTGGGCCTCTTCTGCCTCCTTCCCCCCAGTTCATATTTAAGGGATCTGATCTGAGGATTTAAGAACTAGGCTAAAAGTCAGCGCGGCCGCCCTGGAAGAGGAACTAACCCAGTGGTTTTCAAAGGGAGTTCCTAAGAATCTGGGTGTCAGTTCTCAGCATCCTTCTCACCTCAGCCTGAGCTCTTGTTTTTACTTGCACATTAGGCTCTTGTCAAAGCTTCTGTTTGAAGAAAGAGTTTTGTGGCAACCCCCTCAAAAAGTATGAAGGTCAACTACTTCCTGTCTTCACACCCTAGGTAATTGAGGCCTAGCGCAGGGCCGGTCTGGGTGACTGGGACTGGACCTGAGTCCAGGGCTCTCGGCACTGTCCCAGGTGCCAGGGGCACCCCCACTGCTCATTCCTCATTCCTCTGGGCCTCCCGATGGCTGTCCCTGGCTGAGGAACAGGTGTCTGGCGTGTTCACCAGCGAGAGTAAAAGAACCCGGGTAGGGCTGAAGCTCCAGGGTTAAAACTGGGGTGCACAGGGCAGAGAGAAGGAGCACCCTTTCCCTTTTTGTCCGACGGGGGCGCCTCCCCACTCGGTGGCGTCCAGAGCCCCATGGTCCTTTCCCAGACCGACTCAGAGGCTGGTGGCTGAGGGCATGGCAGACCTTCCCACGTACCAGACGTCGAAGTTAGGTTCTGTGCTATCAACGGGCAGTGTAGAAGGAGTGAGTCCCCTGAGCCACAGAGCTAGAAACTGAGCTCGGGACTTAACAAAAATACTTTTATTGGAGAGAATTTTATTTATTTATTTATTTATTTATTTATATGTTTTTTTTTAAAGATTTTATTTATTTATCTTTAGAGGGGAAGGGAAGGAGAGAAATATCAATGTATGGTTGCCTCGCATGAGTCCCCTGCTGGGAACTGGCCTGCAGCCCAGGCATGTGCCCTGACTGGGAATCGAACCGTGTTTGTGTGGTTCGCAGGCCCGTGCTCAATCCACTGAGCTACACCAGCCAGGGCTATTTTATGTTTTTTATTGGAGAGAATTTCAAAAAGTACCAAGAGCAGACAGAGTATACTGAACTCCTTTACCCCATCACCCCCCAAAATACCCTCTGTGGTCCTGCCCCCGCCCCGTCCACTTCCTCCTCTCTTGTACCATTTACAGCATTTCCACACATCAGGCCATTTCACCCATAAAGTTTTCAGTGTGTAATCCCCCATGAGAAGGGATTTTGAAGCTCTTAATCACAATAGCATTGTCACAATCCCTTAAAATGAGTAAATATCCATTCAGCACTGCCACTGCACTGCAGTCCTGAATCCTTTGTCGTTTCTCTAGACCACAGGTGGCAAACACAAGGCCCTCGGGCCAAATCCATCTGGCACCTTGTTTCTACCCAGAGGCAAAAAACAAGCTCTGGCTTCACTGTTAAAGAGCAGTTGCATTCACACAGTCCTAACATTACATTCAGCCCTTTGAAGGAGACCTCGAGGGCTGATGTGGCCCCCGGGAAAAATGAGTTTGGAGCCTCTGCTTTAGAGGGTCCCGCCTGCCCCGCATCCCTCAGCCCCAGGTTACCTTGTGCCCAGACAGGTGCCTGGTGGGGGAGGGAAGAGCCCTGTGGCCAGTTTGTGGAGATGAATGACCTTCTACGTGCCAAGTGCCTGAGCCCCGAGGAGGGCAGAGACTCAGACGACAGAAACCTGTAGGTGAAAGGAGAGCGAGAGATCAGAAAAAAAGTGTTCTTGTCAGAGTGGAAAGAGTATCTGGGATTTAAAATAACGTTTTTAAATTTTTTTAAATTAAATTTTATTTTTCTTAGATTTTATTTATTTATCTTTAGAAGGGAAGGGAGGGAGAGAAATATCAATGTATGGTTGCTTCTTGTGTATCCCCTGCTGGGAACTGACCCCTGCTGGGAACTGGCCTGCAACCCAGGCACGTGCCCTGACTGGGAATCAAACCCCGATACTTCGGTTCACAGGCCCACGCTCAGTCCACTGAGCTGCACAAGCCAGGGCTAAAATAACGCTTTTGAGAGAAATAATTTACTGAAGTGAAACTGACATAATATAAAACTTACCATCTTTTAAGTGTACAATTCACCGGCATTTAATACATCACGGTGTTGTACAACCATCGCTGCTGCCTGTTGCAGAGGGAACGTGGACCCAGCAGCCGTCACTCCCCATTTCTCCGCCCCCAGCCCCCGACAACCCTTCGCCTACTTGCCGCCTCCACGGATTTACCTGTCCTGGACATTCTGTACCAAGGCATCACGCCACGTGACCATCCGTGTGTCGATTCTCACTTAGCATCGTGTTTTTGAGGTTCCTCCGTGTGATCGGGTGGGTGGGTGCAGCATTTCTTCTTGTGGCTGAACAATTTACATTTTAATGGTTTTTCTTTTAGTTGATAGGAGACTTGTGGAAGGAAAGAGACATCCTTTTAGCAAAACCAGCTTGGGTCATTCAGTGTCTGGGTTTCTTGGAACAACAGCTTTATGGAGATAATTGACATACCATGCAGCTCACCTGTTTAAAGTGTACAGTTCGATGGTTTGGGGTCTGTTCACAGATTTGTGTGGCCATCGGCAGTGAATTTGAGAACATTTGCATCGCCCCCTCCCTCATAAAAACTCCTTAGCCATTAACCGTCTCGATTGTTTTAGGATCTTTAGCGGTCAGTCCATTGGGACTGGCTGGGAGAGGATAAAGTGCCTCCCTTTGTCCACCTGTAATTAGAGGCGGAATTGGCTGCCTGCAGGCCTACCTACCTATATGCAGGCCCTTCTCAGAAGTGTTTCACCTGCGTGATCTCATTACGGTCCCAGGACAGCCCCACGGGCTGGCTGCCCTTTCTGCGGCCTCGTTACCGATGGGAAGAATAATTCTTAGAGAGGCAAAGAGGCCCAGCTGGTGTTTGAACCCATGAAGTCTTTGCTTAATCACTGCATTGTGTCCATCGGGGCAGCTGCATTCTCAGCCTTCTGTGCTGACTTGCAGGATCCTCTAAGGCTGAGATTCCCATCACCTACCTGCCAGCAAACCCCCTTCCACAGGAGGCCTCACAGACTTGACCTTGAGCGAGGGTAGGGAGGAGAGGACAGGAGATGTGGGGCGGTGGGAGGCTGCCAGAGGGGCGAGGGTTTGGGGGGCCCCATCTCCCAGGCTCTGACAACAGGCTCTCTGCCAGGTGGGCTTTCCAGAAAAGCTGGGCAGAGCCCACCTGTTCCAGGAGCCCTGGGAAGTAGCCCGCTGGGCCAAGAGCGCAGGAGAATTTCCAACAAAGTTCGGGGATGCCCCCTGGTGGATCTGCACTCCCAGAACAGCAGCAAAGCTCTTCTCCCAGCCTTCCCAGGATGGGCGGGGAGGGCCGGGTCGTGTTTCAACCTCAGTGCCTGGGACGAGGCGGGGGTGGGGATGAGCACTTGGGCCCTGGCATCGATAGAACAGGCTTCAAGTTCCACCTCAGCTGCTCACTTCCCCGGGCGTTTTGGGGCAAGTGAGTGGTCCAAGCCTCAGTTTGTTATCCATCAAATGGGTATAATAGGAATCCCGCCTCCCAGAACTGTTACTACAGTTAACTCATTCTGTGTAGAGAGCTTGCCTGGGCTGAAGTGCTCAAATAAGTATTGACTATTCTAATTGGCAGAAAGAGAACGTTCTGGGGATGCCTTGAGCTAATCGTATCTGTCTCCAGACCTGGATTTCCTCATTAGTAAAACAGGAACGGTCCTCCTAGCATCTGGGGTGGCTGGGAAAATCAGACACTGAAGGCAAATGATAGTAACACCCACGTTCTTTTTTGCATTGAAGACATAACTTTTGTTATAACTCACTTCCAACCAGGTGAAAGGCATGATGTATTTATTCAGCAAATATTGACTGTGGGCCTGTCAGGGGCCGGCTAGGTGCACAGAGCTGTGTTTGCCGCTGTGAACGAATGGGAGTGTTATTCACATCGGTGTGCGAGCAAACCCACGAGGGTTTTTGTGCAGTTCAAGGGTCTGCAGACTTTCTCCAGAGCCGGAGAGCGAATATTTCGGTCTTTGCCCGCCATTCGGTCTCTGTCAATCACTCAGTCAGCCGTTGTAGCTTGGAAGTGTCCAGAGATTTGTGAACCAGTGAGTGGAGCTGTGTGCCCATAAAACGTCATATATGGACCCAGAAATTGGAGCGTCATGTGATTTTCACACTGCAAAATGTTATTGTTCTTTTAGCTTCCTCCTCCGCCGTGTGAAAATGTGAAAACCATTCTTAGTGTGGCCCACATAGAAATGGGTGGCGGGCCCGTTCGTTGCCCTGTTTATTTGTGATTCTTGGCTAGCTTTGAGCCAGGTGCTCACCTGCTTCTTGCTCTTGCCTTCCTTTCTTTTTCTGCTCTGGTTTACTGTGTCCTTGTCACTGAGCTTATGAGGAGTGAGGTTCGTACCGGACGGCGGCCTTCTCACTGCAGTCCCGACAGACAGGAGGTGCCAGCTTTCATCCCACGGATCTGGCCATCTGTTTCCTGTCTGCTGTCTCCCCCGCTCACAGCACGGCCACTTCGCTTTGGCTGTTGCTTCCGCTGAGGCTGGAGCTCCGGAGCCCTCGGTTTCCATTTACAGATGGGGAAGCAAGAGTCCCCGAAAGGGCCACGGCTTCCTTGAGGGTTTGTGGTCAGTGGCGGCCCCAGGGCTTGCAGCAAAGGCCCTGTCCCCTAGTTCCGAGCCTGTCCTCTTCTCTCAGGGAGCTCACTGCAGAGGTGAAGGTTGGACTTCCCCGAGGAGGGGCACTCGCTGTCTGTGGTTCGGTCATGTGTCACATGCTGTGCGGAACAACTAACGCTTATCGTTTATTTGTTTCATAAATACCTACTGAGCTCCTATGACGTGCCAAGTTACCTAGACACGTGGGGAGAAGGAGTGAACAAGACATGAGCCTCCTACCCTCTGGACAGTTGCAGAGGAGGAGAGAAGAAAGACAAAGAAACATATTTAGGGCCCTGGCTGGTGTGGCTCAGTGGATTGAGCGCTGGCCTGCTAACTGAAAGGTCACAGGTTCGATTCCCAGTCAGGGCATGTGCCTGGGTTGTGAGCCAGATCCCCAGTAGGGAGCATGCAAGAGGCAACCCATTGATGTTTCTCTCCCACATCAATGATTCTCTCCCTCTCTTCCTCCCTTTCCATCTCTCTAAAATATATATGTATATAAATAAATAAAATCTTAAACAAAAAAGAAGCGTATTTAGGGATTGCCGTTTGTACCAGGGAGTAACAGAGGGTCATGTTCGTTTATGTACCAGACACAGTGCCGAGGACCCCAGGAATCTCCATCGGGGTTAATCCTCTGTGAGAAGAGAGCAGGATGAAGACATGGCTGTTCAGAGACGTCCAGTAACTTTCCTGGCCTCACAGACTAGGGAGGGACCTATTAGACAACTAATTACCTGTGGAGATAAGTCTTTTCCTCGTGCTGCAAATAAACAGAAAGGCCTTGAGTGCCTTGCAAAGGATTCTTTGGCTGGCAGTGGGGAGCCATAGATGGTTTTAGGAGAGAGAGGAGTGTCCACGGTCAGGTCTCTGTCTTAGACAGCTCACGCTGGTGGCAGTATCGAGGGTGGGGAGGAGGTGTAGTGTGAAGACCCTTACAAAGCTGTGGGGGTCACCTTGGAGAGTGGTAATGGTGGAGTGGACTGGAGTGGAGGCCGTGGTGGAGGAAGCAGATGGGTCCGAGAGATTTGGCAAGGAGAATGACAGATGAGGTAATAAAGGGGACATGGCATAGGGGGACGGGTGCGGGGGAGTCCTGGAGGAGGAGCGGGAGGAGGTTTTCTTTGTCGGGGCTCCCAAGTAGATGTGGCCCCCCAGGGGGCAGGAGTTCACCAGCGTGTGGATCCCGCCCCCAGGTAGCCGGCGGCTGGTGGACGTGATGGACGTGAACACCCAGAAGGGCACAGAGATGAGCATGTCTCAGTTCGTGCGCTACTACGAGACGCCGGAGGCTCAGCGGGAGAAGCTGTACAACGTGATCAGCCTGGAGTTCAGCCACACCAAGCTGGAGCACTTGGTCAAGCGTCCGACTGTGGTAGGCCCCTGGCCGAGGGCTCTTTTCTGATGCCCTCCACCTCCAGTCCTTGCCCTGCCCACCCTGCAGCAGCGGAAGGGTGGGGGAAAGGGATGGTGGGAACAGGACGAGGGGGTGAGGCGGTGTGGGAGCCCAGTTCAAGGGCAGCCCAGGCCAGGAGGTGCTGACAGGGGTCTGGCTTCCAGGTAGACCTGGTGGACTGGGTGGACAACATGTGGCCCCAGCACTTGAAGGAGAAGCAGATGGAAGCCACGAACGCCATTGCAGAGATGAAGTACCCGAAAGTGAAGAAGTAAGACGGCCCCCTGGCAGCGGGAGCTGGGAAGGGGTGGGGGCAGGAAGGGAGCCCCCGCTGAGGGCAGAGTGCAGCTGAGATGGGCAGGGATGGGCCCTCGGTGGGGATGGGTTGGCATCTCGCTTCCCTGGAATTCAGAGCCTCTGTATTCTGCTCTGAGGCTGCAGCCTCCTTCTGGAGGTCCTTTGGCCTCCCTGCTAGCTGTCCCCAGGGGGATGTGACCTGAGGAAGAGTAATAGGAACAGTCTCTGTGCATACACGTATGAGTGCACACGTGTGTGTTTGCAAATGCATGTGCACTCAGATGTACGTGCTCATGCATACTTGTCAAACCTTGGTCAACTCAGGGAGGCCCGTCACACACTGTGGACACTGCTTTCGTGGAGGCATAGAGCGGGTCCTGCTGTTTCTTTGCTTCTTGCTGCTGAGCCCTGGGGCCGCTAATCCAGGAAAGCCTTTCCCCAAGCCAGCCCCGGGGCCGCATCCTCACCAGACATTCTGGAGACATTGCTCCAAGCAGGAGGTTGGCACTGGGCTGGGCAGGTGGCCACATCCAATAGCAGGGACGTCACTACATATACCATGTTGAGCAAGTCAAGAGACCGGACCAATTGCTTAACACAGGTTGGAGAATTTGTGTAACGGACCCTTGGGAGGAGGAAGTCGCCCTGAGGCTTCCACTCTCTCAGGCTGTCTGTGTTTCCGTTTCCAAAGTGGGGAGGAGGCGCTGGCTGTCCCAGGCAGGACCGCCCCTCGGGGCTTCCTAGAAGAGTTGGCTTTGGTGGCCTGAATGCCTCCACATCTCTCTGCCCTGCTGCCAGGAGTGCCCCCAGGAGCTCAGAGGCTGTGAACTTCTCATTCAGACGGCGCTTCATTCAGCGCATGTTGAATGCGGACTCAGTGCCAGGCTTTGTAAGGGAGGCTGGGGTGCTGGCGCTGGGCTTCACAAGGCTTTGCTTTCAAGCTCTCGCTTGCTCTCTTGAATTACTTCTCAGGCGTTTTTCGTCCCCTCAAAGACGAGGGCTAAGGTGTACCTCTCCTCCGGGCAGAGGAAAACATTCCTGGGAGGATTCCTTTTCCACTGGTGGCACTGGGACGTGCTCTCAGAGGAGACATTGAACCTGGACTTTAAGGGAAAGGGAAGGGAGGTGGGCAGGGGTGGAGGGAGGGAAGTGCCAAGGGCCTGGAAGGGATCAGGAGGGTAGAGTTGGAAGAAGGCGTGCAGGACTCAGGGATGAGTCAGAGGCAGATCCGGGTTCTCATTAATTGGATAATTGATGGATTCATGCAGGCATTCATTCAGCATACTGAACTTCGAGCTGGGCACTGGGCATGCAGCCGAGAGAAAACTGGATCAGCTCTCTGCCCTGATGGAGCTTACAGTCTTTCTGGAGACAGACAGACATCTAATAACCAGAGAAACAAATGGACACTAGCAGCTGAGATGAGGCCATAGGCGGAGACTCACTGTGGCACAGGAGAATGTACCAGGGGATCCCCTAGGCGGGGGTCGGGCAGGGCAGGCATCCCTGAGCTGAGGTCTAACGGAAAAAGGGGTTTCTTAGGAGCTGAGGCCTGGGAAGACTTCTTGGCTGTGCAGAGAGCCCCGGGTGGCAGGGTATGGCGGGCGAGGACCTGTGGAAGGATGACCAGTGAGGCTGGAGATCAGGGCAGGGGCAGTGGGTGCACAGTGGGTGGGGGTGGGGCGCCAGGGCCAACAGAGCTGATGCTCCCTAGCGAGGGGCCTGTATTTCTCCTAAGAGTAGTCGGAAACCTGCCCAGATTGGAAGCAGAGAGGGATGGATTCAGAGCTGCATCCTGTACCTTCCCCTGCTGCTGTGTGAGCCGAAGGAGGTGGGGATGGGGCAGCACGAGAAACCAGTGCAACCAGTGCGTCGTTCAGATGAGGGTGCAAATGGGCCTGGGGAGAGGAGGGCGGAGGGCAGACTGGTTATGTGCGAAGGGGAAATAGACAGCAGTGAGTGACATGTATTTCAGGGAATTGATGTCTACCTTGACTCCCTCAGCTACTTAAGGAAGAATTTCACTTTATTGAAAGATTCCTCTACATAGTGAGCTCTGTTAATACCTTGAGAATCCTATCTAATTACCCAAAAAAAGGGCTCACGGTTTTCTGGGACCACGTATCTTTGACATATTGGTTGGATTGTGTGCCAAACAGATTTACAGGCTCCGTCAGTGGCTGTGCAAACTTGTTAGAGGATTTGAAACCTTGTTAGAAAGAAAATCGTCACCTTGGAACTAGCCCATTTGTTCGGCTCAAAAGAATGCTGGTTTCCATTAATAAGCCAGGTAAAATCCCACGACAACAAGGGCCCCCCCAGGACCGCAGCGTGGTTCTGCGGAATTTAATTAAAATGGCACTGTTTTGGAAATCACAAGAGTTTTCATGCTGGAAGTGCCTGGAGACTGGAGATAGCCCACCGGCCACCTGAATCGAGGGCTTGCAGGAAGGAGACGGAGCATCACAAACCATCACTGCCGTCTCCCAGGCTCCAGAGCTGTGCTGATTAGTCCTGAGGGGGGGGGTTAGGCCTTCTAACGGGTTTTGACTGAGATACTTAAGGCAAGGGGTGGTGACAGTTGTCGGTCGAGGCAGCAGTTACAAGAGTATGGGAGACAAAGGTCCATACCGAGTATGTAGTGTGTTAGTTATCTATTGTTGCGTTTATTTATTTAGTTTTTAAAAATTGTATCTATCTTTTGTTTTTTTTTAAGATTTTACTTATTTATTTTTAGAGGGAGGGTAAGGAAAGGAGAAAGAGGAAGAGAAGCATCAATGTGTGGTTGGTTGCCTCTCGTGCACCCCCTACTGGGGACCTGGTCTGCACCCTAGGCATGTGCCCTGACCGGGAATCGAACTGGCGACCCTTTGGTTCACAGGCCAATGCTCAATCCACTGAGCTGCACCAGCCAGGGCTATTGTTGCATTTATTGAGTATTATGTATAAGACACTATTCTAAGTAGTTGGTGAACTACTTAGAATGGTCCTTATAGTCTGGGGGGAAGAAGAGACAGGCAAGCAAACAAGTGAATAATATCATTTAGGTGACAAATGTCATGAAGAAATATAAAGGGGGAGGAGGATGACTAGGTGGACTGAATGCATATCAGTCGTACCGTGCATTTCTGCTATTGCCTTCCCCTTTACCTCTTCCCTGCAGCACAGAACTTTTAAAAATACCGTTTGCCGTATAGAATCGTCCAGGGAAATTCCTTATGATCATCTCAACAGTGATCATTTATTTGGGAGGAACCCTGTATTAGCTCTTTATAAGTGGCTCAGCAGTGCTGCTCTGGTCCAGATCTCTCAGGAGCTCCCAGCAAGGCAGGTCGGGGCTGCCATCATCTGAAGGCTTGACTGGGGCTGGAGGACCCGCCCACTCGGCTGGGGGCAGGAGGCCTCAGCTCCTCTCTACATGGGCCTCTACCAAGGATGCCCTCAGGTCATGGCAGCCGGTCCACCAGAGCTAGTGGTTCGAGAGGGCAAGAAGGAAGCCGGAGTGCCTCGTGAGGCCTAATTTTGGAGGTTGCATGCCATTTATTTCAGCCACATTCTATTAATTAAAAGTGAGTCACTGCCTCTGGCCCGGACTCCAGGGATGGGGAATCGGGCTCTGCCTTTGGGGAGGGAGGAGTGTTAAAAGAATTTGTGGACCTGTTCTCAAGGCTCCACAATCTCCCGGGTCAGCGATTTTCAACCTTTTTCATCTCGTGGCACACGTGAACTCATTACTAAAATTCTGCAGTGCACCAAAATAGATACTTTTTTGCTGATCCGATGGAAAAACAGGTGTGATTTTGATTTGTTCACACCCGGTGGCACACCGGGTGGCTGTCGCGGTGTTGGCTGTTGTCATGATGCTACTTAACAATCTGACAGAACAGAGGTCAGTGCCCCTCACTGAAACAGTCGGATATCGATGACATGGGGCACACCGGTTGGAGATCGCTGCCCTAGGTGTGTGACGCGGGCGTACATTTTCCACTGCGGACCCTTGGGTATTATTACGCATTTCAGAAGGAGATCGGCAAGTCCCTTCCTCCCGGGCTCTGGAGCACACGGGGCTGACGAAAATGAGGTTTGCTGGCTGTGGATGGAAAGAGCTCAAAAGTCCAGCAGAAAGGGGATCTCACCAAAAGCATGTAGGCCCCCAAATAATTGAGAATTGGCAGCATTTTCTCGCCATGCAGGAAGAACTGGAGAAATTTGGGGACGCAAAACTGAAACAGGATAAAGACAGGCACAGGATGGGCCAGTTCCAGGGGCTCCTCTGCCACTCTGGTGGCCACGGCATCTTTCATCTTCTCTTAGAGATTCAGTTTCCCGTCTGCGAAGTGGGCGAACTGTAGCCCCTGCCCGCCCCCACACCTTGGGGAAGTCATAGCCAACAGTGGATGTGACAAGATGCTTGTCCCTGTGGCCCCAGGTAGTCAGTCACAGTCCGGTAGGACTCCAGCCTACATCTGCTGCTTTGTTTTCTTTTCCTTTTTCTTTTTAAACATCAGTGTGTGGTTGCCCCTCACATGCCTCCAACTGGGAACCTGGCCCACAACCCAGGCATGTGCCCTGACTGGGAATCGAACTGGCAACCCTTCGGTTTGCAGCCCACACTCAATCCACTGAGTTACGGCAGCCAGGGCTGCTTTGTTTTTCTTTTTATTGGTTTGAGAGAGAGAGGAGAAAAAAAAAGAAACACGTCGATTTGTTGTTGTTCTTACTGATGCATTCATTGGTTGATTATTGTATGTGTCGTGGGGGGGGGAGGATCAAACCCGCATCTGTCGTATCTGGGTGGTGCTCTAACCAACTGAGCTGCCCACTCTCTGGTTTTCAGTCTCTCCCCGCCTCGGGCTTTAAAAAAAATTATTTTTAGAGAGAGGGGAAGGGAAGGAGAAAGAGTGGGAGAGAAACATCAGTATGTGGTTGCCTCTCATGTGTTCCCTACTGGGGACCTGGCCTGCAACCCAGGCATGTGCCCTGACTGGGAATCGAACTGGCAACTCTTTGCTTCACAGGCCCGTGCTCAATCCACTGAGTTACACCAGCCAGGGCAGCATCGGGCTTTTATCTCTCTCTCTCTGCGTCCCATGCCCAGCTTCTCCTCTCCTAGGCCATGCTTGCTGGCGTTGTAAATGAAAATCCCTGTATGGTACATGGGACAGGGAGTCTGACTAGCCTAGGGAGGTTGCTTAGTTCACAGGACAGGGCGAGGTGGTGAGCTGGGGGCTGTGCCCCAGACCCCAGGCCTCTGGATTTCTGGCTTTTCCTCCCTCCCTCTCTACCTTTAAGAGGAACAAAGAAAGCCGGCCTTTGCTGAGCAGCTATGTATGCACCCAGGTGCTGTTAGACACTGGGCACACATGTTGTAGCAGGGCTGGAAGCAGGGGTGACTACTTTTAATTGACGGACAAGCAAACTGAAGTTCACGGAGCTTTCCTGCAGGTCACGGGTATAGCAGCTGAGTGTGATCCTGTAGGGGCTGGTGCGGCTTGTGGATTAAGTGGAGAGTCAGGCCTTCAGAAAGTCTTGTTTGAGTTTTTAAAGGAAACGGTGCTGGCCAAAACCAAACACGGGTGGGGCCTGATCTGACCCAGGAGGGCCGGCGGTTAGAGGCCCCAGACTCGTGCCGAGGTGCAGAGGCCAGAAAGGCCAAGTCCAATGTCATACAGTTGATTAGAGCAATTAACTCCAGGCCTGCTGCCGGGTGCTGCACTCACACAGATGACTCTGATAGGGCTCCTGCCGCCCGGGAGCTGAGGCCTCTGTGGTCATAATCCTCCCATGTGGACAGTTCATTGCACTCCATCTCCGTTTTGTTGGGGGCAAAGCCCTTGCTGAAGGACACCCCTGAATGACCGCTCAAATCCAAGGTTGCGGGTAGTACTTGTAATTATTACTCTTTCTTTTTAAAAAGACAAAACAGCCCTGGCTGGTGTAGCTCAGTGGATTGAGCACGGCCTGTGAGCCAAACAACCTCGGTTCGATTCCCAGTCTGGGCACATGCCTGGGTTGCAGGCCAGTTCCCAGCAGGGGATGCACGAGAGGCAACCATACATTGATATTTCTCCCCCTCTCCCCTTCCCTTCCCCTCTAAAGATAAATAAATAAAAAGGAAAAGACAAAACATATATATGATGGAAAATCCAGTGCCAAGGAGTTCTGTCTGACCTCTTGGCAGACCTTCCTGAGGCCACCACCTGGTACCCTGCTGGGCACCTTGAAATGGCGTCAGTGTCTCTGCCTCCCTAGAATGGGGGTTATGGGGCTGTTTTAAAGGTGAAAGGACGTTGTGCATGTAAATAGCTAATATTAGCACTTGATAATTGGACTCGATACTTAATCTTGGTGGCTTAATTAGCACTTGATAATTAATATTGGTGGGTAGCCCCAGTGGATGGAGTTTGGCCAAAGCATGGAGAAGCTTGATTTCTACCCCTGTAGTGGTTATAGGCTGCTGGTCTCCTGTTCCCCTTGTAACGTTTTTTGGGGGAAGGGATGGGGACCGGATGGGAGGAGGGCGGTGGCCCCAGTGAGCATGCCGTGGAGGGTGGGACTTCTGAGGTGACCTGGACCCACTTCAGCAGGAATTCAGTGGTGGAGGCTTGGCTGTAACTGCAGAGCAGCTTCTGGGGAGCTTTGGGAGTTGCCAGGTAGGTGGGGAGGAGGCCTGAGAGACTCCGAGACAGGCTGTTTGGGTAAGCACCACCACGGACCAGGGTAGTGGCCAGAGCCACTCGCTGCCTCTGGGCCTCAGCTTTCCCATCTTTAAAATGAGGCCACTCCTGAGAATGACGTCATGGGGCTGTTGTGAAAATTGTGTTAAATAATTGAAGTATCAAGGTGTCGGGGATGTGTTAACATGTATCCGTCTCAATGAGTTCCCACAGTAGTTCTGTGATGTAGGGTTATAGAGAGACTACGGTAGGAGGAGGGGCGGCAGGACAACATCTTAGAATGCAGGGTTGAACTGCAGGTCACCTCTCGGTCGGTAGGACAAGGAAATGGCTCATAGAGGGGAAGTACGTTGTCTAAGGTCATAGGGCTTGTCTGTCTTCATACACCTTGTCTGTCTGCGGGCCAGAGCCCCAGCTCTGGTCTCTAGGTTGCCGTACCATCTGATGCCCCTCGCACCGGTCATTTCTCTAGCCATGTCCACTTGGGCACATTTAAGGAAAGTGGCTTTCCTGGGTCGGTTCCTCCAGCAGCAGAGTCCAAGCCCCCTGAAAACAGGGGTGCGGGGGTTCCTGTAGGACGGGGCCGAGGGGACGGCCGTGGGAGTCGGCCGTGGGAGTCGGCCGTGGGAGTCGGCCGCGTCCCCTGGCGCTGGCCGGCGCTTCCCTGTCGCCACGGCGGCCTCCCTCCGCCTCCTTGGCGGCCGCTGCGCCGCGCCGGTGTTCAGTTTCAGCGCGGGGATGAGCGCAGCCTGCGCCCGGCTTCCCGAGGAAGGAAGGAAGCGAGCGGGAGCTCCAGGGTCCTCGGCTGGGTGCTTGGAAGCTCTGTGGAGGGGGCTCGGCTCTAGTCGCCAGGGCTGGGCGCGCGTCGAGCCTCCACCGCCGAAGGGGACGCCCGGGTGCCGCTCGGCCGCCGCCGCCGCCGCCGCCGCCGAGGGTAACCGCGGGCGCGCCGGGCGGGGCCGAGCGGTCGTCCCTGCGCTTTTCCCGGCTGGCCAGGGGCTGCCTCAGCGTCCAGCTGCTCCTTCAGGGCGCGCCGGGCGGGGTGGGGTGGCCTCCCGCCCGCGGGCTGCACCGTGGCGTCGCGAAGCAGCTCTTTGTGTCTCCAGGCTCTGAGTGTAAGTGCTGTGTGTGCGCGCGTCGGCGCCTCCAGCCCCGTCGCCCAGTGCGAGCTTTCCAGGTCTCCGCGCCAGCCCTTCGCCCAAGGGGATGCTTCCTGGGCTGCCAGGGGACTTTCACGAAGTTGGAGGGAAATGGGCGGGGTGGGGCTGCCCCGCCTTCCCGCCTGCCCAGACCCCAGGCTGCACCCCGAAGTTGGTCCTTGCAGGTGCAGCGCCCCCTCCGCCAAGCTCCTCCCCAGCCAGCCCTGGGAGGCGGGAACCCTTTAGCCCTGGGGGCCCCCGATTTTTAGCCCCCAACTCAGGGTGCCCTCTGACACAGAAGCTAGGAGGCTGGTGGGGGGGGGTGTCGAGGGGCGCGGCTTTTCAGGCAGGGGGCCGCCAAGGCGGAAGCCAGGCTGGCCGGCCAGCCGCAGGGAGAGCTTAGCCTCCGTGGCACCGAGCCGGGGTGCCCATGTGACTGCGGTGTGCTTTGGAAGAGGAAGCTGTAGAGGTCAGTGCAAAGACGTCACGCCAGAACGGGCGAGAGCAGGAGTGTGGGGGGGAGGACCCGGAATAAGCGTGGGGCAGGGTTGCGAGGGTGGGGGCAGGCGGGGGTGGCGGCCACAGGCGCCAGGGACAAAAGCCGCCCTGTCGCAGCCACCCTGGCTGCCCTGGTGCATGCTACCGCGGGGCGGGAGGGGGTGGCCCAGGCCTGGGTCGCCAGGAAATAAGGGGGCGTGGAAAGAGGGGCCTCTCCAGGACAGGCGGGTCTAGAAGTGGTGCCCCCAAGCTCGGAGGGCCCTCAGAGGATGCTGGAGGGTGACCGGGAGGGCGGATGAGACACAAGATCAACTTGGAGAACTTTCTCTGCACGCGGCAGCTGCAGCACCCTGGGATTCCGTTTCCCACATGTGCTGGGGAGGTTGGGGCCGGGGGCAGGAATGGGGGGCAGTTTGGCCGGGCAGGCCTGGGGCCCGGAGCCCAAGCGCCAAGCTACTGTCTTTTCCAGCCCTGTGTGGGCACCGGGTGGGCACCCAGCTGCAGACTGAAGGAAGCGTATCTCTTGCTCCACAAACACTTAAATTGTTTTCCCTAGACGGTGCTCTGCTGAGGCTTGGAGGGGGTGGAAACCAAGGTTAGATTAAAAAAAGAAAAGCAAAAAACGAGAGAGAGAGGTGGTTTTAGGGGAGGGGGGGGGAAGAGGACTAATATTTTGAAGTGGTGCTTAGAGAAAAGAGGCCTGTGTGGTCCTTGGGGTGGCGGGCGGGGGGTGGGGGGGTGGGGGGCGCAGTTTGGGCTTCGGCTGCCCTCCCACCCCAGTTTCTTGGGGGAAAGGGGATCCCCCCAGCCTTGGGCATGGGGACATGGCTGGGGCTGGGCAGAAACGAGAGGGTGTGGAGCCGGAGTCCGGAACCAGGACTTGAA
This sequence comes from Sturnira hondurensis, assembly GCF_014824575.4. Classification (NCBI taxonomy): domain Eukaryota; kingdom Metazoa; phylum Chordata; class Mammalia; order Chiroptera; family Phyllostomidae; genus Sturnira; species Sturnira hondurensis. The sequence goes on from NW_028080037.1 coordinate 3,988,165, forward strand.
CAGTCCCAGCGCCAGCCCCGCAGTCCGCGCCTGTCTCCGCGACAGGGCTGCGTCCTGCGCTGTCCACTACACCCCTCCGATGGGGTTGCTAGGCAGCGGGGCTCTGATGTGCGGGAAGGCCTTCTGATTTGTCAGCCTCCTGCAGACACATGCTTAAGGCTCCTTCCAGCCTATCCTGAGGAGGGACGCGGCACGCTGCCTGCATATTGCCAAGCGCACCCGGGTCCACCTGAATGTGAGGTGCAAAAGGCAGCCCCAGAAGGAGGGGGCACTTTCAACCCTCCCGCCTCCTAACCCGCCCCGCCCCGCCCTTTTATTATCTCTCCTCCCGCTCTGCTGCTGGCTCCTCCCTGCCCGCCTTGCCCCATTCCTCCCCTCTTCCCCAAACCGTGGAAAAGAAAAGTGCTCCCGGGAAAAGAGGTCAGTGGGCTAAGCTTGGGGGAGGGGGAGCTCTGGAGGTGCCAAGAGGCATGAGCCCCAGGGAGGCTGCCCCATCTGTGCTTCAGTGGCTGTTGTGGGAAGAGACAGGTGGGAGGGGGGTACCCTGCCACTCCCGTCTGCCAGGCTTGGACTTGGAAGCCTGCTCCACTCTCCCCCCTCCTTAAGTACCGCCTCCCTCTAGGAGGGCAGCTTGTTCAGGGGGGAGGGAGGACCCTGATGAGTTCCTGTAAGGAAGGGCTCAGACCGGGGGGCTTTGGACTGTTCCCTTCCCCCAAATGCCCTCCCCCCTGCCCCAGCCTCACCCTACCCACCACCTGTCCGCCACCCACCCCCAGGGTCTTCTCTTCATCCCTTTACTTTTATTAAAAGCAGCTTTGTGGAGACATAATTCACATGCCATTTATCCATTCAAAGTGTACAATTCAGTGGTTTTTAGTTATGTTTGTGGAGTTGTGCCACTACAGTCAATTTGGGAACGTTTTTTATCACCCTGCATGGGACCCTGTACACTTGGGAGTCGCCCCTAGCCTCTGGCCACCACTCACCTACTCTGTTGCCTTGCCTACTTGGGACGTTTCATGTGCGTGGAATCACTTGCGGTGTGGTCTGTTGTGGCTGGTACCCTTGAACTTTTAGCTGCTTTGCTTACTTTGCAGCCAGGGGCAGTTGGTCTCGCTGTTGAACTTTTCCTGTGCAGTGTCCAGGAGTGTGTCATCCTTGTGGGCAGGGCCCTTGCATTTCCCTAAGTGCCAAGCCTAGATCTGGGCTGGAGCGCTGGTTGGCTCCCAATAAATGATTACTGAAAAACCGTGAGGATGAATGGGGACTGGGAACCGGCAAACTATGCAGGTTCCGGGGGCCCAGCTGCTGCACAGGGGCCTGGCAGCTTGGGAGAACTGTAGGTGTAGGAGCTTCAAAGGAGCAGAAAGGAAGACCTCACTTGGGTAGGAGTGTGGGTGAGGCAAGAGTAGAAACCTGTGAGGACCGACCCGAGTGACCTTTGGGCGGCCAGCTCTCTCGTGGGAACCCGAAAACAAAAGTGCCTCCCCTGGCCCTGGGGGTAGGTGGCCAAGGCATGAGATCAGTCACCTGATCACAGGGGCTTCCCCCATGGGGAACTCCGATTCTGTTTGAGTTTAAAAAAAGAGAAGGGAGGAAAATTCCCCAGCGTCAGCGTTTATAAAAGGGCAGCAGGTCCGACGTCTCTGACGCTGTTTTCTTCCCTCCTGTGTGTGGTTCAGGCATTGAATTGTTTTTCTGCGCCCCCCCCCCCACCTTCTGTGCTGCAGGTACTGTCTGATGAGCGTGAAGGGTTGTTTCACTGACTTCCACATCGACTTTGGAGGCACTTCTGTTTGGTACCATGTTTTCCGGGGTGGGAAGGTGAGTCGGGTTGAATCCCTTCAGGTCTGTGTGTGTCTCCGGCTCTTTGTGCGTGGTGGGGCTCGCTCACCTCTACGCTTCCTTCCGTCCCTTCCTCCAGCCAGGCCCTGCTCTGTGAGTACTTTCAGGGCCTCTTGGTCTTCCTGGGGCCCCCTCTTCACCCTTGTCTTCTTCTGGAGGGAAAGCTCAAGGTCACCTCTTGTGTGTCACATCCGGTCACCCGTTCACACCTGCTCACCCAGTCTGGGGCTCTGAGCACTCGAGGCCAGATTGGAGCTCCGGGTTTGGCTCCCAAGCACTTCCAGCATTCATTTCCCCCGGCTGTCGTTCCGCGGCAGCCTGAGACCATTGGACTGAAAACTCTAGTTGCCAGCATCCCCTGCCTCCAAGGCCATGTTACATCAGGGACGGACGTCACCCAGAGAAAGGACGTGGGGCGGGGGGAGCGGGCGTTCAGGATGCTCCTGCCGTGTTTGCTCCTGTGAGCGACCACGTGGGGATGTGGGCATCACTGCAGGGACATAGGCGCTCCCTGGGAATACGTGTGCGCCGCCCTGCTCGTCCGGGTCTGCGTGTGTGCCTGTTTTAATCAAACCCGTTGGAAGGAGTCCTGGCTGGGAAGTCATCCCGCTTGGTTCCAGATGTTTGTCCTCCTTCTCCAGAGTGAGCATAAGCTGGGTTTATTTTTCGGGCCGTTGTATCATGCAACTTCGGAAGTTGCCCTTCCTCTCCTGCCCCCACCTTCCTGACAAGCCTGTGGCTCAGGAGAGAGAATGTTCCACTGAGTCCAGGAAGTCTTCCCCGCCTGGTACCTCCTGGGGAGCAGAGGTTCCCTAGAGGCGTGTTAAGGGCACCCCAGAGGGGTGGCACAGCCCTCCCTGCTACCCCAGAGACCCTTTGGGCCTGGTCCTGGAGGGATCCCTGGGCATGCCCCCCACCCCCACCCCGCCCATCCTCCTTCCTCCCAGGCAGGTGGGGCTGTCTCCTTGGCTGTGGCGCAGCCTGGAGGAAATCAGAGGCTTGGCCTGGATCTTCAGCTGACTGCCTTCTTCTCCTCCCAAGATCTTCTGGCTGATTCCTCCAACCCTGCACAACTTGGCCCTGTATGAAGAGTGGGTGCTGTCAGGCAAGCAGAGTGACATCTTCCTGGGAGACCGCGTGGAGCGCTGCCAGAGAATTGAGCTGAAACAGGGCTACACATTTTTCATCCCTTCCGGTAGGTTCCAGCGAGGCTGGCGCCGAGCTTGCGTGTCCCTGCGTCCCCGTGGCTTCAGCCTGGGTTTCAGGCCAAGCAACCTGGTTTCTCTGGGCCTCCTGGCCATTGGCAGTCCCTGAGAGGGGAGGCTTCTGGCTGTAGGGAAAAGCAGTCCCTTTTCCATCTCACGTCAAACCTGGATCTCTCCGCCTTTGGGCCAGGATTCTCTCCAGGGAGAACGCCTAGGGGAGAATTCTCTCCAGGGGCTCTCCCCCAGGGGAAGTTTGGATGCCTCCCCAGGACTTCCCGCATGGAGATCTTTGGATCACAGCGTGGTCCTGTGGGGCAAGGGGGGCGGGTTTACCCTGAGGACTCTCTGAGGCAGGCCTGGGGAGGGGCAGACCCCAGGGGACTGGGGGTTTGCTGGGGTGCCCACAAGCCTGGGTCGCCCGGGGAAGGACCCAGAGGGGCAGCCTCCTTCTCGAGGAACAGTATGAAATGGAACTGGCGTCAGCGGCAGCTCTCACACTGGGACTCCCCACGCCAAAACCAAAATTAACTGCACAGCGACAGCAGAGAGTGGTGATTACGAGTGCCGGCCCTGGAGCCAGACCATGTGGCCTCACTTCCAATTCCGGCTCTGCTGTTTACAGGCTGTGGCTTCACAGAAGTGACTTTGCCTCTCTGTGGCTTGGTGTCTGCTCCGTAAAGTGGGACTGAGTGAGTGAAGTCCTACAGTTATTTGGAGATGGGCTGAGCCCCTCTGGCCAGGTATAAACTGAGTCACTCACTCACTGGTGGATGTGACAGGTGACCTAGCAGTCAGGGAGCGAGTGCGGTCTTAGGCTGCATTAATGGGAGCATCCTGCCCAGAATGAGGGAGGGCATAGGAGGTTGTGTTCTCTTGATTCTGCTTTGGAGGGTAAGTTGACTTAGAGAGAGAGGATTCTGGATACCACATCAGATTAGATGAATCTGAAGGAGGAACTGGGTGGTTTTTACCCAGGGAAGCAATGGTATATGTAATGCAGTCAGCCAATGGAAGAATTGTCTCCTGAATGGAGAGGTATAACCAGATGGTACTGGAATGAGTTCTCCTAGGTAGTGAACTCCCCATCTCTGGAGGTATACAAGTAGAAGGTATATATGGTTGGGCCAAGGAGACCGCAGGGCATTTGCCGCTGAGGAGATGATTGGACCTAAGGATAGGAGGCCACTAAGATCCGTTGGATGGAGAAGCTGGGTAACATTTAAGTTTCTGGGACTTGGGCTGGGAGCTGGCCTTGGGCGTGGACATCAAGCACCAGTGTGTGGTGTCAGGGGGAGTGGGGATGGATGTAGTAGCAGTTCCCACTGCAGGGATGGGGTCTGCAGACCTGGGCTCTTCTAGAAAGTTGGGCGGAAGGTGGACACTTACCTATTAGGGAAATTGGAGATTCGAGGTGGCAGGGTTTAGTAGGTGACTTTGTTACCTTGGCCCCAGGTCCATCCTCGGACTGTTTGGCTCGGGGACGAAACGTCCCGTGGCTTAGGACAGGAAGGGATTGATTGGTGGGCAGTGTTTATGGTGTGAACCCGAGGGGACGTGGCGTGGGTAATCGGGAAGGAGGTGGTATCCTTCTCAAGGTGATGCAACCATGCCATAGGGGTGGGAGGATTGACCTTGTGCATTCAAAGAACTCTGACGTGCTCTTGGCCTTGCTGACTCTGACCCTGGGCTGTTCTCTTCTCTCTGCACCTCAACTATTCCATCTCTACAATGGGGGCAGGGTGGGGCTGAATTCTGAGACCCTCGGGCTCCTTCTCAATCCTGTCCCCTGAGCTCAGGCCTCTTCTCTTCATGTCTCTGGGGAGACGGGCCTTCTTCTCTCTGGGCCTTACGCCGAGCTGGGAGGTGGCTTGTCACCTTCCCCAAGTCAGAGACGGGAGCAGGTTGATTTTGTGACTTTGGCAGGTTGGAAAAGGTCTAGAGAAGCAACATGGGAGCCACAGTGGGGGGGGGAGGGGGGACTGGAAGGCAGGACATGAACTTGACCTGCCACAGGCAGGCAAAGACTTCAGTTCCTGAGGGTCCTCAGTGAGATACAGGACTTTTTTCAGGATTTGGGGGAAGTGAAAAAGGGACTGTTGGAATCTGTCACCATCTCGGAGGAAGGGGGCACATATGGTTCCCAGGCATTGATTTCATGCACCAATGAAATTACCAAAGAAAAAAGGTTGGGAGCTGAGATACAAGGTTGCTAAAGGTGGACATTAAAAAAAAATACAAAACCCGGAATCTACTTACGCGGGTGCCTCATGAGAGGAAGACCATTTTGACAGTGAAAATGTGGGAAGTTCATACCTTCAGAATAAAGGACAGCACTTCGATGGTGATGAGTGTGTGGAAACTGACACCATCTTTACTCATAGGCTTGGCCTCCCCCCGGCTGTGCCTGCCCAGGTGAACCAGAGCTAACACTAATAATAACTGGTATTACCGAGCAGCAAATATTTTCTATTTCTATCTTCTCTGCAGGCAAGTAAGAAAAAACACCGCCCTCTCCCTCTGGTAGTAAAGGAGGTTCCTGAGGCCCAGAGAGGTCAACAAACTAGCCCAAGGTCACACAGTTAATAAGTGACAGGCCAGGGCAGGAACCCAGGTGTGCGTGGCTTCGGAGCCCACCTGGTTTCCTGTTTGTCTGGGAGCCAGCAGATTTGAGATGTCCCCTTTCTCGGCTGTACGGCTTCGGGAGAATGATTTGTTTGTTTTACAGACTTTCTTTGGGGTCCTGTTGGCAGCCTGGAAGGTGCTGGGGAGGCTGTGGGAGACTCCCTCTCCTGTTCGGAGCACACATCCAGCCGGATAGCTGCCAGGATGGTGGGGCCCAGTCTAGGGACCTCAGAAGGACCCTGGGGTCAGTGACTTGGGCTGGCCTGAAGGTACTTCCCACTCTTACTTTATACCCAAGACCCAACATTCATGGTAGCTCCAGGTGTCCCTCAGACCCGGGCAAGTCTGCAAAACTGTAACCGGTAACTACTTATTAGCTTAGGTTGGCTCGGGCCTCAGATGTTCCGTCTGTAAAGTGGGTATAGGGAAGGGACACTGTGGCAATGAGGCCGAGGGTGGTGGGGCTGTGGAAACCAGGCAGCTGCTCAGTTTCTGCCAGTTGGACCTGTCTTCTCGTTTTTCTCGGGAAGGAAGCGATTCAGAATTTGCATTTTCCCCATTTTTGTACTGGCGGTGGGTCCAACCCAGCACAGCCCTGGGCCCTGAGGCAGCCTGTGGCCTGCCCCTTTGGGTCCCCATCGCCAGCTCCCATCTCCCAAAGAGGTGAGAGGCACTCCCTGCTTCCTCGTGGCAAACGTGAGGAGAGGCCCCCCGCGCCCCGAATTCTGTGACCTTGGATTTCACTCATGCAGCAGCGGCAAAGAGACAAATGTCGGGGCAGGGGGTGGGACGTTAGATTCCGAATTCTGAGCATCTGACTCATGGGCACGACTCCACGTGCCCCTGCTGGCCTTCTTGGCTCTCTCTGGTCCCAGAGAGTACTTCTCAGTAGGTTTTGTGGGTCGCCTGCTTTCCTTCCACGACTGGATCTGTCCCTTGTCACTTGGCCTGAATAGCCTCTGTTATTACCTTTATGTTGTCGGTGATTCTGGCCTGGGAGCAGGAGGCAGATGCCAGCCGGCCCAGCCCCGTCATCAGCTGGGGACACCTGCTCCCCCCTGCTCCCTGGGGGATGGCCAGCGAGACGCCATCGGGAGGGTGGGTACGGATGGGGCTTACGAACAATGTCATTTCCCCTCGCTGCTTCTTCTGGAGGGAATCATTTAAGTACTGCAGCAGACGTGAGGAGGACCAGGGGGAGGGGCTTGGCAGCGGCTCTAATCTGGGGAGGCTGCCTGACCCACCCTTGAAGCCCAGACTTGGGGGGCAAGGAGAGCCAGTAGAAGCTTTTAGAACCCCCTGATGGGCATGTCCCTGGGGGTGCAGGTTCCTGTTTCCCTATTTGCAACAGCACCTCTGTGCTCACGCGTCAGGTGAGTAGAGATGTAAGTCGCATATGTCTGCGTTTCCACCTGCCACAAGTGAAGGAAGAGGCGGGGGCTGGTCAGTGCCATTCACGTGGCACCGTGCTTTCCAAAGCCCTGCGGTGGATGAGGGCACGTGGACTTGCTCGTGTGGGATGAGTTCTTGTTCACTGAGTTGCGTGCCTGGCAGGTGGTGGCCACGAGGGGGGTGGTCAGGTGCCGCAGGTTGTAGGGTGAGTCAGTGCTGGGGATGGTTTTGAACTTACGTGCCCCGAACTAACCTTTCTGTAGGGCGGTAAGGGGGGCCACATGAGGTGCATAGGAACAGGATCCAGGGGTCCCCGTGCCCGTTGAGGCTTCATTCACCCTGCCACGTGCATCCACGGAAACCCCGTGGCCCCAGGTCCTGCTGTAGAAGATGTCAGTGAAAGACCACAGAAGGTGGTAACAACAGCAATAATAATAGTGCTCCTCTTGATAGAAACATAAAAATGCTGAGAAAAATCAGGTGGTACACAGCTGAGGCAGAGCGGCTGAAGCAGACATGGGAACTGAGACTTTAAAGGTGTCCACAAAAGGGGGGCAGCAGGGCTGGGGGCAGAGGCCCCGGCGACTCCACAAGGGCAGCCCTGCCTGCTCCTCTCCTCTCGAAGCGCAGCCAGTTGCATAAAAGCCTTCATTCCCGTGCTCTTGGCCGGCGCTCTTGTTCTGCCCTCCGCCCAGGCCCCAAGCAGGGGAGGGCCGGGGCCCACATGCCAGCGGTGGCCTCGCAGCCCTTGAGCTCTCTTCCAGTGGCAGTGTTGGCCCAGCAGCCGTGACGGCCTGTGGCCGCCTGTGACTCCAGCTGGCGAGTGTCAGCTCCCGGGAGGGAAGAGGCTGGGACAGCTCGGTGGGTGGGGGCAGAGGGGACGGTGGCACCTGGCTGGAGATCCTTGGCCTGCCCCTGCCCGTCCGCCCTCCACTCCGCTCATCCTCTCTTTCTGCCTCTGTTCTTTTTGCCTCGTTTCTCTCTGCGCTCTCTCCCTGCGCGTTTGCAGGCCTGCCTCCAGGGACCCGCAGGCCTGCGCGAAGCCTGTGACGCGGTCATGGTGCAGCGTGGTGGCTAAAAACGGAGCTGCTGTCACTTACCGGCTGTGACTTCACTCGGCAAGTGACCTAGCTTCTCTCAGCCTTGGTTTCAGCGTCTGTACCTGGGAGTGGATCATAACACTCCCCATCGCCTCGCTCTGCACTGTCCCTTAAGGGTCGCCAGGAGCTACACGCTGGTGCATTGAGCACTTGAATCCTGGCCAGTCCTGGGAGTCGCTGAAGGAATGAATGGGGTGGCCTGCTTTGCCTCTGGCTTTTAGGGACCAGGTTGGGACTGGTTCCCGGGGATCATCTAGTCCTGATAAGTGACTTTATTTTTCTCCGCCTTATGCTGCTCCTCTGTAAATTGGGGGTGACTCTAACGTATACATTTTCAGAATTTTGTAAGATTAAATGAGTTAAGCCCTGTTCTGGCCTTAGGCCAGTGTCCGACCCTTGGAAGCACTTGATTTTCATGTTTACTGTGCCAGACTTGGGGCTAGGTGCTCAGGGGAATGCAATAGCCCCAGGGTGCCCCAACCTGTTCAGAAGCTGCAGGTCTGTGGGACAGAGCTGGTGTGGGGGTACAGTGTGGCTAAGGAGACTGCCTGGACATGGGCCTTCTAGGGTTTTGGCGGCAGAAGGTGGAATTGGGCAGAGAAGTGAGGCTGGGTCCTGCAGTCCCGGCAGGATATCACTTCTTCATTGTGGCCTCCAGCAGTCCTTTGTGACCACTCGTGAGGCCGGCGGTCCCTGGGATGTCCAGGAAAAGGCTCAAGGACATCTGAGCAGCCCGAGTGAGGCTTTCCCAGCTCCCTGGCCAGCTTGGGAGGGGACAGGGCCTGCATTCTCTGTCGGCTGCCGCAGCCAGGTCTGAAACAACACAAGGAAGCCTTTGTCAGCAAGATCCTCGACAGGTGGGGGCTGGTTGGCCAATGCCCACCACCCAGCCTGAGCTAGTGCACGTCACTGCCTGCCTCGGTCCAGCCTGCTGCCAGTCTTGAGTCCTCTGGGCCAGCCAGAGCTTCGGCCTTCTGCATCAGACATCCCCCAGCATCTTCCACCCTGGCCCTGTGTGCTCCCCGGGGCCTCCAGCCCTCTCCTGCACCGGGCACGGGAGGGGCCGGTGGCTGACCTCGTCTCTCCCGCCCCACCCCAGGCTGGATCCATGCCGTCTATACTCCTGTGGACTCTCTGGTATTCGGCGGAAACATCCTGCACAGCTTCAACGTGCCCATGCAGCTGCGGATCTACGAGATTGAGGACAGAACACGGGTAGGTCGGCTTCCTTCTCTCCGGGGGGCACGCCCGGCTCCCAAGCTCTGCTGAGATCCGGGTGTGTGGACAGGTCACTCCTAAGTCCTCCACGGTGCTCCCTCCCTTCCGCTCCCTGCCTCAGGCCAGGACTTGGTCCTGGTTCTTCGGGGCAGGGGGTGATGACCGGAGCCCTTCCCCGAGCCCCGGGAGTTTCTGCTCATCTCCAGGCTGGTGGCAGCCAAAACCCCCTTGCCGAAGAGGAAGTATCTTTTGAGAAAGCACCGTGACTGTCAGGCAACCTGTCTCTTCCCCCTCCTCACGTGGAGAAGGGATTGGAGGGAGCCGGGGAATTTCGTCGTGGTCGTTGCTGTGGTCTGCAGAGGGGTTGGGCCCTGGGAGAAAGGTCAGATCTTGGCCGTGAGTCCCTGGGGACCTAAGATGTGACATGGAGCCTGAGGAAGCTGGTGTCTGTAGACCACCCAGGGGCTGCCTCTGAACTCCATCTTGGTGCCCACTGGGGGTCCCTAGCTCCCCTTGATGGTAATGGTTTCTCAGACATGAGGTCCCCTCATCCTCACCCCCAGGACTTGACATGTATCTCCAGCTCTGCTCTGTGAGTGTCCCCTGAAAAGCGCTGGCTACTTGGAACTTGCCACCCTCTGTCCCATGCTGGGACTTGACCAGGTGTCCCCAGGCATTTGAGACAGGTCAGAGGGTGGGTGGGAAACCAGGGCCAGAAGGGCCCATTTCTTCTTCTTTTTTCTTATAGTTACTCAAGTATTTCTCTTCTTTTTTTCTTTTTTTGTGGAGAGAATTTACATACAACTTCCACTATTTAAAGTGCACAGTTCAGTGGCGTTTGGCATGTTCACAGTGTTGCACAGCCACCACCTCTGTGTAGTGCCAGGGCACCCACCCCCCCAGAAGAAACCACATCCCCATTAGCAGTCACTCCTCGTCCCGCCCCCCGCCCCCCACCCCCTGCCCCCCACCCCCCACCGCCCATCACTAATCTGCTTTCTGTCTCCGTGGATTCGTCTGTTCTGGACATCTCTTAGAAATGGGATCATGTAACCTGGCCTTTCGTGTCTGGCTTCTTCCACTCGGCGTGATGACTCTAGGCATCCTCCGTGGTGTAGCAGGTGTCCGAGCGCCACTCCTTGTCACGGCTGAGCCATGGTCCACGGGCCGGACAGACCGCACCTTCTCGGGCTTTGCCACCCAGATGGCTTTCTTGCCCCAAAGATGGGTTTCTGTGCCTGGGCCTTGAAGATCCTTGCTTTTCTTGGTCTTGTTTTCTGGCCTCGGTCTATATGGTATCGCACAGATGAGTTGAGTGTGTGTGTCTGACTTTTCTAGAAATCCTGACATTGAGGGACTCCGTCCAGAGGTTTCCCAGGGACCACGTTAGCCACATTCAGCGTCCGGGGCACCGAAGGGGAGAGTGCCCGTCTTCCCATGGTGCGCTGGCTACCTGGGAGGCCCAGATCTGCAAAGATTGGGTCTCGTTTTGTGGACATTTATGCCATTCTTCTCTGCCGCCCACCCAACTTCCATCTCCTGGTCCTGGGGAGGCCAGCCCAGCTCCCAGCTGGAGGAGGTCATTCTGTGGCAGATGCACTGTTTGGGTGTGAGTGGTCATCTCCGAGTCTGGATCACGTGCTTTCTGGGGCTTGGGCCAACTGTTCTTTGGCCGGTGCTGAGGAATGGGCCAGTTTGTGAGCAGACTAGGAAGTGCAGGCTAGAAAAGGAAAAATCTAGAAAGAGAAGTCAGGCCCATGGCTTTCCAGGCGATTCTTGAAAGGCAGAGTCAGGCTGTGATTTCTAAAGGCTTTGGCCGCCCCTCCCCCCACCCAGGAATCCGGCTCATACAACTCAGTGGCTTTGGGCCCCATCATCCAGTGAGGAGCCCAGCCCCCCTCCCTCCTCAGCAGGAGGCGGGGGTGGGGGGAAGTAAATGAAGTGGAACCCGGAGCTCCCGTGGAATGTCACGGCCATATCCAGATGAGATGACAGGGTCCCCTCCCCCAAGGCCCACTGTCTCCATCGTCTGAGTGGACACCCATCTGGTTTCCCCCAAGCAGGTGGACGCGCGGGGGGGCTAGCGGGCAGGCTGGACTGGAACCAGAGGCAGGCTGTTTAATCTGCTTTGATTTCTGGTCCTTGGCGAGGGCTTGTCTACAAGGCCCGATTGTTCATGTCTTAGGAGCCCAGGCAGACAAAAGATGCTGGGGAGCGAGCACTGGAGGCCAGAAAAAGCGCCAGGGCTCCTTGTCAACTTGCTACAGCTCCATTCTTTACATCCCTGCGAGCTGCTCAGGAAGGATGTGGCCATTTAAACAGAGTTTTTCGAGTCCCAACACATACATGGTTTGGCTTGGAATCCAAATGCAGGGGGCAGGACAGCGGACAGCCTCAGTCTCTGAGCCTCGAGGTATGAGTTTGTCTTAGAAAAAGAATTTGCTTTTCGTGGTCCAAGGTGGGGGACCCCCACCGTTCAGAGCAGGGGAGTCCCAAGGCTCTCCCAGGTTTAGGAAGCCATGTCTTGCGCTCATGATTTTAATTTTTCTGGGCCCGGATGATAGGAGAGTTTACAAGCGCAGACAGGTGTCTGGGGCTGATGGGTTTCCATCACCTGCCCCTTTGGGAGATTACACCTTTCACCTCTCACTCTAAAAATATGTGTGGGGGAGGGGAGGCGGAGAACGACACCGATGGAATGGATGGGTTGCGTGTCTATTATTCAAAGATAACATCTCAACAATGACCACTACATACTTTAACTCCAGTTAGGTTGATAAGGGTAGAGATGGTCCAGATGATCATTAAACTGCAGTCTTTCTCTCTCTCTCTTTTTTTTTTTACCCTTTTTCCATGCCCCCTAATGGTTCTAGTGAAAGCAGCCTTCTCAGGAAAGGTAATGCCCGCATGTCCCATTTTCTCTCAGTCAGTGGATCTATTTGGAAGTTACAAGTAACTTACCCTTCCTTTCACCTTTCTCCCACCATTGGATTTTTTTTTTCCCTCATTGACTTTTTTTTTTCCAGGAGAAAAAACAAATTTCTAAGACACTTCCACCCAACCTCATATTTCAGTTTTTCAAGTCCCGAGACCTGGGAGTTCTAGGTGCACGGAAATACCGCCGGTTCTCATGTCCTGAGGTCACTGCTGTAAGAGCAAGGGGTCTTTTGGGGACCCACACTGACCCCTGGAGCCCCGCTGATCCAGGGGGCCCCCCCAGGCAGGGAGCAGTGCATGCTTTCTGACCGCCTTGCCTTTCGGTGACAACTCAGTTTTGCGGAGGCTCCGATTCTGTCAACAAATAATGTTGAGCAATCGTGTGTTTAATGTTCCCAGGCATGTGGCTGAAACCTTTTGAAGGCGAAGGGTGGAAGGCGACAACCTGTTTGTAAGTCAATTCTTTGCCAACTTTGTTTCCTGCGGTGCTCTCTTGGAAAAAAAAATAAAATGAAATGAAAGAAATTTTAATTCCTTCATCAGCATTTGTCTTCACCCAGCTGGTTTCCTTTGGGCTCAGCAACGATGAGGGGAGACTTACCTTCCTCTCCTGACACACAGCCAAGCACAAAATTTTTTCACCCCCTGATCCATAAAGATTCTTGGGCGCGATGGTGCTCGTCCACGCAGAGTGGCTCAGAGGACCGCCCTCAATTTGAAAAGTCGAAAGCACTTCAGAGTTTGGCTGATCCGGCCCAAAGTCAGGGGGATGTGAGTGAGGGTCCAAGAAGAGGCCGACCTGCCTGTCCTCGGCTTGCTCTGGGGATTGGCGGTTTGTTTCAAAATTGCTTGGCCTTTGTTCTGAAGTAGGGGTGGGGCTGAGACCCCCAAACCCTTCTTCCCAGGAGTTCAGGGCCTGGCTCAGGCTGCGGACCCTCTCTTCCGTTTAAACTCTGGAGGGCGCTGATCTGGCGCCTGAAGAAAAAAAGCGTTATTCATATACCACTCCAGCAATCAACTTGGAGTTCTCGGGGAAGAAGCTGGAGCCAAGGAAACCACTCGATGACGTTCCCAACTCCGCGCATCCTCCCTTCTCCCCCCCGCCCCGAGGAAGGAGCTGAAAAACATGCAGCCAGGATCTCATTCCAAAGCATACCATCCACCTGAGATAGGGAGGTCCGATGGACCCAATGCGCAGATGGGAGAAGTGAGGCCCCTGACATGGGAAAAGGGCCTCAAAGATGGAAACTGAGTCAGTGAGGGTTCGACTGGAGAACTGAGAGCCTGGGACTCTCACGTAGGGCAAGGTGGGGGCCTTTCCCAGGGGGGCTCTGTGAGAGAGGCAGGAAAACAGTGTCTTAGGACCCACGGTGGACCTGGGTCTGCTTGCACTTGTCTTCATTCCACACGTAGGAGGTTGCCTGTTGATTGTCCGCAGAGAGAGTGAGGGGAGTGCTTTGCTTCATGTCTAGCTCCCTGAGCTCCTGGGAGATAGAGGAGGTGGAGAGGGGTCTCTGGCCCCGCAGAGGTCCATCGAGGCAGGTGCACCCTTGGTGAGAGGGCAGGTGAGCAGGCCAGGGGTGTGGACCGTGGATGTGCAGGGTCTGTTTGCAGCCTCGGAGAGGAGGGCCCGGCGGTGGGGGAGGGGCCCCCCTCCCAGCACTGCCGCTCCCTCCTGGCCCACTCAGGGTGCAGTTTTTGGAAGGGTCATCTGTGTTGGGGCGTCAGTGGTGTGGCTTTCTCCCTGTCTTTCGCTGTCACCTCACCCTTGAAGGCCCTGCAAAATCCCCCTGGAGGCCTTGTCCTGATACACAAAGCTTTCAGCACCTGTATTTCCTCCCCTCTAAGAAACAGCCACAGGGGATCTCTGTCTGGACTCCTGCTCCAGACCGGGGGTTGTGTCCCTTGGAATTAGGGTTGCACTGGGGACTTGTGCCTAAGTAAGGGAGTCCCCTGGGAATACACATTGGGCAATGCCAAGTGGTGGTGGTGGTGATGGTGATGGTGATGGTGATGAAGGAGCAAGAGGTGGACCCCTCTGTGGCCCCACCCCAGAGGGAGGAGCGGCCCCACCCCTCCGTCCTCATTGGTCCAGCTGGTCCAGCTCCGCCCCCAGAGTGCAGGAGATGCTTCACAGTCTGCCAGCAGGTGGGTGGGGTTTGGAGATTGTGGTTTTTCAAAGACGGAGAGAGGCAAAGCAGAGTCTGTGCGAGAATCTTTGAGAACGACTAGGAGCTCGTTTCTGGTGTAGCTAGAATCAGGCAGTGGCTCGCATTCGTAGGTCCCCGCACCCTCCGTCCGCAGGTCAGGGGACAACACAGTTTCTCTGCACCTCACAGAAGCACAAAGCGGCCCTGTCCATCTTCCCCGTGGCGTGCTGCTCAGGGGAACCTTGACATAATGCTCTCACCGAGGCCTCTTGCTCCCCTCTTCCGCCTCATTCGTGCATGCTACTGGTCTCTCCCCATCCAGCGCCTCCCCGCTGCCCCGCAGCCCACCCTCCCATTTTCCCCTCACACCATTTGTGCTTTTGCTGAGATGATGAAAGTAACTCCCGCCCCCAGGAAACACCTCCCCCTCCATTCTCGCCCTCCTTTTCCCTTTGCCCTTCAGAAGCTGACCTCTGCCCCTGGGTCTTTGCTTTCAGGTGCAGCCCAAATTCCGTTACCCCTTCTACTATGAGATGTGCTGGTATGTCTTGGAGAGATACGTGTACTGTGTGACCCAGCGGTCCTACCTAACTCAGGAATACCAGAGAGAGTCGATGCTGATTGGTGAGTGAATGACGCGGCCCACCCCCTCACCCCCCCCCCCCGCCCCGGAAAATGAAATCACAACCCCCAACAGAGTAACACTGGTGGCTTCCAAGGCTCGCCAGTGACTTTGTGGATGTGGTAGGGAGCAAGTTCTGGGCGTGATTGCTGAAGCAGGATCCCCTCGGAGCAAAGCATCCTGGTTCTTTTTAATCCTCAGTAGCTACAAGCTGATTTTTTTTTCCCACCTGAGCCCCAGGGCTTGGGTTTTTGTGTATACAAGAGCAGATCCATGAGAGGCAGCCAGCCCCCCAAATCCCAGGCCAGCTTTGAGCCTGCCAGCAGGACGGCCAGGGCTGGGGACGCAAGCAAGCTTGGCAGAGCGGTGGGTGGTTTTTGGTCGCAGCTGCAGCTCCCTGCCCTGCTGCCGTTACTTAAAGGGACCTCATCCCACCACGATGCTAGGCCCTGGAGTCCTGGCTCACAGATGTCCTTGCCAAAGCTGCACAGGGTTGTGACAGCCTGGCGGTGTCCCCTCTGCCTCTGAGCTCTCACTGCCGAGGGGTTTTCCTGGATGCAGAGTCCGCTGTGCCTCACTTATTTCATCCTTCTCATCACGAGATTGAAAAATGCAACTGGTCCACACGGTTTCTCCTGGCATCTCCAGGACTTTTAGAGTCTTTATTTTTTTCTTTCGCTCACTAAACCCTCTCCCTCTGTCTCCCTGACTGCCATCCTCAGTGACTTGAGGGGTTGGCTCCAGGCGGGCCCAGGATGGGGAACAAATGTTTCTATTAAGGATTTATTGGGAAGTGCCTATTCGCCTCTTGGAAATTCAGGTTTATCTGGCAGGGAGCGGTTGGGGGGTTGTGTTTTGAGTCCCATTTCCATCAGATGTTGCGATACTCAGATGTGGAAAACACTGAAAGCCTGCCACCCGTTGTTCCGGAGCCTGCAGCCTGGCGGGAGATGGGAATGATTCTGGACTCGCGTGTGAACTACTGGGCAGTTTGGGCAGTCCTGTGCGGACCGGAGGCTTGACTTTTGTGGCAGTCCCCCCAGACCCGAAAACGGGGGTCAATTCTCTTGTTTGGATACTTAGGGCTGTGGAAGGACATTCCCAAGTCCGAGGGGCAAACTTTGAGCCAGTGTTGGGGTCTTCGGTACCTCCTGTTTTCTTAAATTTTCTTACCACTGTTTCCCCCACCTCTGTAGTCCAAAGGGAGAGGTGGGCGTTAGGGGGACCCCCTCATTGACCAAAGGGTGGGTGTTAGGGAGACCCCTCATTGACTGAAGGCTGGTTGTACGCTAGGAACTGTGATCAGTGGTGCCCTATTTGCTCCTCGCAACAGGCCTTCAGAGGCAGTAGCCTCTGCTGATAGGGTTTTAAAAAATATTTTATTTATTTATTTTTAGAGAGAGGGGAAAGGAAGGAGAGAGGAAGAGAAACATCAATGTGTGGTTTGCCTCTTGTGCACCCCCTACTGGGGACCTGGCCTGCAACCCAGGCATGTGCCCTGACTGGGAATCGAACTGGCGACCTTTTGCTTCACAGGCCCATGCTCAATCCACTGAGCTACACCAGCCAGGGCTGCTGACAGTTTTTAAAGAGCATTACGGGGATATAGTTCCCACGTACTATGTACCTGTTCATTGTGTTCACTCTAAAGGTTTTTAGTGGTGCAGCCCTCACAACAGTTAATTTTTAGAACATTCATCACACAGAGAGAAACCTGTGCCATTTATCGATTGCTTGCTTTATTTATTTATTTATTTATTTACTTATTTGCTTATTTTAATCCCAAGGACATGCTTTGTGATTTTAGAGAGTGGGGAAGGGGGAGGGAGAGAAACATCGATGTGAAAGAGAAGTATTGATTGGTTGCCTCTCGCCCGTTCCCTGACCAGGGAGGGACCCAACCTGCAGCCGAGGCATGTGCCCTGAATAGGAATCGAACCTGTGACGTTTCAGTCCACGGGAATAATGTTCCCAACTATGTGAGCAACACTGGCCAGGACAAAACATGCGCCCTGTAGTTATGTTACCTCATCCCCTCTTCCCCAGCATGAGGCAGTCACTAGTCCACTTCTGTCTCTGGGTTTTTTCCCTGTTCTGGACATTGCAGTGCTTGAATCATACATAATATATGCTCCTCTGTCTTATTTTTTATGTGTTGAAAAATAAAATGCCACGTGTGTTCAGAAAGGTGAAGCAACTTGTGTGGGTACACACGGCTGTAGGAAGCTGAGCTGGGATTTGAACCTATGTCTAACTGACCCCAGCCTTTCTAGAAGCCGAGGGAGGCCTAGACCATTGGGATGGTCAAAAGCTTGATCTCCAGAATAAAGGGGGGGCGTAGTGAGGGAAGGTCCCCCGGGACACCCAGCAGGGAGTTTGGGGCGTTTATCTCAGTCTTTCCTGTGCCCCCTTCACCCCTCCCTGACTCCTTGTAGATGCCCCAAGAAAGCCCAGTATAGACGGCTTCTCGTCGGATTCCTGGCTGGAGATGGAGGAGGAGTCTTGTGAGCGGCAGCCTCAGGAGGAGGAGAAGGAGGAGGAGGAGGAGGAGGAAGAAGAAGAGGGTGCAGATAAAGTGCCCAAGCTGTCTGCCGATGGCCCTGCCTCGCCCACCAGCACCCCCTCGGAGGACCAGGAGCCCCCGGGAAAGAAGCCCAAAGCCCCTGCCCTGCGGTTCCTGAAAAGGACTTTGTCAAACGAGTCAGAGGACAGTGTGAAGTCCACGACAGTGCCCGCAGAGTACCCCAAGACGCCCACGGGCTCCCCCACCACTGAGGGCTCTGCCAAATGGACCCACCTCACTGAGTTTGAACTGAAGGGCCTGAAAGCTCTGGTGGAGAAACTTGAATCCCTCCCGGAAAACAAGAAGTGCGTCCCCGAGGGCATCGAGGACCCCCAGGCGCTCCTGGAGGGTGTGAAGGTGGGCAGGGAGTTGCGTCGGGGGTGGGGCAGCCGAGGGCTGGCAGGGTCTGTACAGAGCACAGCCTTCCACGGGCATCAGGGCTCAGCTCAGGGTGGCTTGGTGCCGACTGTCCTTGGGGCGTGTCCAAGCACAGAGAGGAGGAGCTCATCCCGGGCGTCCACTCAGAGGCCACCACTGACACCTGCAGGGAATCCAGGTGGAAGCTGGCTCCAGCTGACGCTGCGTTCTTTCTCACACTTCTGAGAATGTGAGGACTTGCCAGCACTGGGTGCTGTGGGTGCGCGGAGGGTGCTACTATGGGTTTTGCAGACAGACTCTGCCATTCTGTCTGGGAGATGTGTGTTCTGCGGTGGTTTCCCCTGCAACGGTATCTGTTTTACGTGAGCAAGCTGTGCATCCTGGTGGTCTTCAAGGTGGCCAGCCACGGCGGGCCAGGTGGCCGCCCGGGGTTCAAAGGTTGCCGAGTGGAGCCCAGTTATGGAGCCCACACTCAGGGAGCACCTGCTGTGCTGTCTGTGGGGGAACAGAAAGCAGGGGGTCATGGTCACTGACCTTAGGTAGTTCCCTGTCTAGCAGGAAAGCACGCAGGTGAAGAAATCCGGAGGCGGAGTTCAGTGCCCCTGGCCTGCTGTGTGTGCCCAGGGTGCGGGAGTGGGCCAGGGTTCTGGCATGGTGATGCAGAGGCCACGCGAGCTGGGCCTCAGAGGCTGGGGCGGCGTTCTCCAGATGGGGAAGGCTGTTTGAAGCAGGGTGCTCACGAACAGGTGTTTAAGAAACAGATACACCGGGTGGCCTTGTCTTCCTCTCCTCACGATCATGACGTTTGTTGAAAGCTTGCTACCTGCCAGGTACCAGCCAGTGCTAGGCAAGTGGTAGTTACCATTACTCTCTGCCTTTACCCCACGAGCAGGTAGGCTCGGCGTGGCTCAGGAACATCCTGAGGTGACAGACCAGGTAGATGGTGGGGCTGGGGTGAGGGCCCGGGAGCACCTCCAGAGCGCCTGTGTGGACACGCTGCACCAGCTTCCGCCTGTCAGCGTTGCTAATGCTTTTTGGGGTGAGGCCTCAGAGGCTTCTGGGCTTCCTCTTCCAATGTCTGATTCCCCAGAAAATCCAGCTGCCTGGGGGGTCAGAAATGGCATTGAAGTCTCTTTCTAACTTGGGGAAATTGCCCAGTAAAAGAACTCTGTGATAGATATTTCCGTGAAGCAAATCTTTACTTGCGATGGGGTCTTTTCCGTTGATTCTGGACTTTTGGGGGAGGTTGCCAGCCTTTCTTGAGATTTTTATGAAAACAGGTTTTGGGGCACAGAAATATTTTGTGTGTGGTGTCAGGGGTCTTGGACTCCAGCCTCTTCCTTTTCCCCACGTTAAGAAGCTCAAACCTTGGAAGGAGGGATTTTGGTTATTAGGTTCCCCAAAGGGAGCCTGAGAATTCTGTTGGGGGGCTACTTTTTTTATTCTGAGGTCCTGAAAAACAAGAACAAGGTATTTTCATGAATAATTAAATCGTTCATAGTATTGGGGTGCCAGAATGTCGTAAAGGAGTTAAAAAACACATTCGTTTTGGGAGGAAATGTTATTCTGTGCTGTGGAGAGTGTTTTTTCTTTAAGTTTCTTATGTCTCTGATCCGTTTATGTGCGGTGCTCCTGATTCCTGGTTAGTCAGATAATTTTCTGGGAATGGGACTTGGCCCCTCCTGTCTCTCGCCTATTCCCACCTGATGGGCCTCTGAGGCCCGTTCGGCCCCTGGATGGTGTGGGGTAGGGGCTCAGACAGCTGTCAAGGAGCCAGGCTCTTTGCCCCGACCGTGGGGTTCAGTGGGGTGCAGTTCATGTTGATGTGTGACGGCATCTCAGTTACTGTGTGCTATTACAGGTGTTGTCCATACACGTGCTCATTTCAACCTCCCAACAATTGTGTTTGGCCTGTGTGGTATTAAACGTTTTTACTAATCCGTTGCTAACATTAAGCAATCAGGAGATTAATATAACCTAGCCTGGTTATTTTGCCCCCTGTTCCTTCCTAACTGGCTGTGGCAGCGGAAGTGAGTCGAGGCTGACTTTACACACCGCAGGCCCCACCACTCCCTACTGCCTTCCTGAGCGTGCATTGTGCACGCGGCTGGTACAGGTCCTTCTCTTGTAATCTGGCCGCTTAGTTCGTTTGTTGAACTCAACAGTCTTTAGAGATGTTTATGGTCTTGAGCCTTGGCTGAGGAGGCCCTTTTTGGGCTAAAGATTATAAGCTGGGTGGACAGGTGTCCTGAAGCTGCAGGACAGTGGGACCTTCTGCTGGTGCCTTGAACTGCTGCGTGGCCAGGAACCTGCATGGGTGGAGTGGACCAATGGTATCTTCCATTCCCTGGAGATGCAGAAGAGGTCGTTGAAGCCAAAACTGACCTTCAGAGTGAAAGTTCGGTCACAGAGCGTGAGCAGCTTCTTCCTGGCCACGCTCATAGGCGTTCTTTCTTCCCAGATGTTGGGAAGGCTCCCTTTTGCCCTAAGAATGAAAACCAGCTCAGGAATGTGAGTCCAAGCCAGACTGCCCAGCCGATGCCCACTGCTCCCGCCCCGGGAAGTGAGTCCTGTTTCTCACCAGGGGTGTTTCTCCTTCATGACTGACCACTTTGGCTCTTTGAAGTCGTCTTTCCTCCTCTCTGTTTCTCTGTGACCTCAGGCTGCTGCTACCTCACGGTCGTCAGAGTCCCTGGGATTGGAGACAGTCCCCCAAATCAGTCAGTCTCCGGATGGCTGGGTTTTGGCTTGTATCAACGACCCACTTTTCCTTGCATTTGCAATGCATTTTTGGATTCTTTTTAATTTTATTATTATTCTTTATAAAAGATTTTATTTATTTATTTCTAGAGAGAGGAGGAGGGACGGACAAAGAGAGTGAGAGAAACATCGCTGTGAGAAACATTGATGGGTTGCCTCCTATATGCACCCTGTCAGGGGACCAAACCTGCCACCCAGGCAGGTGCCCTGACTGGGAATCAAACCGGCGACCTTTCGTTTTGCGGGATGACGCCCAACCCACTGAGCTACACCAGTCAGGGCGATTCTTTTTATTTTTTATTTAAACATTTGTGGACCTTTACCAGAGACTTCTGGTGAGTCGTGGTTGGAGGCTGAGAGGACCAGGGAGGGCCTCGGCACCTCTTGCAGTGTTCTCTCTGGCCCTCTGGCCGGCTGCGGGGGGGCGTGGCAGGAAGAACACTGGACTCAGAGTCGGAAGACTTCGGTGACAGCTGCTCCTCACGCTGTGGCTGTGTGACTTGGGCTTGTCGTTCAACTCCTCTGAGCTGGTATTTCTCATTTATATCATGGAAATGAGGCCTTACATTGTCTGCCGCTCAGATGCCCCAGAGGACAAGGAAGGAAGTGTGTTTGAAGTCATTTGATAAACTGCAAAACTCCACGCAAGATGACGGACGTGCAGGTGGTTGCTGAGCAAAGAGGCAGGTGGGGACCAGGCAAGGGGCAGCTGCCTGTTACAGGACAGAGTGGTGTTGGCGTTTCTGCACAGAGTAGACGTTTGGTGCTAATTGACGCACATCGGTTAATTTTGTTCGTCTGGGGCCTCCGATGCGACTCCCTGGTGATGTGCGATGCGTGACGGAATCGAGGAAACCGCAAGGCTCCGGACTGTGATCCTTCCAGAATGGAGCTAAGCGGGGCAGGCTCTTGAGAGGCACAGGGTTGGCAGGCGGTTTCGGAGTCGGCTGCTCAAGGAAACGCTGCTGGGGCCTCGCAGGTGTGATGAGTAGAGAGAGTCCCTTTTCCCTATACACGGTCAGGCTCATTTTCAGCCCCGCTCGCCAGTCCCCGGGGTTCCGCATTCTAGGCCCGGAGGACAGTCGTCACCCAGCCCGCGGTAAGTCGGGTGCTGTGTGCCCTCCTTTCCAAGGTCTAGAGCCATCCAGACCAGCCGGGAGGGAGAAGGGAGAAGATGGCATACTTTTCAGGAGCGGAAAACACTTTGAAGAGTCCAGCTGAAGACAGGTCCTTGGAGAACAGAGGATGTAATGTGTTTTTAGAATTGGGGTGACATACACACGAACATTTATCATTGCTCACTTGTTTGTTTCGAGTACTAGGCCGCCAGGTGAGATGCCCCAGGAGGGACCCCTTTACCGTGGGGGAGTGGTGCCAAGCACGTTATTCGCAGGATTGGGTGGCCACCACTTCTACCCAGTTCCACCCTCTGTCGTCACCCCAGACAGAGCCCTGTCCCCATGGACGGGGACAGTGGAACCCTGTCCCCCTCCCTCAGACCTGCTTTCTCTCTCTATGGGTTTGCCTATTCTGGATCTTTCTTCCACAGAAAGGTTTTCAGTGTGGCAGTGTTACACGATCACTGCGAAACAAAATTTAACATTCCAGGCGAGAGGTCAGAAAGGGTCCCCCGCTCAGGTCTCACACCCCAGAGGTGACCCCGTGGTATCCACCTGATGGATATACTTCCGGAGCTTTCCTCTCTCCCCCATGTATACTAACAAATCATAATTTTTAAAAAATTAGATCATACTGTCTTGCAACTTGCTTTGGTCCCTTAAAGCTTTTTTTTTCGTGCGTCTGTTTCTGTAAGTCTGGCTTCTTTTTTGTGGGCAGAACTTTCGACGGTGGAGTTCGCCCTTGCAGCCACGCGGATGGGAGAGCCCGCGGGACTCTGGTTTCAGCAAGTGCCAGATCGCTCATCGGATCCCTGAAAACTTGACTTAGATCCAGGCCAAAATGATCGCCCTGTTTCATTCGCTTTAGGAAAAGAAAGATGTCAACGCTCTCGTAAGAGCCTAAGAAAGACGTTTTCTCGCCCATCTTTCTGAAACCCTCTGGGATTTGGCCTTGGGGCATCTTCAGTGACTGCCTTCTGTTGAGACACCTGTTCTGCTGGAGGTGCAGTATGTTGGCTTCTACATGAAGGGAAAACCCAGACAGCACGATGGAGAGAACCCTGAGTCCAGTTTCGCTTTCTGTTCTCAGCTCCTCGCTGTGTGGCCTTGAGCAAGTCACTCACCTTTCCCGGGTTCCTTGGCTGTTGAGAAGCGCTTAAGGGATTGAAACCTGATGTCCTCACTGTAAAATGAGGGTAATAACAGGGACTTATGTCTCTGAATTATTTTGAGAAACAATGAGGTAGTGAACACTAAGTGCTGGGAGAGGACTAGCTAGCTATTCATAGGTGACCGTCAGAGAACTGGACTGGCTTTGGCCAGCTCCCTGCCCTTTCGCAAGCTATTTTCCCCCTACCCTCAGCTTTCCCCATCCTCTTTCAGGTTTATGATTGAAGTCTGTGTTAGTCCCCCAGGGCTGTGTAACAAAGAACCGCAGTCTGTTTTAAAGCAGGGCAGATTTATTCCGTCCGTTCTGGAGGCTGGAAGTCTGAAATCGGCGCTCGCTCTGAAAGTCTTTAGGGAAGGCTCCTTCCTTGTCTCCTGCAGTTCGTCGTGGCTATTTACCGTTGTCCTTGGCGTTCCTTGGCTTATAGCCACACCACTGCCACCTCTGCCTCCATCTTCACGTGGCCACCTGTCTTCTCGGTGTCTCTGAGTGCCTGTTCCTCTTATAGGGACGTCAGTCATTGGATTAGGTCCTGCCCCAGGCCATAGGGTTTCATCTTTGACATGATTACGCCTGCGAAGACCCTACTTCCCAGTAAGGTCACACTCTGAGGTTTTGAATGCGTGTGAATTTTGGGGGGCGCGCCCTGCTCAACCCAATACTGTCATCTTTTCTCTCTTCCCTCTTGGATTGGCAAAGATTCATTGGTGGACAGAGTAAATCACAGTAAGATGGACCGTCCTGCCTGCTGTCTCTCCCAGAGAACCTACACTTTCCACCAGAACTCAGGGGGAGAGCGGAGGCTCCTGAGCAGGGGAGAGGAGGGCGTCTGGCTCGTTGGGGTAGGTCTAGTCCTCCAGTCGGTTGTAAATGGCTTGAAAATCACCAGTGCATTGTAAGGCCGTGAAGGGTAGGGACCACAGAGATTGGCAGTGGAGGCCTTTGTCCAGTACCACTTGGCAAGGTGATTCTACCGCTGGCTGTTAAGATAATTGCAGGCTCTCTTTCCACGGATGCCGCCACGCTCCCCTGGCTGCCAGGGTGTCAACGAGGGGTGGAAATGCCAGCTCACTATAGACAACAGCCCGTGTTATTGGTGGTGTTATGGGACTGCGGGGAGTTATGGGACTAGCGGAATTCCCGGAGGGAATTATGGGGCTGGAAGAGACAATAGGGGGCCATTGTTTTCAGATGTTGGTTTTTTTCTTAACACCTGTTAAAAAAAGATTAGTTTTATTGTTCATTTATCAAAGCTCAAATATAAGAGAAAATAACACTAAATTAAGAGTCCATTATCCAAACAGGTGTTATCTTTTTTTAAAAAGATTTTTATGTATTTACACAGAGGGAAAGGGTGCGAGAGAAACATTGATCCGTTGCCTTGTGCACCCCCAACGGGGGACCTGGCCCGCAATCCAGGCATATGCCCTGATGGGGAATTGAACCGATAACCCTTTGGTCTGCAGGCCGGTGCTCAATCCACCGGGCCACAGCAGCCAGGGTAGGTGTTATCTTTAAGACCACAGGTTCTAGGGTCCAGCTGAATCCCCCACGTCGTGATTAATCAGCTCAGTGGTCTTGGGGATGTCGAGAAGAGGGATAGTCAGAACACGTGACTCCTAGGATTTAGCAAAGTGTCAGTAGGACGGGGCCTTTAAAGGGTCCGGAAGCTAAGCTGATACTGTTGTTATTATTTCAGACACTAGCCACTATGGAATGAAAACAGGCCCATTTATGTTCAAGTTTGGGTGTGTGAAACCCATGACCTTGGGGTTAATCAGCTCCTGACCTTGGAACACACCTGCTCATTTAAGTTGCCCCTCCCGATTCTGGCTGTTTGCAAAAACAGTGAGTTGTAGAGCCCAGTCTGGCGGCACTGTGGGCTTTTTAGAATCATCGCACTCCTGTCTGCTTCAGCGCAGCCACACGCAGAGCCAGACATGGGGGACGGGTGGGCTGTCTGCAGCCTGACCTGCTCCCGCCCTGAGATGACCCAGGACTTGGAGACAGGGCCCCACTGGATTCAGCCTGGCCAGCGGGGTCAGGCCACCAGTGGTTGCGGAGGCTCTCCTGCTGGGGGTTGATTAGTGAGCCCTGTGTTTTGTACTTTTGGCTGGGGAGGGGGGGGCATGGGGTGGGGTGGGGTGGGAGGAGGACAGAAAGAGTATAGAGGGTTGATTGGAGGATGAATGAGACGGGCCTCCCACCTAAACAGTCCTTGTGTGATCACAAAACAAGCCCTGGGTACTCGGATTCCGCTCCTGGACCACCTCGGGAGAACGGAGGCACCTGGGGGCAAAGGGCTCTGGTGCCAGTCGTCTGGGCAACCATAGATCGGAAAAATGGTTAGGTTGACCCATGTCCCTGGGCGGGTTTTTTTTTTTTGTCCTAAAAGTAACTTCTGGGCCCCTGCATCAAATTTATTATCCCTGCCAGTTATGCAGGGAAACCAGTTTTTAAATTACCCTTTCACAACAAAAGAAACTTTTTAATTTCCCTGTGCTCAGACCTTGTAAAGTGGATAAATTCCACAGAGGACGGGGGCAGCGTATCCTGATGGTGTTAGCCCGAAGGCGTTGGCCGACATCCGTTGAGCATTTACCACGTGCCCAGTAGCTGCCACGCGTTGTGGTCCTCACCGCAACCTGGACAGGTGGGTGTTGTCACCCGTTTCTTGGAGAAGGAAACAGGCTCGGAGAGATGTGACGACTTGCCTACACCATGGGGCTAAAAAGCCTTTAACTACGGTGCACTCTGGCAAGGCTGGTGTGTTCGTTTCCTGTGACTGCCGTGACAAATGACCACACACTTGGGGGCTTGCAGCGACAGGAGTCTGTTCTCTAACAGTCCTGGAGGCCAGGAGTCAGATGCGGAGGGGCTGGCAGGGCCGTGCTCCTCAGGAGGGTCCTGAGGGTCCCTCCTTGGCAGGGTCCCTCTGTGTTCTTCCAGCGTCTGGTGGTTCCTGGTGTGCCTTGGCTTGTCACAGCATCACTTCACCAAATAATGTCACCTGTCACAGGTGTCCGGAGCCAGGACTTGAATATACACCTTTGTGAGAGACTCACAGTTCAACCCAGCAGTCACAAGAGGGGCTGGAGCGTCGGGGGGTACCCCAGGAGACCCAAGGGGCATTGG
This sequence comes from Sturnira hondurensis, assembly GCF_014824575.4. Taxonomy (NCBI): domain Eukaryota; kingdom Metazoa; phylum Chordata; class Mammalia; order Chiroptera; family Phyllostomidae; genus Sturnira; species Sturnira hondurensis. Next base: position 4,014,378 of record NW_028080037.1, read on the forward strand.
CACCCGGTTGCAGGGGTCCTTACCCATGGGGAGGGGGACTGCTGAGACTACCGGGTTCCCCAGACCAGCCGCCTGGGCCCCTCCCCGCCATATTCCTCTCCCTGTACTGGTCTGTAGCTGGTGGTTCCTGATGCCTGCCTTGGCGGTACTATCACTGTGGTGGCATTTTAAGTCACAGTGTAGACGGTGATTCTAATTATTAGCGCCCTGCCCCAGAGTCAGTGGGACCTGAACCCACTGTCAACATGGGGAGAGACCCACCACACCCATTGTCCGTGGTTATCTTATTTGGTCACAGACTTGGCAGTTTCCAGGAGAAGGGGCCTCGGGGGCCCGGATCTTTCTCGTTTTGAAAGCCCTGGGCTTTTCCTAGTGAAGACTTGTAGGATGTAACCTGCAGGGCTCTGGGCCCGGGTGAGGACCCACGTTCCCAGGTCTCTGCTGCCCAGAGCTCCAGGGAGTGTATAAATGCTGGCAGAGCCTCGGGAAGCCAATGGCAACATTGCCTTTGGCACTATTTATTTCTCAGAGATAATCTTCAATTGAGGTATCCCGGCCTACAGCTTGTCATGGGCAAATGGAAACGCTTTTCCTGAGGGGCAGAGCCCACGTCGCCCCCTGGTGGTCACTGAGGGCCATGCGAGAGGGGAAATGGCTTCACGTAGGAAGCCTGTCTGGGAACTCTGGTCTCAGGGGCCTGGTACCCAGGCCTACGTACTAAGGAGTACAGTGTCTGTGGTGCATTTAAAAGCAATACTCAAAAACGGAAACTGGTGAAAAGTTGGTGGGCCTTGTACATCATCAGGAATTGGCAATTCTAAATGGTGGCTTCCCCTAGGCTCAGGTGGTTCCCACTGTCCCCCCCCCAGCCCTTGGTAATCTCCCTGATTGCCCCACCCACACGAAGTGCCCTCCAGAGTTGAATCATGTCCTTATTCTCCGTTCCCGTTCTGTTGTGTGTCTTTTTAGATGTGTGCGCGGTAGAAAGTTTGACGCATTGCATTTTACCTTTACTGTTGTGGCCTGCGCATCTAAAAAAGCGTTTTCTATGAATAGACTTTATGTTTTTGAAGAGTTTTACACTTACAGAAAAAATTGGTGGGTAGTACAGAGAGTTTCCATATACCTACACACACACACACTTCTCTCTCTTTTAAAAAAATTTGTTTATTTATTTTTAGAGAGAGGGGAAGGGAGGAAGAGAGAAAGGGAAACGATGTGTGAGAGAAACATCTATTGGTTGCTTCTCTCACACCCTCAGCTGGGGCCCTGGGCAACCCAGGCAAGTATCCTGACTGGGAATTGAACCGGCTTCCTTCTGCTTTGCAGGACTTTGCTCAACCAAGTCAGGGCTAGTTTCCTCGATGACGAATGTCTTACGTTAGTATAGTACACGTGTTACAATCAATGAACCAATATTGATACATTACTATTAACTGAAGTCCCTAGTCACTCGTATCTCCCCCGTCTTTACCTAATGTCCTTTATCTCTTCCTGGATCCCCCAGGAAACCCGATCACATTTACTCTCCTCTCTCTTTAGGCTGCTTTTGGCGGTGGCCGTTCTCACACTTCCCCTGTTTTTATTGACCTTCATGGATTTGAGGCATACTGATCAGGCATTTTGTAGAAAGTCCCTCCTTGGGAATTTATGGCTTTTTTAAAAAGTTATTTACTGGAAGCTTACAATAGGTTAGCCATTGTGGGAGGCTTTGGGGGGATATACTGGTGAACCAAGACCAGTGTAAACAACATTTACAAATCGGTAACATTGACTTGGTTTCTTTTGAGTATGTGGGTGGTGATGCAGTGGGGGAGGGGGACAGCTCTCAGGGGTTTGCTCTCCGGCTTAGGTTTGGCCTCCAGGCCCCTTGAAAGACCTTCCCCCTACCCTGGGCTAATATGGCTCCTTTGTTTGGCCACAGAATGTCCTGAAGGAGCACGCTGAGGACGACCCCAGTCTGGCTATCACCGGGGTCCCTGTAGTCACTTGGCCAAAGAAGACTCCAAAGGTAAGAGGCAGGTTGTCCGCAGTTGGAACACCATTTCCTTGGCCTTTTCCATCTCCTGTAAGGTGAACGTCGGCACCTTTCCAGGGGGAACTCCTGGGAGAGGGCATCCCAGTTGAGATGGTTTTGCGATTGTTCATTGCAAGTTTTTGGTTTTTGAAAGGGATCCTTTTCGCTAGCGCGGGAGTTGCAGACAGTGACCCCTGGTGGTGACTCAGGAAATTGCGAAGTGATGCCTCACCTTTCCCTGTGATTAAAGTAATTTTCTTTCTCTCTTTCCCTTTTTCTTTCTCCACCCCCCTCCCCCAAGCCCCTGCTTTCTCTCCTTCCTTTCTTTTTCCCCCCAGCTGCTTTGTGGGCTGTTTTCTTCTCTTTGGAAAGTGATTTTTTTTATCTTTGTAAATTAGATTGGTGCTCACCGTAAAAAACTCTTATCAAACAGGAAAGGACTAAGGCACCAGGAGGGAAACTACTGACATCTCTAGAACTTACTGGGAGCAGGTCACGCTGCCTAGGGCTCTACATCCCGTGTCTTATTTAGACCCAACAACCCTGTGGAGTAGACACGTGGGCCCTGTTTTACAGATGAAGACACTGAGGCTATAAACGGAGAAGTGTCCCTCATTAGGGTGCTTGGCCGGATAAGTGGACAGCAGACCCGAAACTTTTAACCAGCGCCCACCTCCAGAGTCCACCATCCAGAGAAAACCAGTAATGTTTCAGTACGTTGCCTTCTGAAGTCTGTGCTGGGGTGGGATTTATAAGCAGCAGTCTATCCATCTCCTGTCCGTCTGTCTATACTAAGCTTCACCACCTTTTTTTCCCCTAAAACTCTGCACCTGAGGATGTTTCCATTGACTTTAGAGAGAGAAAGAGAATGAGAGAGAGAGGGAGAAACATCAGTGTGAGAGAGCAACTTCGATAGGTTGTCTCCCATATACAAGCTGACTGGGGATTGAACCAGCAACCTAGGTGTGTGCCCTGACCAGGAATCAAACCCGCAACCTTTTGGGGCATGGGACCAATGCTCCAACCAACTGAGCCAACCTGCCAGGGCTTCCCCGCTTTCTTAAGCAAGCTGTATAAGGTCCCAGAACCTTGCTTCCTTCCCTCATTTGTGAAAAGGGATCTTCTTTGAATGGTGGTTGTGAGGATTAAATGTCCTTAGGACAAGGACCCACCCATGGTTGGTGCTCTCCAAATGTTAGTTGTAACTTGAGCAACCTCCTCATTGATGTGTATTTGGCAAATTTCTGATTTTCTTTTTTGGTCATTATGGTAAACACTGAGAGGAACATTCCAGACCCATGCTGTCCAGAATGGCAGCCACTAAGCCCTATGTGACTGTTGAGCACCTGAAACAGGTTGAACACCTGAAACAGGTCAAGCCCAAGTTCAGTGCTATGTCAGATACACAGCAGGTTTCAAAGACTTACCCCAGAAAAGATCAACGTAAAATATCTCATCAATTTAATTTTTTGTGTGATTGCATGTTGAAGTTAAGGTTGCCAGATTTTTAAAAAGATGCTCATTTAAATTTGAATTTCAGATAAACAACAAATAGAGTTTCTGGTATAAGTATACCCCATACTTATACTAAAAAAGTATACTTATACTAAAAAAGTATACTTATACTAAAAAAGATTATTTATTGTTGCTCTGAAATGTAATTGGGGTTACTTTATTTTTATTATTTGCTGAGTCAGTCAACCCTAAAAAAGTAAATTGGGTAATCCTAGTTGATGTATGGGTTTAACAGACAGATTATGAATTTAATTTCACCTGTCTCCTCTTACCTTTTTAAATGTGGCTACCAAATTTTTTTTTTTAATCTAGCTCTGGCTGGTGTGGCTCAGTGGATTGAATGCTGGCCTATGAACCGAAAGGTCGCCGGTTCGATTCCCAGTCAGGGCACGTGCCTGGGTTGTGTGCCAGGCCCCCCAGTGAGGGCATGTGAGAGGCAACCGATTGACGTATCTCTCACGCATCAATGTTTCTCTCTTTTTCTTTCTTCCTCACTCCCCCCTCTCTAAAAATAAAAAGAAATAAGTAAAATCTAACAATTTTTTAAAAATCCACTCGTGGCTCACCTTCCACTTCTTTCTACCTTCCACCGGACAGGCTGTTTTAGGCTACTCTTTTCCCTGTTGTTTATCTCCCTGGGGCACGTCCCTAAATGTGGACCTGTTGGGGAGCAGGGCACCCATTCCTGTGGTATTGAGGGTGTTGGGTCCTAATGCTCTGTGAGGCTGAGTGGCAGTTTACGTGACAGTGAGAATGGAAAAGGATTCGCCACCCCATCTTCTGCCTTCGGCTCCCCAGTCCGCCGGATCGGGACGGTTTTTAAGTCTGGCTTTCCCCGACATGGCCAATAAATAGAAATGCCGTTTGTCAGACCACAAACTGTTCTCGCAGACACAGCACCTTGGGGAAACCATGGCTTTGCCTCACTGCTTGGGGGAGGGGCATGGGATCAGGGTTTGCAGAATATGGGCTTTTAAAGAGATAAGCTCACCACTGCCCACTGCCCTCTCGGAACTCACGGAGAGGCCCACATGAGCCTCCCCAGGCAAAGTCACTCCAGGACTACACGTGTGCCCTGGCTTCTGGGCCTGAGACCCTTGGCTCACTCCTAGGGGGCTTGTGGGCATTTTATTTTTTGCTTTTAAAAAGATCTTATTTTAGAGGGGAAGGAAGAGAGGGAAAGAAACATCAATGTGCAAGAGAAACATCCATTGGTTGCCTCTCACACGCCCCCAACTGGCTCCCTGGGTGACGACCCACACATGTGCCCTGACTGGGAATTGAACCGGTGACCTTTTAATTTGCAGGACGACACCCAACTCACTGAGGCACATCATTCGTGGCTAGGCTTCCCCCCCCCAAACCAGACCTCTGCTCCCCCTTCCTCCAAAGGCTTGGGAACAGGGAAGCTGGCTTCTGGGGGGAATAGCCATTTCTGGGGGGAGTAGCCGTTACTTAAGATTAAGATTCTCAAGGAGGGTCCGTGATAAGCGCTGGTCTGCACCCAAGCCCCACCTCGGCTGGTGTCAGCACCGGTGGGAGAAACTGGAGCCCTTAGGCCGGTGGGAAAGAGTGATTGGGAGGGAGAGGGAAGAACCTTCAACATTCAGCAACACTTCTGGGGTGCCGGTTTCACTTTTACAACACCTTATACTAAAGCAAATAGGTTTTGCATACCTCCCAGGCTCCCAGTTACAGTGCACAGTGAGATTCTTTGGTGTATTGAAAATATCGAAGGAGTTGTACAGCCATCCCCACAATCTAATTTTAGAATATTTTCATACTCTCGAAAAGAAGCCCCCTCGGCAGTCATTGCACCTTCTCTGAAGCTACCCTTTCTCCCAGCCGTCGCTGACGTACTTCCTGTCTCTGTGGGTTTGCCTGTTCTGGACATTCATAGAAATGGAATCATATAGTATGTGGCCCTGTGTCATTGGTTTCTTTCACTTAGCGTAATATTTTTAAGCTTCATCCAAGTTTAGCATGTATCATTATTCATTCCNCCCCACAATCTAATTTTAGAATATTTTCATACTCTACAAAAGAAGCCCCCTCGGCAGTCATTGCACCTTCTCCGAAGCTACCCTTTCTCCCAGCCGTCGCTGACGTACTTCCTGTCTCTGTGGGTTTGCCTGTTCTGGACATTCATAGAAATGGAATCATATAGTATGTGGCCCTGTGTCATTGGTTTCTTTCACTTAGCGTAATATTTTTAAGCTTCATCCAAGTTTAGCATGTATCATTATTCATTCCTGTCTGTGGCTATGTCATATTCTATTGTATGGATACATGTTACATTCTGTGTATCCATTCATCTGTTGACGGGCGTTTTAAAAAAACGAATGTTAGAGGAAAGGGAAAAGAGAAACATCAATTTGTTGTTTAACTTAGTTATGCATTCATTGGTTGATTCTTTTTTTTAAAGATTGTATTTATTTTTAGAGAGAGGGAAGGCGAAAGAGAGAGAGAGAAACATCAATGTGTGGTTGCCTCTCATGTGGCCCCCACTGGGGACCTGGCCTGCAACCCAGGCATGTGCCCTAATTGGGAATCGAACTGGTGACCGTTTGGTTCCCAAGCCTGCGCTCAATCCACTTAGCTCCACCAGCTAGGTCTCACTGGTTGATTCTTGTATGTGCCCTGACCAGGGATCGAACCCACAACCTTGGCATATGAGGATGACACTAACCAGCGGAGCTACCTGGCCAGGGCTGTTGATGGGCACTTTGGAGCTGTTTCTACTTTGTAGCGACTGTGAATAGTGCTGCTAGGCACGTCCATGCGTATACAGGTTTTGATGTGAGCCTCTGTCTTTGCTTCTTTTGGGTAGATGCCTAGGCTGATCAGATGGTGCCTCTCTGTTTAACTTTTGGAGGGACGGCTGGACGGTTGGCCGAGGTGGCTGTGCCGTTTCCCTTCCCACCCTATGTACCAGGGTTCCAGCTTTCCACGTCCTCACGAACATTGAGGGTCTGTGTTTCTGCTGAAAGCCATGCTAGCCCAGTCTTTCCCTTTGTCGTTTCGTTTATGTTTCCTATCACTTCTCCCATGTGTATTGTCCGAGCTTGCGAGGGCTGCTGTGACAGTAACTGCAGACTGTGTGGCCTCGACAACAGAAATTCATTTTCTCACGCTGCCAGAGGGCAGAGGTCGGAGGTCAGGTGTCAGTGGACAGGGTGCATTGCTTCCGAGGCCTGTCTTTGGCTTGTAGACTGCCACAGCCTGTGTGTGTGTCCGCAAGGTCTTCCCTTTGGGTGTGTCTGTGTCCTTACAATGACACCAGTCACTCTGAACTGTAGCACCCCGCCCCAATGGCCTGGTTTTAACTTAGTTATGTCTTTAAAGATGTGTTTCCAAATACAGTCACATTTGGAGGTCCTGGGGCTCATGGACTCCAACACAGGAATGTGGTGGGGGGGGTGGCACAATTGAGCCCATGGCATTTATTGTAAATTATCACTAGTTCTGAGTCACAAAAAAGGTATAAATAATATAGTGATAATAATACCACCCTCCACCACCACCGCCCCAGTTTTAGAGTAAATTACTGCCAGGACAGCCTCATCCCCTGGCTCTCTTCCCTCAGTGTTAGGCACCAGTTTTTGGATGCAGCTTCCAGATCTTATTTAATCCTTACAAGGAGGCCGGGAGGTGGGTCGTCTCAGCTCCAGGGCGCTGTACTCCAGGGCACTCTGAGGCACGCCGCCATGCTCGGGGCCCCACGGCTGGGAGTAGTGAGGCGCTTTTGTCGCCAGATGTGTTTCCGTGCTCTCAGGAATTCAATGAAACGTGGTGGAGGGGAGGGGGCGCGGAGGCCGGGTGCTATATTTAATGCATTTCCTGGCCCGTGGGGTTAAAAAGTGAACGAGAGCGGAAGGAGTGGGTAAACGACTGGGTGCCGGGGCCACCCGGGGTCTCCTGATTCCCAGGTTTTCGGGCGGCCTCCTCTCTGTGTCACGCAGGCTGGGTTGAGAGATCAAGGGTGGCCCGTGAGGCTGTCAGGATGCGAGGTAGGGAGCGGCCCTGGGTCTGGGTCAGATTACTTCACGAGTAATTAATGATAAATGATGATCAGCTAGCAACGCTTTGATCTCCCACCTTGGCTCCCCGGAGCACGAGGTCCTTTCCTGGAACTGATTAGGTGCCGGGAGGCCATTTCTGATGTGGCGTCTTTCAAATCAAAGATGCAAACTGAACCGCCATCCGTCACCGTCCACCCGACTGGCCGTGTTCACCAATGGTACCAGATTTGTTTGATTCATCTACACTCTGTCCACTTCCTGTCATGCCCAGGTGGTGGGGTTTGGGGGGCCTTGTCTGTGACCTTAGAACCAAGCCGAGGGAAATGGGCTTATTTGAAGCCTGACCTCTGAACTCAGGAGCGAGTAGACCTGCTCACCAGCCCGACCGTGCTACTTGGCCAGCTTGCTGGTTCATTCGTAGGAAGGAAACTGTGGAAGGGGGGAGGCTGAGCCCTGGTCGCATGTGGAAAGCAAGCCTTTTGGAAAGCAAGACCATTGAAGCACCCTGGTTCTTTTTTTTTTTTTTAGATTATATTGATACAGAGGAAGGGAAGAAGAAAGAGAGGCAGAAAAACATTAATGTGTATTTGCCTCCAGTGCACCCCCTACTGGGGGCCGGCCAGCAACCCAGGCATGTGCCTTGACTGGGAATTGAACCAGCCACCTTTCGGTTTGCAGGCTGGCGCTCAATCCACTGAGCCACACCAGCCAGGGCAGCAGCCTGCTTCTTACTCTATTATCTCTAGTGGCCAAAGATGGCGGCCACTTGAATTTCAATGACCAATTACTGGCAATCTTTTGGGAGTGTAGGAGCCAGGTGGCTGGGGTGTAGATGAACCAGTAGCATGACAGGGGACGTGGGGGCAGTCCTCTTCAGCAGTTACTGGAGCAGCTTCTTTACCAGGCTGTTACGGGGGCCCCCTAGGAACCAGAGGAGGAAGCGAGACACACACACACACCTGATGTGTGTGTCACCCTTGGTTCTGCTGTGTTTCTGTTCCCCTTCCACCACGGTTGGTCATTTAGATCTGGGGGCCTGATAGCCTTTCCCTGAAGGAGAGGCACAGAATTCAGTTGGTGTAAGAGGCCCCCATGTACTTCCTGTTTGTCCTCTGTTCCGATTCCTGTCACCGCCAGAGTAATGACGTTGGTGGTGTACAGTTGAGGAGGAGGACGACGACGAGGAGAAGGACTGCCGTTTATGGCAAGTGCTCAGGACCAGGTGGTCTCCTAGACAGTGAGTGTGGCCCAGTAAGGAGAATGGGTTTAAAAAATACAGATTCCTGGGCCCCAGCTCAGATACTGTGATTCGGTAGGTTTGGCCTGGGGCCTGGGAACCTGCACTTTCTAAATGTTTCACAGTTAATTCTCATCCATGACCAGGGTGAACTCTGGGGTCAGGTGCACCTGGAGGTCGAACCCTGGCTGTGCCACTTTCTAGCTGGGTGTTCGTGGGCCAGTCTGAGCCTCAGTTTACTCATCTGTAAAAGGTGCTGATAATACCTTTCCTACAAGATGCTGTCTATGAAGTACCTCGGTAGTGGGCTATCCATCAGTGGTGGCAATTACAGCTTTTTTTTGTAATTATGAAGTAAATGATACAACCCTGAATCTGCCCTCCCAGAAGGTGGGTGGCTTCCTCAGTAGAAATGGAGGACAAAGAAGGAAGAGCCGGGAGCAGGGAAGGGGGTGAAAACTTTAGAGACATTTCCCGCTATTATTGGCTCCTGATAAAACTTAATCTCCAGCAAGACCCCCAGGTGGCTTCATTTCCCCGAAGTGGTCACAGGCTGTGCCAAAATGGCTGGCGTTTCCCATGAGGGGGGCTGGTTTCAGAACGGGCTTCTTTCTCCCTTCCTCACTCAGGCTACCCTTGTGTAGAATGTGCCCCTGGGGGTGGAGGCAGCTGAGGCCACCACCTCCCCCAGGGCCGAGTAGGAGGAGAGGGTGCAGGAAAGGCCTCGTGACAGGGCAGCCTCCCAGGGTGGCACCGGTGATGCCGGGAGCAGCAGGGAGCAAGGTGCAGTGAGGGAAGCCAGTGAAATCCCATCTGGGGCCCTTGTCTGGAATCCCCCGGGGTGTCCTAAATGACAGCGAGGGCTTTTGTGGAGTTTGGAGTGCGGCGGGTGCCCTGAGCTCATCAGATACCTTTGCTAAAAGCTGGCCCACGGAAGGCGGTCCCCTTGATCTGAACAAAGCTGTTTACACCAACCGCAGGAGAGTCCGGTGGCTCAGGGGCGCCACCGTTTCTTTACAAGCCGGGACCGAGGTCCCTGGCCAGCTTCTGTGAGCTCCAATTCCCGAGTCTGTCAGTGGCTGAACCGAATGACAAGCCTGCCCTCAGAGCCACCCACAACCCCCCTCATAGTGGAGGGGACTGAAGCCAGGAAGGGGAAGTTTGTCATCACACCAGAGGGGAGGGCTGGGCAGGACCGAACGGCGATGGCAAGGGCTTCACCTGCCGGCTTTGGTGCGAGTTTGCGTTGTCTTCTTCCTGTGTCTTCACCTCATCTTCTGCGTGTTTCTTTCCCAATTTCCTCCTTTCCTAAGGACTCCAGTCATCGAATTAGGGCCCTGATGACCGCATTTTAACTTAATTGCCTCTGTCATGACCCCATGTCTAAATACAGTCGCATTCTGGACATATGACTTCACCCACGTGGATTTGGGGGGAAATGCAGTTTAACCCAGACACCTGTTATCAAACCTTCCGTGGCTCTCTGTTTTTTGTTGTTTTCTTTTAAGATTTTATTTATTTTTATTTTTAGACAGAGGGGAAGGGAGGGAGAAAGAGAGACAGAAGCATCCGTGTGTGGTTGCCTCTCACTTGGCCATCACTGGGGACCTGGCCCACAACCCAGGCATGCGCCCCGACTGGGAACTGAACAGGCGACCCTCGGGTTCACAGCCCGCACTCAATCCACTGAGCCACACCAGCCAGGGCTCTCTGTCTTCTTTAAGTCACCTCCCAAATCCCTGTCCTGGCCTGAGAACCCAAGTCTTCAATCGGAGCTCCGCCTTAGCATCTGGCAATGGCTTGTCTCTCTTTTGGGCCTGTCAGGGAGACTGAGTTACACCCTCTTTTCCATTTCCTTGCCGGCCTGGGTCGGTGCTCACACCGTACCCCTCTTTGAGAATGCCCTTGTTTCCCCACGTACAAATTCGCCACGTCTGCGCCCAGCCGATTTCCTTCTTTACCAGGAGGCCTCCTGATCTGGTGTTTTCTACTTGCACCCTCTTGTCGGGCCTGCTCTGTGGGCTACGTCAGAGACCGAAGGGCGTCCTGGTCTGTCTGGCTTCCGGGTGGGCTCAGCCATTGGGAGGGCCCAGCAGGAGATGGGAACACGGGAGGAGAGAGGGCCCACGGTATTCGTTTCCCCACCACGTTCTTGCCGGTCGATGGTTTCCTTCCACTGAGGGCCATGGCTCCTAGTCCACGGCCTTCACCAGCTTTTCTCTGTTTCTAGTAACTGTTCCCACCCCTAGCCCATCGGCCAAAGGGAGGTAGCTGCCTGTCACTGCCTCGAGGCTCAGGGTGCATTGCCTCACCATAGGGTGAAAGTTGGCTTCTCTAACCCCACCGAACGCCCTGTGACGGAGCCTGTTAAACTCTTCCCTATGACCGGGTGGGAGGGAGCCGGGGTGCCGTCCATTTCCTGCCAAGATCCTGGCGATACACTCCCCCGTTTCTGTCTCCACTGGATGCCCACACACTACTCTGTTGTCGCGTGTCCGTCCTAAGCCCTTACTTGTTTCTTGAGACTGGAGCTCACCTATTGATTTTTTCCCTGGTCTGTTTTTGCATCCTGTCAGGCACGATTGGTCCCAGGTAGCAAGGGACCGGGGCATGCTTATTCAATGAATGGGCTTGATAGCAAGGTCTTCCCAGAGCTTCCGAAAGTTGACGTTGTGTTTGATTATCTTCAGTCCTTTGGTTCTCCAGATGCCTCTGAGTCCTCGCTTCCGTGAAAATAAGGATCACTCCTGACTGTAACTTTTATGTCCCAGTCCCAGCCAACTGTAGAAAGGATGCTAAATGAAAGCGTCCTGAGAAGGGCCACAGGGTTGCCCGATGTGCGACCCAACACCAAATTGTAAATTTACTTAAAACATTATGAGATTTTTTGTGTGTGTGTGTGATTGCGTGTTGCAATGTCCTTAATGTGTGGCCCAGGACAACCCTCCTTCTTCTAGTGTGGCCCAGGGACGCCAACTTTGGGCACCCCTTAGGGTCCAGGCCTTTCTGTCCCCCAGACCTGGGCATCCCCCTTTGCCAGCCGATCGGGAAGGATCCTGTCTCACCTGGAGATTTTCAGCCGTCATGTGTGTCCTTGTGCAAGCACTTGATCGGAACTTGAAGACAGCGCTCGGCTGAAATAACCTGCAATTAAAGTCAGCAGCCCTGGATTTCTTTCTCAGGCTCTAACGTGCGCAGCCGTCCGCGTTAATAATGCCAACGACAAATTCTTGGAAAGCCGTTGCCGTGTTGAGGGCTCCTGCCTCCGGTGGAGCAGTTAGAGAGCTGGGCAGGCCCGGCGGGGGGTGCTGACTGCCGTCATCACGGTAGTATTTCTGGAACAGTGGCCTGTCCTTCAGACTTCTCTTTTTGTCACGTGTCATCAGAGGTTGTCCCATTGTAAAGGAGGATACCTGGTCACTGGCACTGGGAGTGAGTTGTCATGTCCGCCCCCCCCCCCCCCCCCCCCCCCCCCCCCNCCCCGCACCCCTTCTCTGGAATTCGGCTTCCTTAGAGAGATGGGTGTGTGTTCTACCTACCGGTGTCAGCTCATCTTTCTCCACATCCAGGCGCTCCTGAGACCAGGACGGGGATTCCTGGCGTTGTTTAATTTTGCTTCGGGTTACACAGGTGGGAAGGGCAAGTGTCTTTGTTGGGACAAAGAAAGTGGGCGGGCACACCTGAAACGAATACAAAATAATATGGCACGTCAACTGTAATCGAAAAACAAAATAAAATTTAAAAGCAGGAAGCGGAACCCGTAGTAGGACGCGCTCTAACACACCCGCCTTCCCCACCCGTGAATGCACGCGACTGAGGGAAGCAGTTTGCCAGAGCTCAGAGATCATTTTACTTATAAAAATGATTTGGGGGGTGCTGTTGAGGTTCATCGCTCTCTCTGTCGATGCTGGTGGGCCAAGACGNCCGCCCCCCCAGCCCCCCCCCCCCCCCCCGCCCCTTCTCTGGAATTCGGCTTCGTTAGAGAGATGGGTGTGCGTTCTACCTACCGGTGTCAGCTCATCTTTCTCCACATCCAGGCGCTCCTGAGACCAGGAGGGGGATTCCTGGCGTTGTTTAATTTTGCTTCGGGTTACACGGGTGGGAAGGGCAAGTGTCTTTGTCGGGACAAAGAAAGTGGGCGGGCACACCTGAAACGAATACAAAATAATATGGCACGTCAACTGTAATCGAAAAACAAAATAAAATTTAAAAGCAGGAAGCGGAACCCGTAGTAGGACGCGCTCTAACACACCCGCCTTCCCCACCCGTGAATGCACGCGACTGAGGGAAGCAGTTTGCCAGAGCTCAGAGATCATTTTACTTATAAAAATGATTTGGGGGGTGCTGTTGAGGTTCATCGCTCTCTCTGTCGATGCTGGTGGGCCAAGACGGGGGGAGGGGACCGGGTGTGGGGACCACCGTGGGAGGTTTGTTAGCTTGGGTGTTCCCAGTCGATGGGTTCTTCTAGGCAAGGGCCCTCATTCTTTATATTTATTGTTATCCCTGTTTTTTAAATGGTAGAAAAATAACATCGAGTTGACCGTTTTAACCATTTTTAGGTCTACAGTTCGGTGGCATTAAGGGGAGCCACATTGCTGTATCACCATCTCCGCCACCCATCCGCAGAATTGTTTCATCAAAACCCCGTTAAGCAGTCACTCCCCATTCCCGGCCACCTCTTCCCAGGCCGGGGTGCCCCCGACTCTACTTTCTGTCTCTATACATTTGACTGCTCCGAGGACCTGGAAGAAGTGAATTTGTCTTTCTGTGTCTGGCTTATCTCACTCAGAATAATGTCTTCGAGGTTCATCCACGTTGTAGCCTATGTCGGAATTCTCTTCCTTTTTATGGCTGAATCATATTCCATTGTGTGGCTGGACCCCATTCACAGTTGTGTTTTGTTTTATTAAATCCTCACCTGAGGATATGTTTTTATTGATTTTTCTTTTTAGAGAGAGAGAGAGAGAGGAAGGGGGAGAGAAAGAGAGAAATACCGATGTGAGAGAAAAACACCAATTGGTTGTCTATCATATGCGCCCTGAGCAGGGATTGAACCCACAACCTAGGTATGCACCCTGACGGGGAATCGAACCCACGACCTTTCGGTGTATGGGATGACATGCAAATCCATGGAGCCACCCGGCTAGGGTGACTGATGGCCCATGTTTTGCATTTCCATTCATCTGTTGGTGGACACTGGCTTGCTTCCGTCTTTGTTGGAAAAAAAATAATGCTGCTAGGACCACGGGAGCGCCAACATATTTTCAAGTCCTTACTTTCTGTTCTTTTGGGTATCAGCCCAGAAACGGAACTGCTGGGTCAGATGGGGGTCGTGTGCCCAGTGTTGGAGGGACTGCCACCCTCATTTCCCGCAGCAAGCAGCACAGTTGCACATTCCCAACCTCGGCACAGAAAGGCCCCTGTGTCTCCACGTCCTGGTCAACACTTGGCTGTTTTCTGTCTGATTTTTTTAAAAAATTTATTTATTTACTTTCAGAGGGGAAGGGAAGGGGCGAGGGAGAGAAACATCAATGTACAGTTGCCTCTGGTGTGTGTCCCCTTTTGGGAACTGGCCTGCAACCCAGGCATGTTCCCTGACTGGGAATCGAACCGTGATCCTCTGGTTCGCAGGCCCGCGCTCAATCCACTGAGCTACACCAGCCTGGGCAGTTTTCTGTCTGATTTTTTAAAATAGCCATCTTAACGGCTGTTATTTCTGTTTAACTCACTTCATTTTTTAGGCTGAAGTATCGTTTAGAAAATCACAGACATGGCAGCTCTACCCCTAAATGCTCAACGCTTGCATCTCTGAAAAAGAAGATCTTATACGGAGCCCGAATAATGTGATTACCCCTAAAATATGTCATCATTCCTTCATACCACCTAATGCCTGGTCCTCCTCAGATTTCCCAGATCTTCCTTTGTGGCTGCATGGCCCAGACCAGGACCCAGCCCGGGACCACACGCCAAATCTGTTTGTAATTCGCTCTTTTCTATCTAGACCTTTCTCAGGACGATGCTTTGTAGAGCAGCTAGGAGGAATGAGCAGGAAGTCCTGCTCAATTGATGCGTGTGTCTCTTTGCTTCTTTGTGGTGTCTTTTTGCTCTACCCCCCTCTCTGTTGGAATTTCTGTAGACTGGACAGTAAATCTGAAGGCTCCGTTAGATTAAAGTTAAACAACCTGGCGATTAAGGTGGTTGCGGCCTGATTCTTCAGACTCAGCTATGTTTGTCCATCTTTCCCCTGTAGAGTGGTCTGGAAGGGGGTGCGTTGGCCCCTCGCTTCCTGCCACCAGTCACAGCCGGTTTCAGCCTCGGTCGTTCTTCCCTGGGTCAGTAGTTGTGTTGGGAGGCAGAGTAGAGCAGATCGCCCCTCCCATGCGAGCTCACTCCAGTTCTTTGCCATAGGTTTCCCTCATCCACGCCTTTCCGCCCCAAAGGGCTGCATGCCTGCTTCTTCTTCCCCTTTAAAGACCAATTTTCAAAAAGGAGCCTGTTTTGTGGCAGCTTCCAGTGGTGCCAGACGAGTTTTGTCAGGTTTTTTTCTGTTCTGAGTGTCATGATAAACTCATGGATTTTCATAGATCGGGGGTGGGGTGGGGTTTCAAAGGCAAATTGGCCCGCTGGAGATAAGCTGTTCTAAAAGAAAAGCGAAGAACGGTCGGATGAAGGGAGGCCCGTGGCGGCTCCGTCCGTGGGAGTGTGTGTGTGTTGCCCCATCCCTCCGCCCAGCCACACCCACCTGTGAGCATTTGCATTCGCCAGGCCTGCATCCCTAAGTGGGAGGCAATCAGATTTTGTCTGAGCCCATCCGTGACTGTGGGCAGCTCACTGCAAAGTTGGTTCAGCTCTCTCCTTGGTTTGATTCGTTTCAACACGCCCCACGGTTTAGGGCCAACGGTCCCAACCAGGTGACCTTTTAGGGATAGAAACTGAAAGGCACTGTCAAATAATGGCGTGTGTGTGTGTGTGTGTGTGTGTGTGTGTGTGTATATACACATTCTGGTATATATAAAATACATATATATTTTTTCATTCAGGTAAAAATCACATGATGTAAAAGTAACCATTCCAAAGGGAACACTTCAGTGGCATTTAGTTCATTCACCATGTGCCACCCTTGTTTCCGTCTAAATTCCAAGATAATCTCACCACTCCAAAAAGAAACCCTGTCCCCATGAGCAGTCGCTCCCCATCCCCCCACCCCACCCTGGGCCAAACCCCACCCCCATCAGCCCCTGGCACCCACAAGACTACTTTCTGTCTCCGTGGATTTGCCTGTTCTGGACATTTCATGTACAGGGGTGGGCAAAAGTAAGTTTCAGTTGTCAGTATGCAAAACACAGAATGTGTAAATAAGTATGTGTAAATAATAGAAATAATTATAATCTGCAGGTCTTTTTTTTATGAACTGTAAACCTACTTTCGCCTGCTCCTGTATATGGAATCATATACTATGTGGCCTTTCGTGTCTGGCCTCTTGCCCTTAGCGTGATGTTTTCAAGGTCTGTGTATGCTGCAGTGTGTGTCAGCCCGCCATTGCTTTTTTTTTTTTCATTGCTTCTTGTGGCTGAATAATATTCTGTTGGATGGAAAGACCACGTTTTGTTTACCCACTCATCATTATTGGATGAAATTTGATTTGTCTTCACATTTTGGCCATTGCAAACAGAGCTGCTATCAGTGGTGAACATAATTTTAGGTTTTTTTAAAGACTTTATTTATTTGCCCTGGCTGGTGCGGCTCAGTGGACTGAGCGTGGGCCTGCGAACCACACGATCGTGGTTTGATTCCCGGTCGGGGCACATGCCTGGGTTTCGGGCCAGTTCCCGGCGGGGGACCCACAAGAGGCAACCATACATTGATGTTTCTCTCCTCTCCTTCCCTTCCTCTCTAAACGATAAATAAATAAAGTATTTTTTAAAAAATACTTTATTTATTTATTTTTAAAGAGAGGGGAAAGAAGGGGAAAAGAAAGGGAGAGGAACATCGATGTGAGACAAACATCAGTTAGTTGCCTCTCATACACGCCCTGACTGGGGACAGAACCTACACCCCAGGCATGTGCCCTTACTAGGAATCAGACCAGCGACCTTTTGCTTTGCAAGAAAATGCCCAACCCACTGAGCCACATCGGTCAGGTCCATCATTTTACTTCTTTTCTGTCTGCTTTATCATCCCATTTTATGTAATCTTTGGATCTGGTCTTTGGATCTGGTCTTTTGTTGTTGTTTTTTTTGTTTGTTTGTTTTTTATATTTTTTAAAAAATATTTTACTTATTTATTTTTATTTTTACTTATTTTTTTAAGGTTTTATTTATTTATCTTTAGAAGGGAAGGAAAGGAGAGAGGGAGAGAAATATCAATGTGTGGTTGCCTCTTGTTGTGTCCCCCACTGGGAACTGGCCTGCAACCCAGGCATGTGCCCTGATTGGAAATCGAACTTCAATCCTTTGGTTTGTAGGCCCATGCTAAATCCACTGAGTTACACCAGCCAGGGCCTACTTATTTATTTTTAGAGAGAGGGGAAGGGAAGGAGAAAGAGTGGGAGAGAAACACCAATGTGTGGTTGTCTCTCATGTGTTCCCTGCTGGGGACCTGGCCTGTAACCCAGGCATGTGCCCTGACTGGGAATCAAACCAGTGACCCTTTGCTTCACAGGCCCGTGCTCAATCCATTGAGCTATACCAGCCAGGGCTGGATTCAGTCTTTTGGATTTAAAAACGTATCTTGGCTAAGTAGAAAATATTCTTTTTCAGAGATACAAACGTAACTATTTAGAGGTGGAATTGTCCTGATGTCTGTAATTTTCTAAACGATACTTCAGCATGAAAAAATAAAGTGTGTTAAAATGAAGGAACACCCGGTAGGATGGCTCTTTTTAAAAAACACGGAACATTTTCTTTATATCTTATATCTCTCCAAGGTCTTTCTTTGGAGGACCTCGGGATCGACATCATAGATGCTCTGGTGCCAGAAAAACCAAGGGTGGGTGGGTGGGGGAAGATTTGGCCCTGTTACGAAGAATGTTTTTCAATGTAAAAAGCCCTCGTTGTAGGCTGGAATTATACTGGTGTTTTATGCATTTTTAGCTCCTTCAACTTTCCAGAGCTCCTAGGGAGGGCAGTTTGTCAGACAAACCCATTTGTTTCGTCCAAATTGTCTGAGCCCTCAGCCTTAGCCTGGACTTTTGTGGGGCAATAAATAGAGTAGGGAAATAACCTTTCTATGGTCATCAAATGAATTGGAAATGGGGTGGACGGTGGAAAAACATTTCCCAGATCAATGCCACTCACCTGTTAAACTAGTTAACTCTTTAAAAACCCTATGCATAGTCACAGTCTTGCAGTGAATGCGAATATTTATTGGCTGATGTCGGTAATGTAGGGAGACAGTCTTAGGAGAGGAGCCCCATTTCACGGGAAAACTCTGTCTGTTTAAAGGGCCTGTTTGACAAATATACTTGGTTTTTAAATGCTTGTGGAGTGGCTCTCCAGGAGGGCAATAAAAAGTAACTAAGTAACATTAGTAATTTCCTTAACAAATCACTGCAGCCCTTTGTCACTCAGGCACCCTCTGAACCCCGGTTTTAGTCTTAAGCTGCTATGTGACACTATGCAGAAAGTCCCCCTATTTACATTGTATTAGGAGAATCACTCTCCAAGAGACTTCCGTTTGCCACGAAGGGGGGAAACCTATTGAAGAAGAGAGACCAGTGGTGAAATAAATTGAGCAATACACTTAAAAAATGGTGAAATCGTAGTAAAATAACCGAGGTATGCATTCTCTACTGCTCGTTACACACAAATTATTACTTGCATTGACAAGCGACCCATTGCATGCCTACTCTGTCATTTCTGTTCCCGCCTTATGGGCATGTTGACAAATGGTGTCCTTTGGTTTCAGGAGAGTGCCAGCCCCTTCCTGGTCTGGACACAGAATCCACTCCCTTTTCCTGCCCTGATCCTCTAGTAAGTAACGTTCCCAAGTTGCAGCCGTGCTGTTTGTGACCTGGGCCACGTGCAGGAGTCACCCTCGCCCTGGGGGAGCTCAGAGTCCAGGGGGCGAGTGCCCAGTCTGCCGGCTCTTTTTCTTTCTTGTTCCTGGAAGTGGAGGTGGAGAGGACGGATTCCCTGCCACCTGTGACCTTAGCTCCCCGCCTGTCCCTGCCTGTCCCCATCGTGGGTCAGCCTGCGGCACCCTTAGGTGCCTAAATCAGGGCAAAACCCCTGGACGGAAAGGGGTCTCGATCTGATAGGCAGATAGAAAATTAAACAACACTCAGAGAGAAAGTGGGGGAGTGCGTGATGCGGCCCAAACGGACTTGGCATCCATCTGTTTTTCTTCCCTTGCCACTTGGAGTTTCTGGACCCTCCTGGCTCCAGGCATTTGCCAACTGCCCAGGTGGCACCAGCATCGGAGGGCACATTCTGAGACTGTCAGCCTAGGCTAAGTGGAGCTGGGAGAGTGTTCAGTTCTTAGTGTAACTGAAAGATGAGATCGAGGAGAAAAAAATGAGCCTAAGGCACGATGTAAACACTGAATTTTAAAGTGGCAATTCTACTGGGCTGACATCATGTATTTTATATACAGTCCAGGACACTATTCATACAAAACCAATGTTGGATAACTGTGTGCACCATTTAGCTAAAAGAAACAATTGAGGGAATAGAGGAGTAGGAAGTTCTTTGCAGATGTCAGAAGAGGAATTTTTAGAGGTGTTAGGATAGTGGCTAGCTGGAGCCGCTTAGTATTTAGAGAGAAACCAGCCCTTTAGTCCGGGTTGATGAGCTGTTATTTGGGATTCTCTCTACTCTTGTATTTTTTTTTTTTTTTTTTTTTTTTGCCAATTACAATGATGTGAAGCATGATTAGCATTTTATCAGCCCCCCTGCCTTTCTTTAAGGGTCTTTCTTCCTTCTGGATAGCGTGTCCCCTAAGGCAGCAATGAATTCACACTTCGGTCCAGACAAGATAGTTTTTTAAAAGATCATTATGGATAGAGTGAGGTGTGTGGGGGTTATTCTTTGGCTTTTTTTTTTTGTTGTTGTTGTTAACCTCGATTGTGAAAAATAGAAGATACTCAGAGCAGACATGTTTCAGAAAGTAGCAAGTCTGCTGGGATCTCCCCCCCCCACCCCCAGTGTCAGTGGGTGTATACATTTCAGACAAACTTTAAAACCCACTCGGGAAAACTGACATCCCTGTTTACTCACTCCTGCTGGCTCCCTGCTGGGAGCCTCCTCCTGAGTTTTATTTACAAGTTCTCTGCCACACGTCCTGCCTTCCTTGAAAGACCAGGCGAAGACCTGCCTGTGGGTCCCTTCTGCTCTCACACTGGATTTCGGGGCCAGTGGCCAGAGTGTGAGTAACAGTTGGATGACATCACAGGGTCGATTGCTGGCCAGATTTCACAGCTAATGGGCTTCCCCCCACCCTTGGGAAAGCCTCTTATCCCTTAACAGAATGTCACCCATTCCCCTGTTGGGCAAACCTTCTGGTTTTACACGTGAAGACTGAGCAGGTACAGGTGTGCACGTTTAGTGTGACCTTGGGCGTTCCTAGCTAAGTGCTGAGTATGCAGCCCCTGGGCTAAGGCTTTCTGCTCCTCAGCTGGCTGGAGCTACTATGGTTTTGACGCTGACGATAGCGTTGTCCACTATAGCTAATGGTTGGAGGTCCCCCTTCAGAGTAAGGGCGGCTGGGGTAAGTGACCCCATAGACTTTTTTTTTTTTAATCAGTCTCAGTCTGAATTTACAGGAACCATTTTCTGCAGGAGTAGGCTGCTTTTGGAGTAAACACTAGGAATCTTTACAGTTTAAGAATTAGAAACCCACACCTTCTGGGTCAGCCCCCCAGGGAGTTTCCAGTCTCCTAGAACTGGGGGCCCCCACCTGGGACAGATGCGTTTAGGGCTTCTCTCTGGCAGCTTCCACATCTGACGCTCGTCTCAACTCCCATCTGCATCACCCCACGTTCAACGCCAGTTCCCTTTGGACCTGAAAAGGCAAACCTGAGGGCTGAGAAGGCAGCGTCGGGCGATCGGCCAAACCCAAATGCCCTTATCTGGGAGAAATGGTCCCCTATACCGTATCCAGGCCGACGGGCCTGCAGGCGCTGGGCACGGGGTTCTCAGGTTCGCGGACATCAGGTCCTGGTCCCAGAGCTGGTGCAGACCCGGGAGCCTGGGTGCCCGCGTTCGGGGACAGAGGGACCGGTGCCTGGCATCTGGTGCAGGGCTGCACCCCGTGGCCCGTGCGCCCCGGGGCTCCCACGAGACGCCCCGCAGGACCACACAAAAGACCCCACCCGAGGTCGGGCGTGCATTTCCTGTTAGGTAGGCGGCGGCGTGCAGCCAGCCACCCATGTGTATCCCGCGGCGAGCGGGCCGGGCGGGGCACGGGGCACGCCCCCACGCAGCCCCAGTCCCCGCGCGCCTGCCGTGAGGGGCCGCCCTCTGCGGGTCCGCCCCCGTGTCACCGCAGGCCGGGCTCCCTTTGTGTGCGGCCCGAGAGCCGCGGCCGCGCCATTGGCCCGCCGGCCCGGGGGGCCAGCCCCTTCCTGGCTCGCCTCATGCATATGCATGAGCGCCCCGGCCCTCCCCTCCCCGGCCCCTCCCCGCCCCCTCCCGCGCGGGCGTGCGAGGCGCGCGGCGCGGCTCCCTCCTCGCGGCAGCCGGAGCCCGAGCCCGAGCCCGAGCCCGGGCGAGCCGAGCCTGCTCCGGGCGGGCGGCGGCGGCGGCGGCGGCGCTCCAGCCATGTCAGCGCGCGCGAGCCTGGGCCCACCATGAGCCATGGCCATGTCCGTGAGCGCCGAGGACGACGACTATGAATCGGAGCCGGACCAGGTCGGGGGCCCGGGGTGGGGCTAAGGGAGGGACCCGCCACCCGACCTCCCGACCGGCCGACTGACGCGCCCAGGGCGGCCGCGACGCCACCCTGCCGCGATGAGGAGAAAGTTTTGCAGCCGCCGATGGTGGTGCCGCCAGGGCCTGGCCCGAGCGGGGCACAGAGGAGCGCGGCAGGCCGGCGGACGCCCCGGGCCCGGCAGCCGGCCCGGGCAGGGGGCGTGTGCAAGCGACTGTGCGCTAGGGTGGCCGGCCGTGCCTCGGGGACAATGTGGGCCTCGCCGTCGGGCGGGCCCTGCCGGGCGCCAGCCAGGGCCGGCGGGCAAGTTGCGGGCGCCGGCGCGCGTTCGGCCGGGGCGCGCCTCGCCCTCCCCTCGCGCCCTCGCCCGCGGCCCACGCGCGTGCCGGCCGCCCCTGGCGCACCCGGACCTGCAGGCGCCGGCGCCTCCCTCCTTTCCGTTTGCAAAGTTGCACCGGGACCGTCGGCCTTTGGGCTGAAGGACGCCGCGGCCCGAAGGGTGTGCGGCCCGGGGCCGTGGGCCCGACGGCCCGAGCTTTTGTCTGGGCGCCGCGCGCCCGCCGCCTGCCGTGGGCAGACGGAGACAGGAAGGGGTGCGAGCCGCGGTCGGCGCGGGGAATCCGGAACCGGCGAGTGCGCTCCGCGGCGGAGGAAGCCGTGACCCCAGATGGCAGTATTTGGCCTCGGTTGGGTTTAGAAGGGAAAGCAACCTCTCCTGGGAGCAGGGGAGAGAAATCTGCGCATAAAACAAAGCCCTGGGTGTGTTTACGGCGTGAATTTACTACGGGAGGATTTCGCATTTAGGAAGCGGGGAAGAAAGTGGAGGTTTTACGAAGTATAATCTGTAGAGTATTTGAAACAGGACACAGGCGAGGTAGGCTTGTCCAAGGAATTAAGCGTTGGGTGGTTGGGTTGTCATGTGGGCATGGGGCTAGGTAAGTAAGATGCTTGCTTCTAACCCTGGGTGGAATAAAGATGTTTGGGGACGTTCAGGCCTAGGTGTTTTCCCTTCCATTAGGCGCGATTGAGGAAGTACTGTGCGCGTTGCACTTAAATCGTATCACACGTGTTATTAAGTGGATTTATTTAACAGATGAAGTTAAACTGTATTGTTTCCTCAGTTTTGCTGGACGTTTTTCAGGCACGTGCACCTTATGGGATGTTCCTGAATCTCGCTGGTCTAATGGATTAACCCAGAGACAACCCAAGTGGTCCGGGGGCTTGGAGCTTGGATCCAGTCCGCAGCGCAGCCTCGGAAGGGCTCTCCTAGTCTCCTAGCTTAGTTCACACCTCAACTCTCGGTCTGAAGTTTCAGTTTGGTTTGGGGCTACCTAGTCCCTGCCCGCAGCTCGCCATGTCTATGGCATCTGATCATTCATAAGACGCTTCCATACAGGGCACTGCACTTAGGTGTTTCAGCATTGAGGTTCCTGTCACTTGTTTTATTTTTGTTTTTTTTTAATTTGGCCACACTTATGGCCTGTGGTAGCCATAACCTGACACCACATGAGATAAGACTTAGTACATCTCTGGGCTCAAAAACACGTTTTCAGGTCCTGCCACTCCCGAGAGGGGCGTCTATCAAGAGAGGACCTGTACGCCCTGTAGCCAGATTTTGTTTGCCTCCTCCTGCTCAGCGAGCCAGCCACAGAAGTTCTCAGGGGTCGAGATGTTCGCTCGAACATGACTCCTTTGGCTCGGATGCACTGAGGGAGACAGCCTGTAAGCCAGGCCAGTGGGCAGCGGGCTTTTCCCACGGCCCCGCAGAGAGGATGGCTGTCAGCGAAGGTAATTGGCAGTAGGAACGATCCGGGCTGTGCTTCCCAGCCACGAGCCTCCCCTCGCTGCTTTTTTTCTGTCCTTGGATTTCTCGGGCCTGAGTGGAAGGGTGGCTTCCTCGAAGCACCTCAAAAGCAGCTGTTTCCAAACGAGAGTCAGAGCCTCCAGTTCGCAGGCCCTACACCCCAGCCTTTAAATGCGTCTTCCTCACAGAGGGCTCAGGAGGTCTGACCCCTCTGCCCCCGCCCCACCCTGCAGGAATGGGTTGGCACCACAGGAGAGGCCCCTGGTGGGCGGGTGTCGGGGTCCTGGCATGAGGGCATGCCGGCGTGCGTGCACCCCGGCTGCGGGAAAGGACCCGGTGGAGGCTGTGCTGGGAAGCTCCAGTCTCCCTGCCCCTGCCTACAGCTGCCGTGGGGCACCATACAAGTCTGTACGTCTCATCCCCGCCCGAGGCTGGTGTCCAGTACTGGGCGCCATGGGGCTTCCTTAGGCCTGCTCTGGGCTGGCCTGGCTGCCCGGCGCCTGCCCACAGCAGCCCGGGTTTCCCCTGCTCCCGGGAGCAGGACGGTGATGTGATGTTGGGTGGGAGGAGACCCCTCCGGTGCTCTGGGCCAAGCTCACCCCTGGCTGGGCCTTCTCCCGTGGACCTGGCTTGCTTCCCCAGTGCAGGATGTGTCTGGAAAGTCTTCAGCTCTGCCGCTCAGTTTGAGGAGATGCCCCTCCGAGGGGGGCGTGTTAGCGAGCAGGATTCTTGTTCCATCTTGGGTTATTCGCTTTTTAACCCCCTGAAGTGGAAATAGTTTTATTCCTTTCTTTTTCTCTAAATAAAAATGATTATTCCTTGTTTAAAATAACAAAAAAAATAGGAAATAATGCAGAAGAAGGTATTTCCGAAATGTGGGTGGTCCTCATCACTGCGTTCCTCCTGGTGGCTTCTTAAATTGTGGCGTTTCAAGACAAGAGGTTCTTGGATCTTCCTGAAATTACATGCAGACGTTTTGGGACTCTGGGCCTGTGTGTGTTTTCCTGGGGGAAAAGTCCTTCACTTTCCTCAGACTCTCCAGAACCCTGTCCCCTGGGTTTCTACCCCTTGTTTTGTTGGGTTTTTTCCCTCTTGCTCCTTACCCTCCGCGTGTAAACAAACTGAAGCCTCCCTGTGGTCCACAGGTGTGTGTTAAGAGGCCTGGGGTGCTGCTGAACCCCAGCTTTTCCTGGGATATCCACGATGCTCGAAGATTTGGGCGCAGATACAAACGTGGATTTCGATCTGTTATGCTGTAGAATGCAGCATTAGCGTGACAAAAGAATTCTACTGTTCAGGGGACCTGTGCCCACCCCTTGGGGGGTTAAGTGTCCTTGTGCTGCTGTTGCAGGTGGTTTGGTAGGGAACTGCTTTAATTGTGAAAACCTCCACCCGGGTTTTACTCTTTCTCTCGCTTTCTCCCCTTAGCAGTTGAAACTCTAGCCAGCTCTCTTCTTGAAACGTTTCCTGGCTCTGTGGTGCCACACCTCCTGCCCTTTCTCCTTCCTTTCCGACTGGTCCTCAGCAGGTGGCTCTTTGTCACCTGGCCCTTGGATGTTACTAGTCTTGAAGCTACTGTCCAGGACCCTCCTTCCGTTCTGCCTGGACAACCTCATGGACTTAACTAGTTTCACACTGTGTGATGCTCATTCCCGGTAGTGTAGCTCGGCTCCCGTCCCTCCCGCCTGCTGGCCGGCCACTTTCCTTGGGTGTCCCGTGGGCTCCTCATGTTCCACGGTGGAGCCACTGTTGTCCGTCTTCTCAAGCCCCATGGTTCTCCTGTTGCTCTGGCTGCAAACCTCCAGGTTTTCCAGGGCCCTTCCTGCTCGAGTGCCCCATGTTCACTCAGCCTGCGGGTCTTCTAACACTGGGTCAGCTTCTGAAATATCTCCTGAGTCGTCCCCGCCTCCCATCCCGTCCATGGCTCTTCCTCAGGCCTTGATGATTTTCAGCTGGACGACTGTAGCGTCCTCAACCCCTCTCTCTGCCTTGCAGTTTGCCCACCACCCAAAAAGTAACCCCCACATGCTTGCCAGAAATGACCGCATTGCTCCTGCATGTAAAGCCCTTCCACTGTTCTTGCAGGGGCAGGCGGCACACGGGGCCCTGCAGGGTTGGGCCTCTGCTACCTTCGTGCTGGCTTCCAGCAGCCCTATCAACCTGTTCCTCGAACAGGCTGTGCTGTTTCACATATCTTACTCTTCCTTCTGCCTAGGCTGTCCGTGCCTTCACCCCACCCCCGCCCCTGGCCTGCAGAGTCCTGGCCACCCTCTAAGACTCTCTGTAGTCGCCACCTCCTGTGTCTGTGACACTTTTCCCCGCCCCCACCCCCCCATGAGAAGGGGCATTTGGCCTGGGTCCAGGCTTTTGAGCCACTGCCTGGGTGCATATCCCAGCTCCTCATTTATCGGCCCTGTGACTTTGGGTAGACGACTTAACTGTGCCGTGCCTCAGTTTCCCCATTTCTAAATGGAAACAGTGATTCCCACCTCATTGGTAATCGATACAAATGTTGAAAAGAGTAATTACTGAATAAACGTTAGCTTTTGGTATTCTCATCATCATGTTGCACTGTGCTCGTGTGGTTACAGTCTGCCTCCCCCTCGGCCCCCGCGCCTTTAAGAGTACGGAGCAGCCCTGGCTGGTGTAGCTCAGTGGATTGAGCGCGGGCCTGCGAAATAAGGGATTGCTGTTCGATTCCCAGTCAGGGCACACGCCTGGGTTGCAGGCCAGTTCCCAGCAGGGGATGCATGAGAGGCAGCCATACATTGATACTTCTCTCCCGCTCTCCTTCCCTTCCCCGCTAAAGATAGATGAATACAATCTTCAAAAGAGCAGGGAGGAAGTAGCCCTTCCTCATCTCTGTCGTCATGGCACCTGGCATGGCCTCTGGTGCTTAATTCACAGCCAGAAAACACTTGGGTGGGTAGGTGGGTGGGTGTGGGTGTGAGGGGTTAGTGACCCAGTCTCCCGTGCAGCTCACAGGCTCTGTTGACCGGTGATATTGACTCTCTTTTCACGCTTTTTTTTTTTTGGCCCACCTAACTGTTTTGGAGAAATATCGAAGTCCTTTGCCCATTTAAAAGTTGCGACTTTTGTTATTGTTGTTGAGTTGTTAGAGTTCTTTACAGATTCTTGACACTAGCTTCTCACCAGATATGTGATTCACAAATATTTTCTCTCATTCCATGGTGTCTTTCACTGTTGATTGTTGCCTGTGCTTTTGGTGTCCAAGGCCATGAAGATGTACCCTTAGACTTTCTTCAAAGCGTTTTATAATTTTAGCGCCTCCATTTAGGTCTTCGATCCATTTTCGAATTAATTTTTGTATTAATTTTTGTATAGGGTGTGAGCTAGGGGTCCAGCTTGTTCTTTTCCTTGCAGATATCCAAAAAGACTGTTCTTTCACGCACTGAGTTGCCTTGACACCTTTTTCAAAATCGGTTGGTCGTCAGTGTCGGGAGGTTTCGGTCGCTGACTCGCAAACTGTTCGGCTGGTCTGTCTGTGGGTCCCAGTGCCAGCACTACACTGGTTTGGTTTCTGCTTTGCAGGCAGTTTTGACGTCGTGAAGTCTGGGTGCTGTCCTTTTGTTTTTCAAGAGTGTTTCGGCTGTTCCAGGTTCTTTGAATTTCCGTGTAAATTTTAGGATCAGTTTGTTAATTCCTGCAAAAAAGTCACTGGGATTTTGATTGCATTGAATCTATAGAGCACTTTGGGGGCGTATTGCCATCTTAACTATATCGCCTCTCATTCCATGAACATGGGGTGTCTTTTCATTAATTTGGGTTAATCCAAGTAATTTTAACCCCTGGCTTTGCGAGAAGCGGGATTGAAGAGGTTCTGCCAATGGGTATTCTGGAGACCAGGATCTGACAGGGGACACTCAGTTCATGTTTGTGGAATAAATGAATGGGAGAACTACCTTACTAGTATTCCTTTTTTAAAAAATCTTCTTATTTATTTATCTTTAGAGGGGAAGGGAAGGAGAGAGGGAGAGAAATCTCAATGTATGGTTGCCTCTCGTGTGTCCCCCGCTGGGAACTGACCTGCAACCCAGGCATGTGCCCTGTCGGGGAATTGAACCACAATCGTCTGCTTCGCAGGCCCGCGCTCAATCCACTGAGCTACAGCAGCCAGGGCACTAGTATTCTTTTTAAGGACAATGCTGACAGGCTGCTGATAGGAAAAAGATGTTGGAATACTAAGATTTGGGGGGGGGTGCCTATAGACTTTCCATTTTTCTAACCAGATGGAGCTAATTGAGGCCGTGGATCCTGGGTTGATGAGATCAGCGAATGGCCTCAGCTGATCTGGTTGAGGGGAGGCTGGTTTGGAAATGGAAGTCAGCAGGTCCCATTGCTGCCATCATCATCGTCGTCGTTATTATTTTCATCCTTACCTACGGATGTGTGTGGTGGGTGATGTTAGGAGGAGGGAAGGGGGGGGAGAAAAACGTGGTTGTGAGAGAAAGGCAGTTGGGTGCCTCCTGCACTCCTCGTTGCCTTTTGCTGAGAGGATCACGTCATGCTGAAGTTAACAGAGACCCCCTGGGTTACTCGAACAAACAGAAGCAAGAGCAGGAGACCGTGGAGTTCAGTTTTGGCGTGTGAAGCTGTGGGTGTCTCCCAGGAGAGCTCAAGCCTGAAGCTTCACACCAAAACGAGGGGCCTGTGCACCTCCCTAATGTGAAACCCTCTGGTGCCTTTTCTGATGTGTGGGCTTTCTCAGTGGTCTTCATTAGGGTCCTGCGTTTCAGGGGTGGCTCAGTTGTTTGTTTTTTAAGATTTTGAATATTATTATTTTTTAAATGATAAGACTGCTCACCCCTGAGTAAGCAGGTCTTATCATAAGCTTATTTATTTATTTATTTACTTACTTATTTATTTTTAGAGAGGGGGGAAGGGAGAGAAACACTGATACATTGGTTGCCTCTTGCCTACCCCTAACCAGGGACCTGGGTTGCAACCCAGGCATGTGCCCTGATTAGGAATCAAACTGGTGACTGTTCCGTTTGCCGGAGGACACCGAATGGACACCTAACCCACTGAGCCATGTGGGTCAGGGCTCAGGTGCTGCTCAGTTAACTATGAGAAGCTGTGGGCAGCTGCAGCTTTTCCAGCCCTGATGGGCAGCCGGCTAGAGGGGGCCAGAATCAAAGTTCTCAGGGACAGTGGACTTCCATCTCTTCTTCCATCTCTTCTTTCCATCGTTTGCTCTGTCATTTTCCAGGATGTCTCAACTGCCATTGAAATGGCAGAAACAGCCCCAGACGGGCTTGTTTTTTCCACAGATTAGAAAAGTGCTTCTTTAGATAGGAATGCGCTTTGGAAAGCATGGGAAAGCACGTACAAGCTTTGTGACTGGCCGGATTGGCCCAACTTACTTTTTTTTTTTTAAACTTCCGAGAGACGCTGTCTTCGTGGCCAGCGAGGCCAGAGGCCCGGCCCAGCAGCTGTTTATACCTGCCATTCCTGAGTGGGAGGCGGGAGGCCTGGGATTTTTTTTTCTTCCCTTTTCAGTTTTCCACTAAAGAAGCTAGACCTTAAGCGAGAGCCCTTCGCCTCTGGTTTGTCCTTGGAGGGCGGCCCCTGCGCGGCTGCCCTCTGTGTATGTGACAGGGGGCCCTGGATCACCACCGGTTGCTCGGTTGCTCGTGTGATGATTTGAAGAGCAGTTGTTAACGGGAGACACCCCGCATCAGAATGTCTTACGGGCTGTGAAGAGAGGGAAGAGTGCTTCCTGATTTCCATTCCTCTGGAAGTAGCCAGGCTTCTCTGCACATCCTGTGGGCGCCCGTGTGACTGGGGGCGCCCAGCACTGGCTGTGAACCCCGCCCCCTGGGGGGTGTGGACTCCGGGGTCTCCAACCGCTTCGCCTGGGTACGAGGGTGTGTGCTGCGGGCTCCGTGACCGGGGCAAGTCGCTGAACCTCCACCTCCAGTTTATCTGTAAAATGGCATCTCTTTGCGTGATTTTATTTTTAAGGTTTTATTTATTTACTTCTAGTGGAGGAGGAAGGGAGAAAGTGGGAGAGAAACATCAATGTATGGTTGCCTCTCGCACGCCCCCTACTGGGGACCTGGCGCTGCATTGGGTTATTATTGGGAAAATCAGGTAATACCATATGTGAAATATAAGCGCAATCGCGCACGATCATCAAATAGCCACCTTCTCTGTGGTCGTCATTCTTATCATTGCTTCGTTTTCGGACCACAGCCTCTTACCTACCGTCCTCAAATCCAAAGGCTTTGAAAACTGACTTTTCTTATTTTTTTTAACTGCTCTCGGGCACCAAAACCAGACCTGAATTAATGTGCGCAGTGCGTAGGTGGGGGTCAGCATTATCGGTGTTATCGCTAGGAGTATGTGACTCGGGGCGCCGCGGGCATTCCTTGCATATTGTGTAAGGCTTGCTTCGCCAAGAGGCCTGCTAGNATGTGAAATAAGAGCGCAATCGCGCACGATCATCAAATAGCCACCTTCTCTGTGGTCGTCATTCTTGTCATTGCTTCGTTTTCGGACCACAGCCTCTTACCTACCGTCCTCAAATCCAAAGGCTTTGAAAACTGACTTTTCTTATTTTTTTTAACTGCTCTCGGGCACCAAAACCAGACCTGAATTAATGTGCGCAGTGCGTAGGTGGGGGTCAGCATTATCGGTGTTATCGCTAGGAGTATGTGACTCGGGGCGCCGCGGGCATTCCTTGCATATTGTGTAAGGCTTGCTTCGCCAAGAGGCCTGCTAGACCCTGCAGGAAGAGTGACAGATGTTGGGGCGGCCCCTTGCCCGGGGGCAGCTGCTGGGTGAGTAGGCTGGCCACTGGCTGCCCCGAAGGTGGGTGGGCGGGACCGATCGTGGCGTGACTTCGGCAGAGGTTGGATGAGAGGCACCGGTGGAACCGGGTTTAGCGCCTGCCTTTCGCCCTGCCTTTCGCTCCCGGAGTTCACGAGTTCGCGAGTTCAGACCAAGTCGAGCAGGACAGAGAGCGGCAGCGCGCCTCGTTGGGTGGAGACTGCAGCGCGCAAAGGGCCCGCTTGGTCTTCCTGAGTCCTGCAAGCTGCTGGAAAAATAGATGGCAGAGCAGGATCCACGCATGTATCAACTCCCAGAGGTGCGTGTGGGTCGAGATTTGTGAGATTTCCAGCTCTCCGCAGGGGCCACAGAGAAGGAAGTTGGTGAGGGTTTATTCACGGAGCAGGGTGGACTGTCTTTCTGGCGCGGCTACGTTTCTAGGCGGCCCTGGAGGTGTTGGGAGAGGTGCGGTGTGCGCGGAGGGCGGTTCTAGAAGACTCCAGCCACACCCCCGTGGTGCACTGTAACTGTGCCTCCGGGCCCAGATGAACGGGAGGATGGGATTAGGGGTCCAACTGTGGCAAGCAGTTAAAGCGGAAAGGCTGGGACCTAGACGGAAGCTTATGGAGGAGTCTGAGAAGTGGCTTTGAGAGTTATCTGCCTCTGAGATCAGATAATTTTGGGTTGAGTGATGGTCCCCCTGACCAGGGGATGAACCATTTCCCCGAAAACTCGTGCTCCTGGGAAAAGGGGCTTCGCACAAGACCCACACGACCTTCCATGCCCTTCGCTGTCTGATCCTAGGTGGATGAGGCGAGGTAGAGTGTCTGGTTGGGGGCGTTGAGCAGGCACTCCACCGCTGGCCCTTATTCTCAGGAGGCCCTGGGGCTGGTGGCCAGGATGCAGGGACCTCAGCAGGACACGTGGCTGGCTTGTTCGCTGTTTAGCAGTTCATCTATCTGTCTCCATTTCCTCCTGAGTCACGGGGTGGGAAGGATTGGGAGTCCATTTCAAGAAGGTCTCGGAGATCAAGATTCCTCAGGGTTACTGCCTCATCCTCCTGGGCCTTGTGTGGTTTATTGAGCATGTCCTCTATGCCCATCGTCTTGTTGAGAGAGAGTGGTGACCAGACACTCTTGATACCTGCCTCCCCAACTCCTTGTCTCCGGGGGAGGGCCTATGGAAGGACAGTTCTGATAAGTGCCCTGAGGGGGTCAGCAGGAGGTGCCAAGCCTGCTGCAGGGTGGTGGGGGCAGGGGCTGCTGGAAGAAAGGAACATGTGAACTGGGGCTTGCAAGGTAGGTGGGCATTAGCCACGTTAGGTGGGGGATGGTGTTTCTGGCACAGGAAGCAGAGGCTGACCATGTGGCCCTGTGTGGCCTCTGGGGGAAGCACAAGTCACAGGGCGTGGCCTGAGGCATGGGCTGCTGGAGGGTCCTGAGCCCAGGCATGTGGCTGAGGGACGTACCCTCCAGGGTAGGTTCTTGGGGTGCCATAAGGAAGCCCCACAAACTAGGGGGCTTAAATCGGCAGAAACAAATAATTCTCTGGCAGGTCTGGAGACTAGAAGTCTCAAATCAAGGTGTCCACAGGGCCGGCTTGCCGGGAAGGCTGGGGGGGGGGGGCTCTGTCCGCACCGAGTCCAACTTCTGGCAAAAACCAACATTTCTTGGCTTGTGGAGGCATGGCTTTTTGGTCACATGGCTGTCTTTTCCTTGTGTCTTCACACAGGGTCCCTTTGCACTTGTGTCCAAGTTTTTCCCAGTCATGAGGGTGCCCCTCTCTTGGGTTATGGTGCCCCCTAATGACTTGGCTGTAGATGGGTTACCTCTGTAAGAACTCTGCTGGTGAATCGGGTCACATTCTGAGGTCCTGGGGTCCGCATATCTTATGGGACCCGGCAGCCTGTAACGCTGTCTGCCAGGGTCTGGCCCGCCCCGCAGCCTCGCATTTCACAGTCCTGTGTGTTTTCCCGTAGAACCGGGCCATAGGGCGGCCCAAGGTGAAGCTGGGCCCCGCTTCCGCGGTGAAGTTGGCCGCCAACCGGACCACGGCGGGAGCTCGCCGGCGCCGGACGCGATGCCGCAAGTGCGAGGCCTGCCTGCGGACCGAGTGTGGGGAGTGTCACTTCTGCAAGGACATGAAGAAGTTCGGGGGCCCCGGGCGAATGAAGCAGAGTTGCATCATGCGGCAGTGCATCGCGGTGAGTGGGCCCTGCCCGGCCCTGGGACCGCCCCTCCCCCACCCATCCGCGTCAGGCTGTCTCGCTCCCCTGCTGGCTGGCCCGCCCAGTGTCCCTCGCAGAGAATGTTCCCGCAGGGGCTCAGATAAGTGCTGTTTCAAATTCCACGTGGCAGCATTTCCTGCCATGTGCTCATCCTCCTTTTCGCCATAGTCTGATGATCTTGCAACTCCTTCTTTCCCTGGATCACCGGCTGCTTTGAAGTGTCTGCCTTTAAACACGCTGGTGCAGCCTGTGCCGTGTGCGACCCCATTGCCCGCGTTTCCGATCCAGTTCGCATAGGCCTCCCTTCCTTCCTGCCCTCCCGTCAGAGTCAGGTGTCTGCGGGCAGGTCAGTGTCCCTCCTGAAGGGCTGCGTGGGGTGAAGAGGGCTGATTAATAGGGCTCAGGAGCTGGGCGCTGCAGAGCCTGACCTGCGTCCAGGCGCCTCCAGCCTTGCCCCTAGACTCGGCAGGGGACACAGACTCTGACAACTTGGCCTGCAGTCTGACCGAGTTCCCCCTGCACGCACTGACACTCCGATTTCCCCTGGGGTGCTGCTCTCAGGGCCCCGGGGCGCCCTCCTGTGGGGGAAGGCAGAAGGCTCCTGCAGAGAGGCAGAGCCCTGGGCCAGCGCCTCTGCAGGTCCGCCTGGAGCGCCATGAGCCTTTCTCCCTGGCTGCTGGGTCCCTCCAAGCCCCGGGGGCGTTTTCCCCCTCCTCCATCCATCCGCATATGCTTTTTTTGTGGAGATTTAAATTATTGTTGTGATAAAAAAAATACATAAAATTCATCATTTTAACCTTTTTTTTCCAAAATATATTTTTGTGCTATATTTGATACAAATGTATAAAAGGTTTTTTGCATAAGAAACATTTTGTTCAGCCCTGGCTGGTGTAGCTCAGTGGATTGGGCAGGGGCCTGTGAAGACAAGGGTCACTGGTTCGATTCCCAGTCAGGGCACATGCCTGGGTTGCAGGCCAGCTCCCTAGTGGGGAACACATAAGAGACAACCACACATTAATGTTTCTCTCCCACTCTTTCTCCTTCCCTTCCCCTCTCTCTAAAAATAAATTTAAAAAATATTTTTTAAAAAACAATTTGTTCATACTAAAAGTTGATAAGCTACAATAAATTTTCACCTTTTTAAAAAAAATATTTTATTTACTCATTTTTAGAGAGAGGGGAAGAGAAGGAGAGAAATATCAATGTGTGGTTGCCTCTCACACGCTCTCTACTGGGGACCTGGTCCACAATCTAGGCATGTGCCTTGACTAGGAATTGAACTGGCAACCCTTTAGTTCACAGCCCAAGCTACACCAGCCAGGGCTACTTTCACTTTTTAAATTTTATTGTTAATTGTGCTTACTTTCTAAACAAACAAGTAAAAAACCACTCCTTAGTCCACACAACCAAATAAACAAATACATCAATTTCAGTGCACAGATAAAACATATTTTTTCCTGATGGAACAGATAGTTTTTGTTGTTCATCAATTGTTATTTTACCTCATTTATTTTGTTAATCGAAAGGTTTCGGGGGGAATTTCTTGTTTTTACAGTTTACATTCAGTATTTGTGTTCGTTTCAAAGTGTACAGCTTAGTGGTGAGCCAGTCACACGCTTTACAAAAAGCTCCCCCGAAATAGTTTTGGTATCACAGTGTCTCTGACTTTCTCCTGGGTGCAGAACCATCATACACCTGTGTGCTCTGGGACTTTTCCATCTTGCCAAGTGGAAACTCTGTATCTGTTAAAGCACAGCTCCTCTTTCCCACTCCCTACCCGACGGGCCCTGGCATCCACCTTTCTGCTCTGTTTCTCAGACTGCCTTGGACATGTCGGGGAGGCGGAATCAGGCAGGATTCCCCCCTCCTGTGCCTGGCTCGCTTCACTCGGCATAGTTTTGAGGTTCACCCGTGCTGCAGCCTGTGGCGGGATTCCCTTCTTTGTGAAGGCCGAGTAATATTCTACTGCCGGTATAGCCTGCACCTTCTTTACCTGTTCATCTGCCCATGACTTTAAGTTGCTTCCACCCTTGGCTATTGTGAATGAAGCTGTGATGAGCATGGGTGGGTGGGTGCCTCTTGTTTAAGGTCCTGTTTGAATTCTTTTGGATACATTCCCAGAAGTGGGATTGCTGGACCATATGTAATTCTCTCTCTTTTTTTTTTTTAAGATTTTATTTATTTATTTTTTAGAGAGGGGAAGGGAAGGAGAAAGAGAGGGAGAAAAACATAAAGGTGTGGTGGCCTCTTGCACTCCCCCAACCGGGGACCTGGCCCACAACCCAGGCATGTGCCCCGGCTGGGAATCGAACCAGCGACCCTTTGGTTGGCAGGCCAGCACTCAACCACTGAGCCTCACTAGCCAGGGCCATGTGTAATTCTATGCTTGATTTCTTTGAGGAATCTCCACACTTTCTCCATAGTGGCCATAGGAATTTACAACCCACCAGCAGTGCCCGAGGGTCCCAGTTTCCCCACATAACCTTGCTTGTCACCCCAATTTCTTATTTTTTTTCTTTTAATAATGGCCATTCAAATGGGTGTGCGGTGTGGTATCTCTTTATGGTTTCGATTTGCATTTTCCTGAGGACGAGCAATGTGGAGTCTCTTTTTACCTGCTCAGCAGCTTCTGTAGGGAAACCTCTATTGAAGGCCTTTGCCCAGTTTTTAAATTGGATTGTTCGTAATTTTGTTGTTATAATAGGAGTTCTTTGTACAATACGGGCATTAACTGCTGATCACAAATGTGGTTTGCCGGTGTCTCCTCCCACTCCAGCAGGTTGTGTTTTCACTGTTCCCTTTGCACAAGTTTTTAAGTTTCACTGCTGGTGTTTTTGTTATCTGTACCCAGGTCGTTTGAATGGATTTCAGGGAATTTGAGATACCCCTTGAAATTCAATACAGATTTTTATCTGAGTGCGTGTGCGTGCGTGCATTTTTCTGAGGGGGGTGGGTCCGTGTGACGCCCTGCATTCTGTCAGGGTTGGAGAGGTTGTTTATAGGGACTGTTGGTTTTGAAAACAGTGTCACCTAAAACTCAGCATGCTGGCTGTGACCCAGGACTGTTTTCTCTCTCTGACCCCTCCATCCCGCCCGGTGTCCCAGGCCCGGTTAGAGGAAACCTGTCCCCGCCGCCACCTGTTCTCTCTGGTTCTGGTTCTGGCCTGGCACCTGGCGTGGTCAGTGCTGGTTGAAGGAGAGAAAGCTCACTTGTGTGTGTTTCTTCCTCTCCGCTCTCATGTGGCTTCTGGAACTGATCGCAAATGCTGACTCGGCCTGCCCCGGGCAGGGGGCGCTGCTTCTGCGTCATCTTCTTCCAGCCTTTCCACTTTGTTGGGAGGTTTACCCACCTCTCTTCCTTTTCCAGGCCTTTCTCTCGTGACACATCAGAGCACCCCCTCCCCCCTTCCCACAGCAGCCTTCCCTTTGACCCCCTCCATGAGGCTGCTCTGCAGACTCGGTCCCCTGCGTCTGCCGCACCACCTCCAGTCCCTGGGCTTCCCCTCCTGGAACCTCTGTTTCTACCTCTGGCCAGAGTCAGCCGCCTGCCCCCCACCCCACTCCAGTGCCCCGGTTGCCCTCACCAGGCTCCCCTCTTCTCTCCGCTGTGAGTCCGAGTTCCCCAGCCCACACACCCTCCAGCAGCCCCTCTTTCTGCTGCTGCTGCTGACACTCACGCACACGACCTCACCGGGTTCTCCTAGGATTTCATGGCGCTCTGCCTTCACCCTCCCTCATCACTGTTCCCCTCTCAGCCACTCGCCGCGGGCTTCAGCAGGTGTCTGTTGAAGTATTTTGAACGAATGATGGCTCTCTCACCTTCAGTGTTTTATTTGTTAGAATTGCGGTGTTCGTGCCATTTTGTAGACTTTTTCGCTGGGACGTATGCAGTGGAGTGTGTCCCCCAGTGTATTTGAAGCTCCTCTCGCTCAGTGTGATAAAAATGGCCTGTGCGTCCGTCTGGACCCCCGAACCCGGTGCTGGGAGCCGGGAGCGTGCAGGGACAGCCGAGTCCGTCACTTCCCAATCTCGGTGTTTTCAGGACCCCTTTCCCCTCTCCCAAATCAGGGGGACCCAAAGAGCTCTTGCTTACGTGGGGTATTTGTTTACTGCTATTACTGTATTCAAAATTTACACTGACTTCATTTAAAAATAACCAGAAGTCCACTGCTTGGAAACCAAAAGAACATTTTTATAAGAAGTAACTCCATCTCCCCAACAAAAATGACTAGTGGGAAGAACGGCGTTGTTGTGTGTTTCTTAAAGGTTAGTTGCAACGTGGAATCTGAAACCATATCAATGAACTTTTCATCCTGTTACATGGAAATGCCTCAGCCTTCCTTGCCCCTGGAATAGCTCGTTTGCCCATGCATGGTGTTTTGACACCATGCGCTAGCCATTTGGAAGATACTGGCTTGCTGAGTTATTCAGAAGTTCCTGAATAATTGGTGCGTAGCATTCTACATATTCTACACAGACCCAACCACATTTGTTAACACTGCCCATCAGAGAAGTCTTTTTGAGTATTGGGAAGCTGGTCCGGTTCGTGGTGGCTAATGTAAGTTCTCTAAAATTCAGATTTTTGTTGGAAAATTAGAATTGTATCATTTGCAACACAATGCTGTAAGTCGCTTCTCTGGAAGTGACGGGCTCACCGGTTTCATCTCTGAGGAAATAAGCCAATATCCATGGGTTTTTTCTGTCATTCTTCCAAGCAGAGTGGCGCTCTGTGGAGGAAGCGGCCACGGGAGCTTGGTCAGGTGGGTGCGGAGCCTCAAATACCGTTGTTCCGCCCTCCGCAGACGCACTTTGTGCGTACTTTCTGTGACATCACACAGAGTGTTACAAGGATCAAGGGTCGGAATTTTAATAAAATTAGTCCTTTTTCCCGCCTCATCTAAGACACTGTTGAATGAAGCGATGTGTGGCCAGGAGTAGCCCAGGGGACAGCCAGTGCAGCCGGCAGTGCCAATGCCAACACCGTGAGAAAGGCAAATGACGTCCTGGTTGTGTCCTGAAAGTAGTTTTGACCTACCCCCCCACCCCCGACCGCCTGGTGAAGGTCTTGGGCATCCCGCAGTCCACGGCCTAGGCTTTGATGCCCATTGGGGAGGCTCAGCCTTAGCCGCCACCTCCTTCAGTCTCCCCCTCAAATGGGAGGCCGACGCTGACCTCCACATTTCTGATTAGCCTGCCTGCCACCCCTCCCCCCGGCGCTGGCCCCGGCCCTGCTTGCTGCATTCTTCTCCATACTCCTCATCACTGTGCAATATACCGTATCCTTCTCCATTCTGTCCTCCGCCGGGATGCAAGCTCAGGACGACAGGGGTGTGTTCCCGTTTCGTTTATTGCTGTAGTCCCAGCACTGAGTGCACAAGAGCCTAAGTAGTTGAATGAGTGAATGGCAGTGACAGGTGGAGGAGAGCAGCTCAGGCCTTTGCTCCGTCGCTTGTGGGGTCCCCAGCCCCCGCTGACCTCTGCTCTCTCCGGCTCTCCAGCCAGTGCTGCCCCACACGGCCGTGTGCCTGGTGTGCGGTGAGGCAGGGAAGGAGGACACGGTGGAAGAGGAAGAAGGCAAGTTTAACCTCATGCTCATGGAGTGCTCCATCTGCAACGAAATCATCCACCCCGGATGCCTTAAGGTGAGCCGCCTCTGGGACCTGGCTGTGCTGCCCGACCCACCAGGGGGGCCCCTGAGGGTCTGAAGCTCCAGGGGGCAGGAGGAACTTTGATTTCTGCTGTGGAGGGACTCCCAAGTGTGGAGATTCAGTGTGTCAGATGATGAGCGAGGTCCAGAAGGGTCTGGAGTAGCTCAGACCACACACACCCCCACACACACACACCACACCCCACACGCACCACACACACACCACACACACACACACCACACACCCACACACACCACACACACACCCCCACCACACACACACCCCCACACACACCACACACACACACCACGCACCACACACACCCCACACACACCACACACCCACACACCACACACCCACACACACCACACACCCACACACACCACACACACACCCCCACACACACCACACATACACAGGAGACACACTGGGTGGTCAGGCTGCTTGCTGGACCCTGGCTTCTGAGAGAGCTGGGACCCAGGCGCCATACCAGCATAGAGCTGTGTTCCTGTGTGTGGGGACCTGCCCTTGGTGTGTCCAGGGCAGGGCTGCCTTCCCCCGGGACTGCCGTGCTGGACCTGCCTGTCTTGGGCAGCAGGTTCTTCACTGGAAAGGAAGAGCCCGCTCTGGGCTGGCACACAGCTGCTGTCCCGAGAGAATGTCAACATACCCAGCACCTCCCTGCTGGCTGCACCGGAGTCAGCCTGTGCACATCGGAGTGTTTCAGAAGGCACAGTGGGCCTGCCCCAAATGAAGCCTCAGCCCTGAAGTGCCCCCTTTCCCCGGGTGGTAGTAGCAGGGGTTTGTTTTTGCGCTCACTCCTCGAGACTGAAGGGACGCGTTGGGGTCAGAGCGCCGTCCCTACCTTGTCTGCTTGCTGCTTTCTCGCCCTCCGACCACAGGCTCTACCGGGGCAGGAACGGCGCGCCCTGCTCCTTCACACCCAGTACCGGATTACAAAATGACCGAATTCGGTCACCTGTCTTAACTACTCTTGTGTTCTTTTCTTTTGGCCAAAGATGGGATGGACAAGGCATTTGGGGCGGGGGCGAGTTAAATGTTTTTGGCGGAGGCCGCCTCTCCCGCCCCCTCCCTGTGTGCTGACTGGCCTGTCCCTCGCAGATTAAGGAGTCAGAGGGCGTGGTGAACGATGAGCTTCCCAACTGCTGGGAGTGTCCAAAGTGTAACCACGCCGGCAAGACCGGGAAAGTGAGTGCCGGGCTCCCTGTCCCAAGGGTCACCCCGGGAGGGACGGAGCTCGGTCCTGCCAGACACGGCCTGCGCCCACGCGGTCAGCTGGTAGGCGATGCGGGCTCGGGGTGGGGGGCTGGTCCAAAGATATACAGTCCGCTTGTACCTTGTCTCTTTTTGGCCTACAAGCAAAAGCGTGGCCCTGGCTTTAAGTACGCCTCCAACCTGCCCGGCTCCCTGCTCAAGGAGCAGAAGATGAACCGTGACAACAAGGAAGGCCCGGAACCCCCCAAGCGCAGGAGCGAGTGCGAGGAGGCGCCCCGGCGTAGGTCCGACGAGCACCCGAAGAAAGTGCCCCCGGACGGCATCCTGCGCCGAAAGTCAGACGACGTGCACCTGCGCCGGAAGCGGAAATACGAGAAGCCCCAGGAGCCGAGTGGGCGGAAGAGAGTACGGCCTGGGAGGGGTGGGCGTGGGGTGGTGTGACCAGCCCAGGCGTGGGGGCATGCATGGGCGGTGGGATGCATTGGACCCTGGCTCCGGCTGCCTGAGCATGCCCATTAAGTGCTGAGAGTCGGACCCAGGCGAAAGGAGGGGAAACCAGCCAGTCACTCTTCCTGCCCTTTAGGCCTCGACTCTGCAGACATCCCCTGGGTCCTCCTCTCACCTCTCGCCGAGGCCCCCTCTAGGCAGCAGCCTCAGCCCCTGGTGGAGATCCAGTCTCACCTACTTCCAGCAGCAGGTGCTCGCACGTCACCCCCACCCACCTGAGGCCCTGGGGACTTGAAAGCAACAGCCCAGGCGCCCCCCCGCCCCCCCGCGCGCTCTACTGGACATCCATCCAGCCCACTCTGTGCACCCCAGCTTCCCAGGCCTCAGCCCCAGGTCGCTAGCTCGTGGTTCTTGCGTGGGGCCTAGGAAGCTGAAGCTGCGGCTGGGAAGCCCTTGGGATCTGGAGAACCTCCGAGGATCCCGGCAGCCCTGCTCCGCCCACCGGCCCTTCCAGCATGAGCCACGAGGTGGCGCCTAGTTGTCTTCTCTGGCCCTTAAGGCTCTGCTGGGAATCCCGCAGGCCCTGCCTCCAGGACTGGCTCCCAGGGCCAAGTCTGACCTGCCCAGCCCCTGCGTATCTCTGGGTCTGTCCAAAGGTGGGAGGTCAGCGGGGTGGGAACAATTCCACCACACTCTTCTACTTCCAGCTTCGCCCTTTAAACCAGCAGGCAGGGCCCACCCATCTGTCTTGGATTTGTGGGGAAGACACCCCTCCAGCCCATACTGTAGATGCCGTGGGTGGTGCTGGGGTTGGGTGTCGAGGGGACCAAATCCCACGAGCCCTGGGAGCAAGCTCTGTGTCCTTTCTTCCTCGTGACAGCTAAAACCAGGCAAAGAAGATAAGCTTTTCAGGAAGAAGGTACTATCAGCACCTCCCCTCCCCCACCCCACCCCACCCCACCCCTCCCCTCCCTTCCACCCTCTTCTCCTCCTCCCTTCCCCTCTCTTCCACCCTCTTCCCCCCCTCCCCTCCCCTCCAGCCTGGGACAGTGGGTCCCTGGAGGAGGGTGGAGGAGAGGCCTGGGCGGGCTCAGGCCTAGCTGGGGGCTTACCTGCCCTGGCCCCCTTCTTCCTCAGCGGAGATCCTGGAAGAATGCTGAAGACCGGATAGCCCTAGCCAACAAGCCACTCCGGCGCTTCAAGCAGGAGCCAGAGGACGATCTGCCTGAGGCGCCCCCCAAGACCAGGGAGAGCGACCACTCCCGCTCCAGTTCCCCGACAGCCGGGCCCAGCACCGAGGGTGCAGAGGGTCCCGAGGAGAAGAAGAAGGTGAAGATGCGCCGGAAACGGCGGCTCCCTAACAAGGAGCTGAGCAAGGAGCTGAGCAAGGAGCTCAACCAGGAGATCCAGAAGACGGAGAGCAGCCTGGCCAACGAGAACCACCAGCCCATCAAGTCGGAGCCAGAGAGTGAGAACGAGGAGCCCAAGCGGCCCCTGGGCCTCTGCGAGCGCCACCACCGCTTCAACAAGGGGCCCAACGGCACCCCTCGGGAGCTGCGGCACCAGCTGGGGCCCGGCCTACGCAGCCCACCCCGCATCATCTCCCGGCCCCCGCCCTCCGTGTCCCCGCCCAAGTGCATCCAGATGGAGAGACACGTGATCCGGCCGCCGCCCATCAGCCCCCCACCCGACTCGCTGCCCCTGGATGATGGGGCAGCCCACGTCATGCACCGGGAGGTGTGGATGGCCGTCTTCAGCTACCTCAGTCACCGAGACCTGTGTGTCTGCATGCGGGTCTGCAGGACCTGGAACCGCTGGTAGGGGGCGCTGGCCGAGCGGGGACTGGGAGGTACTGGGGGCTGGCTCTGTCCAGCTCTGGGTGGAGGCTTAGGCTAGACCGGGGATGGCACGTGGGGGGTGTGCCCCACTTCCCTTTATCCAAGCCCAGTCCGGTCATCTGTCCGTCTGGACTTGTCAGAAGAGGTGAACCCTATTTAATCTCCTGATTTAGCTCCTTGGAAAATGAACTGAGGGCCAAGTAGAGTCCTGTTCTTACAGTGTTAGCTTGGGTTATTCACCACTGGGGGTGCCAGTTACAGACATGAATCCCAGTGTTGACATTTCCTAGCTTTTTGGCCCAGTTGCTTACCTTCCTGTGTGAATGGGTAGGATGCCTGCTGCTCGGGCTTGTTTTGAGGTGTGGCCTGTTGAGGGTGTGTATGTAAAGAAAGCCCCCTTTAAGTCCTTACTGGAGAGCAGGTGCCAGCCCCTTCCATGGAGGCCCCGCAGAGGTCAGAGCAGAGGTGCCCGGTCGTCCTAAAAGCAGATGGGACCTAACCAGAAGGGTCCAGAGGGTGGAGTAAGGAGCCCCTCTCTGGGCTTGGAATGTGGGGTGTTACCACAGCCATACCGAGGGCTCCACAAGTGAGCCCCCAGCTCTGACGGCCCCACCTCTGCCGGGCCGGCCTCCAGGTGCTGCGATAAGCGGTTGTGGACCCGCATCGACCTGAACCACTGCAAGTCCATCACGCCCCTGATGCTGAGCGGCATCATCCGGCGACAGCCTGTCTCCCTGGACCTCAGCTGGACCAATATCTCCAAGAAACAGCTGAGCTGGCTCATCAACCGGTTGCCTGGTGAGCACTGGCCCAGTGACCCCAAATGTACAGGAGTGGGGACTGGGGTGCGTCACCTGACCTGTCACCCCTTCTCTGTCCCCGCCAGGGCTCCGAGACTTGGTGCTGTCGGGCTGCTCGTGGATCGCGGTCTCAGCCCTCTGTAGCTCCAGTTGTCCATTGCTCCGGACTCTGGACGTCCAGTGGGTAGAAGGGCTAAAGGATGCCCAGATGCGGGATCTCCTGTCCCCGCCCACGGATAACAGGCCAGGTGAGTAGCTAGGCCCAGGGCCTGTCAATTGAGGTCACATGGAGGTGGTGTGACTAAGGCATGCTGTTGGGTCTGGTTTTCACTGGGGACCCTGTCTGGTGTGTGTCCTTGGGCCTCCTTTGGCCTGCGCCCTTCTCCAGAGGATGCAGAGATGAGTCCTGGCTGCGGTGTTCTCAGCTTCGGGTGCTGGCTCCCGGTCACACTCATTCCGGGAGCTCTGCACACATCTGACTGCATCTCCGTTAACTTGTCCTGCCTTGGCTTCAGGCCCCCTTGAGCATTGGGGTCACTGTAATTGGTCGGACAGCAGCTCACAGGATGGGGCCATCCTGCGAGGTCGGGTTTCGGGGGTCATCACTCCCACCAGCAGCTTAAACGAGGAAACCGGGGTGATGCAGAGATGCTGTGCCAGCTCTGCTCTGATTGGCCCAGTGCTGCTGGGTGGGATGTGGCTGTGTGGTTCTAGATCTTCTGAATTTTCAAGACTCTAGATTTGATGTGGAATATTCTGATTTTTAAGTGTCGGAACAGATGGGTTTTCTTGGGGGGGAAGCACTCGCCGTCGAACCGAACCCCCAGTGTTAGTCTGCCTGGTAGGACTTCAGTCTCCAGTCGGGGTGACACATGGCCTCCCCTCCCCGCTGTGCCCCAGGTCAGATGGACAACCGGAGCAAGCTCCGGAACATCATGGAGCTGCGCCTGGCGGGCCTGGACATCACGGATGCCTCCTTGCGGCTCATCATCCGCCACATGCCCCTGCTCTCCAAGCTCCACCTCAGTTACTGTAACCACGTGACTGACCAGTCCATCAACCTGCTCACCGCCGTGGGCACCACCACCCGAGACTCCTTAACCGAGATCAACCTGTCAGGTCAGTGGGGGGCACCCCTGCAGGACTGCCCAGCCTCCCGTGGGATGAACCGGGGATTTCACATGTGTGCGCCTGCTGTTATAGGGTCACGGTGTTGGGTGCTGGGACATACCTGTGATCACGACGGACACACAGCCTAGTTCAGGGGAAACGCATTAAAGAAATTACTGCCGGGTTTGTAATAGTCGCTACCCCCAAAGGGCTGGTAGCCGTGAGCACAGAGACCAGTGGTTCCTGACCCACCACGAGCACCAGGGAAGCTTCCCTCCGTGGGCTTGGGCTGCAGCTCCGTGGGGCGGGGGGCGGGGAGCAGTGGGCATTGAGGCCAGGTCAGGCGGGGTCGACTGAGTGGGAGTGAGCAGCTTGGTTTCCGCCATCGCTGTGGTCAGTCCCATGAACCCCTCCCAAGCCTGCTGTCGAGGGGCCTGAGCTGGAGGGGGGAGGGAAGCTCCACAACTAGTGCCCTCACGCTTCGACATTTTGTCATGAACGCTGTGGAATCTCCCCTCACCCCCTCTGTTTGCTTGTGGGGTGGGAGTCAGTTTCCAGGGGCTCGGGACATGAGCAGCAGCGAGGAGGATGGAGGCAGTGCCGTCTGTTCTCAGCCCAGCTAACTGGGTTTGGGTCTGACAGCTTTGGAGGGTCGGGTTGGCTCTATGAGATTTGAGTAAGACCCCCCCGAGCCCTGCCTCTGCCCCCCCCCCACCCCCTGCCACCAATTTTCTCTCCAGAAATTACCAAGTAGTAACTTAATTACCTCACTTAAGTGACATTTTGACACATTCCATTCTAATGGGTTTTTGGGGTTTTGTTTTTTTTATATTTTCTTTATTTATATTTAGAAGGGAAGAGGGAGAGAAATATCAATGTATGGTTGCCTCTGCCGGGGACACACAATGTATTGTGTACCCCCTTCTGGGAACTGCCCTGCAACCCAGGCATGTGCCCTGACTGGGAATCGAACTGCAATCCTGTTTCGCAG
The DNA here is from genome assembly GCF_014824575.4 of Sturnira hondurensis. NCBI lineage: Eukaryota > Metazoa > Chordata > Mammalia > Chiroptera > Phyllostomidae > Sturnira > Sturnira hondurensis. The sequence goes on from NW_028080037.1 coordinate 4,058,929, forward strand.
GCCCGCGCTCAATCCATTGAGCTACACCAGCCAGGGCTTTCCATTCTAATGTTTTGCTTCAAAAGGATCCACATGCTGTTTAGCTGTTTGCCTCTTTGCACCCCACGTTCATGTCTGATAAACACCTTCCTGTCACCAGTGCCTCATTCGAGCAGGAGTGGGGAGGTTTGGGTAGTCTGCGCTCATTCTGTTCCCTGGTTGCCTAGGAAGCCGTTCTTCCTCCTCGGAGTTCCAGGGCGGGGTTGTCCCCCCCCTTGGAGGTGGAGTACAGGATGCCACAATGACGAGAGCTTCACGGGGCGGGGGGGGGGGGGCTAGCTCACGTCTCAGCTTGTGGTCTTGAACTGGCATTCGAGAGGGGCCTGGGCGGCATCTTGTCCTAAGTGCTCGGTCTAATATGCGAGCACTTTCTGTTTATCCCAATTCAGTTATGTCAGTCAGTGGAGCAGAGGTCCCAGCGCAAACCCCCCTATCCTGTAGTGTGGTTCACGCCGCACAATTGTATAGATCTAATCTTTTGGGTTTTATTTTCTACCATGATCCATTCAGGTCGCCTTTTCATCTCAGCACTTACAGAATCTCCCCAGCCCCTTCTAGCACTTTGGCCCTGTGCATGGATTGCAGGCGAACCATCAGTTCACCTGGCGGGCACACTGCCCGCTCTGAAGTCCTGGTGCCCACATGAGCCAGGCGTCCCAGGAGGGCCTCGCAGACATTCTCACTCCCGCCCAGTGATTCTTTCTCCCCTGGGATTTATGTGAAGGAAATCAGCGGAGAAGTGCACACCGCATTCAGCAGTGTGACGGGGGGAAAGTGAGCGATTTCATATAAACATGTCCATGGGCCTGTGTTGATAAAAACAGACAGGGGGCCTATTTATGTTACAACGAATATGTGCACACACAGGCAGCTGTGTGAAGGTTCTAAGAGATTTCACTCAGAACGCTCTTCAAGCAGAAATTACCCTTTGTAATTGGTAGGTGGAACCCTGCCCCCTTTGAAGAGGGCTTTTTAAGCAAGTGGTCCTCTGGGGGTACTAGGGAGCTGGGTGCAGTTTCTGGTGCTGAGCACGGGGGTCTCGGGGCCTTGGCGCGGGCTCCGTGCTCCCTCATCCTCACACTGTCCTCTTCCCCGCAGACTGCAATAAGGTTACTGACCAGTGCCTGTCCTTCTTCAAACGCTGTGGAAATATCTGTCATATTGACCTGAGGTACTGCAAGCAAGTCACCAAGGAAGGCTGTGAGCAGTTCATAGCTGAAATGTCCGTGAGTGTCCAGTTCGGGCAAGTGGAAGAAAAACTGCTGCAGAAACTGAGTTAGTCCGAGAACTAGCCTATGCACACTCGGGCCGGCGGGACGAGGGGAGGGGCCGGGGAGGGGAAGAGACCTTGCGGAAACGAGGGCTTTTATTTTCAACTTGGGACTTGGAACAACCACAGAACGATGCGATTTTGCAAGCCTTGCCGAGGGCCAAGCCGTTTCGGGGGTGAGTGGGCCGGACGCTGTCCTTTGTTTTGGTCTTTCTGACTCGCACCTGTGCTGCTTCCAGGACCGTTTCGAAGGCGGCCTTTACCATGAAGACATTCCTGCGGGGGGAGGAGGATGAACTTTGGGGGAAATTCTCTTACGCATGAGCTTAGGGGGTTTGGTTTTTTTTTCTTTTTTCTTTGGTGGTGGTGTTTTGTTCTGGGCACCTCATTCCTTGCGACTCTGGGGTTTCTGGTGTCAACGTGAAGTGGACCACACACCCCATCTGCCGTCTCGACACATTTTGTTTGGTTTTATTACATCTTACATTATGCAGAATTATTTTTGTACAAATTGTTTAAAAGTTATTTATGCAAGGTCTGAATGCATACCAGTGTTTTTATTGTTTTCTGATTGCCAACTTTCCTGGTTTCCTTAAGGTAGGAGAGAACTTAACCTGTGCTTCATCGACACAAATAATAATCCAATTACACATGTGCCCAGATCTGGCAAAGTAGGCTGAGACCTTCCAGTTAAAAGCATGTTTACCTGGAAGCTGAGAGCCTGCTTTGCACATCAAGAAGTTCCATAAGCATGTTGTGCATATCTGTAAATTATAGTCAAAGTAAGACACTTGGCCAAGTTCCCTCTGTATAGAATTCACCTTTTTCTCAAAACAGTTTTAAAATTCAGACTTCAGCCTTTGCACTCAGGAGGGTTTTTCTCCATCCAGCATGAGCTCTCATACTCTGCATAGACCTAATTTATACAGTGAGTCAAGAAGTAGAATACACGACCCGACATAGCCTTCCTTTTCCTTTTCTCTCTCCTGCGAGGTGTGAGTTGAGTTCTCGTTTCAGGTTTATAACATGACTATTTCCCCAGTTGTCAAGTTATGCATTCATAAGTGCCATTGTTGTAAGGTGGTGTTTTCCTAGACCTCCCCTGACGCGGTTTTACCTTTGTTGAATTTGTATAAACAATTGTACAAAAAAAAAACCACTCTTGGACTTTGAGGGTTTCTGTTCTAGGAGCAGACAGGACATTTGATCGGGAAGTCCAGGGGCACGAATCTCAACACCAGTCTACATCCATTGTTTTAAAGCCAAACAAGCTATAATTTCTTGTTCAGCTGAGAAATGCAGCGGCCCCCTTGGTGCATGGTTTTTTCCGTCTTTAGAAAGAGACCTTACTGTCTGTGGCTAATAACGGTGACGGGAAAGAGCTATATGCTACACCAACAGCCTCTTGGCATTTCCACTGCCAAAGGATGGGGGCGGGGGGTGGCCAGTTCCTCAACTTCCCATGCAAGGCACGTCAGGGAGGCCACAGCCTAGGCTAGCACAGTCGCCATGGGCCAGGTGGCTGGAAGCGCTTGGTTACGTGGTAAATTCCCTGGGTGGCAGACACAGAAACTAGTGAGAAATAATTTTAAATCACAGCATTTTTTAGACAGGGCCCTGCCAACTTGTACACGGACACAGAAACAACGGCTTCTGTGAATCTGGAAATGGTGACAATGATCCAGCTTCCCGCCTCAGTGATCAGTAGCAACATGAGATTTGGGTGTCAGGGGACAAGCCTTTTTCTTTTCTGCTAATGGTAGTTTTCCTGTTGCTCCTCTCTCTTATGTTGGCCATGGCAAAATGGTTTTAGATCCCATCTAGGTTCTTGCCTCCTGTTAATTTAAATCCAAAGGTCCTTTCTGACTCAAAGTGAAGAAATCTGAAGCTGTTGCCCGCCAGAATCTAACTCAGGAGATGCACTTGAGAGAGGTAAGATTAGTTGGGCACTCTATGATCCGTGTATAACACATGGCTTGCCTTTGCAAGCCTGATGGTCCATCGTGCAGCGCCCCCACGAGAGGTCGGGTTTCAGAGAACAGCCTGAGTTCTCTGAACCTCCGAGTAAGAGTTACCCTGACATCCAGGATTGTTTTAAGGGTTGTAGTGGTTACCAGGTGAAGAGTGCTCAGTGTCCAAGGCCCCTGGTTGTCCCATGATGTCTCTGGGAGCGTGTAAGTCCATCGAGTGGAGGCAAAAGAGGGGCTGCCAGAACGGGGAAGTCACAGCCCCACGGGGACTGTGTCCCAGAGCTGGGACACAGCGTCTCTCCAGGCTTGAGGCAGGTGGCTGTAGTGCAGATGGAACAGGTAAGCCCCACCCCCGCCTCAGTGTACTGAAAATCTGGTTAAGATTCTGCCCCAGCACAGTCTGCAGACCTACTGTTTAAAAATGAGTTTTAGATAAGGCCCGGCTATGCTAGAGGCTTGCGCACAGCTGCTCTGAGCCCACAGACCACACCTGATGATGTAATGAAAGCACCATAAATGAGAGGGAGTACTTCCTGTGTTAGATCCCAGCTTCTTCACCAAGGAAAAAGAGGCCCCATCCCTCCTTCCTCTAGGGAAGCTGATGACTAACTACAAAGGAAGATACCACGGCCCCTCTGAAGGATTAAATGACATCCTTCTGTATTGTGAGAACAGGCCCAAGGTGTGATTGTAGTCCACTTTGAACCTTCAGAATTTTATCTACATGACACGTCTTCAGAAAATTAACTTTGAGGCATGGCATATCGGCTATAAAATGCATAGTCCAGGTAGAAATGTTTGTTTGTCAAACAAGTTAGCGGCTTACAATCCAGTTATTCCAAGTGTCAAGCTTCTTAAGGCTAAAAATGTGTTGAAAGATCCGCTATTAAGAGTTTTTATTCTTTTGCTAAAAATAAGCATTTGAAACTTCTATAAATCCAAGAGGAAAACATCAAATAAGCTCTTTTAAGCTGAGACTATGTGCAAATAAATCTCAGTTTTCTAATTTAACTTTAGACAAACCAGCACCTGCCGCGCCTCAGCTTCTAAATGTGCTGCTTCCCATCGTGTGCTGGCCTGGATTTGAAGATTCCCCAGTTTGTCGGGGAGGCTGAGTCTCTGAGTTCACCATCTCACAGGAAGTACAGACAAGGTAAGTGCACCTGAAGCTTCAGCAGGGGCTGAATTTTACTGCTTCTGCTCACGTTGGTTAGTGTGGACTGTAGCCGACACCCACCCTGGGCTCTGCAGGTAAATACGAGAAGGTGTTTGAAAACATCCATAAGGCCTTGATTTACAGGCTTTGACCCTCAAAACTCAAGAGTAGAAAGGCATGTTTTTTCTTCACAGCTTGTTAAACTTCCTGCTCTCAGCATAGGAGCAGCCTGTTTGCTTTCCCTTACTGTAATTTTCAAGTCTGTGTGTTACCAAACTGCAGAGTCAAGATTAAAAACTGCCCTGGCTGGTGTGGCTCAAGTGGATGGAGCGGGGGCCTGGGAACCAAAGGGTTGCCGGTTCGATTCCCAGTCAGGGCACATGCCCGGGTTGCAGGCCAGGTCCCTAGTAGGGGACACTCGAGAGGCAACCACACATTGATGTTTCTGTCCCCCGCCTCTCTCTCTAAAAATAAATAAATAAAATCTTAAACAACAAAAAAAAAGATTAAAAACCCACCAAGACTCAGTTGAGAAGTTAACATTTCTTCCAAACGTATTCTATGAAGCCAGTATTAATTACTCTGAAACCAAAACCAGACAAGCATGTCACAAAATTAGAAAATTAGAGGCCAATATCCTTGATGGACATGAATGCAAAAATTCTGAAAATTTTTTTTTTTAAGAATACTGCAGAATTCAGAATTCTGCAGCACATTAAAAAGATTGTACACCACAACCAAATGGGATTTATACCACAGATTAGAAGGATGGTACATGCAAAAGCAGTTAATGTGATGTATCACATTAACAAAATAAAGATACACCAACAGATGCAGAAAAAACATTTGACAAAATTCAACATCCTTTTATGATAAAAACTCAACGAAGTGAGTACAGAAGGAACATAACATGATAAAGGTCATACAGGACAAACTGGCAGCTAGCATAGTCAACAACGAAAGGCCAACAAGCTTTTCCTCTAAGCTGGAATAAGATGAGGATGTCCACTTCCATTCAACATAGCATTGGCATTTCTATCCCTGGCAATCAGAAAACAAAAAGAAACAAAAGGCATCGAGATCAGAAAGGAAGAAGTAAAACTTGTTTGTAGACGACGTGATATTATATAGAGAAAACCCTAAAAACTCTACCAAAAAATGTTAAAATAAGTCAGTCAAGTTGCAGGATACCAGAATCCACACACAAAAATCTGTTGCTATACAACAGTGAACAATCAGGAGAAATCAAGAAAACAATACCATTTAATTGCATCAAAAAGCAAAATATCTAGGAATAAAATAAATTTAACCCAAGAGGTGAAAGATTTGTACTCTGAAAAGTAGAGGATACTGAAGAAAGAAATTGTAGAAGATACGAATAAAGGAAAGGATTAGAATTAAAGAACGTGCTCACTACCTAATGCACTTCAGTCCCTATTAAAATACCAATGGCATTCTTCTCAGAACTATAACTAATCCTAAAATTTATATGGAACCACAGAAGACCCGAAATAGCCAAAGAAATTTTGAGAATGAACGAAGTAGGAAGTATCATGCTCCCTGATATCAAACTAGACTGTGAAGCTACAATAACCAAAATAGTATGATCCTGGCATGAAAACATACGTGGTTCAGTGGAATCGAGAGCCCAGCGTGGATGGGCCTAGAGCATATTATGCTAAGTGAGGTAACAGCAGAGAAAGACAAACACTGTATGATTGCAATTATATGTGCAATCTGAAAACAAAAATAGAAGCACACACACAAATACAGAGAACAAGCTAGCTGGTGGTTGCCAAAGTGGAAGGGGATGGGAATGAAAAAATGTTTTAAAGTGTGTGTTTGTACACTGAGTATTATCCCACAATTTAGAAAAACTCAGTATCTACAATGCAGTTTTACTGCCACAAAAAAACCACATTTCTTCAAAATATACCTGCCCACTACCATGGGAATGAGTCCACGTTCAGTCTCATCTCAACCAAACACGGCCGCCCCCCCATTAGTTTCAGCCTAAGATTTCAGATTAGTGCCCTAAAACAGTTTTGCATAACAGCTCAGGTTTCTCCTTTGGTATGCAGTATTGGAAGAATTCACACAGAAGACTGGCATCAGAGCTAACTAAGTTCAAATTCTGAAAGAGTCACCATTTCACTGATTTTAGACAAGTGTTTTTAAACTTCTCAGAGGTCAGTTGCCTCCTCTGCAGTGGGAGGCATTATCTATTGCAGAATGCTGGAGAGAACCTTGAAACTCCTGGTCCCGGTAAACAGCAAATCCGAACTGAGTCAGTTCACCTTGCTGAGTCGGCCAGCCGCGAAGGGCCATGCTGCGGCGCGTGTGAAGAGCTCCCCTCCGTGAAGCACGGAGCCAGAATGTGCACGGACAGCCGTTTAGCCGTACCCACGTGAGTTAGGAATGGACCAGGACGATATAAATAAAAGCATTTTTGAAAATCTAGTTTTATTCCTAAAGTTCAAATCAGCTAGCAGTAGCACTGAAAATACACTTTCACTATACAAAACAGTGTAAACCAGTTACATGTTAATAAAGAATTTAACACACACACTTCTCTAGTGAAAGAAGCTAGATGCAGCCCTTGCTGTAAAAAGCTGTACCTGAACAGAAATGGACACAGTTAGTCTAAGGCCCTGGCAGTTGACTATAGAATGTCATTTGTTCCCAATTAAGTTTAAATGCAGAAATAGCAACAAAGTGGAAACTTACATTCATCAAAGAGTAGCATTGAGAATATACATGACTGATAAAGGGGACATTCAGCGGTGCCACTGGTCAGTGTGTACCATGTCGGTCACCTGTGGACAACGGTCTCATCCAAAAAGAGACGTTTCAAACATCTGAGTGGTTTAAGTTAAAATCGGGAAGGAGAAACAGGGTGAACACCCTCCAGAGGGAGAGCAGCTGACGCCATAAGCAGTCTGACTCCAGCAATTAAGGGTCGGACGTGCGATGACGCCCGGCTGAACCTGGGGAACCGAGCACGTCCACAGGCTGTGACAGGTGTATGGGATGAACCAGTGTCGCTGTAACTCAGGATGAATCTTTATTCCCAGTTAGGAGTGAAAATAATTTTTAAAAATAACTTCAACTTTTGAAGAGTTTCTAGTCCCTTCTGTGCTCTGAAATGTCTGGGATCAAGCTTGGGGGCGAACGTCCTGGCAGGGAGAGCGTCCCTTCAGGACTTGAACACATGCACGGCCCGCACCACGTACTGCCGGCAGATGGGACACTCGCTCATGCGCTTGCCGCACTTGGTGCAGGTGACCATGTGCCCGCACTCGAGCAGGACGCAGTCGATGACGGCATCCATGCAGATTCGGCACAGGCTGTCATCCTCCTCGTCCTGCAGCTGCGTTCGCTCGCCATCTGAAAGGCAACAGAGAGCTGGGGCTGCTGACAAGGCCACCTGCCGGGCTGAGCAGCCACCTGCTGGGCAACCACCACAGGCGCAGCATGACCCGTGGGTAAGAGAGGTAATCCCACCTTCTCTGCACGTCCCTCCACTGGAAGTGGCGGTGCTGTTCATGCCTGCACCTGGTCGAGTTTCGTGATGAGTAAATGAGAAACGCTTAGCTTAGGGCCAGGTATCAAGTGCCCAACAACTGTTAGCTATTTAATTCTACTTTATTCTATGTAAGTTAAGGTTTTATGAGGATAGATTGCTTCTGTAAATAAAAATGAAGCATCCCTAGGTTGTCCTAAATATGGGCCTTGGAGTCAGAACACTATTGGAATTTCCAACCCAACCATGCGGCCTTGGGAAAGTCGTGGTCTTGGGGTCTCGTTTCTACAGGAGAAAGCTGTGTTTCCACACTGATAGGGAAGCAGCCTGTGGCCCCCGCCCCACCTCAGCCTCGGAAGCATCTTAAAAAGGATAGGCCACCCTGGCTCTGGCCCAGATTAGGTTTTTGATAAAATCCAGACTCTGAGTAAGAAAGATGCTGAATGAGTTTAAAAAGTTTATGCCCTGAGGTCCAGCCACAGAACTATAGACATGGAGGCTTCCCTTTCTGTAGGTCACAGGAGAGATCAATGGGGATCATGAGTATGTTTAGCAAAGAACAAGAAGTCAGGCTCAAAAAGCCAGTCATCCCTGGATTTAAGAAAAATCAACATTGTTGTTATGTCAAGAGTTTCCTGTAGTTTGGTTCACAGCCCACACCACTACTGGGGAGCAGGGAGAACAGACCCACACGGGAGGATTATCTGGCAGGGACGACACGAGGAGACCCCTGAGAGTAAGTCTGGGCTTTGGTCTCTCTGGCACAGAAAGTTCCTTCCAACTCTTCCAATTTCTGGGCATAAAGCAGAGGATCCAGGGTCTGTCAAGGCTGCTGGGGTAAATCCTGGTGCAAGTGGCTGAAGCCAGTCAAATTAGGAAAGGTTCAAGCTGTGCTCCAAAGCGTGTGTTCCATGACTTAGACATTGGACCCATGAGAGACTGAGAAAGGCTTAGGCCACAGTGTACATCCTGGCTGTCCCTCCGTGAGAGTAGGCCGGGCCACACCCTTCCAGCGAGCACTGTACACTGTACACTGGCATTTAAAACTGACTCCTCCCCTGATGGCCGGCATGCCACTCCCCAGGCACAAGCCTGGGACCTCTGAAGGCTCCGAGAAGCAAGATTCCTGCATCTACCGCGGTAGCATCATAGAAATAGGTGTGCCCAAATAATCTGTGCATGTTCTAGGCATAAACCTGTTTACCAACAAATGCTGTAATATAACCAGCCTTTAAAGATAAAAACTCTAAATGATAAAAGTTAAAAATGGTAGGGCTGTTGCAGTCCAGATGCAAACGTAACACTGGTCAGTCTGAGCACCACTGAATTATTTTTTCTCGTCTATAAACGCCCTGTGGTTTGGCCTTCTTAGCAGCTGAGGATTTCTGCCCTGTGCTTCATCATTAAGTCATTCAGAAACTCTTAGCCTCAGCTTTCTGTGACTTACACAAAAGCCTAGTGCTACTTGATGCTAAAAATGTAATTCTTAATACCGTGGGTCTAAGGACTTTTTTCCCCTTATTGTTGGGATTTAAAAGGTACAATCATGATAACCACAGTACTGGCCTACTTGAGTGACTAGTGAGAAAACAAACATTTTACAGATACAAGGAATTTCATTAATTCTAACAAATTATGCCAAGAAAAATGAGACTGAACAAATGATCACGTAACTCACTTGGCAACAGTGATCTCAAAATGCCAGTATCACATAATGAAGTTACTACTTAACAGATCTATAACTAGGTTCATATATCTAACTAATTCACACTCAAGGAAGGATACCCAATTTTTTCAGAAACAAATCTGATTTGTAACAAAAACAGCCCAGTTTCTAAAGCATATGGAAGGATACTACATGAAGGGGGAAAAAGCTTACATGACTTTTGGTTTTCTTCATTCTCTCTGTATAACCGGTTTACTTTCTCTACCAGCTCCCATTTTTCACAACAGCCAGAATAGTTGACGAAATTCCGAGCCAGGATTTCCTTCAACTGGCGCACGCTCATCCCTTCCACATCTTCCAGGCTTGACAGGTCCGACAGCGAAGCCCTCAGTCTCTTCTTAGAGAGGCCGGGCGTCTGGAATCACAGTGCTCCTGTCACCTCTGCTCCCGCAAACCCAGACCTCCCACAGGGAGGAAAAAACATGCTCCCACACCCTGTAGTCATCCCGGGACCTGGACAGTCTTCCCAGATTTGTCAGTCCTTAAAGTATTACACATATTGTGCTACAGTCAAACCAGAAGAAACATCGTGTGCTCATCCAGCAAAGTACGCATGGGCACTTTCCTGCCTGCCAGGTTGAAATGTCAGGGAAACCAAATTTTATGGGAGATCTCACCTGATCCTCCAAGTTTTCTTCATCATCGTCGTCGTCGTCGTCATCGTCTTCATCGTCGTCGTCATCTTCTGTGTTTGCAGAAGCTATTTCACTTTGTCCCTGGGCGCACAATGGGTACAGTTATGTCAGGAATCTCATTGTCCTAACAGTGTCAGCCCGTCCTGACCACTGGAGTACACCTTCCCACAGACCCTCCCCAGCACCGGGCACCCTCCACTTCTTCGGATCCTGAATGCGGCTGCCCCTCCCAAAGCGTGGGGCCCTGCATGATCCATAAACCACACGGCTTCCATAAAATTATCACAAAAGCCCCATTCCCAAGTGCATGTGAATTTAGAAAACCTAACCAGAGGCCCCAGAGGAAGGTCCCAGCATGGAATGCCAAGCCGCAATCGTGTGGAAATGCACTGAAGCCACCATCAGGGCACCTGCGTGTGGCGGGCTGAACTGGAGCCGCTCAGATACAGACAGACCCTGCAGCTCCAAGGCTAGCCCGTGTCAGAGGTCTCTGATGTGAACGACTCCATTCCGAAGAATGGCTGCTGGACTTCCTCACTGAAGGCCGATGCTAGGTCCAGTTTACAAATTCCTCAACAGTCGGAGGTGTTCTTTTCTTTACGAAGGACACAAATCCCTTTGATGTGATTTATATACCTTATTTCATGTCTTTTCATTTTAACTTTATTTTGACCATTGCTCTACAACAGTTGAGGTCAGTTCCCAATTTCAAATATTCCACACATACCCCCCCCCCCCAAGCACCATAAGGTAGCGTCCAAAGACCCCCACCTCCCAAGTGATGCCGTAAACCCAAAAGTGGCCCAGATGTCAGATGTCTCGCAGGTTTGCCTACTAACTATGCCAGCTCTCATTTGGGAAATGATAAAACTCCTAGTTTGAACTTGTCTAATTTGCGACTATTTAAAAGACAAGATTCCCATTTCCCTCTGCTTCTAACTCCTTTATTCAGGGAAGAAAATATGGAGAGAATTGTTCAAAATAATTCTCTCAGCATTTTGGAATCATTCATTGATATAAATCGCCACTGATTACCAGCCCTGGCGTGTTCCTCAGTCAGGCTGCCCAGGACTTCACTGGGAGAGCGCTCTGCGCGGGGGCTTCTTTGAAGCTGGCAGTGACCACGGTCACTAATTCAGACGGCGGTTTCCCGCGATCTAATTAGGACAATGCTGCTGCAGTGTGGCAACTGGGCCTCAGGTCACTTACACGACCACTTCCATGTCACTGACACACACAGTCCTGCTGATACTTCTATCCTACTACTTTTCAGTCACTATTCCACTTGTCCTTAACTATGTGAGAGAGAGAAACTGAGGTAACTAAGTTCAACAAACGGATTAGTTACCTAGGGCCCCGCAGATGGCTGACTTGGGGGCTACCTAGCAGCTAAGCTCGGAGAATCACATCAGAAGAGCCTGTAAGCACAGAGAACCTCTGGCTCCCACAAGGAGACAGCAAGCCCTAAAGGCCCCACCAGGTGGCCAACAGCAGACACGTCTGGCCCGCTGGGTAATTAGCCCCTCATACCTGTGCCAGTGCTCCGGATCCTAAGGTCCGATCTCTACCCATGAACTCTCCCTGAAATGAAGACACAGTAGCAGAGGGGGCCGCATAGCTTGAGAAAAATGAGTGTGTAAAAAAACTAGAACTCTGGGACCTTGAGGAATCCAGACTGCTGGTGTCGGGGTCATCCTCAGAGCCCAGCCCACGGTGGCACAGCACCAGATCTACCAAGTCGTCTTTCTCTCGACAGGTGTCAACGGGTATGTTTCTAAGAATGAGATACTGCCGCAGGTCCTTCACTTTCAGTCGCATTAACTGAGGGCGCTGAAAGGCCGTCTCTTGCAGTAAGTGACAGGTGGAACATCTACGGAGATTTTCTTGTAAGACTGAACAGACGGAGCAGAAATCCTTCTTGCAGTCACAACACACATGCTGAAGAAACAGAAAAGAAGCATTTAACAGTAGCCACATACAAAAGCCACCATGAAGGCACTAGTTTCCTTCCTTTCTGCCTTCAATTCTGCTTCTTACGAGGTCCTCTGTGGCACCAGACTATTCTCACAGGCGTTTTTCTATCTTTCAAAAGCCATGAAAATCAAAACAGTTACTGCTGAGGCAGTTTGGATTCACTGAAGTTCAAATACAGCTCTTTAAGAAAAGCATACACTCTTGTGTTAGTGAATTAAAACCTTTCCACCCCTTGATGCAAACATGTAATTAGCAGAACAGAGCTGACTTGAAACACATGGAGCAGAAAGCACAACCACAAGCCCTCTCCCTGCTCTTTCCCCACGTGAACAACTTCCCCATTTAAAGAGGAGGGAAGGGACGGGGGTGGAGGGATTAAGGAAAAAGGACTCATGGATGGACAACAGTGTGGAGATGGCTGGGGGTGGGGTATAAGGAGGCTAAAAGATGAAATAAAAGGGGGAAAAGCGTAACACAAGGAAAGGGAAAGGCAACTGATCCCTCAAGGCCAACCCAAGTCAGGAGAGGACCAGTCATCCATACCTACACAACCTTAGTCACGAGCAAAGCCATCCACCAGCAAAGCTTAAAAACGACACTACGGCACTACGGTGTGGTCATTTCTGCTCGGTGCATTGTTACTACATTTCTTTTTCTTCAGATTTTATTTAGGGAGGGGGAAGGAAGGGAGAAAGAGAAGGAGATCACTCACCTTCTTTCTAAAGACTGAAAATGAAAGTCCACAAGCTTTGCAAACTATATTAGGCCCTTCTGTAGGTGCTGGTGGGTAGGTGGAAAAATCAGAGTTGGGTGTAAATCTGAATGGACCAGTGCCTCCTGCAAACCCTGCCTGCTGGCCCCGGACGGCTCCAGTCCCCATGACTTCGTTCAGTAGCCCACAGCATGAAGCCCACATAGACGTGGCGCCTGCCTGGAAGAGACCACAGGAAGGACCAGTTTAAAGTAAGTGGAACCTGGGCTCTCCCGGATCCTCAGGGAATGCCACTTTGGAGCGGTATGTCTGCTCTAAATAACTCAGATTCTTTTCAGCGTCAGACATTTTTAAGCTATTTGGAAAGAGGTAACTCTCTGGTATTTGCAAAGAATATTTGGCATTGGGGATACTCATGTATTGTTAAAGAAAAACAACTGTTTTTATTTGGACAGAAGTACATGCTGTGCAGTATCTGAGATGTGCTTACACCAGTGACTTTCAACTGGGGTACTGGCACGAAATTTTTAAAACAGGCCATATCTGACCATTGAGACTGTTTAGTCGGGGGCATTGACCTCTCTTCCCTTAGACTGCTAAAAACACAACAAGAGCTATCTGGTATGAACGAGTCAAAATTCTGTGTTGTGATTTTTTGTCAGACTGGCCAAAAAAGTGATTTGTTTATGCGTGCCATGAGATGAAAAAGGTTACTCGAAATTGTTTACTCGAAATTTAACTGAGCATCCGTGCTCTGACAGCCTTGGACGGCGACTGCTGCACTAGAAAGCACATACCGCAGGGTGCGACAGACTTACCCAGCTACCACACAGCAGAAAGAATGTAAACTCAAATTGATTCCATTAAACTTCTGTTCTTATTTGTAGCTGGGAACAATAAACGATGGCATACACATTTTTTAAATGACTGGAAAAACATCAAAATACCAACTGAAGCTCTCTTAAGGTTTCAAGGTATCTCATGCAATTTATTTTTTTTTTCTCTACTTTCAATTCTTTAAAAAGAATATACTGGTTTGACATTAAGGAAAATATTTTTAAAAAACATGTATCCTACACCTTTTCAAATATCGAACACAATTTTGGATGACTCAGCAATCACAGCGACCCCGGAAGTGTGTATGGCCGATCTGCCCCTCCACTCACTGGCCTGCAACTCGTTTGTGTGTTTTCTTTCACCTCTGCCCTTTCTGCGGACCGCCACTGCCCTCACGGCGCCTGCCTTCTTTTCCACTGCTGACTGAGAAACCCGGTAACCAAGCTTTTTAGAAGTGCCTACACGTATTAGTTTTTCAGTAAGGGCTTAAGGTATTGTCCCGTGCTTAAAGCTGAAAAGCTGTGATGTTTGGAACTAATGTGTGCCCCCTGTCCTCATCTATAAGCATACTGCAGACTCTTGAGAATGTGACAGGCAATGGAAATGGCAGCATATGACAATGCTATAGTTCATTTAATTTTCTAACTCTGTCAAACATTCACTGTCCAACAAGCTCTTCAAAAAAATGTTTAAAAGCCCTGGCTGGTGTAGCTCAGTGGATTGAGCTCGGGCCTGCGAACCACACGATCGCGGTTCGATTCCCAGTCAGGACACACGCCTGGGTTGCAGGCCAGTTCCCAGCAGGGGACTCACGAGAGGCAACCATACATTGATATTTCTCTCTTTCTCTCCTTCCCTTCTCCTCTAAAGATAAATAAATAAAATCTTTTAAAAAAATTTTTTTAGCAACTTTAAAAGGCTATTTGGGATGCTGTAAGAGGATCATGTTATTCTTCCCACTACCTGGAAGCAAATGCTGTATTAAATACAGGGCAAGTAGAAGGTAAAGCAGTAAGAAGCCACAATATAAGGTTCAAACAGCTTTAAGTATCAGGGTCACTGACTTAAGTATTATATAGCTTCACACCCTATAATTCTCAAGGAATAGTGCTGCCTTTAAAAGTTGGGTTACATTATAGTTAGTAGTTCATACCTTTAAATACAAACCTCAGACTCTGGAGTCATGGTTTGTTTCAACATGAAAGGATAAAAATCCAGATTTACTAAGAGTTCATTTAAAGTGAGTCTTCTTTCACCAAAGGATTCCACCTACAGTGCTTTATACATTGCGCTCTTAAAACAAGTAAAACGCCGTTTTAAAATTTTTAATTTGCATATAACACTGTTGGGGAGTCACACCTTAACTGTAGACTGTGCCACCAGGATAACTTGTCTTCACTCCAGGAGCTTAAAGGAGGGAAATCTGAGCTTCGGCTTCCTCTGACCTAGCTACTGAATGCCTACATGGCTGGGTCAGCTTTTACCCGCCTTCCGACCCCTGGGGGGCCCTGTCTGCCCCCGCCCAGGGAAGTTCCTTGTAGACAGCATGACTTTTTCCCACTTCATCTAGTTCCAACACCATGATTGGTAAGTAGGGCTTTTTTACGTTACTTCTTTTCAAGTTTTACTGGCTGATTTTTAGAGAAAGGGAAAAGGAAGGAGAAAGAGAGGGCAAGAAACATCCATGTGTGGTTGCCTGTTGTGCACCCCCTACTGGGGACCTAACCTGGCCCTGACTGGGAATGAAACCAGTGACCCTTTGGTTCACAGGCCAGTGCTCCGAAATCCACTGAGCCACACCAGCCGGGGCTCTTTACATTACTTCTTGAAAGGCAATGTAACACTATTTAAAATTTTCATGCTACCTGGAAAGTTCAAATTGTCTTGTTGAGAAAAGGTAAAAAATGATTCTGACCTGGTAAGCTAAAAAATCTCAAATGATACCCCCTTTTCAAAGCAGCACTACCACCCATTTTGTTCTGACAGAAATCAGTTTTACAGTGAGTTACAGAAGGATGTGAATTGTCCAACCAAACTAATGTTGCAACCATTAAAATTCTAGGCTGAAATATTTACAGCTCTGGTGAAGAAATAGAGAGACTTATTTTGGGAAAACAGGTAGAATCTCTGTGTGGATATCAATATCGAAGGGTAATAATTTTGCCCCATTCCTCATGTTTCTATAAAAGGGAGGGAATTTCCTCTTCATTCCCAGAAAGGGAAAGTGATGAAAACAACACCCCTTTCTTCTTTTGGCCGACTCATCATAAAATAAAAGGCACAGCCCAGGCCAACCCCTGAAGCGTTGTTCCAGGCAAATAAAATAACCTCTTATTTGGTAAAACTAAACTAAAAACCATAGCAGAGGGCAAGCGGAAACACTGAAGAATGTAGGCTTCGGCCTCATTAGATGTGTGAACTTAAATTTGGACAAAATCTCCCAATAAGAGAATAATCTCCCAACAATACTCTTAGCGTCGTCCTGCAGGATAAATCTCCCTACAGGCACCGTTATCTCCGACAGTACCATCTGCAACACTCCCGCTTCTTGAAGGGTCAGAAATTTGAAACTGCAGACATCGCTAGTTTTCTCTGAGGCACCTTTCTTTCCCATCCAGCGTATTTTAAAAACTCTTGCCACTTCCCCTTTAAGTTCCGTGTTTTTTGGCCCCCCAGAGCCGAAATGAAGGTCATCTCTTGAGTGATTCTATCTCCCCAACAACTTCCGAGCAGGCGTTTTTAGTCCTGTACCGCAGTGGCTGCTGTCGCTCTCTCGCTGAGGAACCACCCAGGCCCATGACACCACCCTTGCGACAGCGGTTGGACTCACCAGCAGAGCCATAAACAATGCTGGTGCCTGGGTCCCAGGCCCAGAGATCCGGACTGAACGGTCGGTCTGGGGTGCAGCCTAGGCGTTAGAATTCTTTTCAAAATTCCCCATGGGATTCGAATGTCCAGCTGAAGTTAAAACTTATATACAGACAGGACACAAGGGACAGAACTTTGGCTCTTTGAATGTGCAGTAAGTTCACTGAGCTGTTGCTCTGCCTTATGTGAGGGTCACCGCCCAGATTTTATTTGCTTACCAAAACAACAAACAACAACAACCCCCCCAAAAAACCCTACTACCCCCTTTCCATGAATGAAGCCAAAGTGTGGATCGCTGAATACTAATGCTATGATCTGGGCTTATGTGACTGACAATTCTTAGTCCTACTCGGAACCATGGTTGAGAGCAAGACTCTACAGGTTAAACTACATGAATCCAAGGGGGTGGAAAGAACAATAATCCGTGAAGATGGCAGCATCTCCTCCACTGACCGTGAATGTAGAGAAGAACCAAAGAAGGCAACTATGGACTTCTGCCTGGCACAAAACTTCTCGCTCAAACAATTTGTGCAGTTCATTTTCTAGTCATCCCTGACTCCTGAAAGCAAACGGCTTTTCCTTGGTAATTCCTTTCCTGCATATGCCCGTAGGCCAAAACTGTCCCTGACTAGATAGCCTTGGGACCACGGCCTAGCTGGTACCAGTTAAGGACTAGGTATCATTAAAAACTTACAGGGGCCATAGTGCGAGATTAAATTCCAAAGCCACAGACACCTGGATCTCTTCATTGTTATTCTGGCACCCCATGCCAGTTTTTGTGTTATTTTCAAAGCCACTGCACCAAGATTTTTGAGGGCCAATAAGTCTACCCAGTTTGGAACTAATTAAGAAATAAAACAAAAATGATTGCCTGTTTACTGATAACACCAACTGGAGAACACGTTAGCTCTGCAGCAGGCTGGTCTTGATAATTGACACCCCAGCTGACCCACAGCAGCTTACCATCTGGTTGACCAGACTGCCCTCCCACCCTGCCCTGCCACAGGAAGACAGACCTGACAGGCCCCAGAAAATACTGAGCCAAAGCACGTTTAGCTTCTTTGCTAAAACCCACCAACATAAAAGTTGCTGTTTGTTCTCTGGAAGCAGAAAGGCTGAAAGTGTTCCTCCGGTAGAGTTCCTAGAGGATGAATTAGGAATCTCCTCCCCTGGGTAGGAGTATAAAGGAGGGGAGGGGTAGGGAATGTTACCCTCTCTCAGGTTCCTGACTCAGACTTGCACAATATAAGCCCATTCTGAATCATCCTTCAGTCAACAAAGCCGGAGGAGATGTGTTGTTTCTCTGCAAGAGCGGCAGCCCATTCTTCTTTAGGGCAGAGTGCCAGTTTTCAATGGCCTTGAGGTTCTGCTGTCTTTGAGTGAGTGTGTGTGTGTGTGAGTGAGTGAGTGAGTGAGTGTGTGATCTAATATGCTTTTAGAATCCCTGTGGGGGGGAAGTACTTCCAAAATTTAAAGAATTAACAAAAAGTTTACTACAAATTTTCAATACTATTCTAAAATACTTTAGGATCCCTTTTAATGATTCTACCACATGCCACAGTAACCAGGCAAACTAGAATAAGAAAAGCTATGGCAGTTTCTATGAATATTAAATGAGAACCAGAAAGAGAGAGTTGATGGGTTTGAAAACCACAGCAAACTAAATGACCATCTGGTGGTCAGACAGATGTGAGCAGAGCAAAGATGATGAGCCAGGTACAGAAGGTCACCAGGGAGGAAAGCGCTGGGTGCCTAGCAGTGGGCGAAACTGAGAGCAAGGTCTTCATCCCCAGGGTAACCTTCCCTCATATCACTGGTCATGCAGATTAGACCCCTGACCTTTCCCATCACTGTTTATGCCACTTGGACCCTCCCCTGACCTTTCCTCCTCAGGCATGTCGCTTCATGCAGTAGATCCCCTTAGAGGAGGAACAGGAGGCCAGAGAGTGGCCACATGCGACACCCGCGTGAGCCCTTGCACAACCACTCCTGTAAGCATTCACTCCTAGGGATAACATTTCAGCCTTAGTCCTGTTTCAGCTCCAGGCCCAGAAAAACAGCAAAACCAGATAAGCAGTGCCACGCTGACATCAAGACCAGCTGCACGGACTCACGACCCCCTACCTGGTGCCTACCAATCAGTGAAAGGACACACCTGGAAAGCCGTTGAATATTCTACTGGGATCTCCACTAAGATCCCCACCTCTAGAGAGGGGATAAAACCTCAGGATGGAGGATCTAGCACCCTTCCCCACCCCACTCACTCAGGCATGTTCTCCTCTCTCTCTGGCTCCAAGGGCCCTTCTTTTGCCTTTGTAACTTGTTTCCTGAGTCCATTTCTTCTACAGCTCACTTCTTCTACCTCTGACTTGCTCTGAATTATTTCTTGGTGAGAACTCAAGTACTGAGGTTGCTGAAACAACATCCAGTTTGATACCTGGTGCCATGTTGCTGCCAACAATTAAATAGTCTAATCATTTGCTTTTGATTAAACTACTGGGTTGGCCAAAAAGTCCACTTAGTTTCGTCCATATTATAGCTCTAATAGTGCTTAGTTTTCTTTAACTTCATTTGAAACAATAATTTTGTTAGATTGTGTTGTGACACAATCGTATCAGCATGCATTTAAAAAACAAGAAAACTGGTGAATTTCTGTGCAGCCATTTTAATAGTGAAGATGGAAGAAGATATGCAACATTTTCAGCATATTATGCTTTATTTCAAGAAAGGTAAAAAAAAAACTGAAAGGCAAAAAAAGATTTGCACAAGTATATGGAGAACTTGCTATGACTGTCTTGTGCACAGGAAGGTGTTTAGTAGCACCCCTGGCCTCTACCCACTAGAAGCCAATAGCAGGAGATTGCCAACATACTCAAAATACCCAAATCAATAAACTTACTGGTGAAATGAAAAATGTGTCTTTTATTTTACAGAAAAAATGTAACAGACTTTTTGGGCAACCCCATAGTAAGCAGTAATGATAATGCCAACTCCTAAGACCTGCTTGCCAAAACTCTAAATTAAAAATAATATCTTACTGTAATTTTTAAGGATAAACCTAGAAGTTTCAAATTCAAGAACATTAATTTTGCTGGATATTTTAAGAAGCTACAAAGACCAGGCAGAGATTCAGTTCTTCCACCAAGGAAAGCTTCCCCAGACAACTCAACCACTCGTAGGCTTTGTTTTCAACTCCAAACAACCTTCAGTTTGCTAAAGTCAATGTCCTTGCCCTGGCTGGTGTAGCTCAGTGGATTGAGCGCGGGCCTGCGAACCAGACGATCGAGGTTCGATTCCCAGTCAGGGCACATGCCTGGGTTGCAGGCCAGTTCCCGGCAGGGGCCAGTTCCCAGCAGGGGATGCACGAGAAGCAACCAAACATTGATGTTTCTCTTCCTCTCTCCTTCCCTTCCACTCTAAAGATAAATAAATAAAATACTTAAAAAAATAAAAATAAAAAAAGACCTAAACAGAGTTGGAAAAAGATGTTTAAAAAATAAATAAATAATAAAGTCAATGTCCTTGCTTTAAACAATATGAAAAAATGTTTCAAATCTTAAAGCCAGTAATATAAATCAGTAAGTTTTGCAGTCTGAATTTCAATTAGGTTAAACTGTCCCATAGTACTTAGGGTAAAACAGAAGAAACAGTTAAGATAATAAGCAAAAATCTTTATTCTATTTACAGCCCCTGGAGAAAAACATATGCCCCTTAAAATGTGAAAGGATTCCTTACTGAAACTGCTGCTTTAACTGAAACACAATATGAAAAGAACCCTGCTCTATTTATGACCAAATATCAGACCATACACCACAAAGGAGGAAATACTACCTACATCCTAAATGTAGTACATCCTACCTACCTACATCTTTCTTCATACCATTCGGACAGTAAGCAGGTTGAAAAAATATGCTGATCTTAAAACTGTAATATTTCTAGGCAAGACATCTGGTCAAACTGATACAGTTTTACAACAACGTGTGCTGGGGATCATACCTTCCTCATGTTTGGGGTTTTCTTTTTCTAAAACAGTGTACTTGATCCTTAGCACCACTCCCCCACCTTTCAGAGAAAAAAAAAGGAAAGAAAATTATAGTCAACAGATTACTTTCTACTTCATATCTCATTTTGAGCTTGGAAGAATTATTTAGTACAATTAAGGAAGGGTGAGATCAAAATAAATATGGAAAAACAAGGAAGAGGATTAAATTAACACAGGACACCAATTTTGATTTTTTTAAATTCCTTATAGGGAGTTAAATGCTACTCTAAGTAGTTACTTGAGTCTTAAGAGGTAAAACCTATTTCAAAATATGAGTTTCTTGGCAAACAAGGGAAGAACATAAATATCCATTCCACACATATACTAAAATCAGATGCTCCTGGGTTTGAGTGAAGACATCCTTTTTCTGATTTCTTAGCTTTTAAAAAAATTTTAATCTCATGGAAAGCACTTGCTTAAATGAACATTCAAATGTTAGAATTCCATGACATCAGGAATCACTGACCCTGCCTAGAAATGTACAGATAAAAATATCCCACAATTAAATGATTTCGGTATAAAACAAAGTTAAGTAACGAACAGCCCAAATACTAATTTTTGTGAATCCAGTTTTACAAAAACAAATGAAAAGCAGCACCTTCCTAACTGTCATCTCAGATTTATCTATTTAGGTCTGCATTATGCTTCAAAAATTATCTTTCTTTTCTATATTCTCAACTGCCACCAAACCTTGTTACTAAAATTTCAAATCAGCAGTATCTTCCACCTAAATTCAAAAACACTTGTTTTTAAAAGAACCTGGCTAAAAAATTCAACACTGGACCCGTCCCTAATTCTCTCCTTCTACATCTAGTTCCTTGATGGGCCACACATTTAATACTGATAAGGATAATGATGTTCTTTGAGGCTTTATATAAAGATCCCTATGTTTTTGGAAGATGATGGTTTTCAAGGAAGAAAGCCAGTTTCAGGCATTTTACTAGATATTCTAAGGTGAAATATTTTATAACTAAATCAAGAATTAAAAATAAGCTCCTAAGACAGCCTCATACTTGAACGTTCACACGTTACCTATTGCAAAATTCCTCCTTGCTTCCTGCAGCCTGAAATAACCTTTTTTGCTCCCCAGAGTTTCACATTTGTTTTTGTTCTCATAACGTGGTTCCCTGAGAATGTCTCTTCTGACTGGCAAACTCCTAAAGAGTGGGATCGTATTTTGAATTATTTCTACGCACAGTTATCTCCTTCTGAGCTGACACACAGGAAATGTTCAACAAAATATTTGCTGAATTTCACGAGCCACGTGACACTCCCTGATCAATCTTGCACAGCATACCGGGCCTTTACGCAGGTGGAGTTTTATGCCGGCAGCTCATTCTGTTACTTCCCTTACCCGCATCGAGCACACCTCTCTTCACCGAGGCTCAGGAAATCGGCTAAGTCTGAAAGAGTGTCCTCACCGTACGGCTCATTCCCACTGGGTCGCAGTTAGGCAAATGAATCAATATCTGAATGATTGTTGCGCACGGAGCTCTTTAGAATTCTCAGCTCCCCAAAGTAGGCCAGCACCCGGCCCCCTCAAACTTCTCACTCAGGGATGCTCCCACGCTCTCACACCCACCTGGAAGAACTCAAGCTGTCCAATTACTTGCTGCGCACCTAGTGGTGATGGAGACGCGCCGAGTTTGCTACCGCTCTAGGTCTCGGCCCCAGTGTTTAAGTCTATGAAAGAAGAACCCTTTCGGGGTGGAATCCGCACCCCGAGGCATCCCTAACCCGTTAGCCTGGCCCCAGCCTCACGGCTCCTCGCACCACTCCTTTTCCCTTCATCCTGCAGTTCCCGTCCTGCGACAGTCCCGTGGTGTTCCCGACAGTTGGGTTAGTTCAAGGACTTGGGGGGCGAGGGCACGCTCTGGGCAAAGCCACAAGGGCAGAGGCGAGCACCGCTGGGTCTGCCGCAGGCCCCCGAGGACGCCGACAGGGCCCGGTGCAGAGAGGAACCCCGAGGTGTGAGTGCGGAGGGCACCCGGACTCTCCCCGCTCCTCGGGCTGGCTGACGCTAGGAGCTGAGGGGCTTGGAGAGATCGGGGAGCCCAGGTTAGCCGCCCTGGGCCGGTCAGAGACCCAGACGCCAGCCGGGATGCCCCTCAGCGGAGGTCTCTGGAGAGGTGCTGCCGAGGGAAAAAGAAGGCAATTCGGGAGCCCCGGCCGGACAGGAGCAGCTAGGAGGGACTGCCCTTCTCCACTGGTCCC
The DNA here is from genome assembly GCF_014824575.4 of Sturnira hondurensis. Taxonomy (NCBI): domain Eukaryota; kingdom Metazoa; phylum Chordata; class Mammalia; order Chiroptera; family Phyllostomidae; genus Sturnira; species Sturnira hondurensis. The sequence goes on from NW_028080037.1 coordinate 4,081,895, forward strand.
TCACCTTCATGGCCGCGACAGCCGCGTCTCGGTCGGCGCCGGCCGCGAACTCAACACCATAACAGTCCCCTGCACAGACGCTCCCCTTCCTTCTGGACTGCGATTGCGGGGCCTCCAGAGGCGACAGAGCGTCCAGACGTAAGGGGCGTGGTCACGCCTGCCGCGCACCGCCCTGAGCAGCGCCGAGCGGCGGCCAAACTGACCAATCCAGAGCTGATGCTCAGGGGGCCGGTCACCAGATCCAATCAGGTAACGGTAATGGGGCGGGGCCTCCGGCGCAGCCGGGTAGGCGGAGGAAGACTCCATCCGGGCTCCAGCGGCTAAGGGCGGACCTGGGCGTGGCGGGAGGTTTTCTGCGGGCCGTTTCCTCGCTGAGTTGCTGAGAGAGGAATCAGCGTTCGCTGAGGAACTGGTGCAGCAGAGGTTTGACTTTAGGTCAGGTTCCCCGGGCGGGTGAGCAGGGGAAGGGGCGTGGAGATTTGAAAACGCCGGTATTGGAGGCTTTTGTTTGAACCGTCAGAGCAGGGCTTCGGATTCCTTCCAGCGTCTCACACTCGGTAGTGACTTAGGTCTCCTCACTGGAGGGTCCAGGAGCGTCGGCAGCTGCGCACGCAAGGACGCGGTTTTTAAAAGGCTCTTGGAGACATTTCAACGAGCGGTTCTCAAGCCCCAGCTGCTCTTTTAGAGCGATGTTCAAAACAACCAAATTCTAGCGCAACGCGAGAATTCCGATGAGCCCCTGCAGTTGACTTCATTTGGACGGGACAAGTGAGGTTGTGAAGTATCGGTGGTTTCGGCCTACCTGGGTGGCACCCAGCCGGTTTTCCTACACTCCTCCCTCTCCCCTCCCGCTCAACCAGTATTTAAGCAGTTAAAGAAGAAAGAGACGCGGAGAGGTCAATTCACTCCTCATAAGCACCTAAGACTGTTGTACTCCTTGGTAACAGATTTGCTTATAAAATGCTGGCTCGGATGGAAATACAGCCCTGGGTGGTGTAGCTCAGTGGATTGAGCATGGGCCTGTGAAATGGGTCGCCGGTTCGATTCCCGGTCAGGGCACATGCCTGGGTTGCAGGCCAGGTCCCCAGTGGAGGACACGTGAGAAGCAACCACACGTTGATGTTTCTCTCCCACTCTCCTTCCCGTCCCCTTTCTCTAAAAATAAAAATTACAAACAAACAAAAAAACACAAGCCACACCATTTTCTTAGGCTAAAATGATATTTTTTTAGTTTATTTTTCTTGCTTCAAGTATTGCTCTTGTAATGTAATTTAACTTCTTATCCACTGTGGTCCTGGATTTTCTTCTTTGGAAAAATGCAAAGAAAGGCTTTTATTCACCATATATGAGTAGTCGCTGAGCTTCATTGGAAGAGAAAGTATTCATTCTTCTGATGGTCTAGGCACAGAAAGAAATTTCAAAATGTGCTGCTGGTCCAGAGGCCTATCCCTCATTAGGAAGGAAGTTGGCAGGTCTGCCTCAAGAGTTAATGAAATAGTACCAACCATAAAGTTTTTTTAAAAAGAGTTCATGAATAAGCCCATGAAGAGAAGCTCAATGTTATGAGCCATCAGGGAAAGGCAAATTAAAACCACAATGAGATACCACTTCATACCCATTAGGATAGCTAAAACCAAGAAGACAGATAATAAGTTTTGCTGTGAATGTGGAGAAATTGGAACCTTAATACGTTACGGATGAGACTTAAAAGGTGTTGACTGCTTTGGGAAACAGTCTGGCCGCACCTCAAAATGTTAAGCACAGAGTTACCATAGGACCCAGCAGTTCCATTTGTAGGCGAATGGAAAAGAAAATGAGAAATGAAAACTAATATTCCTGTACATGAATATTCATAGCAATATAATGATAATAGCTCCAAAGTGAAAATGCAAATGTCCATTTCTTAATAAATGGATAAATAAAATGTGGTTTAGCCAGATGATGGGATATTACTTAGCCAAAATAGGAATGAAGTACTGATGCATGCTACAACGTGGGTGAACCTTGAAAACATTATGCTAAGGGAAAGAAGCCAATGATAAAAGATCTCATGTTCTATGATTCTGGTTGGCGCAAGAGGGTCCCAGGCATTAGACCAATGGAGTCAGACCAGACCACAGTGCAGCAACCTCAGCACTTGGGTTCTGGCTGGGACAGAATTCAAAGCCAATACTCAAATACAAGGAAAAGTGTATTTGAAAAGTCACAGAGGTAGAAGTGAGTCTGAGAAGAAACGAGCTCAGGAAGTGAGGTACACAGGCAAAAAAAAGGGCGGTTGGAGCTCAGGAAAGAGAGGCCAGGAAAACCCACCTGGGGAAAAGGGGTGGTGAAAGGCTCTGAAGTGCTCCCGGGGGCTGCACTGGGTCATCTGTCCAAGGCATTTATCTGGAGGTCTTGGGAGGGTCCCACAGGATATGCATCAGTTTTCCAGGTGTGTCCTTTCAAGGTCAGGGTCTCTAATGATTGGCTGGCACCATGCGGGGGTGGAGGGGTCATTATTTGATGCAGCTGGTTCTGATGTCAGCCATGATGGTGCTCATCTGGATTTGCTGCTTTTCTGGGCCTAGAGCTGAAACACAATGGAGGCTTAGGTGTATTTGATGCAGATCAGAACCTCATTGTCCTGGGGGCCTAATGCTTACGGGCTATTTTCTGGCCCCCTTGTTTGTTCCCCGTCTAAGGGAGTCTGGCAACATGCCAGGGGAAGAAAGTTTACCCTGAGGCAAGATCCCTGTTATCCCAGTTTTGCCCATTGCTAAGTGCCCAAGGCCCTGGTTACCTTCTGTACCTGGCCCATTGTCTGTGCTCTGCTCATGCCTAACTGCCTACCACAGTTTCATATATGTGAAGTGTTAGTTTCATATATGTGAAGTGTTCAGAATAGACAGATCCGTGGAGATGGAAAGTAAAGTAGCAGTTGCCTAGGGTGTAGGGAGTTAGGGGGAAATGGAGTGACTGCTGGTGGGCACGGGGTTTCTTTTTGGGGGTGATGAAAATGTTCTAAAATTGTGATGGTTGCACAACTCTAAATATACAAAAAGTTATTAAATTGTACAATTTGAATGAGTGAGTTGTATGGGATGTGAAGTATATTTTAATAAAGCCGTAATAATAATAATTATAATAAATATTGAGAAAACAAAAGAAACTAGTTAATCCAGCTGGAGGGAGGCAAGAGTGAAAAAAAACAATTAAACAGAGAAAGATTTAAGTATTGGAGACCATTTTAAAACCGCAATTCTAGCAGAAGACTTGTCTTATTCTGTGCCTAGAATGAAACAAGTTCCCAGTAAATGTTTGAGTAAATTATTTCTTCTGAGAAGGTATATGTTATTTTAAAAAACAAGGGAATAAATAGAATGCAGGAGTTCACAATCTCTAAATGCTTGAAATTGGGATCTCCTAAAGACTGAGGTATTTTTTAACTTAAACATCATACTTTTTCAATATAGAGGTGTATTATGTTATCAATTTTCTTTTATATTTTATACAATAACACCCTTTTTCAGTTGTGTAATTGTGGTTCAGGAAAATGTGGTCTTTTTCTTAACATAAACAGCCTAATACTTTGTATTTTAGAGTGAAAAAGTATTACCAAGACAGGTGGGATATATTATTGCAGTTAAAACACTTGCTTGGGATGTATTGAGGCTGATCTATAAGTTTGTTTTTTTAATAATTCAAAAAATTCTTTTATTGAATTCACAATGTGCTTAGGTCAATTAAATAATTTCAAAGTCTCGAATTCAAGAAGCAGCAAAAGTTTCATTATCTAAAAAATTTTTTTAAAGATTTTATTTATTTATTTATCTTTAGAGGGGAAGGAGAGAGGGAGAGAAACATCAATGTATGGTTGCCTTTTGTGTGTCTCCTGCTGGGAGTTGGCCTGCAGGGAACTGGCCTGCAACCCAGGCATGTGCCCTGACGGGGAATCGAACCGCGATCCTCTGGTTCGCAGGCCCGCGCTCAATCCACTGAGCTACACCAGCCAGGGTAAAAAATTTTTAAGTTAGTGAATAATCTTCCTTTCAACATCATGTTTACTCATAAGACAAAAGGGTAGAAAGCTAGTTAATTCTACTCCAGCAATGGACTCAAATAATAAATCATAGCAACTTGCTATAATAAGCCACTTCTTGTCTTGGAAAATTTCAAACATATAAGAAGCAAATAGAAGGGTGTACTGAAGTCTCATGTATTCATCACCCAGTTTTAACAGTTCTGCGCTTTCTATCATTTTTGTCTCCTCTCCAGCACTTGCATCTCTCCACCACTCCCCACCCACCCACCCCCACATCTGAGTTAAATTACATCATTAAATTAGTGCATGACGGTTGCCTAGCTATGAGCCAAAAGAAAGTATCTGAGAATTGGATCTGGTTTGCTGTGTTGTGTTTATCCTTGGTCACCTTCACAAATGTAACCATTTACACAAAGTAATCCATCTTCCTTGTGGCCATTGCTTAAATTTCACATTTAAAAGACTAGAGGGATTCTCCATCTATCCTCATTTAACCTGAGTTTGCAAATGCCAAAGTTGTAGGTAGGTCATAAAATCTACCCACTCATGAAATGAAAAAGCATCTCTTCACAGGAATGCTTAAGCCAGGTCTTATCTGTATCCCAGCTGTCTGAATGACTTCTGCTATAGCAGAAACGGTTTCAGCAATACTTAACGGCACCTCAGAGCACTGTCTCTGTGGTTGCAGACCAGACAGTTCCACAGATTCTTTTGTTTTGGACTCAGAATCTTTTTGGAATTCTCCTGGTTAATTACTTTGCTGGCTTAACATGTAAGCTTTTCTGCCTTAAGTTTCTCCATCTGTAAAATGGATATAATGAGCTCTGGCTGGTGTGGCTCAGTGGTTGAGCGCTGGCCTGTGAACCAAAGAGTCACCAATTCAATTCCCAATCAGGGCACATGCCTGAGTTGCAGGCCAGGTCCCCCATTGGGGGTGCATGAGAGGCAACCACACAATGATGTTTCTTGCCCTTTCCTTTTCCCTCCCTTCCCTCTCTAAAAATAAATAACATCCTTAAAATAGATAAATTAAAAAAAATAAAATGGACATAATGATTATTAACTGGCTTTGGTCTTACACTTTCCTGAATGGTTGAAGAACCCTGATGCCTAAAGTGAAATGGAACCACAACTTTAAACTGGTTTCCAGATAGTAAAGCAAACAACATAGGGCCATTGTATGTTTTTCTGAAATAGGTTGGAGCACTTTGCAGGCTGTTCCCTGCCCCCCATGATTCTCCTTAGTAGACAAAAGGGGACAAGATTTTCCTTTCATGGCTTGGGAAACTGAGGGGCAGAAGTGAGCTCTCTTGCCTGAGGCTTGTGAGACTTAGGAGGCAGTGATGAAAGTTAGAATAGCTGCCAAGTCTCCTATCCCCAGCCCAGTATTTTGCCCATCTGCATTACTATTCTTCTTCTAATAAAGAGACAGATATTACGAAACAAGTTATTTCTTGTACATGAGATCTGCATTCACAGTCCATGGGATGGCGGGCAGGTGAAACGGGTGAAGGGAGTCAAAGGTACAAACCCAGTAATTAAATAATAAAGCCATGGGGATGCAATGTACAGTATGGCAACTACAGTTAATCATGTTGAATTGCACATTTGAAAGAGGCTAAGAGTAAATGTTAAAAGTTCCCATCACAAGAAAAAGAATTTGTGTGACGAAGTCTGGTGATGCATGTTAACTAGACTTATTGTGGAGATCATTTTGCAACACATACCAATATTGAATCATGCTGTACTATGCAGGAAAAAAATGTGAACATTTAAAGCAGGGTTTTCAGCTTTGGCACCGTTGACGTTTGGACCTGCGCTGTGACACGACAGCCATCTAAGGAATTCCCAGGCTAGACCTGCACGTTGTTCCCCTCAGCTTCAGACCATGCACATCTTCACCTGCTGGACAGATCTGCCCGCTTGTGACCCGTTTCCCCTCCACTTGTGTGCCTTTTCCTGGGTCCCTGTCTTGGTATGTGGCACCACACCAGAGACCTGGGAGTCATCCTTGACTTTGACTTCTCTCTAAATTCCATATCCAGGCATTTCTGTCCTCTACTTTCTGCTCACCTCCATGACTTCAATCCCTTGGCCATGACCCATGCTCAAGCCACATCTTCTCCTGACTGCCTTTCTGTTCTTAGCCTTGCCCTCCAATGCATTCTCAACCCTGAAGACAAATTGCTTCTCTATACCATACATCTGACCTTGTCTCTCTTCCTGTGTTTGTTTTTTAAAGATTTTATTTATTTATTTATTTATTTATTTTTAAAGATTTTATTTATTTATTTTTAGAGGGGAAAGGGAGGAGAGAGAGAGAGAAATATCAATGTATGGTTACCTCTGGTATGTCCCCTGCTGAGAACTTGCCTGCAACCCAGGCATGTGCCCTGACTGGGAATCGAACTGCGATCCTCTAGTTTGCAGGCCCGCACTCAGTCCACTGAGCTACACCAGCCAGGGCCTTATTTATTTATTTTTAGAGGGAGGGAAAGAGAGGGAGAGAAACATCAATGTGTGGTTCCCTCTTGCACACCCCCCACTGGGGACCTGGCCCACAGCCCAGGCATGTGCCCTGACTGGGAATCAAACTGGCTATGGGTGGCAGGCCAGCACTCAATCCACTGAGCCACACCAGCAAGGGCTTTTCCTGTTTAAAATCCTTTGGGGCTTCTCAGTGGCTTCATGATAGCATCCAAACTTCTTAAAAGAGCTTTACAGGGCCTTTCTTATTCCCTGCTCATCCCTCCGGCCCCATCTCCCACCGGCCTCACCTTAAAGCCTCCACTCTAATCATACTGAACTGCATGCAGTACCCTAAGTGGGTCATAGTCTCTCCTGCCTCTGGGCTTTTGCACATGCAATTTCTCTACTGAAGGAGCTCTTCACTGGCTTCTTTACCTGGCTGTTATTAATCAGCTTTTAGGTACACTGTCTGTATAGTTTCTCAAGGAAGCTTTCTCTGAGCCTCCAATACTGGGCCAGATATGCTAATATATATATGTCACACCCTACACTCTGTCATAGCATTTGTTACATTGTATTATAACTGCTTTTTCTGGGGGTGGTTGGCTGCTGCTTCTTTAAAACTGAGGTACAATTAGTATACAATAAAAGGCATGGATCTTAAGGCTGGTGTTTTAGTGACTATACACACCCATGTAATCACCACCTGAAACAAGACATAAAACATTTCCATAGTCCCAGAAAATTCCCTTATGTTTCTATCTAGTCAGCACCCCCTCCCACCAGCGAAGACCCACGTAAGCAAATTACTGTGTAATTGCTTACTTGTTGGGGTAGACCGGAAGCTCCATGTCTGCATTCTGTACGTATTTCACAACCAAGCACATAATAGGCACTGAATGAATAGGGGTGCATGAGTGGACACATGGGACATGGATAGAATGGATAGAAAACTGGAGTGATTGCATTATTTTACTTGGGTATCTTGAAGGTTAACATTGCTAACTTTAATAACAATAGTACCTGTGATAATGTTTACAGATTTTCTCGGAATAATATTTCTGTTCTGTTCCATAGTTAGCCTCAGGTGTTCTCTTGATCTGACCATCTGCTTTTTACTCCTGCTAAACCTACACACTTGATAAGAACCTTACTCCAGTTTATAATTTTGAGGGACTCCAAATCGAGGGTCTCTGCTTTCCTAGATAAAAAAAAAACTTATTATCAAATGCTTTTGTCGATGCTTGTTAAATGTCATACAGAAGTTATTAGCCCACGGGACCAGGTGAAATAAAAGAAAACTAAATGTTAGTGTACCAAGGTGACTCATGAGCACAGCAGAAAATAGAAGCGCCCTGTCTCCCTGGCCCCTTGTCCAGGTTCTTTGCCTGAGCTGGTAGTGAGAAGCTTCTCTTGTCTGCATTAAAATTCAAGGATTAAGCATTCCATCCTCAATAACAGTTGTTGAAGACAAAATAAAGCTTTGTAATTCTCCTGTTTCCTACAAACTTTGAATGTCATGCTAAAGTGAATCAAATTTTAGCCCTGGCTGGTGTGGCTCAGTGGACTGAGTGCAGGCCTGGGAACCAGGGGGGTCCCCGGTTCGTTTCCAGGTCAGGGCATGGGTCTGGGATGGGCCAGGGCCCCAGTGGGGGGGTACACAAGAGGCGACCACACACTGATGTTTCTCTCCCTCTCTCTGAAAATGAATAAATAAATCTTTAAAAAAATAAAAATAAGTGAAGTGAATAAAATTTTAAAACGTATTTATTTATTTATTTGCAGTCAAATTGCTAAGTATATATAATAACATCACATCAAACAGCTACAGAAATATGAAAATATGACATTTCAGACTGAATAGTGGCAAGCAGTTCTCCAACGTTCAGTGGACCCTCTCTGGGTGTCCTACAGATTTAACTCAATGCTGACACACTCTGTCTGGGGACAGTATCAGATCTCATAGGTTTAGGGCTCAGTCCCACAAACCTGCCCCCACTTCAGATGCCAATGCAAGTCCAGGTTTTCACCTGTACTTGTTATTGATTGGCTATAACCTGGGGGTCCCACAACTCCTTCCTCTGGTCTGATACTTTGCTAGAATGGCTCACAAAGCTCAGGAAAACATTTATTTACATTTACTAGTTTATTATAAAGGAAACAATAAAGGATACACATGGAGCTGTACACGGGGTGAGGTCTGGAGGAGTCCTGAGCACACGAGTGTCAGTCCCCATGGAACTGGGGTGTGCCACCTCCCCAGCATGTGCGGGTGTTCACCGACCCAGAATCCCAGCAAATATTGTCCAAAAAATTTTATATTGTCCAAAAAATTTTATAGAGCTTAGTCTCTAGCTCCACCCACCCCTCAGAGATGAATGGATAGGGCTGAAAATTCCAGCCCTCTAATTATTTTGTCTTTCTGGTGACCTGCCCCTTCTAAGTCATCCTACGTCACCTCTAGCATAAACTCAGGTGGGCTTTATGCTCCTTATGAGCAATAAAATACACTCCCATCATTCAGGTAATTCCAAGAGTGTGAGGGACGCTATGCCAGGAACCTGGGGACAAATTCCAAATATATTTTTACTATACCACACAGACATTCACCAATAGACACCAGCGATAAGCCTCAATGACCACATTCAGCATTCGCTTCCAGGCTAACAAGGTATAAAAAGTAGACCGAGTTGACTTTCCCCAGCCTCTTGACAGCTACCGGCAGGGGCAGGATCAAGACAGCAGTAAATAAGACTAAGGCTCCTGCCCAAGGTCACGATAAACACATTTATTAAATCTCTAATTGCAGGTGGAGGTGTGGCATGTTAATGATTCACAGAGAGAATTCGCTGAACCTTGTCTCTTCTAACAGTTGTAATCCCAGACAGACAGGCTGACGCTGATTCACGTTTATGGGCAGATTGTACAGGCACAATGGAATACAAACAAGTCAGCTCATCAATGAACAAGGTAAACATTCAGAGATGGCAATATTCAAATGATTGAGATAAGGAGACTTGTCTTGAAAAATCCCAGTCTCAAGCTATGCAAGGCTAAAAACTTAGTCCTTTTCCCTCTTCTCTACCACCACATTTATTTACAATCATATAAAATGTGTATGTGCATCGTAATTGTTCCCTGACATGTCAATCTTCTGTCCATCCTTACTCTAAAAACCTTAACACCTTCTAGGGTCATGATGTTTGTCGTAATTTTGTATAGATCATGGTTCCAAATGGCATTCCCAAACACACATCTGACTGTCTTTGCTAAAATAAAACAGGCTTTTCCTTTGAGCATTGTTGGAAAGATCTTGAGTTCTTCTGACACTGCATCAAAGACTTTTTGTTTCGGCTGGCTCAGTTCCATTTGTTTCAACTGGCTCAGATCCATTTGATTCTTACCTCTTGTAATTCAAGGTAATTTTTGATTTAGAAGGGCCTCTTTTATTTGAGTAGTTAATTATTTCATCATTGACGCTTGAAAAACATACTTTTCTTATGAAGTAGGACAGATCCTAATTCACAGAGAAAGAGAAGTTTAAGAGACGAATGTTACATTATTTGGGATATAGCATCTTGTTCAATGAGCCAGCATTAAAAAATACGAGCATGACCCATGCATAAAACAATCATGTTTGATTTTAAATTATGATCTAGTGTATTTTTAATTAATTATGATTAAGATCTTACCTGGTCTGGCATTTATATTTTTTCTTCCTAAACCAGGATCCTTTAGGGGGAAATAATGAATCCAAATATGCTTGGACCGAAAAATAAAGGGGGCGGGGGTGGAAAATATTAACTTGACTAAACAGGCCAACCTAGCAATACTCCCTTAGGTCAAGCTTAATCTAGTGTTCTCACAATGGGACCAGGGCACATTTATTTTTCTCCATTTCTCAGCTCCACACTCTCCATATGGGCTCCATCTTCAAGCCAATTTTCCCACTGGTGTCTCCAGAGAGCAGCCTCCTACTCTGAGCCCACACACTTTCTCGTGCCTTTTTAGTGGGGAAGGGTTCAAGCAAATATCTAGAAACTCAATCTGATTGATCTAACTTGGATCACGTGCATATTACTGAACCAATCCCTGTGGTCAAAGAATAGGAACATCCATTGGCTGAGAGTGAGGTCACCCCCACCCTGCCACCTGGAGTTTAGATAGTGGAGTTTCCCACCATCTAAAGGTGGTTAAATAAGCAAATCCTTCCCTGAAATGTTCCCGGAATAATGGCGTTTCCTTCAACAGTCTTTTGTTACAATGTTGATGAAATGCCATACAAAGTTAGCTCTTGAGTTGATCCATTAGCCTATGGTAAAATTGGTTTTCATTATATGCCCTAGCTCTGAAGTTTCAAGAACCTACCCACGATGTGAAGTGAAGAATTAATGTAGTTGTGTCACAGTGACACCCAAAAAACAGAGCTCTTGGAACTTGCCCTTGAGGCATGAACTTAAAGTCCCAAAGCCGAAAGCCAAAACTCCAAATCTTAGATTGAAAAAACAACCACAATTCAAGCCACTCTGTAAATTATCTTTGAAATGGCCTCAAATGCCTGGCTGAGTAATGTGCAGTTTCTAAGTTAGGCAAAGGGGTGCTATCAAAAATGTTAGCAGGCTTAAGTTTGGGGAGTAATATAACATCCTTTTTTAAAAGACTTTACTTATTTATTTTTAGAGAGAGGGGAAGGGAGGCAAAAAGAGGGAGAGAAACATTAATGTGTGGTTGCTTCTCATGCTCCCCCCTCACTGGAGACCTAGCCAGCCACCCAGGTGTGCGCCCTGACCAGCAATTGAACTGGTGACCCTTTGGTTCTCAGACCGGCACTCAGTCCATTGAGCCACACCAGCCAGGGCTTTAACATTCTTGATCACTAATTACTCCTTTGTAATGTCTTCCTTTGAAATATTTCCTTCCATTTTTGTCTTTTAAAGACTAATTATATAGATAGTGCATGCTATTTGTCACAATGCAGAAAATGCAAACACACATGGGCCATGGACTGAATGTGTCCCAAATTTATATAATGAAGTCCTACCTCCAGTGTGACTACATTTGGGATAAGGTTTTTAGGAGATATTTAAGGTTGAATGAGGTCATAAGGGCCAGGCCAGAAATCTACGATTAGTGGCCTCGTAGATCCCCTCTACCCCTCCCTTAGGACATAGCAAGAAAGCAGCCATCTGCAAGCCAGGAGGAGAACTGTCACTAGATCCTGAATCAGCTGGCACCTGATCTTGGACTTGCCAGTGACCAGAACTGTGGGGGGGAAAAAATTCTGGTGTTTAAGTCAACAAGTCTATGATATTTTGTTGTGGAAAAGATCAATATTGTTTCCAAATCTTCTAACCCAGGAAATATCTGCTGTTAACACCATTTCCTCCCAGGTTTTCTTTTTCTTTCTCATTCAACAACTGTCTTTGTTGTCCTGTATATTTGGCACCTCACATTTCCCCTTCTTCCTAAACTACAGCTTTTTTTAAAAAAGATCTTATTTATTTACCTTTAGAGGGGAAGGGAAGGAGAGAGGGAGAGAAATATCAATGTATGGTTGCCTCTCGTGAGTCCCCTGCCGGGAACTGGCCTGCAACCCAGGCACGTGCCCTGACTGGGAATCGAACTGCAATCATGTGGTTCGCAGGCCCGCGCTCAATCCACTGCGCCACACCAGCCAGGGCTGATCAGGGAATATATTTTAAGTCCAGTAGAAAAAGCTGTAATTTAGGGCCGATCAGGGAATATATTTTAAGTCCAGTAAAAAAAGCTGTAATTTAAGGCCCTGGCTGGTGTGGCACAGTGGATTGAGCGCGGGCCTGCGAACCACATGATTGCAGTTCGATTCCCAGTCAGGGCACGTGCCTGGGTTGCAGGCCAGTTCCCGGCAGGGGACTCACGAGAGGCAACCATACATTGATATTTCTCTCCCTCTCTCCTTCCCTTCCCCTCTAAAGCTAAGAAAATAAAGGACAATGCTGTGTGGATGAGCACATAATTGTGACCGAATGACATTTATTTAAAAGAGGAAAAAAATATATATATATATTCCCTGATTGGACTCATCTAACTCTGTCTACACTTGAGTTCACTTGAATTCTTTCTGGAAGAGATGTTAGAAATATTCTTGTTCAAATCCCTGCAAGAGCATAAACCCACAATAGTATTTTTTGATACAAAATAAAATCACAACTCTTTGCAACAATTGAGAAAATGCCTCTCTGGATTAGTGAAAAGTCTGGATTATGATAATTCTGGACGAAATGTGATTTTAGCACATTCAAGTATGTGTAATAACTCTGAATTTCCCAAACAAAATTTAGGGAAATTGAAATTCTTGAAAATTTGATTTTATGAATAGGTAAATATGATCTCTTCATTCAATAATAAGTTTATGTTTGTATAGTGCTTTATCATTTTCAAAACACTTTGCCTTTATGATTTATTCTGGTCCTCAGCCTCCGAAGTAAAGGAGGCAGCGCCTCTCCATTTTAGAGGGAGAGAGAAAGCTAGTGACTGACTGGGAAGAGGTAAAAAAATCACTCAACTTATCAGCTTTTTAAAAAAGCAGTAACAGCTAACACTTTCTATGGTTTACTACGTCCTAGCCACTATTCTAAGGATTTTCACCTCTGTCTTCTTATTCAATCCTTGTAATAACCCCTGAGGTTTGTACTATTTTTCCCCATTTTATAGACAAGAAAATCAAGGCACAGAGGGTTAAGTAACTTGCCCAAAATCCCATGATAACAAGTTGTGAGTCCAGGTTCATACCCCGGCAGTCTGATTACAGGACTCGTGCCTTTCACAATGACCGTAAAAGTGGTAGGCTCACCCTGACTGGTGTGATTTAGTGGGTTGGGCATTGCTCTTTGAAGGAAAGGTCACCAGTTCAATCTCTAATCTCTAATCAGGGTATATGCCTGTGTTGTGGGCCAGGTCCCCAGTTGGAGGTGCACAAGAGGCAAGTAATGGATGTTTCTCTCCATCTCTTTCTCCCTCCCTTCCCTGCTCTTTAAAAATAAATACATAAACTCTTTTTTAAACAAGTAGTAGGCTCGCTACAGATACTTTTGAAGGACAGAGATGTTGTGTTTCATGGGTTGGGAGGTGCCTCCTACGGCCTGGTGTGCCTGGCTCATTTACTTAGAATTGCTTCTCATGCAGTGAGAGATTCCTCAGAGCTTACTATCCAAATAAATGCAGTATTTACAGACTCCTGGTTAGTGATTGACGTTTAACTGTTCTACATTTGTGCATAGGATTCTACATTTGCTGATCGCTCATTTATACTCATGTGATGATCTTGTTTCTTAAAGTAGATTGAAAGGCATCCAATATTATGCTGTGTTTAAAATTAGTTTTTACCCCATATGGCTGAGAGCAGGAAAGGGAGGCAGGAAATAAGGAATCTGGGCCCTATTCTGCCACCAAATAGCTGACTGACCGTGAGGCCTCCGTTTCCTCTTCCTGTAGGCCTCAAATTAATTTGGAGAAGCCCAGCAGCAAGTAGCACTTATTAGGAAATGCAGATGTCCATATTTTTTCTTGTAATAAAATTTACATAACACAAAATTCACCATTTTACCCATTTTAAAGTGTACAGTTCCATGGCATTTTAGTACATTCACAATGTTGGGCAATTATCACCATTATCTGGTTCCAGAACATTTTCATCTGGATGTGAATATCTAGGATAGAAAGAGAAAGTGCTGTGCCATACGGTAACTCTATGTTTAGCTTTTTAAGGATCTGCCAGACGTTTCCAGTGCCACCTGTAACGTCTGAGTGTTTCAATTTCTCCACAGCCTTGCCAAAATTTGTTACTGTCTATCTTTTTGATTAATGCCACCCTAGTGGTGTGGAGTCACTCTGTGCTTGTCCCTATTTATGGCTTATCTGTGTCTGATCTAGACTGTGACTTCAGTGACAGCCTGAGCTTGTTACAGAAAATGAAACGGCCAGACACCAGATGGGAAGGCTAGGAGCACGAGCTTTATTGACGCGTGGTCCCAGAGGAAGGAGTCCAAATTCTGGGCCCCGCATGGCGGGTGCGGAGGGCTTTTAAGCAGTTCCCTCCTTCCTGGTCTACGTGGCGTAAGCGGCTTGCAGAAGCAGAATGCGGAAGTTTAGCTATCCTACCTTATATGGCTACCGCTCGGCTTCTTATTCCCCCCCCCACCCCCGCCCGCCTCCGTCCCGGTGCCATCTTGTCAGCTAGGCAGTCCGCCGCGATCTTAGGTCTGACTTTTCTACCTCAAGCTGAATTTGTCTCATTCACCACTATTTCACCAGTCATTGTCCACCTAAGTTCCCAGTGAAAGTATTTGGTGAATAAAATAATCGCCGGCCACTGTTATTTTGGTGTAATCCTCCTAGATAGTTCCTGCGGCATCCATGTATTTTGCAAAGGCTGGTCACAGACACCTTTAAACATCAAGAAGTTGCTGAAAGGAATGAGTTTGGGGGTTCAAGTCCCCACATCTATTTTTTATTTCACAGATTCCTCCTCCAGTGGTAGTACTGTTAGTTTGAGAAGAATTCTGAGATTCCTTTTGCTGATTAAAGATTTGTCAATAATGCCTTTGTCGCGAGATAATGATTCGGCTGGACAACAGCTCTCTCGAGTGCCCGCTCCCGGGTACTGCCTGTGCCCGCGCCTCGCTCCCTTTCACAGCTGAACGCTCTTCCGTTGTACGAGTAGACAACTTCCGGCTGGTCGTCCATCTCGCAGTGGAATTTGGGTGGTTCCCACCTTTTGGCTACTGTGAGTCATGCCGCTGTGAACATTCATGTACACATTTTTGGTAGACTCATGTTCTCTTGTCTTTTTTTAAAAGATCCTTACCCGAGGAAATGTTTCCATTACTTTTCAAGAGAGAGAAAGGGAGAGACTGAAACATCGAGGTGAGAGAGAAGCACTGATCGGTTGCCTCCCGTACACACAGACTGGGGATGGAACCTGCAACCTAGGTGTGTGCTCTGGCGGGGAATCAAACCCACAGCCCTTCAGCGACAGGACGATGTTCCACCCAAAGGAGCCACCCTGGCCAGGACTAGACATCTGTTTTCAATTCTCTTGGGCAAGTGCTATGCATATGTTATGAGTGGAGTTCCTGGGTCACGTGGTAACTCTATGTTAAACTGGCGGACTCTTTGCCACAGTGGCTGTGCCGTTTCCTGTTACCACCAGCAACGAATGAAGGTGGCCTCTACATTTTAATGAGGATCATGAACCCAGCTTGTTATTTAATCAGGAGTCATGGTTAGCAGAAGGAACTGAGCAATTGTCAAAGGTGTTTAAGTTATTCTGAGTAACTTAATGGCTCTATTCAAGATGCTGTGTATCTCTGAACACTGCCCACCCCCCATCGGAACTAGTTTTCTTTGTTGTTGTAAGACAGTAGCTCACCGGCAACTAAGTGCCGGCGGATCACCTGCAGTTCCCATGACAGATGGGAAAGCCAGCACTGTCACAGAATGAATGTTTTACCTGCTAATCAGACCCAAAGCTTCTGAAAATGACAACCCCTGACCGTGCTTGTTGTGCAATTCCAGGACATTGTGTTAGAGGAAACAGATAATTGCTCTAATTGCTCTGAACAAGGAAAATAGGGTGTGGGAGCCAGGTCTCCTGTGTGCATACACAGACTTACTTTCTTTTGGTAATCCAAGAAAATCCAGCTGAGAGGGGAGAAAATATCTCCTGTAGAATAAAAAGAGCCCCAACTTTGAGCGAATCATGCAGAGTCTCAGGGTTCAATCAATACAGAAAGGTCTGGGTAATTGACTGAGCTCCCAGGGAAACTTGATCTCTAGCCTGACATGCATCGCTAAGTATTTCCAGACCCAAGGTAACATTCCAGTTTCTCAAAAGTCATGAACTGAATTGACCTCTCTCACTGGGAAAGAAACTCTCATCGCTATCTGTGGACCTCTTATTTCACCCAAAGCAGATGTCACCATCTGCCACTGGAAGAATCAATGAACGAATTGTTTGCTGGAACCCACTTTACATATCTCTCAGCACTGATAAGGAAAAGATAATATACATTATGTAATTTTCCCAAGTATATGAGTACATTTTACACTCACCATTTTCATTGCTTTGCCCATACCCTGACTCATTCTCAAAACTTGACTTAATGGCAGTTTCCAGTAGGAGTGGCTGCTTTTAATAATAATAGAAGCAAAAGAAACCAATAAATGTTTGCTAATTTTTGTTGCTGGGGGATTACATACCGGAAAGCTGATACAGCCAAAGTCAGAGCTATGATCTCAAGGCAGAAACAGAACTCAATGACCAGAGCTATCTATTTCTCTCTCTCTTCCCACACCCCTCCATTCTGTTTAGTTCTCCTCCTCGTTGCAAATTGGCCTCATTCTCAGTCCCTGCAGGTAGCCTTTTTCTGGAAGCAGGGAACATGGCTTTGCCTAGTTACCCCCGAGACAAAGAGGACTCTTCTTTCTCTAAAGTCTACGTAGCAATCCCAGAGAAGGATCTGATCGGCTCTGCTGGTGCCATATGCCCATCCCTGTAGTCAGAGAGGCCTGTCCTGCACCTTGTCCCAATTAAAGGCAACTCGTTTGTGGGGAGGACAGTAGAGCATGCTGGACAGACCAATAAACTGAAGTCCACTGCAACTTATAAATCCCTGCTTATTTTGTTGGCTTGGAGGGCTGTTCTGAAAAGTAAGAAGAATTTTTTCATCATTAAAGGAAGGGAGGCCAACCGTATTTCTGTAACAGCAGGTCCTTCTCAGTCTCCTGGAAACAGACTGGTTCATCAAGGGGGTTTTGATGTGTGTCTCATACCACTTTTTTCTCTATGGGATCAAATTCTTGTTTGTATATTCACTGCTGTATCTCTAGGACTTAGCACAATGTCTGGCGTGTAGCAGGTACTCAAAGATATTTGTGGAGTGAATTTTAAGGATTTAAGGCCCCGCTGACTTGGAAGGAACCTTGGCAATGATTGAGCACATATCAGACGCCAGGTGCCTGTGTGTCAGAATTGAGGCCGCGGCCCTGACTGATGTGGTTCAGTGGGTTGGGCATCATCCTGTGAGACAAAAGGTTGCTGGTTCAGTTCTTGGTCGGGCACATGCTGGGCGGGGGCGGTGCGTTGGGAGAGGGATCAGAGATGTGTGGGTGTGTGAGAGGCAACCAGCCGATGTTTCTCTCTCTCTCTCCCCCTTCCCCTCTCTCTAAAAATAAATAAATAAAATCTGAAAGAAACAAGAAGAAATTGAGACTGCAAAGAATGAAGAAACAAAACCCAGTGCCTGCCCTTTAGGCACTCACAGTCAGGGCAGGAGGAGGCAGCTACTCATGCAAGTCATTGGTATAAGATCACACATGCAGTAAATGAGGTTTGAACAAAGTAAATCCCTAAGAGTTAAAATGTTTTCAGTGCTTTGGTAAAACTTACCCATGTTCTTAAAATTAGCTATATACAAATAGAAGTGTTTAAAACAGGAGTTTCCAATCAAAATTCTGGGTCAGTGGGTACAATGGGATGAATGGGTGACACAAGCTGCTTTCAAGAAGCAATAATAAATGGCCATCACTGTAGTGATTTGGGGGTGTTGTGTCCCTAAAAGTGATTCTTGATGCTTTTAGCCAGTTAGTTATTACCATATAGGAATAAACCATGTTGCCAATTTTTTAAATTTTTTCAAGTGAAGCTAGAAATATAGATTTGGGGGGCCTGAAATTTGTTCGTTTTTAAGCGTTGGCAAACACTATGTAGAGTAAATGAAACACATCTAATAGGGCACATAGAGTTCAGAGGTCACCAGTCTGCATCTTCTGGTGCAGAAGTTCACCCCGTTTCCTCTCCAGCATCTAGACCAAGGCACTGAATCTAGCAGCAGTTCAGCACACATTTATTTGATAAATGAGTGAATCACTGGAAACCTTCAAGTAAAATTGTTATTTAGGGTTTTATAAAAATTACTTTTCTCTTTACAATCAGTAAAGTGTTTCTATTCAAGATTTTAAGTCTAATTAGAAATTTATTCCACAAATATCCTTTGCCAAACTTTATTTTATGCTATACCCACAATACAAAAAGATTGCGTGAGAGCTATGAAGTTATAAGTACGCTTTATCATTAAAAAGGGGGAATACCAAAATACTGAGGCAAAGAAGTAGTAAATTCCCTGAAAAAGGCCAGTGTCCCCTTTTACAAATAAAAGACAGTTGCATAAGAATTGCATATTGTGCCTTGGCCCGTATAGCTTAGCAGATTGAGTGCCAACCTGTGAGCCAAAGGGTCGCCAGTTTCATTCCCAGTCAGGCCACATGCCTGTGTTGTGGGCCAGGTCCCCAGCAGGGAGTGCATGAGAGGCAATCACACATTGATGTTTCTCTCCCTCTCTTTCTCCCTCCCCTTCTCTAAAATAAATTTTAAAACATTTTTAAAAAAAAGAATTGCATGTGGTAAACAATACCAAGTTGTATGTCTAAAATATATGTAATTATAGGTCTAAAATGTACAGTTCTCAAGATATGGAGGTTAGGTCTTTTATTCCAAGCTATCAGTGGCTTCTTCTCTGGTACAGATAGTCTTTATGTATCTGTCTCTCTATTTTTTGTAATCTAAAACGATGTATTCATTATTTATTAAACAAGTAGTGATTGAAATAATGAAAGCCAAGCACCAGGCACTAGGCACAGTTATGTGCGTTGTTGAACAGCACGTGGTTTTTCTGTGGGTCATATAGAGTAGTACCCAAGGCACATCATTATTAATATAATTCAGGCCATAGGGAAGTGCCTTGGGAGAGGTACAGACTAATGAAACGGGAGTTGTGAAAACCGAGTAGACAATATTTTCTAGCAGTGCTAAGAATACCAGGCTACGAATTTTGTAGTTTATTAGGAAGGAAACAGACTCACTATACGGAGGTATTAGATTCTATTTCACGTTAAAGCTACAAGATCACTTGTAACTGGCTGGCCATCCCCAAATGGCATTTGTGAAAACTGAGAAAAAAATGTTATTCATGTCTTACAAGATGTAAGTGAAAATCCCAAATTTGAGTTTAAAGTTAACATAATCTAATTCGATTTTGTTTTTTAACACAATCTTTTTAAAATTCCATTTTAATTGTTTTCAATTAAATAAACAAATGGCAGCCCTCAGACGGCTCAGCCCCAGCCAAACATACACCCACTTTCACTCGGTATTAAAATCAACCAGGAACCTGCTCTCCTTCCACAAGACTTTCTGTAGGGACTTAATTTTTAGATGCACCTCCATTGTCCCCACCCTCCACAGCACTCTGGGACATTCTAATTGGCTATGAGTCTGGTCTGGCTGCTCTGATTGGCCGGTGTCCTTTTGCGAGCGCGAACTAGCCTGTTTCCTGGGATACGTCCGGGGTGGCAGAGGAGTAGGGCGACTTGTGGTCTGCTTGAGCAGTAACTGGCGTGTGGGGTGTCTCGGGTCTGCTAGTTAAGTCACCGAGCACCATGGCCAGTGTCCACGAGAGCCTGTACTTCAATCCCATGATGACCAATGGGGTGGTGCATGCCAACGTGTTCGGCATCAAGGACTGGGTGACGCCGTATAAGATCGCGGTGCTGGTGCTTCTGAACGAGATGGGCCGCACGGGCGAGGCTGCTGTCAGCCTCCTGGAGCGGCGGAGGCTCAACCAGCTGCTTCTGCCACTATTGCAGGTGAGGGGCCCCCGCCGGCTCCCGCTTTTTGAGCAAAGCTCTACCGAGCACCTACCTGCCCCGTGCCGGACACTTACCCGGGCCTGGGAGTACGAGGGTTCATCAGACAACTCTCTCAGCCCTGCAGGACGGCAAAAACAAAAACAAACATACAAACAACAACAACAAAAACCCCTCACCATGTAACACTTAATGAGTGCTTACGATGGGCAAAGTGCTTTACATGCATTTTTTTTTCAGGTCCATATCGGGCTCCAGCATTTGTTAGCTAAGTGACTAGAAGGGTTATTTTTTCAGATCCTCTGTCTTCTGTAAAGTGGAGCTGGCTACACGTAGACCTGAGTGTGTGAGGCAGAAAAATCGCATGAGCTCTGTATCCTAGAGAACCTTAATAAGTAGTAATAATGACAAAACTAACAACATTGATTGAACACTGTGTGCTAAGCATTTTGCACTTTTTATTTCATTTTGCAGATTCAGGTTGCAGCTCCACCACTTACTAGTAGTAAGTAACTAACCCAAGTTTCCCAGCCTCTTTTGGGTCTCTGGTGTCTGCAAAATGGCAACAGTAATGGAAACCAATATGTCATGGGATGGCTGCGTTAAATCAGAAGGTCCACGGGGAGCTGTTCTCAGTGTGGCACCCAGCAAATACTCAGCATTGACTATTTTTACATTAACTCGATTCATTCAACTATTTGTTGAGTAGCAGTTAATCTTTTTAGACCTTTTGCTATAGGTATATGCATATAGATAGGCAGGAGCATATGATTATAAGTATATGTAAATTTTTTACACAATTGCTACTTCTGCAGCTCTCCCTTCAATTAACAAGTCTTGGAGTTCTTTACATGTCGGCACATTTGAATAGATCTACCTTATTTTTTTTAAATGGGTGCATTGTATCCACCAGTAAGAAGAGAAACAATTTAACTTAAAATTTTAACTAATATTAAAATGAGTTTATTATAAATTATAAATTCTTTATTGGTGGACTTATAGGTTCTGTTCAGTTTTTGTTCATTTCAAACAATGCGTGCTGAACATACTACCCCTAGAAGTGGAATTGCTGGTTATCCACATCTACAGTTGGCATATATACTGCCAACTAACTCTCCGAAAAAGATTCAGTGTTTAGTTTTAAATCTCAATTAGACTGCAGTCTTCTTGATAGCAGAGACTGCACACTCTCTGTTTCTAACGGTACCTTATGTGGACTTGGACACATAGTATGTCTACCTACCTTACAGGGTTTGGGGAAGGGTCAAATGAAATTATGTTTATGAAAATAGGACACCATTGTATAAAGTTTTCCAGTTCACAGAGCACTTTGCACTATCTTAAAATTTTCCACAAACAAGGGAGATGGTTATTATCTCCATTTTGCGGGTGTAGGAAACTAAGGCTCAGAAGGCTACAACGTGGCAGGATTACAAAACTAGAAAGGAAGAAACGATGCATCCTTGGTCTACAGAATCTACATTTTTTCCCATTATATACCATTCCCCTGACTAAACAAGAATGCCCTGCAAATTTTAAGTATTGCCGTAGGGTTTTAAATCATTTTTTTTCTTTCCTGATTTGAGATTTCACATTTGAAAGAATTGTTAAAGCAGAGGGACTGATCAGCGAATTCATGTTTGCTGTTGCGTCTTGTTGTCCAGCTCTTTAAAACTTATCTGTAACCTCCTTGTCTTCCTTTACTCAGGGCCCAGATATTACACTGTCTAAACTCTACAAGTTAATCGAAGAATCTTGTCCTCAGCTGGCAAACTCAGTACAGATCAGGTAAACTTTGTTTTTTCTACATGTATGAAAAGATGTCAGAGTAGATGAAAATTAGAAAAGGGCATATGTTAATTAATTTTTAAAAAAGATACCTTCATTATTTTACGTTGTTTTCCTAAGAAATTTTTTAAGAGATTTTATTTATTTATCTTTAGAGAGGAAGGGGAGGAGAGAAGGAGAGAAATATCAATGTATGGTTGCCCCACGTGTGTCCCCTGCTGGGAACTGGCCTGCAATCCAGGCATGTGCCCTGACTGGGAATCAATCCATGATCATGTGGTTCGCAGGCCCGAACTCAGTCCACTGAGCTACACCAGCCAGGCTCCTAAGAAATTTTTTTAACCAATGGTTAACATTAAATGTACTGCTTCAGTATTAATTTTTCTATATGGATCTACCTCTTTGTTTTTGCAGAGAATTCTCTGTTGCAGAGAATTCATTTTTATTTGCCGATGTGTTACTTCGACAAATTTTATGATCAAGAAAATATCAGCAATGATACTTTCTAGAATATAGGTGGGACATTTTTTTATTTTTTAAAAAGATACCTTTTAAAAAAGGAGTCGAACTGCAGTTGTGTGGTTCGCAGGGCCGCGCTCAATCCACTGAGCTACACCAGCCAGGGCTAGGTGGGACATTTTGGATACCAAGTTTGTTTTATATGTCACCATTACGTATATCTATATAACTCTGAATTGCTTTTTAAAAAGATTTCCTTTATTTAATTCATTTATTTATAGAGAGAGGGAAACATCAGTCAGCTGTCTCTTGCACGAACCTAACTGGCCCACGACCAGGCACATGCCCTGACCAGGATTTGCGCCTTTTGGGACAATGCCCAACCATATAAGCCACACCAGCCAGGGATGAATCGCTTTTAAAATAAATTTCTCATAGATAAATATGAAATGTGAGAAGATATTCAAAGGGACTATCTAAAACACACACTTCAATTTTCTCACTCAGAATCAAGCTGATGGCCGAAGGTGAACTGAAGGACATGGAGCAATTTTTTGATGACCTGTCAGATTCCTTTTCGGGAACTGAACCAGAAGTTCACAAAACCAGTGTAGTAGGTATGGAGTTCTTCTGAGGAGAGCAGAGACTATGTTTGTGAAGTGAATAGCTTTCTAAGTCACATAGGTGTTTGCACGTGTGCTAGTACATGTTCATTGCCTTACCATTTCAGTCTGTGTTGAAGTAATTTCCCATGGAAAAACATCTTTTGTTTTGTCTAAAATAGTTTAAGTATTAGCCTGGCCCAGGGCGCTTTTAGGGTTTCTCACCTCTTTTCCCCAGCCGTCTGGGTGTCTTATCTGTGTTTTACAACTCTAAGTCATGGTCGCCAACTAGACTTCTAGGAAGAGAAATGAATCAGAATATATATATATTTTTAATTTATTTAATTCTTATTCAAGTACAATTTTCTGTTTTATATTCCCTGCCTTGCCCCCCCCCAGAATATATTATTGATATAGTTTATGCTGTTCTATTAGCTTTATGTCCATGCTTCATCATCCTGACTTTTTTTCATGGTAGTTTTTGTTATTCAACTTGAGTTGTTTATTGAAAACTTAATGTCTCTTCTCTGTGCCAGGATGTGGACTTAAAAAATAGACACAGACCTTCTTTTTATGGAGATAAATTTTGGTAGGGTGGGGCCGCATGGAAAAAGTAAACGAATGAGATAATTTCAGGTAGTTATATCAGCCACAAAAAAATATGTGTGGTGGATAAAGACGGTGGCATGCGACGGGGAGAAGTCAGCCCTGAGTGAGAAGAAAGTAAATCTGTGAAGGGGGAGGGCGGAATGTTCTAGGCAGAGGGAAGAGCAGTTTCAGTGTCTCTTCGATCTTCGGAAGGAAGGATTGACAGCGATAGTCCAGACTTGTGTATCCTCGGTTCCTTCTGTGGCTACACCTCGTCCGTGTCTTATTTTGTAGGCTTATTTCTGCGTCACATGATCTTGGCCTACAGTAAGCTTTCTTTCAGTCAAGTGTTCAAACTGTACACTGCCCTTCAACAGTACTTCCAAAATGGGGAGAAAAAGACAGTGGAGGATGCCGGCATGGAGCTGGCCAGCGGAGAAGAGGGCGAAAGAAAAATGGAAAAAGAAGAGCTGGACGTGTCTATAAGGTAACTTGGGTTTTCCTGGCAGGAAGTAGCCTAGTTAGAGGCACAGCCAGTCCTCATTCATTCGCAGTTCACGTGCCGCCCGTGGCCTCTTCGCCCCTCCAGATGCAGGAAGTCGGCCCCTGTGCGCTGCGTCAGTGGGCTCCTTGCCCTCTGACTTCTGACCCGGAGGCACCGCTGGGAAATCCCGAGGGTGAAGGATGGTGAGGCCAGGGTGTTGATTCATTGGCTCCCTTCCTTCGGGGTCCTGGTGGGTTGGCCGTAAGGTCCCAGCTCCGTCAGGTGGCCCCCTCTGTATTGGATAGCGAGGAAGATTTCCCAGGCCTGGTGTGTAAGGGGCCTCCCATTACCAGCTCCAGGGACTGTGTTGTCCCTTATGGCTTCTCTGTCCTGTACCCGTGTTTTTGTGTGTGCTTTATTAAACCCTTCTCACAGTGCCCCATCTGCGTGTGCCATTTGTTCCCTGCTGGGACCCGGATGCTGCCAGCTTCTTTATTTCCCTCAGAGCTCTCATCACTGAGTAACTTTACATTGATGCGATTACTTATTTATATCTGTTTTCTCTGCCTTCACACCCCTGCAGAGCTAGGACCCTTTGCTGTCGTTTCACTGCATTTCCCTCAGCACTCAGTTCAGGGTCTGACTCACAGAATGTGTCTGTAAACAAGTGTTGGATGAATGAATGCAGAAAATCAAAATACGTAGTCCATCACCTACACTGGTATCTGGCACCGTAACACAGTTTTATTAACTTCTTTCCCTTTGCTGTCTCACTTCTCTGTCCAACTGTTACCTGGGGTCACCTCCCAAGTAAATTACTGGTACAAATAAACGTATATGTGTTTGGGTACGTGTATTTCATATTCCCTGATCTCAGGGAGCCAGCAGTATGGTGAGGAAGACTGACATGGTAAACTGATCATTCAAGTCCAAGGTGTTCAGGGCTCTGTGAGGAGTAAGCCCCACTGGCCCTAGTCAGGCTGGCCAAGTCTCTGGGAGGCGGAGAGTGACTGTGTAGACAGAATGCTTCCCTTCAGTCTTTGGTTATGGGATTTGTTCAGCACATACGGGGAGCAAGATTACAGTACTGTTAACTACTTTCAGAAACTCCCTATTCAGTTGCTTACAAATGTTTCTCATCTCTTGGGAAGGTAGTATAATGTAGAGTTAGGGTCTGATGCTGGAGTCTGAACACTGGGTGTGAATTCTGGCCTCTTACTCTCTCTGAGACCTTGGGCCAGTTATTCAACCTTTTTGTGCTTCAATTTCTTCCTTCCTCCTTCTCTTTTTCCCTTTCTTCTTTTCTTCCTTCCTCACCTAAGGATATCTTTTAAATTGATTTTTAGAGAGAGAAACATTGATATGAGAGGGAAACATCAATTGGTTGCCTTCCATACGTGCCCTGACTGAGGATCGAACCCACAACCTAGGCACGTGCTTGACTGGGAATTGAACCTGAAACCTGGTGTACAGGACGATGCTCCAACCAACTAAGCCACCTGGGCTAGGGCTGTGCTTTAATTTCTTGACCTGCAGAATGAGGGAAATATCACCTCCTCAGAGGACTGACATAGAAATTCAATGATAAATGAATGTGAAGTGTTTAGTACTGTACTGTTTGTCCTGATTTGCTGCAGTTATCCTTTGTGTGATTCTGATTATTTTTTTCTGTTTTAGCAGCCTTATTGCTCCCATGTCCTTTATTATAAGCTACTCTAAATCTTTTTGGGAGGGGTGGGTTTAAGTAAATACAGCATTTGGTACCTCTGAGTGTCATGGACTTCAGAGGAGGATGGGGCCAGGAGTGGTGTGTCCAGTTTCATTCCGACTCCTATCTGTCTCTAGCCTTTTTGTGTGCAGCCATATTTATTTCAGGCCTTGGGCTATTTTGTTTAAGGGATCTGTTAAGAGAAAAGGGCTTCTAATTGCTAAGACACTTAACTGTTTTCCACTTGAAAACTTGGCCTGTGAAATTTTTTTCCTCTTCCCTCTAGGTCACTATTGTGTCACTGATCTTTGTTAGGCCTTAGTCAGGGCTGGTTCTTGGCAGCTCAGTATTTGCAGAAGCTGATACACTGCCTTGGGGATTGTTGGATAATATTTATGGGAAATGAAATCAAGAGAATATTAGAGCAGGTCTTCGTGAAGTGCTTTCTGTGGAACACTAATGCTTCTTGAGAGATGTGAGGAGAGGATTCTTTGTGCAGATGAGTTTGGCAAATGGTACATTAAACAAAAGTAAATCAAGTTTCTTTCTCTGTTGTGTATCATGAATCTCTAAGCAAAGTAGAGCACACAGTTTTCCCCAATTTTTTAACCTCAGAAGCACTTTTGTAGAATACTCATTTACATGTTGTTTGCATGAAACAGTTTGAGAACTACCATAATTGACAGAGTGCTTACACAGATACTATTTATGAGTAAATACTGATTTTATACTTATTATAATCCTGTATGGAGAAGCAATCTCTTCAGCGATAAAAGGGTCATATTTATACTTTGCCCTCAAATTAGACTGTTTTATATTGTGCATGTATAGGTTTGTCAAGTCTAGAGTACATTTCTTGTTTATTGGTTCTGTGTAATCTATACTTCCAGACAAGTGGTTGTTTCTTAGGTGAAGCCTCTTTCCTGGACTTGAATACGACACCATCTTGTATCTTTAGCAGAGAATTAGAAACCCTTCATTCATTCACTTCCCAAACTCTGAGTGCCCGGGTGCCCAGGCACAGCACTGGGTATTCAAATGCAAATGCAGGCAAGAGCAGCCAGGCTAGGCAATGCGTGGGTGCTGTGATACGCATCTAGGAGACTGGGAGCTCAAATGAGAGATGTCAGGAGAGATTCTTTTTTTTTTTTTAGTTATTTGTTTATTTATCTTTAGAGGGGAAGGGAAGGAGAGAGGGGGAGAACTATCAATGTATGGTTGCCTCTGGTGTGTCCCCTGCCGGGAACTGGCCTACAACCCAGGTGTGTGCCCTGACTAAAAATCGAACCGCGATCGTGTGGTTTGCAGGCCCTTGCTCAATCCACTGAGCTACACCAGCCAGGGCTTCAGGAGAGATTCTTGGAGGCTGTGAAGCTTGTGGTAATGTCGAATGGCAGACTGTGTACAACAGCCTAACAGTAGGGGGCAAATGGGTTGGGGAAGCAGCAGGGGCCCCTGGTCATTACAGGAGACCTGTAAGGAGTGCATCGGAGCTGGAGTGCAGAGGAGAAAGACAAGGCAAAGGAGAGAGGCAGGAGGCAGGGCCACCCATGCCCTGCTGAGCAGTGTGGACTTTGTTTTGGAAGGTGATGGGGTACCACCGAAGGGCTCTGCATCAGGGCTGGCACGATAGAGTTGCATATCGGAAAGACCTGCTGAGAGCGGTGCAAAATTTAGGTGTGTATGTGTCCAGTTACATTGCGTGAGCTTTGCCAGGTCAGTCACTCAACAGCACTTTTTCAGCATGCCTTTTCTATTCCTAAGAGGAGAGAATGAACTGTAAACATTTTGAACTCTTCTCATAAAGAATACATTTGACTTTGTAAGCATCGCCATGTTTGCTATGGTGAATTGTATGTATTTCTATGTTATTTTTGTTTTGTGTTTTTTAGAGAAGAGGAGGTATCTTGCAGTGGGCCTCTGTCCCAAAAACAAGCAGAGTTTTTTCTTTCTCAGCAGGTATGTTAATTTTGTAATTTATCATGAACTTGGAAAAAACCCTGTGACATCATTTGTCATGGCATATGCTTGTCATGTTAGTAGGTTTATTGGTAACTGCATTTTCCCTTGCTGCTGTTCCTGTTTTCTTCACTAAAAATGCAAATGTAGTTATGTGTTACTTCTTATTTTGTGAGTGATTTTATTTTTCTATTAAAGTTATAATGCAGCTTCATTTAATAATAATGTGCAGCTAACACAGCCCCAAAATATGTGATTTAGAAGACTTACTTCCCTTTCCCCAACATTTTTTTATGGAAATTTTCAAATAGAATGAAAAGTTGAAAGCATTTTACGGTGAATATCCACATACCCATCATCTGTAGCCCTAGTATTTTGCTGTGTTCACCACGTACTTACCCATCCTCCATCCAGCCAGTGTTTTATTCCATTTCATTTTTTTGATGCATTTCAAGTTGCAAATATCAATGCACTTCATCCTAAACTTCATTTTGTTGGTGTTTTTGAGACATTTTTTTTTGTTTTCTCAGTGACATTAGTTGAACATTTTTCTCCCATGCTATTTTCAAGCGTAGACTGTTGACTTTTTGCTAAACTTTCCTAGGTTTCCCTAATTTTGTTCTTCATCTTATTTCTGCAGAAACATGTAATGACCTAGATAAAAGTGATAGGAACACCCCTGCAGATGAGTTGTAAGCATTAGAAAGACCTGTCTGGACCCTCAGTTAACTGTGAAGGAGAGAAAATGTAGCTGGAGCCTCACACCTCTATACATTATAGGTGGATTAAAGGGGTGAATGTAAATATTTACAGCTGTAATTAAAGTAGAAGGAACTGTGTATTTTAACTGATCTCTGCAATAGGGAAGGACTTTCTAAACATAAAAGCCGTGGGAGAAGTGTGTAGGAGAAGATCATTGGATTTCTTGGCATAAAAATTGAAAATGTCTGCATGTCAGAACACATTCTAACAAAATTAAAAGACAAACAACAAAATGGGAAAAGCATTTGCAATAAATATGACAGTCAAAGGGTTAATTCTTTTGTTTTAAAAGTCGTATTTTCAAATACTATTTGATGATGAGACAAAGTTTGTACTGTATTATTAAGTGAGAAGAGCAAGAAGTAAAATTATATATTCTAATTTTGTTAAAAATGTGGCGTGGATGTATGTGTGTGTATACACGTCTATGCACTTCCTGTGTATACACACACAGAGGAAAAAAAGCACTGGAATACTCGTGAGGTACACTTAAGAATTCATAATGTCATTTCTGGGCGGAGGGATTACAGATGACTTTTGTTTCCTTCGGTATGCTTTTCTATATTTTTGGAATCTTCTGTAATGATAATATAATGAATTAAATGGAATTAAAAATTATTGTTACTTGTTTTTCAAAGTTTTTATTTGTTTTTAGAGAGGGAAAGGGAAGGGAAAAAAAGGGAGAGAAACATCAGTGTGTGGTTGCGTCTCTCACGCCTCCTACGGAGAACCTAGCCTGCAACCCAGGCATGTGCCCTAGACTGGGAATGAAATCGGTGACTCTTTGGTTCTTTGACTCAGTGGATTGGTGGCACCAGCCAGGACTATTGTTACTTACAAAGAAAAATTTGGAACCAACGGGGTTCTGGCCAAGATGGAGGTGTGGGTAGAAATGCTTTGATTCCTCATACAACCAAAAGAAGGATAACAACCAAGTTAAAAACAATAAACAAGCAAGAGTTTTGCCATGGCTGGTGTAGCTCAGTGGATTGAGCACAGGCTGCGAACCAGAGGGTTGCTAGTTCGATTCCCAGTCAGGGCACATGCCTGGGTTGTGGGGTCCCCAGTGGGGACCATGTGAGAGGCAAACACACATAAAAAAAGCAAACAAAACAAAACAATAAACAACCAGAACTGCCAGAGTAACATACTGCCTGGACTCTGACAACCAAGGAGTTAAAGAAATGTTCATCCAGGCCATGTGCTGAGACAAAGAAATATGGCCCAACTGAAAGAGCAGATCTAAACTCCAGGAAAGAGCTAAGCGACAAGGAGAAAGACAACCTGTCAGGTGCCTAGTTCAAAACACTGGTAATCAGGATGCTCACAGAATTGATTGAACTTGGTTGCGAAATGAAGGCTACATAAAGTAAAATAAAGCAAAATATACAAGGAACCAACAGTGAAGGTTAGGAAACTGGGACTCAAACCAACAATTTGGAACAAAAGGAAGAAACAAATATCCAGTTGGTATAGAATAAAAAAATAATTCAAAAAAATGAAGAGAGGCTTCAGAATTTCTGGGACGACTTTAAATGTTCTAACATCTAAATCACAGGGCTGCCAGAGGGCGAAGAGAAAGAGCAAGAAATCGAAAACTTATTTCAACAAATAATAAAGGAAAACTTCCCCGGTCTGGTGAAGGAAATAGACATCCAGGAAGCCCAAGGAGACTCCCAAAGAAATTGGCCCCAAGGAGGAACACACCAAGGTACATCATAATTAAGTTACCCAGGATTAAAGATAAGGAGAGAATATTAAAAGCAGCAAGAGGAAAGGAGAGAGTTACCTACAAAGGAGTTCCCATAAGACTATCAGCTGATTTCTCAAAAGAAACCTTATAGACAAGAAGGGGCTGGAAAGAAGTATTCCAAGTCATGAAAAACAAGGACTTACATCCAAGATTATCCAGCAAAGCGTTCATTTAGAATGGAAGGGCAGATAAAGAAAAGTTCAAGGAGTTCATCATCACCAAGACCCTGTTATATGAAATGTTAAAGGGACTTAACTAAGAAATAGAAGATAAAAAACTATGAACTTTTGTTGTTCATAAAATGACAACAAATAAAAGATAGTTATGAGCCCTGGCTGGTGTAGCTCAGTGGATTGAGCGGGGGCCTGCGAACCACACGATCGAGGTTCGATTCCCAGTCAGGGCACATGCCTGGGTTTCGGGCCAGTTCCCAGTGGGGGACTCACGAGAGGCAACCATACATTGATATTTCTCTCCCTCTCTCTTCCCCTTCCCTTCTAAAGATAAATGAATAAAATCTAAAAAGAATTTAAAAAAAGATAGTTATGAAAATGACAACAAATTCATAACTACCAACAACTGAATCTAAAAAACAAAAACTAAGAAAACAACTAGAACAGGAACAGAATCACAGAAATGAAGATCACATGGAGGGTTATCGAGGGGGAGGGGGAGCATGAGGCTGGGAAACGTACAGGGAATAAGAAGCATAATTGGTAGACATAAAATAGGCAGGGGGAGGTTAAGAATAGTATGGGAAATAGAGAAGCCAAAGAACTTACATGTACAACCCTTGGACTAAGGAGGGCGGGGAATGCTGGAGGGTGGGGGGTTGCAGTGCAGAGGGGGATAAAGGGGAGAAAGAACGGGGATAACTGTAATAGTATAATCAATAAAATATGCTTTAAAATGTTTGGGTAGAATCGAAGTGTCTGTAAGTTAAGTACTAGTATTCAGTTTGGAACGTTTCCTACAGAGCCGTTGCTTGGTACCCATCTGAAACATTGAACGGGGAGTAGTGCCTCAGGGCCTCCGAGTCCCCTGACGCCCTTTGCAGGGCTGGAGACACACACATGGCCTGCCTTGCAGGTGCTTCCGGTGTGGCCCGAGGCCAGACTGGCACATTTAACAGCTTGATAAGGACTACAGGAAGGTTAGTACAGCCAGGCTGACAGGACCTCACCTAGTCCAGAAGGTGAGAGAAGCAGAAGGCTGGTCTAAAGGGCGTTTGCAAGTGAGGAGAGTGTGGATGGGGAGTGGGGGTGGGAGGCCGACTGTTTCAGGAAGGGGGACCCGTCCTGTATGGTCAGGAGGAGAGAGTACGTGTGGAAAAGAAATTAAGCTTCTGGTGCCATTACTGCAATGTTTCCAGGTGTTTATTGGCCATTTCTTTCTACTGAGTTGTCATGTTTTCATCTCAGGCTTCTTTGTTAAAGAATGACGAGACTAAAGCCCTCACTCCAGCTGCTTTGCAGAAAGAATTGAACAACTTGTTGAAATTTAATCCTGATTTTGCTGAAGCGGTGAGTCTTTTTGAGAATTTTTGACTGAGTTGAAAAGAGGTGAGCAGGCTACTCTCATCCTGAGTAGCCATGAGAATGAAGATCCATCTGCTGGCTCAGGATCTTGAGGGAAATCTCACTGTTGGAAAGGGAACAGCCCAGCCTCGGTTACAGAGCTGTTCCTCCCGCTCCCCCCACTGTCCCCCCACTCCCCCCACCCTCACCAGAAGGGAGTTCTTCAGTCTAATGATGTTATTTTTCATTCATCATCTCTCTGATGTTGTAAGTTATAGACAGACGATAGAGAGAGACTGAGGGTTTTTTAAATTGTGGCCTAAAAATGTGTTCCTTTCTCCACTTTAGTCAGTTTTTTTTAATTTAAATCACAGCATTCCTTAATGAATTTTTACCCAGAAACCTGGATTTGACATCTTTTTCCACATGAAGAAAGATACCTGTTTTATTCCCTGTTTGGAGGAAACTGTAAATCAGTGAATCAAGCAAAATGAAAACAATTTCGAAACAGAAGATAATTAACTGAGTACATTTCTTTAATACCTGAGCTAGGTGAACTCCCCACTGTACCCTCGCATGGGTCCCAGTAGACCTAGTGACACAATGGATGTGTATTCTGGGTAAAACGCTGCCCCAAGTACTGAGAGAACTCGTGCTTTTCAAATGGGGACTGTCCCTGGGGAGAAACCAGTGTACCTTGAACCTGCCTTATTCTGCTCTGGGGAAAGATGAACCTGAACTATGACCATCTTGTTAGAAGGGGAGCGATACACCGGTGTTTGCAGCCGGTGGAACCCTGAATTAGTCTTACACAAGAGGAAGCAAGAACATTTATAGTCTGTGGGTTGCCTCTTGTTTTAGCATTATCTCAGCTACCTAAACAACCTCCGGGTCCAAGATGTTTTCAGTTCCACACACAGCCTCCTGCATTATTTTGACCGACTGATTCTTACTGGAGCCGAAAGCAAAAGTAATGGGGAAGAGGGCTACGGCCGGAGCTTGAGGTACGCCGCCCTGAACCTGGCTGCCTTGCACTGCCGCTTTGGACACTAGTAAGTGCATAGATTTTTTTTTTAAAAGATTTTATTCTTTCTTTCTTTCTTTCTTTATCTTCAGAGGGGAAGGAGAGGGAGAGAAACATCAATGTATGGTTGCCTTTTGTGCGTCCCCTGCTGGGAGTTGGCCTGCAGGGAACTGGCCTGCAACTCAGGCATGTGCCCTGACTGGGAATCGAACCTCGATCCTCTGGTTCACAGGCCCACGCTCAATCCACTGAACTACACCAGCCAGGGTGTTAAGTGCATAGATTTTTTACCCATGCAGAAATTGAAGATATTAACTCTCAAATGTTAATTAAGATGATTTTAAAAATGTTTTATTAAAAAGAGAAGAAAAAGAGAAAGGAAGCTGACTCTTTGACCCTAGAATTGTCAGTAACTTCCAAAGGGATTATTTTTTCACTGGACAGAAGTTGACGAAAACCTTCTACTTAAACAGTCTGCCCCCTGGTGGCACTTTTTAACATTAGTGTTTTAGTGCTTGGCCTCTTCCTTTACTTCTAAGAACAGCTATTGAATTAGAAGAAAATTAGGTCAATAGGCCAGGGATTCCCAAAAGGATTTTTTTTCAGAGGTAATAATGGGGATACAAAAGCTATTTTCAGTATTTCAAAAGCCAAAAAGAAGTTGTTCCTTTCCTGGATAAAAGACTGACCTGGCTTATTAAAAGTCACGTTTGTACTTTCGGATGGAATTCAGGCAGCTTCATGAGGTGATCCCCTGAGTCTGCCAATGCTAAGATATGCCTGTGATTTAGATGAATAAAAATGGGGAAATTGTCAATGATTTAGTAAATAGAATTAAATGGATAAAATCTCGCAGAACAAGGAGGCTATTTGGAAAACAATGAAATAACATGAATAATGGTGAAAAGGTAGGGATTTACTAATTGAAAGCATCTCCCCTCCCCTTGGGTTTTTTTTCCATTTGAAAGAAATGTGGTTTCTGTTACTGGCATCTTTGAATAGAGACTCCGGAGTGTGTTAATGGAGGCAATGTCCAGAATTCAAGAACTGAGAGCTCTTCCCCTTGCTCCGTGGGCTAGGCAACACCCAAGAAATTCTATTAACTTCTGGTTGTCGCATTTTTATTTATTTATTTAAAGATTTTATTTCTTTATCTTTAGAGGGGAAGGGAAGGAGAGAAGGGGAGAAACATCAATGTATGGTTGCCTCTCGTGAGTCCCCTGCTGGGAACTGGCCTGCAACTCAGGCATGTGCCCTGACTGGGAATCGAACCTCGATTGTGTGGTTCGCAGGCCCGTGTTCAATCCACTGAGCTATACCAGCCAGGGCTGGTTGTTGCATTTTAAACGGGACATAGACTGGAGCTTGTGTGTGGGACAGTCTCATTGGAGGCCTTTACAGCCATGTCACATAAATGATACGAGAAGGTTGTGAGAATGTTAGCCTAAAGAAAAATGATTTAGCCAAGCACCTCTTCGCCATCTTAATGTAATAAAAAGCTTGGCCTACCCTGGGGCGACTATCAAAGATGAGTGAGAGCTGGCGAGTGCAAGTTAGAGGACAACACATTTTTGTTCATTAAAAGGAAGAAGTTTTTGAACAACAACAACAAAAATACTCTTATGGGGTGTGGTGGGACGAAGACATTTCCCAGGTAGAGAATCCTTTGAGAAGGGTGTCAGTGGGGTTCACAAGCCTAGAGCAGGTGTCGTTAAGGGAATTCAAGCTTCAGATCACGAGTTGTGTCCCAAAGTGTTTAAGGCTACTCTGGACTCCATGAGTTTGTGAGTTTTGATGTTATCATTATCTTTTTTTAAAAGATTTTATTTATGTATGTTTAGAGGGGAAGGGAGGGAGAGAGGGAGAAAAATATCAATGTATGGTTGCCTCTCGTGTGTCCCCTGCCTGGGAACTGGCCTGCAACCCAGGCATGTGCCCTGACTGGGAATCGTACTCTGATCCTCTGGTTCCCAGGCCTGCACTCAATCCACTGAGCTATGCCGGCCAGGACCTCATTATTTTTTAATAGTCAACTCCTTTTTGTCTGCCCAGCTTTAATAACCTCTTGATCAGGGCCTTCTTGTTTTGTTGTTGTTTTTAAGATTTTATTTATGTATTTTTAGAGAGAGGGGAAGGGAGAAAGAAAGGGAGAGAAACACCGTTGTGTGGTTGCCTCTCTTGCGCCCCCTACTGGGGACCTGGCCTACAATCCAGGCATGCGCCCTGACTAGGAATCAAACCAGCATGACCTTTTGGTTTGCAGTCTGGCATTCAACCCACTGAGCCACACCAGCCAGGGCAGGGTTTTCCCTTTTTAATGTATTCTTGAGAAATAGCAATGCCACTTGTAATATTTAACAGTGACCTATTTCTGTGTTCAAATTAGCTTCCCCTAGGGTTTAGAAATTTGTATACAGCCTTCTAGATACAAATAATTTGTTGGTGTACAGAGTTTCTTTGTATTTACAATATTATCAATGGATAGGCAGCTAACTGCATGGGATTTAATTTTTTTTTAAGATTTTATTTATTTATCTTTAGAGGGGAAGGGAAGGAGAGAAGAAGAGAAACATCAATGTATGGTTGCCTCTTGTGAGTCCCCTGCTGGGAACCGGCCTGCAACCCAGGCATGTGCCCTGACTGGGAATTGAACCATGATCGTGTGGTTCGCAGGCCCGCGCTCAATCCACTGAGCTACACCAGCCAGGGCCTTAATTTTTAATTGCTAATTAATACCTGATTTACCTAGGTTCAGTCTTCTTTGTGTCTTCTCCTGGAACTATGGCCTGTGTAAATCTTTGTCACTTAGCTAATAGGATTGTGGAGGTTTCTTGAAAAATCTTTACAGTTGTTTATTGAGCATCTACTGTGTTCTGGACACTGCCCTAGATGCTGGGGAGAGAGCGATGGAAAAAGAGGAAAAGGCTGCAGTGTTCCTGGAGCTTACCATGGGAGAGATATATAGTAAATATCACTAGACCTGTGTCAGGTTGTGACTGATCCGGACAAGGGGTAGGAAGTGACGATGGGGAGAGAGGACCGTAGTTTCCGGAAGGAGCAGTCTTCCTCTAGGTGTTTGCACAGTTCTCTCACTCCCTCAATTCGCAGATCGTTTAAGTATAAGTCTTCCCTGACCTCAGCTACTTAACATTCTATTTGAACCAAGACTTAAAGGAATTCGGGGATGAGTAGTCCATCAGCTACAAGAGCAAGCGCAAAGGCCCAGAGGCAGTGGTTCACGTGGCACATCTGAGGAGGGGCGAGGAGTGTGGCTGGAGTGCAGTGAGTAAGGGCGAATCCCGGAGAGTGAGGGTGTACAGGTGGCAGGGGTCAGGGCGCTCAGCGGCCTGGAGGCCCAGCAGGACTTGGGCTGTTACTCTGAACGATACAGGAAACCGCTGCTGACAGGCTGCAGGCCTTCCTGCTCTGGCGTTTTGAAAACAGTAGACAGCCCTTGCGTTTCAGACGTTACAACCCTTTTGCCTCCTGCTCTGTTCCTGAATTTTTTATCAGAGATTTTTCTGCCTTGCAGCCATGGAAAACCGTAGGTCTCTTGAGGATTTTGTTGGACTTTAAGTTTCTGTCTTGGTAATCTACCCTTTCTTCTCCCTGGGAAAAATAGTGTCTCTGTAGATCTGTTTCAGCACACAGTTCCCCCAAAAGCCATTTCTCTGGACGTAGTGCTGTTCCTTTGGTCGTCACACGTTCAGTAACGTTCAGTCAGCTGATACCCATCGAGGCCCCGTGTGTGAAGACATGCTTCCTGCCCTCAGATAGCTCATGTTCAGTTGCATCCCCTCACTGAAGGGATGCCAAAGAAGGTAAGCGAGGTGAAAATGTATTCGCATCTGGTCTTTTGATTCAAACAAGTAATTATTGAGGAGCAGTTTCGTTCTCCCCAGTTAAAATTCATTGTGTGAGGCTATTGCCCTTGTGCTGAAAGAAAATTCTTTTTGTAAATTCTTCCCTGAACAAGCGATAGCCATAGAATTTATCTTGAGATACTCAGTGACCCGACATCGATAAGGTTTCTGTTCTGTGACTTGGCCGTGGGGAAACCCAAAGTTTAGGACGTCACTTGCGCCCTCTGTGGTTTATAAACTAGCTGGGGAGAAGCTGACATAGACTCAGTAAGTGGATGGTGGTACACGGTAGCATCTGACTGAGCACTGCGAGGTGAAGGTTCCAGAGAGCATTTCTGTGGGAATTGTCGCACGTGCGAGGCTCAGTGGGGGCCAAAAATGTTTGACTGAGTTGCCACAGAACTTGAGAGGTTGGGGGAGACTTCAGAGCTGGAGGGGAGCGGCCTGGGCAGAAAAAAGTCTTCAAAGTGGATAATAAAATACTTTTTAAAGTATTTTAAATATACTCCTTAAAATACTTTTTAAAACTAGTTTTGAAGAAAATTATCCATGAAAGTATCAGCCGCCATAGTAAAAAAAGATGTAAATAATATGGAAGGGAATGCAGTACCAAGTAAAATATTCCTGCCTCTCTGTGCCTCTGCCCTCAGCTGTAGACGGCTGGAACGAAACTCGTAGGAGCTGAGATGGAGCAGAGCTCATCCTTGATGCCCCCTGTAGAAGGGGCAGGTGCTGTGTCTCCGCCGTTTAAGGTCCTTGTGCTGGGCCAGGGGTCGTGCCTGAGGGAGTGAGCCCCTCGTCGCAGCCTCCGACCCCGAGGTCCCGCTCTCAGATGAGCGGCTCCACAGAGGACTTCTGCTGCTGCTGCTTGCGCGTGTTTGTGGGGGTTCGCGGGGGTTCATGACATGCTAACGTGCAGCCTGTCCTCAGTCAGCAGGCCGAGCTCGCCCTGCAGGAGGCGATCAGGATTGCCCAGGAGTCCAACGATCACGTGTGTCTGCAGCACTGCCTGGTGAGGCCGCCCTCCTGCCTGGGAGTCCCGCGGTGGGCGGAGTTGGCCTTGGGAAGGGCCCTTGGAATGGGCTGTGTCAGGGTCAGAGCAAAGTTCCTGAGCAGTGACGGGAAACTAGTGAGGCAGTCGTGGTCATTCAGGAAAGGCCACCCATATTTGTTTGTATTTCTTAATTTGTGACATCAGTTTGGTTTAGGCGGTGTTTCTTTTCTACAAATGTCAGTGCAACTTGCCACGTGAAACTGCCACATTAAACTGGCATTAACCAAAAGGTATATGCAACACCTAGTAACTAGTGAGATGTTACCCCGTACAAACATAATCACCAAGCACAGTAGAACACAGAATTCATTTAACCATCCCCTGAGGTTCTCATTTTCCCAATTAATGCCCATGTGGGGGCTTTGTGCTTGTTTTTTCCTGGAACACTTGCTGCTCACTGCTCTCCAAGGTGAAGATCAGTGGCTTGTACAGTGTTCATGTGTTTGATGGGCTTCGTTCAGGTTCATACTTCCTGAAAGAGTATGTTAGAGGATTTTTAAAAAAATTTAAAAAGATATTATTTATTTTAGATAGAGGGGGAGGGAGGGAGAGGGGATGAGAAACATCCATGCGGGAGAGATACATTGATTGGCTGCCTCTCGAACGCCCCCAGCTGGGGACCTGCCCCGCAGTCCTGGCATTTGCCCTGACTGGGAATTGAAGTAGCAACCTTTTGATCATTGGCACTTAATCCACTGAGCCACACCAGCCAGGGCTCAGGGCTCATCGGTTGAGCTCATTGGTTGATTTTTTTGCATGTGCCCTGACCAGAGATTGAACCCGCAACCTTGGTGTATTGGGATACACCAGGCTGAGCTACCTGGTCAGGGCCTGCTAGAGGATTTTATTTTTTTGCCCATTGTTAATTCTTTCTTCCAATCATGCTGATATTCAATAGAACATTAACCATTGTCATTGTTAGAATATATTGTATTTTGACAATTTCTCTTTCTAGAGCTGGCTTTATGTGCTGGGGCAGAAGAGATCCGATAGCTATGTTCTGCTAGAGCATTCTGTGAAGAAAGCAGTGCATTTCGGGTTACCGGTAAGGCTCGTCTTTCTGTGAGTGTTTAAATAGATGGTATGGTTTTATTCTTGGTAGTTTCATATGGCCTTAATTATTAATTAAACCACCAAATTCTGTTTGATAGGTTTCTCCCTGCTCCTTTATCCTCATATGTCTGTGGAAGTTCCATTTATCAGTTAGATGAGAATGTTTTTAGTTTATTGATCAACATTAACTTCCCTGTATTTACTTAGAAAAATTTCAGGAAAGGCTTATTTTTAAACGAGAGACTGCCAAACACTACATCCCTTGGGCTTGCTCATGTATGGCCCTTGAGCTAAGAGTGGATTTTACATTTTTAAGTAGTTGGCGGAATAAACAAAGAAGAATGGATCAGACACAAAATGCAGTCTGTAAAACCTAAATGGCTCAACTCTCTGGCCCTTTAGAGAACAAGTTTGCTACTCTTTGCTTTACCAATAAATAGGCCAGTGACAGGGAAGGACCTGGACTGTAGTCCAGAATGCCCGGTCCTGAGGGACCTGCCCAGGGCATTGCCCCGCACAGCGGGTGGTGAGGGCTGTCGGACTCTGGAGTGCCGGTGCCCAGAGAGCCTCATCCCGTCCCAAAAGCCATCTGCCAAAAAACTGGACCACTAAGCATCTGTCTCGAAGTTTGTAACAAATTCCAGGAGAATTGGAAGTGATCACACGTAATAATTTAAAGTATATGCTTTTCAAATCTGTAGATTGTCCATTTGACTGATTTCTTGGGAAGTTACATGTACAGAATTGATTATAGTGACAAAAGGAAGTGTCTCCTTAGAATAAATGCTTGCTATACTTCTGAAATACAATTTTTGTTTCAGATTTAAGTTATTTTTCAGTTGAGCTTTTATCCTTGAAAATTATACTTGAAGTTATTGAAAAGAAATTATGTTCACAAGAGACATTCTTTTTAAATCTTCTGCATAATGTGCCCAGCACTGTTTGACATATTATTTCATTTTGGTCCTTACAACCATTCTCTATGACAAGGTTTGCAGCCCATTTAAAAGACAGGGAAGCTGAGGCTTGGCTAAGAAGCTTAGCGACTGGCCCCAGGACACACAGTGAGTGGCAGAGGCCATGTTCAAGCACAGGTCCATTCAACATCAAAGCCCTGGCTCTTCTCAGTGTCCCGCCAGCCTCCCTCCCGGCCCCCATTTTTCAGGAACCTGTCTCAGACGGGGCAGGCTCGGGCTGTAGGTACTTTCCCTCGAAACAGTGCTGTCACTGTGCATGTGCTGAAATGTGAAACATGCCAGATTTCTGAAGAGCGAAGCAGGCTCAGTCATGTGATCTCTATCTCGGGGGGTGGGTATATCTGTCCCCTCAGTACCTCGCCTCCCTGGGAATACAGTCTCTAGTCCAGCAGAGGGCTTTTGCTGGGAAGACGGCCCACAAACTGATGGATGCCCTCAAGGACTCGGACCTCCTGCACTGGAAGCACAGTCTGTCGGAGCTCATCGACATCAGCATCGCACAGAAAACGGCCATCTGGAGGCTCTACGGCCGCAGGTGGGCCTTCAGGCAGGCGGTCGAGGCTGTGCGGGCGCGGGTCCTCTTAGAGACGAGCAGAGGCCAGCAGGGTGGTTCCGTGAGAGGCCAAACAGACGAGTCGCTCCCCCGTTGATGGAAGTTGTCCATTTAGGGAATTCAAGACGGTGCTTTATAGTTCCAAAACATTTTGTGCTTTACACAGACTTTGCAAAGTCTTTTCCATATTTACTCCTCCCAGCTGCGCTGTGGGCGATCTCCATTCTAGGGTGCATAGACCAAGGGCACACATCTGTCTGGTCTGCCCTCGGTGCCAGGATGGCATTGAGTGTAAATTTACCCACAGCGATGAATGAGTACACTGTGGACACAGGGAGAACTGGAGGCGATGGAGGGTCTGGAGCTTGGAGCTCCTCGTTGGGCCATGACCACCCCATGGGTCCCCTGGGGCTGCACATCCAAGGTGCATCCCCACTCTCCCACTCCTGAGGGCGGCAGCTGCTCCCACCAAGCCAGCGTCTGCAGTGGGGCCTAACTTCCCTTCCGCTTGCGCTCAAGAGAAGTGTGGGGTGTGGCGGGGGGCAGCCTGGGTCCCTGGACTGATGGAGCTCCCTGTGGGTCCCCCCCCCCAGCACCATGGCGCTGCAGCAGGCCCAGATGCTGCTGAGCATGAACAGCCTGGAGTCGGTGAACGCGGGCGTGCAGCAGAACAACACGGAGTCGTTTGCCGTGGCGCTCTGCCACCTCGCAGAGCTGCATGCGGAGCAGGTAGGCCGCGGCCAGGCCGGCAGGCTCCCTGGCAGGGGGGGCTCTGCCGTTTCTCTCCGCTAGTGCTTAGAGCACTGGGCACGTCTGAGACGGTCTGGTTGGACGCGGGTGGCAGAAAGGGTGCGATCCTCCCAGTGGAAATGGACTGAGTGTGGGTCTGCGAGGTTTGTTGAACTTGGGAGCCCCTTTGGCATCAGTGAAAGGGATGAAAGGCCAGCTGTTTTCATGCGAAAAGTGAAATAGAAGGAGTCTTTGAAATTTCAGGTAGTAGGGCTGTGGTGTCTGTAGGAGGAGCATCGTACCTGGACTACTGAAGTGGGCCTCACCAGTGTCGGTGGTGCGCTTGTCCTGCACTCAGTTTTTTACATGCATTGTCTTACTGAACCTGAATCGTAGCCTCAGGAGGTCACTTTATTACCACCCCTTTTCCCAGAATAAGAAACTGATCCAGGGAGCTAAGTCCGAAGCCCACAGCCAGGACATGTCAGTCAGGTCTCCAACCCAAGTCCCATCGACTCCAAGAAGGACCCTGGGAATTGGACCTAGCATTGACTTACAGCCCGAGTAATTTTACATGGTTCTCTTTGTCAGGGATCGATTAAAGGGTCTCTCATGCTGCTCCAGGTTCTCTGTCCCCTTTCACGGGAAAGAGGTCCAGAAAACCTCTTGTATAACCCTCTAGCTTGACTATACTCGGCCTTGCTATGAGTATGTTTCCTTGATCATACTGTTTTCTCGGTCTTTGTAGTACCCATTATTGTCAGAGGCAGCCTAACACTCTGTTCCCTAATCTGCAGCCTAAAGATCTTTGGGTGGTTTCCAGCCCTTTTGGAAGTCCTCCCTATATTTTAGCATTTTGCTGTCCTTTATGGAGCTTCCTGCACGGGTGGATGGGCCCTGGATGGGTCTGTTCCTCTGCTGCACCAGACGAGGCCCGCCCGAGCCTGGGAAGCAGCGGCGCGAGCTTTCACAGCCGCCGGATGCACTTGCTGTTTGCTGTCCTCCAGGACTGTGGCGTGTTCCTCACTTTCTGGTTTGTTTCTTTTCCCCTCTTCATGGCACCGGTGCCTCTTTCCCACTCTTTTCCTCTCTTGGTGCCGTGCTTACGTGGAGCGTTTGCTAACAGAGGAGTCAGTGGGCCCTCCGTTAGGTGTTTGTTGTGAGCCTCGTGTGACCTCCCCACCAACAACAACTTCACTGACATACAATCACACGCCATGCCACTCGCCCATTTGGTGTGTTCCCGTGACCTTCCGAAGTTGGATTTCCCACCCCGCCCCAACCTTGAACTGTGGGATGACTTCTCTTCAGTTCTGTTTGTGTTACGTAGGGTAGAAGTGATTTTTGTTTGGTGGGAGTGGAAAACTGCTCTACAGAAGTCTTGTCTTGGTGCAATTCTTTAGCCTTGAAACTTTTCTGTAAGGCCCTTGGAGTCCTGTGATGTTTCAAGCAACCGTGCTCTTTGGATCTGCATTAATGCTTCCATCAAATCCCCTTCGTCTCGGGCACATGGGGAAAACCTGCTGACCCGTCGTGGCC
Organism: Sturnira hondurensis; assembly: GCF_014824575.4. Classification (NCBI taxonomy): domain Eukaryota; kingdom Metazoa; phylum Chordata; class Mammalia; order Chiroptera; family Phyllostomidae; genus Sturnira; species Sturnira hondurensis. Next base: position 4,124,480 of record NW_028080037.1, read on the forward strand.
TGGTTCCAATAACTGGGGAGGGGTAGGGACACTTTTTGTCGCCCAAGAAGATAATTAGCGATCTCTCCAGTTCAGCGGTTTTTAACGATTTATTTACTTATTTATTTTTAGGGGGAAGGGAGGGAGTACCAGGGAGAGGAACACCCATGGGAGGGAGATGCCACGTTATGCCCTGTGTAAATCACACTCACGTTTTCGTGTGTGTTGTACACGGTAGTATCGCACCCATTTTTATACCCAGGGTGTGTGATCATCACGCACAGCAAAATGTGGTACATCGATCAGTTGCCTTTTGAATGCCCCCAACTGGGGACCTGGCCTGCAGCCCGGGCATGTGCCCTGACTGGGAATTGAACCAGCGACCTTTAGGTTTGCAGGTCAGCGCTCAATCCTCTGAGCCACACCAGCCAGGACTCATTGTAGCATTTTTTAAAGTGGAAAAAATTGGAAACCAAAATATCCTAAACTAGGAGATGACCATATTTCAGTATACTATAATTTATTTGCCAAATAAATATTATGATGATATAGATTTATATTTATTGACACTGGAAAGATTCATTCATTGAAAATGTATTCATTGAGTACCTACCATTTGATAAGCAGTGTTATAAGCAATTTATAAAAATACTGTGAATACGGCCCTGGCTGGTGTAGCTCAGTGGATTGAGCGCGGGCCTGTGAAACAGGGTTGCCGGTTCGATTCCCAGTCAGAACACATGCCTGGGTTGCAGGCCAGTTCCCCAGTAGGGGGCACACGAGAGGCAACCACACATTGATATTTCTCTCTCTCTCTTTCTCTTTCCCTTCCCCTCTGTCTAAAAATAAATAAATTATTTTAAAAAATACTGCTAATACCTATTTTGGAATATTTCTATGTGTTATGTTCAGAAAAGAAGTCTAGAAAGATATATGGCAAAACATTGTGGTTTCTTGGGTAAGATAAAAAGTATTGTGTCTTTTATATTTTGAAAGTTGTTTTCTAGACTGAACATGTATTCCATGTGTAACGCATGAGATATATTAGAACCTAAAAAAGAAGGCCTTCTGATGTTTGACAGCCTCCGCCTAACGTCTCCCACGTCACTGCCTCAGGAAAGGGGAATCCTGCCCACATCCCGAGTGTGGCGCAGCAGGTGTGGCCTCAGCACAGGGGTGCTCGTCCCATTGTGTCTTTCTGTTTAGGGCTGTTTCGCTGCCGCTTCCGAAGTGCTAAAGCACCTGAAGGAAAGATTCCCACCCAACAGTCAGCACGCCCAGGTAATCTGCCCTTTGCGTGGCGTCGGGGTTATTTCTGCAGAGACTGTTTGTGCTGCTCTGTCATCAAGGCGGGATGTTTTCGAGTCTCCCCTCCGTCCCTCACGCCGTGGCTCCTTCCTGTGACATCTCTGCATGGCGTCAGCTGAGGTGCTCTGGGGACTCTGAGCTCTCCTCGAGGAGGCCAAGAAATAAACTCGGAGAAGAGATTTAAAGCAGCGTACTTTGTTCTTCCCGTCTTCATGGTTTTAAATTGGTATTCCTTATTTCTCTAACTATATGGGAATAAAAAAAGAAATCAGCAATGTCCTTCAGGGAGTTAAGTATTAGGTCTCAGTTTTGTTATTTTTTCTCTTGGCAGCTGTAATCTTTTCCTCCCAGAACTGAAGAACCTTTTGGGAAGCTGTTGTACCCAGAGGGAATGACTTTATAACGCAGTCCTAGGCCTTCTGTTTCCTACTGCACTGATTTTTATCTCTAAAGGGGCTGAAAAAACTATTACAAGGGACCTCTTTCTCTTTCCTCTCTTACCGAGTTTGACCTTCAGTGGGTTAGGGAATTCGAGGCCATACGAGGTGGAGGCCTGGGACTCCCCACTGGTGGTCCTTGGGGTGGCCATTCACATGGTCATTAGATGTGGCGTGAGGACCCATCTGAACGTGCGCTCTGTGAGATCTGAATCCAGAGCACCCAGAGGTGGCAATTAAAGACAGAAGGTAGCACCCAAGGATGAAGTATGGTGCTGTGGTAGTGCTGATGTGGTAAAATAGTTTGGGTCACAGTTCTAGCTATAGCCAAGAAGGTATACAGAAAAACAAAAGACACAATTTAATTTGTGGTTTGCAGAAAAAGCATGTCTGGGCAACAAGATGCTCAACCTGACTAGTGCTCAGACAACTAACTACAAATGAAAGCAACAGTGAGCTATTTCATACCCACCAGATGGGCCAAAAGTACTGTCACCAGTTTTCGGTGGGAATGTGGAGCAGTGAGCAGTGTCATAGGCTGCTTACTGGTGGGGGTGTAAACGGGCACATTTGGAGAACGATGTGGACTGTGTGGAGGGGAGTGTGTGTGCACTACACACATTTCCACCACTTGCTGTACCCCAGGTAAACTCTTGCACAAGGAGAGGTGCATGAAGATGTTTATTGCAGTAATTTTTAAAAGAGTGAAAAGTCGATGCCACCAGAACACCCATCAACACAAGAATAGATAGGCTGTCACACATTCATATAATTGAAAACTATTTATCAGTGAAATGGAACGAACTATAATTTCTCGTATTATCATGCATAAGCCCCCCCAAATAATGTTGAGCTTAAAAGCAAGTGGTCAAAGGGTGCAATTTAGTATGATACTGTTTATTTACACAAAGTTTAAAAATGTACGAGGTCTACAGTACATGGTTTAAGGGCAAGTGTGTGCGTTGCAGAAGTCGAAGAACATGCATGGGGGTGATGACCACCAAGCCCAGTGCTCACTCTGGGAAAGAGGGGCTGGGGTCTGAGAAGCACTTCGATGGTCTGCGACAGTGCCCGAAGCGAATAGAGGGCGATATTGGGATCTCAGAGTTGATGGTTGGCATGCGTGTTTTGGTGATTTTATTAGGGCTTTTTCACATACTTGAAATATTTAAATAGCAAAAAACAAAGTGTGTGAATTGTAAGGATATTTGCTAAGCAAACCAAAACACTTGTATATCTCTGTTGAACAATGAGATTAACACTTGCCATTTTGCCCCAATTGCATTTTTTCTTATTAGCTGTGGATGCTATGTGATCAAAAGATACAGTTTGACAGAGCCATGCACGACGGCAAGTACCACCTGGCCGACTCTCTCGTTAGCGGAATCGCAGCCCTCCACAGCATGGAGGGCGTGTACAGGTGAGAAACGGGGAAGCCCGGACCCCGGGTGAGTTCTCAAAGGGCTTTGTCTTATTCATGTGTGTGTGTGTGAATTAATGTATTGACTTTGGCTTAGGAAAAAAGTGTTTTCTGTTTATTACAGATAAGCAAAATGGGGGAAATAAGTGCATACCTCCCAGGATAGTCATCAACACTCTGATATCTGTGGTTCCTGATGTTGTTTGCGTGTGTGTACATACACGTGCTCACACACACATGCTTGCTTTCCTCTTTTTAACAAAATACTGTATCAGGCACAGCTCTTCCCTCTGGGAGTCCAGTTGCAGTCTATTTGAGAAAACAGGGACTCCAGCCCTGCAAGTGACTCTACTTAGACACCTTGCAAAATACCCACATAACCACGTAGGTTTATTTTGTTTGTGTCAGAAAAGCCGTTGTACTACAGGCTCAGAACCAAATGTCAGAGGCACACAAGCTTCTCCAGAAATTGTTGATTCATTGTCAGAAAACCAGGAACACGGAGATGGTGATCAGGTAAGAGAGGCCTCCTGGGCGTCTCCAGGGTGGTTCCAGTGGATGGGGCGCTCACCCGTGTCTCCCTGCCCCGGCAGTGTCCTGCTGTGCGTGGCAGAGCTGTACTGGCGGTCGTCCTCCCCGGCCGTGGCGCTGCCTGTGCTGCTGCGGGCCCTGGCGCTGTCCAAGGAGTACCGGCTGCAGTACCTGGCCTCCGAGACGGTGCTCAACTTGGCGTTTGCCCAGGTAAGCTGATCTCTCTCTCTCTCTGTTCTTTTTTTTTAGCACGTATTTGTACTCAAGAACTGGCGAGTCTGGCACTACTTTTCAGTTTTGAAAAAGATAGTAATGAACTTTCACTTCGTACTGTCGAAGCCTGGGCGTGTAGTCTCCATGGCGAACCCGCCAGGGAAGCAGTGAGTTGTGAACGTGCCGACAGGCTGACACCTCCCAGGGGCACCGGCCTCGCCAGGCTGCGGCGCTTGGTCAGGGGCAACTCGCCTCTTCACTGAGGACGCTTGAATCACGCTGGTTAGCCGGCCCAGACCTGTGTTCGATGTAACCAGGGGATGCACAGAGTGAAGAAATGAGAAGTCGTACGTCCATTGAAAGGGTTTGGAAATGAAAACATTTTAATGTTTATTTTCTATCTCCCTTTGTGGAATGGAAAGGCTATATGAGAAGGGACTCTTGTTTCTTCCCCACTATACCCCACGGTAGCAGAGGTTCCCCAAACTAACTGCATCAGAAATATTGGAGAAATTTAAAAAATATTTACAAAGCTGGCCTTGCCTGGCACCTACTGAGTCAGAACTCTTGGGATGGAGTCCAGGAGTCTGTCTTCTTTGGAGGCTTCTTGGTGATTTTCTGGACTTTAATTAAGGTAAAATTCACGTAACATAAAATTTACCACGTTAATCATTTTAAAGCAAATGATTAAGTGGATTTTAGAATATCTATATTATATCTATATATATAGATGTGTACTAATATCTATATACAGAGTATTTTAGAATATCTACAGTGTTTTTGCAACAATCGCCCTAATTCCAGAATATTTTCATAGCACCAAAAAGAAACCCCATTCCCAGTAGTCACTCCCATCCCCTCCCCTCCCTGGAAGCCCCTGGCAACCACTGATTTACTTTCTGTTTCTATGATTTGCCTATTCCGTATGTTTCTTTCTTTCTTTTTTTTTAAAGATTTTATTTATTTATCTTTAGAGAGGAAGGGAAAGAGAGAAATATCAATGTATGGTTGCTTCTTGTGAGTCCCCTGCTGGGAACTGGCCTGCAACCCAGGCATGTGCCCTGACTGGGAATCGAACCGCGATTGTGTGGTTCGCAGGCCCGCGCTCATCTTTCTTTTTTTTTAAGATTTTATTTATTTATTTTTAGCGAGAGGGGAAATGGTAGGAGAAAGAGGGAGAGGAACATCAGTGTGTGGTTGCCTCTCACACGCCCCCTACTGGGAACCTGGCCTGCAACCCAGGTGTGTGCCCTGGCTGGGAACTGAACTGGTGACCCTTTGGTTTGCAGGCCAACACTCAGTCCACTGAGCCACACCAGCAGGGCAGTCTATTGTCTTGTGTGTTCACCACCCATGGTCCTTTTTCTAGTTTCTTCAGGGTAGGGGCTGAGCTTATTGATTTGAGATCTTCCTTGCTTTTTAATTTCTTTTTTAATGTAGGCCTTTACAGCTTTAAATTTCCTTCACTGCATCTTATAGGTTTTGGCATATATTTGGTATATATTGTATATTTGTTCATCTCAAAGTGTTTTCTAGTTTCTCTTTTGATTTCTTTGGCCCATTGATTATTTAAGGGTATGTTGTTTACTTTTCATATATTTGTGAATTTTCTGGACTCCCTTCTGTTGTTGGTTTCTAATTTCATTCCCTATGGTCAGAGAAGATCCTTTGGGGTACCAGTCTCTTAAAATGTATTATTATTTTGTGGCCTCACGCATGGTCTACTGTGGAAGATGTTCCACGTGCCCTTGAGAAGACCGCGCAGTGTATTGTGGGGTGGGGCACTCTGCGGCGACCATTACAATTAATTGGTTTAGAGTGTTGTTCAGTCTTTCGTTTCCTAGCTGGCCTTCTGTCTAGTTAGTCTAGCCATTCTGGGTAATAGAGCAGTGAGCTGTAAGCGTTGAGTGCTCTGTTTCTGTTCCGTTGTGTCAGTTTTGGCTTCATATATTTTGTGGGTTCTGCTTATACTGGCATCTTCTTGATGCACCGGCCCTTCTAATCGGTATGTAATGTCCTTCTTTGTCTGTTGTAATAGTTTTTGACTTTGTCTATTTTGTCTGATGTCAGTACAGTCACTCCAGCTCTATTTTGGTCACTGTTTGAGTGGAGTACCTTTTCTGTCCTTTAGTCTAAAGTGAGTGGTTAGATCATTCTTTCTGATCTACTCTGCCAATCTCTGTCTTTTACATGTAGTGTAGTTGTGGGTAGGAAGGGACTTACTCTATTTTGCCTTTTTTTCTATATGTCATGCGTCTTTTTTGTTCCTCAGTTCTGCCATCCCTGCTTTTTTTGTGTTAAGTAGGTGTTTTCTAGTGCGCCACTTTAACCCCTGTTGTTTCTCTGACTGCACTTCTGAGATGTTTTCTCGGCGGCTCCTCTTCCTCCAGATCGCCTGACTCTCAGGCAGGCGATCCAACCCTTCGGAGTCACCAGTCCAAAGGGTCTTGGTGCCGAATCTTTTTGCAAAGATGAGACCCGTCAGTGTAAACAACTATGCGCTCCTGTGTGTGTTAGGGTCTGAGATCAGACTCTCACGCAGTGATTCTTCTAAGAGTGTGGTGCATGTTAAATGTGGTGCCCCTCAGGGAGAGGGTAAGCTGGACCCCATCTTCAGGAGAGGAGAGCCAGAGAGAGAGCCCCCTGTGGTGGGCAGTGTGCACAGCGCCGCGGTGTTTCTTTTTCAGCTCATCCTTGGAATCCCGGAACAGGCCTTAAGTCTCCTCCACATGGCCATTGAGCCCATCCTGGCCGACGGAGCTGTCCTGGACAAAGGCCGGGCCATGTTCCTGGTGGCCAAGTGCCAGGTGGCTTCAGCGGCTTCCTATGAGCCACCAAAGAAAGCGGAAGGTAGGGAACTGTAAAAAGATTGTTAGGCAATACTGTTGCAAAGAGCTTCTAAAATGTAGGAGCCAGAAGAAGAAAAATTGAGGGCAGTATTTCAGTCCCGAGTGCTCAAAGTTTTATGTTAACGTTTCATGCGGGATTTAACGTTTCACGCGGGATTTAATGTGCTTTCATGTGCGTGTTTGTCATGAAAGCTGAAGGCGAGTGAATGTTTATTCACCCCAGAGAATCAGGCACCGGGCCGGAAGCCAGCACTAAAAACCTTCTATCGTACTCTGCTGTTTTTCCTCCTGACAGAGTTGGATGTAAAAGTGTCTGTACAGCATAGGGAACGCAGTCAGTAATGCTGCGATTGTGTGTGCAATGCCAGGCGGGTACTGGAATTATCAGGGGACACTCTGTGAAGTACATGACTGTCTAGTCACTCTGCTGTATACCTGAAACCAATACAGAATAATGCCGGAAGTCAATCCTAGTGGAAAGATTAAAAATACATTTTAAAATCTGTTCAAGAGCTAATAAACACAAAATGTAAGTTAAAGTTATAAGAAAGTGTCTGGTACATGTTAAATCCATAAAAGTAGAGGTTAAGTGCTGGAAATGATGTGTGAAGTGTTGAGTTAGACATGTGTGATATTTCTACCCTTCCCATCAGCTCTGGAGGCTGCCATTGAGAACCTCAATGAAGCCAAGAACTATTTTGCAAAGGTTGACTGCAAAGAGCGAATCAGAGACGTCGTGTACTTCCAGGCCAGACTCTACCACGCCCTGGGGAAGACCCAGGAGAGGAACCGATGTGCCATGCTCTTCCGGCAGCTGCATCAGGAGCTGCCCTCGCACGGGGTGCCCTTGATAAACCACCTCTAGCGAGAGCGTCCCTGCCGGGCTGCCGGGCTGCCGGGCTGCAGGGCCGCATACGAGATTTTGGACTTGTTCACATTCCCTCCCTCTGCAAAGTGCTGTGTTTGATGTCTGTTTTGTCAATAAACTGCATTCGAACTTGATTGTCTGATTCTGCTGCTAACATACACGTATTTGTTTTGTTCTCCCTTTTCCTTTTGATAGCCAAGACACCGACTTTTTGTGAATAAGCAGCTGTTAGGGTGTTAAAGATTATGTTTTTTCTGAACAAAATTGCCAATATCTTATTAGAAGCTGTGCACACTCCCATCATTGTGTAAATCTGTTTACACATGTGTTCAGGCAAGACCCCTTTTGGGCATCAGTGGATCTCGCCAGGGGGTCAGTGCAGGTGTTTCTGAGGCTTGAACTTCCTTCTGAAGCTGCCCTGCTCGGTAGGGCTGCATGGCGCTCGTAGCGTCCTCGCGAGTGCACGTTGGCCCCCGACTGGAGTTAAAAAAGAAAAGAAACGATGTGTGGACGGTTTTTGGACCAATGACAAGTATATTTCATTCACTTTCTGGGTGTTGGCTTTCTTGTATCTTCTGCATGGGTAATATTCTCTCCTATAACTCCATAAATAAGGGATGCTGGTAACCTAAGTGCAGGAATTCATCGTGAATAAGGAGATGATAAATCAAGAAAGGTTCTGAAGCTCGGAGGTGTGCACCTGCCACCCCTCAAGCACACAGTGTGACCCTGCAGTTCAGCAGTGGCCGGTGACCGAAAAGCCCAGTGTTTCCACAGCAACAAGACACCAACCAAGTTTTGCAGCTTCTCTCATTGGCTTGCTCTCTGTTGAATTTAAACCTGATGGGAAATAATTTATCTCCAAAGCTCTTTGAAGTGATGTAAAACAACTCCCACTCGTCGGCATGTGTTTGCTGGCCAAGGACAGCTGCTCTGGAAACAGGAAATGTCAGCGCGGAGGTAGAGACACCAGCGCATGTTGGTGTTTAAAAATCTCCCCTTAAATTTATTTAAAAGGTTATGTATGTAGAGGGTAAAAATTAAAGATTCTTTTAAAAACATTTTATTTATTTACTTTTAGAGGCAGGGGGAGGGAGAAAGAAAGAGAGGGAGAGAAACATTGATGGGCTGCCCTTAGCATACCCCAGCCGGGCACTCAGCCCGCAACCCAGGCGTCTGCTCTGACCGGGAATCGGGCCGGGGACCTTTCACTTCACAAGGTGACACCCAACCCACTGAGCCACACCTGTCAGGGCAAAAATTAAGTATGCTTAAGGGCTGTGTAGTAAAATGTAATTCTCCCTCTCAGGAAGTTACCGTAACTATATGTTTCTTTTTATTCTTCTAAATACATTAATCACTTTTGGTCAATATGGTTTAATTAAAATCCTCCCAGTCTAAGGCAGGACATCATTCTGCCTCAGTGTAAGAAGTTTCAAGAGACAGGGCAAGGTTGCTTCACTGACCCCTCAGGTATCAACATTAAATACCACAAGTCAGCCCTGGCTGGTGTGGCTTAGTGGATTGAGCGCTGGCCTGTGAACCAAAGGGTCGCTGGACCAAAGAGTCGCCGGTTCAATTCCCAGTTATGGAACATGCCTGGGTTGCAGGCTGGGTTTCCAGCTGGGGTTGTGAGAGGTAACCACACATTGATGTTTCTCTCCCTCTCTTTCTGCCTCCTTTCTTCTCTAGAAATAAATAATAGGGGGCCCTTTTAAGTCATAATTTGGGCCCAGTGTAAAAATCCAGGCCTGTGGTAAGCAGAGCCCTAAACCAGATAGGGGGCCCTTCCATGTGGAGCCCTGTGCAGATGTGCAGAGTGCACACCTGTGAAGCCAGCCTGCCCACCCTGCCTGCGTCCAATGCTAGTGTAAAAACACCATGGCTCCCTGTCACCTGTGACTTAAGAGCTGTTGTCTGGGCCGTCTCCCCCAGGGAGGAAGAGTGGGTTAAGTGGGCAGTTGGAAACAGTGTGATCCCCAAACTCAGACCTGGCTGGATTACAGCTAATTGGCGTCTTCCTGGTGGAGCATTTGGTGGGAGGAGGAAGAGTCAGACTGGTACAGTGGGGCGTATAGAAACTGATGATTTGGTTAAATGGGGAGAGGGTTGGGTGAGGAGGGAATTGCAGCTACATAGCCAGTGGGCCTTCAGGTCTACAACAGATCTTTGGACGTATCCCCAAAGGGGAAGAGAAGGGGGCTCGGCATGGTGGCCCCCGTGTTGAGTGTTTCCAGTCCTGGGGCCGGTGGGAACAAATAGCTTAACACAGAGTGCCCTGTTGTAAGGTATGTATGTTAACATATTTAACCTTCACCACAATCCTACAAGGTAAGCAATCATTTTAATCCCATGAAACAGGTGTAGGGACCTCGCTCAACCTCACATAGCATGTAGGTATTAGAGCTGGAAATCCAACCCACTGGGTGCATAACCCCGGAGGGGCCTGTCCCTGAACTTTGAAAAGTACTGCACTCATGTGAATAATCTTTTTCAGTGGGTTGAACATATAATTGATGATATCAGTTGTTATGTATTTAGTGCCCAGTATAGGCCAGACATTGTGCTCCGCACCATATGTCACGCTATGCCAAATACCATTTTACAGGTGAGAGGCTGGGCCTCAGAGACCGGGCCTGCCTCCACTCCCTCTCCAGGAAGAATCGGTCAAGAATCAGTGAGGATTCAGGGCCTGTGTGACAGGTTCTCCACCTCCGCTCTTTCAGCACCTGTGTTCACCTGTGCGTCTTGAACATTTGTACTGGTCCAGAGTCTCTAAAATTGTGTCCCAATGCTTTGCGTGGTTATGTTGATTTTGTTCCTTTCCACAGTACGTCTAAGACACATGAAGAAACTCCATCTATGCCCCTGCCAACTTCCCCTTTTCTACTGTTGTTTCTGTTCAGGGCAAACAAACATTGTAACTCCACTGCCTGCTGAATGCAAGCTTCTCAGGGTCTTTTTTTTTTTCCTTGCCAGAATTTTCCTACTGTCTTGTTGGCTGGGAAAGAATTCAGTGAATAAGGGCGTGATTAATCCAGCGTCTGTACCTGGAAGTTCAAGGTCTGGGAGGTGGAACCTTCTAATGAACCACCTGAGCAGAACACAGAACAGTTGAGGAAGGAGAAGATAAAGTTTTGGTGGGGGCTTTAGGATGCTGTCCTCATGGGTAAGATCATTTTAAAGTCTTACTTTTCTTAAAAATCTTTTATTGATTTTTAGAGGGAGAGAGTGAGAAACATCAATTTGTTGTTCTTACCTATACACTTATTGGTTGATTCTTGTGTTTGCCTTGACCAAGAATCGAACCTGCAACCTTGGTGTATCAGCATGATGCTCTAACCAACTGAGCTACCTGGCCAGGGCTGTCCAAGTCTTCTTAAAAGGAAGATTCAGATGCTTGGTTGACAGATTTTCCTGGCAGTCCATGTCAAGACAGCAAGATCTGTTTGCGTAGAAATGGGTTTCTCTGGTATTCTTGCAGGAGAAAACTCAGAAAGCAAAGTCAATTCTTGCTTTTCATGTCACTAAACAAAATGGTTTAAGTGGGGTGGTTTCTATCACAAGACGGACTGGATGTCGGTGAAGGCCCATTTGTGACGTCCTCTGCGTTGTTTTCACTCACCTTCATAAGAAAGGTACCCGGTCACTGGGTTTTTAGCTCTGTGCCAAGTGCCATAATAGTTCACACCTCTGAGTGCTTATGTGCCAGGCACTGCGCTATTATCTCAACACACACAATGGTATTTGAACCCCAAGGACAGCCTGCGAGCTGGGTTTATCATCCCCATCGGACAGCCGATGAAACCAAAGTCACTGGTCCAAGGCCACAGCGCTGAGAACTTCCAAAGCTGGGATTTGAACTCGGTCTGCCTGACTCCACAGCCACTGCTTTCAACCACAGAGCTGAAGGTTAACAGATGAATCAGCTGCAGTACCTAGCTGCACTCCAGGAATTTACAGCTCTATGGGCAAGTCAGAACGCAGGCGTGGAAAGAATAAGGAAGACAGGGTGGCGGAGAGTCAAAGAAATAGTGCAGATCCCAGAGGAGAGAAAACAAGGGGGCCCTGAGTCATGGCATTTCAGGAAATGCTTTCGGAAAGAAGTGGATTCGGGGGCTAGTGTAGATCTGAATGGGCTCTTTCTTACTGTTCTCACATACCTGGCTTTTAACTTCACACAGCTGTGCGCAGAGCGATCTAAATTTCTGCCTGTTGAGTTCTGAGAAACACAGGCAATTCAGTAACATGATGTAAACATATAGAACTGTGTATTTTAACACATAACAGGAGAAGACATCAACCAATATCTATTTTGACTTCTTAAGCAGGGCTTGCCAAACTGTTATTCGCGGGCCGAATCTGGCATGTCACCTGTTTTTATATGGCCTGTTAGCTCAGAATGGTTTATACATCTTAACTGGTTGAAGAAACATCAAAACAATAGCATTCTGTGATCTGAAAATTATGTGCCAATCAACTTCCGGTGTTGTAAATAAAATTTTATTGGGACACGGCCACGCCCACTCGTTTACTTTTCTCTTTGGCCGCACAGTTGTTGCCAACCAACACCGTGTGGTCTGACAAAGCCTAAAATATTGGCGCTATGGGCCTTTACAGAAAAAGTTTGCCGACCCCCGTCACAAAATCAGACGCATTCAGAATGTGTATCAACCCAATACATATTTTGGGGGAAGAAAACAGGGGGAAAAAGCACCATTAGAAAAATCCACCATTCAGAATTGACAGTTAACATTTTACCATTTGCTTCAAACCCACTTATAAGTAAAGGGCATACAACTCGATGACGTTCGTCAATTGACTGGAACACGCTTCACCCATCCATCGTCCCCATGGTTCCCAGGTCTCGACTGTTCACTGCAGAGGCGCGCGCGCTGCAAAGCGTCCGGAGGGCAGGGCGCCCCGCAGCGGCGCTCCGGACGGTGCGAGAGCGTCCCCGCCGCCTGGAAGTACCGGAGGCGCCGAGCTGGAGCGGGCTGGAGATCCCCCCGGCGGACCAGAGGACTTGGAACCGCTCATTAATTTGGCTCTCCACTCCCTTCTCAGCTCTTGATCGGCCTTCCGGCTGCTTGGCAGAGTCCGAGAGCCACCCGGGAACTCTCCGTTCAAGGCCGGCAGGCCTGGCGGCCTTTGAGGTCTCCTCTTCTTGCCCCCGCGCGGCGCTGACACCCGCTGGGACACTAAACCCGCGCTAAGGCTCCAGCCGAGTAGGGCGCCGAGAGGGGTAGCATGTTTGGTAAGGATTTGATGTTTTCTACGCAAAGCATCGGAGTAGTTTTCGGGAAAAGCCAGACTTCATTGGGCTTCGTTGAGTTTGGTGCGTCCAAGTGGAATGGGGGTGGGGAAGGTACACGGTCCCTCAGCATTGAGGGCGGGCCCGGGGCGGTGGTCAGGTGGCTGCGGACGGGGGCTCCCCGGAATGGGTTTCCCGCAGCCTTGGGGAACTTCCCGGGACCCAGCCGCCGCCCTAGCCTTCCTTCCCCTGTTTGGCTGAGCAAAGCTAAGCCAACCCGCCGAAGGGTGCCGCGGCCGCCGCGGGGAGAACCCGGGCAGGTGCGGGCGGGGGGCGAAGCTGCGGCGCAGCCCCCGCGCCCGTGCCCCAGGCGGCGCTCTCCGCTGCTCGCAGGTCCGCCGCCTCCTCCCACCCCCTCCCGCCCCGGCCGCACCCCCCGAGCACCTCGCGCCGCCTCCTCCCCTTTCTTCTTCTTTCTCTCCGCCTCGCCGTTACTTTCGCCTCCGCGGGCTCCCGCCTCCCCGCCCTCCCCGGCGCCTGGCCAAGCGGCGGGGACGCGCCGAGCGACGCGCGGCGGACGCGGGCGGGGCCGGCTCTGCGCCCGGGTTTCATCGGCCGCGGCCAATCCCCGCGCAGCCCGCGGCGGCGTCGCGCCCGAGCCGGGACCCGGGCGGCACCTCCGGCCCCCGCCCCCAGCGCGCCCGCAGGGGCCGAGCCGAACGGAGCCGAGCCGATCCGGGGACACAGAACAAGGGAGGCGGCAGCGCGGAGCCCAGGTGAGCTGGCGGGACCCGAGTCGCCGGCTGGGGACGCAGCCACTGCATCCCCGGCGCCCTCCGCCTCTCCAGGCGGGGGAACCACTGCCGCGTTTGCAGACAAAGCCCTGAGGCCGGTCCTGAGCTCCCTCCACCGAGGGGACCCCACGTGCGCCGCCCCGCGCCCCGCCACGTGGGGGCGAGATTCCTGGCGCCCCTTCCTCTGCATCCTTTGAGCTCCCGGGCCTGGGGTGGCCTCTCGGCGGGACCGCGCCCGGCCCCCGGTGGCAGGGGCGGTCCCAGAGTTTGGAACTGAGGTCACTGGGGGCCCGGGCAGCCCAGGATTTTGGAGGCGGCCTAGGCCCACCCCCTCACGTGTGACAGGTGGGGGGAGCTGGAGCACGCAGGGGAGGAGAGGGCCCACGGACTCGGAGCACCCCACCCCCGCACCCCTCTGGTCTTGGGGGCAAACGCAGGCCCTGGGAGGTTGGACACCAGGCGGCAGGACCCCAGGCGTTGCCTTTCCTCAGTTGGTCGCTGGCCTCCGCCTCCCGCCGCCCCCAGCCCCCGAGTCTTTCTGCCAGAACCTCACTGGCTCCGTCCTCTTGACCTAAATTCACCCCGGGGCCGCAGCAGGCTCGCTGTGCCTGCAGAGACTCGGGGATGCTGGGCCCGGCCCCACTCAGCATTGGGTCTTGGTGCCCGGGGTGCCTCCCGCTCCCGCCTTGAGCTTTTTCTGGCTTCTCACCCCCTGCACTGCCCAGTTAGGGAAGTAGGGTGTTTTCACAGCTCTGCCAGCCGTCCTGGCGGTTCTCTGTGCCCGCCGAAGACGGTGCACCTCAGCCCCTCCGACCCCCTCTACCCTGAAGGTTGGGGCAGGGGGATGGCGTTGGGAGGGGCCAGAAACTCAGTGCTGTCCGCAAGAGAGGGGCGTGCTGGTCTCGGGCTGGGACATGCAGGGTCCACCTGCTTCGAGGCAACTTTTGCCTTTCTCAGCCCCATAGTCCCCTCGGCCCTAGGGACAGAAACTTCACGTGCCCTGGAACTGTGCAGTCATTTACTGCGCCCCTCTCCGGGCTCTTTGTCCTCATAGGCATCCTTGTTCCTGGGGGGAGGCAGGGGCCACAGGAAGAGGAGGGCTTGGGGGGAGGTTAGACCCCTCCTCCCCCCGAAACATGCAGTTTAAGAACAAACAGTGCATGCACATATGCTATGCAGGCTTCTGCGTGAGCCCGGACCCTCCATTTAGGTTGCTGCTCACAGACCCTTCCTAGGTACAGAGCAGCCATTTGTAGCGAGAGTTTTTGTTTTTTAAAACAAAAACCAGCCACCCTTAGATGAGCTCCTAAGTGCTGTGCTGTGGGTTGCATGCATTATCTCATTTCATGCCTGAATGTATCCTACGAGGCTGTGATTTTTATCCCCATTCTCCAGATGAGGAGATTGAGGCTTGAAATAATCCTGCAGTGTTGCTAGGAGTTGGCTCCATGTATGGCCGGGCTCAGAGAGGTTAAATAACTTGCCCAGGGTCACACAGCCAATCCAGGTGTGTCAGGTCCTCAAGCCTTTGCACGTTTTGCCACTTGTTCTAGAGCAGGGACCCTTGCAAGTGCCCCTGACCCCAGCCTCTTGAGGAGTCCTTTGTTTACTAAACCTGGAGGACACAGATGCAAGTGGACATGGTGATGCTGGTCAGCTGAGGTTTGTTTTGCTCCCGGGTGGTTAATGGTCTGGTAGCCAAATATATTTACTGATAACTATGCAGTAGCTCTCATCAGGGGCGGCCCCACCTCCCGGGGAGTGTTTGGAAAAGTGTGGAGGCGACTCCAGTTGTCAAAATGATGCTGAGCTCTCCTGGCTTTGGGTGGGCAGGAGCCAGGGATGCCAGCTGTCCTGCAAGCAGACCAGGTCTTCTGCAGATGCAGTGAAGCCCTGGCCGGCCCTTGACACCAGGAGGGGCCCTGCTGAGAAACACCAGGAGGAATAAGTGCTGTGGGAATGAAGGGAGCAGAGAGCAGGGAGGCTGCCTGGCGTCAGTCAAGGAGGTTCCCCGAAAGAGGTGTTATTTGTGCTGAGCCTTGAAGAGTGGGCTAAAAAGTGGAGTTTGGATGGGGAGTGGAAGGGAGGGAGATAGAACGGGTTGACCCCGCAGGGGAAACTTCCTGCAGTCTCGTGGAGCGTGGAGCGCTTGAGTCCAGATCCAAGATGGGCTGGTGGGTGGGGAGGCCTCTCTCCCAGGAGGAAGGGATGGGCCAGGTGGGGTAGGTCAAGCCTATTTTCAAGGCATTTGGGCTCAGATTTTATCTATGTATTTATTTTTAGAGAGAGGGGAAGGGAGGGAGAAAGAGATGGAGAGAAACGTCACTTGACTGGGGACCAAACCCACAACCCAGGCATGCGCCCTGACCAGGGATCGAACTAGCCACCTTTTGCTTTGTGGGGTAACGCCCAGCCCACTGAGCCACACCAGCCAGGGGTGGGCTCAGATTTTAATGCGGACCACGGAGTCACCCTTATTCTGCCATGAATTCATTTGATGGGAGGGCTCAGAGAAGCGCAGTAACGTGCTCAGGTCACTGGGGACTGTCTCCCTGGCACGCCGCCTTCCTGTGGCTTTGGGTAGCATGTGGTTCCCATTTCCTCTCCCGATCCTGAAGGTTTGGGGCAAACGCTGTTTGAGATTTTCCTTTGGGTCAGAGGGCCCTGTACTGCTATTTTTGCAGATGTTTTGCTTCCCTAATAGCTGCTCTCTCTGGACTGGGCTGGAGAGCCTGGCTCCACTTTGCCTGTGCTGCCGTGAAAATCCCCAGTGGCGTGGACTTTTCTCCTTTCAGGCTGCGCGGCTCACCCTCCCGACCTGTTAGTGATAGGGCACCTTTTGTGTCTGGCTCCTCTGTGTGTCTGGCTTATCCATTCATCTGTCGCTGGGCACTTTGGTTGTTTCTACCCTAAGGGCTTCTTAAGGCCACTTCATTCCTTTGCTTCTGCAGCCCCGCAATTAATAAACCGCTGGGCGTAAGACATTATTTTAAACACTTGTTTTTAATACTTTTAAAAAAAGTATTGATTTGAGAGAGAGAAAGAGAGAAATATTGATGTGTTGTTCCACGTATTTGTGCGTTCATTGGTTGATCCTTGTGCGTGCTCTGACCGGGGATCAAACCTGCATCCCTGACTGATCAGAATGATGCGCTCACCAACTGAGCCACCCAGCCAGGGCAGGACATGGTTTTGTCACTCTGTTTGCAGGGAGAGGGTGATGGAAGGAAGATTCTCTGAAATCAACTGGGGGCCAGCTTCCTGGAGCGAGGTTTTGGGGACCACCTTAACTTCACCCCACCTGCTCCTCCCCAGGAATCCTCACTCCCGTCCAAGCCCACCAACGCCAGGGCAATGCCCGGGGGTCCCACAGATGTCATTTTTGGGGGCTTTTGATTTCATTTATGTCCATTCTTTCCAGTCGCCATGATTTGTTAGTTGTAGTTTCCCGTGTGATGTCCCTGGTGTGTATTTTGTAACACTTTTCTAGGTGTGTTTTCAGTACACGAAGTACAGAAGGCCTCAGTGGGTAGATCATGCCCTCACCCCACGGCCAGGCGTGGAGTCAGCTCAGTCTCTCCTGAGGTCCACTTGAGGGACTGAGCGTCCTGGGCACCGAGCTGGCAGGAAGCCCATGAAACACCAGCCCCTCAGCCCCTCCTGTTCAACCGCGGGGCTCTTTTCAGAGCCTGGACTGTGAGCCAGGCTGTGCGCAGGGCACGTTCGTACAGAAGGTCCACTCCGCAGCCACCCACACCGGGGGGCCGTGCTGGCTCCATTTCACGGATGAGAAAGTCAAGGCCCAGGGCTCCCTGGGTCTGTGTGGTGTCTTGACGGGCTCTCCAGTGTCCCGGAGCTGACTCCTGCTGGCTAGGGAGGCCCCTTTTCTCAGAGTGGATGCCACCACCTCCAGGAGGTTGTGTGTGGAAATAATTTCTGAATGGTTTTGCTCTCTGAAAAAATAAGAGTTTGAATGAGTATGTTTTCCATCTTCCCTGATTGGATCCCTTCCTGAACAAAATGGGGGTGGGGCAGGGGTGCAGGCAGGGGGTGGGAGGAGGCGTGAGAGGAGGAAGGAGGCCAATGCGGTGAGACTTGGCAGGAAGGACCCACCCCCTGCTCTGGCATTCCCTGCTGGGTGATGTTAGTGACCAAAATGGGGAAGGAATGATTTTAGCCAATGTTTTTGGTTTGTAGTGTTGCTGCTGATTTTTTTTTTCAATTATGAAACATTTTAAGCTCAGGGAAGAGCCAAAGTTTTGTATTGTTGACTGGCTCGTGTGTTTGGAAGGCTGGAAGGAGGCCCCCCGAGGTGGCAGGAAGGGGGCAGAGCTGGGCACTGTCTCTTAACCCCCGTGAGCTCTCCTTGAACCCATACTTTTGGGGGCTGGTGACAGGCTCTGCCCTGGGAACTGAGCAATGTGGGGGCTTGGTCCCTGTCTCCCAGGAGCTCCCAGGTGAGTGGTCTGTGAACTGTGGGGGAATGCTTTGGAGAAGATAAACGATTCCCTTTTGAAAAGGAGAGAAAGAAAATTCCAAAAGCCTGTGGCGCTCGCACCCCCACCCCATCCTGAAACTATTTTTGTGTTGTCTCTCTTTCTCCTGTTGGTTTCTGTAAATAGTTCGTAGATGGCAGTGGGAGAGAGGGAAATGCTAATCACAACTTGGAGGGGAGAGAGGGATGCCCGCCCCCCCTCCACGCCCCCCCTCCACCGTAAGGAAGTGGGAGGTGGGGGCACTGGGAAGCTGAAGTCTTTGTGGCCAGGACACAAGGTAGGAAGTGAGTGGGAGGGGGGCCCTGCGGGGTACCCTCTGCAGGAGTTTAAGGGGGGAACCAGAGGTTTGAGTTGGGGGGCAGGGTGTGGGGGGAGAGGCACGTACCTCCCTTAGGCCTTCCTAAAGGTACTCCAGGATTTTGCCTTCAATGCCTCTGGGGGAGAGAGATTTCCTTTAGTTCCACTACAGACAATTCTCCCATATTCTGGGTCCAGGTGTGGGGGACAGGGCTGGACACCACCCCCCAGTTGCTCCTCGTGCCTCTTTGCCCGGGGCTGGGGTTGCTTTGTGCTGGAGGCTGGGAAGGGGGAGAGAGGGAGAGCTAGACTGAGCCTCACCCTCTAAGGCAGGGCAGAGGGAGGGAGGATGGCCGTGGGTGGGCAAGGCGAGGGTGCCTGTGGATGCCTTTGGGCTCTGAGTTGGCCCCCTCTGTCTCCGATTTGCTAAGCAGGAAAGTGTTAGAGTCAAAATCTCTTTTTGTTACAAATTGCAGTTCCAGTGGTATCCTTGCCATTTCGTTCCATTCAGTGAAAGATTGGAAGGGACTCAGTGGACAGAGAGGAAGGAAATAAGGTTGTTCCGACCGCCCTTTCCAGATTCCCCCCATCCCTGCAGTCACGCTTCCTCGTCTTCGAGGCCACAGGTTCACACCTGTCTCTAGATATCCGGCTGTGTGATGGGGGTCCCTCCTCACGGGGCTGCACCGTTGACTGGGCAGTAGCCGCCTGGTAGCTCTTAACACCACTGAGCTTGTTGCTCTGTGAGCATCTAGGCTGCCGGGAGTGCGGGCTGCAGGTGTTGGGGAGCCAGGTCCTTGTCTGGCCCAGCTCAGAACCACTCTGTTCTCTCAGGGAGGTCGCCCCGTGTCCCTGGGCCTCAGGACCACACCAGCAGCCCCCGTGTGCTGGTCTCGACTGAAGGCTGGGAGAGCGGGCAGGTTCTTCTGGTGCAAGTGAGCCAGGGTGTGAAATGGTGGTGTCCTTATGTTACTCTTTAACTTTGTGGAAGAGCGGTGCATGTGGACAACAGCTGGAAGATGAAAAGAGTGAAGTTAGGGTGGTGGGGCTAGTGAAGCAGAGCTTTCTACTCAACAGCTTCCATTTGGGGAGTGTTTGCTGGGTGCAGGGGCCTGCGAGGTAGGTCCCCAAGGTGACACGGCTAAGGAGAGAGGGGATGTGCGCCTGATCACCAAGTTCTGCCTCTCCGGGAGCCTTTCATTTCACACCGGTGCTCTCCCAAAGGCGCCGTGCGACTGTGGGCAAGTCACTCAGACCCACTGTGCCTCAGTTTCCTCACCAGTGGAATAAGCACGGTAACAGCACCTGATTCATAAAGTTGGGGTGACAGTGTGCTTAGGATAGTGCCTGGGGCCGGGCACGCACGAAAGAGGGCTGGCCGTCGCCGTTACTGCACCCACTGCTACCAGGCCGCTGCTTCCGTGATGCGCGACTCTGGCCGAACGTGCTAGTTAGGCCCTGAAGGGCCAAGGTTGCGTTTCAAGGTTTGATCCCCAGTCCGGGCACACACAAGAAGCAATCAGTGAATGCATCACTAAAGGGGGACAACAAATCTGTGTTTCTTTTTCTTTCTCTCCCTCTCTCTCTAAAACACAGGTGGCAAACACAAGGCCCATGGGCCGAATCCGGCCCTCCACCTTGTTTTATCCAGCCTGGCGCTGTTTCTACCCGGCAGCAGCACTGAGCTCCTTGCCCTTAGTTAAGGAGTAGTTACATTTATAGAGTCCTCAAATTACATTCGGCCCTTTGAAGGCAACCACGAGGCTGATGTGGCCCCCAGTGAAAATGAGTTTGACACCCCTGCTGTAAAATCAAAAGGTCAAAAATTGAAAAAAGTGCTGTTTTCTTTCTTTTCCTCTGTCCTGTTCATCGACCCTTCCCCATTCTTGATTTTCTTTCTTTAAGACTGAAAGGAGAGACAGACAGACAGACAGACAGACAGACTTTGAACTTCCGGTTTCTGCCATTCTGACAAGGTGAAAGCTGCCTGGTGGTCTGGCCTGGCTGGGAGTCTTAACGTGCAGGGAGCTGATTGGTCGCCTGGCAGGGAGCTCAGTGCAGAAGCTGTTCTGTGGGTCGGCCCCATGTCTCCTGTCAGTCAGGAGGCTTGGCTGTGACAGGAAACCGATGGCAGACAAACTTAAGCAAAAATGGGAATTTACCGATTCATGTAAACACTCCTGGGATAGATGGGCTTCAGGCATGGCTGGACCCAGGTGTCCAGACAACGTCTCTGATCTCAGTTCTGCATCTTTCACTCTCTTCCTTCTCTGTCAGCTTCATTCTAAGGCAGAGTACTCCCCAGCCCCTGGTAACTCTAGAGTATGCGCTCATTGCTCTAAGTTCCGCAGAAAGAGACATTCTTTTTCCTTAATGCTAATACAAAAGTCATAAAATAAGACTTGGTAGACTGACGTGGGTCGCACAGCTACTGTTGAGTCAATCACTTCATCTGAGCAGTCGATGCCCAGGTGACCAGGCCGGAGTCACGTGGAAACCCCTGAGCTGGTGGTGCAGACAGGCTCACAGAGTCTCCTTTCACGTGGCGGGATTTTGTAACTCAGGCAGCTGTTGTCAGACCAAAGGAGCTCGGAGTGCAGGCCGGCTGAGGAAAGCTTCTGATTTTCTGAGCGGCCTTGGGATGGAGGAGGCAAACAATGACCTCTGGTCCACATTTATTGAGTGCCAGTAATACTCTAGAAAGTTCTGCATCCTGGAGTTCAGCAGTGAAGAAAGGCAAAGCCACGGCTCCCCTAAGTGAAGTCACATCCGTGTGTCTGCGCAAACGCTGTGCACTTCTCCCTGAGCACCGAGAGACACTGCCTTGGCTTGGTCCCCTGTCATCCAGGTCGTGGGCTCAGGAAGGCAGGAGACTGAGCTATGTGCTCCCCTTTATTAGAGGTTTCGGCCCACCCAGGCCTTCATTCCAGACGGAGCGTGTGGACATGGCAAGCCTGTACCAATCACTCTTAGTCCCTTCCTGAAAACTCAGACCAGTTTTAGCTCTGCCCAGTCCCACTGTGTGAACTGTGGGCAAACGATCAAACCTGCTGGGCCGCCTTCTCACGGGGAAGACAACATGGGTTGGAGCAGGGACCTGCAGGACCTAGTGTGTCTCAGGGCAGGGCTGGTGGGGGTGGGGGGTTAGGTCACAACTTGTCGCAGAGGGGAGGGCGTGGGACGCTGGATGCGGCCCTCAGCTTGTCCTTGGTGTTCAGCCTGCCCTTGCTGGGGGCAGGATGGGGGACGTGGTATGGGCAGGGGGACGTGGTGAGGACGGGCAGGCTGGCCGGAACTGTAGCCAGGTGGTCCGGGACAGTGCTGGCTGGAGCCGTCAGAGCGTCCCTTTCTTCAACAGCTCTGAAATTTGATTTTTATCTGAACTCTCTTGGCTCTAAGATGTTGGCATGTTATTCAAATAGTTAAAAAAAATTTTTTAATGTGTTGATTCTTTAGAGAGAGAGAAGCATCACTTCCTTGTTTCACTTACTTATGCGCTCATAGGTTGCTGACTGTGTGTGCTCAAGGGGGTAGTGATGTTGAGAGGTGGCCTCAGGGGCAGCCAGAGTCCCCTCAGGTTGGGTGGGGAGCTGTGTTGGTGTGCTAGGGCTGCCATGGCAAAGGACCACAGACCGGGTGGCCTACGCACCAGACACAGATTGGCCATCCCTCCTGGAGGCCAGATGTGCTGACACCAAGGTGTCAGCAGGGTTGGTTCCTTCTGAGGCCACGAGGGGAACTCTGCTCCAAAGTGTCTCTCTCCCAGCGTCCAGTGGCTTGCTGGCCACCTTGGGTGTTCCTTGGCTTGTGGGTTCCGCTCCCACATTCTCACGGCATTCTCCCTGCGTGGGGGTCTCCGTGTCCAAGTCTTTCCTTTCTGTAGGGACACCCATTGGATTAGACCCACTCCGAGGGCCTCCGTCCACCTTGATTTGCTCTGTAAAGGCCCTCTGCGAGCTGGCCACGTTCTGAGGTCCTGGGGTTGGGACTCTTTAACATTTCTTTTTTAGGGGGCACAATTCTCATAGCAGGCACTGAGTGGGGGCCCTGTGGCTTTGCCCTGGATGCTTCTACAAGAGCTCGTGTGCCCTGCATCCCACCCCACTCCCCACCAACCTCACTCACGCTCGGCTTTTCTGTTCCCTCCACTTGCCACCAGCCCTTCTCAGAAGCTGTTTTTTCCTTTGGACCAAGTTCCTGCCCCCTCAGCACCTACTCATCCTGGAGGTTCTCAGCCTAAATATAATTTTCCCAACGTGACACCCTCCTTGACCCTCCTCTTCCCATTCAGACCTGAAGTGGGTCCCCATGTTCTCAGATTTCCTGTTTTTTTTTTCCTCCGTCATGTGCTTACAGAGTCATTTGTGTGCCTACTTTTAAGAAAGCATGTCTGGTTTGTTTATCCAATGCGTAGTAGGTCCTCAATAATTACTTGTTGAAAGAATGCATTGGTGGAGTGACTTTCCTTCAGGGCCTCCCTGGGCCTCGGTTTCCCAATGTCAGAGAGGTTGTGCTGGCCATGCCTGTTGCCCCAGAAAGCCCGTTGCCCCCTGGACTCGGCTAGATCCTTGCAGGTATTTTGGGCTCCTTTGTTGTTTGCTGGCCTCTGCCTTTGGTGAGCACGCGCAGGCTGGAACTGGCCCCCAGGAAATGGGAGCGTGTTTCCGACAGGCCTGTGCCCCTTGGCTTCCGGCAGAGGAAGGAGCTCTTCCCCTCATCCTGGCCCCGAGCCCGGGTCCATCTGCTCCAGGAAGGGCCTGGTCTGGTCGCTCGGTTGTGCTGTCCTGTGAGAGGGGAGGGGAGGGGAGCTTGGGGCTGCTGGCCAAGGGCGCTGGGGGAGGCTTTCAGGGTCAGGGAAAGACCCGGGGTTCGTGCAGGAGGCTCAGGAGAGAGAGCTTTTGGCATCTTGTCCAACCCAAGCATCTTTGCAGGAAGGTCCGCCTTACTCTGGGGCCCTGAAATGCCACGCTCAGCCATCCCTCCCTCGCAGGGGCCAGTGTGGGTTAGAGGGCCCTGGCCGTGCAGTTAGCCATGCTTGGTGAGTGATGAGCGCCCAGCTGGGTGTTAGCTGTTGCTGTTATTCATGCCAACTGTGTTCTTTTTGTACAACTTTTCTCTCTTGCGGAGAGTTGATAGGTTTCATTAGATCCTTACAGGACCTGTGTCCCTTACAGGGTCTGCGGCTCCACAGGATCTTACCGTCAGGTGGAGTGGCCAGGCCCTAGCCTGCCAGGCCTCTGCAGACCAGTGGCCTCGAGGCCCTGAGGGCTGAACTCCCTTTGCTGCAACCAGGGCACACCCGCCCCCGCAGCACAGAGCGCCCACCGCAGTCCCAGCCAGGCTGCAGCTCCGCTCCTCCCTCCTCCGGACCTCAAGAGCCAAGGCCAGGCCAGGCGCCAGCATGCCAAGGAGAGTGATTAAAAGCGGCTTTGCTGGGAGTGGATGGCTTGGTGTCCTTGGCCTGGAGTGGAGATCGATAAGCAATTGTTCTTCTGTTGGCAAGAAAAAAAAAACCCTCCATTAACCTCCCAGGTGCTGCCAGGCGCCTTTTCTTTTCAGGAACTCTGCAGCTGGGTCAGGCGGCTCAGGGACGGAGGACGGGCCCGAGGCCACTACCCTGCCGCGGGGTGGGCAGGCCCAGGTTGCTGGGGCCCTGGAAGCCGCCCAGGAGCAGGCTGGCTCTCTTGGACATCAGAACCTCGTAGGAACATTCTGGAACACAGCCTGGCAGGGAGTGGGCATTTAATAAGTGTTTGTGGGAAGAGGAGCCTTCTGAGTATTCACCCGTGTACCGGGCAGGAGGCAGAGTGCGTAGTTCATTCACTAGCCCTGTGCTTGTTGTTCGGGCGCCCGTTTCACAGGGAAGAACACCGAGGCCGAGGGAGGCGCGTTGCTTGTCCATAGCGAGTCCAAGCAGGCGAACTTCAGGGGCCCTGCTTTCCCCCTCCTGGGATGCCTGGACCATAAAAGGAACATGTAAAGTGACAGCAGCTGGGGCCATAGGGCACTTTGAACTTGAGTGGTGTCTTCTCACTGATGGGGAAGCCAGGAACACAGCACTTCTCTCTCAGCTACAGAAGGACAGATAGGGGAACAGGAGATGGGCCAGCTGCTCCCCGCCCCCGCCCCCCTGTGGGTGGCTCACCAGGCCTTGTCATCCTGAGTCCTGTGGTGGCTCCAGTTATCTTCTTTCTTTTAAGAAGGTTGCCTTTCACACAGTCCCCACCGCACTGAGGACCTCGTCTGCAACCCAGGCATGTGCCCTGACCAGGAATCGAACTGGCAACCTTTCAATTCTCAGGGCGGCACTCAATCCACTGAACCACTCCAGCCAGGGTGAATTTTCACTTTTAAAGTAAAGGTAAATACAGTGAAAAGTCAGTCCTTTCTACCTAGATTCCCCAGTTCTGCAAACCAGTAGTTTTCTCTTGAGGCCATAGTTACCATTTTCTGGTGTACCTTTCCAGAAATACGCTGTGCACACGCAGTTCTGTGCACACGTGAGGTCTTTCCCCTGAGGCCAACAGCAGCAGGCTAATTTTTTTCCCCATGTAACAGTGTGTCTTGGAGCTAATTCACATTAGAATTTATAGAATTACCTCTTTTAAAATATATGCATGTTTTCTCCTGGGATGCGTGTACCTCATTTTCTTTATCCAGTCCCCTATGGGTGGTCCTTTTAAACCACACTACGAAACATTGTACTTGTATTTACAATATTTTTTAAAGATTATTTATTTTTAGAGAGAGAGAAAGGGAGGGAGAAAGAGGGAGAGAAACACTAGCTGGTTGCTTCTTATATGAACCCCCACTCGGGGCTGAACCTACAACCCAGGCATATGCCTTGACCAGGAATCGAACCGGCGACCTTTAGGTTTGTAGGATGATGCCCAACAAACCAAGTCACACTGAACGGGGCATCTTGTACATGCGTTACTTTTTAAATGTGTGAGATTGTCTGTATGATGAATACTCAGGTGCGGAATTGCTAAGTCAAGGGCAAGTGCATTTGGGATTTTGCCAAACTTTTTTTTAAGGATGGTACCCCTTCATACTCCCTGGAGCCACACCAAAATAGCGTTGTTATTACATTTCTTGTCTTTGCCTATCTGATAGTTGGGGGGAAAAAAAGGTTTTCATTGTAGTTTTACTATTACTTCCTTACTTTTTATAAAATGTACATCACACAACACTTACCTTTTTAGGCATATGATTCAATGGCATTTGTTAAATTCACAGTGTTGTGTGACTATCCCTCCTTCTTGCAGAACTTTTTTGTCACCTCAGACAGAAACTCTGCCCCCCTTAAACAATGACCCCTCGGTCCCCTCTCCACCAGCTGCCAGTGACCTCCGTTCCACTCTCTGTGTCTGAACTCGCCCGCTCCCGGTCTCTCCCGGAGGTGAGGTCATGTAGTACTTGTTCTTAGCATCCAGCTTGTTTTGCTCAGCATGTCCTTAAGGTTCATCTCACTTGTAGCACATGGCAGAACGTCACTCCTTTTCATGGCTGAAGAACCCAGTGTGTGGAGGGATCGCATTCTGCCTGTCCATCCTCGGTGGACGGGCCCTAGGGTTGTTGCCGCCTTCTGGCTTCTGTGAACGACGCTGCCGTGAATGCGAGAGCGGAGGTACCTGAGTCCCAGCTTCCACTTCTTTTTAGCATGTGCACTTAGGGGAAGACGCGCCGGGACGTGTGGTAATTCCACGTTCTACGTTGTGTGGCCCACCAAACCATTTCGTGGCCATTTGAGTCTGTGGCCCACACCGTGTCCCGGGGTTGGGCTTTGTTGTCCCTGTACTGCGAATGCTGTATCTGTAGATCGTGCCCATGTCCAGGCCGGGACAACTGTGGCTATTTTCTTGGTGCCTTTCCACTGACCTTTCCTCTCTCCTTGAGGGCAGGGACCCTGTCTGCCCGCGTCACGGTCCGGGCTGCCTGACACAGAAGCTGTTCCTAAAATGCTTTTGGTAGGACTGTCTCTGGGAGGCAGGCGGCATCTGTCTGCCCCTCATCCGATTCCTCCAGGGAGCACTGGCTTTCCGCTCCTGTCCTCACATTCTTCTCTGTCCCCTCACTGCCACCCCGTGTCACCAAGAGGTCACTGATTCCGCAAACCGCTTTCCTCAGCCCCCTGGTGATGTGGTGATTGGCATGGAGCTGCCGACGTGCCCCCTGAATTCCAGCAGCGCCCGTGACATTTGTCCAGTAGAGTTTGTGCAAACACAGGAACCGAAGGTTAATGCTCTGTCCCAGAGACGGAAGGAATCGACAGACTAAGGGACAAGTCAATCTTTTCAAAATCAACTATTTAAAAACACTTCTATACCATTCAGTGGCATCTAGTCCATTCAGTCTGTCTGTGAATTCCAGAACATTTTCCAGAACGTTTTCATCCCCCGGAGAAAGCCCTGGCCCCGTTGGCAGTCGCTCCGTCTGCCCACCTCCTCCCCCGCCCTAGGCCACCACTGATCTACTTTCTGTCTGTGCATTTGCCTGTCGGGAGAATTTTGTGTGAACAGAATCATACAGACGTGACCTTCGGGTCTGGCTTCCTTCACCGAGCGTGACATGTTCGAAGTTTATCTAACCAGGGGCACGTGTCGGTGCCTCCTTCCTGTTGGGGCCCGAACCATATTCCCCCGTGTGGACCAGCCACGCTGCGCTTGCCTGTCGTCCGCTGATGGACGCAGAGGCTGTTTCCCTGTTGGGCTGTTGTGAATCTTGCTGTTTGGGTATAGGCCTGGGAACAGACTTATCAACAGAAATATCAATGTATGGTTGCCTCTCGTGTGTCCCCTGCTGGGAACTGGCCTGCAACCCAGGCCTGTGCCCTGGCTGGGGATTGAACCGTGATCCTCTGGTTTGCAGGCCTGCGCTCAATCCACTGAGCTACGCCAGCCAGGTTCCGTTCAGATTTGTTGAGGAACCACCAAGATGTTTGATATCTTCATTTTGGGCCTTGTGTCTGCCTTGTCTCTGGCAGGCACCAGCCCAACTAAGCCTGACTCCCCAGATGTCACAGACCATCCGGGCTCACACCGTCTGTGGGCCTGTCCTTGGTCTGATATGACCCCTGACCCCCACCTCCCAGCTGAGGATCACTGGCTAAGGAGACCCAACGGCCGGGCAATGTGCCTTGCATTCGGAGACCGTGGACAAATCCCTCAAGCCTCAGTTTCCCCACTTACACCGTGGGGCTCTAAGAACAAACCAACAACTTGGGGTTCTTTGGAGATTATGCTGATGTGAAGATGTTTTGTAAACTGGAAAGTGCTGCTGGAATCGTTGCCATGGCGAAGTCATGCAGCCCAGAGGTCACCAGGCGGGAGTGTCCTTTGGGCCTGCCCAGCATTCAGAAATATTTGAGATAATGGCTAATTAAAAAGTAATCTTGAGATCCCATCTAACATTCTGGGTTTAGGGCTTCTTTTGATAAAAAAAAAAGGGGGGGTGGGGCGGTGGGGAGGACCGGGCGGTGGGGAGGACCGGGCGGTAGCGGCCCAGATCCTGGTTTAGCAAGAGCCGGCGGGAGCTGGAAATAGCTGCCTGCTCTGTAGCAGGTGTGCATGCCCTCCCCGATTTGGGATTTGTCATACTTAGTTCCTTTTGGAATTGCGTTTTGGTTTCTTGTTATATGTGTGAAGAGAGACTTAAAACAAGGAAATGTGGAATATTTGTTTCTGTATAGGCTCCGAGGTCAGGTTTTGCCAGATTTTTAGGGATGGACGTCCACCCAGGGAGGAACGAGGCCCCCGCAGCGGGCGGGGCCGCTGACCCTTCCTCTCTCTGTAGGTGGCGCTGCGGCGGAGGGGAGTGCCCCGGCAAGGCCGCATCCCATGAGGTTCGCGCACGCACCATGTCATCATGCGTCTCTAGCCAGCCCAGCAGCGACCGGGCCGCCCCCCAGAATGACCTGCGTGGCGTGGGCGGCAGCAGCAGCCAAGGCCAGAAGCCCTGCGAGGCCCTGCGGGGCCTCTCGTCCCTGAGCATCCGCCTGGGCATGGAGTCCTTCATCGTGGTCACCGAGTGCGAGCCAGGCTGCGCCGGGGACCAGGGCCTGGACCGGGATGCACACCTGGACGCCGATGGCGGAGAAGTGCCCCTGGATGCCGGGTCGCAGGCCCGGCCCCATCTCTCCAGTTGCAAGCTGTTGCTGCAGGAGCGGCCCCAGCTGGACGTGAATGGCCGCTGCATCCAGCCAGCCCAGCCCTCCTCGCCTGTGGGCTCCCCACAGTCCTCGCCGCGGCTGCCCCGGCGGCCCACGGTGGAGTCGCACCGTGTTTCCATCACTGGTATGCAGGTACGCGACCGGTGGCAGCCGAGCCCGGGTCTCCACGTTGGATAGGCTCCCCCAGAACATTCCTGGTGCCACCAGCTGATTTGGGATGTGACCCCAGGAAACCCAGTTGGGGAGGGTGGAGAGGGAAGGGAAGGGAAGGGAAATCAACAAAGGATGCAGTTATGGAGCCGGTGACCCCTGGGCTTGGGGGCTCCATCTGCCTGGGGAGCAGGGGAGGCAGGGAGACAATGGTCTCGGAGTTATCCCACACGAGGGTGGGGAGCTGGGCTTTTCTCACCAACTCCACACATCGCCGGTGAGGGGTGCTGTGGGTGGGTGACCTGCCCCGCATATGGGCAGGGCCTCTGGAGGCGGGAGAGAGCCGCCTCCAGCAAAGGGCAGGTGCTGGTGGTTGGAAATTGCATCCTGGGCTCAGAAATGGGGGTGGCGGGTCGTGGAGGCATCAAGGCCTTATGGGGTGGCCGCCTTTGCAGGGTGTTTCAACCAGGTGCTGTGCTCACGCCCTGTATGCGCATTTCTGACTCAATCCTTATGGTAAACTTCTGGGAGGTAGGTCAGAACTCAGACACCCCCGCCCCCCCAAACCCGGGTTCACAGGGCGCTGGGTGGTCTGCTCCCCCACTTTCTCCTGTATCATCTCCTGATTCACAGACCTCTGTCCATTTGCTCTTCCTGAAAATCTTCAGATATGCAGGCT
This sequence comes from Sturnira hondurensis, assembly GCF_014824575.4. Taxonomy (NCBI): domain Eukaryota; kingdom Metazoa; phylum Chordata; class Mammalia; order Chiroptera; family Phyllostomidae; genus Sturnira; species Sturnira hondurensis. The sequence goes on from NW_028080037.1 coordinate 4,153,926, forward strand.
TGTATCTTTGCCCTCCCCTCTGCTTGGAATCTCTCCCATCTTTGCAAGGTTATGTCCTTCCGATGTCGGACTCTCAGCCTAAATGTCACCTCCTTTGGAAGGCCTCTCGGGCTCCCTCCCTAAGCAGCTGTCAGCCCCCAGGCCCTCGGTGCCGTTGCCCTGTGGACATTGCTTCAGGGTGTTCACCACCATCTGATTGTGTCGTGTGTTTGATTAGTTGCTTAGTGCCTGCCTCCCCCCAGCTGGGGTGTCAGCTCCGCAGGGCGTGGTCCAGTTCACCTTTGTGTCCCCTGTGCCTTGTACAAGGCCTGGCATGTAGTAGGAGCGTGACAATATTTGCTGAAGGAATGAGTGCATTTTAATGGGGAGGAGCTTGGAAGTCGGGAATGGCTTTTGAAAGGGGCTGATATTTAACTACAGGTTGAGTGTCAGGTAGAACTTCCACAGTTGGAGATGGGCACACACAGGAAGGACCACTGCAGGGGAAGAGCAGAGCACGTGCAAAGGCCCAGAGGTGGTCCTGGCTGGTGTGGCTCAGGGGATTGAGAGCCAGCCTGTGAACCGAAGGGTTGCCAGTTCGATTCCCAGTCAGGCCACATGCTCGTGTAAGGGGTACATGAGAGGCAACCACACATTGATGTTTCCCTCCCTCTCTCTTTTCCCCTCTTTCTATAAATAAATAAATAAGATCTTAGAAAAAGAAAAGGCCCAGAGGTGGAAGGCGTGAGGTGAGGGGAAGGGAGGTCAGGGGTTCAGTGAGCCAGAGTATGGGGCCTCTGACAGGGGGTCACCACCAGCAACTTCCTGCCTCCTTCCCATGAGCCACAACGCAGCCACTGGCTATAAGAGAGGCTGGGAAATGACATTGGCCAGCGCAGGCTGTTGCCTCTCCTGATTTCCATTTATGAGGAAGAAAGGGAAGACTGGTGTTTGGTGGGCAACGAGGCAACTCTGCCAAGGCCAGAGCTGTAGAGGGCTTCTGGGGCCGGGCGGTGGGGTCAGGACGGGCCCCGGAAGCCGCAGTGAGCTGGGCCTTCCATGGACAGAGCAGACCTTTGGAAGGTGGACCCAGCAGCATGTGAGGGTTGGAGTAGGAAGCGGGGAGACCCCTTAGGCTAGCGCTTGCTCTGCCTGCCGCATCCCTCCAGCACTCAGACTGAAAGAAACGCTGGAGAGAAACGCTGCAAACAACCGGAAATGCCTACCAGTGAGGGGAGGGCTCTGCGAGCTGCTGGGTGCAGCAGGGGCCGCAGGCCAGAGCTGCAGGTCACGTGTGCTGTGTCGCGCAGCTCTCTGCAGTGAGAGGAAGTGGAGAAATGGTTTGGTGTGGCACCACTCACTCCTCCCCTGCCCTGCCCCATAAATGCGCCTTTAATAGAGAAGGGCCAGGGACCTTATACACCAGGCTGACATCAGGAGTGGGGGGAGGGTTCAATTTGTGGGGGTGAACATTCAAGGGAAATGCTGGGCGTGTGTGTAGCATGTGAACTTCTGTTTTCTACTGTGTTTCTTTTCCCAGGTGTTCTTGTCGTACCGCCTGACAATCCCCCGACTGTATCGAGGTGTAATTAAAGTACAGTAAACCGCACATATTTCAAGGGGTATGATAGGCTCAGGTTCGGTGTAGTTGTACACCTGTATGACCGTCACCCCGGTCCAGATCCCAGACTTTTCCAGTACACCCAGCGGCGCATCCCTCCCCCGCCCCCTCCCCACATAACTGCCCACCCGATTTTAATCATTGCAGATTAGTTTGCAGGTCCCAGGACTCTATATAGGCGAGTCATTGGGCATGCACCCTTATGGCTTAGTTTCTTTCACAGCATAATGCGGTTGAGGCTTGTCCGCGCTGCTGCTGACACCAGCGGTTCCTTCCTCTTTATTGCCAAGGGTAGTGAATTCCATTGTTTAAAAAAAAAAATTAGCCCTGGCTGTTATGGCTCCGTTGGAGCGTCATCCTTTACACCAAAAGGTGGCGGGTTTGATTCTGTCAGGGCACGTATGGGAAGCAACTGATTGACACGTGTCTCTCACTTCATGTTTCTCTCCCTCTCTGCCCCTCTCTCTGAGGTCAATAATCGGGTGAGGATTAAAACAAAAATTCCAGCCCTGGCTGCTGTGGCTCAGTGGATTGAGTGCCTGCCTATGAGCCAAAGGGTCGCTGGTTGATTCCCAGTCAGGGCACGTTCCTGGTTTGGGGGCCAGGTCCCCAGTAGGGGGCGTGCGAGAGGCAACCACACATTGATGTTTCTCTCCCTCTCTCCTTGCTTTCCTCTCTCTCTATAAATAAATTTAAAAAATAGTTTAAAAAAAAACCCTCCATTGTTCTGATGTGCCCCAGCTTGTTTGTCCATTTATCTGTTGATGGACTTTTGGGTTGTTCCCAGTTTTTGACTTTTACAAATAAAGCTGTTAAGGACATTGGTACACACGTCTTTGCCTGGACACGGGTTTTCAGTCCTCATGGGTAAATAAATACCCAGGAGTACAGGTGCATGCTAAGAAATCGCCAAACTGCTTTTCAGAGAGGCTGCACCATGTTAAATCCCCACAAGCGGTGTGTGCAGGCTCTGTGTGCCCCAAATTCTTTGGGCAGTGTTCGGGATTTTAACTAGTCTATTGGGAATCGTTTTAACTTATATTTGCCCTTGGTTCGTGATGTTGAGCACCTTCTCACGTGCTTCTTGATCATTTGCATCTTCTTTGGAGAAGCGTCTTTCCACATCTTTTGTTCATTTAAAAATAAGTTGGGTTGTCCTCTTATTAATGAGTTGGAAGAGTTCTTTATGGATTCCGGATCCCCGTTCTTTGTCTGAGAGTGGGTATGTGTTGCACATGGTTGTAGCGTGCAGCTTCCAGTTCCTTGATAGTATCTGGAAGAAGGAGAGTTTTCATTTTGGTGACGTCAGTTCGTGATTCGTTGCCTTTTAGGGTTTGTACTTTTTGTGTATCGTCTCAGAAGCCTTGGTCCCACAGTTGCTTCTTGCTCCACTTTGCCTTTTTACGGGACAACATGGTCATGGATTACTTGTTTAATTTGAAGTGAAACTTGTATCAATGGAAACAAGCTTTAAAAAATGGGTGTTAGGAGACTATGTACTTTTCAATTACTTTTTTGCAACGCATAGAAGTTGCCGTTAGAAGTCAGGACCCCGGTCGCTCTGCAGAGGGATCTGTGACTGCGGATGCTTCTGGGAAGCGGGGAGTGGCCTCTTTCTTGATTTGGGTCCTGGTTTCAGTGTCTGCTTCGTTTGTGACAGATTTCTCTAGCTGCAGCCTTACTGTTCCTGTTCCGTGTGTTTCTGCTTCTCTCCAGGACTGTGTGCAGCTGAACCAGTACACGCTGAAGGATGAAATTGGAAAGGTTGGTGTTTTCTGGGCTGGGATGTCTCGGACACTGGGGGGCGCCCCCTAGAGCTGGGAGTGGGAGAGGAGGCCTTGGAGGCAAGGGCGGGGCAGGGTTGTGTGATTAATGGTCCATGCGTTTTGTTTTTGTCATAATATTAATGCGTTTCTGCAGAAGCACTGACAGTGTTGAGGGAAATCCCATATCACTATGGTGATAGTTACATCAGCCCTTATTAGTGTCAGTTTTTTCCTCCCCTAAGTTACTCTCACGTCTGTTTTTTTTGCTTTTGTTTCAGCCAATGGGCAGTATCATTACAGGGGTCCAGAACTCACATGCCAGGCCGTGGCTGGGTAGCTCAGTTGGTTAGAGCATCATCCCAATGTACCATAGTTGCCGGTTCGATCCCCAGCCAGGGCACATTACAAGAATTAACCAATAAATGAATGCATAAAAAAGTGGAACATCAAAATTAATGTCTGTCTCTCTCTCTCTCTCTAGCTCTCTCCCTCTCTCCATTCTTCCCTCTCTCCCTGTCTTTCTCTGTCCTTTCTTCTCTCTCTCTAAAATCACTGAATAAAAATTTTAAAAACTCACATGCCAATAGAGAGCAAATGCAAATATAAATGAGCAAAGCATGCTGGGTGTGATAGTAGGGAGTGGTGAGGACTGTGGCCAACTGTTAACAAGGAAATGAGGGCTCTGTGCCTGAAGCACACTAGGTCGGAGAGCAGAGGGTAGTGAATCTCTAGCAAACCAACGTACGGACGTGATTATGGGTCCAGTAGTCAGAGCATCTGATTTCCTGAGGCTGGGAACCTGGATTTTTACATCCAGTCTGTCTGTTTTTAAACGTTGGCAACTAATTCAGACTTTCTGAAAACTACAGATCCCACAAAATAAAGCTCTAGGAGAGACTTGTTTGGTGGGCTGCCAGGCTGTGACTTGTGTTAGGGTCCTCATTTTGCAGATCCTAATTTCTGACTGTATGTCGTGGTCATCTCCCTGCATCCAGGGCTCCTACGGTGTGGTCAAGTTGGCCTACAATGAAAATGACAATACCTACTATGTGAGTATCCACACGCCGCTGCCTGCCCCCAGGTCTGTCCAAAGCAGGAGACCTCCTTTCCAGCACTCAGCTTCCCGCAAGGTTTTCTTAGCTGTTGTCTCATTTTCTTGTTGGCTCATGTTCATGTTGGGCGCTGGGAGGGACATGCTGTCCCCACTTTACAGATGGGGACATAGGAGGTGAGGTGATGGCTCCGGAAGGAGGAACGAATGAGTGAATTCAGCAGACGTTTCATGGGCTTACTCCGGGCTACCGTTTCTATAGCCTCCATAGCACCAGGAACCAGGAGTAGTGACCCAAATGACCCTCGGAGCCGAGGCTTTGGAATCAGTCCAGTGTGGGTTCAAATCCTGCCTCTCCCATGTGCCAATGGCCTGACCTTGGGCAAGTGGCGTAACTGCTGAACCTCAGTTTTCCCGTGTGTGACGCAGCTAGCCACACCTGTCCTGTGCCCATCGCTCCAACTTGCTCATGTCTGGATTCAGTGATGCTGAGTCCAAGGTTTGTGCTCTCCCAGCTGGGGAAGCTGCCCTGGAGCCCCCTTGAGACTTGGGGGGAGTCCAACCTCCGTATAACCTGCCGCTCTCTGATGTCCTCTGGTGACAAGGCACTCGCTACATTGTCCCCGAACCACCAGGGAGCCAAGAGCTTGGAAGTGGAAGGAGCGCCCCCTCCCTGCCCCTCTCTCCTCCACGCTTGAATCAGGACATGGGGCCTTTTCTCCCACAGGCGATGAAGGTGCTGTCCAAAAAGAAGCTGATCCGGCAGGCGGGCTTTCCACGTGAGTCTGGTGGGCCAGGCGGGCCCTGCTCTGAGGTGCGGGGGCTGGGACGAGGCAGAGAAGGTCCCACTGAACCGTGTCCCCTGCAGCGTGCCCTGGGTCAATGCCCCAGAGACAGCACTGGGGGCCCCCTAACTGAGGGTTTTTTAAATTCATTTTCATTAAAAAACACTTATTAATGTAATATAGGTTGTAAGTCAGACGATCCGTGAGAGGAAACCAGTTTGGCAGTTCCTCAAAAAGTTAAACAGGAAGGTACTATGCCGCCCAGCAGTTCTGGTCCTGGGGGTTGCACACGAGAGCAAGGAAAGCACGTCCACACGAAAGCGTGCGTGTTAATGCCCACGGAGGCAGCATTTGTAAGACCCCCAGAGCACAAACAACCCAGAGGCCTGCCAGCAGATGAATGGACAAACAAAAAGTGGTCCATCCAAGTGGAACACTGCTCAGCCATAAAGGGAATGCCATGCTGACTCCTGCTAAACATAAGTGAACCTCAGAAACAGGATGCTAACCCTGGCTGGTGTAGCTCAGTGGATTGAGCGCCGGCCTGTGAACTAAGGGATCGCAGTTCGATTCCCAGTCAGGGCACATGCCTGGGTTGCAGGCCAGTTCCCAGCGGGGGATGCATGAGAGGTAACCACACATTGATATTTCTCTCCCTCTCTCCTTACCTTCGCCTCTAAAGATAAATAAATACAATCTTAAAAAGAAACAGGATGCTGAGCAACAGAGGCCAGTCATAGAAAGGTCCCATGGGTTGTGATTCTCGTTAGATGAAAAGTCCAGAACAGAAAAGCCCATGGAGAGAGCAGATGGGGCCTTTCCGGGGTGGGGGTGCGGAGCGTGGGGGGAGATTGCTAGTAGGTATGGGCTTGGCCGGCGGGGTGGGGCATGAAAATGTTCTGGACAAGGTGGTGGGGATGGTGGCATAAGCTCGTGAATGCACTAAAAACCATTGACTGATAGATTTCAAAATGGTGCATTTTCCAACATTTAAATAACTTGAAGTAGTTGAACTGTATCTCCAAAAAAAAAGCTGAGAACAGAACGGCTTCTCACAGAGAACAAGTTCCTTTTGCCCTCCTGCCCCTCCCTCCAGGCAGCCTGCACTTGCCCCCTCAGGGGCTGGCAGTGGTGGTGTGTGGTCCGCGTAGACCTGTGGGTGAGCGTGTTAGAGGCTGATGGAACGTGAGCTCCCGCCAGCCTTGCTGGGCAGTGTCAGCGGGGCCTAAAGGGGGAAGTAGATAAGAAACAGGAACCCCATGCTCTCGCCAGGACCCCGGTTTATCCTGCTCATCTGAACTCTGAGCTGGATGATACCTTGTGCTATTATTTCTTCATGTATCAAGTTTTGTACCAGTACGTCTGCCNATGCACTAAAAACCATTGACTGATAGATTTCAAAATGGTGCATTTTCCAACATTTAAATACCGTGAAGTAGTTGAACTGTATCTCCAAAAAAAAAAGCTGAGAACAGAACGGCTTCTCACAGAGAACAAGTTCCTTTTGCCCTCCTGCCCCTCCCTCCAGGCAGCCCCCATTTGCCCCCTCAGGGGCTGGCAGTGGTGGTGTGTGGTCCGCGTAGACCTGTGGGTGAGCGTGTTAGAGGCTGATGAAACGTGAGCTCCCGCCAGCCTTGCTGGGCAGTGTCAGCGGGGCCTAAAGGGGGAAGTAGATAAGAAACAGGAACCCCATGCTCTCGCCAGGACCCCGGTTTATCCTGCTCATCTGAACTCTGAGCTGGATGATACCTTGTGCTATTATTTCTTCATGTATCAAGTTTTGTACCAGTACGTCTGCCTCTGACTTCCTTTGAAGGCAGATGAGGATCTCAAGTGCTTAACCCAGGGGTCACCTCCTTTTCCCGGCCAGGCAGGGAGAGGGTACCCTGCTGTTTAGTTCTGCTGTTGGCTACATCCGCCTCTTCCCTCCTTGTTGGCAGGTGCAGCCAGCGTCTCCCGAACTGCTCCCTTTGAAAGAGGAGGCATTGAGCGCCCTCCTTCCCTTTGAACTTGCATCCCGCTGCTCACACCTGGCCTTGCTTTTTCTGCTCCAAGGCTGGTCGTGCCCACCTTCAGTGGTGTGGGTCACACTCAGACCCTTGCTTAGGTAGGGCGCGCGACCCAGTGAGTTTTAACCTTGGGTCTTTCCATCACTGGGGCCTTTTCACTGTCGGTCGCTGCAGGGCCAAGCAGTGAAAAGATTGCTTTTCTTTTTGGCATAGTCTTTTTTTTTTTTAAAGTATTTTAGTTTAAAACAAGTCTGTAAAAGTAGAAGTCACAGACGAAACTACACATTACTTGGACAGGTTAGCAGATTAGCTTTTGGTGGGAGTTGAGTTTGGAAGCACTGGGTGTTTCAGGGCATCCTGAGGTCCACCCGGATCCTGTCCCCAGCCCTTGTCACTAATCTGTGAACATTTCTGTCCCAGTTTTTCACTGTGTGTGTGCGTGTTTTTGTCTTGTCAGCTCTTAGTTTTTTCCTCTTTCTGACTCCATTTTATATGTTGGCTGTTTCAGGAGTTGAGGCGTTTCGGGGTGATGTTCTTGAGCCCTGGGAAGGGGGAGTGATGAACTCACCAGTGTGTTGAGATTGCCCAGGCAGACCCTCGACTTTCCTCCCCACTGCACTGAACTGACCCTCCCAGTGGCCAGGGGGCGTGGGATGGGAAGGAGGACTGACCGAAGGCCAAGCAAGGGGCTTGTGCTTCCGGTCTCACTCCTCGTCAGTCAGCGGCAGGAGAGACGGATGAGCAGAAGGCTGTGCAAGGCCCCCAGTGGCGTCCGGCACTCCAGCCCTCTTTGCCGTGATGTCTCTTCGCCGTGACCCTGAGGTGGCCCGTGTCTCCTTCAGGTCGCCCCCCGCCCCGAGGCACCCGGCCGGCCCCAGGGGGCTGCATCCAGCCTAGGGGCCCCATTGAGCAGGTGTACCAGGAAATCGCCATCCTCAAGAAGCTGGACCACCCCAACGTGGTGAAGCTGGTGGAGGTGAGGCCCGTGGTGTGGGGGGGCGCAGAGGAGCGCCTGGCTCTGTTGTCACCCAGATTCCACACCGGCGCTTCCCACAGAGAGCCAGGTCACGCCTGGTAGCTTACTGCCGGGCTGAGTAGTGGGAACAGGCTCCGTCCCCCTGGTGTTTGATGTAATCCCTCCCCCTCCCGAGTTTTACAGATGGAGAAATTGAGAGGCTCAGATGGATACTGAGGCTGGCCCTTGGCTCATTTCTGTAACGTTGCAGCTGGTTCTCTTCCTGCTGCATGTGTGCGTGTGTGTGTGTGTGTGTGTGTGTGTGTGTGTGTGTGAGATTGTGACACCAAAGCAGCCGTACAGCTCGAAACAGGTGGGCGCGGCTGGGTTGCGAGAGGACTTTAGTCACAAAAGTGGGCGGAGGGCCCGGGAGTCCGCTCTGCAGCTGGCCCACCGCTCTGGGCCAGCGGTTCTCATGCTTTGGCGTCAGGCCTCGTTTACGCCCCTAAGTTATTGAGGACCCTAACGAGCTTTCGGTTATGTGGGTTACATTTACTAATATTTGCCACGGGGAATTTAAAACTGAGGAATCTGAAAATTATTTATTAGTCCATGTACCACAAGAATCCTACTTCATATTAATATAAGTGATTCACTGACAAATAACTCGATTGTCAGAACAAATAGTATATAGCAGGGAGAGTGGTGTAGTTTCGCGTTTTTGCCGGTTTTTGTTACCGTGAGTGCCTGGCTTCACAGAAGACAGCCGGATTCTCCCCTCTGCTCCTGCGCCCAGCCGCTCATGACTTCACACGCCATGCGGCTCCTGGAAGAGCCCGCTGCACCAGGCGAGACTGAGAATGAAAAGGGCCAATACTGACTTTGTTTTAGTGTAAAAGCAGTTTTGACCTCGTGGACCCCCTAGAAGCACCTCAGGGACGCCCAGACGTCCCTGGACCACATTTAGGGCACCTCCAGTCTAGTGTAAGTGTGAGTAGGTGTAGTCAGCTTCCCCAGGGCAGTGATATTTGAGGTGGCCCAGTTACCAAGGGTAATACAGGGGCAGGAACAGCATGTGCAAAGGGCCTGAGGCCTCTGCTTGGAGGGGTATGTCCTGGCCTTCGGTAGGTGTGAGAGTCAGCAGGCACACTGCCTGGGGCCCGTGGGGGAGAGGGCTCCAGGTGGGCTGCCCTGGGCCGCTGCCTAGAAGTGGTCACCCTTTTCTCGGGGCTCTTGCCTGTGGATCTTGGGTGCCTGGGGAAGGTGAGTGTGATGTGGGAAGAGGTAGGGGGACCAGTGTAGCCAGGGAGCCTGCCTTTGTCTCTTCTGAAAGAACAGAGGCCGCAGGGTCTTGAGCAGGCACGTTAGACACGTTCGAGGAAGCCCGAGGGCGCTCGTTAGCAGCTGGCTCTGGGTCCTGGGGTGTTTCCCTTCCTCCCGCGGCCCCATAGCATGTGACTTCTCCATGCAACACTACTGTTCGTTCATCAGGTGTTTCCTGAGCACCTACTCTGTGCCTCGCCCTGTACAGGGCCCCATGGAGGCCACTGCAGTGTGTCCACAGCCTGGTGCCTACCCTTTGAGGAGAAGGAGAAATCTGGTGGAAATAGTGAGAAGGTGGAAGCAGAGGCCGTGAGAGCAGGAGACAGAGAAAGTGCTGTGGTACTCCCTAGCAGGGAGGCATCCTGTCCTGTTGGGGTCGGGGAGAAGGGGTTAGGATTTGAATTTGCGCCTCGAGGACCCGTCCTAGGAGACAGGTGGGATTCTTACTCAAGCGGAGGTGCTTCCCATGGAGGAATTTGCCCCTCTGTTTTGTAACCTCCTTTCCCGGTGTTTTGGATGCTTGAGGGTTGGGCTAGATGGTGCTCACTTTCCAGATGGTCCTTCGGAGCGCACGCTGCGTCTGTCCCTGTGCCCTTCACCTCAACGGGGGAAAACGGGGCCGTGCGGCTTCCTGTTGCCAAATGCAGTCAGGTGGAGGCCGCTTCCTCTCCGCTCATACCTGTTCTTTCCTCCTCCCTGCTCCTGTCTCCGGCCTGTTCCGTGTGGCCGTGCCAACAGGTCCTGGATGACCCCAATGAGGACCATCTGTACATGGGTAAGACTCCAGCCCTTGCCTTCTGCCACCCCTGCTCAGGCAGCTGTGCCTGCCAAAGCCCAGTGTCCTCTTGAGGCAGTCCTGCCCCTGACCTCTCTCACCAAGGACAGTAGCTCCCCTCCTGGTTCAGTGGGGCTCCACAGTGACCCCACAGAACGCTGTGAAAGAGAGGAGCCCTGGCTGGCGTGGCTCAGTTGGTTGGAGCTTCGTCCTGCAACTGTAACCGAAAGATTGGGGGTTCGATTCCCGGTCAGGTCACGTACCTAGGTTGCGGGTTCAGTCCCCCGTTTGTGTACCCACGATCCCTGGTCCGAGTGTGTACAGAAAGCAACCAGTTGATGTTTCTCTGTCGCACTGAAGTTTCTCTCCCTCCCTCCCTCTCTAAAAAGCAATGAAAAAATGTCTGCAGGTAAGAAGTTAGAAAAAATTATTTTTAAAATTGTGAATGAAAGAACCATAAAAATGTGAATATTACAGAATCGCAGTGTTTCTCCAGATGTGCTACCATCCCCACTTTAAGTGTATGCGATGATTTTAGCTGGCACGTGGGCAAAAATTAACAAAAATTTTTCAGATTTAATTTACCGTTGTATAGGAAAAACTCTAGCCAGCACACTAAATTCATGATTTCATGGATGTTGTTACCTAGGATAAGGCTAAAAATTTTAAAGCTGAGTCGATTTAAAGAAAAAAATTGATACCATATTTCTCAGACTGTAAGACACACTTTTTTCTCTCAAATTTGGGAGGAAAATGGGGGTGTATCTCATAGTCCAAATGTAGCTTACCTGGCTCCTTGTTGGGGGTGAGCGGTGGAGCGGGGTCACAGGTTCATTAAATATTTACCACATTTTTTGCTGCAAAAATTGTTTTCCTTTTTTCTTTCTCTAAAACCTAGGTGCATTTTATGGTCCAGTGCGTCTTATAGTCCTAAAAATATGGTAGTTTACATGGTATATAGATATGGCTAGATTTAAACACGATAGGCAAATGAGTGAAATTGGAGAAAATTCAGCAGAAACCACAAAACGTAGAAGGTAGTTTTTTGTTCCAGAATGATACCCCAGGCTAATTTGCTCACATGAAGCCCCCGGCCTGACTCCACATGGCTTTGGGCTGTTTTGGAGGAGGTTGTTTGTTCATTCAACAAACATTTCCATTTGTCAGGCCCTGTCCTAGGTCCTTCAGGAACAAAACTCAAAACTGCCTGCCCTCAGGATACCTCGTGGCTCTAGTGAGGACGGTCAGACCCACTCTGCCCCTAAGCATTATGGGCAGGCTCCGAAGGTGTCAGCACCATGGTGACCAGCAAACCTGAGCAGGGTCGGGGAGCCAGGAGTCCATGCTGGGGGACTGGGAAGTAGAGTGACGTTTGTGCAGGACAGTGGGGACCAGATGGCAGAGGACATTGTATACCCTTGTCAAACCTTGCCTTTTACTCTGAACAAGAAGGGGCACCATGGGATGGTCTGAGCAGAGAAGTCTAATGAGTGTAAAAAGAACCATGGTCCAAGCTCCAAAGAGGAGTTTCGTGTGGACTGCACAGTGTCACAGGCGGTTTCTTACTTCCTGAGGTGCCCGTGTGACACGGAGCCATGCTGACCTTTGGTATTTGACTCCGACGGCTTGGGCTGCCCTGGAGAGAGCCCCTCAGCCCTTTAGCAGGCCTCAGCAAGGGTCCTGCAGGCCTGGCCCTCAGTGGGTGGAGGACTCGATCGGTATTTCTGCAGGTTAAAAACATCCCACCCGCCGCTCAGCCCGGAGCATGGTTAAGCTGTGAGCAACTGAAAATAGACCTGTTTCAGCAGGCCAGCTTCCCCCATGCCAGCGGATTTATGGTGCTTGGGTGGGTGGGAGGAGGTGCGGAAATTCATGAAGCAGCTTTTGGAAGTTGAGACTTATGTAACCGAGGCAGGAGAGGCCAGAGTGGAGGGACCGGTGCCCCTGTCTGTGGCCTTAGCGTCAGTGCACTGCCTTTGCTTTGAGCCACGGTCCAGAGCCACGGCGCCTCTGTCCTACCTCGATTCTGCCCAAGGCTGTTGATGAACTTGAATTCAGGGAGGGGCCCCAGGGGGAGTCCAGTTCCTCTCCTTGCTTCTTGGTGTTTTTAGGGGCAGTTGGGAGGAGGGGAAGACAGGGAGGAAGGCAGGTTTCCAATTTCCAATGTAACAGTTTACCCTTTCTCTTCCCTACAGTGTTTGAACTGGTCAACCAAGGGTGAGTGCCCCGACCCCCAGCGGGCGTGACGCCCAAGGCTTCTTGGCCTGAGCGAGGCAGTGCCAGGCTCAGCGGCGGGAGGTAACGCGGGCCAGGTGTCTGTTTCCCTTCTCACGCGTGTGTCGCCCTTTCAGGCCAGTGATGGAAGTGCCCACCCCCAAACCGCTCTCCGAAGACCAGGCCCGTTTCTACTTCCAGGATCTGATCAAAGGCATTGAGTACTGTAAGTGGGGCCTGTGGTAGGAGTTTGGGGTGCTGACCATTCCCAGGAGTGGGGAGTTGCTTATTTTCCTCCTGGAGCTCAAGGAGGCGGGTGGGAAACTCAGTTGTCTGAGTTGTCTGAGATGCAGAGCCACAGGCAGCTGCAGATCCCTGCCTAGGGCTGTGCCCCTGGGCACGGAACCCTTTATTCTCTGCCACATGGGGCAATTAGGAGCAATGGTGAGAGTCACCGAGGCACTGCTAGGGGCTTTGCTGCCGTTGTCCCTGATTCACAACAACCCCGGGACAGGGGTCCTGTTTATCTCCGGGAACCTCAGTTTCCTCATCTGTAAAATGGGAACAAAGTATCTCTCACCTGGGCTGAACTCAGCTGGGGCACATCAGCGGTTCTGATCGGCTAATGATTTTCCTGCTTCTGGTGGTTAAACATTTTCACTCTTCCCCTTGCCTGTCACATCGGGATTGTTGCAAGATTTAAGTGGTGTGAATGGGAAGGTATTCACACAGGGCTAGGCCCCCCCAGACTGGGCACTCAACACAGGAAGCTGGTGGTCCTGTCACCCATGTCGTCACCTCCTTCTCCATCCTCACCATCCTCACTGTTACCACCACTGAAGAAATGCAGGAACAGCTCGCCAGGTCCCCAGTCCTGCTCCGTGGTTGCTCTTCCACTCGACCTGCTGTAGTCGTTGCGGGCTCAGTGAGCTGGCTGTGTCGGCATCAGTAAATGAACATCGTTTGTCACACGTCTTGGGGCTTCTGGCTCCACAGAAACTCTCTCACTCTCTCTGCTCTGTCACTGGCGACTGAGACGGTCCCAGCCAGCTCCCGATTGCTCCTGGCAGCTGGTGGTTTGCTGCTCACTTTTGAGGCTTGGGAACGTCCCTAAACATCCTCTTCCCCCCTTATCTTTCTGAGCCGTGGGTGTCCAGTCCAGCAGGTCTTGTTGGGGGAGGATCGGCAGGGGGCCGTGGGAGAACAGAGGCGCCCATGCCCGGGTGCCTGGGCTGTGGTCACCAGCAGCTCCAGGCTACTTTCTATCAGTTTACCAACCTCAGGAGAAAGACTGGCTTCCGGAAGAGCTGCGGCAGAAACTGTGGGGCTGGCGCATGGATCCGCTCACGTGGTTTTCCCGCGCCCCCCTCTCTCATCCGGCGTCTCCCTCGTCCCCAGTGCATTACCAGAAGATCATCCATCGAGACATCAAACCTTCCAACCTCTTGGTCGGAGAAGACGGGCACATCAAGATCGCTGACTTTGGCGTGAGCAACGAGTTCAAGGGCAGCGACGCACTCCTCTCTAACACTGTGGGCACGCCCGCCTTCATGGCGCCGGAGTCGCTGTCCGAGACCCGGAAGATCTTCTCTGGGAAGGTAGGTTTGGCCCTGCCTGAGATGCCGAGTTCGGCCTGTGATTGGGGTCCTTTCACTGGTAAGTGGCAAAAACCCACCTCAGCAGTGGAACGTGTTATATAATGTAGATGAGAGAGACGTCCCTTTGGCTTTGGGATTGGTTGGATGTGTAGATTCAGATAGGAGTCCATGTGTCCATCCCTTAGGTCTGTTTTCCTGAATTGGTTTCCCCCCCAGGTGGGTTGGTCACCAGCAGCTCCAGGCTACTTTCCCCAGGCTACTTTCCCCCAGTTTACCAGCCTCAGTAGAAAGACTGGCTTCCTGGAGAGCTGCAGCAAAAATTGTGGGGTTGGCTCTGATTGGCCCAGGATGGGTCATGTGCTCATCCTTGAACCAATTGCTATGGCTTGGGGAAGTGCTGGGTCACGTGCCCACCCAGAGGCTGGGAACTGGTTCACCTCCAGGGACTCGGAGTGGAGAATTGGCTCCCCAAAGGAAAGCGGGAGGAGTCGATGCTGGGCGGGCAGGAGAGGTTGATGCCCTTCATCTACCACCGTGTCCCCTCACACGAAGCTCCCTTTTCTCCTTGCAGGCCCTGGATGTGTGGGCCATGGGTGTGACACTGTACTGCTTCGTGTTCGGCCAGGTAACAGAGCTGGGGTGTCCTGCCTCCTGAGTGTGGCTGGGGGGCCCCCTTGGATTAATAGTTTCCTTTGCAGGGAGACAGTATATAGTCATTTACAAGTCCTATAACTTCATTTCCGCAGTTAGATCTGAATAGGAAAAAGGATGCCTTCCCAGAGGTACCTGTCCGTACATGATAGTCCTGTCTGTGGAAGGAAGATCTGCGGAGGGCTGGGCAGAGGCTTGGAGAGGTTGTAAATAGTTGGTAGGTTCGGGACCAGCACGGCAAATGTGCCTGCCACTCTCTCCCGTCCTAAACCTGAGACAGACATCACTAATCAGTACCTGCATTTTGCCTCCTGAGGCTGATCCTATTTTGGTGGTGTTCTTCGGAACAAGCCGTTTGTTGGAGGCATAGAACTGCAGTGGAAGTTAAAATCCATTTGGTACTTTTGATTTAGGGAGAACTGTTTTGTCTTTTCTTTTTTTGGTCCTTTTTTATGTTGTTGATATTTACGGGCTTATATTTTTAACTCTGAAGTTCTGATCGATTACGTGAACAATAAAAGCACGGATTTTCCTGTTTCAAGAGCTTGTGTTCCTATTGAGGAAAACTTCAGAAATGGGTTTTGTAAGGACATGAAGGAGTTTGTAATCTTCTCCACCCAACATTGGATCAGAAAATGTTCAATCACATAGCAAAGTTGAAGGCACTGTACAGTGAACACCCACACAGCCACCCCCTGGGTACTACCATAAAGAATCTCGCTTTTTCACATGTCTGTCCTCAGTCTGCCTTTAAAATTTTTTATTTTATTTTAGAGTAAATTACCAGCACATCTGCCATTTCAATACTTCCAATGCATCAGAGTGTGATTGTTAGCTGGAGCTAACTCCACACTACTTGTTGGAGGGGTGTGTGTGTGTGTGTCTGTCTGTCTGTCTCTCTCTCTCTCTCTCTCTCTCTCTCTCGGTGAAATTGACGTGTAGTGAAATGTACAGATCTTAACTGTCCTCTTTAATGAGTTCTGTCAAGTGGATATACCTGTGTAGTCCAAACTCCTATCAAAAGTTACTGCTCTTAATGAAACCATTTTCCTTGGACAGGAGTAGAGCAGCTCACTTTCTGAGACTTTTTCCAACCTTTTAAACACTCACATAAAGAAAGGGTCTTTTTTCCAGGGTAACACCTCTGGGTCAGGCCCCCTGCTGGGTGAGACCCTCCACTGGGTAAGCCCCTCTGTTGGGCGATCACTAATTTGTCACCCCAGGGGATGGTGTATGAATGGCTGCAGAGTCAGCCCAGGCTGGGCTGAAATGCCAGCTTTGCTCTTCCCAGAATGTGTCACCTCTCTGAGTTTCCATTTTTCTCTTTTGTAAAATGGGAATAATACTGATTATTTCATATGGCTATGGAGAGGATAGATGGAAATCATGCAAGCACTCATTAATTCAGTAAGTCACAGGTGGCAAACACAAGGCCCGTAGGCCGAATCCAGCCCTCCACCTTGTTTTATCTGGCCTGACACCTTGTTTCTACCCGGTGGCAGTGCCCAGCTCTCGCTTAAACTGTGAAGGAGTAGCTACGTGTATACCGTCCTAAAATTACATTCAGTCCTTTGAAAGGCTGATGTGGGCGCCCCTGTGAAAATGAGTTTGACATCCCTGCAGTAAGTAGTTACTGAGCCCCTGCTTGGTGCCGGGGATGTTCCTGGGCAGTGAGGAGTCAGCAATGAGCATGACAGACAAACAGCCCGCCCCTCTTAGATCTGCTGTTCCGATGCAGGAGGTAATAAACAAATACATATGTAAGGTAATGCAGGAGATAATAAATATATTATGAAGGCACAAGTGGTGAGTTAGTAAATAAATACATATGTAACACAGTGGTGAGTTCAATACGAATGTAACAATGTCAGGATAGGCCCGGGATAGGTGCTGTGATGAGAAGGCTCCTGGTGGGGGCAGTGGGCGGGGCATGTCTGTTTCAGGCAGGAGCTGGGGTAGGCCTCCCCGAGGTGTGCTTTGATTAGACACCTAAATGATAGGAGAAAACAGGCCAGGTGTTGGTGGGAAGAAGTTTCCGGGCAGAAGAGCCAGTGAAGTGTTGGTCCTGGGAGAACTCAGTTCAAGGCCTGGCCCCTGGTGTGCCCTCGCTGCCATCCCTGTGGTGAATTGTTTTGGGAATTATTATTGTCCGCACAGTGGGTGGGTGAAGGACAGTGTTTGCTTTTTCCCCCCGATCCTTCTAGGACTTGGTCGGGGAGGATATGGAAATTGCTCCCTCCCTAGATCAGGCCACTGGGCTGTTCGCGTCTGCGTGGGCTGGCCCCAGCACAGGGCGCCCTCTGCAGGAGGGGTGTGCCAGCCATCCATGGGCACTCTCGTCTCCCTTCACAGTGCCCGTTCATGGACGAGAGGATCATGTGTTTACACAGCAAGATCAAGAGCCAGGCCCTGGAATTTCCAGAGCAGTGAGTATCGCCCGGCCGTCCTGAGTCTCGGGCTTCTCTGAGCCTTACGTGGTCCTAGGTCTCTCTTTCAAACTGCTGATGTGTCTGTCACCCCCAGGCCTGACATAGCTGAGGACTTGAAGGATCTGATCACCCGCATGCTGGACAAGAACCCAGAGTCGAGGATCGTGGTGCCGGAGATCAAGGTATCTGGGGGCCGCCGCTGCCCCGTGGGGTGTGTGCCACTGGCTTGGCCTGGTCCTCTGCTTGGAATTGTTTGGCTCAGCCCTGCCTTGGCCAGGCCCCTCACCCACATCCGCCGCGCCATGCCCTCCTTGGCACCGCTGCCCTGCCATGCTCTGGGCCTCTGGGTTGCTAGGGGCTCGGAAGGGGCGGGAGGGGGATTTGGGGCCTGTGTTGATGTGATTGTGGAAGTGGAATCCGCTGCCAGTGGGCAGCGAGCGCTCACTCCGTTTGGCTTGGGCTGGTGGCATCCACCCTCCTCCGATTGGACCCAGGCCTCTGTGTGCTCCACGCCCTGGCTGCCCAAGTCCTGGGCCTTTGCCTTGACCCTGCCTATCCGTGTGAAGATGGCAGTGAGGGTGGGTGGGAGTCAGAGAGCAATTTGACCCGCTCTTCATGCTGGCCTGCCGAATTCCACCCTGTAGCAGAAAGCACTGTTGGGAGAGACCCCCCGCTTACCCCTACACTGCAACCAAGGCACACGCACACATCTGGCCCTTTAAGAAACCTGGAGATCTGCTTTGGGAACCCCTGGGCACGTAGCCCACTAGCCTTTGAAGAGGGGGAAGCCCAGGATGTTACAGATGAGGGCTTGGACCCTGGGGGGTGTAGTGGGGGGCAGACCCCAGCATGGGTCCTCTCCGTACTATGTCCTTCCAGCTGGTCTTGGCCACTGTGCCTCCCCGAGCCTCTGTTTGCCCTTCTGTAAAATGGGGCGCATGCTGCGTGTCTCAGCTGAGCTTCCCGGGCACCAGGGAGAGCTGCCAAAGAGTGATGGGTGCTTCTTGGGCAGCCGTGAGGGGTACATACCAAATTTCAGTCACTTCCACCGAGCCCAGTGGCCAGATGGAGAATCTGGGCCAAGCACATCCCAGCCTCATAGCTCCCTCCCACTCTCTGGCTCCTGTCATTTCCTCCCACCTTGCTCCCCCCCACCCCGCTCCCCCTGCCTGGCTTATCAGCTCTCTTGCCTGTCTGACCTCAGGCCACTGCCTCTCCCCTCTTGCATCCCTTCCCTGGCTGTGCTGTCCCGCCTCTGGGGGCCAGCTGCGCCCACCCCTCACCCCTCCTGTCGTTCGTTGAAGCTGCACCCCTGGGTCACGAGGCACGGGGCGGAACCACTGCCATCCGAGGACGAGAACTGCACGCTGGTCGAGGTGACCGAAGAGGAGGTCGAGAATTCGGTCAAACACATTCCCAGCCTGGCGACCGTGGTAAGGGGCCTGAGAACCACCGACCAAGAGCAGGGACAGAGAGAGTCGCCAGGGATGGGGCCCCGCGAAGACAGGCTGGAACATGGGGGCTTCTGAGAATCAGACATTGGGCCTGAACGTCAGGGGATGGCTGGCTGAGTCCCCAACCTATGACCTCAGCCGCTGGGCCTTGGACACACATCTCTCTGGCCAGGTGCCCCTGTGTCTTCTAACCTTAGTTCTCCCTGCGGCCAGTTCTGATGTTACTGTAGGGAGGGGCGGCCCCTCTGCAAGCATCCTACTGCCCCTTCCCGAATTCCTGCTTTCAGAGCATGTTGGGGCGCAGAGGAGGTGAGGGACCAGGGCGGGGCCCGGGAAGGAGCTGGAGCCGAGGTCTGTGGGACGGGGTTCCCACCAGGGTGGGTCTCCCGTCTCCGGAGCGAAGGCTTAGCTCACCTCGTGTCTGCCCCGGGAGTGGCTCCAGGGCTAGGGGCAGGGCTCCCCCTTCACACGCCTCAGCCTCAGTGAGTCAGCCACTTGCCAAATCCCTGCCGTCAGGACGCCTGGCTCCAGGAGGGAGACCAGGACCCGCAGGGCCCAGGCAGCGGTCCTGGGGCGGAATCCAGCCGGCCACCCGCCCACCGTGGCCGCCTCCAAAGCCCCGTGCTGCGTCGGGCCAGCAGAGAGGCAGGGCCCTGGGCTCTGGACGGGGCCTGAATGACCAGCTGACCCCGTTGGAGCCGGTGCTGGCTCCTTCTCTCCCAGCTTCGCACCCTCCCTCCTGCTTCCTTTCTCTCTCCTTCCTCCAAACCCTGAGGCTCGGGCAGGTCATCCACTCATACCTTCCTCCTCCTTCCCCACCTGGAACCTCTGCGCGACCTTCACTGTTAGAAACTCACCCACACCCACCCACTCTTTGTTACCCACCCACGGCACCCAGGTCCTGCACTCAGAGTGGGGCAGGCGGCTGGCATCGGGCCCTGGTGCCCACCTTGGGATGTCCCTGGGAGAAGGCATCTGGCCTTAGAGGTCTGAACCCGTCACTGGTTGTTTGGGAAGCACTCCAACACCGCGTGGGTTCTCAGGCCTCTGCGGGGGGCAGGGCGGGGCAGGGGGCAGTGATAAAACTGATGGGCACCTGCCGTCCTGGAGAGGCAGATGCTGAGCACACAGCCAATAAATAAATGTTCGGGGTAACTGAGGGGCTAGGAGATGTTCCCCTCGGTGGGGACGTGGCCCTGGGGATGGGTTGGAAAGTCGCCGCAAGAAGCTGCTGTGCACCGAGAGGCGGGGAAGCTCGACTGGGGTGGTTCTTGGAAAGATACCACTTGGAGAACGGAGAGCAGGGGCGATGGAAGAAGTTGGGGTGGGGGGCTGGAGCAGGAAATCCGGCCCCCACCTGGCACCCAGCCCGTGCCGGGCATGGGATTACAGAGATGAACCAGCTCCAGCCCTCGTGAGGCTCCCGGCCTCGTGAAAAAGGTGAATCCTCTTGTGCTTTGCACGGTCAGGCCAGCACAGAGCAGGGGCTTCGGGAGGAGGAACTCCTTCCACGGGTTCCTGGGGGCAGGTGGGAGGGGTTGGCTGGTTAGACGAGGCCATGGGGGTGGGGCAGGGCAGGGTGGTCTTGCCAGTATTACGAGGCCATCACCACTCACCTCGGTAGTTCTGGAACACCGTCACCCTAAAGGAAAGCCTGTCCCCTTTAGCAGTCACTCTGCCCTCTCGGGCCCCCCGGCGCCTGGCACCCACCAGTCTGTTCCCAGTTTCTACAGACTTGCCAATTCTGGACAGTTTCTATAAAGGGAATTACGTCATCTTGTGTCTGGCTGCTTTTATTTAGTAGAATGTTTTTGAGGTTCATCGCATCGTAGCAGGTCACTCCTTTTCATGGTTGAGTAATATATAATAGCCCACTGGGGAGACCACATTTTATCTGTTCTTCAGTTGGATATTGAGGTGTTTCTTCCTTTTGGTAAATCGGTGGCTTTTTTTGGTTTTGTTTTTTTTTAACAGTAAGCAGCAAACCCTTAAAAATCAACTCAATATATGAAACAGCTTGAAGAGGCACCACCCTCTGCCGAGAGGGGGTGGGGGCCACATCCTTGAAAAACTCCTTCATAGGACACAGTAGCCAAAAGCATCACCAAAAGGCGACTGGTTCACTCTCTTCCTCCAGAACCTCCCATGGCTCCCTGGCTGGCAACAGGCTAAGTTCCAAACTCCTGTGGGCGAGGGACTCTTAGGGAGTGAGGGAGCCAGATCTGGGTGTCGGACAGCATGGGGGCACGTTGGCTGGTGAGGCTGGGCACCAGGGTGCAGAGGAGGGGAGCTGAGCGGCAGCTGAGGGGTGGTACCTTTCCCCCAAGGGTCCTCTCTTCTCACACGTTTCCCAACTCTGTCTGTTAGAGCAGGTTGGGGTGGGGAGCGCACCAAAGAGAACCCGCCCATGGCCGTGGGCAGGCCAGCCCCCAGCACCTCTTAGGAGGGCCTTTGGGACCTCTGAGCATCTTTGTCCTCAGACCAGCCTGGCTGTCCCCAGTGTCTGGGATGTTCCCCGAGCTCCTTGCGCTTGGACAGGTGTGTCTCAGTCTTGATGACACTGCAATTGCCTGAGAAGTCGGTGCCCTTGGGTGATGCGGGTCGGGGGAGAAAATGGTACGGCCACTGCAGAAAACAGACTGGCCATTCCTCAAATGTTAAACGTCGTTACCATGTGATCCAAGAATTTCACTCCCGGGTATAGACCCGAGAAATGAAATCATTTTGTGTGGAAAAACGTGTCTACACGAAAACTTCGACGCAAATGTTCAAGCATTATTCACCACCACCATAAAGTGGAAAGAAGCAATGTCCGATTGAGCGGTGGATAAAGAAAACATTTCTACCCACACAGAGGAATATTACTCGGCCATGAAAAGGAGTGAAATACTGATACAACGTAGCTGAACCTCGAAAACATGCTGAGGGGACGGAGCCAGCTAAAGAGCCGCTCACTGTGTGAGTCCACTCACGTGAACTGTCCAGGAGAGACACATTCCCAGGGACAGAGAGCAGACTGGTACATGCCGGGCCGGGGGCACAGGGAAGTCTGCTGATGAGGCTGACTGCTAATGGGGACAGGGCTTCTTTTTGGAGGGACGGAAGTGCTCTGATGTGAGGTATTCTGAATGTACTAAAACCAGGGAAGCGTGCACTTTAAAATGGCAAATTTTATGCTGTGGGAGTTATATTTCAGCTACAAAGCCATATAGCACCCCTGCACCCCATTATTCCTGGGAAGCCATAGTTGGTTTCTTGTCGGCGTGGTCAGAGACAGGTTTTCGCCAAGCATAAAGGCCTGGCCTTGAAGGCGAGGCGGGTTGAGACAGGCTGATGCCTCGCGCGGACCTGCTAACCTGAGGTGCTGGAGGAGCAGTGGCGGCCGGCTGTCCAGGAGCGCAGCGCCCCCTAGGGGCTGGGTGGGCCCAAGACTGGAGATTGTGACCGGACTTGAACGTCGGACCAAGGAGTTAAGGGCCCTTTTCTTGTTGGCAGCCAGGGAGCTATGGGAGCTTTGCCAGTCGACTGGTGGTGGCTTTGGCTGCTCAGTACCAGGTTCTGCCCCGTGTCTCCCAAAGGCCTGCCGTCAGCTACAGGCTCTGGGAGCTGGCGAGGGGCTGGGGGAAGAAGGATGTTGGCCTGAGGGAAGATGTTGCCGGGAGCGCCCCCTCCAGGTGGCTGAGCCCCCTGTTCTCCCGTTCAGATTCTGGTGAAGACCATGATACGAAAACGCTCCTTCGGGAACCCGTTCGAGGGCAGCCGGCGGGAGGAGCGCTCATTGTCAGCACCCGGGACCCTGCTCAGGTGAGTGTCCACCTGTCTTCCTGTGGGGCAGGGAATGGGGGGGGGCCAGACCCAGCGCAGTCCTGTCCAGCACTCTCACCTGGGCCCCCAGTGCCTGGAGAGTCGCCATCGGGAAAGACTTAGACCAGACCTGGGCCCCCTGGGGAAGTCAGAGCAGCTGCTGGCCGGGAAGTCACCCCACCCTGGGCTTAGCCCGCCGCCTCCAGTGGGTGGCTCATCCAGCCTGGAATGGGACCTTCCTCAGGGGGCTGGCACTTTAACTGGGGGCTGTTGACAGCCAGAAAGCACTTTTGTGGTCCAGAAGCAGGCCTGCTTGGTGGTAGGGGGGGAGGGTGTTTGTTCCCTTGCTGGGTGAGCGAGCCAGTCTCGCTCAGGGGACCTTACACGTCAGGGCAGGGTGGCGGCCTCATAACCGCCCTGGTGACCGCTGTCAGGCTGGCGTTTGGGGTCTGTCTCTGGGGTGGGAGATGGGCATCCCTTGGCCCCCAACTGTCCCTTCTCACTTCCCTTTTCCCTCCCCTCTGGCGATTCCAGCAAAAAACCAACCAGGCAGTGGGAGCCCTTGTCTGAGCCCAAGGTAAAGCCTGCCTGCCTGTGCAGTAGCCTCCGCCAGGGCCTGGGGGCGGGGGCAGCTGCCGTGCACGGGGCGTCTGCACCCTGGCGGATGTTTCCGCTGTGACTAGGCTCACCTTGGGCCTCTGGACCCGGGCCAAAAAGGAAGGGCATCCAGGGGTTTGGACCACGGACGGGTCATGCATGTGAGCTGGGGCTGCGGGTGCATGGCACTGCACCCGGAATGCCTGTGCATTCACCCCGGCCCGATGGCCCAGTTGGGCTCCCACGTCCGCTCGGCACGCGTCACGGGGCCCGTGGCTGCCCCTGCTCCAGGGCGGCGGCATGGTCAGAGTGTAGGTCAGGCATGCTGCATCCGTGGCTCCCCCTGGTGGCTCTCCAGCATCCACCCTCTCTTCTCCGATGGGTTAAGACCTAGAGAATAAGTCCCCTTGCAGCTGGCTGCAAATTAATGTACAAGTCCTCTGCCTGGGGGGCGGGGCAGGGGTGGGGCTGGATTTCTCCCCCGATTGGCCATCCCTCTTCCAAACGAAGTGTATACCCAGGTCAGTGTTACCTGCACCTCCCCCCACAGATGAGAATTTTTGGCCCTGTAAGACTGAGATGACAAATGGCATCCCTTCTGCTCCTCATCACCCCCCCTCCCCCCCCACACACACACACAGCTCCTAGGGCAGGGTAGCCATCCCAGTCTTCTTCCCACTGAACCTGACTCACCACCGCAACCTCACCTGGGAGCTCCAGGCAGCCATTCCTACTATTTAAATGCAACTTCGGTGAGATAGAGTTCACCCACCATTCAGCCCCCCCGTTTGGAGGGGATAATTCCATGGCTTTTTAATACAGTCACAGAGCTGTGTAAACACTCGACTCCTCCATTCCCCAGCAACCACTAAGCTGGTTTCCATTGCTGAAGATTGGCCTGTTCTGGACATTTCCTGTAAATGGAATCCCACAGTGTGTGGCCTGTGGTATCTGGCTTTCCTCACTCAGCCTCCTGTTTTCAGGGTTCATCTGTGGTGGAGCAGGTGTCAGCACTTTATTCTTTTTTTTTTTTTATAGCCAACTAGTATTTCACTGTATGGACAGACCACCATTTATTTTTCTGTTCATCTGGCGGTGGACACTGTCTCTGCTTTCTGGCTGTCATGGATGAGGAAGGTGGCTGTGAACATTCTCATCCCAGCGTCGGCCTTTTCTATCTGATAGGAATTGGCTTAGTTCCAATGCATTGGCCACGCCTACCATAGGAGTTGGGGCTTCTGTGGTGATGGCAGAGGGATGCTCGCTTGCGGATCATTCATGCTTTTCTGGAGCAGGGAAAGCGGCCATTAGCGATCAGCCAGTTGTCAGCAGCCTGAGAAGGCTGCCTCAGTCCCTGCTGGACGTTCCTAGCCGTCTCTGCAGCCAGGTGACAGGGTGGGCCAGCCTTTCTCTTCCCCACCTCACTTTCAGGGTTTGCCTCCTGTCTCTAAGTCTGTTGTTTTTATTCTTTTGCCTTTTTTCCCCAATGAGACATCAACAGACTGAAATGGGTCCAGAGGGCTCTACTGCCCCCCTATTCCCTCATCTCGTGTCCCAGTGACACCTGGGGGTTACCTGTGCTTGCCCCCGGCCCACGGGTGGGATGCTGTGGTTTTCCAAATGGCCCAGCATTCGGAGCCGGAGAGCCTAGCCAGCACTCTTTGAGGCCGTGGTCCCACGCCCTGCCAGCGCCTGCAGCGAGACCAGCCGGTACGGTGGAGACCGAGGGCCTGTCTAGGCGCTAGTGACAGCACTCCTCCCCAGGGGACTGGACCCCTCTTCTGTGGCAGATACAATAAAACCCATGAGTGATTCTTAAACAGAGAGGGGTTTCTTTCTAGGAACGCAGACATCACGCTTTCCCCTCTGGAGCCGGGGCCTTTCTCTTCCGGGCAGTGGTGCACAATGGACATTAGTCCTGTGTGACAAGCCCAATAGCTTCCCTGAGAAGGGGCACCTGTGCTGGACTGAGGCGAAGGGTCCAGGCTGCCCCTCAGGGACTTCCCGTCACATCTGCGTCACTCCAGCCGCATCTGTCACCCCAGGCAACTCGAGCTGGGGGGCCAGGGGCCACAGCCCCCCCTGGGATAGGGGACATGGGACACGGCTCCTCTCACCGGCTGCGTCTGCTCTAATGGCTCCCGTTGCCCAGAGGAGGGCGCTTCTCTCCGTCGTCTTCCGCCTGTGCGCTGGGGCAGTTCTGTGTCTGTTGACGGCTGTTCCCCGAAAGCTGGCTGTGTGTCAGGCTAAGCCCCAGGGGTCCTGCTGGCTGTCCCCAAGAAGTTCACCCAGTGACAGAAGACAAGTGTCATGGTTCCTGCCGTGGGACCACTTACATCCTAGAGGCAGTGGGAGTGGGGGTGGGGGAGTCGAGTTTGGCCACAGCGTGGGGCCCACACGGTGTGTAATCGGTGCCGCGATTTTAGGTGTCACGCAGATAGGTTCACAGGTATTTTTACATACGGTTTCTTGTTATTTTTGGCCAGTGACACTGCTTTTCCATTTACAGAGGGAATACAAAGTCCCCTTTGAAAATTTTATGTAATCAAGGAAGAAGGGGGAGGGAACCTACAAGGAGAGGTTAAGTAAACAACCCCGCAGGCCGCGTGGGGACCTGGAGAGGCAGGTTCAGGGCTCCTAACCCTGCTTTTCTGTTTTGTGAGCAGGAAGCAAGGCAGCGAAGACCGCCCCCGCGGGCCCGCCCCGCCCCCGCCGGGGGAGGAGGAAGTGCTCCTGTGAAAGGCGGCCCGCACGTGGAGAGCTGGGGGGCCCTGGGCCCCGGCCACCAGGCACGCATGCGTCCTCCGTGGCCGGAGGACGCGATGGAGTAGCTGCCGACCGCCCGTGACCTCGCATGCTCAGTGTCTCACCTCTGGGGCTGCGCGCACCCTGCGTTTCCATAGCAGCATGTCTTACGGAAGCACGTGTGTAGAGCCTTGCCCGTCATCTCTCTCTGTTTTTTTTTAATCCTTTGTTGTTTTAAAGGGGACCAAAAAAAACCCACAAAAACTCCATGACATCGACCATGGCCGCTGGCTGGCTGAACGGGCGGGCGTGAGGAGTTGCAGCCCAGACCCACGTACATTTTGGGACAATTGCTTTTTAAAACATTTTTATGCCAAAATTCCTTTGCTGTGATCTTGGAACCATGCCAGCTGTCCCAAGCCAATGTGTGGGGGGTTTAAAAACGGGCAGAGAACAACCACGGCGCAGTCCGAGACCACAGAGTGGGGCCGTCGCTGCCACTGAAAGGGGAGAGCAGTGGGTGTGACCTCTCCTGCAAACCCCACACCTAAAACCGTGCCACCCTCCAGGACCGTGGACTCATGGGTGGAGGCAGGGCTAGCCCTCAGCAGCTGCAGGGAGCATCGAGGCAACGTATTTGTAAAAAGGACTGCGGCATCGTTTTTATGGCTAGAGTTATCAGACAAACAGAAAGGGCCTGATGTTTAAACTGCTCTGCAAAGGGGGCTGTCTGACCCATGAAGGGTCTTGTGGTTGTGGTGGGAGGAGTTGCGTTTCACGGACGTGCGTGGGATCCTTTACAACAGCCACTTAAAACGGAGCTGTCTTAGTAAATCTCTTTTTAAACAACAAAAAAAACCATCAGGGTGAAATCCTGTACTTCCATGTATATTACATGGCTTAAGAGTGAACAAAGAAGCAAAAATGTTCAATTCTCCAGCTAGTCTGAACTCCAGAGTAGTTGAGAAATCATTTAGAGCTTCCAGTTTCTGGTCCACAGCTCCAGGCAGGAGTCAGAGCTGGTGAAACGTACGCTTGTGTATTAGCAGCTTAGCTTGTTTACAACCTGTGTGTTCTAGAAACGGCTGCGGTTTTGTTCTCTTCTTAAATACTAGCTGAGGGTTGTCGTTAGTGAAACAGCTGGTTTCTGGAGGGCCAGTTGGGAAACACTTTCATTTGATGGAGACACGGATGGTACCTGCAAAGCCCTATTGGGATTGACCCAAGAGCTCCTGGGACCCTTTTAGAGAAGGCTGTTGAAACCCAGAACACTCCTCAGGGTCCTAGGGGACCAGGGCCTGGCGCAGGACGTTCCCTTTGGTAGCTAAAAGTCCAGAAGGAAAAGGTTTACCTTCTTGACTGCCATCTAGTATTGGGAAGCCTAGTTGCAGTTCAAGTGTGACTTCTTCCAGACCCTCACGTGGGTGTGTCTGAAGTTCGAGGGGTAGGAAAACTGGGAGGACTTTGTCTTGGGAGAGTCCCTCTTCCTTGTGGAACCCCGCCTGGGGAGATAGTAGTGGGGCTCAGAAGGACCTGCTTTCCTGTAATTTCCGTCCGACCAGCCTTGGTACGAGGCCTTTTTGCAGAGATGGAGAAGCAGGCACTTGTGCCCCCAGCCCAGTGTGTTCCCTCGGCCCAGACCTTCTGGGCTTCCATAGATCTCGACTGAAAAACTCTGTAACCGTCGCTTAGCCAGAGTTTTCTGGCTGTCTTTTAACAGTACAGAATTCGGGACTGCCGGTTTGCAAGAGCAAAGAATACCCGTCTGATGAAGGATAGTCTCGTCTGCTTTCTTTCTCTTTCTTTCTGTAGCCTAGTACTTCCCAGTGCCCTCCTGTGCTGGTTGAAAGGTTTGGGCCCCACCCTTCTGGGAGCAGATGGGGCCTGGTTAGTTGGCAGTAAGCACTGCGTGGTGGTTCAAGTCCGCCGGTCCTTGGTCTGCGTCCAGGCCTGTCTGTGTGGAGTCCTGGGAGGGCGGACAGCACGCGGCGCTTCCGTGGAATTCCTCTATTTATACAGCCCTGTGTGGAATGCCAGCCATTGGGCAGCACCCAGCTGTTGAGGCCGGTGGGTTGGGGGAGACCCAAGTTCATAACTTTTTTTTTTTTTACAAAAGGACACCAAAGAAAGCTGTGGAAAGGATCTGCCACCCCCAAACAGTTTAAGCAGAGAGGGCTGTTACATAAAGTGTTAACTACCGTCCCCTGGGACCACAAATGTCGATTTTTCAAAAGCCAGCTCCATCAGCAGATGGGAGAAGCTGTTAGGAAGAGCTCTTTCAGGTGAGCCAAAAGGACGCCCGTCCGGTTCCCCTGCGGGACCAGTTTGGTGTAAGCATCCTGAGGGCTGCATCCGTGGCCTTGAAGGAAGCACAAGTTTCTCTTCCCATCTTTTCCTCGGCCCTGTTCTGTATCCCCCACCTAGTCTGCTGGCTTTTGGGTGGCTCCCAGGACGCCCTTTCTAGCCCCTGTGGGCACCGGGGGCTGGGCAGGCTGTTTCCCCAGTGGTCCAGCCCTTCCCATGAGCTAGGGCTCCTGTCCTCCAAGCCTGTCTGGAACAAGGTGAGTCCCTGTGCACTCAGACACATAGGCTGGACACGCAGGTTGCTCTCAGCCATCTTCCAAGGGGGAGCTTCGCGTTGCTGGTGGGGAGAAAGAACCATGACCTCCACTTGCTTCTAAGGTGCTAGGGAAGGTTTCGAGGTCGTCGATTCCCATCTTCTCCAGCTTCACGGGCCGAGTCCCGTGGGACGGCTGACTTTTCTATTCTGTGACTGGCGTCCTGCCCGATGCTTCTGTTTCATCCCTGGTCCTTTCTACTATGCATTTTCCTTTTATCAGGTGTACCAAGTTAAATACTGTGTATTTATCACTTACAAAGACATGAACTGAAGAGAAAAATAAGCCTTTGGTGTTTTTCCACAGATGTTGAAGCTTCTCTGTAAACTTGAAATAAACAGACAGCCAAATGGTGCGAAGCCAGGCCTCCCGGTGACTTTTCTCTTGGTCGTGTCAAGTCGGCGCTCTCTAGGACGCCTGTCCTTTCGTCGGGTTTCCTTCCTTAGGTTGGCCGTGAGGTCAAATGCCCAAGTCAGGGCGAGTGTAGGCAGCATTATTCCATTGTTCTTCCCTAACTCAAGCATGTCCTAGGGTCTGGCTCGAAGTGTGGTTCCCGACCCAGCAGCACCCGCAGCACCCGGGGAAGGTGCAGATTCCAGGGCCTCACTCAGGACCCCCGGGAGACCGCAGTTTGAGGAGCAGAGCTCTGGCAGGCAGGTAACAGCGTGGTTCTTCTGGGGGAGACCAAACGGGTAAGCAGCTACTTCTAATCAGGCATTGGACATGCTTTTGGGTCGGTGTGCCCCAAGGTGGGCATTAACTCCACGTGAGGGACCATCACCTGAAACGGGCTCTGAAAAGTTAGGTCAGTTGTCCGGGGCTTGTCTGAGTTTGTCGGCAGAGGTGGTGTCTTCCAGCGCGGCGACAACAGCTGCCGGTTTGCCTGCCATCGGGAGACGGCTTCAGAATGGACCGGTCCTCTGGGTGGGCAGCTGAGGGGGTCCCTGCATTCCAGTGGGAAGTGAGCCCGTGGCCTTGCCAGACTGGCTTTGCCCCTCAGTTTTCTGCCATTCAGGGACAGTGGATGGAGTCTGCAAGACCACTCTTCCGACCATGCAGAAACGCAGCGCTGAAATACTGGCTTCTGAGGGCCGAGAGCAGGTGTTGCTATGAAAGACTGCACCGAGAATCCGGTGACGACTACAGGAATGCACATGCGTGCACCGCTTTGCAAAGTGTAGGGGTTCCAGAGGCTCCTGGAAGCCCACCTCTGGATACAAGGGCCCCTACTTAAGAGGCGGCACCAACAAGTGGGGATGTAGCTGAAGGCATGGGGACCCTGGTGGGGAAAATAGGCAATGCTGCTCAGCGCCCGAGCCCCAGCCCCAGCGGAGCCAGTGCTCTGTCTTAGCACAGGGGAGGCTGAAAGGAGTCTTCTCCGCTCCAGTAACCATCACGCCTCGGTCTGCAGGGTAAGAGCCCTTCCTAAAAATCCCAGCTCCATTTGAGCCATGGGTTCAAGTGGGCATTTTTCAAAAGCCACATAACCCAGAGCTTTTTCAAGGGGATTCAGTAAGGCTCCCCCCTCCCAAAGCAAGAAAAGCCCAGATTGGTCATTTATCCGACAGAAGCAGGGCACTTTTAAAATAAACTGTTCCTTCAGTGCCTGGAAGTGAATTCGTGACAAGGGGGAGGGCAAGCTGCTTTCTTTGGGGAGCTCCTGAACATGGGATGCAGAATTAGGAAGGTGTGAAGGCGAAGCTAGAAATAGCTTCATTAACATTCCAAACGGGTGGCAGGGTAGGTGGAGGTGGTGCTGCATTGCATTGGGTTGGAGACTTCTGGGAAGCAAAGCTGGAGGGGAGGATAGGCCGTTCGTTGGCACTGTTTGCTGGTGTGTGTGGTACCATCATTTTAGGTAACATGCAAGCACAGGTCAGGCACGTTGTCACTACAGAAAAGCCATCTTGTAGCCCTGGTTGATGTAGCTCGGTGGATTGAGTGCTAGTCTGCGAACCATAGGGTCGCTGGTTCGATTCCCAGTTAGGGTACAGGCCTGGGTTGTGGGCCAGGTCCCCAGTAGGGGGCGTGCGAGAGGCAACCACATGTTGATGTTTCTCTCCCTCTCCCCCCGCCCCAAAATAAATAAATAGAATCTTAAAAAAAAAAAAAAAAGAAATCCTGTTCACTGTAGTAAGAATACAACCTCATGAAGATCACATTGGCCTTTCAGAGAAAGGTAAGTAGGGAAAAGATGCCTGAGCTCCAGCGACAGACTTGTCTCAGGAGCTTCTTCGCAGCGCAGTGAGTTGACAAAGGCATTGCCTAGGGAGGGAGGAGCCTTCTACCTCCTGCTATGGAACCGCGCAGACAAAGATTAGGAAGATCCTCTGCTTTAATGTGTGGTCCTCGATCGTCCATCTCAACGTACCTCTTCTCAATAGAGACACGTGAGCTCTGCCTCGCGATTGCATGGACAAAGTCTGGTGGGGGAGGAGGAGCAGCAGCCACACGTCAGTGACCGCCCCCAGGTGCCCTTGTGCGCCCCAGAGAGCACGGGAGCAGCTGCAGGACCTGCCTTGCAGGGGGCCGCAGAGGGTGGCCCTGGAGAAGGCCCCAGCCCTGCTACCCCAGCGGAGTCACTGCCCCTGGGCCACAGCCTGCCCACAGGAGTGCAAGTTGAAGGGACAGCAAAGGCGGCCCAGCCAGGACAGGGTGGTTAAGGACGTACGTCCAACAACTTGACATGGGAGCAGCGGGGCAACCCTGCAGTGCATGTGGAGCGGAGACAGATTCAGGATCTGGGACTTCCTCGGGGTGCCACGGCAGCCTCTTCTCCCCCGTCTACGCTCTCCACTTCGGTGAGGGCCGTGGGGAGCCCAGGGGAGGGGCAGGCATCACCGGTCCATCTCGCTGCTAATGCCCTGGAAAGAACAACACACCCGTCTTCAATTGATATGTTCATGGATAAATGTACCTGCACCCTGCACTGCCCGCCGGCAGGCCTGGAGCACTTGGGGTGGCGAGAGTCAGGTGCTTTTCCTGAGGACTTGGGACAGCCCTTCCCAACCACACAGACCCAGCCCCCTGGGGGTTCTCAGAGCCTGGCGCCCAACCCCTTTTGCTCTGCAAGTTGAATTTGAATAGAGTGGGGGCATCGATCTTGTCATAACACCCATTATTATAAGTAACCTGAGATGTCAGTAATTAAAACAAGGCTAGGTTTTAAAGAGTCCATTTAAAGGAAGTACTAGTGCAGATGGTTTAGAAAGGGAGCTGATGACGAGGGTGGCACATGACTGCCTGGGTGACGACGCACGGAAATAGCGCCAACCCTGGTGTTGGGGCCTCCCTGGGGCCCAGCATGCGGGGCTGTACAGGCGGCAGGTGAAACAAGGCGCTCAGCCCTCCCTGCCTGCTGAGCTCAGGGGGCGGCCTACCTGCTCATAATCTTCCACGTATTTGTATTTCTTCTCCCGATAGTAGAATCTCTTCTTCATGCAGTAGAGGACAATGATGTCACACAGCACTGTCGCCTGAAAGAACAAGCCGGGATGTGTTAGCCTGTTTTTCTGTGTCTGGCATCTTGCAAGGAAAAGTCTCTCCATCTGTCTAGAGAAGGCTAGGCCCCAAGGGGCTGGGTCCCAGGGAAGGGAAGGTGGATGGGGGAGGGAACAAGCTCAGAGGGCGAACAGAGAAGTCTGAGTCACTCACCACCCCTAGAAGGGCCAGGCCGGAGCCAATGTTGATCATGGTTGGGATGACGTCAAACTTCCCAGCCTACAAATGACAGGGGAAAAAAGTTGCAATAGGGGTGGGTAAGGGCAGGTAAAGAATGGGCAGAGGACCCCATGCCCCTGGCCGACCCCGAAGAGGCCTAGCGTGGTCCGAATGAGGAGCTGGCGGCCGAGGTACCTTTCCAAACACGATGATGTCGAAGCGGATGCCGTAGGCCTTGATGAGCGTGCGGTGCTCGGCGCCAGTCGGGTCACTGTAGTACTTGGCAAACCTGGGGAGAGGAGTGCAGGTGAGGGGTAAGGCACAGGGCGGGGGGACAGTGGCCAGAGCTTCCCTCTGGGTCCTGTTACAGCAGAAGCCCCCGAGGCCTCGCAGAGTGGGCAGTGGCCAGGGATGCGCTCTGCCTGCTGAGCAGATGACGCGCACCTCGGGGCCTCTCCCAGCTCACAGTGGCTGCGCAGCAGGAGGCCTGGCCTGTTGAGGAAGAGGGTGCCTGGGCCCACGAGGAGCTGCCTGGGCCCACGAGGAGCTCCCTGGGCTGTTACCACCATCACCTTCTCTGCGTTAAACCAGAAACTCTGGCTCTGAGTGTCCTTCCTTCCTGGCAGCTGAGCCTCCTGCCTCTCTCAAGGAGACCCTGGCCACTAACAGAATGTAGCCAGCCAGCAGCCACCCCCAAACTGCTCCCAAAACTTAGCACCAGCTCTGGCCTTTGTTTTAAAGAACCATTGACCCACCGGTGGATGAATGGGGAGATGTGGTACACCCACACAATGGCATGTTACTTGGCCATGAAAAGAGAGGAAGCGCTAATAAATGCTACAACGTGGGCAAATCTCGGAAAAGCGACATGCCGAGAGAAAGAAGCCAGACACAGAAGGACACACTGTTCGACTCCATTCGTGTGAAACTTCCACAGCAGGTGGATCCACAGAAATAGGAGATTAGAGGTTGGGGGGGCTGGACTGAGCGGGGGATACAGGGGTGATTGCTAAAGGGTGCGGGTGATGGAAATGTTCTAAAATTGGTGATAATTGCACAACTCTGAATACACTGAACAACTGAATTCTACACTTTAAACAGGTGAGCTATGTGGTGTGTGAACTGTCTCAGTAAAGCCTTTTATAAATACCCAGGGGAAATGACTGGGGGAGACCCACCGGAACCTAAACTCTTGGCCCGTGACAGGTCTCCACGTTGTGGTCCAGGCCTAGAACCCGGGCAGCGCCTGGTGCTGGCAGGGGGCAGGGGAGGGGTGTCCTTTTTGTGAGGGTCCCATCGGCTTCTCTCTCTGCTGGGGTTCCAGCCCAGCGGTTTCTACAAGAACTGTGTGAGGGTACAGAGAGAGCAACAAAAATCTAACTCCCTTACTAAGAAAAAGAATCAAACATCTACCTCTTGTATCCATCCAGTGAGCCAGATGGTTCAAAAGGACAGCAGATCGCACCTGCATTTGATTCCACGTGTCACCACTAGAGGGAGACGAGTGCAGCACAACAGCACCACCGGCCTGCTCCGGTGCCCCCTCCTAGGGCCTCCTTTTAACTGTGGCTACCTGCATGCTAGACGTGTAACACGAGGCCCATGAAAGCCTGCAGGGCTACGTGAGACTGGCAAACATGACCCTGGCCCCTTGGCCCTCTCATCAGATCACCAGCTGTGCAGTGGACTGAACAGTGTCCTCCAACATTTACGTGAAACCTGTGACCAGAGCCGTGCTGGGCGACGGGTCTTTGCAGATGTGACCAGTTAGGATGCGGATCTATTGAACTAAGGCGGACCCTGCATCCAGTAAGGTGTCTATGCGAAAGGAGAGGACGCACAGAGCGGGGCAGGCACTGTGACCACAGCGGCAGAGACTGGAGTGGTGTGTCTGCCAGCCAACGATCACCAGGGATGGTCGGGAGCCACCAGAAGCTAGAAGTGGCATGGAAGGAGCCTGGCCTTGCTGACACCTTGATTTTGGGCGTCCAGCCCCCAGAATGGTGAGAGCATCAGTCCCCGTTGTTTCCAGCCGCCCAGTTTGTGGTGATCTGTTACGCCACCCGGGGAAACGAATACACAGCACTTTCAGCAGAGAAGTACCGTGAAGGCCTAGCCTGAAGCTAAAACCTGTATCCTCTGCACGTTGGAGATGCCAGGGCGGCTCCGTCTTTGAGAACCCAATTCCCACGTGAGGCCCCAGAGGCCTCTGGACCGGAGGTACCAGCTCAGCCAGGCCCCTGAGTCAGTGCGTGGAGGTCCCGCCTGAGGATGGCCCGAGGAAGCTGAAGCAGCGGCCGGCCTCTGTGCTGCTCTGCAAACTGCCCCAGCATGTTTTCCTGAGGCAGGAAAGGGCACGGAGGGCTCTCTCACGGGCCGGGATGCCACGGGCACAGGGCCCCCGCTCCGCACATGCTCCTGCCTGCCCGTGGTGGCTCTCTGAGTGCTGGTCTTTGGCGGGCGAGGACGCCTCCGCTGTGGAGTGATCCGGCCACTGTCACCTCCTCCCCGCACCGCATGGGCGAAACAGGGCCCACGCTCATGCCTACCTGAAATTGTAGCCGGGGGACACATTGTGGTCCAGGTCCCGGGTGTCCAGGCGGCGGAAGGAATACCTGGGCAAGCAGTGGGAGGCGGCCCTGTCCAGGTTGCAGTCCCACTTGACCTGGATGCCCATGATGCCGCCCTGCGGGGTGCGAGCAGAGACAGACAGGCTTTCCTGGGAGCCCGCTCCGGAATGAGACGTGGCCGGCAGAGACGTCTGTGCCCGCGCCTACCTCAACGGCCATGTCCTCGAAGTTATGCCCTGCGCTCTCCACTATTTTGCCAAGACGGAAGATGGGGCAGAAAGGGTCTGTTACGGCATCATAAATGCATGATTTGAGGTAGGCCGTGGTGATGTTGGGAAGGATATTTCTCCTGAAGGCGGGAGGAAGCAGAAAATAGAAATCAGGAAAATCTCAAAGAGCCGGAAGTTCCTCCAAGAGACGCTGGTGAACTCGCACGCCCGGCCGTCACTTACTTGCTGAAGTTAAATTTGGGATACCAGATGTTGTTCTTAACCAAAAGGGTGAAGTTTTCTGCAGCCTTTAAAAAAGCGGGTCTGAAAAAAATTATAACCTATCGTTAGTATTAACGTAAGTACAAATACACATACGTGCAATCACATACCTATGTAATCTTTTTAAAAAGCATGCCCTTGGATCTTACAATGTCATTTTGTTTAAAAAGAAAGGGCAACATTTCGAGCAATTTCTACTCTCCTCTGCGTAAACTCTAGGTCAGAGAGGAGACTGTTGTAGACCGAGCCTTCAGGTGTCTTCCCTCCTGGCCTCCTGCCCGAGGGGCATCGAAGGAGGGCTGTGCCCAGTGGCCGCTCTGGAATTCTCTCGACTGTTTCCATTTCGGGCCTGCTCAACAGACCTGGTTTTACAGCAGTCAGAGCAAAGGTCAATTCACCCGCAGGCTGGATCCTGACCTCTCAGAAATACTCAAAAAGTGGTGTCCCCTGGCCCACAGCCCCTTCTCAGAAGTGGTGCATCAGCGCCTGGCTGAAAACTAGTGGAATCGGTCCCCAGGGGACCCCACTTCTTCGATGGGTTTCTGTGTGGGAGAATCGGCCCTGCAGTCGGAGCCCTCTGTGGGGGAGGCCTCCCCGATCCTGACGGCATCTTTGAGAATATAAACAACAGTCTTCCCAGCCCTGAGACAGGAGCAAGGCCAACGACAAGGTGACACAATCAGGAAGGCTGAGCCCGTCATCACTCCTGGCGACCTTGACCCAGATGCATCTCTCGGGGCTTCCAAATCCCTCATCCCTGTATCCAGCGGATGAATTACAGCAGATTTTTCAAACTCTTGTCCTTCCCTCAACCATAACCTTTCCCCCACTTCTGTGCATCTCATATGCAATACTTTCTGGCCTTTAGTACACTTACAGTGTTGGACAACCATCACTTCTATCTCGTTCCAGAACACTGCATCACCCCACAAGGAAACCCCATCCCCATTAAGTAGTTACTATCCACTCTCTTCTCCCCTCAGCCCTCGGACACCAGCAGTCTATCTTCTGTCTCTACGGATTTGTCCGTTCTGGATATTTCATAAGAATGCACCTTTCCGACGTAGTCTGCTTCCACCTAGCATAACATTTCCGAGCTTCGTCTACACTGTAGCACGGGTCAGATGTCCTCCCTTTTCAGGGCTGAATTATATTCCACTGTGTGTACGGACTCTAACCTATCCTTCCGCCTGTTGCTGGACATCTGGATTGTTGTCACCTTTAGAATCAGCTCACTTTTTTATCGGCATTCATTTGGAAATGAAACGTTCAGTCATGGCCACAAGAAACATCATTTGCTACAAGTTAGAGGTCACTGTTCAAACAAACTTAACAAAGTCAGACGATGTTCCTGGAAGTTGTTGATGTTACTACTGTCTGCCCAAGGAGACACCCGGGCTTGTTCTCTGTTGAGTAATGGACTTAAGGCACTGAGAACTGTTTCCTGTCCGTTATTTGCAACTGACAGAATCCTAACAGAAAAAAGTCGCAGTGCTCTCTCACCTTCAAGAACTGTGTGACCGGCCTCACCGCTGACCGGAGCCGCCTCGTGGTGGAGAAGTGCCACCTCATGGAGCCCCACTCCATGCGTGCGGACGCCAGGAGCACAAAGCCCCGACACAGAGGCATCACTCCCTCCCCTGCTGCCTCCCCTCAGGCCTGAGAACCAGAGTTCGGTTCACCCCCTTCCCTGGGCCAGGACTCACTTTGGCACATGTCCGTCATCCTCCACCGGGCACCAGGCTGCCACCTCACATGTCTTCACAGTCCTGTTGAAGGGCACGCATCTTCCTGTTGCAACTCCTGCAGGGGGGACAGGGACCCAGGTCCACAGGGGATCTCCTGTTGTCCGACTTCTGTGAAGTAGGGAGTGGGAGCCCCCCCCCCCATGGCATCCTGTGCATTCCCTCCTGAGCTGCGGGAGTTCTGGGCCTAGACAGTGTGTGAGAATCGCAACGAGCAAAGTGGGTGCCGAGTCCCAGCCACACCTCTGCTGTGCCAACGCAGGGCAGGGGCATGCGAAGCCACCGCTTAGGGCAAGATCGGGGGTGGCTTCCAATGAGCAGATGGCAGAGGTGACTGTTGAGAGGGTCCTGGGACCTCAATCTGGACACTGGGCTCCCCCACGGTCATGTGAAGGCGTTGGGCAACATGGGGGATTTCTTTAACCCCTAGATTTCTCTATCAGAGGAGCCCCACTGGGGAGGCGAGGTGGTGGCGGGCTGCCCTCCCCAGCGAGGGGTGGCGTTCCCACGCTCCTACCATTGCTGTGGGTGCCTGCAGAGCCAGAAGTGCAGTCGGCGTCTGTCTTGCACACAGTGGTCTTATCTGGGAGCTGGGGAAAGAAGAATGTGCTGCGTGGCCAGCCTCCCACACCTCGGGTCGGGGCTGGCGAGGGGGCGTGAGGCCCGAGGCTCTCCCTGAGAAGCCGCCTACCTCAGGACAGAAGCCTTGGGTCTGGTTCATGGTGATGATCATGTTGGTCATGATGAAGAGGGAGTTCTCCTCCTGCAGAGAGAGCGGGAAGGAGAGAGCCCTGCAGAGCCACAGAGAAAGCCAGACCTTCTCAGGACAGTGCCCTTTGGCTCCCACGTGGCACGGAGGAAACAATGGGAAAAACTGACCTCAGGGTCTCCCGTTCTCTCCTCGGAGTTTGTAACCTAACTGAAAACAGACTAAAACTAATACTCGTGTCTTCGTGTTCAGAGCAGCATTGCTCACCAAGGTGAAAATAACCCCCGTGTTGATGGACAGGTGAGTGGTGCACAGCTGTGCTCTGTGATGGAACATTACTGAGCCGTGAAAAGGAATGGAGCCCTGACACCTGCTACGATGGGGAGGAACCCCCAAATGATGCCGAGTGGGAGACGCCAGACACAGAAGGCCACGTAGTATATGACCCCATTGACAGGAAATGCCCAGAACAGGCAAATCCACAGAGACAGAAGGCAGACAGGCGATTTGCTGGGGGGGGGGGGGGCAGGGAAGGGTGGGACAGCGTGACTGCTCAGAGTGGGGCTTCCTTTGCGGGTGACGAAGATGTTCTGGAACTTGACTAAGGGGGACGGCTGCACAACATCATGCGTGTGCTACATGCGTGCGCTACATGCCACTGAACTCTTCGTTTTGAAATCGTTCATGTTATGATACGTGGATTCCCCCTCAATTTTAAAAACGTCTATAACTTAAAATGGTCCCTTAATAAAGCTCGATTTATTGAGGGAAAAGAGACATTCTCTGCCAACCGGATTAACTCAGAGGGAAAAAACAACAACATTTAAAGGTCTCCAGTTTGGCTGGGTTGCTTTCCTCACCGGAACTCAAATATATAAATAAAAGCGTTCCAGAGAAGACTGGGTCAGCGTCAGCACCCACAGTTCTCCCTTTGAAAAGGAAGGTTCTCCGCTTTCCTCAGAACTCTGAAGGTGCCAGATGATTCATTTATTAGCGTTTCTAAGAAATCTGAGAGCTACTTGTTGGGGATGTGACTGCTAGTAAAGAGTTGCTAATAATGACCTCCTTGTATAAGGGGTAAAAGACGAAGACCCCAAGGATTCGAGTGGGCCCTCCCCCCTCACTGGGCACTGCCGTGCTAACGTGCAAAGCCTGCTGGGAGCTTTAAGCACTTCACACTCCCAGGAAGGGCGGGGTCAGTGCAGGGAGCCACCTGGGGGGTCAGAGGGACCTCAGTGCCAAGGGGTCTGTAGTCCTCTCCACCCCTAGGTCTGACAAGGTGCTGGAAGCTCTGGGAATTGCTGGCATCTTCCAAAGGAAGTCCCAGAACAAGCCACGTTGGGAGATGAGGTAGTGGCCCCAGAGGAGACACGCGGTTGTGACCGGTAGTTCGCCTGAGTCTCTAAGGGCACCTGTCAGGTTCCCAGGTGTTCCACATGCAAACACAGGTGGTGTTTACCAAAGGCGGCCCCTCCCCTCTCCCGAGAGAGATGTGGACAATTCAGCATGGTTTACTTTTTGGTTCCTATTTCTCATCTCAGTTTAGGGAAATTTCAGTCTGGAGATGAGCCAAGCAGATGTGATGCACACAGTGTTCCGACTTCGGAGAAGCAGAGGGTGCTGTGGAAGCTCATGAGGAGAGCTCTGTGGGATGCCCCCAGCCCCCAGCCCCCAGGTCTGAGGGGCAAGGCCCAGTGGCTGCGTGTTCCTTTCCACCGAGGGGCAGATGCAGGGGCCACATCCTTCTTTGGTTCCAGTAAACAGACTGAGCGACATTCCCAGAGCTTGCCAGCACGAGGCCATGACTCGACAGGAAACAGGTCTCTCTGTTGAGACAGGTGCACACCAACGGGACCAGCCACCTCCATCAACTGTGAACTCCCCCCCACCCCCGCCCCGCCCCATTGCCTTTGGTCTTCATGGCTCACCAGCTCTGTCTTCTCTCTGGGCACCCCACAAGACCTCTCTTGAAGAGGCGGGGGTGGGGAACGAACACACTTGAAAAAAGACAGTTTCTGAAGTCCTGGCGGAGCTCTGAGTGGAGAGCAGACAGCTGATCTGCCCTGAGCTGCCCCTGTTACTGTGGTGTAGGTACCATCCGGAGGGGTGTGTTGGGGTTTGGCTGTGTGGAGTGCGGCCACTATCAAGGCTGAAGAGAGTCAATGTTTAACTTGGAGCTTTGTGGTTCACAGAATCCTAGGAGACCAGGAGACCAACAGATCCTTCCTTCCTTTCCCTCTATTCCTGAAGGAATCCTACGTGGGCATGTCTGTTTCCTTCTGTTTGGCTTTCCGTCTAGTTGCTGTTAAAAGTTTCTAACGCTGCTTGAAAAGGTTCACCTTGGGGGCTTACCACCATAAAGCAAATATAAAATGTGGAAAGGTGATATTTCTACCTGAATTTTCCCCAGGATTTAAAAGGTTTCCCTTTTCACCTTTTAGGGCTTCAGACAGACCAAGATGTCCTCATGGAAAGTGGCCTGTGTTTAAGCTGGCCGTGTTTCAGCGCAGAAGAAGCATGGCTGATTGGATATTACCTATTAGATCGGGAGCCAAAAGGAGATCTGTGCGCATTGATTTCTTGGACCGAAACAACTGTCCCGGGCATTGGGGATGTTAGAACTCTGGCCATGCTGACCTCGAATCAGTGTGCGAGGTCAGCAAACAGCAAGGGGCTAGCTAGAGGCTTTAGCGTTCGACAGAGTCGTCACGGACAGCATACCTGAGCTGGAATCACGTAATCGGCCACATCCCAGATCCGGAATCCAAGTTTAGAAGTGTTGGTCACAGTCACGCCCTTGGCTTTCGTAGTAACTGAGCTGACCACAGAGTCCACTTCCTGGTAGCCCTTTTCCCACACAAACACCCACCTACAAAATAAAACAGGCCTCTTGAATTGCTGTCAGGATTTGGTGAATCTGAACTGATGCTAGGGGGCCTCTGCTAGTCAGACGCTGAAGGTCCGACGTTCCTGAATTATGTGACTTTGCAAAAGCCACCTAACTTTTGGAGGGTGGTGGTGAGGGGTCCACTTCCACTTCTGCAAAAAAGGCGTAATAGCACTTAAACCACAGGGTGGTTTGTGGGAAATTAATGAGACGATGCCAGTAAAGCGCTTAGCACTGTGATCTGCACGGAGAAAATGCTTGGTTAATGCTGTCTTATTAGCTAGTTGAGCACTTTCAATGCACTGTGACCTGTAGAATCACCAAGAGAGCAAAAAAAAATCATCATCATAATAGTTACTATTTGAGTGTTTTTAGGTGCCAGGCACTGATCTAAGTTCCTTATGTATATTAACTAACTTAATCCTGACTGCTGTGTAACGCAAGTGTCTATTATTAGCTCCATTAGCTCCTCCCCACCAGAGGAGGAAACCAAGACAGAGAGGTCAAGTCACTTGGCCAAAGTCACACAGCTGGTGAGTGGCATAATCAGGATGTGATCTCAAGCGTTCTGCCTCTGAAGCCTCTTCTCTTGACCTCTATGCTATACTCCTTCTAAAACAAGATACGCCTTTCAAATAACTTTTTAAAAAGATTTTATTTATCTTTAGAGGGGAAGGGAAGGAGAGAGGGAGAGAAATATCAATGTATGGTTGCCTCTTGTGCATCCCCTGCTGGGAACTGGCCTGCAACCCAGGCATGTGCCCTGACTGAAAATCGAACCACGATTGTGTGGTTCGCAGGCCCACGCTCAATCCACTGACCTACACCAGCCAGGGTCAAATAACTTTTTATAGTAATTTTTATATTTTCCTCCAAGAGAGCAAGGCACATGTCTGCTTCCTTCCTCTGAACTGGGGACATTAATATCAGTTTGGATGATTAAAAATGTAAAGGCATCAGCACATAGTGGTTAGGACGCCGGAAAACTGACTTGAGCCCGCTGATCTTGGGCTCGTGTCTCAGCTCTACCACTCACTAGGCATAACTCTGGCAAAGTTGCTTTGGTTTTCCCATCTGCAAGATGGGAGTGATAACAGGACTTCACAGGATTGCTGCTGCGAGGTTTCGTCAGTTAAGGCGTGCCGGATGCTCAGAGCAGTGTTTGTGACTCACCACCAACAGGCTGAAATCGGCCACGGTGGGGATGTCCACACCATGGAAATGGGCCGGCACTACAAATCAGAACTCCTCCCCACCAGAGCTTCGTTAAACACCTGCCAATGACTATTACTGTTATTTTTTTCTAGAATNGGGAGTGATAACAGGACTTCACAGGATTGCTGCTGCGAGGTTTGGTCAGTTAAGGTGTGCCGGATGCTCAGAGCAGTGTTTGTGACTCACCACCAACAGGCTGAAATCGGCCACGGTGGGGATGTCCACACCATGGAAATGGGCCGGCACTACAAATCAGAACTCCTCCCCACCAGAGCTTCGTTAAACACCTGCCAATGACTATTACTGTTATTTTTTTCTAGAATCAAGAAATGCTAGCATCCTTCTCTCCTCCTTATAAGCTCTAGATGCTGAGACTTCAGAAATTCACTGGTGTTAGTCATTTACAGGTTTGTCTGATCTGAGCAGTCTCCAGATGCATCTCTCATCCCAGAGATGAGCTTTTCCCCTAGCAAATCCTCTTCTTTGGGTTTCCGGGAATCCAGCTGCAACAGACGCTTCCATTTAATTCTAGTCAGATAGACTGAAGCTCAGGGCAGGAAGGTCACTATCGTTTTACCATTGGTCCAATAAATTGCTACAGAGACGCACAGTTTCACATCATTATGTGACTTAACTGTTTCTTCATCGCATGACTTAGAATTAGACAACTGAGAAATGCACGTTCAGTCTCTTTTTGTTCAGAAGGTTGCTATGGGTCAAAAGGGGGGAAAAGGCCACAATTTCACCATGGTGAATTGGATCAGGAAGTTAAGAAATGAGGTCATTTTACAATCTCTTAATTTAAATCCTGAGTCAGTTTGGATCATGGCAAGATGGATAAAAGCAAAGCACTTATTGCTTTAAAAAAATCCTCACGATTAAGGTGGAGAATGCTTTACAGGAATTCCAGAAAGACGTGCTGCCCAAAAGAAATATATAACATGAGCCACATATGCAATTAAAAAAATTCTAGTAGCCACGTTCAAAACTAAAAAGGGGTGAAATTAATCTTGATATAGTTTATGTAACTCAGCACGTTTTCACATGTTATCAGAAGATTATTAGTGTGATATTTTACTGGGGTATTTTTGGGCTATTTCTTCAAAATCTAGTGTGTGTTTTATGGTGGTAGCACGTCTCAGTTTGAAGGACAAACACGGCAAGTGCTCAACAGCCACACTGACTGGTGGCTCCCGAATCGTGCAGCCCAGACACAAACACAGTACTCTCCCCTTCTCTGCTGGGGATACGGTCTCAGACCCCACCGGATGCCTGAAACTGCAGGTCGTTTCCGAACCCTATGTATACCGTGTTTTTTCCTACACGGACACACCTGTGGTAAAGTTTACTTATAAATTCGGCGCAGCAGGATATTCACGATAACTAATAATAAAGCAGAGCAACGCGAACAACATACTGTGATCAAAGTCACGTCAATGTGGCCACTCTTCGTTCTGGTAACTGACCTGATGACCGCGAAGGCTGTGCAGTGACTGATGGGAAGGGGGATGGCCACGTCTCAAGGGGGATGGCGGCGAGGA
This sequence comes from Sturnira hondurensis, assembly GCF_014824575.4. Lineage (NCBI taxonomy): Eukaryota > Metazoa > Chordata > Mammalia > Chiroptera > Phyllostomidae > Sturnira > Sturnira hondurensis. The sequence continues at coordinate 4,197,118 of NW_028080037.1, forward strand.
CGCCTGGAGATTTATTTCATCGTGCTACCCCGAATGGCGTGCAATTTAAACCTTAAGAATTGCTTTTCCTGAAATTTCCCGTGTACTACTTCCACACCTTGGTAACTAAAACTGCGGAAAGCCGTACTGCGGATTGGGGGGAGGGGACTAGCTTGACGCGCACGTCTAGAACTTCACAGATCCCCTAGGGTAGATGTCCGCTGACCTTCGCGTGAGCAACACGAGCAAAGAGGAAAAGGCTGCCGGAGAGCTCGATTCCCAAGGCTTCAGATCCAGCCCAGCCACGGGAGTTCAGTTACCCAGGCAAGTATTGCCTTTCAAAACGCGGGATTCATCACAGTTACTACTGCAGGGGGCGGGGGGCAGGGGAGGAGTTCCTGGTGGAACTTAAGGAGACCGAGTCCAAATCTGGGAGTGGGTTAGGTAGTTCTGGTGTAGGGAACACACCTGGAAAGCCACGTTACTGAGTACTGTCAGGATCTGCTGCAGCGGCTGAGTGGCCAGAGGTCAGAGGTCAGCCTCTCTGCTGGTGCAGATTGGGCGGTCCGGGCTAACAGATTCCAAGCCCCACCCCAGGTTACTTTAAAACAATTCCTCAGGGCGAGTCTTTCATGATCAAGTAGATTTGGGCGACACTGGGGCACCTGTCCCCAAACTTTGCCACACATCAAAATCTCCTGGGAGCTTGTCTTGCTCTCTAGCGATGAAATCAGAAGGCCTGCGATGGCAGCCAGCAATCAGCGTTTTTTAAAGATGCCCAAATGGTTGTATGTGTAGTTTGGGGACCGTTGTAGTTTAGGCCTTTTAAGAAAAGTAATGAGAAAGCAGATAACATCTGCTGTCCCCACCGTAACAGCTGGACCCCAGTGGACCTTGGAGCCCGGCCCAGCTGGTAACTTCGTTGCCACCTCCTCCAGTTTCATTAGATTGTGAGGGGCGCATTCAATTAAAACCAAACACTGGGTGGGGAACGGTGGCGGCTGGGCCGGCGGGGCGTATCTAAGCCAAGGGGGCAACACGGAGAATGAGGAACCAACCCCCGGTAAGAGGAGGGAAGTGGACGTTGAGTGCCTTTTGAAAGCGTGACCTCTACTATCTTGGATTACCACATGGTGTGAAGGGACAGGACCGGAAGCCACAGACCCGAAAGGAACCCGGTGGAAATCCCAAACCCTGATTTCGGCCAGCAGACCCTCAGCTGGGAAGTGAGTAACAAAGACGGGGACGTTGAGGCAGAGCGCTCCCCCTCCCCCAGCCAAAGGCCATCGCGGGGCCAGGCGGAATGACGAGAGGCAGGGAAGGAGAGGATGAGGGTCTAGCCAGGGTCTGCCCCTAAAACACATCAAAACGGTGTTCTGCCCGGAGCCCGGCCCCCGGCGATTGGGGGTCGGGAGGGGTGTGTCCCGGCCTCCGGTCGCTGCCCCTGGACCCTCCCTGGGGGGCGCCCGCGGGGCTGCCCCGGTGACCCGGGCCAAGAGGGGCAGGTGCACGGCCAGGACCCGGATGGGGCAGCCCCGGCCGCCGGGTGCCCCCGGGTCCCCGACCCCGCGGGGTCGCGCCCCCGGCCGCGCTCACCCGATGACGTAGGCCAGGATGAGCAGCTGCACGGTCCGGTTCATGAGCCCCACTTTGCGGCTGCGGATGAGCACGATGCGCGGCGTGTCGTACTCGAAGAGGAAGGCCGCCAGCACCGAGCAGCAGCCCGCCATGGCCGCGTCCGCGCCGCCGCCGCCGCCGGGCTCCTCGCTGTGGGGCCGGCCGGCTGCCCGCCCGCCCCTCGCCCCGGCCGCCCGGGAGCCCCGCCCAGGCCGCCCTGCCGGCCCGCGGCGCCGTCCTCCGCGGGGGAGGGCCGGGCGGAGCGCGTGACCTCCCCTCGGGTGCGAGGGCCGCCCCGGGAGGATGGGCGTGGGGAGGGGGGCGGCGCGGGGAGGGCGGGGGGCAGAGGCCGGCCCCTCCGCCCGAGCGTGGCCCGGGCCGGGGCGGGGGTCTGAGGGACCCTCAGCGGGGCTGCGGGGAGCGAGGGAGCGCCTGAGGGGGGCGGGGCCTCCGCGGAGAGAGCGGCCTCTCCTCGGCGAGCGAGTGCCGAGCGCCCTCCTGGGGCCCGCGGGGCAGCTCAGGTCGCGGAGCGCCCCCACCCCCGCGGTCCACAGCCGGGGCTCGCCCTGCGGGGGTCCAGCCCCTGGGGGCGACGCCTCAACACCGCCCTCCCCCGGCGGGGCAGCCGGGCCGCGGGAGGGGGCGGCCGGGGTCTGGCGCGCGGTCTCGGGGGCCGGCCCCGCCGCTGAGAGGACTCTCTTCCCGCACTACAGGGAGAAGGGGAGATGAGAGGGAACATGGAGGAGGCGCCCACGGCCGGCCGGCGGGACGTGCCTTTCCGCGTTAGTTCGTGCCCTTCAGGTACGTTTCGCGCGGAGCGCCGGCCCTGCGCCCGGCAGGAACCGCTGGGCACCTTCCCCAGGCCGGACGCCGGCGCGTCCCGCCGCCGCGGAGCGCACGTGCGGGAGGGTCGCTGCGCGGGGAGGCCGTGTGCGTCTCGCAGTCGGCGGTGCCGCGGACGCGTCCTAGTAAGGATCGCGCTTCGTCTGCGGGCGGACGGACGGGGTCTCGGGGCGGGGGGCGGGGCGCGGTGAGCTTCGCTTCCCCAGCCGCTCTCCTGTGCTGGCTTCCGGTGTGTAGGTCCCGCGCATCGCGTTTGGTTTTGGGGGTTCATTTCTTGGATGCTAGATGTCCTAAGCCAGCCCCACTTGGTTTTCCCAAATATAAAAGGTTGAAGAAGACAATTTGCAACATGACACGGGTATCTGGAGTGTTTACGGTAATAGAAAAATCTTAAAAGAAAAATTTTTTAACATAAAAAAGTGGAACACATTAAAAAAGAAAAGAAAATTTGCAGAAAACAGGCAGCCTCTGTCTCTAGAGGTGGAATTGTTGAGTTAGGGGCGGGACAGAGTTGCCACCTGCCTCAGTCCCAGCGTGGTCTCAGGAACAGGAGGGGCCGGTTAGGTGGGACTCGGTTCCTGCATTTGACAGGTACTTCCCGAGGGCCCCTTAGAGGTGCTTGGCAGTGTTCTTGATGCCCTGGAGGAGAGGGTGAACAGGCAGGTGGAGTCTCTGCCAAAATGGAGGTTGGTGCAGGTGCAGATAAACCTTCTGTTACCTTCTCCCTGGGTGGGGACTTAAACATGCTTTTCCTTAAGTGTCAAAACACATTTCCAGCTCTCATTAATTCTTATCCCACAGTGATGAGTTAGTCCCAGCCTTACAAATATTGGATTTACATGGGCTGCTTGCATTTTTGGAATTAAGTCAGTTAAGAGAAACGCAGAAGTGTTTCGGGAGAAATTCGGTTCTTCTTGCCCACGCAGTAAAGAATGGCAAATCCACAAGCCTGTTAGCAAGCAAGCAGGGTTTATTCTCTTGGAAGGGAACATTCAGGGCAGGGCAAGGTGAGGGCAGCAAGAGCATCAGGTCCTTTGTCTTGAGGACTTACATACTTGGTGGGATGGGATAGGGGAGTTAGGTACTGATTGGTGGGTAAAGGCGATGCCAGCTTCTCTGGGGGATGTGACTGGGGGGATCTTTTAGCCCAGAATTCTTATCTTGCTCCAGACCACATTTGTTCATCTTGTTCAAAACAGGAGGCTGTTAATTAAAGTTTAGGCGGTTCCCCAAAGTTGTGTATGGGCTCTTTCTGTAAGCACTAGGGACCCCCTCGTAAAACAGAGTGACCCAGAGGTAGGCAATTAACCAAAGTTATTTTATGGGCTTCTTCTGTAGGCACCGTGGATTTCCACTTCTTCCCCTCCTGGATGTTGGGGTGAATCCAGTGTTTCAAAGGCTTTCTTTCCCAGATGATGGAAATGATCCATACGGAATTCCAAGGGCTTCCCTCCTGCCATGCTAGCATGCTGTTTCTTCCCATGTTGGGGACACCTGGCAATATTATCTGACCAGGCTCGGGGCTGCCGCGTTAGTGGGTGAGACCTGTCTCCCTCCTCCTCCCTGCCTTGGTTTGCTCTCTATCCTGCCTAAGAGTAGTATGAGTTTTACTAAATTACTAGCCAGTATTACATCCTTAGGCCCAACCAGACCAACTGATTCTGAAAATTGATTAGGAAAAGAAGTTACTTCATTTACTCTCTGGCTCCTAGGTTGTAACTCTTTAAAACAGGTTTCTTGAGGCCCAGCCAGGCCTGGTAACTCAGGTGGTTAGAGCGTCATCCAGATACATCAAGGTTGCGGGTTCGATCCCCGGTCAGGGCACGTACAAGTATCAACCAATGAATGCATAGATAAATGGAACAACACATTGATACTTCTCTCTCTCTCAAATCAATCAATTAAAAAAATAGGTTTCTTGAGGCATAATTGACATATAATAAACTGCACATATTTAAAGTGTACAGTTTGGTGTTTGGTTATCTGTGTACCCACAAAACCATCACCACAGTCAAAGCACCCTTTGGTGAATATGTCCAATGTACTGACCAGACTAATCCTAGCCTATGTCAAATGAAAGTAACTGATGATTATAGTTGGGGCTTTTCTCTCTCTCACACACACACGCATGCACACACACGCACACACCCACACACATCTTAACTACATTCAGTTGTGTATCTGTTGTCGTGTGCTTGGCTGAGTACAGTCGGTTATTGAGCAACCAAGGGAATTTAGTAGAAAAACAAATAAGATTTCTCATTAAAAAGAAATAAGGCACCAAGACAATTTATTGAGGAAAGAATAGTGCTTTTCAACAAATGGTGCTGGAACAGCTGGGTATCCACATGCAAGAGAATGAACTTGGACTCCTACTGCCTGCCATGTATAAAATTAACACAAAACAGATCAAAGACCTAACTGTAAGCTAAAACTATTAAGACTCAGATGAAAACATAAGTGTAAATCTTTGTGAGCTTGGATTAGGCAATGGTTTTTTTTTTAGATACGACACCTAAAGCACCCATGACAAAAGAAAAAAAATAGATAAATTGGACTTCTTCAGAATTAAAACTTATGGGTCAAAGGACACTATCAAAAAGGTAAAAAGACCATCACAGAATGGGAAAATTACTTGCAAATCATATGTCTGCTAAAGGTCTAGTGTCTATCAAATGTCTAAAGAACTCTTACAACTTATCAGTAAAATGGCAACCCAATTAAAGATGCTCAAAAGATTTGAGTGGGCATCTCTACAGAGCAGACGCACAAATGGTCAGTAAGGGGATGAAAACATGCTCAGTCTCGTTAGTCACTCAGGAAACGCAGATCCAAATCACAATGAGATACTGTGTCCTGCTACCGTGGCCGTAATCGAAACCGATGATCAAAAAGATGGCAAGGCCGTGGACAAGTTGGAAACCTCACTCTGCTGGTGGGGACTGTAATAAACCGGTGCAGCCACTTTGGAAAACAGTTCAGAAATTCTTCAAGGTGTTAAACACAGAATTACCAATGTTGACCTAGCAATTTCACTCTTAGGCAAACACCCAAGAGAATTTTTTTAAAAATGTGTTCATGCAAAAACTTGTACATGAATGTTCATAACAGCATTATTCTTAATAGCTAAAAAGTGGAAATAATGTAAATACCTATCAGGGGATGAATGGATAAGTGAAATTGGTCTATTTATACAGTGTAACGTTATTTAGCCATAAAAAGGAATACATCTGATACATGCTACAACATGCATGAACCTTGAAAGTGTTAAGCTAACTGCAAGAAGCCAGACACAAAAAGTCACATATTGTATAATTCTGTTTATATGAAATGTCCAGAACGGGCAAATCCGTAGAGACGGAAAGTAGGGAAGTGGTTTCTAAGGGCTGGGGGAGGAGGGAATGGGGCGTGATAGCTAATGAGTATGAGGGGTGAGTTTGGGGTGATGACAATGTTCTGGGATTTAGCTGCAGAACCCTTGTGAATATACTGAAAGCCACTGAATTGTACATTTTAAAAGGGCAGATTTTATGGTGTGAGAATTCCATATCAAACTTTACACCACAAAATCATGGGGCCAGCCTCCTGTTGCTTCTTCATAGGGGAGCACCTCGAGCCCTCACACAGAGCATATTTTATTTTAGATGAAGTTCTGAGTCTGGCTTGTTGAGCATCCTTTGTTGCATGTTGCGTCTGTTCACCCACTGTACTGTTCTTCCCCTAAAGACTGCCCTTCCTCTAGTAAAGTGCTTCCCAGACAAGGTACAGCTAAAGGAGTTCAGCATCACCAAGCTCTTATTATGTGAAGTGTTAAAGGGACTTAAGAATAAGAAGATCAAAACTACAAACAGTAGAATGATGATAAACTCACAGCGACCAACATCTGAATCTAAAAAAGCAAACTAAGCAAATGACTAGAACAGGAACAGAATCATAGCTACTGAGATCATTTGGAGGGTTATCAGCAGGGAGGGGAAGGGGGGAGAATGGGGAAAAAGAACAGGGATTAAGAAGCATAAGTGGTAGGTAAAAAATAGATGGGAGCGAGGTTAAGAATAGTGTAGGAAATGGAGAAGCCAAAGAACTTAGATGCACGACCCATGAACGTGATTTGGGGGATGGAGAGATTGCTAGACGGAAGGGGGTTACCCAGAGGAGGGGAGTAAAGGGGGGAAAATTAGGACAACTGTAGTAGCATATTCGATAAAACATACTAAAAATAAAAATAAAAACTGCTCTTCCTCATAGATGTGGTCCCAGCAGCTATGTTTATACTACGTGGCCTTATTAATTGAGCCATGGGCTTTACCGGACCCAAACAGGGTCAGCCGATTGTCTCCTTTGGGACTGTTGCACGGGGGGAGAGGCAGCGCTCTGTTCTCTGCAAGTGACTGGAACATAATTGAATAACCTCAGGGGCTTTGGTGGGGGAGCCAAGAAGGCGGTTCTGCAGGACCATAGATGACACAGAAGGACAAAGGGACACAGAGGTAAGAGAGACTGAGAAAGTGGCCTCTGGATTTTTACTGTTTCTCCTTCTTGGTTCTACCCCCTTTTGTTCACCTTTGTCCTTAAGATACCCCCATAACCATATAACAAATGTGTGTTTTTCCTTAAGCTGGTAGGCTTCTGAGACTTGGAAATACAAAAATACTTTGGTTATGGTGCTAGGTCCCAAGAGATGAAAAATATACTGTCACCAGTAATATGGGTGTTAACACAAGTGTTTGTACAGATACAGTAGATTAAGAGGCGGGAGGCACTGCCTGGGGCTACCAATATTAAGAGCAGAAATAATGGCCCATCAAAAGAAACAAGTCCCTATAAAAAGCAGAGCCAAGGACTCCAAACGCTCATCAGCACCAGTCCGGGACCATTTATTGCAGTGAGAGGCCCGAGGCCAACTCCAGTGTGCCTTAGGGGAGTCATTTGGGTAAAGCGTGGTATAACCAAAAGATGTTTGTCCCAATGCCCTTGAGCCATGAAAGGCCAGTCCAATGAAGCAGTGCCCTTTGTTCAGGACAAAATGTTGAAGTTAAATGATCAGACACTGAAAAATGGAAAGATGCACCCATCTGGCTCATAGACATTGTGGAATATGTCGTCGTATGACTAATGGATACAAGTGGCCCGACCGTGTAATCAGATATCTCCAGAAACAGCGCATTTCCTGAATGAAGAAGAAGTTAGTAGCAGAAATGAAGAATTATAAATTGTTTCACAGTTTTGCTGTTGCTTTCCCCATGGAGTCCTGAAGCTGTTAGGGAACAGAAGAAAACACCTGAGTCTTACCTGAAAGGCCACATGTTGAGCACAGACGATCTTCTGGGTCAGCTGCGGGGTCAGTGGGTCTCGAACCTGTCAGACCCTTGTCCTTTTAAAAGAAATATTTCCTATCATCCCTTCAGTAGCCCCAAAAGAAATTAATATGGACTATAATCTGTCTGTACTCAATTAAAGATGCCTATGTGTGCGTGTGTATATATGTTTGGTGGGCGTTTTCGTAAGGATTAATGATGTTGAGCTTTTCACGTGCTTGTCGGTCATTTGTGTATCTTGGAGAAATGTCTGTTCAGCTCCTTTGCCCATTTTAAAATTGGTTTGTCTGTAAGTGCTAAAAATTCTTACATATTCTAGATACAATTTTTTATCTGATATATGATCTGCAAACATTTCCTTCCACTTAGTGAGTGGAGTGAATTATAGATTATGGAAGTGGAAACTATGGGGAGTATGATATTCTCGCAGATGAACTGGACCTATTTTTGTAAGTGTGTCTTAAAATCCCAGCACATTTGACATTTGATCTCCAGGATGTGAGAAGACCTTGAAGACCACACCTTGTGATAGGCAACAGAGAATAGAAGATGGGTAGGGACAAAAACCAGGAACACAAGAGGTGACGGGGCAGTTGTGAGGTCGACCCACGGAGACGTGTCTGGAAACAGCGGGGTTCAGGAGCGGATGCTGTGTGTGCCAGGCTGTGTGGACGTATAACAGAAGCTGTGCGTGGTAGGCGCACTCTTCGCTTTTCTGGGAGTCTGTGTCGTTGTACGTAGTAAAATGGGGATTGAGGGGGTTGTGTCTAGTAGGACATCATCTTTATGGTAATAACGGGGGATACTGCCAAGTGCTTTAGAGGCTTCATTCCCTTCAGTCTCACGTGAATCCCGAGGCAGGCCCCGAGCAGTAAAGCCGAGATTTAGATCACCCACTGGTTGCGTCAGGGTCTGTGTCCATCGTGGATTCCGGAGTCTCTGCTTTTAACTGTTTCATTGTGAAGCCTTCACGTGCTGTGAAATCCCTTAGTCTACTGTAAAACGTTGTGTAATATTACGTGGGACTATTTTTATGGCTCTATGGCTTGGTGTGTACTAAGAGTAAGGATCATGAGGATCGTGGTGGGGTCCCCTTGAAACGGGAGAAATCTTGCCCGTGGAGTTGATCAGTTTTGGAACCCCCATACATTTCATCATGTCCCTGACATTAGCCTGCAGTGCGATAAAATATTTTTCAGATGTATTTAGAAGCTTTTAGATACCTAAATATTTGGAAGGAATCACCCAACAAACTCAGGAAAATAAGTTCCAAAGATCAAAGTCTCGGTGGTGTGAAGTCCAGGAACTTTCTAAGACAGTGTCTTCCTTGCTCTGGTAGAGTCATCACCACTGCCCCTCCCCCCAGGATATCCGTGTTCTAATCGCTGGAACCTGTGAACATGTGACCTTGCATGGCAAAAGGAACTTTGCAGATATGATTAAGTTAAGGATCTTGAGATGGGGAGATTGTCCTGGATTATCCAAGTGAGGCCCGTTCCGTCACAAGGGTCCTTAAGAAATGGAAGGGAGGGGAGAAGAATCAGAGTCCGTGAGGGCCAGCTAATGACAAGAGCGCAGATAAGAGTAAGGAGAATGCTGCTGGGGCCACCAGCCAAGGAATGAAACTGGAAAAGAGGAGAAATGGATTCCCTCAACCACCACTCGCCCGCCTTCTCGAGTCCCCAGCAGGAATGTAGCCCTGCCAACACCTTGATTTCAGCCCACAAGACCATTTGGGCCCCGGCCAGTGTGGCTCAGTTGGTTAGGAATTGTCCCGCAAACTGACAGGTCCCCAGTCTGATGCCCAGTCAAGGCACATGCCTGGGTTGCAGGTTTGGTCCCAGGTCAGGGCCTGTATGGAGGGCAACCGATGAATGTTTCTCTCTCATATTGATGTTTCTTTCCCTTTCTTCCTCCCTGCCCCTCTCTGTAAAATCAAAATAAAATAAAAATTTTAAAAAAGACTGATGTTGGACTTCTGACCTCTACAACTGTAAAACAATGTTTGTGTTGTCTGAGGCCACTAAATTGGTGGTGTTTTGCGACAGCTGGGAAACTAGTACAGTTTCTGGCTCCAGAGAAACACTGTGAACGTAAGATTCTTCACTTAGATTAAGCCACAAAGAAGGCCATTTACTGCCTTCAGTGTTTAATCTCGGGACACCTAGATTTGTTTTCTTTTGGGCAGGTTTTGGTTTACGTTGCATACTCAGATTTATGGCAAGGGGACCAGGGCTTCAGGGAGAAGTACAAAGCTAGCCCCACCAGGGAAATAACTGTTCCTCCACAAAGAATTTTATGGGCACAGCAAATAAATCTCTCGCTCAAGTAAAATACTAAGAGTTTAAAAATGTTCCAGACCATTTGTCTGAGATTAGATTTTTCCCCCTAAAAGTAAGTAGAAAATTAAGATTTTTGACCAAATAGAAACACTTGCCTCATTTAATGTTTTTTAATGGTGTTTTCGTGGTAACTAGGTGGGAATCCTAGGTACTGATGCTGGGGTAGGTAATAGACCAAAGAGACAAAGTCTACAAAATACATGGATTTAACCTGAAAAATCTTACAGCGCTTTAAATCCCACCCAGATGTCTTGTGTGTGGTACAGCTTCGAGCAAGGGAGGTCAGTCCTTAGGTGACGAACTGTGGGTGCCCCTGGGACTTAGCAGTTACCCGGGGTGTGGAACTTTCAGTGCTGAGACCCGGCGAGGCCCAAGCAACCAGGAAGAGGGGGTCACCCTCAGAAGGACGGGGTCAGCTGGTGGCACGATAGTTACGACAGCACGATTCTGGATTCTGGGCCAGGACCCCAGTCCCTTCATCCACCCTGAGCTTCACTTTCTGGGGAGTTGTACTGATTGAAGTTGGTATTAAATGTGTTTAAAAGAAAACGAAGAAGAAGGGGTTGCTGCGAGAAGCCGGGGGGCAGGGGGGGCTGTCTAATGGAGCTGCTACACTGCACTTCCGATCTTTTATTCGCAACTTCCAGCTCACTTAAATGTTTGAATCAAAACAAAACAGCAAAAAAGCATCAGACGTGTACCTTTATGTGACTTGTCTCATTAGGAAAACCCATCTGCCTTTTTCTCTAGTGGACAGTTCTCTGAAAGACACAGAATGTACGCTATCTCTCCCCAACCAACGAGTTACTGGCCAAACGAACAGTCTCCAGCAGATCTAACTCCAGTGGTTTCTTCAGCTCCGCGCGGCAGTTTCTGGTTTGAAAACCACCTTCACGTGAGTGATACTCAGAATCCCATTTTACAGTCGAGTCAGGGCTTAGCCTCATTAGTGTTTCGTGAAACGTCCCGTGGGTCTCCTTGTTTTTTCTCGTCATTTTACCTTCCTCTGTCGTCAGGGATTTCTCTCTGTAATAGTTGGTGACTAAGAGAGAACGAAAGCACAGAGGGACGGACTCATCAGACCCACACCATCGACCTGATGGTAATATTTTACGTTCCCATTGTCTGGGTGCAGCTTAAAATAACCTTTACATTCATGTAAGCAAATCACAAAGCATTGTCTTGGGGTTTTCCCAATTTTTTTTCTCCTTCCTTAAGTGGAGCCCCTGGAAAATCGGCAAACGCTGCATCTGCAGTTCTGTAACTCACCAGTGTTGGGCGCGTGAGACGTGAGCTGTGGACAGACACATGAGACGTGTGTGCTGTGCAGCTGTGGGTTGGCGCAGACAGCAGGAAGTGGTTGTGGAGGGTCGTGCCCTGTCCCTTCCTTTGGTTGCTTCCGTTTTTCTGTTTGTTTTTTTTCCCATTTCTCGGTCAGTAAGATCCAATTAGGAAGTAGCGTGAAAAACAGTAGTTACTTTCTTTGCGTCAGTTGGGGAAAAGGGTGCTTCTTTCCTGTCCTGAGAATTATCCAGAATGCTCATCTCTTCTTTCTCCCTTCTGCTAGCCTCTTTTATTTTTCCTTTAAGCTTTTATTTATTTATTTTTAGAGAGATGGGAAGGGAGGGAGAAAAAGGGAGAGAAACATCAATGTGCAAGAGAAACATTGATCAGTTGCCTCTCGTGTGCCCTCAGCTGGGGACCTGGCCCGCAACCCAGGCATGTGCCCTGACTAGGAATCGAACCAGCAACCTCTCGGATGACACCAACGCACTGAGCCACACCAGTGACAGGGTGCTGCCAGCCTCTTTACTAGGGTTGAGACACCATCAGCCTCAACCTTCCGTTTGGCCCAAATCTGCCACTCACAAGTTCCAGGTTGTCATCTGCACTTTTGACCACTTAGCTGTGAATTGAGGGTTCCCGTAACCCCCTCCCGAGGTTCAGTCATTTGGTATCATGGCTCTTAGACCTCAGGGAAACCCTTACTTACATTTACTGGTTTATTATAAAGGAAATAGTAAAAGATACAGGTGAACACCCAAATGAAGGAGGTACATATACAGGACAGGGTACAGAAGGGTCCTGCATCTGGAAGCTTCTTCTGTACCTGCAGGCTTGGGGTGTACCACCTCCCAGCACGCACATGTATTCATCAGCCCAGCAGCTGTGTGCACTTCGTATTTCAGACACGTTTACGGAGGTTTCACCAGGTAGGCGCAATCAATTACTAACTCCACTCCCAGCCCCTCCCCATTCTGCAGGACGAGGGGTTGGGACTGGAAGTCCGAAGATTGTAAACGTGACTTGGTCTTTCTGGTGGCCGGCCTGCACCCCAGAGTTATCCAGGATCCCACCAAGAGTCACCCTGTTAGAACACAAACACTCTTATCACCCAGGAAATTCCCAGGGGCCCAGGAGCTCCGTGTCAAACTGGGAGACAGCAAGCAAAAATATCTATCTTATTATGTCATAGCGCTCAGTGAATATATGTTGTTGAATGAATGTGTCCATAAATGAGCTATGATTTGGCCATGTTCTGAGAAAAGGAAAGAAAAGGGACACTTGAATAATCATGAATTATATGCCTTATTTTTTTATTATCAAAGCATTCAGGTTGAGACATCTGCATTGCCAAACCAAAATTAGGAAGCGTTTAGAAAGTGGTTCCCTCTAAGGAGAGATGCAGTCCCTCTAAATGCGAGTGCATTGCTAATCGATGCTGCATGAATGCAGTTAGCATGACAAGGAAGCAGAGCTCTGGCACAGGGACGGGGCTGTGAGTGCTGTGCAATGACTGCAATAGAGGAACCGACTGCGGTGCAAGATGCCAGAGCCGGCCAGGTGAGGTTCTCCTGGGCATGGCTTTGGCAATGATGTTGTTTTAGGCAGTAGACTAAAGAGCAGAATGCAGGTGTGGTGCATATTGTAGGAAGTGTCAGGCATTTGACACACCATTGACGTCACACATCACCCTCTCAGAGCCCCTGAGGGGAAGGGGATCCAGTGATTATCTGTCATTTCAAATTCTGACTCTCTCTGGGGCTTCCACAAGGACACCAAAACTCACCAGGAAGGAGGCACCAAAGAACAAAGGGTCAGAGACTCAGAGGTCATCAGAATGGAAGTCTGTAGCTGTTGTTAGAATTCAGGGAGTAGGAATTTCAGTCATGAAGTCACCTATAATCCACTTTTAAAAAATATCTTGGGAAGGTAGCAGACCTGAAAGAAAGTTCGGTCTGGCCTAATTAACTTGATTCCTGAGTTGAAAGCCAGATAAAATCCTGGATCACAAAGAGAAGAGTTTTGTTCATCTTAGTTTACTACAGTAGAGAGCTGCTGGTTTTTTTTAAAAGTATCAAAATGGTAAATCTTAAAGAGTCTGTATAAAAAACCTCACAGGTCCTTCGTCAGTCACAGTGTTGAATAGTGGTCTCTGTTTCTTCTTGAAAGTAGTTGTTGAGAGATGGTCAACTCTGGTGCTAAAGCCTGGACACGGAAATCCCTCAGGAAGATCCTAAAACCTGCAGCGATCCGTTTTCACGTTCCTAGAGAGGCTGATGTGCAGAAATGGCAGAACGGTTTGGGTGTGGGTTGCTTTTTAAGTAGCATCCAGACCGAATTCCCTTTAATTGGCTGAACACTGCAGGATGTTAAAAGCACTAACACGGCCTTTTCCAGTTTTTAAGTTACTTCCAGTCGTAGAAATGTGACGCAGCTGGAATGTATTGGGTAGCTCGGTCGTTAGAGCTGGCGGATTCCAGGGCTGTACTGGTGAGTTACCTGCTTGGCTCTGCAGCCCTTATAGCTGCTGGGTAGGAACCCAGGCCCCTGAGGGGCTCCGGGGTGGTCCAGGCTCCCTAAGACCTGTAGAACCAGAGAAGGTATGGGCCAAGTCTATGTCCCCATGAGTCAGGTTTGCTCTCTTGTCCCAGTCATCTTGTTGCTATGTAACAAAGAAGCCAAAAGTTAGGGACTTAAGAAAACAATTTTGTTCTGTGGCTTCACCGGTCAGCTCTCCTTTGGGTGTCTCAGGCAGCTGCAGATGTGTGTTAGCAGGCTCTGGGAACGTGTGGTCTTCTCTCCCGTGTCTGGTGACTGGGCTTGTGTGGTTTGAAAGCTGGAACTGGTCAGGATCTGTCCTCTCCACATGGGTGCTCGGGCCTCCTCATGGTCTCAGACTTTTACCCGGAGGCTGGCTTCCCTCCCAGCACGAGTGTCAAGGGGAAGGAAGTGGAAGTCGCCAGCCCCTTAAAACCAAGACCTTGGAGCTGACACAGCATCACTTCCACTCTTGGGTACGCGACCAGAGCCACCCAGACGTAAGGGGAGGAGACGTAACCCTCAGGGTCAAGTGCCATACAGTTTGTTGCCACTTTAAATCCCCCACTTTCTCCAACAGGACCCAGGACCCGATGGGTTTGTTCATAGTTGGACATGATCCTAGTCCGACCTCATAATGAGCTGCTTTGTACTGCAGCTCTTTACACATGAACAAGAATTTTCCCTCCCAATATCTCAGTGAGAGAGTAGGTTGGATCATGAGGCAGCTGAGGAACAGTGATTAAAGGCTGAGGGTCACACCACTTCCTAGGGACAGAATTGAGGCAGCCGTCTGAATCTCCTGACTGGTAGTCCATGCTGAGGGATTCTGGCTTGTCTGTTTCCCCAAGTCTCTCTGCTCTCTGATACGGAACTGTAGTGGAGCAAAGCGCATTTCCCTTTGTCTGAAAATCTAGCCACGGATCTTTGCGGTTGAAGCTCAGGGTACAAGCGAAGGCAATGTTGTTACAGCTGCCCAGCCCTATTCCATCAGCAAAGGACTCTTGAAGCCGCTGTACTGGCCTTCACTCTTGGGAAACTCTTTCCGGATCCTCCAGCGGCAACAGCTGGGCAGGATGGCAAAGTCCACCAGCTCCGGGGAGCCAAAGCGCCAGGTGGCGTAGCACTTGTAGGCACAGTGCCGCAGCAGGCTGTCGGTGGCGTCCGCGTCCAGCGTGAGCAAGGGCTCCTGGTAGAGCAGGGAGAACTGCAGGGCACGTCTGGACAGGACCAGCTCCTTGAACAGCCCTGAGGTGGTGATGCAGGGGCCCGGCTCCTTCCGGCAGCACAGCTCCTCCGTGCATTGGCGGTCCTTGGGGAGCTGGGATGGGAGGCAGTTCCCGCATCTGCACCAGGCCGGGCTGCTGGGCCTCGGAGTCTTCACCTCCCTGAGCAGCTGCATCTGTTCTGGTTGTTCAGGATTGGGGTGCGCGTCTGGGAGAGACAGGGGCAGCCTGGACACCTCTCTGAAATCCATCAAGGGTCTCTGAAAAAGTCAAGTTTCCAAACCCATCAGCAGTGACAACCCCCAGGGCTCTAGGCTCTTTCGTTTCATTATGTAACGTATAAAATTCTATTTAATACTGCATCAGTATTAGTAGCTATCATATGTTAAATGTATCAGGACTGTAACAGTCTTTCACGAGCATCGCCTCACTTAACGCCTTTGAAGAATCTCATGGGCCGTGTGTCCGTCTGTCCATGGGACAGGTTTAGAAAGGGAAGCTCCGAACAGCCAGGCCTCAGTGGAGGGTCCCCTCTTCAGACAGGCCTGCTTGCTCTGACCACCGATCCAGGCGCTTCCCCTCCCCCAGGTCATTCTTATACTGCCTCCTGGGAGCCTGCCTTCTTCATAGTGCTGACTGTCCCCCGAGATGATCTTTTTAATCCATATGTTTGCGTGATGATTCTTCTGCACGAAAGCAAGGGCCCTGTCTTGTTTTATTTATTGTCGTATCCCCAGTGCCTAGGGCAGTACATACCCAGCCCGTAGTCGACTAAATATTTGTTGATTTAGCTCTGTTCTCTCCTTTCCCACCAGCCCCCTCCTCCTGCTGAATCCGTTTGTTATGCTCCAAGAAAAATTGTCATAACTGCCATCATTTATACGTGGCTGTTCTTTGTGACATATAGCTACCTTCCTTCACCAGACAGGGAAAGTCTGAGTCAAGTACATTAAAAGTGAATAGTTCTTACACGCAAATGTTCACAGCAGCACCCCTTGGTTTCCTTCTTGTAGCCTGAAGAACTGTGAGAAGGTCCATTTCTGTGGCTTTAGGCTACTTAGTTTGCGGTAATTTATTGTGGTAGCCTGTGAACTAATGGGTTAGCGAAGATACCCAACAGCCAGAACTGCTGGGAAGGGTACGAGTTAGAACACCCACTAAGAGAAGTGTCTGGTGGTGGGTGACCACTAAAGCTGAACGTGCGCCTGCCCTGGGACTTGACAGTTTCATTTTGGGAGCCCATGTTCACCGTAGTGGCGTCATTGATCCCCAAATGGAAACTGCCCACCTGCCCATCAGCAGAAGGGAAAACTACACTGGATGTTTGTGAAATAGAAACTACACAACAATGAGGACGAGCTCTTGCTATCTGCAACGTCAAGGACGACTCTCAACAAAAATAATGTTGAGTAAAAGAAGCCAGACATTCAGCACAGTATATACTGAGTGTACACTCTAGGACTCAAATTTTGTAAAATTCTAGAAGAGGTGACCACCCGACACTAATATAATATTGAATGTCAACTGTAATTGGAAATTTAAAAACATTGATAAATTCTAGAAGAGGTAAAATTAACCTTTGCGTACAGGGCAATGGGGGCTTTTAAGGGAGGGCAGTGACTGGTGAGACATCAAAGGGGGGCCTGCTGGTAACACTCACTGTTTCCATCCGGAGCTGGTCCCCAGGGCTCACTTTGTTAAACTTCGTCCAGTATGATTTGTACAAATCTCCAGGTGCATTGATACTTACTAGTGCTTTTTTACACGAAATGGTTTAACTTACTGGGACTTTTTTGCCCTTGACGTCTTGCAGACTTCTCCCATGTAGCTGCTCGTCCACCATTCTGATGTGGGCTTCGTCCACAAAGGACACGTATTTCAATGCCTAGGGGAAGGAGTTCCAGATGTGCATCTTTTTTTTTCTTTTTTTAAAAATTTTATTTAATTATTTTTCAAGTACGGTTTTCTGTCTATTACTCCCATCCCATCCCACCCCCAAGATGTTCATCTTTTTTGTGTAGAATGATTAAGAATGACATAACCTGAACATAACCTAAAGGCAAGAATTATTCTCATTTACCAAGTGGCAAACTGTTCAAACAAGTTAACCAGGACCTCTTGTTGACCAAGAACGAGTGATTTCTGAGTCTAAAGGCAAATCAGAAGTGGAACCTCATGCACCTTGATTTGTGGACTCAGTATCCCAAGCTCACTGCCTGATGTTTCTGGTCCCCCGCAAGTGCTATGTAAAATTCCTTCATGGTGTTCCCTCAATTTAAGTTACTCTAGACTGACTACTCCAGAAAGTTATACCATCGCAACTTAAATTATTTATATTTTCATTAGATTTCATGCCACGTTGGGCCATGAGCTAGTGGTTATTTTTAGCTGCAAAGACAAACTTTTATTGGAAGCTGTGTGTATGCGCACGAGGGACAATGACCTGTGTGTTCAGCCACTGGGAAAGGACCGAATCCTTGTTGGATGAGGAAAAGGCAGAGAAACCCACTTTGTTGTGCTCAAGCACCGGAGATCGCTCGTTGTGGGGGGGTCCTGGAGCCGAGTCTAAAGGGACTGCTCGGCCAAGTCCCAGTTTGACTGTCAAAACACTGCAGGTGAGCTGGAGTTTGTTGGAACTGAGCCCGTCCTGGGCTTCTTTCCGGAAGGAATCACTGTCACTTTTGTGTGTGTCCGATGCCTTTGTGTGTGTGTATTTTAGTGTATATAACTATATATAAAACACAGAATATACATGTATGTGTATATGTGTGCCTGTATGAAATACATGTAGGCAACACATAGAATTAGTTTATGTGTATAGTTGTTTTGTACCTATGTCATACCACATATATTCTGTGGTTTGCTTGTTTGCTCTCAAGAAAATGTCTTGGACAGTCGCCAGCACCTATAACATAGTGGTTATGAGCATGGGTTCTGACTTAAGTTGGAATTTCAGTTCAACACTAACCAGCTATCTATATGACTTTGGGCAAATTATTCCATCCTCTTGTGCCTCAATTTCCTCATCTACAGAAAGACATAATTGTATCACCTGTCAATGGCGTTGTTGTGAAGATTCAGTGAGTTAATATCTATAAATCACTTCCAAGTGCTGTATAAACGTTTGCTATTATTTGGATGTACCTCATTCTTTTAAACTGGTGCCCAGAGTTCCTTGCTACGGAGTTATAGCCTGATGCGCTGCTCGCTGATTGGTCATCTGAAGAGAAGCTCTTTCTTCAGTGACTGTTGCACTGTGTGGACACCTTATACACGCGTGACACTTGGGTGCTCACGTGAGTGTTTCTCCAGGGCGGGTGTGGAGGCGTGGGAATGCCAGGCTGTGCAGTATGTCTCATTTAAATGTTATTAGACTCTGCCAAGTTTTCTCTGAAGTCATTATGTTAATTTTTTTTGCTGTACCCACTTAATAAATCTGACAAAATTGACAAGTCCTGGAACATAAACTTCTGTTCTCCTTCTATCTGGCCTCTCCATTTTTGTTTCCATTCTTCCCCAAGACCGAAGGTTTCCTCTGAGAGATGGCAGAATGGGGTCGAGCCCAGAGACTTGCCCGCCCTGGGATCACGCCTCTGATTTGGGCCTTATTTCCGTGCACCTCTCAGGGGTCTAAGGGTGTTTGGGAGCCACAGACAGAGTGTCTTACCCGCTTTGGCTCCACGATGACCTCGCACTTCTTCCTGTCGTAATACTCACTAATCAGGCAGCCCTCACAGCACTCGCAGTAGCGATAGACACAGGATCGACAGCATGCGCTCGAGTACGTGTTGATGAGAAAGTCAATGAACACGGTGGCCTGGAGAGAACCCAGACAGGTGCCGCGTCACTGAAACTCCTTTCAGCAAAAGCGCTATCAGAGAGCACGGGGAAGCGAAGGCCTTACCAAACCGAAGTAGGAGAGGGTCGAACCGATGGACACGATCAGCGAGATAATGTGAAATTTCCCTCCCTGAAAACAGAGCAGGGAAGGTTACCCAGCTGACACTCAGAGCGATGCTCTTGGGCTCGAACACATCATTGTTAGTGCCAGCAGGGGGGACGTCTGGTGCCGTGACTTTGACACATGCATCCACAGCATTCAGAGCCACAGAGGCAGAGGGAGCTGAAGATGGGACGCTCGTTCTGCCTCCCAAGATGTGCTTGAAAACGGGAATGTTTTGAAGAAAGGGATGCTGGGACCCACACACTGAGAGGAGACCCACAGGTGGTTTCAGACAAGGTGAGGGGTTCGGACAAGCTTGCCCTCAGAGGGGTTTGAGATTACTTTGGAAGCCAAGGGAAGGAATGTCCGCACAGTCTTCCCTTGGGTGTCCTTGTGGTTTTTATTTTCAATGGTCTTTCTGCCCTCCCAGCTGTATCTCATTGGTTCTTGTGCTGCTTATCACTATGTTGCTCAGATAACACGCTGTCGGACAAGGGGGTGTGGGCAGTGTGTCGATTCTTTGCATGCCCAGTGTCCCCTCCTTCCCTCTTCTGGAGATAGCACCCCACTTTTCCTTTAGGGAACCCTCTCTGTCCATGCTCAGTGTTGGGGGCAGACTGTTCCGTGGTGTGATTGCTGTCTGACCTGTGACCTGGACCTGGCTGGAACAGGGATCGCTAAGCACAGACCCCCGTACAGATAGATCACGATTGATGTTTGTTCTGACATAAAGCAGCACCCCTCCTGCTCCCCGCTGGTTCCCGGAATGGGCCGTTGTCCTGACTGCATCAAGTGCGTACAGTAATTGCCCTTACCTGGTAGCATTCACATGTTAGTGCCCTCGAATGTCCCCTTTTTGCCCCGTGGGAATCCTCGGGCACCTGTTAAGTGGCACAGGGGCCCATCTTGCCTTGCAGCTGCCCAAGGTGCTCCTCGTAGGTAAATTTCCCAGAGTAAACTCTCACCAGACTGGAGTGGCTTGCCTCTTTCTTCATTCTTTCCCTGACCTCCACTTACAAGATAGGTTTTCAGTCCCAGGGCCTTCCTCTGGGTCTGTGTGTACTAACCCTTGGTCCATGTCGTCTGCGGGGAAGGGGCTGGGTCAGAGCTGGCCCAAGACCAGCCACTGAGAGTATGGCATAGCCCTGGTCACGGTGATTAGGCGAGGTTGCTGACCTGGTAGGATCTGAGGAGCTGCCTCACACCACCACACAGGTGGACAGCAGGGGAGGATGCCAAAGCAGGGGACAGATGTAAGGGACGGAGGGAGGCAGATTCCTGATGGTGATGTTTGAGGGTCTGGATCCAGCCTCGCCAGAAGCTGAAATGGCCTCTGGGTCTTTCAGTGGCGTGAACTAATAGAAAGAAGCCTTTTTTCCCCCAAAGCCAGTTTGAGTTGCCTCCTGTTCCTTACTACTTTATTTTGCAGAGGGATTTCTTTCTCCTTTTTTTTTAAGCACCAGAAAACTTTTAAGTTGAATATTACATACTTCTCCCTGCCTCAGTCTTGCACTCATCAGATGGCTGTTTCACGGGCAGGACCCCAGGGACACTCCTTCCCCCTCTTACCCCACATGTGAGATGTGCCAGCTCATGACTGTCACCAAAACATTCACCCCTTGAGGCAGCACAGCAGTCGTTAGGAACGCAGATGCCCATGGCTGCAAGCCGAGACTTACGGTGCCGAAAACCAGGATGTCAAAACGGATCCCAAAGACTTTTACCAGAGTCCGTTTTTCAACACCGTTTTCCATATAGTACTTGGCGTGTCTGTAGGAGGAAAAGGATCCGTGTTTATAAAGTTCTACCTGAAAGTGTTGGCATTTTGTGAAAAGAAAAATCAAAGCACTCGCTGATCTAGGCTTCCTTTATCCGTCTTCTAGCTCTGCCGTGGTTGGCAGTGGGAGAAAGACAATCTAAACCCATGAATGCGTGTCTCTGACCTCCTGGAACAGAAGGGCCACTTCCCCGACTCACCTCTTCTACTTCCACCATCACAGCGCAATGAGAAGCCTGCTTTTTGTTGAACAAGAACAACTTTTAACCAACAGCACAAGTTTAAGAAAAAAGCAGAGATATATACATTTTTTAAAAGCTTCAAGCAATCTGAGCCCTGGCTGGCGTAGCTCAGTGGCATGAGTGTGGGCCTGCAAACCACACGATCGCTGTTCGATTCCCAGTCAGGGCACATGTGTGGGTTGCAGGCCAGTTCCCAGCAGGGAACTCACGAGAGGCAACCATACATTGATACTTCTCTCTTCTCTCCTTCCCTTCCCCTCTAAAGATAAATAAATAAAATCTATTAAAAAAAAAAGCTTCAAGCAATCTGATCATTTCTTAAGAGGGAAAAAGAGGTTTTCTAGAACAAAGTGTTGGGAGTGAATCTTAGATACCAGTCATTGAATTGAAGACAGATGTCTCAGCCATCTGTTCTGACGGCAGTTTTCCAGATTCTGTGTTTGTCTGTTTGCTGTCCTTTATCCCAGGGCCAGATTAGCGACTAAAGTTGTTTACATCTTCCCTGCAGTCCAGCTTTTGCCAGTGCGTGAGAATCACGTTACCAACTCTTCAACCAATCCTGAGGCCTATCTCCAGCCACCTTTTTGACCTAATTCTCACACATTTGGCTAATTTTCTTTTGCTGCCTTAAATCAGCCAGGGCCAGGGACCAGACAACCAGAGGCCATCCCTGCCCATACTACATAAACCAGTCCACGCTAAGCCCTTTCCCCTGCCCTGCCTGCCTTTCCTTGGGCAAACACAGTAAAGGCCCTGGGTCGTGCTTTCCGCCCTTGCTGCTGCCTCCTGACCAAACCTGGTGCTCTCCCCTGCGGCCCTGTGTGGCCCCCTCCTTTTGGGGAATGTAATAAAATTCTTTCCGTGGTGGTCACTTCTCCATGTCATTACTGTTGCCTTATATGTTAAGATTCAGGCACAAATGAGAGTCACCCCACATAAGCACCTCTCACCAGACGTGCTATCAGGAAATGTGTGTTTCGTTTTTCATGAACAATTAGGGAAGCTTAAGCCGTAGACTTTAAGAAACTTTTAAATCTGTCCCTCCCTCTTACCATCTTTCAGTGTTGGTTGGTTGTTTTTTTTTTTAGGTAAAGGTATTATTTCCTTTCTGAGTTATTAATTCACAACCTGTTTATAGGTGTGGGGAGGAAAGAAAACAGAAGACAGATGTTCTGTCGGAATCCAATATAGAACATCTGAAACTTTTTTTTTTAATTCTCAAAATCTGACCCTGAGATTGATTAGATATTTTCAGACACTTGAACGTGTTTCTGGCCAGAGTGTTTCAATATCTTTACACTGGATGGTTCTCATCCCGTGACAGTTCTTTCTTTTGCCGCTCTGTTGAGTGACCTGTGTTTTAACACACAGAGCAGGCGTGCATTGCCACTCCGTGCCCTGCGGTCGCACTGTCTCTGCAAGTTCGTTTGACTGGGAAGGTTCACAGTGTACAGTATAAGTAGTTGAATTTCTGCTTTCAAGATTTTGATAGAGTGATTCTCAAACTGAGGGCAAGAATTACTTGGGACATGTGTTCAAAGGCAGGTTCCTGGCCCTTAGACCCAGTGGGTGGTGTCAGAGGTCTGGGGTGTTCCTAGTCATCACTGTTTCCAGGAGAGGTTCTGGGTGGTTCTGGTGCAGGTGGTGCATGGGCCACACTCTGAGAAATAGTCCGCCTTGAACAAGGATGTTTTCTATACATAGTAATGGGTTAAACAGGCTCCCCCCAAACTGACACATCCAAGTACCTAACCCCTGTACCTATGAGTGTGACCTTATTTGGAAATAGAGTCTGCAGGTGTAATTGAGGACCTTAAAATAAGATCATTCTGGATTTAAGGTGGCCCTAAATCCAATGACTGGGAAAGTCCTTACAAGAGAAAGGAGAAGACAATGTAAGGATAGAGGAAGAGACTTCCAGCCAAGATGGAGGCGTAGGTAGACACACTGTGCCTCCTTGCACAACCAAAATAAGGACAACAACAATTTAGAAATAAAAAGCAACCAGTACCAACAGAAAATTGAACTGTATTGAAGTCCAACCACCAAGGAGCTAAAGTGGACACATTCATCCAGACCGGTAGGAGGGGCAGAGTCAGACAGCCGGGCAGAGAGGGGCCATGGCAAAGCGGTGGCTGGTGGACCGTGGGTGTGCAAGGCAGCAGCAGGCGGACCCAGCGAGGTGGTGGACTGTGGTTGGACGTGGTGCACAAGGCGGCTGGTGGACCAGGTGGTCCCACATGTGCACACAGATAAACCAGGCGGAACTGGGGAGTGAGACAGACCACACAACTCAGGGCCCCAGTGAGGGGAAATAAAGCCTCAAAACACTGATTGAAAACACCTGTGGGGGTTGAAGTGCCAGGAGAGACTCCCAGCCTCACAGGAGAGTTTGTTGGAGAGACCCACAGGGTCCTAGAACATACACAAGCCCACCCACCTGGGAACCAGCACCAGAACTCACAGTTTGCTTGGGGGAAGTGGAGGAAGTGACTGAAATTCAGCAGAGAGCCGAGCAAGTGCCATTGTTTCCTCTCGAACCCCGCCCCCATGTATAGCGTCACAACCCAGCAATGTGGGTTGCCCCGCCCTGGGGAATGCCTAAGGCTCCGCCCCTCACTACATAACAGGTGCCCTGAGACCATAAAAAAGGGCCCAAATGAAAGAACAGAATAAAGCTCCAGAACAAATGCAACTAAGCCATGAAGAGATAGCCAACCCATCAGATGCACAGTTCAAAATACTGGTAATCAGGATGCTCACAGAATTGGTTGAATTTGGTTGCAAATCACATGAAAAAATAAAGGCTACGCTAAGTGAAATAAAGGAAAATGTACAGGGAAGCAATAGTGCTGGGAAGAAAACTGGGACTCGAATCAATGGTGTGGACCAGAAGGAAGAAAGAAGCATCCAACCAGAAAAGAATGAAGAAACAAGAAGTCAAAAAAATAAGAGTTGTAGGAACCTCCAGGACATCTTTAAACGTTCCACAACCTAATTATAGGGGTACCAGAAGGGGAAGAGGAAGAGCAACAAGTGGAAAAGTTATCTGAACAAATAATAAAGGAGACCTTCCCCAATCTGGCAAAGGAAATAGACTTCCAGGAAGTTCAGGAAGCTCAGAGAGTCCCAAAGAAGGTGGACCCAAGGAAGAGTACACCAAAGCACATCATAATTACATTAGCCAAGACGAAAGATAAAGAGAGAATCTTAAAAGTAGCAAGAGAAAAGGAGACAGTCACCTACAAAGAAGTTCCCATCAGACTGTCAGCTGATTTCTCAAAAGAGACCTTACAGGCAAGATGGGGCTAGAAAGAAGTATTCCAAGTCATGAAAGGCAAGGACCTACATCCAAGATTGCTCTATCCATCAAAGCTTTCATTTAGAATGGAAGGGCAGATAAAGTGCTTCTCAGATAAGGGCAAGTTAAAGGAGTTCATCATCCCCAAGCCCTTATTATATGAAATGTTAAAGGGACTTATCTAAGAAAAAGAAGATAAAAAGCATGTACAGTAAAATGACAGCAAGCTCACAGTTATTAACAACCACACCTAAAACAAAAACAAAAGCAACTAAGCAAACAACTAGAACAGGAACAGAACCATAGAAATGAAGATCACATGGAGGGTTAGCAACAGGGGAGTGGGAGAGGAGAGAGGGGGAGAAGGTACAGAGAATAAGTAGCATAGAAGGTGGATAGAAAATAGACCGGGGGAGGGTAAGAATAGTATAGGAAATGTAGAAGCCAAAGAACTTACGACACATGGACATGAACTAAAGGGGGGGGAATGTGGGTGGGAGGGGGTGCAGGGTGGAGGGGAGTGAAGGGGGAAATGGGACAACTGTAATGGCATAATCAATAAAATATATTTAAAAATAGAGGCAGATACTGGAGTGGCGCAGCCACAAGGTAAGGAATGCCTAGAGCCATCAGAAGCTGGAAGAGGCATGGAAAGACCCTCTCCGAGAGACTCCAGAGGGAATATGTCCCTGCTGACCCCTTAGCTTTGAACTTCTGGCCCCTAGAACTCTGGGAGAATAAATTTCTGTTGTTTAATCTGCCACGTTTGTGGAAATTTGTTACAGCAGGCACAGGGAACTCATCCACACACATACCCATTCAGAACCAGAGGACAGCCTCAGGCATCCTGTGCGGGTCTGCCCTAGCTACACGTCCTGTAAATGAACCGAATCGCACATTCACCTAATAAGGACTTTTGCCATGGACATCTTTTGGTAAAAGACAGACACTCTGTAATATGATCAGCTTCTTCAAATTCCTGCTTCACAAAGTTGTATTTTTTCATATACGTCATATAACCTTTAATTGCCTTCCCTTTTGTGTGGCTGTTGGGACCCTTTATTTTTGGCTAGAGAGTTCTCCTGGAGACAGCACATGCTCTAACACTTTGTTCTAAGAGAATGTCAACATCACAAGAATCTCAGTTCTTCGGAGAGCTCAGATCTCTCTAGGAGCTGATGTTCTTAGGCTCAGCTCCACAGGCGACATGAAGGACATTGGCTAACATCTAGTTGGAACATTGCCCCGCATACTTCTGCTGATTGCTAAGAAAACAGCCTGTGAGGGCAGTCAGGGATCACTGGCCCCATCCTGTCTTCTTGCTAATGGCCGTGAGCCTGCCTAGTCGGTAGAGCGGTCGGTAGGGGGGTGATCAAAATGTTGCCGAGACTTGGAGCTGGTTTCAGGCCCTGGAAGAAAATTCACTGTCCCAGAGGAGGCAAACGGCCTCTTGTGTCTTGATCTGGGCCAGCTCCTAGGCAGGGATTTCTAACTCCGATGCCTTCGGGGGCCCAGTAGGTAACAACAGAAACGAGTCATGTGGGCCGGGTATAAAGCAATAAGGAGTGGTGGGGACGGTGGCAAACCCCAGATCATGCCCTTTCTGAAGGGAACCACTGTTACAGCTCCAGCCAGGCGCTGCTGTGTGGGCTGTGAACCCAGAGTCATCAGATGGTTTCATTTCTTTTTCTCCAAATAGTCTAATTTTCGAGAAAAGTAGGACGTCCAGATTTTTGTGTAGACTGTCTTAACTTTCAAAACTTTTATCATGTATTCCAATAAGTAAATAAATAGTATAGTTACATACATACATACATACATAGCTGAAGGCTGCCTGCCAGTTTATGATGTTATTTTTTTAACATCTAATAAGAAAGTATTTTGGGGTGCCAGGTGATAATAGTCTAGACCTGTGCCTCTTAAACGTCAATGTGCCCATAAATCTGGGAATCTTGTTAAAATGCAGATTTGATTCAGTGAGTCAAGAGTGAGGTCTGAGGTTCTGCATTATAACAAGCTCCAGGTGAGGCCCCGGCTGCTGGTTCCAGGGCCAGCCTGGTAGGCAGGAATTCCGAGTGCCACAATACTGAGTTATAAGTGTGCCATGATCTCATACAAGCCTCACAAAAAATTGGTCACACATAGGAACATTCACCAGAGGGTTATCAATTATCTCAAGGTGGAAGAATTGTAATGTTTTTTATCCTCTTCTCTATGCTCTTGTGATTTCCCCAGTGTTGCTTTTGTTTTCCAAAGAGTGTGCATCTCTTCAGTAATTAAAAAGAAAAAATTCTTTCACCGCCTCGATCTTAGAGGAAGTCCTCTCCATTCATCCCAATGCCGTTGCCTTGGGAACCAAATCTGGGCTGACCGACTGCTGGGGATGATACAACTCAGCTGCGCATGGCAGGTCCCCGGGGAGCCAAGGTGGCCAGTCTGGCCTCGGGCACTGTTACCTGAAGTTGTAGCCAGGGTACAAGGACTCATTGGTTATCTTGTCGTCAAGGCGACGGAACCTGTACTGTGGACGGCAGTGATAGGACCAGCTGTCCAGGTTGCAGTCCCAGTAGATCTCGATGCCCATGATTCCTCCCTGAGGAAGACAACAAGAGGCGATGTCTAAGCCAGACGTCTCCCTGCATAGCAGTGGTTACTCAAGGAAGGGTTTTCTTTTTAGAGGAAAAGTTGCAGCTTAAAGGTTTCAGAGCCGTGAGCGAGCCCTATCTTACGGTTATTACTGAGGCCGCTGCGAGCTCGGCTCCCTGCCTCTCCTCCCGTCTGGGACACACCACCGTTAGATTTACTTTCCTAAAGTCTGATTTTCGGTAGACCACACCCATCTCGGCTGCCCTACGAAAGATTTAAGTGGTGGCTTCTTAGACCGAAACCCAGGGTGCTCCGGAGTCACGTGTCTCCTGCTCTAGCTCCCAGGACTCCTCCAGAGAAAGCTCTTCTTCCTAACCGGCTGCACTTGTCCCTAAACACGCTTCACACGTGCATTTCTGTCTTCCAGACAGCTTTACTGAGGTACAGTTCACATCCACTTCATCCACTTAACGTGTACAGTTGAACAGGTTTTCGTAACTTCACATAGATGTGCAACTGTCGCCCCCATTTTACGTTTTCATGACCCCCGAAAGGAACCGTAAACTAGACGTCGTCCCTGTATCCCCTCTCCCAGCCCTAAGCAACCAGTGTCTGTCTCTCCGTAGAGTTCTTTATTCTGACCTTGCACAGGAAAGATATCAAATAATACGTGGCTTTCTTCACTCGGCATAACGTTCTTCCGCGTTATAGCGTGTGTCTTTTTTTGTGGTGGAAGAACATTCCATTGTGAGATATACACCAATGCATTTTGTGTACCTGCTCATCAGTTGATAGACATTTGGATTGTTCCTCCTTTGGGCTATTGTGACCAAGGCGGTTATGAGCATTTATGTACAAACTTTCATGTGGACACATGTTGCCATGGCTCTTGGGTATATACTTAGGAGTGGAATTGCTGGGTATACTTTGAACTTGTAAATCTGGGCCCTTACTTACCCTTTGTCCCAGCAAAATGTTTCTCCCGCCCACTTCTCTAGCAAAATCCCCCTCGTCCTCCGTGACCTGGCTCGCATCCTTCCTCAGCTACCCCATCCTCCTCAGTTCAAGGTGACCTTCTTCTCCTCGGAGCTTCTAAGGAATCTTTTAATCTCTTACTTCCGTACCTGTACTTCTTTCTACAAATAGATTTTGAACACTGATCATATTTCAGTGAGTTTTATTTCACTGAATCTTAGACACCATTGCTTGTAAGACATAATTTTTCTATGTTCCTCTAAGAAGTAAATGCTGTCAAACTGTGAGATTCTCTCAGTTGAAAACATTTCCTGACTTCAGAACTGTTTTTTTTAAGATTCTATTTATTTATTTTTAGAGAGAGAGGAAGGGAGGGAGAAACAGAGAGAAATATCAATGTGTGGTTGCCTCTCACATGGCCCCCACTGGGGACCTGGCCCGCAACCCAGGCCTGTGCCCTGACCGGGAATTGAACCAGCAACCCTTTGGTTCTCAGGCCAGCACTCAATCCACAGAGCTACACCAGCCAGGGCTTGATTTCAGAACTTTTAAGATGTGAACAATGTCTTTGAACTGTGAAATACGGCATTTCGAGACAGTATGCTAGATGCTAGGGATACAAAGGTGTGTCATTGGCAGGCTCTGGCTCGGGGAAAGGGGAAGTAATACAGAATAATCAGTATTGTCACTTGTTATCCAAAGAGCCAAGAAGCACGAGGAATGTAGCTCTAGAAGGTGGGAAAGGCAAGGGAGCGGACTCTCCTGTAGAGTCTTTGGCGGGAGCATGGCCCTGCTGTTGACTATGTTAACCTGATTTCGGCCCGGGAAAGCTACTTCTGGACCTTGGATCTCCAGAAGTGAAAAAGAAAGCGTGTTCTCTTAAGCCGCCAGGCTCGTGGTAATTCGTTACAGCTGCCCCGGGAAACTGACATGCCAGGTGTCTCACTCACAGGGCTGTTGTGGGACCAGGTGAGGTGACTCAGTGAAAGGACTCGGCATCGTGTGCGGATTTACTAAGTGCTCAGTAAAGGCAACCTGTTATTAAGACCCAGTGGCTCAGCTGCTTGGCCGTTTGACATCTTCCATCCCCTACGCAAACCCCCGCCCCCACCACCTCATGGCACAGAGGCACCACCAACCTGAATTGCCACTTCTGAGAAGTTATCTCCCGTTTCTTGGAAGATATCTCCCAGTCGGAAAATGGGGCACTGCGGATTCTTCGTCTTGTGAAAGGTGCAGGTCTTGTTGAAATCTGGTAAGATGTTTCTCCTGCACATAATGAAAAGCAACCAAACATCCCCATTGAAGACTGAGACCCATCTCTCGAATACGAATGAGCCAGGGGGTAACTAGGCTCCCTGGGGGCCCCCAGGGATCCCCACCTCCTGGTATTCGCACCCTTGTGTGGTCCCCTCCCACACTGTAGTAGGGTTGGTCTGTGTGACCAGTAGCAGATGGCAGACGTGATGGTGTGTCACTCCCCAGTTTGGGTTATGAAAAGCTGTGACTTCCACCTTGGTTACTACGGTGCTTGCTCGCTCTATGTCTCTCTCAGATCATTTGCTCTGGGGGAGCCGACATGTCCTAAGGACACTCAAGCAGCCCTGGGGAGAGGTCAGCACCGTGAAGAGCTGGACACTCTTGCCAATAATCACGTGCGTTTACTTGGAAGAGGATGCTCCGGCCCCAGTCAAGCCTGGAGGTGACTCCAGCCCTGTTGACAGCCTGGCTACCACCGAGAGACCCCAAGCTAGCACCGCCCAGCCAGCTCACTCCCAGATTCCTGGCCCGAAGAAACTGTGTGACATAATAAATGTTTGTTGTCTTAAGCTTCTAACTTTTGGAGTAACTTGTTACACTGCAGTAGATAACAATACAGCTAGACATTCGGGGCACTTACATGGTGTAATTGTGGCCAGGGAAGTCAATATTATTCTTGATGAACACCGTGAAGTTTTCGGCACTGTTCAAGAGCGCAGGCCTGAGGGAGAGACATGCCACATGGGGGTCCGTGACTATAGGCACCACGGAGTCAGCGGACCAGTGCGGCCAGAGGCTTCCAGTCTGTTGCTGGGGTCACTGCAGTGAGTGGAGAGAAAAGCAACCTAGTGTGCCAGACCTCCTACCATTCTCCCGCTTTTCCAGTAAGAATTCTCCCTTCCTGAGACCCCACAGCCCTTCTCCCACTCTGCTATAATCCCGTGTTAGTTTACCAACCAGCGCTCCAGGAAAAACCAAAGCCCTGATACGTAGCATTTACAGCTGCTTGTGGTACAAATACTCCCACCATGTCTGATTTCAGGCTACCAGTTGGACATCATTGAACTTGGAGCTGGGAAGGGATGAACATAAAAACTGTCAACTGCAAGGTATCAACTCACTGGTTGGTACCTTGTTGCCTGGCATGCCGGAATAGGTTGAAGATACCTGTCGGGGGTAGAGGGAATTTGGAAGGGGGCACCAAGAATGATTGTTTTTTATTCCAGGATCCCCAGAGCACAGTATTGGCTCCAATTGGGATGTAACTATAGAGAACAGTGTACTTTTTGCCTGTTCAGTAGCCCCTCAATTTTTCCCTTTGGGGAAGCCAAGTCTCTTATGCTCTCGGCCCAGGGGGTTGGGTGGGGATGAGTCCATCTCCTACTCATCCCTGCAGCTCCTGGGGTGGGCAAGTGACCCAGAGCTGGCCAAACAGTGTAATCCAATTTCCATGGCTACCGTGCTTGGTTCACAGATTGTCACATGACTTAGGCTAATGAGAACATTCCAGAGCTTTTGCAGGAACTAATGGGAAAAAACAATTTTCTTTTGGACCATTACTAGTAAGGGCAGTGTAAATTGGATTCCCCTAGACCATAGCATGAAGAGAGCCAAAATGGAAGAAAGAATAACTTGGTAGGAAGAAGAGAAAGAGAATTTTAATGACATTATTTGAAGCCTGGATCAAGCCTTACCTGAAGTTATACTCCTGGACTTCTCATTTGCAGGAGTCAAAAACACAAGCCAAAAAGTAACACTCCTTTTTTTCTGAAGCCAGTTTAGGTTGTGTATTTGTCGCTCACATAAAAGAAAATTTTATTTAGGGCAAATGCCTGCTATGTGCAAGTCACAGAGCAAAGAAGTGTTACAGTCAGGATTTGAACCCAGGTTTCTCTGTTCTCTGTTGAAATGCACTAGTCCCTGTGGTTTCTAAGTTTTACCTCGAGTTCTGCCTCTGGCCCTGACCTCGTGTGTGAAAGAGAAGAGTCACTCCAGGGACTACCACATCTGCCACTGTGATCACCAAAGGAAACTCCCTTTCCGCCCCTCCCTTTCCACTTCCCCCCTTTTTTCTTTCTTCCCTCACTGCCACCCATCCATCCTTAGTCAGTCAGGATGGACACGGACAAGTTGGGATGGACCCTGCTGTGCCACTGGAGAGGGGTCTGGAGGTGCCCTGGAATGTGCTGGTACGGAAAGGCAACAGGTGCACCCAGGGGTCCTCTACCCTGAGGGAGTAGTAGCTATTCAGCAGTCAGTGCAGAATTGCTTCAGTATTTTAACTAGTGTGCCTGGCACGGGGTCACTGAGCTAGTAGCACCCAGGACTTTGTGGCACTGCCCTGAGAAGAGAAGCCAGATCAGCACCCACAGGGCCCTGTTTACTCGCTGCTGAGGGCCACCATGTCGGTCCCCACTCTAACTCACCGGGGGACCTTTGCTGTTGCCTCGGTGGGACACCAGGCGTAGACTTCACAGGTCTTCTGGTTCCCTTCATACACGACACACTTTCCAGTCTGGATCCCTGTGGGGTCAAGGGGTGACAGAAGCACGTGTGTGAAAATCATGGGGAAGAAACTCTCTCAACCCAAGCAAAAAAAATACTTATGCTTTTCATCTGAAGAAGTTTCAATTTCCATGAAACTCCACCCAAACCACGAGCTTACGTTAGGCTGAACAAGCAAAAGCAACACATCAAACAGTAAGCTTTGCAAAAACGCATCAGAGAGAACACAAGAAGACCATGAATGCTGTTGGCTCTTGTGGCTTCTTTGCAAGAGGGGAGCTGGAAAGGGCGTATTCTCCAGGCTGTGATAAACGGACTGGAACCTGGCTTCTCACTGGGCATCTGAGGCCCTGCAGGGGTGTACGGCGTGTACCAGGATGTGCAAAGTCACAGGGCAAACACGGCCCCTCTTCCTGGAGCATCAGGGTCAGTTAAAGACGTCCGAGGGGAAAGTTAAATAGCCAATAATATCAAAATGGGCTTAATACCAACGCAAGCACACATGTATTGTAGAATAAGATGGAACATTCACATGCCCTTTTGTGTGTGTTTCCTAATCACTGATGGTTTTTCTTTTCTTTTTATTCTTTTATATGCTAGCTTTTTGTTGTCCTGTGCCCTTGAGTTAAGTCAAGAGATATGGAAATGCTGCAGGTTAACACAAGTAGAGCCCCAAGGGTACAAGTTCAAGTGCCCCAACCTCTGGGGAATTTCAAGACAAAAAAATTTAGAGTGCTCAGGTGTTGTCCTGGCTGGTGTGGCTCAGTGGATTGAGTAATGGCCTGTGAACCAAAGGGTTGCTGGTTCGATTCCCACTCTCGGGCACGTGCCTTGGTTGCGGGCCAGGTCCCCAGTAAGGGGCATGCAAGAAGCAACCACACGTTGATTTCTCTTCCTAGCTCCCTCCTTTATATAAATAAATAAAATCTTTTTAAAAAAGAAAGAAAGAATACTCAGATGTTGCTATAAGCCATTTGCTTTTTCTACCAGTTAGAACCCAGAAAGTGCTAACTTTGCAAGGTTTTGGGGAGCTCTCCTCACTGGGGAATTAAGGTCATCCTCATGTCAGTAGCTGGTACTCTGGGGACAGAGCCAAGGCACGAGCAGAAACAGGCTGTCCCAGGGCCTGGTGAGGATGGAAGAAGGAAGGCAGAGTTAAAGAGATGAACTTCAGGGCACTGCAGAGGTCACCAGGATGCCAGACCCCCCACTTAGGGCCCCCCGCAAAAACCGAACGTACCTTTGCTCTGTGGGTCCATCCATCCCTGTTTACAGTTCTTGTCAGAGTGACAGAGTGTCTTGTGGGTGGGGTACTGCATAGAGAAGGACAAGATAGTGGGGAGTAAGCGTCTTGTATCCCCAAGATAGAGAAACGCAGATGTCTGTGTCCGCACAAAAACGGGTGCAGATGTAAGAAGCAGCGCTATTCATAACAGCCCCCAAATAGAAACAGCCCCCAAACAGCCATCGGCTAATGAAGGGGCAGATAACAGTTCACTCATGTTACAGTGGAATGTTACCCAACCATAAAAAGGAAGGAAGTACTGACTCATGCTAAACATGGGCAAACCTCGAAGGCTTTCGCCGTGTTAAGTGAAAGAAGTCAGCCACAAGAGACCACATGTTGTGGGATTCCATTTTCTATAAAATGTCCAGAACAGGTAACTCCATAGAGACAAAGTGATCGCTGTGGCCTGGGGCTGAATAAGGGGGAGTGATGGTTAGCGGGTCTGAGATTCCTTCTGGGGGGATGACAAGGTCCCGAAATCATGGTGGTGGTTGCCCAGCATTGTGAGTATACTGAAAACCACTGAACTGTACACTTTTAAATGGTGGGTGTTGTGGTATATGAATTACATCCCAATAAAAAATAAACAGAAATAGAAATCTACAAAGCGGACATCGTGGCAGTGTGGGACCGCGTGTGGGGAGAGTGCTCGGGGTAGACAGCAGGTGGCCCAGCCCAGGCAGCTCTCTGGCTGCAGAACTGAGGGAAGCAAAGGGCATGACGTTTCTGCAGGAAATGTGGAAACGGGGGCCGCCAGCCCGCCCTCTTTCCTGGCCCGAGAAAATGAGGCCCGTCCCGTCTCAGGACTGAAGGCTGAGGATAGGAGAAGGACAAGAAAAACGCGATGCTTTGGTTTACACGTGCTCAACTTCCGGTTTCCTGGGGAGCAGGTTCGATGGCCAGTCTCAGGGAAATTGAATGTGACATAGCCTTTGTGCCACAAGTCATCTTCTGTGCAGTTTGTGGCTTTTGTAGAGATTCGACAGAAGGACCCCCGGTACACCTGGTTTTGCTGATAGCTGCACCATTAGGTCAGGTCACTGTACCTCTCTGAGCCTCAGTTTCCTCATCTGTAAAAGGGGGCTGCACAGATTTGCCCTAAGTGGTTGCTCTGAAGATTAAACCAGCATTATTGATATTGATCCAAGGGAATGTCAGCTTGGTTCCAGGTTTAGGTAGAAATGACAGTGAAGCCCTGGCTGGTGTAGTTTAACGGACTGAGTATCAGCCTGTGAATCAAAAGGTCACCGGTTCGATTCCCAGTCAGGGCACATGCCTGCATCACAGACCAGGTCCCCAGTTGGAGGCATGTGAGAAGCAACCGGTTGTTGTTTCTCTCACACATCGATATTCTGAATAGGACAAACACTTTTGGTAGGGAAGCAGGGGAAAGTCAAGAGTATGGAGAGGACAAAGCCCAGTTGGGGAAGACTACATGGGTGGTGGTGGGGGAGAGACAAGTAGCTCCAGGAAATGGGATAAAAGGCAAACTTGGCCTGTTTGGCAGTGTTCCCACACAGGCAGTTCCCAGTGGATCACTGCAGGGAAAGCCGACAAAGAGGACACCTGAGTTGTAAGCTTGGCTCTTTCCTCCAGCAAGCTGGGTGACCTAGGGGAAGTCACTTAACCTCTCTGATCTGTGTTCTGACCTGTAAAGTGGGGCTGGGAATGCTGTCACCCTCCTAAGTTTGTGAGGCTTCACCGAAATGTGAGATGCTGCACAAGTGCCCCAAAGACCAGTGTTGTTTGAGCCACGCAGGGGTGGGCGATGGGGGAAGCGGATTCTGGTCCCCACAGGCTCCTAATGCTGGAGCTGGAGACCGAGGGGCTACAGAGTGAGAGAGAGAGAACTGCAAGGCCTTCTGACCCTTCTCCCACCCAGCCCGGACTACACCCCACAAAAGAGGCTCCGTAAGAACTTGTGAGCTCAGATCCGGGATCGCAGTTTCCGCCTTCACATTCCCTTTCTCTGACCCGGGCCTCCTCCAGGAACCCTCATCACCAGTCTAACTGCTCCGGGCACCCTCCTCACCTCCGGACACACCCCACGCTGCTGGCCTTTTGTCTTGAGAAAGTTTGTCATCACAAAGAAGGAGTTCCCCTGGGGAGAAAAGGAGAGACGTCAGATGAAAGCCTTTTAAGAACAGAGCTACTTAATCATAATAATCCAGCTTGCTAAGTGCCTGGGGCCGAACCTTCCTACTCTTCTAGGCCTCAGTCTGGAAGCAAATTTGGGACTAAGGAGGGCTCCGTATCAGAGCTGGGGGAGCCGCCCTGTGGAGCATGGGCACATTCACACCGACTGAACCTTCAATTCCCATTCCAGCCTCACAGCAAAATCGTGTTAAATGGAAACTCAGGAGACCTGGGGAGGTGGGAGCGGGGGTGTTGGCTTCAGGGGAGTGCTGTTTAGACTATCCAGGACTTTAACTAAAGGGCAATAGGGCATCTCATCACCTGGGAAAACCTCCATAGCTGGAGGTTTTAACCACCCACTGTTGGAAACAAACATCGCAGCTTGGGTTTTATGCTGCAGCAGAGAGGCCTGCAAATATGCCCTTTGGTCCCTCCGGCCCCCATCTGTCCTTTGGTGTTCTCAAGCTCATTTTGATGTTTCCTTTGGACAGTTGTAATTCCTGTGTTCTCTTCTTTCGAAGTTAGGCAGCCACATATCCTTTCTCTGGGACCCACATCCTCTCTTTCTTTGTCATCTATAATCCTTCCTTTGTGCGGAAACGTGCCTAGGAGTGTTTTCCTGGGGACATTTTTGTCGATACAATGCCACACTAACAAGGTAGAAGAGCTGGCCCTGGTGACTCTAGGCACTCCCTGCTGACTCGGTGGCCTTGCTTCTAAAAAGCAGCGTGTAGATCAGTGTGAGTGAGTCAAGTCGGGTTTTAAATGCACCAGGACACACAGCTATTTCGAGAAACCGTGCAAGGCTTAATAAAGCAAAGAGTCCTTTCCTTTGAGCTGTCAGAGCTGACCTGATTTTGCAGTTTTTAGGATTTCCCCATTGGGATTTTTCACAGAGCTTTTCGAGCAGGCCCAGTGTTTTTCAGGAGGGAGGCCCCAGGTCTCAGGAGGAGGGTGAGGCCCTGGTGACAGTGAGCAGGGATGAATCCTGGGAGGGTGCTGGCCAGGGCTCACCTGCAAGGGGAAGGCGTAATCCGCCGGGTCGAAGACAGTGGACACCACCTTCTTCTCTCCGTTCCCTAGAATCTCCTCTTTCACCTCCGCCAGCCCTTTCACCTTGGTGTGCACCGAGCTGATGACAGACTCTTTCTTCTGGTACAGCTTGTCGGTCACCAGGGCAAAGCTAAGTGGCAGACACAGAGAAGCATCAGTGGCTTTCCCGAGGGCGGCGCAGTGGTTACAGATGAAGGCCACCTCCCTTCAAATCCCAGCTTTGCTGAGTACCTTTGGGCACATGACTCGCCTCCTCTGTAACTCATATTCCTCGTGTGTAAGATGGGACGAAGAATCAGACCCGCTTCACAGGGTTGCTGCTGCGAGGATGAACTGATACATGTACGCAAACTCCACCGTGTTGTGTCTGCACTGAGGGCTCACTGCATGGGAACTATTGCCCAGAGCCAGCCTCTAATACTGCCTCGTAGAGACCCTCACTTACAGGACAGCTGCTCGCATACCAGAGTCCACCCCTATGTTGGTCCACCAGCTTCGTTCTGGGGCTCGGTAACACATCAGCACCTACCTAAGGGTGTGTCCGGCAGGTCAGCCACCTGTCTTCCACAAAGACGCACCTGGCTTATAAATAATACTGATAATAGGCGCTGCCATTCCTTGAACTCGTCATATGTGCCACGTGCTCGTCATGCATCCTCTCTTTTAAGCCTCACAACAATAGGAGATAGTACCTGTCGCCATCACCCTCTGTAAGTGAGGAAAAGGCTCAGAAGGAAGGAAGGAAGGAAGGAAGGAAGTTCCTCAGAAGGAACTTGCCCAGGTCACACAGATCGTCAGTGGTAGAATTGAGCTCCCAGACTGGGAGAACCAGGCCCTTTAACCACGTGCTGTACTTGTGGTTCTGCCTCTGGTCTCTTGCATTTTGGTTAGTTCATTAGCTGTTAATACCTTATTTAGAATATGAATCTAAACTATGTCAAGGGAACTAGAGAGGGGAAGTGGAATTGAATATTGAAAATGGTAGATTTTATCCACATTGATGTTTTCCCTGTACTCCATTGCTCTCAATCATTAAGAGTTTACCCTAAAATCCCTCCCACTGATCTGTTAACAGCAATCAAGACTCAATTACAACAGGAAGGTGTACTCAGCCCACACAAAAGGGCACACCTTGAATACCCAGCTTGGGTGATAGGGGAGGCTGTGCCACTGGACCCTACAGGACACCTACTACATTAGGCCACACGACCAAGACATGGAGTCAGAGCAGCTCTACCTAATACATAGAAACAAACACAGGGAGGCTGCCCAAACAAGGAGACAAAGAAGCACGGCCCAAAGGAAGGAACAGATCAAAACTCCAGATAAAGAGCTAAACAAAATGGAGGTAAGCAATCTATCAGATGCAGAGTTCAAAACGCTGTTTATATAAGTATGCTTACGGAACTTAGCGAGGACTTCAGCAGCATAAAGAAGACCCAGTCAGAAACAAAGGATACAATAATTGGAATAAAGAACAATTTACAGGGAAACAGCAGTAGAATGGATGGAGCCAAGAATCTAAATGATTTGGAACATAAGGAAGCAAAAGACAACCATGCAGAACAAGAAGCAAGAAAAAATGAGGATAGTTCAAACAGCCTCTGAGACAACTTGAAGAGGTCCAACATTTGCCTCATAGGACTGCCAGAGGAGAAGAGAAAGCAAGAAATTGGAAATCTGAAAAAACAGTGCAAGAAATAATGATTTGGTGAAGGAAATAGACATGTAAGAACAGGAAGTAGAGAGAGTCCCAATTATGATGGATGCAAAGAGGTTCACTCTAAGACACATTGTAATCAAAATGCCAAAGGTTAAAGATAAAGAGAGACTCTTAAAAGGAAGAGAAAAGAAGTTAGTTACCAGAAGGTTGCCAGACGAGAGGGAGGTGTGGGGGAGAATGGGTGAAGAGGTGAGGGGATTAAGAAGTACTTAATAGGTCGTTACAGAATAGCCATGGGGATGTAAAGTACAGGATAGGAAATGGAGTAGCCAAAGAATTTATACACATGACCCATGGACATGAACAATGGTGGGGGGATTGCCTGAGTGAGTGGTGGGTGCTGGGTAGAGGGGGGCAAGGAGGGAAAAATCAGGACAACTGTAGGAGCATAATCAATAAAATATAATTTTTTAAAAAGTTTACCCTGGATCAAAAAATTATGATACATATACACAATGGAATTCTATGCAGCAGAAAGAAAGAAGGAGCTCCTACCCTTTGCAACAACAGCATGGGTGGAACTGGAAAGTATTATGCTGAGTGAAATAAGCCAGGTGTTGAAAGACAAATACCATATGATCTCACCTTTAACAGGAAGCTAAACAACAAAACAAATAAGCAAGCAAAATAAAAACAAAGACACTGAAATAGAGAACAAGGGACAGTGACCAGAGGGGCGAGGGGAGGGAATTTCAGGGGAAAAAGGGGAAGGATTTACAGGAACTAGTATAAAGGACACACGGACAACAACTAAGGGGGGTGGAAATGGGAGGGAGGTGGGCAGCACTGGAGGGGTGCGCTGATATGGGAGTAAAAACAGAAAACTGTACTTGAACAGTAATTAAATAAATTTTAAAAAATACAAAAAAGAGTTCACCCTAAATGCTTTCTTTATTCATTCAGCATGTATCTATTTGATCTCTTCCTTTTGCCCAGCCCCTAATATCTGAATGACATTAGGAAGTCTAAGCCAATGGTTATCCACTAGGAACTGACCTGGGAAACCAAGTTATTGGTCCAAGATGTGGTCCCAGTTATTCTCAACCTTGGCTGTGATGTATAATCACTTAGGTAGCTTTCCAAATCGCAACCCCCAGACTCACCCCTGGAAACTGGTTTAGGATGTCTGGAGAGCTATCCAGGTTCCTAAATATATTTTCAAACTTCCCCAGCTGGTTCTAATGCACAGTCCGGGTTGAGAACACCTGGGAGACTCATGAGAAGACAACTCGTGTTTGCCAGCTGAAGTCCACCTGGAGAAGTGCTTTCCCTGTGACCCAGCCGTCCCACTCCCATTTGCAGGTGGGTGCACACCCTCATGTCTGTGCCTCAGGAGCTACGTACAGGAATGTTTACGGTAGCGTTATTTGTAAGAGGGAAAACTGGAGATAACCTGAATGTCCTTGAACATCGAACAGATGAATTGTTGGACCCATACAGTGGGATGCTCTGCAGCAGTGAAAACAATGGAGAGATGCTTGAGTCAATGTGGAGAGAATGCTGAGCAACGGGAGCATGCGTGTTCCAAGGTTTAAAGAAATCCAAAACAATATCATGTACCCAAAACAAATACCTGTCCATGCATATTCATAGCAGTACTATTCACAGTAGCCCAAAGCTGGGAGCAACCCAAAGGTTTATCAGTAGCAGAATGGAAAAGACAAAATGTGGTCTACCCCCGTATTATTCAGCCGTAAAAAAAGGAACGAAATACCGAAACACGCGATACTGTGGATGAACGCTGACTACATGGTGCTGAGTGAAAGTGAAAGAAGCCGAACACAAAAGGTCGTATAGAATAAGATCCCATTGATATGAAAGATTTAGAATAGGTGAGTCCATGGAGACAAGGAGTAGATGGAGGTTGCCAGGGGCTGAGGGCAGGGGGAAATGGGAACGAACTGCCTCACGGGGACAGGGTTTCTTTTAGGACAGGTGGTCACAGCGTTTTGGAAGTAGAGTACTGGTGATTGTGTGAGGCTGTGGATACACTAAATGCCGCTGAACTGTACCCTTTAAAGTGGTTGGTTTTATGTTATATGAATTTCACCTCAATTAAAAAAGCAAAAACATTTTTATAGCTATGGACATATGTTGTAGAAATATAAAAACAAACAGAATGCCCTGGCTGGTGTAGCTCAGTGGATTGAGCGCGGGCCTGCGAACCACACAATCGCGGTTCGATTCCCAGTCAGGGCACATGCCTGGGTTGCAGGCTGGTTCCCTGCAGGCCAACTCCCAGCAGGGGACGCACGAAAGGCAACCATACATTGATGTTTCTCTCCCTCTCTCCTTTCCCCCTCTAAAGATAAATAAATAAAATCTTAAAAAAAAACAAACAAACAGAATGACAAGTGCCTAATTTAGGGTGATGTTAATAAGGGGAGGGGAAAGAGAACAGGATAAAGGCTGGGTCTGCAGGGAGCTAAAAATGCATTAGTGATGTTTTGTTTCTTCAATTGGACGGCAATGCTTTATATCTTAAGTTTAGCATTTCTGAACACTCACGAAAAAAGAAAGCTCATCAAGAAAGACTGCATGGCTAGAGACCCAGGTCTGAGGCCCAGTCAGCGTACACGAGGCAGAGCTACAAGTACGTAGCTCTGCTCCACAGTCTGGTTCAGCCTCGTATCACGGCAGGCACATGGGCCCCGCAGTGGTTTTTCCAGGATGGATGTGGCAGCGGTGCACGGTGGGGGGGGGGGGGCACTGGTCGGCCTGGCCCACCATTCGGGAAGCTTGGATCTGATCTCTGATACCCATCCCAGAATGTACAGCGTGTTCCAGATCAGCCTCAGTGCAGTCCCGCCCTCTCGTAAATCGGAAGGCTTATCTTTGTATAATAACAAACATATCATTTTAAGAATTAAAGTGCTTCAGAGCTGCATCGGAGGGAAAAAAGAGTTTGTAGTACTCTGCCCTGTGGTAAGAATTTTCTAATGACCATCCCAAGTGGCTCTTTCCCAACTCACTTGGTGACTTAGACAAGCCGTGTCACCTCTCAGGGGCCATGCATTCAGAACCTGAATGAGGAGATAACTGTCTGGCTTCCTACTCCCTGTGACCTTCAGCTCTAAAAAGCTACAGTTCTGTGCGCTCTGGAGCCTGCAAACCACCAAGTCCTGGAGCGAATGGCGGCACGAAGGGGCTGGGGATTCAGCCAGGTCTTGTTGGATGGGTGGTTAGAGATGATGGGGGAGAGGCAGCAGAAGGGTCTGGGCAGGCAGAGAGGGCTGATAGGAGAGAAGCCTGGGTACTCACAGGCCGTCAAGGGTAGGGGGTAAGGGTAGAGAGGGGGATGGAGAGTGAGATGGGCCCTTAGGCTGGCCCACCGCGCCAACTCACCAGATGTAGCAGAGGGCACCCATTAAAAGGAGCTGCCTCAGAGTCCCGAACCACAGGTTCTGAATTTGAATGACTTTCGTGACTTTCAGAGAGTAGCACACGTGGGGGAGTTGGCACCGTGCTGGCATGGTGAGAGGCACCGCACCGTGCCTCGAAGCGCTGCAGAAAAAAGTGCCCTTCGGCCAAGCCTGGCTCTCTCTTATCTGTCTGGGGCTCAGTGAGCAATGGTTAACTCTTATCTGGCGGGGGCTCGCTGAGCAAAGGTGAGTTAAATCGAAAGGACATGACCTGAAAGTGAACTCTTCCCCACCCGCCTAAACCAGGGCAGCACACACAGGGGTGGGTCTGGGCTCTGCGCCTTCTGCACCTCGTGGAGATTCTAGGCAAGAAGCCTCTGCTTCTTGCACGTGAAGTCCCAAGGGAAGAATCGGATTATGTCCATCCCTGGTCCACTCTGCTGTGTGGGGAGGTCAGCAAAGGGCCAAGGGCAGCAAAAGATGTGCTGAGGAGGAAGTGGGGGAGAGCCTGCATCCCCAAAGCAAGTTCAATACTGATTACCCTAGTTATCCGTTGCTGCTATAGCAAATTATCATGTACCCAGTGGCTTCAAACAACACAGATGTATTCTTTTAAATTTCTAGGGATCATATTGTGAAATAAGGTGACGGCCGGGCTGGTTCCTTCTGGAAGCTTCCTTCATGAGAGAATCTGTTCCTCGCCTTCTCCAGCCCCTAGAGGTGGCCGGGCATTCCGGGGTGCAGAGCCATGTCACACCAGCCTCTGTTCCTGTGGTCACACCTCCCTGCTCTAACCTTGACCCTCCCGAGTCTCTCTTTTGAGGACTCTTGTCATGTAATCAGAGATAACCTCCCGACACAAGACACGGAACTTAATCACATCTGCAGAGTTACTTCCTTCTGCCGTAGGAAGTAACACACCCATGTTCCTGACTTCGGGCATGAGCATTCACGCTCAGGAATGAGGCTCCATTTATTCTCCTGAGCCCTGTGCTTCAGTCTCTCCACCCTCCTCTGTCACAGCACCAGGCACATACTTAGACAAGGATCTTTGATATCTCAAACCACAAAAGGTTGAATGATATCCTGTCTCGACCAGCAAAGCAAAATCGAACGTCCCACCTTTTAAGAAGGCCTTGACAAACAAGCGTGTGGTCCTGTGGGCTT
This sequence comes from Sturnira hondurensis, assembly GCF_014824575.4. Classification (NCBI taxonomy): domain Eukaryota; kingdom Metazoa; phylum Chordata; class Mammalia; order Chiroptera; family Phyllostomidae; genus Sturnira; species Sturnira hondurensis. Next base: position 4,239,583 of record NW_028080037.1, read on the forward strand.
GGCTGAGGTGGTAAAGGTCTGGACACTGAGCTGGGGACACAGGACCAGCGGGATCGAGGCTACCGTGTTGAAGAAGAGGAGAAATACCATACAGGGTGCAGCCATTTGAAGAGTGTCAGGTGGGAGGAGGGCCACAGGGCAGAACTCCAACCAAAGGGGAGAACTGCAGGGAGGTAGCTTTTGGCTCAATGTGGAGAAGAAACGTCTCAGCAGAGCATTCCCGGGACACGGCGCACTTTCCTTGGGGATGCTAGCTGGTGACACTAATGACGAAGACAATGGTAACTTTCATGAGTCTCATACCTCCCTCTCTCCTGTCTCCTCTCCATCTGCACTTCAACATCTTCTCCCATCTTAAAAATGAATCCTCTTGCAACCCCACGTTCTCCTCCCGTTGCCCCTTGACACCTTTCCTCTCCCTGGTGGCCAAACCCCTTGAGAGAACGGGTTACCACATCGCTTTCACATCCCCACCCCCCCTCCTCTCACTGCAGTCTGTCTCCGCCCACACCCCTCCTCTAAGCCTCCCTTGTCAAGTAAACAACGACTTTGAACAGCAACTTCTTCACTGAATCCGATAGACACACCGCAGCCCTGATCTTCCCGGAACTCTTAGGAGCACGTGACTCCAATATCAACCACCAGCTCCTTTCCTTTCTTCCCCTACCTTCCTGGAACCCACATCCCCCTGACTTTGGGTCTCTGTGGCCACCGTCTGAGAATCCTGCCAGGACTTCTGTGCTCCCATCACTTAAAGGTCAGCCTTCCCCAGGGGTCGGTTCTAAGCCCTCTCGCCTTCTCATCCAAGCCTTCCCTTCTGGTCAGTTACAGCTACTTCCATGGTTCTGGTTACCATGTGTATGCCGGTGACAAATACATCTGTATCTCTGGCTCCAGATTCACATGTCCAACTACTCACACCTGTGTGTCCCACAGACACGTCAGACTCAGGGCTTTCAGTTCTGAACTTATATCTTCCACCCCAAATGGGGTTTTTCTCCCGCATTTCCCATCCCAGTACATTTCTTCCACCACCCATCAGTTGCTCAAGCCAGAAACAGGGACACTTCCCAACTTATCCTTTCCCTCACTCCCCCTCATACATTTTACTGTTTCATCTTCCTAATGTTATTCCCCTAGTCTCCGCCTACTTCTCCACCACTGTCACCTCCTTACTCCCAGTCACCGTCAGCTCTCATCTGGACGGCCCAGTAGCCTCCCACAAGATATCCCTCCCTCCATTTGTATTCTTATCTCCTCCACGCCCTGCTCCTTCCATACCCACCACCTGTATACAGCTGCCCATGCCCATGGGTGCCGTGGCTGCTATGGTTGCTATGGTCTTCTCTCAGGAGAATAAATCTTAGAAGAGGTTCAGGGCCCTTTGGGGAGAGAATTCTGCAGTCCCGAATACACAGAGCGGCGGGGAGTGCACTTCCAAATGGGCACGTTCTGGCCCTGGGGCAGGCAGAGCTCTCAAACGCCCTCAGTATTTCCTGTATCCTGGCAGCTAGACCCTGCCCAGTGCCCCAGACTTTGAGAATGAAGGATGTCCTTCCATTCCAACCTGAAGGATGTTCAGGTTGTATTGTACAGCTGAACTTGAGACAGGAAGACCGTCTAGGTAGGCCTGACTCAATCTCATGAACCCTTCAAAAGCAGAAGATCCCAGGAAAGAAGTCAGAGATTTGAGTGAAACATGAGAACAATTCATCATGTCATCGCTGGCTTGGGGGTGGAGAAGGCCACGTGACAGAGAATGTGAGTAGCCTCCAGAATCTGAGAGATGCCCCTGGCTGACAGCCAGCAAACAGAGCTCTCGGTCCTATAAGCGCAAGGAATGGGATGTTGTATCAACGAGGATGAGCTTGGAAGCATTGGAGTGGCCAAAAAGTCTGTTTTTTCCTTACGATGGCTCTAGTAGTGCTTAGTTGTCTTTAACTTCATTCGAAACAATTTTGTTAGATTGTATTGTGACAGCCGTCACATTAGCATGTGTTTAAAAAAGGCTTATCAAAATTGGTGAATTTTTGTGTAGCCATTTTAATACTGAAGATGGAAGAAAATATGCAACATTTTCAGCATATTATGCTTTATTTCTTCAAGAAAGGTAAAAACACAACTGAAATGCAAAAAAAGATTTGTGCAGTGCATGGAGAAGGTGCTGTGACTGATCGAATGTGTCCAAAGTGGTTTGTGAAGTTTCATGCTGGAGATTTCTTGCTGGATGATGCTCCACGGTTGGGCAGACCAGTTGAAGTGGATAGCGATCAAATGGAAACATTATGGAAAAAAACTAAACAGACTTTTTCCTCCAGAGTTCCAGAGTGAGAACACAGCCCAGCTCACATTTAATTGCAACCTTGTGCGTCTCTGAGCAGAGGGCCCAGTCACGCCATGCCCAAACCACTAACCTACAGAACTGTGAGCTACCAGGTGAACGGTAGCTCAGCTACCTGAGCCTGTGCTGATACATTAAGCCACAGTAGAAAACTAACACGGCCCCCACAGGCTTCTCACTCTATGGGGAAGCTTACAGCCAACAGCCAGCCAGGGCCACAGAGGGGCTTCTGAAGCACAGGTCCGGGGAAGTGCACCTCCTTGGGGAGGTCAAGGCTGGTACCGCCCCCATAAACTCCTAGAGATGAATTCTGCTCACACCCTCCACCTCATGTTATTCCCAGTGTGCTAAAGTTTTGCTTGGTGCTTATGTTTGAAAACTCTGGGCTTGGGCCTCGTGCCTATCTCCTAGCTTCGAGAGAGGCTGGGAAACTAAGCTGTGATATATAATTGAGAAGTGGACGCCCAAACTACACTGTTCAGATCATGATTACCCACTGAGACCTTGTAAGGAGTTTGGCTTTTGGCTGTCTCTTCCCTACTCCCTCCCTGCACCCACCACTTTCTTTTCCCGTTTGTTCTGGCAACATCATTTTTTTAATTCAGGGAAAGCCACTGACTGTGGTTCAGGTCAGACTCATTCAGCCCCTTTACCCTCTGCCTACTTGCTGCCCCAAAACTGAGCACACGACCTCGGACTGGCCAATCAGGTGACGCCATGCCCCTAGCCACACTGATTGGTTGAGAGATAAATATGTAACTCAAGCTCAACCAATCAGAATCTTTCCTGAGACTTTCTCGGCAGAGCTATCAGAAAACACTTATTTGTTCCTCTGGGGTTGGTTCCTCTGGGATTGTTGTCAGAAGGAGAAGATGGGAGGTTATGAGTGTGCCATTTTCCTATGGAGATAGCCTACTCAAGAAGACCAAATAGATCCAAGATGTGGGGAGAGAGACCCAGCCCTGATAACACATTTTGAACTTTTATAACCGTCTATGGCAGAGTATAGTTCCATCTCTTATGCTGCCCGGTTACACGACAGTAGATCGTCCTGTGTGGCTTGGTGGCTAACTTGACTTAGGTTTCTGTCACCTAGCCAAACAATACGGCTAACACAGACCAGCTCTATATCCTGTTCACACACGCTTGCAACCCTGGAAGCTGGAGGCACTGCCTTTGACTCTGGATCAGAACTCGGTTGTGAGGGACTTGTCTTAGTTCCTGTATTGCCAGCCCCTGCCTTATACCCCAGTATCAATAACTGATGCCCTGTCTTAATTATCCTGGCCCTTTGCCTTTTCAGCCCTAGCGTGGGCAGCCCCTAGACCCAGAGCCCCAGGCCAGACCCCAGCACCTGCTGCTGCATGTCCTGGGTTCTGCCTGAGCCCATCTGGACTTCCATCTATGGTCCGCACCAGCCCTAACTGATGTACACGACCCCCCCCCCCCCAGTCCCTGTGCACCATGGATCTACCCATTTCCNTGTACACGACCCCCCCCCCCCCCAGTCCCTGTGCACCATGGATCTACCCATTTCCTAGATGGCCAACCTGCAGTTCTATCAAGTGGAGGCCTCACAGTACAATTTAAGGCAGCATTTCCCAAGCTGTGTTCCACGGGACACCATCCCGTGAGCTGTAAATCTTCCGCCAACCCAGAGGGCGAACACACAGCTGGCAGTATTTGTTCTCCCATTTTATATTTTAAAATATAAACAACGGAGAAGCCTCTTACATGGGGTTGTCTTCCACACTTAGCACTTAGGGTCAAAAAACTGTGTCTTCACTCAACCCTTGGACCGTGCACAGCACGCAGCCCGCAGACCCTCCTCCTGCCAGCGAGCCCCTCCGAGCCAGTTTTCCCTCCCGCTCTGCAACAAGCTGCTGTTTTTCCAGTTTTGCTCCAGGTGAAAGTAAAGGCGCTGGCCTTATTTTAGGGGACATGCTGGGTGGAAAACACGCGTCTAGATTTGCAGGTAGGGCGGCAAATGCTCGCTCTACGGGAAGTACGTGGGAGCGGAGGCCCCCCGAGGGAACGCACCCCGACCCGAGTGTCCCATCCCAGCCCGACGCCGGGGCGCCAGTCACGGAACGGCTGTGTTGGTTTAACTGCGCTCTCTCTCCTGGCTCCCGCACAGCAGGGCTAACCCAGGAATAGCAGGAAGTTAGCTACAGCATCTGTTACCTGAATCGTGACCTCTGATCTAGGTATTGATGCATGAGGGAGCATTTACTAACTACGCTTTTACCGTCCGCTCTGTGGTATCTGGTCAAACTAATGTGTCTTATTTTAGAATTCTAACGTGTTTTTTATTCAGTATTTGCTGCACGGTAAACAGATGAGTCAAATTGTGATGGTCCGAATAATTAATATTAATAAGAAGAATGAACACCTGGTCACAGCTTGCCGTGTGCCAGGTGTTTCTCTAGCAGCTTGGCGTTTATTAACTTCATTTCATTCTCACAACCACCGGCACCCCCGTTTTAGAGATAAGGAAACTCAAAAAGGTGAAGGGTTTCCGAATCCACGATTCTAGACCTCAGATCCCAAGGGGAGGCATGGTTGCTTTGATAGTCAGAGGAGAGGCTGTACTGCATACGAAAGTACCCATGATACTCAGAAAGATTCTTTTTGCAAACAGCTGCCGTTTGTGGAGCTCTTGCCCCAGGCCAGGCCCTGATAAGGGCTTGCATACCTTTTCTGTTTATCGCAACAACTCTGTGAACAGATGCAGAAACCGAGGCTCGGAGCGGTTGCGTGACTACCCTGCCCTCGGATATATGCAAGTGACCACCATGATCATCTCCGCAAAGAGCAAGGGGGCGTCACCCATCAGGAAAATGTGAACCCAAACCGCAAGGGGGTGCCACTTTGCGTCCCCCTAGGACGCCTGCGATTCAGAGGGCAGGTAACGACCGCAGGTGCGGCCGTGGAGGCGTCGGGTGATGCCCCGCTGGTAGGAAGGTGAAATGGGGCAGCCTCGGGGAAAACCAGCTGGGCGGTTCCTCAAAAGGTTGAAAACAGTTACCAAAATGATCCGCCCATGTCATTCACAGTCACATACCCAACAAAACTGAAACCATGCGAAAACCTGTACACGAGTGTTCATAGCAGCAGCATTCACAACAGCCTCAAACCGGAAACAGCCCAGAGGTCCACCAGGAAGTGGTCTGTCCGTACAGGGGACTATTACTCTGCCGTGAAAAGGAGTGAAGTACCGACACGTGCTCCAAGCTGGATGAGCCTTGAGAACATGATGCTGAGTGCAAGAAGCCAGTCACGAAGGACCAAGCACTCTCTGATTCTGTTTCTATGAAATGTCCAGGATAAACAAATCCACAGACACAGAAAATGGATCAGTGGGTGCCCGGAGCTTCAGCGGAATAGGGAGATTGGGGATGATGACTCAGGGATGTGGGATTTCTTTTTGGGGTGAAGAGAATATTCTAAAACTGTGGTGGTGATTGTACAACTCTGTGAATATGATTAAAACCACTAAATCGTACACTTTAATCGAGTGAATTGTGTACTATGCAAATTATAGCTTAATAAGCTGTCAAAAAAAAAGAAAGAGGAAGGAAGGAAGAGAAAGGAAAGGAAAGGAAAGGAAAGGAAAGGAAAGGAAAGGAAATGCAGAAGGGAGGGAAGGGGAGGGGAAGGGGGGGAGGGGTGTGGGGGCCTTCCTGACACTGGAGAGGACCTAAAGTTGGTTTGCAAGTCTGGCCCCATTCCTCCCCCTAGGCAATGATGACTCAGATAGTCGCCAGCCTTATCACCAGGTGCCTTGGATTCCTTGCCCCCTCCCTGGGAATCCAGGGTGTTGCCTTGTGTTTTCCCACCTTTCCCGGGCACGTCCTGCCGATTTCACCCTGGCAGGCCCAGGACAGAACCCAGCATCACACTCGCCTCTCATGGCTTCTTCAGCAGACTGGCACTGCTTCCACCTGCCTGCTGCTTCCCTGCTGGCCCCCTCCCTTCCTCGCCAGCCGCCCGCACCCCTTCTCCGCCAGCTTGCTGTGAGAGGCATGCCTCAGACTTTAAAACGTGCGGAACTCAGGCTATGTACCAGAAGCAGCACCTTGGCATTATCTGTGCCGTCAACCACTGCAGAGATTGGGGGGACATCCCCACACCCCACTTACCTAACATAGGAAAAGACAACCACGTGGAGGATCCACTTAATGGTGCCATAGTTCGTGCTCTGGATCTGTATGATCCTGTTTGTCTCATACTGGAGAAAGTTGTCCGAGCAGGCTGGCATGGTGAGAGGCTCGCTATTCGCTTGGAGCTGGACCAGGGCTCAGCCTTCCCATGCAGGTCATAGCAGGCCCACCAGTAAGAGGAAATGAACCGTCCTGATCCTTAGCAGCAGCCTTTAAGTTTCAATTCCTCCAATGACGGCAGAGTTGGGGCGGACCCTGGCAGCTGCCCAGTTGTGGCTGGGGATAAACAAGGGAAGCCAAGTCCTACGGGCCTCCTTGGCAGATGACCCTGCCCCGGCCGGCCTCCCCCAGATGCCTGCACAAAGATGGTGTTCAAAGGGAGGGCATTTTTGGAATTCTGCCTTTCCCCCCTTTCCTTTCACTTTTTGACTCATTTCCTTTGGGAGAAAGAGGCAGCCTTTCAAATGTCAGGAGCCCCAGTGCTTCCATTGTGCCTTAGCAAATGGCCTCGGTCTTTCCATTGCCCCCAGCCCCACGCAGAGACTGATTGATTCGTTTCTACAACCCTTTATTCAGCCCAGATGTGTATGAACTGTGGGTGAGTAAAGGTCTCCCCGATGTCTTTCTCCCGCCACTTCCTCACAACACTCCTGTCCGTAGATAGTAGGGGAATCCGATTTGCCGTGTGTGGAGGGAGCCAGGGTACTGTATTTCGACTCTGGATTTGTCTCGCATGGCCCTCTACAGCCTCTCTCTATCATGTTCTGTGCCCCGGGAGGTCCACCCATGGCCCAAGCTAGTCCGCCTGAGACCACCATCCAACAGAGCCATCCAACGGAGCTAGGTTTTGGTCCATTCAACGAGGGAGAACCTGGGCCCGAGGAACTGTGGGGCAGCATCTAACAGAGGGGCAGAGCTATCTCAGGATTCCGGAGGAGAGGGGTGGAGTTTAAATAAGCTTATTTATTTTAAAGAATTTATTTATGTTTAGAGAGGGGGGAAGGGAGGGAGAGAAACATTGATGTGCAAGAGAAACATTCATTGGTGCCTCTTGTATGCGCCTCGACGTGGAATCAAACCCGAAACCCAGGCATGTGCCCTGACTGGGAATTGAACCTGCAACCTTTGGGTTTGCGGAACAATGCCCAACCCACTGAGCCATGCCAGTCAGGGCTAGATTAAATTTAAGTGAAAGCAGATTTTGACAGGCTCAAGGCAAAGCAGGTTTTGTACACGACAGTCAACTTCACACCTGGATTTTAAAGTGGACCCAGGGCCCTGTTTCCTCGGGAGCAATAAAGCTAAGATGTGCAATGTGTCAGGGGCCCAGGGGATCTGAGTGCCCCCTGAGTGCTTTAGATCCTCCAGGCAAAAGTGGATTTTTTCATCCTTACCAATGCCATTTCAAGTAGCAACGTTTCCGGAAGTCTCTGGTTTTAGAGGATGGCATTTCTCAGTGAGTAAGAAAGCAGTCGTCCCTCACTCAAACATGGGGCACGATCACTTCACAGCTGCAGAGGAGACTGTTTCCATATATTTTTGCTGCACTCTACCCATTTCTGCCCTTTTGGCGTGATAAGTGGCCATGGGCAATTTTCACTTTTCCAGTCTTAGCTAAATGTTACTTTCTCACCCCTGTGAACTGTATCAGGGGCTCCCTTACCTCCTGTCTCCCAGTTCAGGAGTCCAGAGAGCAGGAGGACCGTGAGGGCAAATGTGAACTCTCCTGGCCCCTCTCATCCCGAGTGCACAGCCGGGGCTTCAGGGCACCATACCACCCCGCTTCAGGCCTAGGGGCAGGAAGGGCTCCCTGCTGTTGCCAGCCCCAAGTGACTCACCGTCCTTACTGCTTTTTCTTAACTCTGCTGACACCCATGATAAATGGTCCCACTGGGGTATGCTGTCATTTTTCGGAAGATACAGTAATCTCATCTGTAAAAAGGGGAGGTCCTCAGGACTCTTGTCAGGGTAGTGGAGCCTGATGGTTAGAACACAGGCACCGAGGGACGTGCTGCCTGGCTTCCAATCCTGGGCTCACACCTTGCCATTTTTGTGACGTTGGACCACACTGTTCATGCTGTTCATTCATTTGTTCAGTCATCCCCAAGAGCACCAGCCGCTAGTGGATAGAGTAGTGAGCAGGCAGACAACCCATATGTCCACCAACAGGTGAATGGATAAACAAGACATGGTTCGTCCATCCAGTGGAATACTACTCAGCCGTGAAAAGGAACGAAGCCCTGATACCTGTTACAATGTGGATGGGCCTTGAGAACATGATGCTGAGTGAGAGAGGCCAGACACAAAGACCACATATATGATTCCATTGATAGGAAATGCCCAGAACTGGCAGATCACTTCAGTATTGCCCTTGCCACCAGCCAAAGACATACTTTCCCCTGGTCTTTCTGCCGAACTCATACCCTCCTCCCTCATACTCTTCCTACTCTGTTTCCTCTGCCCTCTGTCTGCTATTCCCCACCCTCAACACCCAGTAAGCTTACTAACGAAGTCTCAGCTGCCAGATTCAGTGGATATGTTTTATTCCTTATTTTACTTAACCTCTTGGATGCATTCGATATCATCGACCACTCTCTACTTCTTGGGGCAGTTTCTTCCCATGACTCCTCTGAGTTCTCTCTTCTGCCGGTTTCTCATTTTTACCTTTATGACTCTTTGTCCCATCTTTCTGTGGCTCTCTTCCCCCCTTAAATGTCCATTCTAGCGAATTCTGTCTCAGCACCTTTTATATTTCTATCAGTCAGGACAGGACAGGCTGCGCTGCAGTAACAAAAAATGCCACACATCTCATGGCATAAAAACAATGGCAGCTTGTTTTTTCATCAACACTGAATGTCCCTCATCAGTCAGTCACCCAGGAGGCTCCGTTCACCAAAGTCACGAAGAGGTCAACACCATGGAACAGCTACTGTCTCGAGCTCCAAATGAAAAACCTCTCGGGTCTTACAGTCGCATGGAGATGCTCTGAGCTAGAAATAATGCACTCGCTTCTGCTTCTAATTCATTGGTCAAAGCCAGTCACTTGGCCCCATTGAACCCCCGGGGAGCCAAGAAACGCAATCCTACCAACATGGCTCCCACGTAGAAACAGAAGAAGCAGAATTGTTTGGTCAACAGCACTAATGACTTTTGCATCTCCTCCCTGGAAAGTTTCATCCACACATGTTCTTTTAAGAATCACCAAAACGCTAAAAGAAAAGAGAGTGGGAGGAAGGGCCCGTGTGTACATCGTGTGTCTCAGTATGCGTGAACTAAAGCTGGAAATGGGACCTACTGCATAATTTGGGGGAGGGGGCTCAGTGCAAAATGGCACATGGGGTCCTTTATTCAAAATTTAAAATTTCATGATGGCAACAGCGGGACAGTAAGCCGAGCCTGGGCACGGGAGTCCTGTTCCCACGTAGGCATGGGTCCCTCTGTGACAGCGTAGTTCCCATGTCCATGGAGCTGGCTGCGTTTGGAAGGATATTCAAGATGGTGTGTAGGGAGGGAACTGGGGGATTAGTCAGTGTTTTCTCTCCCATATGCGTGCGTTACTTTTTGAAAATCGCTGATAGGTTTTTAAGAATCTCCAGCTCCAGACCAAACCTGCCTTCTGAGATCCACATCAGTGCAGAGCCTAAGTATCCCATAGACACTGCAAATCACATCTTCGGGATGGAGCGCCTTTCCACAAGGCAGCAGTGCAAGGAAGGGCCGATGAGGCGGAGAGTGGAGGGAGCAGAAGCGGATGGCTTTTCCTGCCAGCTTGGCCCGGGGTCGGGGGAGGTCAGGGTGGTTTCTAGTGGGGGCCACAGGGTTAAGGGAAGACGGGGGGTAGTTAAGATGGAAACATTTGAGCCATTCAAAGATGTTCAACAATGAAATATGGGTCTATACTCTGCTATCCCATCTTTAGGATACTGATGGAAGTCTTCGTGTTCAACTAATAATAAAACCCAAATGAATCACTCAGTTATGTATTGAGGCAAACACTCCGGGTCTCCTTTCACTGACAGGAGCAAAGATTTTTCAGTGGCTGGATATCTTAAAGCTTTAGATATTCACTGTGTAGTCTAATGGAAGCAGAAAAGGTTGGTTTGTTTGCTTGCTTAAGGATGAAGGGACGAAGGGAAATTTTCATTAACATAAAAAAATCAAAGTGTTAGGTGGACGATATGAAGAATATTTTCTTATATGTGTTTTTTTAAAGATTTTATTTATTTATCTTTAGAGGGGAAGGGAAGGAGAGAGGGAGAGAAATATCAATGTATGGTTACCTCTCATGCATCCCCTGTTGGGAACTGGCCTGCAACCCAGGCATGTGCCCTGACTGGGAATGAAACTGGTTGTTTGGTTCGCAGGCCCGTGCTCAATCCACTGAGCTACACCAGCCAGGGCTGAAAAATATTATCTTAAATAAAAGGGTTAGACTTTTTAAATATATTGAAAAGCAATATATTGTGCTTTTAGAGAAACAGTATAAAGTACTTTTCACGTTTATGAAAATTTTGTTATATTAAAAGAGCCTTTAAACTATTAGTTAAAAAAATCGACTGGATAGTCAATAAATGGCATCATTCATTCTGTGGATCTTTACTGAAGACCTTCTTTGTGGCCAGGCCTGAGCCAGACTCAGGGTGTGAAGTTACCTAGAGAATCTTTATGTTGTGATTAATTGTACCCGCACGGTAATTAGTTTATTTGTGAAGAAAAACAGTACCCAGCTCACAGACAGGACTGAATGAGACAATGAATTAATTAAATGGGCCTAGCACTGCCTGGCACTAGTGAAATATTTACGCACTCCAACCTAAGCTCCCACAGTAGATTTAAATAGAATAGAGGCATATGACTCAAAGGCAGGGCTGTCAAACTTATTTTCACTGGGGGCCGCATCAGCCTCGAGGTTGCCTTCAAAGGGCTGAAATAATTTTAGGACTGTATACACGTAACTACTCCTTAATTGTTAAGGAGTTGAAATTACATTCTTGACACCCTGCTCTGAGGCGTGGTATAACAAAAGCTGTGGCAATAAATTGTAAATGGGAAAATATTCTATGCGAGTAATACAAAAAAGAGGGTTATTTAGACATGCAAGTGAATTTGGAGGGCCGTATCTTGTCAAAGGCCTTCTTCAGAGCTCACAAATGCCCTCATTTCTCTTTCTCTCTCAACGAGGTTTTTAGGCTTGCTGGTTAATCTACAACATAAATAAAGTAAATCTGTATTGTTGTGTGACTTGCTCCTAAAAATGAACTTTGAAAATAGCTCTAAATATTTGAAACAAAAGCTTTGTTGCAAATGACTGAAAACACTGAAGCATTGAGCCTTATAAGGGTTCCTTGAGGCACGAGCGAGAGTGACAGCATTTTCTGTAGAACTTGTGGCTGTAGTCACAAAACAAGAGACTCAGCAAAATTCAGTATTTGTTTCAGGTCATAGGGCAAAAATAAAAATAAATCCTTTAACGAAAAAAACCCCCGAAGATGTTCAAAGTGGAACGTCAAGATGGGTGGTCTCTGTTTCTTTGTGGAGTAGGAGGTGAGGTCCTGAGTGGAGTGGAGGGAAGAGGGGGCTTGGGTGAAGTTCTTAGTCAAGGGCGTGAGTGCTGGGAGTTGGGGGGTTGTTACGTGTGTTTCTGTTACAGGGCAGAAAGTCAAGCGATTGCCCTTCAGTGGCAAAGGAAGTTTTTGAGGAAACATGGTTGGTCTCAGAATTAAATGCATAGGGACAACTGTAACTGAACAACAATCCTGAAAAAAAAAAAGAACTCAAATGCAGGAAATGGGGCCCGCCTTTGCAAGAACCTGTGAACAGGATCAGAAAGGGGAAACGCGCTGCACTGAGGTTGCCCTTTCAGTCTGTCTAAAGCCTTGCGGTCCCGCCTCTGCCCGTTCCTCCACACGCCGGACTTCCCTGCTCCTCCGAGGCTACTTGGCCAAACAAATTTATCTCAGTTAGGTGTCTGCTGTTCAATGAAAAACGCTGATCACTGCCCAATTCCAGAATCCCAGAGGAAGGAATCTGGTTGACCTGGCTCTTTATCTCTGGTCCAATCAGCTGTAGCTGTGGGCGGGGCCCCAACAAACCCGCCTTGTGGGGAGTGGGTAGAGAGAGCGAGCTAGAAGGAAGGGCAAGGTGGAGAGAGGTAAGGGGCTCTCTGGGAATAAAGGCTCCAAGGCCGAGGGCTCAGGTTGACTTCCTCTGCGCCCCTGTCTCAGGTGACACGACTCAGGGCAGTCCAGGCAGTCTCCCAGAGGTCCCTAGGGGGATTGAGCCCCTGACACCCACAGCACAGTGACCTGCTCTTGAATGCTTCCTGTCCCACTGCCCCACTCCCCTTCCGGGCCTCAACCTCCCAGATAAACCGCGCAGTGAATCCTTGTCTCAGGACCTCGTGCTTGGAGGAAAACTCCTATAGTTCAGCCTCCCGGGCTGTGGCGAGTGGTCTGGAGCCCATCCGGAGAGCGCTAGGCGGTTTACAAGCAGAGCACTTTAGTGAAGGCGTTCTGGCTGCTGCTCCTTGGAAAATGGGTAGAGGGGCAAGAGTGGAGGCAGGGTGTCTGCCTCGGGAGAGGGTACAGGGGCCCGGAGCAAGGCTGAGGCAGATCCCTGAAGGCCACCAACACCAAGGAGGCTCAACGGAGGCATCAGGGAAGGAGAGGAACCCCGGGAGGGAGTGTGGACCCAAAAGCCAATGACTCACAAATAAGCCTGTAGCCGCGCGAGATACTAACAGCAATTATAAAGCTGTTTAATTAAAAGGCACTCATGAGGACCTGACATAAGTTAATGGGACAGGATAGAGTCAAGTATTAAACCTAAAGGAAAGTGGGAACTTAGTATATGATAAAAGCACTTAAAATCAAGGAGGAAAGAAATTAGAATAGGAGCTCAGAGAGATTAGAGAAATTAGAATAGGAGCTCAGAGAGAGAAGGTCGGTAGAGAGAGGGCAGTGGAGTGGCATTCTAACTTTTTGTATGTAAAAGATGTGCGACACGCTGCCCGGCCGTGTTTCTTGTGGTCGAGTTCACATACCCGTTGGAGGAAGGCCTGGGGCCTTGGAAACTCAGTTTCTACAATGAGTTCCTTTCAGAGCCTTTACAGAAACACCAGCATGCTTGGCCTCAAAAGATGGGATAAGTAAACATTCCTCTGGAGATGGAAATAAGAAATCGGTGAATGAGGGAAAGAGTAAAAAATCAGGCTGTGGGCATTCCGGGAAAGGAGGAAGCAGCCGTGTGACTTGCGTGCACACATAGAGACCTTTGTACCTTCCATGCTGTCTGTGACAGCGTAGCTTAGACTCGGGCTGGATATGCAGGTGAAGGTATTGAACTTGTGATTGCCACACTGCCCCAAGATGACAGTTATAAGGTAGGAAAAGCACAACAAGGAATTGTCTTTCTGGGTGAAGTAGATAAGATCGGACAGTGTGCCAGGCTCTCATTGGTTATGGGATGTGGGCGGAGAAGGCTTTCAGCAAATCGTCTTTCTTCGGCACCACAGTCCCCGTTCTGGAAAGGAAATGGCTGAGAAAACACTGGGACAAACGCTAACTGAGCGGAGCAAGGCTGTTTTTTCCCCAGTACCAGGCCTCACTCACATGGGTGTGAACCGAGCGTTAAGGAGGATGCTTTGGAAGCTATAGCCAGATTGGCGCTGGAATGAAAGACAGGTGCACGAGGTCTTCGGTCAAGGATGAAAAAGCGGTTACGGAACCCATGTCAAAGTCCCTGATTCTGATGCTGTATGTGTGGAGGTGGACAAAGAAGAACTAGACGGGAAAAAAGGAACAGGCAGCATCCGGGCACTGACCGAAGAATCCTCTGAGGAGGAACATGATTCTGAAGCTGAAGAAGAAGGCGGCCTCTCCAAGCAGATGCTGCGAACAGGCAACCTGTCGGACGTGTGTCCTGTGTACGAAGCTTTTCCTGCTGTGTTTAGGGTCATAACGGTCTCCCAGTCTGACTTTAAAAGCATTGGATCGGTCTGGGATAACATACAAGGTCAGAGCCTTCAGGATAAAAATCAGGTCGCGTATGTTAGGTAACATCAGATCGGCAGGGACAGAGGACCTGATGTGGACTTCAGTGACACAAAGCTCAGAGGTAAAATGTACCTTGTTTTGGTTCCGTTTTGTTGTTTTTTAAAATAGTCTTAAAATTTTTAGGAGGCGTTTTAGGCAATGTAGGTGCAATAACTGTGGATTTTGCAAGAATGTTATTCTACAGATGGGAAAATAAATTCTTTAAAACTGAAAAAAGAGGTGGACTGTGTTTGAAATGTGATAGAGTCATCCAATGCGAGCAAAATCAGCTACACAGAACGGGGCGGGCAAGCCGTCATTCTCTTTGCATTGCGCCCATTGTGTGTTTTAGTAAAAAAAAACCAAAAACCCGCAAACGGAGATAATTGGGTGCTCTGAAGAAATCGATGACGACACTGCACGCTCACCTGACTGGTGCTTGGCTCTTCCTCCCACTCAGCTCCTGGCGGTGCCGGTGCTTGTTCGGATTTCCGACAATGCTGCGATGATACCGGACTTACTCTCCTTCAGGAGCACGAGGCTTCGGCCCCGAATCGCTGCGGTTTCTTTCTTGGGACCCGTCGAAATGTCTTTTCCTCCATATTTCTCCACGGCAATTCCTTGTGAATGTGCCTGTGTCACCCTTTCTTCCTTCTTTGTCATCACTTAACTCAGAGTTCTGACCATAAACTTGTCTGCTGCTTAGGGATGTCACAGAGTTAGTGCCCTGGGATCCAAAAGCGGTTTTTCTCTGAGTTGCACTAACACCAGTGCTGTCAAATGGCCGCCACACGGGACAGAAAAGATAGAGAGCATCTCCACCACCGTAGCAAGTTCCATCAGACCGTGCTGCTGACAAGGTCTGTGGGATGGAGGAAAAGGCGAGTGCGGGCGCAGGTGAGTGAGGACGGACAGGGTGCGCTCAGTCAGACGGCATCTATTTGCTGTGCGAAAGAGGAGGCAGAGTTGCCTGATGACAGGGAAGGAGAAGGCAGAGGGAGGGGTAGGCGGTTTGATGAGAATGAAGAAGATTTGAAACGGTTGCTACGGTGACCAGGAGAGGAGAGCCAGCAGGGGAAAGAGGAGCTCCAGGGCGGTGTGGACACCCCAGGGCCCCAGAGGTGTCATTGCAGTGGTCTGGGCGGTTGAGATGACAGCGGGCCCTGGGCCTTCCCACCGGCAGGACCCACCTCCCACCTCCACACCAGGGGACCCAGCAGGTCTTGCCAAGTGGGTCAGGTGGTTTTAGAATCCGTAGTCCCTGGTGTTTGCTGTCTTTGTTATGGTCTTCGATATTTGTTCCAGAAACTATGAGCAAAGCTCCATTTCTGTTCCTCCTTTCTCCGAAAGCACCCTTCCCTCAGGCTCATGTCATTTGCCAGCCCCACAGCCAACGGCAGGAAGCTCATCTTGGCCCCCTAACTCAGCCTAGGTACTAGGAGTGACTTGCTCCACTCCCTTTATTCCGAGGAATTGCCCTGTCCTGCTTGTGGGGGCTGGATTTCTCTCCATCCCAAGATCTCCCCTCCATTCCATCCGTGCCAAAACACACCTTCTGCCAGGGAACTTCAAGAATCTACCCCTTCGGGTGATAACCAAGGTCTTTGCAGCCCTCACCACAGAGGCTGGGGATGCAGATTGCGTGCCCCCCGGGGACGTCTGGCAATGTCAGGAGACACTGGTAGTTGTTACAACTGAGAGAGTGCTACTGGTATGTCCTAAAATCCACAGATCAACCCCCCATGACCGAGAATTGTCTGGTCTAAAATGTCAGTGGTGCCAAAGGTTGAGACACCCTGGCCTACACAGTATTGGCGCCTAAGCTGTAAATTCAGTTGTGAAATCAAGGGCCACAGTGCAACGCACATAGTAGGTGCTCAATGAATGTGTGATAACCACACGAATGAGCGAGCGAATGAGGGAGCATATGAATGGCTGGCCGAGGGCCCAGTTCAGGACTGTGTGCTCTGTGGGTGGATGGTTATTGACTCAGTCCTGCAGATGCTCGCCCTGAAGAGCCACCTGTGCCCAGCTGGAAATGGCCCCGTCGCTGCGGTTTGGGTCGTGATGAATTGCTGTGGGAAGCCACCGAGTGGCGGAGCAGACAGTGTTCCTCCGCATTATGATGGATTCATTGTCTGCTCTCCAGCCCTTCTTCTTGAACTCTCAGCAGAGAAGGGTTGAAAGGGCCGGGCCGAGTAAGGGCCTGTGGGTTCAGCTGTCTCGGGAGGGGAGGAAAAGGCATGCCCAGACTGAGGATTATTGCTCACGTGCCTGAGGATCACAGCCCCTTTGAACTGGAGACAGGTGGAGGTCGGGGGCCAGATTCTGCCACATCACCA
Organism: Sturnira hondurensis; assembly: GCF_014824575.4. Taxonomy (NCBI): domain Eukaryota; kingdom Metazoa; phylum Chordata; class Mammalia; order Chiroptera; family Phyllostomidae; genus Sturnira; species Sturnira hondurensis. The sequence continues at coordinate 4,256,462 of NW_028080037.1, forward strand.
CACTTCCCAATTCCTTTACTCAACAAGTATTTACCAAGTGCCAGGGACTCTTTGGGGGACATGTGAGTTAACAAAAGAGACCAAAACCCTTACCCTCCTGGGGCTTCTATTCTAAAGAAACAAGGTGGACAATGGGTAAGTAAGTCAGATAGATAGAATGAGTGAGAGGGCCGTGTGCCCTACGGAGAAAAATCAAGGAAGGAAGGAAGGAAGGAAGATAGCACGTATTTGGGGTTGAACTTGGTGTTTAAATTGAGGTGAAATTCACATAAGATAAAATCAACCACTGTAAGGGGCAGAGTTCAGTGGCATTTAGTACATTCACAATGTCGTGCGACCACCTCCTCTCTCTAGTTCCAGAATGTTCCATCATCTTAAAAGGGAGCCCTGGGCCCACCAGCAGTCACTCCTTCCTCCCCTGCAGCCCGTGGTTACCACCAGCCTGCCTCTGTCTCTATGGATTCCCCAGCCCCTGGTAACCGCCCTTTCTCTGCTGTCTTTGTGGATGGGACTATTCTGGGTGGTTCACATAAATGGAATCATATACTAGGTGGTCTTTGTGAGTGGCTTCTTTCAGTTCATATCATGTTTTCAAGGTCCATCTGTGTTCTAGTGTCTGTCAGTAGTTTATTCCCTTTTATGCTGAGTCATACTTTGTCTGGGTATGTCGCATTTTAGGGATCCGTTCATCAGTTGACGGATGCAGGCCGTCCGCACCTTTGGCTGTTATGAGCAATGTTCCCATGAACACTCCGGTGCAAGTGTTTGAGTTCCTGTTTCTGTTTCCGGTGGGAACCTGAGAGTGGAATTGCGGGGTCAGGTGTTTTGAGGAACTACCGAACTGTTTTCCCCAGCGTCTGCATCCTCTTACCTTCCCACAAGCAATGCACTCGGGTTCCAGTTTTTCCACATCCTGGCCAATGCTTGTCATTTCCCATTTTATAAGCAATAGCCATTCGCCCCGGCAGGTGTGACTCAGTGGTTGGAGCAGGGGCCTGCAGACTGAAAAATCACAGGTTCGATTCCCAGTCTAGGGCACGCGCCTGGGTGGCGGGCCAGGTTCCCAGTTCGGGGTGCGCAAGAGGCAACTACACATTGATGTGTCTCTCCCTCTCTTTCTCCCCCCTTTCCCCTCTAAATAAGTAAATAAATAAAATCTTTTTAAAAACAACAATAAAAAACAATCACCATCCCAGTGGTAAGAAGTCATACCTCACATGGTTTTGATACGCATTTCCCTAATGCACATCACTGGGTGTTGAGCATTTCTTAATGTGCTCGTCAATCATTTGTGTATCTTCTTAAAGAAATGTCTATTCAGCCCTGGCTGGTGTAGCTCAGTGGATTGAGCACGGGCCTGCAAACCAAACAACCGCGGTTCGATTCCTCGATTCCCAGTCAGGGCACATGCCTGGTTGCAGGCCAGTTCCCAGTGGGGGACACACGGGAGGCAACCATACATTGATATTTCTCTCCCTCTCTCCTTCCCTTCATCTCTAGAGATAAATAAATACAGTCTTTTTTAAAAATTAAAAAAAAAGAAATGTCTCCTCAAGTCCTGTCCCCCACTTTTGAATTGGGCAGTTTGTCCTCTTGTCATTGAAATATGAGTGGGGATTGAACTTTCACATAGGGTGGTCAGAAGAGGCCTCCCTGAGGAGAGGACTGTTAAGTGAAGACCTTAAGAAGGGGAGGAAGCACGTCACCAGGATGTCTGAGAAGAGCAGAGCAGGAAGAAAGAGCAGTGAATGCAAAGGCCCTGAGGCAAGTCACTCACTGGTCTGTAAAGCTGGTTTGCCGTCTGCAAATGGGGACTGAGGCCTGGAGACACAATATTACATCATGCGGAGTGTCAGCAAACCATCAATGCCTCCCCATGCACTGGAGCAAGACACTTCTCAGAGCTCCAACTTGCTCATCTGTGAAATGGGGATAAAAATTGTAATCTACCTCACAGCATTCTTGCAAGAATTAAATGAAATAATACACCCAGCTGGGGCTTGGCACATAACGGTGCTTGGAAATGTGGGGTGCACACCCAGATCAAGAGGGCTTTGAATCATGAGACCCCAAAGGGAAACGGTTTGCAGGAGAGTCCGAGGGGTACTATCGGGAGAAGGCCCGAGGTCCTGGCTATCATAGCCTTGATTCTATCTACGTTTTGAAGGGCGTGACTTATTTATATGCTAACACCAAGCAGGGGGATTACAGTCTGAATGCCAGCTTTCACCAAGTGACCTCGGGCAAAGTTTTAAACCTCTTTGAACCCAGTTTCCTCATGTGTGCCTCATCATTGTGGGCAGGATTTAAGATGTACAGGTGTCAGTAGGAGAGGTGTTCAGAAAATCCCCTCGCTTACTGCTTCGTCATGTGTCTGCCCAGCAAACACCATTTGGGGCAATCCAAAACCGCAAAGGTTGCCTTAAATTCTATTTTCCACACAAGTTACTATGATATGTTACTTTTGTTTTGGGTGGGTGTGTGTGCGTGGCAGTTGGAAGGTGGGCTTCGGGGTCTCAGGCTGGATTTCAGATCCCAGCTCCTGGACTCACCGGGTGCTGGGATTTGGGAAAGCGTCATGACCACGTTGGGTCTCGGCCCACCTTACGAAGCGGTCATGAGGACCCCAGCACATTTCTGTAAAGCACCCACCAGCCAACAGAACTCTGGCTGCGTTGGTATGAAGGAAAGGGTGGGAAGTGCAAGCGCTGTGGGTGGCGAGGGAGAACAGGGGAGAAGAATCCTAGTAAGACTATTTAGAGGGCCTAGCAGAGTGGAACTGTGACAGAGGAGTCTCCAGTCCTCATTTTTCTACCTCTAAAAAGAGCAAAGATCAGGATTCTCCAGTGTGAGACTCTTCTCTGTCCATGGCTGGGCTGGTGTCCTCCGTCAAGGCCCTTCCCCTCTCTGCATCTCAGTTTCCCAGGGTCCCTCTCCAAACAGCGCCTCCTCTCTGAAACCATGTGTGGCCCCGCTACTGACCGGCAGAGGGCAGTGGTGCACCAACATCGCTCAGGCACTGAACCTGTGCCTCCCAGGTTCAGTTTTGTTTGCTGTTTTGCCATGTCTGACCCTGGACGAGGGAATTGTGGTGAAATAAGAGCGGCGTTACGTGTTTCTCTTTCTCAGAGGTCCCTATTTTATCCTCAGTGCAGAGTCAGAATGGGTCTAGTTACAGTGTACAGAGGGGGAAGCACAGCCTCAGAAGCATGAGAAACGAGGCTACATAGAAAAACAGTCCACTGGCAGTTGAGGTCACACCACATCCTAAATTTAGACCATCTGAATGCTAGGAATGCAATGCTGTATGTCTGGGCTGCTTAGCGTCGATAACCAATTACCCTCTTCATGGTTCATGAAGCGCTTTCTGGTCCTCGACATCAGAGAATTCTTATTTTATTTGATCTAGCTTACAGGACAGTTTCATTGTTGTCCAGAGTGGTTGACTGAGGCTTGACCTGGGTCTTGAAGTGAATGTGAAATGAGGAGAGAGGGCGTAAGGATGGCTTTCTGATGGGAGGGGAGGCATGTCCAAGGAACAAAGGCAGGCAGGTGGGGGACAAGAATGGTACATTGTGCAAGGCTGGAAGGAAAGAGTGAGTGGTAGGGAAGATTCTAGGTGTACCATGTACCTGCTTCTTTTGGCCTGTTCAGCATAATACCCTCCTTCTGATAGTGCCACCCAATTTTCTTTTGGGGAGTCACTTCTTCCCCACTGTCAACTCCATTTGGGTGAAAGGCCATGCCCATGGTTATAGGTGGTCACATGACCAAGTCTGACCAATCAGAATACCACATCCTTTGGTCAGCGATTGGCTGGTGCATGAGCACGTGACTAGATCAAGCCAATCAGAACAAGTGAGACTCAATTCCATTTGTTAAGACTGCCTGGACTTCCAGGTTTCCTTGAAAATTTAGGAAATCTGGATACAGTGTGTGGCAGGTTGGCTGGGGCCGGGAAGAGGCTGTCTGCTTCAGATGGGACATGCGCTGTACAGTTTGCCATGGCCCCTGCCACTCTTTATCACTAGGGGTAGTTCAGTACTCTGTGAGCCAAACAGAGCTCGTCTGTCTTTCAGCCCTGGGAATACGCGTTTGTGTTCCCTGAGTAGGTGCCACAATGAATCCTGGTTGAAAGAATGAGAGGGCAGCTCGCGGGAAGATATTCATACAAAACCAAGAAAGTGTGTGCGGGAGGACCAATGTCGCCTCCCGAAAAGCAATCCCATAAACATTCATTCAGTCCTCACGTCGACCCTGTGAGATAAGGCAGGTTAATCCCATTCCATTATGTAGATGGAGAAACTGAGGCTCAGAGAGTACCCATATTCACAAGCTACCACATAGCCCCTCAAGGCTGCACTCTTTACCTCCTCCCTGGTGGTACCCAAGTTAGAGACGAATTTGAAGGTCCCTGAGAAGCTCAAGACATTGCAAGGAAAATGAACCCTTGTCCTTACAGGGTGCCAACCTGGGTTTGTTACCCAGGGCGTCTCTGGCACCTTTTAAATCTCCTTGCGCTGCGGCGAATGGAAACTGCTGGGCGGCGCTTCTCTGATGGTGTGGCAGCCAGAGCGCACCTCTCAGACCGCCTTCACCAGAGCCTGCTGGGAAAAGCATGGTCGACTGACAGCCCTAGTTCCTGCTCCTCTGGATCCTCCAAGTTCACGCCAAGGCCATACTTCCCCAGGGCTGCTCACAGCCAGTGCCTGAGCGCAGGAGGAATGTTCTTACAGCCACACTGCTGCCTAACCTGGGATTCCTGTTACAGGTGACTTTGGCCTGGCTGACACTCGCTGCTGTCCCAGGCTCTTCCTCGACCACCCCTCCTTCCCCCTCTCCTTTCAGACCAGTGCCAGACTGGCCTCACAGCCTGAAGACTCTCCTGCCTCCCACGCTCTCTTCTCCTTTATCCTTCACAGACACCAATACGTAAATCATCAGTAGATCTTTTGCAAGTCTAAGCCAATCATGGCGTCTGCCTCTCAGAGGATCTGAACGAACACAGATGACTTGCATTTGGTGAAATGAGTCAATGAAGCCTACAACCATGCAAACCCACAATATCTGTTGACAAGAACACAGGGTTTAACATTGTCATTGTTAGGCCCACGGGCATTGGAATTGGAACACCAGGGTGTGAATCCCCCTTTCCAGGATGACATTTAGGAAGCTTCTAAACTGGCTGTGAGCCTCTACTGCCTCGACTGTTGAATGAACGGTTCTCACCCAGCAGTGATTTTATCCCCCAGGGGACATTTGACAATGTCTGGAGACATTTCTTGATTGTTACTGACATCTAGTAGCTAGAGGCCAGGGATATCGCTACATATCCTACAGTGCACAGAGCAACCCCCAGCCCCCGACACACACACAGCCCCTCAAAGAATGATCCAGCCCCAAGTAGCCATAGTAGCGAGGCTGAGAAGCCCTGTGTTACATGGCAACGGTAACAGTAGCTAATTCTAAAGGCTGTCGTGGGATCATCTGTTCAATATCTGTCGTTTCTGCTTCCCCACCCTCCTTGTTAACTCCGCAGGTCAGGGACCAGATGATTCTAGATCAATGTTCTGTATCACCAATGATGAGAACACGGAAGGTGCTAAGTAAATTATTATGAATTGAAATATTTATCAGATGGGTGCAAATCAGCATATGGTCACTACCATCATCATCGTCATCGTCATCAATCAACACTGTCTTCCCAGCCCCTGGCTCAGTGCATAGTTGGTTTTCTGTATTTGTTGAATGAAAGAATGAATGAGTGAACGAGAAACAAGGGAGTATCTACTCCCTAACCACTAATTTATGTGCTTTAGGAAGATAATAGAAACTCCCGGGAAATAGGCCCAGTCTTTTCCTTTTTACTTGCAAAGAGGAGTTTTGTTCATTAAAGAAACTACTTTAGAGGCTTAAGCCCTGTGCCAAGCCGGGGCCTGGCTCAAAGTCACGTAGCGTTTAGGACTCGCATCTTGCTCGGCTTAGGCAAAAAAGGAAACCGGGCCAGGCTTTGTGCGAACTCAGTGTGAAACAAGAGCTGTTTTCAGGGCCCAGGAACACGCTCTGTCCCGTGTTTCATTTCTTCCATCTGTCTGGTATCTGACCTCCACTGCCCTCCAAGCCATTGCCACACATTGTCTGCGCACGTTCCCATATAAGGTGATCTCTCTCTGTGTCTTTCTCTTCCTCTCTTCCCCTCTCCCTCTCTTTCTCAGGGTTGGACGGCAGCAGCGCTTGCTTCCTCCACCCCACTGCTCCTCTCTTGGCCTTCCCTGGCAGGCGGTGCCGTGAGGATGGATGGCTGGAGAGCGGGAAGGGGCAGGGGGCTGCCAAGGAATGTGGCAGGTTTATTTTTGTTCGGGCTGCATTCTTTGCCAGGCCCGCAGGCCCCAGCCACTTGGGGATGTCACATGCCGATAAGACAGTGGGGGGTGACTGAGACCTGTGGCTCAACTCTGCAACACCCCAGGTGTGAGCCATTGTCACAGGGGGGGGGCGGGGGGGCAGTGAGTCTGAGGTCATGGAAGTCACCTCTTCCCACTACCCTGTGTCTGATTCCCAGAAAGAGAAGTTTGATCCTTCAGAGAAGCAATTGCAGGAATTGAGATCTGTAACCAACTTCGGCCCCCTGCTGGGCGAAACCCAACACTCGCAGCAGCGTGGAGAAGAGCCAGGTGTCAGGGTGCAATTGTTGGCTGTGTGACCTTGGGCAAATTGCCTGACCTCTCTGACTCTGTTTCCTTATCTGTCAAACTGGTAACAAACCTACTTCATACTATTCTAATACGGTGAAATAGGAACTCTGTGAGGGCAGGGGTTATTGTCTACTCTGTTTGCTGTTACATCACCAGCACCTAGCACAGTTCCTGGCACCTAGTAGGTGCTCAAATATGTGTTGAACAAATTAAGTGAGATAATGCTTTCAAGTGCTCAGCGCCAAATAAATGGTAGCTGTTAGTATCTATTGAATAACAACATGTGTTTATTAAGTGCTTGGTAAATGCCAGGCCCTGACAGGTGCTGGGGATATGGCCGTGAACATGACAGACCTTAGGGAACTTGTATTCTGATGAGGGACTTACATGTGCAACTTCAGAGAGTACGAAGTACTATGGAAGAAATTGGAAAACGGATGTGGCCCTGGCTGGTGTGGCTCAGTGGATTGAGCACAGGCCTATGAAGCAAAGGGTTCCTGGTTCGATTCCCAGTCAGGGCACGTGCCTCAGTTGCAGACTAGGTCCCCCAGTGGGGGCCACATGAAAGGCAACCACCCATTAGTGTTTCTCTCCTTCCCTTTCTCCCTTCCTTCTTCTCTCTCTAAGAATAAATAAATAAAATATTTTAAAGATAAATAAAAAAATAAAAACGGATATGGAAGAAGTGTGTTTCTCAAAGCTTTTGACTGTGACTCACAGCAGGAAATGTTTATCGTGGGACCCAGTGAACACACATGCATGTTCGTCAAACCGAAATAAAACTTGGCAAAACAGTTGTGGTCGATTGCCTGCCAACTGTGTAGTGGACATCATCCCTGGTACGTGCATGCCACTCCCTGATGGAGGACTCCCTGTCTCCTGTCCTTGGGTCTGGGTGGGGCCGATGACTTGGTGCGACCAGTAGGATGTGATGGAAATGACGCTGTGCTTGTTCCGGGCCTCAGCTTTAAGGTGCCTGGTGGCTTTCACTTTTGTGCTGCTGGTGCTATCAAATCAATCAAAGAGGCCGATGTGGTTCTAATGTCCTAGCAGCCTGTGCAGAGCAAACTGAAATCTAAGCCTATAGATGTCTCAGGGTCAGGCAGTCAAAACTCAAAGGAAACGCAATCTCAAACAGCCAACTAGGCTTTTCACTACAGCCAATCAAATGGTTTCTTGCCTTTGCTTCCACACCTTGTACAGGTTTCTCCTGGGGTTCCTGTCAGCGGAGCGTGCTCCCAACCACCTCCGGTTGGGGGCTGCCCCACTGGTATCCATTTTTGCTCAAGTAAACTCTTACATTCTTTTTGCTATGCTTCGGTGTAACTTTTTTTTTATTTTTTTATTTGTTTTAATATATTTTATTGATTATACCATTACAGTTGTTCTATTCCCCCCTTCAATCCCCTCCACCCACACCCTCCCTCCCCCACCATTCTCCCCTCCCTTAGTTTATAACCACATGTCTCAAGTTCTTTGGATTCTATATTTCCCCCACTATTCTCGCCCTCCCCCCTATCTATTTTCTGCCTACCATCTATGTTATTTTCTGTGCCTTCTCCCCTCTTCTCCCCCTCCCACCCCCCTGTTTCTAACCCTCCATGTGTTCTTCATTTCTATGGTTCCACTCCTGATCTAGCTGTCTTCTTGGTTTGCTTTTGTTTTAGGTGTGGTTGTTAATAACTGTGTGTTTGCTGTCCTTTCACTGTTCATCTTTTTCATCTTCTTTTTCTTATATAAGTCCCTTTAGCATTTCATATAATAAGGGCTTGGTGATGATGAACTCCTTGAACTTGACCTTATCTGAGAAGCACTTTATCTGTCCTTCCATTCTAAATGAAAGTTTTGCTGGATAAAGCAATCTTGGCTGTAGGTCTTTGGATTTCATGACTTGGAATACTTCTTTCCAGCCCCTTCTTGCCTGTAAGGTCTCTTTTGAGAAATCCGCTGACAGTCTGATGGGTACTCCTTTGTAGGTGACTGTCCCCTTATCCCTTGATGCTTCTAGGATTCTCTCCTTCATTTTGGTCTTGGCTAATGTAATTATGATGTGCCTTGGTGTGTTCCTTCTTGGGTCCAACTTCTTTGGCACTCTCTGAGCTTCCTGGATTTCCTGGAAGTCTATTTCCTTTGCCAGACTGGGGAAGTTCTCCTTTATTATTTGTTCAAATACGTTTTCCACTCGTGGCTGTTTCTTTCCCCCTTCTGGTACCCCTATAATTCGGATGTTGGAACGTTTAAAGATGTCCTGGAGGTTCCTAAGCCTCTCCTCATTTTTTTGAATTCTCATTTCTTCATTCCTTTCTGGTGGGATGTTTTGTTCTTCCTTCTGGTCCATTCCATTGATTTGTGTCCCCGTTTCCTTTCCATCACTATTGGTTTCCTGTGCATCTCCCTTCATTTCAATCAGTCCAGCCCTCACACGTTCCTCTAATTTGTAACTTTGTTCCTCTAATTTGTGACTATAATCAACCAGTTCTGTGAGCATCCTGATAAATAGTGTCCTGAATTGTGCTTCTGAGAGGCTGGCAATTTCTCAGTCGCTTAGAGTTATTGGCTCTGGGACTTTGAGTTCTTCTTGTGCCATCTTTCGGGTTGTTCGTGCCTGTTCCATAGCAGGATCAGAGCCCTAAAGTGTTCACTAGAACAGGGCAACTCAGTCGCTGGGTTGTGACGTTGTAGGTGGGGGCGGGGTCAAAGAGGGACAATGGCTCTCACTGGTCTTGCAGAGCAACTAAATCGCTGGGTTGTGACGCTGTATGTGGGGGCGGGGTCAAAGAGGGACTATGGCGTCCTGTCTGCCGCCTGCCGCCACGGCCCTCACTGGTGCCGCAGTTGCTGCTGTCACCGGGCCCACGCGTTTCGTCCCACTGCACGCGAGTGTGCCACCGCCGTCAGCCCTCGCCCCCTGGGGCCTGCGTGGTCTGTCTCACTGTGCGCGAATATGCGCCCGCGGTCTGCCCCACACCCCAGCTGGTTCTCGTATCTGCCTGCGCGCCTGGGTCGGGGGCCCTGTCCTGCCCGACCCTGCTCGCTGCTGGCTCCGCCCCTCTTACTGTCCCCGTTGAACGGTTAGATGTAGTCGGACTTCCGTACAATTCAATTTTCTGTCCTTTGGTTGTGTCTTTGTTTCTCCAAACCTTTGCTGTATTCAAACTTGGTTGTGGGAGAAGGCACAGTGTTTCCACCTATGCCTCCATCTTGGTGGAAGTCGGTGTAACTTTTAACAGTATGTCGCTGCCAGGTAAGGACGTTCGGGTCAGATCACTGAATGAGGGGAGACGTCAGGGAGAGCGTTCCCAGGAAAGAGAAATGGCAGTCAGCACTGAGGCCCAGGAAGGAGGGGAGCCAACTTAGATGTTTCAGCCCCAGTCCGGCTCCCCAGTCTTAACTCAGCCACGTGGAGATCCCAGCAGATACAACTGTGGAGCAGAACTGCTCGCCTGAGCCCAGCAACCCCGCAGATTTCCGGGGTGGGGGCGGGGTGGGGGGGGCGTGCTGTTCCAAGTCGGTAAATTGGGAGCAGTTTGTTACTGCAACAAAGAAAAGTATTTCTGACTCAGAAGTATTTGCCTTTATTCTGTGTGATATTTTCTGTTCCACTTCATTTTTGAAGAATGTCAATCAAGACCGATTAAACTGGTTTCAACACCCACGCATCAGCCATAACCAACAGTGTAAAAAACACCATGATGGAGAATGACTGGAAAGTGGGAAGGTGGGTTACGTTAGTAAGAGAGTCCGAAGAGGCCTCCCTAGAGAAGGAACATTTGAGCTGAGACCTGAATGAGGAGTCGGAGCCAGGCCGGGGGAGACCCGGGGAGAGAAGAGTCGGACCGAAGAAACAGTGGCAAGGGCTTGAGTTTGGGGTGGGTTTGGTGAGTTTGAGCAACAGGTCAGAAGGTAGCAGTTGGAGAGGAGCGAGAAAGGGGAAGCCTGGAATGAATGTAGGCGCTAGGCCCTGAGACACCCGGGACCTCAGCTGTAGAGAGCAGAGACTGCTTGGAAGACTTGGGCTGCATGGTTGACCTCCCAAGGTCCTGACTCTGTCCATCTTTTTGTTTTTAATTGAGGTGAGATTCACATAATATGAAATAAGCTTTTTTTTAATAGAGAGAGGGAGAGAAATATCTGTGTGCAAGAGATACATAAATCAGTCCATTGGTTGCCCCTCATATGCCCCCAACTGGGGACTTGACCCTCAACCCAGACATGTACCCTGACTGGGAATCGAACCTGTGACCTTGCTGTTCTTAGGTGGATGCTCGATTCATTGAGCCATACCAGCCAGGGCTAAAATTAACTTTTTTAAAGGGAAGAATTCAGTGACATTTGGTATGTGCACAATGTTGTGTAACCACCACCTCTGTCTATTTCCAGAAGATTTGCATCCCCCCCAAAAGGAAACACTGTAGCTATTAAACAGTTGCTCCACACTCTGCCCTTCCCCCAGCCTCTGGCCATCACCAATCTGCATTCTGTTTCTATGGATTTGCCTGTTCTAGATATTTCACGTAAATGAAATCATGCAATACGTGACCTTTCTTGTCTGGCTTCTTTCACTTAATATAATGTTTTCAAGGTTCATCCTTATGGTAACATGCATCTGTACTTCATTTTTTTAATGCCCAGACAACATTCCGCTCTGTATGTGCACCCCACTTTGTTTAGTTGCCCATCCGTGTGTCTGTCATTTCAGTTTGTAATTCCATCTGCAGCACACTGCAGACCGTGATTTGGTGTCGTCAGCCCGGGCGAGAGGAAAGGTCTTGGCAACATGAAGAAAGGCCAGTGTGAGCCCCCGCTGCCCCCGGCCTTTTCTTGTCCCACCCCATCAACCTTTTCCTGCGTGATCTGGAGCTTGCTGGTGGCCCAGACGCAGCTCCACTGCTGCGTACCGTTAAATACTCCCCCTGAATTCTATAAATACATCGGCACTCAGCTGGGAAAAAAAGAACTTGAAAGGCATCTGAAGTGAAAATACACTTTTTTCCCCATCATCGGCCAAGTGTTTTCCCTTCATCTTCCCCGTCTTTGATTCCAGGGTGAGTGCTTGGCTTTCAAACCATTAGCTCTACCCAGGTGAGAGAAGAGTTTGTTGGCAAAGTCCTGTCGGCAGAGAAAGCCACGCAGCGTGTTAACACTGGCCCTGCCTCGCGGAAAATCCCTCTGCCTCCAGCCCCAGTGGGTCCTTGTTAGGGTCCTTCGTCCAGACTCTGCTAGGCCAGGTTACTAAGCTGATGAAAATGGCTTTGGGATCGACCAATTTCGATTCCAAAATATGGGGTCATGTTTTTGAATGTTCGAATATTTTTACTTTTTAAAGATTTTATTTATTTATGTTTAGAGAAGGAGGAAGGGAGGGAGAGAGAGCAGGAGAGGAACATCGCGAGCCAACTGAACCTCACAGCTGAGGGCCCTGTGTTTGACTCAGCAAGCTGCTGGCTGTGTGATGGCGGGCCCTCTATTAACTCCAGACCTCGATTTCGTTCATTATAAAATGGAAGAAAACAAAGCGGTCCTTGCATCCTTGTTGTGAAGATTAAATGAGATGACGTGGGTGTGGGCAGTGTGCTGAAATGCAGTTAGGCCTAACTCCGTGGGGTGCCAGGAACCTCAGCTACAGAGCCCGGGAAGCTTGGAGATGTGGGGGTGGTTCTGTTGACCTCACAAGGCCTTGCTGCCCATCGTTTTGATTGTATAATTCCACATCTCATTCACTTCATAATTCCTTCTGTCTGCCCTCCCAGGTCCCCATTCTGCCATTTTCTTCCCTGGGAGGCCAAACTGCGTGGATGATGTCAAGCGTTGCTTGTCCCTTTGGCGCCCTGTCGGGTTTAGCTCCTGGGAAGCCCGCCAGGAGATCAGGGGGTGGGAGGAATGTGAGGTCAACAGTGGCTGCATCCAAAGGCTCCCATTAGGCAGCCTTCTCCATACGCTGCTCTGTTTACAAGCTTCTGGTGCCTGTTGTCTTCTCTGGCTGCTTCAGGCTCGGGGCAGCAATGGCTGCTTTTGTTGTTGGTCCCTTGTTGGTTTCCCTAAACCTTGCCCACGTCTCTACAAATGGTCCTTTATCCGCTCCCCCGGTTCCCCAGACTGGGCTACCTTCATCATGCCAGGGCTTTGGCTGATACAGAGGGTATCCATTGCATCCGACAACTCAGATTCAGAGGAAGTACATGATTTTATCATCAACCGAAAACCAACTCTGAGCCCCCATCCCGTCATTACCGGGCATCTCGCCTTCTCACACATCCCGGAGGATGCCAGGTCCCTGGGCTCTTTTGCAGTGACAGAGCTTCGGAAGGTCACTTGAAATCTTCTGTCAGTGACTCCTCCTGGTGACTGCTTGGCCACCCACCCATCATCCCAGGCTGCCTGGTCCTTTCAGGTCCAATGGCATTAACGCTTCCACGTCAGGCCTGGGACGAGGAAAGCTTGGGCCACGGTGGAAGACACTGGACTCGTGGTGTTGGCCCCCCTTGGGGTGTTTCACCTTCTTAGGAGCTGCTCTGGAATAACCTGTGTCCCTTTCCCAGCCTTAGCATCTCTCTTCTCTTGTCTTACAGGAGTGTCCAATATTTTGGCGTCCTTGCGCCACACTGGAAGAAGAGTTGCCTTGGGCCACCCATTAAACACATTGCAGCATGTAATCCCCAAAATATCTCATAATGTTTCAAGTAAATGTATGATGTTGTGTTGGGTTACAGTCAAAGCCAGTAGGGCTGCATGCGGCCAGGTTGGGCACCCCTGCTGGAGGGGACTCCTCCCTCCCTGCTCCGCCTGGAGGACAACCAGTATAATCTCCTCCAAAGAATTCAGATTACAAAATACAGCTTCTGATTTCAGCCCGCGAAACTCAACGCAGTGCAGATAGTTTTAAGAGGAGGGGCATGACACACAGTCAGCATCCGCAAGTGATGATGTGGTTGTTCTTTGAGCCCAGGAAGAGTGTGAGTTGCATCCTACATTTCAATCCATGACTGAGGAATTAAGACAAACTGCATATTACTTGACTCCTCTCTATTGTCCATTAATTTCATAAAACCCATTAAAAATACACTATTTGACAAAAACCTAGTGCCAGGCACACATTTAATGCTGCCCATTTAGTTGAATGTTTCACGCATTACTTATATTTTTTACCTTTTGGGAAAGCACATTCTGCTACAACTACGCGCAAAATTAAATCGCAGGGCTGAGGCGATGCAGGGTATCCGCCAAGCTGAATTCAGGTTTCCGTTTAAATTTAGTTCCTTTCATCTCCAAGTAACCTAGATGGCTGAGGCATTAAATGGCAATTAATGGATAACAGAATAACCCACTTCCGAATCTGTTCCTGCGTCTGGGTCATTTTTCTTGGTTTAAAAGAATGAGATAAAAGTGGGCAGTGTGCAGAGCAGCCCCAGATGGGGTAGCATCTTGAGAACTGGCATTTGCTGAATACTCGTGCAGAACCCAGAAATATCTCCTGGTCAGGATGCGAGGTCTAAATTTAATACCGAAAACAGAAAACTGGCTTGGCTTCCCTGTGCTCGGCACAGGGAAAGTTCTTGTTTGGAAGTTCTGAGATGAGAAGGGGCTGGAGACACTCGGTCCCTGGCATCCTCTGACTTTCTGTGGGGACCCGGCGGGTCTGCTGTTATCCCGAGATCTCACCTGGCCCACGATGGGGGCCTGCACTGAAGAAAGATAAGTTGTTGGTAGGAAACCAACTTATCAGTAAGGACAAGCTCATTTCTTCCTCTTCTGGTTTTGCTTACCTGGCTTTTACGATTGAACCACCTTCCCTGTTGTTCTTGTTTGTATAATGTCTCTGCTACTGGTAACAGAACGCAGCCCTCCCTTTCTGGGAGCCGCCCTCACCAAGGCTGTTATTATGTCCAACAGAGTCACAGCGGTTGATTCAAGAATGGGCTGACACACTCCAGACCAATGAAACTTAGCCCTGGGAATTTGCTGAAACCGTTAAAGAAAAAATGTACTTTTATTGAGGTTGGTAGGCTGGAAGGATGTAAGTCACCTGCTGCTAGCAGCCCATTCATAAGAAAGTGGGAGTAAGAGGCAGAAAGATGGAGGGAGAAAGAAGGTCAAGATGATGTCACTGAACTCCTAGATCAAGCCATACCTGAAGTTAGTAATATCCTTGGTCTTCCCAATTGCATGGAACAATGACCCCTCTCCTTTATTTTCTTATGCTAAACTGAGTCTTGAAAAATGCACTTTATCAGGAGTGGTTGTTTCCCCTCTGAATAACCAGAGCAGAGGTTCACAACTGCGGATGTTTCTTGCAATACAAATAAGGGAGTTGGAAGGGGCAGCTTTTAGTTTCTGTCACCTCCTCCCACCTTACCTCACCCTGCCTCCCACGAAGGCCAGTGAACATTTAAAGGACACTGCCTCATAACATCAAGTTTTTTATCAGGGGGCTTTGGGTGAGAAGCAGGTTGGGAATTTTTGGTGCTTTGGTAACAAGGGATGAGCAGGATTCGATACAGCCTCTTGTTACAACCAAAAACTTCTAAAGAATCCACATCTCGCGTCCTGCAGTCTACAACCACGAGCACTCAAGAGAACAGAATTAACAAGAATGGAAAGGAAAGGCACACCCAAGGATGAAAGGAGACACCCCTGCCCTTTACCCGTGTCCCTGGTATGCATGCCCTGATCACCTGGCTTGGCCAATGGAAGTGCTTTATCCATAGGAGAGTGGAGGTGAACACGAATGTTCACAACAGCATTGTTCATTATAGCCAACAGTGGAAGCCATCCAAATTTCCACCAACAGATAAATGGGTGAGCAAAAAATGTATACAATGAAATATTATTCCGCCATAAAAAGAAATGAAGTACTGATTCCTGCTACAACATGGAGGAATCATGCGAAGGTTATGCTAAGTGAAAGAAACCAGATACAGAGGGGCCACATGTTTTATGACTCCATTTATAAGAGATGTCCAGAAAAGGCAAATCCATGGAGGAGGAAAGCAGATTAGTGGTTGCCTGAGGCCGGGAAGTGAGGTTTTTCTGTTTGTTTTTATTGCACACTGGCAGGTGGTGGCTGAAGGGAAGAGGGTTTCTTTTAGGGGGGAATAAACATGTCCTGGGATTACATAGCGCTGATGGTCCCACAACTTCGTGAATATGCTAGAAGCAATTGAAGTGTATGTGTGTGAATTATATCTTAACAAATCTATGAACAAAACCCAAAAACCAGAGAGTGCGGGTAGAAATAGGAGCCTTTCCAAAAGGCTGTCTCATACAACTGGGACTTCCATTCACCTATTAAAAACGTCAAACACACTTCAGCCAAGAGGCGTCTTTGGTGTTTTACAAGGAAGACTCAACATAGCATCAGAGGAAAAAAAAAGTCTTCACGTGGGTGGCTTGACTTGGGATGCAATCAGCAATGCCTTCACTGTTGTGAACCTGTTGCTGAGAAGTTCTTCTTGGACCCTGCATGGAATCTTTTTATCTTAAATGAATCAGCGGGTGGTGGCGGGGTTACCTTTGGCATGTATCTAGGCCCCATAGATGGCCAGGAACTCAGTATGTGCAGGCTTCTCTGGGTCTCTCTCTTTTTTGCTTCAAGTTGGAGTATATGCTTCTCAGTATCTCAGGCTCAGTGACCAAATTCTTTCCTGTGTTCCGGAGCAAAGACATTAAGCATAACACCCATTCACGTTTGAGTGCAAAGAGTGCTCCCATTGCTTGCTTGAATTTATACAGGATTGTATCACAACCAACAAGTGTAGTGTTTCAATAACAGCAGCGACAGGTGGAGGAGGGACTAAAAACTACCGGCTAAGCCACTCTTGCCCCTCTATAGCCTACATCTGCCCTCTGTAGAAGGAGCAAATCTAACCACCTCATTTTTAAAAAAGAAGTGAGGGGGGAGGTAAAATGTTTTTTAGTTCTTCCAGTGTCAGGCATTGTTCTCAGCATTTTGCCTGGATCAACTCAATCTGCATATCCACCCTTTTGAGGACGGTATTATTATAGGCACAGTTTATAGATGAATAGAGCTCAGAGAGGCGAGGCCACACAATGGCAGATCCAGTGTTCAAATCCAGCCAGCCAGGAGAATCTCCCAGCTACCCAACAGGGTTAATTCATTAGGCAACCCTTGTATGAATCGAATCTTCTGTTGTTTCTCCCACAGTTAAGTTGTTTAATTTTTAAAGGTTTTATTTTTTTTAGAGAGAAGGTAAGTGAGGGAGAAAGAGAGGGAGAGAAACATCAATGTGTGGTTGCCTGTCATGTGTCCCCTACTAAGGACCTGGCCCCCAACCCAGGCATGTGCCCTGACTGGGAATTGAACCAGCGGCCCTTTGCTTCGTAGGCCCGTGCTCAATCCACTGAGCTACACCAGCCAGGGCTAATTTTTAAAGGTTTTAAATGTTGCCTTCTCCTGGTGGTGAGTATCCGTGAGCTGGGTCCGCTGTTAGTTTCTCTCCAGGTTCTTTCAGAAAGGAGGCGGCCAGCAGTGGGCCCGCCTTGCAGTGCTGTGTTCCTTCTGTCCAATAAACCCGTCCCCTTTCCAGTTTGGCTGATTTGTACTGATCCTGAAACATCACTTTGTTCAATGCAGCCTCTCCTGATAGTACAGTCCTTTCAGCCCTAAATTAACTGGGGACCCATCCTCTGGGCTCTCCCCATCACTGAGCCCTTTTCTTACAGCATTCTCACGGTCGTTTGGGTGTTGCCTCTGCAATGGTCTCTCTTCCTACTCTACACTGTTAGCCCCATAACCACAGGGACCAGGTAATTTCTACCTTCCAGGGACTGCATCCCCAGCAGCCTGCACAGCGTGAGGCATATAGGAGATATCTAATATGGAATGTGTTTTGTTGTTTGTATGATGCTAAATCTGTAGTTGGTTTCTTCTAAGATGTTTAAACAAGCAACTATGTTTTCCGGGTGTGAGGAATTTTTTATTCCTTCTCATTTTCTTCATTGACATCAATAAGTTCAGTGATTTCCAGCCTATGCGGGGTGGGGGTGGGGGTGTTTCAAAATACCATTCACCAACTGAGGTCTCCCACAAGCCAGTTAGAGCAATGGGGTTTCTGTGCCCTGTCTCCTCTGTGACCTGGGCACCGAGATCTTCCCTCCGCCCACCTCATAGGGTGTGAACTCCATGACGACTGCAGGGAATTTGATTCCTTGATGCAGGTGCCTAAAAAGAGGTTCTTAGCAGCCAAAAGGTGCCTTAGGCCATTTGCTTTTTTTTCCCCAGGCTCTCACCCTATTATTAAAAAAAATTTGCTGGATTAAAAAAAATTAATTCCCGCCCTGGCTGGCGTAGCTCCGTGGATTGAGCGCAGGCCTGCGAACCACACGATCGTGGTTTGATTCCCAGTCAGGGCACATGCCTGGGTTGCAGGCCAGTTCCCAGCAGGAGACTCACGAGAGGCAACCACACATTGATATTTCTCTCCTTCCCTTCCCCTCTAAAGATAAATAAATAAATAAATAAATAAATCTTAAAAAAAAAAATTAATTCCCGGTACAGGGTACATGGCCCAAATAATGTAGCAAAACTGAACTCTCTATGATGAATGTTTTCTTTTAATCCTGCCAGAGACTATACAGTTGCTCCCACGTCTAACCTAATTTGGAGATACTTATGTCAAAAACCTAAATTTGAAGCTCCAGCCAAATGCTTCCTCAACCCAAATCCTTCTTGCCCGGCGGCCAACAAAGCAGCCATCATCCACGTTTGAGGAATGAATATTTTGTAAGCTGCGGGACGTCGGAGGAAGTTTACCGCTGCGGTAACAGCCCCAAATTCTCTAAGCTGCCAGCAATGGCTCAGAACCCGGGAACCGGCTAAGCACACGGGACCCGTCCCTACACCCTCCACCGCCTGGGCCACAGCACGCGCCTGGAGTCCCCGGAAGCGCGCCGGCCTCCCCGCCGGAAGTGACGTGCCACGGCCTAGCAACCGTTGCCAAGGAGCTCGAGTGTAGGAACTCACTAGAGCCCGGATAATAGCTCCGGGGGGTGGGGGAAAGTGGTTTCGTGGAGAGGATCTGAGGTAACCTCCGCACCCCGCGGTCGGAAACTTCCCCGAACCCAGAGATAGGAGAACTTTCCCTCCCCGGCCCCTTCCCCTTCCCCCTGCGGCATCTCGCTGGCGCTGGCGGAGGGGTCGCTGCAGCTAAGCCCCCACAGCCGGGTCGGCCCCTGCGGGGCCTAGCGCTGACCCAGGCCGCTCCCCCGTTGAATGAATCGTCGCGGAGCCCGGAGGTGTCTGTCTGTCGGATGTGGGGCCCCTGTCCCCTCTCCTGAGCCCGAGGTCGAGGGGGACGCTATTTTTGGGAATCCTACGAGGTTGCTGGCCAGCGCTCGAGCCAGCTTTAGACCAGGGCAGCGTGGTTCCTGTCCCGAATTGTGCCAGATAAACGCATGCCCTGGTTTTAATTCTTGCCCCCACCCCACCCCCTCGGGTTCTTTTGAGGGTAAGTTCTGGTGAATTAGTGTGGCAACTTTCCGCTGGAAGAGGGAAAGTAATTGCTTTTGCTAATTTTAGAGCACAAAGCCCACTGGGCATAGACAGCCTACCTGTTCCAGCACATCTTTGTCCTGAAAAAATCTGGTCGGCTGCTAGCAGGAAACCCGACTAGTTTCTTTTCCTTTCCTGGTAACGTTCACAAGGGTTGTGTTGTGGGTTTGTTTGTTTGTTTTTTAAGAAAAAATATATGTGTGTGTGTGTGTCACAAATATATGTTTAATTTCGAAATCATTGAAAAATATGTGTGTGAGGGTTATGATGTGGACGTTCACTTAAACTATTAACATTGGAAAACGTGCATCTCCAACGTGGCTTTCTACTTAATTTAGGTCAAGTTTTTCTTTTTACAACTGAAAACCTCAAATTCATATCACATATTGGTTATCCTTTCTACTTTCTTTTGACTAATTTTTAACAATAATAATTATTTGCTCATGAATTTACCCTGATTATGGAGAAATATAATGCCTTCCCATTTGGATGGTTTTTAAATACCCAGCTCCATTCACCCGATTTAAGAGACCTATTTCAGAGCAAGAGGCATGCTGCCCCACCGAATGCCTTGGGTGAAAGAACGTCTATCTGTTTCATGGTTAAAAAGTATTAGGGAGCACTACAGTAATTCATTCTTTCTTTCTTTAGCAATTCATTTTAAAATTCACTAGTTAAAAAAAAATTGGCTTGCTCACAAAATTTCTACTGCTTCCCACACAAAAAATTTCTACTTCCTCCCACACTAAACAAGTGATGTCTGCATGCAGGAGATGCAAGGAACCTTGGTAAAGCTCTTTGGCTCTTAAATAATCTGATATCCAGTTTTTTGAAAGTTATGATATGTTGCTCTTATGCTTTTTTTGGCTTTGGCCTCTGAACAAATTCATTCAGTTTAGCGGGAATTCAAAGATGGAATTAGTCACAGACAAGTCCTCGTGGAATTTACAGTTTAGCAGAGAAGAGAAGATGGACGTAAGTACCTAGTGTGAAATAGAAAAGTGACTGCAGGAGAGCCCTGTGGGTGAAGTGTGGTCAACTTGGAAGGTAGGCTCTGTTACTCTGGTGCAGAACAAGGTGCGCAGCCTAAGATTCCCTGGAGGGACTTGCCTTTGGAGAGTAGGGCTTGGAAAACGGTTAGGATTTGTACCTCTGGAGGGTGGGAGGAGGACAGTCCTGCTAGTGGCTGGAAATCAGCATTAACTGAAGGCAGAGGTGGAACTAGGGAGTAGTGACCATTTCAGTCTGCTGAAGTTTCCGAGGGTGAAAAGCACCAGTTTGGAAGTACAATTGGGAAAGGCTAAATTGAGCTAGATCTTTTAAGCTAGATCCAAGAAGTTTGGGCTTTATTTTGTGGATAATGGAAAGCCTACAGATGGCGTGGGATGGGAGAGGCAGAGACTGGAAAACGTGAGGCTAGGATGTTATCGAAGGCATAGGAAATGAAGGCCTGAATTACTCAAGGGTGGCAGAGGCCAAGCCCACGTGGCCAAGCTTGGTGGAGGAAACCAAAGCAAACCAGAGAAAGTGTACCCAGGCTAAAGCTTGCAGCCTGCCTCTGCTCAGCCTCACTTGGGTGTGGCCGGGCAAAAATGTGGGCCCAGGGTTGCCAGATCTGGTTTTCAAGAGAAAGGAAATCTGCATTTGAATGTAAAAATATCCCCCAATTTTAATACATGGGCTACTAATTTTTTTAAATTAGAAATATGTCTGTAATCTAACAAGTTTTTACCCTCTGAGTAGAAGTTGTGGAGCTAACTGAAGAGATGACTGCTATATTATTTACTATATTATTATTTGTCCATGTTAATTCAGGTGATTGTTGCNCCAAGCCCACGTGGCCGAGCTTGGTGGAGGAAACCAAAGCAAACCAGAGAAAGTGTACCCAGGCTAAAGCTTGCAGCCTGCCTCTGCTCAGCCTCACTTGGATGTGGCCGGGCAAAAATGTGGGCCCAGGGTTGCCAGATCTGGTTTTCAAGAAAAAGGAAATCTGCATTTGAATGTAAAAATATCCCCCAATTTTAATACATGGGCTACTAATTTTTTTAAATTAGAAATATGTCTGTAATCTAACAAGTTTTTATCCTCTGAGTAGAAGTTGTGGAGCTAACTGAAGAGATGACTGCTATATTATTTACTATATTATTATTTGTCCATGTTAATTCAGGTGATTGTTGCCACACAAGATGAATATACAGAAACATTTGGCATCAAATATTAACAGTATATACTGTAGCATTCATAAGAGTCTTCACACTCTGATTTCTTTTAACAAAATACCTTTTCATTATCCTTTTCATGCCTACTCTTTATGATCTTAATACTGATTTTTTCCCCCAGGACTTTTGTTACCAGTATTGAGGATTTTTTCTCTATTTTTACTCTTTAGTTTAAGTTATAAGACCTGACCATGAGTGATCAAATTAAATTCATTGTGGACAATCTCAACAAGGAGCCTTTTAGGAAGAACTATAATTTAATCACATTTGATTCCCTGGAGCCAATGCAACTATTACAAGTTCTCAATGATGTCCTGGCTGAGATTGACCCAAAGGTAAGCGTTTCCTCTTTTCTCTGTGATGAAAAGGTGGCAGGAAAGCCCATTTCGGCCTCTAACTATCTGTGCTTTGGGCAAATTAGTTAATTTCTCTGGACTTCATTTTCATGAGGCTTATAACTGTAAAGTACTTGTAAATGGTCTTCAAGATTTCTGCTCTGGCTGGTGTGACTCAGTGGATTGACTACCAGCCTGTGAACCAAAGGGTCACCTGTTCAAATCCCAGTCAGGGCACATGCCTGTGTTGTGGGCCAGGTCCCCAGTAGGGGGCATGTGAGACTCCCTCCCTTCCCCTCTCTAAAAATAAATAAACAAATAAAATTTAAAAAAAAACTTCTCTGTCACCTAAGAAATTAAATTATCTACTTGTAATTTATTTACAAAATATTTCTCTACTTCCAAACATAAATAGGTTTGGTCCAGGAATAAAAATACTTTTACAAAAGGCTTTATTGTATTGTAAATTAGCTCATGTCTCTGCACGGAGGATTTTTACCCGTGCCGTTCTTGGTGTGAATCCTGATCTGACTCGGGTGCCCCCTCACTTGGAATCCGGGGGCCTCCGAACTTAATCTGTCTTATTATTAAGAGACCACTGTGCTTGTTATGCTCTAGCAGAACAACTTTGTGAGTTTAAATATTGTTCTTTGTTAGATATACAACAATAACATTTTTAAAATTTCTTTATTTGTTAGCAAGTTGTCGATATCAGAGAGGAGATGCCAGAGCAGACAGCCAAACGGATGTTAAGCCTTCTTGGTATTCTTAAATACAAACCTCCAGGAAATGCCACAGACATGTAAGAATCTGATTGCGTGTTGCTTTCTTTCCTTTAAAAAAAATTTAGAGAAGTTTTACTTATGTCTTAAATTAATTTTTTACTTGTTGTTTTCTTAAGCACTGCTTCCATAGGCAAAGCATAGGCCACGGGCAGTCTTCCTAGGCAATACCTGGTCTCCCCAGGCCAATGGTCTTGGAACGTCACCAAATTCAAAATAACCTTGAACTTCTAATGTTACTTTGGCATGCAGAAGGCCTAAGTGGGTCAGTTATTACTCCTAATCAAAAAAGTCAGGCAGACCCGCTATTCCATGCTATCACCTATGCGCCATCCTGGATAAGAACAGTGACTTAAGCCTGCCCGGCCAAAGAAGTGAAGTGTCAGTGACTGTCCCAGTGAATGGTTGCAACACCGCCTGTCTAAATATTCCAGTAACCTATTAAAGGCCTGATTTTACTGTTAACGTACAGACTGACTTAGAATAGTCTTGGTTTTATCTTTTTAAAATTGTCATGGAAAGCAATCAGGGCATTGTAAATCAGCTCGTGAGTGAAGGTTACCTCCAAGGTTTACTTACAGGCCTGCGTGTGTGTGTGTTTATAGGAGCACCTTTCGTCAGGGTCTGGTGACTGGAAGTAAACCTGTAATTTACCCCGTGCTCCACTGGCTTCTTCAGAGGACGAATGAACTGAAGAAAAGAGCATATTTAGCTCGTTTCTTAATAAAACTTGAGGTGCCAAGTGAGTTTCTACAGGATGAAACTGTGGCTGATACCAATAAACAGGTATCAATACTTGGATAGTATTTTGAAATGGCCTGTGGTGGGTTTCAGGGTGCGCATGTTCAAATACACGCTCCTCTCTCTCTAGTTTCTTTGCTCTCTCTGTATTTTCAGGTGACACCAAAAAGTAATGTTCATCTGCAATCGTGTTAAAAAATTGACATTTGTACACAAATACCAATTCAGTGATGGGTATGTAGGTAGACGAAAAAAAAGCCCTTGAAATTAATGATTTTAGCATAATTTAATACTTAAGAATTGTGGGTAGATAATGGATCCTGGGCACTTTGGACCCTGGACCGTGGGGACTTTGTTGATCAGTTAGATTACTACACAGTTTGTCATCCAAATCAGAGAGAAAAGAACTATCAAAATAGTTACACCAGGACAAAGGGTATAAATTGACAGTATCCCAGGCAAATTGGGATAGGCGAGCCCCAGGGAAGAGTGCGTGGGCACAGAAGCTAAGGTGGCAATCTCAAAGAACTTTCCAGTCAGGCAGAAAACAGAGAAAGGGCCAGGGACTTGAAATTTCAATGCACTTTCCTCACCAGAGTTTTAGTCCTGGAGTTTGGCCTTAAGATCTTGAAGCTTTTGACCACTGAGGACTCTGCCAGGTCTGGCTCCTGGGTCTTGGGATTAAAAGCATGTTGTTACCCTGCTGGTGTGGCTCTGTTGCCTGCTTGTCCTGTAACCAAAAGGCTGAGGGTTCATTTCCCAGTCAGGACATATACCCAGGTTGCCGGTTCAAACCTGGTCCTGGTGCTTAAGATCCCCGGTCTGGGCACGTACAGGAAGCAATCAATTGATGTTTCTCTCTCACATTGATGTTTTCAAAAAATGTCCTTGGGTAAAGATTAAAAGAAAAAAGCACATTGCTGACTAGAGACTATGGAAAGAGGTTTCTGGCTTAAGACTTCAAAGGTCTCAGATTGTGAGAGAGAGAGAGAGAGTGCTCTGTTGAGCACCTCGTGCTCTCTATTCCAGTGCATGTGCATAGATGGACCACGCCGGCTCTGTAGGGAGTGTGTCAGTCTGTCTTTCCAGTAGGTGGTGAGGTCTGTAAAGACGGGCATCATGTCTTACCCATCAGATTTTGCTTCTTACATTTTGTAGAATTGTTTCTATATAGTATGTGCTCAAAATTTGGGTTGAATCAAAACAACTAAATGTTTTTTCATCCATATATTTTGTTATTTTGTTAAGCATGTCATTAACTCAAAATAGAGTAAATATCAATCCCTTAAGACATTTTGGGGGTAGTAGCTATGTTTCTGCAAATATCGTAGGAAGCATTACAATAGATGCCCTGGCGAGAACAGCAGGATGCCGGCTGGTGACCACCGTGGAAGGCTTTACATAATGTAGGAAATGGAGACGTGTAATGCAGAATAGTTTCTCTCCCTGTACTCTGCCATCGAATTGATAAAAACCAATTCCTCTGGAGGAAGTTTATTAATAGTTTTTACTAAATATGCCCAGCTAATTAATGGAAGAATTCATGATAATAGAGACTGTTCCTGCAGCATATCTGAGGTGTAAAATGACATACATATTTAGCCACTCATTTAGCAGAGACCCTAATAAAAATGCATAAATAAAGAGCTTTAGAATAATTGATAGATTTTTAGGATATGAGTAGTCTGGAAAAATATTTCCTGTCCCTGTCCACAGAAAATATTATTTTTGTAAAACTTTGGATAAGTGTGATTTTCTTTATTCATTCACATCCTTTTTATTGAACACCTATGTGAATTCTGCACTGTGCTAGGCCCCAGGGACGGGAAGATGTACGTGATCAATGCGATTCTTATCTTCCTGATTCTCACTGTCTAACGGAGGGAAACAGGTGAGGAACTAGACAATCGTGATTCTACATGGTGTCCACTCTGTACTGTGACACTCTGACATGGGGCTAGAGATGTCTTCTGTGAGGGTAATGATTCCAGTGCTGAGATCTGAAGGGTGAATAGGCATTATCCAGGGTAGGGATGAGGGGAATCATACGGTATCCTCAGAGGGGCTGGGGTTTGTGAACTGGAGTGAGAGCGTGGAATGTTCCAGGAACTGAAAGGAGAACCGCTAGCCAGAATATAGAGTGTGCGGTAGGAAGGTACCCAGGGAGGAAGCTGGAGCAGTGTCACCCACCACACTTTACAGGCCTCCTGTTTTGTGTCCTATATAAATGTTCATGATGTGTTTCTGATGCTGTGCTTGTAACGATTGAAGTAGTCACTGTAAGTAAACTTATAGATAACCTGATTAAGAAAAGCCTACTGGATGTGGTCATTAGTTTGTAATTGTTTAACTTGTTCTTCTAGTATGAAGAGTTGATGGAGGCCTTTAAAGCTTTGCATAAAGAATGTGAGCAGCTTAAGACATCTGGATTTTCTACAGCAGAAATAAGAAGGGTAAAGAAAAGAAAATATAGCAATATTTGTTTATTCGAATAGTATTAGATTTAGTATTTTTGCTTTCAGTGGATTCAGCATGAGTCTTAAGATTATGTGGAAACCAGTGGTAGCAAAAGGCAGATTTTCTTCTGTGGGACCTTTGCCAGTTCTTTACCAAACAAATTAGTGAGGACGTGGTAAAGTCAGTGAGTTCTCCCGTACCAGATAGAGCACCGCCATGGACTTGAAAGGTTTGTGTTTTGCGTCTCTATCTAGTATATGTATATGTTTCTAGATAGATAGATAGATACAAGTATCTGGTATATATTAGAGAAAGCAGAACAGAACAAAGAAGATAAATTGTCCAGTTGTTAACATTTTGTTTATCATTTCAGGTTTCTTGCGTGTGTGTTGGGAGGTATCACTCTATCCTTAATGATTTGTATCTTGCTTTTTAAATCATTATATCAGGAATATATTCCTATTGTTATCTTTGTACAATATGATTTTTAATGACTAAATAATATTCCATAGTGTGGATAGTTTAACCATTTTTGGTTTTTTGTTTTTATTCTTTGCTGTTAATAGATAATGCTATGATTATCTTCTACATAAATTTATTTTTGTATATCCATGATTGTTTCCTTAGCATAAATTTTTAGAAATGGGATTACTTATTAAAACATATGAACATTTTTAGGACTTTCTTTTTTGAGAGGACATTTATTAAAGCCGGGGACATGAAACAGGACAGAGCCTAGGATGGAAGCAGCAACAGGTGGGAGCCTAGGCAGAGCTGCCTTGGCTCTAGAAATGTTATGGGAAGGAAGTGAGCCAGGGCAGAGCTGCTGTGAGCTCACGGGACAGTCAGAGGAAAGGGGCCTTGGGGACAGGTTCAGGGGTTTAGCCCTGGATGAGCCGCCGCTGCCCATTGCTCCCCAGTTGCAAGTGTCATGGGGTCCCATTGGGTTTAGGGGGTGCACACTTGTGAGGGAGGAGGAGGGGAAGGGGAAGGCAAGGGCGGGCTCCTGGGAGGAAGAGCACCTCTAGGACTTTCGATGCACGTTACTTAATGCTCTCCAAAAAATACTTCACAGTCTCACCAGGCGTCTGTCCCCAAACACCTGCTGATTCTCGTGTTCGTGCATTTTGTACTTTTAGAACTCCTGAGTTACCAGTGCCATCTTTATCTTTTCCTTCAATCAGGAAACATTAGAAGTTGCTGTAAGGGTTGGTTGAAAGTATTAGAATACTCACGTCTAGTGGGGGACAAAGCCCTGTGAGTCACTGGCAACACAGTGTGGAAGACGAGCAATACATGGCCGTCCGCTGCTTCTCCATCATGTCTGTGACTAAGCCAAATTGATAAAATGGAGTCTGGAATTTAAATTTTATTAATTACTATTAAAGAATGGATTTTGAACATTTCTTTGTGGAAATATGATTAATAAATAGAAAATAATTCACTTAAAATCTCATGCTCTATGGATCACTGCTGTTGGCATTTTTAGTGAGTCTATTTAAATCTTTTTCTGGATGTCATACTATACATACATGCTATAAATAAACCGCTATACATAAACCACTTCTTTCAAGTGATTTCATATTGTGCCTTTTTCTCATGTCATTAAACATTCTTTTGCATTATTTTTAATGGCTTTCACTGTATCATAACATAGTTTATTTAATAATAACTCAGACATTTGGATAATTTCCAAATTTTAGATATAATTAGCAACTATGAGAATTCTTATAGAGAAGTCAGTGACCTTTCGTTCATATGTTAGGATAAATTCCCAGAGGTGGAATTAGCGGGGTAGAAGGTGTACACATATGTGTTAAGACTTTTGATACTGTTCTTCAAGGCAGTGCCGCCTGCAGTGAGTAACGCACCTGTTTCCCAAATTCTGTCAGTGCCGACTGCACGTGGAGTTTTCCCTGTAGGGTGGCTGTGCTGGTGAGGCTGTTAGTACTGTAGTTGGAGGAAGGGTTGGTTGGTTTGTTTTCTTTAGAAAATATTATGGAGCTGGTTAAAAGGAAGGTGCTTTATTTTTGAAGTCTTTGTTTTTAGGGAGGGGATTTGTTAATTGACAAGCCAGACACGAAGTTGTATCTTAAAAACACCATAATCTTAAAAATAATTTTGGTGGAATATTGGCAGGATATGTAGTGTGGTGTTTAACAGCAGATAGGATGTCAGCAGCTGTTCGTGGTTTTGGACCTGCACGCTTCCCACTGTAGAAGATTTTTGAAAAATCCTGTGCCCATATTTGGAATCAGAACACAAGCGTGCTGGCTGGCAGCTTCACCTTGCTGCCTTCTAACCTGTTCCAGTTGCTTTTCTTGGAAAGCCGCCAAGCTGCCGCATAAATGGCCGTGCATAGGGAACCCTGGGGGTGGAGAGAACAGAATCATCCCTCATCCCTGCTGGGATCTCTGTTCCTTAATGCTCTGGTAATAAGTGGTAAAAATGATAGATGCATAATTATCTAAAAACCTCATCTGAATTCTAGAAGAATACTTTTCCTTATTATGTTGTCTTGACTATTTTTCTAGGATATCAGTGCAATGGAAGAAGAAAAGGACCAGCTCATTAAGAGAGTTGAACGTTTGAAGAAGAGGGTAAGGCAAGAATTAGCACTGTGAGGCTTGGGCCCCAAGCGTTAAGCGCTTGCAAAGACTTAGGAATGCAAATAAAGATTAAGCAAAGCGTGGGTTTACGTCTGAGGAGGGACTCAGATAGCACTGACTGGAAAGGGAATCTTCTTAGGCAATAGCCCAAAACCGTTAAGGGCCCGGAGTCCAGAGCTCTGCTGTCATCTCTGGGGAGTACTATTTACCAGAGGGAAATGATAAGTGGATGTCCGAGTCACGTGGCACGCTCATGGCTTCCTTAAACCTCACCGTACCGTGTACTTCTTACTCCCTTACTGTAGGTGGAGACAGTTCAGAACCATCAACGGATGCTTAAAATAGCAAGGCAGCTTCGAGTTGAAAAAGAGAGGGAAGAATTTCTTGCACAACAGAAACAGGAACAAAAGAATCAGGTATCCTTATAAAAGTTTATATTCTCGTGATGAAAGAAATAATTCCTTCTGATAATTCAAATGTAAGGAAAGAATCATTTTAGAAGTTCGTGTTTCCCTCTGCGAGCATGACGGAATATTCGTTTAAGAGTGTTTTGTGATGCCCTTGCTGTGTGTCTGTACACTACCTCTCGGCTTACGTTGGACTCATGTCGCTCCAACGCTCCCGAATATTCGTTGTAACGTTCCGCAGTCAGGTTAACTGCTGATGAAACTGCCAGAGTCTCTCAAGGGTCTCTGGGTGCTGGGGCTGTGGGAGCGTCCTCTCTGCCCCGCTGATCGCAGCATCGCCTCCACTCTACTCCAGGGGCGAAGGAGCAAATCAGGAAAAGGCTCTGAAACACCCACAGGCCCCAGGGTTAGGCTTTGCCTCAAAGAAAAAATAATTTGGTCAGAAAATAATTAGTTTGATTTTGTTAAGAGTCATTCTTAAAACCGAGAAGACTTTTACATTAAAAATATAGCTCAGATCAGCTTCATTTCCTTCTAAATGGGCAGCTGTCTGGCTCCCTTGGGACCCACCTGGCGTCACGGTGGGGCCCCCTCAGCAGGAAGCTGCGCGGCCCTAAGCGGTTGCTGAGACCAGTTCTGATCGGAGGGACCATTTGTGGGAAAGCCCGCGTTCCTTAAAGTTAAGAAAAACCGTGTTATAACCAGAAAAGCCTGGTACACATATTTCTTTAACAGGCATTTTTCCTTGATCACCAAATTCCGAAAATATTTTTTTAATTTCTGAAAGCTCTTTTTAAAAAAGTTTTACGTGAAAGATTATGAGAGAACCATTTACATTTGGGATTTAACATAGTCATTTTCTTAGTTCTTATTATTTGTTCCTTTTATATCACAAGCATTATATGGAACTTCCATTTTTCTTACCTGTATGAGTGCTAGTTTTCACTGGACTAAGCAAGTAATGGGTTTAATTCTGTTTCAAAGCTGTTTCATGCAGTGCAGAGACTGCAAAGGGCACAAAACCAGCTGAAGATCATGCGCCACGCAGCAGCGGATGCAAAGCCTGAAAGTAAGTGGAAGTTACTGGGTGATATAGTGGAACAGAGACTTAGTTTAAGTCAGTAGTCGTCCTTTAAAGCAGTCCTCAAGGAGGACGGTCATCAGGTGCTGTCTCAGCATTCGCAGTGTCCCTTTTTAGCTAATGAAGGAGAGCCCTGATGCGGACACCTTTACTTTTCCCCCGGGGCTTTAAATTCCTGTTCAGGGCTTTGTCAGTGGGTGACCATAATGAAAACCACTGGGGGGGCGGCTCGGCAGGTTGGGAGTGTGTGGAGTGCTTAGGAGGGATGTTGTGAGAAAGGCGGATGGAGAGAAAGCGTGAATCATTGTTTCAAACCGGGACTACAAAGACAAAGAATAAAATGCTGGGCCCTTAAAACTGAGCGTTTTTCATGTGTGTAGGGTGGTGCTAATGACGTGGGGATCTCCGTCGTCACGTTAGCTTCACTCAGAGGATAGGTTGTTCCGGTATCCCAGGTTACACCACTGCACCCATCCTAGGCATTTTGAAGTGTTTTTGTTCCTCAGAAGGGAGGCCACGTGGACTGGAAGACGGTGCACGGCTCCCGTGGGTGTTGGAGATGTATTCTGGTGTCAGCATCCAGCAACCACTGATGTGGTTGCCTGTGAGAGGGTTAATCCATTTTCCTCTGGTATTCCGTGAAGTGTCATATTCTAAGTCATAGCGCATAGAATGACTATAAGAAAATGACCATAGAATGACCACATAGAGAGACAAACAACAAATGTTGGTGAGAATGTAGAGAAATCGGAACCCTCATATGTTGCTGATAGGAATATAAAATGGGGCAACTCTATCCACAGTAATAGTAATGTTTCATTTTTTAACTTGAGTTGATAGTCTTTATTTTGCTTTGGCTTCCTAGTCTAAATAGAAATTATTTGGGCCAGGAAGTGCATAATTGTTTATGTAGTAATAAAATGGACAATATTCTGTTTGGGGCATCTCTTGGGATATTGGTTTAAAATACTAACATAAGTAATATGTTAGTAGATGCTGCTAAACAATAAAATCAATTGCATGTTAAGTAGTAATAAAAATAATCAGCTTAAGCCAACAGTCCATTAATTCAGCATTTATTGATCATCTCCTGCATGTCAGATACTATGCTAAGTGTTAGGAGCAGAAAGCAAAATATTTCTATCAAGTGCTCACAGCGTAGTGGACGCATGACAAGCAGCGGGCAGTTAACATGCAGGGAGATGAACATGCTGATGGAGCTCAGCACAGGGTTCTCTGCGGACAAACGAAGAGGCAGAGCCCTGAACGCGTAGTCAAACGGCTTCCTGGACGTGGTGGCCACTGAAGTATGTTAAAGAAAGGTGAAGGCGTGGAAGACATTCCATTCGGAGGTGCAGTGACCTGAGAGACCGTAGAGATGGTGGGCCGAGCACATGGCAGATGAGGTGGAGGGAAGGGGGAAGCTGCTTCTGACTGCGTGTCTTTGAAAGGAGGGCAGGAAAGGGCGTGTGCGAGTGAGTGGAGGAGACAGTGCTGGGCCGGACCGCGGGAGGGTGGCGGCGTGGTGTTCGTGTGCTGCAGGAGGAGTCAGACCAGTGGAGGTGTGCGGTCTCAGGAGGAACAGGTGAAAAAATTGGTGAGAGCCTTCCCTGTTTGCCCCCGTGGTACCCCCCCACATTGTATCGAGTGTTTTATAACAGTGATCACAATGTGGTCATTGTTGGTGTATTGAACTCGACTCTGCTAAACTCCAGGAGAGTCACCAGGTCATAGCTGGTGTTTCTGTTTCCAGGCCCTGCACACTAGCTCACGCATAGTGGCACTCAGCGTGTAGTCTGTCTGGTGAGGGCTTGGGAGGCGCCAGTGGAGACCTTAACCCCACATGGGAAAGTGTGGTCTTTTCCGCCCACAGGAGGGGGATCAAGTGAGGAAAAACGGTTGCAGTATGTAATACATACGTTTTGGGAGTGACGGGAATGGGGAGCAGGAAGTCAGAGTTCTTGCTTTGTTGACATCTCAGGAAACAGTTGAAGGACTGTACGCATCAGCTTAGGAAAAGAATGGATGAAGCAGATGTTCATTGATCCGGGTACTTAGTTTAATAAGGTCCATCTAAGTTCTTCAGTAACAAAAAGGATTGTAAAAGGCTTCTATTTACTTAAGGAATACAAAAATTATTTTTTAAAAAGATTTTATTACTTGTTTTAAGAGAGAGGGGAAAGGAGAGAGAAAGAGAGGGAGAGAAACATCAATGCCTGGTTGCCTCTCACACACCCCCAAATGGGGACCTGGCCCACAGCCCAGGCATGTGCCCCGACTGGGAATCGAACTGGTGACTCCTTGATTCATAGGCCGGCGCTCAATCCACTGAGCCACACCAGCCAGGGCTAAAAATTATTTTTAGTGTAACTATGTAATTTGTATTTTTTCAGAGTAACAGCCATACTATAAAACATTCAAATTCATCTTGATACTCTATATATTTGTGACATTTATTATGTGAAAGAACCTACTCATTCAATTATTGTAGGATCAGTGAGATGTTTTCAGGGATTTTTAATTTTAAAAAAAAGTTTGCTGAGATTTTAGTGACCAGAATTTCAAAAGATTATTTTTTAAAAACTGCATAAAAACATATGACTACTTTCCAAGGTCTAAGTTAAAATTTTTAAGAGAACTTAAAATATGGAAATTCTGTTTTCATGGGTTTTAACAGCTTTTTAAGGTAAAATTGACAAATAATAAACTGCACGTATTTCAAGGATGTACTTGATAAGAAACCATCAACCTGATCAAGGTAAATGTATTCATCACCCCACCCTCTCCTTGCGCCTCTGCGGGGTCTCCCCTCTGCCCGTCCTGGACCCCGCCCCCGCCCCAGGCAACTGTTGATCTGCTTGCTGTCAGGACAGGCTAGCTTGTGTTTTCCAGAATTAGAAGTGTTGTTTAACTAAGGAAAAGAACATTGAAGGTTTTTTAAATAAGGAAAATAATAGTTAAGAATTTTAAATCTTTGAAAGCATTGCAGACTTTTATTTCTTACCTCTCTGATTACACTCAGTACGTTTAAGAACTTGGAGATGGAAAAAACTAGTCATCTAATAGCCAGAGAAACCAGGATGTAGATTTAATCAGAAACCACATCGGAATGGCTGTGCAATTATAGGGTGATTCATTAAACACTTTCTCTTCCCTCTCTTTCCCCAGTCCCTAAAAAATCGAGGGGAAATTGTGGGGATGAATGGAAAAGTCATGAATTTGCCATTAATAAGTTTTTAACATTAAAATATGGTTGGCACAACAGAACTAAAAATAATTTTAAGGCTTTAGGCCAGGTTTATTATGCAATCGATGTGCGTAGATTACTTAAACCGGAAATCCAGTGTTTTAAAAAGTCAAGCCAGAGTTTGTAAATGTGTAATGGAAAGATCTGAAATAAACTTTTAAAAGCTCTTTAGGCTGGGAATTTATAACAAAACGATTACTGAAAATCTTTTTGTGTGTATATTTGTATACTCTGCCAAAATAAGAGAACTATTAAGTCTTAAATATATAATTTAAGTTGCTACCTAACTATAAACTGATACTTTACAAAATCAAAACTTAACCAAACATGGTAAACTGAAGTGTAGATAATGAAGGTAGATCATTTCTTTTTTGGATTTTAATGTGTACTTTTAATGATATCTTCATTGCTTTGAAGCTGACAAGTTATAATGTATTACCACTTATGAAGTAATATATTAGAAATAAAAATTGCCTCAGAAGTATTGCAAAAGAAAAAGAGTAAATGACCACAAATAGAAAAAAGAACCTGGATTTCACTTATACTGTCATTTGGTTCTTGGATTTCTTACCTAGAATGCAACATGTGACCCAACAGTATATTTGGCTTGTTTTTTCTTTTCTAACCACAGTTTACATTCAATGCCATCCCACACCAGTTTCAGATGTACATACAGCAGAGCAGCTGGAAAACCTGGAAAACCATGCATTCCACAGACTGGTTCCCCGGCTGCACCCATCTGGCCCCATCCTCAGTTCTCTTGACGTTATTTTCTATATTCCCCACACTCTAGCTGGCTTTTTTTGCAATGTTATTCTTGCATATTATTGAGTGTGAAAGAATTGGGTGGTGCCCTGGCTGGTGTAGTCCAGTAGATTGAGTGGGGGCCTTTGAACCAGAGGATTTCGGTTCGATTCCCAGTCAGGGCACATGCCTGGGTTGCAGGCCAGGTCCCAGCAGGGGACTCACGAGAGGCAACCAGACATTGATATTTCTCTCCCTCTCTCCTTCCCTTCCCCTCTAAAGGTAAATAAATAAAATCTTAAAAAAAAAGAATTGGGTGGTCATTTGAAAAGATTATAATATTACAATACTTTTTCTATAATTATTTAAACATTTCTTCCATAAAAATTGTCCTTTTTCATTATCATTCTAATAACATCAAATAACTTCTGTGGCCAGTCTTTTATGGTACTGTACACAAACACACAATGCAGATAGATACATGGATATTTTGACAGATATGTCCTAGTTGTATTTTATTATTTTTATTTTTTGAAGATTTTATTTATTTATTTTTAGAGAAGAAAGGGAAAAACTGAGGGAGAGAAACATCGCTGTATGATAGATACATTGCTAGGTTGCCTCTCACACGTCCCCAGCTGGGGACCTGGCCCACAACCCAGCCATATGCCCTGCCTAGGAAGCAAACCAGGGGCCTTTCTGTTCACAAGGCAGTACTCAGTCCACTGAGCCACGCCAGCCAGGGCCAGGTCTTATATTTTAAAATATCCTGTACCTATTCTTGTGGACTGAATATTCACTTTTTTTTATTTCCAAAGATTTAATGAAGAGACTAGAAGAGGAGATAAAGTTTAATTCGTATATAGTAACTGAAAAGTTTCCTAAAGAATTAGAGAACAAGAAAAAAGAATTGCATTTTTTACAAAAAGTGGTGTCAGAGCCTGCTATGGGCCATTCTGATCTTCTTGAACTTCAATCTAAAGTAAGTGACAGTCATCTTTTTATAGCTCCCAATTTTATCTCGTCCTTAGTCCTGTGAAAATTGTGTGAACTGCTTTCCACAGTGTCCTTGGCTTCTAAGTTAACCTGAACTAAGAGCTGATAGCTCTTGTGACAAGTTGCTCTTTCTGAGGAATTATAGCATATAATGCCGTTATTTAACATACATGGTGTTATAAAATCCTAGTCACTTGATTGGGAAACTAAGTAACTTGGATGTATAAATTAGTGCATATGATAGACTCATAGGTTTATGTATTCGTAGTACATAATTGGCTAATGTAATATATTTGTAATAATTAGATGGCAGATTTTAAATAGGATTAATTTTTATTTTTAAGAATAATCATATAGCAATTTTATATTTAAAGCTAATATATTTATTAGCCTTTTGTGCCAACTTTGAAATTATTAAACTTTCTTATAATGCTCATTAAAACCTGGTGTCATCAATATTATAACATTTTTGCTCACTAGAAATAAAACAGTAATCAGGTGTGTATTTTTAACAAATATCAAGAACATTGAAAGGTTTTGACTTTCTAATCACTTAATGTGCTTAATAGCCACCAAAATTAAATACATTAATTTTGATTATTTTATTCTTTTTTTAAAAAGATTTTTATTTATTTATGTTTAGAGGGGAAAGGAAGGAGAGAGGGAAATATTAATGTATGGTTGCCTCTAGTGCATCCCCTGCTGGGAACTGGCCTGCAATCCAGGCATGTGCCTTGACTGGGAATCGAACCACGATCCCCTGGTTCACAGGCCCCCGCTCAATCCACTGAGCTACACCAGCCAGGGCAGAACTGTAGTCTTTTCAAAGTATAGATCGGTATACCAAAAGCCATGTAATTTTAAAAAACTTCGAGAGACCATATGCTTCCACTGGCCTTGTTCAGTGTTACTACATTGGAGAAGGTCCAGATTAATGACTGGCATACAGGACAGTGTGGAGACCACAGGTCATTAGAACAGGAGGCTTTTGGGTGTCATCCATGCCACCTCCCAGCTGGGTTCATGACTTCCCTATGCAAACCGAGGGGGATGTTAGTCTGCATTTGCTGTTATCACTTTCAGTGACTTGAAAGTCACCACCTAGGTGAGGGGTAACTTAAGATTTTCAGAAATTCTCTTTTTTAGAATGTATAAATATTTCATGCTGAATATTTTTCAGGATAATTTAGACGTGAGTGGTTAGATCCATATAAGTAGTAATGTGTAAATATTTTTATTGTGAGCCATGGAATGTTAATTATTTCTAAAAGTAATCATAACAACCCACTCCTAACTTTAGTAGAACTGTTCCCCCTGTCAGATCACTGGTGAATACACTGTAAATTCAAAGTTTGGTTGGGCCAGTTGTCTCTTCCTTTAGGTAATCTTAAGGAGAGATTTAACCTTTTTAATTTCTATATTGTTTCAGATAAATGAAATAAACACACAGATCAATCAGCTGATTGAAAAGAAAATGATGAGAAATGAGCCAATCGAGGGCAAACTGTCACTGTATAGGCAGCAGGTAAGGCTGCTCTGGCCCCTCACTTAGCTCTGAACGCCTGCAGGAGCACCGCGGGCCGTGTGATCACTAGTGTGAAAGTGAGAAGGAGAAGAGAGTAGGTGTCCTTGTATGGCTGCCAGACTCCAGACTGTAACAAGGAACTCGCGGAAAAGCCACAACAGACGTGTGTTCGAGTTTGAAATGCAGTACACCTGACAGTGCCCGGTTTCCTTCGCGTCTGCCAGCTGTGGTGACAGAGCCCTTCGTGTTTATGTCTGGGAGTGTGGAATTTCACTGTTTAAATGAAAGGTTACCTTAAGTGATTTAAATCAAAACATTTATAATCTTTAGTGAATTGAAGGCCATGTATTGTTTCCAGTTTAAAGTTAGTTTGCAAGAACAGAATTAATTAAGTTTTAGTGCTAAGGCCATTTATTATTTTATCCACAACTATTAGATTGTGAGGTTATGCGTTATGTATTGCTAGGAAAAAGATTTAGATGAAAGCAATAGATTATCTGAAAATAACCCAGGCAGAAGCAGTTTAGTGTGAAAAGCATTCTGTAACCTCAGAAAATGCTAAGCTCTGTGACGAAGCATTATTCAAGGATGTTATATTTTTTTAAAGATTTTATTTATTTATTTATTTTTAGAGAGACAGGAAGGAGAAAGAGAGGGAGGGAAACGTCGTGTGGTTGCCTCGCCAATGGGGGACCCGGCCCGCAGCCTAGGCATGGGCCCCGACCTGCAGCTGAACCTGCAGCCCTGTGGTTTGTGGGATGACACCCAACCCTCTGAGCCATACCATTCAGGGCACAGGCTTTTTTAAAGATTTCATTTATTTATTTTTACAGAGGGTGAGGGAGGGAGAAAGAAGGAAAGGGGGAGAAATATTGATCGGTTGCCTCTCGTACGTTTTCTGACCAGGGATTGAACTCACAACCCAGACGTGGACCCTGACTAGAAATTGAACCGTTGACCCTTTGCTTTGCAGGATGACACCCAACCAGCTGAGCCACGTGGTCAGGGCAAGGATCTTAGAATTTTTAAAAACCTTTTTATAATGGAAAATTTTAACCACATACAAAGGTAGACAAGAGAGTTCAGTAAAACCTCACGCGTCCCTAAGCTGTAGCAGTCACGGTCCTCCTGTGTCATCTGTACTCGGGCCATTTTCCCTTATGAACTGAAGGATCCACCTTTATTTTACTATAAATGTATAAATGCTGTTGGATTTAGTCTAGGTTTTCTGTTTATTGCCTGTCTATGTACTCATACTGACAGTTTCATTTATAGAGACTTTATAATCAGGCTCTAATATCTAATAAAAGTAGTAGCTACTTTGGCCTCCAATTGCTTTTTCAGGGTTTTCCTTCAATTTTTGTTTGTATATTCTTCCATATAAGCTTTAAAAAAAGATTTTATTAATTTTTAGAGAGAGGGAAGGAATGGAGAAAGAGGGAGAAAAACATTGATGTGTGAGAGATGTATCAGTTGGCCGCCTCTCGTGCACCCCCAGCTGGAGACCCGGCCCGCAACCCAGGCGTGTGCCCTGACTGGGAATCGAACCAGCGACCCCTTGGTTCGAAAGCTGGCACTCAATCCACTGAGCCATGCCAACCAACCAGGGCCAAATAAACTTTATTTTCAACTTGTCTGGATCTAGAAAAAAAAAACATAATTTAAAAATTTGGGTGTTGCTTTATAATTATCGATTACCTCAGAACTTACCTTTGTGATACTGAGACTTCCTGTCTAAGAACATGATGTGCCTCTCCATTCATTCACGCTTGTTTTTCCTCATTACATTTGGAACTTCTCTTGTTAAATTTCATTCTGCCGTTTTTTATTTTTTACTTTTATAAATGAAGACTCTTCTTTCCTGTGTTCTCTGACCAATTTATTTGTCCATGAAAGCTATTGATTTGTTTACTGTACTTTTTCCATAGATTTTCTTGGCTTTTTAAGTATATCATCATATGCTATGAAAATTCCTTTTTTTGAAAATTGTTGACCTTATTACAGATGTCCCCTGTTTTGCCCTCTCTGGCCCCCCTCCACCCAGCGCCCCCCCTCCCAGCCTTCACTGCACTGTTGTCTGTGTCCATGGGCCGTGCACATATGTGTATATGATCTTTCACTAATCTCTTCCAGTCCCCGCCAGCCCCTCCCCTCTGAGATCTGTCAGTCTGTTCAGTGTATCCATGCCTCTGATCTTGCTTTGTTCATTAGATTCCATACTTGTATAAGTGAGATCACATGGTATTTGTCCTTCTCTGATTTATTTCAATTAGCATCATAATCTCCAGGTCCATCCACTCTGTCTGTCACAAAGGGTAAGATCTCCCCCTTTTTACAGCTGCATAGTATTCCATTTTGTAAATGTACCATCTTTTTTGCCCACTCATTTACTGGTGGGCACTTGGACTGTTCCCAGATCCTTATGTTTCTATTGCTTTCTCTTTTCTAACAGTGTGAACAAATACCTTTGACACAATATTCAATTGGTGTGGTGGTAGTTATCTCATTCCAGACTTTAGTGGAAGATACCTTAAAATTTCTCTAAGTAAGGTCCTGGTTTGGGCTGAGGTTTATATTTATTTTATCATGTTAAGGAAGTACACCATCAGTTCCTCTACAGTTCTGAGACTCTTATCATTCCTTCTCATTTTTTAGTGGGCATGCTTCTACAGAGAGAAACATTCCTTCATCACCTGTCTTTTCATTTGTTTTGACAGGCAGGGTGGTTAAATTTTTTACAGGTTTGCAGTAGAGATTCCCCTTCTCCAGTCACATTGAAGAAAATACTTGCACTATTTCAGTTTAGGAGGCAGTTTGACTGTTGCTCTTCCTGGGCTGGTACAGCTTTGGTTCATTAGAGGAAGTCCTCCAAGAGCTGCTAACGAATACAAGATGCTGCGTTTGTGACAAGAGCAGCCATTCGGATTGTGCAAACATTTGCATAATTCTAGTGAGTTAGATGTGTGACTTTGAACCTGCATTTTACTTATCAGCAGGCCCCAAATATAATGTATGCTTTAACATTTCATTTTTAAAGTATGGATATTGAATTTAGATAAGATAACCTGTGTTGTAGGTTTGAAAATAAAACATTCTTGTCTTCTTCCAATGAAGGGAAATCTACCATGCAGAAAAGCATTACACTTATGTTAGCTTCTGTTGACTTACCTGGCATGTACTTTCATTAGCATTTGAGTATTATTTGACAAGATTTTAATATTTTTATTATTACTGAATTTTTATTTCTTTGCTGATATCCTCTATATTTTCAGTGCTTTGGTCTTCCAAAATATGTTTAGGTTGATATTAATATACATTGTAAACTCATACTAAGTACATAACTGATGATGATAAGTAGTAGTATATATAGGTCAGGACAGGCCAACCTTATATTGAAATTTTAGCATGGTAAAATCTAAAAGGTAGGTAATTTCACAATTTAATAGATAGTTGACTGTATATGTTTAATTTTATATTCATATTTAATGCTCAATTAGGCATCCATCATTTCTCGTAAAAAAGAAGCGAAAGCTGAGGAACTTCAGGAAACAAAGGAGAAGTTAGCCAGCCTCGAGAGAGAGGTGTCAGTGAAGACAAATCAGACCCGTGAACTTGACGGCACTGAGATTTTGAAGGGGGATGAGGTGAGTTGAGTTTTCTCTTGGGAGAAGGATGTGAGTATTGCTCTTATTTGAAACCATTAATGATTTTGCCTTTTTATTTTAAATTTAAACAGTGGGAAGTTATTTTTAAAAACCTATTTATTTAAAGCTGAAAACTCGGCCTTGGCTGGTGTAGCTCAGTGGACTGAGCACAGGCCTGTGAACCAAACAACCATGGTTCAATTCCCAGTCAGGGCACATGCCTGAGTTGCAGGCCAGTTCCCAGCAGGGGACTCATGAGAGGCAACCATACATCAATATTTCTCTCCTTCTCTCCTTCCCTTCCCCTCTAAAGATAAATAAATAAATAAATAAATAGTTTAAAAAATCCTGAAAACTCTGTGCAGTCATATTAAGATTTTTTAAAAAGATTTTATTTATTTATTTTTAGAGAGAGGAAGGGAGGGAGAGAGGAAGAGAAACAACCAATGTGTGGTTGCCTCTCACGCACCCACTACTGAGGACTTGGCCGGCAACCCAGGTCTGTGTCCCCTGACTGGGACTCAGACTGGTGACCTTTTGGTTCGCAGACCCTCTGGTTCACAATCCACTGAGCCACACCAACCAGGGCAAGATTTTCTTAATATATAATTACAGATCTTAGTGATTTAGTGGCTTATGTTCCAAATTTCCACTTTTTAATTAAGTGAATTTATATTGGATTTAAATTGGATTTACTTATATTGGATTTATTTATTATAGGTATTGTGGTTTTTTTTTAAGAATTTGATTAAGGAAGTATTTTTTTTCTTTTTTTAGATTTTATTTATTTATTTATCTTTAGAAGGGAAGGAGAGAGGGAGAGAAACATCAATGTATGGTTGCCTTTCGTGCGTCCCCTGCTGGAAGTTGGCCTGCAGGGAACTGACCTGCAACCCAGGCATGTGCCCTGACTGGGAATTGAACCGCGATCCTCTGGTTCGCAGGCCAGTACTCAATCCACTGAGCTACACCAGCCAGGGCAAGGAAGTATTTTTTAAAATATTTTATTTATTTATCTTTAGAGAGGAAGGGAAGGAGAGAGGGAGAGAAATATCAATGTATGGTTGCCTCTCGTGAGTCCCCTGCTGGGAACTGGCCTGCAACCCAGGCATGTGCCCTGACTGGGAATCGAACCATGGTCGTGTGGTTTGCAGGCCCACGCTCAATCCACTGAGCTACACCATCCAGGGCTTATTTATTACAGGTATTGTTATAAAAGAGAAACAAAATGAGTGGGTGTATATATATATATATATATATAAGCTGTAATTGTTGATAAATGTAATTTCATAGAGGGTTGAGAAAAATTATCATCAGGTTACTTTGTCCTGATGATAATGTGTGTTTGACCAGTTGCACTGACACCATTAGAATCTCATTGTAAATGATGATGAGCTTAAGAATGCAGTTATATCTCGGGTTACTGTCTGTATGTTGAATTTCAAACAGTGCTTTCACAGCTGTTACTTCATATATCCTTTTGTCAGACTCATGTGATTAGCAGGAAAAGTAATCATTGTCATCTATAGATGGTTAAACCTGAGCACCAGAAATATAATTCCCCATCTTCTTTTCATGAAGTTAGCTCAAGAAAGAGTGAATGAAGGAAGGAAAATATCTTACCTTCAGCTTAGTGCTTGTTTTAGAAAATCAAGGGATAGATCACATTTAAATTTCTAAACATTGACTTGTACTTGACCGTCTCTTATTGCTCTGTTATTTTATATTAGCTACTAGGCCTTAGCAAAAGCTACTTTGAAAAGCTGCTCTGTCCAGAGCTCATTTTGGCTTTGAAAAGTTATTGAATTCATACTGTTATAAACTGGCAGTGAACCTTCACTGTGCCAAACATGTCTCTGTGTTGCTTCTGATGGTAGCCCGCCCCCCATTTAGCTGATTGTGGAAGGGGCAAATTTCAGAAGTCAGCAGTTAATTAAAACACCCCTTTGGCTTTTAACACCTGTGTTCGGATGCCTTTGAGACATAGGAGCACTTTAAATGGTACTTGGAAGCCAACAGCCTGTGCTTTGAGACATCCTTGCTATCCAGGAAAAAGAAAAGATTATGCAGCAATTTTGCTTTATAAGAGAACATGTTACCTCCTAGCATTTTTATATCTTCTTAAGAAAATGCTGCCCAAGGGTGCCCGCCATTGCTTTCCTTTGGCCCCGCCCCCACATACAGCGTCACAACCCAGCAACTGAGTGGCCCAGCCCTGGTGAACACCTAGGGCTCTGCTACTCATACGTAACAGGCACGAACAGTCCAAAATATGGCTCAAGAAGAACTCAAAGCCCCAGAGCCCATAACTCTAAGTGACCAGGAAATAGCAAACCTCTCAGATGCACAATTCAAGACACCGGTGATTAGGATGCTCACAGAACTGGTTGATTTTAGCCACAAATTAGAGGAATATATGAAGGCTAAACTAACTGAAATGAAGGGAAATGCACAGGAAACCAATAGAGATGGAAAGGAAACTGGGATTCAAATCAAGGGGGTGGACCAGGAGGAAGGAAGAAATGACCAAACAGGAAAAAGTAAAGTTACAAGAATTCAAAAAAATGAGGAGAGGCTTAGGAACCTCCAGGACATCTTTAAACGTTCCAACATCCGAATTATAGGGGTACCAGAAGGGGGAAAGAAACAGCCACGAGTGGAAAACGTATTTGAACAAATAATAAAGGAGAACTTCCCCAGTCTGGCAAAGGAAATAGACTTCCAGGAAATCCAGGAAGCTCAGAGAGTCCCAAAGAAGTTGGACCCAAGGAGGAACACACCAAGGCACATCATAATTACATTAGCCAAGACTAAAATGAAGGAATCCTAGAAGCAGCAAGAGATAAGGGGACAGTTACTTACAAAGGAGTACCCATCAGACTGTCAGCGGATTTCTCAAGAGAGACCTTACAGGCAAGAAGGAGCTGGAAGGAAGTATTCCAAGTCATGAAATCCAAAGACCTACATCCAAGATTGCGCTATCCAGCAAAGTTTTCATTTAGAATGGAAGGGCAGATAAAGTGCTTCTCAGATAAGGTCAAGTTCAAGAAGTTCATCATCACCAAGCCCTTATTATATGAAATGTTAAAGGGACTTATTTAAGAAAAAGAAGATAAAAATATGAACAGTGAAAGGACAGCAAACTCACAGTTACTAACAACCACACCTAAAACAAAAGCAAACCAAGAGGACAGCTAGATCAGGAGTGGAACCATAGAAATGAAGAACACATGGAGGGTTAGCAACAGGGGAGTGGGAGGAGGAGAAGGGGGGAGAAGATACAGAAAATAAGTAACATAGACAGTAGGTAAAAAATAGATAGGGGGAGGGTAAGAATAGTAGGGGAAATACAGAATCTAAAGAACTTGAGACACGTGGTCATAAACGGAAGCGGGGTGTGCAGGGTGGAGGGGAATGAAGGGGGGGAATAGAACAACTGTAATGGTATAATCAATAAAATGTATTTAAAAAAAAAGAAAATGCTGCCCAATTGACAGGAAGTACTCATTGCTGTGTCCACATTTGGCATAACTGATGCTTAGAACTCAGTATTAGATATTCCGGTGTACAAATGGGGGTAAGGATCTAGTGCCAGGCCATTAGCCTTTATTTTTTACTAAATAAGGTGTATAGGAGAATGTCTGATGTATCTGATGGCAGAAAAAGGCATGCTTTTAAAAAATATATATTTTATTTATTTTTAGATAGAAGGGAAGGGAGGGAGAAAGGGAGAGAAGTATCAATGTGTGGCTGCACTCCTGTGGCCCTGCTAGGGACCTGGCCTGTAACCCAGGCACATGCCCTGACTGGGAATCCAAAGGCCAGCACTCATTCCACTGAGCCACACCAGCCAGGGCCATTCTTTTTTTATTAAGGGGGAAAGATAACTTTGGGAATTATAAGGTCCACTTAATTTTTAAACTGGTCAGAAATGGGAACATTTCAAATAAACCACTTACTTGGCATTTACTTAAAAGAACAGAAGGTATTGGGGAACATTAAGCACAATCTTATAAGTGACAAATCTTGGTAGCCCA
This sequence comes from Sturnira hondurensis, assembly GCF_014824575.4. NCBI lineage: Eukaryota > Metazoa > Chordata > Mammalia > Chiroptera > Phyllostomidae > Sturnira > Sturnira hondurensis. Next base: position 4,300,489 of record NW_028080037.1, read on the forward strand.
ATTTTATATTCTACTTTATGAACTGATAGGCCATATGGACAAAAAGGAGGAAGTTTGTTATATAGTATAGCTGGACTTTACTGAGGTTTCATTTAATACCACATGGTAATCACCAAAAAGTCATGTTCTTTGTGACTCAGCTGTTAACACAGTTGGTGAGAGGGTATCAAGAAGTAGTAGCATGGTGTTTGGAAAGAATACTATGTCAGGAATCACAAAAATGAGGTAACATTTATTGAGCACTTTTTCTGTAAGGCTCTGTGCTAGAGGTTTTGCAAACATACACTTTACTTCTTATAAGATGTTATTGGGACTACATGAAACTAAAAAGCTTCTGCGTGGCTAAAGAAATCATCAAAATGAAAAGGGAACCGAATGTGTGGGAGAACATATTTGCCAGTGATACATCAGACAAGGCTTTGCTCTCCAAATATATAAAGAACTTGTACAACTCAGCACCAGGAAGATAGACAATCCAATTTAAAAAATGGGCAAAAGATCCAAATAGACACTTCTCTAGGGAGGACATACAGATGGCGCATAGACATATAAAAAGATGCTCAACATCACTAGCCCCATCAGAGCGATGCAAATGAAAACCACATTGAGATATCACCTCACACCTGCCAGAATGGCCGTCATTAATAAATCAACAAACAACAAGTGCCGGTGAGGATGCAGAGAAAAGGGTACCCTAGTGCACTTTGGTGGGAATTCAGACTGGTGCACTCACTGTGGAAAACAGTATGGAATTTCCTCAGAAAACTAAAACTGGAACTGACTTTTGACCCAATGATTACGCTGCTGGGAATATACCCTAAGAATTCCGAGTCACCAATTAAAAGAACTTATGCACCCCTATGTTCATAGCAGCGCTATTTATAATAGCCTAGTGCTGGAAACAGCCTAAGTGCCCATCAGTAAATGAGTGGATCAAAAAATGGCGGTACATTTACTCAATGGAATATTACAGAACAGAAAGAAAGAAGGAACTCCTACCTTGTGACAGTATAGATGGAACTGGAGACTATTATGCGAAGTGAAATAAGGTAGTCAGTGCTAGACAAATACCATATGATCTCACCTATAAGAGGAATCTAATACACAATAAACTAATGAACAAAATAGAACCACAGGCATGGAAACATGGAATAGACTGAAAGTGACCAGAGGGAAGGGGGTTTGGGGATAGTGGTGGAAAGGAGGGGAAGGGACTGGACAAAGAGCATGTATGAGTAACCCACAGACATGAACGACAGTGTGGGAATTGACTGGGGGAATGGGGTGGGGTTGGAGGGGTAGAGGAGGGGAAAAATTGGAACAACTGTAATAGAATAACAATAGAAAATGAATTAAGAACAGATGTTACTTACACTTACGATTGAGCTAAGGGAGATTGTATATTCACACAGCTAATAAGTGGCCAAATTGGGATTCAGGTCTTTCTCTTACGTTCCTTTTGACCTTGAGCAAATCACTTCTCTCTGTAAAAAGGGGTGATTGCTCTTATTCATAAAAAATAGAGTATCTGTGAAGGCTTCTGTTTTATTGTACTTTATCATTTTAACATTTCATTTTCATTGTACTGTCTTGCGTAAGGCAATACACAGAAGTAAGCACAGGAATGTGTTTTTTTCTTATTCTGCCAGACTTCTGACACAGGGAGGACTTCCTTGAACAGTTGAAATTATCTTCTGAGTGATAGAGATTTTCTTGCCCAGTCTAATCTGTCCTGATTCATTTCTCTTCATCCTGGTATTTGGTAGGTGATAAAAAGGTTAAGTTTAGAGACACCAATATCTTAACTAAAAATTGATAATAATGAATCTTCAACTTTTTATATCTCTACTGGATTTAAGTGTACAATAATTAAGCATAAATCTGGTTGAAACTATATTCTCAAAGAATTTTGATGCTGTATCTCTGAGAGAAGTCACCAAGATATGCTGTGGAGCCTTGCCTTTGATTCTGACTATTTTTATCAGTAATTCAGATTAATAATAATAATTAGCCCTGGCTGGTGTAGCTCAATGGATTGAGCTCCGGCCTACGAACCTAACAACCGCGGTTTGATTCCCAGTCAGGGCACATGCTTGGATTGCAGGCCAGTTTCCAGCAGGGGCCAGTTCCCTGCAGGGGATGCACCAGAAGCAACCATACATTGATGTTTCCTTCCTCTCTCCTTCCCTTCCCCTCTAAAGATAAATAAATAAAATATTTTTAAAAAAATAATAATAATTAATGTTTATTTTGCAATTGCAATATGCCAGACCCAATAGTAGGCTTATTGTATATGTTATTTTATTTATTTTATTAAACAACTCATGAGATAGGTGTGATTATTATTCCTAGTTTTTTAAAGGTTTTATTTATTTATTTTTAGAAAGAGGGGAAGGGAGGGAAACATCAGTGTGAGAGAGAAACATCGATCGGTTGTTGCTTCTCTTTCACACCTGCCTGACCAGGGACCAAACCCACAACCCAGGCATATGCCCCAACCAGGAATCAAACCGTGACCTTTCACCTTGCAGGACAGTGCCCAACCAACTGAGCCACACTAGACAGCTATTCTCAGTTTTTATAGGTAGGGGAACTGAGGCACACGGATTTATGCTCATCCACTGAAGACCACATTGCCAATAAGTAGAAGTTCCATGATTTGAACTGAGGTAGTGTGGCCCCAGAACCCTTAATAATTTTCGTATGACAAGAGGCTAGAAAGCAAAGTTAGCCCGGGACAAATGATAGAATTATGATTTAAAATTATCTTGGTAGGAGGATCACTGCTTAAACAAACAAAATGCCATTAACGGGATGATAAGTGTAATGCCATAGAATTCAAGTTTTGTCTGTCAGCTCAACACATCACTCATTGGTAATGCAGCTTTAAAAAACAAAATAGAATGCTCCATTTATAAAAATGTAATACCCTATTCATGATGAAATTACGCCTGGACTATTACTCTACATTTTGACTTCATGTATTAGGAGGCACGCAGTCAAGCCAGAGTCCAGATGAGGGTAACCAAAATGGGTGAAAAATCTGGAAAATTTTGTAGAAAAAATCGATTATGTATTACCTGAGAATAACAACAAAAAACCCTAAAGAAAGACATAATAGAATTTCATTTAAATATCAAAAGGGATGTGGAAAAGATGGTGTGCAGAAGAGTTAAGATGGCCGGCCTGACACAGCTATGCTTAGAAAAGCTTGCTTGTGGAGTTGGCCCTTGGCTGCGTGCGGGAACTTGGATTTTAGAAGGAGTCCCACCATTCCCTGATAAGGATGGCTCCCTGTGCCTAAACTTCATACAGAGAGCGTGGTTTGCGTCAAATGCCAGCTTTCCTTCCGGAGTCTGGGATTTTGGTATGGGCTGGGCAGAGGGTGCCTGTGTGACCAGCCCCAGGACAAACCCTGGGAGCACCGAGTCTCCAATGAATTTCCCTGGTTGACAACATTTCACAGGTATCATCACAACTCATCACCAGGAGAATTAACGGGGAAGGCTCTTGGGTTTCCTCCGGACTTCACGCCATGTGCCTTTTCCTTTGCTGGTTTTGCTTTGTATCTGTTGTGAAGCAGAGCAGAGAGTGTGACTGGATGCCAAGTCCTGTGAGTCCTCATAGTGAATCACTGAGCCTGGGGACGGTCTAGGGGATCTCGATACATACGGTGGAGTAGTGTTCTCGTTTGGCCGAAAGCAGAGGTAGGGCCCGTGGGTGATGGTTAGTGTGAGACATTTTATTGATTATGAGGAATAGAATTCTACCACTGAAGCTTTCTTCAGTAGTGAAGCAGGTTGCCTTGGTGAAGTAGACTGCTCTGCCCTTTAAAATACTCCTTTTTAAAAAAAGATTTTATATTGATTTATTTTTAGAGAGAGGGGAAGGGGAGGAAGGAAGAGAGGGAGAGAAACACTGATGTGCGCAAGAAACTTCAGGCAGTTGCCTCTCACATGCCCCAACTGAGGACCTGGCCGCAACCCAGGCACGCGCCCTGACCAGGACTGGAACCTGTGACCTTTCGCTTTGTGGGGCAACACCCAGCCCACTGAGCTACATCAGTCAGGGCTGAAATGTTCTAACAGAAGCTGAATGAGGGACATTTGAGATGTGTGTATTCAGTAGAACATAAAGATTGGACTGGGTCAATTCTTTGTGGCTCTTAATCTTAAAAAATCAGATTGTACAAATAATGCCTGAACGCACGCTCATGGTGTAGAAATCAAACAGCACAAATCAAACAATAGTCCGCCTTGACGGCCTCCTACCCCCAGTCCGAGTCCTTCAGTCCCTTCCAAAGGGAAACCACCGCTACCAGGTTTGTATTTCCTCAGTCCTCTCTGGAGGCACCGGGAGACACTGAGAGAGGTATTATACAGTGTGTATTGTGCAACTTGATTTTAATAACTTGTCTTGGAGATTTTTTTACGTCAGTAAACAAAGAGGTGATTCTGTAGGAGAATCATCTGTGCAGCCAGAGCACCTGTGGCCAGATCTGCCCTGCCACCTGCTAGGCACTCAACCTGGAACGTAACTCCTCTGTGCCTCGTTTCCTTTGTCTATGAAATGAGCACAGTAATAGTACTCACCGTGTGGGGGGGTTGTGAGGGCTAGACGAGTCAATGCAAGTGAGCAGTATTCAACAGTGCCTGGCCTGTAGGACACAGTAAATATTCCCTACAATTGTAGTAAGAATTGGTATGTGCGTCTTTCCAGTTAACTGCTACTTGGTAGTCCATAGAATGGAAATACCGATTGTATTCCAACCAAGAGTGTACAAGAGTCTGTTTCTTCTGTTACTTAGAACTCTTCACCAACACTTGATGCTCAGTCTTGTAACGTTTTGTTGTTCTGACGATATTTTGCTTTAATTTTCATTTTTCTCAATTAGCAGTGAGATTGAGTATCTGTCCACATATATGTTTGGTCATTTATATTTCTTCTGTCATTTCCCTGTTTATTTTCTTTCTCTGTTTTTTTTTCTAATGGGTCGAGTGTTTTTCCGTATCTATTTATCACATTTTTACATATATTTTGGATAGTAATCTGAATCATTATTTTCTTCTAGTTTTTTTAACTGTCTGTGCATGGTGTCTTTTGTCACACAGAGGATTTTCTTCCTCGTTGTTTAAACAGCTTTGAGATATAATTAACATACAATAAACTGCATATATTTGAAGTGTAACTTATAGCTGTTATTCCAAGTTCTGACAACTTCAGATATTGGGACATGAGTTTAAGTGACCTTAGTTTCCCGTAATTTGGAATGTTTTAAAAGTGTTTACAGAGAAGTATCCTACGTTATGTCGCACTGGTGCGAGAGGAGCTAGAAGAACAGTGCGGCGGCATCGCATGACGGGTAGTGGTCATAACCATGACCGCGTTGTCAGGAAAAGGTTGCTGTGGTCAGTATGACTTTTTTAAAGATAACAGAAGCTTAAGTAACCTCTCTTCCAGGAAGCACACCCTGTTACTATCTTCCCAGCTCACACCTCCCAGCCCTAAAATGTTTCAGGTGACACGGAGCACAGGCCCTGGTTCAGTTTCTGCCACCTGTGAGAAGCCTGCCAAGGCCATGACGACAGGCGCATTTCGTGTTCTCTACGATTCACTTCACAGCTGGCCTGGAATAGGCACTTGGTAATGTGGAGAAAACCCAAATGAAAGTGTATAATCTAATACAGATATATTTTTAAGTAGAAAGATGATAATATTAAAAATATTTTGACCCCGACTGGTGTAACTCAGTGGATTGAGTGCCGGCCTGTGAACAGAAAGGTCACCAGTTCGATTCCCAGTCAGGGCACATGCCTGGGTTGCAGGCCAGTTCCCAGCAGGGGATGCACGAGAGGCAACTATACACTGATATTTCTCTCCCTCTCTCCTTCCCTTCCCTTCTAAAGATAAATAAAATTAAATTAAAAAAAATAAAAAACAACCAGTACTGACAGCAAATTGGACTGTATGGAAGCCTGACAACCAAGGAGTTAAAGTAGACACATCCATCCAGACTGGTAGGAGGGGCGGGGTCCGGTGGCAGGGCGGAGAGGTGGCTCACGGACCCTGGGCGTGCAGGGTGGCAGCGGCGGACCCAGCAAGGTGGCAGATTGTGGATGGGCAAGGCGCACAAGGCAGCTGGTGGACCAGGTGGTCCCACATTTGCAGGCAGATAAACCAGGCAAAACTGGGGAGCAGGACAGGCCACGCACCCCAGGGTCCCAGCTCGGGGAAATAATGCCTCAAAATACCAATTGAAAACACCTGTGGGGGTGGAGGTGCCGAGAGAGACTCCAAGCCTCACAGGAGAGTTCGTGGGAGAGACCCATAGGAGCCTGGAAGGTACACAAACTCACCCACATGGGAATCAGCACCAGAAGGGCCTACTTTGTGTGGGGGAAGCGACTGAAATCCGGCAGAGAGCCAAGCAAGTGTGCCATTATTATTCCCTCTTGGACCCCTCCCACACATACAGCTTCACAATCCAGTGACTGGGCTACCCCGCGCAGGTGAACACCTAAGGTTCTGCCCCTCATACATAACTGGTGCATCAAGACAAAAACAAAAAAAGGGCCCAAACTAAAGAACAGATCAAAGCTCCAGAAAAAATACAACTAAGTGACGAAGAGGTAGCCAACCTATCAGATGCACAGTTTAAAACACTGGTAATCAGGATGCTCACAAAATTGGTTGAATTTAGTGACAAATTAGATGAAAAATGAAGGCTACACTAAGTGAAATAAAGGAAAATATACAGGGAACCAATAGTGTTGGGTAGGAAACTGGGACTCAATGGAGTGGACTAGGAGGAAGAAAGAAACATTTAAACAGAAAAGAATGAAGAAATAAGAATTCAAAACAATGAGAGGCTTAGGAACCTCCAGGACATCTTTAAATGTTCCGACATTCCAATTACAGGGGTACCAGAAGGGGAAGAGGAAGAGCAACAAGTGAAAAATTATTTCAACAAATAATAAAGAACTTCCCCAGTCTGGCAAAGGAAGTAGACTTCCAGGAAGTCCAGGAAGCTTAGAGAGTCCCAAAGAAGGTGGACCTAAGGAGGAACACACCAAGGCACATCACAATTACATTACCCAAAATTAAAATGAAGGAGAGAATTCTAGAAGCAGCAAGAGATAAGGAGACAGTAACTTATAAAGGAGTTCCCATCAAACTGTCAGCTGATTTCTCAAAAGAGACCTTACAGATAAGAAGGGGCTAAAAAGAAATATTCCAAATCATGAAAGTCAAAAACATACATCCAAGATTGCTCTATCCAGCAAAGCTTTCATTTAGAATGGAAGGGCAGATAAAGTGCTTCTCAGATAAAGTCAAGTTAAAGGAGTTGATCATCACCAAGCACTTTTATGAAATGTTGAAGGACTTATCTAAGAAAAAGAAGGTAAAAAACATGTACAGTAAAATGACAGCAAACTCACGATTATTAACAACCACACCTAAAACAAAAATAAACTAAGCAAACAACTAGAACAGGAACGGAACCACAGAAAAGGGGATCACATGGAGGGTTAGCAACAGTGGAATGGGAGGAGAGAGGGGGAAAAGGTACAGAGAATAAGTAGCATAGATGGTAGGTAGAAAATAGGGGGAGGGCAAGAATAGTGTGGGAAATGTGGAAGTCAAAGAACTTATATGTATGACCCATGGACATGAACTAAAGGGGGGGAATGTGGGTGGGAGGGGGTATACAGGGCGGAGGGGAGTGAAGGGGTGAAATGGAACAACTAATAGCATAATCAATAAAATATATTCAAAAAAATTTTTTAAAAGAAAAAGCAAACAGAAAATGAGCTTCAGTGATGGTGATGAAGTGCTAGTACCCTTCCCTGTCATTCAAATGCATGCATGCCTTTTGCATCTGAACTTCTTTATAGCGACAAGTGAACTCCTGGTTAAGGTCCATTGGCACTTTGTGCGTTGGAAGCTCACTCCTGGTATGTAGCGCATGAGTTTAGAGTCCACTGTGTTTTCTCTAATCGTTACAGAACTTCAGCCGTTTTGCTGTCAGTGGCTACTTTAAAAATGTGTTTGATCAAATAATATTTATAAGCAGCTTTAGAAAGGCTCAACTAATTCATTCTACAGCTACTGGCAGAAATCCTAGAGCTAAATTACAAAGATTATAGACTTCTCTTTAAATACTTCAAAGAGAAGCACAATGAAGATAAGGGAGTCCTGGCAAGATTTACTGCCGCTGTCAGACCCTGAAAAATTAGGAATCAGATTTCGACACTTGTAATTGAAGCATCACCCCCTAAGTGAGCCAGCGGAAACCTGTGATATTTTTAGAACCTTTCAAATCACATTATGCTCTTCAGAGTTCATAGCAGGACCTGAGGCTCCTAACGTTTCCCAAGAGCTGGGGTAAAAACGAATCATATAAATTTGGCTCAATTTACGCAATCTAAGTAATTTCACAGTTTTAACCCGACATTTGAAAACTTCACATAGAAATTTCTTTGTGGGAGCTAACCGCTTAGGTGGCCATTGAAAACCCGAGTCAAGATGCAGTCACAGCTGTGTGGTGGTGACTTGATTTGCACTAGAGGCACGGAGTCCTTGGCTGGTGTGACTGACTGTGTTTCACAGATGGGTGTTCCCGTGCCCCAGGTTTCTGGTAGAACAGTTTTCCACCAACATATATCATATGGCTTATTATAAATGCTCTCATCAAGAATTAGCAGTTAACGATCCCCTACCATGTGTAGGCAATTACATTGTTTATGCTGCACTGGTGAGATTCTCTGATTTAAAGTTTAAAGTGTAATACAGGTTGGAAAAGGTTAGAATAGTATTTGTATATGTGTTTAGATATATGGCACTACTTATGATGGGTGATTTGAAAAGACTAATTTCAACAGAAAGTAAAGGTTGCTTTGAATCATTTTTTCTTGCCTTAGATAGCAACTCTGTGACCAGAATTTAGGGACTGAAAGTGATTCATGACATGAACTAGGATGTGAAAAGATGGCTTTTTTGGGTTTTCTAAACCCAAGTTTAAATTCAAACAGAATGCAAAACAATGACAAACGGGCAAAAATGGTGGCTGTTGGGTACAGTCGTACAGTCATACAGCTCTGGAACAGTTGGGGTTATTTCATCTCTTGGGCCTATTTTTGTGGTTTTCTATGCTTAAAAATCACTTGATAAAATAACTGGCAAAGAGGTGATCTAATTAAGACATGGAACATAGCCTAGCTATGGGACTAACTGGATGTAAGGAAAAAAGTGCTTATTCTAATTCAGTTCTTCTGACTTGCTAAACCTTGGTGAATTGTGATAATTTCTCTATAGGTTTTCTCTTTAAAAGGGGAATGGTTCTTTAAAAAAAATCGTTCCTAGTGTTTTTGACAAATACAAAGTACTTACTATGTGGTTGTCTTGTAAAGTCCTCAGGCTAATTACTGTGGAAATAATTGTTATGCCAGATATTGAGGTGGGAGATTTGTAGCAGGAGCAGAGATCTTGTTTCCACGTAGACATCCAGAATGATGTCTGGAATCCAGTCATATTTTTGAGTTCCAGATAAGCTTTTTTTTTTTAAGATTTTATTTATTTATCTTTAGAGGGGAAGGAGAGGGAGAGAAACATCAATGTATGGTTGCCTTTCGTGTGTCCCCTGCTGGGAGTTGGCCTGCAGGGAACCCACCTGCAACCCAGGCATGTGCCCTGACTGGGAATGGAACTGTGATCCTCTGGTTCACAGGCCCGCGCTCAATCCACTGAGCTACGCCAGCCAGGGCTACCAGATAAGCTTTATAAGCATTTAAATGGTTACATACTTAGGGAAATATGCTACCTTGTCCATTTAAAAGCTAGCCCAGATTTTGATCATTGCTATTAAAGGTTCTAAAACATATTAAATAGATAAAAGGCCAAAAAAATCTGTCCAATTCCATTTTGATCACAAAGGAGCTGAGTCTATCAGATTGGTCCCCAAACCAGAAGCTAACACCATAAAGCATCAATCTTACTGATCTCAGCATCTGAACTGATGGCTGCTCTCTGATCCTCCATGGAGGGTGGAGGGCGGTGGTAAGTGGTCACAGCCAGTCCGTGCAGGTGACTGGCCTCGGTAAATCCATCCTGTTGATTTGCCAAAGTGCCCAAGGCTCACCTATGAGAGGAGTGTGTACTCAGCCCATGCAGAGAGCACACCTCGAGTACCCACTCGGGTGATAGGGAGGCTGTGCTACTGGACCCTACAGGACACCTAGTACATTAGGCCACGCTACCAAGACATGGAGTCAAAGTAGATCTACCTAATACATAGAAACCAACACAAGGAGGCTGCCAAATCAAGGAGATAAAGAAACATGGCCCAAAGGAAAGAACAGGTGAAAACTCCAGAAAAAGAGCTAAATGAAGTGGAGATAATCTGTCAGATGGATAGTTCAAAACATTGGTTATAAGGATGCTCAAGGAACTTAGTGAGGACCTCAGCAGCATAAAATAGATCCAGTCAGAAACAAAGCATAACAGTAATTGAAATAAAGAACAGTTTGCAGGGAAACAACAGTAGAATAGATGAAGCTGAGAATCAAATCAATGATTTGGAAAATAAGCAAAAAACAACCACACAGAACAACAGGAAAAAAAAAGAATCCAAAAAATGAGGATAGTATAAGCAGCTTCTGTGACAATTTCAAGCTTTACAACAATTGCCTCATAGGGGTACCAAAAGGAAAAGAGAAAGAGCAAGAAATTGGAAATCTATTTGAAAAAATAATGAAAGAAAATGTCTCTAATTTGGTGAAGGAAGTAGACATGCAAGTCCAGGAAGCACATGGATTCTCAAACAAGATGGATGCAAAGAGGCCCACTGCAAGACACATCATGATTACAGTGCCAGACGTTAAAGAGAGGATCTTAAAAGCAGCAAGAGAAAAGCAGTTATATACAGGGAACTTCCCATAGGTCTGTCAGCTGATTTCTCAAAAGAAACTTTTCAGGCTAAAAGGGATTGGTAAAACATATTCAAAGTCATGAAAAGCAGGGACCTGCACCAAGATTCCTCTACCCAGCAAAGCTATCACTTAGAATCAAAGGGCAGGTAAAGAGCTTCCCAGACAAAAAAAACTAAAGTAGTTCATCATCACCAAACCATTGTTATATGAAATGTTAGAGGAACTTATTGGAGAAAAAGAAGATCAAAACTATAAACAATAAAATGGCAAAAATACATATATATCAATAATTGAATCTAAAACAACAAACCAAACAAACAGGAAGAACAGAGACAGAATCATGGGTATGGAGAGCATTTTGTTGGTCACACCTTGCTAGTGCTGACCAGGTTTAATTCCTGATTGACTGGTTTAAGGTTCCATTCCTGGGGGAGGCCAAAATTGAAATTAAGTTAGATATTAAATCTTGGTTTGGTGACATGGGGCTTAGCTTAAGCGACTCATTTGGGCCTCTTTTCTCATTTTTAAGAGTAAACTTCCAAGGGAAGAAAGTCATTGATAATGAACGTCTTTCCCCCACTTGTCTCAGGGCAGTGGAGCCTGTAGAGTGTTCGCTGCCCCTGTTGCTTAACTGCATGGAACCAGCATTAGTCTGACCCCAGCTACTCTCCTCTCAGATGGTTTGTCCAGGGAACATCAGAGAACAACCAATCAGCATAGGGCACATTGAGTAATTGGTGAGTTTGTTCTTTCACCAACAACATTTATAGCTTTTAGCTTTTAAAAATAGTTCTGGAACACAGCAAGATAGAGAAGGGGAAAATTGGCCTAGATAATACAGAGGAAAGCAGATGAACAGGGTTGGTTTCATTTTGGGCACTTTGCCCAGGACACTTTTAATAAAACATATATAGTCCCTCTAGCGATTCTGAGTCTGGTTGTGTCAGGATTATACATTTATTCTTTAAAGGGAAAAATTGCAAATTATTAGACTCTAGGTATTGGGTTGGCCAAAATGCTCCTTCAGTTTTTTCTGCACAATGGCTCTAGTAGTGTTTAGTTGTCTTTAACTTCATTCCAAACAAGCTTGTTAGATTGTATTGTGACAGGTGTCATATTAACATGCATTAAAAAAAATAAAAATCTGGATTTTTATGCAATAAAAATCATTTTAATATTGAAGGTGCAAGAAAATACACAATAGCTTTGGCATATTGTGCTTTATTATTTAAAGAAAGGTAAAAACTGAAATGCAAAAGAAGATTTGTGCAGTGTACAGAGAAGGTGCTATGACTAATCAAAGGTGTCAAAAGTGGTTTGCAAAGTTTCTTGGTACTGTTGACATTTGGACCAAATAATTCTTTGCTGTGGGGCTGTCTGATGCATTGGAAGATGTTTAGTCGCACCCCTGGCCTCTACCCACGAGAAGCCAATAGCAGAAGATAGCTGATACACTCAAAATATCCAAATCAATAAAGTTATTGGTGAAAATGAAGAATGTGTCTTTTGCCCTGGCTGGTGTGGTTCAGTGGATTGAGCATTGGCCTGCAACCAAAGGGTCGCCAGTTTGATTCCCAGTCAGGGCACATGCCTGAGTTGTGGGTTGAGTCCCTGGTGGTAGGGGACACACAGGGGCAGCCACACATTGACATTTCTATCACCTCTCTCCTTTCCTTCTCCTGTCTAAAAATTTTAAAAAAATTTTGAAACAAAACAAAAGAATGTGTCTTATTTTATGGAAAAAACTAAGGAGACTTTTTGGCTGACCCAATACATTGGTATGAGTTAAAATTTTTTTATTGTATTTTTTTTTCATTACCATTTATCCCCCTTATACTCCCTTTCCCCCTTGATATGACGTAAAAATTTAAAACTATTACTAGCCATTGGTAGTTTGCTGTGTGGACTAGATTCATTAATATTAAAACTAACTTAAACATGGATAGAAAAATATTTTGAACTTCCTTCTTCTAACACACAATGTGTTTTTTATTTCTTTCAAAGTTTAAGTCAACTTTAAAATGGCATCTAGCCCTGGCCGGGTGACTCGGTTGGAGCATCATCTCACACACCATAAAGTTGGGGGTTTGATCCCCAGTCAGGGCGCATGTGGGAGGCAACCAGTTGATGTTTCTCTCATCGATTTTTTTCTCTCTCTCTAAAATCAATAAACATATTTTTTTCATTTCTGATAAAGTAAAATGATGTCTAAACTAGGTATTAGGAGGTTATTTTTATATGAAGAATTTTTAATGTTACTATTTTAATGGCATTCTTTGAATACCCAGGAATAAAGTCTTTAAGAAAAAAAGTACATTTTAGAAATGTTCTACTTTATATTTACTATCTTACAAATCTAGAATTACCGTAGATTTAGCTGTAAAATTTAAAAGGAAAAATACCAACATAATAATAGAGCTTGCTTTGGGGTAGTGGCTTTAAGTGAATTATTTCTTTTTTCTGTTTTCTAAAATTTCAATAATACAAGCCCTGGCTGGTGTAGCTCAGTGGATTGAGCACAGGCCTGTGAACCAGAGGATCGAGGTTTGATTCCCAGTCAGGGCACATGCCTGGGTTGCAGGTTGGTTCCCTGCAGGCCAACTCCCAGCAGGGGATGCATGAAAGGCAACCATACATTGATGTTTCTCTTCCTCTCTCCTTCTCCTCTAAAGATAAATAAATAAATAAAATCTAAAAATAAATAAAAACAAAGTCATGTCTAAAACTATATTTTAAATAAATAAATAAATAAAATTTCAATAATACATTCATTACTTTTATTGTTTATAAAATTATTTCTAACCCCCTCCCCCACAAATTAGCCTTAAAATGGACAAGGCATTAAAAAGGTTAAGATTCTCAAGTAATTATCACATATGAGGTAAGCTTACTTTTGTTTTTAAGACAAGTGGTAAAATCTTATAGCCCTGGCCGGTGTAGCTCAGTGGATTGAGCGCCAGCCTGCGAACCAAAGTATCGCAGTTCAATTCCCAGTCATGGCACATGCCTGGGTTGCAGGCCAATTCCTGGCAGGGGACCCACGAAAGGCAATCATACATTGATATTTCTCTCCCTCTCTCCTTCCCTTCCCCTCTTACAGATAAATAAATAAAATCTTTTTAAAAAAGTTATAGGCTGATCCTTACTTGGACCTTTTCTTTTTTTAATATATATTTTATTGATTATGCTATTATACTTGTCCCATTCCCCCCATTCATTCCCCTCGACCCTGCACACCCCCTCCCCCACCATTCCCCCTTTAGTTTATGTCCATGTGTCATAAGTTCTTTAGCTTCTACATTTTCCATACTATTCTTGCCCTTCTCCTGTCTATTTTCTACCTATCATCTATGCTACTTATTCTCTGTACCTTTTCCCCCTCTCTCCTCCTCCCACTCCCCTATTGCTAACTCTCCATGTGATCTCCATTTCTGTGTTTCTGTTCCTGTTCTAGTTGTTTCCTTAGTTTGCTATTGTTTTAGGTGTAGTTGTTAATAACTGAGTTTGCTGTCTTTTTACTGTTCCTATTTTTATCTTCTTTTTCTTAGATAAGTTCCTTTAACATTTCATATAATAAGGGCTTGGTGATGATGAACTCCTTTAACTTGACCTCATTTGAGAAGCAGTTTATCTGCCCTTTCATTCTCAAGGAAAGCTTTGCTGGATAGAGCAATCTTGGATGTAGGTCCTTGACTTTCTTTTTTTAAAATATTTTATTTATTTATTTTTAGAGGGGACAGGAAGGAGAAAGAGTGGGAGAGAAACATCAGTGTGTGGTTGCCTCTCATGGGTCCCCCACTGGGAACCTGGCCTGCAATGCAGGCATGTGCCCTGACTGGGAATTGAACCGTCAACCCTTTGCTTCACAGGCCCGCGCTCAATCCACTGAGCTACACCAGCCAGGCGGTCCTTGACTTTCATGACTTGGAATATTTCTTTCCAGCCTCTTCTTGCCTGTAAGGTCTCTTTTGAGAAATCAGCTGACAGTCTGATGGGAACGCCTTTGTAGGTGACTGTCCCCTTATCTCTTGCTGCTTCTAGAATTCTCTCCTTCATTTTAATCTTGGGTAATGTAATTATGATGTGCCTTGGTGTGTTCCTACTTGGGTCCACCTTCTTGGGACTCTGTGAGCTTCCTGGACTCCTGGAAGTCTATTTCCTTTCCCAGATTGGGGAAGTTCTCCTTTATTTGGTCAAATAAGTTTTCTACTTGTTGCTGTTCCTCTTTCCCTTCTGGTACCCCTATAATTTGGATGTTGGGACATTTAAAGATGTCCTGGAGGTTCCTAAGCCTCTACTCATTGTTCTGAATTCTTGTTCCTTCATTCTTTTCTGGCTGAATGTTTCTTTCTTCCTTCTGGTCCACTTCATTGATTTGAGTTCGTTTCCTTCCTATCACTATTGGTTGTCTGTACATTTTCCTTTATTTCACTTAGCGTAGCCTTCATTTCTCATCTAATTTGTGACCAAAATCAACCAATTCTGTGAGCATCCTGATCACCAGTGCTTTGAACTGTGCATCTGATAGGCTGGCTATCTCTTAGTCGCTTAGATTTATTGGCTCTGGGGCTCTGATCTGTTATTCTGTTTGAGCCATTTTTTTGGTCTGGTTGTGTCTGTTACGTATGAGGGGCGGAGCCTTAGGTGTTCACCAGGGCAGTGGGGCAACCCAGTAGCTGAGTTATGATGCTGTATGTGGGGGCGGGGTCAGAGAGGGAGCAATGGTACTTGCTCTGCTCTCTCTTGGATTTCAATCCATTCTCCCACCTCCTACAAGCAAACTGGGCCCTTCTGGTGGTGGTTCCCGGGTGGGTGGGCTTGTGTACATTCTAGGACCCTGTGGGTCTCCCCAATGAACTCTCCTGTGAGGCTGGGAGTCTCTCCTGGCACCTCAGCCCCCACAAGTGTTTTTAATCGGTGCTTTTAGGCTTTATTTCCTGGTGCTAGGGCTCAGGGTTGTGGTCTGTCTCGCTAACCGTTTTCACCTGGTTTATCTGTGCTTGAATGTGTGTCTGCCATCAGCCAGCCACCTTGGGCCCTCACTGGGTCTGCTCTTTGCCACCCCGTGCCCCGGGTCCGCCAGCCACCACTTTTTCCTGCTGTGACCCCTCTCCACTGGCCACCAACTCAACCCCTCTTACCAGTCTGGATGAATGGTTGTCAGACTTCTGTACAGTTCAATTTTCTGTCAATTCTGGTTGGTTTTTTTTTCTTTTTGTTTCTAAATTTTTGTTGTCCTTAATTTTGGTTGTGCAAGGAGGCACAGTGTGTCTACTTACGCCTCCATCTTGGCTGGAAGTCCACTTTTCTTTTTCTTTAAGTATATTTTATTGATTACGTTATTATAGTTGTCCCAATTCCCCCTTTGCCCCCTTCGCTAGGTAACCCCCTTTGTTCCAGCAGTCCCCCTGCTCAGTTCATGTCCATGGGGCGTGCACATAAGTTCTTTCACGTCTCCATTTCCTATACTATTTTTAACATCCCCTGTCTGTTTTGTACTTACCAATTATGGGTTTGGTTTTTTATTTTATTTTATTTTTATTTTTAGGAAAAGGGAAAGGGAAGGAGAAAGAGAGGGAGAGAAACATCCATGTACCAGATACACATTGATCAGTTGCCTGTCATGTGCCCCCAATTGGAGACCTGGCCTGTGACTCAGGCATGTGCCCTGACCAAGAATTGAACTGGCAGCCTTTGGGTTTGAAGGCTGGCAGTCAATCCACTGAGCCACACTAGCTAGGACCCTGTTATGCTTTTTAATCCCTGAAAGTTTTTTCTTATTCTTCCCCTTCTCCGTCACAGTGATCTCCATGCTATGATTCTGGTCCTCATTTGGTTGTTTGCTTAGTTCGTTCTTTGTTGTTTTTTTTTTGTTCTTTTTTTTAGATTCAGTTGTTTATAGTTGTGAATGTGTTGCCTTTTTAGTTTTCATCTTCTTTTTCTTAAATAAGTTTCTTTAGCATTTCATGTAATAATGGCTTGGTAATGATCAGCTCCTTTACCTTCTTTGTCTGGGAAGCCCTTTATCCGCACTTCCATTCTGATGATGGCTTTGCTGGATAGGGTAATCTAGGTTGTTTGTCCTTTTCATCTCTTTTGAATATTTCTTGCCAGTCCCTCCTTGCCTGCAAAGTTTCTTTTGAGAAATCAGCTGGCAGGTACTTATGGGTAATCCTTTGTAGGTAACTCTTTGCTTTTCTTTTGTTGCTTTTAAGATTCTTTCTTTATCTTTAACCTTTTGCATTTTAATTATAATGTGTCCTGGTGTGGTCTTCTTTGGGTCTTACTTGTTTGGGACTCTCAGTGCTACCTGGACTTGTATGTCTATTTCCTTCAGCAAATTAGGGAACTTTTCTTTCATTATTGTTTTCAAATAAGTTTTCCGTTTCTTGCTCTTCCTCTTCTGGCATCCCCATGATTCAGATGCTGGCACATTTGGGATGTCCCAGAGTCGTCTTATACCACCCTTATATTCTGAATTCTTGTTTCTTCTTTCTGTTCTGGTTGAATGTTTATGTCATCCTTATGTTCCAAACCATTGACTGAATCCTGACTTTCTTCCCTTCACTGTTGGTTTCCTATAGATTTTCTTTTTCTTTTCTTTTCTTTTAAGATTTTATTTATTTATTTTTAGAGGGAGGGAGAAAGAGTGGGAGAGAAAAATTGATCCGTTGCCTCTCACACACACCAACTGGGCACCCAGCCCACAACCCAGGCATGTGCCCTGACCAGGAATTGAACTTGCAACCTTCCAGTTCAGAGGCTTGTGTTCAGCCCACTGAGCTACATCAGCCAGGGCTATGTAGATTTTTCTTCATTTCACTTAGTGTAACCTTCATTTTTTCTTTATGTTGTCGCCATACTGAATGAGTTCTTTGAGCATCCTAACGACCAGTATTTTGAACTCTGGGTCTGAGAGGTTGGCTATGTCTGTTTCGTTTAGTTCTTTTTCTGGGGTTTTGTTCTGTTCTTTCATCTGGGCCATATTTCTTTGTTTCCTCAATTTGGCAGCCTCCCTGTGTTTGTTTCTATGTATTAGGTAGAGCTGCTTTGACTCCCTGTGAAAGGCACCCATCTGGACGAATGTGGCTTTTTTAAATCCTTGGTTGTCAGCCTTCTACACAGTTTGATTTTTCTAACAGTTCTAGGGGTTTTTTTAATTTAATTTTTTTTAATTTTTACTTATTTATCTTTAGAGGGGAAGGGAAGGAGAGAAGGAGAGAAATATCAATGTATGGTTGCCTTTCATGAGTGCCCTGCTGGGAACTGGCCTGCAACCCAGGCATGTGCCCTGACTGGGAATCGAACCGCGATTGTGTGGTTCACAGGCCCGCTCTTAATCCACTGAGCTACACCAGCTAGGGCTTGTTCTAGGTTTTTGATTGAGATTTAGTTGTAATTCTTTAGTTGAATGAAGGGGGGAAGTGTGTCTACCTACACCTCTGTCTTGATCAGAAGTCTACCCATGCAGATATTTTTTGCTTGTAGATACAGTTTAAGTAATATCGCAGACACATCAGTAGGTACTTGTTGTCCTGTCTTTCCTGTTAGAAGTAGTTGGATAAAAAATTTTGATAAACTAAGTGCTGCTGTAACTCCCTTCAATTAATGGTGGTCAGATTTCCCATCCAAATTTCATCAAAGGCCAAGTCAAATGGTTCCACTTTCTTCAGATCCAAAAACCAACTGTCTTCCTCCTCATTCTCAACACATCCTGGCGTCTTCTGCTGTAATAGTGGGATCAGAAAAAGTGGAGTGAAGACATGGCCCCAGCACTAGTGTTTCTACCTCAGACAAGTAACTGGCCTGTTTGTTTTCCCACCTTTCATTTCTTACCACAGCCACTCACTCAATTCCTGTAGGTTACAGTTGCCACCATGAAATTAGGTGCTAGGGGTGTCCTTCTTAGTGAAAGAGACCACTACTTTACGTCTGTGTTTTTTGGTGGATATTTTCTTTATAATATTAACTTTATAAGTTAACAAAAGGGTAGAGCAGGAAAAAGTGTATTTTATCATTTTAAAAAATCTGAAAAGTGCCTTGGCTGGTGTGGCTCAGTGGATTGAATGTTAGTCTGTGGACTGAAAGCTCGCCGGTTCAATTCCTGGTCAGGGCACACGCCTGGGTTCCAGGCCAGGTCCCCAGTGAAGGGCGTGCGAGAGGCAACCCATTGACATCTCTCGCGCCAATGTTTCTCTCCTCTTTCTCCCTCCTTTCGCCTCTCTAAAAATAAATCAATCAAATCTTTACAAAAATTTGAAAAGTTTAGTGCTAATGGTACATAAAAGGAATTTGATTTTTTTTAAGCCTTATATTTTGTTTCAGAAATGCCAAAAATTTCTCACATTTGCCTTTGGCATTTGCTGCTCCTGTCAGGCAATACTTTTTGTGAGCCAGTACCTCTGGGCTTTGGAACCTGCTGTTTCCGAATGCTCCTCCCTGCCTCTTCTCCCTTCCTCTAACCGCCCCCCCCCCCACTTCTTCGGTCTTGGCTTAAATATCATTATTTAGAGAAAATTTCCATAAGCCCTTCCCCCTAAATCCCTATCCTGCCTTTCCTCCCTTCTTCCCAACCCAGATTTGACTCCTCTCTCATTTCTGCTCAGGGCCCCTGTACGCGTCACACTGTTCACCGAGACTGGAAACACCAACTCAGTAGTGTTGACTTTCCCCACTGTCCTTCGGCTCCGTGAAGGCCCGGCCTGCAGTGACCTGTGTGGGTTGTCATCTCGTGGTCGGGCACAGTGCCTAGTGCCCAGCAGTTAATAAATAGCACTTAACCAATCAGTTTCTTTAAATACTTATTTCTCCAAACTCTGTTTGGTCTTACTTAATAATGGGGTCGTTCCATTGAAGTAGAGCAGTTATAAATTTAGTATCTTTAGTAAGTAAATAGCTGTATTAAACAATTGTGAGTACCCCCTAACTTGTAATTTTCTTAGCTTTTTTACACGTGGGATGAGTTTTACCCCAGGGTCTAAGGTACTTCTCGGAGGACATGGTCACAGCATGTGTCTCAAATGATAAATGGTGGCTACAGGTGACTCTTCTCGTTGGCTTCGTTAGTCCCAGTAGGTCCAATGCCACCAAAATAGTGTGATACAAAAGAAATAATCATGGTAAGACCACAGCCGGAATTATTCTACTTTTTTCCTTTTTTTCCTTTCTTTAGCCTTTGAACTTTTGGAGGGTTGTTCTCCTAATTCGTATTTATAAAGCGCAAAATGAATAACTTTTACATGAAGATTTACAATATTTAGATGGATCGAGAAAGTTAGAACATACACAAAGTATTTCAATTGAGCAGTTAGTCTTTTCATCTTTTCTAATAAAAACTTATTGTCATGTACTTAGAACACAAGTGTTAGGCATTAGAAAATTTTTCTGATATGTTGAGTTTATGTGTGCTATTTAGCAACTGCTTTTCTGCTCATTAGACTACATACTGTGTTCTTCTGCAGTTCAAACGGTATGTCAGTAAACTTCGGGGCAAGAGTACAGTTTTCAAAAAGAAGCATCAGATCATAGCTGAGTTGAAAGCTGAGTTTGGTCTCTTGCAGAGGACGGAAGAACTGCTTAAGCAACGCCATGAAAATATTCAACACCAACTGGTAATACAGCATTATCTTGGGGTGCTGAAAGTACAGGTGCTGGGAAGTTTGTGGGTTACAGCTTTATTGTCTTTACTGGAAAAATCATACAATTATTAATTTTTTCCGATTAATTATAGAGATGTCACATAAGCTGATTCATTTATTTTTAATGTAGGAACAAGAACTCTTTTATGTGCGCTGACTCTGAGGTTACTAACTAGTAGGAGTTGAATTCTAAGTAGTTTTTTTGAGGGGGGAGCAGATAGGTAGTTAATATGGGCAGAATTATCATGCCAGGAGATGGACTATAAAATATTTATTCATCATGGCCTGCTGGACAGAAATCTCTAAGCAGCTACTTCCATGAGGCTTTGCAAAGAAACATCCAGGGAAGATTCTGTATGGAAGTTCGCCTGCTGTACTTACTTAGTTACTGTTAAAACTGGGCGTGTGAGTACCAGTGTGTGCCCTAATGGGCCGCCTGGATGCCAGACACATTCCTGTCTGCCCCCACGGTATAGCAGCACCTAGTAGCCTCATGATGTCCTGCAGTGTAGTAACTCTTTCTTTGCCTGTTGGTCCACTGGCGTGAGAAGCCAACTAACAACATGGGAGCCAGAGCCTTAGGGGAAGTGCCTTCTGGGGGAAGCATGCCCACCCTGGAAACTAGAACATCTACACCACAGAGAAGGGAAGTGCGATTCCCTAAGTGGACAAGTGGGAAACCTGGTGAGTGGTAACACTCCTGTTTTTCCTCTCATGGTTTCAACACAGCACCATAGACTAAAAACTGGTGGAAGACTGTCCACTCCGTCCTGAAGACTAGAACTCATCCTCGCAGGCCGCCAGTTCCAAGCTGGCAACTGAGCTGTACCTTCACGAGGTCCTTCCTCTGTTGTGTCAGGCCATTGGCTTTCCTGGTGGTGTGGCATGTGGTACAGGGACTGAGTCCCATGGTCTTGTCCCACCACCTTACCTCTCATCTGTGACACCTATTCTTGTTCTTTACATTTAGCAAAATACCGAGGAGAAGAGGGGTATATCTGGGTATAGCTACACCCAGGAAGAGCTGGAAAGAGTGTCCGCACTGAAGAGTGAAGTTGACGAGATGAAGGGACGGACACTGGATGACATGTCCGGGATGGTGAGGACACGTTTTTTAGTGTTTTTTTATTGTGTAACTAGAAGGCAGATGTTTTTGTTTGTTCTGTTTTCAGTGAAACATTTAAATTTTCATTTCTGCATATGTTTATTTTTTCATCTGTCTCTAGCAATCTCTTTTTGAATTTTTGCATTTTAGTAAAATTGTTCAACTTATAATTATTGATGTATTTTGTGGTTTTGGAAGTGTGTAAAGTTATACAACATTAAGGAAATATTTAAAATAAAAAATAAGTTTTCCCAAATCATACCCCCCTCACTTACACAGTCGTTTCACTAGTGTGTGTGTCCTTAGTATCTCTCAATATTCAGGGCCGCTGTTTAGCCAGAGTGCACTGATACAGTTTCCTCAGGCGTTAAAATGTTGAAACCTTTCCGTCCTTACGGGTAGATAGCTGCGGCCCCAGGCTCTCAGGACCCTCCTCCGCCTGTCTTGTCCACAGTGGCCACTCGCCCAGAACCCCCTGCATCTCGCCGCAGTCTGACGCCTAAACAGATGAACACTGAGCTCAGCAGGGGCCTGCGAGGCCATGCTCATCTCGGTGGCTGGTGCCCAGTGTGATTGGTCACTACTTTCCACTTCATTCATGTTTCTGTGTGTTTTATTTAAAGAACCTGCATGATCACATTGTTTTACATACGTGATTATAGTTGTATAGAGGCAACTTTAAGTTTGTCTTAGTCATTCAGCGTTAGATTTTAAATATTTTCTTATATTGGCGTGCAGTCTTAATAATTGACATTTTGAATAGTTTATTGGTATTTCGTCTTACTGAAGAATCAAGATTACTAAATCACTTCCCCATTGTTTGGCATTGAAGTAATTTATAGTTTTTTTAAACTCATATAACAGTTCAATAAATATCTTTATGCATGTGTTTTTGCTCTTTTGAATTTTTTTTTAGATGTCATGTACTTTTTTAAATGACAGGTAAAAAAACTGAATTCACTGGTATCTGAAAAGAAGTCAGCTCTAGCCCCAATTATAAAAGAACTACGACAATTGCGACAAAAATGTCAAGTAAGTAAATTTGATATTGTGACACTTTTAGTATTTTATGTTGTTGAGACGTACAATATTGACATGATTCTGCAAAAAAGAAGAATAATGTTACCTGTAAAGATTTCTCTTTGATTTACGCTACTTGTTTTGTCATAAATTACTGGGCAGGGGGAGGAGGAGGAGCTTAAGGGGACGTCACAAGTGCAGCCAGATGACCTTTTTGCTGTAAATCATGTCAGAGCTGTCACTCGGAGGTCACGGTCTCCTGTGGCAGGTAAATCTCCAAGTCTGCCAGCCGCTGCTGACCGGTTAACTGTAGATTAATTGAACTTACCTCGCTGGGGGCAAACTGTGACAGCTTATACGTGGTGAAAGGCCATTCCTTGGAAGCTAATTCTAACCATGTCTTTAAAGATAAACTGTAGGCCCTGGCCAGGCGGCTCAGCTGGTCGCAGCATGGGCCCGCACCCCAGAAGACGGCGCTTGATTCTCCACCAGGGCTCGTAACCAGGTTGCGTGTTCAGTCCCTGGTTGGAGTGCTTACGGGAGGCAACTGACCGATGTTTTTCTCTCACGTTGTTTCCTCCTCTCTCTCTCTCTCTCTCTTCCCTCCTCCTCCTCTCTCTCTAAAATTAGTAAATATACCCTTTGGTGAGGATTAAAAAATAAAAAATACAATTCTGCAGCATACCAAAAAATACATTTTTTGCTGATCTGACAAAAAAAAAGTATTATTTTGACTTACACCAGATAGCTATCATTGTGTTGGCTGTTGTTGTTTTTTATTTGAAAATCTAAAGCAAAAGAGGTCAGTGCTCCTGACTAAGTATTCAGTTATTGCGTGCTTTAAAAATTCTTGCGGCACACTGGTTAAAAATAGCTCCTCTGGTAGGATCCGCAGGAAAGGCCTGTAAGAACAGTGTCCCCTGACGTGCTCTTGCATGTTCTAGAGTTTGTTGCCTTCAGTATTTCAGCGGCAGCTTGACTGAGCATAAACTTCTTACATCACGCTTTCATTCCTTAAGGATTTTTAGAGCAGAGCTCCATAGTCTTCCAGAGTTAAGTGTGTCGTGGGGTGATCTGAAGCCAACCTGATTTTTCAGTGACTTCGTCTTGAAAAGAATGTAGTTTTCCGTTGTTGAGTGCTGGCTTCTCCACGTGTGCATCAGATCCGGCTTCCCAAGGGCGTCCGGTCTGCGGGGCGCGTGGCGCGTGTTGCTGAGTGGGTGTAGACTCGCAGTTTTGCATGATGAGGAGGGTTCCGGGGGGCGGTGAGTGGGAGTGCACCGAACCCGCTGAACTGTACACTTAAACTCTGCACCTTAGCTTAGGTGGGAGATTTTATGTATATTTTACCACAATTTTTAAAAGATTCAAGGTTTAAAAAACTTCCTGATAAAAATGATTTATCATTATTTTTTGACTCTCTCTATTCCTGGTAATACTTTTGGTCTAGGAGTCTTATTTTGTCTGCTATTCATATAAATATGCCAGCTTTCTTATGATCAGTGTTGCTTGGTATGTTTTTATTTCTGTTTACGTTCAGCTTCCTCTATCTTCATTTTTCTCTATGTCTCACAAAATAACATACAGCTGGACTTGGGGTGGGTATATTTTCTTACATCCAGTTTGAGAATCTGTCTTTTAATTGGTGACTTTAGTCGCTTTTACTTTTATTATTGATACGTTGGGATTGATGTCTGTTGTGTACATCATATTTACTGCACTTTTTCTTTTCTTTTTTCCTACCCTCTATTGCACAAATCCTGTTCTCTTTTGTCTTCTTTCCCCTTATTTCCTTTTCTGTCTTCATCTAATACAGTTTCCTCTTAAGTTTTTAACATCTGTTTGCCTGGCTTAAAGTCTAAAGTTAATCAGCATCTCTGAGGCAACACAGGGACTTTAGAATGGTCTGATGCCCCCTTCTGCAACATGTGTGTTTTTCCCCTGGTACTTTATTTCCACTGTATTTCTTCACCTCTACAAGTGATGGTCATGGCGGTTGGTGCCATTTTAATTACTACTTCATACACCATTTCCTGCTTAGATTTACCCACATACTGGGCAGTTTTCACCGTTGCTCCTTGTATTTTAATCCTTCCTTCTGGATTCAGTTTCCTTCTTCCTGAAATTAAATGTCCTTGTTTTGTTTTCTTTCAGTGGTTCTTTCAATAAAGAATCATTACTATAAGTAAATCATCTTTTTTCTTCTTCTTAAGTAATGGCTTGGTCAGGAAAAAAGTTATTTTTATTGCTTTCCAATTTCTTTTATTGTGTTGAAGGGTCTACCATCAGTTTAATTATCATTTCTTTTTATGTAATTGGTTTTAATAGTTTTATCTTTGTCTTCAGTTAAATCTGGGCCTGGACTGGTGCAGGCCAGCCTCAGAATGACCTTGGTTAACGCTTTACTCGCGGGTTCTTGGGTTGAAGACCAGTTTGGATATACTGTGGGAGTTCTAACGTCCCACTCTGCACAGGCCTCGGGCCTTGTGTTCTGCCCTGTTTGGACATGTAATCACTCTTGTCACCAAGACTGACCGTCCCCGCCTCCCTTTACCGAGGGGAGTATGGCCGCAGGGGGTCATCTTGTGTTCGGTCCCTGCTAGTTCCTCTGCCTTGAGAGCTCAGCTCTGATCGGAAAGGGTGTTGACTCCACTTCACCGTGCGTTTGTAGATGGTCAGAATGTTTCACTGGAAGAAAGTGTGAAACTACTAAACAGCCTGAGCTCGAATTCTTACGCCTTCCCAGCAGCCTCATCTTTGGTAAGGTGCTCAGCCTCCCTGAACTTCCCTCAGGTGTGATGTGGGGAGACTGATGCCCACAGGAGTTGTGAGATTTAGCGATTGTCCAGGGTCGAGCTCGCACACCCTCACATGGGGCTGGGATACAACAGAGTTCCGATGAGGCCTTCAGAGTCTTCAGCCTCTTCTCACACTCCCAGACACACGCCAGTGTAATGAACTCCTTGTACAGCCTGAATTGTTCTCCTCTCTAGCTTCCAAGCCTTTATACATAGCGTTCCTTTTTTCCTGAACGTTCTCCTCCTTGTTCACCTTCCCCGACTATTCTTACTAATCCGCATACCTCAGCGTAGATATCCAGTGCTCCAGGAAGTTGCCCACTGATCCCCGAGCCCGGGCTAGGTCCAGTGAGAGTCCCACATTTGCCTGTCATAGCACTCAGCAGCCTGTTTACCTGTCAGAATGTTACTTGAGGGGAAGCGTTTTGGGCTGTTTTGTTCACTGTTGTATCCCAGCCCCTAACAAACAGCCTGGCACACAGCTCAGTACATGGTGGCTATTGTTTTTATCAGCACCTTCATCTGTCATAATTCTCAAATGTCTGATTGTTGTATAAATAACTCTTAAGTACGCCAAGAAGCTTAGTGTTAAGTTACAAGACTAACAAGGGCACGCATTGTGTCAGAGCTACATTTTAGGCCTTTGTTTTTCACTTATTCGGTCATTTACCCTTTTTATATCAGGAGCTAACCCAGGAGTGTGAGGAAAAGAAATCCCAGTATGATAGCTGTGCAGCGGGCCTCGAAAGCAATCGGTCCAAATTGGAACAGGTAAGAAGACAGTTTTTACTTTAAAAATTTAGCAAAAACTGCCTGTGTACACATATTTTCTCAGCACCAGTGTCAAAAGATTCCTGAGTCTTTTCCCTCCCCCCTGAGTCTGTCTCCTAAGTTACAGAGACCTTTATTTCTTCAAGCGTGGTGTGTACACCCTGAATTCCCCACCTGTGCCACTACCACCAAGTCCAGGCCGCCGTCTGTCTTCTTAGGCCCCCACAGTACTGTTCCACCTGCTCGCCCACTTCCTCTTGCCTTCCTACAGTTTATTCTCCAAAGAGCAGCCAGAGAAACTGAGTAAAACTTAGGCCACCTTCCAGTGCCTTCCTGTAACCCTTAGACTCTGTAACTTCCAGACTGCGGTCCACAAGGCCCCGCCTCCTCACAGACGTCATCACGTCTGTGCGCTCTGCTCCTCATCCATGGCGGCAGCCACCCTGGCCGTCTTCTTGTACTGCAGACAGGCCAGCCCCGTTTCTGCCTCTGCGCTTGTGCGTGTGCTCTTCCCTCTCCAGACACCCTGTCCCACCACTCTGCTTTGATCTCTCCTTTTCATCTTTCGAGCCTCAGCCTAAATGTCGCCCCTTCCTAGAGCTCTCTTCTGGTCGCCCTGTCTGACAGTGCCTACTCAGTTGCGCCAGCATGTTCTACTGCTGAATTTTCTTCGCAGTGCTTACCCCTTCCAAAATGACCATTCTGTCTTTCCTTGTGATGTGTTTCCCCTCTCGAGTGAGAGGGGGTACTTGTCCTGTTCACTGCTGTGTCCCCAGCACTTAACAGAGCTGGACGCAGCCTGGGTACTTGGTAAATGCACAACTGCGGGTGGTTTCGGAGTGAAGTGAGCCACCCCTGAAAAGGTTGCCACCCAGGCTGTCGCAGTAAACAAAGTTACAGCCACCGCAGAGGAAACGACTGATGGCACTGCTTCTCCTGTGCGTGTGGGCGTCCTCTCTGCGCCTGTGTTCTCATAATGTCGCTCATTTAGAACTTTATGTTGCAGGAAGTCAGAGGACTCCGTGAAGAATGCCTTCAGGAAGAAAGTAAATACCATTATACAAACTGTATGATCAAGGTAAGACAAAGAAAGGGAATCAGAGACTTTGCTGAGGTTTTCCTGTTCAAGGACTTCACCTAACACTTAGTCTCCCCACCCAGAACCTGGAGGTGCAGCTGGGCCGGGCTACTGAAGAGATGAAGGCGTATGTCTCTTCTGACCAGCAAGGAAAGAGAAGGGCAATTAGGCAAGTGGTTTTGTTGTTTTTTTTACATTGTGTTACCTAATGTTTTCACCTGTACAAGTTTTATAAATAAAATGAAATTACGAAATGTAGAGTCCTTAAATAAGCAGGCACTAAGGTATTATTTAGGGGTGAGTCTTGTTAAACATCTTCTGGATAGTCTAGCTCTGTTAAGTAAGTAGGAATACGTGTAGTTTCCTCTCCCACTTGCTCAGTGTCTTTATTGCTACAAAAGCTGTGTATCCCATAAGGTTTGCCACTTTACCCAGCCAAGGCGCACAGTCCAGTTGCATTGATTGCATATCGTTGTGCGTCCATCACAAGTACATGTTACCACAACTTTTCATCGTCCCAGACAGAAACTCTTGTAATTGTTACTAGTTCCCCATTTTCCCTTACCCAGGAATACATATATTTTGATAGTTGGTTTTCAATAAGTACTAAGGTTTGTCTATTTTTAAAGCCCCATGTGGCTTGGACTGTCGTCATCTCCCTGCTAATGGTGCAGTGCCAGTGGCTGCGCTTCAGCTGGAAACTGCGGCTGCAGCACGCCAGCCGTCAGACGGGGGAGGCTCTGCCTGTACACCCCCCTCCCCTGGAGAGTTTTGTGATCACAGTTTGCAGCATACGGTGATGAACCAAGTGTTGCCTTAAAAACACACGTATAGTTGAATTGCTATCTGTGATAAAATCCATTAATTGTACAAGATGCACTTTCTTTGCCCCTTAGCATGCTTCAGATGTTTTGCTTTTGTTACCCAGTAAGAACTCAAAGTGTGGGATTCACGTTTGTTCTAGATTGCAGTTGAGATTTTTAGTAGCATAAACTTCAATGTGACAAAAAGGAATCTAAGACATAGAATGTCTTGGCAGAGTCTAAATTTTTTTATACATATGCACTGGAATGCAAACCAGACTGAAGATATACCCTATAAATAGAATATTTTTTCTAATACTTTAACATAGTAAACATATTCAATGCACTTATTCAGATTCTTTCATTGAATGTAAACTTAACTCAAATAAATTATGTGGTCAATGGTAATATTTCACAACTGTGAGAAGTTCATTTTGTTCTTGAAAAAGTTTTTAAGTTCCATTTCTTCAAAAGTTATTAGTAAGTTTTTAAGTTAAGTTTCATTTCTTCGAAAGCAAAGAAGGAACTATTCCTCCTGAACTGCTGGTTTTCTGAGTTTTCTAACCAGATATTCTTCTTCGTCATTTTAACAATTATCATGACCTTCCTCACCCCTTACTTTCCCTGTAGGAAGCTGTCGGGCCCTGACTAGAGTGGTACATGATAAGAGTGTCGTGGATGTAATGGGCTTAGCTGCATTCTCAATTCACTGATACAAGCTTCACGTGTGGTTACTGATATAGACACAGTATTTGTTATTTGTTATTCCATTTTCTACTTTCGTGGTACTTTATGGTAAGGCCAAAGGTCTGAGAAATCAGCTTCGGTTTGAAAGATGATTTGCAAATTTGAGTTTTATTTAAAGAGGCAGCATGTTTTATTTCAAAGTACTAGAGAGGGACTGTCCAGTGTGTTTCAAACTTGATTTGTTCCTAGTTTTGTGACCTTGAGCAGATCACTTCCTCATTGTAAAGTAAGGTAAACAGTATGTACCACAGAAGGTCAAGTGCAACACGACGTGTGCAACAGGGTTTGGGAAATTATGTGAGTTCCCGGAGCATGGTGAGCACTGTCTGTCCTGTTTACTTCTGAAACTCCAGGGCATGACGAGTGCTCCGTAATTGTTTCTGGGATGGATTAAAAATACGTGTTAGTGTTACAGAGAAAGAGTGTGAGCCTGGTGATTTCTCGGTAAAATATAAATGGAAGTTCTAAAACAATTGGACATTTCTCAGGCGTAGGATAATAAACAAATTATTTAAAGTTACCTGAACTACAGCCATATATTTTTCTTCAGTCTGTGTGACATATCCTCTTAACTGTTGTTCATTGGAGAGCTGGAAAGGCAGATAGTGTGACGTAGTGTCTCGTAAATTCTAAGGGCAAAATGGAGGCTCTTCAGATTGTCTTCCTTCCTTCACTCCTGTGCACAGATGCTTCCCCTTCACCTCTGTAAGCACTTGGGGTACTTTTGATTGACATTTTCTCTATCCTAATCAAAGGATGACCTCCTTTTTTGGGTAAATGTGCAGCTTCCTTCACTTAGACTTCTAGGGTTGCTGTCTGTAGCCCATGATTTCTTAGATTCTCAATTTTGTGTTAATTCCTTCTTAAGTAGTATAGTGTAGTTTGCACAGAAGCATGGTCTTTTTCCATCCAAATTATTGGTTTTAAGTCTCTCTCCATCCTTCAGTCTTTGTCTTTAACACTTTAAATCTCACTTTCTGTCCCCGGCAGGGCATCATCCCATACAGCAAAAGGTTGTGGGTCCCATCCCCAGTCAGGGCGAGAACAGAAGGCGATGAAGGCAGCCAATCAGCGTTTCTCTTTCCCTTCCCCTCCCTCTGCTTCTCGCTCTAAAAATCAATAAACATGTCCTCAGATGACGATTAAAAGTAAATAAATAAATAGATCTCACTTTCTGTCTTAGGTAGTATTAAAATATAATTACATTTTTCTTTAAAAATATAACTCCAAGTTATTCATAGTTTTATCTTTACATTAAAATTTTGCCCTTTTTTGAGATTACAAAAGAAATATTTATAAAACCAAAAACTAACCATTATGCAGTTTAGTAGTACACAAAAATTGAGAGTGGTCCACATGCTGTGCCTCAGAAATGCCTGATGTTAGTATTTGGGTGTGCGCTATTCCATGTTCCTTTCCCGTGCATTTGCTAGTGTGTGTGTGTGTGTGTGTGTGCGCGCAAATACATGGAAATTTTTTTGTGTGTACAAAAATAAAATTAAATGATATAATTTTTCTCTTCATAGTTTATCTAGAATTCTTCCCACCTTAGTATTTATAGATCCACCTCATTCTTTTTTTTTTAAGATATTTTATTTATTTACCTTTAGAGGGGAAGGGAAGGAGAGAAGAAGAGAAATATCAATGTATGGTTGCTTCTCCTGAGTCCCCTGCTGGGAACTGGCCTGCAACCCAGGCATGTGCCCTGACTGGGAACCGAACCGTGATCGTGTGGTTCGCAGGCCCGCGCTCAATCCACTGAGCTACACCAGCTCGGGCCCTACCTCATTCTTTTTTACGACTGTATGTTATCCCTTTAAATGGAGTGCTGTGATTTATCTAAACATTTTCCCATCTATCAACTCTAGTTTTCAGTCTTTCACTGTTATAAGCAATGGTGAAGTAAATGTTTTTGTTTTTATCTTTATTAAGTTACGAGCTTTTCTGTAGAATCGCTTCCTAGGTGTGGAATTCCATGTTAAATGCTATCTAGTGGTTTGGGGCTTATTTTTTAATGTTTCTCCCTTTTGTAAACCTCCTCAAAAACAAAGTAATTTAGGCAAATGGATTGCCATTGTTTTAGGGATAGATCAACCAGAAATAGTACTTAACATTTTAGTTTCCTTAATTTTGTATGCGATGTTTTGCCTTTTTTCCGATAAATTACTACTTACTCTAACTTACTTTTAAGAACTAAGAATGAGGAAAGAATATTTGATAATGGGTTTCCTCCTAATGCCAATGCCCTTAATGTTCTGTTTTATACATTTGATGGGTATGTTAATTTATAATTCAGTTGTGTGATAAAATCATTGCTGTAAATTGAGACTTAATCACTATGCTGGCTCTCTAGGGAACAGTACACCAAAAATATTGCTGAGCAGGAGAACCTCGGAAAGGTAAGAGTGTGCTGTTTATTTTTTCAAATGGGTCTGATTTGGGCTTTCAGTACATGGTTATATGGCATTGTCATTCTTTTTAAAAGGTTTAGTACAAAAAAAGAAAAATAAATAATATATATGTATGTAAAGTTGAGTACAGTTTCAAAGGGGAATTGGTTCTGTCTTAATCCCTTTAGAAGGTGAAGATTCTTTCTTAGGAATTTAGTTTATAAAAGAGAAAAAACAATTTTAAATAACAGTTCATGAGAAGTTTCTGCATGACAAACGAAAATGCCACATGTGATGAACTACCGAGTTTTCCGATTATTCTTATATCTCTGTGGAATAAGTATAAACATACTTATCTATTTTCTTAAATAAATATAAGCTCTTACTCTGAGCCAGGCACTGGTCTCAGCCCTCTACAAACATTGATTCATTTAATACAAATCATCAAAAACACTTGAGCTATTCAGCAGTCACCCTCCCCGTCTTAGGGGAGGGTCACAGAAAGCAGGAACGCATGACTGAGTCTTGCTTTCTCAGTTCTCTGAGCCACTTCAAGTAGCAGAGGTGGTGGGGAGTCTGAGTCCTGACCACCAGGACATAACTGACCAGCTGATTGGTTCTTCTAATGAAAGACACCACCCCTGCCTCTCTCTGTCTCAAAAAGACCTTCTGCGTATTTATCAACCACTCAGGACTAGCCATCAAGTAGGCTGGTTTCAGTCCTCGGGTTGTGGTCTGGACAAACCCCGTAACCACTGTGGAGTTGATTTTCTCATATTGAAACTGAAATAGGTAGATTAAAAATTTAATTAAATTATCTATATGAGTTCCAAGATCATTCTCAATTACTTTAAGTCCCTGTTGCGTAGTGCAGGTTAACTGCATTTCACAGTACGTCATTTTATGTTTCTTATTTAGTTTCACTATTGAATATCGAGGTTAAGATTTTACTAGTTTTTCTCATAAGAGTGTCAAGTTTATATAGCATGATAGTCAGGGATTGTTTAGCTTCAGTTTTCCTTTAAAATACTGACTCTATATGGGTGCCTAATTGCATTGTTTAAATATTCTTGAGTCTGCAATGTGGAAATGATTAAATATACATTGAAGTTTATCCATTCTAAAAACACAAATGAAAAACAGCTTTGTTTTCATCTTAATGCGTTGTATAGAAAAGCTATTGGTCTGACTCAGAAATTGGTGAGGGCAAGATTATTCATCTGTATTTACCCTTTCTGGTTTGAATAATTACTACAAAATACATGTATCTGTACTTCTACATAAAAGCTGAATTAACTCCTATAAACCTGTAAGTAATACTCTGAAGGTGAACTTGAGGAAAACAGTGGAGTAATTGCTAAATAGACGTCCTGGAGTCTTTTAAAGAGAGACTTTTAAAGATGTTTTATTATGGAAAACTTCAAGCCTACATAAACAGTAGAGGCAGCAATGTAACCATCACCCGCTTCAATGACCGACCCTGGGACTGGTCTTGTGTTATCTGTATAGTCCCGCCTGTGACTCCACCCCAAGTCATTTTTAGGCGAATCTCAGCGATCTTACTTTTTTACATGGTCGAATTTTCAGTATATATCATAGAGAGTCCTTCTGAACATAACTACAATGCCATTGTCATGCCAAAAATATTTAACAATAATTGCGCAATACCTAATACCCAGTCAGTGTTCCAGGTTCACCAGGTGTCTCATAATTGCTTAATGTTTTATTTGTTCAAATCAGGATTCTAATTAGAGTCCATACATTGTTATTAGTTGATATATCTTTTACGTGTCTTTTTCTCTAGGTTACTCCTCCATCTTTTTTCTTTACAATTTATTTCTTGTGGAGCGTGGGGGGAGGTGGGGCAACCTGATGGGTTTTGTCTCGTTGGGTTTCCAACATCCTGAACTTTGTTGATGATATTCTTGTGGTGTCAGTTACTATGTTCTTCTGTCCCCAGTACATTGTGTGAATTGGCAGTTAGATATAGAGTCTTAATTAAATACGACTCGACATTTGGGAAGCACATTTCTCCAGCGACGAGGTGCACTTCTGTCGGGAGGCCTTTTGTGACTTTGGCAGCCGTCGGCGATCATGTCCTAGTCCCAGTGATTCACTGGGGGTTGCCGAGTGGTGCCGTCCCAATTCCATTGTTCCTGTTTCATTTATTGGCCGGAGGAGTTCTCTAAAGAGCAACTTCTGGCCAACTATTTGGCCACCATAACGTGCTGCTGTACCGCAAAGGCAGGATAACTGCTGGATTTGCTTATTTACTGGTTTTCAAAATGGTGAATTGGTCCTTTATCATCCTTCAAAAGTATCTTCATGACTTGTAGATTCAACATATTTGGTGTTTCAATCTATTGCAGTTATTATTCCTATCCCATTGTCTTGTGTTTGGCCAGTGGAAGTTCTTGAATCCTTTTGAAACAATTCTATTAATAGACTTCGATGGCTTTTTTATTTTCTGGTAAGACAAAATGTTCCAGGCTCATCCTGTACATTTCTGTCCCAGACCTGGAATCAGCCATTTCTCCACAGTGTACATCTGTCCTCTCTGTATGATTTGTGAGTAAATGTCCATTATATCAGTGCAAGTACATGAAAAGTAAAAGAAACCGTAAAGCTGATTTCTCCATTTTATCAGAGAAATTATGAGTTCTCTGTGCCTTACTCCATTTCTGGAATAAAATGAAATGGCATGCCGTACTGAAAGGAAAAAAGGGAATAATCTAAAATTTCAAGACAGACAGGACAGACGTAGCCGTGCGAGGCGATGGCAGTCTGCGGCTTCCACGGCAGCGCAGAGCGGGCCTCCCCGCCCTTGCCGAGCCCGCCGGGCTTTTGAAAGCCGGCCTGCCTGCACGGCTGCCGCCTGCCTTCCCCTGCCCCGTGGCACCTCCCCCTTCCAAGAACAGTGAAATCTGTGATGAGTGCTTTTAACAAAAACTATTCTAATAAGGATTTGGGTCTATTTAATAGTGTACTTTAAAAAAAATCACTGGATCTTCTCCCTTAGAAATATATACATGCAATTTGATTTGGGGGGACATGCATAGAGCATATACCGAGTCAGGAAAGAATATACCATTTAATAATAATAGCATAACATGATAGTTTATCATGTATTTTTATATCTATTGTGTCACGTGGAGAAAACTTACAGGCAGATGTTTTTATAAGTGTCCCCTCATATTAGCCTTCATCAACCATTTAGAACACTAAAGTTCAGAGAAAGTGTCTTACTTAGAGCTTGTGGCAAAACCAAGGATGAAACACAAGTCATCTGGTTCCCCAAATGTGCATTCTGTTCTTCTCCGCCATGGTACTGTTCCATTTTTCAGATCCCTCGCCCTCCTTTCCTTTAAATACATTTTTTCGTTACTTTCATTGTCTACACTATGACAGATGCGCCCAGCCCCGCCGCCCTTGCCTGCTTCTCCCCAGCCCCGCCTCCCCTTCGCTCTGGCCAGCGCCACCCTGTGTCCGTGTCCACGGGATATGCATTTACACGCTCTGGCTGACCCTTCTTTTATGGGTTTCTGTTCTTTTTAACTTCAGGTTGTCCTATATGTACCGTAACTTCAATTAACTTGTGTAACCTTAGTTTTCGTACATCGCCGAAGAACCTGGTTTCTTATTCATCGGCTGCACAAAGCATATCGTGTCCTTCTAACAACAGAAATAAATCCCTGTGACTGAGATTTCATTATTTTTGATTTTTTTATAATAGAAACTTCGGGAAAAACAAAAAGCCGTACGAGAAAGTCATGGTCCGAATATGAAACAAGTGAAAATGTGGCGTGACTTCGAACAATTGCTGGCGTGTAAGAAGCAGGGCTTTCTGAGACAGCGAAGCCAGAGCTCCATTGGCCAGGTAATTCGGGAGGCGGGCGAGGACCGGCTGGTCCTCTGAGCTTCTCGCATCCCGCGGGGCGTTCCTTGGTGCAGCGGCTGTCAGCACACTCCTGCGATGTGTTTCTGGTCTTGAAAGTGGTTTATACAGCCTCGTACTTTCAGATTAGCCATTCCCTATTGAGTTTTCCTGAAAAATAATGTTAAGGCAGATTTAGGTTTGAAAGTTTTTTTTTTAATATGAAAAAATGGCTTTTAGTTTTGCTTAGTTTAGACATTAGTGGTATCTTCTGAGTTTTACAAGACAGGAGACTAAGTTTACTATCTGTAAATGTAAACATGTGTCCATTAAGAAACATGTAGCTTTTAAAAATATAGTAACCCAGTGGCTTAATGTTTTTCTTAATCTTTTTTTAACTTTAGAAGAATCTTTTAGGAACTAATATCTCTTGTTTTGAAGAAACATTTATCTGAAGTTCAGCAATTCCTACAGTTTCACTTCAGTTTCCTTTTTTTCTGTAAAATTCAAGAACATTTAATATTTTGAATGACATCTGTGTTCTATTTGTATTGTCTAAGGCCAATAAAAGTTGGTATACATGTCATGGCTACTTGTTTACAAATTATGTAGTGTCAAAATTTGTTTTTTAAATAACTATTCATATTATAATATTGTACTGAATTTTACGATTATTGCTTATTTTCACCAAAAACCTAAAATAGTACTTAGGTCTTAGGGACTGTTATTTTAAGTATAAAAATTGTCATAAATGTTGACGTTATCATGTGCTATAAAGTTAGCACAGGATTTCAAGTAAAATTCAAGAGTCCAGAGTTGCTTCCAGTCTCTGCTCCTTTTGGACAAGGTACGTGAAGACTTAATTTTTCTTTCAAGAAAGATAATAGATTTATAGGCTACCATTTGCTTCATTTAAGTTTGCAGATAATTTTCAAAATGTTTTTTTTATATTTGAAAACTCAAATTTCAAATTGGTAGCATGTTTATCTTGAGTTAGTTAGATTTTTTTAACTATTCTGGGGAAAAATTAATGAAGAAAATTGTTTCTACCCTGTACAGAATACACAAATGAGTATGGCTTTGCATCTTTGTCCCCAAGCATACCCTACTCATAATTTTTGTTTGAAAGCCTCTGTCTTAGTAATCAGAGAAACTTACCGGCATGGAGATTATTGGTAGTTCTAGAAGCTGTCACAGAAGAGTCGGGATCGGAGGAAGAGTTTACTGGAGGGTGCAGAAGGAAACTTTTTAACAACTTTTAAGATAAAAGCATTTCGCTGTGATTTAAATGGTGTGACCCTGGTCCTCGGCTTACTTTAGCCTCTTTGTTGAGCAGACATTAGCTACCCTGCTTCTCGTTTGTGCCTTTGATCAGCTGTTAGAGCAGCCACACACTGAGAGTAAAGGCTGTGTTTCACTACGTGGCAACAGATCCTTCTTAATAATCCGTTTCTGGACATTGAGGTGCATGTACTTGTTCAGTGTTGGCTACTGGCTTGTTATTTTTAAGCCAGTGGTAAGTGATGTTCCTTTAACCAGAGTATGAATTCCTTTGCAGACATTTGAAAAGGACAAGATACCCTTTATAGATCAGCATTTTATTTGCCAGAGGAAGATTATTAAGCCTGGTATTTAATATTTTTTAGCCTTCATTATCTTTGGTGCTCTTCTCTTAATTTTTACAATTGTTAATGACAGATCCTCAAAGGGATGCTTCTGAACATCGGTAGCCATTTTATTCCACACAGAAAGAGCATGTGAGTTAAATACTAAGGCAACTTTCAAAATTATTTTGTTAACTGAAGCAGAACATTATTATTACTTCAAGAAAAGCAAATTGGGAAAAAAACTAAAAGTACCAGGTTATTTATAGTTTTTATGTAATGTTGGACATTTAGTAACGCAGCTTAGTGCGTTTTGTACAGTGACTTTCCACTCCTTTCAGGATTTGATTGAAACATTAAAAATCTCACAGTTTTTGACAGCTGGCACTAGCAGAAGAGCTTATTACATTTTTCCTTCAGGACCAGTACTCAAGCTGGCTAGTTGATGAGAGTACTTAATCGTTTTGGAAAATAATCTGTCTTCCACACGATGGCCCAAATAAAGGAGAACAATGTAGCCCGTGAAGCCCGTTTCGGGTTCGCAGGCCTCCTCCTCCTAGGGCCCGGCGCTGCCAGCGTCGCAGGGACTGGCTGTGTCCACTGCCTGTTCCAAAGGCCCTGCCAACCTTGCCCTCTACGCTAGTTGAGGGAATAATCTCATTTTAAAGATTGTCCTTTAAGAAGAATTTTATAATCGGATAATGTCTTTTCTGTTATAAATCTATTAACAACTAAATCCAAGATCATGTATTTCCCAGGTTCAGAGAACGTAGCAGAAGGTCTTAGAACATTGTTGAGCCCTGTCTGGAGTAGCTCAGTGGATTGAGCTCAGGCCTGTGAACCAAAGGATCACGGTTCAATTCCCAGTCAGGGCACATGCCTGGGTTGCAGGCCAGTTCCCAGCAGGGGACGCAGGAGAGGCAACCATACACTGATATTTCTCTCCCTCTCTCCTTTCCTACCTCTCTAAAGATAAATAAAGTCTGTAAAAAAAAAACAACAACCCACTGTTGAAAGGCATATGGTAACCAAACCAGACCTTAGGAAATTGCGGAACACTAACTTTCTTCTTTAGATCGATACATCCTATCATTTTGCTTTAATTCAGCAAGCAACAATAAAAACAGAAGCTATTTCATTAAACTATCAAGTAAATCAAAATGTATTATTCTGCCTAGCTTATATAACATACATATTTTTGAAATTTTTCAGCTCTGTGCATTTTTAAAGTATTTTTGTTTCTTAAGTTTTTAGGCTACCATGAAACAGAGTAATTTGAGTAAAATAAGAGGCTGGGTATGTTGCTCAAACTAAAAATACATAAATTTGCAGAATTCTTCCAAGTTGAATTTGAAATATGCACAAATGGGTAGCTTGTCAAAGCTGTCTTTCCAAAGGCAAAATCAAGTTTGTACTGAAAAATGACTTTGGTCCTGACTGGTGTAGCTCAGTGGATTGAGCTCCAGCCTGTGAACTGAGAGGTCACCAGTTCCATTCCCAGTCAGGGCACATGTCTGGGCTGTGGGCCAGGCCCCAGGTAGGGGGTATGCGAGAGGTAGCCGATTGATGTTTCCCTTGTACACCGATGTTTCCCTCCCTCTCTTTCTCCCCCTCTCTTTCTCCCTCTCTTCCCCTCACTCTAAAAATAAATAAAAATCTTTTTTAAAAAAGAGAAAAATGACTTTGTGTGGAGATGTGTGTCTTAGAGAAATTTCCTTGTCTTACACAGGCATTCATTCACCCAACATTAGTGACTAATGAGTGTGAATCAAAGACTTGTTTCTACAAAGGGTTCTGGGCACCTCCATCATTCCTCGTGCTTGGCAGGAAGGAGGGTTTAGTCCCCAGGGAGTGGGTGACTTCATTAAACTTGGTTATGTCAATAACTTCTCCGTTGTTGTAGTGAATGTGAGGGCTAGATTATATGTAATACAAATGCTTTTCTTAAAAACCATGGCAACTAGGAGAGAAGTAAAATTGCATTTTTATTGACTATGTAACTGTTTCTCCTCCTCCCTTTTCTTTAAATGAAAGCAGCTGAAGTGGAGCTGTTTGCTTTGTGACAAGCAGGCGTCAGGTGAGCGCTTTTGTCTGGAGAGGGTGGCAGTGAGCCGGTCCAAGTGTATTCTCAGTATTTGCCCTCCTGTCTTAAGACAATCTTGCAAAGCAAAAGTTGGCCTTAACTGTCATTTGGTCCTATCCCATTCTTGCAGAAGAAATCAAAGACTAAAACACAGAATCCAAGCAAGTGTTCTAGAAAGGGCCTGGGCACACGCGCTTCTGCTCTTGTGCTCCCTCTTTTGGCAAACTGGGCGAACTGGAAGGCCTTTCTCGGCAAGCACATGATTTCACAATTTCCTTTCTAGAATTGCTCAGAGGCTTGAGTCACCAAACTTGCTTTACTTCTATGGAACTCACTCTTAAGAACGCAGGAGGCAACTAAAGATTTCTGCTTTTCAGGGAAAGTGTTAGTTTCCCCTCAGTTCAGGGTGTGTCAGCGGCTCCCGGCAAGGCAGCTACTGCTCCGCACTGCGCGGGGATACCTGGTGAGTAGTCACAGGATTGTGGGGTGGAACCTCAGAACGGTTCACGTGGTCACTGATTCCAGCGGGGACTCGGAAGGATCTCTTTCAGCCTTGTAGGAATCAGTACGTTAGGGCCTGTAGCAAATCGCTCCCCAGCCTCAGTAGAGTAAGTACAGCGAGGCTCACTTCTCAGGAGGGAGCCTGTTCCATTGTGAAAGAGTACATACAGTCTGGTGATTTTCTTGGTCCTGAAAGGGGAGCACACTTCCAGAGGAAGAAAAAAATATTTTTTAATCCTCACCTGCGGATATGTTCATTGCTTTTTGAGAGAGAGAGGGAGAAACGTCAATCAGTTGCCTCCCACTTGTGTCCTGACCTGGGATCAAACTCACGACCTAGGTATGTGCCGTGACCAGGAATCAAACCCACAGCCTTTTTGGTGTACCAGAAGAGGCTCCAACCAACTGAGCCTCGAAGCCAGGGCAGGAAGAAAAAAAAATTTTTAAATAGCAGTTAGGCAAAGCAAGATCAACAAACTTGATGGCCTGTAGCTCTGTGATTGTAATAATCATAATCGTGACCGTGATGATGACAGTGCCAGCAGCCAGTCCATTACTGAGCACTTAATGTGCACCAGAACTGCCCTAAGTGCTTTGTGTGTAACCACTAATATAACTCTCACGGGAAGTCTGTAAGGTACAGACAGTTATCCTCATTTTATAAATGAGCGACCTGAGGCACAGAGCGGTGTCCACTGTCACACAGCGGGAAACTGGCAGAGTCGGGATCCCAGACCTGGGCCCTTAACTTCCATGTTGGGCTGCAGTGTGGTCCACGTCCACACTGGCTGTGTGTATGCAAACAGGCCGATGTCCACTTACGAACTGTGGTATGTGTGAAATTATTGTTAATGCTTCTTAAAATTCTTTATTATGGGCTCAGTTACTATACTTGAAGAATAAACTTTACTAAGTGATTAAAATTAAACTCAACCAACCAGATGAGGGAATTATACTAAAAATGAATGTCAAGGACTGCTGGCCAAGATAGAAGCATGGGTAGACACACTGTGCCTCCTCGCAGAACCATAAGAAGGACAACAAATTTAAAAACAAAAAAACCCCAGAACTGCCAGAAAATTGAACTGTGTGGAATTCCAACAACCAAGGAGTTAAGTAAGAAACATTCCTCCAGACTGATAGGAGGGGTGGAGATGGGCCACCAGGACGGAGAGGACTCCCGGTAAGGCGGAGGCTGGAGGACTGGGGCTGGCGAGAGGGAGCTGATGGGCTGGGTGGTCCGGCATTCATGTGCAGATAAACTGGGAGAACAACTGGGGAGCAAGACAGACTGAGCAACCTGAGGTCCCAGTGCAGGGAAATAAAGCCTCAAAACCTCTGATGGAAAACACCTGAGGGTTGAGGTGGCAGTGGGAGAAATGCCCAGCCTCACAGGAGAGTCCGTTGGAGAGACCCACAGAGTCCTTGAATGTACATAAACCCACCCACCTGGGAATCAGCACCAGAAGGGTCTCATTTGCTTGTGGGTAGTGGGGGTAGTGACTGAAAGCCAGCCAAGAGCTGAGCAAGCAGCATTATTCCCTGTCAGGCCCCTCCCCCACATACAGTGCCACATCACAGTAGCATGCGGGTTGCACGGCCCTGGTGAATACCTAAGGCTCTGCCTTTTAGTATGTAACAGGCATGCCCAGACAAAAAATATGGCCCAAATGAAAGAACAGATCAAAGTTCCAGAAAAAATACAACTAAGTGATGAAGAGATAGCAAACCTATCAGGTGCAGAGTTAAAACACCGGTAATCAGGACGCTCCAGGATTGGTTGAGTATGGTCACAAAGTAGAAGAAAAAGTGAAGGCTATGAAAAGTGAAATAAAGGAAAATGCACAAGGAACCAACAGTGACAGGAAAGAAACCGGGACTTAAATCAACTATTTGGACCAGAAGGAAGAAATAAACATTCAGCTAGAACAGAATGAAGAAACAAGAATTCAAAAAAAAAAGTGAGGAGAAGCTTAGGAACCTCTGGGACAACTTTAAATGTTCCAACATTTAAATCATAGGAGTGCCAGAAGGTGAAGAGGAAGAGCAAGAAATTGAAAACTCACTTGAATACATAATCAAGGTGAACTTCCCCAATCTGGTGAAAGAAGTGAAAACGTCCCCAGTCTGGCAAAGGAAAGACTTCCAGAAAGTCCAGGAAGCTCAGAGAGTCCCAAAGAAGTTGGACACAAGGAAGCACACACCAAGGTACGTCATTATTACATGACCAAAATTAAAGAGGAGAGGATCCTAGAAGCAGCAAGAGAAAAAAGAGGCGTAGTTGCCTACAAAGGAGTTCCTGTAAGACTATCAGCTGATTTCTCAAAAGAAACTTTAT
This sequence comes from Sturnira hondurensis, assembly GCF_014824575.4. Taxonomy (NCBI): domain Eukaryota; kingdom Metazoa; phylum Chordata; class Mammalia; order Chiroptera; family Phyllostomidae; genus Sturnira; species Sturnira hondurensis. The sequence goes on from NW_028080037.1 coordinate 4,342,167, forward strand.
AGGGAAGAAGAGGCTGGAAAGAAGTCATGAAAGGCAAGGACCTATATTCAAGATGACTGTCCAGCAAAGCTTTCATTTAGAATGGAAGGGCAGATAGATAAAGTGCTTCCCAGATAAGGTCAAGTTAAAGAAGTTCATTATTACCAAACGCTTATTTTATAAAATGTTCAAGGGACTTAGAAAAGGGAGGTGACCAAAAATATGAACAGGAAAATGACAACAAACTCACAGCTATCAATAACTGAACCTAAACAAACAAACTAAGCAAACAATAGAACTGGAACAGAATCACAGAAATGGAGATCACATGGAGGGTTATCCGTGGGAGAGATGGGGGAAAAGGTACAGGGAATAAGAAGCGTAAACAGTAGGTACAAAATAGACAGGGGGAGGTTAAGAATAGTATAGGAAATGTGGAAGCCAGAAAACTTATATGTACAACACATGGACATGAATTAAGGAGGGGGGAAATGCTGGTGGGGGTAGGGGTGCAGGGTGGAGGGGAATAAAGGGGGAATGGAATAACTGTAACAGCATAATCAATAAAACATTTAAAAAATTAAAAATGTCAAATACATGAGAAATGAATAATAGTTTTAGATACAGAGCAAATGGAAGCTTTATAGGTTATAATTTAAATCTTTCTCTATGAAAGTGTTTAAATTATGTCTCCTATTGCTGGACATTTAGATTGATTCCAGTTTTTTTTACTTTACAGTAGTGCTGCAATGAAACTTAAAGGTTGAAATACAATGAAATATTAAGCAGAGCCACAAAATTTAATTTGGTCAAACCTAGAATCCATTGAGTAGATTTGTAGACATTTCTTGCCTTCCCCTGTAAAAATACCAAAGCTAAGCCAAGGAAATTAGTGAGATATTGATTAATCGGAGGTTGAAATTGGAAGTTCATTCATTTATTTATATGCACATATCATCTGTGTGCCTGCCACTGTGCTAAGGCTAAATATAAAATGAACATGACCTGGATTCTGCTCTGAAAGGGCTCTCTGTCTAGAACACTCTAATATTGTATAGCAAAAAAAAATTTAAAGTTCTTATTATGTAAAGAGGACAAGGATCTCAGAGGAAGAAGCAATTAATTCTGACAGGGGGGATGAGGATATATGGAAGAGGTTGGACTTGAGCTGGCTGTATAAGGATGAGTTAAGATTTTAAAAAAGATTTTATTTATTTTTATACAGAGGGGAAGGGAAGGAGAAAGAGAGGGAAACATCAATGTGTGGTTGCTTCTTATGCACCCCCTACTGGGGACCTGGCCTGCAACCCAGGCATGTGCCCTGACTGGGAATCGAACTGGCAACCCTTTGGTTTGCAGGCTGCTAGATGAGCACGACCCACGGAGCACGACCCACGGAGCCACACCAGCCAGGGCAGGATGAGTTAAGATTTTGATAGGCCTAGGAAAGGTGGAAGACCTAAAGGCAGTTAAGGACGTGGCACATTCAGGAATTGACCAGAAGTCTGGTATGGCACGATAGTTACCCAGTTGTATGGGGAGGGGACGGAGTTCCTATTGTGTGCCAGGCTCTGTGCTCTGTAACGTGATGTGCTGGGCACTCAGCTAGCCTCTGTGAAGGGTATAGGAAAAGTATAAGACACGGTGCCTGTCAACTAACAGAACTAACAAAACACGAAACAACAGTAAACATATCAGAACCTCATTAGGACCAGCACTAAATTTGGGGGTGCTATTGACCTTCTGTCAAAGTGGAGATCTAGGGAGAACTAAAGGATCAGAGGGGGGCCCTGGGTGTCTATCAAAGAGGGAGAAGTGATCCGGGTTTGGAAAGATGAGGAAGAATCGGACGGGTGACTGAGAGAGCAGGAGAGGCCGGCGGCCAGCATGGAACCGGCGAGCGTTCACGGGCCTCTCCCGCGTCCAGCTCCGTGTCAAGCCTATGAAGCAGGAAAAGGCACGGCTCCTTCTGGAGAACTCGAAGTCCGGTTACAAGATGAGAAACATAGCTCACAGCTGGAGCAGCTTACAGCACTGGATTATCTAGCAGGCGAGCAAATGCACCTCGGGTTTTCTGATAGTATTTGCTGTTTCAGAAATCAAAATTTTTATTAGCATAATTAGAATTCTGTTAGATTTCTGTACATTCTTTTGGGGGTTTAGTGTATCTAAAAGTTTCAACGCAGCTGTTTGGAATGGGATCAAGAGTTGATAGTCCTGCCTTGACTGGTGTGGTTCAGTGGGTTGGGCATTGTCCCACAAACGGAAAGGTCGCCAGTCTGCTTTCTGGTCAGGGCACACGTCTGGGCTGAGGGCCTAGTCCCCAGTTGGGGCACATACAAGAGGCGGCCAATCCGTGTTTGTCTGATACATCAATATTTCTCTCCCCACCTTTCTTCCTCCCTTCCCCCCTTCTCTGAAATCAAAAAATAAAAATAAAGAGTTAATAATCCTAAGGTAATTCAAAGGGAAAAACAAAAGACGGCTGGAGCAATGTGGGCAGGCCAGGGAAGGAGACAGTACAAGTTGATACCCTTCTGGAAGCATGGGTAGAATTTGGCTTGGGCAGGGAGCAACAGCACCATGGGGAAGAGGAGGGAGTGCCCTGAGGTGCGTGCCCACCAAGCTGGACACACTGCAGAGCTGAAGCTGGAAAAGGAGGGAAACTGAACTGCGGAAGGTTTTGAGTTGGTGTGACTGCGAATCGTTGTCTATTTGGTATGCAATGATCGGAGTCGCTCTGATGTTCTTGCTTCCTGTTGGACCCTCGATGAAGTGAGAGATTCACTACTTGGTTGGGATTGTCTTCACAGGAGACTGCGATCGTGGGCTGAGTTGGTTCATTTTTTGTGACAAAGGAGACCAGTAGAGACAATAAGCCAGTTACTTGTTTCATTGTGTTTGGGGGGATATTTTTTTACACTAATTCACAGATTGAGCATTTTATTCCTTGATTTGGTCCACAACTCGGTGTCATCTAAACCCTCACTTTTTTGCTACATATAACATTCTCAGATACATTAAAATATTTGATAATTCCAAGGAATTTAGCTGGGAAACAGAATATTTAGAAGTTTTATTTTGGTCAGGAAACATTTTTATAAATGCATATGATTTCCTATATATCAAAAACTGTGAGAAAAATCCGGAGCTGGTGTTTCAACTGCACTTGATTTCTTTTTTCTTGAGAGGAGGAAAAAAAACCCTCTTGCTGTGATAATTGCCCCATCCGTGAGCACAGCGTCAGCCCAGCTTGCAGAAACCTGCTTGCTGGAGACCTGGCATTGTCAAGCAAATGGTCACCTTTTATTCTGACACTTCTCAAAGAATTTGATTGAAACTATATATGTCCAGATAACACTCAGCAAAGTGCCCTTCTTGCATTTGTTTCAAGATATATTTGGAAACAAGAGAGATGACCTTGGACTCAGCTGCTTTTCCAATTTAGGACTTCTCTCTGGGTCTACTGAATAATATTCCTCAACGTTGGGAAGTCAACGAGTGGAGAGACATTTTAGTTACTATACGCCATGAGTCCCATGCTGGAGGGGTTTTTTCCCCCTCGGCAATATGTTCTGCCTCTAAACGAATGATATATTTAGACCACAAACTCTATATTAGCTTTCTAACCATCTACTTCAGAATACATTTAGGAACACATTTGCTTTTCGTCAGAGTGCCTTTCTGTAATCTAAATTGAGCTGTTCCTGCTTTTTCAAACATTTTAGCATCTAAGGAATAAAAAATAACAGGCACTTAACCCTTCACCTTTGCTTTTTGGCATTCAAAATGTCTTCCGAAGCCAGGGTTCATTGTCCCTTGATGTAAGATCTAAAAGAAGACTCTGGAGGCTCTGACGCCCCCGTCTAAGGTTATTGCCACCTGTCCAGATGACAATAGAAGCCCTACCAGTTTAACCTCAAGCCTGAAAGCCAAGGTTGGCTCCCAGTTGTACCTACATTTAGCCCATGGAGGTGGATGGTGTTAACTCTCATTAAAGTGACATTCTTTCAGTTACCATTGTGCATAGTTTGAAGGTATAAGCAGTTCCATTTTTAATTTGTCACGGTCACAGGACAAGACTTTGATAATCTTTTCAATAAAGAGACTTTACTTTTAAACAAATAAGAATTATAGTCTGATCATTGTCCTACATGGCATATTGCTGGAAAGAGTAGTATTTTCTATTTCCACGTGGTTTCTCAAGATGTGGTAGTCAGAGCATTTTAGAGATCGTTGTATTGCTGGCAGCCATCTCCAGCATGTACAGTACATTAATGCCAATAAAATGTAGTGTTACATGTGCACACATACAAGCACATGTAGAAATAGAAAAACAGCCCTGGCTGGTGTGGCTCAGTGGAATGAGTACCAGCTTTTGAACCAAGATGTCACTGGTTCAATTCCCAGTCAGGGCACATGCCCGGGTTGCAGGCCAGGTCCCCAGTAGGGGGCGCACAAGAGGCAACCACACACTGATGTTTCTCTTCCCACCTTTCTCCCTCCCTTTCCCTCTGTCTATAAATCAGGGGGTGGGGGGGTGGGATGGGATGGGAGTAAAAGACAGAAAACTGTACTTGAACAACAATTAAAATAATTAATAAGGAAATAAAATCTTTTTTAAAAAAAGAAATAGAAAAATACACCATATTCCATATAATACTTTGAAGAATACCTGGTTATTGAGGCTTCCTTGTTCCATGATTTGGGAGCAAGTATTACATCAATTTAGCCACAAGGTGAATGATTTTGAAATCAGGTAGTCAACAGATTTAAAAATCCTTATTAACTTAAAATATTTTTAAAGATGATCTGTTCCATCAGATATCACTGATCTTAATTTTTTGTTAGTTATTTATTTATTTTTAGAGAGAGGGGAAGGGAGAGAGAGCATGTGTCCTCACCAGGAGTCGAACTGGCAACCTTTAGGTTTGCAGGAGGACCCCCCCAACCCACTGAACCATGCCAGTCAGGGCTGATCTTAAATCTTTAATGTTAACGAATTATTGCACCAGTATTACTTTGAAGTTTCCTAGTTAAAAAACTGGTGACTTTTATTTTTAGTCTGACATTTACTCCTATATAAAAACAGGTTCTGCATGGGTGTGGCTGTCCTCTGTACACTTCCATTATTTATTTGCTCTTGAACTAGTGCAATTGCTGCAGTCGCCACACTGCCCTAATTAAGTATATAAGTGCTTGTAGGACCCGAGCTAATTGATTTTATAGGATAAACAGTGTAGTTTGCCTTCCTGGTGCCAGAGGTGACTCCAGCTGCACAACTGGGCTCTTTAAATATGGAAAAGGAAAATAAGGTGATATTCTACAAAATGTTCCTTAGGCCTACAGTGCTTGAGGAAGGTTTTATTTTTTAAAATATATTTTATTGATTATTCTAATACAGTTGTCACATGTTCCCCCTTCCCTCCGCCCTGCACACCCTCTCCCACCCACATTCCCCCCTTTAGTTCATGTCTAGGGGTCCTACATATAAGTTCTTTGGCTTCTACATTTCCCACACTATTCTTACCCTCCTCCTGTCTATTTTTTACCTATCATCTAAGCTACTTATTCTCTGTACCTTTTCCCCTTCTCTCCTCCTCCCACTCCCCTGTTGCTAATCCTCCATGTGATCTCCATTTCTGTGGTTCTGCTCCTATTCTAGTTGTTTGCTTAGTTTGTTTTTGTTTTTGTTTTAGGTGTGGTTGTTAATAACTGTGAGCTTGCTGTCCTTTCACTGTTCATATTTTTTATCTTCTCTTTCTTAGATAAGTCCCTTTGACATTTCATATAATAAGGGCTTGGTGATGATGAACTCCTTGAATTTGACCTTATCTGAGAAGCACTTTATCTGCCCTTCCATTCTAAATGAAAGCTTTGCTGGATAGAGCAATCTTGGATGTAGGTCTTTGGATTTCATGACTTGGAATATTTCTTTCCAGCCCCTTCTTGCCTGTAAGGTCTCTTTGGAGAAATCAGCTGACAATCTGATGGGAGCTCCTTTGTAGATGACTGTCCCCTTATCTCTTGCTGCTTCTAGGATTCTCTCCTTCGTTTAATTTTGGCTAATGTAATTATGATGTGCCTTGGTGTGTGCTTCCTTGTGTCCAACTTCTTTGGGATGCTCTGAGCTTCCTGGACTTTCTGGAAGTCTATTTCCTTCACCAGATTGGGGAAGTTCTCTTTCATTATTTATTCAAATAAGTTTCCAATTTCTTGCTCTTCCTCTTTTCCTTCTGGCACCCCTATAATTCAGATGTTGGAACGTTTAAAGTTGTCCCAGAGGTTCCTAAGCCTCTCCTCATTGTTTTGAATTCTTGTTTCTTCATTCTTTTCTGGTTGGATGTTTCTTTCTTCCTTCTGGTCCACACCATTGATTTGAGTCCCAGTTTCCTTCCCATCACTATTGGTTCCCTGTACATTTTCCTTTATTTCACTTAATGTAGCCTTCATTGTTTCATCTAATTTGCAACCAAAATCAGCCAGTTCTGTGAGCATCCTAATCACCAGTGTTTTGAACTGTGCATCTGATATGTTGGCTCTCTCTTGGTCGCTTTAAAGTATTGGCTCTAGGGCTTTGATCTGTTCTTCCATTTGAGCCATAATCTTTTGGTCTGGTTGCACCTGTTACATAAGAGGCACGGAGCCCTAGGTGTTCACCAGGGCGGGGCAACTCAGTCGCTGAGTTGTGACGTTGGATGTGGGGGCGGGGTCAGAGAGGGGCAGTGGCGCTTGCTCAGCTCTCTGCTGGGTTTCAGTCACTTCCCCTGCTTCCCACAGGCAAACTAGGCCCTTCTGGTACTGATTCTTGTGTGGATGGGCTTGTGTATGTTCTAGGATCCTGTGGGTTTCTCCAACAAACTCTCCTGTGAGGCTGGGAGTTTCTGCTGCTGCTGCCTCCACCCTCACAGGTGTTTTCAATTGGTGCTTTGAGACTTTATTTCCCCCTGCTAGGGCCTGGGGTGCGTGATCCGTCCTGCTCCCCTGTTGTTTCTCCCAGTTTATCTGCATGTGAACGTGGGACCGCCCACTCCACCAGCCGCCACCTTGTTAGGTCTGCCAGCTGTAGCCTTGCCCGCCCTGGTCCTCCAGCCACCACCTTTCGAGTCCTCTCTTCCTGCTGCCTGTCTCCACCCCTCCTACCTGTCTGGATGGGTGTGTCTTCTTTAACTCCTTGGTTGTCGGACTTCCATACAGTTGGATTTTCTGTCAGTTCTGGTTGTTTTTTGTTTTTAAATTGTTATTGTCCTTCTTTTGGTTGTGCGAGGAGGCACAGTGTGTCTACCTATACCTCCATCTTGTCCAGAAGTGTCAAAGAAGGTTTTAATGGAAACTCTCAGAGAAAATGTACTTTCATTTTAAGTAACACAGATTACATGTAAGTTTTGCTAAATGTTTTCATAAAACATTATTTTTCAAATGTGTGTTTTCTCATCCTTCTTCTACAAGCATACTCTTTGAGCCAGAGTCAGACTATTTCTGCGTGGCTTTTGCTTCAGTTTGTCAGTACGTTTCAGGAGCCCTTTGCATTCTCTCTGACCTCTTTTGTCATCTCAGCTGAATCAGAGCATTACCAGTATCCAGAAAGTATTCTTTGCTTGAGAATTAGTATCCCTCTGTCAACCTTCCTAAGAGACGAGAGATTTCTAGCAACAAGATAAATAGATTTCTCTAAACTCTTTTTTCTGTGTCTTCTATAGATAGACTTTGTATCCAGCTGTCTGAAGACTTACGTAGAATCTGGTTTATCCAAATATATGCAGTACCATCAAATCAAGAGTTTATTTTCTTTTTACTTTTAGAGAGAGAGGAAGGGAGAGGGAGAGAGAAAAGGGAATCATCCGTTTGTTGTTCCACCTACTTATGCATTCATGGGCTGATTCTTGGACGTGCCCTACTGGGGATCAGACCTACAGCCTTGGCATATTGGGACAGCTGTCTAACTAACTGAGCTACCGGCCAGGGGTCCTTTTATTTTTCTTATTATACCCAAATATCTTACCTTAATTTATCTGTTACAAAATCCAGATGTGTTTTTTTTTTTTTTAGTAAGGGCAGATCTAACATGTTCCTAGTTAAAATTCACTTTAACATGTTTTTTTTTTGCCCTGACTCTCTCCATCTTTTGTTCTTATCACCCCTCCCCCCGCATTTATGTGTACATTCTCTTACTGTTCAAATTTTTTCTGATCATATCTCATACACACATTCTCTTGCCACTTACGGAGTATCTCTTAACAATTGTATTACTTTGAACAGTAAGCAGACTGTGGTGATGATTGTAGAAGTCTGTGAACACACTGAAAAACACTGAACGTGTGAACTATATGGTGTGAGAATTATGTCCCAATAACACTATTAAGACTAAAAACATATGGTCAGTGTAACAAAATTCAAATAATATCAAGGAATAGTAGTTCAGAGAAATAAAAAACCCTTCCCTACCTCAGTCTTCTTGCCTCTCAGAAGTGTTTTCACAGTCAGATGTTAGAATAGTCCAGATATCTTAATTGCATATATAAGCATATGTATGTATTTACAGTCTTTCAAAATTATATACAACAGCCCTGGCTGGAATAGCTCAATGGATTGAGTGCGGGCCTGTGAACCACACGATTGCACTTCGATTCCCAGTCAGAGCACATGCCTGGGTTGCACGCCAGTTACCAGCAGGGGACGCATGAGAGGCAAAGATATATTGATATTTCTCTCCTTCTCTCCTTTCCTTCCTCTCTAAAGATAAATAAATAATAAAAATCTTTAAAAATAATTATATACAACAGTGGTTATACTGGCTGATATGCAACTTGCTTTTTGCACTAAACAGCAAGTTACAATCACATGTATATAGAGTTGTCTTATTCTTAACAGTTGCAGAAAATCCCAGTGTACGGGTCTAGCACAATTAACAAGTTCCTTGTTGAACATCCTTCAGCATATATCTTTGCACCTGTATACAAGTCTGTCTATAAGAAAATATCTTAGAAATAGGATTGTTGGATTCAGAAGTATGTACATTTAACATTTTGATGGGTGGGAGGATGGAGACAACTGTACTTGAACAACAATAAAAATATTTTAAAACATAAAATAAAATAACATTGTGACGAGAATTGCCAAATTGCCCTCCAAAGAGCTGGTGACAGTTTGTGACCCCGGCCATCGTGTGTGAGGGCCTGGTTTGCTGCCTCCTGCCTGAACCAGGCATACTGGCTTGATGACATCTTTGTCAATGTGACATGGTGAAAACATTATTTTCGTTGCTGTTTTTAAAATTATGATTGAGGTTGAGTTTTTATGGCCTATTTTTCAATTTCTTAGTAATATGCTTCCCAACTGAAAAGTTCATAATGTTAATTGTAGAAATTGTATTTATTTATTTATTTTTAAAGATTTTATTTCTTTATTTTAAAGGAGAAGGGAGGGAGAGAGGGAGAGAAACAGCAATGTGCAGTTGCCTCTCACGCGCCCCCCACTGGGGACCTGGCCCCAGAACCCAGGCATGTGCCCTGACTGGGAATCTAACCAGCGACCCTTTGGTTCACAGGCCAGCGCTCAGTGCACTGACCCACACCAGCCAGGGTTTAATTGTAGAAATTTTAAATAATACAAGGACTAATTTAAGTCACCTACATACCCCGCACCCAGAGTTTACCACCATTCACAGTTTCACTTCTAGTCTTTCTATGAAATATATCTGGGGACTATTTTTAAGACATTATGAGGATTGGAAAAGGAGTTTATTTTTGTACTTAAAATACACTGTTTACAAAATGAGGTTATAATTCAGCTACTTAGAATATTGCTTCGGGCTGTTTTCATCAAGGTGTTCTATAAACATTCGATAGGACCAGCTAATGGAAAAGTCATTGGCATTTTTCCTTGATGTTGTCCTGTCACTGCCAAGGCTCAGCCTGGGTTGGCTTCCCCAGGAGCCAGCCGGTCTTTCAGTGGAGGGCATGGGGTCTGTGATCCTTTAGTGACGCGGAAGACAAGAGTCCTGAAAACGTGGACCCACACTTCCTTTAAATATACGTATGCATTTACATATGTTTAGGTAGGTGCGTCTATACATAATCACTGTTCTCTCTCACACACACACAACAGGAGATGAGTTTGGCAAGTTAAGATAGGAACGTACGGGAGGGGTGGTGGACGCCTAGGGATGGACCAGTAAAAAGATCCTCCCGGAAGGCCAGCCTCTCAGAGACACAAGGCCTGCATAGCACTCAGGTTTTCTCATCTGGTTCTCCTCTCGGACTGTAAACACACAGAATACAGCACTGGTGTCTGTCAACTGCCTAGGCACCCGGGCAACTCGATCAGTAAGTGCTATAATGATGAATGAATGAAAGCAAAAGAGTGTCACCTTGAGCAAATTACTTAATGGCTTTGAGCCTCAGTTTCTTTTCCTGACTACTTCAAGGTATGGTCAGCCCTCTGAATCCATGGATTCTGCATCCCCAGAGTCAACCTAACTGTTTTCAGAAAACATTCAGAAAAAACAGTTATGTTGTTGCTGATGGGTACTGTTTGGTTAGGCCTACAATGTTGCATCTGTATTGAGCACATACGGACTTTGATGTCCCGTCCTTATTCCCTCAAAAACACAATCCAACAACCATTTACATAGCGTTTATATGTTGTTTGGTATTATTAGTAATCAAGATAATTCAAAGTATACAGGAAGATGGCATAGGTCGTACGCAAATACTATGCCACTTTATATAAAGGTCTCAAGCCCATGGATTTTGGTGTTTAAGGGGCCCCAGGAGCCAATACCCCACAGATAGCAAGGGACAGCTGTACTGTGTGAAGGTGGTGGGTGGGCCTGGGAGCTGTCCCCGTGCCGATTGTCTGATGATTTTTGCAGAGCTAGACCCAGTTGCCATTCAGCTCCATTCAAGGAGGCCCTCCTGCAGCAACTGCCCAAGTACCATCTGCTTGGTTAACCAAATACAGAATAAATGTAACGTAGCTTTAAAATTACTAATAGTCACCAGTATAGTCTGAGGACTCTGACTTCCTAACCACAGCCTCATTCTCAGTATTCAAGAATATCTTGTATAAATCTAACACTAGAACACCCATCAGGCCCAGGATAAAGTTTGTAGAAAATGGATGTTATGCCTTTAACATGCAAATGCATCTGTGTGATTATTGCTTCAAGATAGAAATGGTAACTCAGGAAAGCACAGTTACATGTGTGGGATAGTGGCTCTTCTCTGAGTTACATGACTGTGATGAACATCTGTCCATTTCAGCTTGGTCTGTGTCAAATTGCTTCAGAGGCAGTTTTAAGCCGTGGTTACATTTTGGAGTTAATGTGATAAAATCAAAGTTTATGAAAGGTTTTATGTATTACCAAAGATAGTTTCTATGACCTTTTAAGTTTGTTGAAAGAGGAAGCAAGCGTATATTGTAAAAGCAGCTAAAATAAGAATACATTTGGAAATATAAAATAGCATTCGCTCATAAACCTCAGGGAAGATGCCTTACCTGTGGCCCCAGTCCCTATATTCCACTTTATTTAGAAATAAGTTTTTATAAAAACTTGACATAAGCGGAAATATTTCCCACTCTAGTGCTTTGCGTGTAATGCTATAAAAATAATAGACTAGCACATAAACTTTCCTTTTTTTCTATTTGTAACCCAAAGCATTGCGTAATCAGGCAGGAACCAGGAAGTAAAGATAATCACAAAATTAAACCAAGTGGTCTGTGTTCATTACTCCAGCAGGAATAAAAAGTAAAGATAAACACAGCCAGTTTCTTTGTCGAATTTGAAAATTCTTTCCGTGTCAGTCATACCTTAATGGAATAAAAGTGAACTTTTTATTAAGGCTGTTAATTCAGCACTGCCCTTTAAATTTTTAAATTGCAGTGGAAAACACACAGTCTAGAGTTTACTATCTCAGTCACCTTTAAGTGTCCAGTTCAGCAGTGTTAATACATTCACAGAATTGTGCAATCCATCTGCAGAACGTTCGCATCTTGCAAAACTGAAACTCCCTCCCCATTCAACAACTTTCCGTTGCCCCTCCCTCAGCCCCTGGCAGCCGCCGTCCTGCTTTCCATCTCCATGAATGTGACCTCGGCAGGCAGGTCCCTCGTAGAAGTGAAATCATACAGTATTTACCTTTTTGTGATCGGTTTATTCCACCTAGCATAATGGCCTCCAGGTTCATCTTCACTATAACATGACAGGACTTCCTCCCTTTTTAAGGCTGAGTGATGCCGTTTAATACCATTTTTATAATACAGTCTATTTTAATATTGAGCATCTTTGCTGGTGGTGTCTGTTTGAATGTTCCAGGAGCACGTTTAAATGCAGAATGATGAGTAGCAAGTTGAAATGCGTGTTTGACCTTCCAAAGTCTCTTTTCAAGAAGTTGAAAGAGGTTATAAAGTAATTCAACATGTAGGACTTCCTCAGTGTGAAGAAAACTGTTTGATGCTAAGTGAGCAGTCAGGCCTGGAAAGACCTTTTGCAAACCGCTTGTATTGAAGGGTTTGAGTCGTCTTGTTTGTCTAGAAATGTGTTTGACCTATTACAACTTTTTTTGAAGTGCCTTCTAATCTATCTCTGCTGCTGGTGGGTTTTTTTCCCCTTGAAGCCTGCAGGCTATCTTTCTAACTTCTTGAGACCGAGCGAGGTGTTCACGAATAGCACTCCTCCCCTGTCTGGTCTTAGCATCAGCCCGTGTGGGCGTGGGGGAGCTGTGTTCCAGTTTGGGCGAACCGCTCTGGCTCGCTGTTCGACTGCGTCCGTGTTGCTTGCCCTCTCTCTAATTCAAGGTCACAAATTATAAAATGGGGCTGATGGTTTCTGTCTCCTGGAAATGTCATGAGAACAGAGTAAATTGTGCTATTCAAGTGCTTACTCTTCCAGGAGGCAAGGAACTAGGGAAAGCCTGAGAATCCTGTGTGTTTCTCCTTTTTTGTTGAGACAGGGTTTCCTGGGCTCTCTAATGCAAGCCCTTAGGAGACATTTAATCAGAAAATAGTCTGGGGGAGGGAGGGGGAGCAAACCTGCTCAAAAAAAAAAAAAAAGGCCTGAAGTCTCAAGTGTTTCCAAGAGATTCTTCAGTAGTTTCTGGCCAGCAACCTGGAGTAGGAGGCTGGAGGTGATTGATTTTTCTTTCTTCCAGTTTCCCTTTCTGGTCTGATCTCTCTTAGAGTGGCACCAGCTGGGGTGGGGCCACAGGGTAGAGGACAAAACAGTGTCCCAGCTGCTGGAGTCTGCCTGTTGTGTAATACACTGGTCCGCCTGCCTAGTCGGTGGGCAAGAAAAGGGACAGTCTTTTGTATTGATTTGTGTTTATTCGATTATGTGTTTAAAGGAAGCCATCATTTCTGATAACCCAGCTGAGTCAGTGCCCTCTGATGGTCCGGTTATCCGTGGTCAAGTACACCAGGGAGTAAACCCCTGCTTCCCAGGCCATCTGCCCACGACCCTCCTGTACCGAGTACCCTCAAACTAATCATAGGCTTCTTGTCCTTATAAAGGATCCTGGTGTTTTCCGTTGCTGTATTAGTCTCCTATTGTTGCTGTAACAAATTAGCACAAACTTCAAACACCACAAAGGTATTTTCTTACGTGCCTGGGGGCCAGAGTCTCTGAGACTGAAATGGGGGTGTGGACAGGGCCGGGTCCTGCTGGATGCTCTGGGGTGGAAGCCAGCCCCCGCCTTGCCAGCTTCTGGAGGCTGCCTGCATTCCTCGGCTTGTGGCCCCTCATCCCTCGTCCAGCCGCATCACTTCAACCTCGCTGTCATCGTCACATTTCTGACGCTGACCCTCCTGGTGGTACAAGGACCCTTGTGGTTCAGTTGGGCCCCAGCCCTCTCCTTTCTTGGGTTTCTGAGAACTCCACAGGAACAGGGTTTGCAGGTGCTGTCAGGGCTGGGAGCCCGTGGGAAATAGGTGGATTAGAGTCTTGGGGACTCTCCTTAGGGCAGGAGGCAGCCCGACATAGCAGGCTGTTTGCGCACCCCAGCCCTGCCGCCCCAAATGCGCTGGAAGACGGAGGAAAGAACTGAGAGTCCAGGAGTAAACAGAAGAGGCACCCAATGTGTCTGGAAGTGTAAGAGACTCGATCAGCAAAGGTAAAAGCAGCCTAGCTGACAACATTCTCCTTCACCCCGATTTTTGAATCACTTCACCAAAGCACCACCCCACTTTCCATCTGCCTTTATTTTTAGTTTAGGGCATTTTATATGTTTGAAGGTTGCCTTGCAACCCACTTGCCTGGAGCGTTTACACAATGTAGAGTTTCTCTGCTGAGCGGCAACAGTAGCCAAGAGAGACCGAACATAAACTTTTAAGTCTATTTTCCCAGAGTCTGGATCAGCAATGGCTTTAAACAGACAGCTCACGCCCCCTGGCTGCCTCTCCCTGGGGGGGTGGGGGGTGGCTGGAGAACATTTTGTGTTCACTTATCTTTCTTACTGTGGACGGGGGATAAGCACCAGAACAGGAAAACAAAATATCTGGCTATTAATATACCCTAAGTCTTCCAACACATGGATTGGGTTTGTTTATTTGTGAAAGACAGGGATGCTTCTCTGGGGCGCAGGCGCCACCTCCAGCTGGAAGAGACCGGGCAGGCAGGGTGCCCTCTGTTAGGTGAAGGGGATGGGGAACCCACGCCTGACTGCCTCCCTACAAGAGAAAACCCTCAGACTTTTGTCCAGAAAAGTTGCTTTTCTGGCTCAGCCTGCCTCAAACATCATTATTCAGTGAAATTAAGAAAAAAGGGAAGGGAGGGAGGGAGGGAAAGAAGGAGGGATTTACCATGAAAGAGCCAGAGAGTGCCCCCAGCCCCCACCAGCTGTGAGTGCCCAGCACCCCTGTGCCCCACCTGGGCAGCTCACACACAGGTTCTTCAGGAGGACGCCTTCACTGGCAGGGAGCGAGGCAGAACTGGGAGCCTTTGCCTCCCCAGGGGACAAGCCGGTGAAGAGGAAATCAGCCCTGCTGAGCTCACACGCAGGGCTGCTGCCCTTTAGTTCATTCCCTTGGACCCCTCTGTGGTTTGAACGCAGTGCCCCTGAGTAGAGGGAGTTTTTTAGAGGGACAGGTGGCTAGTTAATGAGAAGCCTTCTTGCTGGGACAAAGCCAGGAAGGAAAAGATTTCTTTGGGTGGGAGGGGGAGAGCGTACACCTGCCTAGGAGCCCCACACCTGCTTGTCTCAGAGGAGGTTCTGAGCACCCTGGGCTGCCTTAAAAGGTCTCTGCTTGCCACCCATTGGGGTCAGGCCTCCTCAGGCCCCCGAGAACACTTGGATCAGCCAGGAGTCCCGGGCAGACCCAGAGAGAGGAGAGAAGCGTTGGCAGTGCCCGTCCTCACCAAGAGCAAACAGGGACAAAGGTCACTGTACTCAAGGCTGCCTCTCCCTGCCTGCCTGCCTGCCAGGCTACATGCTCCAGGTTGTCCCAGCATTGCTACACAATGCACAAATCTGTCACCTCTGTTCTTGCTGGGTCACCCATCACCCCGGATCCAGTTCCCTGGTGGAGAAGGTTCTGACGCCTGGGCAGAAGCAAAGGCATTAACATTCAACAGCTTCAAAGTCGCAGGGCTGACGGGTCTTTACCTGTTTGTGACGCATGTTATGATGCCATCGTGGAAGTATGTGAGAGGAAAGAATTTCTAAGCTAGCTCCCCTGCCTGTCTGAAAAAGGTGGGGGTGGGGAGAGCTCTCTGTCTAAACCACAGCTCTCCGGGCACTCAGAATGTGAGCGCACGTTCTCCGTGACCATTCCTCACCCTACATTTCACCGCTGCCCCAGCGTGTTTGAATCGGTCTCTGCTCCAGCAGGTCTCCGTGCCCGCTGGGATTCCCCGCGAGGATTTAAACAAGTCGGAGGCCACTGACGCTGCCAAGTGTCCCCAGGTCTGGCACGGTCTGGCATGAGAGCAGCAGGAGGAAGAAGCTCGGAGCATGACGAAGTCACCGAGGCCCTGGCCCACGGTCGTCCTTTTCTGGGGTTAGAATTAGACGTGGTAGTCTGGGGTTTTGTTTGTTTTCCTTCTTTGTCCCCAGGAATAGTCCTCAGCCAATGCAGGAGCGGCTGACATTCATCACGGCACTGTGCTAAGCTCTCTCCCTGAACCACCACCTTTAACTTCCACCTCAAACGCACGAGGCAGACAGGACAGGATCCCCACTTAGAGGCCCAGAGGAGTGGAGTAACGTACTTCCGGTGATCTGCCATATTCATCTGCGATTCTGACTTGCCAGCACCCTGTCCTGAACGAGGGAAGAAGGATGGGAGGACGAGCACTCCCCTGGGCTGCAGTTGGTGCAGGTCCCTTAGAAGCTGGGCCTCCTGGTTTATACTCCTGGGGCCATCTGAGGAGGTTGTTTAGCTTCTCAGGTGATAGATGAGGGCCGGGTCACTTCTGTTTGCAGAGCGCGGCGTTGAAGGGGAAGTCGGGACACCGCTGCTTCTCCGGGCCGCGTCAGGGACTCCACGGGCCGACTCCCGCGGCTGTGTTTATGTCATTATTTTTGAGGCACCAGCCCCAGCTCAGCAGCCCTAAGCTCTCTCTTCCTTTAGGGAGCCTCCACGTGGAAGGAAGCCAAGTGGGAGAACTTCCCCCAGCGTTTCCCCTGCGTGCAGCTGGTACCAGTTGAAACCTAAGACTCGGAACACTGCAGCCCGACTGAAGCCTGGCCGAGCCCTGTCCCTTCGTAGAAGCAGCAGGAAGCCATTCTTGTGGCCCCGGGGCCAGGGCGGGCTCTGTTTGGCCCTCGGTTTGACCCCAAGGGGTCGCTGGCCCACGATGCCCGTCAGCAGTAAACCTATAGACTGGGACTGTCAGCAGCGGCTTATGGAGGGAAGGGAAGAGGATGCCCAGGCTTTGCGTGTTTGATGTGGGGCCTCTTCCAGAAAAGTAGTCCCTGGGAAAGGAGGCTGGNAGCAGGAAGCCATTCTTGTGGCCCCGGGGCCAGGGCGGGCTCTGTGTCCTCGGTTTGACCCCAAGGGGTCGCTGGCCCACGATGCCCGTCAGCAGTAAACCTATAGACTGGGACTGTCAGCAGCGGCTTATGGAGGGAAGGGAAGAGGATGCCCAGGCTTTGCGTGTTTGATGTGGGGCCTCTTCCAGAAAAGTAGTCCCTGGGAAAGGAGGCTGGTCCAGGAGTTCCTCCAGCACTGGAAGAGCCCCCTGTGTTGCTTTGAGAGGGGGCCGTCAGTGCCAGGCCCTGTGCCACCCCAACTAGGATTCCTTCAGCCGCCTTCAGAGCTATTCATGTCCCTCGTCCTGGCTGATGGAACGCTTCTGTGGTCGTTCACTGCTGGTCGGGAACCCCCGGCTCTTCTGGCCCCCCACAAACGTCACAGGACCCTCTGATGTGATGCTGCAGCCTGATGACCAGAGGCCAGCTCCGGCCCGCCAGGCCAGCTCTGTCACACAGGCGGCACACATCGGCGTAGTCCCTCTCTCCGTTTCCGAATTACACTCACCCGCGCTCCCTCCCAGGGCCCTGCCTGCCCGTGGTTAATAAACAGCTCACATAAAGACACCAAGAGCTATTGCGTGAGGGGCCGAGGCTGTCTTGAGTCCAGGCCAGGAAGCCTGGACTTGGCCCAGGATCTCGGTGGCTGTTCCATTCTCTGCCCTTTGGTAGCCTCCCTCCCCAGTCCCAGACGGAGGCGAAGCCCGGGTGCTCGGTGTAAAAGCTGCAGCGGACCCTGGGGCGATGAGGTTTTAATATTTATTAATCAGTGAGAGACCCTGCTGAAGCCTGACTTCCCTGCCTGGAGGGTGTTAGTTCATTCTAGAAGAGACCAAATTCCTGCCTTTTGCGCTTTCAAACCTGGGTTAGGAAGAGCCTGAGGCCCCTGTTAGCTACCCACTCATCTCCCACTTCTCACTCCTTCTCAAGCTGCCCAGTGGGCCCTTCTCCCACCAACCCACCAGAACCCCCACCTCCTGTACTGCTTCATCCCCCGGGGTCTGGACATGGCCTTGAGGCGTCCCTGTGGAAGGAACCAGTGGGGTGTGTGCCTGACCCCCACCCCTACCTCACCCCCCTTCCCTCCACACTTTGGTCTGAATCCAACCCCTCAAGCGAGCTGGAGCCCTGTCCCTGGGCCTGCCCATTGTCAAGGTCCTGGTCACCTTTCATGCCTCCTGCAGGGATCCCCGTTGCCAACAGAGCCTTTTCTGAAGCTCTGCGCCGTGACATTTTAGACTTGGAAATCCCTAGACAAGTACGTCTCACTTAATCCTCACCACGCTGGCCCCCAGCAGATGCTCCTGCTGGGCCAAACTTATCAAGTACCGCCAGTTCTTCCAGCAAACGTTCCCTTCACGCTGGGCGTTGTGTTTGGGCCGGGCATACAGGATCCACAAAGCAAGGTCCCCCTGTCTGTCCTTGCGGGCAACCAGGCACACGTAAAACAGGGTCGCCTCTCCCTCGGAGTGCCTCAAACCCAACGTCCCTGTACTTCCCCAGGCTCTCCACTGCCACTCTCTAACTTCAGCTTCTTGCTTATTCTAAGCTTCAGGCCGCTCGTCTGTAAGATGGGGCTATTAATTGTATTCACCCTGGTGAAGACATTGTGAGGATGAAACAAGGCACAAGGGCTAAAGAAACTCGGGCTGCTGCTCTTTCCCCCTGGGGTAACGTTTGTCAGGGAGACCAGCAGGAGCGGTCACAGCTGGATCTGAACCTCAGTTTCCCCACCCACTAACAACTGCTTCCTTACAGGCAAAGGATTCTCTCCGAGCATCAGCTTCGTGGATGATAGTAATTTCCTTAATTAAAATGAATTAGTCGGTATGTGTGCAAGTCCCTAAAACATAGCAGGAGGTCAACACGTTGGTCTCTTGGAACTTCTTAAGGGTCTGAAGACCCTAAGCTCCGGGAAGCCGGAGGAGACTCAGAGAGATGGCAGCGCCTCCTGTAGGAAATGTCCCCATCCTCCTGGTTAATCCTCAAAGCCTGCCCTCCCTCATTTGACCCTCGTTCTCCCTGAGAGGCGTGCTGCGAGATCAACTGCACGCCCTCTCTCTGTCCTCTGAGCTTCTGCACTAAGTACCTGGGGGCCCTTGTCCTGTCCTCACTCAGGCCTCACTCAGCCGAGATAGCCACGCCGTTCCTCTAATCTTTCCCCATAGCTCAGCCTCCTCGCCTCACTGCACCCCTGCTGCCTCCCTCGTTCCCCCAGCTCCTTAATCAAATTAAGGGAAAGAAGAGGATTTAGATAGGGTTACTAAATATACTTCTGTTCAGGGGAGGGAGACAGAGAGAAGCGTTTGGAGGAGGAGGCAGGGTGTGAAATTCCTTAATGGAATGTGCTCCGCCAGCCTCCTTTCTCTAGAATAAGCCCCAGAATCACCTATCTGAATAGAGTTTTCTCTCTGGCAAAGTGCGTTCACAGACATTATCTCACTACGATACAGGCCGGGGTGGCAGAGTGCCCACTCCCGGGAAAGGTCTGCCGAGGCCACCGTGCCTCGTGAGCTGGGCTGACCCTGGTCTATATATTTCGCAGGACACCCTGGCCCCAGAGGGGTGACTCTCAGTTTCTGTGGAGCATGACAGCGACCCAGGGGCCCTCACAGCTGGAGGTCACAGTTTTCCCTTCAGTGTTCTTCCCACGGCAGATTCGGAGTCTCCTGAAAATCTTTCTTTTTTAACAAATGTAAAGAGCTCATGGTAGAAATCTCTGAGATTACACTAGCAGGTAAAGGAGAAGACAAAAATCACCCGTAACTCGCAGTTTACCTGCTGAGGTAGTGTTTTGAAGCTGCTCCTTTAAGCATTTTTTCTTTTAAAGATTTTTATTCAGCCCTAGCTGGCCTGGCTCGGTGGATTGAGCGCGGGCCTGTAAAGCAAAGGGTCGCTGGTTCGATTCCCAGTCAGGGCACATGCCTGGGTTGCAGGCCAGGCCCCCAGTAGGGGGCGCTCGAGAGGCAACCATACATTGATGTTTCTCTCCTACTCTTTCTCCTTCCCTTCCCCTCTCTCTAAAAATAAATAAATAAAATGTTTTTAAAAAGATTTTATTCATTTACCTTTAGAGGGGAAGGGCGCCCTCTCGAGCACCCCCTACTAGGGACCTGGCCTGCAACCCAGGCATGTGCCCTTACTGGGAATCGAACCAGCGACCCTTTGCTTCACAGGCCCACGCTCAATCCACCGAGCTATACCAGCCAGGGCTTAAGCATTTTTTAAATAGATGCATGTATTGGGGTGTGTGTGTGTGTGTGTGTGTGTGTGCATGCACATGCAAAAGTGGGATCATAGCTTTGTATTCTGCTTTTACATTTAATGGGTTATTTTTGCGTTTCATTTCATCAAAAAATCTTCTGAAATGTTATTTTAAAATAACATGAGTTAGCATTCTGTTCCCTATTCAAAATTATATGTAGCCATTCTGAAAATCATTGCTCACATTTTACGTGTTAAAATAATCCAGGAACCCCGCTCAGGGTTCAATTATCATACTTAATTATGCCAGGTAGATACTGATAAACTCATTCTGCAGATTAGGAGAACGAGACCTGATGGGGTGAAGGAACTTGGCCCAGCAAATAAAGACTTAAAGTGCTCATGTGATCTCCCAGATTGAAAATCAAATGGCCATATTTAATGACTATGTAACAGTCTCTACTATAGACTTGTCGTGGTTAACCATTCTCTCAAACATTTAACTTGTTCACCCCCTTCTTTTGCTATTATAATGAAGCCCTGATCATCTTTGCCTAAAATCGTCTGTGTTTACATCTCGTTATTCCTTCAGAATCATTTCCTAGAAGTGAAATTCCTGAGTCATCACTTGAGGTCTTGCTGCTTATTACCAAGTGACTTTCCAAAAGGCGGCATGCACTCCCACCAGCCTGTTCTTTCGGAACAATCCAGTCTAGTCAGCAAACTCTGTCTCTGATTCACATTTCCGTGATTACTGGCGAGGGTGAACTTGTCTTTCACCCATTGATTAGTTGTGGATCCGTGAAAAAAATCATCACAGGTCGCCGGTTGTCCTTCCGGCTGGCACATCCCTTTCACTCTCTGTCGATTCCCTCAGTCAGGACCCAGATAATGTAGGGGCGCATCAGCGAGGGAAAGGTGGTTTATGTTTAACATATCCAGGAGAACTTCGGTCTCAGTGAGGACCTGCAGCCCCCATTTCCCCCCTCCCCCTCCCCCCAGCTGCACTGCGGAGTTTCTTCAGCCTTGCCCCACCCCGGAGGTCAAGGTTTTCCTTCAGATAACGTGCAGGTCAACCTGCAATCGCAGATCCTTCTGAGGACAGTATAGTTTTATTGGGGAAGTAGCTGGGCTATATCCGGAAGACCCATGAACTCTGCTTTCTCTCCCCAATCAACTTTAATTCCTTTCGTTCTCAGGAGGTGAGGAAAGGGTGGGAGCCAAAAGAAGAAGCCCCCTTTCTCATGAGCCCCCTGGCTGAGGCTGCATGCGTGCCCCCCCCCCCCCCCGCCACAGAGCTTTCTGACAGGGACCCGTGTCTCTGAAGAGTCCCACAAGCCTTTGAACGAGATAGGAATGCAGTCTCTTCTCCGACAGGGTTACATAATCCCGCCTGGAGCCGTGGGCGAGCAGAAGCTGCTAGATAGTTCGTCGGGTGCCCCCTTGGAGTCCAGAATTTGCACCGACGACCTCCCGGCATTGGGCTCAGCCCCCAATGCCTGCCCGGACAGAGCATCCCCACTTTGGCTGGGGCTCTGCTTACTGTCATTGAAGAACCTGGGTATGTCCCTTCTGTGACTCCTGCCTCTGGGGGCTGCGGTTTTCAGCCCCGTTACTCACCCTCCTCACCGTCACCGTCGGACATTCAGTTCTTTCAGGTCTCGCCTGCTTGGAGCCCAGGGGACTTCCAGTCCCCACAGGTCAGGGAAGTGGAGGAAGTACAAGCGTGGCCTGAGGCAGGGCAGTAAGACCTTTCCTCAGCCTCTTGACATAACTATGTTTTTTCTTTTTTACATCAAAATCACGTCTTTGGCTCTATCCCCTATTTTGGGTCATGTTTCAAAAGGCCCTCTTCTGTCATTCTAGCATATCCAAGCCCCAGGAGGTGGGTGGGGTGGCACTTGTGGAGGGACAGAATGGTGGCATGCATCAGAAAGCCGAAGGTTGGCGCTTTGTTTATGCCGGGAGAGCTTCAGTAGCGTGCCTTTGGGCAGACCAGCCGTTTTCTTAGGGTTAGGGAAACGAAGATGCAGAGGTCACGCGTCTGAGCCTGCGGGGTCACAACAAGATGCAGTTGGTCTGCAGGGTGAACAAGTGGTCACCCACAATGCTGTGCGAGTTCAGAGGAGGGGGCACCCACAGACCCCAGGCAGCCGGGAAGGCTTCCCAGAGGCAGCTCCTCAAGCCAGACCTTGAAGGCATGGGATCTGATTTGAAAAGTGGCCTCTGTGAAGGAGGACATTCCCGCAGGGGCTGGAACAAGTTAAAACATGGAGGTGGAACTGCAGTTGGCTCATGGAGAGGTTGTGAGACCATGCTAGCTGCTCCTGCTGCTGTCCGGGGTAGAGGGCCTGTCGGGGTCCCACCAGGGAAACAGGACCAGTGGGAGGGAGAGGTTTGCTGCGCAGATGCGGATGAGCACAGAATTTGCGAGGTTTATGGCCAAGCAGAAAAACACATGAGGAGCGTTTGAGATCTTGCTCCCTGGCATGTGTCATCAGTTTGGCTCAAATAAACTCATAAAGTTTCAAAGCAAAGGGAGAAAAAGGCCAAACAGTACAGCTTACAGAATTGTTCCTGGACCTATACATCTGTAGTAAAAATATAAGAATATCCACAAGGATGACAGACTCCACGTTCAGAACGGAGTTTGTCACAGGAACAACAAGGAGAAGAGAGAATTCGAGACGCTGACAGGGAACTCCCATTGTATTGACTATGTGGTGTTTCCGAAAGTGGGTGGTGGCTATCGGATCTTTATTATGTTATGGCTGTACTTACTCTTTTATATGTCTGGCATGATTCTTACAAAAACAAACAAACAGGAAAACGTGAAAAATATGAAGGCTGTCTGTCCTCCATTGTATTAATGGATCGTTTGTTGTCTGGAGATTGAACCAGACGTTGTAAGATGGCTGGATCTTCAGGGGAGCCCGAGATAAAGTGTCCTACAGCTCTGTCAGGCGCCTCACATTCTGTGCACTTCACATTCTTTCATTTAACCTTGACAGAAGCCACAGGAGGTAGATTCTGTTGCCCACATTTGACCAACGAGGAACATGGGTGACGTCAGTTGCCTAAGATCAGACGTTCCTCACCATATGGCTACAGTCTTCTGAGTGCTTCCCTACACTTCCCCAGAGGTGATATCTTGAAGACCTGCGATAACACAGAACCATGTAGGTGGAAGAACAGAGCAAATGGCAAACAAATCTAATATCCGACTTGTACAAAGTGGCCTCTGATTGTATCATTAGCCTGACGTCTGAAGTTTAGTTGCCTATGGTCAGATCTCTTTCAGGATCTTTCAGATCCCAGTGCCTAGAGGGCCCCTGACCTTGACTGGTAGGGAGGCCCAGACCTATCTTCTCTTAGATTTCCTGTATTTCTCAAGGTTTTATTCCTGCGTACCATGGGCACTTCTTGCTCTAGTTCCCTTTTGTGTGTGTGTTCATACTATTTTAATTAGGCAATCTTAGAATACCTTTCTCCTATTATCATTGGTGAGGAAGTGAGTAGTCAAACTCTCCATGTCAAAGTTAGGGGTAAAATAAGGTCAGCGAGATGTGTGGTATTGAGGTGGCACTCGGCAGGGGAAAACGACGCTCTTGGTGGCTCACATTGTTTTGGGGCTTGTTTGCGTTGCTGTGCAGTTGTAATGGAAAACGAATAAAAATAAAAATCCTGGGGCCCATTTTGGCCTGCACTTGGGAAGTTAATCCCGCTGTCCTGGCTGAGTTCCAGCCCCGGTCACTGCATTGGGCTGGCGGAAGCCTCCGTGCGCAGTTCTCAGTGGACGGAACTTTCTGCTGTGCCTCTTTCTCAGCTCCCTGTGCAGAGAATTAGACAGCTGGCCCTTCCCCACCCCAGGGGAGGCTGCGGTTCTGCCGGACGCAGGACGATCCCAGCCAGCCCGGGCGAGGTTCACTGCCACCCAGAGCTGTGTGCACAGATCGTGGGGTCGCAGATTCCTTTACATTAAGGCTTTTCAGGAATCCTCTGGTTTGTTTCCAAAACTCCTCTGCATCTATTCCCTCCATTTGTTATGCAAATTTAAAATGCTTCTTTATCGGAAACATGCCTTTATCAGAAGTACTTAGAAACTTATCTCCTTTCTATACCATAAATGCTTTTGTTTTTTCTTTTAATTATTTCACAGGCTCCTCCCCAAAAAATGTTTAACTCTTTCCTGCAAGAAATTCATTGCATTTCGTGTTAGGATTGGATCCAATCTAATTCTTCTCCTTATAAATAATCGATTCTCAACACTTTATTGAATAGTGATTTCTAATTATGTGACTTCAGCAAATGGCTTTGCCTCTCTGAGAATCAGCTTTCAGTATCTGGAAAACTGGGAATGCTAATGACACCTACCAGACAGGCTCATCCTGCCCACGGAGCGAGGCAACACGTGAAAAGCTCCTAGCACATTGCATGCTTAGCAAATACATGTTTGATAAATGATGTCTTCCTTTTCACCTTCTTTTCTTCCTTTTCTCTGCATCAGCTTTTTTTTTCTTTTTAAGAACCCTGTATGTAGCCCTGAAATCAAAGCCTACCAGAGGTTGTCCGTCCCAGGTTTTCACTTAGGAAGTTTCTGCGTAGAAGGCTTGGGAGAAGGGAGGTGGTGAAGGCACTTTCCCCGAGGAGACCAGTCCTAACAGCGCATGCACGTTGTTGGGTTGCGAGTGACCAGGCTGTGTCCGCAGCCCCCTCTCTCCCCAGGTCAGAGACTGGTGCTAGAGACTGTTCTTCTGAGGCTTCAGCATGCCCCCCTCCTTAAGTAGCCATGTCAGGTCTTTGGGGGAAATGTGCTATTTGAAGACAAAGCTCTGTGTGGGGTTGCTTTAATTTGGGGGTGAGGTGGGGGTAGGAGTTGGCCATGGGTTTGCTGCATTCCAGGAAGAGGGAGGACTCTTCTCTCCTCGATGAGTCATGGGAGAGAAACGGCAAATGTGTGCAGGCATCTCCAGGCCAGCCTCTGCTTTCTGGGACTCCACCCATCCCCCCCACCTATGCAGATTGGACCCACCAGAGAAGATTCAAATGTTCAGCTTGAGGGCTAAGGCAGAAGGCGCAGGGCTGAGTTGGAAAGCAGCTGAGAGAGAAGGGAGGCGGTTGTCTGGTACCTCTGGATTCCAGCAAGCGAGACACAGGACAGGAGCTCACAATGGGTGGATCGGTCTCCCAATGGGGACATGATCTGGGTGGCGCGGGAGGACAGAGTGGATGAACAGGGCTGTCCCAAGGGGCCTGCAGGACAGCGGGACTGCCGAGGACAAAGAGCGAAGGGGATGGCAGGGAAGAAGGCAAGGGCTGTGAAGAAAGGGGAGTCTTGCAACTGAGAGAAGCCGGGAGCTCCTTGTTGCAGGGGGAAGATGAAACAGGAGCGGGCGGGTGGGCTGGGGCAGGACCCTCCCCTGAGCCTCGGCAGACTGCTGGAGCCAGATGGGGCTTGTGGGGCCTTCTCCGCAATGGAGGCGATCAGGCTTGTCAGACATGCTTCCCTCAGGATACACAGTGTCCCCCTCCCTCCCCCTCTCCGAAATGAGGAGAGAATCACAAGGTGACAGGAGGGCAGCCAACCTCCTGGGACCTTTTGTGAACTATCAGGTAACTACAGCGGGATCACAACAGGAGCTCCAAACATGCCTCCACACCCCCCTCGTTTTTTCTATTGTGGGACGTCAAGGGAGGGAGCTGGTCAGCTTGGGAACAAAGATCCTATTCTAGGGCTCTGGCCACTGCAACCCTATCCACTGCATCCGCAGTCCTTGGGTCTCTGCCCGAAGGAAACTCTACCTGCTCACTGTGCCACCACCGCGGCTGGAGCGGCAGCACCCTGGCACCCAGCAGGGAAGGGAGAGCCTGCGTGGCTCATCATTTAAAATTAAAATCGCATTGAGTCGCTGTTCATTTTCTACCAGGTTCACGAGGCCCTGTCCCGGCTGCATTTTAAGCATTTCATTGTTCAGGGTCCGAGCTCCTTGTTGGGGGTTGGGGCGGGTGGGAAGCAGGGCAACAGGGGAGAACTTCTGAAATCTTTCCACAAAAATCAAAGAACAAACCGACCAGAGGGAAAAATAGCTGCTATATTTAAACTACATTATCCCGTCGGGGAGCTGTGGTTCTGAAAACCATTCTGCAGGACTTGGGCACTGCTGCGCGGGTGTCTTTAGTTTAGCGTTTTGTGTTTCTTGTTTTTTTTTTTAATGGTAACATTTATTTTTCCAGAGCATTGGTTGCAAAGGAAGGGGTGGACATCGCTCACTAATTTGGTAGATATGTACTGAGCACCTGCTGTATGTCCCGCACTGCGCTGGGCACTGGGGACGCAGAGTCAATACGGGAAACTCGGTCCTGAACGCAGATAACCATCATGCGTTCATTCATAATTGTGCACCTTCTATGGGCACGATCCCTGTTCTCCTGGAGGTTACAATCCGGTGGAACAAGACAGACAATAAACAAGTGACTCCGGTGATAACTGCTACAAAAGAGACAGAACCAGTCATACGTCTGTCCCTTTGATTTTCCTTCTGCCCTCCTCGATAGCTGCTCTTCTTAAGCTCTGAATATGCAAATGGTGCAGATTGTTCAGTTCAAAGCTCACTTCTTTGGAGGAAGGTGACCATCCTAACACCCCGCCCTCTGCCTGTGTGGCTTTCACAGGTGAGTCCATGTCCCCGTCAGTTGGACAGGTCAGGTAGACGGCTGGGTATAGGAGTCTGGACTTACAAGCCTGTGTCATTGATAGTTCGGCGGTTAAAGCCATGGGTTAAGGGAAGCTCATGGGGATAAAAGCCAAGTCCTAAGTCTTGAGCCACTGCACATTTCGAGCACAGTGGAAGTTTGGGAAAGGAAGGCTGAAAAGGATCAGCCAGAGAAGTAGGAGGCAATCTGAGTTTCTGTATTGCAGTTGAACGGTGTACAAACTGCATTGCGGGTCGCAGAAGTCGCAACTAAGATCTGGGTGGTGAGGGTGGGAGGGATGGAGAGGGCCATTCTTCCCAGATGAGGTGGGATGTAGGCCTTCGCCTTGAGGGGGATTAGGCGCTCACAAGGCAGATCCAAGAGGCAGGAACAGCCTGAGCAAAGGTACAGGTCTTTGCCTTTCCTCAGTGAGGCAGTATCTTTCATTTGGCCAACCCAACATTTATTCCCCTCCTTCTGGTACCAGTACCATGACTTTCCCTTGGGGAGTTGTTTTCCGGGGTATGGGTCCCAGACTAGCTGAGAGCCGGCGCATGCTGAAGTTTGAGGACCACTGGTTCAGGGACCCACTTCTTCCCCACTCTCGGCCCATGTAATCCAGGTGGGGCTGGGTGCAGCCCATGCTTCAGTGGGGGGTGCGTGACCCTGAGAAAATATTAGGCCTTCCCCGGTATGGAAATCGCTAAACTTGGCGAACCGTAAATTGGAGATGCAGGGGCCACGTCCGCTACCACCTGGAGAGAGCCCACCAGAAAGCAAAGCTAAGGTAAGTAGAGTCAGAGTCTCGGTGACTTTATTTGAGCACCCGGACCAAGCTGTTGTGAATCTGGAACCTTGTCCCAATAAGTGTCTCTCTCTCTCTCCCCCCCTCCCTCCCCCTTCCTCTCTTTTAAGCGTAATAAGTCAGGTGGCTTTTTGACACTGAGCCATCAAAGGAATACTTATGGAGGCAGGGAGGCAAGTTCTGGAAAGATAGTCTATTAAGTTTGACAAATTCTCGGATGTTAAAGTTGTAATTGTGGGCATGTGGAAAGAGAGGTGGTCCCGCCCTGGCTGGTGTGGCTCAGGGGACTGAGCACTGGCCTGTGAGTGAACCAAAGGGTTGCCAGTTCGATTCCCAGTCAGGGCCCACGTCTGGGTTGCTGGGCCAGGTCCCCATTAGGGGACACGTGAGAGGCAACCACACATTGATGTTCCTCTCACTTCCCCTTTCTAAAAATAAATAAATAAATAAAATCTCTTTCAAAGATCTTTTAAAAAGAAAAAGAAATGGTCCCAAGGCGCTGGCATGTGCTCAGTAGTAATGCAAGTCATACCAAACTGGACAGATTTCTGTGAAAAGATTACTAGAATGTGGACTTCGAGACTATTGTAGACGATGTTCCTAGAGCTTAGCAACACCTTTGAGAGTCCTCTCATTAACTTCTCAGAGATAAGAAGAGAAATACAGGCTAATACTGAAGCGGACTAACATTCCATAATCACCTGGACAGACTTCGATTTACATGACGAAGAATTTAAATTCTGCCGGCCATCGTGCTCAGCACTGCACTCAGCAAGCACACGTTGCCCATTAGTAAGAGACGGCAGGTGTGGCCGAGTTAGACGGTCCTAGTTCCCACCTGCCTATCCTTGTAAACACCTTGCTGTGCTAGTTTCAAGTCTAGTATATAAACATGTGTTTTTCATATAACATGATCCTTAAGTTGAGCTGACCACATCAGGTGTTCATCCAAACAAATGGGCGGCTCCAGGGCGGTGTGGTCCAGGGTACGGGAGATAAGGAGGCTGGAGAATGCCTTACCGGGTTTTCACTTCCCTGACTTTCCTACAGTCAAGCCAATTTACAGCAGCTGGACAACTGTCTAGTTGATTGGTTATATTCTGATCTGGAATGAAAGTCTAGAAGTTCTACTGGATAAGGACAGAGAAGTCACAAGTCCTGCTTATCACATCTGCATGTCACACAAACTGGGACATAGAGCTACAACATTGCCCGAAGGTGAAGATTCTAAAAGACCACAACAGACTGCAAAGATGGGCCAAAATGAACACAAGAACTTTCCACCCCAGTCACAGTTCAGTGCCTGGGTTAAATATATGTATATATATCTCAACAGTCGAAGGATGCAATGGGAAGGTTTAACACAACTGCAGTTTATATACACAGAATTCAGTCTTGAGTTGATTGTTGACACACATCAACAGTGTGAGGGGAAAGCACCCAGAAGAAGGCAGGCAGTGCGAGCTGTGCCCAGGCTTTTGCGTCCAGTATCAGGTGTGTCTGGCACCGGACCACCAGGACGCGGGTGGGTGCAGACTCCTTGCTGCAGGGGGAGCGGTTCAGGGACCACGCTGTTCTTTTTAGCCAAGAAAAGAGACTTTTATAAAGCACAGTAGATATCTTCAAATACTCAAAGGGATCTCACACAGGGGAGGAATTAAAGTTACTCAGAGTTGTTCCGGAGCACTAAGCAAGATCCAATGTACAGGAGAAGCTAGTGGGAGGTGGATTCGGCCCAGAATGAGACCGCTTTCATGATGAGAGCCGTCCATATATGGAACAGGCTGCTTTTTGCCATCCCCATCTCTTTACAGGAGGGCTGTAAAGGGCCGGGAAGTTGGCCCTAGTCTCTTTCTCAAATTCTCTTTTTATACTGGGCCTTTTCTCTTTGCTGTCTTTTCTGTCTGCCTAGCTTTTTAAACCAGCCTGCCTACTACCAGCTAATGTCCTCCTTTATCAATTCCTTTGAGGTTCTTTGATCAAATCATCCATCTTCCTGAATCACAGTTTCTCTTCTTTTTCCTCTCCCTGTCCTCAATTAATAGAATGTAATGTAACCGCAATCCTTGGTGGAAAATGAAGTGTTTCTAAAGATTCATCCTTTGTTTAACCTTGTTAACAAGGAGCATGTGTAGTTCATAAAATAAATTGAGCATAAGTTTATTTCTACATCGGAGTGACTAGATCTTTCTGCCTTTCAGAGGCCGGGTTTATGCTAAATTTTAGCAACTTATAAACATAAACATTTTTCAGAGGCACAACAGGTTGGGGAATCAAGTGTATGATTGCTGTGCAATGTACAAAGGGCTCACCTCAGGCCCCAAATCACACTGTTTCAGTTTATGGGAGCATGCCAACCTTCAATAAATAGATTGCAAAGAACATTCTAGGAGGGTGATGACAATGTGTCAACAGTACTGATGTGAACATATACATTGCGTGTCTCTGAGAAATATATAACCTCCCCTAGCTCTGCATTCCCAGGAGGCAGGTAGTTCGGAGGCCCGCCTGTTGATTTCACAAATTGGAAATCAATGAACTTGAGTTTGGCAAAAGTTTGCTGAGGCCCTCCCAGGGCAGGGCGCTTTGCGAGTCCCTGACAGTGCAGGGATGGTGGGACTCTTTCATTCTCTCAAAGAGTAGGCATTCAATTAAATGTGGAGTGTATACCGGAGTCCATGCTGCATCCTGAGGTTGGACAAGCTAGACAAGCCCATGTTCTCACAAAGCTGATATCCTGGTAGGGGGAGGCAGATAGGAAACAGCTAACCAAAAATATGATATCAGGGATGAGTACTGTGAAGAAAACAAAACAACGTGTCCGCAAGGGAGGGTGGCAGGGTACGTAGCTACTTTACTCAGCTGTGGTGACCCGCAAGCTGAGATCTGAATGAGAGGGAACCAGGCTCTTGAAGATCTGGGGACGAGCACCCAGGTCGAAAGCTGAGGTCAGAAACCCCTCCAGAAGCTCAGTCACATCAGAGATGCTTACAACCCCAAGCAGAGACGGAGCCCTGGAATAGAGTCGCAGAGTCCAATGCCCGAGGTACAATAATTTGCAGGGTGAGAAGGGTTCATCTTCCTGCCTGCAGTCCTTCCGTCGCTGCTGAAACCCATGAGGAGGGAGAATTGGGAAGAAATGGCGTAGACCTGATCCGTCTCAGGGAGGGAAGAGCCACCAGCCCTTCTGCACCACACCCCCACCATGCTGTTGCCCTGTCCCTCCCGGAGGAGGCTCCCATCCTGTGACCCAACCAGTTTCCACCCCGCTTCTCTTAGTGCATTGCCCTGCGCTGGACTTTCGTTTGTCTCGTGTAGGGTTTTGTTGGTCCTTTTCCAAGTATCAATCCAAACTGCATGCCAGCCTCCACTCCTTGGAAATAATTAAATGAAGTGACGTGCCGGATTTTTTCGGCTGGGTAATAATGTGCTGTGATTTGCATCTGATAAAGGCATTTATCTGGAGTCCTGAGGCTGAGCCATCTGGGGCCGCTGAGGTGATTTTTGCTCTGCTTTGGCACCTGTGGATGGTACATTATTGCCAAACACAAAAGATGGACTAAAGGCTTCATTCTGAGACACACTCCCTTAAGCAAGCTAGCTGTTCTTTGTGATGCCAGTATGTTTATCTTTTGTTCATGAATTCAACTGCAAAGGTCCCTTCCCCTGTTAACTAGTCTAACTCCTTTATATTGCAAAATTCCCTTTATCTTGCTGTCACCTAGGTTTTGTACACATTTCAGGAGTTTAAAAATAGGCTTTGAATTAAAGTCCCTTTTTCGCCTGTTGGAGAAAGTGGGAGCCTAGAAAATAGCCTTGATTTAAATGCCTGAGCACCTTCTAGCTCAAATCTGGCTGATATTTAGCAGGCACAGCAGCGTAACCTGTGTCTTCTATGCAGACGCGTATCAAAGGTCGTGTGGGCTCTTAAAAATAAAGCAAAACCTCCTCCTTCCTCCACCCAGAGTGGGATTTCCTCAAGGCGCAGAACCCATTGGGGAAGGGTGGTATTTGCGTGCGACAGAGGTCTCGGCTGCGGGTGTGGGATACGGTGTTCCCGGACACAGATGAGGGATTCTGGCCTTGAGGGAAGTGAACTGCGGAATTCCTCCCCTCGATTGCTGAGGCGGGGAGGCTCTGAAAGAGACATCAGGATGCAGAGTGCGGCCCTGGAAGCGGAGGGCGAAGGGGCAAGCCAAGGACACCAACCCGAGCGCGCTTCGGGAAACACTCTGAGGACTAAGTTCCCCGGCACCCCGGCTACAACCCTGGCCCGAGGCCGACCTTGAAGGGCAGGCAGGGCCCTTGGAGCAGCGAGCGCAGACAGCCCATTCTGAGCCCTCCACCACCCGGGATTCTAGTTCTTTGGGTAGGTGAAGCTTGGGTAGGTGAAGCATAGAAAGCAGTACTGGCAGGGAGCGGACGGGACCGAAGCTCGCTCCGCACGGCACACAGGACCTGCGCCTGGCCGGGCGGCCTGGATCCGGGTTCCCGCGGGCGGTGCGCGGAAGGGGGTGGGGCCTGCGTGGCAGCGTGGGCGCGAGCGCGCTGGCGGGAGGGAGCGGGGAGGAGGGGGCGGGGCCGCGCCGCCCGCGCCGCGCTGGGCGCTCTCGGCCAATGAGCGACGTCCACATGCCGCGGCGGCGGCGAGAGGGGAGGTAGCGGCGGATAAATGCTATTAGAGCAGCCGCCGCGGAGCCGTCCCCGACGCCACCTCCTAGTCCTCCGCCGCAGTTTCCTCCGCCGCTGTCGGGGGTGCGGAGCTGGGGGAACAGGGCGAGCGCGCCGCGCACCACCCCGTCGGCCAGCTGCCCTCGTTCCGTCCTGCCCTCAGGGGTCGGCCAGGCGCCCCCCCCTCCAATCCGGGCGGGGCCGCGAATCACCTTAGCAGAGCGGGGAGGGGGCTCGGGGGCCGCGGCCTGTGGTGAGGACCAGCTGTTGAGGGCGAAGGAGGCCCTCTCTTCTGAGGAGGAGAGGGAGGGTCGCGAGCCCCCCGCCCCACCGCTCAGCTGAGCCAGGGGAAGGCACCGCGGCGAGGGCCGGGCAGCGAGAGGGGCGGTTGTCTTGCGGGAGGGGGCGCGGGGTGATTCAGCGCGCCGCGAGGCGGAAGCGGCCGGAGAAGGAGGGGGAGACGCCAGTCCGCGCCTGGGCGCCCGGGGTGGCACGAGCCCGCGGGCCGAGTGCTAGGCGGAGGCGAGGAGGCCGCGGGGACGGGGAGGCGAGGCCGGCCGGGCCCCCGCAGCCATGGAGAACGCGCACACAAAGACGGTGGAGGAGGTGCTGGGTCACTTCGGTGTCAACGAGAGTACGGGGCTGAGCCTGGAGCAGGTCAAGAAGCTCAAGGAGAGATGGGGCTCCAACGGTAGGTGGCCGGCGCCGGGGCTGCAGGGACCCCGCGCGGCGGGGCGCGGGCCCGAGAGCCAAGGAAGATGGCTGACCGGGCCCCACCTCGTGGGGCTCGGCTCCGCGCCCGCCGAGGGCTGCAGGCGGCTGGTTGAGCCCCCGCACCGGCCTCGAGGGAGAGGGGCTGCAGGTGCGGGGGCCGGGGCTGCACCTTCTGTCGACCTCCTCGCGGCTCGAGCCCTTGACCTTCCACGCACGCAGCCAGATCCACGGCTAGTTACCAGCAGCAGCCGGCCCGGCGGAGGGAGGGACGAGTCTGCTGCAGCTGGGTTGAGCCCTTCGAGACATTTTCTCTTCCCCAGCCGGTTTATGAGGCGTCGTAGTAATTGAGACCGCCTCTGACCGTTCTTGTACTACCAACAGCCACACATCTGGCAGAACTGATGACATAGCTGAAATGACTCGTTGTTTCAGGATCCGTGTTTAGGTGGCGAGGAGATTTTACGATTTGGGGTAGAACTAAGGCCATTGGTTACAGCAAGTATTGCATATTTTCCTAGGGTACCATTTTAGTATGGTTTTCATTAAAAATGGTTGAATGTACATATGTCTTCGTTGTCTTTCAAAGACAGTGATCATTTTTAGCAATTCCTCTTAGATAGTGCTAAAATGTGTGTGTTTGTTTTTTTCCCCTCCTCCTCCTCTTGACATGCTGTCTGGCGAATTTCCACGTTCTACAGAGTTACCTGCTGAAGAAGGTAAGTAATCTCAAAGTGTTCTCTCCCCACTCCTTTGTGGGTTGGTGTTAAGATGACATTTACAACGAATACATTGTTTGTTTCTAACAGGAAAAACCTTGCTGGAACTTGTGATTGAGCAGTTTGAAGACTTACTAGTTAGAATTTTATTGCTGGCAGCATGCATATCTTTTGTGAGTATAAAGCAATTCATTTTCTCTCTAAAAAAATGGGGATATTCCATAGATGAAAAACCAGGGAATAAATGAAGTCTGTTGGGTGAGAACATTATATTTGGAGATTTAATCAGTGTCTCCATGAATTTTTTGAAACCCAGGTATTGTTAAATTACAGACAAAGCACTTGAAGCTATTTGTGAATAGAAAATAAACGGATGCCTGACATGTACAGTGCAGTTAGAAATTTTCTCTAGTGTGGCAAGGTCTTACAGGTTCTTGTGCTTTATCAGGTTTGAATCTCAAAAAGTTCTTTATTGGAAGATCTTTTCTCTTTGGGGTTCTTCCATTGCGTAAAATCATACTGAGATGATGTTGGGCTCTTTGTATAGTCTGTAAATAGAACTCAGAAAAGGAATATTCCAGTTGTTCTCCTGTCCTCGTAATGGCAAGGTGACAGTTGTTTCTGACAGTGACAAGAATGATGACGGTAGTGATGGCACCACTGTTTACCAAATTTGGTCACTGACCTTTAGGGTGGCATATTTATCTAAATTGGACCCTTGTCTTGAGTGACTCCTAGGTAAAGAGAACAAGGTTCAGTACAGTTGGTTCTAGATCTTTAGAAGAAAAAAAAAGAAAACCCATCATGTTTTTTCTTGTTCTTACCCGTGTATGTGCTTACCCGCTTGAGTCCTGTATGGTTGCTAAGGAACTAGTGAAATGCAAAGAACTTCAGCAGAAGAAAGGGGGTGGGGGTTGGTAAGGATATTGCTAGGTTACTAACATTTTTTTCAGTTCAATATTAATTTTTATTGCATTTTTTTCTTGGGCAGCAAACTTGGTAGTTTTCCTAAAAATGGTCACGAATAGGACACAGATGTTCCTAAGCCTAAGAGCATGAGATGCCTTTTTTAACGTACTTTATGCTTATAAAAAACTGCGATGGTGAGTAAATTCACCCAGTGCTGTACTCTCTTTAGTCTTCACAGAACTGATACAGCTTCAGGGTTTTGCTTTTGTATGTTTGTGTGTACGTGAGCCCCAGGGATTTACCTTAGTCTTTAAGACAGCCGTGCCACAGAGGGCCATTTTGAGAACTAAATAAAGTAGAGGACGTTAATTTAGGTGAAGGGGAAAAGTGGAATGAAGTGAACTTTTTCTTGGAGTAATTCTGTTAACAAATTCTGCCATGGGACTTTAATATATCACACCAGGTTAGCCAAGTGACTTGTAGCCATTAATCAGTCCTCTTTTCAATGTTTTTTTTTTAATTAATTTATTTTTAGAGAGAGGGGAAGGGAAGGAGAAAGAGTGGGAGAGAAATATCAATGTGTGGTTGCCTTTCATGTGTCCCCTACTGGGAACTGGCCTGCAACCCAGGCATGTGCCCTGACTGGGAATTGAACCAGCAACCCTTTGCTTCACAGGCCTGTGCTCAATCCACTGAGCTACAACAGCCAGGGCTCAATGGTTTTCATTGAGGAAAATTGGATGCTGTATCAAACTATTCAACATGCTGAATTAAATCATCCATATCTCTTAGATGCCTGCTTAATTAATTTAACCCTTCAATCCCCGCTGTCCCCCCAGGAAATAGCTACTGCTTTAACCAGTTAGGACAGTAGGGTAAAAGAGTAAATTTGTTGGGGTAACTAATTTCATTATATTGTCATGGGCCAAAAGATTATCTGTTTGTGCGAGGGTAATGTTTATATTTAAGTTGGCTACCTAATTTTGCAATAGTCTCAGCTTTGATAGTTAAAATACTGGGGTTCAGTAAAGTCATCAGGGGCCTCTTAGAAGTCAGTCAACCGGTGTTAACAAGCCAGAGGTAAAATATATTCTTCTTGAGTTTTTCTGCATATGTAACTCAAGACACCGTTGTAACATCAGTGGCATTATTTCCAATAAACAAGCTATTGACTATTTGGGTCATATAGTAGCTCTTGAGTGATCAGTTTGAGTGACTGTATTAACATTTTGAAAGTTTTTTTTTTTTATTATATTTATCTTGGGAAGGGAAGGAGAGAAGGAGAGAAATATCAACGTATGATTGCCTCTTGTGGGTCCCCCGCTAGGAACTGGCCTGCAACCCAGGCACGTGCCCTGACTGGTAATTGAACCTCGATTGTGTGGTTCGCAGGCCCGCACTCAATCCACTGAGATACACCAGCCAGGACGTATTAACATTTTGAAGTAATGATGTGTGTGATTTTTACTTTGAAGTAAGTTGTTTATAGTTCCTAGGCATTTTCAAGTGGGTTTTAAAATTAATAATTTTGTTGTAAGGTAGCACGTTGGGTTTTTGCAGCTTTATAGAGCTGTGTTTTGAAATTGAAATTTAAGTTACCTTTGGGTAACTACTTGGCATTGCTCAGGAAATTAACTATACTACATTTTTATTTTATGGGTTGCTATGCAAAAAAAAACGTGTTTAGGAAGTATTGTTACTTAATTTGCTTTGATTTGTTTGATTGAGAAATTGCAGATATAAAAGCTGTTAATTTTCTTCACATGCAGTTGGCACTACTGCTACATCCTACTTGACCTTTCCCTCATTTCTTTGTCTTTCAAAAGAGCACTGAGTCTTTTGTGGTGGTCACTTTATTCCTATTTAATAGGAAAAACTGGTGGATTATTCATGTCCTTTTAGAGAGTTGAGCAGATAGTTCTTTTATTTATATATTTTTTTGAGCAAATAGTTCTATATCTATGGTAATCATTAGGTTCTCCTCAAGTTACAAAGAAATACTAAGCTTTAGTGATTTATTTTAAATATCAAACTAGGTAGTAAACTGTTAACCACAGTTAATATTTTGCTGTGGCAGAAAGTAGGAAACTATTAATGTTTTACACTTGTGACCTGTAGGGATAGTTTAATTAACTTCTAATATTCATCAAAATGGTTTACTTTAAAGGTCACTTGAGTTGGAAGAAGTGAGCTATATATCTCCCATTGCATATGAAATAACATTAGAATTCCTTAATTTTAACATTCAGGACCTTCTATCCTTTCATTTTGTCTTTCTCTATGTTTTGTCACCAACTTTTTGCCATTCATAGAACACGTGTGGTTGCTTATCTGGAATTCTCCTCCTCTCCTCTCTTTCACTGTTTCATTCGGTATTGGGTTGTCCAAAAAGTCCTTTTAGTTTTTTCCATAAAATTCTTCATTCTTCATTTTCACTAGTAATTTTGTTGACCTGGATATTTTGAGTATGTGGGCAATCTCCTGACATTGGCCTCCTGACATACTGGGTAGAGGCCAGGGGTACCCCTAAACACCTTCCAATGTGTAAGACAGCCGCGCAGCAAAGGACATTTGGTCAGTGTGTCAGTAGGACCAAGAAACTTTGCAAATCATTTTTGATAAGTTTGATCAGTCACAGCACCTTCTCCCTGTGCTACACAAATCTTGGTTTACTTTTCTTGAAATAATAAAGCATAATATGCCAAAAGTGTTACGTATCTTATTCCATTTTCATTATTAAAATGGTTGCACAAAAATTCTCAAATTTGGGGTTTTTATTGCACACTGGTATGACTGCTGTCACAATTCAATCTCACAAACTTGTTATGAAGTTAAAGATAGCTAAGCACTACTAGAGCTATTGTACGGAAAGAACTAAATGAACTTTTTTGCCAGTCCAATATTTTTTTAATACTTTTGGTACATGGCACAGACACCAGGGGAAGAGTATCAAACAAAATAGAAAAAGACTCTTACCTGGAGCTGACATTCCAGTAGGTACCAAGTAAGTACAATATGTCATTATAATAATCTGTTGGATGCGATAGTGCTGTGAAGAAAAATTAAGTGAGGGGATAAATTTTCAAATGGGGTGGTCAGGAGATGCCTCTGAGGAGGTGACATTTGAGAAGAGACAAGAAGGAAGTGAGCAGGAGGGCCATATATGCCTCATGTGTCTGAATCATCAAGTCCTCTACCATAACACAATTTGCATTACGTTTTTCTACCCTCCACCTCCATTTCCCCACCTCAGCTATTCGATGGACACTTACGTTAACAGAACTTTCTTAAACCATGGCATTTCTCAACTTTTTGCTTACTTTTCAATAATTGTCTTTTCTTTCTGCTGGACCCTTTAGAGGGGTTCTTAATTGCTTTCAGAGCCTGGATTATTACTTTTTTTTTAAAGATTTTATTTATTGATCCTTGGGAAGGGAAGGCCACAGGGAGAGAAACATCAGTGTGTGGTTGCCTCTCTTGTGTCCCCTGCTGGGAAACTGGCCTGCAACCCAGGCATGTGCCCTGACTGGGAATCGAACCGTGATCCTTTGGTTCATAGGCTCACGCTCAATCCACTGAGCTACGCCAGCCAGGGCAGATTATTACTTTTGATAAAACAAATACATATTTGGATGAGTTTGTGTTGGAAGCATTTTCAAAATATTTAAGGTCAGTAATTTTTGGTTTTCTCAGAACAATATTATTTAAGAAGTGTTTGATATTGTTTTATGTAGTGATTTGAATTTTTTTTTATTTTCTTTTAATTCTTTTTTAAAAAGAGAGAAAACAGTCAGTTTACTCTAACTAACTTATTTAGAGCATTGCCTTAAAACGTCGTTCGAAAGGTGAAAGTATTGCCCTGGCTGGTGTGGTTCAGTGGACTGAGTGCCGGCCTATGGACCAAGGGGTTGCCGGCTCAGTTCCTGGTTGGGGCATGGGTCTGGGTCAGGGGCTGGGTCCCTTAGTGGGGGGGTGTGGGAGGCAACCAGTTGATGTTTATCTCCCTCTCCTTCCTCCTTTTCCCTCTCTCCAAAGGTAACTAAACGAAATCTTTAAAAAAAGGAAAAAGTATGTGTAGTTTTTTGCCTTTTTTCAAAAGATTATTGTCTCCAGATATTGAGGAGTGTTTTCACATAAGGTTTGTGTTGGCATCAGAAGAAAATGTTGTAGTCTGATTCATACTTTTTTAATTTTAAAATTTATTTTAATTTTTCTTAAACATTAGGACCTTCTGTAATTAAGGTAGATTTGGTGAATACTCATACAGCAAATTCCTTCTTAAGTACATACTTATTTTTGGTGCTCAATACATTAAAGGGATTTTCCTTAGGAATGAAAAAAAAGTCTAGCTTTTACGTGTTTGAGAAGACCTGAACAGTGGGGGTTTTTTGTTTTGTTTTTAATTTTTGAATTCTGAGAGTTGAATGAACTCAAAGAGTCTGGATGCTTTGCTGAAATAAACGATAAAGATTTATTCAAGGGTCTTAGGGTCTGAAAAGTGGAAATACAAGTAGACAATACCCAGAGTATTCTGAAGAAGAGAGAAAAGCTAAGAGTTCTTACAGTAAAAAGGACATTCTTGAGAAGATCCAGTCCTGCCTTCTCAGCCTCTGCGTTGGCCTGGTACGGTGATCCTCTGGAGGATGGGTGGTATGGATAGTGGGTGTCAGACGGCTGGGAGAGGCACACACTCTCCTTTCCTTAGTGCTTCCGTGGGTAATCAGGACTATCTGGAGGTTTGATGTATATCCAGGCTTTGACACAGGACTGGAAAGTTAAAAAGCTTAAGTTCCTAGGCTAGTTAAAACAATAAAATTATTTCCTTACGCCTCAAGTTACTTGAGTTAGTTTAACAGTTTGACTATAGTGACTTCGTTTTATTTCTTTACCTTCTTCCTCATGAGCATAGTCTAGAAGTCTAGGAAGCCCACCAGGACAGGTGCAACTGAGCAGCTCCATTGTGACTAAGAAGCAAGTTCTTATGCACTTGTTTTTTAAACTAACAATATTTTCAACACCAATAATGATAGTTAACATTTATTGTACACTTATCAGAGCTTTAGATAATTTTATTTACTCCCCCATGAACTTCTAAGGGAAGGTTTTATTACTATTTCCGGAACCGTAGAACCATCTCAAAATGGTCCTGATCCTGTTTTAAGATAGACTAGCTTTTAGAGACACCAGACAAAAACTGCCTAATTCATACTTTTTTTTTTACAAAAGGTTGTATTTATTTTTAGAGAGGGGAAGGGAGGGAGAAAAAGAGAGAGAGACATCAGTTGGTTGCCTCTTACATACCCCCAACTGGGAACCTGGCCCAACAAGCCACGCATGTCCCGTGTCTGGGTTTTAAACCTATGACCACTTCTCAGTTCTCAGGCCGGTGCTCAATCCACTGAGCCATACCAGGTAGGGCCATATTTTTTTTAATGGCTGGAAGAATTTTTGTTTTTTACCCCAGTAAATTGCCATAACATTTATTGATGGTACTTTTCTTCATTCTTGTGAAGTGTTTAATTTCCACTTTCTCTTTAAAAATTGTTTTGATGTAAATTTCATTTATTGAACAAGTGAGAGTCCCTAGAGGCATTGCAAGTTTCTGAGTATATGAGGAGAAATACAGACCCATGCCCTCTATCTCAAAAATGTGCTCATGATCTCTCATTTTCTTCTAATGGTGTCATTAAGAGCTCAGCATGTTATCCAACATGAAAGATAACGGATTCACGTACCATGACTGTCTCCCAGTTTACACCAGCACGTGGCTTTTTTTTTTTTTTTACCTTGGATTAAAACTTATCTGTTACACTCAGCTCTCCAGCATCCTTTGGCTCTCCTGTTAGAAGTTACTGTGCTATAGAGATCAGTCTCACAGGTAACAGTTAGAAGACATCATATCTTACCCTATTTAAACAGTTTAAACTATAGTTGAACATTCATTAGCAAGTAGTTACTTTGAATAGATTGGCAGGTTTGAAACTTAGCCTGCTGGATAACTAAGCCCCAGAAGACATGTAATGTTACTGTGTTTAAACAGCACAAAGCAAAGAGAATGAACTCTTTATGCCTAAAGTTATACTGCAGTAGCCTTTTCTTCCACTTTCCTTTGATGCCGTTGATGTAGTTCGTTGTCTTTTTTGCTCTCAGTGTGTAAGTTCATCTACAGCCACTTAGAGTCATATAGCTTAGAGGTTGTGTGCGGTTTTGTTTCATTCATTCATGCATCTGATTTAGTAAATATGTAGTAAGCATCAACTGTGTATAAGATACCTTCTAGGTCCCTGGGGATACAACAGTGAACAAAAGGCAGTACAAACATAATCTTTTATGTTTAACTTACTCTCAGTAAAGATTTTTTGAAACATTTCTCCCTTCCTCCTGTATAAATACATTTTGTATAACTTCTGGTAACCCATAATGAGCACTGGCTGTACTGTTATGCTAATAAAGCATCTTGCATTTTGCTAATAATGTGTCACCCATCCAGTTCCACTCCCCTTTTCTCTGCCTTCTTCCTCATCTTATGGAACATTTCGTTTGTCAGCACCACCTTCCCACTCCCACGAGAGGTTTTCCTTCCAGTATAGCACAGCCGGGAAGGACTGCACAATGTGCTTTGAGCATGATTGACTGGACTGCTGCTTACCATTTCATGAAATGTGGGTGGTCTTCATTTTGGGCTTTAGCATTTAATTCTTTGGGTTATTTGTGGTTTCAAAATAGACATTTTTTAAAGTATTCAGGAAATTGTTGGTTGTCAATTTTTAATGGGTTCAGCACCATTCTTCTACCCTAAGGGATTTGCCCACTAGTTTCTTACCAGCACAGATTAGTGTATCTGGAGAACTTTCAATAACTCTGAATGCCTATGTTTTTACACAAACATTTAAAGCCATGTAGTGGAAAGAAAGGCTAGTGCATTTTCAGATGAGGATTATGATATTGAAAAATCCACTTGCAAGGGAACTACACATTCCTTGCAAAGTGGAGGTTTACCTTGACAGTTCTGTCACTGCTTGCCTTCATCTTTTCCTTCGCTCCAGCTGTTAGCGGATATTGCTCTAAGTTGGTTCCTCAGGTCTAGCTGCCAAAAGGGAAATTCATATCCGCTTTAACAAGGTGCGAAGCTTATCTTACAGTTGCTAATGCTTCACTGACCTTTTGGAAAGGTCCTAGTTACTCTTCAAGTCTAGCCGTTTTTCTCCCCCAAGAGCTAATTAAGTCTCTCATTTCTGATGTGCTGTCCTTGGCAAATATTTGGAAGGCCAGTATCAAAGCACCTATGATCTTGCATTTATCAAAACTTAAAACTTTCTAAAGAGGTTTTCATTTTGGCATTAGGCCTGGTTTTAACACCAGGAATGCCCTGTTGAAAGCTTGATGAAAACATATTCATTCTGGTTTTCTGCCTGCCCTGGCTCACTAGCTGTCAGTGGTGATTGGCATCTATCAGGATTTGGTCCTGGTGTCTCCTGGGTCTTTTTCCTGTTCATATTGATATTTTTTGTTAATTCATTGTTACCCTCTTTTACTTCGCAGAGTTCATGTTGAGCTTCACCTTAGCCATCTTTCTGCTTGTTTGCTATTTGTGTAAAATCTCACTTTATGGCCCTGGCCAGGTGGTTCATTTGGTTAAAGCATCATCCTGATACCCCAAGGTTGTGGGTTTGACCCCTGTCAGGACACACAAAGGAAGCAACCAGTGAATACATAACTAAGTGGAACGATAAATCCATGTCTCTTCTCTCTCCCTTCCTTCCCGTCTCTTTCTAAAAGTCAATTAAAAAATAAGGAAATGTTTCCTGGTATATTTAAAAAGCTTACTGTATAGTATTACACCAAGTACATAGTCAGATGGCTTCTTTATTGCCCTAAATGATATCTAATAATATTAAAAGTATCAAAAATGGTGCTTTTATTATTCACTAGATAGACCTTTTAAACAAAAGGTTTTATTGTGAAATATGCAAACATTTTAAAGCAATGTTAAAAAACAAGGGTAAATCTTAGCTCCTAGACTGAATCATTAGATACGTTTAACATACTTTCTGGATTGGCAATTTTCTACAGAAATTGGTTAAAATTTTAACATTATTTTAAGATTCATTGTGTTGGATTCTCTCTTAGGGTTGCTCAGTAATGAAGTACACCGTGGCTCTCTTGCAGCTTTTAAATCTCAACAAAGTGACGGTTGTGTGATCTAGAAGTTAATTCTCTACTCATTTTTCTTGGGGCCATGTTCTGTGTCAGTTATACCGTCTTAGACTGACATTTCCGAAATGCTGTGCTGCTATGCTAGATGTCATTTGGAAGGTGACCTTCAAAATACATTCCTGATGATGGGACAACCTTGTAGTAATTCTGAGACAGCCTTCAGTAATACCAATGAAAATAAGTGAGGTATTAACAGTTAGTGATCAAGTTATTTTTATTACGAATTTATGCCACAAGATATTATTTGGTATGACTATTACCCAACTCAACAAAGTTGTTGATGATTACCTTTTACTTTAACAAAATTGAGTTTAAGTTTTATTTCTTCTGAGTATATACATATGAAATGAATGGTATGTATTTCCGTATAAGTATTTTATTTGGATCTTTTAAAAAAGATTTTATTTATTTACCTTTAGAGAGAGGGGAAGGGAGGAAGAAAGAGAGGAAGAGAAACATCAGTGCTTGAGAGAGACATCTGTCGGTCGCCTCTCACATACCCTTAACTGGGGACCTGGCCCACAACCCAGGCATGTATGTGCTCTGACTGGGAATCA
The DNA here is from genome assembly GCF_014824575.4 of Sturnira hondurensis. Classification (NCBI taxonomy): domain Eukaryota; kingdom Metazoa; phylum Chordata; class Mammalia; order Chiroptera; family Phyllostomidae; genus Sturnira; species Sturnira hondurensis. The sequence continues at coordinate 4,385,599 of NW_028080037.1, forward strand.
AACCTGTGACCTTTTACTTCGCAGGCCCGCGGAATAGTGCTCAATTCAGAGAGCCACACCACCCAGGGCAGATTTTAAAATAGAGTTATTACATAAATAAATAAATTTGTTCTTAAGGATATTGTTAAGAAGTTGTCTGGTTTCTATTCTCAAGAAATATTTTGAACAAGACGTAAGCTGGTCATTTATGTCATTGTATCATGCCACTATTTGTTTCCAGGTATGGTAAGAAAAGAGATTTTGTGTGTCGTAATTCCTTTAGAGCCAGCCACTTTTGTTACACAGTGGCACTAAGCCTAAAAACACATTACAGTTCTAACCCATGCCATTTCTTTTTTAGGTTTTGGCTTGGTTTGAAGAAGGTGAAGAAACAATTACAGCCTTTGTAGAGCCCTTTGTGATTTTACTTATATTAGTAGCCAATGCAATTGTGGGTGTATGGCAGGTAAGCAAAAAATCCTGCATTGCTAACTTTTAGTAATTTATGTGACTTAAACTGTGTTCATCTTTCTGTTGTCTGTTTTTTTCTGATGTCTTGACTAAAATACCTCTGGAACATCTAGAATATGTGTGTATTTTATACATTAGTACAGATCTCTCATGCATATATACTTTGCTCATGGTTGCATGGAGTTAAGAACAATGGATGAGACAGACTACTTAAGAAAAACCGGAAAATTAAGAACCAGTGTCTTTTTTTTTTAAGATTTTATTTTATTTTTAAACAGAGGGGAAGGGAGGGAGAAAGAGAGGGAGAGAAACATCAATGTGTGGTTTCCTCTCACGCACCCCTTACTGGGGACCTGGCCTGCAACCCAGGCATGTGCCCTGACTGGGAATCGAACCCAGAATCCTTTGGTTCACAGGCCGGCATTCAGTCCACATAGCCACACCAGCCAGGGCCAGTATCTGTCTCTATATTTGCTCGCTGTTTCTTGTGAAAAACTTAATAAACTCAGTGTCATTTTTATTTTCTTTGGTTTTTTTATGGGGTTTAGGGGTTTTTTTTTTGGAATTGGGCAGTTAGCTAAAGCTAAATTTAAAATTTTTATAAAAACAATATTTATAAAAGTTATTTAAATCTTAAATTGTTTTCATAACAAAGTCCTGGCTATTTTCCTTCAGTTATCCAACTCTTTCTTACTTCACAGAATGGAAACTAATTTTACTTCAGAAACAAAATGGGGGTTCTTTCTCCTGTTCCCCAGCCCTCCCAACTCACATAATTGTTGTTCTGCACGCACCTAGTTTGAGGACTTTAACTTTCCTAGGACTGTTTGTTGGTTTGTTTGATTTTTTTAAATTACATGTATGTTAGCCCTGTATTTTAAGAGACTGACACTAACACTTAAAATTCATTTGAAGTATCGATCTTTTAGGTTTTCGGTGGATACAGTCATTTTCTTGAGGACTAAATAAAGTGCATCTGCTATTCTGAAAGTGTAAACTTCTGATCTTACTAATAAACATGCTGATCTTCATGTAATGGGCTCATGTGGAGAGATGGCCTACATAGAAAATTTTAATTGTTTTATATTCCTTATTTTTTTAATTGTTTATGTTTAGGTTTAAATGATCCTCTTATAAATAATTTAGGGAAAAGAAACATTACACAGCATTAATTGCCTTTCTCAAGCTAATTATATGTATTTTTATTAAATAACTCTAGTTATGTGGTAGATACTTCATGCACATTCCCAGTTCATCTTCACAATGATCTTATAAGGCAGATGGTACTCCCATTTGACAGATGTGACATTGAGGCTCATAGTGATGAAGCGACTTACCAAAGGCCCTACACATGGCACATAGGGTGTCTGGAATTTGAATCCAGACCCAGGCTGATACGAAGTCCAAAGTAAAACTTGACATCAGTTTTCACAGAACTTTTATATTTGTCTTAGTTTAAAAAAAGAATTAACACTCTTAGGTCTTAATTTCATTTACACAGAATACGCAATGGTATGAGCAGTACCGGAGCAGAGGGTTATTGCCTTCTGGAAGTAAGGAAAGTTACTAGTGTAAAGTGGTGTTGGGAGGTGGGGGTAGGCACATATTTCTGACCAGTGACATTAAGGAAGGCTTCTTAATGGAAGTGACAAGCATTTGAGAACTCTTGAGAAATAGTTTTGTGGGTGGAGAGGGATTGGTATAAGCAGAAGGTACAAAGTGTGTTTGAGGAGGGACGTTTAGATCAATTTAGGTTTGAGCGGAAGAAGTGGGATTTGTGAACTTCTAGAACAGAGAAGGTCTTCTGAGTTGTCCTTCTGTTTATAATAAGTTAGGTATATTTTCATTTCCTCAACTGAATAAAGGTTTTTGGTGGAACCTATTTAAATCTATGATCGTAAGTTTCCCTTTCTGACCCCCTACACTCTAAATACTCCTTTTGATAATTTGAGTTGAGGCAAGGCTTTCTGAGTGATTTTTAATTGGCATCTTTGTTCCTGGTGTCTGAGATAATATATCTTTTAAGTTTATGCTTCTAAGTTAAATGTCTCTATGCTAGTTTTTAGTAGGAGCAAAATACAGTGCTCCTGGGGTGATGTCTCCTTAACTCTGAGTGGTCCGGTTAAACTCCACCTGACGTGCCCTTGATGAGGGAGCAAAGGAAGTAAACTGCCACAACTCAGAAATTTAGAGGGGAAATTTTTTTGTGGAAATACTAGTTTTGAATTTGACTGTAATCGAATTCTGACTGTAATCGAATTCTGAGCATGGTGCTGTTCCTTTTATAATATCAGTAACATTTGAACTTAATCTGAAGGACCTTTTAGCAGTGAGTAATCAGTCAGTTAGGGTTAAGTATTCTAATGTCTGTTAATTATAAAGCAATACAGATATACTCATCCTTTAAGCAGATCTGATACGGGATTGAAAATGAATTTTCAAAATTTAATGCTTCCTAACTCTTTCAGAGATGCATACATAAAATGTGAGACTTGTATGCCGTTAGCATACATAACATCTTTCAGTGTTTTCATCTAATTTCTCAGGTTTGAGGATTTTTCACAGTAGACCATAATTTTTACAGCAGGTTGTAGAAAATGAGATTGCATAGGATTGAGCGTAAATTCTGTCCAAGTAAAGGTTAAATTGAAAAGCTTTAGATCAGAGGGCCAAGATGCGAGAGAAATGAAGAGAATCCTTTGTCCGCTGGGCGGCCTCCCTTGGACATGCGCTTTGTAGGCGTGATCCTTAACTTCCAGGGAAGACAGATTTGACACACAAGGTTTTCTCTCCTTTCCTTGCTTCCCTCCCTCTCTTCTACTTTCCTATAGCTTTTTTCCCCAACGTGACTCATTTTGATTTTACATCTTTCATCTTGAAATTAGGAAAGAAAACCTATGTGACTGAGTCTTGATATGTTCATATGTAATATTATGGGAAATATGGTATATGACTGGCAATGCTTTGATGAGATCCAGCTGTTTATTGGGCTTTACCACTGGAGAGATTTCTTATATTTGTGAGATGCAACGATTTTCTTTTTTCTTTTAGATATTTATCATTATTTTTTAAAGATTTTACTTATGTGTATGTATATATATATATACACACTATATAGTATATATACTACATAATTATATAAATATAAATATAGTATATATATGTAAATAATATAGTTCTGTATATATAGTTTGTAAGTTCTTACAGCCCTTAAGGTACTATGAGTGTCCTGATTGGTAGGCAAGTAAACCTGTGTGTGGTGTGGATTATCCACAGTCATGTAGCTGTTAAGTGGAAAAGTCTAGATTGAACCTAGACTGTCAAACTACAGACTGTCACCTTTCATGTGAGACGGGTGATTTAAATGCTGTAGGGTGTATGTCTGGATGTGAGGCCCGTGCTCTGGTGTGCTTAGGCATGGCAGACACATTTTCCCCATTATGGTTTTAATTCCCTTATCCTTCTTAGGGGGCTTATTTTTTTTATTTTTAACATAAACTCATAAGAGCCTAGTATTTGTCACCTTAAAATATGAATTGTTTACTACAACCGTTGTTAATGTAGTACTTCTCCTGTGTCTTTTTAGATTAGAACTCTAAAATTTTATTCCTTGGGCTGGAAAGCAGTGATAGGCATGTGTCGCTACTTTTACCTTCTGTTTTCTCTTTTACAGGAAAGAAATGCTGAAAATGCAATCGAAGCCCTTAAGGAGTATGAACCTGAAATGGGCAAAGTGTACCGACAGGACAGAAAGAGCGTACAGCGGATTAAAGCTAAAGACATAGTTCCTGGGGATATTGTAGAAGTTGCTGGTGAGTTTGTTATTTTTATTTCATTCTAGATTGTGTATCTGAATGCATTCTTTTTCTCAAAGCTCATTATTAATAAGTGTTTAAAAATTATGTACCAGTTTTAGTGCCATCCAAACAAATCAGGTCTTCTATAAAATTTTGAAGTGTTTTGGCACCTCCCTTTATGTTATTGATATATTTTTTAAAGGATGTTTTTCAAGAATTTGTGCTTATTACTTTTTTTTAAAGATTTTTATTTATTTATTTTTAAAGAGATGGGGGAGGGAGGGAGGGAGGGGGAGAAAGAAAGAGACAAACATCAGTTGGCTGCCTCTTTTATTCTTCCAGTCAGGGGCCCAACCAAAACCCAGGCATGGGTTTCGTCCTGACTGGGGAATTGAACCAGCAACCTTTGCAGTTCACAGGCTGACACTCAGTCCACTGAGCCATACCAGCCAGGGCTGTTTATTAGTTTTGTTTTAATGTTGTTGCTTTTGTCTTTTTTCTTTTCTTTTCTTTTTTTTAAATTAATTTATTTTTCAAGTAGTTTTCTGTCTATTACTCCCATCCCAGCCCAATCCCCCAGTGCTCCCCACCTCCCTTCCATTTCTACCCCCCTTAGTTGTTGTCCATGTGTCCTTTATACTAGTTCCTCTATGTTTATTAGTTTTGATACATTATAGCACACTAGTGCTCATGAGATAATGATCTTAATTTGACAATTAGTTGTAGTGCAATTAGTTAGAATACTAATTAGTGGCTACATAGTTTTTTATTTGGGTTCTTGGCTTCATTGTTAAGTCATACTTGAAACTATCAAACTAAGTTGATAGTTAAGGGTAATTTCATGACTCTGAGAGCTCTGATTGAAAATACTTCGACATTATACTGAGCCGGGGCTCTGTGGGCAGGCTTCAGAGAATTCATGCATCCACTGCAAGGCCGGAGCTTTCCACAGATTGCAAAAGGGTCCTTTTCCTCATGGTGCTAGATCAGTGCCGTGTTTTCAGGGAGCCCCGAACACCCCTGGAACCAGTCAGAACAGTCGAGTCTTTTGGTAGGAGAGTATTGGATTATTTAAATCATCATGATTTTTCCCACCTTTCTGAGCTCTGCATGCTTGTTACTTGGTTTCTTTTTTGTGAATTGTCTAAGTAATGCTTTTACACTGATTTGTGGGGAAGGTGTGCTTTGTCTTTATTGTCTTGTTTTAATAGGAGTTCAGTGAGTTATATCTGTTGGTCTGTGCTGTGCAGTTTTGGCCTCTAAAAGGAAATCACCTTGTCACAGATAGTCTCTCATCCGTTATTTTTGTCATTCTATTCCAGCAAAAGAATAGCGTTGCCTGTATACCACCATGTTGACTACTTAGGGCTGGAGAGTGTGTGTTAATGACCTAATAATAGCTTAGTAGTGTTAACAGGAGAACAACTTAGAATGGAATGTTTTGGTCATTGTTTTAAAAATTATATTTTAACATAATTACAAACCTAAAAGTTGCAAGAATGGTAAGAGTTACCTTTATAGCCTTTACTTAGTTCTCTAAATGTTAATATCTTATTATCACGTGTACATTATCATTTCAGTCTTACACATATTTTTGTATGAACTATCTGAGAATTAGTTGCAGGCCCAATGCCCCTTTACTCCTAAATACTTGAGTGTTTTATTTTATAAAATTTGCCCTGGCTGGTGTAGCTCAGTGGATTGAGTGCGGGCCTGCGAACCACACGATCGCGGTTCGATTCCCAGTTGGCACATGCCTGGGTTGCAGCCAGTTCCTAGCAGGGGACTCACGAGAGGCAACCATTCATTGATGTTTCTCTTCTTCTCTCCTTCCCTTCCCCTCTAAAGATAAATAAATAAAATCTTAAAATAAAAAAAAAATCCAAGGGCATTCTCTTAATATGACTCCAGTATAATTATTAAAATCAGGAAATTGATAAACACTATTATCTAATATACAGGACTTACTCAGGTTTTACCATTTGTTACAATGGATTTTTCAGCAAAGATGTGAGTTGAGGAATTGTGGCATTAATGTAGAAAATGGGTCAGAATGAGGAAGGCTGGAGGTAAGTTATTTTAATAGTGTGGGCAAGAAATAACAAATGCGGTAGCAGTAAGAATAACAAGGGGGCCCAGGCTGGTGGTGTAGCTCAGTGGATTGAGTGTCAGCCTGTGAATCGTAAGGCTCCTGGTTGGATTCCCAGTCAGGGCACCTGCCTGGGTTCCAGGCCAGGTCCCCAGTTGAGGGTGTGTGTGAGAGACAACTGATTGATGCATCTCTCTCACATCAATGTTTCTCGCCTTTTTTTTCTTACTCCTTTCCCCTCCCTCTAAAAATAAATTTAAAAATTTAAAAAAAGAACAATGAGGGGATGGTTGTGAGTTTATGAGTAGTGGTTCTTAGGCAGGGGCATATCAGAGTCATCAGGGGCACTCTTTAAGAGGTCTTACCAGTCTCAATCCAAAATGATAACTCTCAGTCTCTCTTGGCTTGGAATTGTGATTGAGTCTAGGTTGAAAAGTGAGCCTCGATTTCGATTCAAAGCAACAGATTTTGATAACTGAGTGGATATGGGGATGGATGGAAACTCAAAGGTACTGGCAGGATTCCTATTAGAGGACTGGGGGTGGTGACGGTGCTAGTAACAAAGGGAGGGAAACATTGGCGGAAGATGGCTTGTCTTTTGCTTTTTATTTATTTATTTTAAAGATTTTATTTATTTGCTTTTAGAGAGAGAGGAGGAAAGGGAGAGAAACATCAATCGGTTGCCTCTCTCACACCCTCAACTAGGGACCTGGCCCGCAACCCAGGCATGTGCCCTGACCAGGAATTGAACTAGCAACCTTTCGGTTCACAGGATGATGCCCCGCTGAGCTACACCCATGAGGGTTATAATCTTGCTGAGCATGTAACAACGCTCTGAAACTTGAAGTTAGAAGTATGGGGTAGGTTCAGATAATGTGAATATGTTTATTGTACAAACTTCTCCGTAGACCAGATGATCTGAAGTCCATGTGCATGTATTCACTGAAAGCTAAACTTAGTGGTGGATGTTTTGCCATCCACCACTCTATTCACATTTTACTGTTGAGGAAGCTGCAGTTAATTTGCTAAAGAATGTACAGTAGACTTAGTAAATGTATGCATAGCATGTGTATCAGTCATATTTCATATTGTTAGAAATCCAAGTCACAATTTTTTTAAACAGATATATTTCACTCGCCATAACATTCATTCTTTTCAAGTATACAATTAAGTAGTTTTTAGTATTTTTAAAGTTGTGCAGTCATCATTACTAATTTCAGAACATTTTCATCCCCGAAAAAAGGAACCCCACGCCCACTAGTAGTCACTACCTCATGCTCCTTCCCCCAGTCCTTGGCAACCACAGTTTACCTTGTTTTTATGGATTTGCCTATCCCAGACATTGCATATAAATGGAATCATACAATATACAGTCTTTTAAGACTGGCTTTTTCCACTTAGCTTATTGTTTTCAGGGTTCATCCATGCTGTAGCTTGCAGCGCATACGATGATTTCATTCATGTGTAGAATACATTCCGTTCCTTTTTGTGGCCGAAGTGTCCCATTAGTTTGATGTGCCACGTTTTCTTTACCCACTCATCAGTCCGCAGACACCTGGGTTATTTCCCCCTTATGGCTATTGTGAATAATGATGTTACTGTGAACATTTGTGTACATGTTCTTGTGCAAACATATGCTTTTACTCTCTTGGGTATATATCTAAGCATGGAATTGTGGGGCATTTAGCTCAATCATTCAGTTCTGTGAAACCATAGAAATGAATTTCAGTTCTAAATGTAGATCTAAATTATTTGTCAGTCAAAGTCTTAACTGTCTATGTAGCCTGAGGGGGTAAATGGCATGAATTGTGCTTTTAGACATGGTAACTTTTATACTTTTATTTAAATTATGAAATTAAATGTTGTGTATTCTCTGATGAATTGAAAAATTGGAGAATATGGTGAACTCTTGAAGATGAAAGGAAGTATGGAGCTGCTATTTTGATAGTTCCAGAAAGAGACCTTTTTGTGGTGATTTTTGGGTGCAAAGATCATCTCCTAACTCTAGGTAACAAAGTTCTTCTCACGAGCTTTTGGAAGACATCTGTTAGGATGGTTCTGCTGAGCTTTCCGAAGGCTGGACTGGACTAGGTGGTGGTGTGAATGAGAGATGCAGGGTGTTAAGGCAGTTAAGTTGTAGATGTTGTTATACCAGCTAATGACCTTTCCAAGGAGACATTTGTGTAAGTACGCATAGCACATGATTGGGTAAACCTTAGAAGTATCTTGAATATAGGAGGCAAACAAAATTAATTTGACAAGTAAAAATATAAAGTTACCCATATTTCTGCCCTGGCTGGTATAGCTCAGTGGATTGAGCACGGACCTGCGAACCATACGATCGCGGTTCGATTCCCAGTCAGGGCACATGCCTGGGTTGCAGGCCAGTTCCCAGCAGGGGACTCATGAGAAGCAACCATACATTGATATTTCTCTCCTCTCCTTCCTTTCCCCTCCAAAGATAAATAAAATCTTAAAGTTACCCATATTTCCATCTTCTGAAGCCACACTAATTTTGTATTGTCTTTTAAATTTTTTTATTTAAAAAAAAATTTTAAATGAATTTTAGAGAGGGAAGGGGGGAAGAGGAGGGAGACATCAGTTTTTGTTGTTCCACTTATTTATGACTCCTCTGGTTGATTCTTCCATGTGCTCTGACAGAGAATTGAACCCATAACCTTAGCATAGCGGGACAGCTCTCCAACCAACAGAGTTACCTGACCAAGCTAATTTTGTATTAATGCCAGGAAAATATTTCTCTGAGTGGATGAAACCATAGTAGTAAAATTAGGTGTAATTTTTTTGAGAAGTGACTATCAGTGTTTTTAAGCTTACTGTATGTATTACCTACTAATATTATCAAAGTAAACTAAGTTAACGATATCATAAAAGTTTAGAATTTTGGAGGTTTCAGCATATGCCTCAGGGATCGGGGTTATTTATTGACTTCTCAAGGCCACTGTTTTCGGGATTGTTTAAAACAAACTTCATGTATCTTGGTAACCCAGAGTGACGAATAATATCCTCAGATGACTCTGTCCTGTTGTGTACTCGGGAGTGAATCGTGTTTTAAGATTATGTAAGTGAGGGAAATGGTACAGTCTTAACGTAAAATTGAAATTGCTTTAGCTTCTAAAGAAATTTATTTTATATTTAATAAAATGAAGAGTAAACATTCAGCAACAGTGCCAGCAATTTCAGAATTTATTCAGTTTTTTAAAAAGACATTCTATTTAAGGCAAGAAAAAATTTGCTTTTACTAGTCAACCTGCAATAATGAAATTTAGTAGCATTTATAAAGTGCTGTCCCCAAGCAGTTGAGGAAAAAGAAAAGACAAAAGTTGTAAAATAGAAAGATAATTAATTCCTATAAGAACCTGAATTATTATCCTAATTCTGCATGGTAATGGACAGACTGAACCGACCTCTACTGAATTAAGTAATTGGAACTTTCTGGCTGTAAATAATGTTTGATTCAGATTCTGTGGCCATATCATTTGTGGATTTCTTTTGCCTTTAGAAAAAAGAATTGGAGCATCCCAACTATACAGTCAGTAGACACTTAATCCAAACCTGCCAGTCTCCCTAACACAAATATCGAGGAAGTCATTTCTCTTCTGTAGAGCAGAGGGAATGGCAAACTGGTTTTTTGGGTTTTGGGGTGTTTTTGTTTTTGTTTTTTGGTATAGGGCTGTAAGCAGTCTCTATAGAAAAATCTTTTTTTTTTTTTTTTTAATAACAAGCCTTTAAAAATGTAAAAATCACTCTTGGCTAAAAGGCTGGGGTTTCCCCCCCCCCTTTTTTTTTTCTTTTTAAGAGAGGGAGAGAAACATCAGTGTGTGATTGCTTCTCACATGCTCCCCACTGGGGACCTGGCCTGCAACCCAGGCATGTGCTCTAGACCTGGAATCGAACCAGTGACCCTTCGGTTTGCAGACCTGTGTTCAATCCACTGAGCTATACACCAGCCAGGGCTAAAAAGCTGTTTTTAAAACAAACAAAAATGGGCATTCAGATTTTGCCAACTACTGTATTTTTTGGACTATGAGACGCATCTCTGGCGGGTGCCCCCCCATCCCCCCTCCCCGCTCTGAATTTGGGAGGAAGTGGGTACGTCTTACAGTCCAAATGTAGCTTACCTGGCTTGCTGTGGGCAGGGGTGGGCAGCGGTGGAGTGGGGTCACAGCTTATTAAATATTTTACCACATTTTTTGCTTCAAAATTTTTTTTCCTATTTTCCTCCTCTAAAACCTAGGTGTGTCTTATGATCCTAAAAATACGGTATTTAGAGCACTGTTTCTTTAACTTCATGTTCATGTACATTTTGTTCAAGTGTAGATTTTGACTTATAAGTCTGGAGTGGGGCCTGAATATTCTGCATTTCTACCAAGCTGCCAGGTGGACCACATTTTGAGAAGCAAAGTTTTAGAGCAGTAGTTCTCAATTATTTCTAGATCACAGTTCCTTTGAGAATTAACGAAATCTGTAGACTCTCTCCCAGGACGCTCATTCAGAGTCTTCTCTGCAATTTTAGGGGTTTCACTGCCTTTCTCCCCAGGATTCTACCTATTGATTTTTTAAAATAAAGTATACCATATGATCCCAGCAATTCCACTTTTGAAAGAAACAGAAATCATTATCCTGAAGAGATGTGCCCCTTGCAGCATTATTTATAGTAGGCTAGACATGATAACCTCCTACGAGTCTGCCGGGAAGTGAATGGGTAAAGAAAAGACGTGGTGGGTGTTTGGGGGTGGGTGTGCGTGTGTACAGGGTGGGGCAAACGCAGGTTTACAGTTGGGAGTACCCGAAGCAGTTGATTCTTGTATTATAATTTATTACTGTAGTATTTTTCATATGGACAACTGTAGGCCTACTTTTGCCCCACCTTGTATATAATGGAATATTATTCAGCCATAGAAAAGGGAAACCCTGCCATTTGTGACTACATGGATAGGCCTTGAGGGTATTTTGCCAAGTAAAATAAGTCAGAGGGAGAAAGGAAAAGACTGTGACTGGTCTTATATGTAGAATCTTAACAAATCCCAGACCCATACACCCAGGTCAGACTGGTGGTTGCCAGGAGCAGGGGTTAGAGGGAGGTGGTTAAAAGGTACAAATTCCAATGATAGGTACATTCGAGGAGTGTAATGTACAGCATGATGACTGTAGTTAACAACATTATATTGTATATTTGAAAGGTGCTGAGGGTAGATCTTGAAAGTTCTTACCACAGGGGAAGAAATTGTAACTATGTGAGGTGAGGGGTATTAATTAATTGCAGTATAGTAAGTTCTCAGTGTCATCAGCGGGGTCTTGGAAATCGCTACTTTGAGCAAATGGTCTGTAACAAAATCAGTTTCACCATAGGCTTATTGATATAAACAAGAGTTGAGTTCCTGCAGCATATTTCTACTTATAAAAACATCAAACTTTTAAGACAAGACCCAAAATACTTCTAATATGACACATTGAAATAAATGTGAGCCATGCATACATGTGAGAAAGATTAATAAAAATGGGTTATTTTCCAACTCACTTATTCCAGTTTAGGATCACGGGGTGGCTGGAACCTATTCTAGCAGCTCAGGGTGCCGGCAGGGGGGACTACTTTTAGGAGGCCCATCACAGGGCACACTGACACCCACATCCTCTCAAACAGGGACAGTTTAGCCACGCCAGTTCACCTAGTGTGCACATCTTTAGGGTGTGGGAGGAAACGGGAGTACTTGGAATAAATCACTGCAGACTGGGGAGACTGCAAATTCCACACAGTGGCCCTAGCCAGCAATCGATTTTGTTTTTGATGTTATTTGAGGACCAGCTGTAATCATTTTGTGATGTATACATGTATCAAATTATTATTTTGTATACCTTACACTTATACAGTGTTATGTGTTGACTTTATATCTCAATAAAACTGGGAAGTGAAGTGTAGTTACTGTATTTTTCGGACCCATAAGATGCACCTAGGTTTTAGAGGAAAATTGGAAAAAAATTTTGAAGCAGAAAATGTGGTAAAATATTTAATAACATAAATAACATAATATTTCACCAGTGTAAATATAAATAGAACTCATCAGCAGCATTAACAACCATTATTCTTCCCAAATGGCTGGGGGGGGGTCTGAAAAATACGGTAAATAGTGTAACTGAGTATTGTTTGGGTAAGCAATTTTCGTAGTGTTGCTGGAGGAACATTGTTAAAGTAAATAGTATTTACCATTTCCAAAAATGATACACATTGACTAGAGAAGTAGAAGCAAAGACCTAATCGCCAGATGAGATGGTGAGCAGGCTTGTTCTCTTTTGCCCTTTCCCCCATATTTTTTCTCAGAAGGATGGGAGAACAGGGCTCATTAGAGATGTAGATGACAGAGAAATTATTGTGTTAGTTGTTCCTGGAAGTTTATATCTCTGTTTTACAAACAGATGTAAATTCTTAATCTTTTTAAAAAAATTTTAATTGTTGTTCAAGTACAGTGAACAAGTACTTTTTCTGCCTTTTACCCCACCCCAGCCTACCCCCCCAGCCCTCCTCCCCCTCCCATTTCTACCCCCTCCTTGTTATTGTCCATGTGTCCTTTATCCTTGTTCCTGCTAAATTCTTAATCTTAAGAACTTATATATAAGCAGAAGAGCCAATGGTCAGAAACAGAAATCAGTGTGGATATACTAGAATAAGAGTCTTGAGACCTTCATTCAGCACTGTTAGGGTAGCTGAGACATTAAGAACCATGAGAAATGAGGAACTCAGGAAGGTCCCCCTGACCATGAGACCGTGATGGACCAGTTGATCTTGAAGCCTGACCTGAACTTCATGCCACTGCTTTTTCCTAATTTCTTGTAATCTCCTCCTCTCCGCTCCCCATGACTCAGTGGTAGTCACAGTACCAGTTAAGTTCCAACCTTTTCATCCTTGCCACTGATTAAGATTTTGGAAAAATTAGAAGAAACCATGTGGTATATATAGAGAACACATTCCCTAGGTGTTATATAAAATCACCAAGATCCCCAGATTTGACAAGGTGAAAAATGTAAAGAAATTTTTACTTTGAAGATAACAAAAGAATTTTGAAAAATAAAGTGCTTGGTATTTACTGGTGCTCAGAAAAATACAATATTGAAAATCCAGGGGGTGGGGGGGAGAGAAAAAGAAAACATGGGGAAATGATAGACACAAATTTTGTGGAAGTATGCATTTGTAGGGAAATTCTGCTCCTATGAATCTAGTCCAGAAGTAACCTTCAGTGCGCAAAGGTGTACACCATACAGCGTTATGATGGCAAAAACCAGAACACCCCGGTGGCCATGGCAGTGGTGACTGACAGATTAGTCTGTCAGGCCAGAAAACACTGACCTCAGTCAAGCAAGTTTGTTTTCTGTGTCTGGTCGTCTTGAGTAAACTGGGGAGGAAGGTCATCTGATTTTTAGAGTTAGGAAGAGTAAGAGTGACCTGTAAGCCCACAGCAGTGCTTGGTACACAACAAGCGTTCTCCAAATTTTAGTGGGTGTTATTACTATGCAGCCATTAAAAAAGAATGAGACAGGTATGTATATACTAATGTAAAAAAATTGTGCGTTCTACTAATGTAAACTCTTTACATTAGTATATTAGTATATACCGTGGCTACTATTTTAACGATGTTTTAATAAGTGTTATCCATAGAGAAAAAAGTCTAAAAGATAAATACTGTTAACAGTTTGATGTTTGTTTGTTTATTGCATGGGGGGAATGATAGATGGGTTTTCGCTTTGTAAAAGCATGCTTTATTTTGTAATAAAGACATTACATTGCAGCATTGAATGAGGAGTTATCTTACACCTTGAGTAACTGGAAACTTGCCTGCTTGGGACCAGCTATGCCATTTTTAGTCATTTTTATTATAAAATATCCCATATAAGGAGCTAATATATACTTGTCTATTTTATATGTAAGTTTTTCGCCTTGGAGCCACATAGAGGTCTGATTCCTGTTTCTATAACAGCTTGTTTGGTAGTCAAGGGTAAATTCATTACGCTTTATTTCAAAGTTAGTCTCAGCCCTTTCAGTTTCTCATGTGATTGTTTTCAAACCCTTTACTATTATGATGGCTCTCTTTGGTGCCCAGTCTTGAATGCACTTAGGTAAATGGAATCTAGTTGATATTCTAGGCATTTCCTTACTGCTCCCACAGCCTAAGGATACTTCTTTAGCAACCTTAATTGCCCTACCAGCTAAAATCTGAGTCTTTCTCATACCTGCTCTTTCTCCCTACATTGCTGTTTTTCTACGAGCATATATGTATTTTTGTTTTTAGTCTAAATGTAGAATTTTAAGGGTTTCTTCTTTTTTAAGATTTTATTTATTTTATTTTTAGAGGAGGGGAGGGAGGGAGAAGTAGAGGGAGAGAAACATCAGTGTATGGTTGCCTCTTGTGTGCCCTCACTGGGGACCTTGCCTGCAACCCAGGCATGTGCCCTGACTGGGAATCGAACCAGCAACACTTCGGTTTGCCAATAGGTGCTCAGTTCACTGAGCCACACCAGCCAGGGCCATTGACAAATATTGTTGTGGCATCCACTGTGTGCCAGCACAGTGCTGGGAACCAGGAGATCAGTGGTGATGGAATGACAGCCTTCGTGGAGCTTTTGGTCTGGTGGGGAAGACGCATTAAACACGCAGTGTGGTGAGTGGCAGAAGGGAAAGGACGGCTCGTTGAGGTCACATCGCAGGGGATACCAACCTAACCTTGAAGTTCATGGAGACCTTTGCTATTTGGGGGAGAAGAGGGTATGTGAACACTCAGAAAGAACTCTGAGGAATTGAAGACCATTGTGGTTGATGCTTAGAGGGGAGGGAAGAGTGAGTGGTGAGAAGTAAGCAGCAGTTGGGTCATGGAGGGGGTTAGGAACCATAGTTAAGATACTGCTTAGCCAGGCACGGTGGCATGTACCCGTAGTCCCAGCTGCTGGGCGGTGGGGTGGCTGAGCCAGGAGGAGTGCCTGAGCCCAGGAGTTCTGGGCTGTAGTGTGCTGTGCCAGTGGGGTGCCCACACTAAGTTGGGCATCATTGAGGTGACCTCCCAGGAGCGGGGGACCACCAGATTCCCTAAGAAGGGGTGAACCGGCCCAGTTCAGAAATAAAGTAAGTCAAGATACTAAACTTCATCTCAAGTCTAATAAGAAGCTATTGAAAGATTTTAAACAAGCCCTAACTGGTGTGGCTCAGTGGGTTGGGCATCTTCCCGTAAACCAAAAGGTTGTCGGTTCAATTCCAGGTCAGGGCACATGCCAGGTTCCCAGTTGGGGGTGCGTGAGAGGCAACTGAACGATGTTATCCCTCACACTTGACATTTCTTTCTGTTTCTCTCCCTCCCTTCCCCTCTCTAAAAATAAATAAAATCTTAAAAGGAAGAAAGATTTTAAATAAGAGAATGATGCCACATTGCATTTTTTAAAAGATGAATCTCAGTATGGGTAGTATCCTCGTAACCCCCACAAAAACACCCAGGTTGGGAACAAATGGCAATTTGTAGTGTTCCTTCCCTGCTTATGCTGAAGCCTGGAAATAGTTTTAAGTAGGCAAGGAGGGCTTCTCAAGTGAAGAATTTCATTCACTCCATCTGTTTACAAAATTTACGACTGGAAACAGTGAATATGGTTGAGTCATAGTTATATGTTTAACTAATGCAGAGTAATTCTATTATGGCTTGCTTTTCCTGGGAGCCATTTAAACTAAAAAACAATAGTGGTATTTAGAAGACAATTTCTAATCTTACATATAGTTTTCTTTCAGAAAAGATTTGAATAGCTTTGGTGGAATTTGCCCAGAAGATTAGAATTTTTTTTACATACACCCAATTTATAAAAAGCCCTTTTCTACTTATTTTAACCATCAGTATTTATTTATTTACACAGTTGTAAACAATGTTTAAGAATCGTGGCTTAAGAACACTCCTTCCTAGATTTTAAGGTGAAGAAAGCTTGTGTTCAATTCTAAAATATGGCAAAGTAATAATTTCCTTTAACTTTCACTTGCATTCTTGGTAACCTAGCATAAAGTATATGTTGACGATTTTGTGCAGAGTGGAAGAATCTCTGTTGCAAAGAGGGTTGGAGATCTAAGGACTTAGGACCTAAGAGCTGAATTTGAAGTGTCAAATATTAAACAAGTAGAAGGTGGTTTATAAGACTTTATTCCTTTATTATACTGCTGAACCCAAGAGACAGAGGAGAGAAGTTTCGGAGGAAAAAATTGCAGAACATGTCCTTGGCAGGAGTGCGAATTTTCCACTACACCTGCCCTGAGGGCACTGACGGGCTCATCAGGGAAATAGCCCTGGGTGTGGGCGCCCAACAGCTCTGCCTGCTCCTCACGCACGGAACCCTCTGTCTGCAGCTCACAGGGGCCTGCAGACAGAGAGAAACCGTGTCTTAGTTTGAAAAGGATTCGTTGATGCTTTACTTAGATGGATTGTTTACTTCCTTAGATAACCTCTTTCCTAATAGATTCAAACCTAAACTGACTCTTACAGAAACCTTGAAGCAGAGTCACACAGCAAGTTAAAGGAAGTTTGCCGTTAATTGAGGTTTCTTAGGCAAGACTCCTTTTACTCCTCAACTTTAGTTTCTTGTGTAAAATGACATAGGCTGGTCAAGATGATGTGAGAGTCTTTTTGGAATAGGACAGGTTTTTGTGACCATTTTGGATTTGTGCTGCTTCAGTGCCTTTCCACAAAGAGATCGGTTTCTAACGGAATGAGCCATGTCAATAAAAACCATGAGGTGGTACCTTTTCCGAGTGTTGGAGACTCGGGGTCTTGTCCGAGAGCAGGAGTACGTGGCGCATGGAAAAGCTCAGAGTGAAGGTTGTTCTAAACAAGTCTGTCACGGGATCTACGACCACAGTTGGGCTTGGTTTAGATTTCTTGTATTAATTTTTTAGTGTGTTTGGAAAACTTTTAAAAATGTGGATTCTTGGACCTCACCACGAAATGCATTGAACTAGACTCTTGAAAAGCAGGTCCTGAGATTCTGTAGTTTATAAAAGGCCCCCAGATCATCCTTTCTTTTAATCCCTAAATATTCATTGCCCCCCCCACCCCCCAGTTAGACTGGCCTTTGTAGGATGGAAGTTGAGAACTTGAGAGACCAACTTTTAAGGGCTTTCCAGGTCATTTGTTTCACGAGTCTTCAACATCTGAGTCATTCCTGTATATTTGGCTAATGATTAAATGTATATCAACACAATTTCTGTACAGCGAAGAGAGCCTTCATGTAATTAAAAGGAACCTTTAGGGGATAAGTAGCTGATTTCTTTATAATATAATTTTAATGCTGCATCTATCTATATGGATTATTCCACCTTAAACTAATAGCTAATATGTTAACTGCGTTACCCAGAAAAGAAATTTAACCTTGGTATTTTGCCTTAAAAGCGTATTCCATCCATTTCAAATTCTCTGTGCTTCTACTGAAATACAGCAAAATAAAGGCTGAGATACTACTTTGGGGTCCTGTTGCAGCTTATCCTCAATATGAGTATCAGGTTTTTCTGGCCTTAAATGTGGTAGGTATATGAGAGTATGAGCTAGGACTTATATACAAAATTTTTTAAAGAGAAGAAGGGATTAAATGTTCAGTATGAAATGAAAATGTTCTGTTGCTTCTCGGTTGCTGGTGTGTGTGCAGCTGGTGCAGCACCAAAGTGCGGTCGTGCTCACGGGCCGGGTGGGCCTCTGGGCCACCTGAGTGCGCAGGGAGGAGTTCTGCCCCTGTAGGATGGTGACGGAAATTGACACAGACATCAAAGGAACATTTTCAAGTAAATTTTCCATTTAGGGTCATGTGCTCATCGTTGAACTTGTATTCTTTTCATGTTCAGGGTCACGTGGGATAAAATTAATTATGACAACCAGAACTAACACAGCAAAAAAAATTTTTTTACGTTGGTTTAAAGTTTTCATCTTGGTCGGGCATTTTAGCTGTTGTAGGTAGGTCACTGAAGTTTGGGATATGGTTACTTTATTGTTGTATGAACAGCAATAAATTAAAATGAAAGATTCTGGCTTATTCAGTCTGAATGTTGCTACTTGTTGCGTAAGCATTTCCAGCAGCAGTTTTACCTGAACTTAATGCGTCCCTACAGTCTGCGCCCCGTGAGATTATGTGCTGGCAGTTTTGGTGCTGCCTTGTGACCAGCCACAGTTCCCACTCAGGTCGTAGGGTGGTTTTACGAACCAGAGTTCAAAAAGCAAACATCTCTCCCTGAATTTAAAAGCTTCGAAATGGCCCTGTCGGGTGTGCTCAGTGGGTCCGGCACTGTCCTGCAAACCAAAGGGTCGCTGGTTGGATTCCTGGTCAGGGCACAAGCCTGGGCTGCCGGCCAGGTCCCCAGTTGGGGGTTTATGAGGGGCAACCAACTGATGTTTCTCTTGCACATGAATGTTTCTCTCCCTTTCTCCCCCCTCCCCCTCTCTCTAAAAATAAACAAGTAAAATCTTTAAAAAAATAAATACATGAAAGCTCTGAAATGCAGAAAAACCAGAACTAAATTGAAGGTTTAACAAATGAGATAAATCCGCCTCTTGGTCAGAAGAGCTGTGTTGCCAGTTGATACATACCAAGTGACAGAGGCACAGTTCGAGGTGTGGAGTAAATCTGGACAATGAAGATTTGACTGAGAAATAACTGTATGTGCCCTGGCTGGTGTGGCTCAGTGGATTGAGTACCAGCCTGCAAACCAAAAGGTTCGATTCCTGGTCAGGGCACATGCAGGCCAGGTCCACAGTTGAGGCTGTTAAACAGCCAATGATGGATGTTTCTCTCCCTCTTTCTTCTTCCCTTCTCTCTAAAAATAGATCAATAAAATCTTTAAAAAAATAACCATATGTAATTCTAGGAGAGACTATATTTATTCTAACTTTTTACTGTCCTTGTGTAAGACTTCAAAACTACCTTAGTTACCTTTCAGAAAGTCATGGGAAGCTGTTGTGCATTTTTTTTTAGTTCAGTTAACTGCCTTGGTACTGACGTGCACTTGTTCAGAATTTTGAACACAGTGCTGGGCACTGTTCATCTTTTCCTTGTGTAATTCAGATCTTACACATCTGTCAGCAAGAAAGTTTTTATTACCCTGAGGATAAGTTGATTATCTTGCTTATTTTAATAGATTTTTATATATTTGTGCTGTATGTGGGCTATGTATTTTCCTTAAAAAGCTGCCTTTTTTTCTCCCCATTAATCAGTTGGTGACAAAGTTCCTGCTGATATAAGGTTAACTTCCATCAAATCTACTACTCTAAGAGTTGACCAGTCAATTCTCACAGGTAAGAGTTACACGGTGGAAGGTCTTTGAATTTCTGAAGCCTCTCAGATCTCACGCTAAAAGAGTCAGCTCTTGCCCCACTGTCCCTTTATGATGCCCTGTCTTAATTCTAAGATACTTATTTCTTAAAGCTTTATCAATTAGACTTGCTGCCAATATATGGGGTTTAAAGGTATAATTTAAAAAAAACTAAGTTGGCTTTCATCTCATAAGGCCTCTGTTTATCTTTTATCAAAAATTAATTTTTACCAGAAATCACCATTACTTTTACTGTTTTTAAAAAATACTAATTCTTTCATTAGCAGAGGTTAATCTTGCAGTAGAAAGTTTTGTAGAAAATGAATAATTACTTATTTAGTCATCTTTTTCCAGGATGGAAAAAAGGCTCCAGAGCAGTGATTTTTTTCATTGGACAAATGCTCCTCTCACACATAACATACTTTGCAGTAATCAAATGTGCAATTAAGAAAACTTAGCACCCCCAAATTGTGAATGTTTTACAATCTGAAGTTTGCACACTTAGATTTGCAGTTGTTTAGAACATTTTCCCATTTTTGTTTAATAAAGGTGCACGCTAGGGTGGAAGGTTTGTATTAACCAGAAGGAAAGTGGTTAGAAGATTAACTTGAACACAGTGCTAACCTGAATGAAATAGAAAATAAATATAAAATACAAAGGTCATCAGGATTCATCTGAGTTTCAGTTTTGAAAAGCAGCTGGTGTCATAGCCATAATGACACTAGTAATCTGGGTCCTGTGTTTCTTTCTTTACGAATAGTTCCCACTAGCAGCAACAAGCTGGGGGCTGGTTAAACCACAAAATAAATGTATAGGAACAGTAATAAGGTAGAAAATGATACTTGAAGATATACTAAATGTAGTTACTCCAGAAAATAAAGGTAATTGGCTAGAATTCTACTTGAAAATTAAGTTCCTTTATTTTGAAATTGTATTTATTTTAGTTCTGATACTGCTGTGGAACTGGTTTATACTGCTAAATTTTACTGGTTTACCTCCTTTGAATGAATTGGGCCTTTTATCCTTTTACTTCTTAAAGCTTTATCAGTTGAACTTTTTAGCTTGAGTGGATGAGGGTTCCCAGGTTATAGGTACCGCAAAAATCTGACCATCCCTTCTGTCTTCACCTGCTCAGGTGAGTCTGTCTCTGTCATCAAGCACACTGACCCTGTCCCTGACCCACGGGCTGTCAACCAAGACAAGAAGAACATGCTCTTTTCTGTAAGTACTTTATCAAATGAGAAAAAAATTTTTGAGACATTCTCTGAGTTTTAAGTATGCAGATACTACTTTTTCCCCCACTGCTTGCCTTCAGTGGTCAGACCTTAGAAAGTGTTGGCTATTATTCCAAAGCGTAATCACAGTCTTCATGGCCAGTGTCAGCTGTCAGAGAAAATCAGGAACTTATAATAGTGGAATATGTGACCCAGATGTTTTTTGTATTAATTGGCAAGTTTTTGAGGATTAAAATAAAAAGATCAGGTCAGACATCTTTAAACTCTTTATCTGTAAACATAGTAGAAAAGTAGGTTTATTTGGAAAAGCCTTAGTCTATAAAGGATGTTTTTAAAAATGATGTGGATGATATCTGTATGAATTCACAATAAAAAGGTATGTTTAGAGAGAAAACAAATATAGCAAACCATTAATAATTGGTGAGTCTGGGTGAAAAGTCAAGTGGATATGCACTGTACGGTTTGTTTAAGCTTTTCTGTTAAATTTTTTCCAAATAAAAAGTTGGGAAATTTTTAGATTTTGCCTGTTTGGAATTTGAAGTAATTCAAGTGGTGGGCTTTTGTGGGTTAGGCTGGAAGCCTAAATACCCACAGTAAGTAAAGTACTGTTGAGTTACAATGCAAATGACGAGGCCGCATCATTCCAGCACTGGGAATTGAGGTGGGGTGGGGTCCTCACGGTAGCCCATGGTACTAGTTGCCCTCTTATTATAGGCGACCAAAAGTAGGGCTGGTTGAGTTGAAGCCAGAGGTGGAGGATGCTTAGGGTTGAGAGCTCTGTGGAGTTTCAAAACGAAAGTGCACCGGGGTGAGAGCCCTGCTCCAGCCCAGAGTTAGTCTGCACGCCAGGCTCGGTGTCGTGAGTAGAGATCCGGGGGGTCAGTGTAGAGCTGCTCCCGGGAGAGTAGGTACCACACAAAATGGACATCGGGGAGAGGGGTGCCGCACTGCCTGCACGAGCCACTGCTCGGCACCAGAGTGGGGCGGGCGGCTGGTTCTCTAGTCAGGATCCACGCGAGTCTGAGTTTACTAGTCAGTGGTTAAGTTGGGTACGTGTTCATCTTGTAGCCAGTTCTCCTGTGTCATTTGCAGGGCACAAACATTGCTGCTGGCAAAGCCATGGGAGTGGTGGTAGCAACTGGAGTTAACACTGAAATTGGCAAGATCCGGGATGAAATGGTGGCAACGGAACAGGAGAGAACACCCCTCCAGCAGAAACTAGATGAGTTTGGGGAACAGCTCTCCAAAGTCATCTCCCTTATATGCATCGCCGTCTGGATCATAAACATCGGGCACTTCAATGACCCAGTTCACGGAGGCTCCTGGATCAGAGGTGCTATTTACTACTTCAAAATCGCCGTGGCCCTGGCTGTGGCAGCCATTCCCGAGGGTCTGCCTGCAGTCATCACCACCTGCCTGGCCCTTGGAACTCGCAGAATGGCAAAGAAAAATGCCATTGTTCGAAGCCTCCCCTCCGTGGAAACCCTTGGGTGTACTTCTGTTATCTGCTCAGACAAGACCGGTACACTTACAACCAACCAGATGTCAGCCTGCAGGGTGAGTGGGAGTGACCAGAGTCTTTCCTGTTGGTGTTTGTTATCCCTTCTAAGACTGCCGTCCTGCCACGAAAACCCTTGGTTTATTATTTGATACTTTTTTATGTGCTTTAAACAGATTGGGTTACGTGAACCCAAGGTAATTTCTCATACTTCAGAGGAATTAGTCATTAAATTCCTAAAACTATTTCATAAAATAAAGGATACCTGGCTGATGTACTTGTGTCGAGGAACTAACTGCAGGCGGCCTGTCGATGCTGGGAGACCGCGCTCCCTTTAGTTCTCTGCTCCTCTGGCTCTGCGTGTGTGTGTGTGACAGACAGGTGTCCGAGTTCCTCTGTCTGCATGTGTGTGTGTGACAGACAGGTGTCCGAGTTCCTCTGTCTCTGCGTGTGTGTGACAGACAGGTCTCCGAGTTCCTCTGCGTGTGTGTGACAGACAGGTGTCCGAGTTCCTCTGTCTGCGTGTGTGTGACAGACAGGTGTCCGAGTTCCTCTGTCTGAGTGTGTGTGACAGACAGGTCTCCGAGTTCCTCTGTCTGCGTGTGTGTGACAGACAGGTGTCCGAGTTCCTCTGTCTGAGTGTGTGTGACAGACAGGTCTCCGAGTTCTTCTGTCTTTGTGTGTGTGACAGACAGGTATCCAAGTTCCTCTGTCTCTGCGTGTGTGTGACAGACAGGTGTCCGAGTTCCTCTGTCTGAGTGTGTGTGACAGGCGTCGAGTGAGAGAGTTCGACAAACAGCCAGTTCCCTTCCTACCAACTTAAAAATCGAGTGGGTATTTCCATAACACATGGAGCGATACATGCTTTCTTGTCGAAAAGTAAATAATTGCCTTTAACTTAGTTCTGTGTGTGTCATCCTTTCATGGGCCGTTTGACCATCACTTGAGGGTAAAATAAATTGTTCAAACCGGCTCTTACAAAAATAAGAACTAAAGAAATATAATGATACAGCAAAATTAAGTTCTTTTGTATAATTTAATTCCCAGAAGTTTTACATAAACAATTTTGTAGAAATCAAAGTATAATTTTCCAAAAGGTACACAGCTCCTGCGAATATTTAGTGGACATGTGTCAAAGATTCTGTCTGGCTTATTAATTAACGAGGGTGTCAGTAAGATAGTCAAACTGGTTATAAGAGCATTTGTGGAAGTGTTCAAGATTAGAATAGGATTGCTCTATGTTGGATTACAAAAACTGGTTAATATTCTTTGGGGCAATAAAACGACTCAGTTATGCCCTGGCCAAGTGGCTCAGCTGGTTGGAGTATCGTCCAGCACACCAGGAGGTTGTGGGTTCAGTTTCCCCATCAGGACACATGCTCGGGTTTTGGGTTTGATCCCCAGTCAGGGCACGTATGGGAGGCAAGGGATCAGTGTTTCTCCCCCCTCTCCCCCCTCTCCCCCCTCTCCTCCCCTCCCCCCTCCCCATTTCCTTTTCCCTCTCCTTCTCCCCTTTTCTCTCACTCAAAATCAATGAACATATCCTCATGAGGATTTAAAATAAAGCAAGCCAAGTTATCTTTTCTACAGGACACACATCCACAACTTTACATAACATGAGCCCTTAATAGGGTGTGAAATACAT
Source organism: Sturnira hondurensis (assembly GCF_014824575.4). Classification (NCBI taxonomy): domain Eukaryota; kingdom Metazoa; phylum Chordata; class Mammalia; order Chiroptera; family Phyllostomidae; genus Sturnira; species Sturnira hondurensis. The sequence continues at coordinate 4,409,640 of NW_028080037.1, forward strand.
TTTTCTAGAATACTAAATCTTTGCGTGGGCCTATTAAGTAATGCTTCTGAGGGACACTGAAAGGATGTGTGGTCATCTTCTTGGTCTTATGTTGAGATTTTGGAAAATGGTTTTTAGCATTGGAAGTTACTTTTGTTTTTAGTAAAGTTAAACCTCCTGAATCTCTGTTTTGCCTAATTTAAATTCATAATGATTTTTAGATACAAATACCCATAACTCCTCATGTAGTTCAAACCCAGATTTAGACTGAATTTGTGGGTGTCTGATAGAGACTGGGGTATTCTGTCTCTCAAGTGGTAAGCTTCCAGTTTGCCATGGATTTTCCCAATATGTGTAGTATTTGACCAAGCTAGTTAAGTCCTCATTCCTTGGAACCAGAATATTGGACAAATTGGCTAAAAGCTAGTTGGCAACTAAAAGCTGATTATTTTGGGGAGAGAGAGGGAATTTCGTGTTACCTGGTTAGTGTCCCCTCGCACACTGTTTAAATTTAGCCTAAAAGCTTTTAATTCCTTGTACTAGACCTGTCTGTGAAAGTACACAATCTGTGAGATTGTAACCTTTAAAAAAAATCTAATTTCAATGTTTTGGCAGCAAATCAGACTTTAAGAATAAAATAGATCCATAATAATATTTTTCTTATATTTTCTCCTAAATGGTTTGATATAAAATGTTTTCTTCCACTAGAGAAACAACCTGCCTCTTTGTTCTGCCCTACCTCAGCCCAGAGCGCTGACACCGATCTGTATTCTGCAGGTTTCTTGCAGTGGTTTTGCCTAACTGCCCTTGAACCAGGAACGCTTCATTGTGTGGTTCCTAAATGCCAAAGGGCATTCACATGTACTTAACGGGCATTAGAATTTTGGAAGTGTTAGACTATTTCGGACTTCGGTGTAGACTCAGAGTTTTGTTTTTTATGAGCAGTACCCTCACAGACGTGGCAGCAGTGACACTGCCAGCTCACTTCGCTGTTGCTTAGTGCAGGTCGCTTGTTTTTCACACGTGACTTTGTTTGAATCATGGGCATCCTGCTCAGAAGGTCAGAAAACTAAGGCTCTGAGAAGCTGTGCCAAGTCTGAGGATCACAGAACTTTTAATACAAAGGTTAAGTTGCATTTTCTTAATAGGAAGGATTGGTAGTTAGACTTGATCCTCTCTGTTTCACTCAGTAATTGTGTGATCTTGAGCACGTCCTTCAACCAATCTGGTCTTTTTGTTATCTCTTCTGTAAAATGTCAGATATCTTTGGAAAGAGGCTTTTGACAAGCTTTCTTTTTTTTAAAGATTTTATTTATTTATTTATCTTTAGAGGGGAAGGAGAGAGAGAGAGAAGAAACATCAATGTATGGTTGCCTTTCGTCCGTTCCCTGGCCTGCAACCCAGGCATGTGCCCTGACTGGGAATCGAACCACGATCCTCTGGTTCACAGGCTTGTGCTCGACCCACTGAGCTACACCAGCCAGGGCAAGCATTCTTTTTTAAAAGTTCATCTGTTAGGAAAAAATTACAGGAGTTGGTGAATCTTGCTGCATGTGATCTTGGAAATGAATCTTTTCCTCCTTTGACACTTTGGTATATGTGTTGGAACTAGAGCCTTTTATCAGGAATCATGACTGTTTTAAAACCAATTATATACTTTGATTTAAAAAAAAACACATTTTGTATGTCTTACTCATGGCATTAGTTCAGTTCCAAGGTTGTTTTAGTTCTAAGTATACTTGGGAAGTTTAAAAGTACGTGCTGTGTAACAAGCAAATCTTGTAAGTCAGAAGGTGTTTTAAAATAAAGATGAGTTGATTCTCCTATTGAATGAGTCGGGATGCTCTGAAAAGGTGTTTTAAAAGCATAACATGGTTCTCTTACTTGAGTTTAAAATCCCTTATTGAAAAATGGTTTGGTCATATTCTTCATATTTCAGAGAGATTTTGATGATAAAGTACGGTTGGATTATCACTTTGAATGTGGTTTTGATTCTTTCCTTCCTTCCTTCCTTCCTCACACAAATTTTAGTTTTCCAAACTGGGCTTCTGAGTTATAATTAGAAAGCAAATTAAAAAATCCATCTTCAAGAAACTAGCTTGTGTCATCTTACTACTCCATAAAGTCAGGAGTTCTCTCCTAAGCATGCTTCCATCTGTATTTATTGTCTTGGTAACATCAGTTCATTCAGCTCTGTGAGCTCCTTACTGTAACATGTGATCATGCGGCGTCATAGAGAATGAGCTGCCGCCACAATAAAAATAAGTAGAAAGGAGCAGAGAAGCAGTTTGCCTTCCTTTGCTCAGGGGATGTTGATGCAACTCTGAAGCTGAGTGTATTCTGCACAAGCTTTTTTACTCTTGTGCCAGCTATTGGAAATGTGGGGTCCTGCGTGTTCTAGAGGACCCTGGACCCTCTGTGGGTCTGGAGAACCCACAGTCCTCATAACTCAGGTGTCGTGTGGGTTCTCTTCCGGGCCTTTGGTGCTGCTGCTGCTTATGTACTCAGCGCCTCGGCGGTGCCGTTTCTCAGACTGTTGTTAGATGGGTGCGGGGGGCCACCTCAAAGGCCTCTAGTTGGAATTGGGGGCGGTGCTTACACTGAGCTTCAGTGAACAGGTCTCGTTGCTTTAAGTGAGAAAGGCTTTCTGTTTTAGCAAGAGCTGTTTTTTCTTCCCATAGCAGATTTTTTGAGTCTTTTAAATACTTTTTTTCTTCCATAGATGTTCATTCTGGACAAAGTTGAAGGTGATACTTGTTACCTGAATGAATTCACCATAACTGGATCAACATACGCACCTAGTGGAGAAGTGTGAGTAAACCCTCTTTATCGTGTAAAGGGTCTGTTGTGCCAGTCTGGTGCTTGTGTAGGTTTGCGGGTTGCCTAGCAACCCGGAGACAGCCTTCTGCATGGGATTCAGGGCGTCGGGTATTAAAGTAGAGAGTTTTTGTATGTTTTGGAAGAAAAACACGAGTTATAAGCCAGTGACCTTTTTCATCTTACTGAGCTCTTATTTGAAGCCTAAATTTTAAGTGGGGCTTCTGTTTATTCTTTTGATAACAGTGGTGGAAGAATTTCAAGAGATAAGAATGTCTGATCTTTATTGACTGATTCCTGATTTCAGAGACACATTTGGTTGTCTCTGGCATCAGACTTCTAAGGGCCATCATTCAGATTCTTTTGAATACTTGCCATTCTGTCGTCCACATAATTCTATTTATATTATTAAAAAATTAAAAGTCAACAGAGATGACCACACTGTTGTTCTAAGAGTGTTTTCTTTTTGACAGGTATAAAGATGAGAAACCAGTGAAGTGTCATCAGTATGATGGTCTTGTAGAATTGGCAACGATCTGTGCTCTTTGTAATGACTCTGCTTTGGACTACAATGAGGTAAGCCTCCACAGAAAGGAGAAGCCGGACCTGACTGTTCTCGTCCAGGGTGGGGTGGGTGGATGAAAACCCGCCTTCCTTCCTCCCTTTGAAAGTGAGGGTTCCTGATTTTTATTTCCCCTTTCCATTCAAGAGCCCAGCTTTATCAGAGTCTGCTGGACTAAGCCAAAGAAAGCTGAGAGACTTCCATCTGTCCTCTGCAACTGAGCACTGCGGTTACTTAACTAGGAGTGGGCATCTGTTAATAGCTTGGTGCTCTAAGTGAATACAACCAGGATAGAAAACGTTTCCTCAAAAGTACAGGGTATTGATCACAAGACGGGTAGTGTTATATCCTTGAGGACAAGCCGAGGCTTAGAGGATTGTTTTCAGTGACGTTGGAGATAAAATAATAGAAAATTTAACCAAAAGAAAGCCTTTTTCCTTTTATTTTGATTATAAATACTAAGATAAGTCGTCTGCTTTCTGTCTAAAAGGCAAGCCAAGTCTTAGCAGAGACAGAGTGTAAGCTCTCTAGAGAAGGACTGACATGGAATTCTAAATGCTATTTGGAACTTTACGAATTAATACTGTTGTTAGTGGCTTCTTACAATTAAAGGAAATGAGAAACCTAATTATTAGAATAAGATAAGACACACACCTGTGCTTTGAGTAAATTTTTAATGATCTGGATCATGGTTGTCCTTCTGTGGAAGAGTCTTTATTAACGACAAATTTACTTGTTTACCAATTTTCCCTTTTTACACTTTCTGTGTCTTTAACTAATACAGGCAAAGGGTGTGTATGAAAAAGTCGGAGAGGCTACAGAGACCGCGCTCACCTGCCTGGTAGAGAAGATGAATGTATTCGACACTGAACTGAAGGGTCTTTCTAAAATCGAACGCGCGAACGCCTGCAACTCGGTCAGTGTTAGAGCTTGGTGTCTTGTTCGTGCTGCCCAGCACTCATTCCACACACTCGCTTTCCACTGTCTTTGACTGCTAACTCTCTACCTCATCTCCACACACTCGCAATGTCTCCTTCCCCATATTCACTCTCAGGTAAAATGATCTGGCTGTCTATCTGAAGAAAATAAAGGCAATCAATAGATAATTTCCATATGCAACCATCTTTGCCAATCAGGTCTGCCTTTTCCCAGGGTGCCGTGAGTGGGCTGTCCTTGCTCCTAGGAGAAGCCGGCTACTCCTCGTGCAGTTGGCCCCACCCCCTCTCTCTTGCATTATCAGTTTTCCATCTGCTAGAGCTTCTTCATCAGCACAGGAGACACCATAGTACGAACTCTGTCACAGAGCTTTCTTTTGACTTTATTTCCCCTTTTAGCGTTGTAATTCTAATAGCATGTTTAAAGTACATGAAGCAAAAACTGACAAAGATAAAAGTAAAAATAGACAAATCCATAATCAGAGTTGGAAAAGAAATTTTAAAGATACTTATTTTTAGAGAGAAGGAAAGGGAGGGAGAGAAACATCAGTGTGTGGTTTCCTCTCGTGTGCCCCCTACTGGGGACCTGGCCCACAACCCGGGCATGTGCCCTGACTGGGAATCGAACCGGAGACTCTTTGCTTTACAGGCCTGTGCTCAATCCACTGAGCCATTCCAGCCAGGGCAGAGTTGGAAATTTTAATATACCTTTCTCAAGAAGTGACAGAATAAGCAGATGAAAAAATCAGTAAGGGTATGGAATATTTGAACCACATTAAACACACTTCACCTAATCCTTCCTTCTGTGACGCTACCTGTGGTGCACACTTCAGATACATACAGAATTCACCATAATAAACCACAGAGCTGGTCCCTGGAACAAGACTTAACAGATTATGCAAATGGTTGCTAACCACAATAAAATTAAACGAGAACTCAGTAACAAAAAGATAATTAGCAAATTCCTTAAATATTTCAAAACTGGACAACTCTTTTAAATGACCCTTGGGCAAAAGAAGAAACCACAGTGGAAATTAGAAAACCTTTTGAGCAAATCCATATTGAAAACACAGCACGTGAAACCTGGAGGGTGCCGGCACACACTGTTTCAGGGAAGGTATCGCTGCACGTGTACACACTAGAAAAGGGTTACAAGTCAGTGATACAAACTTCTCTCTGAAGAAAGTAGAAAACGAGCTACTACACAGGATCAGGAACCCATTATGAACAGTTCTGTTTAGATACATATGACAAGTGTAGAATTGACAAATCCCTTCAGTAACACAACTTTCTAAATTGACACAAGAAAAAATGGAATGATTTTATATCTGTTAAATGAATTAACTATAATTCAAAATCAATCCCCACAAAAATTCTCAATGCCAAATTTTGTCAAACACTTAAGAAAGAAAAAAAACATTTCTACATAGACGGAGAAAAAGGAGAATGAAACCCTCTTGACTCCTTTGATAAGCCCAGGGGTGCCAAAACCAGACACGGATGTGACAAGAATAGGAAGTTACAAGCTAGTATTTTTTTATATTAGAGATGCAAAGATTCTCAACACAACATTCTCAAATCAAGTCTAGTAACGTTAAAATTGTAACCTGTTGTATTCAAGCAGAATACCCACAACTACAAGGTTAGCTTAACAAAGGTGAACTGGTGTGGTGGCAGGGGCGGAGGGTACAAAGCCACGTTGTCTGCCGTATCTGTTGTTGGTTGGTGGCTAAATCCCTCAGCTTGAAGACAGCTTCACCAAGACTGAGGTGTAGAATTGATTCCAGACCTGTAACTGCTCTTCAAAGGGAAAGAAGTAAATAACACTATGGAGCTTAAAGGTTGGGCACTGCCCTGGCTGGTGTGGCTCAGTGGATTGAGCACCAGCCTGCACACCAAAAAGTTGCTGGTTCGATTCCCAGTCAGAGCACATGCCTGCGTTGAGGGGCCGGGCCCCCAGTTTGGGGGCTGCAAGCAGCAGCTGATCAGTGGGTTTCTTGCACATGATGCTTCTCCCCCTCTCTTCCCCACTCTCCAAAAATAAACAAATCTTTTTTTTTAAGTGGAGTGTTAACTGTAATGACTACCACAGATAACAACAGGACTGTGTGTTTTATTTATTGTTCGTTGGTATATTCCCAGTGCCTGTCACATAATAGGTGCTCAGTGACTGTTTTTTGAACTAGTGAAAAATGTACCAAAAGTGTCATCTAATAGTGTCCTATGTGTATGTTCTATCCATAGGTCATTAAACAGTTGATGAAAAAAGAATTCACTCTAGAGTTTTCACGCGATAGAAAGTCAATGTCAGTTTATTGTACACCAAACAAGCCAAGCCGGACATCGATGAGCAAAATGTTTGTGAAGGCAAGTACAGCAGGTTGCAGCTGAGATGTTCTTGCCAACATTGGGGTCCTGGGTGAGCTGGTAGATGCCGTTGTTGATCTGGGTCTGTAACCTTTCCAGGGTGCTCCCGAAGGGGTCATCGACAGGTGCACCCACGTTCGGGTTGGAAGTACCAAAGTCCCTATGACCCCTGGAGTCAAACAGAAGATCATGTCTGTCATTCGGGAATGGGGCAGCGGCAGCGACACGCTGCGATGCTTGGCTCTGGCCACTCACGACAACCCCCTGAGAAGAGAAGAAATGAACCTCGAGGACTCTGCCAACTTTATTAAATACGAGGTCAGCTAATGAAAAGTTTCTTCACCCACACCCTGCCCATTCATTGTGTTCAAACAGCATTCCTTCGGCAAAAGGTCAAACGAGTCTTGCTTTTGCCAGGGGAGAGGTGTGGTTACTTATTTTTCTGCAGGCCAAATGCATCACCGTTATAATTTAGGTTGCTGCTTCAAATATACATAGTTAACAGTTTAATGGTCTGTTATTTTCAAAGTAGGCCGATCAGAACTTGAGCTAAACAAACTTGTAAAACCTATTTTGTAACATATCTCATGTAAATTAAGATATTTTAAAAATTGGGAATATTTTTAAAGCATTCATTAATTGTTGAAGGTCAGAGTATCTGGGTTGGGAGAGTCCAAAATGCTCTTCATTCCTCAGAATGTGTTATTGCCCTCACTTCAGAATATTATTGCCATAAAAGCTAAAGAATGATTTGATAAAAAAAGAATATAGCAGTTTTGTTTCCTGTTAATTGGAATTCTGTCAAGAGTGGATATTAATCATAGGTAAGACTCAAAGTTACAGAATTTAGCATAAGAAAATACAGAAACCTTTGCTTTTAATGTGTAACTAGCCCAGTTTCCCACTAGGGGGGAAACCAGAACTCCCTGTTTTAAAATAAGATGATTCTTTCGCTGCAGACCAATCTGACTTTTGTCGGCTGCGTGGGCATGCTGGATCCTCCGAGAATTGAAGTGGCCTCTTCTGTGAAGCTCTGCCGGCAAGCAGGCATCCGGGTCATCATGATCACTGGGGACAATAAGGGCACTGCTGTGGCCATCTGCCGCCGCATTGGCATCTTTGGGCAGGACGAGGATGTGACGGCAAAGGCTTTCACAGGTCGGGAGTTCGACGAGCTCGGCCCTTCAGCCCAGAGAGATGCGTGCTTGAATGCCCGCTGTTTCGCTCGAGTCGAACCTTCCCACAAGTCTAAAATCGTAGAATTTCTTCAGTCTTTTGATGAGATTACAGCTATGGTGAGTACCTTTACTTTTTTTAGTAATAGCTCCCAGATTTGGAGTTTCTTGGTTTTTGTCAAGATCCAGGCTGTTTCTGTAGGACTCTGTTACCAGTAATTGGCCGTGTGTTGCATGTGAGGAAGATTCTAGAGTAGGTTAAGACCCAGGAGGGCCTGCTGGACCAGTCACAGGGGAAGCACTCAGTGACGTCGGGTCCCTTTCAGACAGGGGATGGTGTGAATGATGCCCCTGCTCTGAAGAAGGCCGAGATCGGCATCGCCATGGGTTCCGGCACCGCCGTGGCCAAAACCGCCTCCGAGATGGTCCTGGCCGACGACAACTTCTCCACCATCGTGGCCGCTGTGGAGGAGGGGCGGGCAATATACAACAACATGAAGCAGTTCATCCGCTACCTCATCTCCTCGAATGTCGGGGAGGTTGTCTGGTAGGTCGTGTTGTACCTCGTATCCCCGTGGCTAGTCTCTTGTATCCCTTCGTCTGACATCGGCTTGTGCTGACTAGTTGTCCGCGTTGGTTCCTCCTGTGGCAGCGGCTCTGGTCTCTGTGCACCGGGCGGGAGGGAGGGCTGAGCAAGGAGGAGGGAGCCCTTCTGAAGGAGGAGGGCTGTCTGCAGCGGCCTTTGACGTAGGAATGAGTTTCAATCAACCATATAAAGGAACAGAATTCTTGGTTTTCTGACAGTTAACTGGAATTTGAAATTGGGTGTTAAGTTTCAATCGCCAGAAATGTTGTTTCAGGTATCCATTGCTGCTGCCCACTAATTTTTATGGAGGGGGAGGGCATGGTGATGCTCTTTGGATAATGGCAAAAAATAACTCGGAGTCTCTCTCTTCTTTCCTTGGGTGGGAACAGTATTTTCCTGACAGCAGCCCTCGGATTTCCTGAGGCTCTGATTCCTGTCCAGCTGCTCTGGGTCAACCTGGTGACAGATGGCCTGCCGGCCACCGCGCTGGGGTTCAACCCCCCCGACCTAGACATCATGAATAAACCACCCCGGAACCCAAAGGAACCACTCATCAGTGGGTGGCTCTTTTTCCGTTACCTGGCTATTGGCTGTGAGTAGTTTGGGTTTTTTTGGGTTTTTTTTAATATTGTTGATTTAGAAACAAAATATTTGTGGACCAAAATTTTGTATATTTATCTCTTGCAGGCACATTTTTCTTCTATCTCTGTATTAGGATAGCAAAAAGTGGACGCTGCCCTCTTATGGTTTAATGAGCTGTATACCGAGTTTACAGCAAAGTTACTCCCTATTTTAGCATCCTCATCCTTGGACCTTTGTGAATGAGATTTTCATATTTAATTCAGGGGCAAAGGGATACAGGGATGACTCAGGCTTCATATTGCCAAGATCTAAAATGAAGTTTTTTTTCCCCCTGAGTGAGAACAGGACCCTGTGTGCTCATCAGCAGTAGCTGGTAAAGGTGTGGAGCCCGGCCACAGGTCCCACTCTTCCACACTCGTCACCTGGGAGACCTCATCCTCCTGCCCCAGGTGCTAGTCCTCTTCCCCGTTTCATAGGTTAGGAAAGGGAGCCCCAGCAAGGTTAAATATCTTCCCTGGGGTTCCATGGAAAGGTGACTTGCAACCCCCAAAGCACAGCCTAGCACAACGTGGGCAGGCTCTCAGCCAGTCAGTTCCCCTCCACCGGGAACAGCCGCTCACATGCCCTTCCATAGGTGCTCTAGAAAGCACGTGACGGCATGTACAGCCCTGTGTGCTGAGTTTTGTCTGTCTGTGTTCCGGTTTGTTGGCTAGTTTCCACGTCAGGACCATACCCCTGCCTTATCCCTGGGCACCAGCTGCCTGCGGCTCCGTTGTAATGGCCAGGGTGTGCACTTCTGTCCTCTCGGTGGGTGCTCCTCCCCAGGTGGAACGTCCCCTAATTTTGGAGTCCCTGTGTTCCCCACTCCCCCTTGTTGTGTCTTTGTAATAAATTTGCTTAATTCGAAATTAATTGGCCGGTGGGGGGAGTAGGGCAGAATCACCTTTAGGCACTGCTGTGTTGCTCAGTGTTCTGCACTAGCTGTTGTTAACAGCCTTTCCTTACAAAGGTTCTGCCACGCCTTTGATGGAGCAAATAAATCAGTGTACAACTGATAGCATCAGCTTGTCTGAGAGTCACGGATGCTGTGATCTGGTCCCGCCAAACAGCGAGGCCTTATGTGGAGGACACATACCTGCAGCCTTAATGTGTGCTGGCTGCGGACTAAAGCAGGGCACAGCTGGGGTGAAGGTCCTGCCACTACAGTAGGACTGATTGCTCACAAATTCCGGAGTGAAAGTTGCCTGGTTCTTCTGTACGCAGACCCCTGTCCTTGCAGGAGCCCTCAGTCCGGCTGCTTTTGCACAGGCGGCTCAGTTACCATTGACATGCCTCGTTCTGGGGAATAGCAGTGGCCCACGGGGCAGGAGCTGCGGTGAGTCCTGCAGGCTGCAGACCCCACTGTGTCAGCATTGCAATGTCTATCCCCAGGTTATGTTGGTGCTGCTACTGTGGGTGCTGCCGCGTGGTGGTTCATTGCTGCTGATGGCGGTCCAAGAGTGTCCTTCTACCAGCTGGTATGTAGCTGTCTTCCTTTCTGTGCCTTAGGTGCACGGTTGTCCTTGAGCTTTCTGTGTTTTGGTTGGCTGTCAGATAATCTTAAGGCTTGAACAATCTGCAGTTGTATCTAAGATTATCCTGAAGGACTCGGCTTCTCTGGAAAATGGGGTGAGGTCTTATGTGGGTCTGTGTTCTGCGCTTAGTGTGGAATTGGTCTGTGGACTTGAGACAATGTATTTGGCTAATCAGGAACTTCACTTGTTTTTTGTTGCAGAGTCATTTTCTACAGTGTAAAGAGGACAACCCAGACTTTGACGGAGTGGATTGTGCAATCTTTGAATCTCCGTACCCAATGACAATGGCACTGTCTGTTCTAGTAACCATAGAGATGTGCAACGCCCTGAACAGGTCAGTGCGTCGTCTTGGCAGGCTGGGCTGAAAGCCCCCACGGCCAGGGCACTGTGGGCCTGTGTCGTGGGTGACTGAGGATCACAGGGAAGCGCTTCCTTCCCAAAGAGAAAGGGGATCCAGCAGCACTGGCTTCTGAAGCGTGAGCGTCGTCATCTCCAGGAAGTTGGGGGCGTGTTTAGCCACGTGTTCCTTAAGAGACGGGGGGGGGGGGACAAAAATAGGGACTTCAGTGTCCCTGTATGCCAGTGCCCACGGGGAAGGAAGGAACTTTTTCCTTTTAGCATGTGACAAGTGGTACCAACCAATTAAGCCAGTGACAAAAATGGAAATTTCAGAAATAACCTAAGTGTCAAGGGCAAGCAAGCCGCTTTGAGCCCAGTGAGATGGAATCTGCTGTGCTGAAGCCTAGATTTCAGATTGGAAGTTGTCCTATATCTGAACATTTCCCCTCAATTTGCCTCTGTAGGAACTTCGGTAGAATTAGGTCAGTGGGCAATGCCAAGTTTGCTGCCACGTAGGAAGCACAGTCCTGAGAAACAAGTCCTGTGACACGTGACACGTGCCTTTCTGTCAGGCCTCTCGTGCATACCCCCCCCCTTCGTGTTCTGCAGCTTGTCTGAAAACCAGTCCCTGCTGAGGATGCCCCCTTGGGAGAATATCTGGCTGGTGGGTTCCATCTGCCTGTCCATGTCACTCCACTTCCTGATCCTCTACGTGGAGCCCTTGCCGGTAAGCGGTGGGAGGGCGCGGGCTGGGGCCCGGCTGCCTTGCCAGCGAGTCTGGGAGCTTGACGAGGCTTCTCTGGGTTTCCTGCAGCTTATCTTCCAGATCACACCACTGAATGTGACCCAGTGGCTGATGGTGCTGAAAATCTCCTTGCCTGTGATCCTAATGGACGAGACACTCAAGTTTGTGGCCCGCAACTACCTGGAACCTGGTAAAGAGTGTGTGCAGCCTGCCACCAAATCCTGCTCGCTCTCGGCATGCACCGATGGGGTTTCCTGGCCGTTTGTGCTGCTCATAATGCCCCTGGTGATCTGGGTGTATAGCACAGACACTAACTTTAGTGATATGTTCTGGTCTTGACTGACAGTTTTACATAAAGAAGATGTTTAACTTAATCAATTAATTTTTTATTGTTTAAAGCAACTGTCTTTCTGCTGAATTTTCACATGAACATATTGGCTGGTGAAGGAGGTTTCATACTCTAGATTTTGTTTTGCTTTTTCTGACTCCAGTGGGGCAAGATTTTCCTTTTTTATACACATAATTAAAGTGTCCATTGACATGTACAGAGAACTAACACTATTTTATGCAAATATTTTTTTGTAGATGAAAAAGCATGTACAGTGTTCTGTTTAATACTCATCCTTGTATAAAAAAAAAGTTGAGCCAGCAGACATTGTCAGCAAATTAATTGGCAGCAGATTTTAGGAAATGAATGTGTGTGGTTTTTTCTAAAATGAAATAGCATGTATTGTGTCTTTTGCATGATCATCTGGATTTAATCTGAGATCACAGTCTGATTTTTATTCATAAGCCAATTTTTCTGCACTGGGCAGAGTACTGCTACCTCAGTCAGTATTTTTTGGTTTGCCACTCCCTCACCCCTCGGTTCACCTCCACCCCCACCTCCACCCCCACCCCCGGGCCGCTCGGCTGCTTCTCCTTAGGATTTCGATGGTTCTGTTTACATCAGTCTTAACCAGAGGTATGCCTGTTCTCTCGCTTGTGCAGAAAATATTGCTCCAGATTCAATGGACTGGGTTCATATCCCCTCATGTAGCTTTTAAGGTTATTTATTTAAATGTCTAGTGTATTTTATTGTAACAGACATTGTTTTGCCAACATTGCCTATTTCAGGGGCACTTCACAAATCTAGTTTAAAAATAAAACATTTTAAATGGACAGAAAAATAACTGCCTTGTTTTTAACTCTTAAGTGGCTTATTAGCTTGAACTTACAGATGTGTTCAACTTAAGTTCTTAGCTCAGACCTTAGTTTTCACTGTGCTCCAGGGGAGAAGGTCCTGTTCTGCTGGGAGGTAGTTGTAGGAACTTTACTGTTTAATGTGTAGAATACACTGTCACCTGTGACTCATGCAAGTCCCTGCTGGCCTGTGTAGCCTGGTGTAGAGAACATAAGGGCAAGTGTGTGTGTGTGCGTGCGTGTGTGTGTGTGTTTTGTAAAATCTGTAAATAGCTCATGACCAAATGAACATACTGTATAGAACTATTTTTATTTAAATGTGGCACTAACCACCGCGGTCGTACTGTGAGGAATGTCTGCACATGTTCCAGACCAGTCTCACCAGCCGTGTGTAAGTCATTAACAGTCCTGACTGTAGTGTTTCCCTCCAATGCCTTCCAACACCCGTCACCTGATGTGAGTATCCCTGGAATTCAGATGCGTTAGCCTGCGGTGACTGCCACCAGGGGAGCTCATGGGGTGGTGTCAGGCACTGCTGTGTTCGTGGCCGTCCCTGAGAGCAGCGGACTCTCTGCCTGGGCCGGTTGTCTGCCTAAGGCAGTGGCACAGATGTTGGGGAGGGCCGAGGGGGAGAGAAACTTGTTCTGATTTGGTCCGACTGACGGGCTGAGGGAGCTGTGCCTTTGCTAGTGCTGATGAGGAGTCACAAAAAGTTGTGAATCTTTGTTACACACACAGTTTGATCTCTGCTTTTTAATGAACCAAGGTTCTGAGATGAGTCCTTCCAGCTAACAAACAACTAGTGACAGCAAGTAACTGAACCAGTGAACTCACGTGTCCATGGGGTCCTCGTAAATAGGCCACCTTTCTTCACCTTCTGGGTCGCAGCTGAGACTTGTCTTCTCTCCCCAGGGTATGTTGAAGCAGAGGGCACAGCTCAGCGCGGCCGGCAGCCAACCAGCCTTGTTGTTAGCGGGGTGCAGGAGGCCTAGGCGGCAGGGGTTCTGGTGAAGGTACTTGGGTCCTGGTTGCAGGCTCAGCCAGAGATGTGATGTCAGTGCTGGAAGTTTGGGGGAAAGTTAATAGGTATCAGGCAGGACAGGTGCCGTTGCCAAGGTCAGAGGTCTGAGTGTAATGGTGAAGGTACTTGGGTCCTGGTTGCAGGCTCAGCCAGAGATGTGATGTCAGTGCTGGAAGTTTGGGGGAAAGTTAATAGGTATCAGGCAGGACAGGTGCCGTTGCCAAGGTCAGAGGTCTGAGTGTAAGGAGGTGGAGGTGGACCACGCGGACTGAATGCAGAGTCCTGGCCTGGCTCGCTGCGGCTGCTCTCTGAATGCAGAGAACGTAGATAGAGGCGTAGGTTTTGCCAGGGTTGGTTGGTTGTTTTTTCTTAGCATCATGAGGGGTAAAACGAAATGGGCTGAGTGGATCGAATGCAAGGAGCGCATTTTGGCTACACAAGTTCAAACAGGACAGAATGTTGTTGGGTAGTGTGCTATTCAGTGGAAACTGAACTAACCAAATAGTCACATTTTCCTGACTCAGTTCCTCTGTTCAGTGGCCTTTACAAAAACAAGCTGAAGCTGAATGCCGTGCGCTGCTGTAGGAGACCAGCACAGCCCCAGACGGCCCTGGGCTGGCGCTGCCTTGTGGTTTCTCAGCTTTGGGCCTGTCCAGCCCACGGAGGCGGTTAGGGCACCCACTTCCCTCAGGCTAGGCAGCTGGCGGCGGGGAACGCGGCCCCCAGCAGAGCGGGCTCCCTGTGTCTGCGCCACTGCAGGCTTTGCCTCTGAAAAACACGTCTGCGCAGGCGCCGCCTCAGCGGCTGTGTTGCTGTGGGCACATCCCTGGCCTCGGGTCTCCCCCCAGCCCCCTCCCCACCCAGCAGGAAGGCACTGCTGGCCTCTGCTCCTGCCACCGTCAGTAGCTAGATGGGGCGGCATCTTCCTCAGGCTCCCCATGCAGGTGCTGCCCTGCCCGGCAGCCCTTTCCCAAAGGGGGTTGAGCTGTGTGCCCCTCCGGGCTCACCAGCCTCTCTGGTTCAGCTTTGCCAAGACTGGGCAAGCTCGCACGCCCCCCCCTTCCTGGGGACGCCCCTCCGCAGCTCATTCTGCCTTTCCTGGATAGGGAGCATGTTCTGCGTGCTCCCCACAGGAAGCTGCGTGAGCTTCCTGACAGCTGCGTGAGCCCGTGGGCAAGCAGGGCCACTGCCAGCCCCGCTTACAAGCAGCTGCTACCACAGCACCCTCAAAGTGGGGCCTCGGCCCCCTAAATGTCTGTGTGGCAGGCATCCCTCAGCAATCTGAGGCCACGGGCGTTAGCTCGTGTCTGCCAAGCACCGTTTCGCAGCCCAGAGCTTGCTGCAACTGCAGAGCTAAGGTGGCCTTTGCTTTTTAAATTGAACCACCATGTTCTGTCAAAGCTTGGCCCTCTGGCCTTCTTTCTTGGAAGGGAATGGCGATAAGCAGCTGAGGTACCAGGCAGGGCTGGGCCTGTGGCTCCGAGGCTGCCCATCAGGACAGGGAGGAGGGAGCCGGAGGCCTGGCGCTGACTTCCACGCTGCTCACTTCTGCTTCGACTCCCCGCACCGCTAACAAGACCTGTTCCTTCTCTTGCCCAGCTCACTCCTTCTGCACCCGAAGTGACTAAGTGTCTGCCTGGTGGGATCCCCCTGAGAGCCAGGGGGTGGGGGACTTCACTCGGTAGCCAGGTGGTCTGTGTTGCTGAGCCAGTGCTTCTAGATGCTACTCTGTGTGGGCAGGGCCTCAGGGACAGTTGATCAGAAATGCTGGTCTTTGAATCTTAAAAGATCGACCCGAATGTTCCCTTTCGTCTGTCACTACTACTTGTAGTCTTAAGTCATTATTCTCACAGTTCCTCCCCATATTTCATAAAGCTGATTTCCTCTTTCTTTCCTTTTCAGCAATACTGGAGTAACCGCTTCCTAAGCCATTTTGCAGAAATGTAAGGGTGTTCGGTTGCGTGCATGTGCGTTTTTAGCAACACATCTGCCGGCCTCTGCGTGATTGGTGTCGGGAGGGAAGAGTAGAAAGTCCCCAACTCGTTGTGTGTTATGTGGAGGAAATGTGTAGTACCAGTGGGGTTTTTAGCTTTTAAATTAAAATAATTACAAATGTACAATTTATATTAATGAATCAGAAAACCTCTCCAGGGAATTTTGGTTTCTTTGCTGCAAGAAGAATGAGGTTCTGAAACCTTATCCAAGAACTTAGGCGCCATCAGCCAAGTCTCTCTTTCTCTGTGCAAAATGTCATAGCTTCTATAAATGTACAATATTCAATACTCAGTTGTAATGCATGCCTTCAGTTGTAAGTAGCCAGATTTCCCTATGGTGTCATTGAAACATGCTACTTTTTAATTGGCCCTGTACAGTTTTGCTTATTTATAAATTTTTGGAAAACACTACAGGTGTTGAATGGTTAAAATGTAGGTCTCCGGTTCATAACTTCAGTTATTTTTTGAGTGTGCAAACAGCTATTTTGCACTGTATTAAATGTAACTTATTTAATGAAATCAGAAGCAGTAGACAGATGTTGGTACAGTACAAATATTGTGATGCATTTATCTTAATATAAAATGCTAAAAGTCTATCACAACGCATGTTTGACTTTAGACTGTAAATAGAGATCAATTTATTTCTGTGCTGGTAACAAAAGCAGTGCACAGACATGGTCCATTTCAGGTAATAAATCTATTCTGAGTAAGTTCACAGTGTGGTGTTGCCTGTTTTGTTGGGGTTGGGGGGGGTGTGCACCGAGGGCCTGCAGCTCCGAGCAGTTGTGCCTTCATACGTATAGAAGGAAGGGGTGAGTTCTTGGACTTGACTTCCTGGGTAGGAAAGCAGAGGCGCAGAGGGTCTGCTCGTGTGACGAGACTCATCAGGTGTTCCTACCCTGGCCTGCTGTCTCCCCCCGAGTCTGGGGAAGGCTGAGTGTGTCAGCAGTGGGGTCTTCAGGGATACTGGGCATGATTTAAAAGTCTGTGGCTTGGAGAGACGGTTCTAATACTGTTCAGATGCAAAATGTAAAATTCTACTTTCCTAGGGCTTATAGAGAAAATAGAACTGATGTAGTAATGAGGCAGGTCCTGAAATTCATGTATTTGATGGTCATTTGTGGCTTATCTGCCAAAGGTGGACATGAGTGGGGTTTATCACTTAAAAAAGACAGGGACGCAGGGATTGTTGGTTGATTCTTTAAACCTAATAAAGACCAGCCCTATTGACTCTACATACACGGAAAAAATATTTAGTAAAACTTAAGAGTATCTATAACTTTCATTTTATACCATGATGAAAATGAAGCCAAACGTAATGAAACAGAATTACACTCACAGTCCACCACTGCCCACTACTTGGCACTCTTCTGAGAGTCGTGGCCGTCAGAGAAGAGAAGGGGGAAGGCCTAGGAGTAAACAGAGCGGCAAGGGTCATATTGGGTCTCTGTAAACATCTGGTTTTAGGAAAGTTTAATGATTATGGGGGGTGGGGGATGACATCTTAACGAGGATATATAATTCCTGTGTTAATGATACATGAAAATACCAGTAGACACTTGAATCAAACAGAAAGGGGGCATTTTAGCACCGTAAGTAAAAGTCGGGTGGTTCATTATGCCAGTGGTCGTCTTCAAACTGGAGATGGAGCCTTGGCTTGTATGGCTCGGTGGACTGAGCACCTTGCCTGCAAACCGAAAGGTGGCCAGTCTGATTCCCGGTCAGGGCACATCCCTGGGTGGTAGGCCAGGTCCCCAGGGGGAAGCCTGTGAGAACCAGCTAGTGTTTCCCTCCCTGGTTCAACCCTGCCAGCAAGTTAAAATCAATGAGAGATCATTTCATGCCCATCGGCTGACCAAAAAACGGGACTTCCGATACCAAGGGTGTGGAAAATGGGCCCTCCGTTGCAGAACAAGTGGGTATCATCTGGTAAATTTGCAGACGCTGTTAGCACACAACCCAGCAGGTCTACTCCCAGCTGCCTTAGAACTTTCCACACGTGATGTTAATAAAAGTACTGGAGACAACCTAAATGACCAACAGCAGTAGGGAAATGGTTTGAGGCCTATTGAAATCACACTGCAGCAATGAACACAAATAAACTGAAGGCGCCAACAGAGAGACATCTCCCTGCACAGGGAGACCAAGGGCAGTGTACATGAACTTCGTAACACCCAAAACAGAACCATGTAACAGCCTCTCCTGTGGCCCGAGGGCCATCGCCCGTCTGTGCAAGAGCAGGTGCGCTAGAGCGTAAGTCAGCGCACAGCTTCCTTCATGAGAAAGTCCTGCTCACAAAAAAAAGTCAGCTAAACTAAGCTGATGGTGGATTCACATTTGGGCGCAAACTCCTCAGCTTCAAGTGGGCAAGTAGTAAACAGGGAACAAGTTCAAAGACACCAGGCATAAGGGAAGTGATAGGATAGCACTTAGTTCAAAGAGGAAGGGAGGAGGGCAGATGAGCTGGGCTCCACGTCTGTCAGTGAAGCTTGGGTGACAGTGTACATAGGTGTTCGTGGTGCCTGTTTGCATGTCTGAGATCTAAAAAGCAAACCAGGAAAGTGCTAGGAGGAAATGTGGAAGAAAGCCTTTCCAGGCGTGACATGAAATCCTGGAAGAAGAGCAATCAACTGAAGACATAAAAAAGTAAAACTTCCAGAACGGAACATGCCGCTAGAGTTAGGAGAACAGATTTGCTCACAGGTAATTCATTCCCCTCACATGCACTCGGCAAAGATGGAAGTAGACACTGGTCTCTCTCCCCTTTGCAGCATCAGGAAACAAGTACCCGGACTGGTGGTGAGACTATAAAATGGCCCAGCCTCCGTGGAGGGCAACTTGACAACATCTGTGGTATTTTTAAATACACAGAACCTTTGGCCAGGCGTTTTGGAGAAATCCTCACACACGTTCCCCAAAACCAAAACAATCCTGCAGCGCTGTTGGAGCCAAAGAATGGAAATGACCTGGATGCCCATCAATAAGGTGCTGAGTTAACAAAGAGTATTAATACCGTGGGATAGTCCACAGTCCTCAAAAACAAGGTAGGTCTGTGCGAGGTGGCAGGGAATGATGTCTAACACGTCTGCCCTATAAAATACTCAAGGGCAGAGCAGTCTGTATAATAGTCTATCATTCATTTTTTTAAAGATTTTATTTTATTATTTATTTTCAGAGAGAAGGGAAGAGAAAGAGAGAAGGAGAAAAGGAGGGAGCGAAACATCAATGGGTGGTTGTCTCTCACACGTGCCGTACTGGGGACCTGGACCACAACCCAGGCATGTGCCCTGACTGGGAATCGAACCGGCAACCCTTTGGTTTGTCGCCTGTGCTCAACCCACTGAGCCACACAAGCCAGGGCTATCATTTCATTTTTTTTAAATGGGAGGAGGTTAACAGTCTCCAGCAATGATGGCTGCTGCGAACACTGAAAACGCTGTGACGCAGACGGCAGACGGCAGGAGCCAGGCTTCCCACTGCTGGGGCAGCCCACGCGGCAGGGAATGACAGTGGAGACACCAGGGTGAACTCATGCTTAGCTTGACATGCACGATTCCACACAAGACTATTCCTGGTTATGTGCATATGAATGTGCATTTCCCTCCACTCTCAACTGAGGGGCGAGAAGCGAGGACATTCCAGTCGCAATGAGCACTGAAAGGTTGCCGGTTCGATTCCAGGTCAGGGCACATGGCTGGGTCGCAGGCCAGGTCCCCAGGTGGGGGCATGCGAGAGGCAACCCATTGTTTCTCTCTCACATCAATGTTTCTCTCCCTTTCTTCCTCCCTTCCCCTCTCTCTGAAAATAAGTAAAAACAAACAAAAAAAAGCAAGAATCCCAACAAATCACAAAGGAACAAAAAATTTCAGCTCAGACTTAGTATAGTAAACTGCAAAAAGCCAAATGCAAAGAGAAAATTTTTTTTAATTTTTAAAAGATTTTTATTTATCTTTAGAGGGAAAGGGGAGGAGAGAGGGAGAGAAATGCCAATGTATGATTGCCTCTCGTGCGTCCCCTGCTGGGAACTGGCCTGCAACCCAGGCACGTGCCCTGACTGGGAATCGAACCGCAAATCCGTTGGTTCACAGGCCCGCACTCAATCCACTGAGCTACACCAGCCAGGGCCAAAGAGAGAATCTTAAAAGCAGCAGAGACAATACAAAGGCATCACCGTTGAAGGAGTGACAGATATCACTGCTGACCTCACAGCGGGGGCCCAGGGACAGTAGAATGACACCCTCAGGTGCTGAAAGAAATGACCAGCAATCTAGAAGCCCAAACCTGAATAGATAAAGAACCCGAGTAAAATAAAGATATTTTCAGACAAACTGAGATTCTTCACTGGCAGACTCCCGCTGAAGGAAATTCTGGAAGGGCACAGGGGTAAACGGTAGGGGTCACGTTCACGTGACCTCAGCCAGGCAGGAGCAGGCAGAGGTCCTGGCTGGTGTCAGACGTAAACACGTGGGTCTGCATGTAACCAGAGGCAAAACTAACAAATCCACAGAAGGAAAAAATGAAAGAAACCTAAAAAGAGCAAACAGGATACTAGGAGAGGCCAGAGCCAATGCCAAATACAACCAATAACACTGTAAGAATTTCTTAAGTATGTTCTATTTCTGAAGGGGCGTGACCTGACGGTCCCGTTGGGAAAAGTGGCCCGTGTTTCTCACGTGAGTCCAGCTGCTGGAAGACAGACAAACATGTCCAGCAGGCAGCCGGGAAGTGTTGGGAAGTTGAATTTGGAAGGACGTCTCAGGAGAAAGACAACCCAAAAATTAAAACACGTTTTCCCTGGGCCAGAGGTCCGTGCAGAGGACTAGGCCCGGCACTTGAGAGGGCTCCGGGCAAACCAGCTGGCCCAACGCCAAGGGGCCCCAGTCCGTAGCCCAGAAAGCAGATGTCCTGACCCCGAAGGGACCGAGGTTTAGTCCTGGAGGCCACTCCCTTCCCACATGCCCACCCGTGGCTGGAGAACTGACGTCCCCTCCGCAAAACCCCCCATACCCAACAACTGGGAAAGGGGGCCCAGGCCCTCCGAGTACAACCCTTTTCCAAAGGGCCATGGCGGCACAGCCAGGCCAAGGGAGCGGCCCACAAGCACACCGCTGGGGCAGGCCACCAACCTGGTGGCGCAGGGAGGCCCTCCCTCCAAGAGAGGCTCGGCCCTCCTAGTTGGGAGTCCTCCAAGGGGGCTCTGGGAAAAGCACAGAAACTCACAGAGGACACAGCAACCAGCACCGCAGCCCCCAACACAATAGCCCTCATCGGGGACAGCACCGCCCTCGGCCCTCGTGTGGACGAGATCTGACCTCAGTCGGGAAGACACTCCCCAACCCAGAGCCAGCAAGGACCGTGCTATGGGGGGCGAGGCCACAAATCCCAAAGGGCCAAGAGAGCAAAGGCAGAGTCCACTACAAGCTCACGACGCCAGCAAGAGGAAACTGGGGAGATCCTGGTTTGCCCCTCAGCCTGGGTCGCCTGGAGGAGCTGGGGGAGGCGACAGGGCAGCCCGGGCTTACAGATTCCCTGCAGGGAGAGGACCAGAAAAGATCCAAAAAAAAGATCATTATACCCATTCACTCTGCGGTCCTCCGCCTGGGAGTTTACCCAAAGAAGGAAAAAGCTGTGAGTGCCAAGGTCACTGGGTTGTTTATACAGAGTCAGACACTGGAGACTCTTCACTGGGCGGTGAGGGCTGCGCCCTGGACCGTCCGAGCCTTTGACCCCGGCAGCCCGAGGAGCGCAGGGGTGCTGCCGCACAGCCCCTCCCACACTGCACAACTGTGTGGCGATCGCAGCGAGGAAAACACTACAGCTCCGGGGCAAGAGACCCTGGGCAGACGAAAACAGCCGTGTCCAAGACTCAGTTGGCTCGTCTGTAAAACGGGGCCGATCCTACCCGGGCTTCGTGGGTGTGTGGCCCAGGCCGTGGTAACACAGGCACAGGGTCTGCCTCCCGCCCGGACCCAGAGGAGTGCCCACGGAACAGCGGCCCAGGCGAATCAAAAGGACGGAGTCTTGACCGCATCTAAGGCTGGAAAAACCCAGGAATGTCCTCCGGCACCCAGAAGTCCCACTACATGGAACTTGACCTCTGCATGCCCTTGGACTGTTATGCCGCTGTATGCTTGTGGCACTGCGAACCGATGATCACGCACACAGAGAACTGGAAACCACTGCCCGCCAAAGCGGGCGCGTCACCAGAACAGAGCCATCCATCCGCAGTACGGGATGCTGTGACACTGTCCAGCAAACAAGTGGGAGTGCGCTGACATCCTGGCCGGAGTGTCTGTCTGTCTGCACCTTCCACACGCCTGTCATTAGGTGAAAGCTCAATACCATTTTTCTGAAGATATTACCAGAAACTTCGTTTGCAAATACAGGGACTCAGTACAGACTGGGGAGTAGACATTTAAAATGTTATACCTCTTTCTGAATTTTTGTTAAACCACGTGTTCATTTCACAAAGGAAAAAAAAACAAACCAAAGACAGGCCCCAAATGGCATCACTCATGCTAAAGGCCTGTGGTACCAAACCCAGACTGCACACCTGGTCTAACTGGTTCCAGCCTCGCCCACAAACGTGATCTTAACCAGTCTGGAACTTTCCAGCTAAGCACCAATAATCTGTCCCATGGGACCCCTCACAGGCATCTGTATGATAAACCTTCCCCCAAGAAAGGTGTTGCAGCCCCCAAATAATCCTTCCTGTTCTTTTGTCAATAACCCCCTTATACCCCTTTCTGCCTATAAAAACCTCCCCATTTTGCCCTGGCTGGTGTAGCTCAGTGGATTGAGCGCTGGCTTGTGAACCAGAGTCACTGGTTCAATTCCCAGGCAGGGCACATGCCTGGGTTGCAGGCCAGTTCCCAGAAGGGGACGCACGAGAGGCAACCATACATCGATATTTCTCTCCCTCTCTCCTTCCCTTCCCCTCTAAATAAAATATTATAAAACAAACAAACAAAAAACCTCCCACTTTGCATTGCCCTGCCAGGTGCTGTCTGGTTGCTAGAGGGAAGCTGCCCAATTCATGAATCATTTAGTAACAAGCCAGTTAGATCTTCAATCACTGCTGAACATTGTCTTTAAGTTTATATAACCTACATTACAAATACTTGTGTTAACAGGGTTATTTGGATAGCAGGATTATCGGTCATTTCTTTACTGTTTCTAAGGTTTTCAAGAGTAACGAGACCCGCCATCCTACCCACCTGTAAGTGCGGTTCCATGGCATTAAGTGCATTCACACGGTTGTCACCACCACCCCCAGAACTTTCCCAACAGTCCAAATGGAAACTGTCCCACTGAACCCTAGCCCCTCATTTATTCCCCCCTCCTCCTCCCAGCCCCTACTTCGAGTCTACAAATTTGACTCCTCTGGGGACCTTACGTAAGTGGAATCATACAGTATTTGTTCTTCTGTAGCCGGCTTATTTCCCTCAGAATGCCCTTAAGGTTCACGCATGTTGTAGCACGTGCCAGGATTTCCTTCCTTTCAGACTGAATCACACCCTGGCTGACGCCCTGGCTGGGCGGCTCACTGGACTGCGTGCCGGCCTACGAACCAGAAGGTCAGATTCGATTCCTGGTCGGGGCACGTGTCTGGGTTTTGGCCAGGTCCCCAGTTGGGGGTGTATGATCGATGTTTCTCTCCCTCTCCTCTAAAAATAAATATTGAAAACTGAATCACATTCCATTGCACGGGCTTGCCACATCCTGTTCATCCATCTATTCATCCATCACCGGGCCTGGGATGTTTCCACACACTCTGTTGTTTCACGAACACGGGTGTGTGGATCTGTTCAAGACCCTGCTGCAATTCCTTTGGGTACATACCCAGAAGTGGAATCGCTAGATCACACTTGTTTACATTTTTAAAGAACTGCCAGACTTTTCCACAGTGGCCATTACCATTTTGCATTCTCACCAGCAATACACAAGGGTACTCTCTAAATTGTTTTCTTTTGATGGCTGCTAAGGAGACTGAGTTGTGGGCTTCTGGCTTCTTCCTGGTGCTGTTGGTACTGTGTGGTTTATGAAATACGTGGCGTGTTCTATGCTGGCAGCCACTGACACCTCCTACAGCAATCTGGGAAAGCCTGACTGGTAGTGGCCCAGGTGCAGCCGGGCCGGGTGTTCGACCACCCGTCATGCCCACCCATCATGCACCAAGGGGAGATGCTGGCCAGTGCTCCTCTTGCTGCCCCCGGGTGGGGAGGCTGCTGGAGAAAGTGAAAAGCCTCTCGAGGGCACTTACCTCTACAGGCCCTCCCAGTGCCAGGGATCCCCGAGGGGCTGGGTAGGAGTGCTGTCCCCAGAGGCCAGGGTGAGGTGCTTGTCCAGTCGGGCCTCACCGCCTGTCAGCAGAGAATGCGTCAGCAGAGAATGCGGCCCTGGGGCTGGCTGAGCAGGCCTGGGCACAGGCTCCAGAGACCTGGCAGTGGGAGTAGTCCCCACCCACAGGCAGCACCTGAGGGGACCCCGCGGGGCCCTTGAGGTCAAGCCGGAAGATTCTGAGACCCTCAACCCCCCTCACTTAGGTTTCTTGCTATTTGGACCAGGAAACACCTGTATCGAATAAGGAAGTCAGGGCGAGAGTGATCAAAGATGCATGCTCATTTGAGTAGTTTCGGTAAATAGCTGGCCTCATTCTGAGGAAGAATTCAGAGGCATGGGAGTGTCCCCCAAACTGAGGCTGTCAGAGGGCTCTCGGCAGCAGCCCTGCAGGGGTCACTTCTGCCAGGCACACGAAGGGGTACAGGACAGGAGCATGAAGGACCAAGCTGGAGGGAAGGGAGCACCCTTCCTTAGGACCCTGCTTCCCTGCTCAGCTGAGGGGCCTCAAGGAGAGAGGGACAAGGCTTCAGTGGTCCTACCTACCAGGCTGATTCCCCAGGGAAGGATCGGCAGCCTGCGAGTCCCTGATGACGGTGATGATGTTCATGATGGGCATCGTGCTCAACCCCACACGGGCTTTATTCCATCCACAGGCCAGAGAGGCAGACGTAGAGCCTGGGCCGTGAGGCTGACCACCCAGCCTGCCCCGAAAGGCCAACTGTGGGAGAGCTGGCACTTTCAGAACCCTGCCCATCTGATTCCACGCCCATGCTACAAATAACTGGGGGGGAGGGGCCCGGGGGCCCAGGAGGGAGGATGATAGGGGTCAGTTAACACATCCCCTCATGTGCAACTCCAGACGCCAAAAGGCACCTGGGTGGCCCTTCCTGGCCAGGTTGCTTGCTCTCCCAGCAGGTGGTCCAGTGGGACGGTCACAGAGCAGGGCAGCCTGATTCCACCCCTGCTTCCTGGAGCCTCCTGCCCTTGGGAGGTTTATGAGAACAAGTGACAGTGAACAACCAGTTGGGACCTCTAGTCAAACTCCTCCCGTTCTTCGATGTGGAACATGAGTATTCCCAATCCCACATCAGGCGCTCTAACAACGCAACTTCATTAGTCTCTTCCACCCAGAATCCGGAACCGTCAGGGTGGAAATGCTGGAGGGGCAGGTGGGAGGGGCCCGAGGGAGCTAGTCCTGGTGATGCTGGGATGGAGGGGCCAGGACTGGACAGATTCAGGGGCTCCCACAGAGCAGAGAGGGCAGCCCAGGACAGGGGAGAAACGTAAGGATGCTGATGGAAGAAGGTGCGCACATGGCCTGTGCTCTAAGGCACATCCTGACCCGGAGAGAATCTCAGGGGTCACAGTGGGGTGGGGCTCTGCCCCCTCCAGAGCCAGGGGAACAGCCAAGAGGTCGTGCCCTTCTCCCCTGCACTGACTGGTAGGCAATGCCCGCTCGGAGGCTGCTGAGGAAGGGCAGGAAGCTGCACCCCGAGTGAGCGCTCAGGCCATGACCCCAACCTGCCTGGTGGGCTCTTTAGAAACCGCTCGATCAAATGATGCTGCCCAGGCTTTGGTTCTCATACTCAAAGATCCTTTAACAGTAACTTTCTGTGCATTTAAAATTTCAATGATCAGATGTTCTGAGCTCCTAAACCACTATACATTTCCATTGTTTTTACACTTTAGAACTTTCCACTTACATCAAAAATCACATTTTACACCACTTTTGACTAATTTTGTTTTAATGGGAATTTGGGGTTAGCTGTGTCACCCCCCACCGGCACTTCAGTCTCTGGTGAACCGTACTGTCAAGAGCATCATCACCCGTTAAACAAGGGGCGAGTCTGACAGCAACTAAACCCAGGGGACAGGCCCTCTGATGACCCCACAGATGCCGAAACCAGACGCAGCCCTCACACTCAGGCCAGCCAGCCAGAAACAGCCCAAAATCTGGCCAAAGACTCTCCCCTCGAGACATTTACCAGAAAACACCGATGGACGGACCAGCTCAGTGTTCCTGAGGTTCCCAATCCTACCAGCTCCCCACACTCTGGGAAGAAAGGGAGGCTACTTATGGCAAATAGGGTTGAATCGATGTACTGGAATAAAAAAATCGATAACGGGCTTCCATTCTGATCAACCCAACACCATTACTATACATAAAACAGTTTTATTAGTTAATTAACTCAGGTGCACCTCTGTTCATGCTCTAGGTTACACCTGTTTCTCAGATCCGGCCCAGGCTCATAGGCAAGTTACCAGATTAGCAAATAGGAAAATTGTTCTGCAAAATAGCAACTGTCAGCTTAAGGCATCACTAACATTGCAGAAGGAAGCGAGGTTACCAGGGAGTTTGGACAGCCCAGGATGATTTCTGGGCCGGGAAACCCTCCCTCCTCCGTAAAAGGGCCGACCCATGCCGCTGTCCGACTCCGGAGATGATACTCTGGCTCTGGGCAACCCATCCACAACACCACAGACAAAGCACTGTCTATTCCTCGTGTTCAGGCTTAGAAATTAGTTATATAAAAAAGCACTCTGTCCCAGAAGTCCCAGCACATCTGTGGGCCCCTCAGAGGGCTCACTGGGTCCTCCCTGTCTGGAGCAGGGGAGGATGGAGATACAGGGAGGGTGGGTCGGGCTCAGTTTAGAAAACAAAGTCACCACTAGAAATATGGAGCCAGGGGCAGAAACCCCTGCTGCAAGCACACGCTGAGTCATGTCCTCCCAGACAGCGGGCTCCTACGGCTCTTTCAGTCCACGGATGCGCTCGGAGCAGGGCAGGCCAGTGTGGCCACGAGCTGCCGCCTGCCTCACTGCATGCCGAACCACTGCTCCTGGTCGGCCCACTGGGCCGCCTCACTGTCGCTGCCCTCCAGGTCCCCTTCTTCCCCACTCCCTTCCATGTCGTCCACATCCTCCTCCTGAGTGGCATCCGTGGGACTCTCCTCCTTCTCCATCTTCTGCATCCCCTCTAGAGACTTCTGGTCATTGGGGTCCAAACTAGGGGACAACAAAACAAAGGAGAGGCCTGAATCTCTGCCTTGCTTCTTGCTGGCTGATGTGTCATCTCCCTGGCGCGGCAGTGAAATGAGCCCCAGTCCCAGGGAAACGGCTCACGCCGGGCCTCTCCGGACAACTCCAGTCCCACAGGCGGGGTCGAGGGGGTCCATCGCTAGAAGTGAAAAGAGGTGTCTTGTCCTAATATTTAGACTTCTCAATTTGCGGTTTTCTTCACTTACTCCTTTAATATTTTCATACATTTCCCCTAGCTTTATGAGAGCGGAAGCTACCAGATAACACAAAACCATTAACAGAAGAATCCAAATGTAATTTCTTAACAGAATTGAGTTTTTAAGCTACAGAATTATGAAAAAAGTACTGATTTTCCTGTAAAACTGCTCCATGTTCTCATGATATAAGCAAACATTCACCGCATTCAGCAGTTAACCAAACCCATCCTTACCGTGGAACAGACGTGTCCGCTCCTAGGTGAGCCTGCAGGGCCCAGCGCAGCCCCTACCTGGCTTCCAGTGTAGCAGCTACGAGCCATCACGTGTGCAGAAGCCCCCGAAGTCCAAAAGCTCAAGAACATTTATTTGCTTGGCTCCCCAGCAACCTTTTCTCTTTTCTTTGGGCCCATACCCCAGGCCAGCCGGCGACCCGCCCCTATCAAATCCCGCCTCTAATGAAAGCCCAGCATTTTATTTTCTCACTTGCTTCTGGGCTTCCAAAAAGCAAACAAAACCCATGTGGGAACCCTGTTCCTCCTTACATAACTGTAGACTGATCTGTATCATCCCCTCTCCTCTGAATCCTTCCATACAGCTCTCACCCACACCCAGGGCTCCCCGCCCTCTGCACCCCGACCTTGCCCTCTAGAGCCTGCTATGAAAGCACTTAGCACGGGGTATCCACCAGTGCGCACGTCTGAGACCGAGAGCAACTGGGACTGCAGCGCCCCCAGTGGTTACGGAGATGCCAGGCGCAGGCGTGGTGCTCAACTTCGGCACGGGCGGTGGGTGTGACCAGGTAAAGACAGGCCTGCACCAGGACCCTACACACACGCAGACAACCCTCAAAGAAATCACTTCTGTACTAAGCAGCAAGAATACCACTATTTATTTAGTATTTACTAGGTACCAGGCACAGTGCTAAGAGCTTTACATGGAATAATCATTTAATCCCCATTTAATCATTTAATATTTAATACGATAGATAGAGACAAGGAAATTTGTTAGTAACTCGCCCAAGGTAACAGGTGGTGAAGGGAGTATTCAAACTTCAGAGCTTAGGTTCTTGACTGCTACAGCAGGTAGAAATACGGGAAAGTATTTACAACACTCTGATTTGAAAAAGCAGAATATAAAATATATACTACCTATAACCCTATAAAAATATGTGTGCATATGTGTGTGTGTGTGTGTGGTCAAGGCCAGGAAGGTGACCAACACAAATGAAAACAGGTGTTATAGAGTGGTACGAGCTGGTTAGGAGTGGCATGGTTCTTTAATGTTAAGATACTTAAGAAGAAAACTGTCGAAGTTACAAATTCACAAATTACTGTTATTACTCTGTTTTCAGCTGTGGACACAGCATGTGTGTGTGTGTTTCCAGACTTCCTGTGACAGTTCCCTGCCTTCTCTACCCCTCATCAACCTTCCCCCCAGGGAAGCTAAGTGCCTACCTTAGTGCTATACTATACTGGTCCATTGCTTCCTGATACTCATTGACAGCTACAAGGAAATCTCCCAGGATCCGATGCAGGACACAGTCACTCTGATTAGCTAGTGCGTTCCTCAGCAAAGCAATTCCATCTTCGTATTTCTGTTCTCTGCCTGGGGGTGGGGGTGGGGGGTGGGGGGGGTGAGAAAAACACTCATTTTCCAACTTCACAACATCTTGAAAACACATTCCCATCTCAAGTCTGATACATAAAACCACAACACTGATCACAATCCAACAATCTATTTGTAGACATCCTCAAGAGATCAGTGGTGTGGCAGAAGTGAGAACAAGCTCACCTGGATTCCTATGCCATTAGGAAATCTGCAGTTTGGGTTCTGATTTTTTTTAAAGTACAAAAGCCAGCATGCATTTTATTTGCCAAACTAGCCCAAACCTAGGAGTTCCTTGTAAACTGGAATAAACAAAAACAAAAACCAAAACCCAACCAAGGGTAAAAGGGAAATCATAACAGAATCCAGATGGGTCTAGTCCAAACCAGATCACAATTAGCTGAACAAGAATCAACCAAGCACAGCTCCACGTCACTGTCGGTCCAGCTGGTCCGAGCCAGCTGCACTCAGCTGTGCTACCCCAACTCACCTGGGCTCAGACCTCCTGCAAAAGGAACACACTTGTCTGATCACCTGAAACCGGTTGGACTGGGGAAGCCGACTGAGATCGGGTTTTATAAAACGAACAACAAACAAGGGAGTAAATGAAATACACTTACTAAGTAGTTCCGCTTTTTTCACCACAGCCTTAATGTAATCTGGTCTTTGGTTGAGGGCTTTATCTAACAAAGTTTTGGCTTTCTCCTGTGTTACTGGGTCTTCGAGACAAACAGTGGCTAAAAGGGTAAGGGTCTGTGCGTTTGCTCCTAGAGTTTTGTAAACGTTGTTAGCCATCACCATTGCTTCACGAATACTGTTGGAGGCTAAGTAACATTCAATGAGACCTGAAATAAAATGCAGAAAGACCCACCACATTACCATTCCAAGCCATGCTTCCACTCCACCAGCCTTCCCAATGATAAACCTTCAAAGTTTCAGACAAGGAAAGGCCACAGAAACCTTTGATGGAGAGATTAGACCGGAGGATATGTTGATGGAATAATAGTAAGTGCTCCTCTCCAGAGCACTTGGCGGACACGGAAAAAGCCTGCACTGCAAAGGCACCTTCAGTTAGTGAAGGAAACACACACACCGAAGTGACCGAAGAGTGCAGGCAGCCAGCTGAATGCTAGAGGAACAAACATGACACTCATCGTTAGCTGAAAAAGTAACAAATGTTCCAACAAAACCCAAGGTTCTTCTTAACAAGCTGTTAATGTCCAGCTGTGTTCTATCACCTTGAGTCCTAGACTTAAGCTCCTACAAAGTTCTACAAACTAAAGGCCCTTAAAAGCAACCCAAGGAGAAAGGAAGACTTTTTCCATTTGAAACATAAGGTTATCTCCAAAAGCATTTGCTAAGGGCTTCCCTAAACTAGACGGAAAGCACTTATCAGACAGACCCAATACTGAGATTGGCAGCTCCGGCCTCCTTTCATACCAACAGCAAGACAGACGCCCTGTGGGGACACTTCAAGTAGAGACAACTCTCAACTTCTCATGCCAAGTCGAGGAGAACAGAGGAAGTACTTCTTGGCACCAAATCCTCATCAAAACAGAAAAACAGCTTAAACCCCAAACCCACACAATCCCTGGCAGATTTTCTCTGCATACTCCTCCACCCTAGCAGCATTTATAACATTTGTGCACATTCCACCACACACTATGGTTACTTAACCAGAAATTACCTAACTCTTATTTAAGGGTAATGTGTCAGAGTCAGAATATGGTTGTTTGCAACTACTTATTGAGAAATTGTACATCCCTGCTACAGCTTCGCTGGGACATCCAAAGGAAATGGAAAAAATGCACTTCAGAACTTCAGGGTCACAACCAGTAAGAGAAGCTGGCCTGGAGGTTGCAAGAAGCACCAGCAGGCATAACCAGAGTCACCCCATCCAATCTCCCAATGGTGGCTTGAGTGAAGGCAAACTGTGAAGCCTCATCAGCCAGCCCCCTGGGTAACTACCTCTGCCACCACCAACTCCAACCAGCCTGTGGCCCGGCACTGTGGCAGTGGGGCTACTCAATTGCATTGCTGGGGTCTAGTGAACCAGGTACCCAGCACAAATAAGCATGAGAAGACCAGCTGGGAGGTAGGGAAGTTACGACTTTAGGATTAGATTAGGAATTTTACTCCAGCCCTGGCTGGTCTGGCTCAGTAGATCAGTGCCAGCATATGAATCAAAGGGACGCCAGTTCGATTCCCAGTCAGGGTACATGCCTGGGTTGTGGGCCAGGTCCCCCCATTTGGGGCCATGTCAGAGGCAACCACACACTGATGTTCCTCACTTTCTCTTCCTACCTCCCTTCCCCCCTCTAAAAGATAAATCTTAAAACAAAAACAAAACAATTTTATTTGAAACCAAAAGCTTGGTTTGCTGGGGTTTCTTTAAGAACAAAGCCACAATAGGCATAACTCTCTGGCAATCTAAGCAGATTTGTTCTTTACCCCAATTTTCAAATTTTCTTTTTTTTTAACTCTTGTTCAAGTACAGTTTTCTTTCTTGTATTCCCAGCCCTGCCCCCCCAATTCAGATTTTATTTTTCAAATTTGAACTCATCTTCCTGTTAACAGCAAATCACCCCTCGACTCTTCGTGTTTTATTTTTAAATCTCATAAAAATATGCTTTGGAGGAACTGCATCTTGTAAGCTCTATTTTAAAATCTGTGACCAAGTCACCAAACACAGCTGAAGCCGGCACAGCTCCTTCGAACTCCTAGGGTCAGTTCACAGGAACCTAAAATAGTTTGTAACAAACGAAGTTCAACCCCGGCTGTGCCCACGCTGGGGGCCACAGTGGACCGGCCAGTTCCCACAGCCAGCCCCACCGTGTGAATATGGAGCTACTCTTTAAGTAATACTTCTGGCCCAAAGTAAGGCAACTGTGAAAAAGAATAAAGACGTAAAAACAACCAAGTGATTCAACACAGTGCCAGCAGAGAGAGATTCACATTGAGTTGGCCACATTTGAGAAACCAAAAAGAGGAAAACAAACAACAACAAAAAAACCCCAAAACAACCTTAACTACTACTTACTCACCAAAAATCGGGGGGGGGGGGGGGGGGAGAATGAGAAAGTAGATTCTGAAAGTATGGAGTAAAAAATCCAGCGAAAGCTGTAAAGAAATTTAAAATGCCTAATGCAGTGATTCCCAAACTGGCCTGACTGAACATTAGCATTACCTGGGATCTTCAGAAAATATTGATGCCTGCCGACCTCCCACCCCCAAACCTTCTGACTGAAATGGTATCAGAGCGGGTCAGCACCAGATTTTCAGAGGTCCCCCCAGAGAACTCCAAATGTACAACAAAGTGTGGGAACCATTGGCCTAACAAAACCTCCCGTCCGGTGCGGTGGCCACGCCCACAGGTTCCCACTGTCACCCACAATTCTACTTTACCTTCGTAGCAGTCTAAGCGGCAAGGTGCAAGCCGTATAGCCTCTCGAAAGTGGATTATTGCTTCTTGGACTCTGCCCATGTTTCTCAGTGCTGCCCCCTTAAGTAGCAAAGCTTGAACACTATTGCTGTTCAGCTGAATGGCCTTGGCTCCTAGATAGAGGGCACGAGAGTAGCGTTTGCTGTAGAAGCTATGGCACCTGGAGGAGAAAACAATCAAGAGTTTCTGAGAGACCGCAGGCATTCCACGTTTTACTGAACTTCGCTGCTCTTGACAGAGGTCACTTTTTTTGCAAACTGAAGGCAAGATCCTCCACCAACAAAAATATTACACCTTGCTTTATCGCAGAGGTAGGCCTGTGTAAAGAGACTTCATCCAAAAATTAAAACAGAAGACTTTCTACATAATCATTACAAACCAAACTTAACCTAAGATACTGGATTGGCAAAAAACCTATGTGATTTTTTTCCATAAAATAAGACACAGATTTCAATTTCACCAATAACTTTATTAATTTGGGTATTTTGAGAGTGTCAGCTATCTCCTGTGTGGTAGAACGTTGACTGTTCTCAATTAATGTCTTGATTTGCTTGCTATCAACTTCACCTGGTTACTCAACAGGAAAGCACCGTACAATGAGCAATCTCCAGCGTGAAACTTCGCAAACTACTTTGACTTGTTCAATCAGTCACAGCACCTTCTCCAAACATGGCACAAATCTTTTTCTGTGTTGTGGTTGCACTTTTGCCTTTCTTGAAATAATAACCTATATATGCCAAAAATGTTGCATATTTTCTTCCATCTTCAATATTAAAATGGCTACACAAAAATTCACCAATTTTGGTTAAGGGTTTTTTTAATGCACGCTAATCTAACAGCTGTCACAATACAGTCTAACAGAACTGTTTCGAACGAAGGTCAAGACAACCAAGTGCTACAAGGGCCATCTCACGGAAAAAACCAAGTGAACTGTTTGGCCCACCCAGTATTAGGGAGAAGAAACCAGAACAAAAAACCAACCTACTAAGTATTTATTTTGATATAGAAGGAGAAAATTATGGAAAAGAACCTGATGGCCTGGATAGGTTATCAGATTAGACACATTCAGAGAATTTATAAAGCCAGGTCAATAACAAAGGAGCACCTCCTGGCCTGTTCACTGACCGCTTTCATGAGTAAGCGCTAAGCACAATGTGCTCATGATCTCAATTAGCACCCACCCCATGAGGCAGGGGTATGGTCCTTATTTTTCAAGGGAGAAAAGAGCCTGAGAGGTAGATCATGTGTCCAAAGTCAACGATCATGATTTGAATCCAAGTCTGATTATCTCTTAAACCTGCGTTTTCAAACGATATCGTATTCAAGAAAAACCAAAATTTCCTCAAGAAATGTTGAAAACCAGGGAGAAAAGGGAGTACATAAACATACCCAGAGACCACCCAGGGTTCTGCATGTTGATCAGAAATATTGAAAAGGCGGCAGCCAAGATTCTCCACATCCTCCAGCCGCCCTTCCCGTGCCAGGAGGTAGCCATATATATCCATTCCTAGAAAGGAAGAGGCTCTTTAAACGAAGCAGCAGGGCCTTTATAGAGGAGAAGCACCACCCTCAGAGCCCACACCGAGGCCCCAGATCCTTCAGGGTCTGAGCCCTTTCCATCATCAAGAGCTCCTTCCATCAACATTCGGTTTCCAACAAAATGACTTATAAAATGACAAAACACATCCAAAACTTTAAAAAAGCAGAGAAGGACCTACCTCACAACTGAAAAGCCTGTACTTTTCAGAAACTGTCTGTCCCTACATCCTGCAGCATGATATGCAGCTACCCTAACTCATAACCAGAAAGGACCAAAACAGTACCAAGTGAGTTCTCCCTCCCAAGAGGGGTAGGCACAGTCCGGAATACACAATGAATGTGCCAGTTAGTCTTGGGAAAGTGTTAGCCCTTTCCAGAAAATGCATCTAGTTCTGGAGTCTAGTTCATGTAAGATTCTCTCCCCACATTTTGTTCTTACTCAGGTTGCAAGAACATGAGTAAGGGCCCAAACAGGGCCCCCTGCTTCCTGTCACCCACCTCTCATTACCACTCCCCCTCCACTCCTTGCTGTCCCTTCAGACTGCCAGGACAAGGCCTCTCAAGACGAGATTACTGCAACCCCCCTGCCAGCTCCGAACTCCGGTCTGGGCTTCCAGCCCCAAGGGGGCCACAACCGGGCCAGTTATTTCTAAAATACCGTTTCCATCACGGGCATGGGCAGCTTGGAGAAAAGATGAGCACTGAGCAAGAGGGGGTACTTGAGCAAACAAATTCATCTTTCCAAATGTGTTTCCTCCTCCCCTGCTGTCATTCTAGTGGCTACAAGCCTTTACTGTAAGAAGGTCATTCTCATGGCCTTTTGGGGGCCTTTACAAGCAGACTTCAGACCTTCTACTTGACCTTATTCCCCACTACTATTCCTGAGCACACACTTTTCACTTACTGCCAAGTCACCTAACAGCCATCCTTTAGAAGTCCCCGTGGCTACCCCTTCAGCTGCAATCTTATTTGAGATCAATAATTTTATTTGTTGTTCACTCCTAATTATTTTCTTTAATTACCTTATCCCTTTCTTAACATCTATTCACGTATTCCCTTTTAACTACACTAAGGACACAGTAAAGCGAAACTCCCTAAAAGGATATCATGGTTCTGGGTATGCCATCCAAATTCTCAGTCAGGCACATCATAAATCTATAAATCGTAAGGAGAAGCTGTGACTCCTTCTAAAAGAAAAAAGCTAAATAATGATCTGTGGTGAGATGACTCTTGAATGAGCAAAAACAACTGCTCAAATGGAACTACCCAAGTGTCAGAGACACGTGCCAAGGCCTACAAAAAGGTAAAAGGCTACTGTAACAATACATTTTACAAAGGACTCCCGTGAAAACGCCATCAGAAGACCATCCCACATTCTCTCCCTACCCTCTCCGGTCTGCTCCTCTACAGCCACTGCCACTGTGCCCCACGAATTACTTACCTTTTATCAGGTAAGGATCCAACATCTGCGCTTGTTCAAATTTCAGGACAGAGTTTTTATTGTCTCCAGCTCTGAAGTACAGGTCTGCCAAGCTCCCCAGTAGATCCACATTATCACGCAACAATGACTTTTTCTCTAGTGAACTTTAAGATATTAAACATTGAACCTTAAAATCTGTTATGAATACTTTTAGTTGTTAAATCTGGGTAACAAGCATATAGGTACCATTTTATTTTGTGTATGTATAAAATTTTTCATAAGAAAAAAACATTAAAACAAACTGTGTAGTCCTGGTCTAGTAGCTCAGCTGGTTAGTGTTGTCCCAATACCCCAAGTTGTGGGTTCGATCCCTGGTCAGGACACATATAAGACTCAACTAATGAATGCATAAATAAGTGGAACACAAACAGATGCTTCTCTCTCCCTTCCTCTCGTGCTCTAAAATCAATCAATAAAACTTTTTAAGAAAACTGTATACATTGGACTTCCTTATTCTGAGCTTATCATTTTTTTAAAAGTTATAGAAGATAAGATAATAAATATACAAAATAAACCAGACACCTCCTGTTACCTAGACAGAACTTTCTGGTTGCAGTTTTTCAGTGGACAAACACATATGGTGTTAAATGTAGTGTCGTTCACAAGTGACAACTACTTACTACTCAACCAAATGACTGTATAACACAAACCCCAGTCTGTTATTCTTAGACTTAACCTGACTAAAAGAAGAAGAAAATCTCATGCTAGACACGCAACCCAGAACAGATGCTGCAATAAATTATGCTTCTGGGGCATGCAAAAAGGTGTCTTCCAGGTTTAAGCAAGACACACTAAAGCATTCTGCTCTGCAAGGGTTATTACCATTTTTGCAAGTACAGAGCTACTCGGTCCAAGTTTACATTCAACAGGTGCTCAGTAGAGATATTACATTTGGGACCATTCAGTACATAACAGACTAACAAAGCCCAGGGCAGCTGGCTAAAGCACCAAGAGATAAGCATCTAATTTTTTTGCTTCGCGAATTTAGCTACATCAGACCTCCTCACAAAGAAAGGGCCTTAAGAATGCTGAATTGATTCTGTGGCTCTCACCAGATGGTATTGATTGCTCTTGAGTTGTCCCCAGTATGCACAAAAGCATATGCTTTGATCCACACAGAAAGCCAATCCAAGTTAGGCACAGTCTGGATCACGTTCATTGTCATCGATGCCACCTCTGCACCTTTTACAGAGAGAGACAGCAAACCTAATCCAACAGAAAGCAGGAGAGAGAAGGTGAGACATGGCATCGCTCTTCAAGTAGCAACAGATTACCCTTTCCATGGGCTATAAGGTAACCTGTTCTTTCCCTATTCAAATCAAGATGGACATGACAAACAATTTAATATTTCTTGATCAGTGAAATCCATGATAATGGTAATCTGTTATATCACTCTCTAGAGGTGAAACTTTTTAGGAAATAAAGATACTCTAATGTATAGCCAGGACTGAGAACTACTACCTCCCGGAGTGAATACTCCATAAACACAGGCAGAGAAGGATCCGTACCAAGAATAGCATCGAGGGCCAACGGGCACTGCCTCAGCACTTCCTTGTAGCTGGTGACTGAAGGGCGCTCCTGACCAGCCTTCTTGTACAAGTTTGCCAGCATCATGTTTATCTGTAATAAATAAAAACAGAAGACAATTAAGATTAAGAGTATACTGCAAAGAAAATATTTCACCATCAATTTAAGCCCTAAATTTTACTGCCAGCTACTACGTTACTTTTTACTGGAAAATCTACCCACAGCCTCATGAAAATAAACAAAGGCCAACCCCATTCTTCAAATCAAACAAAAATTACTACCTTTGTAGTTCCTATCTCCCCCCATTTCTAAAAGGAAAATCAAATTCCTTTCACTTACCTAACCGAAATGTCCAATAATATCTGGACCAAAGATGCTGCCTCTGGAAATGGGAGTAACACTCATCTGAGAAATGTCACAGAATTTTAATTACCTTGATTCTTTCTTGATCTTTTTTTTTAAATTTATTTATTTATTTTTAGAGGGGAAGGAAAGAGGGAGAGAAACATCAATGTATGGTTGCCTTTTGTGCGTCCCCTGCTGGTAGTTAGCCTGCAAGGAACCGGCCTGCAACCCAGGCATGTGCCCTGACTGGGAATCGAACCGCGATCGTCTGGTTCGCAGGCCCGTGCTCAATCCACTGAGCTATGCCAGCCAGGGCTCTTTCTTGATCTTAATACAGAAGACAGACTACCCTAGAAGTGCTCGAGTTTACATATTTTAAATGCAATTAACATCAAGGGATAGAAAGGGATGAATTCTTAACATGGCTAGTTAGGAAAGATCAGATGAATTTTCCCCAAAAAGGAAATGACAGATACAAAAGCACAATACTTGGCTTCTCTCTGACAGTCAGTCTAGCAGCCAGACTGTAGCCTTTCTAATGCTTACAGCTTGGATTGACAGGCACTGACTCATCCAAGTTATGCTACAAAAATCAAACTCTAACTGACCTTTACAGGTGACAACGATCCAGAGCTAGTCACAATATGTAAGTAGCATAATTCAAATGTGTAACTCTGTAAACTCTATAAAAATAATCCTTCCAAAAATGCAACAAAAAATTTGAGAAAAACCTAAAATTTCCAAAGAATATAGGAGTTACAGGAAAGGTATAAATGATCTTCGAAGTCCAAAGAGAAAAACACAATATTCCAATTTAAAATCAACAGATAATACAACACAGAGGTTGCCAGATCACTAACCTAAGGAAGCCGTCAACAGGAAGGCACACAAGAAAAAAAAAGCCAACCCTGATTTAGTCTCATCAATTCTCTGTAGCTTTGTACACCAGGTTTTACT
Organism: Sturnira hondurensis; assembly: GCF_014824575.4. NCBI lineage: Eukaryota > Metazoa > Chordata > Mammalia > Chiroptera > Phyllostomidae > Sturnira > Sturnira hondurensis. The sequence goes on from NW_028080037.1 coordinate 4,447,972, forward strand.
CAAAACAGTGGCTCTGAAGATGCAGTGTTCCAATTACGGACTTACAAACAATCTAGTATGGCGTTAATCCATGCTGATTCAAACAATGAAACAATGAAATATCAGAAAGAAAACTTTTTTATTTGGCCTCAGATTTTTCCATTTTAGGCTATGTTGAAAATGCAAAAGAAGATACTTAGAGGAAAACTTCAGTATCAGTGGCAATACTTAAAAAGAGTATGAGATTTAAATTTAAGAACCTTTCTTGACTGCTTGTTATCAACAATCATGAGTGATGGACCAACAAATATTAAAATTCCCCTTAAACCACCTGTCACTTACAAAAGAATGAGTTTTGAGTATTACCTAGTGAGAAAGTCCATTCTTTTTAAAACAAATACTTACTTGGGAACATCACAGAGCCACATTCCACCAGTCATAAACACAGACAGTCATAATTTTCTAAAAACTGAGTGACAAATTGTATGTTTGCTCTCAACAGCTGAAGATTTACCAAGATAAAATAATCTCACACCGGAATTTTCCTTTAAACTGTGAAAGAATGTGTGGCCATGTTTACCACACATTAACAGAGGTTCATTTACATGTATTTTGACTCCCTTCCTTGTCCTTTACACAGACTGAGAAGCCAGTTACCTCCCTAACAGACAAGACAGAAAAACTGTAAATATCATGTTCAAGGCACAAATCTGTTTGCTCCTGGCTACCACAGCTGCACAGAAAGACCATGAACTCCAAGTAAATGCAGATTCCTGCAGTCCCTCTTAAACGACAGCAGTAAACACCAAAGTGCTAGACACCACAAAACTGACTTCGTCATTACCCATTGTTCCCAAATCCCTTCAAGTCATTAAAGACAAAATAATAGTGCATTTCCAATAAGATAATGAAGAGGTATAATTCAAATTTTACAATCAAAACAACATCTTCCAAAAGAAAGGTATTCTTTTTTTTAAACTTTTTTGAAGATTTTATTTATTTATTTTTAGAGGGCAAGGGAGGGAGAAAGAGAGGGAGAGAAACATCAATGTGTGGTTGCTTCTCCCACGCCCCCAACTGGGGACCTGGCTTGCAACCCAGGTGTGTGCCCTACCTGAGGGTCAAACCAGCGCCCATTTGATTCGCAGTCCAGCGCTCAACCACTGAGCCACACCAGCCAGGGCAGAAGGTATTCTTCATATATGCAAAGAATTATTTTTGGGGTATTACAGTTTTTCATAGGGCACCAGAACACAGTTTAGTATATAAACATTCAAGCTTACTATGAGACAAGGACAGTCTATAATACACTACCAAATGTTTATAATAGCAATCACCATGATAAAATATACCGTGGGAATAGCTTAATATAAAAACTCAGAAAATCATAAACACACCCTCAATTTGAAGAGATACTTAAGCACATTCACACCAAGTTTGATTGTTTTTACTTTGAAAACTCAGCAATGTTTAGGTGAAAAAACACTAACTAAATACACTAGATCCTCACTGCTTATATTCCTTTTTTTTTAAGGGCAGGAGGATGAACACAGACATCTGACAGACAAAATCCCTCACTGTTAAGCACAAGACAGAAGTTTTTCAATGAAGAGAGATAGGTAACATGAGAGTATACAGTAAAATATTAAATACTGGTGTGAATTCAATACTAAGAGCAAGGATTTGCATTGTTCTTCTAAACTAGACACAAAAACAAAACAAAACAAAACAGCTGTAATCAAAGATGCCCAATATAACACTCCTTACAGAATAGTTCTTTAAAAAAATAAAGTTCAGCCCTGACTGGTATGGCTCAGTGGATTGAAAGCCGGCCTATGAACCAGAGGGTCACCAGTTCAATTCCCAGTCAGGGCACATGCTTGGGTTGTGGGCCAGGTCCTCAGTAGGGGGCGCACAAGAGGCAACCACACATTGATGTTTCTCTTTTTCTCTCTCCCTTACCCTCCCTAAAAAATAAAATAAATAAAACCTTGTAAAAACATAAGTAAGTAAATAAATAAATATCATTCAGATTGGTGACTAGCTTAAGTAGACACTACCCATAGCTTATACGCCCAAAACTCAGACAAGATAGCATACCTCTCTATTTTAGTTGAAGGTATTCAAGTCACAATAACATGTTGCCAAAGCAAATGCAAATATATATCCCACATACAAGTAAGTCCAAAGGGATCTTGTAGACTTGATTTTGAAAATGAAGGGATTGATAAAACTACTCATTATCAATTGTGTACATCTGCAGGACGCAAAAAATGAGGCGCTAAAACATTACTGTTGCCTCCTGGAAGTATACTGCAAATCATTCTTTTCTACAGTAAGAAAAACCTAAGAATAAGCACTTGTAGTATTCTCCAGCTATCACTTTCATCAGCTGAATTTTCAGGGTCTCNCAATAACATGCTGCCAAAGCAAATGCAAATATATATCCCACATACAAGTAAGTCCAAAGGGATCTTGTAGACTTGATTTTGAAAATGAAGGGATTGATAAAACTACTCATCATCAATTGTGTACATCTGCAGGACGCAAAAAATGAGGCGCTAAAACAGTACTGTTGCCTCCTGGAAGTATACTGCAAATCATTCTTTTCTACAGTAAGAAAAACCTAAGAATAAGCACTTGTAGTATTCTCCAGCTATCACTTTCATCAGCTGAATTTTCAGGGTCTCGTAAGACCACTATTCTACTTCTCTGAACCCCTAACTCCATTAACAAGGGAGCCAAGTGAAAATTAGAAGAATAAAATGTTCAGACGAACTCCCTAGTGTACAGAGAAAACACGGAAAAGAGGGGTGGAAGGAAGGGGGAGTTAAAATGATGTAACAACTTACTTTGGGAGTTCTCTGTCTTGAAGGGATCCCATCAAGTATAGCAATGGCATCTTTATCTTGCTTTAGCATTGTATAACATTCTGCCATTTTGTACTTCACTTCAATTTCAGATGGAAGACACTATAAGGGAATGAAAACATCTCTTCAAAATACTAGACTATGGGAATTCAGCACATACACCTCTATCTTGTTTTTCACTTAATAATTCTATCATATTCAAACTTATGGCTATAATTTAACTAGATCTACCTAATGAACACTTTTGCTTCATTTCTTGCCATTATAAACAATGCTGCAATAAGGAGCCTTTGGTATATATACTGTAAATCTTTTGTGAGTTTACTATTAGAATTAATTTCTAGCAATGGGATGGTTCTGTCAAATGGTGAAATTACAATCCCTCCTTCATTTAATTAATTATTAAGCAGCTGTAAAAAATGGGCAGGAATTCTTACATTTCCCATATACTTCCCTAGGTACTCACAGTTGTAACACTGGAGTTCCATTTTATAATGCTAATGACAATTGTACTGTCATTAGCATTATAAAAACACTTTAGATTTTGAAATTTTTAATATGAGGAATAATGCATGACTTTGGTTATAATCCAGATAATTTACAGTTAATTCCATTTTTAGACTCATCCAGAATGAATTTTGCTTTAAGCCCTAAATGTTTGGTTCAATGCATTCTTTCATCTAAGTGATTTTTCACCTTTGTTTATCCAGTTAAGTCCCCTTTAAAATTACATTTTATTGTACCATTTTCTACATCTAATCAGCAGTCTTGTAAATTCTTTCAGTCTTTCGCTCCCACCGCCCCTCATCGCACTTATCTCCAATTACCTGACTCTGTGGAGTGGATGCAGAATTTCCAGTTGAAGGTCTCACTTTTGAGGTTTTACTTAAGGCTTTCTTCTGCTGTAAAGCCATGGTGTACTTACTCACAGCGTTCCGATATTCCTTATCATGAAAGAGAGCATCTGCATGATACACCAAAAGCTGGTACTTCTGAGATGGGGAGAATAACTCACTAGAAAACAAAGAAAGGATATCCCCTACATGGGCTGTTTTTTCAAATGTTAGTGTCTCTTCCTAGTGTCTGAGCCGAGCACAAAACCTTATGCAATGACAGTTTACAAGAAAGTAAATGTACCTTAAGTTCAAGTTCCTAAAATTAGAGGCATGAGAGTCGTACTCTATCCTAATGTGGTCAACACATCTAGGAAACTGCCTTAAATCATTGTTTAATGTGTTCCCTTTACTCACTATGAAAGCATTGATACTTCTAAATCTGTAGAGGTATACACAGAAAAATGTATCTTTTCTTCCCCTTCTTTAACCCAAGACTTCTTAATTTAACAGTTTGACAGATATCCACACTCCCTTACATTAACATCCATTTTTAGGGTAAGACAAAAAGCAATCGAATGACTTAACCAGTATTACCAAAGAAGGGATGAAAACTCAGAAAAGAGAAACTTCACCACTTGAATCCTTTTTAGGAAAGTGCTGAACAAAAAGGTTTGTAGGAACTGAACACTCTTCAGATATTGAAGAAAACAGGAATAGTGAAACACGTGGAAATATGGGAATAGGATAGGGTAAGCAAGTGGGATAAGCCTTATTTGATAAAGTTTTTTTCCCTTCAATTTTATATCCAAAAGCAAATTTAGTAGCACTAAAAGAATTTCCATCTCCTGGAGTCTCAGGAGTTTAAGGACAGTGTAAGGAAACCAATGTTTCAAAATTTTTTTTAACCTTAAATGTTGCTCACAAGCATTTTAAGCGCCTATAAGCTGGCTACCATTCTTAATAGGAAACTTCTATTTTTAATCTCCAATTACACTCTTCCTTCCCAAATTAAAAAGAGTTTACATGTTTTTGAGAGGTGAAAGCTATAGATGCTTAAAAGTCAAAGAACTCTGTGGACAGTTCATTTCTTTAGATCAGTGGTTGCCAAGGACTGGGAAAGTGAGACTGAAGAGTGACAACAGAGAGATAAGGCGTTTCTCTTCCTGGTAATGATGTACTGGAATAGACAGTGGTGGTGTCTACTCCAACTCTGTGTATGTTTAAAACCACAGACACAGGTTATTTAAAACGGTGAATTCCATGGTATGTTAGTTTTATCTTAATAAAAAAAATTTTTAAAGCAAAGTTTAAACATAGGATATAGTTAAAAAGGAAATTCAAGGACTGAAAGGTTGAAAGGTCAAGTCCAAATAGTTAAGATCTCTTCCAACACTGAGATTCCATGTATTTAATGAGAAATAAGATTTGATAGAATGTTACTATACTCAGAAAGCATTCAGATATTTCTATATTGTAACACACATGCCTACTTATGTATGCAGAAGTTATTATCTGGAATGATATGGGAAAAACTGTCAAGTCATTTGCCTCTGGAGAAGAAAAATGGTGTGGTGAGGTTCAAGACTCAGGGACACTTATCTGATAGCAAATCCTTTCTGCTCTGTTTGAATTATTTCACTGTGTTGTGCGGCCAATTCAGTAAGAAATTCTAAAATATAAATAACAAAGGTCAGAATTTAAATGTCTCCTGAAGCTAGGAAACTGCCAGTTTAACCTAGTATGAAGAAGTCCAACTGTGGCTGGTGTAGCACCAGCCTGAAAACCAAGGGGTTGCTGGTTCGATTCCCAGTCAGGGCACGTGCCTAGGATGAGAGCCAGGTCCCCAGTATGGAGTGTATGAGAGACAACCACACACTGATGCTTCTCTCCCTCTCTTTCTCCCTCCTTTCTCTTCTCTCTAAATAAAAAAGTAAAATTTTTAAAAGAAAAAGAAGTTCAGTCAGAGGATCAAACTGCTTCCAACTATCTTTTTAACAGCTTCAAGAATTCAGAACGACTAACTGGTGCATAAATTCCCAGTGGTGGAAACTGCCTTGACAAATCACTCAGAACCAATGAAAGGCCCCAGAATAAACAGAGAAGGCTGACAGAGACCAGGGCTCCTCCCTGTCAACACTAAGTGGATGGTGGCAAAATGATGGGTTGCTCTGAGCGAGATCCAAAAGCACGAAACCGGGAGCAGTAGCTGCACTGCAGGCACTTAAGGGGCCTTTCTTTTCTGCCCTAGAGAACTTCAAGAGCGGGGCACACGCGGATGGGTCCACTCTGAGCAGAGGATTCCATTGTTAACATCATCTGGAGGCAGTAGGGCTGCGGTAGGTCAGCATGGAGACCATCAAGTCCAAGGACCAAAACGCAGACATCGTGACTCCTCCCCTCACTAAACGTGTGAACTCCAACAAGGTTATTCGCCTCCCCGAGATTGTATGCACTTCTTGAACATTCAACAACTGTGTGAGTGCTTCTCTACCAGGCACTGGGCTGACTGCGCTGGGGGCGGGGGATGCAGAATATGGGTCTTAAAATTTCTCATCAGAAGGAATAAAACCTGTAACTACATGTAGTGATGGGGGTTAACTAAACTTATTGTGCTGATCACTTTCACAATATGTAAATACTGCACCATTACATTGTACTCCTGAAACTAATGTAATGTTACATATCAGTTATACCTCCATTTAAAAAAATAATGTGATGCAGAATGTCAAACAGGGCAAACTGATAGAACAGGGAGAAGAAGGAACAATTCTGATGAGCAAGGGAGAGGAAGAGTTGTCCAGAAGGACATCTGAGTTGAAACCTGCCTAAGGCGGCAGGTCTGGGATGAGCACTCGAAGCAGAACAGCAAAAGCCCGGAGTGGACAACGAGCTTGGTGTGTTCCAGTATCAGCAGGAGGCGGCAGGGAGGCTGGAAGACTAGGAGCAGAGTATGAGATTTAATCTGGGAGAAAGGGGTTTGGCCGCCTTGGCCACGGGAAGGAACTTTAATTTCAGCACAATGGAGAAATTTACGGAAAGGGAGCGACGTGCACTAAAGGCTGGAAAGAGCCCCGCCCCTCTTCCAACGTTGACTCAAGAATCTGCACTTCTGGAAACGTGAAAGGGGGCCCTTGCGGGTCCTCGCACAGGGGCGCCTCTCACACCCATCCAGGGGGTTGCGGTTTTCGGGGGGTTTGCCGAGGCGAGGCAGCGGACCCTCCTGATACACTCAAGGAGAAACATCCGACTCGGATGCGGGACAAAGGCACAGAACCAGGAGACTGGGTCTCGGAGCTCTGGTGGGGGAGACGGTGTTCTTCGGAAAGGCAGCAATCGGCCCAGCGAAGTGACAGTCGCTACACCTGGCGACAGGTACCTCGGGAAACCCTACACGCCCAACTTACGGGGAACCCTCGCTGGGATCGTCCTCAAGAGCCTTCTTCGCCTTCTATTTCTTGAAGCAACCCCTGCCGCTCGACACGTTCCCCGCTAGCAGCTCATCCCAGAGCCGGGCACAACGCGGGGACCCGGTGAAGTCAACTTGCGCTAAGTCGGCTGCGCGTGCCCTCACTGACCCCCCGTCGCTCCTTCCCGCCTGTCCCCAGGCCCCCTCAGCCCCCCGCTCCCGAACAGGCTCCGCTTTCTCCTCAGCCCCAGGCCGCTCCCCGCCTCAACTCACGGGTTGTTATTACTCATTGTAAGTAACAAGCTGCTGAGGAGCCGCACGTTGGAGTGCAGCCCCGCGGCCGCCATGTCTCGCACGTGGTCTATCACATTCATCCTGCCCTGCAAGGCCGCGGAGAGCGGCGGCAGCTGCACGAAAAGCCGGTATGAGATCTTTGGAGAAGGCCCCAAAATGGCGGTTTCGCAGGGGTCCATCGGGTCCACGTGTGGCACCGCCCCCAGAAAAATAGGCATCTACTGAAGTGCCTGGATTTAAAAAAAACACACAAAAAACCGCTTCCATTCCCAGCACCTCTTAACCCGCCCCGCCGCTTGGAGGGGTATGATTTGGTTTGAGATCTCCTTTTGTTTGCTTTAGCAAAAGCCACACCATCATTGTAAGGCGCACACTTTATTGAGGACTTACAATGCAATGGGGACAAAATACATGCTCAATTGAAGTGAGTCTGGGAGTTGTGTCTCTCAGAAACTAATAAAATGCATGAACATTTATCATAAATAAAAGTGAGTATACTAGGTTATGTATGGCGGCATCCCTAACAGCTGTATTTAAATATTTTAATCAGGCGCCTGGGGAAGTCCTGCTTTTACAGTCACGCATGCGCACCACCCTCAGGGCACCACGCCCCCTTTTCGAAGATGTGTGCGCCTGATGGAGTTCAGCTTCGTTCACCTTTTGGATAAATTCCTTGGTTGTAAAAGAGTTCACTTTTACCCTGTGAAATGACTCACTAGCTCAGAGTGAGTAACGGCTAGGTTGAATTTTAGCCATCCTGATATGTATTTTTTTAATTTCCAGTTCCCTAATGGACATGATGATGTTGAGTACCCTCTCATATGCCTAGTCCATCTCTTACCTCTTTGGTGAAGTTAATGTTCTGAGCTTTTTCTGACTTTCCAGTCGGGATGTGTTCTTACTGTTCAGTTTTAAGAGTTCTAGAGTTCTTTGAACATTTTGGAAAGCAAGTTTTGTTTTGTTTTGTTTTTAATAACATAAGTGTTGCGCAAATATTTTCTATCAGTCTGTGACTTGTCATATTCTCTTGGGCACCCCTCTCTTTTACTAAAAAAACAGACAGAAAACTCCCACCACTTTCAGTAATAATCCTGCAGTAATGGCCAACAATGGCCAGAAAAAATAGAACAGAAAATATTATTTTATTAAACTTCAACCAAATAATGAGGCCAGTACAATTTTAACAACAAAAAACCTTTTTATTACAGTATAAAAAGGTAATGGAGTAGTAATACCTTTTAATTACATTAATACCTTTTATCCTATATATTGGGTTAACAAGAAATGAATAAACCCTGGCTGGAGTGGCTCAGTGGTTTGAGTGCTGGCCTGCAAACTGAGATTGCTGGTTGGATTCCTAGTCAGGGCATGTGCCTGGGTTGCAGGACAGGTCCCCAACTGGGGGCATGTGAGAGACAATCCATTGTATCCTTCACACATCGATGTTCTTTCTTGCTCCCTTCCCTTCTTTCTAAAAGAAATAAAATATTTTTTAAAAAAATAAAAAGAGAAAATGAATAATATAGTGTCTGGTTTGGGTCCTTAACTTCTGCTAGTTTGCTAATAAAGTGTCAAAACATTGTTCAATTAGCACTATAAACAATTTTGTCAATTGTCAGAGCACTGCCTTGGTGTGCCATGAAAAGACCTGGAAGAAACTTTTAAATGCACTGAAAAAAGACAATCACTAAAAGATACACACCATGTGGTTCCAACTATATGACATTCTAGAAAAGAAAAAACGGGGAAAAAATAAGCCATTGGTTGCCAGGGCTTGGTGGGGTGGGTTGGGGAGGGGGAGGAATAGGTGGAGCACAGATTTTTATGGCAATGGAACTATATCATACTAGAATAGTGTATACATGTTATATATTTGTCAAAACTCACAGGATGTACAACATAAACTCTGGGCTTTCGGCTGGTAACGATGTGTCAATGCAGGCTCATCAGTTGTAACGAAGGTACCACACTGCTGCTGGATGTGAAAGTGGGGGAGGTTGTGTGTGTGTGTGAGAGAGAGAGAGACGCAGGTGGGTACGTGGGAACTCTAATTTCCATTTAATCTTGCTATGAACCTATAATTGCTCTAAAAAAGAAGTGAAGGAAGAGAGATATGCATATATAAAAGCTGACCTGCTCTGGGTGCCAACACGTGCTCAATGCGTCACTGCATCTAACACTTAGAACACTGTCTGGCACACAATAAAACACTATAAATGCCTGCCACTGTGCTTTTTTCTGCTTCTGAAATATTTAGTAATTAAAACCACATCGTATAACAGTCAAAAGGTGGGCACAATGCAGATGTTCACCAACTGATGACTACATAAACCAAATGTGGTATCTCCCTACAGAGTAATCTGATTTAACAAAAAATTAAAAGAACAGCCCTGGCTGGTGTAGCTCAGTGGATTGAGTGTGGGCCTGCAAACCAGAGGCTCACAGTTTGATTCCCAGTCAGGGCACATACCTGGGTTGTAGGCCAGTTCCTGGCAGGCGACACACAATACATTGTGTGTCCTCGGCAGAGGCAACCATGCGTTGATATTCCTCTCTCCTTCCCTCCCCCTCTAAAGATAAATAAAAATATTTTTTAAAAAATTAAAAGAACAAACTGCTGATAATGACATGGATGAATCTCAAAAATACCGTGCTAAAAATGAAATCATGCTAGGTGAAAGAAACCAGACAGAAAAAAAAGTCACATAATCTTTGACTACATTTATATGAAATGCCTGGAAAGGATGAACCGCCAGCAACAGAAAGACTCATGGTTCTTGGAAATAAGGGTAGGAATGGGGGTGATTGCAACTGAGCAGGAGGGACCTTTTGGGGGTTGATGGGTATTTTCTAAAATTGGATTGTGATGACTGCTGCTCAGCTCTGTAGATTTACTAAGAAATTACTGAGTTTTCCCTGGCTGGTGTAGCTCAGTGGATTGAGGGTGAGCCTGCAAACCACACGATCGCGGTTTGATTCCCAGTCAGGGCACACGCCTGGGTTGCAGGTCAGTTCCCAGCAGGGGACGCACGAGAGGCAACCATACATTGATGTTTCTCTCCTTCTCTCCTTCCTTTCCTCTCTAAAGATAAATAAAATCTTTTAAAAATTTTTAAAAAATGAAAAAAATTACTGAGGTGTACCCTTAAAATGGGTGATTTTTAATTTACATAAATTATACCTCAATGAAACCATTAAAAATGAACACATCTATAAGCCACATGACAGTGAGTCACCAATTTACCTTCTCCGCACTACACTGCAAATGCCAAATATTAATATAATTAGGTCCCTAACTGAACTGACATCTTATTACAAAGACACATATCCATTGGTCCTGAAATAAACCAACATTCATAGACTGAAGCAACATTTTCATTTCCAGTTGAAATGGCCATACCTCCCCCTAAAAAGTGATTCCTTTCTCCTCTAATCCCTCGATTTTCTGAATGGGAATTTCAGTTGGACAATTAGGTTGGTAACTAATAACCTCACTGCATTGCACATCTCTCCATCGTATTCAAATCTGTGCTGGTTACCTTTTCTCCTCTCTGTAAGCCTCATTTCATAAGATGGATAGAGTGAGTAGGATACTTCTTGGAATTCCTGAGAGTCCTACACCCACCTGGATGACAGGAAACTCACAAGGCAGGTGTCCTATCAGTCTTGCTAACCATTCTGTGTTCTGTGCCTAACACATAGTAGGTACTCAATAAATATTTGATAGTGGATGAATGAGAAGCATGAGTTAATGACCTCACACATAACTCATTTAAATAAAAGGTTTAAGATATTAGACTTCCAGCCAAGATGGAGGCGTAGGTAGACATACTGCACCTCCGTGCACAACCAAATGGACAACAATTTAAAAACAAAAAAACAACCAGACCTGACAGAAAACCGAACTGTATGGAAATCCGACAACCAAGGAGTTAAAGGAGACACATCCATCCGGACCAGTAGGAGGGGTGGAGTCAGGCAGCCGGGCAGAGAGGACTGGCAAGGTGCAAGGCGGCAGCTGGCGGACCCAGCAAGGCGGCAGCTTGTGCAGCAGGGAGTGCAAGGCTGCAGCTGGCTGGCAAGGCAGTGGCGGGCAGACTGGCAAGGCGGCGGATTGAGAACTGGGCCATCCCACACTTGCATGCAGATAAACCGGGAGAAACAACTGGGGAGCAGGACGGACTGCACAAACCAGGGCCCCAGCGCTGGGAAATAAAGCCTCAAACCACCAATTGAAAACACCTGTGGGGGTGGAGACAGCAGCAGGAGAAACTCCCAGCCTCACAGGAGAGTTCTTTGGAGGGACCCACAGGGTCCTAGAACGTACACAAGCCCACCCACATGGGAATCAGCACCAAAAGGGCCCACTGTGCTGTGGGTAGCGGTGGAAGGGATTGAAACCTGGCAGAGAGCCAAGGAAGCGCCATTGTTCCCACTTGGACCCCTCCCCCACATGCAACGTCACAAAGCAGCCACCTGCGTTGCCCCACCCTGGTGAACACCTAAGGCTCCGCCCCTCACCACGTAAGAGGCCCCTGAAGACAAAAAAAAAAAAAAAGGCCCAAAGGAAAGAACAGATCAAAGCTCCAGGAAAAATACAACTAAGAGATCAAGAGATAGCCAACCTATCAGATGCACAGATCAAGACACTGGTAATCAGGATGCTCACAGAATTGGTTGAATTTGGTCACAAATCAGATGAGAAAATGAAGGTTACACTAAGTGAAATAAGGGAAAATGCACAGGGAACCAATAGTGATGGGAAGGAAACTGGGACTCAATGGTGTGGACCAGAAGGAAAAAAGAAACATCCAACCAGAAAAGAATGAAGAAACAAGAATTCAAAACAATGAGAGGCTTAGGAACCTCCAGGACATCTTTAAACGTTCCAACATCTGAATTACAGGGGTACCAGAAGGGGAAGAGGAAGAGCAACAAGTAGAAAAGTTATTTGAACAAACAATAAAGAACTTCCCCAATTTGGCAAAAAAAAAAAAAAAGACTTCCAGGAAGTCCAGGAAGCTCAGAGAGTCCCAAAGAAGGTGGACCTGGCCCTGGCTGGTGTAGCTCAGTGGATTGAGCGTGGGCCTGTGAACCACACAATCGCGGTTCGATTCCCAGTCAGGGCACATGCCTGGGTTTCAGGGCAGTTCCTGGTGGGGGACACATGAGAGGTGGCCACACATTGATGTTTCTCTCCCTCTCTCCTTCTCTCCTCCTCTCTCTAAAAATAAATAAATAAAATATTTTTAAAATTACATTAGCCAAGATTAAAATTAAGGAGAGAATCATAGAAGCAGCAAGAGAAAAGAGGACAGTTACCTACAAAGAAGTTCCCATTAGACTGTTAGTTGATTTCTCAAAAGAGACTTTACAGGCAAGAAGGGGCTGGAAAGAAGTATTCCAAGTCATGAAAGGCAAGGACCTACATCCAAGATTGCTCTATCCAGCATGCTCTATCCAGCAAAGCTTTCATTTAGAATGGAAGGGCAGATAAAGTGCTTCTCAGATAAGGTCAAGTTAAAGGAGTTCATCATCACCAAGCCCTTAGTATAGGAAATGTTAAAGGTATTTATCTAAGAAAAAGAAGATAAAAAATATGAACAGTAAAATGACAGCAAACTCACAATTATTAACAATCACACCTAAAACAAAAACAAAAGCAAACCAAGCAAACAACTAGAACAGGAACAGAAACACAGAAATGAAGATCACATGGAAGGTTATCAACACGGGAGGGGGAGGGGGGAGAGTGGGGAAAGGTACAGAGAATAAGTAGCTTAGATGATGGGTAGAAAATAGACAGGGAGAGGGTAAGAATAATATAGAAAATGTAGAAGCCAAAGAACTTATATATGTGACCCATGGACATGAACTAAAGGGGGGGAATGTACAGGTGGGAGGGTAGTGAAGGGGGGAAAATGGGAGAACTGTAATATATATATATATATAATAAAATTTAAAAAGATATTAATTAGCCCTGGCTGGCGTAGCTCAGGCTCAGTGGATTGAGCTCGGGCCTGTGAAGCAAAGGGTCGCCGGTTCGATTCCCAGTCAGGGCACATGCCTGGGTTGCAGGCCAGGTCCCCAGTGGGGGACACATGAGAGGCAACCACACATTGATGTTTCTATCCCTCTCTATCTCCTTTCTGTCCCCTCTCTCTAAAAATAAATAAAATAACATATTTAGAAGTAAAAAATAAAAAGATATTAATTATATGTAAAATGCTTAATAATTCATGAAACACCATATGAACATAAAAATAATTATTATGATGTACTCATTGATAATCAGTTTCTTCTCCTCTCCTTCCAGGTTCTTCACTGTACTTTTATTCAACATAGATTTATTATGCACCCACTGTGCGCCTCAAATTGTTCTAGACCACAGGGATATAGCAGAGAGCAAAACAAAAACTCATGTTCCAATGGAGCTCCCATCCTAATGAGAAAAGATAAATAATATTGTAAAAACAAATAGTGTATCAGAAAGTAATAACACATACTAAGTATTTATGAAAGAAAAATGTCTAGGATTTTATTTTATTTTATTTTAAATAATTTTTTTATTTAATTCTTGTTCAAGTACAGCTTTCTGTCTTATATTCCCAACCCTGCCCGCCCCCCACCCCATGCTCCCCGCCTCCCTCCCCTTCCACCCCCCACCCTTAGTTATTGTCCATGTGTCCTTTATACTTGTTCATGTGAGTCCATCCCCTTTTCCCCTATGATTCTCTCCCTTCTCCCCTCTGGACCCTGTCAGCCTGTTCTGTAATTGAGTGTCATTGGTCATATTTTGCTTGCTCGTTTGTTTTGTTTAGATCCCTGTTAACGGTGATATCATATGGTATTTGTCTTTCACCACCTGGCTTATTTCGCTCAGCATAATGCTTTCCAGTAGGATTTTATTTTTTTTGAGATTTTATTTATTTTTATAGACAGAGGGAAGGGAGGAAGAAAGAGAGGGAGTGAAACCTCAGTGTGTGGATGCCTCTTGTGCGCTCCCTACTGGGGACCTGGCCTGCCACCCAGGCATGTGCCCTGATTCAGACTCGAACCAGCAACCTTCCGTTTGCAGGCCCACGCTCAATCCACTGAGCCACACCAGCCAGAGCTATTTTTTTAATTTATTGATTTTAGAAAGAGGAAGAGAGAAAGAAACATCAATTTATTATTCTACTTATGCATTCATTGGTTGATTCTTGTATGTGCTTTGACCAGGGGTTGAATTCACAACCTTAGTGTAGTAGAACCGTGCCCTAACCAACTGAGCTACCTAGACAGGGCCGTAAATTACTTTCAAACACCTGGTGTTAGGTGGGTATTAGACTTACCAGGGGAAGAGGTTTTTTTTTTAAAAGATGGGAGTAGTAACACATTTATATACTAATGAGAATGAAGGAGAACACATTACTGGTTACATGGCAGGAGAGAAGTTGATAATCTCCGTAAACAAATCGAGCTTAAACACACCTGGAGGACTCATAAACTTCCACAAAGAATACATGAAGCAAATTATTTATAGAGAAAAATACAGAGGCAAAGGAGAATCCACCTTTTCTGGAAATCTTTTTACAATTCTCCTTCAAATCAATTACCCCAAAGTAGAATTCCACGGTTAAGTTCCAGTAACCTGATGTAGGTCAGGTCATCCTGATTTGAACGTTACTCAAAGGACACATGGAGCAATACACTGACCCGAGGCACATGGAGATGTGTCCAGGGGGACAGGATAAGACCTCCTCTTTCTCATGGAACCGTCTTCTACAATGATCATTTTGGAACTAGACGGGACTTTAGAAATTAGCTCGCTTTCCTTCTTCCTTTGATGAATGAGGAAACTGAGGCCCATAATCGACATGAGTAGACGGACACACAGCTTGCTCTGAACCTTCTGGTCAGCCACTTAACAGATGCAGAATGACGTGGACAGCGTGAGATGTTGAAGCAGGTACCTTAGAAGATCATTTATTAACGTAAAAGTTCTGCTCCACTGAAGTTCATTTCTAAACGTCTAGCAGCCTCCTAAGAATGAAAATCTTTCCCAGCTGCATTAGACATTTTTCTTAGATCTGTCTTTTGTACCAGGGGAAAAACACAACACTTGTAAATTACTCTAAAGGAAACATTACTTAACATCCCTTAAGTGTCTCCTGGCAGTGATAGGCTTCCTGTTAGTGGAAAGGAACTTCAGGATGAAGAATTTGCCAGAACAACTGGAGGGAATACATGTGGCCATCTTTCCAAATGATTTTCCCTCTTTTCAGTAAATGTGGCTGGCAAGGCAACATATTCCAGAGTTCTAAGAGTATTTAGAACTCTTTAGAACAATGTCCAGCTTGGCATTCTGTTCACGAGCTGGTCATAGGAGGAAGGCTAGGGCAACTAACTCATTCACACACAAATGCAAAAGCAAGAGGGCTTGCTCCAGAGTTCCAATGCCAAAAAAATAAAGTTTCCTGGAGATCTAAATACTATTAACAACTTCAAGAAGATTCTTCCTCTGAGTTCCATGTTTTACTGGTGAACTTCTCCCATCCAAGTACTACCCAGGCCCAACCCTGCCTAGCTTCTGAGATCAGACGAGATCGGGTGTGTTCAGGGTGGTATGGCCTAGACTTACTGGTGAACTTCTTATGTGATTAACTCCTTAGACTGATTCTTTCCTGATTCTTACGTTTTTGTCAGGGATCAGATCCTATCTTCTAATTCCACTAGAACCTCCTTTCTCAAGTCTGTGCGTCTATCCCAGATCTCTCCTGCGCACTTGAATTTGCACGCAGGGTATCACACCAGCTATCAGCTGCCCCTGAAAGTCAGTGTGCTTCAGAATGAAACTGTTCTCCTGATCCCCCTCCATAGGACTCCAAGTCTGACCACCTGTTTCCGGTTTGCCCAGGACAATCCAGTTTATGTCTGCTGTCCCAGAATTATTCACAGCATACTCTTTAATGCTCCAGAATTTGGATGGCAAATCATACCGTCACCCAAGCTACTTCCATCAAAGCCATTGGAATTTCCATTCCAAGTCAGCTAGACTCAAAACCGCTAAACTTAACTCAGCTGCTAAATCCAGTGCAATGGAATCCCCCTTTAGAATGCCCCTCAAATCTCATTTTTACATTCCCAATAACACTCACCAAACCCTTATTTTGGGACCACTAATAATTCAGACTCCCTGGCATCTCTCCCTCTCCGTTTAAGCTCTCAAAATCTTCATTCATTCAATATATACTTGGGTGCCTCCTGCATGCACCTCACTGTCCCAGGCGTTGGGGCACCAATGATGCATGACCGACGACCATGTAAAAAACTCTTAAGTGGCAATATAAGACAGCCAGATAGTGTTTCAGGGAGCAGTCTTAAGGTGTCTTGTGATAAAATGGCAAATGTTTTTTTAAAAGCGCTGTGAGAAGCAGAAACTGGGATAAATACTTGTACACCAGAGTTTATTACAGTGTTATTCACTAAGGCCAAAGGGCAGAAACAACCCATGCACAGACGACTAGCTGAACAAAATGTGGTATATCCATGTAATGGAACATTACTCAGCCAGAAAAGTAATGACGTTCTCATACATGTTACAACAGGGAGGAACCCTTAAAACACATTAAGCAAAAGCAGCCAATCACAAGAGTACAAGTAATTGTATGATTCTCCGTATATGAAATATCTAGAAATCCAGACAAAAAGTAGATCAGAGGTTACTGGGGGTAAGGGGACAGAAATGGAGAGATACTGCTTTATGGGTAGTTTGTTTGGAGTGATGAAAAAGACTTGGAATTAGATAATGGTGATGATTGATTACATTAATTAATTACATTAATTACAAATTAATGTCAGTAAATTGTTAAAATGGAAAATTTTGTTATAAAATTAATAATGTAGTAGACTAAAAAATATTGACTTGTACATTTTACATTGGCTGGGTAATGGGTTGTTTATAGTGTCGTCCTAATAAGCCACGGTTGTTGGTTCGATCCCCGATCAGGGCACATACAAGAATCAGCTAATGAACGAATGCATAAATAAATGGAACAAATCGACGTTTCCTAATCTCTCTCTCTCCCTCTCTAAAAATCAATAACATTTTTTTAAAAAAAGCCTTGAGAACCAGGTGCAGGGCCTGTGGAACGGAGCAGAAGTGATGGATGAGAATAGCAGTAGGTAAAAGCGGAATGGTGCCCGAGTGTGGACCATCTGTGGAGTCCTTTGTGCTGCTAATAATATAGTTTAAACTTCCAAGCCTGACCCTGGCTCTGAAAAACATGGGGCATTCCCTCCTGCTAGGAAAGTTTCTTCCCCACCAGATCCTTTGCCCTGTGGTCTCCCGCAGGCCAGGCTCGATCATGGCACATACCTGGCTTGACTGACCCCTTTCCCACGTAGCCTAACTTGGCTCACTTGTTCTGGTGACTCAGTTAGTTCACGTGCCACCTTCACTAATCTTTTCCAACCGACCTCAGCAGTCAACAGCCCTCTCTCTGGGCTTCTACAGCACTGGGCAGTCACGTCAGTGTTCTCGTGTGTGTCAGCTTCTATCTTAAGGGACACGCTTCTCACCAGATGGTTGAGGTCCTGGACATCAGAGTCACATTTACATTTCTTGAATGTCCTTTTAACGGTGAGCACAGCAGAAGGAATGGAGCAATCTCCTGATCTTGCTGCCTGAATGTGTTACTGCAAGTAGCAATGGGGCAAAGTGACCATCTTATAATGGCTGAGAGGGCCAGCCCTGAATTCGGAAACCCTTGGCTTAAATGGTCATTTCTGCCAACTTCCAGTTGTGTGATAGTATATCATCAATATATCATTTATATTAATTATATTATTACAGCAAGTTATTATCTACTTTCTGAAGGCCTCAGCTTCTTCACCCGGAAGAGGGCGCAATACCTGTATCTGCCACCAAGGTTCTTGCGAGGGTTAAATAGGACGAACAATGTGAAGTGTTAGCACCCCTCCAGATCGCCTACACACCAGAGCTGAACGCTACACCGAAGTGGAAAATCATGATGGGTGCTTTATCTCAAAATCAACACAGAACAGATGTGGCCCTAATGTTACCCTCTCCTAATGGAATGGTCTTCCAAACTTTTGTAAACAAAATGAAGGGAGAGACAAACCAAATGGCTTTTGGACACAGTTCCAAAACTTTTTACTGGTCTTCAGTACTAGTAATTGTGGAGAAAAGGAACATGCAGAATAAAACAATTCTCATAAATCTTGTTTTGAGTATTTCTTTTTTTTAAATGGGTTTCTTTTTCTTTTTTAAATATTTATTTATTTATCTTTAGAGGGGAAGGGAAGGAGAGAGGAAGAGAAACATCAATGTATGGTTGCTTCTTGTGCATCCCCTGCTGGGAAATGGCCCCTGCCAGGAACTGGCCTGCAACCCAGGAATGTGCCCTGACTGGGAATCGAACCGCGATCAATCCACTGAGCTACACCAGCCAGGGCTTGTTTTGAGTATTTCTATGTACTGTAATCTTTCAACACATGACAGTAATGGGTGGAATATTATAATGGCTAACATAATATTTACCATTATAAGGAATGCTTAAGGAAAAAGAGCAAGGTGACTGTTAACCTCAGTCTGTTTTGGACTAACACAATTTTTTCTAGAATTTGATTTCCCACCTATGAAAATCTTTTTCCCCCGGTTATAAAGGTAGCACGTATCTGAGTGAATTATAGTGTGCATGACCCAGCCCATACAAGTCTCTGTAATCATTCCTGCCTCAAGGAAATCACTGTTAAGAGTCTGATGTACATGCTCACAGTTTTCCCCGGAGTACATACAATTAAATAAACAAGGGTGGAGTCAGATTAAATACTGCCCTCAATGTTTTTTTTTTTAATAAGGCATCTTTCCATGGCATGACAGAGCCCCCCCTTTTTAATGGCGGCGTATTTCATTTTTTGGATGTACCATAACTTACTTATCCAATTCTCTATTTAAAAATGACCACATTATTTCTAGGTGAGTGTGTGTGTGTGTGTGTTTGAGCATTCAACAATGCTGGCACTGGAGTGGCTGGATCAGAAAGGATGAGCATTTAAAAATGTTACACCATTTAAAAAAGACAAAGAAAAACCCCAAAACAAATCAAAATAAGTCTTATAGTTCTTACTACTAACTTGCTTTCCCCTAAAAAAGTGTACCTGGTTAACAACCTTCTTTCAATGTCAGTATTGTGTGGAATAAAGCTGTACTTTTATTTTTATTTTTTATTTATCTTTAGAGGGGAAGGAGAGAGGGAGAGAAACATCAATGTATGGTTGCCTTTTGTGCATCCCCTGCTGGGAGTTGGCCTGCAGAGAACCTGCCTGCAACCCAGGCATGTGCCCTGACTGGGAATCGAACCGCGATCCTCTGGTTCGCAGGCCCGCACTCAATCCACTGAGCTACACCAGCCAGGCCTAAAGCTGTACTTTTAAATCCATTATGTTATACTTCTTGTGTTAATTTGTTTTAAATCCTTTGGAAACTGTTCTCTTGGGTGCATTAAAAAAAGAGAACAAAACACCTATGTTTCACAGGAAATGTTTTAGAAGCCAAGCTTTGGCTCTATCTGTGCTCCCCCTGCTGGCACTAACGGAGCAGGCACCACAGAGAGTTGGTTTCTATCACAAAGGCTCCACAATTGTTTTTTTAAAAAGCGTATTTGTTAAAAATCAAACCTTTAATCTTTATGACTCACTGTGGCTTTTTTACTTCCTTTCTGACATGTCTCTCAGAGCCTATGACAGAAGCTCAACCCAAACACCCGGAACCTGATTTGACGTGAGGAGTTATAAACCCCCACCCCCCACCAAATACTCTTGGTTTCAAGACTGTCTTTCTTGCATCTACGGTATGTTTGTTTTTTTTAATCCTCAGCCAAGGACATGCTTACTGATTTTAGAGAGAGGGAAAGGAAGGGAGAATCGCCTGGCTGCCTCTCGTACACGTCTCCACGGGCCACTGAACCTTTAAGCTAGGCATGTGCCCCAACTGGGAAGTGAGTCCGCAACCTTTTGGTTTATGGGACGCCGCTCCAAACCACTGACCCACACTGGCCAGGGATACAGAGTACATTTTGACATACTCATACTCTTGAGTATGTGAAATGTGATACTTAGGTCATAACTCAGATCACCAATGGACAGGTAAGAGCATTTAACTCATACATTAAAATCACACATGAACCCATAAGGCCAAAATGGCAACAGCTGCCTTGACCGAGCATCAGGGTAAACTCCAGTTTTGATCAGTGGCAGTGGCTCCTAAACTTTGTGCATATGCTAAAAACCGCTAAACTGTACACTTTTAAAAGGGTGAATGCTACCTCTCAAAAAATTTTAAATGCATGCCAAAGATAAGCAATAATGTTTTTCTGACATAAAATGTTAGAAATTTCTTTATTATTATTAAGCACCAGCTTAATACTACAGAAAATTTCAAATCACCCTTTGACATCTCATTCTTCCCTCCCCACCAAATGCTTGATAATGAGCTTTTCAAGTAAAGACATGTTCTCTTTTCTCTTCTGTATAAAACTTTATGAAATAAAGGCAAAGAACTGTGTACATCTTGCTGTAAAATGCAGCCCTCGGGTGTGGATACAGTGTCTGCCCGGGCTCCCTTCACTGTCCAGGTCCTGAAAGACTCTTGTTCATGAACTGTCTCTTCACAAAGCAAGTCCACCACTAACAAGAGGGGACAAAAGAGAAGGAACAGTGGCAGTCAAATCATAATGCAAGTTCAAGGTTAAGGACGGAATATGAACTTGTTTAAAACAAAATTTAATATTAGCCTGGCAGCCCTGATGTTATACACACTCCTTGAAAGCACATGTAAAATTTTCTTTCTTCTTTTTGTTGACTTAAAGGTTACTCAAAATTACAAGGACAAGATACATGTAATACATCCAAGATATCTCAAGCAAAAAACATGTTCTATGGGGTTTTCAGTGCCTTGACATTAGAACAACCAACCCGAATCTTTATTATATGCAATCATTATTCACTGCGATTCAGTGAATTCCTACTATGTCCAAGGCACACACCCAAAAGTTTAGCAACACTGCAATCCAGAAACTAACAGTATTCTTGCAATGAAAGACCTTAGTGCATTTCATTTAATGGAAACTATAGGCTGCGAGATGATTTACCAACTGAATAGGCAAAGAGGGTCTTACCTTGCTGGGTTTATCATTCTGAGGGTCAAAAACTTTCTCACAAAGCCGCAGTCCAGTCTCTTGCCTTAGCTGCTGTAAATAGGCCCTCATCACTTCTAAAAGAAGGAGCAGGTAGAACAATACAAAGAGAGTATCTTTGAGAATGCATCTCCAATGTGCTTGTTGTTGATCCGGACCCTGACCTTTGCAATGTATCTCTATACATTCAAACAGGGTGAGAAACAGAAACGACAGCCCAGAGGGATCGCTACATGTCATACTGTTACCAAGAATCTTGTCTGAGAGTGGCCAGGAAGATAGTACATGTGCTAACGATTCCGTTCTCAATTACATACAGGTCAAGGCAAGAAGAGCAGGGGGGTAATACATCAAATGGAGAAAACCTTGTGCCACATAAAGAGACGTAGAGACCCTGTTCTTACCGTCTTCCTGTTTGTTGGCAGGTTTGGCATAAATTGCATTAAGTGGAAAACCAGGCTCTCCAGGAATGGGAAAGTTAGTGATTCCCAGTGTATACATTTCTTTCTCACCTTGGCTTTTGGAATTGCACTAGAAAAAAAAAATAATATAAACACATGTATTTTATAGGGAAAAGGATAATAATATCCGATTTGCAATTTTTTAGCCCAAGCCAGCTATGGCTGGGGTGTTTTTAATGACCTTTTGTAATCTGGTGAAGCCTGTGGGTCTCTTCTCAGAATAATGTTTTTCAGTGAATAAAGTAAAATACACAGAATTAAAAAAAACCCAATTATAGTAAAATAGAATAATTATAACATTAAAAAAACAAATTTATGATATGGTCATACACATGCTTCTTTATTCATACACTAAATACAAGATCTTGCAGTGGTTGAAATAGCTATAATTCTGAAGTAGTAATAAGTATAATAAAGTTGCAAAAAATCTTCCACTCTGAATGCAACGTGAAATGCTGTGATTTCTATTGGAGGAAAGTCACAGGTACTGCTAATACAACCGTGGGTTCTTGTCCACGTTAATAATGAAAAGTACTAAATTTCAGTTAGAGGTTTGTGAAAAGAAAGATGGAATCTTTTCCCTCTCAAGTTCATGGACCCTTGAATTCTACTCTTGGATTCCAAGTTCAGAATCTCTGACCAAAGGCTCAAAAGAAATATTCTGCTCAAGACTTCTGTCTTGGGGAAGTACACACAAAGCCTGGCCCTCTGATCAGCTACCAGCACTGTACGTTTAGAGATTTACATTCAGATTTTCTTTAAAGTCCATGCTCTAAGTCAGAGGAGATATTTTCTACTTGCCCTTAAGATCTCTCCCTGATAGATGATCACCCAAGTTTAATTACCTTTTGGAGCTTCTTCAGACACTCAGAAATGTAGAGCGTTATATATATCAAGGTTCTATCAGCTTCATTCTACAGGGTGGAAAAACAAAGCTTAAATAAAACACAACAACCATGTGAAATAAATGAATTCAACTTTTGTCTTTTTTTTTTAAAAGATTTTATTTATTTATTTATCTTTAGAGGGGAAGGAGAGGGAGAGAAACATCAATGTATGGTTGCCTTTCGTGCGTCCCCTGCTGGTAGTTGGCCTGCAAGGAACCGACCTGCAACCCAGGCATGTGCCCTGACTGGGAATCGAACCGCGATCCTCTGGTTCGCAGGCCCGCACTCAATCCACTGAGCTACACTAGCCAGGGCCAACTTATGTCTTTTGCTTATCAACTGCAAAGTACAAAAAGTGCTGTTACTATAGCATCAAAAACTCCCGTTCTCCAAATGCACTCTTCCCCAGCCCCGTTCTGCCTGCCCTGGGCTGTGTGGCCGCTCCTGCTGTCCTCAGCTCTTCCGGCTGCTGGGTTCCCCGGGAGCTGTGCCAGCAGCCCCTCACTGTGTGGGAGGCACCTTCCCGAAGCTGCCAGGGAAACCTGAGGTGCACCATATGGTTGGCTAATTTTAAAAAACCCTTTCACTTCAGGATCTCTGCCGAGAACAGAAACATTCATGACTCTAAAAGAGGAAGCAATTATTTCTCAGGTGACTTGTTTCTGAAGCGCTCCATAAGCCCAACACTTAACTTAACCAAAAGGAAAATGTGGAAAAGGAGAATGGCTGTTGATCGAATGCAGCACGTACTTCATGCCAAATTTTACAGATTTATAGTTTGAAAAAACAAGCCATGCATTACCCTATGTTTCAGATCATTTGATATTCAAGAGAGAATGAAAATGGCAGAATTATAATACTTATTTACACCTATTACAAACACAACACTTGGACCATGCATTAGATCCAGAAAACAGTCTGCTAATATCAGAGAAAGTTTAGACTATAATTTGCAGACCAAGAGTTAACAAATAATGATTTCAAACCCTGTTTGATTCCAAAAGGTCCACGTTTGGCAAGAAGTTCCATATTCTAGAATGTTAACCATAAAATGTGTTGACATTTCTTGTAACTTGCTCACAGCAGAAGCTCTGAGACCTTTTCCCATTTCCCCATCTCCTCCTCCTCCTTCCACCACCTTCCCCATGGCCGCATTCCTACCAAGGACTAAGAGCAGGGGAGAAAGGGTGCTGGAAGGAAGGATCACAGTCACTGAAGTTTCTTTATTTCACCATCTCTGGCCCAGGACACAGAAGTATATAAAAAAGCAGCACAGCACATAGGATTTCCAGTTTTGGACTGGCACATAGCAGGTGCTTAATTAATGTTGACTGAAGAGAAAAGGACCAGATAATAAATATTTCAGGCTTCGCAGCCTGTATGGTTTTAATCACAACTACTCAGCTTGGTTGTTGGGGTGTGAAAGCCTCCACAGGCAATCTGTACACAAATTGTGTGGCTGCATTCCAACCAAACTTTAGTTACAAGAAGAGGTGATGGGGCCCTGGCTGGCCCTGTGGACTGAGCACAGGCCTTCGAACCAAAGGATTGCGGTTCGATTCCCAGTCAGGGCACATGCCTGGGTGGCAGGCCAGTTCCCAGCAGGGGATGCATGAGAGGCAACCATACATTGATATTTCTTTCCCTCTCTCCTTCCCTTCCCCTCGAAAGATAAATAAATAAAATCTTAAAAAAAAAAGACAAAGAGGCGATGGGTCAGATTTGGCCCTCTGACTATTGTCTGCCAACCTGGTGCAGACTTTGGAGGAAAAAAGTGAGAAACAAAATATTGATGTCGAGTCTCACATTAAGTACTGTTCTGGATTTTTAAAAGCATATGATCTCATTTCAGTTACTCTCTAGAGCAACTCTGACTGCCAAGCTGGATGTCTCCCCCGTCAGAAAACTAATTAAATACTAAAAGCTCTGTACTTTACCTTAATTTCATAGTTTTTGAAGAAGACATTGGCCTTGAAGTAATAGATGGCTTCATCCACAATATCTGTATCTTTTGCTAAGCAGGACACAGGGGAGGGGACAGAGAACATTAGCTTAATGCAAAACACAACAGCTATAAAAGCTATAAATAAAAAAAAAGTATCTAAGGTCCATGGTCAAGAGTTTTGGAGTTGAAGGAAATGAGACTACTGAAATATGTCTTTAGAAACAATTTCTAAAACAGTAAGTACATGATTTATTCTTGTATTGGACTGACCAAAAAGTTCATTTGGTTTTTTCCATACAATGGCTCTAGTAGTGCCATTGTTTTTAACTTCATTTGAAACAATTTTCTTAGATTGTATTGTGACAGCTGTCATATCAGTGTGCACTTAAAAAAAAAACCTATCAAGCCCTGGCTGGTGTGGCTCAGTGGACTGACTGCAGGCCTGAGAACTGAAAGGTTGTTGGTTCGATTCCCAGTCAGGGCACGTGTAGGGGTTTGCAGGCCAGATCCCCGGTTGGGGGCATATGAGAAGCAACCTGTGCACATTAAGGTTTCTCTTCCTCTCCTTCTCCTTTTCTCCCCCTCTTTTAAAAAATAAATAAATAAAATCTTTTAAAAAACCACTTAACAAAATTAGTGAATTTTTGTGCAGCCATTTAGTATTGAAGATGGAACAAGATATGCAACATTTTCAGTGTTATTACGCTTTATTTCAAGAAAGGTAACAACGCAGCTGAAACACACACAAAAAGATTTGTGCAGTGTATGGAGAAGGTCCTGTGACTACTGAATGTGGTTTGTGAAGCTTCTTGGTACTATCGACACTTTAACCAAATAATTCTTTGTTGTGGGGCTGTCTTACGCACTGGAAGGTGTTTAGCAGCACCCCTGGCCTCTACCCACTAGAAGCCAACAGTGGGAGATGGCTGACATACTCAAAATATCCAAATTGATAAAGTCATTGGTGAAAATAAAAATCTGCCTTTTATTTTATGGAAAAAACCATACAGATTTTTTGACCAACCCAACAGCTTTATTATTTTTACAAAAATTACACATGCTCACTAGAAAAATTATTTAATCAATACCAAAATATTTTCAATTGTCACCCTAATCTCACTCTCCAAAAATAACTACCATTAATGTTTGATGAATATCATTCCAGATGTTTCCTAATGGGTTTGCATGAGACATAGAATAAACTTTGACAAAGTGATTTTAAAAGTATTCAATATAATTTTACTTGAATTTACATATTATAGTTTCAGAGAAAACTCTTAACTATCATTTTGGAACCACTGGGGTTCTCATCCATAACTTTTTGTTTATAAAAACGATGACTTCAAATCTATTTATACAAGCTGTCCTAGGTGGCTAGAGGCTGAAAAAAGCCAGAAATACTGTTATGACAAAGACAGATCTCATTACACAATTTCTTTGGCAATTTTCTTCTTTTTTTATTAAAAAAAGGTCACAATCCCAGGGTCTTGGTATCCGGCAGCTGGTTTCAGCAACGCAGAGGCAGGTATTAATGTTTCTCGTCCGTCACTGCCATCCCTCTCACACCGTGGAAATGCAAAGCAATTTCACTGCTACCCCTGCTCATGCCTCTGCTACAGAATTTCAGCGGAATCTGAACTCTAGACTCGTGCTCCCTGCGATCTATTTTCTCATCTGCAAAAAAGGAAACTTCTTCAAAGGACTCAACAGTGGTTACAAAAACCAGTTTGTTCTTTCAAATGTCGCTATAGGTGTGTGCGTGGTGAGGAGGCTGCAGGATTCAGGACCTTTTACGTGTTTGGCACATAAAAGGGGTTCAAAAGGCATTTGCTGGAGGCCAATAATTGGATTACTGCGAACAGTTACATACATAGCCCCCAGCCTCGGGTTATGCTTTTCTATAATTCCAGTTCCTTTCTAATCCAGTCTCCTGGGGAAGGGTGACAGGTCATTCTTTGTCTGTAGAAACTCTCAAATAATTAATTGTAAAGGGGGTGATCAGGGTTACTCCGTGGCCAACTGCATCTCCTGACACACCATATGGTAATCTGCAAAGATCTGCAAAGGGTTCTTCTCAACGAATCTGAGCCAACGTCAATTCATTTTTTCTTTGCACTGTGATTCTTTCGCATCATTTGTCTTCCTTTTGGTCTGTCCCCTCCGCTCCCTTCTGTTCTTTTCTCTTCATCTCAGAATCAAGTAAAGACTGTGGTGACTCACCAGATTTATTAAGTTTACTGAGCTTTCAGCTGGTGTTGAAAACAAAATTAAATTTAAAAAGGTCAAGCAGAGGGATGGAGATGGCCTGGGTACAAAATTGGTAATTAAAACCATGACCTTGGAGACCATGAGTGGAACTCAGTGCGGCCCCTTTCTGGAGGCACAGAAACCATGTCCAACATGATACAAAGTACATTGTTGGCAGAGGACCTCAGAATGTGTCAGAAGAGTCTCAGATAGAGTCTGAAAAGAATGGAGCTTTCTGAACAGTAAAAAAAAAAAAAAAAAAAGGCTCTGAAATAAGGAGAGAAAATGAGTACCAAGAAAGAAAGCAAAGATGTAAAATTCAGTATTAATAATGTTACACAGGATGCTTAAGATTTAAGATTAAGGTAGTGTTGCTAAAAGTGAAGCTCCTGCCCTGGCCGGGTGACTCTGTTGCTTGGAGCATCATCCTGTACACCAAAAGGTTGTGGGTTCGATCCCCAGTCAGGGAGCGTGCAGAAGGCAACCAACAGATGTTTCTCTCTCCACTGATGTTTTTCTCCCTCTCCTTTCCTCTCTCTTTAATAATGAAAAAATCCTTGGGTAAGGATTAAACATTTTTTTTTAATGAAGCTCCTGAAGAATGGATAAAGGGAGTAAATTTAGATGGGCAAGAGGTTAACAGAGGTTTTGTTTTTTTCCAGCTTGGTAACAGAGAAGGGGTGGAACAGGGCACTCTACAGAAGGAGTAGCATTAGTTTATAAGAACTGACAGTGATGACAGAAACAGTGTCAAAAAATTTTAAAAAGATTTTATTTTCAGACAGAGGGGAATGGAGGAATAAAGGGAAACACATCAATGTGCAAGAGAAACACCTACTGGTTGCCTTTTGCACGCCCCTAAATGGGGACCTGACCCACAGTTCTGATGGGAATGATGTCCCCCGACCTTTCAGTTTGTGGGACAAGGCTCAAACCACCGTGCCACACCAGTCGGGGCCAGTGTCAAGCACGTTTTCTCTCACCCCTCAACAAAATATCCTGGAGAAATTAACAGCAATAAGTTTCCTATTAGATGCCACATATACCCATGCCCTTGAAAGGTCTAAAAAGCACTTATCTACCAAGCAAAGAGAAATAGAAAATACAAGAGCAACCAGAGGCAGAAGACTGAGCTACGAATTTCCCTGACTTGATAATGTCAGAGGGTCGCTAGATGTTTCACACCCAAACCTGAAAATAATGGAAAGGGGTTTCGACTTACTCTCTCTAGGGGCGGGTCCTTTGAACTGACTTCGGATAGGCAGCAGGGCCATGTTTCCAATGAGTTTGGTGTCGGGGTCCATGAGAGAAGAGTGGTAAGCCTGGAGGAGCAAGCCAGGCAAGAGCACAAAAGCAGAAAAGAACAAATGTCAGCGGCGCAGACAAGTACATTTCTCCAAAGAAATAAAGGTACCCACCCCAAATCAACTAGGGGACATGACAAAAGGGATGGTGGCAGCCATGTGCAGGCTGGCTCTTACTGGCTCGTGGCAACCAACGATCAAATTTTTAGGAATTAAAAAAATTTTGAGCCAAGCTGGTTGTTCACAACCAGTATTAAAAATTAAATTATAGATATTTAGCCCTGGCTGGTAGCTCAGTGGATTGAGTGCAGGCCTGTGAACCAAAGAATGGCAGTTTGATTCCCAGTCAGGGCACATGCCTGGGTTGTAGACCAGTTCCCAGCAGGGGATGCACGAGAGGCAACCATACATTGATATTTCTCCCCTTCCCTTCCCCTCTAAAGATAAATAAATAAAATCTTAAAATAAAATAAAATAAAATAAATTATAGATATTTGCAATCAATTATATTAAACAAGAAGTAAAGACTCAAAATTTGTTACTTGCTTTTTCTAAAAGATTTTATTTATTTATCTTTAGAGGGGAAGGGAAGGAGAATATCAATGTATGGTTGCCTCTCATGAGTCCCCTGCTGGGAACTGGCCTGCAACCCAGGCATATGCCCTGACTGGGAATCGAAACACGATCCTGTGGTTCACAGGCCCGCGCTCAATCCATTGAGCTACACCAGTCAGGGCCATTACTTGCTTTTTAAAAAATTATTTTACTATTGTCTATGATCTTCAAGTTATGTATATCTTTTGTATTTTTATGGCAGAAATACCATATAATGAGGTGCTACCGTGCATCTCCGGTGGGCTCGGTGATGTCACCCTGGTGACTGGTGAAGTACTGGTGCTACGGAAGCAGGCAAACACCATATAAACTGGGACCCACCCATCAGCCCGTTAAGCCAGAGCCCAAGCACTGGATTTTCCATTCCGCCACTTCCTGGCTTTACATCCTAGACATCACTTTTCTTACCTTGTTTCCAAATTTGAAAAATGAGGATATATATCCTGCTTTCAGTGGGTTGGTGGGAGATAGAGGATGAGGGGGGAAATTTATGAAAGCAATTTGTGTACGATTCCTAGCTCTGCCTTTGCAAAATGCCTGGCTTTTTGTAAGACAACGTGGGCCCCATTCATATATTCATTCATTCACCAAATGATTACTTAGCACCTAAGGGCAAGGCATGGCGATCTAAAGGTAGGCAAGACCAGTATGGTCTTCATCCCTGAAGAACTTTCGGGCTAATGGAGACAGGTATCTGTAAGTAATGAAAGTCCAGGGTGCTCTATGCCCAGTTGGAATGAGCACAGGGTTGCAGAGCCATTGGGTCAATGTGAGGGAGATTAAATGGAATAATTTAAATAAAGCATGTAGCTCAGGGCCTGCCTGGCATACATCGGGTGTCACATGGTAGCTATGGGACTCATAATGTATGTACCTACCTATAACCATAGCTTGCGCCTTTTATTACAGGTATGCTTCCTCTTAAGCAGTCTCCACCCTCCCCCTGGCCAGCTACTGTCTTGTTTCTCCATCTGTTTCTTCATAGCATGTCACTATCAGAAATCATCTCCTTTATTTTATTTACATTTATATGTTTATTGTCTGCCTCCCCATTAGAATGTAAACTCTTTAGGAGCAGCGATTTGCTGGCTGTATTCACTGCTCTAACAGTGCTTAGCATGCAGGAGGTGCTCAGTCATGTCTGTTGTTTGAATAATCGCATGTTGTTGAACATTTTTTTTCTTATTCTGCAAAATGGAGGCCAACCATGATGACGGTAAATGTACCCCGCAGGCTGGCTGTCAGAAATTAAGAGAAAGCAGACCACCACCAATTTTACTCCTGCTCTGATGCACAATAAAATAGAAACATTTGGAAACCAGGCGCAAACCTTGAGCCTGCCTTGGGGGCCCTAAACCCAGGGGCTATGGGGTGGCCGTCACTGCGGGGGTGACAGGGGAGGAAGTGGGATCTCCCAGATGACCAGAAGCAGAAGGGGCCCGCCCCCTGGGGCGGTGGAGGAAGTGGGACTTGAGAAAAATGGAGAAGCCGGACCCTCCACTTGAAAAACGAAAAATAAAAAGCGCAGCCCTTGGCTTCGCGGCTCTACCAAGGCTTTGGGGACTCAGTCGGAGTCAGAGGGTGCAGAAAAGGCAAAGATGGGGTCGGAACTGGAGCGAAGGGGCGGGAAGGGCTGAGGCAGCCTCTTCTGTACGCCCACTCTAGACTGTCCTGCCGCTCCCCTGGCCCCTGTGGGCGACACACCCAGGCCTCCCAATACGACAAGAACCGGCCCTCTCCCCTCTTCCCTCCTCTGGACCTCGCTTCCTCTTGACCACCTTGTCCCGCTTCTCCCAGNGCAGAAAAGGCAAAGATGGGGTCGGAACTGGAGCGAAGGGGCGGGAAGGGCTGAGGCAGCCTCTTCTGTACGCCCACTCTAGACTGTCCTGCCTCTCCCCTGGCCCCTGTGGGCGACACACCCAGGCCTCCCAATACGACAAGAACCGGCCCTCTCCCCTCTTCCCTCCTCTGGACCTCGCTTCCTCTTGACCACCTTGTCCCGCTTCTCCCAGCGCACGCATGATTTCTCGCCGCTCTCCCCAATTCTCGCTGTCAGAACACACCCCTGACTCAGACCCCTTACCGGCATCTTTGCGGCCCCGGAGTTTCAACCCAGATGAGTAGGATCGGGTTAGAGAGAAGCGCTTCCGGTCTGGCAGCTTGGGTGGGGTAGGAGGAAGTGAGCGGAGGAGGAGGGTGAGGGGAAGAAGAGTGCTTCCGGCCTGTTCCACCACTGGCTGCTGCGTACCGAAGGGGCGCCAGGGGGCGCGCCAGCACTAGCTAGGGGTTGCATCGCGCGTGCGCGAGGCGTGCAGCTGGCGATGGATCTTGGGGTTACAAAACCCCTAGGAGTTTTTCCTGGGGTCACACTATTTTAAATCCAATTCTACTCCATCCTGATAGCTTATGTGCCCTTCCCTCTTAGGATTCTTTTACTTAGTTAACTTTTGATATTTATCTTCCCATTCATGTGAATGTCAAAAAGACAGAAATTTTTGTCTGTTTCATTCACTACTGTGTCCCGGGGTCTAAAACAATGATGGTACATAATAAGTTTCAGTAAGCATTTGCTAAGTGAATGCTCCCAACCCATTGGTTTTTAAAGTGGGGAAAGGCTAGCACACTGAGAAGGGATTTGTGCATTCCTCTGTACTTGCAGTTCTTTGTGCAATGAACAAAATGGACTGTGGGTTTGAATTCGGCTCCAACACTCACTGGCTGTGTAATCTTGGGGTAGTTAATGAACCTCTCTGCACCAGTTGCCTCACCTGGAAATGGAGATGATAGTACTTAATTCAGTTTGTGAGGATGAATGAATTGCATGTAACAGGCTTAGAATTTACCTGCCTAGAACATCCTAGGCTCAGGAATTGTTAATGTAATACTAGATTTGCTGCCTCGGGCCTTTTCTTCTGCTCTCCCGGCCCCTGTGGCCAACACACCCAGACCTTCCCCAATCCTACAAGAACCAGTCCCCTGCCCTCCACCTTACAGGAGTCTTCTTTGACAACGAAGTAGCCAAAGTAGCCTATCACCCTCCCTTTCATTCAGGTTCCTTCTTCCCATTCCTGTATCAGAGGCCTCCTTGTTTATGGTTAGTCTCCAAGGCCCAGAGGGTCTGCTCCATGAGAATAAGGTTTTGTCTGTCCTGCATGCTCCCATTTTATCCCCAGTGCCTGACACCTACCGGTAAACTGAATCACGCCAGGCTCTCCCTACATGGGAAAATTTACTAATTCAAAAATTTGCCCTGGCTGAGTGTTTCAAATTCTGAATGGAGAACAAGAGCATAATAAGAAGTTAGTGCTGTTTATTTTACTTATATACATGTATCTTAAAACACAGTAATGTTTCACTTTTTAATTATACAAGCAATACATTTCAACATAGGAAAATTGAAAGACAAATAAATAATGGTCTTATTTATATCTTTACAGAGTTTCACCTATGGACACACACAGGTCTATTTTGTTACAGTAATTTCTGCCCATGGGAAAAAACCCTTGAAATATAACAAAAGCCAAACAGAAAAAAAATAAAGGTAGCCTGGTCTTAACTACCACAGGCACTAATTTATATTATATACAAATCTATGTGCATTCATTTCAATTTCAACCTTTAAAATCTGAATTGATGCTGTAAAAATATAACATTAAAGGATTCCACTTTAAACAGCAGCAGTTTCAGAATAAATAAGAACATGATTCAGGTGTGTTGCCGATAAAAAGCCAATTACTTTTTTCATCAAAATAAGCTTTCTAGTATTACATCCTTTGAGAAAAATGTTTTGCTGGTTCAGCCACAAACTCTTCACATGTATAGTCACTTTTTAAATAAACTCTTTATTCTTTCTGATGCTCTTGAAAATACTCATCAAACATAGAAGACGACTCATCTTCATGTTCCTAACACAAAAGAAACAAAACAGAAAATACATTGATTTCCCCTCAGTTAGACCTAGTACGTGTTTACGTATTTTACGTATTTTTCAGGTAATGCTCTGTAAGGAGCTAATGCCCCAGCACCAGCTCCGGGTGGTGCTCATAGGTTAACAGTTAACAATATTGGAAGGCATCACTGATAGGTGATCTCCAGTATGTGAGAGGGCTTATATCTCATTAGAGGCATTTCTTTTTTTTTTTTTTTTAAGATTTTATCACTGATAGGTGATCTCCAGTATGTGATTGGTGAGAGGGCTTATATCTCATTAGAGGCATTTCTTTCTTTTTTTTTAAAGATTTTATTTATTTTTCTTTAGAGGGGAAGGAAAGGAGAGAGGGAGGGAAATATCAATGTAAGGTTGCCTCTGGTGAGTCCCCTGCTGGGAACTGGCCTGCAAGCCAGGCATGTGCCCTGACCGGGAATCGAACCGTGATCGTCTAGTTCGCAGGCCCGTGCTCAATCCACTAGCTACGCCAGCCAGGGCTCAGTAGAAGCATTTCTTACATGAGCTTATGCTCGCTCTGATTCTCCACTGCTCTGCTGTGCCGGTGCTTGCCCAGACAACCATCGTTCGTCTTTTCACCGACACATGTGAGGGCAGCCCAAGTTCAACCGGACTTCACCTCCTCTTTGCACCTACCTACCCCAAGCTCTGAGCACAGAGAGGCACAACTCAGCAACAAGGCCTCAGTAAAAGCTGGAATCCAACTGACAGTGCTCTTCGAGCTCAGGTGTCAGTGTGAGAGATCACCCAGAAAAGCCCAGGTGATGGCCGGCACTAGGATGGAACTCAATTTGCGTTCCTGGGATCATGCAGGAGACTGAGAAATGCTGGCATACATGTTTACCAAAAGCCAATTAACACCCTAAGCCTAATCACCTTTGGTTCTTTAAATTCCAAGTCTTCTCCATACTGAATGGCAAAATCGATGTGCTGTAGCACAATGTTCATGCTTTCTTCATCCGACTGATCGTACGGCAGAAACCGAACCATGCTGTAGTCGTCAATCTGTGAGTTGGGGGTTTCAGAGAGGGTCGTGATGAAATTACACAAAACACTTCATTTTTAACTGAACGTCTGAGTTTTATAATCACTTATAATGATTAAACCATTTGTGGTGGGGGGATAGCAATAGACATACACAGAACAGAAAATCAATATTCATTTTTTCTGGTCTGACTTACTAGAACACTCAACTTANAGTCTTCTCCATACTGAATGGCAAAATCGATGTGCTGTAGCACAATGTTCATGCTTTCTTCATCTGACTGATCGTACGGCAGAAACCGAACCATGCTGTAGTCGTCAATCTGTGAGTTGGGGGTTTCAGAGAGGGTCGTGATGAAATTACGCAAAACACTTCATTTTTAACTGAACGTCTGAGTTTTATAATCACTTATAATGATTAAACCATTTGTGGTGGGGGGATAGCAATAGACATACACAGAACAGAAAATCAATATTCATTTTTTCTGGTCTGACTTACTAGAACACTCAACTTACTACTTAACTAGATACTGTTTCATAGGGATTTCTCTGAATTCAACCACCACTGGAAATTTCAACAGGGCGTGGGCAGTTTTGGAATAATGGACATGTCGGTTACTTTACTGGCGGTTGCCAACAACTGCTTCTAAATTAACCTGTCGACTGGCCAGCCCACAGCCTCTCGCCGCCCCCTCCCCTTTGCAAGGGAACAGGGTTGGACTGTGTTTTCCACACTGGTGGTCGCTGACTGGACAATGGTGAACACCTGACCAGATCATTAAAAACTTTTTTTTTTCACAAAACAACAAGCTTACCAGTCCACATATAGCTTTAGTCAATTTTTTGAATTTTTTGCTTCTTAGGTCACTTGTAGAATCCTTTAATAAAGAATACATGTCTGGATCTAGAAACCTTTAAAAGTGAGAAAGACTGATGAATAAAATGGAAAATAAATCAGGAAACTAGATTTACAGGCGCACAGAACCTCACACGTAAATAAGGCTTAGAAGGTGCACCTCTGCAATTCAGATCTGATGATAATGGGAGGCGTGAACTTACTTCTCAATTTCCTTCTTGGCTTTCTTACTCAGCAGGTCCATTTTTGTCATGATGTTAACTTGTGGAATTTCTAGAGAGATCATAGCACTCAGAGCTGCCAAGATGCCAGAAATAAACTAAAGGAGGAGACAGGAAAGGGAAGATGAAACCGACTAGTGCCAACGAAACCCCCTGGTCTCTGCACGCGACAGAGGCTTCTGCGCCTCTCAGAGTACCACTGGCCCAAGTAAGAAACGCTCATCCTAAAGAACAGACAGTCCAACAATCGGCTGGCTGACCCTTGGTTTCCAAACGTGAGGAGAAAGAAAGATGTCAATTTAATCTCTGGGGATCACAAATCTCAATTTAGATGGTAATTTTAACCTCCTTTCCCGTTGAAAATTCCTTAAGAGCTATTAAGGAGAAAAAAAGTTTTAGATAGTTCATAGCCCTGCCCGGGTAGCTTGGCTGGTTATAGCGTTGCCTCCACGTGCCAAGGTTGCAGGTTTGATTGCGGATCACACCAGAATCAACCAATGAATGCATTAATAAGTGAAACAACAAATTGATGTTTTTTTTCTCTCTCCTTTCTAAAAATCAGTAAGTTAAAAAAGTTAGATCGTTCATAAACTAGACAAATGATCCTCAGAAAATTAAAAGCATATATAATGTACACCTTGGTAAGTAATTCTCCAAAATCTATATATCAAAATTTACCATTTCAGTTAAAAATACATTAGAGTAACTTAACAGTAAGGGATGCTACATAACTCTAGAATTCAGTTTGTGAAATGTCCAGAACCGCACAATGATGAAAGGAGACTGTCATCTGCTTGTACCCACGACTGAAATATCGACAACAGATTAATCCACAAACCTTGAACGACTCCACCATAAACTGGGAATCAACCAGGAAAACCCCACAGACTCGGAACTCCCACTGCTCCAGCTGCTGGACCAGCTGTTTCATCACGGGCAGGTGCGTATACAACTCAATCTGACCTACGTAAAGATCATCACAAGACTGTTACAATTAGGAAATACATTAAATCATCAAATTCCAGGAAAAAGATTTCCCCCCAAAATGGTTTTAAAAACATATATTCTATTTTAAGGAGTCTTACAGCCTCCTGACTCAATCACAAGATCGTTGAGGTTCATCATGTTTTAGCTTTTGCCCATTAAAGCAAGTGCTTTCAAAGGTGTGTGTGGTGTGGGAATACTGGTCGAGCTGTACACTCGATATCTGCACTTTTCTGTGGGTGGGTGTATGTTCAATTAAAAGCAAAGGGGCTCTGACTGGTGTGGCTCAGTGAGTTGGGTATGGTCCTACAAAAAGCAAAAAGTCGTCAGCTGGATTCCCGGGCGGGGTATGTGCCTAGGAATGCGTGGGGCCAGGCCCTAATTTGGGGGCACGCGAGAGGCAACCAGTCAATGTTTCTCTCACACACTGATGTCTCTTTCTCCCTCCTTTCCCCTCTCTCTAAAAATCAGTAAATAAAATCTAAATAAAAGCAAAGAGGAAAAGTAAGAGCCACAAATGATGGAAGCTAAGTTAAACTCAAGTCTAAAACTCATAACTTGGCTTATGAAGTCACACGTGATTATCTGTCCCCCACCAGCCTCACTTCCCAAGTGTCCCTTCTGTGCGCTGTGTGCTTCAGCCACACTGGTCTGTTTGGTGCCTCAAACCTACCTCGTCCTTCCTGCCCCTGGGCCTGCAACATGCTGTGACTGCTGCCTGGACCACAGTCTCCCTCCCCTTCACCCTATGGCACAGCTTACAGGCCACCAGACCAGAAGCCTCCCCCAGATGCCCTGCTGCATGATCGGCTGTCTACTCCTGTGGGGCACCTGCCACCAATGAATATTAAATCATCATTTTGGTGACTTTTGTTTATACTGTCCAGCGCTGACACTTGACTGTGAGCTCTTTGAGGGCATAGACGCTGGTTGCCTGGCTCTCTATGGCCTTCCCAGGGTACAAAGTTAAGCACGCAGTAAACTCAGTGGATGAGTAAAAGCCAATGAGCAAGAGCTTTGTACCTAACTGCAGGGTGTACAGTTTAGAGCTACAAAGGCTCACTCCACTTTCCTTCACTGGGGACAGAACCAGCATGACGTCAAGGAATTACGTCATGACACCTTCAAATTTCTGACCTACCTGGACAGTCAAAAAGGATGTAGTCATCCTCTACATGGCCAAGACAGCTCTCCAGCCAGTCAAAATTATTGGCAAAGTACTCCATGCAAAATACCAGTCCTCCATTGGGACCGAACCGCAGAGAATCGTCCTCCATGACGTCATCCACTTCGATCAGTTCCCGGATGTCTGAAAAAGAGAGGCAGGACCCACGACAGAGGAGTGTCCATTTGAAAATTGTTATCCTCACTGGTGATAATTAACAATTATAGAAAAACTCAAACGTATGACATTATTTCTGTACATGGCTATTCACTACAGTAGTGCCCGTGGGAACCGATTAAGTTGCCACACAGCCAGACCACAGAATCTCACACAGCCACGAAAAGGAAAAGCTCGTAAGGACTTGATCACGATACAATCTCCCAGGTACACCGTTCAGTGTAAAGTGTAAGAACTCTGTAAGAACGTCATCGCTTGTGTTTAAAAACAAGACAAAGACTCACGATATATACACAGTAATGCACGTTTTGATTTTATATGCATAGATTCTGTACGGAAAGGCACCCCAGAGACAGGCAACTGGCTGCCTCCTGGGAGAGGAGCCGACTGCTGGGCCACAGAGCTGCGAAGGAGACTGCCTCTTCTGTATCTTCTGCATTTTGAGCCATGTAAACATACAATGCCTATTGTATAACAAGTAAAACCAAACCAAACCAAGAGAATCAATTATTACTTCTTAACACGAAGAACCCAGGAAGCCACTTAACCTCCCTATGCCAACAGCTCCATGTCCCCAACTTCCGCGCTGTATCTGACATAACCAAGCACCAACGCTTTCTTGAAACACTCTCTCCTCCTGGCTTTTGTGATGCAGTGTCCTCCTGACTTTTAATTTTTTAAGGTTTTATTTATTTTATTTTTAGAGAGAGGGGAAGAAAGGAGAGAAACATCAATGTGAGAGAGAAGCATCCACCGGTTGCCTCTCATACGCTCCCAACTGGGGACATGGCCCACAGCCCAGGCAGGTACCTTGACGGGGAATTGAACCAGCGACCTTTCAGTGCACAGGTCAGCGCTCAATCCACTCAGCCACACGAGCCAGGGCTTTCCTGACTTTTTTGCTACTTTACTGACTGCCTCCTTTACCCAACCTCCGAAGATTACACGACTTCAAGGCTTGGTATCAGGCTAAGCATACCACGTCCCGACGTGATCTCATCTAGTCCTGTTCCATCTCTATGTTGCTAACCCTCAAATTTATATCTTCATGTCTGACCTCATCCCTGAATCCCAAACTATATCTAATTAGTTCCCTGATATTGCCTCTTCATATCTATCAGACATCTCAAACTTAGTAAGTACAAAGAACACTGCCCCAAACCTAAACCAACTCCCACTCATTTCTTTCTTTCACTCACTATGCTTTTTTCTGGAATACCCTTTCCCATCTCTAGGCTACTTAGTGACCTTCATGTCCCCTCATCTCGGAAGGCCTCTCCTCAGCCTGGTGAGCACATTACCACCTACAGGTCTGGGCCCAACGCCATCCCTGCCTACACCACCGAGAGCGATCTCCCCCAGTTACTCCCTCTCTTCAGCCGACAGGCAGTCCTCACCACAATCTGTAAATGGTTGATTGTTGCTTATCTCCCCCTAAAAAGTACTAAAAGGCACACGAAGGCAGGTATAGTTATGTCTTGTTCCACAGACATCTGAATGAATGTATTAAAAGAATAAAAAAAAACACTTAGGCAGCTCACTCGGAGTATGAGCAGAAGTAAACCAGACTCATGGCCACGGCACCAAGCATGAAAGAGGCAGAAGGGAAGGGTGGGGGAGAAAGGCACCTACTCACTTTTGCTTCATATGTAAGAGACCTAGAAACGATACTGTCACACACATCAGCAAAAGTGGATGTCATCAAATGACATGTGAACTCACACTGTTCACCGTGAAACCAGGGGACCAGATGCAATCATTT
Source organism: Sturnira hondurensis (assembly GCF_014824575.4). Lineage (NCBI taxonomy): Eukaryota > Metazoa > Chordata > Mammalia > Chiroptera > Phyllostomidae > Sturnira > Sturnira hondurensis. The sequence continues at coordinate 4,487,112 of NW_028080037.1, forward strand.
TTTAGCTTCTGTGCTGAGCGGCCAGCACCCTGCGCCTCCTCACCCCCTATTTTCCCTGCAGGGTGGGAAGGCTCTGCTCAGGACTCACCGGCCATCACGGAGTAGCTGAAGTGTTCTGCTGCAGGATCAAGGTTCACGACTTGAACCGACCGGTTGAGGGCTTCACAGTGCTGGACCATGGTGGCGCAGTAGGTGCTCTGCAGTGTCATAAGGCACAAAGGGTCAGGGCAACGGCACTGTTTGTTACCTCTTGCAACCCCAGAATGACTCTCTGCACCCCTCGGGCAGTGTCCAGTAAGGACGAAACTAGGCCCTCCTCAACCAAGAGACTGAATGAAAGCAGAAAAGGCACTGAGCTGGGAGTTAAGACACCTGACAGGCTACGAATCCAGACTAGCTGTGACTCAGGGGTAACTTTGGGACACGGCTTCTCCACCCTGCCCCTCAATTTCCTCATCTCTATCTGGGTTGACCTCCATGACCAATGAGGCTCCTTACCGCTCTCCCATGCAACAAGCCGAATTAAAGAGAGTATTTCCGGTTACGTACTGCAGCACCTAACACATGGAGTCTCCACTAGGACTTGCATTGTCCAAACAAAGCTGTAGGCAGGGTGATCAGAGATGACGTCTCTGAGGAGGGGATGTTGGAGCAGAGGAACGGGAATGTGCTTGCCAAGCCAGAGGAAGAACATTCCAAGGTCAGAGAACACCGAGGTCGATAAACAGCACGGAGGTGGGCTATGGGTTCCCAACTTTTGGTTGAGAGAATCCTTGATCACTCGTGTAGCTGTGATCACACTGTGTTAAACCCTCTAGGCTACTTGTCTTCTCTCCCACCCTCTATGCAAAGACAGGGATGTGTTGTATTCAGTTTCGTAAGTCTAGGGACTAGCATAGTACCTGGTACATAATAAATGCATGGTCATTATTTCTCACTGACTGACTTAGTGTTTGATTCCAAACTCCACAAGAGTACAGATGTTTGTGTGCTCTGTTCAACAACACAGTCCTCACTCAGGGTCCGGAACAGTGCTTGGCACAAGGATCAGGCTCAGTGAGATTTTCTGACAGATCAGCATCAAAATTTTATAGAAAGATACTTTCTAGCACTATCAGTCTGAAAAGCAATCCAGAATACAGAAATAACCTCCATCTTGCTTTCTTATCAGTGCTTTACACATACATGTTGGGTAGGCAAGCGCTGTATCACAGCCACATGTATGTATAGCTCCCGCCAGCACCCAGTTTAGGGCAAACCTCAGAACAATGTGTTAATTTAAAGAAGCCACACAGCACTCCCACAGACTTGAGTGTTTTCCATACTCTAGTTATTTGACCATATCTTCACCATTTCTGCCACATTTGAACACCTCTAATATTATTCCCTTAATATTTGTTTACAAGAAAAAATTGTGTCCCTCTTGTAAACAGAAAACCAGCTGTATTTGTCCAAACATGAACATGAAACTGGATGAAACTTCACAATTCTTTTTGTTCTAGATAAGTATACTGTAAATACTTGTCAAAAGCTCTGAGGCTAAGATCTGAAAGACTTGGGGATTTAAGTTAAGTGTCGAAGAAACACAAACATCAAGCCGACAATTTCACCTCACTGTAAACTGAAAGACAATCGAGAAGGGAGCAACTTTTCCAACATGTGATTCAACGTACATTAATGTCAGGCCCATGCACCTCCTAAAATCGCTTCAAATAACAGGAGTCTATGTTTCAAGGTCTGAGAGACAGTGATTAACGAGATCCCTGGCAACTAGACAGGGCCAGATTCGGTAATTAGACAAAACTGGATTCCAAACGCCATTTAACTAGGTGTGATCCTAGGCAAAGAACCTATGTCTCCTTTTTCTATAAAATGGAAATAACAGGGCTTATTTTCAGACGGTTGTTGTGGAAATAAATGAGGCGTTCAGCGCGGGATGTTGGGGATGTAGACAATAGACTTTAGCAACTATCATTACTCCCTTTCAAAACAGGAGCCTGAAGCTCAGGCTGCAAAAGCGAGCTGCCTAGAGTCTCACGGCTCCTCGGCAGGTGCCGAACCCCCGGCCTCCTACGAACTCCGATGTTTCCCGCCTTCTTCTGCCAAATCCTCACCTTCCCGCTGCCTGCCGGGCCCATGACCAGCTGCGCATACCGAGGCATGTCCACGTTCCCGGGGCCGCCCACCGCTCGGCCACTACCACGAGCAAGACGGACACGCTCCCTCCAGCTTTCGCGCGACGCCCTGAGTTCCGGAAACACGAAGTGCGGACCAATCACAATCCAAATCCGCTTCTGCGTTCTGTTCTGCCCACCCCTCCGACTACGGAGCATCCCGCAGGTCAAATCCCGTGTAAACGCGTCCTGAGAAAACCCCGGGAGAGAAGGGAAGTTGAGCGCGCGCACGAAAGTATTAACGGCTGGCGGAAACCGGCCGTTACGAGACCGGCGAAGCCTCCTTACTTTGGTGATAACTGTTAACGGATACTACTCAGCATTCCTGCGCCGGGTGCTTTGGTCTTTGGTTTGCGTACTGATGTTTGACCTACATGGTGACACTCAAGGTTTGCAGATTTGCTGAGGGTCTGGAATACTGAGGTGGAAGGCACCTCCTGTTTAAGGGGGCTTGTGTATTTCCTTTCCTTGACGCATCTGTTCCGCAAAAAGTCGCAAACGTGCCAACGCGCAAATAAACAGCCTCCGCCCCTCTCCCAATTTAACTCCGGGATCGTGGATCTGCCCTCCCAGCGCTCCCGAAGCTATTCGGGTGGTGGCCGGGGCGCACCGGAGAGGGCTAGAATCTGGAGCCCGCCTTTTCACCCTGAAGATCACTCGACCTGACGCACGCGTGCTAATCCTGGAGGGAAAGAAGGGAAAGCTTTACTCGCACACAGCTCGTGATCCCCGCCCCCGGGACGAGATGCCCGGCCAGGGTCCGGAGTCCCGCGGGACGGACTGCTGCTCTTCCGCAGAGCCACCTGCAGTGGCCGGGACGGAGAGTGGTGACAGTGGGTGAGGCTGCGGGGCCCTAATGGGTTAGGGAGGATGACGACGACCGGTCCCGGGGCGCGATGCACCTGGTAGAGGAATGGTTGGGAGGTGGCTGCTCCGAGCGACTGGTTCCCAGTGCACTGACGCGAAAGGCGGGGAGAACCTCTGTTGTGGCCCGAATGGAAAATTTGGAAGCAAACTCATTGTTTAAGGGAAGAGCTTCAGAGGAGGAGCGTTTGTGGCAGTGACAAGGCGGTGACTGCAACAGCCACCTGCATGCATCTTTCTGCCCCAAGGGAGGTGCTGCGAAATCGGCTGGGAAAATTGCGGTCTGGCCACCGGACCTCTACGTAAAGTAAACCCGGGTTAGGGAGACAGGGAGACTGCTGCAGAGTCCCCTGCTCAGCCGAGGGCTAACAAGTGGATAAATCAGTTCCCTGAGTGTGACATTACCCACCTTTATGTCAAGTGAGGATTCATAACCGTCAATGAAACAGATGACTGTGAAGATTAGAGACACTTGATCTTGACATTTTCTTCACACAGACGTTTCTTTCTTCATAGGCCTACTTTATTTTGAGCAGGTTTTTACTATTATTTCCCGGATGCAGAAGACGATTAGTTGCTGAAGTCACTGCAGAAGGCAGTACCTCCTCTTCCTTCCCATCAGTTGTTCCCGAGCTGTTCCTCTCCCGTTCAGTTCATGGCCATGGCTCTGGCTGCACTCATGGCCTTTTTTTTTCTTTTTTAAATATATGGTCTTGTGTTTCTTTTCTGTTCATGACAGTGCCTAGTGAAGTGCTGGATCCTGGTATATTAGGAAATAAATGAACTCTTGCTTACTGGATAGATTGAAGGAGGCAGGAAGGAAGGGTGTGTTAATCTGAGAAAGGAAAAAAGAACTTGTACAAAATTAGAAACATTCTAAAGTAAGTGAGTTATAGTACACCTTAATTACATACAGTAAATAACAAAATAGTCTCTTCCATAGCCAGATTACTTATTTAAAAGCAAAGACAGCAAGAACATATTCTGGATGGCACAGAAGCCCAAACTACTTTATTGAAATCAGTTTAGAAACTACAGTGGGTTAGGAGGATATAAAAGTAAGAGCAAACCTGGCTTAAAGTAAATCCTGTCTAATATGGTAAAAAAAAAAAAAAACCCTCAGATCACTCACTTTGAGTAAGTCTGGAGCCATTAGGACATAACTAGAATTATAGGAGAAAATTTGCCAAACATTCTTCCTGATGAAAAGTATAAAGCATATGCAATGTTGTTCTTTTTTCATTTAAAATTCTTTTTTAATGCTTATAAAGTTGTGAGTTAATACCTATTATTTATGTCCTTTTTTTTTAACAGATCGGCTGGGCATTCTTATTACCAGAATTCCAAAGGTACTGGTGAGTAGAGCATCATAAAGCAGATAATACTTACAAATAACATGGTTCAGAGAAGCCAATTTTGCTGTAACTACTCACACAATGGAGTTTTAAAAATAGGTGTTATTAGTATTCCTTGGTGAACTTAGTCTTCAAGATTGTTCAGAGAACAATCAGCAGATTCTTTGTCTCCCTTTAAGATATCTTACATCAAGCATTTTATTTCATTTTTTTATTTTAGATTTTATTTATTTATTTATTTATCTTTAGAGGGGAAGGAGAGAGGGAGAGAAAGGCAACCAATGTATGGTTGCCTTTCGTGCGTACCCTGCTGGAAGTTGACCTGCAGGGAACTGGCCTGCAACCCAGGCATGTGCCCTGACTGGGAATCGAACCGCGATCCTCTGGTTCACAGGCCTGTGCTCAATCCACTGAGCTACACCAGCCAGGGCAAGATATCTTACATCAAGCATTTTAAAAACAATATTTCAAAATACCAATGGATCTGAGAACTGTTTATAACCGATGTTGGTTGAGAAGAACAGAGCACAACCTGGGGTTTATATACAGACTGACAGGGAAAAATTTTAATTGAACAACTTCAGAGAATGTAAATATTTCTCAGTGCTGCTGTTTTCCTCTCTCTTGGAGTAAAGGATAAAGCTGCTGGAGTTAAGAGGGTGAGACCAGGCTATGATATGCATCTCAGAAATATTTATTATCAGGGACAAAAAGATATATATTTCTAGATAATTAGCCCACATTTAAGACTTGAAAAAGAATTTTAAAAAGTAAACTTTTGAAATGTTCACTTGATATTCACTTTATTATTATAGTTTCTGAATTATGATTTAAGAGCCATAATACCAATTTCCACCTGATTTTCTATTTGTTAGCAAACTAGTTAGCAATATCTCACTTGCCCAAATCTTAAAGAAATGACTAAATTTAAAGTTTAATATAAGATCATAGTGGCCTTTGTTGTCAATAATACTGAAACAAAACTGTGCTTAATTAATTTATTTTACTAAGTAAAAGCTTTTAATTTAAAGTCTGTTTTGCCAGCTTTATTTGTAATGGCCCAAACCTGGAAACAGCCCCGTAGAAACATCTACAGGTACATGTAGAATCAAATTGTGGTTTATACATACATGCAATGGAATATAACCCAACAATAAAAATGAACTATTGTTATACTTGCACAGGTGGATTTCAAACTAATTTTGTTGAGCTAAAAAGCCAAGCAAAATAAAACATCAATATATACTGTACATTTCCATTTGTATCAAACTCAAGAAAATGCAAACTAGTTTATAGTGATGGCACATCAGTTGTGGGAGGGGTGGGGAGAAGGGAAGTGTTACGAAGAGTTATTTCCTGATTAAACATTGCCAGATATGGCCTTCCCCCTTAACTGCTGCTGAAGTTTAGATCCTAAATTAAGTTACTGGTCTCAGTATGTCTGAAACTGAAAACTAGTTCCCATTTTTCTGGGAAGATGTCTCAACTTTCATTTTTTAAAAATATTTTATTTATTTATTTTTAGAGAGAGGGGAAGGGAACGAGAAAGAGTGGGAGAGAAACATCAATGCGTGGTTGCCTCTCATGTGTTCCCTGCTGGGGACCTGGCCTGCAACCCAGGCATGTGCTCTGACTGGGAATCGAACCAGCAACCCTTTGCTTCACAGGCCCGTGCTCAATCCACTGAGCTACAGCAGCCAGGGCTCAACTTTCATTTTTATTGAAAGATTATCCTTTCAATTGGCCCACATCAGCATTTAAAACAATGTGATAACTGAAATTATGTAAACATAGTTTTGATAAATTTCTGCAGAGCTCCTTATTTTATAACACTGTCTCATTAAAGGGATTAAATTGGTGTCATTCTCTCTTGACAGAATACAGAATAGAATTTTTAAACTAAATACTAAAGTCAAGTGAATGATAAAATTTTGTTGTAACTCTTTATTTTTATTTTTTTATTTATTTTTTAGAGGGGAAGGGAAGGAGAGAAGGAGAGAAATATCAATGTATGGTTGCCTTTGGTGTGTCCCCTGCCGGGAACTGGCCTGCAACTCAGGCATGTGCCCTGACTGGGAATCAAACTGCAATTGTGTGGTTCGCAGGCTGGCGCTCAATCCATTGAGCTACACCAGCCAGGGCTGTTGTAACTCTTTAAAGTGCAAATCCTGTATGTATATTCCTGTTTACTATGATCTGACAGACAATAAACTAAAAAAAAGTAAGTTTGCATCTCAGCTAAATTCAAAGTAAATGTAGTCCATATATAATGATACATATGCAGTAAGTATATCTATAAATATCTTAGAGTTTTGAGCTTTACAACCAAATGGCATAGCATATAATCTCTTCATATTTAACAGTGATTCATGCCACTGCTCCAGAATAACTGACACATGTAAATACACAGATCTTAATAACTAATTTGTTGAACTGATCTTTCTCATGAAAGTCACACAATGATGTCCTTGCCTACAGATGGAATCAAAGATGGGCACAAAATGAACTCCCACACAGTCAGGCTACAAGAGTTATGGAAAACTCCTCAAACTCAAACAGTTCACACTCCTAAGTCAACTACAGATGGGTCCTTTCTAAAGGTATGCTAACTACCTACCAGTACTTTATTTAAATACCAATTGTATGTGTATTGAGAGCTGAACTTTCTTTTAAAAGATTATATTTATTTTTAGAGTGAGGGGAAGGGAGGGAGAAAGAAAGGGAGAGAAACATGAGTGAGTTGGCACTCATGTGTGTCCCTGGGGACTGATCCTGCAACCCAGGCGTGTGCCCTGACCCATACTCCAACTGCCAGTCTTCCGCTTTGCGCCCAGTGCCCCACCAACTGAGCCACACCTGTCAGGGCAGGGCTGAACTTTTTGTTGAATATAAGCTATGTAGAGAAATGGTTTTGAACCCTTTTCATCTCACGGCACAAACTAATTACTAAAATTCTGCAGCACATCAAAAAAATACTTCTTGCTGATCTGACAAAAATAGTCATTCACACCAGATGACTATTGCTTTTCTGGCTGTTGTCAGTTTTTTATTTGGCAATCTAAGGGAAAAGAGGCCAGTGCCCCTGACTACATAGTTGGGTATTGCATGTTTTAAATACTCTAGTGGCACACTGAAAACTGCTGACTTAGAGGGTAAAGCACTGCAGAAGACTAGTTGCACCCAGCATACTGTATAGGAATCCATACGTATCTGTTGGGTAAACCCATGAATGAATGAATCATTATAGATTCCTTATCATAACAATAAGGGCTTTATGATACTTCAGATCCAATGTACCTTTATGCAGGAAACTCAGTACCCCAAACATAAAGATGCTTGAGGAAAGTTTCACTCTAGAGATGGAAACCAGACTCATAAAGATTTTGTTCAAGGACTACAAAATTAGAAGCAAGTAAAGAAAATGGCAGTAAGCCTTTAACACAACTGTTGTCCTCTGCTACCCGTTAAAAACCGTACATAGCTGCCTGAGGATCCTCTCCAGAGCAACACAAACCGAAGGGGCCTTACTAAAGATTTGTACCAACTGGTAAAGATTTTCGGGCCAACATTTTGAATTTTCCCTGGATTATTACCCATCCAGTTCAGTAAGTCCTGTGTGTGTATATATTGTTTGCATATATGCGTATGTAGTGGAAACTCACATTTTAGGCAAGTGTTAACCTCTAAAATCGGCAAGTACAGTGAAAATCTTAGTTGAAATTACTTATATCAGAAACCATCAGACTACCCTGCAGTCTGTCCAGTACAGTTTTTCTTCTGGTGCTAGAAGAGACTGTTCCTTCAGAAAAACTAAGAGTAATTGGGTTGCTTTTATATCCTGCATTACGTAGAAGGCGAGACGCCCACACTCACAGAGAGCCACGTGGGATTAAGACTCACGGACTGGAGCTCACAGTACAATATACAGATGTATGATAGAATTGTACACCTGAAGCCTATATAATTTTATTAACCAATGTCATCACAATAAATTGTTTTTAAAAAAGATGCATCACACACACAAAAGGCTCACTGACAAAAGAGCAAATTCATATTTTCCTTATTCTTCTAGGGCAGTAGTTCTCAAACCTTGCGGGGCATGTGAAATCACTTGAATGGAAATGGCGAGCAGAGTTACTTGTACTGTTTAAATGGCCGTTTCTTTCTTTCTCTTTTTGGCCAAATTAACATAGTTGAATTTGCTTAAGTAAAATGTACAGATGTCCAACTCTGTTGGACATTTGTCCTTTCAGATAAAAACCTTCATAAGTCTTGCTCTTTCTTTCAGCATCCAGACCTCGCCTTATGCCAGAAGTATTACCTGCGCAGCATCGCTAAGATCTGTAACGTGAACGACCTGAGGGTGTTAATGAAGAGACAGTACGTGCATATGACCGAGCGCAACTCTCAAAAGCCAGGCAGGTGCACCTGCCCTTAGTTTCTGACTAATCGTCACAAGAGATGAGAGGGTCTTCTAATGGAGGTGATTTGTATGACAGGTGTCCTCACTCATCACAGGAGCCGCCTCAGTTCCCATCACTCGCAGAGGCAGCATCACCCCTGTACTACGTGGCGACACCAGCTGGACAGAGAGGACTCGGGGCCTTCCAACACTGCACCTACACCTGCAAAACAGCATTCCCTTTGGCGACCAGTGAGAAACAAAGGAGGGTCTGTTTCTTCTTGTTTAAAAGGAGGAAAATGTACCTAATTTTATTTGGAGGGTAGCTCGATTGTATTAAAGCTTGTGATCCCTATTATGTTCACTTTGCTAAGTTCAGAATAGGTTGGACAGAAGCCCAAAGGCTATCTTATAGTCACTTTACTGAGCTGACTGGGATATGCCACATCTTTTAGAACTTATTCTGTGGAATTATCAACATTTCTTGACCAGCTGGAGATATGGAAGATTGCCCTTTGCAGTGATTCCCACCGAAATTCAAAGTAATACAAACGCTTCTAAAAGCAGAAGCACATGGTTGCTTCTACACAGGGGAATACTATAAACAAAAAGATAAGTCTAATTATTCAACCTGCACTATAGTTAGCCTTGCATTTTAGGAGAATCGGGGGGCTGAACGGGTCTCTGGTGATGCTGGCAGCTTAATAAAGGGAATGGGTGTGGTCTTCCACATGTATTAGACAGCCGTTCATTTTGCAGGTTCCAATTAAGATGCTTCTCTTTCTTATAGACTAAAAACTGGATATATGTCTAAAACAAGATACAAGTCATTGAAGATTTTTAGAAAAACAGGAAGACTGTTCATGCAATCAGGTAAATGTGGAATTTAAAAAATGCATTTTTAAAACATCTTATGCTTAAAAAATATTAAACCCAATTTAGATTCATTTTTATTACTGAAGACGTTGAAAATTTAGAATGCGATTTGCTTTTATTGCTCCAAACAAAATTAAACATGAAATATATTTCTTCTCTCATTTAAAAGAATACACTGTTTAGAGGAGTAAGATTCAAGGTATTTCTAATTCTAAATAAAGATATAATAGCAAGGTCAGAGACTTAACAGAAAATGTATTGAAACCCAGATTCACAAAAACACGACTTTTTCAAGCCATAGCACTTATTTTATGTAGTGTCATTTTAGAATGGACAACGTACTTTGTGTAGCATCAAATACAGTACGAAGGGCTGTTACCACTGATACCAATTTAATATCCAACAAACCAGTGGAGGTGCAAGCCAAGCAGGTGCCAGAGCAACTCAGACCGACCCAGGGTCAGGAAGGATCCGCACAGACGATCCGCCTGCCACCATCACAGAATATCACAAAATGACAAAGACAGGAAGGAGGAAGGACCAAATGCTCAGAAGTGTTCCTCAGAACTGATAAAGTGGAAAGAAGGAAGTGGAAGTAACTTTCTAGTTACTACCAGTGCGTAGGGGAGGGGACAGGAGATGGGGGGGTCAGGCCTTCTGAACTGGTACCTGGTTGCTACGCGACAGCACCACTCAGCTTTGCCCCAAATGCCATCCTATCACAGAAGCGAGGGAAATGGCAGGGCTGAAGGTGGGTCTGGTTCCCAAAAGAACAGCTGGAGGAAGCCCCAGGTAGGGGAAAGGTCCCTGTGGTCCCCAAGAGAGGTGAGAAGGAAACTAAAGAACATGGAGAATGCTGAAACTAACTTCCCTCTAACCAGGAGTGCAAAAAGCAAAGGGAAAATAGGACTTAGAGAACTTGCTATATAATTATAATAACTTGGCTGGAATACAATACTGGGTATCTTATTTTAAAAAGTAAGAGATTTGGGGGAAGGGGGTGTTACTAACTTTTGAAAATTATAGGCAATCTTTTTCTGCCAAATGTTTATCAAGGTAGGTCATTTTGAAGGTTGTTCTTATATACAAATTTCAGTGTTCAAGATGAAATAATTTTGTTTCCAACTCTTCTTTGTTGTCTTCAGTTTCTACAAATGATTTTGAATCATACATGAATGAAGAAAAAAAGGAAGATTTACTAAGTAAGTGTATGCAGTCAATGTCAATTGAAGAACAGGGAGAACATCTGATGCTAACTTGACCTTGTCCTGTGTATTGAAATGCCAAAGGTAGGGGTGGGGGTTGTGAATTGTGTCCTCTCTCTGCATTTGATTGTTATACACCACTAAGTCATTAAATAATTTTAGTTTGTTCAGAAACTTTTACAGCAGTGTAATTGGTTTGATATAGTTCTGTGTTCCAATGATATTTGTGTAATAGAGTCTATGTGTAATAATGCTTTTATTTCTAGCTTGATACAATTAAAATTTTTGTCACATAAACGGAATTATTTTTTCTTTAAATCTGACGAATACATTGAATAATTCTTTTTCTGTTTACAATAAGTCCTAAAATAGCAACAATGGAATATCTGACAAGATATTGGGTTGAGGAAAACTCTTGAAATATCCTAATACAGCATAGCATTTAATAGAGATAACAGCCTGGCTTGCAAAGATGCTGAATAAACATTTGCTGCTTGAATACAACTTAAAAATGGAAATTTTAATTTGCCCTATTTTATGAAAATTGCCACACAAACACTTGGCCTCTCACACTAGAGAACATTTGTAATAATGAGAGGATTCTTTGCATTATTCTTCCCTTCTAAACATTAGTGTTCAAAAGAGTTTTGTTTAAACTTGAAAAGTAGGAATAGGGCAGTTTTTTTAATGTTATTTACTTGTTTTTAGAGAGAGGGGAAGGGAAGGACAAAGTGAGGGAGAGAAACAATGGAGAGAGATGCCTCTTGCACACCCCAACTGGGGGCATCCTGGCACGTGCCCTGACGGGGAATCAAACCAGCAACCTTTCCGTTCACAGGCCGGCCCTCAATTCGCTGAGCCACACCAGCCAGGGCAGGAATAGGGCAATTCAAAGCAGCAGTTGGAAGAATCTCTGCCGATTTACTCTGTCCATATGGCATCTTATTTAGAAAGTGAAATCCGAGTTCAGCACTGTGATTCAGAATGTTGTAAGAAATGAGACCGCTCTGAAAGGGCATCTGGTCCATCTCATCACTTCAATCCTTGTCCACAGTTTCATTTATCTCTCATTTTCATGGTTTTTAAGACTCAAAACAGTTTATCAGGAAAGTGTAAATGAAAGCTAACTTTATTCCTGGAGAAGAGAAAAATGTATACAAGAAAGTCCAGATTCTTTTTCCTCATGTACTACTTTTGTAATAAAGTCCTAAATATCAACTTTGAAGGTATTTACAAGGATAAATTTTTCTTAACATGTGACCATTTACTGTGTGGTGGACATTTTTTCATAGAAATCATATACTTAAACTAAATAAATTCTTAATAGTTTACAAGAAGCTAGGAACACTGTATTAACAGAAGATGATGTATTTTACTGCAAAATATAAAAGTGATACAATTTTGTGGCTCTTAAATGTTTAATTACTTGATTTGAACAGGGGAATTAAAAACAAGAAAAAAAAACAAAAATCAAGACAGGCCTGGCTTTAAGATTTTTTGTATTCGATTCGTTCTACTTTCACATCATCTCCAATTAGCTGATACACGTAAGTGACCACTGTAGAAGCCTGGATATCCATCAACACAAATGAAGGAATAATGTTTCTGGAAGAAAATATAAATAATGTCAGTGTTTTACACTAAAAAGCAGAAGCACTGTAAATTTCAATTTAAGATGACAATTTGGATTCCAGGAGAAATCTGGTTGTTCCATATTAAAAATAATCATCACCAAAAAGGCTATAATTATTTAAATGGTTGCATGTTTAATGAACTATCACACATGCAATTATTAAATTTATAAAACCCCCAAATTCCCACATTACACACTACTTACGTTTCCAAGGCATTATACGCTCCAGTGGCAGAACCTGGGTTAATGTAGAATTTATTTTCGTGCTCAAACGCTTCAAATCTGTGTGTGTGCCCTGAGATAAGAATGTCCACGTCGAACTGCCTCTGCAGCAGGGCTAAGCTGGCCATGTCTCCCCATGGAATAACTTGATGTCCATGGATCAAGCCAATTTTGAACTGCCCAACAGTCACAACTTTCTGTTCCGGATAATTCAGATTCTAAAATACAAAATTGACAGAAGGAAAACAAGTTTTAGAGATACCAATGTTCAAAAATCCTGCCTTTATTTATTTTTTAAAAGCCCCACCTGAGGATATGTTTACTGATTTTAGAGACAGAGGAAGGGAGAGAGAGAAACATCGTGAGAAAGGAATGTGGATCAGATGCCTCCCATACATGCCCCGACTGGGATCGAACCCACAACCTCTGGCATATGGGACGATGTTCCAATTAACTGAGCCACCAGACCAGGGCAAAAAAACCCAAACAAACCTGCTTTTAAATATTTTATCTCATGGATTTTTTGTTCCACGACCAACATATTGATTAAATATCTGATTTCTTCTCTGTCTCTAAGGCTGTAACTAAGGCTGCTCAAAACATAACCAGAATTTCCATGCAGTCCCTTCTTGTGTCTATGTGTATAGCACACCGATTACTTTGAGCATGCTGTAGAAAATGATTAGTCCCCTAAATTCGTGACTGCCTCTACCTAAGAATCCTGGGCATGACTTGTAAGCTACGGTGAGTTTAAATGACACTGCAGGCTTTAACAGTTATACAGATGGCTGAAAACGAAGATAGTTAAAACACATAGTACTTAGTATGGATCACAAATTATTCTAAGGGCTTTATAAATGTCAACCTACCAAATACTTACAAACAATCCTAAGGGGTAGGTTCTATTCTGACCCCCATTTCATGGATGGAAAGAACAGGCATGGTTAAAACTGAGGTTAACAAACCGTTACTAAGTTGTTGAGCCAAGATCCAAACTCTGGTACATGATTCCAGGGTCTGTAACTTTAGCAAAGTTATAGCAAAAATTTGAATTCCTGGTACTGAAACTGTCTAGGCATAACACAAACAGAACCCCTATTGTTTTTAACAAACCAGACCTATATTCTCATTACTGACAAGAAGTCTGCCCCTTCCCTTCTCATCCCCGTCTTTCACCTCCGTGCCACATCTCATTTACTCAAACTTCTTAAAATCCACTGGGAAAGAAGACAAAACCAACCCTATGGTCATTCAGTTTGGTATAAAGGACCCCTATTAAAAAGTACCAATGAAGTTAAATAACTTATGAAAATGCTTGTATTTCCAGGAACCCTACATAAATGTTTATACTAGAATCATATTTATCATTCTAAATCACACAATGTTAGTACTGGCAGGGGTCTTAGGAGTCATGTATCCCAATCATATTTACATAGAAGGAAACTAGGGTCAGAAAGGACATAATCTGCCTAAATTTTCCTTCTAATTAATGGGTAAAGTTGGAACCCCAGAACTTCTAACTTATTTTTTTAAATCAGGTTTATTGAGATGCAACTCACATACAAACTGTCCTTTTTAGTGTACAATTCAAGGGGTTTTGACAAATGCACAGTCACGTCAGCACTTCCCCATAGCCCTTTAGTTAACGTGCATGACAGAGAGCCACGGCAGGGTTTCCTACACATTAGTGAGCTGATCTTCACATTAAAAAGGTCACTCTAATTGCTCCTTGGAGAACAAACTGGAGGGAGGAAGGGCAGGTCAGGAAGTTGGAATACAGGACAGTGACATAGTGCTTGCAACAGCAGTATAGGTGGTGGCACGAAGTTCATAACAAAAAATTTATAAACTAAATGATAGTAGTATAAAAATAGTGACAAAACCACTTTACTCTGTTGATTTAGTTAGAACAAGTATTTAATGTTTATCAAGCAGTCTAAAATCAGTGATTTTCAAACAGGAAGGGGTATGTGTAGTCATTTTACATTTGGAAAATAAAAAAGGATCTTTAACAGTTGAGAAACTGGTCTAAAGGATAAAACTTTCTTGCTAAAATCAAGAAAAGAAAATAATGGGCCTGGCTTTTGGGGCTCAGTGGATTGAGCACTGGGCCTGTAAACTGAAAGGCCCCCAGTTCGATTCCTGGTTAGGACACATGGCTGGGCTGTGGGCCAGGTGTCCAGTTGAGGACCTGCAAAAGACAACCAATGCTTCTCTTTCCCTCTTTCTCCCTTCCTCCCCCTCTCTCTAAAAATAAATAAAATCTTAAAAAAAAAAAAGAATGGAAGAAAGAAAAGGAAATACTGGGAAGGAAAGGGAAATACATCACCTCATCAAAGTCTCCTCTCACAATATGAACATCACCGGCCAGAGTCTTGAGATAGTCATAGCTCTCTTTGGTGCAAAGATTTCCAGTGCAGAGTATGTGCTGAATCTTTCCTGGTACCAGCAGTTTTTTGAACTTCGCTGGCAAACTGTTGCACCGGTGTGGGATGTGCAGGTCTCCTAATACCAACACCAACTATAAAGTGTCAAAGTGAGACAAAGTGTAATGTTAAGCATGATGTCAAAACAAGATACTTTGTTCTAGTAACTCCCATTTTAAACCGAACTAATCAGAGATTCCAGAATACGAAAGAGCAGAAGTTACTCATACAATTCCTTATCATGACCATTTAGATGAACACACATATCACATCTATAATAATGTATTCTGTTCTAAATCAATCTTTTTTAATTTGCTCACAAATATGCCACACAATATGTATCATTCTATTTACCAAGAATAAAATCAAGCTTTCTAAAGAGATTTATTTACAGACCTATAAATTATACTAAATAACAAAATTACAAAATGAAAATATATTGCTGGGCCCTATGGAATTTGGGATTTTTGAAGACTGATATGGTAATTCATATTTCTGCACTTAAAATAACATGTATTGATTCCAGGGACATTAATAAAGAGAACTGTTAGAAATGTAATGATAGAGAAAAAAAGTTAATTTTATACTTTATGTTTACTAGACTGAACACTATTTTAAGGAACAATAGCCAAAATTTACAATATTTGCTACTTAAAACTATTAGTTACACATTACAGAAGAATAAAAACAGCCTATGCTTCAAAAAGTTTCAGTAAGGCAACTGTGTGCTTTTGAATTATAATCTTCATCTTTCATTATTAGAAATCCTCACTCTCATATATTCATTGTCTAGATGGAATTGCTTATGTACTCTGTTTAGTTTCCAAACTTAAAATAACATTTTCACAACTGGTCACGTGCATTAGAGCATTAAAAAAGAGGTCAGTTAAACAAGTGATGAATTTAGCAGGAGGAATGTAGTCTCGGATGATAAAAATTCTTAATCCTGTAAAATTTTAATTTTTGAGATTTTACATGTAAACACTTTTTCAGTTATTTAACAGAATATTGTCAAAAAGGTCATTTAAAAATAACATCTTCTCTCTTGCCCTGGCTGGTGTGGCTCAGTGAACTGAGTGCCAGCTTGTGAACCGAAGGGTCACAGGTTCACTTCCCAGTCAGGGCACACACCCGGGTTGTGGTTGGGACCCCCAGTGGGGGCATGCAATGGGCACTTGATCAATGTCTCTCTCACACTTGACCCTTCTCACCCTCTCTCTCCCTTCCCATCTCTCTAAAAATAAATAAATAAAAGATTTCTAAAAAATCTGCCCTGACCAGTGTGGCTCAGTTGGTTGGGCATCAGCCCACAAAGCAAGAGGCAGCTGGTTTGATTCCTGGTCAGAGCACACACCTGGGTTGCAGGTTAGGTCCCTGTTCATATGAGAGGAAACCAATCAAGGTTTCTCTCACGTGATGTTTCTCACCCTCTCCTTCTCCCTCTCTCTAAAAATAAATAAAATCTTAAAAAAAAACCTGCCCTCCAAAGAACAATAATCAATTTCTTCATGTTGGTTAGTATAAGCACCTTCATTCTATAACAGCATGTTTCCCCACACAGACGTCCCATTCATAAATGTATGTTCCCTTTAACTGCTTTTAAAAAAGGCACGACTATTCCCTAATGTCAAAGAAAACATTAATTGTCGAAAATAAAATAGAGCAGAAAATGGTGTCACCACCGACTTTGTAAATTGAAATTAATAAAAAACAAAATGGGTCTTCCCCACGCTAACCACGGGCTGTGTTCTCACACCACAGGAGGTAAGCAGGGAGGCTGTGTCCTCACACGGCCTGCACAGAATGAAAAGGCAGAGCAAACTCGCCCGTACACACCTCAGCCCAGGCCTCTGCCTGGTCTGTATTGTGAATGGGGGACATCAGGGGGAGAAATGTGTGAAACTACAATTATTATTAAACCAAGCTTGAATGATCTGGCAATAAATATCAAAGTGATTACAGAGGAAAGGAACTGTTATCAGGAAGTAGAGTAACTGCAGTAAAATTAACGCACTTTAAGGTAAATTGTTAAACACGTTTTCCTCTTTATAAACAGTAGTTTCAGCTGGTATTTGCTTAATGACTTAATACGGTTTCAATCCAGATGGATAAAACATCTGTAAAACTAAAGGTCACCATGAAGGTTCCACCTTCATTGGTAATCAATACAAAAGTACCTGGAGACAGAACAATCTTCATCTTTAGAGGGGGATCCCTTCAAATATGGATTGAAGTACATAGTTAATGTGGAAAGCTGGTATTTGAGAAAAAGGTAAAAAGTAGATTTCCTTATTAAAAAAAATAACCTCAAACTCATAAACAGGTACATATCTGCATCAGGTTAAAAATGTTTGGGACTAAAAACAAATGAACTGTTCAGTCTTAATGAACTAGAAAGCATTAGTTAAGACATTGCTACTTTATAATGATTGACAACCTAAATTCTCCAACGTACTATAGATTATGCCCATGTGCCTAGACTATCAACATTCTAAAAATATGTAACTGTATGAATGACCACACAGCAATTACTTCAGATTAGTAAGGATCCTAACTAGGACTCTGGTTTCCTACACGTGACAAAGTGATAGGGGAAATAGTGTCACAAAACAAGTGTCATACTTTAAGGAGTGCTCTTGCCCAAATTCCACACTTTGACAATTCAGGTTAGACATAGCTTTTAAGAGAGTGAAAGATTCTGGAAATGGCAGTCTTGTTAAATTCAAAGAACCAACCCAATCAAAGCATAGGAATTTGGTTATTTCCTATTTGACTAAGTATAAAAGGGTGAAAACCCCAGTAATCAGACACCCAACCACCATTATTAGGAGGAGCTAAGAGAAGAAACTTACTCTGTGCCCAGCCTTAGTGGAATGAAGAAGTTGATTGCAGACAGGGGGAATGGAAAAAAAAAAGGGTAAAACATGACCAATGTTAAATGAAAGCAACAAAAAAGAAACAAATAAAAAAAGAACAAAAAAACTTATATCAAATGAATATGCAAACAAGTGTTAATGATTTCAGAGTGTTATGAAAGAAAATGTTAAAAATCATCTTTGCTCAAAATACCAAAAAAACCACTTGCTGTATTTTAAACGTGACACATACGCGCATGCACACACTTAATAAATTTTGCCTTGTTGATTTTTTTCCCTTAACTTAATCTCCACATACTCTAATCCCTTTCATTTTCCTGTTTTGTTTAGAATTGTACAAGACAATGCAGAGAATTCAGCAGTCATGGCTTAAATGAAAGCTAACATTTTCTAGATTCTTATGGCTTATTTATTCCTCAAGTATATTGATTTTAATTATCTTATGTTAAAAATTCTAGTTGTAAAATTATGCTGCAGTTAGGTGATTATTTTGACTACATGATCTAACACAACACTACAAATATCAAGAGATGAAGTCACCAACCAAAGATGAAAAAAACACACACATTCCTCAAGATGAAAATGGACCTCCCCCACATGGAATTTTGCTTCCTACAGACTCCTGGATACTACTAAGCATTAAATGTTTCTAGTCTCCTTTGCCAAATAAAATGCTCTTAATTATAAAAGAATCAGCTAATGCTAAATTTTGCCCAGTTCTATGTGACATGCCAGTACAGCTACCCGAAAAAAATGTTCACCTTTCAAAAAAAACAAAAACAAAACTCTCCAAAGACATGTTGGGAAATTCCTTCTTCTCCCAGGGCTTACTGTTTCAAAATTACTGTAAAATGAATTGCTCTAAACTGGAGTCTGTTTATAACCAAACATCAAAAGTGAGATGAAAGCTTTTTACATTATATGCAGAAGCATATACCATAAATCTTTGTGACGTCTATCAGCCACCGCAAAGGCTATGTTTGTCATAGACTTGTGACAATTTTAAAAATTTAATGGACACCCGTCAAAAGTTAAAGTTCCTTCACAGTTAAGCCTCATCAACACAAATACCAAGATAATCAGAGCTCCTATGGAAACTGTTCTCAACTTTTTAAAGGGTCAAGGGCACCTCTGAACACTGATTCCAGCTATGAGCCCCTCTCCAGTAGCAGCTCCGGGAGTTTTTCTGCAGGACGGTGTCAGGCATGGCAACCTATTGCGAGGAGAGGGTGACGGCCGGGCTCGTGGCAGGCGGGGCCAATCTGATGAATGAACGAAGGAAAGCTCCCCAAACTACTCCGTTAGTGCCAACACTGGCTCTTTATCCAGGAAACCGTACATATTCTCAAAAATGTCCAAACAATTTCAAGGAGTTCACAGACTATTAAGGGTCCCCACTCTAAAGGGTCGCCGCATCCTTGGTAAACCCAGTAGTTCCAGCAATTCGAAGAGCCAAAAATGCAGTCTTTTTGAGAACACACTACCACAGTGCAATGGCAGCTGCACGTTGTTTCAGGGGCGAAAGGGATCGTTCTTATCCTTTCCTTAGGTGCCAAACTACATTGGGTGAGGGATCCTGCTCGCTACTTCCCGTTTTGAATCCGAGTAGCCAGCTTTCGCCACCTGGGGGATGGTAACCCATACACCCGAACCAGCGGGAGGTGCCTTTTGCGGGGAAGTAGGGAAACGTCTGGAAACGCAGGGGAACCGTGCCCCTTTCTCGGGGACAGTCGAAGCACAGAGCCAAAGGCCTTTCCCGGCTCCGGCATGTGGGTCTCGTGACAGGGCTAGCAGCAGCAGTGAGGGGCCTCTCCCGCCTCCCCCCCAACACGTCCTCTGGCCTCTGGGGCGGGGGTGCAAGGCCAGAGCCGGTTGCACCCAGAAGTGGCCGCTCCCATATCTCCCATCCCTCCCCCAGGGCCTTCCCCCCGGGGCCGGGCCCGGGCCGCGCCCGCCCAGGCCTCCAGGATCGCCCAAACCGTCGCCCAGACACTCCTAGTGACTCCCTACGACGCAGCCCCCCGGAGGAGAGCCAGGCCTCGGTCGCCGCGGCTGCCATCCTCACCATCCTGTCACTGGACTCCGCTCAGCTACCACAACCGCCACCGCCCTCTTCCTCTGACTCCTCGACGACCCACCCACCTCGCCCACAACCAATAGGGAATGAGGACCGCGGAGACCGCTCTACGGTGGCCCGTAGAGGCCTTCCCCCGCTGTAAAGCGAAGCGGCTTTTGGGAAAAGAGTGGAAGTGGAGGGGAGGGGTGAGATCTCGTAGCTTCTACAGGCTCGGGCCACATCCGGGAACCCTGGGCGTCGAGTCGAGGCGCGCTTTGCGACCCGGCTTGTTAGGGCTGCAGCCATGCTGAAGTGCGGGATGAATGGCAGTCAGGTTAAAGGTGGAGCAGTGTTTTTTCCTAGCTAGGGACAAAAAGGGAAAGCCTCAAGTGCATGGGGGAGATGCGTACTTCTTCCCAGTTGCCTTTATGCGTAAGGGCCGAGGACACCAAAGTCTCCTTAGAGCCAGCGCGCACCCCCATAGCTTCTGAGGGGAGGATGAAGGCCCATGCGCTTCTATTTAGGCACAATATTTATATTTTCACGGGTGTCTAGGAAATGAAGTTGCTCCACCGCGCGTCAAAATCGGGAAGATACTGTGTGGGGCGCACTTGGGGGAAGAAGAATGCTCGGACAGTTAAAGTATTTTAGTGTCACGGGAAAAACACAAACCAGGTTTTTATTTTAGTCCCACCATTTTAAAATCTACGACCTGGGACGAGGCACTGAGTCACGTTGCGGCTTAGGTTTCTTCCTCAGTCAGATGAGAAATAGAGCGGCACGCCGCGGTAGGGATGACATGGAAATGCGTGCCAAGAGCTCCATAAATGGGAACGTACAGGAACAATGGCTATGCTTGGTACCTGAACCACGTACATGGCTCCAGAAAGTCTACGTTTAGAAACGCGGCGGCTTCTTACAGATGGAAACCAGAAAACGATCATTAAAAGGCATTGTGTGTCGGGGGCTGGCTTCCCCGGTGCTGAGGACGGCTTTGGAAGAGGGAGTTCCTTTTCGCAGCATATCCTTCAGTTCCTAATAAGCGGTTATTTGTATGATTGTTCGATCTGGTTGGATCCGAAGCGCTGCGAGGGTGCCATCTCCCCCCTGCCTTGTTCATCACGCTACTCCCATTGCAGTGCTTGGAACGTAGTAGATGCTCAATAAATACTTGTTGGCTGGATGAAAGGCCTGAAAGAGGGTTTAAGTTTCAGCTCCGCAGAAAAAGGAGTGAAATTGAAAGGAGTGAAAAAAAGGACATTGCCTCTACCTTTTTTGTTTTTCCTTTTGGTCTCAGTTTGAGGCCCACACCCCCCAACTCCTACACTGAAAATTCATGAGCATTATAATCTGATGTTCTGGATTGATTTTTCCTTTTTTCTACTTTTCCATAGATTGATACAGCCATCCATTTTTACTGCAGCAGACTATGCCGTATCTGTTTGCTACGTTGTTTTGTTTTTTTTTCTTCTTTATAACTCATAAGAACACAAAAGTGCCACACCAGATCAGATGGGGACTTCACCCAGCCCTCGCTATTGTTTCTGAAAGGACATCCACCTAAGGGTGTTTGCGGGGAAGATCCGACACCTTCCACATGACCCTCCCACGTCGGAGGTGCATCGGGCGTGCCTCCAATTTCTCTCTTCAACGATTTTTTTGCTACCAGTCAAATTATTAGAACCCTTCAAACCAACCTCTCCATTTCTTGTTTTTACATTCCCCCCCCCAGGTGNCGTTGTTTTGTTTTTTCTTCTTCTTTATAACTCATAAGAACACAAAAGTGCCACACCAGATCAGATGGGGACTTCACCCAGCCCTCGCCATTGTTTCTGAAAGGACATCCACCTAAGGGTGTTTGCGGGGAAGATCCGACACCTTCCACATGACCCTCCCACGTCGGAGGTGCATCGGGCGTGCCTCCAATTTCTCTCTTCAACGATTTTTTTGCTACCAGTCAAATTATTAGAACCCTTCAAACCAACCTCTCCATTTCTTGTTTTTACATTCCCCCCCCCAGGTGGGGGGGGAAGATACAAGTTTTAAAATACGTTAATACAAAAACTGTACTTGAACATCAATTTAAGTAAAATAAAAAATACATTAGTGCGGAAGTTGGCTTGCCACAGTAGCTCCACGCCACACTGCAAATAAACAGAAAAGAATTCTGTTGCTGGTTATCATTTCATTATACTCATTCTTTGAATTTATTGAGCTCTTACTATGAACCTGGCATTTTGCCAAGGATATTATTATCACTGTATTTCTTACAGTAAATTGTAGTCCTAGTCTATAAACACTGTTCTTTATGAATTTAAGTCCTGTGAATGCTGAAGTAGTCTTGTGACTTGCTTTTATTGTTCGAGAATACGAATGTGAGCAGCAACTTTCTTTTTCTCCATAGTATTTGGGAAAGCAATCCAAGCTCTATCACGAATCAGCGACGAGCTGTGGCTAGACCCGTCCGAGAAAGGTGTAAGTAAGAAAGTTAATTCAGACACCATCTACTAAGACAAAAAAGAGGGTTTAAGTTTCAAGTCTAGATTGTATGTTGATTAGGAAATCCAAAAATTGTAATTATCCCTTTCACTTTTCGTCTTGATGGCGCATATCTGAATACCTTTAAAGCAGCAATTTTTAACCTTCTTCATCTCGTGGCACACGTAAACTAATTACTAAAATTCTGTGGCACAACAAAAAATTTATTTTTTGCCGATCTGACCAAAAAATAAGTATAATTTTGATTCATTCACACTGAACAGCTATTCTTGTGCTGGCTGCTGTCATTTTTTTTATTTGACAATCTAAGGGAAAAGAAGTTGGTGCCCCTGAATAAATAGTCAAATATTGCATGTTTTAAAAATTGTTGCAGCACACTGGTTGAAATTGCTGATTTAGAGCAGCATAGTAAACTTTAAAATCATGCAGATAAACACAATTGATTTAAATTAAAAGTCACAAATTGGTGGCCAAGAGGTTTACATATAGCTTGTAGAAGTGTTTTATGTAGATTGCACTGTTTTTTTTTAAAGAACTGAAATAATTTCTAACAGTTAAAAATTGGGAGAGTCCACAGAAAAATCTGATTTCTTGCTTCTCTTGAAAACTCAGAAAAGGTCTGACAGTTTGGGGCTTTTATACCCAAGTGGAAGTAGTTGGTTGACACTAACAGTTTCTCTCCTTGGACAAGGCCAGAGATCACCATTTTGCTCTTCTTTTACTCCCATTTATATTGCCTTCTGCCCCTGTAGGCATTTGCAATTTTACAATTTCGACATGCAAGATTTAAGATTTAATATCTATATTCAATATAGATATGTAGACATACATGTATGCATATGCAGACTCAATACACACTGAACGAATGCAGTCCATAAAACATATATGATAATTCATATGGATAATGTAGACATATAACAGTTATTATCTGATAGCATTATTTGAGTTCATTTAATTGCTGTGTGAAACAAAATAGAATTTTTAAAATTAATTATTTAAAGAAATTTGATTTTTCCCCCTAAATAGTTATTATTATATTTTCCCAGCTTGCTTTAAGGTCTGTGAATTCTTGTCGGTCAGCATATGGGTGTGTCCTCTTCTCTCCTGTGTTTTTCCAAAGTTACCAATGGTCAGCTGCAGTGGAAATGAAAGATAGAAACACAGTATCAAATTTAAATTGCAAATTGGGAATGAAGGTAAATATAAGTGGCCCTGGTTTTCTCTTCTACTGTGGAAATATTCAGTGTATTCGACATAAAATCTATTCTATATTTAATACTTGGTTTAATGTCACACGGGACAAATTTATTCATTTATAAATATACATACTCTTTCGTGTTAGTTTGTTAATTAAACAACCATATTGAGTGTGTGCTATTCTATAATCTGTTTGTATTACAGTCACTTTTGCCCATCTTTAGATGTCCGAATTCCCTCGAAAGAAATGTAGAGATGTGCAAAATATTCACCAGATCTGATAAGTGCAAAGTAGTTATTCAATTCTTCTGCAGATATGGTAAGTATAATGAAAACTAGTTTAAATGTATTGTATTTTTGTTAATATTTTGTAAGTTTATAGTGTTCAAACCATGTACAATCAAACAAGAGTCCTCATTGCATTATTGCTTAGAATTTGTGTAGTTTCGTGGTAGGAAAGTCGTAAGTACCTGCAAAGTATTATCTTACTTGTCTTTGAAGAAGTTTTGTGAGACGGTTAGTAGCATTTCCTTTTTATACTTTTCAGTGACACAAACTTTACTTGCATACAAACCAATTTTTAATTTTTTATTTTTAAAAGATTTTATTTATTTTTAGAGAGAGGAGAAGGGAAGGAGAAAGAGAGGGAGAGAAACATCAATGCATGGTTGCCTCTCATGAGCCCCCCACCTGGGACCCGGCCTACAATCCAGGCATGTGCCCTGACTAGGAATTGA
This sequence comes from Sturnira hondurensis, assembly GCF_014824575.4. Classification (NCBI taxonomy): domain Eukaryota; kingdom Metazoa; phylum Chordata; class Mammalia; order Chiroptera; family Phyllostomidae; genus Sturnira; species Sturnira hondurensis. The sequence continues at coordinate 4,511,634 of NW_028080037.1, forward strand.
ACCTGCAACCTTTTGGTTTGCAGGCCTGTGCTCAATCCACTGAGCCACATCAGCCAGGGCACAAACCAGTTTTTTAAAATCCATTTGCATTTAACCAGTTGGTTGTTCTCAAATTAATTGGCTGCTTGATATTCTGTAAGAGTGCCTTGGTAATGGTATTCCTTGGTAAGAAAGACGAGAATAATTCCCTGTGGGAGGCAGATAGTATTAGATCCGGGCCTGAAAGAAGTGTGGCAACTTGCCCAAGGTCACAGAAGTAGTAAATTACAGAGCCTGGGTTAGAGTCCTGCCTCTCAATAGTAGGAGCCAAAACCTTCATTCATTCTCTCTGCCTTCCAGCCTTGTGCGGTCCTTATTCAGATGTTGTACTCATAGGACTTTCACATACTTACATATGTACAGCCTGGCATTTAACAGCATGGGCTCTGGAGGCCATAGTGTCTGGGGTCGAATCCTGCTCTGCCCCTTCCTTGCAGAGACCTTGGGCAAATTATTTACATCCCTATGTCTCAGTTCCCCAGTGTGTAAATTGGGGGAAATGTTAGTACCAACCTGCTAGGGTTTCACGAGGATCTATGAATTCTAGGAAGTTATAGTTCTAAACTGTTTAAAAGTATGCCTGGCACATTCTCTAAGTGTTAGCTCTAGCTGTATTTATTATGATTGCTGGTATTTTACTTGAAGTTGACAGGTAGAATTTTATGCTTCAAAGAACTCTTGTACTTGTGATATTGGTCCAAATCTTTCTTTTTGTAGCAGGTGCTCAGTAAATATTTTTGAAATTAATAAATATTGCTCTTATCACCTAAGTAAAAAAATAATAACTTGAGCAATGTTATTACTAGTGAGACCTTTAGATTCACACTGCTACGTTATTACGCTGTAGAAAGTTCTAGCCTACGTGGATTTTATTACATGGGCTCTGTATTCAAATTTAGATTCAAATTCTACCTATAAGGTAAGTTCCCACTTAACATCATTGACAGGCGAAATGACCAATAATGAAACCAACTTTACCATAGGCTAATTAATGTAAACAAGATTTTGGTTCCTAAGGCATCTCATCAACATTGTAATGCAAAGACTGAATGAAATATTGTTGGAAGACCTGCCGTACTTGTTAAAAAAGCATAGCCTTGCAAGGTCATTCAGCCTCACCGAGCTATTGTTTCCTCTTCTGAGATTAAGTACATACCCCGAAGGGATATTGTGTGAGTCCCAGGTGAGGTACATACGATGTGTACCGCAGTTCCGGGCTCAGAGGGCCGTAGCCATTCTTGCCACACACTTTTCCCCTCCTCTCAGCGGAAAAGAATCCACAGGCCTGATGTTCAGCTTCATCTCCCAAAAGTACCGTCCAGGAACTTCGGTCCTGGATGACAGGTACTGAAGGGGAATCATAGATACCTGACCTGTAGTTGGCAATCATTGTTTTATACACAATTTAAGAAATTACCTGTATTTCAAGAGAATGGGAAAACTCGACTGCCTGCTTGGTCCAGGGTCTGACATGTTGCCTGCTTTCCGCTAGGGGGCGATAAACACATTCACTAAGGGCAAGTGCTTCTCACTAGGCACCTGCAGATAATATAATTTCACTTATATTATTTTAATTTGGCTGTGAAAGTTAAAGACTTTTTAACCTGCTAATTTTGCACTTAAAATTAACAGGTTGCTCTACTCTCTTTAAGGTATTAAAAGGACCCATAATGTGTGTTTTCAAGAAAGTCAGCCTTTGCAAGTTATTTTCGAAAAGAGTACATGTACTAATGTACTAGTGATTCAACCAAGGTAATGAGTTCTCTGTTCTGGTTTTTTACTTTATTTTATTCTGAATGTAGTATGGTTAGAGAGTAAAGAATTAATGTCCTAGAGCTTTTAAAGATTTTATTTATTTATTTTTAAAGGGAGGGGAACGGAGGGAGAAAGGAAGGGAGAGAAATATTGATGTGCAGCAAGGCAAATGGCTGTCTCTAGCGCACTCCCAGGCCGCCTGCAACCCGGGCATGTGCCCTAACTGGGAACCGAACTGGCGACCCTTTGGTTTGCAGGCTGGCACTCAATCCACTGAGCCACATTAGCCAGGGCTTTGTCCTGGAGCTTTTAAATCAGTTACTTTTTTAAAAGCTAACACGGGACTTGGAGACAGCTCTTACAGAACTGAGAGAGAGAAAGAAAACCTTGATAAAGATAACANCGGCAAGGCAAATGGCTGTCTCTAGCGCACTTCCAGGCCGCCTGCAACCCGGGCATGTGCCCTAACTGGGAACCGAACTGGCGACCCTTTGGTTTGCAGGCTGGCACTCAATCCACTGAGCCACATTAGCCAGGGCTTTGTCCTGGAGCTTTTAAATCAGTTACTTTTTTAAAAGCTAACACGGGACTTGGAGACAGCTCTTACAGAACTGAGAGAGAGAAAGAAAACCTTGATAAAGATAACAGTAGACCAGTAGTTTTCAATCTTTTTCATCTCACGGCACACATACACTAATTACTAAGATTCTGCAGCATGCCAAAAAACATTTTTTTGACAGTCTGATCAAAGGTATAATTTTAATTCATTAATACCAGATGACAATTGTTGTATTGACTCTTGCTTTTTTTTAAAACTAAATAGTCAGGTATTGCATGTCTTAAAAATTCTTGCCACATACCACCATAGCACACTGCTTGAAAATTGCTGTCATAGATCATAACTGCATAATGGTAGTGATAATAATTTAGTGGCCGAGAAAGTTCTGAAGATTTTCCATCAGTAGCTTTTTTCATCAAATGATATCAAGAAAAATATATTATCTAATAATACTTTGCATTTACATGGTGCCTTCTGTTTGAGGCTTAGAACACACAGCATAAGAAAATTTCAGCATTTTTGATGTGAACTGATTTTGTCCGTACGTGTTTCCATTTTTTCTCTACAGAATGAGTCAGTGTACTCAATTTTTCAATGTTAAGCTGTAACATTAAACATTAATTAGTTTGTGAGCCAAAGGTATTTTATCTTTGTTTCTTAAATTACAAAAGACATACATGCTCTCAAAATGCATCTGCAACTCATAGAAGATTGCAAAGATTAACAAACGGAAGTCTTTCTCTTCCACCTGCCCCCTCTACCCCACGGCAGAGGGAACTTCCATCTACTAATAACTTGGTGTATTTCATTCTAGCTCTTCTTCTGTTTATACCCATTTGGTTCAATGTTGAGCCAATCTCTGTAACTCCCCCTCTCCTTATTATTTGGTTATCTTTCTCCCACCTCTCAAATTTATGTCATATACCAGATAAATATTTTATATTGTTTTTCATAATATGTATCATACATATATTTGTCAAAGAAAACATCCCATTGTTATTATCATTTGGCAACTAGCTTTGTTTAGTTTCTATGTCAGTTCACCTAAATCAGTCTTACTCTTTTTAATGACTGTGTAATTTTTCATTGTATGACTTCGCAGTAATTTACCCACAACCCTTCAGCAGTCCCCTCCCCAGTTGATGCCTGAAACCGTGGACAGTACCAAACCCTATAGATACTGTGTTTTTTCTTATACATACAGACCTGTGATCAAGTTGAATTGATAAATTAGGCACCGTAAGAGACTAACAATGACAAATAATAAAATAGAACAATTGTAACAATATACCGTAGCAAACATTTCAGGAGTCTCCTTGCTTAGGTCTTTGCATAGCCTCCGTTCTCTGGTGTATCATGTTGCCGTCAGTCAGAGTATGTTTTCTGCTCCTGCCTTCCACCCACAACTTCAATGCCTTTTCCATCTTAACAAAATACTTATCATGCACTGTTAGCCAAAACTTTTGCAGTTTCAGGTGCAGTTTCAGTCTTTTGCAAGACTAGCAGGAATCTCTTTTCCTTCTTTGCAACTTCACAGATAGAAGATTTGTTCTAACCACCGATCTGAGCAACCTCGGCATACGACTTTTTTTCTTTCTTTAAGTCCAGGAGAACTTTCACCTTTTCACATAAAGGAAGCACTGTATGGCTTCTCTCTGGCGTATGTGAATTGTCAGCATCACTACTCTTGTGATTCGGGGATATTATTAAGTAAAATAAGGGTGCCTCGAACTCAAGCACTGTGATGTTGTCAGTCTCGCCCGTGACAACCGAGACAGCTTCTAAGTGACTGGCGGGCAGGTTACTCTGCAGCCTGGAGACGCTGGACAAAGGGATGAATCACGTCCTTGGTGGGATGGCCCTGAATGGCATGAGATTTCATCACACCACTCACACTGACAGGCAGTTTAAAAACTTACAGATTATTTCTGGAATTTTCCAGTTAATATTTTCAGATCGCAGTTTACTGGCGGTAACTGAAACCGAGGAAAATGAAACCTTGGATAAGGGTTGTTTTCAACTTTTTACTGTCACACACACAAAAAAGTAGGTTGTTCCAACTTTTTACTACCACAAACAACGCTGCTAATACTAGGGTGCTGTATTAATTATCTGTTGCTGTGGAGCAAATTCCCCCAAATCTTGGAGTCTTAAAAAAACGGACATTTATTACTTCATGCTAATAAGTGCAGCTTAACTGGGTGCCTCTGGCTGAAGGTCTCTGAGTTTGCAGAGGGGTTGAAGTTAAGCCATCAGCAGGACTGTGGACTCATCTGAGGGCTGTGGGGGTCGTCACTTCCAAGCTCACCGACACTGTTGTTGGGAGGCCTCAGAAGATGTGCCTCCAGGCTCACTGGTAGACCTTGGTTCCTCTCAGGGCGAGCCTCCCCGTAGACTGCCTGGCCATCTTCCGGACGAGGTGAGGAGAAGCAGGAAGAGGGAGACTCCCAAGGTGGAAGTCATGGTGGCCATCTTAACACTTCTTCCATTTTCTTTTTGTTAGACATGAACCTCTTCGATCCAGCCCACACTCAAGGAGAAAGGGGGTTATGTAAGGGCAGGAATCCCAGGAGCCTGGGATCCTTGGGGGCCTGTGTCTAGGCTGCCTAACACAGACAGAGTCCTAGAAGTGAACTGCCTGCTAAAACACAAATTTTAAATTTGCACACATACCATCAAACTGCTATCCGGAAAGTTTCGTACCAATTTACATCCCCACCAAAAGTGCAGGAGAATCCTTCTGAGTAAAGGATATGATCAATCTTTAAAATTTTTGCCAATATAATAGATAGAAAATGATATTATTAGAGTTCTTTGTTGTGTCCATTTTATTACTAGGGAGCTTGAGCATCTTTTCATATTTATTAGCAATTGGTATTTTTCTTCCTTTTAGAATTTCACATTCATGTTGTCGGTTTTTGTATCAGGTTGTCTGGTATCTTGGACAACATCCCCCTCGTCACTAGAAAAGTTTCCAGTGAATTTGGTAGGTGTTCCTGACATTTTGGCATCAGGAAACACTACCGAGCTGGTGTCTGGCATCAGGATAACACCAGCATCACAAAAATTCTAAGAATCTCTTTTTTATCTACCAACGCCTCAGTTTCAAAAGTAGCTCAGAACTTATAATGCAATAATAAAGAGATAAATAACCTAACTAAAAAACAGGCAAAGGATTTGAACAGATATTTCTCCAGAGGAGACATGGAAATGGCCGATAAGCACATGAAAAGATGCTCAAAATTGTTAGTCTTTGGGGAAATGCAAATCAAACAACTTGAAAACTAAATTGTGTGGTATGTGAATTATATTTTAATAAAGTTGCTTTCAAAAAGGTTCACAGGATGAAAGGGCATTTGGGGTGTCCAGACAACCTTGAAAGTAATAGTTAATAATCCAGGACAAGTAACGAAGGGAAAGAGAGTACAGGCGGCAGGCAGCTGGTAAACCTCTCCACCTCTCGGCTGGGCCTCCGGCACAGCCGCCCATCTGCGGTCCCACATCTCTGTTTTCCACTGCCTCCCTCAGGAGTGGGATCCCAGGCCAATTAAAAAGATAATATATACACATACATACACATACTTATACATTTAAAAAAATAAAGACATTTTATTCTAGAGTTTGGTTTCTCCTGCAGCTTTCACTTGTTTTACTAAGAATGTGTTTTACGCCCTGGCTGGTGTAGCTGAGCTTGGGCCTGCGAACCAGGGGATCACGGTTCGATTCCCAGTCAGGGCACATGCCTGGGTTGCAGGCCAGTTCCCAGCAGGGGGCACATGAGAGGCAACCATACACTGATATTTCTCTCCTTCTCTCCTTCCCTTCCTCTCTAAAGATAAATAAATAAAATCTTTGAAAAATGTGTTTTACTATTCTCTTGGCCTTTAAATGAAGTTATAATTATTAAATATACTAAAATATAGCAGCTCATATAGAAGAAAGAATATAAAGTCCTAAGGGTAAAACTTTCTACCCTAAGTCTAAGCCAACTAACCTATTTATTTCTAGATCAAAGATTTGAGCCTCATTAGAAAGCTGTTTCTTACTGTTTGTCTTCCGAATAACGAAATATTTTTATTACATCTCATAGAGTGCTTGCTGAGGCGGTTGTCTTTTTTTCATCGAGTCAAGAGGAAGTTACTCTTGCTGTTACCCCCCTGGAAGTCTGCATTAAGAGTTCTAGTGAGGAATCAGTGGGTAAGGGTTCTGTTTGTCACGGTGCTTGGCATAGTATTACTTCCTGGCCTTCTTGATTACTAACCATTCAGTAAATATTGGTGGTATAGTATTTACTGGTGTCTAAAAAGCAGTAAGATGTAGAAAGTTCATTAAAATTTTTAAGAAATGTATGGAATTTACACAATCAATACTTATAATAATACTTGGCTTTGAAATTCCAGTTGTTTTAAAATTAGGAGAATGGTTATAGAGAAAAATATTTTTGAAGTTAAGATTTTAAGCTCTATTTCTCATCCTTTATCAGACTTTGTGTTTAGCATAAAGAAAAATTAAGAGGCCAGCAGTCAGTTGAGATGACCTTTGACTACATAAACGAAAGTAAATTTGAGCCCTGGCTGGTGTGGCTCAGTGGATTGAGCGCGGGCCTGCGAACCACACGATCACGGTTCGGTTCCCAGTCAGGGCACATGCCTGGGTTGCAGGCCAGTTCCCGGTTCCCAGCAGGGGACACATGAGAGGCAACCATACATTGATATTTCTCTCTCCTTCCCTTCCCCTCTAAGATAAATAAATAAAATCTTAAAAAAAAAAAAGTAAGTAAATTTGAATTGGAAACGTAAGATATTCCCGATGGCAAACACATAGGGCAGAAAATGCGAGTGCTTCTCAAGCCAGTCGTCCAAGAGTTACCTAGACGGTGTGGAGAGACGAAGGCCTGATGGAATCAGGGGTTTGGGTATCAAGAAAATTTACCTGTGTCTTTTTGGCACAAGTTGTTGAAGACTCTTTGACCTTGATTTTTTTGGTGGGACTTTTTGGGTGATAGCAGTAAAGAAAGTGTACGAAGGGAGGAGCTGTGTTATTTTCAAGTGAAAACTGATAAAACCAGGGATTAAGTTGGGTCAGATGACTTTTGTAGCGTTTAGTTGGTGCCAGATTCTGTTTTAAATGGTTTACGTCTCTGAATTCATTTGATTTGCCTAACAGCTCTGTGATGTAGGTATTATTATGATCCCCATTTTCCATCTGAAGAATATGAAGCGCAGAGAAACTAAGTGACTCGCCTGGTGGCACGCAGGTAGTAAGTGTGGGTGACGGCGTGAGTGCAGGGCTCAGCCTCACCGCGCCTGCGCTGTTACTGCTCCTCTCAGGTTCCGCCCACCATTCTGTCCTGGCCCTCGGGAGCGCGTGGTCTGGAACATGTGTGCTGGCCCAGTGACAGGGTCTGTTTTATATTCCATATGCTCATCTCTGAATAAAGGTGGCCATTTAACAACCAGGAGACACTGTCCCTCACGAACGGCTTTCTAATGAGCAGTTACGGTCACGTTTGACTGGGGATCCAAGCATGTAATGGTATCACTGACCTACCTCTCTGCTAACGCCCCGAGGGTGATGTGAGCCTCCTGGTTTGAGATGAATGTATCTGTAAGGTATCGTTTGGTCCTTTAACAATATATATGCCATTTATCCTGTGTTCTCATACTTACATAATTTATGATCACTGAAGAAAATAATTTTTAAAAAGCACTAATAAAAAAAATCACTTGAAATCCCAGTATCAGGAGACGAGCACTTTGAATGGGTGCTGTATACTTCAAATCTAACAACAGGGGATTGGTTGAGCTAAAGTAACGAAATACTAGGAAGCTGTTAAAAGTAACTTTGTGTGTATATATACCCTCCTTTCTCTCTGAGGGCACATATCAAAGATATTTATTGAAGCTAGTTTGAAAACACAAAACACCAACACACACAAATAGTTAGAAAATTTACTTACTGACATGGAAAAACAGGGTATGTTATTAAATAGATTATGAATTAGTATAAACAGTATGATCATATTTTTTAAATGCATTTAAAAATTAAAGAAAATAACAGAAAACAAAATTCAACACTTCATTAAGAAAACTGTATACCATGGCCACATGAAATCTGTTCTAGAAATGCAATATTGATTCAATATTAGAAACTCCAGTAATGTAAAACACTACATCAATAGGTTTAAGGAAAAAAAATTATATGATTATCTCCATAAATGCTGAGAGAGCTTCATAAATGTGTAACATTAATTATTAATATGAAACACTAAAACATAGGAATTGATGGACGCTTTCTTAAAAATAATTAAATGTATATATATTTACATATACCAAAGCTAGTGTCTTACTTAACAGGAAGACTGATTTCCACTAAGATCAGAGACAAGGATCCCTACTGAATCCTCTTCTATTTAATACTGTACTGGAGTTAATGCAATGAGATGAGCCAATTAAAGGCAATACAGTTATGACCATTTCTATCTGCAAATGACACGATAATACACCTGGAAACTCTAGAGAATTAGTGATAAAAACTAACCCAGACAATAAAATAATTTAGGTGGCAGGATATAAATGATGAAGAAAATAGCTTTTGTATATACAAACAATATCCAGTAGGAGAACATAATGTTATAATAATGGCATAGAAGATTAAATACTTAGACATAAACAATAATTTAATGTAAATCTGCCCGTGGCTATAAGGAAATATTGATGACTCACTGATAGGTAGAGCTAACAGACACATATGAGAATGGGACTTTTAAAGTAAAAATGTGCTTAGCTGAAGGGTTGGAAATAAAGTGTGATTCCCCAAATAGGCTCTACCTGTAGATATACTTATCATACAAGGTCCTTATGTTGCAAGGTTTTATTAAAAAGGCTGAATGATATCTAAGTAACTAAAGATATGAATGAAAAAGAAAACAAAAGATGTGAGTCAAAATATAATAACTTTGTTCTATATAGACTATATTCATAAATAGTAGTTCCCTTTAGAATAAACTTGTGTTTGTGGTATTCTGGCTATTTAATTGTTTACAATAAGCCACTCCAAAATATAGTGGCTTAAAATAAACTTATTCTTACCTCTCATGGTTCTGTGGGTTGACGGGGCTCAGCCGGGCAGTGCTCGCTCGGGGGCTCTCTGCACTTGCAGTTGGTGGCTAGGGCTGGAATCACCTGAAGACATCCAAGATGGCACACTGACATGGCTGGTGATCGATGCCTAGAGCTCAGCTGGATTGCTAACCAGAGTACCTGGGCACATGTGGCCTCTGCAGCAACTTGGACTTCCTATAGCACGAAGTCAGGTGGCTAAGTTTCAAGAGCAGGTGTTGCGGGAAAGAGAAAGTGGAGGATAGAAGTGGAAGCTGCTAGTCTCCGAAGGCCTGGGCTCAGGAACCGGCACCGGGTCACGTCAGCAAATCACACTGGTCAAAGCAGCCAGAGAGCCCGCCCACCTAGACTCTGGGAGAGAGCAGGGAGACAGAGGCCCCACCTCTCAGTGAAGGAATGGCAAAGAATTTATGGCTATTCTAAACCCACCGCTTAGGTTATATTTTTATATTCAAATTTAACAAACACCTCTGGAACTAATTTTATTTCTTATTTCCTACACTATTAAACAGATTTGAACAATTCTGTACACAGTGAGATGTTTGTTGGTCCAGCTGAGTTTGACTTCTTTCAAATTGGAATTGACACTGAAATAACATTTTGCTTCAAAGAATTGAAGGTAAAGAAAAATTTGCACCAGATTAAAATTTTCACTGGTAGTTTTAAAGAAAGATTTCACTTTTTTTCCCTTCTTTTTCTTTCAGGGAATACTGGTATTTTCAGAAGCTACACGTGCTCCTATATCCATTTATTTTGATTTTCCTGGGAAGTAGGTTCTTGGGAACTTTTCTAAATTTTTTTCTTCTTCTTTTGTTACATAGCGATAGTAAAACCATCTGAATCACTTCAAAATTAATTCACACCTCAGGAATTCCTTAACCTTACTAGAAACACTTATCAAACTAAAATTTTAAAAGATGTCATAACATGATTTTTTTTAACTGGTAACTTAATTGAGAAAGATATATGCTTCTGGAGAGTGAAAACATTTATACATTTGACCTGAATAAATTGCTTAACCAGAAAATAATACATGGCTTAACCAGGTTAAATCTCTGTGAAACTATGACACTTTATATAGTATTTCAGGACAGAAATTTCAAGTGAGATTGGGTTAGGATAGATGTGTTTTATGAAATTAGATCTGATGATTTCTAAGGGCCCTTTCAGCTCTTGGACTATGTTAATTTGTGAAAAGACAAAAGGGACTTTCGTTTTTCTTTTACTCCTGAATTAGGTGTCATTTTCTAATGTTTTCCCAATGTCCATCAGAAAATGATTGTTCTGTGTGCTCTGACTTGGCCTTTTTAGACCAGTGGCTTTAAGTATTGATGACATGGTACTGGAAGCGAACTTTATCTTGGCTACATTGGCTGAGGAACCAAGTAGACCATCTTCTCCACAATCGTGTCTTTCAGAAAAACAGAAAAGGTAAGGCCATGTGTTGACACCTTTATTGGTTGGGGAAAAGCCATTGCATTTTATTCAGAAATAATTCAGTGGCATTCAGTCAGGAAACAGCTGAGGACTAAAACATTAGATCAGAAGTTCGGATGGAATCAGGAAGAGCTATAGCAAAACCTGACGGCAACATAGCAGAGCCACCGGTCTTGCTCTGCATATTTGCTTTCTCTCTTCTGATCAGCATTTAACAGGACTCCTGACCGGTCTTTGTTAATACCTCCAACTCATTTCCATTTGGAGTGATCTAGTGTTAAGGATCAAAGGAATGTCTATTCATACCTAGAATGCTTTCTCAGACTTAGGGACAGCCATTGTTTTCCTTTTGTCTCTTAATAACTTTCTTTTGGTGGAGGTAGGGGTGCTTCAACTGTTGAAGTAGCATAAAGTTACTATTGGGAAGTTTGGAAAATACAGAGAAGTGCAGAAAAGAAAGTCAACTTCGCCCACAGTTGCAGTCCAGACTTAGCCACCGTTAACCTTGGGCTCACTCCGTTTCCTTTCAAACTTTTTATTTAGCATACGCTTGTATTTTTAAACAAGATTTATATCATATAGCGTATGTAGCTCTTTATCCTGCTCCCCCCTCAAATGTTGTATTATGAATGTGTTCCAGCATCACTGATTATGACTTGAAAACGTGGTTTTTAATGACTGTATACAGTGTTGTCAGACATATGTACAGTAATGGATTTGAGTGCTTTTCTAACTTGGCCCTGTTACCATTCTCACAAGACTGTCTCATGCACACAAAGTTGTTCCCTGAAAAATTCTCATCTGTAGAGAGAATTTCTAAATAATCATGTATGTAAATCTTAACCTTCAAAACAATTAGTTCCATAGTATTTCAGTATATGCCCTAAACCAGTGTTATCGTTGACATACTATATTGCTCTATTAGTTATATACAAATATATACTTCAAAGTAAGCAGTTCCTTCGTTTGATCCCTATTGACACCTCAGGTCAGATCTGGAATGTTCAAATCCAAAGGCTGGTAAAAAAGATAGCAAGACCACGGAGCACATTTCAGGAAAAGCAGCGCCCAAAAGGCTCCGCCCTGATGAGACTCTCGGGAACAGCTCTACCTGGGGACACTGTGGCAGTCCTCTAACGAAAAGAGCGAATGGGGACATCAGTGAGGGACCGGAAAGCAGCGTCAGCCACATGGAGGAAGAGCCGGGGCCTCCACATCTCAGGAAGGTAAAGAAAAATGTTGAGACACGACCACGTCTCAGTCAGGAGCTCCCATCATCTGTCACCCTTTGCTGTCCCCCCCTCCTGCCCAGCCACAATATCCTGAAAATTAATTGTCCCGGTTTTTGGCAGTGAAGAGGTGAAGCCAGCCTGAGATGGAGAAGAGAATGGTTTATAAAACGTTAATATAAAGTAGTTAAATTGCTCATTGAGTAATTTCTTTTTTTCTATGAGTTTTTGTTTTTTACTTCATCCCTTTACCTAATTTCTAACAAAGTATATTCAAGCAGAGATTGAGATCACTTGTTTTAAAGAATAAATAATTGCTTATAGCATACTTATATTTATTTTTTATTTTTTTGTCACCTTCCATTTTTCTGATTTTATTTATTTACTTTTAGAGAGGGGAAGGGAGGGAGAAACAGAGGGAGGGAAATACGAGTGTGTGAGGAATACACTGTTCAGTTGCCCCACATGCGCCCCCTGCTGGGGACCTACCCCACAACCCACACACGTGTCTGACTGGGAATCCAACCGGCCCCTGTCAGTTCGCAGGCCGGCACTCAATCCACTGAGCTACACCAGTCAGGGTGCATATTTATATTTAAATACACACAATAAGCTAGTCATATAATTTGTTTCCTGACATAAATGTTCTTCTAATTTTATTTTATTAAAGATTGTACTTATTTATTTTTAGAGAGAGGGGAAGGGAAGGAAAAAGAGGGGGAGAGAGATATCAATGTGTGGTTGCCTCTCACATGCCCCAAACCGGGTACTTGGCCCGCAACCCAGGCCTGTGCCCTGACTGGGAACTGAATTGGCGACCCTTTGGCTCACAGCCTGCGCTCAGTCCACTGAGCCACACCAGCCAGGTTCTCATTTTATATTTCAAATCTGTTTGAAAAACCCTTTATTTGTAGTGGTACGATATAAATTTTATCCTCCAAACAGCACAGATCCCCATTCACAGAGGAGTCACAGTAAATAACATATCAATATGCCAACATTTTACTGGACTGATGATAAGCTCCACAGAATGCTAACATTAAACCCTAATGAAATCTATTGAATTGAAGATAAACACAGTTTGCTGGAAACAGAAGCATCCTTGGGAAATGATGATAGTCCCAGGTTTACATGTACATTATGTTTCATTCAAGTCTGTTTTGCTATTGCTGTCATTATTGATTTGGAAATATGAGTTCCTTAGTTAGAATTAGAAATTCTGAAGGAGATACATTTTTTCCAAAAGTCACTATACTAAGTCACTATACAAAAGACTTTTTAGGACAGTAAAACTGGATATTGGGGGCAGGGGGTATGGTGTGTGCAAAGGCCCTGGGATGAAGGAGCACGGTGGTTCTAAGGAACTGAAGGCTGGCCAGGCGGTTAGAGAGCAGAGAGCCAGGGGAAAACAAGGGCACGGGGTGAAGCTAGAGTTGATGAGTGCCGAGTCATGCCGGAAGCGCCCTGCAGGCCATGTAAACAGCCATATGAAAGTGTCTTGGCATTTGAAGTACTCAAGGGGTTTTAAGAGGGAGGGCTGACAGAGCTGATTTTTTTTTTAAAGATTTTATTTATTTATGTATCTTTAGAGGGGAAGAAGAGAGGGAGAGAGATGTCAAAGTATGGTTGTCTCTCGTGCGTCCCTTGCTGGGAACTGGCCTGCAACCCAGGCATGTGCCCTGACTGGGAATCGAACCGCGATGCTCTGGTTCAAAGGCCTGTGCTCAATCCACTGAGCTACACCAGCCAGGGCTCAGAGTTGATTTTTTAAAAGGTAATTTTAGCTGCGGCTACTGCATAAATGGGATACAGTGAGGCAAGAATAGAAACTCACTTGTAGCATCCGAGAGGTGAGATGGTGGTTCCTTAGAGATGGAGAGAAGTGGCTGAAGTAGATGGCTAGTTGAAGAGGTAAAAGTAACGTGACTTGGTGATGGATTGGTTATGGGGGTTCCGGGGGCATGAGGTATCAAGGATGCTGTTCACATTTAGTGGTTAGAGGCCAGGGGTGCCGCTCAAATCCTCCGACACACAGTACAGTCCCCACAACAAAGAATCACCAGGCCCCAAAGGTCCGTAGTGCTGAGGCTGAGAAACCCTGGTTGAAAGCCTGTGTAGAGGAGGGCAAGCGAGCTGAGCTAAGTCTGAGAGAACCAGGAGAATGTGGCAGGAAGAAGGTCCCAGAAGTGTCTGAGTATCAAGCAGGATGAACACTGAAAATGGTCACTGGCTTCAACATGTGATGATTTTTGGTGACCAGAGTAGGAAGTTCTGTGATGTGGTGGGGTCAGGAGCTTTTTCAGATAGGACCGAATAGGAGTATGAGAAAATGGAAGTAAGTGCAGAGAAAAGCAGACGAGAGACAGGGAGGGAGGAACAGGGTGGTGGTGGTGCTTCCCGTGTATTCTGAAGATGAGAGACATTATTGTAAAACGCTGATGTTCCTATCCGGCAGAGGGAGGCCTGGGAGGGGCTGTGAGGCCGGCGGGGAGGAAAGGGCAGGCTTTAGCCAGGAGGGGGTAGCTCCGGTAGCAGGAGGAGGGAAAGGGAAGCTGGGAGTCGAGCAGAACGGCCTGCAGGATCTGCCTTCCTCTCCCACAGCCCTGGTGTGTGTTTAAAATGCTCAGGCAGGGGAGTCAGAGGCAGATTACTGATCCCAACTGCATGTCTTTGGGGAGGGGTTTTGGTGTAGAGAACGTGTTGGTCCAGTCACAAGGCTGTGGGGGTTCCGTGAACCTGCATCATCCCAGTTAGGGAGACCGCACTGGACAGGTTTCTGAAAAGCGGCTGTTCCCTGGGGCATTTACTGAGAATTCTTACTCCGAATCAACAGTGCAGTTACTTTTTCCCTCCAGTTTTCTTCCATGTTCTTTGGAGCAGTTTCTTCCGACCTGCGAGAACACTGCGACAACCCTTTCGACAGTCTGGCAACAGCAAGTGACAGTGAAGAGGACATGAATGACAGTTTTTCCATATTCTAACACTTAATGCCAGCTGAGTTGCCCACCACCCTCCAATTTAGTGACTCATACCTCACACCTGTTTTCACACTTAGTCTACAAACACATTGTCTTGGACTTCCTTCAGATGCAGGATGGGCTTCTGTTTTTCCAAACATCATCTCGTGCAACAATCGTTATCTGGGAATAGCTGCTTGTCAAGTGTATGTTTGCTTTAAGTCCCTTCTGCTGCTTAGGAGGTAGTAGTTTTCTGTGCAGGGAAAAGTTTCGTTAGAATTCTTCAGTTCAATGCATGTTCGTGTTGGAGCTCTTAGCACTCTCTCTGCCCGTGTTATAAAGGTTTTGAACTTTCTTCAGCAGCCATTTGCAGGGCATCGGCACTGCCTTAGATTCTGTGACTGCCCGTCAGGTATCTTTGTATTTGATTGCAAACACTGGAGTTTTGGTGCTTTCAGACATAGTAAAAGTTATGCACTTTCCTCATGTAATACCATGACCTTTTTGTCCATGGCTTTTTATATTTTGTCAAGATTTTAAGTAAAATTAACCCCTGGGGAAAAAAAAGTCAAGAATAAAAATATATAGCTACCCCCTTCACTTTGGAGTCTTTTTATATATTGTATAATTTTATTTGATAGCCTTAAATTATCCTGATTTTCAGATGTGACTTTCTACAGTGAGGTGCAAAAAAGAATTTAATGGGAGTGACGCCAAAATTACTTGTGTATGATCTGGCACGGAGCACTCACGTCCACTGTCAAGACGGCCCCGGTCTGGAGTGGAATGAGGTGGACGATGAACGCCTCTGTTCTTTGCCTCTTTAAGAATCAGCTTGTTACCTGCACACACTAAAAAATCTGGCACAGAAACACTGTTATGTAATGTCTTATGCTGCGTGCCTCTCCCTCCCCCAAACCTGTCTATAGTCAATTATAACCTGACAAACTAGACTCCTGTAACATCTTATTGTTAAGTCTTTGTGAAGACATCAGATCCCACGGAAATGTTAACTGGCAAGCAATTGTACTTTAGATTTTGTGTGGAACTCATAAACAAAGGTGGCTGAATAGACTGGTAAACTTTAGAACTGTGAACAGACTTCTAAAACCAGAATGAATTTGGCTCTTGTAGCTCAGTCATGAGTCAGAGCTACCCACAATAACCTAATAAAAACTCAAGTTCATCCCAAAATGTTCCTCAGTGAATGAAAATGGGCTTTCACGAAGCTTTTTGTGGAAACTGGCAATGCCCACATAACTTTAAGAGGTCCTTTCACACGTAGGCTAAAGATAAAATGTATCCCATGCTTACAGTGATGATGAACACTGAATTTCACATGTCCCTAGCAACTGCAGATGGCTACCCGGAGCAGGCTGATCTACCAGAGTGACTGTAGTCTCCTTGCTGAGGAGGAAGCTTTCTGGTTCGCCCAGGGAAAGGGGCAGGGGCTGACGCCTGGAGGCAGCCCTAGTCTGTAAAAGATAGCCGCCCTGTTAAACTGTACTTAATTTGGATTTTAGAATTTAGAATTTTGGATTTCAGAATGCTAATTTAAATGACACCAGATTTTCCTGTGATTTACTTCATACCATGTGGATGACACAAAAGCTAGGAAGCCACGTGGGTTTTACACTCAATTTATCAGTCCATTTTGATGAATTTTTGAGGAAGCCAAACTGATGTAATAAACCAGCTGGTGAAAAGAGCTAAGGCAGATGAACTAGTAAAAGACAAAATAATAGCTATAAAGGAGTCACTGCTAGACTAGCTGACTAAGGGGCTTGGAAATGTGGATTTGATAGAGACCAACAAACTCAATGTCAAGGGCTAGTATCTTATTTAGTTACTATTCAAATTAAAAGGAGTACACAGATTAGTATAAATACTATATTTATTAAATATCTTTACAGTTTATTTAAATGTATTTACAGAACTATTCCTGCATAAGTTATATTTCAGACATCCAATTCAGATCATTGCCTCTTGGGTAAGACAAATAATGATAGTCTCAAAACAGAAAAAAGCAGCTCATTAGTATACACAAATTCAAACCTGCTTCATTACTTAGCTATCTTTGCCACAAACTACCTGCTAACAATTAAAATTTCGACATGGACATTGTCAATATTTAGTTGAGAAGTTCAATTTACAAAGGATTTAATTTTTTATGAATAAAATCTAAATTTTTTTGCTTTATAATTTCAGTGTTATAAGCAGATTTGGGGAGGTTTTTTTTTGGTATTGTAAAATTTGTTAAATGCTAAAATGTATCATTTTTAGGAAAATTGGATGCTGTAGCTTCCACCAAAGATAGCTGGTATGAGGTGACAAGGAACCAAGAACTTATTACCGTTCTAGCCAATCTTGTTTACAATCTCTAAAACGCTCAAAACTGACTCCGTAAATTCCTACAATTCCTGCTTTGTTACTTGATGTGGTAGGTTGGTGGTACTTGAAGGTGGTACTGAAGGCTACTGTTCTATCCAGAACAAACGTGGCTGATAGGAGAGACACTCCCATCATGCAAAGCCTGAAAGCTAGTTACTAATCTAGACACAGCCCGACCCCCAGACCTGCACACCTGGAATGGATTCTTTTGTGATACAGTACCCATCGACCATGTCAAGCCAGCACAGTAATTCAGGACAAACAACTTGATTCCCCCTCATTTCTTCTTTCAGGTTTTAAGAGCCTATGGACTCTACTGCTTATCTGTTGGGTAAATTTTCTTTTGTGCGCAGGCAGCTTAAGTTCACAGGAAGAAATAAGGTTCTGATATGTTTAGAGTGCACATTTTAAAACAGAACAAAATAAAAATTTCAAGCATGTGATAAAAATATTGATTTTTTTATAATACAGTATTGCTTTATAAATATAGATGGAAAAGCTATAAACTTTACTGGTCTTTGGTGCATCCAAGAGAGGGATAAATAATTTGCCATTTGTAAATTAGAAACCCAAATTCTCTTTTGTTATAAAAGTCCATTACATGAGGTGTATGTGTGTGTGTTGCTTTATACTGCTTGATTTAAAATACAATTGACACACACACCAAGTTCAGAATCAGACACACCAGTGGCGTATCTCAAGTCACACCCCACAGAGACTCGGGTCCTGTGACCTGGAAAATTCCCGCAAGGGTCCCACACAGCCTCTGACACAGGGTGGAAGGAGAGTTACTTGGTCAGCAGCCTTCTTACTGGCCACTGGCAGTCATAAAATTAAGTGCATAACACAGAAAGGACAGGGAGAAGAGAGACTGTTTCATGTACAAATCTACAGGCCAGGTCCACAGTCAGTTCCGCTGTGAAACTCAGTTCTTGTCCCACTTATTTCAACGTCACTGGAACAAATATATTGTCAGTTTCCTACGATCATTTCTCAAAAAGGTAAGTTGATTAAGTGAGTTGTGTTAAAACACCACCAATCTAGCTTTATAAAGATTGTGTCTGACGAGTTCAATGAGAGCAGAGAAAAGCCACTGACTTAACCAGCTCTGCCAGGAATCAAAGGTAGGCATTGCAAAATTAATGCAGAACATATCCAGATCATTGGCTACAAACCCCTGACCAGAAATAATTTAAAAAACAGTAAAAGAACAAATGTCTTCAGCCCAAGGATAAATGTACTCCTTCAACCAAAACCCTGCTGGATGCAACTTTCTTTACTCTTTAAATACACAGAGACTGCGAATGGTTTGTGCCAAATAAATACCCCGCCACTTCCCACTCTGGCTTCCATGTCTGATCATAGCTCGATGGGCTCTGGTTATTTAAACGGTCTCCCTCCACAAACCCCCTCCCCGCCCAGTCTCCTCTACCAAAGAACTGTTTTGTCAAGTTAGGGTAGTTAAGGCATTCTGACATGTAATTAAAGATGATTCACAATAGATATCTAACATTATGCCAATTTAGGAATAGTAGATAAATTATGCAACAGCTTACAAATGAATAACTCATTCTTAATATAAATGAAATGCCTGTTACAAGCATGATGCATTGAAATATAGTAATGACATGTACATGGTACATGTTAAACAATTTTAAATAAAACAAAAGCTTGACAGTTACTCAAATATACAGTACAAATTCACAAAACAAAATCTTTAAAACAAGTTGAGGTAACCTCAAACGTAAGTTGTGATGCAATAAACCAGGGAGTAAGTATCTCCTTTAGAGACACTTTCTATATTCTCCTCAAGTAGATTCTCATCAGGTTTAATTGCATTCTCATCTATATACCAATGTTACCTGACTTATATATAAAACATGGCTTTAATTTAAGGATTGCTAAGTATATATATTTTTCTACCACCAAGTTAAGGAAGGAAAAAAACTGACTCCAAAATACATATCCTTACAGCAGTTGACTTGTACAGAAACCTTAAAAATAAGTTTGAGCTTGCAGATAATGAGAAAACTGAATGCGAGATACTTAAACTACACACTGCAAGATGGCTATTCAGAAACTGTAAACATTAAGCTTGATTCAGAAACTCCTAAATTTCTGTGTAGGGCAAATGCAAGTGTCAGATCATCACTAGTTTTCCTCGTGGACGTCTGTGCTGCCGCCGCTGCCCACAGCGCCCTTCTGCACGGACTCCTGAATCTGGTGCGTGCTCGTCTGCGGAAAGCAGGCTACTAAGGAAAGGTCTGAGTGAAACCAGAAGTAGCATGACCATCAAAAGTCCCAAACTCAAAGAAACAGCCGTCCATTTCAATCCATGAGGCCTGCAGGCCTAGAGGTTCCATGTGGGGGCATGACCTCAGATGGCTGGGAGGGGTTTCGGCCACAGCATTGAGTTTCTTGGCTTTGAGGAGTTTACACTCTTGAGTAATAAATAGTCCCACTAAAAAATTTCGGTAAAGAGTTCCCCCACCCCTCCTGCAGATTAGGCCACCAGCCTGTGATTTGGACTAATCAGTAAACTCCCAAAATGCTGATCACAGGACTACAATTAAGCATCTTTTAAAAACCATGAAAACATCTACATCCATAGAATTAAACTGGATTTTCCTTCCAATTTGTAACCAACCCTGTCCCCAAAACTCCTGGGATCAAGATTTCATAATCCAGAGCAGTATTTTAGACCAGAATTATAAGCCCCTGAAAAACAGGAGTTTATAATGAAAACACAAAGCCACACCCAATCATAACAAAGACTGTATAGTATACGTGTAACATTTCTTTCGACGAATAATGTGTTTTTAGTAGATGTACCATAACATATAATTTGTGTTAGACTTTTAAAATCCCTTTTACGCACTATAATTCTGAACTCACTTTACCAACATTACTCATTTTCTTCAATACTTCAAGCATTTTTGAAAATAGCCATTTTGGCTTTGAAAACCTCCACCCCTTCATGGAAAGGACAATGAGAAGTGAAGGTCAATCTTCAAATCTTGCTTCTCTTCCAAGCTGCTGGCAGATGTGAGCTAGTGAACGACAGTAGTGGTTCTCAACAAAGATCTCAACGGGTCCCAAAGAGACAGGCAAAGCCGTACACCCCGGGCCACTGAGACCAGTGGCAAAGAAACGTGGTCCCGCCAGCAGGATCCGCACATGCTGCTGGGGAGAGTCTGGGGTAACGGAAGGAAAGGCAGGAGCTGACACCTAGGCCAGTCAGTCCGTATACTCGGCCACTATTGAAAGAAGGACGGTGATGTCATCTGGCTTTCCGCCTAAAATGGAAATGAAAATGTATTCATGTATCTTAAAAGGAAGTGTCGATCAAAACTGTAAGCCTAAAAAAGTACGAGGATGCAAATGATTGCAATTCAGTATCTTCTAGTAGAGAAAAGAAATATTTGATAGAGATTAAACAAAAACACCAAGAGATTATATGTAACTTAACTGAAGTTTAAAAGAAAAAAAAACACTCCTTGCTCTTCAAAACAGGAGCTGTGATAAGGGCCGCTACATCTTCTGTTTACAGCAATCACAATAAAGACAAAAGCTGGGTAAGATAAATTCTGCCTGGCGAGAAGTAACATGTTTCTACCCGTAAGCCTAATTTGGACAAACATACCCACTGTTTTAAAACCAGGAAGTCTTGTATTCTCATCTGCCAAACAGCTATGGCATGTGCTTTTTTCTATTTTAATATTTCCTGGAGGGCTAAGAAATGCTTTACATGTCACACATATATACCACTCGGTAGCCAGAAGGACTCTTCAAGCAAGGACAGTTTAACATTGCTTCCCTCTTCAAAACCTGCTGTGGCAGTTTGGCAGGCAAATACTGTCCATGAGTCCCACAGAGCCAGAGGAAGGGAGAAGTGAAATGTCAGACCCGTGAAGGGCACAATGTTAAACTGCTGGGAATGGCCAGTCCCTCCAGGCAGAGCCCGGAGGCCTTCTGGGCTCAGGTCCAAGCAGTGCAGTGGTGGCAATACAGGGCTTCAGGTTCCACCTGCCTGTGCAGCCTGTGAAGTTCAGTTTGGAAGGGCATCTTCTGTGGAGAAGACGAGACAACATGCACTTCGCTCTGCTCTCGTCTTCCAGTGGAAAGGCCTGATGACCTAGCATAAAGCCACGCTGGGGAAGCACCCCTCAACAGTCTCACTCCAGTGCTCTAGGTTACCTCCCCCCACAGCCCCAAGTGTTCCCTTCTTACCATGTTCCCAATTAGTCTCTATGACCTTCCTAAAGAATGCTTACCTCTCACATTCAGTCCGTTGTCACATGCAAACTGTGCGAAAGGTGACATATAATTTGGGTCATAGGCCAGCTCATGAGCTTGCTCAGCAATGCTTCTTGCTGTTTGTTGTATACTCTCATAATTTGAATTCTAAGATGAAGGATGAGGGAGTTATTTTTACCATAATATCTCACATGATTTCTGTATTCAAGTAAACTTACAAATACCACTTTTTAAAACAGTAATACTGATCTAATCACAGTTTCCACCACTTCACGTTTCACTCCAGTCAGAGAAGACCTTAAAACGCTCCACCCCGACTAAATGAATGAGACCCGGTGCTGCCTGCACACAATGTGAAGTCAGAAAGTTTTTGCTAGGTGGCCTTGGGCCCTGAAGTTTGGATTTTGAATTCTTAAGGTATTCGAATGCTTAAGGTATTTTTGCTTTTTAAAATGGGATGAGACTTAAAGGGCAAATTTTGATAGCACTTAAGGGATGAGTTCAAGTTCCTTGCTTAGGAATGCACCCCTTGCCAACCCCCTTTGCTCTCTAAGCAAGAGCTGCCAGTTACCCTACTGCAAATGCCTTTGGAACTTTGTATCCTGATGGAAGATGCTTGCCTAGCTGTATAATCTTGAGTCACACCCTTACCCTTGCTGCTTCAACGTCCTCATCAATAAAACAGGATGGGAAACAAGATCCATTTTAGCTCCAACATCCCAACATTCAGAATGGTTTCGGTATAAGTAACAGGCCTCTGCTTCAACGCTACCTCTTTGAGAGGCCTTCCTTGACCAATCTTTCTAACCTAGCAGCCCCTCTCTATTCTCTGTCCCTTCCCCCTGCTTTTTCTCCTTATTTACCAAGGACATTACGGAGAGGGGCAAAAGGGGGCTTACAGTTGTTCATATGGAAAATAATACAATAATTAACAAATAATAATATCAGATTCAGAATAAACTCTGAGTTCTGTGTGTATTATCTATCTTCTTCCAGCAGAAGATAAGCTCCAGAGGGCAGGGAACATGTCCCTCTGCTTACCACCCAGCCACCACAGAAGAGCGCAATGCCACTACCTGGAAGCACCTGGTCTTTAGTGGACCTCACAGATGAGGCCTGGACTAAGGATTTCATGCGCACGGTCTCAGTTAATCACCATGACCCTCTAAAACAGGACCTTCTGTACCCCCATTTATAGCTTAAAACGTTAAAAAACTTACTCAAAGCTATACGGGTTAGTGATAAAAGCACGAGAAAAGACTCCCTTTTCCCA
This sequence comes from Sturnira hondurensis, assembly GCF_014824575.4. Lineage (NCBI taxonomy): Eukaryota > Metazoa > Chordata > Mammalia > Chiroptera > Phyllostomidae > Sturnira > Sturnira hondurensis. The sequence goes on from NW_028080037.1 coordinate 4,534,652, forward strand.
GAGTTAGTATTTTTACAAAGCCAAGAGAATGTGGAAAGACTGATTTTCACTTCCACTCTCTGCATGGGTCAAGTCTGAACTGTCCTGCTGTTGGTGGCAGCTCAGATCACATCAAGGCCTCTAGCTGCCTGCTGTCCTTGGCCACTGTCTTGGCTGGCTTTCGTACGACAACTTCCTATTTTTCCCAGCCTCAACAGCCTGCTGGGTTTGCTATGAGAACAAAAGGAGAAAAGGACCAGGAGCCAACCACTATTAAATACCATTAAAATATAATAAAAATACAAATAATAAATTTCTTAGCTAGACTTATCCTACCTTTACCACCCCACTAAAAGCCTAGGTAGGAAGAAGCCTTTTTTCCTCAAGTGATCCATCTGTGAATATTTCCATTTACAATTGCTTGAAAGATTAGAACCATTATTTTCCTATATTCACAAAATAGTCCTTTTTAAAACTATAAAAAGAGATAATGCAATTGAATCAAGAAAAAACTGCCCAGAGAGGGCTTTTTTCCCCAGGACCAACCTTTGAGTCAATTACCTTTAACTTTTTTAGCTCCTGCAGGATCATATAATCGGGCATGTTGTCAAAGAGTCCATCTGTCGCTGTCAGGATAATGTCTCCCAACTGGACATCAAAAGATGTGCTATCAGCAGCATCCGGGCTGCGACAAGGACAGGGGAGGGGCCAAGTTAAGAGAGCTCTTTAGAGACACCATGCAAAGTATTCAATAGGCACTATGTTACAATGAAATGAGGCCTTAAGAAAAACGAACTTGTAATAGAAGTAAATAGTAAGTTAGTCATTCTGAAACTCCTAACCTTAAAAAAATTAATAGAATACTCTGATACAAATATTTCAAAAGCTTAACTGAAATTACCCAGTAAAACAGAGGGTGGTGATTAGTCACATTTGGTTTAAAAGGAGGAGGCCTTCTTCTCTGAGCCAGATACTAACATGCCTCTCAAATCCCAGGGCAAATGACTCTTTATTTCCTAATTCTTTAGAGCCACATTCCATCCTCTCTTATTCATTTTCCACTCATCCATTTCCCAGCATAATCGAATCTGGCTCTAGGAGGTTGTGTTATAACAGAACAACTGACTGAGCACCATGGAGGAAAGCATGCAATTCCCGTAAGAATTCATTCATAGGAAATACCTATAATACTATAGTACTAGTAATTGCTAGTATATTACTGGTAATACCATGTTAGTATTACTAAGTGATACTTATTCTAGCAGAGTAAGGACTGTGTGGCTCCCAGGGCTTACACCAAGTGCTCCTCATGGGAGTGTCTTTATTTATTAGTGTGCCTGGACCATAGTAGGTCTTCTGCGTGTAGTGACTAAATGAATGCAGAAACAAAGTAACTGGCCCTCCAAACTTGGGGAAAACAAACATTCTGAAATGCAGAGAGGCAGGTACAGAAGTGAAACAGGTAACAGTGGCTGCCTCTGAGGAGAGGATGTGTGGCTGGGGGCAGGGACAAGAGGTAGATATTACACCACATCTTTTTGTATAAAACTTTTAGGAAGAAAGATAGGGAGACTTTTTTCCTCTGACAAAACCCAATGAACACAGACATAAGAATGGGAAAAAAACCCAGGTGGCGAGAACAGAAAAGATCATATATTCAAAGAGGTAACGGCCCCCTCACCGGGGTGGCTGATTCTCAGCCTCTTCCAAAGCAGGATTTCCTGCTTCCAGGGCCTCCCAAGTGAGGAGGGGTGAAAAAGATATCTAATAACCTGCCCTTACCTGTGATTAGGGGACAAGAGCCAGGAAAAACTCATACACTGACCCAGAAGGGAGGGGCCAGAACCAAAGCACCCTACGCTTGACAGAAACCCCCCAAACCTGTGTAAGCGACTGGAATAAAATTTGTGAAGAGAAAACATAAAAACTAACAACCCACTCTGCTGGGGATTTATACTGAGTGAACTGAGGAAACTTCTGGTTCATCTGCTCTGACTGGGGGAAGCAGCAGCACGTCTAAAACTTCTGGGATGGGGTTTGTCAAGAAATCAACTAACATACATGTATACAACAAATAGTTTGTAAAAACAGCCACTAAAGGAAAACCTGTAAGTTATAGTTAAAATAACAGTTCATAGAGAAGATCGACTAAGAGCTAAGGAGAAAAGACACAGCAGGGGGGAAAATGACTACAACTGGTGGAAACCAGGTTGACTTATTCTGCAAATGAAGAGAAACCATACAAGACCCTTCACATTTGCTCAGTCTTGGGAAGCTAATCAGACTTAGAAGTTTAGATTAATAACCAGGCTGGCCCTGAAGCTCTATTTTACGCTGAGGCTGTTCTTTCCCCAGGAGTGTCCTTTGCTATTCTGCCTGTGAGAGACTTGCTACCATTGGACAGTTTGTCCTCTTCTCCAACACTCCCACCCATGAGCTTGGTGTTCTGCCAGCTGCAGTTCTGCCCATTTTGACTGAACATACTGTGCTGCTGGAAACTTTGCCTGCACTGAAACGCGAGCTGAAGTCACATGCTAGCAAGCTGTCTCTGGGCTCCAGGGGGAGCAACCCCCACCTTGCTGGCAGGCCAGGCCGAGTGCTGCCCTAACCAGACTTTCCCAAAGATAGTGTGTGAGATACGCTAGGGCTGCTCTAGCTCTCAGAAGCCAAAATAAGAAGAATCAAATAAGGGAAAATGAAAACACTGTTTTCTAAAAACTGTTAGGTGACATGATACCTACCAAGGCTTTGGGATCCTGAATTCTCCCCACTCCAATATGCTTAATATTAATGTGTATTACAGCCAACTGAAGAAGGGCCCACAATCCAATATTTTCCCAAATGTGTGCAAGAGAAACATCAATCAGTTGCCTCTCGCTGGCCCCTAACCAGGGACCTGGCCTGCAACCCAGGCATGTGTCCTGACGGAATTAAACCTGTGACCTTTAGGTTTGTAGGACCATGTTCAACCCACTGAGCTATACCGGTCAGGGCTAAGCAAAATATCTTTTGAAGTCAATCTAAAAGGTCTTCCTGCCCTGGCTGGTGTGGCTCATTGGACTGAGTGCCAGCCTGCGAACCGAAAGGTCGCTGAATTCGCAGTCAGGGCACAGGCCTGGGTTGTGAGCCAACTCTCCACATGGGGGCATGCAAGAGGCAACCTGTCCATGTATCTCTATCTCTCATGCACTGATGTTTCTCTCTCCCTCTCTTCTCCTCTCTCTAAAAATAGATAAATAAAATCCTAAAAAACAAAAAAATAAAAAATAAAGGTCCTTCTGATTAAGAACATTCTCAATGTGCCTTCTTTTCTCACATGAGAATGAAAACTGTTTATCTCCACTGTGATCAAGGGCGATGGGAGGGAACCTGTGGGTGGGCCACGTGCTATTCACACTTAATGGTGAAAGGAGAGACTACCTGTCACTCAGGACGACTCCCTCGGCTTCCGGTGGTGCGATTGAGAGCTGGAATGGAGTGTTGAAGTAATGCTGCTGCTCATCTGACCGGTGTACAACTTCACCACCCCTGACGACCAGAAAGCCCGAATCGCCAAGGTTCGCTGTATGTAAGCGGTGGCTTGTTCTGTCCAGCACCACGATGCAGGCAGTGCTGCTACCTAGACACAAAAATGGTCTCCACTTATTTTCTCTTCCCAGGCTGCCTTTGTATACACATTTTAATCAAATTACCCCTAGGAGAAACATGCCATAATTCGAACCTCTTTTGCTTAATTAAAAATGACCTTTCTTAATTATGATCCATGTTGCCAGCAAATGTGATCAATAACCTGATCAGGGTCCAAATGGTGGGAAAGAAGAAGGGATTTGTATTATACATAGTATGTAGGCCACTAATGATCTGAATTCTTCCATTTGCAGAGATAGAAAACAAAAAAGATGGTTGGTATTGAACCACATTATTTCATTTCAATAGTGCTGTTAATCTATGCCAAAAGCTCAAAAGCATGTTGTTGAAATATTAAGCTTTAATATTTAAATGCCAGAATGAGAATGTTACATTTCCCTGAAATTTCTCATCAGTAACCAGCAGGAAACCTGCATAAAATTCACTAACACTTAGGACAGGGCACATAATGACAATTTTTAACCAGATCTCCATCTGATGAGAACTTTTATTGGGGATTGACTCGCTATGAAGTAACAAGACTAATTTCCCCAGGTAGGTTATGGAATCAACCTGTTTGCTTTACAGAGACTACTAATGTTCAGACAGAAGAGACCACATTCTAAAGGGAGCGGAAAAAACTTCCATGTAGCTTCGTAGCATACAGCTTACATGACCTTTCTCAGAATGAAAGGTAGTAGTAAATCTAGTAAGATCACTTTCAAGTACTAAAATTTAAAACTACACCTACAGAGAAAAGGCAAAATAGAAAAGTAAGCAGTTTACCAAGAAATATATGGAAAACGATCATCACACTACTAACTATTTTGTCTATTAGTTTAACAAGAATCAAAAGAAAATAATGATGGTTTTATCGAGTGTAGCAAACATGGTCACTGCTCATTCCAGTAGTGAAAGGGTAAAACTAAACAACCTTTTTAAAAATATATTTTATTTATTTTTAAATATATTTTATTGATTGCCATTACAGTTGTCCTACTTCCCCCCTCCATTCCCCTCCACCCTGCACACCCCCTCCCCCACCATTCCCCCCTTTAGTTTATGTCCACGTGTCACAAGTTCTTTAGATTCTATATTTCCCATACTATTCTTGCCCTCTCCCCTATTTTCTACCTACCGTCTATGCTACTTATCCTCTGTACCTTCTCCCCCTTCTCTCCTCCTCCCACTCCCCTGTTGCTAACCCTCCATGTGACTTTCATTTCTATGGTTCCGCACCTGATCTAGCTGTCCTCTTATAAACAACCTTTTTTTTTTAAGATTTTATTTATTTGTCTTTAGAGGGGAAGGGAAGGAGAGAGGGAGAGAAACATCAATGTATGGTTGCCTCTCATGAGCCCCCTGCTGGGAACTGGCCTGCAATTCAGGCATGTGCCCTGAGTGGGAATCGAACCTCGACAGTCTGGGTCGCAGGCCTGTGCTCAATCCACTGAGCTACGCCAGCCAGGGCCTGAAGAGTATTCTCTTAAATGAGCCAGCCTGCCTGTGTCTGAATGCTGGCTCTGCCACTTACTAGCTGTGTGACCTGGGGCAAATTACTTAACTTCTCGGTGCCTGAGTTTCCCACATCTATAAAAATAGGGATAACAGTAATTACCTAATAGCAGTGTTCGTGAGGATAAAATTAGTTAAATCACGTCAAACACTTAATAACATATAATAAGTGTTAGCTTTTTGACAACCACTATATTGTTAGAGAAATATTCAAAAAGGAAAGATGATGAATCAAACAAGTAGGTTACAAGCTAATAAAGTTTTATTTTAAAAAAAGTAATGTCAAACTTAAAAAACTATACCTCATAGTGAATTTAAAAAAAAAAGCTATAGCAGACAAAGGCCAAACTGTTAAGATGACAGTTAAAAAGCAAAATGAAACAAAATAAACAAGGTGTGGAACTAGCTATGTTAAATATCAGGACTCCATCATTTTCTATTTTCTAGCTGTGTGACTGACTGCCAGTAGGCAAGTCTCTTACCATATTTTTCGGACCACAAGACACACCTAGGTTTTAGAGGAAAATAGGAAAATAAAATTGGAAGCAAAAAAAGTGGTAAAATATTTAATAACATAAATAACATAATATTTCACCAATGTAAATATAAACAGAACTCAACAGCAGCATTAACAACCATTATTCCTTCCTTGTGGGTGGGGGTTGGGGAGGACGGTGCGTCTTACAGTCCAAAAAATACGGTCTTCTGCCTAGGCCTCAGTTTCTTTCTAACATGATGGTGGATTAAAGTACCTACAAACCTGGCTCAGGGTGCTGTTGTGAGCACACTACAGATTCAATTCCTGTTACCGTTATTCTATTCACAAACATACAGAAAAAAAATATCAGGGAGAATGATCACTAATTTAATTTTTGCTGTTAATTTTTTCTAAATGAAAATGTATAACCTAATAATTTAAAAACAGTTAAATATAAACATTTGTTTCATCGTAATGTTCAGAAATTCCATTCCCTTGTTTCTACAGTATACGCACAGGCACTAACCTGACACTTTAACACTAAGCTATCTAGTCCTTATCCATTAAATGTCAAAGAAAAACACAAGTACTATAATTAACTGGTAGTGCTGTCATACAACCTACTCCATAGCTTACATGGGTGCTAAGACTGTCAATTACCCTTCCTCCCTAACTCAATGCAGAGAAACTCCAATCATTTATCATTGATAGAATCATCACACAAAAGATCTTCTGAAAGCTGATGGAATTAATCTGAGAACAAAAAAAAATGACAGAGGAGCAGCACAGCCTTGAAATTTTTGCTGCAGTAAGGACTCATGTTGATTATTACTCACTGATGAACCAAGGCCATCGTTTTTTGCTACCTTTCTGTCCATAACCTGCTGAGTAAGAACCAAAAAGGTCTTCACCAGTGAGGGAGCTTTAATATGCAAAGAAATACCAACAAAGGCAAGCCCACACTTACAGAATCATCTGGGCTTGGCGCATGCACTCCTCCTCTGCCTCTTCAAATCACTGATACGTGCATGTGGCACAGGCCCGAACAGCCTGATACTGGGAGAAGAGCTTACCATTCTTAGGTGTTTGGAGAGGAACAAGCAGGCAAAGAAGAAAAGAGATGCTGAGGATAACAGCAGTGAGTGTTCAGATGACTCACCAGTCCACACAGGCACCCAAGCAAATCCTTCACATTCTCATGGAAATGTTTTTATCACCTGGTCCTTTATCTTATAAACTACAACTAAGCCTTCTGTGTAGCAAAAAGAGAATGGAATAACTCCTCAAATTCTTAAGATATGTTGGCTTCATAAGACCTACATCTACTTAAAGGTGTCTGAGAAAATATATGAGGGAGGACACAAAAAAATCCGGAATTATCTTCTGGAGAGTGGGTCCCTGTTGTTCAGGCTTCCCTGACTAGATGAGTGTTCTAGGAGCCCATCTGTATCAGTGCACCAGCTGGTGTCATTGTGAGAGGCCGTGTTTGGCTTCAGAGAATTTTTTTTGAAGACTCTCGATGCTTTGCCCATTTCACGATACAGGTGATTTATGAGTGCACCTGCCCATACCAGGCTGAGTGTTGAGCAGTTTTTGACCAAAGAACAGCACAATCCCCCCATGCCCCACCCTGTTTCGCCCCAAGTGACTTTTTTTGCTTCCTTGAGCAATTTTTTGTTTCTCCCATGAAAAAAAAGTCCTTAAAGGTAAACATTTCGCTGATGTAGAAGAGGTGAAACAAAAAATAACAGAAACACTAAAAGGCATCAAAATTGATGGGTTCAAAACCTATTTTGAGCAGTGGGAAAAAGTTTCAGTAGGTGTGCTACATCAAATGGAGAGCACTGTGAAGGTGACTGAAGTTTAAACATGTAAGAATACACACACAATTTTTTAATAAAGAAATTCCAGGGTATTTGGGGTATGACCTTCATATGTCAACAATCAGCCTGTGATGCCAACCCAATTCTAAAAGCAGCTAGATATTCTCAAGATGTACGTGGTTACTGCTCTCAGTTTGCCCTTTACATTGGTGGCGTTATAGGCTTTTTAGCAATTGCTGGGTTAAAAAATATTACCTAATCTTGTAAATTATCATTATTTGCAATTATATCTGAGGTTCAGTAAAACTCAGCAGTTTACCTTTGCAGAAGGCTGTCTGTTAGATGGTATTCTGCAATGTTCTCTTTTCCCTTAACATATTTCTGAGTGCTCAGGAAGATTTAACTCCATTCCTTTTCATATACACAGAAGGAAGGAAGGAAGGAAGGGAGGGAGGGAGGGAGGGAGGGAGGGAGGGAGGGAGGGAAAGAGGAGAGAGGGAAAGGGGGAGAAGGAAGGAAAGGAAAGGGTAAGGAAAGGGAAAGGAAGGGAAGGGAACACAAAACAAAACTATCAGGGTCTTTACATTTAACATATGAAGTAAGGGGGTCAGAGGTTAAGTGGCTTGCCCTAAGTCATATGGCAAGTTGACACAGAGGTACTAGAAATAGAATCTGGGATGTTTCACTATGCCAGACAAGCTCCAAATTGCATGTCCAAAATAGCAGATTAAGACGAAGTGGTATACTGAAACCTAAAGGCCAAGATTTTTCTTCAGTTAGAAAGAAAACAAGCTGGTTAATCAGCATGAAGAAGACAGAAGATGGCAGCAACATGATGAAAAGAATCCCTTCTTAAAAAGGGTTTAAAGACTTCTGGCCAAGATGAAGGCGTAGGTGGAAACACTGTGCCTCCTCGCACAACCAAGTTTAAAGACAACAAAGTTTTAGTAACAAAAATGCAACCAAAACACAGAAAATTGAACTATATGGAAGTCTGACAACAACGAACCATTCAGCCAGACCAGTAAGAGGGGCGGAGCCAGCAACTGGTGGAGTGGGTTGGGCAGGAAAACTCGGCCAGACCAACCCAGGCACTCCGGCAGCAGTTGGCAGATCCCAGGCGTGGAGTGGCAACAGGCAGACCCAGTGAGGGCGCAGGGTGGCTGGCTGACCGAGGTCACACATTCACGGGCAGATAAACCAAGGCGAAGGAGCGAGCAGTGAGACGGACTGGGCAGGCCCCAGCGGTGGGAAGCAGCAGAGGGGACCGCCACTGCCTTTGATCCCACTCCCACATACAGCGTCACAAGCCAGCCACTGAGTGGCCCCACCCTGGTGAACACCTAGGGCTCTGCCCCTCATAGGTAACAGGCACGAACAGACCAAAACATTATGGCTCAAGAAGAACTCAAAGGCCCAGAGACAACAACTCTAAGCGACCAAGAAGTGGCCAACCTCTCAGATGCACAGTTCAAAACACTGGTGATCAGGATGCTCACAGAACTGGTTGATTTTAGTCACAAATTAGAGGAACAAATGAAGGCTAAACTAATTGAAATGAAGGGAAATGCACAGGAAACCAATAGTGATGGAAAGGAAACTGGGACTCAAATCAATCGAGTGGACCAGAAGGAAGAAAAAAATGACCAAACAGAAAAGTATGAAGAAACAAGAATTCAAAAAAATGAGGAGAGGCTTAGGAACCTCCAGGACATCTTTAAACGTTCCAACATCCAAATTATAGGGGCACCAGAAGTGGAAGAGGAAGAGTGACAAGTGGAAAACCTATTTGAACAAATAATAAAGGAGAACATCCCCAATTTGGCAAAGGCAACAGACTTCCAGGAAATTCGGGAAGCTCAGAGAGTCCCAAAGAAGTTGGACCCAAGAAGGAACACACCAAGGCACATCATAATTACATTAGCCAAGATTAAAATGAAGGAGAGAATCCTAGAAGCAGCAAGAGATAAGGGGACAGTCACCTACAAAGGAGTTCCCATCAGACTGTCAGCTGATTTCTCCAAAGAGACCTTACAGGAAAGAAGGAGCTGGAAAGAAGTATTCCAAGTCATGAAATCTAAAGACCTACAGCCAAGATTGCTTTATCCAGCAAAGCTCTCATTTAGAATGGAAGGACAGATAAAGCGCTTCTCACATAAGATCAAATTCAAGGAGTTCATCATCACCAAGCCCTTATTATATGAAATGTTAAAGCGATTTATCTAAGAAAAAGAAGATAAAAAATATGAACAGTGAAAGGACAGCAAACTCACAGTTATTAACAACCACACCTAAAACAAAAACAAACCAAGAGGACAGCTAGATCAGGAGTGGAACCATAGAAATGAAGGTCACATGGAGAGTTAGCAACAGGGGAGTGGGAGGAGGAGAAGGGGGGAAAAGGTACAGAGAATAAGTAACATAGACGGTAGGTAGAAAATAGACAGGGGAGAGGGCAAGAATAGTATGGGAAATATAGAATCTAAAGAACTTGTGACACGTGTACATAAACTAAAGGGGGAATGGTGGGGGAGGGGGTGTGCAGGGTGGAGGGGAATGAAGGGGGGGAATAGGACAACTGTAATGGCATAATCAATAAAATATATTTTTTTAAAAAGGATTTAAGTTGAAGGCAAAATTCTACAGTGTGGAGCTCTCCATTAACACTGAACAGAGGCTGATTTTATTTTATTTTTCTAAAAATTTTATTTATTTATCTTTAGAGGGGAAGGGAAGGAGAGGGGGAGAGAAATATCAATGTATTGTTGCCTCTCCTGTGTCTCCTGTTTGGGAACTGGCCTGCAACCCAAGCATTTGCCCTGACTGGGAATTGAACTGCAGTTGTTTGGTTCACAGGCCCGCGCTCAATCCACTGAGCTACACCAGCCAGGACAAGACTGATTTTAAATGTGGATGATGACTGGGAGGGAGGGCCTTCTAGTAACCAGAAAGATGTTGACAATTGGCAGACACTTAGTAACACCCTTTCTGAAAGTCTGCTTAGAAGGCTGGGTAAGATGTTGGGTAAGTTTCCAGGAATCCATTTAACAAATAAATGTAGAAGCTGGGCCAAGGGATGCTCCGTTAGCATACCAGATAAACACTAGGTACTTGTACATTTTCTAATACAAGTTTAACAGGGATCTACTTTGTGCGATGCTGTTTCACTGACTAATCAGCTAATTGCTATTTATTAGTCTGGGATACCTATCCGCAACCTGAACTCCCAGAGGTAATCACCTGAATTTTACATGGCAGTCCTCATCTCTTTCTTCTTCCCTTGGAAGAACCACTATTCTGAATTGCACAATCATTTGCTTTTCTTTCTTCTCTTATCATATTTTAGAATCCCAAACAATGGAGTTTTACTTTTTTATTTTTCTAAACATAAACTAATATGGAATCAGACCCTTAGGTGGAATTCTGCAATGTCCTCTCTTCCCTCAACATGTTCCCGAGCAGTGCATGCAGCTTTAAATCATTCCCTTTCTAAACGCGTTTTTCTACTATAAATGGACTTCTGGGTGGTTTCTGGTTTTCTGCTATTATAAGCAATGCTACTATGAACATTCTTGTACTTACTCTTTGATACACAGATGTGTAAGAGTTTCTCTAGTCTACAGACCTAGAAGTGAACTGCTGGGCGTATTGTTCATGTTTAACTTTATTCTGTAATTCCAAATTGTTTTCCAAAGTGGCTGTACCTATTTATACTCTTTCTAAAAGGAGTAGTAAGTATTTTGTAAGTAAGTAGTAAGTATTTGATAGCCTCTCTCTCAAACCATGCTTAAAGCTAGGTTGGTTAAGTAATTTTCTTGGTTTTGTTGTTAACCATCACCTGGGTGTCTTTAGGGAAGAAAACACATAGGGATCTACTTACCAAGCAAAGGTACTTTATTTTGCAGCAACTCACAGTAGCTTGTGGTGAGGATTCCGATGGGATTACTCGGGACAAACCGTCCTTCTTTTACTAACCGTTCACATGTCCGCATTAAAGTCCCTGAGAACTGAGATGGGTCAACTCCATAGTCTCTCCATCCTCCTACACCATCTGCAACCCCTAAAAAAAAAAATTACATTTAAAGAATGTTCTTAACAACTTCTCAGGAATTTCTACTCATCTTCTCCTGACAGTTCATTTTACTACATACCAATATACATATATACCCTAAAATTCAGAATAAAAAGTGCTCAAGGTTCATGTATTATATACTAATACTCCTAAGCCATATTTTCTACTTAGAATTTGGTTTTTCATATATTGATGAACAAACATGTGAGCTACCACAGGGTGGCATTGCCTACCAGCCAAGAGTTCAATTTCGGCAGGACTCATCTTTGTATTGAAGCATGTGTTATTAATCTTTCTTGTATTTTGTAAGAATGAAAAAAATGTTTTTTAAAGTGCTGATGCTAGTGACAATGCAGCTGACCCCGAGTTTGCAATAATTAAGACTAGCAAAAGTGGCAAACTTTCAACTTCAAATATTAGTCAGTAACTGTAAAATAAAGAACAAAGTTAAGAATATATCCCATCCACTTTCCTCTTCCCTCAGAGACAACCACTACCCTGTACAGGGCTGAGCTTTCCAATGGGGCTGATTCAAAATGAGATGTGCTCTAAGTATAAAATACACAATTCATTTTGAAAACTTGGTATGAATAAAAGGGTAAACTATATCATTAATTTCTATATTGACTGCATGTTGAAATGATATTTGGAACATAATGTGCTAAAGAGAATACATTATTAATTTTACCTGTTTATTTTTAATTAATGTGTATAGTAGGAAATTGAAAATGACAATGTATGGCTCACATTATGTTTCCATTGGACAGCACAGGTATAGAGATTTTCACGGGCCTCTAGGGCTGTTGATGAGTTCAGTGTGTGTCAGACTCCTTTATCAAGAGGAAGCTAGTGTTCAAGAAAGTCAGTAAGATGTCAAAGTCAGCATCATACCATTTCCTATTCAACCCCTTTGCAAAACACCAAACTAGTTGTTCAACATTAAAGTCACCTGTGTACTAAATTTTAAAAAACCGAGAAAACAAATAATTAAGACATATAATTAAGATTTTGAAAGACCACATGAATCTTTCTGGAAGAATCTATAATAAATAAGTAGCCTTGGCTGGTGTGGCTTGGTGAATTAAGCACCAGCCTGCAACCTGAAAGGTTGCTGGTTTGACTCACAGTCAGGGCACATGCCTGGGTTGCAGGTGGGTTGGGGGCATGTGAGAAACAACCGACCAATGTTTGTCTCGCACATCGATGTTCCTCTCCCTCTCTTTCTCCCTCCCTTCCCTTCTCTCTTATAAATAAAATATTTTATTAAAAAAAGAAATATTAATAGTAGTTGTTTCAGAAATAAGGGGCTAAAAGCAATCGATGAATAACTGGGAGGTTTTAGTTTTTACTTCATACTGTTCTATATCATTTGCATTTTATTTTTATAATGAGCATATATTTTAATAATTAAAATATGAATTAAGAATTTTATATCTTTTAAGGCTTTCTGAGCATAAAACATACCCCCTGCATATACATTTAAATCTTTTATACATTCAACACATTTTAAAGAACATATTTGGTACAAAAGTAGGAGAGTGCCTATATAAGCATTCCTAAAAAACTGGCTTAATGTGAAATGAACACATGAAGGTATTTTTCTGATGGCATTTATCAAATAGAAATAAAACACATCCTAAGAAAAAATAAGAGAAAACCGAATTGGAAGACAATAACGTGGGTAGCAAAGAACATTACTATAGGAGCAGCAACTTCCCCCACCTTATGTGGCCAACCAATAAGCAAAATTTCAATCTGGGACAATTCTGCATCAGTTGATTAGATGGATGTCTGGGAGTTACTTCAAAATAATAGTGCTGAGGGGTTGGGGGGAGAACAATGGAGGAATAGATGAAACAAGATGGCCAAGAATGGGTAAATGAAGTTGAAAAAGTAATTTATCTTTCTACTTTGATATATATTTGAAAGTGTCATTACACAAAGTTTAAATAGTAATAATAATAAGAAGAAGAAGAAAGATCCTTCTGCCTACTGTGGAGAGCAAGAGTGGAAGAAGGGATGAGTCAGGAGTCCCGGCTACTCAGTTGTGAAACGGTAGCGGTACAGTTAACAGACCAGGGATTTAGGATCCAGTGTAACAAAAGGACTGACAGGTGAACTGGGTGGGGTGGGGGTTAGGGGCCACAGTGATGAGGGAAAGAGAAGCATCAAGGATGACGGGTCTACCCTACCATGAAGTAGTATCACTTTTTTTCATTTTTCAAGCAACTGGGTGGAAATTCTTAAGAGAATTCAAGGTAGTTTATTTAATAGACACTGCTTTTGAGGAACTCTTGTATCATTAGGGGTAAGATTTCACCAAGGTTTTAAACACAACAATTTGTATTAAAGAACAGAATGCAATTGCAATCCTTGCAACTCCATCTGTTGAATCATTTATTCTTTCCATACTGCCTGCTCGAGAATTTATTCTTAACCAGTCTCTGATCTAAGAGCCACAATTAACTTTAAATGCAAACTGGTTTATCTACAAATGCCCTTCACAAGAAAACCATTAAAATCTGAGATAATGTTGAGAGTTGATCCTGGCACTCACTAAATAATCTGTCAGCAGGTTATAGAGTTTGACCTGACATAGCCCTTCAACATAATCAGATTTCTCCCAGAATAGAGTGCAACCTTTCAGGCACCTGTTTGCTTTTACAAGGGAAAAAGAACTCAGGCAAAACTCCTTTGGCTAAATCTCTTTAGGGTAAAAGGAGAGTAAAAAAGCATATAAAATTTTTAATAAAGCTGGGGGACAGGAGCCTTAGCATACATATATAATTTATGTAAAAAGAGCAAGTTATATAACATGAAGAGTCATATTTGGGATTAGAATCAGGCTAAAACTATATAACTTTCCACGTGTACATCTGAAACCTAGTTTAGTGCGTATTAGGCAATTATTTCTACAAGGAAATTTATTTCTCCTCTTTTGCATAAGCAAAAGCTTCAATCCACAAAGAGAACACCTTTTAAACAGTGGAACCGATTCAGATATAAAGGGAAATTTCATCTAGAGGTAAAGAAAACCACTGTTAAGTGAAAGATTGCTTAAGATACCAAGGATATCAAACAGCAAAGGTAAAAAAATATCCCTAAGAGCAAATGGAGGCCACAGACAACACTAGGAAACAGAGAGCTGAGGGAGGCACATCCTACCTCTGAGAAGTTCACCTTCTAGTGGGCAGCCAGACCACTCACTCACAAATGGCTCCCACCAGTGCTGCTGCAGAAGGGTCAAGAGCAAGTGGTTAATGCTTATGGGCACTGCAGGACTGGAGCAAGGAGTGATTCACTGAGGAAGTGGCTTTTAGATTAGACCCTGGAAGGTAAGTTAGATCTCCAAAGACAGGGAAGAGTAATGAAAGGAAAAGAACAGCAGACATTTAGGTGTAGCTGGGGCCTGGGTGAGTGGGAAGAAGTTGGAATATGGAGAGCAGTAGCTGAAACTGTGGGGGGCCTAAAATTGCAGACCAAGAACTTTCAGCTTTATGCTACTGACCTGTGCTATCCAATATGGGAGCTACTAGCCACATGTGGCTATTGAGTTTGAAACATGGTTAGTTTGGATTGAGATGTGCTGTTAAATATAAAATACACTCTGGATTCCAGAAACAGCACACCCTGCCCCGTCCTGTCCAAAAAGAAAAGAAAATGTCCTAGTAATAATTTTTTTTCCTGAAAGATTTTATTTATTTATTTGTAGAAAGAAGGGAAAGGAGGGGGAAACAGAGGGAGAGAAACATCAATGTGTGGCTGCCTCTAGGGTGCCAACTGGGGATCTGGCCCACAACCCAGGCATGTGTCCTGACTGAGAATCAAACCTGTGACCCTTTGGTTCACAGGCTGGCACTCAATCCATTAAGTCACACCAGCCAGGGCAGTAAAAGTTTTATACTGAACAGGCTGAAATACCTTAGATATATTGGGTTAAATAAATAAATTAAAATTAACTGTATTTTCTTAATGTAGATACTAGAAAATTGAAGATTACATATGTAGTTTACATTATATTTCTACTGGACAGAGCTACTATAGATAATAAAAAATCAACAGTTTCTGGGTACAAGTGATAGAATCCAATATACATATATATTTTTTATCCTCATCTGAGGATATGTTCATTGGTTTTAGGGAGAGAAACATTCATGCTGATTGCTCACCTCCCACATATGCCCTGACAGGAGGGGACTGAGCTCACGCAGGTATGTGCCTTGACCAGGAATTGAACCTGTAAACTTTTTGTCTATGGGATGATGCTTCCACTGAGCTACCTGGCTCAGCGTCCATTCTACAGTTTAGAAAAATAATCCTGATAGCAGAGGACAGAATGGGTGGGAGAGATAAGAGGTAGAGTCAGCTGCATGATTTTAGGTTAGAGGCACTGAGAAAAGTAGAATAGACAATCACTGGAAATACAAAGGATACCTGGGCTCAATTATGAATAAGCTTTGTATCACTAGGTTCCTGAATTTCAAGAATCAGTATTAAATAGATGATTCTCCAATTAGAAAGAGGGTGGAAATGCCTTCAGAAGACTTTGAATTCTTTCTCCAGTGCTCTGAGTTTCAGGTGCTAGCAGGGTGTTTTTGAGGAAATGTTCTGTATAAAGTCAGGAATTATGGTGCCTACAGCAGGGAAGGCAATCAGAGCCAGATCTCTGACAAAGATCTGAAATTGACACGAGGGGTGGATGAGATGTTCAGGGAGAGTAGAGAGAGCAGTGAATTCTAGAAGTGAATTCAAGGACACCTTATCTTAGGAATGAGAGTTCCTAGCCCAAAAGCTCATTTGTGAACTTCATTCTTACTTGGCACATCAAATTACAGTAGCAGATATGATGACTGATTAAGTTTAAGGATCCAGTTTGTCAAAATGATACAATTTCTTTCATGGGGATGTAAAGTACAGTATAGGAAATGAAGTAGCCAAAGAACTTATACGCAAGATCCATGGACATAAACAGTGGTGGGGGGACTGCTTGAGGGAGTAGCGGGCAACTGGGTGGAGGGGAGCAAAAGGGAAAAATCAGAACAACTGTAGTAGCACAATCAATAAAATATAATTAAAAAGAAAACAATTTCTTTAGAGGTGAACAGAGATGCAACTGAAAGGTGGCCTGAGTTAACTGGAAAGGCTTTGAAAGCCAAGATAAAGAGTGTGCATAGAATAGAGAAGCTATTTCCTTTGATTTACTGTAATCATTTTATGTCTCCATTAACAATCTGTCAGCACACAATCTAGTTTAAGTATTTCCTTTGACCCAAAATCCAATCAAAACCATTATTAGATTAAGATAATGGTTACATATCTGAAATAGTTAAGCCAAAAGACCTAAAGGAAACTATAAGGCAGAAGTTTCCTTTAATTGTACCATTTATGTGCAAATGTCAGTTTTATTAAATAATCAGCTAGAAAATATTTATGATTTTTATGTAATATTTTATGTTTTCCACGGACTTCTTTTCAAAGCAAAAGCAAAAGTACTGCCCTGAGTCTCTCCAGCACTGCGCCCTATTACCATCCATCACTGTGACGTCTCCATTCTTCTTAAACTGCAGATTGAAATGCATTAGTTACAAAGCCAATACTTTCCAGAAGAAGGTGATGCCCAGAGAGTAATACTCAATTTCAATTTTATATAAGCACCAGTGAAGAAAAATTTGGCTGACATAATTTCACTATTAAGCAGTACTCTAAGGTAACAGCTTTATTCCTGCACCTTTGATGGTCCTCAAGCATTTTACATGGAAACTCACCGTCTAATGAAGAAAGATAGTTCTACAGGGATCGTTTTTCCATCAGTGAAACATCTATCTACTAGGATAGGTACTTGATGGTGAATTGAAACTCCAGAGGAGAAATTGAGTAAGAATCCGGTTGGATCACAAGAGTTGAATAATAAAAGCCACATGAGACTCTCTGTACACAGAGGGATAAGAATATGGTTTTACACTTTCTGCAGCAAGTGTTCATCTAATGAGGCAGCTGGTCAAGCAATATTTACTGCAACACCACAACTGGCTTCTTTTCAGATGCCAAGGATCTTCTTCAAATCTATAATCTAGTGTTCTCAAAGTCAACCTTATTTGTCTAGAGGCATCACAACATGAAGCTTCATAACTAGAGAAAAATGAGATTAGAGTATAAATTCAATTTCTATCCAATGGAATGGATCACATTTGTATCAACATTTCTGAAGCCTCAACTATTTCACTCCCCTGTGATTCAGGACTGTGAAATGTAGCTGCAAATAATTATCCCAAAGGGAACAAAAAGGAGGATTACTGAAAAAATATATACTCAACAGCTGAGTTATTCAGAAAAGTACAATTTGCTTTGACTAACAGTCCTTTCAGTCCTCTCGAGGTGAAATTTTATAAATTATGTTCTTCCTGCTGTAACAAGCAAGTGATATATTTCCTTTGCAAGAAGTTTCTCCAAAACAACCACTCTGCATTAATCATAATGAAGCCTACATCTTCTCATTCTCCAGAGACCAAGTCTATGTCAAGAACTCAAGACCTCAGCGGTATAGCTAACTCAAAACTGAGACAATGAATGTGAAAGGGTGGAAAGGAAGAAAGGCTCAACTCTGTGATAAAATGTATGAAAATGAAACCCATAAGCAAAACTCAAATGCTGCTAAAACAAAACAAAGCAAAACAAAACACTGTCCAGGACAGTTAACAAAACTCAAATATGGGTTAAAAGCAGGAATGAACAGTCCATTTTATGATTTAGAATTAGAAACAAAATAGCTATCCCTTGCTAGCTCAGTAAACATGAAATTACTTAATAATTAATCAAGTTAAAATGCACATGCATACATACACACACTCATACCTACTGTCCAGAATACTTCATTAACTAAAGACAGTAATTTCCAGATTATTCTGGGCAGTTGCCTTAATTTAAAAAGCAGTGAAAATACTGTAAAGAGGATTAAGAAATGATAGTGTGCAAAGAAACTCAAAGTCAACCTTTTAAAAATAAAAGTGTTCTAACCTTACCTCTAATTTTTTAAAAAGAATTTATCTATGTTATTTTTAGACAGAGGGAAAGGAGGGAGAAAGAGAGGGAGAGAAATATCAATGTGTGGTTGCCTCTCACACACCCCCTACTGGAGACCTGGCCAGCAACCCAGGCATGTGCCCTGACTGGGAATTGAACCAGCGACTCTGTGGTTTGCAGGCAGGCGCTCAATCCACTAAGCTGCACCACCCAGGGCTTTAGCTCTTACTTTAACGTGTTCTGGCTCAACTGTGGCTTGGGGACCTTGGTTATCTTACAGACGCAGATATGAATCACTGCCTCCCTGCCACACAAATTGCAGAGTTGAAGGTGAAGTCACAGAGAAGGTCACTTCATTCCCTTGAGATGCAATAGCATCTTCCTGAAATGCTAAATGCTGTCTAACAATGCTTTTCTGGACAGGAGAAAAGAACAGAAAAATCATCCAAGGGTCACATGTATGTAAAGTTATGAACCAAGTGTGTTACAGAATTAGGGGCTCCTATTAACACTGAGGCTTGTTAATTTCTAGATATTAGGCAATGTTATATAATACCTAATAACTCAACATTTAAATAAGAAAGTAATAGTAATTAAAATCTAGCTATCTGATAGGTGCCTATTTGTATTGGACCTTTAGATTAAGGCTCTTTAAAATTTTTTTCCTGTTTATAAGATTAGATCTAGAATTCTGGTCTTAAAGGTTAGTCTAATATTTGTAAAAATTAAGCTGCGTGTCCTTGACCTAACCCTGAAGAGGATACTATTTACCCCCTGCTTTCTTCACCCCCTTTGTAAAAATAAGAGTTGGCCTTTCCTAAATTCCACCCTCTGGAAGAGGTTAAGAGTCACATGTTGCCCTGGCTCAAAAGCTTATTCTTCTTCTTCTTTTTCAAAAGAGAACATAATTTCTGTGAATAAGTCATCCAAGTGTAGAACACTTAATTTCTGGACACTGATTATATTTTCCTCACGTATTGTTTAATTGACTAATGATCTTTGAGTGGCAGGAAAAGTAATTTTTGTCCTTCTTTTGATATTCCACTTTCCTATTTTATGGTAATGAGTACATGTTACCTTCAAGGAAGGAATGACAAAAACTATAAATCCAGTTAGAAATATATTTTACATTTACATTCAAAATTATTCAACACATTTTATTGAACATTTCCTATGTGCAAGACATTGTAGCACAAGGCAGCTAAGGGATTTACATAAAATAAAAGATTTCCTATACTCTGGTTTCTCTTTAGATAGTATAAATCTTTTGCCTTTTAAAAGATATCCTGCCCACAGAAACTTAAAATCAAGTGGTAGTGATTGTGGTAAGTGAAAGGGGTTTAGAGAGGTTCAAGATAAATGGCTATAATAAATATTCATCAATAAAAACAAAAAGCAAAGAAGATCAGATTACATCTAGCTGAAAGAATCAGAAAAGCACTGAAGGATAGAGTTGTGGAGGAAGAGATTGAAGAGACAGGCATTTCCAACAGTCCACTGTGATTCTGACTAATATGGATACAGTACAAACACAAGTAATAAAGATGAGAGTAGAGCTTTAAGAGCAGAGAAACCTGACCGCCAGGTAAATGCCTATTACACCATTGTCAGGAACTTCTCACCAGCAATCACCTCAAACAATACACTGCATGAGTTAAGGCTTTTAGGAGGTCCCCAGAAGGAAAGGGCTGTCCTGAGGCCACCAAAGTCATTGTTGCCCACTGGCTAGTTCAACAAGGCTTAATGAGGCCTTCATTTGCTTTAATTAAGGGGCTTTACTGAATTATTAGCCTAAGAATAGCTAATAACTAAGTAGCAGTCAGACTCAGCAAAGATCACCTCAGTAAAACAAAGTTTAAAATGATCATTTCTGACTTGACAAGTAGTGTATATACACTGGGCAAGGGCACAGCAGACAGACTTTGGAGTAAGATCTAGGTTCAGATTCTAGCTCCAGGACTAGGTGTCCTTGGGCAGCTCTCTAAGCCACAGTATTTTCACTCATAAATGGGACTAATAACATGGACATCACAGGGGTGGTATGAGGAAGAGGAATTGTGTTGACAGTGCCTGCCACAGTGCTTGACTCACAACCAGTATGTAATAAATGAAGGTTACCCCTGTCCTTGAGAAAGACCAAATAACAGCATGTAGACTAACAGCCTGTAGCAATCAGAAAAAAAGTCTTTGACCAGTGTTTGTAGGCTGCAAGCTCTGCAATCACTGGTCTGTAGAACAACCAAAAGACAATTTCCACTCACAGATAGTGTATAAAAGATACGAGTTGTCCACTCATCTTTCCCAGTCATACATCCACCATCATTCAATACTCCATCAACAGAACCATTTTTCAAGTGCTAAGAGACATATATTTGCCTTCAAAAAATACACAAGGACAAAACAATTCACCTGCACTCTGAAGAAATGAGTTAGTTTTCTTTTCCCAAAATTGACTCTGCAGTAACCTTATTTAACAAGTATGTTTTAAATGCCTGCTACCTACTATGGTTTAGATTTAGAAATTTCTCATTTTAAATGGGAAATCTTAAAACAACTAGTAATACATAAATGGGCCTAACCATTTCCTTAGGTCACTACAATAAAGGCAGCATGACTTTCCTGTCTTTCTCCCTCTCTACATGGTGGCCCCCTTCGGGGCTGAGTTTCTTCCCCAAGTGCTGGCCTGGTACCTGGCACAACAGTTCTCAATTTCTGCGGCACATTGAGATTATTTGAGGAACCCAAGCCCCACCTCCTGAGTCAGAATGCCCAGAGAGGGCCCAGGGCTTTTTAGCAAAGAATGCTAAAAACCAAACTGCACAGGTGATTCTAACGAGATTCACGGCTGGAACATTTCAGGATTTAGTGAAGGCCAGCTGGAGACAGGCATCCTAGGAGCCAGGTGATTCTGTCTCTAAAAGCCTCTAGCACCAAGCAATTCCCATTTTTCATTCCCAAACTTTATCTTTCTTTTGCATTTCCTAATCTCATTAATGGCTGTCCAACCCACTCACACCTCAAGGCTAGAAACTTTAAGGAAGCTTTCAGATGCAAAATCTCAAAATCAACTTCAATTCCTTTTTTCTTGGCCTGTTGATTCTTTGCCTGTAGGCCAACGACTTCCCGCTGCCCTAGTTAAAGCCCTTTCTAGCAAAGACTATTTCAGTAGTTCCCTAACAGGTCTTTTGCCTCCCATCCCCCCCATTACACCCTCTGTCACCTTTTTTTTTTTTAAACAAGATTGCTGTGTCCATGTTACTCTTCTAGTCAAATATCTTCCATATATATATATATATATGACTACATTTGTACATATAAAAACATTCTCTAGAAGGATACATAAGAAATCGGTAACATTGGTTCTTTGGGGAAAAGAACTTTGCATCTAGAAGACCCGAGTGACAGAAAAACTTCACTGTACCCTTTAGACTTTTGAATACCTTTTGAATTCTGTGCCATCTGAACATGCTGCCTCTTCAAAACAACTAAACCAAACCACAAACAGCAAAGGCAAAAACATCTGTATCTTCCTACCAAAAAACAAAACAACACCTAATTCCTTAACATGACAATTGTGACCTTTCACAATTTGGTCTCAATCTATTTTCTTTTTTCCCCCCCAAGATTTTATTTATTTATCTTTAGAGGGGAAGAGAAGGAGAGAAGGAGAGAAATATCAATGTATGGTTGCCTCTCTGCTGGGAACTGGCCTGCAACCCAGGCATGTGCCCTGACTGGGAATTGAACCGCGATCATGTGGTTTGCAGGCCCACACTCAATCCACTGAGCTACACCAGCCAGGTCAATCTATTTTCTAACATCAATTCTCAACTGCCCTCCCACCCCCAACCCACCAGCTCAAACTACTCTCTACCCATAAACAGCTATAGTTCAGGGAATCGATCTTCTTCTGTGCTACTGCCGATCCCTCAATCTGGAGAGCCTTACAATTCTCCTCACTTGCCTCAATTTACCTATTTCTCAAGACCTAACTCATGCTTCTACAACACCTAATGTGTGTGCATTCTTTAATACTATTCCTATGTATATGTGCCTTCCCCATGGGACTATGAAACTTCAGGGCTGAAATCTGTTTTGTTCTTGGTCTCCACAGCACCTGTCAGGGACTAACAGGAAACAACCAGTAAACAATGAATTCAGTTGACTGTATTGAAAAGCTAGAATACCAGCACTGATACACCAACCAACCAGCATTGAGAACTGCAAAAAGAGAATGAACTCGTAATCTCATTTCAGAGTAGCACAAGGTATTGTTCCCTGGGTGGAAGCTGGCTACAAGATGCTCCTCTCAGTCAAAAGGCTGGATGACAAGAGCCTTGAAAAGCAGTCTGGAGATGACACAACTATCTACTTCCTTTGCCACTAACTGGCTGTAGAACACTGGCCAAAACACTTCTTTAAGCTTTAACTTCCTGCTTTGAAAAATAAGGGGCAGAAGGACAAACTCTCTCAACAGTACCTTTTCCTAAAATCTAAGATTCTGGGACTCTAAGTCCCACTGCAAGAAAAGGAAGCCTGTTTTAACCATGAAGAAGTTGTAAAAGTTTTTCTCATTTAAGCCTATAACAGAAAGTCAAGCCAACCATTTTTCAATTTGAAGTTCTGATAAAGTTATAGATCAGTATTAACTGACTTCAGTGAATTCAAATGATCTGTAAATAAAGTAATTTTTATGTGTAGAATGTATTCACAAAAACACAATAACCTTGTTATCCAAAGGCCACTGATTGATTCTTCAGCGAATTCAGAGTACATGAACAAGAAAAGCAATGACAAGATCAAAGTTGCCGCAAAAGAACCAAGAGAAACCGATTTTTTCCAGTAATGCACACAGAAGACATCGCTGTTTAGATGGTCTCATTTCATAGAAACACTGATGACCATATTACCAATTAGTGGTCAACCTAGAGACCACAAACAATTTTCTTGCTCTTATGCAAATAGCTCAAATCTATTTTATTATTCAAACACTGATGTGGAAACAGAAGCACTTTTTGTTTGCTTTATTTAGCACAGCTAACCTTTTGCATCTACATCAAATGACAGCACAAACTAATCCTAGTAAGACATAAAAATTGTTGGATAATGGCATCCTTGAAAGATTAAAATGTACAATCATAGTAGTACAAAAAGAAAGAAATTCCCTTGGTTTTCAAAATAGTCTGTTAATGAGCAAAAGAAGAATCAGTGCAAAAATGTGTTGGAATTGGCCTGAGTCAAAATAGTCCTGGGTCCTTCAACAGAAAGCACTCTTTGTAGTAAGTCACTTCTGTAATCTCCGGCAAAGTTTTTGCAGTTATTCTGTAGTCCCAGGAATTCATACCAACAATTCAATCAATTCTAGAACTGTTCACCTCAAACTTATTCACTTCAAAAATAACTGTTTAAGGCCCTGGCTGGTGTGGCTCAGTGGATTGAGCGCAGGCCTGCGAACTGGAGGATCGCGGTTCGGTTCCCAGTCAGGGCGCATGCCTGGGTTGCGGGCGGTTCCCAGCGGGGGACTCACATGGGGCTCACATGGGGCAACCATACATTGATGTTTCTCTCCTTCTCTCCTTCCCTTCCCCTCTAAAGATAAATAAATAAATCTTTCAAAAATAAAAATTTAAAAAAATAACTGTTTATGGTTCGATCCCTGCTTGGGGTGTGTACAGGAGGCAACTGATCAATGTTTCTCCCTAATATCAATGTTTCTCTCTCTCTTTCAGATCAATAAACATATCGCTGGGTAAGGATTTTAAAAAACTGTTTAAGTTTTTAAACAGACTGGTGTGGCTCAGTGGGCTGGGCATCATCCCACAAACCAATAGGTCAATAGTTCGATTCCTAGGCAGGGTACCTGCCTGGGTTGTGTGGCCAAGTCTCCCGTTGGGGTCATGAATGACAGGCAACCAATTGATGCTTCTCTCTCAAATTGATGTTTATCTCCCTCTCTTCTCCTCTAAAAGATAAATAAAATCTTTTAAAAAACTGTATAAAAACCTAAGTAAATCTATAAATTTACTGTCAAATGTGACAGACGGAAAATCAACAAGCTCATTGATGAGGGCAATTTCACAGCAAAAGGAAAAGCATAAATTAGCATAACCTTTCTGGAGGAACCTATACAAATATTTATTTATATCAGGTGCCTTGCAAATGTTCATAGCCTTTGACTCTCAGGAACTCCTCTTCAAGGAATTTACCCTAAGGAAATATTCAGATGCAGATATATTTACTCTAATGTTACTTGTAACAGAAAATTGGAAATAATCTCAATCAAAATAGAGTACTGGTTAGATAAATTATAGACTATACTTGCAGTGAAGTATGATGCAGTTATGCTTATCAGTATGGAATATACTCAATTTACATTACATAAAATGACATCACAAAGCAGAATAGGTATTAGCTCAATTTCATTTAACAAAGTGTATCATACAATTGTATATACATACAATTGTATATACATACAATAATTGGTGAGGAAACCACACCAATTACAGCTGTTACCAGTTAGAGGTGGTTGTTTTTTTCCCCAAAGATTTTATTTATCTTTAGAGAGAGGGGAAGGAAGGGAGAAAGAGAGGGAGAGAAACATCAATGTGTGGTTGCCTCTGGTGTGCCCCCAACTGGGGACCTGGCCCACAACCCTGGCATGTGCCCTGGGAATTGAACCAGCGATACTTTGGTTCACAAGCCAGTGTTCAATTCACTGAGCCACACCAGCCAGGGCCAGGTGCTTTATACTGTGCTTTTCTGAACATGTGTTACTTTTTAACACACAAAACAAAAACATTTATTTAAAGGCAGTAGACATGGAAGCAGGAAACTTAGGTTCAAGTATCTGCTATGATACTAGTTGTACTGACTTTACTGATGAGTCAATTTTGTAGATGAAGAAACAGACACCGATTAACTGAAGATAAGAGCAGTTACTTCATAGTTAAAAGATTAGATAAGGACCCTGACCCAGTATGGCTCAGTTGGTTGGGCATCGCCCTGTAAATCCTTGAAAGATGGCTAGTTGGATTCCAGGTTGGGGCACACGGCTGCGTTGCAGGCTCCATCCCTGATTGGAGCGGTGTGAGAGGTGACTGATCAATGTTTCTCTCGTACTTTGATGCTTCTCTCTCTCTTCCTCCCTTCTCCTCTCTCAAAAAATAAATAAAATAGTTTTTAAAAATAAAAGATTAAATAAGGTAAAACATAAAAATGTGTCATAAAATCTAAAGCACTATATTAAAGCACTGATGAAACATATTTTGTGTTAGATATTGAATAAGTGCTTAGGAGAAACAGAGTGAAGTCTTTCCCTCTTTAAGAAAAGCTTCTGAACCAATGAATGCATGAATAAGTGGAACAACAAATAGATGCTTCTCTCAAAATAAATCAATAAATAATTTTTTAAAGATTTTATTTATTTATCTTTAGAAGAGAAGAGGAGAGAGGGAGAGAAATATCGATGTATGGTTGCCTCTCGTGGGTCCCCTGCTGGGAACTGGCCTGCAACCCAGGCATGTGCCCTGACTGGGAACTGAACAGCAATCCTCTGGTTCGCAGGCCCACGTGTTCAATCCACTGAGCTACACCAGCCAGGCCTAAATCAATAAATAATTTTTTAAAAATTAAAGAAAAGTGCTTTTTGTGTCCCAATCTACCCAAAATCCTGTTTGGAATTTTATTCCAAAGCATTAGGCATCTTTTCTTTTTTTAATTAACAAAAATGTTTTTAGCCCTGGCTGGTGTAGCTCAGTGGATTGAGCGCGGGCCTGCGAACCAAACAACTGCGGTTCGATTCCCAGTCAGGGCACACGCCTGGGTTGCAGGCCAGTTCCCAGCAGGCGACTCACAAGAGGCAACCACACATTGATGTTTCTCTCCCTCTCTCTTTCACTTACCCTCTAAAGATAAATAAAATCTTCAAAAAAATAAAAATAAATAAAATATTTTTTAAAAAGTTTTAAATCCTCACCCCAGGACATATTCATTGATTTTAGAAAGGAGGGGGAGGGAGGGAAAGAAACAGGGAAACATCCATGATACAGATGAATATCATTGGGAGAGAAATATCAATCGTTTGCCTCCTATACGTGTCCTAACCAGGATGGAACCTGCAACCTTGCAGTACATGGGATGACATTCCAACCAACTGAACCACCTGGCCAGGGATCTTTCTTAAATTTTTAAATTAAATGGGAAGATCTGTGTCTCTTGCCAACTCAAGCTTAAATGAGTGTTTTTTTAATAGCCCCATACCCTCTGCAGTGGGTCAGCTTTTGCAAAAACTTTTGATTTATGATGCAATTCTTTGAATTGTGTGAATTGCTTAATAACAGGAAATGAATGATTTTAGATTTCAGGGAGATAGAAAACTATCAGATTTTTTCAAATATTCAACAACTCCCAAACAAGACAGATCACTAAATTTTATTACTAATGACACATATATTTAAATATACATATTTGTGATATATATAAAAATCCAGGGCACCAATTCTTAAAATGACACCAAAAGTTAACAAGACAGTTCACTAACTTTGAATGGGAAAATCACAAGGCACACTATTTTTCAACTGGCTAGAACTTCTGGCTTGAAATGTCAAATTCATTTGGAAAGAAAATACTCTTAACTTACTTTTCCAAAGCATTTTCCTGAAAATGCTGAACCTAAAGCTCCACATGAGGCCTCTCTAAAAAGCATTTGACCTATGTAAAATGAATTTGACATTTAGCTTGAATTTGACATAAGCATTTATTCAAAGGACATGGTTGTAGGTCACATACTCTGACCTGGTATACTGCCTCTTGAGTCACACAGGAGTACAAACTCCAGCTGGACATGGTGCAACCATTCAGGTTATGTTATTGCCCAGTTTCAAAAAGCAGTGCTAAAGTTCAGCGAACAGCCTCCTCCCTTCCACCAAATGTCCCCTCCACCAAAAATGTGGTCCCACCACAACCAGGTAACATCTGCTTCCTACCTTCTGCTATAATTTATAGCCTTTTTACAAAAACGTATTTTCTGAAAAGAAAAAAAGTCATGCTTTTAAAATTTAACAACTTGCTCTACAAAAATATTTACCTAGAATCTTTTAAGAATATATTAACACAATGAGAGCTGGAATTTAGGAAAATTTAAAACTAAGTCTGAGAATCTCTAAAGATTGTGAACCAAAACAAAATAATATTGAATGTAAACTGTAACTGAAAAAAAATTAAAAAAAGAAAACTTGCAAAGGGAATAACTCTCATTCATAGTATGATTTCTTTTAAAAAATTGTGAGCAAAGGAAAAATGGCTCTGATAGTATAACAAATGAGGAAATGACTTTAAAAACAATGTGCCTTATAAGAACCTACAAAAAGTACAATATATCTATATAGTTAAATGAGAAAAATATCAGGGAGCAGAAGTTTAAAAAATAAACAGCAAAATTCCACTATCAATCAACTCTGTAATCTTACTTATTACAGAATGACAGAACAATCAGAAAAGTCAGACAGCAACTAGCAACGTTTTTTTTTTTAGCCAGTAGGTTCTTAAACCCTGCTGTCTCTATGAATCCGAGAAGGCTCTTTTAAACCCACAATGCTCACATGGAAACTGAGGTGGTGGTGGGGGTAAAGGGATTGAGCCAAAAAGAGAAAAAACTCATGGACACAGATAATAGTGTGGTGATTGTAGGAGGGTGGGAGGCGACTGTAGGAGAGGGTGGAGAAGGGTATGGGGGGTGAGGATATATGGTGATGGAGGTGAGTTGCCTGGGGGTGATGAACATACTATCCAGTGTACTGATGAGGTGTTGTAGAATTGTGCACCTAAAACCTGTAGAATGTTGTTAACTGGTGTGTCACCACAATACATTCAATAAAAAGGAAAAATAAAAAATAAAAAAAATTAAGTACTGCCAATCTTAGAATTTACATAACTGTTGCCAGTTTAAAAATATTTCCCTTGTATAAAACAATTACATTAGAACTATAAAAAATGTACCTAAAACTGTATTCCTCATAAAGTTAGTTACAATATAACTGGAGAATTCCATTTGTAAGTATACACCCAAGAGAACTGAAAATATATGTTCACATAAAAGCCTGTACATTAATGTGTCATAGTAGCACTATTCATAACAGCCAAAAAGTGAAAACCATACAACATTCCTTAATAAATGAACAGAAGATGGTATGTCCATACAATGCAGTTATATAAAAATATGAAGTAGTGATGCATACTACAATGTGGGTGGAACCTTTAAAATATACTAAGTGAAAAATGCCAGACACAATACATCAGATATGATATGATTCCATTTATGTGAAATGTCCAAACAGGCAAATATCTACAGAATCAGAATCTACTTTCCATTGCCAGGGATTGAGAAAGGGGAGGTTGGAAAACGACTTCCAATGGGTAGGGAGTTTCTTTTGGGGTGATGACCATGTTTTGAAACTGGTTAATGGTTGTAGTTGTGCAACCTTGTGAATATACTAAATACCACTGAATTTTTTTACTTTGAAAGGTGAGTGCATGGTAGGTGAATTACATATCTTAATTTAATAACAATAAGACTGAAATCTAGCTGAGGGAAATTCCAAAGAGGACTTCTTAAAAGGCTGAAGTTAGTGCCCATAAACACTCTCCCATGGTGACCACTTTGTTAAAAGGACAATTCACTTTCAGATTTAGAGGTTCTACCTAATACATTGAAATCATCATGGCTGTTGGAAAACACCAAATTCTACCTCATCTATTCACTTCCTAAATAAAATTCTGACCTTGACATTGTTCATGTAATCCTTATACCTTACAACAACTACTTTTAAAACTGAAGTTACTCACAAAAACACTTGGCCACAATCCTGGCAACCATCAAAATCAGATTCAAAGGCTAGAACACGAAACTGTTTTCATTTTTTTCAAGGTTTCAGGTTACCAAGCTTAAATAAATACCCCACAGTTTTATAAGAATTACTTTACAACTCAATATTAACAGGGTATAGACCATGCTGCCATTCTTTAAAGAAGTGGTTTCAGCAAACTGCAGTCAAGTATGCAGGAGCTGTGTTGCATTTTAATTATGAGTCACAGAGTGAATAAAGAAGTTGTAAAAACACACACACTCTTAAGCAGGAAAAGCATTAGAAGGACAAACAGTACCAGAAGACAGACAGGTTCTGAATTCACCTATCTTGTCAAGAAAACTTACCCAGTGTTATAACGGAAAGGACTGGAATAGAAGTCTCCGTGCTAGTCCTAGTTCTGCCATTAGCTAGTGCAGTAACCTTAGCAATGTCACCTTACTCTCTGTGGGCCTCTGTTTTCTCACCAGTAAAATGAAAGAACTGGACTCCAAGGTTACTAAGTCTTACAACTCTCAACAGGCTTTGATTCTATTGTTAAGTAGCTTAGGGCTATAGGAGGCCTAGCGATGACACACCAGGCAGCTCTGGTATTTCTGTGGACTTGGGCATCTGTACCTACAGAGTAAGAGAACTACTAGCCACACGGAAGAAGGAAAAAGAGAAGTGCACATAGTTCCTGCTGGTTCTGGTTCACTCCTGTTTCGACCAAATAAAGAGAAAGCACCTTGGCCAATTTTCCAGGGGATAGGAGTGGTTCCCATGTCTCACCACACCCATCACCGTTGGTTTTTCCTAAAAGAAATCCAGTGGGAACTCTACAAAAATGCTCTCAAGGACCAAGTACTTTTAGTCGCTACATGACTAATGGGATAGGTAATTCTAAATTAAAGAAATAAGACAGCTTTCTTTAATAAAGAAATAAACAGCTTTCATTCCACAGTCAAGTAGCCCTAGATAACCAGTGAATTCCACAGATATTTAGCAATAAACGATGTCAATCCAAAGAAAATGAATTATCTATAGAACTAGAAGGTTCAAAACACTGTTTCAACATAACATTATTATTCAACATAACTTTTTCAATAAAGGTTACAACTCCAACTTCTAGAGTAAAAAAAGCAGTATTAAAAACTTGCTGAGACTTGTCCTGGCTGGTGTGGCTCAGGGGACTGAGTGCTGACCTGCAAACCAAAGGGCTGCAGGTTCAATTCCCAGTCAGGGCATGTGCCTGGGTTGTGGGCCAGGTCCCAAGTAGGGGGTATGCGGGAGGCAACCACACATTGATGTTTCTCTCCCTTTTTTTCCTTCCTTCCTCTCTGTCTAAAAACAAATAAAATCTTTAAAAAACAAAACAAAGCTCACTGAGACTCATAACCTCTTTCATAGCAAGAGATAATCAGACCTGTGATGACAGAAGTCACCATCATATGTTCTGGCTTGTGGAAGCCAAAGATCAAATGAGGCCAACTCAGAAGTTGTTTCAGGTGGCTTCCAAGATGGCCTTCCAGAAGAGCTCCTCCAAAACAACAGGACAGTCCTACAGAACCCATCCCCCCTGTTTTACACACACACACACACACACACACACACACACACACACTAAAAATGGTTCTGCCAAATGTGGTCGAAGATGTCTGGCAGCGTGCCTTTAAGGAGGGGTACAGCGCTGTGGTTCTTAACCTGCTCCCCATGCAAGGGCATCTCGACAGTAAATGGATGGACTTCATGGGGTCAGTGAAGTCCCTGAATGAGCCCTTGGGCACTCGAAAATTCTCAGAGGCTATGAACCAGGGAAAGCTATGAACCACTAGGTTATAGCCAGATATAAAACGGAAGAAATCTACTGGAGGTGCCCATATGAATAAGACAGGAAGTAATGCCTGTTATTTGAGGTGCAAAATAACAAAGGGTACTGTCATTTCAAATCCAAAGAAAACAAAAAAAATATGATCTGATGGTCAGAAGTCCTTAAGAGTCAGAGAATCCACTCCCTTCATCCTCTAGTCAAGATGAGGAGAATGAGCTGAGGGACTCTTGCCCAAAACCACAGATCACAGGGCTCCTAAGTTGCAAAGCTGACCACCAAACTAGGCCAGGTCTCTGTCAGGGTGGAATGTTTATGCTTTTTTTCCTGAATGACTTTGACCAAAATTTCACAAATCTTTCTTAAAAGCCAGCACATAGCAGATTTATAAGGGAGAACTTAGTGGCCCACAATCCCCTATCCTATTGCACTATGACTACAGTTTGAAAACAGCACAGGTTACAAACTCATTGAGTGAAGTCCTCCTAAATGTAATGGAAAAGGCAACCACTGACAGCCCTTTTAAAAAGATACTGAGTCAGGGTCAAACTGACTTCAGATTTGTAGGATTTCAATCTGCAAGCTCCTCAACCTTCCAAGGAGTGTGCGTCTCTTTTGAAGTTAACATCAAGAGAGTTGCCTAGAACAACAATAAATTTTTTTTAAAGTGTTGCCTAAATATTAAACGAATTTTTCACCCCAGGTAATGGGATCACTCATAAATTAAACTGGGAACAACCTTTCCAGTTCCATGTCCACATTACATGTAGTAGAAGCGAAGATAATAGGCATTTACTCTGACATCAAATTAAAAAGCAATTATTGTCATAAAAAGTTACAGTACCATTTGTTTCACTGCCAAACTTTGTTTCAGTATATGAAATTTAAAGTAATCAAAAACTCAGTCTCAGTCTCACCTGAGAAGTGAAACCAAAATGACATTTGAATCCAAGTTCAATGACAGCACGTCCTTCAACTTCAAAGTGCTTTATTAGAAGAGGTTTAATGGCACACGATTCTATGTTGTATACATCGTCTCTAAAGACGTACATTACGGTAAAGTCTGTGAGTTATATTTCGCCCTTTCTGCAAGCTCCCATCCTACTCTCCCACTCCCACAGGCGAAGCTGGCATAGGCCTTGGGAAGCACCTGTGGCCTGGAAATCTTTCACCCATTCTCAAGGCTTCCTTGGCTGCAGTCTAGAAGATTTGACCGCTGTATTTTGGGTCAAGGAGACTCTCTTCTACCCCAGGTGACCTCAAGTGGGCCAAGAGCAGATTCGGATAATGCACTGCGAGTGTTTTTGCACCCGGCCCAGGGCCCCTACTGCGAGACTCAGGAAGGAAAAGGATGGAGATCTGGTCACAAGAACGCCGCTGGGCTGTCTGCTGGGGATCCTGCAGCCCGCGGCCGGGCTGTGGCGTCAGGAACACGCGAAGAAGCGGGGATCTCCGGGACTCGCAGAGGGAGGGAAGAGGAAGAGAATAAGAGCGAGGTTAGGAGCCTGCAGGTGCCGTGGGGCGGGGAGGGGGGGCGGGAGAGGGAACGAGGTCGTCCGGGGCTGACACAGCCAAGTGACTAAGAAGAGTGCGGCTCTGAACTCCAACTGGTCACATTCTCAGGCTGTGTGACCTTGAGCACGTGGCTCGGCCGCTCTGCGCCTCAGTTTCCTCGCCTCTGAAATGGGGGTTGCTCCGGCGGAAAATGAACCTCGGAGCGCTTGGCACGGCGCCTGGCACATAGTAAGAGCTCCCTGCGTGTGCGCTACTATTGGCTCCCGGGCTCCTCTCGCTGCCCAAAGGGAAGGGGGAAGCCCGGAGCGGGGGAGTCCCCGAGAGGCGGGTCCGGGCTGGGGTAAGAGACCCCGGCCGGAGCACTCACCGAGTACGTCCGCTGAACGGTGTCGCGCCACGAAGCACGCGTCGTCCCCGTAGCAAGCACCCTTCTTCAGGAGGCCCTTACGGAAGTCCTTGCCAAAGCCGCAGCCGGCTGTCACCAGCCCGTAGTCGCCGCCGCCGCTGGCGCCGCCGCCTCCGGCCCTGGGGTCGGTCTGCGAGAGGCCGCCGAGCACGGCGCGGGCCACAAGCCGCCCGTACGAAAGGACAGAGAACATCGCCGCCGCCGCCCCCCCGAGGAGGCGGGGGGCGCGGGGAGCAGAAGGACGCGGAGGCCCGGAGCCGGCTCTCTCCTCAGCCGCAGCAGCGCCGCCGCCGGGGCGCTCCTCCCCGCGGCGCGCAGTCGCTGCCACTGCCCCTACCCGACGCGCGGGGCCTCGCACACGCTCTACCGCTCGCACCGGAGCCAGAGCGAGGTCAAAGCCGGTGGCACCTCCGCCTCAGCCCGAGTGGGGTCCAGGCTGCAGCCACCGCTGCCGCCGCCATCTTCCACTCCACTAGCGTGTTCCGGGCGCGCGGGGAGCACCGCCCCTCCTCGGTCACGCCCCTGTCCCCGCCCACTATTCACGGTTAGGCCTAAGCCCCGCCCCTGTGGGGCTCGGCCCAAGCTCAAAGCCCAGCAGTCACGGAGGTTGAGTGTGCACGGAGGGTGTAGGCGCAATGTCTCTTGGGAGTTGTAGTCGTTTTCTTACTTCACTGCCTGGTACCTAGGACTTTAGAGGATTCTCCAGATTTGGGACTGGAGTTAGTGAGAATTAAGGTGGCTGTTTGAAAATTTTCCACCGTTTCAACCATATCTTTTAAAGGCTCTTATTTCAAATAACGCCACCATTTCTTTAAAGAAAAACCTGAAAGAAGCTAAGATCAGGTCAGGTAGTATTTTTCGGTAGTATGTATATTAAGAAACTGAAGTACACAAATCTGAAGACACCTCCAGAATGTATATATTGGAAGGGTTTAGGGCCGGCAATCGGGAAAGAAGATCCGTTTTGCATAGTATTTAGGAAAATTGGAGAAAGTGTTAGACGCTCCTATCAGAATAGGGGGAGGGGAATGGAGTGGGTAGTCATGGGGATTCAGGCACGGCCCCTGGCAGATATGTCATACAAAGTATTTCAGACTTTGTAAATGATTCTACCAAATTGAGAATAAAAAATTCCAGGCCCCCAATTCTTTTGCAAATCTTAATTTTCTGAGGATCCACCTGCAGGTCTCGCAACCTCTGGCTTAGGTGCCCAGAGAGCTCATGTAGCACCAAAGGCTTGCAAAGATGATACCCTTTCCTCTCTGCTTCCACAGCTACCAGCTCTTCTTGTCAAAAGACAGCCCTTGGCAAGAAGGATAGCTCCCCTACGCTCTTTTAAGCTCTCAGCCCACCCCTAACAAAGACATCACAGTGGCCTTTTCCAGATTTGGCTATTATTTTAATCAACATTTTTCTGAAGTTAAGTTGAATAATAACTAAATTTAAGGGGGAGTTTGTAATGTAGTGGGAAGATTAGCTCACCAAGTGTGTGTAACATGTTTGCATATGTCTACAAATGTACATTCATATACATACCATGACTGGGGGTGCTGTTCATACTCTAGCATTTGCACACCTCTCCACCCCATTTGGTGCCTTGACCCCTTCACTAATGGCTCTAGCCATGCTCACAACTTCCTTGGGGCCTTTGTTCTTTTTGTTCTTGCTCTTCCTTCGAACCCCTAGAATGTAATTCCATCATCTGGACATTTGGGCACACAGTAAACACACAGTTGAATGAATAAAAGAATGAATGAATATTTCACAAGATCCTAAGCTCCCCAAGGGCGAGGATCCTTGCCATTGTATGATTAGAATCTAATGCAGTCCCTGGCATGCAGCAGGGGAATTCATAAATGTCTGTGGCATAAAAGAAGGAGTAATTGAATAGAAGCCATCAATAATATAAAAATAATGTTTGCTGAATAAAGGAATGATTGAATGGTGTTCACAAATTTTAAAAAATTGAGATTTGAGGCAACTGATCAAATTTGGAATAATTTTTAGATTTATTGAAACAAATATGTATCATTCATATTTATGTTTCAATAAGAAACATAAATATAGAAACATATTTAAGAACCCATTCAAGCATGGGTTCTTTTCCAGATCTCTTTTGACAGAGCTGAAGTTACTTCTGTGATTCCCAACTTATTCTTTTTTAAAAGATTTTATTTATCAATTTTAGACAGAGGAGAAGGGAGAGAGGAAGAGAGGGAGAGAAACATTAATGTGTGGTTCCTCTGGCGCACCCCCTACTGGGGACCTGACCTGGCCCGCAACCCAGGCATGTGCCCTGACTGGGAATTGAACCTGTGACCCTTTGGTTTGCAGGCCTGTGCTCAATCCACTGAGCTACACCAGCTGGGCCCAACTTATTCTTTTTTTTAAAGATTTTATTTATTTATTTTTAGAGGGGAAGGGAAGGAGAGAGGGAGAGAAATATCAATGTATGGTTGCCTCTCATGTGTCCCCCGCCGGGAACTGGCCCGCAACCCAGGCATGAGCCCTGACTGGGAATCGAACCTCAATACTCTGGTTCGCAGGCCTGTGCTCAATCCACCGAGCCACACCAGCCAGGGCCCAACTTATTCTTTAAATTAGTCTTTTATTATACCTTTCTTAATACATCTAAAGTCCTGCCAACCATTCACTCAAAGCACATTATTCTGTTACCCTAATCATTATCATTATTTAAACACTTTTGCAATGTACAATGTGCCTAGTAGTCTGTATGTTTCTGTCCTTAAGGGTTTTCATCAAAATTGGGCGAATAAATCATTTCACGTAGTGAGTGGCATTTTGTCCAACGTGTAGACCAAAAAAAAGTTCATTTGCTGGATAGAAAGTATGTAATCACACCTTGCTATTTCTTATGGCCTGCAAAGAATTGGAGAGCATCCCAGAAGAGGGGGTGGAGCCTTGCAGATCCTCTACTTGGCATTTATGTCTATGCCAGCTGTGCCAAAGTTCATTCTTTCAAGTACACACACCACTATCAAATCCCAGTCAGGCTGTCAGGTAATTCTACCCCAAGGACAAACTCTTTAAAATAGTGTGTCAACCTCTATCCCTTACCTCGTCAGACTCCTTCACACTGTCCCTGCCTTTCATTTTCAGAACATATATTATTAA
Organism: Sturnira hondurensis; assembly: GCF_014824575.4. Classification (NCBI taxonomy): domain Eukaryota; kingdom Metazoa; phylum Chordata; class Mammalia; order Chiroptera; family Phyllostomidae; genus Sturnira; species Sturnira hondurensis. The sequence goes on from NW_028080037.1 coordinate 4,570,891, forward strand.
TTTCTGCATTACTCACGAGAACCGGTTGGATGAGATGAGCAGGAACATAAGATGTGACTCTGAAGCTGGTCATCTCTGCTCTGCTGGGGCTGCTGTTTTAACCGTTAAGTGATACGGGTGCCTTGAATTTCTTGCAAATGAGTTTCCTGCAAATGAGTTGCTCACTGAAGCACAATGTGAACAGAATCCTTTCTCAAAAGCTCTGTTGCACTTTTTGGAAAGGAGAGGAGACGGGGCCTCAGGTTCCCTTGAATCATTTATTCTAGAGCCAGCTTTGAAAAGTCTCACCAGCGTGGGGAAGCCAGGAGAGGGGACTTGGGAAAAATCCTCTTTCCCCGTCCTCTCCCGGGAGCAAAATTCACTCTTGACATTTTGCTAGACCTAAAAAGCCCTACAAGTTTTCTTCCTTAACAAAGTTACATTCTTAACACTTCAAAGATTCCTGGGAGGTCAGTTGTCACTCTCAGCGGCAAAGAAGTGTTGAAAATACCATCTGTGCTCCCAGGGCACCTCTATGACATTAGAAAAGAGCTTTGCACTGGAGTTGCCCGCAGGTCCTAAAAAAAGCAAGAAAAAAAAAGTATGAATTCCCTAGTGAGATTTTCTGCCAGACTGGCACACTGAAGTCTTCTGATTTCTATTAGCTAGCCTATTCAAAAGGAGAACTAATTAGTTTATGGCAAGATTTCTCAACCTTGGTACTACTGACATTTTAGGCCAGATAATCCTTGGTTGCAGGGGGCCAGGGGGAGTTGTCCTGTGCATTGTAAGGGGCTTAGCAGCATCCCAGACCTCTACCCACTGCATGCCAGTAATATGCCTCACCTCCTTGTTGGGACAACCAAAAATGTCTCGGACATTGTCAGAAGTCCCCTAGGGGACAAAACCACCCCCCAGTCAGAATCACTGGGTTATACGAATGCCGTACAAATGAACAGATATTTGGCAGGGCACTTGTTACATCTGAGGCTCTTGGCTGAGGACACAACAGCAGTTGGTACCTTCACGGACATCACAGTGCAGTCGGAGGGTTAAAATTAAGTAAATATAGAGAATGTAAGCACCATGGATTGAAGTAAAAGAGTGTGGGGAGGAGAATGGGGCCCACTGGGGCCTGAGAACACAAGGCCCCTCCTGAAGAGGTGACATTTGTGAGCGACCTGAGAGGACAGAGGTCGGAGGAGGGAGTATAACCATTCCACGAAGAAGAAATGGAAACTCGATGGATGCAGAATGTTTGGAAGAGAGCAAGTAGTTTAGCACAGCTCAACCTGAGGGTATGAATTAGGAGTAATGAGAAATGGGGCTAGCAAAATAGTTTAGAAACTACTGGTCCATAAAAAGGAGTGAAGTACTGATACATGCCTGGGCGTCGATGAACCCTGAAAACATTATGCTGCATTAAAGGAAATAGTCCCAAGAGACCATATACTGTACAGTGCGATTTATATGAAATGTCCAGAACAGGCAAACCCACAGAGACAGAAAGCAGATTAGTGGTCAGCCCAGGGCTGGGGGAAAGAGGAATGGGACACGACTAGTAACGGCTGTGGGGTTTCTTTTGGGGGTAGTGACAATGTTCTGGAGTTCAGCAGTGGTGATGGGTGCACAACCTTAAAAATACACTAAAAAACATTGAACTGTACACTTCAAAAGGGTGAATGCTCTGGTATGTGAATTATATCTCAAAAAAACAGTTTAGGACCTATTGCAGGGAGCCTTATATGCTAAGCAGAGGATATTTAATGCTGAAGTCACTGAGTGGCAGTCACCAAAAGCTTTTAATATGTCAGTAATAATGATAAAATAATAACAGTATTATAAAATAGTATAAAATAATTAATAAAATAATAATAGTGATAATGAGAACAGGAATGAGAGAATGATAGCTACCATGGACGGAGGCCTTAGCACATGCCTTACCTGGCCATCTGCTCCGACCACCTGTTTAAACACACGACCACCCAATAGTCTCACTGTGTTTTTCTTCATGGGATACTGGACTTATTTACTTTGTTTATTGTTTGGCGTCTCCCCGAGTAAAATGTAAGTTCCACGAGAGCAGAGGATTTTGTCTGTTTTATTCACCACTTTATCTCAAGTGTCCAGAACAGTGCCTGGTATATAGTTAGTGCTAAACAAATACCTACTAAGTGAATGCTGTTGAATAAAAGAACGTTAGAGATCGCATAGAACAAGCATCTTATTTCTCCAGTGGAGGAGAGGTGCTGAGTAACGTGTCCAGGAAAGGTGGAGAGGGCTGAACTGAAAGGGTATTTAGCTGCTCTTGGTGACTGCCCTGGAAAGGCCCGTCGGAAGGAACCAGCCAGAGTCTGTCCATCCATCGAACTTTCTCGTTTTGCATCATGTGTGATGGCCATGTTTCTCCCACCTAGAACCCATTTCCCCTGTTCTCTGATAGTAGTATTTTAATGTTCCTTGGAGAAATGAATAATCCAACACACCTCCTTAGTTCATGGAGATTGGGTGGATCTGGACCAGAGGTGGATAGACGAGATGACCCGGGTCTGAACAATCAGAGTACGGCATTCTCTTAGTCACGGTGATTGGACCAGAGAGAAGGCCCACAACCCAAGCTGGGCCAATGAAACTCCATTATGGGGTTGTGCTGAAATTGGGAGGAGAAATTCTCATTAGGGTTAGTAAAATGGTAGAATGTAAGCTTGGACCCACTTATGGCCATCTTTGTCTCTACTTGGAGAGAGCCAGCCTGAGAGGGAAGGCAATACAGAGAAGCAGAGCCTAGAGGTGGTGAGAGACAGAGGCCTGGTGACATCCATCAAACACCCCTGCTTCCAGCTCTACCTGAAGATCGGCCCCTGAATGCCTATTAATTCCCTGTTTTGCCTGAGTTGCTCTCAGTTTGGCTTGCAATGCAGTGAATCCTGACAAACACATCATGTGACCTAGGTACCATGGCTACAATTACTGAAAGAAGACTAAGTCCCCAAACCAAAGGCAGCTGTTAGAAGGGAACTTACCCTCCACTTATTTGCATGAAGAACAGGGAACTTCCATGCTTTAGGGGAAAAACTACTGGGGGAAAACTTCCGACCTCTTCCTGTCATGCTTTCAAGAGATGAGGAGTCATCTGTCTGGTGGGTTTGGGGAAAGATGCTAAGCCTGTTGCCCAGTCCTTTTCTCTTTGTTCTTTCTTGCTGCAGCCTGACCTTGGGATACACTCCTGTTTCCTCTTCCACTGTGGGGAGTGTGTCCCTGTGGAGGAACCTTGCAGTCACCTAGCCTGCGACTGGGTGATCGTGAGATCTGTAGGCGAACTGAGTGCATGATGAAGCCATGTTCTCCAGTCAGCCTTGTCAACAAAGCTGATACGTTTAAGCTCTAGCTGCCTGATTCATATTGTATGCTACTTCTCGGTGGATTTAGAATGCGGAAAGGCTGAGAAGGGTGTAAATTAGTGATTACCTCCATAACTGGCCCCCGCCCCAACATGTTAATTTGCCCTTTAGAAAACTTTGAGGGGCAGGTATGAGGACAGACATTTGGGAAATGAAATAATCAAGTTTCTGACAAAGTCAAGGTTTAGGCTTAAAGGTAAGCACTGGTCAAGTAGGTTCTTCACCTGGGCAGTTTGTGACAGGTAGTTTAGTCAGCAGGATTTTTAACCTGCAGAGGCCTGAGTACAAAGGCCTCTGGGCCTGGCCTTGACCTACCTGTGTGAGCACAGCTTTGACCTCAGCAGGCAGCTAGAACAGGGATTAGGTTATTGCCGGGGCGGGGGCGGGGGGGGGCGGACCTTTCTGTCCCAGGGAAGGCTTACCTTAAAGAGGGCAGAGTTTAGCCCTCAGGCATTTAGGCAGAAGGTTTTTGCTTGTAGTACACCTGTTGGTAAAGCTTTAGGCTGGACTTTATACAGCAAAGGCATCTAAATCATTCGTATTTGACTGAGCTCGCATCTCTGAGATTGCAGCCTTCTCACAGTGTGAACACAGGGTGCAGGGCGGATGCTGCGAAGTGAGCAGCCCGTCATCTGTACTTCTGTGGGCTGTTCTGAGCTTCCTTCGGGGCCTCAGACAGGACCCATGGAGGGGACTGATCCTGACTCCTTTTGTCATGGGCTGGTAAGGCTCACTTCACTGCTGAGAACCCCGGGGGGATTGGAGGGGCAGGGCTCTGATACGTTAATTGCATAAGCCTTGATCATGACTTTGGATTTGGGAAGATCAGCCTCTGACTTGACCGGTGAATGGGGTGTATTTTACTAATAAAAATACAAAAAGAGTCCCTGGCTGGCGTAGCTCAGTGGATTGAGCACGGGCCTGCGAACCAGGGGATCACAGTTTGATTCCCAGTCGGGGCACATGCCTGGGTTGCTGGCCAGTTCCCTGCAGGCCAGCTCCCAGCAGGGGACGCACAAAAGGCAACCATACATTGATGTTTCTCTCCCTCTCTCCTTCCCCTCTAAAGGTAAATAAATAAATAAATAAATCTTTTAAAAAAATACAAAAAGAACAGGGTCCTTATTATATAGGAGATGTATTTTTGGGTGTGTGGGTTGAGGTGGAGAAAGCTAATGATACTCTCCAGTCTAAGACTGCTATTGATGAAGCTCTATCTGGAAGAGATTGTCTCTGGGAAGCAGGTTTGCTCAGGACATCAGGGAGGAAGGAGGGTGTTTCTTAAAACATGCTTCTGTCATTGTACCAGATGAGAACCCGAGGAAGAGTGAAAGACGAATAAAGGAAGACTGGTTGACTGAACTGGGGGAGGACAGGGATTTTTAGAAGCTAGAACCGTGATGTTAGTAGACAGACCAGACAGATGGAAAGAGAGATGAATGTTGGAAGGCTCAGGCAGACAGATATTAACAGGGGAAAGAGAGTCATGCATATATGGAAACTTAAGAAGAAATGGAGGTAATAGTACAGATTAGTTGAGAAAAATTCTTTTTGGATGGTATGAGGATAGCGGTTTTCCTTCTGGGAAAAAGTTCCCGGGTGAAAAGGTGAAGGGGTTGAGCAAAAAAAAACAAACAAAAAAACCCCCGGACAACAGTGTGGTGATTGCCAGAGGGAAAGGGGGTTGGGGGAGGTGGAAGAGGACAAGGGAGGATCCCTGGTGGCTGGAAGAGACTTGACTTTGGGTGGTGAGTGCAAGATGCAGATGGTGTGTTGGGGAGCCATGCACTTGAAACATTGATCTCAGTTGTTCATTAACCAATGTCACTCCAGGAAATTTGATTCAAAATGATACATCTCATAAGGGATTAATATGTAGCATATATTAGGACTCCTACAATTAAAAAAACAATTAAAAATGAGCAAAGGACTTGAATAGACAGTTCTCCAAAGAAGATGCACGTATGGCCAATAACACAGGAAAAGAGGTCAACATCACTAATAATTAGGGAACTACAAATCAAAATCTAAAATAATTCTGCCTCAAACCCATTAGTATGATCACTATAAAATAATTTTTTAACAAATAGAAAATAACAAATGTTACTAAGGACATGGAAAAGTTAGAATAGAATGATTCCTCCCATACTCCATTTTTTGAAATATAAAGAACTACACCTGTTTGGGCTGAGGGGAGGGCCATTATGGGGGAAATGACACAAATACTCTGTCCCCACCACAGGGGGTTTCAGTCCTCTGAGTACGACAGCAGAATGGGATGCAATTGAAAAGTCCCTTCTTTCTTTGCTATCTTCCTTGACAGTGTAGGGCTCTTAGTTAATGGGCTTTATTACTAGTTACTAGGGAAAAACAAAAGTATTAACAGTGTCAAAAGTTAAAACATGACTCATTCAGATAGAGAATGAGCACGTCAAAAATTTGTTCAGCTTGTTGAAAAGGAAACAGTAAAGCTGATTCAGAGCGTGTTTTGAGGAAGCAGGAAACTTAGATATAAAACTGGTTAATCTCTGCAGGGTAATAAAAACTATCAAGATTCTGGGTTCTTTTTGTACTGGCGAGAAATAATTTGAAACTCTACCAGACAAAAACCTGAATCTTTCATCAATAGTAAATAGCTAGGCAAACAAAGGCACATTTCTCAGCCTATGCATACAGCCAGTGGGCCGTATCTGGCACTGATGTTGGCATTTATAATAAAGTTTTATTGGAACACAGCCACACCCATTTGTTTACATATTGTCTACATTGCTCTACAATGACAGAGTACTAAGACAATAGAGTTGAAGAGTGACAGAGAGCATATAGTCTTAAAGCCTAAAATATTTACCATCTGGACCTATACAAAAAATTGCTGATTCCCACTAGAAAATTAATTCTTTTAAAAAAGATTTTATTTATTTATCTTTAGAGGGGAAGGGAAGGAGAAAGGGAGAGAAATATCGATGTATGGTTGTCTCTCTTGCATCCCCTGCTGGGAACTGGCCTGCAACCCAGGCATGTGCCCTGACTGGGAATTGAAGCACAATCCTACGGTTCACAGGCCTGCGCTCAATCCACTGAGCTACACCAGCCAGGGATAGAAAATTAATTTTTGAGTGGGCTTGTTTATGTCCTAGATAACATTTTAAAAAATTCTGTCCTTTCTTCATCTTATTTCCAAATTTTGAGCAGGTTTTTTCCCCCTGGAACAAGATGTTTGGCTTAAAACTTGGGGGGACATTTTGTGAGTTATCTCTGGTCTATAATTCCTAAATTCTCCTGTCCATCCACTCCAACACCCCCTTTCTGCCTTGGTGACTATTTTGGGGCCTCTTGGCTTCCACCAAGCCTTCTCTCAGAAGGTGGAGCTTGTGAAAAAAATCTCCTTTAAAGTGCAAGTAAGCCTGAAAAGTTATTAGTATTAAGTAATGGTCTTTCCAGACTAATTTTTGCTCAAGAGGGCATTCTGTTTCTGAGTAAAGACTCGAGTTAGGGCTGTGCCTCCTATTAGAACATTCATATGAAAGGGTGTAAATTAGTGATTACCTCCATAACTGGCCCCCGCCAGTTATGGAGGGGGCCAGTTATGGAGGTAACTGGCCCCCTCCATATGAAAGGTGTTCTTTGAGGGCGTCAGGGGAGGTCCTCTCAGATTCTTTGAATTGTTTCAGATGTGTTGCAAACTGCTAAGTTCTAAGAAGGCAATGCCAGTGTGTGCTTGACTATTGCTGTTTCCCTGGTTGCTGGCAGTAGGAGTTGCTCAACATATATTTGCTGAATGAATATTAGAACCAATGAAAGACCAGAGAGGGTTTTCCTCCTCCGGGTCAGCTGTGTGAATTTTTGGCGATGAAGGCTGCCACCTGCAGGGAAAAAGTGGAACTGCAAGATTCAGGACTTGAACTTGATGAAAATCCAGTCAACTTCAAGGCAAGATGACCTGAGAACCAATTGTTCTCCTTTAGCTTTAGGCAGAATCAATCAACATCATTTTGTCCTTTCCAGTGGAGGAAGCCTGCACCCTTTCTTGAGTAACATTTCCAAGCCTTTGGCATGCTTAATAAGTGCCTGGTACCTATTAATTTTAGGTGCCCATAATTTTGTGACAGATACCAACCACTGTTATCCCTGTATCCTAAATTAGGAGTCTATTTACAGAACGCCTGAGGTCACACAACTATCGAGAAGCAGAACTAGGGATTTCCCACTAAACACCGTGGCTCCAGAATGTGTGCTTCGTCATTTCACTGTAACACCTCTCTACGTCTGTATGGGAAATGTTCATGTGAAACAGAAACAGGCAGCTATCACTGCTCTCCCCAGAAACGCTGCAGTGACAGAAAAGGGACCTGAGAGTCCACAGAGAGTGGGAGAGGAAGTGACTGCTCACCAGAGATGTCAAATCCTTTTTGGATGACAGAAAGTGGTTGGATGGTCTAACTGAGTAGACAGACCTTAATTAGGTTTGCAGAAGGAGCAGGCCAGATGGAGCTGCTGAAGCCCAGACATAGGAATCGAAGGTCCCAGGTATCTGAGGTGAGAAGTGGGATTGTTATGATCATTAATTGTTATGTGTATGAGTATACTAGGAACTGTTCACACCAGACACCCCTCTGGTGACTCCTTGCCTCAGTACTTGCAGCAGATCAGGTGAACTTGAAACAGAGCAGCTCCAGGTTTGGAGAGAGTGGTCAGAGAAAAGGGTGGAGGTGAGGAAAGGATTCAATGATAGTATGAAGGTAAAAAATTTTCTAACCTGTTATTTAATAATCACATGCTTGGTGATAGTATTCGTACTGTTATTCTGAGACTCAGCACTATGCTAGGTGGGCATTTTGGAACAAAGCAAAAAAAAAACTATGTTGGAGTGGTTGAGAAGCAAGCTTTGCCCTGGCTTGTGTGGCTCAGTGGATTGAGCACCAGCCTGCGAACCAAGGGGTTGCCGGTTTGATTCCCAGTCAGGTCCCTGGTAGGGGGCATGTGAGAGGCAGCCACACATTGATGTTTCTCTCCCTCTATTTCTCCTTCCCTTCACCTCTCTCTAAAAAATAAATTTAAAAAATATTTAAAAAAATTTTTTGCTCATCAGTTTTCTTTTTTCTTTTTAAGATTTTATGTATTTATCTTTGGAGGGGAAGGAGAGAGGGAGAGAAACATCAATGTATGGTTGCCTTTTGTGCGTCCCCTGCTGGGAGCTGGCCTGCAGGGAACTGGCCTGCAACCCAGGCATGTGCCCTGACTGGGAATCGAACCGAGATCCTCTGGTTCGCAGGCCTGTGCTCAATCCACTGAGCTACGCCAGCCAGGGCTAATTTAAAAAATATTTTAAAAAGAAGCAAGCTTCATGGTGTGGGAGAAAAGAAATATACATGGAAAACCAAGATGGTTAAGTAAAACCTCTATAGTTTTGATTTTCATTGGGAATATCAGTATGCTGGATTTTATCAGAGAAGTTAGGTAACTTCCTCAAGGTCACTCAGCTCATGAGGGATAAAATAGGATTAATCTAGACTAGTCTTGCTCCAAAATTTATGCAGGTGGTTCAGGGCAGGAGGGCTTCCTTGAGGAGACAAAATTTGAAGGATAAGTAGGAGCAATAACTGGGCATCAATCTTTTTTAAAAGATTTTATTTATTTATTTTTAGAGGGGAAGGGAAGGAGAGAGAGAGAGAGAAATACCAATATGTAGTTGCCTCTCGTGCGTCCCCTGCTGGGAACTGGCCTGCAACCCAGGCACGTGCCCTGACTGGGAATAGAACCGCAATCCTTTGGTTCACAGGCCCGCGCTCAATCCACTGAGCTACACCAGCCAGGGCTGGGCATCAATCTTGATCTCTGAAGGATCTGCTTGCCATGGCCCAGTAACCTTGGGTTGATCTGGAAAGATTTTGTTTCTGAAATATCCAAACTGAGGGCCAGCCTCCAAATCATTGTGACAAGTGACCAACAGAAATTTACCCAGGCAGCCCACTGGTCTCCTTATGCCATCCCTTTAAATAATTTTAAAAACAGTGAGATGTGTTTTCAGTAATTCCTCAAAATAAACACTTCTTATAGTAATCATAGAAGGCTACAGTGTTCATCTGAGTCTATTTTTTTTAGACTCAAAAAGTGTTCTTAAGGCTTAAAATCTGCTTTCAAGTTTAGTGTGAGCAGTAAATGTAGGGCGAGGTTGGCAGGAGGGAGAAGGAACTTTGCCCTGCTTCCCAGTGCCCCCCTCATGGACCATAGGAATGAGACGGTTAAGAGAGGTAACATGCACTTTGTAAATTTGTTTTATTATTGTGGCTATTTAATTTAAAGATTGGTTTTTAATGGAAAAGTAGCTGAACAATAGATTGAAGTCACTCTCCTTCCTTTCTCGCCCCGCAAACTATTAGCAATCACCAGCCTCTTATGTCTTGAAGAGAAGAGAACATTTGAAGAGGACATTTTTGGCTGATTCATGTTGGGAGGGGAAGGAAGTTAAAATATGACACATATTTTATTATCCCACTATAGTAAGCAGCTGCCCTCTGAGAGAAAGCAGAGCTGGATTCAGATTAGAAGGACTGTATTTCTTTTAAGGAATTCACAAATGATCTCCATAAAAAAAAGAGGTATCAGGCCTGGCTGGTGTGGCTCAGTGGATTGAGTGCAGGCTGAGAACCAAAGGGTCGCTGGTTCCATTCCCAGTCAGGGCACATGCCTGGGTTGCAGGCCAGGTCCCCAGTGGGGGCCATGTGAGAGGCAACCACACACTGATGTTTTTCTCCCTCTCTTTCTCCCTCCCTTCCTCTCTCTCTAAAAATAAATAAAATCTTTAAAAAAAAAGAGGTATCAACTTTGTCCACTGGATAAGCTCCATCTTATCTCATCAGGCCATCTCTCCCCACCCCTCCCTAATAAACTGAGAATAATGTCGAGTCGGGGTTTGGAAATAGGGTTTGGTCCATGCAGACTTTTCGTACTACGGCCACAATAACACTGAAGTTTTCAGGACATTCCAATTTTTTGCATTCTCTTCATAACTACATGCGTTCTTGTCAGACCATGGGTTTCTTTTTGGGTATAGAAAACATGCTTCGACTGTGTGAGGTTGATGATTTTGACATATGCTTACCTAATCTTGTTTTTGCTTTTCTTCAGCCTCCACATTCTTTCCAGCCAATTTGGGTTTAATGAAAGGTGCATGCTTTGAAACAAGCTGTAGGAGAAATGCCTGATCCCATGACAGGGAAAAATGAAGCAGGTTCAGGACACAAGAAGAATTCACTGCCCTGGCGAGGGTGGCTCAGTGGACTGAGCACCAGCCTGCAAACTGAAAGGTCCCTGGTTCGATTCCTGGTCAGGGCACATGCCTGGATCGTGGGCAAGGTCCCCAGTGGGGGTCATGTGAGAGGCAACCACACATTGATGTTTCTCTCCCTCTCTTCCCCTCTCTCTAAAAATAGATAAATAAGTTAATTTTTTTAAAAAGAATTCACTAACAGGCTGCCAGGAAGGGGTGAATGAAAGCAGAACTACCTGTGGGTCCTGAGCACAACAAAGAAAACATGTTTACGGCACAAAAACAGAACTAGAAGGAGGGTGGGGAGCAGGGCCACTCAGCGGTACCTGGAGGCCAGCTAACTTCCATTTTTTGAGGCTCTTTGTCTACAGAAAAAAGGAAGAATTCATTTCTTCATTTAATATTTAACAAAAGCTTTTGGCATCCCAAGATTAAAATGCAATGTAAACATGCAGTGTAAACGTACCATTACAAGATGACTGAATTTCTAAAAAGTCGACTAATATAAAACCACAATGAGATACCACCACACACTTACCAGAATAGCTAAAAATGAAAATGAAAACAAAACTGACAGTCCCAAGTTTTCACAAGCATGTGGAGCAATGAGAAAGCTTATGCATTGTTGGTGGAAATGCAAAATGTACAGTCACTTTGGAAAAAAGTTGGGCTGGTTTTTTTCCCCTGTAAAATTAAACATACACTCGGTATACAAGTCAGAAATCTCTCTCCTAGGTATGTACCCAAGAGAAATGAGAATGTATGTTCACACAATACCTGTAAGTGAATGTTTTTTAATTTACCGACTAAATAAATAATAAATATTTATTTACTAAAGAAATATTTACTAAAGAAATAATAAAGAAATATTTACTAAGTAAATTAAAATGGGTTTACTAAGTAAATATTTCTTATTTACCGACTTTAATTTTATTTTATTTATTTATTTTTAGAGCAAGAGGAAGGAAAGGAGAAAGAGAGGGAGAGAAACATTCATGTGTGGTTGCTTCTCAGGCGCCCCCTACTGGGGACCTGGCCCACAGGCCCATGCTCAATCCACTGAGCCACACCAGCCAGGGCTGTAAGTGAATGTTTATAATGGCTTTACCTGTAGTTGCTGAAAACCAGAAAATTCAAATTCCTTCTAATGTAAATGAAAGAGGAAATTGTAGTACACCCATTATGGAACACTTGTCAGCAAGGGTGCTGACTCCTTCAAGCCGAAGGAGTGAATTGAAATAAAGGTTGCATATATGGCCAAACGATTTTTAGCAAGGGTGCAAGACTACACAATGGGGTAAGGACGGTCTCTTCAACAAATAGTGCTGGGAAAACTTGGTATCCATATGCAAAAGAATGAAGTTAGACCCTTACCTTATGCCATATACAAAAATTAACTAAAATGGGTTAACTATCTAAACATTAAGACCTAACACTGTTAAATTACCAGAGGAGAACGTGGGGGAAACTTCAGGACACTGGATTTGGCAATGACACCATGAATATGACACCCAAAGCAAAGGCAATGAAAGAAAAAAGAGACAAATGGGGCGACATAAAACTTTAAAAACTTCCATATGTTACAATATACAATCAATGGAGTGAAAAGGCAATCCATGGAGTGGGAGGAAATAATTGCAGATCAAATATCTGATAAGGGGTTAATATCCAGAATATATAAGGAATTCCTAAAACTCAACAACAGCAAAAACCCACTTTCCAAATGGGCAAAGGACTTGAACAAGCGATTTACTAAAGGAGAGAGGCAAATGGCCAATAAGCACAGGAGAAGATGCTCACCATCACTAATCATCAGAGAGACGCAAATTGAAACCACTATGCGATCATAGCCTCACACCCTTCAGGATGCTACCGGCGCCCTCGCTGGTCCTGGGATCTTTCTCTTGTTTCAACAGGCTTTGGATGGAACAGACCTGGGGACGCCCCTTCTTTCCAACTACCCTCCCACCTCTTTTCCAGGCACTGCCTTCAGAAGCACCTCAGCCACCCTCAGCTTCCGAGACCAACCAATGCCGTTTTTTTTTTAACTGTAATTCTTCCTTACCAAATAACCATGAGCTCCAAATTCATCGGAATTATTCCACCCAGGTGGAGGCTGCCCTCAACCACCTGGTCACCCAGCATCTGCAGGGTCCCCACACCTACCTCACTCTGGGATTCTATCTCCACCTCAGTGATGTGGCTCTGGAGGCCCTGGGCCACTGCTTCCCTGAGCTGGCCGAATTGAAATGTGAAGATGCCCAGCGCTTCTTAAAGATGCAAAAGCATCGCCTTCCCAAGATGAGTGGGGTGATACTCAGGACACACAGCAGCCACCACGGTCCTGGAGAGGAACCTGAGCCAGACCCTTTTGGACCTGCCTGCCCTGGGTTCTGCCCACACAGACCCCCAGCTCCATGACTTCCTGAAGAACCACTTCCTGGAGGGGCAGGTGAAACTCATCTAGAAGATGGGTGACCACCTGAGTGTTGGCCAGGTTCCCCCTCAGGCAAGACTAGGAAGCCTTTGCAGCCCATAAGCCTTTGAGGGGTTCCTCTGCATTTCCTTGGCATTTGGCTTTTGCCTGAGCCTCTCCCTGAAACCACAAGACACCCTTTTAACCACCCTGGAGCCCTCTCCCTTGCATTGGACCAAATGGAAACAATAACACTTTTTTGCAGAAAAAGAAAAATGTTGGAGAGGATGTAGAGAAGTTGGAACTTGTTGGGGGTGTCCCCAACAAACATCCCCACTGTTTGATGGGGATGTAAAATGGTGCAGCTATTATGGAAAACAGTATGGATGTTCCTAAAAAATTTAAAAAATAGAATTATACATGATCCAGTAATCCTACTTCCTGTAGATATCCAAAGAAATTTAAAGTAGCATCTTGAAGAGATATTTGTACCCCCATGGTCCTTAAAAAGTCAACTAGTTTATTCAAACTTCAGTATGGTCCAATAATAGAATGCAAGTTTAAATTTGTCTGATAAACAAGGAGAGATTTTTTAAATCTCTGTGTGTATGTCTGCAACCATATTTATTACTTCATTTTCAGAAAAGGTCCAACTTGTAAATGGGAGACCTTTCAAGAATATGAAGTCTGCTCAAACAACCCTGGTGCATGCACCCCATAATGTTTGGGGAAACATTTGAAGCACCCGGTAGTTGACAAGGCACATGGGCAATGGGAAGAGAAGAGAAGTTAAGCATTATTTTCTTCTGGGTTTGATTTAGAAATCAATTATTGGACTGCTCACTTCGGTCAAAACAGCGGAATCAATCCTTGATGTCCTCACACAGCCTTGAACTGCCCGTAGCTCTAAACAACCCCTTCATGAAGCTTGATGATTTTGCCTCCCTATTTGTAAAATACTTGGCTCAGATGAATAAATAAAGATGGATGGATACACTCAATCATAGGAAAACCTGGGTACTTAACGGTAGGCAGTTTAGAAGCCATCACTTCAGTAACAACAATCACCAATTCACCCCAGACCGCGGGAAAGACCAAGACACAGGGGTGAACACTGCCTTGTAAAGTCAGCCTCAGCTATTTTTCTTCCTGGCTACTTCTGTTGTTGGGTTTTCAGGCTCCTCACAGGCAGCAGCTCCCAAGTGCAGAATTCCAAAAAGCTGAATTGTCTTGCTTCCTCCCAACATTTGGCACCAACTATAAGAAACGGAGAACGCCAATAATCGTGGAGAAACAGATGGACATTTTTAAATCACAAACATTTATGCACAACCCAAATGCTGCAGTTTTGGACAGAATATGGACATCTTAGCCCTTCCTGGTGTCCTTTCACCCTAATGAGGGAAGCTACCAAGGCTGGAGAAGAAGGAAGGGAGACAGGATCACCTGGACTGAAAGAAAAAAAGCCTGGCAGATGTGGGTCCCCTGTCACATGAAGTTTTGCTGTTCCCAAGGTCTGCAAAATGAATGTGAGTTGATGCAACCCTCATTTGGATTTTGTAAGCTACCATGTATCTGGGATAGGACAAAAGGGATGGTGAGATTAGTTCCTAAACCATAAACCACAAAGACAAAAGTGTTAGAGCTGAAGGGCACTTTACCAAAGTTTAAACCAACGGCCTAAATTTTCAAAATGGAAAATAGGACAGAGTGATTCACAGATACTAAGGAATGGAAAAGAAAGTACCTGGAAGTGAAGGTTTAAAAAAACTAACAACGGTAAGTGTTAGATTTAGAAGCTATGAGATGAAGGTTTGGAAAATATAGTGTTTTTTTTTAAAGGGCAGCATTTCATCAGTTATGAAAGTGGTCCAGGACCCGGCCAGGTGGCTCAGTTGGTTGGAGCATTGTCCTGCTGTGTCTGAGTAGCCTCGGCTGGGGCACATACAGGAATCAACCAATGATTGCATGGATGGATGGATTGGAAGGCCAATGTTTCTCTCTCTCCCTAAACGTCAGTAAACAAAACCTTTTCTAAAAAAAAGTGGTCCAGAAATTCAGTCAGATGCTAAAGCGATCCTTTGTAGAAAGAAAAGGGAAATATCTGTATTACACATTTGATTCAGTTTTATTTTTATACACTTTGGAGTGCAACAGGAAGGTGCTAAAGATGTCACCCAGCAATTCCACTGCTAGGATTGTATCCTAAGAGCCCTAAAACACCAATCCCAAAGAACCTATGCACCCCAATGTTCATAGCAGCACAATTTACAATAGCCAAGAGTTGGAAGCAACCTAGGTGCCCGTCAGTAAATGAATGGATCAAAAAACTATGATACATATACACAATGGAATTTTATGCTGCAGAAAAAAAGAAGGAGCTCCTACCTTTTGCAACATCATGGATGGAACTGGAAAGCATTATGCTGAGTGAAATAAGCCAGGTGTTGAAGGACAAATACCATATGATCTCACCTTTAACAGGAAGCTAAATGACAAAACAAACAAGCAAGCAAAACATAACCAAAGACACTGAAATAGAGAACAGGCTGACAGTGACCAGAGGGGAGAGGGGAGGGAATTTCAGGAGAAATAGGGGAGGGATTTAGAGGAACATATATAAGGGATACATGGACAGCAACTGAGAAGGGTGGAAATGGGAGGGTGGAGCACGGGGGTGGGATGGGATGGGAGTAATAGACAGAAAACAGGACTTGAAAAATAATTAAATTAAAAAATTGGGAAAAAAAGATGTCACTTAGATGATTTCGCTTAGGTATGTAAATTTAATAAACTAGGTATATATACTGTGTGGGCATTCTTTCTTCTGAATTTGTAAATGTCTTTCTGCATATTAGATTGATCTGGTTTGACTCCCTGTCTTCACGGGGTGGCCTTCTGTGGTAGGAGGCCTGTGGGACTCAGGGGTGCAGTCTCCTTGATCTCCTGGGCTGGATGCTCTTGGGATGCCCTTTATACCCTTTATGTGGGCTCTCTTGTTGTAATTTCGGTTGTTGTTGGGTCGTCCTTTGGTGGGTTCTTCCCTCCCACTGGCTGAGAGTCATACCGCCCACCAAGAGTTGGCTCTAACATTTAGCTTTTCACATGGTCGGAAAAGGGGTTATTTCCAGAGGGATGTGCAGGGAAGGAAGAGCAAGGAGTCCTTCTCTGTCACTGTGTTTCTTGAATAAATACCATATGTTTATGTTTAAGTACTTTGACATCTACTCCTGAATTGTAGGATTAAGTATGAAGGGTACAGACAACATCCCCAGGCTGGAGAACTGCTATACAGAAACCAGTTTAGGATGGAGGAGCTTCCCTAAGTCTTGAGGTCTCCATGCCATTTTGTACAATTACAGTAGAATTACTTTTAAGACTTACTGAACAGAAGTTATCCGGCCACCTCCTGTGACACATCTGAAAAAAATACAGGCAAAGCCCTGGCTGGTGTAGCTCAGTGGATTGAGCACAGGCCTGCGAACCAAACAACCGCGGTTCAATTCCCAGTCAGGGCACATGCCTGGGTTGCAGGCCAGTTCCCAGCGGGGGACGCAGGAGAAGCAACCACGCATTGATATTTCTCACCCTCTCCTTCACTTCCCCTCTCTCTAAAAATAAATAAATAAAGTAAAATAAAATAAAAATTTTTAAAAAGGCAAAGCAAGTGTTGCCAGTGTGGGTAAGAGAAAAAACAAGGATGGTGATGTCATCATCTCTGGCTCCTTCAAAAGTCCTTATTTAGTAGCGTTAGGAAGGCTGTTCCGANCCGCGGTTCAATTCCCAGTCAGGGCATATGCCTGGGTTGCAGGCCAGTTCCCAGCAGGGGACGCAGGAGAAGCAACCACGCATTGATATTTCTCACCCTCTCCTTCACTTCCCCTCTCTCTAAAAATAAATAAATAAAGTAAAATAAAATAAAAATTTTTAAAAAGGCAAAGCAAGTGTTGCCAGTGTGGGTAAGAGAAAAAACAAGGATGGTGATGTCATCATCTCTGGCTCCTTCAAAAGTCCTTATTTAGTAGCGTTAGGAAGGCTGTTCCGAAATTTCTGTTTCCCCCACCGGTTGCGTCAGTACATTTGTTGAAAATATTGATTCCTGGCCTCCGCCTTAAACATACTGAGTCAGAATCCTCTGAATCTGAAAATCCGAATTTTTTAAACCAGCACCGCCATCGTCTTCGGAACCAGAGGTCGCTACACATCTCGCCCCGCCCTGCATCTCTATTGGTTTACACTGCCGCTGGTCCCAATCCCTAGTGGTCCGCCTCGCCATGGCCCCGCCCCTCCCGGCCCAGGCCCCGCCCTCCCCGCAGTCTCGCGTGGCCTAGCGGCGGGCTTCTGGCAACGCCCCGTGCCTGGCCACCGCGGTTGCCAGGCAACACGGGGTCACGGTCCCTCGNTTGTTGAAAATATTGATTCCTGGCCTCCGCTTTAAACATACTGAGTCAGAATCCTCTGAATCTGAAAATCCGAATTTTTTAAACCAGCACCGCCATCGTCTTCGGAACCAGAGGTCGCTACACATCTCGCCCCGCCCCGCATCTCTATTGGTTTACACTGCCGCTGGTCCCAATCCCTAGTGGTCCGCCTCGCCATGGCCCCGCCCCTCCCGGCCCAGGCCCCGCCCTCCCCGCAGTCTCGCGTGGCCTAGCGGCGGGCTTCTGGCAACGCCCCGTGCCTGGCCACCGCGGTTGCCAGGCAACACGGGGTCACGGTCCCTCGCCGCGCGGGGTTCGATCTGGCGATGGGGCCACCGGGCCTTCCTCCACTTTTGCTGGTACTCCTGGACTGCTGGGTCTCCATGAGCGCCCAGGCCGGGGCCACCCTGGCGGTGACGATGGAGGACCTCAACTCTTCGGAGCCAGCCCCGACGACTCTCCGACCTGCCATGTCTCCTAGGCCCCCCGGTACCCCCAGGGCTCCCGGACCCTCCAGTCCCAGGCCCACCCCGGTCACGGACGGTGGGTAACACGTGCCAGTTCCAGGGGATCCACAGTGATCCATCCTGCAGAGGGTAGCCCGGGTAGGGATATAATAATAGTGATGGTTGACGTTTTTTACTTACTTTGTGCAAGCATTGCTTAAGGGTTTTCCCCCTCTGTTTGCCAGAATGAAATAAGGAATTAAAAATCCAGATAGCCATCAGTTTTAAAAATTAAAAGTTTCTAAGTGGGGAGAGTTCTACACTTACCCACACTTTATTGTCTAAATTACCAAAGATATTTCTAGGACTCCAAGTGCGAAGCACCTGAGCCAGTTCGATTCTTGGCTAGTGTAGCCTGTGAGTATGGGCTCAGCTTCAGAGCTGCAGGTGACATCTCAGAGAAGAGCAAGATTGAGAACCCTGATTCCTGGTTTGCCTTGAGTGGGTCCTTCCTCTGAATCAGAATCTCCAGAGAAGGAGCTTGGGGATCTGCAATATTAAACCAGCGGTTCTTATGGTCAGGCAAGTGCCTTAGCATGCTGGTGCTTAAACTTCTCTCCATTATCAGTGTCTGGAAAATTTTTGAACAAAGTATGTCTGGGTTTCATAGTCAGTTTACCAAATCACTGTCTTTGCAGGTAGGGCACAAACAACTTTCCAAGTGAGTAGTGAGATGATTAGCCACTTTGGGGAAACCCCAGATTGTGGCATGCTCAAACTGACTAATTTTCATTTTACACATTTGCCCCAAAGTGCAATAGCAAAAATCAAATGGACGTTTGTGTGAAATGGATTTGTGGTGCATTGCCCGTGGCAGGGGGCAGTCACCACCTGCTGGTTGTGATGCCTGTGCCACTCACCTCTCGTTTCTGTAGTCGCTGCTTTGTGCGGCTGTGACCTGTCTCCAGCACAGTGTGACGTCAACTGCTGTTGTGATCCCGACTGCAGTTCCATGGATTTCAGTGTCTTCTCTGGTTGCTCAATTCCAGTTGTCACGTAAGTTTGTGACACATGGCAGTTCTGATACACTTGGACCAAGGTTATAAAATTTTGAGGCAGAATGTGAAAACTCCCCCAGACTGAAAAACTCCAACCTGATTTCCTGAATGTTGCATCCTTCGGAAGCCTTGATGTTCAAACCATAAGTCGAAGAATATTTATCCCTTATTTGCATCCAGCCAGGTGATAGTGCAGACAAAAGAGTATAATGACATCTCTGTGTTCAGAGATTCAATTACATTTTACTTTGATTTGTAAACAGATAACATGTCACACTTTCGTGTCAGTGAATTAGTGTTACTTATAGCCTAGGGTGAAAGGTGCAGTTTAATTTTATAGCTTTTGTTTGGGACATAGTACTTGCAGCAGTAAATTAAATAGATAGTCAGGAGAGCTTTGTTTATACTTTTCTGACATGCAAGTCTCCCAGAAATTCTCACAGCTCATATTGTATAGGAGAATAATGGAAGACGATGTTCCCAGTCTATTACAAGGCAAAGAAATGATCTCTTCTGAATAATCTGTTTCTTGTAATTCAGATTTCAAAGCTTTTTTGGAAAAAAAAGCACTTAAAGAAGTTGATTTTTTCTGGATGGGACTAACATATTCAGAGAGCGCTAATTTAAATTTAACCTTGTAGTAATTTGTAGCAATTGATACTTGATAGATTGAATGCTTTTTGGAAGTACAATGTGTTTCTTCCATGAAAAACTATTTTATTGACTAATAGGAAATGAAATCTACTTCTAATATTGTAAAGATGCTTGTAGAATGGGATATTGCAGTCAGATTATTTTTTTCTGGCTACCTGACTACAGGGTGGTTCAGTCTTTGTTGAAAGTCATCCTGCTTGCCCTGGCTGGGTAGTCAGTTGGTGAGAGAGAGAGAGAAACATCAATTTATTGTTCCACTTGTTTATGGACTTATTGGTTGATTCTTCTATGTGCTCTGACCAGAGATGAAATGATGAGGTCATTTAGTAAAAAAAAAAACAAATGTTTTTTTTTAGCAAAAACAAATATGACGGGGTAAATATTGGGCATTATATATTAAGTGAGAAAAGTCTTAAAGCAGGATGTAGAATACAGTCCCATTTCCGTTATATCTCTATCGCTATACCATACCTGCCTCTGAGTCCAAGTGATTCAGTTTTATGAAGTCTGGGATTGGTTGAAGACCTGGCTGTGCCCTAACTTCTAAGCCCGCCAAAACTCCCAAATGACTTCACATTTTCTTATTTTCACAGTCCTTTGAAGATGGCTTCCTTCTAAAGAAAAGGAATTTTAGATCCCTTCTGATAACTGACAAAAGTTCCGCAAGATTTTATGTAATTGATTCCGTCTGAGTTTCAGGGTTTATGTACCCTGAAAACCCTGAATGTACCCTGAATTTATGTACCCTGAATTTATGTTCAAAATTATACCCTGATTTATATTTCACCCTTGACAAGATTTCCTTAAAGGTTATTCTACTTGTCTTAATGTTTTCCCTGTTAGAGGAAAAACTTTCGAGTGCCAAACATTTTAACACTGAATAAACTAAGTAAAAATGGACTCAGTTTTAGCACCGCACTTCTGTTAATACCTCCACATAGTTGTTAGCGTGGTGCACAGTACAAGCACCCGACAGCGTTAAAATAATCTTGCTAAGATTGTGTGCACATGCCATAAGACTTTGTATTATTATTTTTTTTAATTTTCAGGGGTGATAGTCAGTTTTGTAGCCAAAGAACAGCCATTTATTCATTGAATTTCACAGCAGATCCACCTCAGAGAGTATTTAAAATTGTTGACCGGATCAATCCATCTATTTTCTGCATTCACGTTACAAACTGTAAGTATTTGGTGGTGACATGCTTTGTGGAAGCCTGAAAATTTTTCTCTTTTAAAATATCTGTTGTGGGAAAATGTGCTGTTATCGTTCGATGTAAAGCAGTCATTCTGTGGTTGGGCTCGAGTGTGTCTTTTGAGGTCATTTCACAGGGAACTGCATATTTTCTTTAAAAGTAAAGAAACTGTAGTTGACTTTTAAAATCTCATACTTCATTTCAAAAGTGTTTATGGTATGCCCACATGCATAGGAATCTAGATTTATTTCAGTATATGAGGTTTTCCCCCCCTTTATTTCCTCCTGGTTTAATGGTTGAGAGTCAAGTTCAGCTTTGGTTTCAATTTCCTTTTTTCTCTTTTATTTTTACCTAGGATATTTGCATGAAAACAGGATCTTTATTTTTATCTGAGTGTTTGGCTCAAATAGGTGTCTAGATCTCAAGCACGAGTAAAGTGTAAAATGTTATCAGTAGCAAGGATCCGAGACACACTGATGGCTGTATCACCTTTTATCACCTTTTCAGAATAAGACATTCACAAACCCTGAAAAGGGTTTATCACCTTTTCAGAATAAGACATTCACATTTTGGCTTTGTTCCCTTGGAAGTGAAAACTCAGGAGCATGCGCCGTGGCTTGTAACCTGGAGTGACGACTGGTCAGTCGTTGTCGAGGTCTCTTACATAATAACACTGGCCCAGTGAACCTACCAGCCTGATTCCTTCTATCTTTTCCATAAACAGCACGAGCTTCGGAGGTGGTGGTATGAGGATAGAAACAGGGTCTTTCATGCCCATGGCCACCTGGGGACAGCTTCCCCTCAGAGGTTTGTGGAACAGACTCCTCTGTCCTTGGGCCGGAGAAAGTGACTGGCTTCTGCGGTGCTGTTTTTCTGTGGCTTTAGAAACCATTGCTTCCACGCTGTGAGGGAAACAGGCCAGGTCTGAGGGTCCTGTTTGTTTATCAGATTCAAGGAATCTTGGGGTTAGGGTTAGGGTACTTTATACTGATTTAAAATGCTTTTTTTCCCTAAAAACAGATAAACCTGCATTATCCTTTATTAATCCAGAAGTGCCTGATGAAAACAATTTTGATAAATTGATGAAAACATTTGATGGTTTTTCACTGAATGCAGAAGCGGATGTTTCTTTCACAGACAAATCAGATGCTCCAAATACACCTAAATATGAGGTGAGCCAAGAACCTAAGTCTGTTTATCCTGTTGCAAATATCCTGTCCTTGCAAGTTAATTTTTCAGTATGTTCCCAGTAAAATCAGCTACCTGAGACATAGAATTCATATTATAGACAAAACAGTTTAATACTGTGCCTATAAATCAAAGATCATGGAAGTGAAGATTGAGTAGTTGAATTCCAACATGGGGTTTAACATAATTTATTCAGTGATAAGCTTGCATTTGTCTTTGCAGAATTCTTTGTTCTTCTCCACTTCAGAAGATGCAGCAAAGTGCTGCCGGCATGCTGCCGGGGATGTGCAGCACGGTGCCCCGTGCTCTTCTCAAAGCTGTATTTAGCTCTATAGACCTAGAGAAGACAAGTGCTGTTTTATCTCTCTCCCTTAGTAAACCTTTCAATGTGATGATCATTAACTTCACTGAACTTTAGAATTTGCAGAAGCATCTTTTAAAAATAGATATGAAAGCTACATGGGCTAGTCTAAAAGATAAAAGTATAGAGGTACGTAAGTAGACATGGAAAAGCCCCCATCCCTGTTAAAAACGCCCACTGCAGCCCCGGCTGGTGTAGCTCAGTGGATTGAGTGCGGGCTTGCGAACCAAAGGATGGCGGTTTGATTCCCAGTCAGGGCACATGCCTGGGTTGCAGGCCAGTTCCCAGCAGGGGACACACGAGAGGCAACCATACATTGATATTTCTCTCCTTCCCTTCCCCTCTAAAGATAAATAAATAATTTTTTTTTAAATTAAAAAAAATGTGTTGCTAGTGAAAAGTAATGCCCTCTCAGCCCAGTCCCTGCCGCCGAGTTCCTGTCTTCAGAGGCAGGCACTGGGGTCAGAGGAATTCTTTAATGAAAAGGCCCGCAAAACACAGTCACGTGGAGGCACAGAAGTGCACCCCCTTAAAAGAAAAGGAGGGGCAGCCAGGTGTCAGCTTCATGGCGGCAGGGACCGTATCTGTTTCTTGGTCAACCGTGTGCTCCCAATGCCTGAAATGCCACCTGGCACATAGTAGGTGTCCAGTAAGTGTTGAGTGAGTGCCTTAAAAACATCGTGACGACTGTTGGTGGTTCTCTCTGCAGTATGGGGTTGTCCTGCAGACTTCAGATTCGTTTCTGAGGTTTCCTTCTCCCCTCACGTCGTCTCTGTGCACCGATAATAACCCTGCAGGTAAGACAGTGAGCGGTTTTCTTTCTCCTTAAAACAGAGTTCGCTCAGTTTAACTTCATAGCCGTCCTAATGAAATGAGGCTTCTTCACTAGAAACAGAGGGGTCTTAAGAGATGAAAGAAGCCCCAACTGTTAGGTAAGGGTAGTTCAGAGCCAGAACCTTTTCCACTAAGGCATCACTGCTTGGATACTTGTAGTGGTGGGGACTACAAGTCCCCACCTGAACCAGCTCAGTCGGTGGGACAGGTCTTTCCTCACCGGAGCTAACGTTTGTCCATAGCTGACCTTTATTAAGCACATACTGTGTGTTAAGTGTGTTAAGTGCCTCTAAGGTAGGGTTACTGTCATTTAGATGAAGAAACCAAGGAACATTCAGTTTCTCGCTCAGGCTCACTTAGATGGTGGAGGAGAGGGAGGCAACCCACGCAGCTGCCTCCCGTGGGCCCTGCTGCTCCTTTCAGAAGCTCCACGGATGGTGGCGCAGTCCTCTTGGGACCGGCGCGCCCATGCTTAGGCCAGTGTATTCTGTTGGAAAGGTGCTTAACCTTGTTCACAACAGGACCAGCGTAAATTAAAACCAAATGGAGAGTGTTTCCATCTAATGGATTGGCAAAGCCCGACTGTGGAGAGCAGACACTCCTCTGCATAGCTGGTGGGACTGGAAGTTGGAGCGCCCTCAGCAAAGAGCAGTGCAGCAATTTGTATGGAAATTGCAAATGAATATGCCCTTTGACGGAGCTGTTCTGCTTCTAGGAGTTGGCGCTACAGACACTCTGGCCCACATGCAAAATAATGACTCTAGCATTGTTTGTGACAGCAAACCTAGAGACGACTTTAAGCGTCCGATAATGGGGAACTGGCTGAATAAATTATGGCACATCCATGGTGGAATACTAATTATTCCTTAAAAAGGGAGGGGGAAGCTCTTCATGTACTGAGACAGGCTGAGCTCCAAGACATATTGTTCAGTGAAAAAAAACAAAGGGCATTTGTTTCCAAAAGGGGAAAGAAATACTAAAAATATGTATACTCACACTTTCATTTGCATAGAATATTTTGAAAAAGATACACAAGAAATTTCACGCTGATTGCCTCGGGAGGGCTGGGGGACAGGAGCCTGAAAGGGGTGTCTCTTAGTACTTTTTGGTGCCTTTTGAACTTTGAAACATGCGAATGTATTACCTATTTGAAAAATAATTTTAAACCCTATTTTAAACATGCGGTATATCTGTGTCATAATTCATTTTGTGGTTTTACGTAGATTACAGTTTTTGAGTTACCATTGGACGGTTGAACATTTTCTCCTCTTTTTAATTTTCTCCCCCTTGGAAATGGTGTGACTTCCAGCATTTTTGGTGAACCAAGCCGTGACGTGCACCAGAAGGATGAGTCTGGAGCAGTGTGAAGACACTGAAGCGCTGGGCATGGCTTATTACAGCAGCCCTCAAATTCTGGGGGTGAGAATTCATTTGAAGTGAAGCCGATTTGTGAGATTTGTTTTCTGTGTTTTGTACCCTTTGTAAAAATGGTAAGTGTAGTGTTATTTCAGTACACGATTGACACTCAGTTGTCAATTTTTCTCCAGTTATTTGGTATACTGATACTAAAGCTACTGGAAAAAATCACTTAAAATAATTTGTATTTCTATACAGTTGGCTCATATTTTGCTTTCATTTTTTTCTTTTTGCTGTCATTCATTTTAATGGCAATCAATGATTGTCTCCTGAACAAAATAAATTAATAAGCAAAAGCTTTAGAAACGATAAAATGTCTGTGACAGATATAGACCAGAAAAGAATAGAAAATCTCCCTTCTGGTCAGCAGACGAAATGAGCAAGCAGGGAAGGACAGATAGAAAGTAGGACGGCTGCAGAAGGCCAAGCGGGCGCGTAGCGAAGAGCCCCCTTCTTCCCGTCGAAGTGACCAAAGCTCGAACAAATCGATGAGAGAGGCGGCCCAGTTGGTGGATGACGTGGAGGGTTGCCAGGGGAGAAACTGTGTTTCCGTGATTAGGAGCCGTATAATTCTGGGGAAAGCTGGATCTCCTGCTTTTCCTTTTTGGAGGATGGGGAAGGATGGCCCGTGGTACCAGCTGGGCTTCAGTTCTCAGAATCGAGTTTAACGTTTTCCTCTCCTGTCCCTTTCTGCCTCTCCTTATAAGTTAGCCACCTAGAGCCTGCGAATTCTTCCAGGGGAGCCGATTCTCAGTTTTCTGGGAGTCTCCCCACAGGCACACGGTTCCTGGTCTCCTTGAGCACAGCCTCCCTGGACATGTCTGCTCCCCTCCCTCCCCGAAGCTCCCATGGGCCTCCCAGGGCAGCTATCTTGTGATTAGAGGAGGGAGGTAAGACCTTGGAACAGGAACTCCGGCTGCGTGGAGAGGGCGGACCACCGCTGAGAGGCTGTGAAAGTGCTGATGTCCTTCCAGCGAGCACAGCACAGTGCACATGCCTGGAGGACAGGAGCCAAGTCTCCCTCACAGGGCGGTGTCACCGGTGACCACGTGGAAAATCCGGAATAATCACCCTGAAGCGCAGAGCCTTCCTTAGGACCAGCTCTGCTGGGCTGGTTTATTAAGCTTCCCTTCTGAAGGAGATGAATATAGAAGGCAAAATGGCAAGTTACCTCTTTGATTATGACGTAGATACAAAAAGGTGTAGATGGCAGGTCTCCATTAAGGATACTCTCTTTTCCTCTCTGTGAAATCTTTACTAAGGTGAGAATATGCCCTTCAACCCACACTCTGAAAAAAAGGGATAAAAATGCTTTGTTGTTGTTGTTGTATTGTACAAATTTTGTGTTTTTTCTTTATCTAGGTACCTAATTCACAAACAAAGGTAAGAATATTTCTTAATAGAAAGTTCATTTATGATACACTGCCTTATTTCTGAGCCTTTTGAAATGAGAATACTTATGATTAGACGGGTACCTTACTGCCAACAATAAAAATACTTGTCAAAGAGCAAGCAGAAATGAAATAAGGAAACTCCTTAGTAGCTGAGCCTTCTGTAATCCCACATTGGCGAGATTGGCGTCTGTGCCTTCCCGGCCACCCTTGACATCTCCTGGTCTGCTGTCAGCACAGCCGCCCAGCTCCCAGGGTGCTGTCTGCCCAGGGTGGAGGACACAGACAGTTCCCCCGTGAACGTGCACACCCGGTGCGAGGTGAGCGTTCTCATTGTAGCTTCAGGGGTTGCGATTGCCAGTAAGTTCTGTCCCAAGCCTTGTCACCGCCAGCCCAGGGGCTCTGTCAGGCTCTGGCGGGGGCCTCGTCTCTGTGTGGCTATGTCCGAGAGAAGGAACATGAGTCAAGCTCTTATTCTCAGGTCTGTGCCCTCTGCCTGCCTGGGGATGCAGGCGATGGCCTCATCGGACTCTCCCAGCACCTGTGGGATCGGTCTTGCTCAAAACTCAGCTTTGCCATTACTCTCTTGTGCATCGCGCCCCTCGGTGCCCGCAAGTGTTGAGCGGATGATAAGCCTTGATGCACATGACATGCTCTGTGCGGCGTCTGGCACACAGGAAGCACTCGGGACAGTGACAGCTCCTGCGATTGATTTCATTAAATCTGTGGACACAAATGCGTCTGAGGTCTCTATTTGAAAGGAAATAGTCATGTGGCTTTGCACTTCACACTACTCTGGGTGGGCCGGGCTTTCCTCATCTGTGAAGGCGTTTTCAAACGTGTTTTAGTTACAGGGCTCCGCCGTCAAAGGAAATCTCAAGTAGAAATCTCCCTAGTGTGTAACATGGGTTGAATCAGAAGCCCCCGGTTGGAGCAAGCGTGGTGGCCAGAAGTCCTCTGCCTGCCTGGCCACTCCATCTTTCCCGTTTGTTTCCTCTACGGAACCTACGGCTCCCAGGAACCCAGTTTGAAAATCACTGGACTAGCTCTCAAATACATCTGAGTCACTATAAAGGGCTTCAATTCTGCCATTCAAAGCTTGAACTGTGGGGGTGGCAGCCCTATTGATGATACGTCCTTAGCACTAGGGCGGGGCCTCGTGTGTGTTGGGCACTCAGTGGGTTATGTGTTAAGTGAATGGGTGATGAGGGGATTGGCTCAGTCAAGCAGGGAGGACCTGTTACGAGACAAATAACGGGGTGTTCCTGGAAGGCTCATAATTCCAAGTGCTACACACGTCTGAAGTTCTGCGGTCATCTCAGCAGCCCCAGGAGCTGGGTCCTGTGATTGTCTTCTCTGCCCTGTGAGTCACAGATGAATTACTTGCCCGAGGCTCTGCAGGACATGTGGTAGTGCTGGGACCAGAATCCAGGCTGTGTGGCTCCAGAGACCAGGGTTGTCGGACCAGCTCTTTTGCGTGCCAGGCCTCAAGGGCAGCTTCCCGCACTTCCTGTCTGCACATCTGGGCCACGCAGTCGGGAAGGGCTAGGCTGGGATCTCCAACTCAGATCTGTGTGGAGTTCAAGTTTGTGCTCTGAAAGACAAACTATTAACTGATATCAGAGACTTTACATTTCTTTTAAAAGCAACTCCCAAGGCCTGTTAGAGAATTAGGAATATAGAAATTGGATCCCTGTTAAGTGAATTCCCTTCTGATTTCTAGAGTCACTGTCAATATCTGTGGGGCCCTCAGTGACAGGTGACGTCCTGGCCCCAGAGCTTCTTTGTTAAGTGCACGTTAGTTCTTTAGTTTGGGGTGGGATCCGACCCCCGAATGGGACACGTGAGAAACCAGAGCGGCCCCGCCATTTTCATTCTGTGGCTTTGCAGTGGCTGTGGATGGGCTGTGCGCCGTCACCCTGCCCGTGGGTCTCCCCACAGCTTGTTGGAACTGGACCCTTCGGTTTCCGCCGACCACACCGCACACCGCAGGAGTGGCTCCTTCAGAGGCTGGGATGGAAGCGCGTGCACTTCTAGGAACCCAGAATCACTGCCGAATCGGGGATCGTTCAGTTCACGTAGAGGAATCCAGGGCTATCTTTAGATGACTCAAAAGTTAATTAACCTGTAGCGTGGGACTCCCTCCATAGGTCTTAAACCCACTGGTGTGGCTTGTCCTGCAGAGGACCGTGTGGTCATCAGTGTCGCCTTTCTGCCACTCTGTCATGTGACAGCTCATTTTCGCTTCCAGACTGTCATGTTCTTATACGAGCAGTTTGACTGATAAGGACAGTTACAGGTGTTCTTGGTCATGGGAGCAGACAGGGAAGAAATACTTATTTATCTATAAAATGACAGCTTAAACATTTAAGCTGTCACATTAAACATGTGACTGCATGGCACATGATTGAGGGCAAAGTTCAAAGCCACTGAAATGACTGGAGAGGGTGGTTTCTAAGAGCCAGGGCCAGATTTGTCTCACAGAGAGGCCCAGCTACCTAGAGGTTCAACACATTGAAAGAATTGCCCGCTGCCTTGCCACTCTGCTGGCGAGGGCTGTAAACGGAAAGGCTCGGTCGTTAGCATTGGGTGCACCGGCTTCCTGGGTGGGCCAGACAGACTCATCTGCTCTCCTGCCCACGGCCCGACCGCTGCGTGTAGAAGTTGTGTATGAACTGGGCCAAGTGTATGTTCAGGGAGTCTGTGGGGGTTGGGGGATGTGCCCGGGACCGTGGAGGATGTGCATGTGTGTGTACAGAGGGAGTGTGTTTATCGGTAGGAGCTGTGTTGTGGAGGTGAGTGTGTACATGGGCTTGATGGTATGATGAGAGTTTTGTGTGTGTGAGAGACACAAGTGACCTACCATAAAACTCACCACCATTTTAAAGTGTACAATTCCATGGTTTTTAGCAGATTCACAAGGTAGTGCAACCATCACCATTATCACCAGAACATTTATTACCTCCAAAAGAAACCCTGAGCTCATTAGTGGTCATTCTTTATTCGTCCCCTCCCCCCATCCCTGGCAGCCACTCGGGTACTTTCTGTCTCTGTAGCTTTGCCTGTTCTGGACATTTTGTGTAATTGGAATCACACAATATGTGGCCTTTCACACAATATGTGCCTGGCTTCTCTCACTTAGCACTGTTTTCAAGGTTCATGCATGTTGTATAGGTGAATAATATTCTTTTGCATGAATATAGCACATTTTATTTATCCATTCATCCTCTGATGTACATTCGGGATGCTTTCAGTTTGTGGCTTCCTAAATGCTTCCGTGGACATTTGTGTACAGGTTTTTGTGGGAACATGTTTTCAGAGGTAACCACATTTCAAGTTTCGGCTATGTGCTTCTCAAGTACTTTCTCTGTGAGTGAATATGTATATTTACATACAGATACCTGTATGTTTGCAAACATGGAGTTACAGAGTATGCCTGTTTTCCTGCAGCGTGCTCGACCCTATTTGGCAGTGTCAGTGGAGATTTATTTCAAGTGTTATTTCCACCTGTTCGCCCCTGTCATAGTGTGTGTCTCCAGTCATCCAGGACTCTTGCACTTCGCAGGTCCCTATCACTGTTCAGTCCGTCACCGTTCAGTCGCTGAATAAAACGCTCACCCGACTGGAAGGCACTGACGTGTGGAAGCCGGCTCTGGTGGACGCTGGGGCTGTGAAGGTCTGCACTCACGTGGTTCTGGAGGTAGGCCCCCAATTCGGCTGTGGGAGCTCCATCTGCTCGTGGCAGACTCAACTGCGGGGTCCTGGGGAGTTTCTCTGAGGCCCCCTGAAAGGGGTTCTGGCCCACCCAGGTTGCTGGTCTCGACTCGGCCTCCTGCCTGCCTTCCTGCTGTCCCTTCAGAGGACACCTTTTTGTCTCTGAAATAATCCCGTGGCTTCTGATGTAGTGTCTTACGAGAGTACATCAGAATTTGTTGTTGCCGTTGTTGTAATATGTTTCCTCTGCAGAGACAGACCGATTCTATTCTGCCCAGACCAGCTCCCTAGAACTTATGTAACTGGGTACAGACGGGCCCAAAGGACCCTGTGTGTCAGCAGGGGTGATGCTGAAGGAGCACCCCCATAACCCAGTGGGACAGGAGAGGAAAAGCCTCGCAAGTGAAGAAGCGGGAAAGCGCCTGCCTCCTGTGTGTGTTTTATTTGCGTTATGGGTAGAGCCGCAGAGAGGACACGGGGCAGGTGATTTGAAGTGTTTTGTTTTCAGGTGAAGTACAGTCTCACCTACACAGATGCAGGTGAAATAACGAAAGCTGGTCTCGCTCTCCTTCTGGGGGTGGTCAGCGATGCAGCGCTCCCGCTCCAGCAAAAGTTTGAAATTCATTTTATTCAGGTAAGTTTGATCCATTTGGTGCAAGTATTTAATTGCCAAGTAAAGAGGAACCCTACCTTGTTAGTGGAAAAAAAAAAATAACCGCAGTGAAGTATTGCCACGTCCAACCCCCATGCTGAACGAAAGCTTGCCCTGAGCCTTCGGAGTCGGACGACTCAGGCAGGGCCTGGGCCCTTCCCCGCTGGGCAGCAAGGTCCCTGGCAGGTGCGCTTGTTCTTTACAGTGTGAGTCACTCCCCCACTCGGGGGCACATGTATTCATAGTTCTGAGTGGGGGGGAATTCTTTTATTGGTCGGCAGTCCCAGGTTTTATTATGAAAAGCATTTCATTTCCCTCCGCCACTTCCTTTTCAAAGTGAGACTTACTTGACATTTCTGCCTTGTCTTTCAGCAAAACACAAAGCCAGTTCCTCTCAGTGGAAACCCTGGTTATGTTGTGGGCCTCCCGCTGGCCGCCGGATTTCAGCCTCGCAAGGGGTATCCTTTCTGGCTCTGTGGAGGAGGTTGAGTGCCCCGGCCATGCGTGTGGGCCGCGCTTCTCTCTACCTCCGAGGGTCCTGTGGGCTGGAGGGACTAGTCCCCGCCAGAGCTTCCTCTGGGTGGCTCTGGTCGGGGGAGGGTCTGGCTGCACAGCAAGTGGGGCTCCTTGGGGACTTGAGGTTTGGCAGCGAAACAGCATGACCCAGGAAAATGTCATTGTTTTCTAATGAAATCTTAACACAGAAAAGCTGATGGACATTTAGATGTGTTTAATTTCACAGGGACTCAAAGAAAGTTAGTGACTTGGAAAGCTTGGAATTAATGCTGAAGGGCCAGTTGCTGAAAATGTTTGCTTCTGGGGACCTACTGATCCAGGAAGTAGTCATAACTGTTTTCACCCTCTCCTGGGAAATAGCCATCAAAGTCCCAGAGGCCCGGAGAAGAGATATTTGGGTCTCACGCAGGTCTCATGTCGCACATGTGACACCACTTCCTGCGAATCAGACTGCCGCTGTCCTGGGTGGTTATCCCTTAACTGTCTGAAGGTCTGGGATCATTCGGACCATGAACAGATATGGACAGCTCACTATTCTTCGTAGCACAGCAGAGCAAGACTGCTTAGCAGTAGAGGGGGTCCGCGCCCCAGTGTTATTTGGCTACAATATGCAGTCTGGCTGTAAACTACGGTAAGGGCGTAACTTGTTTCCATTGGAACTTGTTTGGGTCGATCAGAAAATAAAGCATCCCTGCCACCACCACCCCCCCCACCCTCTAACCGGCCATCTGCACCCACTGACAAAGTACCTGGGAAAAGCCGCAGGGTGCCTTATTATGATTATTAGTAGGTAGTAGCAACAGTGACATTACCTTATAGATTTTTTGATGTCTAATTTTAAGTCCCAAAATCATAAACCATGTGTCATGGTTCAAAGGAAAACTATTACAATTATTTTTAAAATCTCAAGACTTTGTATGATTTGCTTTTAAGGTTGCATAGCACTTGAGTTCACAGCAAAAATACTTCCCTTGAAAGTCCTTCCTATATTTTTGAATGTTAATGCACTGTCCACAACAAAGCCCGTGAGAGGAAGCCTGCATGTGCTCTGTTTTCCATTTATCTTTTTATCGTCAAACAGGTATGGGCCATGTAAAATGTCAAATAGCTCTGCATGGCTTGTTATAACGGCAGTTCTTACCCTCACCTGCCCCGCCCCAGGGCAATCCTTTTCAACTCTTGTCACTGGTTTTTTGGAAATCTACCTGCAAATCTTTAAATATTTGTTGATATTTTAGTTTTAATATTTGTTGATATTTTCATTTCATAGATTATTTCTAGAGTCCCCACTATGGAGGATGAAAATTTGGCTCTTTCCACTGCCACCCTCCACTCACTTCCCACCCCTACTCTTCCCCAGGGTAATTTTATCATGGCTTTGGTTAGACCAATAGTCACCATTTACGTGATCAGGTTTGATCACTTTAACCAGCATGTGTCAAAGGGGGTTCTGTGGAATACATCTCCACGGGGTGTTAGCAGGGGCAGGTCTGTGGTCCAGGATGTTTGGGAGATGCCCATTAAAGTTAGAAACCCGATTCCTTACTGGAGGGCCCCTCGGAGCCTTGAACACGCCTGCTGCTTCAGGGGGGGCACAGGCATGCAGTACCCCCCGACGTTTGGCCACGGGGCCCGTCTTGTCAGAGCTGCCTGATGAACAGTTGGGGAGACACTTTGGATTCATTTCCCCAGCCAACAAGGATTTCTCAAAGGTAGAGGCACTGCGACTTCTTTCCAACGACCCCCCTTTTTGGAGCGTTGAGAAGATCCGCTGGCCAGAGCGTGCATGGTGCTGAGGCCTGGGGGAAGGAAGTGCTGGTGTGGGCACCAGCCTCAGGCCCTTGACCTCCCTTTCCTTCACCAAAGACTGACCAGGGCCGTCACGTGTCCGCTGGTCGTGGAGAAGGTGAAGCGCCTGCTGAAGGGCCAGGGCTTCCCGGATTACGTGGCTCCTTTTGGAAACTCCCAAGCCCAGGACGTGCTGGACTGGGTGCCCGTCCGCTTCGTCACCCAGGCGTCCCACGTGAAGGTAAAGGGAGTTGGAGGCCACAGGCTGGTGGTCTCTCCCTCCTCCGCTGCCCTTCCTCGCCCGCCCGGGGGAGGTAGGTGGATTGGGGTGGGGGTGGGGGTGAACCTGGGCTTTGTTATCAAAGGGCCTGGATCTGAATACTGATTTTACCCCTTGTATGCACTGTTGCCTTTGGCCATTCATTTCATGGGTTTGGGCCCCTTTCCTCTTGTGTAAAATGAGAAAGATGGTTATAGTCCGAATCTCCTGGGATTGTTGAGTTAATGAGGTCATTAATATTCATGGTGCCGGTGGTTGGGAACCGCCACCGTCAGCATCCTGACCATTCCTGCCGTCGCTGCTGGGGTTGCTGGGGTTGCTGGGGTTGCATGAGGCCTCTCTCTAGGCAGAGATGGGGGATGAGAGGGGGCTGTCTCCAAAGGCAGAGACATCGTTCCTCCCTGGGGCTCTTCCAGGCAGCCCCCGTGCGTGCGAGTGTTCACCTCCAAAGTTCCCAGGAGTTCAGTGGAAGTTGACATGCTGCAAATAGGTTCCTGATCACACGTGGTTCCCCTGCCCACCTTCTTCTTTTGTCTCAGCAGTCAGTGTGGGCTGGCCCCCATTGCTGGAGGCGTGCTCTCTCCATCTTATCCTTTAATTGCCCAGCTTTTTCTTGTCACAGTTTCTTCAGGCCTTTCATTATCTGCTTAGCATATTTATAGCAGGGACAGTGTGGGTGAGGACCAGCTCACCAGCTTTGATCCCGCCCCCACATACAATGTCACAACCCAGCCACTGAGNCCCCCCCCCCCCCCCCCCCCCCCCAGAGACCATTGATTTCTCAGTCCCTGCTGTTCAGCCACAAAGCCTTGGCTCAGCTCTGCCACCTCAGTGAACCAGGCAAACTGCATCTGGCTTCTTGGAGACTGGTCAAGATGTGTAGTTACTACTTTCCTTCCAAAGGAAAAACATAGGTTGGAAGGAGAGGCAGCAGTGGGGACATGAGCTCTACCAGGGTCTGTGCTGGTCCGGGGAGCTCAGAGGGGCTGGGGTGGGTTTTGTGCCAGGAAACCCACGTAGAAGTGACAGGAGAGCCTCTGCTAAGCTCAGTCTTACCAGCTGCAAATTGCTTAAAAGGCAGTTCCAAGCTAAGGCGTTCCACCGGTGCCTTTTTGGCAGGCACCAAACTCAGCACCCCTGCTAGCTTCTCATGCCCCGGAGAGATGTGTTTTTAAAAACTTGTTATTGTGGGAACTTTTCAAACACACTCAAAAGGAGAATGGTACAGCGGAATCCCTCCTGCACACCATGCAGCTTCAACAGCAATCACAACTGGCGGCTAAAGAGATCTAAAGGCAGGAAAAAGATCGGGAAGGCCCCCTCCCCCCTTCCTTGGGGCTGACCAAACGAAGGCCCCGGAGGCAGGCGCCGCAACCCAGCTCCCCAAGCTCCAGCCTGAACCGGGTGGCCCGACTGGCAGCTGTGCTCTCGGTCCATGGAGAGTTGGCAGTGTCCTCAGACAACTCACACACTCTGCCT
The DNA here is from genome assembly GCF_014824575.4 of Sturnira hondurensis. NCBI lineage: Eukaryota > Metazoa > Chordata > Mammalia > Chiroptera > Phyllostomidae > Sturnira > Sturnira hondurensis. The sequence goes on from NW_028080037.1 coordinate 4,605,348, forward strand.
GCCCCCTAGTGTGACACCTTAATTGCCAAGCGATGAAATCAGATAAATGAAAAGCAGACACATTTCCTCTAAGTGCATTTTAACATGATATGCAATCAGGTTTAATTTCTATTAATACCATCCTCTTTCTCCTCCCCACCCGAGGCCAGTTTCTCTCCTTAAGTATCTCCAGGGTACGGGGTACGTGTCAACAGGTAGGAGAAGTTAGAGCAGGTAAGGCCCCAAAGGGTATTGGGCTTATAACTCCCAGGTAACGCTGGCGTCTTTACACTTAGGAAGAATAGGAGGGAATGGAAAAGTGGTGCTTTAGGTGTTAAAATATTTTTGGAGCATTAAGTACTTTAAAATAAGTGCTTTTCCTCTAAGCAGTTTTGATCTTAACTGCTAGAGTCTATTCATTCTCCTGTTCAGAACGTTCTGTAATATGTGAGATGTTTTATAATTAAAACTGAACTTCAGATTAAGCTTGACTTGAGGTTGTGTAATATTCAAACTGATTAATGGCATTTTGTTTTGCAGGATTCTTGCCAGCTCCCAGTGGCTTTGGTGATAGAAGTGAAGTGGACGAAATACGGATCCTTGCTGAACCCCCAGGCTAAAATAGTCAGCGTGACTGCCCTTCTGATTTCATCCTCACTCCCGGAGGTAGGCCCAACTTTAGCTCCTAGGTAAAGGTGAAGACACCAGTCCAGGCAGAACGCAAGTGTGACAGTAAAATTTATTATTTTGTGGGAAAGATTATTAAAGTGGACACAATCTGGGTTCCTAAAACAGCATAGCCGCCACATTATCTTTCTTAGAGGAGTCACCTCCACTGATGGTGGTTTTATTCACAGTAGCATTCTGGCTGGGGTTGGCTCTTTCAGCTTCTTGGGAAGACTGAGTTGTGATAGATGCCGATGGGTCAGTGAGGACAGCCTGGGTAAAAGTGCTCTCTCTCACCCACGTGAAAGGCTGACGAGCCCGCCACGTACCTCTCAGATTCATGAACTGACTGACGGCGATCAGAGGGGAAGGGAATAAGAGGTGTCCCGTCTCTGTGACCCCGGGAACACTCGGGACAGCAGGGCTTGCGTCGCTCTTTTTCTTTACAGACCAGCCCAGGAAGTGAAAGGACGGTTCTCATTTCCACTGCGGTTACTTTTGTGGATGTGTCTGCACCTGCAGAGGCAGGCTTCAGAGCTCGGCCAACCATCAATGCCAAGCTGCCCTTCAATTTCTTCTTCCCGTTTGTTTGATGTAAGTTGTTAATTAAGGAAACTAGGCCACGCCTCTAGAATAGTGGGTGTGGGGCCCTCGGAAACACCCCATGTTGTTACACTGCTAACCCTCGAGGTTGCCCCCAAACCTGCCCTCTCCACTCATGTCCCTCCTTCTGGAAGTTTCATTCTACTTGGTTGGACCTCAGAAGGGGGCACCACCTGACCCTGGTTGTATGTGGAAACCCAATGCACCCGTGGGAAGACAGCAGAGAGAACAGACTTTGAAGCAGCGCGGGCACTGAGGCTATATCCAGTTTGCTCATCCCCTGCTTTAAGTGAGTTACTGTTAAAATACTCACTGTTTTCGGTTCCGGGTTTCTTTCCTTATCAGGTCCCACTGAAATGAGTACTAAAAATACTGAAATATTGTATAAACTCCTTACGCAAGTGAATAATATAGGGCCTCAGAAGGGGATCTTCCCCAAAATGTCACATTAATTACAGTGTAGTCTCAGGTCCAATTGCCATTTCTGTACCAGGCACTGTCGCTAGCTGGCTTTCCAACTGGTGGGCTGGTACGGGATGCCATAGAGCAATTCCAAGCAGTTGAAGCTGGAAAGAATATAGTAGGAGGGCCCGGGGCGGGAGGAGAGTTTATTTTATACATTAATTGTACAGTAATTGAGAAAAATGTTGCCAGGAGGCAGAATTTGGTGGAGCCACCTGGAAGCTGGATGCTGCCGAGGGGGGGGCTGGGTATCTGAGAACAGTCTCCCTGGGGGGAACCACTATAAGTCAAGCCATTTAGAACAGCTAAGAAACAGAAAAGGCGCTTTTTTTGTAATATATTTTATTGATTAGCCCCGGCTGGTGTAGCTCAGTGGATTGAGCGCGGGCCTGTGAACCACAGAAAAGGCTTTTCTAGAATGGGCTGGTAGCGAAGCTAGCTTCCTTTTTTCCTTTTGTCTTTCAGAGTACTCCTAGGAAAGGATGTTTCAGCATCCATGCCAACTGTGGAAGCTGTACATTCGACCAGATTAACTTGTATATACAACTAGTAATTTTCCGGCTTTGTGGTACATTTCCAAGCAAGAGTTAAAGTTCAACATGAGAAAACAGCCTATGATATATTTGTGACACACCAGTGCAGGTGGGAACGGGAAAAGAAGCCCTCGGCCGCACCAAGGAAGAGAGAGAGCCCTCCGAAAGACTGTGTCCCTCCAGAATCCAAGCTGGGTGGGAGGCAGGCAACGGCGGCAGACCAAACCTGTCCTGCACACGGCCCCAGGAGGGGCGGCTGCCCTCCTTGTTCACAGGTGCAAGCCTGCGAGGCGGGGTCTTCTCTGTTGGGTGGGGCAGGTGCGCCTCTAGTTCACCTCGCCGAGCAGTCCGTGCTTTTGCAACAGCTTGTTAAGTCGTTCGATCTCCTGTTCCTGTGGTTACAAAGGCAGACAAATAACTGAATTTACCTTCAGAGCCTCGCCAGGGACGTGACCGTCAGTGAGCCCAGGCCCAGGGATGCAACACTGAAGGGGGACTACGTTCCTTGTGGAATCAGCCCGCGGAAGGCAGCTGCTGTTCTGCGGAAGGACCCCAGATGGGGTCCAGTGGACAAGAGCAGCGGCAACAGGAGGGCACCTGGCACAGCTCTGGGAAGGAGGCAGTGCCTAAGCAACCCTGAAGGACAGGAAAACTTAGCCAAGGGGAGGGTGCTCGGGACAGAGGGCATTGCACTGGCAGGGAAGAGCCCTGTGCTGCAGGCGCAGGCGGCAGTGGCAGCCGGGGCAGCCAGGGGGGCATCTTCCCGGGGTGTTTTCTTACCTTCTCGGAGCAGCTAAACTCCAGGTGTTGGATCTTGGCAGCCAGTTGTATATTTATCTGTTTTAACCTTAACATTTGCCGTTCGGAACGTGTCTTAACAGAGATAATTATCCCTGAAAAATAATTGAGGGTCTTAATGATGTTGGTTTCTAAGTTAACCACTTGAAAAAAGAAACCTGCATCCCTCATAAATGTGTACAGTTGGGAAGTGTGGTGACAGACAAGTCAAAGAGTCTCCGCTTAAAGGCATCAGAGCCGGGAGGGCCAGACCTCATTTCTGACCTACACAGTTGTGAAACGTTTCTCTTCGGTTCCCCGCGGGCTGGAAAACCCTTCAGCATAATCAATGAGCTGGTGAGCCTTAAGCCCCTTACTGCAGAGCTCGCCTGCGATGGCAGTGCCTGCCGAGCAGCCGTGCGCACAAAGCCGCCGAGGGGTGAAGCTGGAGACGCTCGCACGCGTGGCGCGGGGCCTGTCACTCTCCCAGCTCTGCTCCCACTGCTGTGGCCAGTTCAGTTGTCAGGCAAGAACCTACATCTCGGCTGACAGAAGGGTCCCTGCAGGCTCATCTGACGGCTCCCAGAAGCCCACACCATGGGGCGGGGGCACTGCTTCAAAAGATGGTACCCTGTCTGGGGACGCTCTGCCCCTTTCCAAGCAAGAGTGACTGAGCCTGGACCCGTTACCCACGCATGTGGTGCCCACGCGGCCCGGGAGCAACAGTCCCTGAGCCCCACATTCTCTGAACCTGGTGCAGCCTCGTGTGGCTTTTTCCAGGTCCTGTCACGAAATTTGGCAGCAATGTAATAACGGGCATCAGCCCGTCCTGTGTCCTGCTACCACTGAGACGAAGGAAGAGACCGAATCTCAGACTCCTGGTTTCATGTGCAAAAACTGGTCTCACCATGGGGGCAATGGGCAAGTGACTGGTTATGAGTCCTTTATGAAAACCAGTAATGGTTTATTTACCTCAACTGTGCGTAAGCTCTAACAAGAGTATTTTTCTGTCTGATGAGTGAAATAATCAATTAGCATAAGCATCATCAATTGCATCTGAAAATCCTCCTCTATTTCCTTTGATAGGATCCAGCTGACTGTTCTTAATGGGCTTCCTTTAGTCACTAGATCTGAACTGGCCCCAGGCCCGGCCGTTCGTGCAGCCCTGCATCCCGGCGGATGTGGCCCTTCCCTGTCTGGTCTCACTGCGGCCAAGCGGGCACTGGGCTCAAGAGGCCGTTACAGGACTCACTGTGCCACCAAGGGAAGGAGCTCCACGTCAGGGGGCCTCCACCAGGCCCCGCTGTCACTCATGCCCCTGACAGTGACCCACAGCCTATCATGTCGGCCCTAGTCTAGAGATTCTCAAACCTGGCTGGGCACCCAGATCCCCTGGCAGTGCTTCAAAGACAGACACTCTGCCTGGGCCCCACCCCGCCTCTGCATCAGGCTCTCTTTTTTAAAACATCCATTGAAGGTGATTCTGACACATTCTGGCATCTGAGCAACTGAGTAGGCCTGCACCCGGTCACTCAACCACCTGCTGATCATGATATCACATACAGTCCAGCAGACGCATGGCTCTGAGACAAAGGCGCCCTGCACAAACGGAGGGTACAAACAAGCAGTGTTTCCCAGGGTCCGAAGCAGGAGTTATGTCCCCAGAAAGTGCCAAGTGGGTCAATTCGGAAAACGCTCCAATTCTCAGAGCCTTCATTGTGCTGGCATGTGCTGTGACTTCAAAGGGGGTGGAATCCGGTGAGTGTCAGTGTTTTTCAGCTTCCTTGCACCCCTTTGGGATGGTGCCCCTCCCAAGGTGGGATACAGTTTGATAAAACACTCCAAGGATTAGCCTGAACCTTTCCACAAACACCCAGCAATCAAGGGAGTAGGGTCTATGGGAGAAAGGTGTCTCCTCTCAGAGCACGTGTCTCGGTGTCAAGCCATAGCCACAGAGGTGGCAGTAGGTCACCAAACAGATGACTCCACTTCCCTCTAGACTGCAGGAAGGAGGAGGAGGAAATCAGTGTGGAAACCACGACTGGCGGCCTCTGCACACCTGCTGTCTCCCCGCTCTGCACCCCGGGAGCGCAGGACACGTACCGTTGACGATCCGGGCCACGCGCCACAGCCGGAGCAGGATGAGCAGGCCCAGAGCCTCGAACTCGTGCTCCTGGAACACAAGGACGATGTCGAGGACGAACGAAACCACGACGACGATAGAGTCCAGGATTTCAAACTTGTGGTGGAAGAACTCCAGGTGGAAAACAAATATTTTAAAGGCAATCTCCATCATAAAGAAGGTCAAGATGGCTATGCTCAGGTAGTGGAACACCTGAAGGGGACAAGGAAGCACAGTGAGAGCAGACAGAGCCAGCCTGGCACAAGTCACACAGACCTGCTGGCCCTGGGTGCACCTGCCGGGCCACCAGAAAGAGATGTCGTTCACTGACCAGCCCCAAACCGCTGCCGGTGGCAGGCCCTGCTCTCGGGCTGGTGACACAGCCGGGCTGGCGCACCGCAACCAGGACTCGGCTCTGCTCTCGGAGGGACAGTCAGGCGATGGGCAGCACTGGAAACAGCCACTGTGCCTATTGCCATAGCGATGCTGTGACCGAGCAGAGACCTTCTTTTCTTCCATCTGGCCTTTCCCTTGGTTTTGTTTTGTTGACTCAAACTGGCCTCACGCAGCCCCCTGACTCACCCTGCTCCCTCTCCTGTATTTAATCGTTAAGCTCTTGGGACAGTGGGTTCTGGTCGGCACCCAGTCATCTCGGGAACAAGGTCCTGGGTCTGTTGACTACAGACAGAGTTCTCAGTCAAACTGAAGGCAGCCTCTTGGCCCCGGTTGCGTTTCAGCTCTGGACCCAGGAGAGTGGAACGATGTCCCAGAACAAGGCCTTGCAAAATCACAGTGACTCTGTGGCTGACAGCAGGACCAGATGTAACAATCAACTACCTCTCCCCTAGCACCCACCAATCAGTAAGGACCACAACCCTAACTCCTCTGGGCACCCTGAGTGATGACTATGTCCCTGTAAAGTCTATCCCCTGGAAGCTGTGGGGGAGTCAGGTCTTCGAGTGTTAGCACCCGTGACTCCGAGCGTGGCGCCATCTCCTTCGTAAATCCTTACTTTCTTGGCTGCAGAGTCCTGCCCGTATCCTCCTGGGCTTTGACGTGAGGCAAAGGGACCCCTTCGGTCCAGTGACAACGCCACTGCTAGGAATTTAACCCATAGTGAAACTCGTGTGCAGGAGGACATGTTGAAAGGGTGGTTACTGCGGCATTATTTGCAAAGCAAAAGAGCTTCTCCACGTTTTGTAGAAAAAGTGTAACATTCCCGAGAGGGCAGGCATCAAATGCACTGTGGCGCCTCCCTGTGAGAGACCAAGGCTGGTCTGCGTGGACTGACTAGAAGTGATCACCAAGGCAGACGCTGAGCGAAGAGTTCCTAGATCTTGATGTCTCAACCCTGGTCTTTACTGCAGTTAACAATTTCCCTTCCAGGGCAGGGAAAGTTCAAAGTCAGCTGAGACAGCACCTTGGGCCTGAAAGCAAGCAAGTGCTCAAAGACGATGCAGTCAAGTCAAAAGGACCCAACAGTCTGCTGGGAGGCTCACCGTGACCAAATTTGGGACAGTTTGAATATTGAAAAGAATGCCTATGACTGTAATACACTGAGTACATTCACAAAAAAACCCGTGAGTCCACAGCAAGGGGTACACGCACACACATGCCCTCACCCAGGAAAATGAAGGGAAGCTGCTCCTAATAAAAGAACAACCACGTGACATAGAAGACAGGATTTGAAATTAGTCTGCCTCCCCAACTGTGTCACTGATCAGCCAATGCTCATCAATGGATGCTACCTGTGATTAGATATTCTGGAAGTGATTATTTGTCAGGAGTGATAATGCTATTCTGGTTCTGTAAGAGAAGGACCTTCTTATGCGTATCAAGGTTTTTCAGGGGGAAGTGTCAGGATGTCTAGCTTTCAAATGGTCAGACAGTAATTATATAGGTGTGTTTGTGAATCTACAGAGATATAAAGCAAATATAGCAAAATGTATATTTGCCATTTTTCATGATAAAACATTGAGGAAAAAGAAAGGCACAAGACAGTATAGCAGGGATGTTACTGATTCTGTTAGACAAATAGAAGGAGAGAAAAGAAATTCATCTCTGGAAGGACTGGGGCTGGGCACAGAAAAAACCTAACGGCTGCCTTGGGAAAGAGGCCACAAATAGGAAGGATGTTTATTTTCTTCCCTCCCTTTTACACTTGAAAGGACATTTTCACATTATTAATTGAATTTTATTTTATTTTATTTTTTTTAAATATTTTATTTATCTATCTTTAGAGGGGAAGAGAAGGAGAGAGGAAGGAAACATCAATGTATGGTTGCTTCTCGTGCATCCCCTGCAGAGAACTGGCCCCTGCCGGAAACTGGCCTGCAACCCAGGCATGTGCCCTGACTGGGAATCGAACCGCGATAGTCTGGTTCGAATTTTATTTTTTAAAGAGGCATGTCCCCAAGTTTTGTTGTTGTTTTTTTTAATGGCTGTCTCAGCCCTGGTTGGTGTGGCTCAGTGGATTGAGCACCAGCCTTCAAATCAAAAAGTTGCCGGTTCAATTCCTGGTCAGGGCGTTGCAGGCCAGTTGGGGTTGTGAGTGATGCAACCAACTGATGTTTCCCTCCCTTTCTTTCTCCCTTCTCCTCTCTCTAAAAATAGAAAAACCTAAAAAACCATTTTAAAAAATCAAGAAAAGGCTGTGTCCCATGGGACATCCATTGCCCCTTGGGTGAGTGTGTGGGAGGGGCCTCAGGCAGGAACTGTGAGGGGACTAACGGTGGCACATCCCCCAGTGGCTCCAGCCTGGGGGCCCCATGGGCTTGTCCACGGCGCTCGGCCTCCAGGGGGTGGGAACGTGTTGTCTTCCCTCTGGAATCAGAGACATGCTGGGCTTGGTAGCCTGGGATAGCCAGGCTATCAGTTGACATGGGAAAGTTTCCTGCTTGTAGTCAATGCTTATCTACAATTTGGAAAGACATTCCCTCTGCCCTTTGACTAAAAGCACCTGAACTCTCCTCAGGAGGCCTCGAGGTGGGTGTTTTCTGCCCCACTCCGTCCCCCCTCGGTGCAGATCACAGAAGTAAACTGTATGAAAAGGCTGGTGAACCCCTACCCTGGCGGCGTAGTTATTCTTGTCAGGCTGGATGATCTTCAGGTCCAGGATGAGCTCAGCCAGCACCAGGAGGGCATCCAAAACGACCAGGCAAATGATGATGACCTGTGGGCCGGGGCAAGGAGCAGGAGGCTGTGAGGCCGAGATGGAGACCCGCCTTCCACCTTTTTAAATGTTTTAACTGATTTTTTTGAGAGAGAGAAAAAAAGGATCAATTTATTGTTCCACTTACATATGCACTTACTGGAAGCTTCCTGTCCGTGCCCTGACCGAGGCTCGAACTCGCAACCTTAGCATATCAAAGAGTGATGCTCTAACCCAAGGAGCTACCCAGTCAGGGCCCTCATCCCATCTTTAACCGGCTGGTTTTGAAACATCTGGATGGCACCACTAGGGGAAAATGCCAACAATGGGAGGCTGCTGACCATAGCCCATGCACCCTGCAAGGAGCCTGCTGGGGGGCGGCTCCTTTCTACAGAAGCGGCAGAAACCGCCCTGCCTCCTTGCCGCCTTCCTGGCCTGTCCACCTCCGACCAGGCCCTGTCCTGGAACTTCCCCGTACAGCTCACTCACTGCCCCTCCATCACTGCCCTTCTCTTTCCTGCTTGTTCCCTGCTCCTCAGCCTCTCTCAAACCAGACAGCTAATTCCTAAATGGCAAAACAGGTAGTGAAGAAGGTCTGGCACATTTTAATTTTTCTGTGAGTTGCTCTTGCTAGGGTGAGCCCAGAAAACATTCTCGGTAAATAATTAAACACATCCAGCCTCAGAGAGGGGAGTTGTGTAGGGAGCCTCCAGGGACTGCCCACTCCAGGCAGGTCACAGTGATGCCCACTGTGCACACGAAACAGCTTCAGTCCAGAGCCCCGAGGTACCTGCCCCAGTCGGATGGAGAACTGACAACAGCTGTCAGAAAGACAGTGTTAAAGAAAAAAGAAAGGAGGACAATGTCAGGACCTGCTGGCAGAAGAGGGTGGAAGGGACTGGGGTGGAGTGAGTGGGTGATCTCAACCATGGTGGTGGTCATGGTGACGGAGGTGGTTGACGACTCTGGTGAGGACACCAGTGGTGGGGTGGAGGTAACAGTGTTCAGGGAGACCATGGGGACAACATGCTGGTGATGGAAATGGCAGCAATGGGAGGAACCCCAGAGGACACCGTGTGACTTTCTCCCTTTGGAGCCCGTGGGCCCCCACTTGCTTCCGCCGGGGCCTTGCCTCTTAAGCTCTCCAGGGCACAGCCTCCAGCCTCCAGGGGCTAATCTTGCCTTTACCTTGGCAGTTTCTGCAGTTTTGGGGTGAAATTCTACACATTCAGGCCTACGTAAGAATGGACTGTAAACCTTTTGAGCACTTCAACCTGTAGCTAATTACTTCAGCAGTGAAATTATTTGATGACATGGTTTATGGTGAAATTGCATGGCCAACTGCTTTTCAATGAAGTTCTCACACATATCCAAATTCAGCAGCTTAATAAAGATCCAAGCTTTTGGTGGGTATTTTTCCCCTATTCTTTTTCTTTCTTTCTCCTCAGTTTTATTTTAGAGCAAAGGGGTCTGACTTAAAACCAAGGCACAGGAATATTAAAAAGACTGATTATTCAGCCATAAAAAGAAATGAAGTGCCGATATCTTTTCTACATGCTACACCGTGCATGAGCCTAGAAAACATTGTGCTAATGTGAAAGATGTCAGACACACAAGACAATGTGTATTGTATGACTGTAGTCATGTGAAATGTCCAGAACAGCAAACTCTACAGACTCAGAAAGGTTAGTGGTTGTTGGGCTGGGAGGTGGTTGTTTATTGGGGACCAACTCCTCTTTCAGGGTGACGAGCACGCTCTGGAGTGAGACAGTGGTGATGGCTGCACGACATTGTGAAATGTGCTGCATAAATGCCACGGAATTTTTCACTTTGGAATGTTGACCCTTATGCCATATGACTCTCACCTCTGAAAAGAGAGACAGACAAGCTCAAGGTCACAGAACTACAAAGCCTGGGTCCCCACCTGGGCCTCTGTAAACTAAACCCCATGACCTGGAATCTGCCAGTTCACAAGGCAGTACTATTTCTGAGGGGAGTCACACACACAGAAAAATCCTGAGAATTCAGGGAGGCTGGCTCATTCCAAATCCCCCCGGCAAAGACGGCCACAGCCGTTGCAGAAGGCGGTGGTCCCCGTGCAGGCTACAGGGCGGCCAGTCCTGGGCCAGCTCCTAGCTCCTGCCTTGGCCTGGACCTTGCACACAGCTCCCAACTCTGCTGAGCCTCAGCCTTAACTCTAAGCTTCAGTGTCCTCCTGGGGAAAGGGCGTTGGTCACATTTTCCACCCCAGAGGGACAACAGAGCATCGCACGAGGCAGTGAGCGGTGCTCAGCACGGGGCCCAGCCACAGGGAGCCGGCAATAAACGTGAAGATCCCCATCTTCACGGCTGTGGTCTGCTGGCCTGGTTACCATGTCCACCACGGTTTCCATGCGGGCCCAACACACCCTGTATTTTTGCCCTTGGTTGTGCCATCCCATCTGAGAAGTGACAGCAGTCAAAATTATATATCATGTCACCTTAGCCACCTCAAACCATGTGGAACAAGTGGTGATTGCATCTAAGAAAGGGATTCCAGAACTTTCTTTATGCTGGCCCTCCAGCCAGAGCGCAAAGCCCCGAACCTGTATCCCCCACACCGAGGAGGCCTCCCTGCTGCTACTCTGAGCCCCTCTCCAAATCTGCTCCTGTCACCCCCCTCCACCCACACTGAGGACCTTCTATGGCTGCCCACTGCCCAGGGATGACGATGTTCCGGTGACTTCTCTCTTGCCAGGCGGCCCCTCTTCTCATTCTACATGTGCCACGGGGACCCTTCTCAAGTCCCAAACCGTAGAGACGCTCGGCTGCCTGGGGCCCTGAGCAACACGGCCATCTGCCTGCAGAGCTCCCCGCTCCCCTGCATGGAGCTCACTCCTGCCCAGCCTGCAGGTTTGCGGGGAACGTCACCTCCTCCACCACAGTCCTTTGCTCCCCCCCAATCCTAGTCAGGTCTCCCTGACCCTGGGATCTCACAGCCCCCCCTGTTTGCCTGCCAAGGGCTTCTCTCCTCTTGTGGCCAGCCTCTGTCTGGCTGATTTCTGGAACAACTGCCTCGCTGAGCTCGGATCTCCTGTGTGAGTGAAGGCCGGGACGTGTCCACCGAGCTCGCCACTGTGTCCCCAGCCCACGGGTGCTAAGAAACGACTGTTAGATGAATGGATAAACATCTCTACTTATTTTATGACAGTCTTCTTTTTCTCCAGTACTAGTGTCTCTGGGGGAGCCCAACTCAGGGAGCCAGCCTGAGCTCATGCGGCCTGGTGGGCCGAGTCAGGAGAGAGGGGAACCTCCCAGGGGGGCGGGGGCCAGGGCTCCCCCTTGCAGCTGGCAGGAAGCTGGCTCCTTCCTTCTGCTCCTGAAATTGAGGGTTTGCGATTTCAACCCCAACAACTTAATGCCACGTTTCCTTTGCTGTCACAGCCACAGAGCAGAGCACCGTGCAGGGGGCTGGGCCTGCATTCCTTCCCTCAGCCACACGAAAGCGATGAAAGCCCAAAACAAATGTTTCCTATTTTATCCGGGGAACAAAGTCAGTGATGGGAGAGGCGGGGGCTGCTTCTCTCTGCTTCCAGGAAGGACCTTGGCTCTTGGTAGGAACTGGACTATCTCGGGGTAGGGTCCCCAAAAGGGCTCCACTTGGCAACTGGGCTGACCAGGGGCTGCGTGCCTCTCCAGTGTCCCTGGGCCTCCTGCATTCTCCTGGGACTCAGACATGCTTCTGGACACCAGCTGGCCCACCTGAAGGCGGGGGGGTGGGGTTCAGAGGACTGGCCAGACTCAACCTGCACGGGTCCTTCAAAAATCAGAAGATACGAGGACAGATCCTGAACTCTGTAGAAAGCTCCATGTCCTCTGCTGTTCTTTGAAGTCCACACCCCCCTCTTCTGTCCTCCCCATAACCACACCTGGAAGTCGGCAGCGTGTTAAGGCCGGTCGATCTTTCACGCATTGCCCCACACAAGAAGAGCCTAAGGCGCCCCCATGGTGGCGAGTCGGCGAGGCATGGGACCCTCTCGGCCCCTGTTAACTCAGGGGTGGCACAAAACGTTTGCTGAATAAATGCAGGAATGTTTTTTCTGCCTCCGATGCTTACCCTTTAATCTACTTGGTGCCTATGTGTGGGGGATAATTTGCATTACACAAAATTGACCATTTTCAGCATTTTAAAGTTGGCGTAAAGTTCAGTGCTGTTCGGTGTATCCTCACGGTTGTGGGACCATCACCACCACGTAGTTCCAGAACATTTTCATCATCCCAAACGGGAGCCCTGTAGCCACCACGCGGTCACCGCCGATTCTTCCCTCCCTCCTACCTGTGAACACCACCATTCCACTCCCTGTCTCTATGGTCTGGCCTGTTCTGGACATTTCATGTCAATGGAATCCCTTAATACATAGCCTTTGGTGTCTGGCATCTCTTACTCAGCATCATATTCTCAAGGTTCATCCTCATAGTAGCCGGTATCAGGATTTTGCTCCTTTTTATGGCCAAGTATGGATAGAACACATTTCATTTAGCCATTCATCAGAGGATGGACCTTTGAATTATGATTTATTTAACCCCTGACATCAGGGGACCTGCCCCATGTGCCCAGTGCTGTCTGGGCACCTGGCACGTGGTCAGTGCTGGGGGACATGTGCACCGTGAATGAGGTGGTGGCCCCAGACGGGCCCCCGCCCTGGCCTTGTGACTCTCAGCTGACAGCTGTGCCCCACCCCGGGCACCTCAGGCCTCTGCCCACCTACCTGAAACCTGTGGGAGCTGAAGAGCTTCCTCAACGTGGCCCTGAAGTCCAGGGGGCGCTTGGGCGGGGAGGCGGAGGTGGGGGTGGTGTTTGGATCAGCGGCTCTGCCCTCCTCACCCGAGTTGGGGTTTTGTGGCGACGGCTCCTCCTCTTCCTCTTCCTCCTCTTCATTCTCCCATTTCTTGTAGTTGATGTTCCAGGCATGGTAGTCGTCGCCGACGACGGTGAAGTGCTTCAGGAACTTGCTCATCCTCTCGGCGGGAGCCACCTTGGCCCTGCGAGTGACTGTCTAAGGGGAGGGGACAGGGAGTAAGTGCTCTAGCAGGGCGGTCCACAGAGCCCACCCAGACCACTTGGACCCCCGTCTCTCTGGCAGGGAGCGGGGCCCCAGCTGGGCCGGGCCACAGGTGTGACGACAGTCCCGGGGCGCAGGGTGCCCCGGGAGCACAGAGGCTGTGAGGTCACGGTGGTTTCTGGGGCTTTTATTTTTGGAAACCAGATTCTCAGTGCCGGTGAGGCAACAGGAAGCCCCAGACCCCATCAGGCCTATCGCTGTGGTCTGGTTGGCAGTACCCAACGGCATTGGCACTACAGCCCAGTGACAAAACACACGCCCCAGGCCCACGTGCAAAGGTTGGAAGAACAGCCTCATGGTTCAAAGACATCACAGCCGGAAAAACCGGAGGTGAGAGTTGGAAGAGGGAGGGGAGGCCAAAAGTAAAAGTACTCAGAGTTTCGTAGAAAAGTGAACACCCCCAACCCCACTTCATGCCGCAGACTGATGCTTGAAAGGGGAGAAACAAATGGATTTTTCCCTAGGTTCAGGCAGTGAGGTTTTAAATACACTGTGAATGGTTGTTTAAAGACAGATGACTTCAAAGCAAAAAGCAAAGAACCCTCCCCTTTTTACCCAGATAATACATTTTTTTTATGAAGTTCAATAATGGCCCTGGTTGGTGTGGCTCAGTGGACAGCGTGCTGGCCTGAGAACCAAAGGGTCACTGGTTGGATTCCCACTCAGGGCACACGCCTGGGATTTGGGCCCGGTCCCCAGTAGGGGGCATGTGAGAGGCAAATACACATTGATGTTTCTCTCCCTCTCTTTTTCCCTCCCTTCCCTTCTCTCTAAAAATAAATAAAGCCTTAAAAAAAAAAAGTAAAAGTAAAGTTCAATAATGAAGACTTTTGGGTATAGGTACCCAAAAAGAACAGGCAATGTGGTCCAAGGAGGAGGGGAAGAGAGCCCAAAGCAGACCCGGGCCCCGTGGGAACCTGGGTGTGATGGCTGTGGAAGTCCAGGTCCGTAGGAAAGGCCGGCGAGGTTGGATGAATAAAGGGCCCATCCCCCACCACACACAGAATCCGTTTCGGTGGCATTAGCATTAACACAGGTAAGTGTACTTTTAAAACACTTCAAAAGTCTTAGAGCAAAATACAGACAAGTATCCTCGTGACCCCAGGACAGGGGAAAATTGCTTAAAGAAGACATCAGACCCCAAAGAAATGGGTAGATTTTGTGATTACTTATGGCAATGTGTTTAACGTATGGCCCGAGAAAGCCCTTCTTACAGCATGGCCCAGAGACGCCCAAAGGTTGGACGATCCCGAGAGAGGAGGCCGTACATTTGAGTACCTGCACCCCCAGGGCTGGGGCCTGTGACGACCTCTCTCCTCTGGACTGTGTTCCGAGGGGATCGCACTCGGCAGCGTGGCTTTAAAGGCCTCTCTTCACTGAGGATGAATTGTTGTTCGACACTGTCCCCAATCCCAGTCCTTCACCTGAACTCCAGACATGATACCACTCATATACAGGACATCGCCGTTCGTTACCCCTAACATCTACCTTTTTTCTTAACCTCACCCTAGGACATGCTTATTGATTTTAGAGAGAGGGGAAGAAAGGAGGGGGGGGAGAGAGAGAGAGAGAGAAACATCTATGTAAAAGAGAAATATCCATTGGTTGCTTCTTGTATGCACTCTGACCAGAGGATGAACCCACAACCTAGGCACATGCCCTGACCAGGAATTGAACCTGCAACCTTTCAGTTTACAGGACGATGCTCCAACCAACTGAGCCTCGCCAGCCAAGGCCCTAACAGCTATCTTAAACCCCTGCATGTCCAAAACAGCATTCATTCATCACCCAAACCTCCCCCATCTCAGCTGACGGCATTTCATTGGTCTGCTTCCTTACGCCAAAACCCTTGGCATAATTCTTGACCCTCCTTCCTCTCACTCTCAACACTTGCCCCTACCAGTAAATTTTGTCGGCTACACCTTCAAATGACCTTCCAGGTAAGACCACTTCTCCCATCTCCACTGCTATCCCGGGTTCCAGCCAATCATTTCCTGCCATCTCTTGCAGCAGCCTCCTCCCAGGGTCCGCTCCCCACACCGCAACCAGAAAGAACTTTCTCAAACATAAATGAGAGAGCGTCACATGTCCATCCTTGGAACCCTCAAACGATTCTTTGGCAGACTCAAGGGCCTCTCTCTAGAAATCTCTTCCCCGAGACACCTGCATGACTCATACCTTCTTTTACGCCAGGATTCGGCTCCAATGTCACCTCCTCAAATAGTTTGACTGGCCGCCCGCCCCTGTTGCATGGCGTTCCCCTTATTCTGCTTCATTTATCTCTACTTGCGCTGGCTGCTACTCAACACTATGCACCCGTTTATCTGTTCAGTATCTGCCTCTGCGACGGAACTGTGCGCTCCATGAGAAAGAATGGCACTTTGCCTGCCACTGTGCCCTCCATTCCTTGCACTTCATGGACACTCAGAATCGTTCAGATATTTAAGTGACTGAATGAATGTCGCAATGTCGTTAAGTCTTAACGAACATGTTGAGTGTAAAAGGAAGCCTCAGATTTGAGGCTTCCTCAGGTGCTAAGAGACCCAGGGAGAGCTGGTGACCCCTTCATCACCTCCCCAGAGTGAACCTTCTGACCTCCGCCCGTCCATGATCCTGGGGCCTGTCTGGCTCTCGTCTCCCGCCCCCACCATTCACTTCCTCCTCCGCCACCACCTCGGCCAAGCCTCCGTCCTCTCGTCCAGAACACTGCAACAGCCGCCGACCCATCTCCCTCCTTCCATCCAGTTCTTCCAGCACGTTCTCCACCCAGCAGCCCAAGGCGGTTTTATAAACCCTCACCTCTGATCATTTCACTGCCCCCTGCACTTTGCTCTTCGAATAAACATCCAAGATCCTTCCAATGATGTACGTGGCCCTGAGAGGTTTGGCCTCATCTCCTACCGCGTGACCACACTCCAGCTACGCTGGCTGCCCTCTGTCCCTCCAGCATGCCACTCTCCCCGCCTCTAAGCCTCATGCGGGCTCTTCCCTCAACCTGGAATGTTCTCTTCCCCATTCTGAGCTTGGCTCACTCCTTCTCATGCTGGAAGCCTCCGCCGAAATGTCCCCTCTTCCGAGAGGCCCTTCTTGACCCCTAAAATCTAAGTCAGAGCCCCTCTGGATTTTACAACCTCTCTTCGTAGTCTTTATTTTTCCCTTTGAGAGCCCTCCTCACAGTTTCTAACCGGAAGAAACTTTTTGTGTGTGGTTCTTTGTTTATTACCTCTCGCTCCACACTAGCACATAAGCTCAGTGACGGTAGAGTCTGTACCTGCAGAGTCTCACCTGGCCCCTGACTTCAAGCAGGGGCCTCAGCCTGTTGGCTGAGGGTGCTGGTAGCCGGTCTCCCAGGCGGAAGTGCGGCTCATCTCGGGTGGGACTCTCCATCACTCGGTTCCCAGGGCTGGCCAAGGGCCGGGGTGGGGCTCCCCTGTGGCCCTCTGGGGGGCTGCTGGCCACGTTTCCCCCAAACACCTCATCTGGCAGATGGAACCCTCTGGTGCTAGTTTTCAGTGTGGGAGGAGCCTGTGGGCGCCCTGCAAAAACCACATTTATACTCTACAGGAAAGGGAATTTTTCTATCTGAAACCTTGTGGTCAGGAAAGAGGCAACTTTTAGTAATTTGGGATGAAAATATTTACGGTGCCCAGCAGAGCAGAAAACTCTGGTTTTAAGTAAAAAAATCTGTCATTTCAGAAGCAGAAATGTTCCAGAAAGGGGCCAAAATATAGTTTGTCGTGAAAATGTTGTGGGCCTCTGCAGTTCACCACCCACCCTGGACTCTCCGCTGTTCTGGAAGGAAGGGCAGACTGGGACAGTGGGGCACAGCCTGGCCTCAGCGCCTGGCCGCAGCAGTGGCCCTTCCCAGTGACCGCCACCTTTCTTCCTCAACTTTGAAAACTCTCACCCCTACCCCTCAGACTGCGTGGTCTTCTATAGATGCTTCACTTCTCTGCTGTTGCCTCCTGCCGGCCTCCAACCCCCCAGCCTTTCCATTCACATGAGCTTGTCACTTGCAACCGTAAGAGCCTAGGGGAGCACTGGAAACCCCCACCTGTGTCTCCCCCGCATTAACCCTCGCAGTCTCATTACCTCCTGACACTACTCACTCTGGGGTCACCTTCCTATCAGAGCCCACGACTGTGGTCCCTGCCTGCGAGACTGCACTGTACCCTGTCACACTGCTGACTCGGTTCTTTTTGACAGCCTCGCCTCTTGATTTTCCCATCTCTGGCCGCCCTTCTCGGTGTCCTATACCATGTCCCTGCCCCCACACTATCTGGTGTCCTTGACACCCTGACCCTGGCCTGGTGCACACCTCTAGTGGGCACCATACACCTGTGTTCTCAATGCTGTTCATGTTCAAAGTCTCAGTCAGGCGTCAGGTATTGTGCCCGAGTTCGCTGTGACCCAAACTGAATGTACTTTATGTATTTTTTAAATTTATTTTTAGAGAGGGGGAGGGAGAAAGACAGGGAAAGAAACATCAACGTGTGGTTGTCTCTCGAACGCCCCCTACTGGGGACCTGGCCCGCAACACAGGCATGTGCCCTGACTGGGAATTGAACCAGTGACCCTTTGGTTCACAGGCCAAGGCTCAATCCACGGAGTCACACCAGCCAGGGCTAAACTGAATGGACTTCTTATTCTTTCCCCATATCCATTTCGTCCTCCATGTTCCCCTAGGGTGTGATGTCATAGCCATCCTGCTTCCCAAGCCCAGAGCCAACGGCCATCCCTAGCTCCTCTCTCTCCCTCAAGCTCATCGATGCCACCTCTTCAATGCCCTTCACCCTCCACCTCTTCTCCATCGAACCCCCTCTGACCAACTCCACACCTGCCCCTGCCTCCTCATGCGGCCTGGTGCCCCCATCCTTCCTCCACACAGTGGTGGCCAGAACCCCCTTTCTCCGCTGCCCACCTTTCCCGTCTGCCCCACCATTGCCTTCAGTCCCTCCACCTGCATACCTGCCAACTGCTGCCTTCAGGACAAAGGCAGAGCTCTCTGGGTCTCCCCAGGCCCTGGTCTCCTCCCAGCCTCGGGTACCCTCTGCCTGTCTCACCCTGGTTCTCTTTCAGGCCTCACAGACATCTAGACATCTACCTCCCCTGGCGGGCCTTCTTTAACTGCTGCCCCTGGGCGAGGGGTCCTTCCTCTATTTCCCCATCACACCACTTACTCACGAGCACCATGCTTCTCGGAGCTGCCTGTCTCCTGCACTGGCCTGCCAACTCTGGGGGGCGGGGGGCAGCCACTTCCTCCCTCAGTCACAGGGAGGGGCTCAACAAATATCTAATAGACGAATTAACCAAAACCCCACAGGCGCTCACCCGGCTTTTCCACATGGCAGGTGTTGTACCAGAACAACCACTACTGCCTGGGAGAGAGGGAAGAAACGAGAGAAACAGACCTAGGAGAGTTGGAGAAAACATGTCCTCACGGACATCTATTTTTGCAGGCTCTGAGGCTGCATCTGTTGGAGGGGGAGCCCCTGTTACACGGTCATCCAGAAAGTGGCACTCTTAAAGAAATTCAGCTGATTCCCAAGTGCCAGGGCCCAATGTCTTTTAACTACTTATTTTCCTGTTCCCTCTCAGAGCTCAGTTTTTGGGGACTTGATGTGCTTATAATCAAAACCCCCATCCCAAACCTCCAACAAGACAGTTATTTGTTATATTAACATAACCCTAAGTGACTGAAAGGTGCCATTTCATTTACATTCCTAACACAACCCTCTGAGGTCCAGGCCATAATTTGGGGCCTTGGTAAGGGAGGCGCCACAGCCTAAGTCACACACTTGGAAAATGGAAGAGCCAGGATCTGCCCCCCTGTGCTGTGTGACTCTTTAGAACACGTGGCCCAGAAAAAGCCAGGCAGCCAGTCACTGGACAGCTGTGTGCCAAGGAGGATGTCAGGGGTTGAATTGTGGTCACCCTAAAATTCACAGCCACCTGGACCCTCAGGATGTGACCTTCCCAGGAATAACATGGGTCTTTGCAGGTGTAATTAATGTGGCCTGTGTGACCCCAGCTGGAACCTGGTTTCCTCTGGGCGTCACCCCATGCACCTTCTCCCTTTGCTGGTTTTAATTTGTGTCCTTTTGCTACAGTAAACCACAGCCACCCGTCCAACTGTATGCTGAGTTCCATGAGCTCCCCCAGTGGAACGCTGAACCTGGGGTGAACTCGGGGAGCTCTGATGTGCTCCCTTATTTAAAAACTCTTCTCCGGCTTCCTTCCCACTGCTCTCAAAAATAAAGACCCAGGGACCTGCCGGAGGCCCACTCTGCATGCTGAGGCCTGCGTCTGCCTGTCTGATCTTGCCTTCCACCCCCCTCCGCTCTGTCAGGCCCTTGTGACTCGGCTCAGCCCTCTGCACTCAGCAAGTTCCTTCAGCCACAGGACCTTTGTCACTTTCCTCTGCCTGAGATTCCCACTGCTCTTCCACTTTGTCATGCATCTTCTTTTTCCCCTTCAGGAAGTCTCTCTCCAGCATCCCTGCTCCAGGAAGCTGACCAGGTACCTCATCCTCTGCACTCACGCAGGGCTCCCCCCGCCCCCGCCACAGTGGGTTCAGGTCCACCTGTCTGTGTCTGTTGGGAGTCTGTCGCCCCCATCAGGGCAGAGGCCAGGTGGGCTCCTGCTCAGGCAGTATCCTGCAGGTCTGCACTAAACACACCTGGCGGGCGGCTGCATCCCTGGCAGGAAGATCCCCTCCCCCACCCCCAGCCCCTGGGGAATCTGTGTTCTGAGGAATGCCTATTTTTAAAATCAGGGAAGTCTTTAAATAAGCGTAACAGTTTTTCCTTCTCTAGGGTGGAGAGGAAGTTTGAGGTTCACAGAAACAACCACTGGTGACAGCTGACCAGCTTTGGGGGAGGAGGTCGCTGCTTGTGCGCTGAGGGGCCAGGCTGGCAGCCCAGGTACCCCCCTCCCCCCACCTGAGCCCGGCACTGCATCACTTCTCTCCTTCCCCCAGGGTCAGGGTCTCTCCTGTCTTGATAAGACTCTGCCAACCCAGCAAGACAATCACGAGTCTGGGTGGTCACAATGTGGAGGATAATACCCACAGCCATGGAAATCTCAGTGATCATAACTGGAGCACCTGCCATTTCTGAGCTCTGTGCAAAGCCCTTTAAACCACACTGCAAAAACTCCATGAAGTGGGGTCTCCATCGACAGGTGAGGAACCTGGGAACAGAGAGGCCAAGCAACATGCCCCAGGTCACATAGCCAGTAAGAAACAGAGCTTGGTTTCTGAGCCAGGCCGCCAGGCCCACAATCACTTTCTTTTGTTTACAAAAGCAAAGAAAGAAAATGAAAGCAGAGGAAGAAAAAAATGAAGTTACCCAGGTAGAAATCGAGGCCTATCCCAAGTGTGAATGAGTCATCTGGGCGATCCCACCCTCCAGTGTCTTAGCGATGTTGGGGCCAGTGAGAGGTCAGGATAAACACTTTGGGGCACCCAGGTTTCTTGCCTTGCAGTCTAACCAGTGGCTCTTTGTCCTGGCTGCACATTGGAACCACACAGCAGCTTTAAAGAACCCCAGTGTCTGGGCCCCTGGGCCCTAGGATTGTGATTCCGTTGGCCTGGCTGGGTCTGCCATGTGCAGCCCAGGTTGAGAAGCAGCATGAGGCCTCATGAGAAATGAGCCAAAGGGCTACAGGGCTTTCTAAGCACCTCTGGCTCCCATGTTCCCAAGAGGTGGCTGGTGACATGCAAACATCTGAGAAATAGGTCAGCTGATGGGCTGCAAACCCAGCTTACCCTCATGACCAAGGCCACAGCCCCCAAGTTTGAGTGTTCGCTGTAGTGGGGCATCCTGCCAAGTGTTTTCCATGCACACTCTGGTTTCATCCTCACCGTGACTTAGCAGGGAGTTCCTGTTCCCATTTTGCAGAAGAGGAAAACAAAGGCCCAGAGAGGTGGGAAGGTACAGAGAGGGACTCTGTGAGAAGGCAGATGTCCCGAGGCGGCTCAGACCCTCTCAGCCGGCTCAGACCTTCTCAACAGCTTGGGCTACAGCAAACCAGGACTGAACCATGGCTAAACACCGGACCACTTTCTCCTATAATAGTTGTTTTTCTTTCAAAGACCAGGAGAGCTGGAAAATTACAAAGCTCCTAAAAGCAATCCTATTAAAAGTTGTTTTTTTTTTAAACACAATCAACTCCATAAGAGCGCTGAAAGGAACTTGTTCTCTGAATCAGTTAAGAGGCTTATTTGCTACAAGTGGTCCTGACCCGATATTCCCCAGCTCCCCACGGTGCCCCTGGGCCAGCCCCCCCATGCTGACAAACAGGCTCCAACCCCCAGGGCGGTGCTGGTTCTGCATCCCAAGCCTCTGCTTCCCCTGCAGTCTATGGCCTCACACCCACCCCAGCCCTGTGACATGTCCCGGAAGCTCCCCAGCTTCATTCAGGCCAACTCATCTGGACCCCCCAACCCTGGCTTCACCTGCTGTCACTCACCCCAGTGAGCACACCTTTACCCTAGATTGATTTCTTTCAGTAGTAATACTATGAAAACACGAGCCAAAGGAAATAAATTCGCAATAATCCCAACCACACCAAACTTGTCCTCGTCCACCTGTCTTACCTGCTTCTCTCCCTAACCCAGTGTCTTACAATTATAGTCCAAGGCTGCAGGAGATTTTGTACCCTGCTTTTCCCACTAGTTACAGGCATCAGACTTGTTGATACCTTTTTAATGGCAGAGACATTCACGACTGCATTTTCTGACCCTCGTTTTCCACACCTTTATCATCAAAGTCAAAGACCACATTTTCTCATATTTTCACATCTGTGAAATCTGAGTGTTTTACAAGTGACCTGTGTCAGCGTCGGCTGTCGTACTATATCACAATAAACGGTGGCACTGTTTCTTCTTCTTCACAGTCCATAAATAAGGGTGTCTCTACAGCCAACGATGTCTCATGGGCTAAGAAATATGGCGCCGTAAGTTAACCGCGCCTTCTCCCTTTCTGTGGGTGATTTCCTTTCCCGTATGTGAGATGACCAGGTTTGACCAGGTTTGACCATATCAGGTTTCCACGATTCCTGATACGCACCACCTCCTCTTCTTCCAGGACGGCCCCGTGGGCTGGCCCAGCCCCTCCGTAGATTAGAAAGGAGGTGGCTTCAGCACAGCCTGCCCGGCATCGGGCATTTCCACTTGCTCTTTTCGTTTGCCTAACTTAATCGGGAACTACAAAGGGAAGAAAGTATGAGCTGTTTCCATTGGCCTTTCCCTGACTCATCACAATAACTGGAACTCAGAGGCATTTCCCCTCGACCCTGTTAGAAACGCCGCACA
Organism: Sturnira hondurensis; assembly: GCF_014824575.4. NCBI lineage: Eukaryota > Metazoa > Chordata > Mammalia > Chiroptera > Phyllostomidae > Sturnira > Sturnira hondurensis. The sequence goes on from NW_028080037.1 coordinate 4,628,059, forward strand.
ACCATGTCCTCAGGGCTGGTCAAGGAAGGCCGGGAGGCTCCAGGGTCATCTTACCTTTTCGTTCCAGGTAGCCATCGTCCTGTCGTCTCCGGATCTGGAAAATAGTAAAACGTTTGTCCAGATCCGTCATCCTGCTGTCATTTGCCTTAGCGTGTGCTTCGCAATATTTTCCTAGGCATTTTTAAAATATTTTTTAAACTCGATTACATGTCTGAAAATAGTAAATAATAAAGTTCAAAGTGTATGGGGAGGGACATACATCTGGGTATGTACCCGAAAGAGCCGAAACAGGCACTCGGTCAAATGCACCAAATACCCACAGCTGAAAGGCGGATGTAACTCAAGTGTCTGGTACCATGTACACAGATTTACAAAGGATGTTACATCCATATGATGGAACGCCATCCAGCCGTAGAAAGAAAGAAATGAAATACCTTTTATAATATGTATAAATATAGAATCATTGCTATACACCTGAAACTAATACAGTCTGGTAGGTCATTGAGACTTCAATTAAAAAAAATTGCCCTGGCTGGTGTAGCTCAGTGGATTGGGTGTGGGCCTGTGAATGGAGGTGGGGGGAGGTCGCTGGTTCGATTCCCAGTTGGGGCACGTGCCTGGGTTGCAGGCCAGGCCCCCAGTGTGGGATGCACAGGAGGCAGCCACACATTGATGTTCCTCTCCCTCTCTCCTCTTTCCCCACTCTCTAAAAGTAAATACATAAAATCTTTAAAAAAAAATTTTTTAAATGAAGAGTCAGCAAACCTCTAAAACATTATGCTAAGCGAACGAAGCCAGACACAAAACGTCACAGATGACAGGATCCCACTGATATGCAGTATCCAGAGCATGCGACTGCCAGACAGCGGTCCAGTGGTTGCCAGGGAGCCGGGGAAGGGGGCGGGGGGAGTCAGAGCTCAACGGGCCCGGGCTTCCTTTGGGGATGATGAAAAGGTTCTGGAACTAGATAGAGGTGGTGTTGTCGATGCATTAAATGCCACTGAACTATTTATAATGCTTACTTTTATGTGAATTTCACTTCAATTAAAAAAACAACAACAACAAAAAAAACACCCAGACATAGAGACTGCAGTGTTGAGATTGCTCTGGAAAGCAGCAAAGAATTCAAAAGTTCACCAACAGGAGTTTGGTGCAGTTAAGGTACATCTGAGCAGTGGGAGACTCTCCAAAGAGTCACCGGTTCGATTCCCAGTCAGGGCACATGCCTGGGTTGTGGGCCAGATCCTCAGTAGCGGGTACGTGAGAGGCAGCTACGCACTGATGTTTCTCTCTCTTTCTCCCTCCCTTCCCCCTTACATAAAATAAGTAAATAAAATCTTTTAAAAAAAAGTTTGCAAGGATATAGCCGAACTCTTCACAGTGGTTACTGCTGGAGAAAGAGGGAGTGATTTGGGAGTGGGGTGGGTACTGTTTCCTTCTCTCAGCTTTTGGGCAGTCAGAACTCTTACCATGACTATGTGTTACTTCTTAAGAATTATTTTTAACATAGTGACACATGCATGTAGTAAAAATTTAAATAATACAAAAAGACATACTACGAGTTGCCTTCCACCCCATCTTCTCAGAAGCAGCCACTCTGACCTGTTTCCTATGCAGCCTTGGCAAGCACATGCAGATTTGTTCTCTTTCCCTTAAACAAACTGGAGTCCAACGCTCAGCTCTGAACCTTACTTATTTCCCTTCAGGGTGTGGTAGGCTGAATAATGGCTCCCTGGAGATGCACACATCCTAAGCCTAGTCCTCAGAGCCTGGACATATGTCACCTCACGCGGCAAAAGGGACTTTGCAGATGTGACTAGATAAGGATGCTGAGACCCCCCCAGGTGGGGCCAATGCAATCAGAAAGGTCTTGATAAGCAGAGCAGGAGAACAGGACATAGAAGGAGATGTAACCTCGAAAGCTGAGGTTGGAGCCAGAGGGAGAGGAGAAGGTTTTGTGCTGCTGGCTTTGGAGATGGAAGGGAAGAGGTCACGACCCAAGGGATGCTGGCAACTTCTGGAGGCTGGTAAAGCAAGGGTACAGCCTCTCCCCTAGAGCATCCGGAAGGAACACAGCCCCGCCAGCGCCTAGATTTCAGCCCACCGAGGCTGCTTTTGGACACCTGACCCCCCAGAAGGCTAAGGTGATATATTTATGTTGTTTTAAGCCCCCAGATTGTGGTCAGTTGTCTCAGCAGCCACAGGAGACTAATACAGTATCTCGGAGGCCTTGCATGTCAGTGTGCCCCAGACTGAGTGCACTGCTTGGGATGACAGCCCGGGATTCCCCTGGGGGAACATGTGTGGCCCCACCGGTGGTCGACACGTGGGCTGTTTCCCAATCTTTCGCATGTCCCTACTTTTCAGCGAATAACCCTGTACACTGTGTGCTCCTTTCATAATTTTAAAAATTACCGTTTTGGAAAAAAAAATTCAGAGACTTAAAAAAAAAAAGAGTTCTTTCTCTCCCCATGGTAGCGTGCTAATGGACTCTCAAAGAGTTCCTCTTGCTGCTTGACTGACAGAGCGGTTTCTGCAACCAGCAGAGTTTGGCTCCAGGAGTTCCTGTCCCAGCCCCTGGGGGCCCTCACCCTGCTCTCACAAGAAGGGCTCAAGTGGAACCATCACTACAAGTGAACGTGAAGGGAAAAATTAAGGTGCCCTGGAGATTTCCTTTCTTCACAAGACAGGAAATAGAACTAGCACATACGGTGAAAAAGACCCAGCTTCAGTAATTCAAGCAACAGAAAACGTAAACCTATCACGGCCTCCTCATTAAAATAGACAAAACAAATAAAAACAAGAACACCCAATGCTTGTAGGACTGTAGAAAAACTTGTACACAGTGCTGGGGATGATTTTTCCAAACAACTGTCTGGTGGTTAGTGGCATGTGTCTTCAGAATAATCACATCCTTGACTTGAACAGTTTGGGAACTACATCTGAAAAGAAATCCCTTGCAATTTGGACAAAAATGGTTAAAGCGAAGTTCGTACTAGGACTAGAACCTGGAAACGGTGCCAGGCCCCATTTTAGGGAAAAGCTCAGAGAGGCCATGGGCAGTTGGGAGGAATGGCAATTCTGAGGTCAGTGTAGAAATGTAGAAAGAATGCCATTAAGCAAGGAGAGATAGACCTCTGATGGTTGCACATACTGCTTGCAATTGTATAAAATTATCAGAACTTTTACTATGTGCCAGGTACAGGCAGTGCCAGGTTCTAGGGAATCCAAAGCTAAGGTCAGGGCCCTGGCAGGCTGACATTTTAGCTGCGGAGACAAATGGGGAACCAAGGAAACACTTAGGCAAGGGAGCAGGCAGGATCCAGGGCTAAGCATGGGGAGGAAAGACAGTAATGCAACAGAGAGCAGGCGAGTGTGGCCCCCACAGTAAAGTGGGCAGGGCAGACTTCTGAGTCTTTTGCGGCAGTCCTGAGGTGCAAGGAGGTAAGTCTCAAGAAGAGGGCAAGAAAGAACATTCCCAGTAGGAGGGGTGGGGTGGGGAGCACGTGCAAAGGCCCTGAGGGAGCAGAGAACTCAGCAACTCCGAGGAGAGAAGTGTGGCTACAATGGGTAGCCAAGTGAGGGGACGGTAACAGGACAGGAGAGTTGAGACTCAAGCAGGCCTGAGCAATGCTGAGGATCGGGGGGGGGGGGGGGGGGGGGGGGGGGGGGGGGGGTGCTGAGGTGGCAATGGCCAAATACGGAGCATGCCGAGGGGTAGAACCCGTGGTGGGCCTAGGTGTCAGGACCAGGAGGAGAGCAGGTTAGATGGTGAAAATGCTCTGAGCTTCCTCCTTCTTGTGAAACCAGTGGTGGGGGAGGACCTGGGGAATGCAGAGAGGTTCTGGAATTGTGTAAGCTGCAGACCAAAGACTTTCAAACCCTTGCTCCTACCAGTCTTTCCTACAAAGGGTGGCAGCAGGGAGAAGTTACCACCCCAAGTCTTGGTCTTACTCAAGAAGCTTCAGCCGCAGGTGGTGTTGGCCCGGAAACACTGCAGATCTCAGATAGCTCTGACTGGCCCCAGGTTAAGGGTTCCCGGGACACAGCAATGCTCTGGGGGGGGGGGGGGACGACTGGAGGGGCTTACAGCTTGGTCCAGGCGCTAGGCTAAGCCTTTATACCGATCATCTCATTTCATCTTCTCAGCAATCCTGTGAGGTCGGTACCTTGTCTGACCCCATGGGACAAAGAAGGAAACCGAGGCACGCAGAGGTGAAGTCCCCTGGCTAAGCCCACCAGAGCCTCCTGCGCCAGGAGGAGGCGTGAAGGCCTTGCAGTTCCTGGAGGGGGCTGCCCTGCTCCCCTGACGCCTGCAGTTTAACCTGCCCCAACCCACCATTCTGATTTCTCAGACCCCTCACCCAGGTGAAGGACCGGATGGATGCCCTAGGGGTTCTTCCTGCAGGGACAGGCAAGCTGGCTCCTTCCAGCCTCCTTCCAGGATGCCCAGCCTTGGCTTTACACCGCCCCCCCCCCCCCCCCCCCCCCCCCCCCCCCCCCCCNCCCACCGCCCCCCCCCCCCCCGCCCCGCCGTCCGCCTCCCGCGTACCCTGCTTCTCTCCCTGCAGTCTGGGGTGGGGATGGGGCAGGGCAGAGAGGAGCAATAAATGGACTTAGTTTAAATCCATATATTTTAAATCCATACCAACCTGGGTTTAAGTTCTGGCTCTGCCTCCTTTGTGACCCAAGGCAAGTGGTTGCCGTCTTGGAGTCTTGGTTTCCTCACCTGTAAGAGGGAGACCAGGATGGTACCTCCTCACCTGCAGCTGCGGCCCGGCTGTGATGAAGGGAAGACACCTGGCCCAAACTCCAGACGAGCGGGTAGCTCTTTGAGTCATTACCCCACTTTCAAGGGGAGATAACTGAGGACAAGAGGCTTCTCTCCCAGGTCCTGTGAGTGTCGTCTCCTGTCCCCTGCAATGGATTCTAGTACCCCTGGGCAAGGCAGGGGTCCCGGGGAAGCCCGCTGGGAAACCGTAGAACGGAGGGCACCTGCGGGCGGGCTGGGATCCTTCCCTCCTCGGGGGCCTGGGGCGCAGGGAGAAGGGCTGCGCACCAAGAGAGGGCACGTCCCACCCAGGCAGCTCTTACCTCGCGGTCCGCTCGCCCGCGGCCGCCGCTGCAACTGCGAGCACGCCCGGCCCGGCCCGGCGCCCCGCCCGCCCCTGCGGCCCCGCCCCTCCCGCCCGCCAACGCCCTCCCGTCTCGCCTCCGGCTCCGGCCCGCGTCTCGGCCCCCTTGTCCTCGCTCTTTCCCGTCTGTGGGTCTCCCTCTTGATTTCTGGCTTCCCCTCAACCGGCCCTCCAGCTCTGCAGGCCCCAGCCTGGCCTGGGCCTCCCGCAGCCCCCAAGATGGACAAAGGTCCCGCCCGTGGAGCCAACCGCGAATCACGAGAATCCTGGCCCCCTCCCCCTCCCGCGAGCCTGGGGGAAGGGGCGGGAGGAGGGAGCCACTTCCTCCGGACGGCGGCATCCAGGGGGCAGAACTAGGTCCATCTCCTTTCCTACTCCTCTCCCTTGGGGAACGGGGCTGGCTTCTGGCCGCCCACCCCCACATTCGTGATTACTTAGGGGTGACCCTGAATGGCCTTGCTTGTCCCCTGCACAGTACCTGCTATGTGAGTAGGCGGAGGGGGTGAGAATGTCCTAAGAGGGTGCCCAGCCTTGACGCTGTCAGGACGCCCCTGGAGTGGGGCTGAGGCTGGAGGTGTTGGATATAAAGGGGGTGCCCTGCTCCAGCAAGCTTTCCTGCCTGCAGCCTTTGCTCTGGCCGACTCCTACTCACCTCCCAGACCCAGTGGTAAGACCCCTCCCCTGTGGGCCCCCCTTGGCCCAGCTTCGGCAGTAGTTCTCTGTGCACACCTGATTTTGTTGCTGGCACTGGAATCAGTGGTTCCACTGGCCTTGGTCTTTCCAAAAAGGCCACTGGTCCCAGACTTCCAAGGGCAAAAGCCATCTGCCTTCCATGCAGCTCCTTGCTCCTGGTTCCCCTGGGGCTGAGAGGAGCCTCAGCTCCCTGGAGTTGAATCAGTGCAGGTTACCGAAAACCTAGTGGCTGAGAACAGCACAGCTCTGGAGGTCGGAAGTGGAGGCTTGGGGAGAATCCGTTCCTCGCCTTTTCCAGCTCCCTGAGGTTGCCTGTCTTCCTCTGCTCCTGGCTGCATCACTCTGACCTCAGGGGCATCATCACATCTTCCCTAGAACTGACCCTTCTCTCTCCCTCATAAAATGCCCTTCCTGATTGCATGGGGCCTACCTGGACAATCCAAGATAACCTCCCCACCTCGAGATCCTTGATTTAAATCCATCTGTAAAGTTCCTTTTGTCAGGTGAGGGAGCGTACGCCCAGGTTCTAGGGATTCGGCTGTGGGTATTTTGGGGGACCAGTATTCTGCTACCACAGGGCTATTCTTTCCGTTGTTTCAGACCACTGAAAGGCCAAGGCTGCCCTTCCCAAGCCTGTCTCCCACCTCCTGCTGGGTAGCCGGCTTCTTAAAACATCTTGATCTGATCTGACTCCTCAGTCTCATTTGGTGATTACCACAGTCCCCTTCCGGTCCCCAAAGCCCAGTCTAGTCCACTTGAAATGTGAGCCCCCAGGACAGCCAGACAGGTGGAGAGGATGTGTGGACGGATCTTATCAGTCGGCCTCTGTGTTCAGGCCCTTACAGCTGCCGAGGGAAGAGGCAGAGGGAAGTGGTAACACTTAACTGCCCACCTAGAAGCAGCACTTCCCTTTCGGTTGAATAACTCGTCCTGCCTGTAGCTGCAGGGTTAGAACAGACAGGTGGTGGCCTCATCAGGCTCCAGTACTGGCCCTGGCTCGGTCCTCTGGCCAGCTCCTGCTGGGGGCATCATTCATTTCCCCATGTGCTGCCTCCTTGCTGCATGTGGCAGGGGGCCTGGGAAAGCCTGCAGCTGCCAACCTTCTCCTTCCCTGGAGACTGGGGCCACCAGCGGGAATCTCTTTGCATCCATACTTTTTGGGAATCAGGACCCTGAGGGAGGAGGTCAACACGGCAAGAGAATTTAGTCAAGTTCTCAATATGGCTGCCTTCGCTGAAATCCCTCTACTTAGTTTTCTCAGTGGAAAGAAAAGGATCTCAGTTGTGTTACATCTTTATCCCTAGCACAGAATGTGGCACACAGTAGGGGCTTTACATTCTATGATATAAGTAGGCAATTGCATGGATTAATAAATGAGCATTCTTCTTCTAGTCAACATTACTTCTTCTAGTCAACTTTGAACTAAAGATCCCAGCCAATGCAATAAGACAAGAAACAAGAAGTATAAAGGTTGAAAAGAGAAACACAGCCATTTGAAATCAACACAAATGCCTACCCAGAAAATCCAAGAGACTCAGTAGACTAGTACTGGATATGTAATGCATGGTAGGCCCTTTCTAAATGTTAGGGTGGGTGGGGATAGGAGGAAGCTCCAGCTGGACTTTGCCAAGATGGACATCCTCACAGTAACCTGAGTCCGAGGAAGAGACTACCAATGCTGTATTGCTGCTTTGTTCAGAGGGCACCAATCCCCAGCTTCCACGGGGAGCCAACAAAAATAAAACCCCACGACATTCCCTGCTTGGGTGTGACTTTCCCGGCCTCATTCTGCAGACCAGGGAACCTCACCCGGGTGCACAAACCCCAATAAAGCTCTTTATTGCCTACTTTATGGCTGATTGGTATTTCTTTCTCGGCAGAGCCTAAGAAAACCTTTCACTAAACACTTAGCATAAGATGAAGAAGCCGGCCTGGTTCTCAGTGAGCTCCCGTTTTAGTTGGGGAGGTGAAACCAACAATCCTTAGGGCAGAGTCACTGGCAAAAGAAAAAATCTGGCCCCTGGCTGGTGTAGCTCAGTGGATTGAGCACGGGCCTGCAAACCAGACGATCGCAGTTCAATTCCCAGTCAGGGCACATGCTTGGGTTGCAGGCCAGTTTCCGGCAGGGGCCAGTTTCCTGCAGGGGATGCACAAGAAGCAATGTTTCATTGATGTTTCCTTCCTCTCTCCTTCCTTTCCCCTCTAAAGATAAATAAATAAAATATTTTTTAAAAAAAATCTAAGAGGTCTATGACCTTGGATGAGGAAAAAAATCATATCTTTATTCTCTTTAACCTCTAATTGAAATTTACCAGTTCTTCCAGTTAGGGATGTAGGCACCAGCTGTACCAGCAGTACCTGGGACTTTGGCATCAATCAAAATCACAGATGTTTTCAGGTTACTATATTGATATTTTTAAATATCTCACAATATAATTTATAATCACCACTACTTAAAAATCACAGTAATTGTTAAACTAGTCTTAGTTCGTACAGTTTCATCTATTCACAAAGGATTTCGTATATTACTTTATCACTTTATTAATTTTCAAAAAATAATGCAATGACTTCATTTCAGGATAACTGTGTCTTTTGTAATTTAATACGCTCTATTTTGTGCATTTAAAACATTACCTCGAGAAGAGGGCCCATGTCACAAGAAAGATTAGGAGTGCTTCATCTTCAGCAGAAGGATTTATTCCCTGGTTTGGGCAATGCCGACACAGATCTTTTGCACAGGGAGTCCCCCCTTAACCCCCATTCTTCACATTTCTTACCAAGGAGTAAGCTCTGCTTCCTTAAGTGTCTGTCATTGTGTAACAGGGTGCAGCCAAGAGGGCCCCCCCCAAAAAAAAGGTATTTGGGATGGGGCCCTGGACTCAAGGTGTCCAGGAAATATTAAGATGTCCTTACCCTCCCCCACAGTTGGGGGAAGGGACAAATGGAGCAGGACCATTGAGAGTTGTTTTGCATAGCAACAGTTTTGCAGATAGCCTTTAGAATAGTCATTTAACATATAACCTTTAACAGGTTTCATAGATGTGTTAAATAGCTGAGGCTATGCTTTGAGCCAGGGAGAAGGGAGTGACTTCCACCCGGGATGTAATTGGGAAGCAACGCCCCTGGTTACAGCGCCTGTGTGAGAGCTTGGAGATGATTGGCTCCCCGGCATGGGGCCACACCTTCCCAGACTCACTATGGTAGCCCAGTAAAGCTGGGAGGATATGGGAGTCCTGGCAGGTGTAACTGATTGTGGGAGGAGTCGGAAATGGGGCTGCAGAGGAGGACTGGCATGGGGATTTAAATGCAGATGTGGCAGCCATTGAGGAAGAGAGCCACTCGATTTTGGCAGAGTGAGGACTCCCGCGGTCATGTGAGAGAGAATCACCATGCGGCTTTAGCAGAGAACCGCCACTTGGCTTTGCCAGAGTGGTGACCCTAATCTATTTGCAGCCATTTGAAGGAAAGAACCATGTGGTTTTAGCCAGAGTGCAGACCCCTGCAGCTTTGGTAGAAGAGGACCACGTGGCTTTGGAGTGCTCCCTTTGGCCACGTGGCCTGGAAAGCAGGAGAGACTTTGCCTGGAAAATGGGTACAAAGAACTCTTGCCAGCAGACTGTAAGAAGGTGCCACATGGCTTTGGAGTAATTAGAGATTCTGCCTGGACGTCGACACAGCTGATCGTGCCAGCGACCTGGAAACACGGATGTGTGCTTCTTTTCCTGAGTTACGGTACCCCGAATCAAGGCTGGGGCGGGGGGGAAGGAAGCTCTGTGGGTGTCTGTGCTTATCCTAAAGGACTTCGATATTTTAATGGGGACATTGGGTCACTACTATAAGTCTGTATAGCTTTACATAAACCTTTTCTCTCCTTTTCACAAATCTCTGGCACTGAGAGATGTCTTTCCAACGGGCGGTGGACAGACGAGCCCAGTAGGTATTAGTATACCGTCCTTGGGACGGGCCCCTGTTTTCTGTAACAGTTTTTGGCATCCCTCGGTGAACCAAATATTGCCTCCCCCTTGGAACTCTGTTCTGTAACAATTGCCCCAGAGTTTTCTGAATGTCCCACCTTTGGGTGTCACGGAGCCTTCTGAGGAAGCTGTGAGCACGGCCCTTAGGTCTGGGTCTACTGGTGCCCCCAGAACTGCTGACACCAGGCCAGGGCACTGGCCAGTGCTGGCTTTGCCCAGCAGGAAGACAGAGGGCTGCCTCTTTGAGTTTTGGTTCCTCCAGGGCAGTCTTTGCAGTGGTCGCCATTGACCACTTCCCTTCCTGGGGTGAAAGCTGGGGCCTGGCTCTCGGAGAGTGTGTGAAAAAGGAGTAAGAAGTAGAAGAGAGCTTGGCCAGGGCAGGGGCAGCCGCTCGGTCTGGATTTCCCAGCGTTGCATCTGCAGTCTGGGTCCGGAGGCTCCTTTCCCGGCAGCTATGAGTCATCGACGGCCGTGAGAACCACACGAGGGTGTCTGCACAAGGTCTGTGTACCCCTGCATGATAATGCAGCTCCGTGAAAAGGCTGTCACGCCCTCTGACCCCCCATGTGTGATGCTTGGCTCGAACTTCTGCTCCACAGTTCCAAATCACGTGGAAGAGTAGGAAGAACGTAGGAGGTAGCGTCAAAGAGAGTTGGGTTTAAATTCTGCCTCCATCTCTTTCCCTTGCTACCTGGCTGACCTTTCATTAATTCAGCAGATAGTTTCTGAGTGCCAACCATGTGCTAGGCAAGGAGGAAGTAGAGGTGAACACCTCCTCTCGTCAAACTTACTCTCTGTAGAGAGGCACCCAAAGACCAAATTCTAGTATTATAAAAGAAATGAGCCGGGGGTCGTGGCAGAGAAGAGTGCTGGGGATAGAGATGAGGCCCCACCAAGGCAGGGTGTTGGGGGAAGGCCTCTCTGTGTGATGTGTGAGTTAACACTGAGAGCTGATGGAGAGCTGGCCATGAAGAGAGGGGAAAACTTTCTCAGCAGAGGGAGTGACAGTATGTGCAAAGGGCCCAAGGTGGGAAAACATTTGGCCTGGTGAGACCAAAAAAAAAAAGGGCAGAATTACAGCACCACGGTGGGAGGAGGAGGGGAAGAGGGAGGTGAGAAGTGAGGTGGGAGCAGAGGGCAGAGGCCAATAAGAGTGGGCGGGGTTCATGCAAAAGTGGGAGGAGCCAAGGGAATATTAAGCAGGGGGAGGGACGCAATTTGACTTGAAGCTGTGGTAAAATACTCATGACTGTTTTAACCACTTTAGAGTGCACAACTGGTGGCATGGAATACATTCATGGTGTTTAAGCTTCACCATTATTCAGTTTAAGAGTTTTTTCACCATCTGAAAAGGAAACCCTGTATTCAGTGGGCAGTTACTCCCCACTCCTGGTTCTTTCTGTCTCTAAGCACCCACTGCTCGGCTGGCTCTCTCTCTGCGGGTTTGTGTATTCGGGGCACCTGGCACACTGTGTGGCCTTGTGTGTCTGGCTGCTTTCACTCAGCCTGTTTTCAAGGTTCATCCACATTCAAGCAGGTGTCAGGGCTTCATTCCTTTTATGGCTGAATACCCCATTGAATGGACAGATCACATTTTGTTTATCCATTCGTCCACTGACATGGTTTGATTTTACAAAGATAACTCTGGTTGCGGCAAGAGGGACTGGGTTGAAGGGACAGTGAAGACAGAAGTCCTAGTGAGAGCTCATGATGGTGTAGACTAGGGTGTTGGGCGTAGGGAGGGGAAAAGGGCACGGGCTGGGGATCCATTCGGGAGACGGAACACGCAGATGAGAACTGTGGGTGGATTGGAGGGTGGGGGAGAGACTGCCATCACGGAGGTGGAGAAGCTGGCAGGGGACAGAGGGAGGAACATCCTAAAGGCTTTTGATCATTTGGTTTGAACTGTAGAAGTGGCAGTGTCGTTAGGCAGTAGGATTTGAGCCTGGAACTCGGCGGAGAGGTCTGGGGAGTGATTTTGTGATAGAAGAAATCCATATATTTGGTCTTCGTCCCTGGCTGCCTGCCAGAGCTCCCCACACCCCTGCAATCTCTTAGGTAATAGGGGCAATAGGAACTCCTTTTCTTAAGACACAGGGAGAGGCGAGAATAGGTTTATAGTTGTTCATATGGAGAATAATATAATAATTAAGAAACAAGAATACAATCAACTCTGCGTTTCATGTGCTTACAACTGTAAACCTACCTTTCCCCACTCTGTATTTGGTTTTGTCCCCGGCTCCAGGGCATCTCTTGTTATTTTTGACAAGGCCCTTTCAGCCACACTTGAGTTGATATTAAGGAGGTGACTTCTGGAAAGGCCCTGAAAGGCTGGGGGGCTGGTTGCCAGTGGAGCCAACCAAGGGATTAGAAGGGTGGAACTTGTAAGTCCCTACCAACCTCCTCCAGGGAGGATGCTGAGATCTAATCCAGCGTGCCTGTGTGATGAAGCCTCCATCGAAAGCCCCTCACTGAAGGGACTCGTACTTGGGGTTCTACAGAGGCGTGGAGGTGCTGAGTGCCTGAAGCACCTGGAGGGGCCGTAGAGGCTGAGTATCTGTTCCCAGTACCCTGCCCTGTGCATCCCTCCGTCTGGCTGTTCCTGAGTTGTGTCCTTCGATAAGACGCCCTTAACTATAAGTACGCCTTTCTCCTGAGTTCTGCGAGCCATTCTAGCAAATTACTGAATGCAGGGAGGGAGGTCATGGGATCCTCTCGTTTACAGTGGCTCCGTCAGAAGCACAGGTGACAACCTGGACTTGTACTTGGCATCGGAAGTGGTGCGGCAGCCTTGTGGGACTGAGCCCTTGACCTGCGCGGTCGGTCTGTGCTAACTCCAGGCAGTTACTGTCAGAATTGCTTGGTGTGGAAGACCCACACATTTGTTGAAACAAAAGTACTGAGTGTAGAGAAAAACAAGGAGTATTTCTCTGAGGGAGGCTTCCGTGCACAACGGGTGTTGAAGACCACGGGCCAGGCCGAAGCCACCCCCTCCTCTCAGAGCGTAGTCAAAGGGGCCGGGACTGAGCTAGAGGTGGAGCCGATGAGGAGGGTCTACAGAGGAGACCAAAGAGCAACTGGGAGGCGAAAGGAAAAACCAAGGGCAAGAGGCACCCTGGGAACCAAGAGGAGTGTGTTGAGGAAGGCGGAGGACTAACGTGCCAAGTGCTGGTGGAGTGGGGTGAGGAGGCAGAGAGGGAAGGAAGTGGAGAGACACAGAAACCACTCGTGGAAGAACAACTGCTCAGGAAGGGAGCAGAGAAAGGGGACAGTGGTGGGAGGGGCAGTGGGGCCACACGAGAGTCCCCCTGGCCTAGCTGGGTATGTGGGATGCAAAAGCTCCCCTTTATTCAGCTCTTACCGTGGGCCAAGCCCTGTGTAAGCATCTTGCCCCTGAATCACAGAAAAGACTGAGACTCCGAAAGGTCATTACGAGGCCACACAGCAGAGCTGGAACACGAACCATGCTCCAGACGCAGGATTCTCAACGGGCTCTTCCCCTACCAGGGGCAGGAGCAGTGGGGGCTGATGTTTGTGGGTCAAGGTCTCCAATTCTCTGAAATCTTGCCTGCTTACAGAAGTAGGTGAGACACAACCTTGGGAAGAGCGGGGGCAGGGGGCACTGGAAACATCTGATTCTCGTGTTAGTGAGCAGAGGGCACACTGCCTGATTTAGCAGCACCGCCTGTTCCACCTGCTGGTTACTCATGGAAACTACGCTGGACCGTGTGGGCCAGCCCTCTTGGCCAGCCTGACAAAGCTGCACCAGATGGGCTCCACACTGATCCAGAAGCATTCCAGGACGGACTCCCCACTACTCTCCGCCCAGATGATCAGTCCAAACCCGTCGCCGGCCCTCCCTGCCACTGCGTGTCAGCAGAGGGCCTGTGGCCGCACACTCTGGCCAGTGAGACCAGGGCCACTCCGAGGGGGGCCTTGGGGAAGTTTGCTCTTCCCAGGAGCATCACAGGAGAAGATGGCCTCTCTCCCTTTTCCTGTCAAAGTCCAGCACTGCGCCCCTGCTCTGGGTCAGAGGGCAAAGCGGGGAGTGGTGGGAGCACTGAGCCGGCTGTCACGGGGCCACTCACCCCAGCAGCCACACGCATGCCTCTGTTTTTGAGCGACAGTATGTTTCACCATTGTTTGGGTCAGGGTGTCTCTTCCTCACTGCCAGGGACATCCAGCCCCCACCCATACTTGGACATTTGTTGGGCGTTGCTGCTGCGCAGCGCCCATCTACTTCCGTTTTGGAGAACCGACTCACCCCATTGGGTCCTGGTGTGGAATCCAAGTGGTGCAATAAATCCTTATAGCAGGAAAATGGCACAGCAAGGTAACAGGGTTTTCCAATAACAGGAGTAATGCCCAAACCCAGTAAACTGCTCTCTACCTCAAACTTGGATCTTAAAAGGACTTGCAGGTGCTAACTTCAAACAATATAAAGTAAAAAATAATTACCACTTGAAATGTGACCAAAAGATGAAACTATTCGAGAGAAATCAGACAGACACCTGAATTCTAAAGGGTCTAGGTTTAAGTGGTGGTGTATTTGACTTACAACATCAAGGGTTCAACTTAATTAGATCAACTATTGAAACAGAAATGAGCTAAGGGGCTTGGAGACACCAAAGCGTGGAGGAAGACCTTGAAGACACCCTGCCCCCAATGAAAACAACTGCAAGGCTGAATGAACCCTACCACTAAGTCTGAAAAAAATAAACTATGGGGCCAACATGAAGGGCTTGGCAGACTGATCCCCAAACAGTGGAAATCAGAACCTTGAACTCGTGCCTTAAAGACTTCTACAAAACCCTGGAGACCTTCCGCTGTAATCTGTACACCTCTCGGGGCAGTGGGGCAGGGGATAAAGGTGGACCTACTCAAGGTGGGGGTAAAAATGGAGGCAAGAAAGGAGGGCCAATGCCCACTGCACCCCCAAAACCATAAAATGGGGACTGAACATGCCAACATGGAGCTCTAAAAAAATGTTGAAACTATTCTCAGAAGAATACATATGATTTCTTTATATAAAATTCAAAATTGGCCGAATTTAACAATATGCTGTTTGGGGACGCACACAATAAAAAAAAGGCAAGGAAATGATAAATTTCAAATTCAAGAGCACGTCACTGGGGAGGTACAGCGGGCTCCTAAGATTTTGGTACTCTTTCTTAATCCAGGTCTGGGTATGTGGGTGTTTTATGTATTTTTTTGTACTAAGATACTTCGTTTACAAAGACACTAAAAATATAGAGCAGATAAGATACGTAACACATAGAATAACATCTAACATCTTGAGGCATCTAACTAAATTGCAGACACACACACCAAGAAAACAAAAAAAGTGGCCCTGGCACTTCCTCGATGTAAAGCCCCCGTCTCCTAGAGGGTGTTCTTTTCTTTTTTTCAAAAATTATTTTACTGCTCCTAGAGGATGTTCTGTTCAGATGTGCAGAACACTTTCCTGACCTCCATCCCAAAATGCAACGCTGAGAAGAGAAAGCCAGCTGGGTGACTCTGAAAGAGGTTACTCGATTGACTTGCTACCTGGAGACTACTTCGATTGCATTTCTTGGCTGGTTAGGTCTTAGGCCTCACCAAGTTTGAGAAGGCTGTCACAGCAGAAGGTGGCACTGACACCTTACTGGTACTGGTCTAACCACACGGGCCTGGAAGGAGCAGCATTTCTCCTACAGCAGTGGTTTTACTCCTGGGGGTGGGGGCTGACACTGGCGGGGGCCGAGCAGGCCTCAGCCTCTGCTTCTAACAGAGCAGTTCTGATTTCATTCATTTTACATAGGGTGCCTTTCACATAATTTTGTTTGAAGGGCTCTCTCTTACCTGTCAAAAAAAAAGTTTGAATAGCATGGTCTTAGAGGCATCCCATCTTTTTGGAGCTGGGAAGAGAAGGCAGATCAACTTTCTCAACTCTTTGATTATATAAATGCAAATCACAGGATGGAGTTTTGAATGAAATGGTAATGACCTGAACAAGACCATGGATTTAAAAAATAATCTGATAAAAATGTACCCATTCGAGGTGACGAAAATGTGCATTGAATAAACAATTTGCCCTGTAGCAGATCTTCAAATTGCTGGGGTTCCCTCCTCCTGAGTGCAACTCAGTGGCCCTGAAGCTGTGAAACGGGGGCAGCCCTGAAACCCACCTGAGCCAAGCTGGTGAGCAACTCTGGCCAAGCTGACCCACACTGGATCCGGGCATTGTCACGTACACTCTACAGCCTCCTGGAGGGCAGGGTTATTTGAGGGTACACTCTATTTTAATCAGACTAGCACTATTGGTATTTGTAGGTGGGTTGTCAAATATGGAAAGAAGTGCTTTTGTTTAGGTAAAAGATAGGGCATTTGACTCCTCTGAAGGCTTGTGGAACTGGTGAAGGCCACATCTCCAGCAGATGGCACATGAACCTCTGCCAACCTCAGCAAGTGTCCTTTGTCCCACCCACTCTCCTGCCACACCTACCTAACTTGCTAAGGTTTTGCTGGAGAGGGCAAGCAGCCAGTCTGCCCAAGAACATGACTGGTTGCTGTTCTCTTGTTCAGCCCTGACAAGTGGTGTGTGGGTGTGTCCTCTGGGAGACACAATATTGCTACTGGGCTAATTGTGTGGCTAGAAGAAAAAAGAAAATGCATTTTCAAATGGCTCCTCAATATTTTCTAGTTGCACCAAATACATGTCTTGGCTGAAAGATTATTACAATTCAATATTTGGGCTCAGGCAATATCACTACTAGAGAACTAGGTGAGATGCAGTAATGAATTTGAAATCTATGTCTTACAACTATAATCGTTTTATTTTCCAAAGTTTGACATTGGGCAGCAACAGTCCTTTTTTAGTACCACCAGGGGCTTTACTGCTCCTGTGGCCCTGTGTTTGTAACACCAAGGGATGAGTCACCCCTGGCTGGTCCTACCTTCAAGATGATTTCTGAATGTTTTTGGAAGCACTTAAGACTGTTGCCACACTGATTTCCAGTATTTGCATGCCTTAAGATGCTTACAAACTTTTGTTAGCTCAAAGTTCTTCCTAAACTTATCTAAGTAAAGATCTATTTTCCCCTTAAATTACTGCTTTCTTAAGCTATTTAATTACAAGCTTCCATAACTGCTTTATTTAATCCTATGTAACAGTGGGGCAAAAGCAGGTTTACTGTTGTTTACTCTTGTATTATTTAATGTATTTTCCACACGAACTGTAAACCTACTTTTGCTCTACCACGTATTGTTTACTTCAAGTAACTGACAAAACTAATTCTAACAAAAATGCCTACTGTTGGTACTTATTGAGATTTGCAATAAAGGCCAAGGCCACGCCTGTCCCGGTTACTGAAGCGACTGTGCGGACCAGATGAATCTTTGTGCTCACTTCATCAATCACCCACTGTTTCAGGGCCGCCAGGGATTTTACGTATTCACTGCTTCGGTCTTGGGCTGCGGTTGAAGGCATCAATCGTACACTTTGTTTTCACTCATCCGAAGCTCCGATACAATCCAGCAAGGATAAGCGAAAATTGACTTTTGCCTACATCCAAAGTTTTCCTGATGTTTAACTCTGCCTTGCCACTGACGTAAACCTTACAAGTATTCTTTGGTATTTCAGAACTGTTTACGAAACGTGTAATAAGCCTAGAGAGTTGGAGGCACCTTTGAGGGTTCGGCTGTCACCATCCCGTCAGTGCGTATGCTGCCCAAACCTCCTTTCTTTGCCCTCGTGCAGGTCCCCAGCTCTGCACTCCTCCCTTTCGAATATTTTTTAAAAATTGAGACAGAGAGACATCGATTTGTCGTCCCACTCACTTGATTCTTTTATGTGCCCTGACCAGCAACGGAACCCACGACCTTGGTGTATTGGGATGATGTTCTAACCAACTGAGCTACTGGGCCAGGACTTCATCCTTCCACAAATCCAGGTTAGAACTCAAAGAATATGAGCATCCCTATTATAATCCATCTTGGGAAAAGAGACTATTTGAAGGAAGACAAATTCAAATAGAAGTTGTGTGATTTCCAGAGCAATTTATTCATTAAGCTCGACGCCATATGCCATCAACAGTTCTGTGTGCGCTGTGCTGATAAATAGACACTGAGAGGATTTAACAAGTTTGCCATTTAATAAGTCTGAATTCACTTCCATCACATGGTATTGTACATGGTCATCTGTTCAAACAGATTTCTTTTTAACAGGTCGTAGTTAAAAAAAGTCACAGATAATGTAAATTCTGTATAAACCGGTGGACTGTAAGTTAGTTCCTTTGTTTTGACTTTTAAGACTCAACTTCACCGCAGAATAAAGAATGTAGGCCAAAGAAAGCATAATCGGTCACTCGTATAGAACAGTATTGTTTCTATAATTTGGAGCTTTCTGAATGGACGAGTTCAGGCCTGATCCAACTGTAAAAAGATTACTTAATGAATAGACTATATGGAAATTGTACAAAATGTTATTAACTTTAATCATTAATAGCTTAAACTGCACTATGTTACTAATTGCTATTCAAACTCAAAAACCTGGTTTCGAATCCTCAAGAAGGTGGCCCAGGCACACAGCCACACCGCCTTGTACTTGGGGGTTGTATCAATACACATTTCCAACAGAAACTTTGGCTTTAGGAAAGAGTCACAAACATTTAAAATAATGGCTTTAATCGTCATTTTAAGTATACGGTAGAGGAAAGTGTGCTTTAATTAAATATACATCATACCAGTGACGCTGGCAAAGTTGAAGGTTACTCCTAATGTTGTTGAGAGCTATAAAAACCAGTTTGTACATGACAAGACAATGAGAAATAAGCAATCCCTTTGAAACAAATTCTTAAAATTAAAAAAAAAAGTTCACAGTGGTTTGTATCAACAGGATGCATTTATGACAATAACATGTACAGATTGAGCACCCTAGGGCTCTCTTTATATCCTAAAGAAAACGAGCATTTACATTATTCATGGGTTGTACTAAATTAAAAAAAGAGATAATTGTACACTTACCCCTTAGAACAAACTGTCCTGGGGTGTACAGCTTTAACACTATCATTAAATTTGTTTGCAAAAGAAAGAGACTTACAAAAAACAAAACATCTTTTTCTTGGGAGTGAAGTCTTTCATTTGCTGTTATAACCAGCAAATGCCATTCATTAACTCAAAAATGGAAGGGAGGGCCCCACAAACACTATTTGAGCAAGCTGACCAATACACATTACAGTTTTAAAAATGAAGGTTATATACTATATGTTACAAGTCCCAACCAGGCAGTGTCAAAATGACATCTATTTCTTTGCTTGCTTTGTGATCATACCCCTTGGAGGTGTTACGGGTCTCGTGGCATTCGGCTTCTTTTTCTCTGCAGGCTTTAAAATCTGCAAAGATACAGAAGACAGGGCGTTTTAGGAAATAGACTCAACCCCAAGTCCTCTTGATAGCCCTTAAATCTCATTCAAACCTTTGTTTCAGAGAGGTTTTGACTAAAACTGCCCAACAACTGTGAAAGCCCCAAGAGCACATGAACATGAACCAAGCTGACAAGTAAACGTTTTGGTAATAAATGCTATGATGAATAGATAAATATAATCTGGGGGAAAAGCGACGATTAGGCGACGATTAGGCTAAGCCTTCTGATGTACAGAGAGACAGTGGTACAGAACAGTGTTTATCAGCCACCTAGGGGATCCTCCCCCAACCTCAGGGATAAGTTCTCCCTGGTAATTGGTGTAAGAGAAACTATTTTAATCTATTTAATGACTGCCATGTGACATCACGGGCTCTGTGTTTATGACTGGACTAGCCGGAAGTCATCCAAGTTTGATGTAAGTGAATGAGAACAAGACTGAGAAGCAGACTTTGGGTAAATGGTGCTGTTGTGCTGAGTGAAGGCCAAATGATGTCATGGGGAATGAAAAGAGTTTTAAGAGAAACTGCACTAGAGAAAGGCGGTGGGAGAAGCGAGTAATCACAGCACATCTGGTGCACAGCAGTGAGGGCTATTCTCACACGCAAGTGGTGATTTAATTTTAGCCGAATGTTACAATGACACTGTGGTTTTAGGTTAATAGTAAACCAGCCACAGCACAAAGAGCTAATGTATTGGTTGGGGTTTTTTTCTACTTAAATCATGCAAGAACAGTTAAATTTGACAATGGGGAAAAAGGTCTGAGACTTTCTTCCTCTGAAAGGGGTCTACTCATTAATGAACTAGCATAAACAATAGTTAAGGAAAATAAAAATTTAGTCAATTTAAATGATCAGCAGGCAGAAAGTAGCAATTGCTTTTTTTACTCAGTAAAATCCAGACATAGTAAAAGGAAACCACGTTGCAAACATCCTCTACCTGGAAAGAGCACATCAGTGTTTCATCCACACTCATCATGGCACCTGCATTGTCAAACTCTCCACAGTAATTGGGTGCAGAAAAAAGAGTGACCAACTGCCTCTTTGCAAAAAATTCATATCCATCTTCAACCACCTTGGAGAGAGAATGTGTTCAGTGTAAGTAGGTGCAAATTTTAGGCGAGTACAACCATTCTTCAGTTTCCCATTGAGCCTGACATCCTGCAGGTCAACTTCCAGAGACACGTTGTAAAAATTAGCAATACCTACCCACCAAAATCAACAAGGAGAACCTGTGCTCACACACATGCGCGTAAGTGTACATGTAAAATTCAAAACCAATACCTGATGGGCTCTACATATAAGATCCAAATCATGCTTATGGAGAAATTTTGCAACCACTTCTGCACCAAATGTGAAGGACACTCCTCTGTCATTTTCACCCCAGCCTAAGACATCTTTATCGGGGTCAGACCACAAAAGATCACAAAGAAGACCTTGATCTGGTACATCAGTTGGTCGCATAATTCGCCGAATCTGCTCCATAGACTGAAGATCAGGCGATAAACCTATTAAAGGAGAAAAGTTGGAAGAAAACAACTTTAAAGTGGCACTTTAACAGCTTCATTTTGTACAGAGAGACAACCACTCTAACATGAAGGCAAATTTAATCTGTGGGTATGTTTTCAGCTTTGGTTTAAAAAATACTGAATAAGTATTAAAGTTTGTCATATGTACTAATCTGTGGGTACAGTATGTGGAAAGAGTTACTTCAATGTATAGAGTCCAATCAAATTATAGCTGTGACTTAAAAACTACTGTTCCAATCCTCTGAGAGCCTCCCCAGTTATGACAATAACAAAAAGTGTACATTTTCAATTTTATTACTGACCACTTACAATTACTAGGCATAGAGGCTGCAGATGCTCAAGGGTGATGTAGCTTTCTAGGAAACACATATTGTCCAAAGGACCATAAAATCAGACCAGCTCAGCTCAATGGGTGACTCTCAGCTGAGTTAAAAATCACATGTCCAGCCCTGGCTGGTGTGGCTCAGTGGGTTGAGTGCTGGCCTGTGAACCAAAGAGTAGCTGGTTCAACTCTGTCCTGGCACATCGGTTGTGGGCCAGGTCCCCAGCAGGGGGAGCGCTAGAGGCAACCACACACTGATATTTCTCTCCTGTTCTCCCTCCTTTCCCTTCTCTTTAAAAAGAAATAAAATCTTTAGCCAAAAGGTCGATGGTTCCATTCCCAGACAGGGCATGTGAGAGGCAACCAGTCTATGTTTCTCTCACACATCAATTTCTTTCCCTTCCTCTTTCTCTAAAAATAAATAAAATCTTTAAGAAAAAAGAAAAAGAAAAAAATTACATGCCGAACTCTACTAAACCAGTTTAAGTACTGGAGGACAAGGATAATTGACTTTATTAAAATATATTGTGATTCTTTGACTTTATGGCCACAGATCAAGAGAAATTCTCTTTGCAGTCACTATTTTAATTACATTATACAAAGCATAACCACTGAGCAAAGCAGAGTAACTTTTACAATCCAGGCCAGGAAAACTGACAGAAGAGGCCCCAAATACACCAAGACAAGACTACTCACATCTCAGTATTCTAGGAGGTCTACGGTATAGCATATTAAGTGCTGTTCATTTCCTATTTAAAAGTACCTTCTACTCTGTCTTCACATCCAACTGTTACAGAATTCCCTGTAACAACTCAACTGCTTACTTCAGACTTCTATCCAAACAGCCCCGGATGTGCCACCGCAGACCCGTGATCAGCGAGCAGTTGTCAGCCCAATGATAACTCAGGAATGCCAGAGTCTGCCCATTAGAGGGATCCCAAGCCCTGTAGTTCCACTTGGAATTCAAATCAGCCACATACCTCCATGACAGCAAAATATTTTCTCATCCACGATGGCTGCTATCGGTAAACAGTTAAAGCAGTCTGTGAAAGTTTTCCATAGTTTAATGTTGTATCTTCTTTTACCTGTGAAAATTTTAGGATGGTTAAAAAGAGACTGGTGTTCCATAGGTTCATTCTCTCAGGACAATTTTCCCCAAAGCAAGGTTCTGGTGACCTTTTTAAGTAAACAAAAACTAAGCTTTTATTAAAACCCCCTGGAAGAGGTTAGTATTATATATATAATACTTGGAGATATTTGATCTATAAGCAATAATTTACATTTCCATGAAACATTTCAAAAGTCCACAGAACTCTGAAATCAGATTTCCAGACACCATGATTACCACTGAACCTCAGTATTTGACAGCACAAATTATTTGGAACCTAGTCTGTTTTGTCCACCCTCAACCCAGAAGGAAGCAGCTCCTATTTCTAAAGGCAACTGTGAACAACCTACACGTGTGCCACCGCCACCCTCCTGAGGAAGCTGCCTGGAGCTCACACCCACCTACCTCCCTCCACCCTCAGTAACCTATAGGGTACTGGGTAATTCCCAGCCCCTAAATACTTGAGCAGCAGGCAGGACTGCAGGGAAACTCACTACAGGCACTCCAGGGAACCTGTCTTGAACACTGGGATGCTCAGAATGCGCCCTAGAGAAACAGTGGCACAGGGCGGCCCCACCAGCCTGTCGGTCCATGACCTCTGGAGCAAGTGGGGTTCACACAGCAGCATGCCTTGACGATGCTGTTCCCACAGGAAAAGTTCCAAACTAGACTTCTGTTCCAAAAGTCTGACCTACTCACAAACCTTGGAAGTACAAATCTGTCCAAACCGGTTGAGGAAAGCCAAATTGTTGGGATACCCTGGTATCCTGTACCCTTCCATACTGGAAAAAAAAGGAAGGTCAAAGCCACTTACACCCAGGACACTTTTACGACAAGAACACTGGGTGGCAAATTATACCTGCCTGATGGGGAGTGAGGGGAGCAGCTTGCCTACGAGATCAGTAATTGAGTCTTGACCACCAAAACAACGCCGACCTGCTAAATCATTTTAAAGGCCTCGGCATTAAATGGAACGTGAAGATGATGCAGCTAATATCCTCACGCTAGGGTACGCAGCACAACGAAGAGATCATTTGGATTTGAACTTCAATGAAAACTTCAAAGTACTTGCTGAGCTAACAGCTATGTAGAAAGAACCGTTTCTTAACCTGTTCTAAAATGTAGCACCTCTAACAAATATCTAAAACAATGCTTGCCTCTCATTTCACTACCTAAGGAACAGCGAACCCAGACTTCTCTTCTTGGTTATTCCTCCCACCTCACTTGTTGGCTGGGTGTCAAGACCGCAGAGCAAGCAAACAAAAAGCCAGCTGACCACATCTGTGTGAAACAGAGATGGAAAAACACCCCACCTCAAGAGAACAGGTTATGGCTACAGCTGATGGTTAAAACAGGAGGATTGGGGGCCCCAATTCCCCACACAGTTGAAAAGCCACATGTAACTTAAGTCAGCCCTCCAAATACACTGTTGACAATTTTCAATCCAAGGGGACGTGGCTCCACACAGTTCAAACCCGTGTTGTTTGAGGGCCACCTGTACACTCTAGGGGGGGACGAGAATGACAGTGTTTTACTGGTCTTGTTAGAGTCACACCGGCAAGTGTTACTAACCCAAAACTCCTTAACCTCCCCACTCCTCCCAGACTGAACCCTCTCCTGCAGAAATGCACAAAGGAGGGTGGAAGTAAGGGTTCAAAACTTTTAAAAAACATTTCACTTAAACAGCATTTGCAAGAAATTCTCGGCCAAAACTGCTATTTTCAAACTTTAAGAATCTTGTTTTCTGTCAATTATCAACTCAACCTGCACCTTCAACTAAATAATCCAAAATGGACCACAGTATGGAAAACAAGTAATTTTTTAAAGTTTTTCGTATTTTAGCACATTTTAGGATAGTGACTGCTGTTTTTCCTAAGAGAGTGTGCCAGAAGGAAAAAAGCTACATTACAAATTTGAAAAAGTATTTATATGTACACCGCAAGGTCCATTTGCACGAAGTGTCCAGGAAAGGCAAATCTATAGAGCCGAAGGAGATTAGTGCTTGCCTGCGGCAGGGGAGGCTGTGGCGATGCTCACACAACTCTATACAAACAAGTCAATGAAAGGGAAATGAGAGGCCATAACATCGCATCTAAACTCTCACACATCCTCACAGCAGAACTGTCAGTTTATGACCGAGTGTCTCAACTGAAGGAACCTTTCCTTAGATGCACAAGTACTTACACTCATCATAAAATCCATAAATTCTATTGATGCTGGCACACTCGTGGTTTCCTCTGAGAAGAAAAAAATTCTCAGGATACTTGATTTTGTACGCCAGTAAGAGGCAGATGGTCTCCAGTGACTGCTTCCCCCTGTCCACGTAGTCCCCAAGGAACAGGTAGTTGCTTTCTGGTGGGAATCCACCGTACTCAAAAAGTCGAAGCAAATCATAGTATTGTCCATGGATATCACCTAGAAGCAGAGATCTTGTTACACAGTATCTTCGTACTTACAGTTCACTAACAAAGCTTTGAAAAGATATTCCTTAAACATCCACTGCACAGTGGCATGCCCTCTAATAAGGAGTTAAATATGACTGCTAACACTAATTTCTAATCTTAGTTCAATTGAGCTTACTAAAAATTTTAAGTACATGTCCAGAATCTCACACAAAACTCAACTAATGAAGAATTTATTTTGTGGAAAGGATTACTGATGCCTAGGCAGGCCTTCTTGCCAAGTAACATGGCTCTCCTTTCAGGCCGGCGATCAGTATCAGCTCTCGGACAGCGCGCTCTCTGGGTGTGGTGTCAGCACAACTGCTTCCACTGAGCAGTGAGCCCTGGCCCCAAGGGAACAAGGACATAAACGCGCGACCACTCACCAATGCGTTCATTCAGCTTTCACCCCCCAACAGACAGTGCCAAGGAGTGTTTACTTTAAAAACATGTACACAAGCTTTCTTGGTATAGTCAAATATGCTAGAATATATAGCATTTCTCAAATAAAAATTGAGGTTTTTATACAGATTATATATGCTTCTATCATGCAGAAAAAGTGGAACTATACAGCAGCAACAAGGAAGAAGGTCTATTTTTAGGAATAACCAGCTCTACTTAGAGCTTGTATGTAATTTCTATATATTCACACAGTGCAGACCTTTACTTAGCTCTCCATTTTGCTTCATTTCTTTCCTTCTGCAATAATTTTTAGAAAATTTGAAGTACAGCTAAATAAACTAAGCCCATTAGAAGCATTTATTCTGGAGCTACAATTGTTTAGCTTAATTTTAAGTGGTTCCAGGTTGTGCACAAACAGTAAATGATTCTGCTGGCTAATACAAGGTCATCTATACATCCTTGACTAGATCAATCCCAAGCACGTGACCAAAGAGAACTGTCAGAGTGCAAAGACTCACCACATATTTTGAGTGGTGCTTCAAGTTCTAGTAGGATGGGCTGACTGAGAAAGATCTCCCGGGATTTCAAGCACAGTCCCCTGATTTCATTCTCCTGTAGCTGGACGTTCTTACCAGGCTTGGACCCTCTCACTGCAGGGGAGAAAAACCCTGATTAGTTAAATAAAGTCAAAATACAATTGAACATAAAAACTTAAACGTCTAAAAAGATATTTTAGATAGAAACAAACAAACAAACAAACAATGGTTTAACTAGCTAGCTTCTTGGCTGGCCTTATTTTTAGGGCACTTGTGAAGAACATGGTTTAGTGCGTAATTCTAATCTTCATCCTTAGCCAGATTTCAGAGATCCCCTAGCCACCACCCTCCACACCAAGTTAAGGTTGTTGGGGAGTCTGTATAAGGACTACCAGAAAGGACTTGCTGCAATCACCCCCCCTGGGGCTCACGGCCTCAGTTCTGCATCCGAGCCAGGCACCTGACCTTGTTCGCCTACAGCCCGCCCACCAGGCTAGCTCCTTTTCCCTCTTGTCTTCTCTCCAGCCTTATAAATGAATTAGTATTTGCACAGCAGAAGATTTTAGAGATGGTCATGTTACTAAGCTGGTTCTAAGAATTCCGTTTTAGAACGTGAGACTAGAACTGCTCAGACTCCCTTCCCCTAAATCAGTGTTTTTCATCAGATGACCTTGGGAGTCCCCTCAAGGGACCCAGATTTAATATGTACCAAAAAATTCAAGTGTTTTCACTTCAATTAAGACACACTGTAAGCTCACTGTACTTATTTGGCTGGGCGATTTCTGGGCCTGCACCTTTAAATGTAATCATGCCTCTAAGAGCAAAGGATGCCAGCTTGTGCTGTAAGAAAGGTGGTTTCCTAGTAACGCAAACAGATAAAAAGTGAGGAAAGGCCCAGCACCAGGCATCCTAGACTCACAAGTAACCACATCAGAGCACTGAGTTCTACTCACTATCAAAATGAAGCACCAGACCTCCTCTGGCCTTGTAACAGTTCATTTTATCAGCCCGTGTAGGTAGAAGGAAACAAAACTTTCTGTTCTGATCCCAGTTGTAACAGATTAGAGAGATTAAACAGAATCGATTTGCTAACTTTATCTTACTTTTACAGTTAAGAAGTGGCCTGCTTACTGGCAAGGCCTGGTTAAATAGGGGGGTTGATCATCCTCAACTTGAAACCAAAGTCTTCACAAAAGATTTATGAAAGCAAGCACTCTCTGAATTAGAAATGAAGTGAAAACACAGGGCCAGACTAAATATAGAATGTAAGCCTGCATCTTTCTATTGTTCAACCCAATAAAAAGTGATTTACTTGTAGCAAAACCACAAAATCCATTGGATTAAATGTTGCTAACTTAAATTTTATTGGTTTTTGAGGCTGTTTGTATTCAAATGATAAAATCATGACTTACTAGCCAAATAAGAGCAATAGGTTTAACTGTTTTGTATCTAGCTTTGTTCCTTAAGTACCTAAAAAATACTACAGAATAATAAAAATTACAAATACAAAACCCTGATGTTTAAGGATTTTTTTCCACATTAAAAAAGGCAGTGTCTGGGTTTGAAAATGCTGTCTTAGGCAAAGCCATCCATGGGCCTGAACAGTCAGTGAAACTCTGAAGTTTCCCAAGAAATAAGTTTTGAACAGAAATTAAACTGTGTAGCGCTCCCCCCACCCCAATAAAAAATAACAAAGAAAGGAGGACAATTGGGAAGAATCAAACTCCTGAAACACACAAAGAGAAAATGTTCACAGAGGGAGCTGCACTGGGAGCTGGAAGGCCCAAGTTTCTGTACTGGTTCTATAGCCTCAGCAATCACCCCTTTATACTCCAAAATATGTAACTGAACTAAGTGACCAGGCAGCCTCTGGTCAAAACATTATAAGATGGGAAGCAATTAAATAGAAAGCATAGTAATGACAACCTTTGAGGGAGGACCCAAAACAAATACATACATAATACACTAACAACGGGGCAACAAAAAATGATTTTCCCACAGTAATTTTTTCTCCTCTCCCCCTCCCTCCCTCCCTCCCTCCCTCCCTCTCTCTCTCACACTCACACACACACACACACACACACACACTGCAGAGAACTCAAGAAACACTCTGGGTTGGAAAGATGGTGTGATGCCTGATTCACTGAACAGAAAACCCCAGTCATTAACGATTTTACCACAAGTCAGCCAGAAACTTGGGCAGAATGCCCGGCAGAAAATTTCACTTTTGGTTTACAGGGGCCTCCAGAAGCTTCTGGTTTCAACCAGAATCATTTTCTGCAGAGCTCCACATTTGTGAATGAAGAACCCATTCGAAGTCTTTCAGGAGACTACATAAGACCTGACTCACACCCACAGAAAAGGCAGGCTGTCCTGTTTACACAAATGCTACCTTGTTCGGGATGGAGTTTATGGTAGTTTTGGTTCTTAGTCCTCTGTCCTGAGTGGGGGTGCAGACAGAGATTAGTAAAAAGAAATACTTCTAACAATTCAAAAGTATTCTTGAGGTGCCTTCCCAGAACAAAGCAGTGTATATTATATGTGAAGAACCCTGCTCACTGAAAGAACAGCATGGTCTCAGAGCTTTTTAAAATCCCCCACAATCAGCTCAAGGATAAAATTATAGTAATAGAAATTCTGCCTCAACACCATCTTCTACCAACTGGCAAATACCTGCTCATCCTTCAAGGCTCTACTGTCTGTCTCCTCTCCTCACAAGCCTGCATTATGCTTCTGAAATGCTCTCAGCAGCCAGATAAGGAAACACTGTACCTTGTCTTATAATTGTAGGTTCACTTCTACTTCTTCATCTGGACCCCCAGGTGGAATGCAAACCCCAACAACAAACCACCTGCTCTTTGGTGTCCATGCGCATGGCCAGTACACGGAAGGCTCACAAAATCTGCTGCATAAATGAAAGCTGGGTATGTCCCTAAGTACTGTCGACTTGAGGCATTAGAACTAAACACGCATTTCGGATTACACGTTATTTCCCATCTGGCTTTACTATTTCCCTAGTTGTGAAAATACAGGATTACTCTTAAATTTCAGGTTGACAGTAACGTGTCTAACAGAAGATAAAGCTCTCAAAACAGGTGAGCACTGGCCCTGGCTGGTGTAGCTCAGTGGATTGAGCACAGGCCTGCAAACCAACTCCCAGCAAGGGACGCACAAAAGGCAACCATACATTGATGTTTCTCTCCCTCTTCCCTTCCCCTCTAAAGGTAAATAAATATATTTTAAAAAATCTTGAAAAAAAAACACAGAACAGGTGAGCACTGTTTTTTCTTTTTTAAAAAATGACCGTATCAGCCAATAGCATAAATATCTACTTCCCTATTTTCACTATCCATCACATAGAATTATTTATTAGTTGTAGGTAGCACTTGCGGAGCATGTCCCACATGCTGGGCTGCGCTAAGGGGCTTTACGCTGCCAGTCAGTCCTCAATAACCCCACAAGGTCAGGCACTGAAGCTTCTCCACGTTACAAGCTGGGAGATTCAGCAACTTGGTCCAAGGTCGGCGCTTGTAAGGAGGACATTGATTCTAGGTCCAGTGATGCTTCCACCATACCGGGTGGTACTGTTTGTAGAAAAAATTCTACACCTCAGTAGAATTTGTTCTTCATGAAACTTTCAAACCAATGGCGTTTTTATAGGACAAACTACTGAAATCTCAATATACAGTCACTGCTTCCCAAGAAAAAAATTGCAATGCGATATAAGATCATAAGGCATTCTTATAAATAGGAGGCATTAGATTAAGAACTACATCATGGCCCTGGCTGGTGTAGCTCAGTGGATTGAGCGCGGGCCTGCGAACCAAAGGATCGCGGGTCAATTCCTAGTCAGGGCACATGCCTGGGTTGCAGGCCAGTTCCCAGCAGGGGACGCACTAGAGGCAACCATATATTGATATTTCTCTTCCTCTCTCCTTCCCTTCCCCTCTAAAGATAAATAAATAAAATCTAAAAAAAAAAAAAAAAAAAAAACAAACCCAAAAAACCCCCTACATCATGCAATCTGTTAAGACTATCAATACTTACTCACCCGCTTCAACATTCAACCAAATAGTCGCCGGGCACCTGACCCTGGCAACAGGCCACACAAGAATTTTGTACTTTCTCAAAAAGCTCACACTTTGCAAGACATAGAAAATAAGATGAACTGAGCTAACTGCAGGTTGTTGTAAGTGCTGACTAGAAGAACTAACCTTCCATAAAGACTACAGAAGGGAAAGTCCACCTTAAGGACATCTTAATGCCATTAAAAAAGGCACTAAAGACAAAGGCCTGACTATTTTATCTCTGTTAACTATAAAGAAAATTGTCCATTTTCTTAACTATAAAGAAAAACACAAACAGTACAGTTCTGCTCAATGAACAGCAGCAACACTCACTTCGGGGGTTAGAGCCCTCACTGTGCTCTGTGCACGACAGGAGAAGCCTTACAAACGAGACCCTCACATGGGAAATCCAGACTGTCCCCTTGGAGTGACTTCCTGAGTAATTCAAATGGTACGTATCAAATTATTTCGACTTCTGTCAATGGAATCTAAAATATTCCAATGAATAAAAATTCTGTTTTCCAGTGTTTCTCATTCACCTTAGACCTTTCACATACGACTTTTGAGTAAAAGCTTTTCTTCATCTGGCTAGAAATGTTGATGCAGAAAATGTACTATGGTTGCTAACAGCAAAGATTGTTCTGTACAAACTTACCAATTTATCTGGCAAATCACTGATTTCATGATAAACTTCCATGAAATTTTATTTGAAAACTGATAAAATCTTGAAACAATAAAGAATGTTATTGGTGATTATCTGTAACGCTGGCTTTCTCTCACAAGCAGCACTGACTTTTCTCACAGCCTGGTGACCAGCAAAGCAGGTAAGAAAACTACAGAAGGAACACAAAGACAAGCCACAGCCATTTGGATGCGCAGAGCAAGCGAGGTGTTTCTGGAAGCCACGTGGGACAAACAGCGGACACCCAGAAGGATGTCCAACCCCCAAAGCAGCAGCCAGTGGTATATATCTGTGGAGAATGTCACACAGAAAAATGAAATAAAGCCCAGGGATCCATTTAGATGCAGAGAATGTGGATACAGAATCGTGTACAAGAAGAGTACTTTTAAAACCATATTGGATTTACGTATCTATTAATAGTTACATAAGGAAATTATTTTTTTGTTCAATTACATTATTTGTAATTCAACTTTATTGTATACACCACCTGATACAATGAAGGCTAAAGGTGCTTCCTGAAACCACACTTTTAATCAAAACCTGGAATTGTTAAAAATAAATGTTTTATATTATCAAAAAGAAAGAAGAGAAAGAAAAGAAAAAGCAAGGAAGAAAAAGAGAGAAAGAAAAGAGAGAAGAGAAGGAGGAGGGAAGTATGGAAGGAAATTTAAGATGACTGGGGTTGGGGGCTGGAGGACGGTAGAGGGAGGGGACAGACAGATGAGCAAAAAGAGAGAGAACAGCGGAAGCGGACAGCTGTGGCTGATGACTGCGGGGGGGGGGGGAAGGATACAGGAAGGCTAAGTGGGAATGGAAAAATACACTAATGCAAAATAATTTTTTAAAGATGACTTTGGGATTATTTATGAGGAATGAAAAAATATTCTTCTTGCCCCTCAATTAAATGCCCCTTAACTGTTTGAAAGGCGTTATTAAAGGAATAGTACACACCAAAAAAAGGGGCACCAATATAACGAACTTTTAAAACCTTATTGGCACAACCAGTATAAAAATGTATCAACAGAGACTTTGCTGTTTTAAAATAATCCTATTAAAGTAGGTGGCAATCTTAAGAGTATGCCACATATACTCATTTCAGTGATAGAATAACCTTGTAATAGTTGACAATTTAGAAAAATTAGATCTCAAACCAAAAACAAACAAGTGAATTATTTACAACACTAAAATGTTCTCACAAAAAACTGATGAGTTTTCTACAAAAAAAAAAAAAAGTTAGAAAGATCAAACGTTATTAAATAATCACTTGGTCCCCTGCTGCGGTCACCAGCAGGAAGACTTCTCTGATGCTTTCTGACCACCTTAATTGTTTTCACACCACACATCCTATCTTGATTTTCTTGGCTGCTAATGTCAGCCTCTGGGCACTTAAAGGTGAAACTAACTTTCTCAAAGTAGATGGTCAGAATACACCTGCAAAACACTGCCCGCTGCTCAAAATAAAGTTTGAGTATTCCACGCCTACAGTGAAGCCAATTTATTGAAAAATGTTTAAGTGTACAAAGCCTAACAACCCATTTTGAAACAAAACCACTGATCAGACTCAACATCTGAGTTGAGTCTAATTCCAGAAGTAGTTTTCATGGTCATAAGCCCTCGTATCAGTGATAGCCACTCCCCTGCAGACGCCGGATGCCGGAACACCCTGGGGTAGTGGAGGAAACAGGCACCTTCATCGGGCCTCCGAAGGAAGTCATCTGTTCTTAAGTGCTTTTGATACAGGGGTCTGATCCTGAAACAAAAATTTGTCTCAGAATCCTATGAACTCCAAAGAGATGGAATCATTCCTTATTCCTCTTCAGTTAGGCTTTCTAGTTTCCTCATCTACAAATAATTTTAATAATAGCCTTGGCTGTAAATTAAGGGAAATGATAAACCTGTATAACATCATTTCCCTGCTTCAAAATCAGCAGTCCTCACCTACTCAGATAGACTGACCGACATATGCTTTTGCAGAACAGGCTGCAGGTCACCACAGTCCTGCAATTTCAAAGACAAAATCTCATCAACCTCTACCACATAGAGGGTTACTAATGCAAGGCCCAGCACCATCTCAACTTCCCCAGCTGGAAAAGGAAAGCCTGGCCTCCTGCTACCGTCAGGAAAGGGGCACAAGTAATTGCCCCATTCTGTGGTTTAGGACTGGGGCAAGCTTGGCTCCTGTCTCCAGTAGAGCTTCCCTGCCTTACCCTGTAGGAAAGGGTGAAGCACACAGTTGATGAGCAGGAGGGGAGGGAAGAGAGCAGGGCTCACAACAGACTTCTCCTTCAGTTAGAGAGTTAGTAACAACTTTATTTTTACTAACAAAATGCCCTATGGTAATTGATCCTAAGTAAAGCCTCTACTTGTTACAATTACCTAAAATGTAAAGAAAAAAGAATAATTGCAAAAGTGTCATCAGGAAAGATTACTTTTGTTTCCTTGGTCAGCACTTTTAAGAACTTTTTTTTGCCATCATTTCACCTTTATTCTCTTCATGACCAGGGACGTTAGGTTGTCTATTTAGTATTAGAATGCAAACATGTTTCACGTTACACCAAAATGCTAGAGTTTCCAAGTATCTATCTTCGATGAACTCTTACACATCAGAGAATTCAATTAGTAAAGGCTTTCTGCTCTATGACCTCAGGACAGAGGTCATATTTAAATTGCTAAAGCAAGCCAAGCAATTATGCAGAGCCTGGCATAGTCTTGCAGTTTGACAACAGCCATCTTCGGAACAAAGATGCTTCTTGCAAATTAGGATGTGAAAATAAGTTACAACTGCCAGCTATGCAAGAAAAATACTAGCTCCCAGAACAAGGTCGCCTACAAAGTAAAAACAATCGTCACTTTTCTCCAACAGAGTAGGAATATTAGACCAATAGATCACATCAACAACTGGCTTATTTTCTCCCTAAACCTGCCGAGGTTTACTCTGCAGAATTTAAATAACCTAACATTAGTTATATGAAGAAAAAACAACCTTTAGGTTTTATCATCAAGGCAGATCTCGGACAAGAACTTCCAAGATGGGTTGCACAAGTGACACTTTGCTTAAAGAAAAACTACTAACAGCTTAGAAAAGAACTGCAAAGCTGCACTGACTACAGATCTGAACACATTTAGACTGACTTTTTTTATCTTCATCCTAGGACATTTTTTCACTGCTTTTAGACAGGGAGGGAGAAACATTAATGTGACTGGTTGCTTTCTATACGTGCCTAGACTGGGGATTGAACCCACAACCTTTCAGTTACCGACAATGCTCCAACTAAGCCACAACAGCCAGGCCAGGACTTCACTTTTTTACATTTTTTAATTTATTAATTTGAAAGAGAAAAACGTAGATTTGTTGTTCCACTTACCTATGCATTCATTCGCTGCTTCTTGTATGTGCCCTAATCAGTGACCGAATCCGCAATCTTGGCATATTGGGATTTGTGAGCTGATAGCTCACAAACTGAGCTATCAGCCCAGGCAAGACTTCACTTTTGTTGCCTTTTTAGTACTATTACCATTCCACTTCTCAAATGACACACAGTCCTCCATTCTAAAAGACAATTCTGAATATGTAAAAAATTCTAACAAGGTCACAAAACCAGTATTGCCTCCATTTTCAAATATACTGAAATCTTAATTAAAATTTTTTCAGAGAAAAAGGTTTTGGGGGCATTACAAAAATCGTAAAATTTAGCCCTGGCTGGTTTGGCTCAGTGGATTGAACGCTGGACTGCAAAGCAAAGGGTCGCTCCTTCAATTCCCAGTCAGGGCACATGCCTGACTTGCAGGCCAGGTCCCCAGTAGGGGGCGCGTGAAGTAACCACACAATGGTGTTTCTATCCCTCTTCCTTTCTAGAAATAAATAAATAAAATCTTAAACACACACACACACACACACACACACACACACACAAATCACAAAACCAGTTATCTTCTAACTTGGAGATATATATACACATACATTCCCTTAATGGATCATCAATTTCCTTGCCAATTTAACACCGATGAAAAAAAAGAATTTCAGCACTATATTGTGCAGCTAATATTCCTGAGGTATTTATTTCAGTTACGGACAATGCTCCAACTAAGCCACAACAGCCAGGCCAGGACTTCACTTTAATTTCTGGGCAACTCAGAACTTAAGTTAACAAGATTTAAATGAACTTAAAATTCTGTTTCTAAGCTATAGACTGCAAACCGTCTTAATCTATTTCTGATTCACTGCTGCCTCATATAAATCAAAGAACTGCATTAACTAGTATAAAAAGTATTATTTATTTCTTATAATAAATGCCAGGTACTGAATGAATGACAAGGTTTTTACCCACAAATGGCACCAACACTTCAAGAGCATTTCAGGAACTCAGTGAATTTTTCTTTTCTTTTAAAGAAAGTATAAAAGGATAAAAACCCAGATTAAAGTATTTTCAGGAGTTGCATTTTAATGACTTATTCAAAAAATGTGCAAAAACCAGTGCTGTCCAATTGTTCACCAGGCTGTTGAATCCATCTCACAGCATGTATAATCCAATACTCAGAACATAAAAAAAAAAAAAAAGAAAAAGAAAAGCTAAAAACTCAGTTAAATCTACGTTTTCCAGTGCCCAAATCAACAAAGGGATTCGAATTCTCCCCAAGTTTCAAATAATTAGCAGACCCGCTCTGGAACCCCAAGGTGGGGAGGGGGCAGTTCACGTCCACGTCCCTCTTTAAAATCGAAACTTCCGTCCCCAACATCATGGTGTATCAACTGCCAGGCATCTCGCTGGTCTTGGGTCAGCCAAAACTAAAGCTGTACTCTAACTCTCATTAACCACTGGACACCCGCTTCCTCCACTCGCATGTTTACTTGAAAGAGCTCTAGCTCGGGGCTACCTGGGTTTGAAATCTGTCACTGTGTGACCTTGGTCAAGTGATTCACCTGACTTTTATTTTGCTCTGAAAAAGAGGAGAACATAGTAACACCTACCTCGCAAGGTTGTTGGGAGAATTAAGTGAAATCTATATAAAGTGCTAAAAAAATGCCGGACACACAGTAATAAACGCCTTAGAAGCGCTTGCTATCATTATGATTGTAATTTATTAGATGAACACCAAGCGCTCAACACAGAGCCAAGCACATTGGAAAGATGGTCACTGTCATCATCGCTGGTTTCAACTTCAGATGCAAGTTCAGAAAAGAGCGCGGAGACGTCGCGAGGACAAAACAACTTAAGAGTATTTGGGCGCGCAGGAGATGGGTTTCAGCAGCCCCCTTTGAGATGTTCCAACGTTGGCCACTAATTCTCCCGATACCAATCCCACAAAAAGTGTAAAAATGAGGACGATAGGAAAGCCCTCCAACCCGGGGAAACCCATACCTCTTCAAATTGCTTTCCGAGAGGACCAGAAAGTACGGGACACGCCTGCAGTTAGGACTGGGGCCCCCAACCCTCTGTCCTCCAAGGACTGGTCCAGTGTGTGGGGAACCAGGGGGTACGGGCCGGAAACGTGGGGGTGGGAAGAATTTTTAAATTTCACGGCCAGGAGAAAGGCTGCACCCTAGTCTAATGAATGAGCGGAGCCGGTTGGGCCAACGGCGGGACCCCGGCCGGCCTCCCACCCGCAGCAGCCTGGGGCCCGAGGGTCAGCTCGCGGGCTCATTCCCCTCGGCGCCGCAAGCCCAACCGGCCTCCCAGCTCCGCCGCACCCCCCAGCCGCCCGCCTCATCTCGTCTCGCTTGCCGCCCCCTTCACCTTCCAGCAGCCGTTGGATGATGCTGTCGATGTTGAGTTTATCTATATCCGCCATCGCCTTCCCACCGCCGACCCTCCCGTAGCGGCGCCGCCGGCGGCTCGCGCCCGGGACTCACGCCTCCTCCCCCACGCCACGGGCACTGAGGCGGTGGTGGCAGCGGCACTGGTAGCAGCCGCGGCGGGTTCCCCCTAACCGCCCCGCTCCCTGCTTCCTCCTTCTCTCCCCACTGGAACCACGAGAAGAACAAAATGGCCGCCGACTCCTCAGCCAGCCTCGGGCGGCGCAAGAATGCGCGCGGGGGAGTGCAGCGGCCCGGCCGGGACTTCTTTATGGGCCATTGGAAGAGCGGTAATGGGCGGGGCCTGGAGGCAAATGGGGCGTGGCCAAAGCGCGGGATGGGGGAGGAGACGGTTGAGAGTAACTGCTATAGCGCGCGGGATTCTTCCGCCAAAGGAGCAGAGTAAATAGGCCTCCTGGCGGGACGGTGAGTTGCAAAGTTGCACGCGGAGCTGGGGATGGGGAGAAAAATACAGCTGTACAGCGGCGTATTGCGGCCTCCGCAAGATACTGTTCACTGGGGCCAGATGTGTGCAGTCCTGTTTATGTGGAAGTTCACCGAGAGAATTCGAGGGTCCTGGAATTTACCCCTTCAAATAAACCTGGGGTGGAGGTGGAGGAAAATAATGAAGAGAAATAGGTTGACTTATTTTAGATTCAAATTTGTTGGGACTTGAGGTGAAGGAAAAGACCACTCCCAGATAAACCAAAATGTTAACAGTTATTCATTATGTGTAGTGGAGATACAGATGTATATATCCGTATTTCTTGTACATTCTGTAACTTTTACGTTAGGGAGAGTTTTTTTTAATCCACCTTCATTTCTTTTCATTATCCGTATGGTTGGATTATCGTTCTTGAACACGGACGTTATGTAATCATCGAGACAGCTACCCTGATTTTAGCCAGAACGAAGGTGAACCAGCGTGGGCAGATATAGGGAGAATTTGCAGATTTCGCGCGTCGGAGCTGGAGGCCAGAAGAAGATAAGAGCGAGTTTGCCGGAGCGGGCATTATGAGCCGGTCCTGGGTTCTGCAGACACTTTGGCCCATTGCCCTCCGCTTTTCCAGTTCGTCTCTCTCCAGGAGACCCCCAAAAGTTGCCACCTCCGGGGGCTGCGCGTTGCCTTTAGCTGGGTTCGGAAGTGCAACCCACACAACAAACAAACACATCTGCTCTCTTGGATCCTGATCTTTTCATTTCTCTGAGTTTGTTTTGTGTGCTTTTTTAAAAAAGCCCTTTGCCTCCCCCCTCCTCAAAATGTGAAATTCATTTTGCTTTTCGAGGCACGCAGGGAGCACGAATTCCCGTACCCAAATGCCATCGATGTGATTGCGCCACCGGAACATCCATCCTCAGAAGCGGTGTCCTCTGGGGGCCCGAGCCGGGGCAGGGCACGGGCTCCTTGCAGGTGGACCTGTGGCCTTCTTGCTTCTGTCGCGGGACCTTTTGAGGCTGGGGGCTCCCTCTCCTCGGCACAGCTGCTCATTCTACTTTCCCCAGTTACCAACTCACTCTCCAGAGCTGTAGCCTGTTCACCAGAAGATACACAAGTGTCGTTTGTCAGCCTAGGGAACACAGCCCAGTTCGTGACACTCAGAGCCGATGCCCAGGGCTGTTAGGAACAGCTGGATGTGGAGGTCAGGGTGGCTACTCCCTAAGGAGTCCAGACTCTGGCCTCGTCCAGGGCAGGGCATGTTATGGCAATAGTAATTAGAGCAGGAATATGAAAGACAGCGATTCATTCAGTGGACAAATATTTATGGAGCACCTCCTGTGTGCCAGACATTGTTCTAGGCAGGGAAGCAGGGGTGAACAAGATAGACAAGGCCCTTCTCTCATGTAGAGTCATCTAGTGAGCCAGCCAGACAAACAAAGATGCAAATAAAAATATCAGCGTCTGATAAGTGCAGTGGAAGGGGAAAAAAAACCAGACACTGCTTATTTTCTTACTATGTGCTAAAAATCATCTCACTGAATCCGGAAAACAATCCTAGGAATTATGTTCTAGTCCTATCACACTGATTTGACAGATGAAGAAGGTGAGACACAGAGGCTGGGTTGTTTGCTGAAGGTCGTACAGGTAGTAATTTACAGAGCCAGGGCTGGGACTCAGGACAGCCAGGAACCAAAGCTCTTCTATAAATCCCCACTGTGAACCCCCAGCGCCTAGCACAGCCCTGGCACACACTAAACAAAGCAAGTGTGTTAACATCTGCTGATGTCAGCAGGGCTGGAGGAGGACTTCAGACCGGACTGGGACATGGGGAGGGTCTCTGCCCACACGCCCATTCTCTGCTGGGCTACTCCCCTCCAGAGTCCAGTTTTGCTGGCACATGTCTATGAGAAGTAGCTGGCACTGAGCCTGAGAGTGGCATAAGCTTCCAGAGTAGGCCTGAATGGCTCTCAGAACACAGCTAATAGCTCTGGGAGGAAAGAACGGATCCCCTATTGGCCTTTTTCTGACATTTTCAGCATGAGTGACCTCCCTGAGGATCAGCAGACAAAACACTTGCCAGAAAGCACACTAATAGGTGGAGTGTCCTTTCCTCTCTCCAGATTGCCTATTTGGAAAATGAGGAGAGTGGATCAAAATGTACTCTTCCAGCTGTCTTCCTTGGATCCCCAGTGGTTTTTAGGAGCTCGCTGAAGATGATGGGGAGCTGATGGGGTTCTGGTCCCCAACCCCTGGAGTCAACCAAAGCAGAACCATGGCCCAAAGTAAACAATCAAAATGAACTATTATTACTCTAAATTGTTTTAGACATTGAGCTTCCCTGTAAGATTTGAAGGGAGGGCTGTAGCTAAAAAAATATTTGAAAACCAGTAGTATTTCTAAGGATGCTGCAGGTTTCGAAGGGGGCCCCAGTGCCTAAAGGGGCCCCACTACCAACAGGAAAGAAGTGATCCAGGTGGAAGGGTCTGTGGTGAACTGGAGAGCATACGCCCCTGTGGGCGGTGGCCGCTTCCCTGCTCTGGTCCGATTTTGGAGAACTTGAACAGATAGATTCTTATATGAAATGCTCCAATTTTTAAAAGTTGGTCATGAACTCAAATTCTTCGAAAACACTGTTCGAGACTGACAAAGCAAGTCTGTGGGTTACATTTGGCCCTAGGCCAACAATTTGGAACTTGTTATAGAAGGTCAAGGGTGAACTCTTTGTTCTTCCCCAATTCAGTGAGCATTAGAATTATTGTTAAATGATTCAAGGAAATGTTGTGGATGGAACTCCCAGTCTAGTGGAAGTGATAGATAGGAAGAAACAGTCATAAGAAGATAATTCCAGAGAGTCATAAATTTTGTGATTGAATTAGGAGGGATCATGGGACCACACAGGAGAGGGACTCAGAGGATTTGACGTTTGAGTCAAGATCGGAAGGATGAGAAAGAAAATCAGGGACGGACTATATAGAAGAGTAGAATTCACAAGGACCCAGCAAGTGCAAAGGCCCTGAGGCAAGAACAATCTTGCAGCGTTAGAGGAATGAAAAACAGGCTGGCGTGCCTGGAGTGTAGTGTGAGGGACAGAGTGTTAGAAGAGGAAGCTGAAGTGGGCCAAGGCCAGATCACTGGGGGCCACAGGAAGGCGTTCAGATTTTATTCTAAGTCCAATGGGGAACCACTAGAAGGTTTCAGGCAGAGTAGTAGCATGATTGGATTCATTTTTACGTAAGTTTTTTATTTTAAAATAATTTTAGGCTTACTGAGAAGTGGTAGAGTTAGTACAAAAAGTCTCCATGTACTTTTCACTCAGTTTCTCCTTAAGGTTAACATATCGGACAAGCATGGCATAGCTCTGAATTTTTCAAAAGACCTAAATCACAAAGAATTGTTAGGCCTGGCTGATGTGGCTCAGTCCATTGAGCGCTGACCTGTGAACTGAGGGGTCATTGGTTTGGTTCTAGGTCAGGGCACATGCCTGGGGTGCGGGCCAGGTCCCCAGTTGGGGGTGTGCCAACCGATCAATGTATCTTTTGCACATTGCTGTTTCCCTCCTTCTCTTTCTCCCTCCCTCCCTTCTGCTCTAAAAATAAATAAATAAAATCTTTAAAAAAAGAAATGTTAGACCACAAAATATATGACATCATTACCCAGAGAACCTCTTTTAAATAAAATCAGATTTCATTTTCTTTTTAAGATTGCATTTATTTACTTTTAGAGCAAGAGAAAGAGAGGGAGTGAAACATCAACTTGTTGCCTCTCACATGCCCCCCAGCTGGGGACCTGGTCCGCAACCGAGGCATGTGCCCTAACTAGGAATCAGGGCCAGCGACCTTTCTGTTTGTAGGCAGATGCTCAATCCACTGAGCCACGCCAGCCAGGTCAGATCCAATTTCATTTTTAAAAGATCTCTTTGGATTGTAGGTGGGCCAGAGTGGAAACTGAGATCAGGAAGGGGGCTGATGAAAAACAGAGCACCCATGCTCTGTGCCTCAGTTTCCTCATCTGCAAAACGGGCATGATATCGCCCATTTCAAAGATTGTTGTGAACACGTACTTTCCAATGTACTTGGGGAGATGATAGTAATAATGAGGACAATGATGATTGATGATGATGGTAACTAGCATTTATTTACTGAGAGCTTCCTGTGTGCCAGTCTCCACTCATGACCTTTCATGCATGACCAGGGAGAGCAGATTCTTTGGGATGTTCCCAGAAGTCTTCTTTGTGGAGGGGGGTTTAGACGGGGTCTTTCCAAATCTCTCGAACCATCCTTGGTTTCTTGGGGAGTTCATGTTGACGTTGGGTTGTCTCTCTCTGAGCCGGCTCCGCATGTACTTCCATCTGGACTTACCCAGCAGAGGAATTAGGATGATCAGCGCCTTGCTAAATGTTCCTCAGCGTCACAAAATGACTCAGTCCATGGTCGGAGAAGCAGCAAGCTGTCCTGGTGTCTGGAGGGTGGATTGCACTGTCATTTGGAAAAGGACAAGTGACAAATGGAGGCTCACTTTAGAGCAGGGTCTCTCAACCTGGGCCACTCGCGGCATTTGGGGCCGGGTTATTCTCTGTCGTGGGGGCCATCCAGTGCATTGTAGGGTGTTTAGCAGCATCCCCGACCTCTATTCACTAGATGCCAGAAGCACACCCCGTTTTCCTAATCGTGACACTCACAAAATGTCCCCAGGCACCACCACATGTGCCCCGGGGGTTCAAAATCACCTTCCCTGCCCTTGGTTGAAAACCGCTCCTTCGGAACAGTTGGGGCCTGTGGCAGAGTGGCTTTGGAATTGTCTCGTTCCCCTGTCACTCTTAACCCTTTGTTGTAAGTGCTTTGCCAGAGTAGCTTCTTTGACTACAAGCAGTAATAGCCATCATTCACTCAGAATTTACCGTGTGCCAGGCATTGACGTAACCCTCGCTTTAGATATGTCTTCAGATTTCATTCCCACTTAACACATAGGGTCAGTTATTATTCTCATTTTATAGATGGAGAAACCAAGGTTCAGAGAGGTTGGGTGACGTGCTGAAAGACACACAGATGAGAAATGAGAGACCGAGGATTTGAACCCAGATTCTTCTGACTCCAGAGGCCATGCTCTCCATGGCCTTGCCCAGCCTCGGAAGGCACGGGTGTTAGAAAATCATGTGGAGAAAAATATTTTATAAACAGTATAGTGCCATTCTAGTTATTACATGGCAGAAGCAACTTGGAGAGAACTTGTTCCGGACTCACAGGTTGGGAAAACCAAGTTGTAGTGTCGAGTCCGCGTGACTCAGTGTGTGGCTTCCCGCAGTAAGTGAAACTCGCTCCGTAAGCCCGGCCTCTCCCCACGCGGACTAGCTGGTAACGGGGCCTTCCCAGCCAAACACAACGCCGGGTGTCTTGCATACGTGCACAATTCAAGGAGGCACAAGCCCTCCCCCTTTTTAAAACGGAGATAAAGTTCACATAACATAAAAGTAACCAGTTCAAAGTATATAATTCAGTACCCTCACAGTGTTGTATAAACACCTTTATCTAGTTCCAAAACATTTCCCTGCCCCGCCCACCCCGCAAAAGAAACTCCGCACCTATTAGCAGTCACCTTTCCTTCCAGCAGGGGCGCCACAGAAGAAATGAAACTTTATCGGACTTGAGACTCTTTGAACCCCTTCTCCCTCCTACTCGCTTCCTCTCTCCCTCCTCAAGGAAGCTCCCCTAAGATTGTTGTGTGGGTGATTGTGTTTCTACTAGTTTGCAACCATATATAAACCAACCAACAATCAACATGGAA
This sequence comes from Sturnira hondurensis, assembly GCF_014824575.4. Lineage (NCBI taxonomy): Eukaryota > Metazoa > Chordata > Mammalia > Chiroptera > Phyllostomidae > Sturnira > Sturnira hondurensis. Next base: position 4,670,361 of record NW_028080037.1, read on the forward strand.
GGAAACCACCACCTTAACGCCCAGGAGCAGACAGAATGAGGTTTTTTTTTGTTTTTTTTTTTTTTAAATAAACTTAAAAGACTATCTTTGATGCTCAGAGTAGGGCTTTCTGATTTGATTTGTATTGAAATGTCCTTCCTAAAATAAAATGATGGTGATAGGGACAGATAGCTATTTTAAAAAATGTTTTATTTGGCAAAAGAAAAACAATTCAATAATGGGAGGATGGAAAAATGATGTAGCAATATTGGCGCAGTGATGGAATTGAATGAGAACAAGCTACATCTATCAATATGGATACTTCTAGGAGCTACAGCCAAGTGAACAAAAGCCAGCTGGGGAAGGATTAGGACTGTATGATACTACTTACATTAAAGTTTAAAACAACAAAATAGTATCATATATTTAGGGCAGTTTCTATCAGACTTTGGCGGGGAACCACAGTGTACCATGGGAAAGATATCTCATATTCCAACCCAGTACACATATACACAGGTGTAAAACTTCAGGACAAGTTTCACAAGACAAAACATAGACTTTACTGCATGCGATACACTTCAATTATTTTTATCCTGTTCTATCCTATGCTTATTTTTCAAATGCTGGTTGTGACCCTTGAGATCGATTTTACAGCCTTCTAAAGGGTGCAATGAGCAGTATAAAAAAATACTGCTTTAGGAATATACACCATGTTGGAAAAGTTGGAAGACACACAAGAAAGAAACATCATATTCAGGAAAGTGTTTCCATGTAGCAAGAATCTAAAGACACGTGTATGAAGCACATCATATTTAGGAGGAAAGGAGAAAGGACGAGATTGGTGGGGGGCACACAGGGGGTGCAGTTTTCTCTATAATGTTTTATTTTCTAAATTGGAAGGTGATTCTGTGGGAGTTTGTTAGATTACGGTTTTCAAAATCAACTTTATTGACATACACCCCACACTGGATAAAATGTGCCCATTTTAAGTGCACAGCTCAATGAGTTTTAACCAATGAATGCATCCCTGAGCCAGCACCCCAGTAAGATACGGAACATTTCCATCATTTCCGAAAGCTCCCCCGGGCCTTTCGTAGTCAATCTCCCTTCAACAACACCCCCCCTCCAAACCCAGTCCCAGGCAATGACTGATTTGCTTTCTACCATTACAGATTAGGTTCATTTTTTTCTAGAATTTTAGATAAATGACATCACAGAGAGTGGGTTTTTTTTGTGCCTTCTTTCACTTGGCATAACGCTTTGAAGTTTCATCCGTGCTGTGTGTGTCAGTAACCCATTTTTTAAAAATTCTAGTAGTATCCATATTATGGATAGATACACCAAAATGTGTTTATCCACTCACCTGTCGGGAGGCATTTGGGTTGTCCATTTTCAGGACTGTCTATCATTTTTTTATGCCCAAGATGGGTTATTAAAAAATAAATAACACAATTTGAGATAGTTTCAAAAAACAAATAATGAACCACATCAAACAGAAATGACAATAAACACACTATGTGACGTCACCTCCTCTGTCCACGCCCCCGTAAAATTCTGGCAATTGTTCCCGGGTCAGGGCTTCCTCCGCACTGGATGCTGCCCACAGCGGAAGTACTGGGCAGAGAAATTAGTGGTCCCTAGAGACCATCTGGGCTTCTGCACTGACCGGGCCTTTTCTCCCAGGAAATATCGATTGCAATAAGGGGCTGCTGGCTCCGCTTAGCAAGCCTGTGGGTTCTGGATGTGTGTGGCCTGAAACGCCTAGCCCGCTGGCTCCTTTGCTGAGGATCTGAGCCACATGGATGGTTTCTGGAAGAAGTGCTTCCTACCGGTTGTAGTAAAGCATCTTATTATTTAATAATGATTTTAAACATCAGGGATCTGAGGCCCGGAGAGGTTGAGTGTCTGGCTGAAGATCACACAGTTAAGTGGCAGGTTACATAACCTGAACCCTCATCGGCCTGACTTTTCTTAGCTACTAGGTGGTCTTGCTTCTTTGGTTCTAGAAAAATGACGACAGGCTATGCGCAATGTCATCAGAGCTAACGCTTGTGGGAGCCCAAGTCCGTCCTAAGCATTTTGTGTGAATCATCCCGTGCAATCATCACAAAGGTTCTGTGAAGTAAATATTATAATTGTCCCAGTTTACAGACATGGAAGCTGAGTCACAGGGAAGTTAAGTGAGTAGCTCTCGAATGGCTGAGCTAGGATTCGAACCCAGGCAGCCTGGCTGCAGAGCCCTCAGCAGACACTGTCAGTGCCTCCCCCACATCCTTTCTGGGAAAGCCACTGTGATGGTTCAAACCTCCTACCCGGCACTTGCACAGCCCCGAGAGTGAGCACCTCACTCCCCTCCCTCTAGTCTTGGACCTGCTAACTTGGACCACATGGACTTGGATCTACCCACCGGGGCTCACTGGGCAAGTGTGGGGCAAATCGAAAGTGCCAGAGGGTTAACATCCCCCAGGAGCATCCCTCAACCAATGACTGAGGGGCATTAGAAAATAAATACCCCAGCCCCCTTGCAAGTAAGATGGGGTAACTCGGAGGCATGTTCCACATGGTCCCTCCCCACTGCTCCCTAGCAGAATTGAGCTCCAGCTGTCCACAGTGGTATTTTGCTTGATTAAGTGGAACCCTTCATTAGTTTCCTTCCCTTTCCTGTCTCCCTTCCCTACTCTCTTCTGGATATTTCTTGCAATCATTTTTCAAATTAACAATTTGCAATAGAATCTTTATCTCTTGGCGAGCAGCTCAAAGGGGAGCCTAGAGTCCTAACTTCTGCAGAGGCTGCTGAAACATAGCAACTTTGCTTCTAAGCGCAAACAAAACTAGCAGCTTGCAAAGAACCTGGAAGTCACCTAAACAGGGAACTGGGCAAATCAGTCTTTGTGTGCAGGTGTGTACGTTGCGTATGCGTGCATGTGTGGGCCCATGGCTGTGAAGTTGTGTGTGCACCGACTTCTTAGATGGGCTACTTGCACACCATGAAGACTTGCCTGAAAGTTCATGGTCATCCAGTTCGGCCAAGGGCAGGCAAACTTTGAAGAGTAAACCTACTTCTCTTCCCAAAACAATGTAACAGGAAGGGCAACCCTTGGGAAGGTCAGCACAGATGAATTTGAATTTGCCGTTTGTTGTGAATTTTTAGAGTTCACGCTAGAGCATCTCAAGCTGTGGGTTTTCTGGGGGTTTTTTTTTTTGTGTGTGTGTGTGTGTGTTCATGCTTTTGTGGTTTTTCAGAGGCCTGAGGCTGGAAAGATGAGGGTAGAGAAGGAAGCTGACAGTACTTCAACTGGAGGCTGTTGTGGGCTCCTGGCAACCTAAACGCTGCATCCATATTCACCAGGTGAGTTAGCAGTGCTGTGGCCATAACCTGACTCGGAGAAGTTCCAGTCCCAGTCTGAGGCCTAGGATCAGGTCTGGGGACTGAAGTGTCAGCTGAACGGGTGCTTCCACCCAAGGAAAAAGGGAGGGCCTCAGACTTTTCTCTCTCTTAACAGAGCCCCTTCTCCACTCCAAGCCCTTTAGGTCCGATGTCTCATCTGACCCTTACCTTCGCCCTACGGAGTGGAAGCACCACTATTGTCCCCATTTCACAGCTCCAAGAGATACAGTGACTTCCACAAGGTCACCCAGCATTGGATACGTGGCAGAGCTGGGGTTTGAACCAAGGTCTGCCTGCCTCCGAAGCTCTCCGCCTTTCCCAGCAGCTGGGGGTAGATGTGTAAGTCAGCTTTGCTGCGTAACAACCCCTGAAATCACAGTGGTTTGTAACAACAAGACATGCATTTCTCACTCTTCCTAACGTCAGTGGTTCTGCGGGCTGCTCTGCTGCATTTGTGTCTTCACACACGGAGCCCTGAGGGCCCTGCCTATTCTCACACAGAAGGGAAGTGCAAGAAAACAGGAAAAATTCCAGCGATGCCTCTTAAAGTTCTCACTTGGATGTGATGTGCGTCCCTCCCACTCACATCCTCTTGGCCAAAGCATGTCATTCGGCCAGTCAGTGGAGGCAGCAATGTACAATCCGTTCACAGGGGAAAGGAGGAAGGAGTAAAAGACGGAGAACAATAATACAATCTACCATGTCTGCCCTCTTGGTCACAGATGTTTACTTCTCTCCCATCTGCCCTTAAACTATACTTCCTCCCCCCCCACTGCCACAGGAAGACACCTCGAAGAGTCACACCCAATCATGACAGGAGATGTGGGGTCTCTGGCCTTGAGATGGTCTCTGTTACATTTGCTGAGAGATGGTCTCTGTTACATTTACATCGCCTCTGAAAGCTTCTCCTGCCAGCCCTCGACTGTGTGGCAGGAGTGAAACTGGCCGATTCAGCCTCCTCTGGGGATGACCTGGGAACAGGTGCTTCAGTAGGAGGAGACGTAGAAGACCAAGGAGGCCAGGCATAGCCGGAAATGACAATGATCATAGCTAACATACATTGCGGCCTTCCCAAAAAACTGTTCCACTTCATCCTCACAAGCACACCTTTTTATCGTTTTATCCCGTTCACTAGCCTTATCTACCCATTTTACAGATATGGAGGCTGAGGCCTGGAGAAGTCATCCCTGACCCCAGTTCACAGAATCACTTGCTTAACCGCGGAGAAAACTGTCCATTGCTCGACCTACGGAATGGTTTATTAACTTTTTAAAACTATATATTTTATTGATTATGCCATTACAGTTGTCCCATTCCCCTCCTTCACTCCCCCACCCCGCACACCCCTCCCCCACCATTCTCCCCTTTCGTTCATGTCCATGTGTCACAAGTTCTTTAGATTCTGTATTTCCCATAGTATTCCTGCCCTCCCCCTGTCTGTTTTCTACCTACCTTCTATGCTACTTATTCTCTGTAACTTCTCCCCCCTTCTCCTCCTCCCATTCCCCTGTTGCTAACCCTCCATGTGATCTTCATTTCTATGGTTCTACTCCTGATCTAGCTGTCCTCTTAGTTTGCTTTTGTTTTAGGTGTGGTTGTTAATAACTGTGAGTTTGCTGTCCTTTCACTGTTCATATTTTTTATCTTCTTTTTCTTAGATAAGTTCCTTGAACATTTCATATAATAAGAGCTTGGTGATGATGAACTCTTTGAATTTGACCTTATCTGAGAAGCACTTTATTTGTCCTTCCATTCTAAATAAGAGCTTTGCTGGATAGAGCAATCTTGGCTGTAGGTTTTTAGATTTCATGACTTGGAATACTTCTTTCCAGCCCCTTCTTGCCTGTAAGGTCTCTTTTGAGAAATCCATTGGCAGTCTGATGGGCACTCCTTTGTAGGTGACTGTCCCCTTATCTCTTGCTGCTTCTAGGATTCTCTCCTTCATTTTAATCTTGGCTAATGTAATTATGATGTGCCTTGGTGTGTTCCTCCTTGGGTCCACCTTCTTAGGGACTCTCTGAGCTTCCTAGATTTCCTGGAAGTCTATTTCCTTTGCCAGACTGGGGAAGTTCTCCTTTATTATTTGTTCAAAAAAGTTTTCCACTTGTGGCTGTTCCTCCTCCCCTTCTGGTACCCCTCTAATTTGGATATTGGAACGTTCAAAGATGTCCTGGAGATTCCTAAGCCTCTCCTCATTTTTTTGAATTCTCGTTTCTTCCTTCTTTTCAGTTTGGTTGTTTCTGTCTTCCTTCTGGTCCACTCCCTTGATTTGAGTCCCAGTTACCTTTCCATCACTATTGGTTTCCTGTGCATTTCCCTTCATTTCAATCAGTTTAGCCTCCATATGTTCCTCTAATTTGTGGCTAAAATCAACCAGTTCTGTGAGCATCCTGATCACCACTGTTTTGAACTGTGCATCTGAAAGGTTCACTATTTCTTGGTCACTTAGAATTATAGGCTCTGGGGCTTTGAGCTGTTCTTGAGTCATAATGTTTGGTCTGTTTGCACCTGCTATGTTTGAGGGGTGGAGCCTTAGGTGTTCACCAGGGCCGGGTGACCCAGTCGCTGGGTTGTGACGCTGTACGTGGGGGCGGGGTCAGAGAGGGGAAAAAATGGCGCCTTGCTCCGCTCTCTCAGATTTCTGTCCACTCTGCGGCTTCCCACAAGTAAATTGGGCCGCTCTGGCGCTGGTTCCCGGGTGTGTGGGCCCGTGTACTCTCCAGGACCCTGTGGGTCTCTCCAACCAACTCTCTGTGAGCCTGGGAGCCTCTCCTGGCCCCTCGACCCCGAGAAAGTCTTTCCAGTTGGCGCTTTCAGGCTCTGATTCCTGTCACCGGGGCCCTAGCCTGAGCGGTCTGTCTCATTGTTTGCTCCTTTGCTTGGTTTATCTGCGCGTGAATGTGTGACCGCAGTCAGCTAGCCACCCTGCGCCCTCACTGGGTCTGCCTGTTGCCACCCCACGCTTGGGATCCACCAACCGCCTCCGCCTCTGGGTTGGTTGGACCGAAAGATTTTTTCCAGCCGGACCCCACTCCAACGCTGACTCCGCCGCTGACTCCGCCCCTGACTCCGCCCCTGTTACTGGTCTGGCTGGGTGGTTCGTTGTTGTTGGAGTTATGTACAGTTCAATTTTCACTGGTTTGGCTGTGTTTTTGTTTCTAAAACTTTGCTGTCATTAAATTTAGTTGTGGGAGGGGGCACAGTGTTTCCACCTATGCCTCCATCTTGGCTGGAAGTTGGTTTATTAACCTTTTGATCCCCACAGTGGCCGACCCCCCCCTTTAACGCCTCCAGGGCCATCTAAAGCAATCCAATGCTCCTGCTGGGCTCTCCCACTGAGCTCTCCTTCCCCACGCCTCTCAACCTCCAGCCAATCACTTTGAACAAATGTTCCATATCATTAACACATGTGCATTGATTTTAGAGTATTAATAATAATTTCCCTGATTTTTCCCACTGAGAATGTATACATGTTACTTATATAAGTAAATGTTGAGAGAGAGAGAGAGAGAGGAAGAGACAGAGGTAAAGAAAATAACCATAATTTGGGGTAAATTCCCAAGAATTTGGACAGAAAACAGGGCAAGTGTGGGAACTACAAAGTGGACTTTGGTGCCCACTGCCTGCATTTGCACCCCAGCCCTGATGTCTAACTGGCTGTGTGACCTTGGACAAATTTCTTATGCTCTCTGGGTCTCAGTTTCTTCATCTATAAAATGGGAATGATAATGGGACCTACGTCCCTGGGTCGTTTGGAGGGTTGAATGAGTGAAGGTGTGTGTTAGGTGCTGTGATTGCGTTTGGCCCATAGATAGTGCTCAACAATATTTTGTAATTTTTGGTGGGGGGGAGGTAGCAGGAAATAACCTGCTCTCTTGGTTGAAACACAGGAGGGATGCCTGGGAGGCCTGGATGCTACGTCTGGATCTGCCATTAACTAGTTTATGTGAGCCTGGGCCTCCGTTTTATACTAATACCAATAGTCACAATAGCAATGTAAACTTTTCTGAGGTCATCATCCTTGACCTCCAGGAACTTGACATGCTTTATTTCATGAGATCTTCACAACACTTCTCTGAGGTAGATGTTACTATTATTTCTTTTCTATAGGTAAGGCTCAGAGAGCAAGCAGCTTGCTCAAGACCATACAGTTTCTAAGTTTCAGTGGAGGAATTTGAATTTAGGGCTGCCTGCCTCATGCAAGGGCCGGAGGCAATGCCCACTGCACCATGCTGCCCGCTGTGTAAACTTTGTGGTCCACGATGCTGGGAGTTGAGTTGCATGATGGGAGCTAGGAGTTCTGGGTTAGAGAGCTAGTTCTGTTGAGCTTTTGGGCACCAGAGTTGGTCTATCGTTTTTTTTTTTTTCATCTGTAAAACGGGCCAAGAATAACACAGCGCCCTGTATTTGAGGGCTTTCTTTCCAGGTTTCTCTAGGGCTTCCTTTAGACCCTCCTTCCTCATTTTATTTTATCTTTCCAAACTGCTCACTCAGGACATCATGGTGAAGATCACAGGATGCAGGTGGAAGGTCTCTGAGATGCTTAAACAGCACCAGGTTTCTAAGCCAGTCTACAAAAAAAGGAGGAAAAAGAGGGAAGTTGCAGGGAAAGAAATCTGAATCCGAATACATGAATGGCTCCACGTGGGGGCTTTGGGAGGCTGGTGACTGGTGCAGAGCGTCTCACGAGGGAACACACGGGTAACATCCATGTGCGTGTCCTCACTCAGACACTGTCTGAGACACCCAGGCGGCGGATGTTCTGGTGAAAACAAGGAAGTTGTTAAATTATCCAGCTGTTCTGTCTAAAAACGTTGCACATCTGGTGGCCTGGAAACCTCTGGGTGACTTTTCACTTTCTATTCACTGTCATGCTGTCTGGACCCAACCTGAGGCCTCTAGAAGAGGAAAAGGGGAAGGAAAAAAGAAAAGAGGGTGCATTAGAGGGGGAAGGGGGAAGAATGGGGAGAGACTGAAGGGCCAGACAAAGGGGGGTGGGGAGGGAAGGGAAAGAGAAAGGGAGAGAGGGAGAGGAGACCCAAGCAGGGAGCTGGAGAAAGAGAGATAAAGAAATTCAGACAGACAGAGGCACAAACACGGAAAGAGAAAGACAGACGGGATAGACTTGCAAAAAGTCAGACACAAACATACAGAGTGAGAGAAGTTGACAACAATTGAGAGCAAGAGACCCACATACAGAGGTGGAATCAACTACAGATACGCACACACAGAGAAATACTCTAAGAGACAGATTCACATAAAGAGATGGGCTGCCGTTCCACCGAGGAGAAGAGGGTCAAAGAGACGGAGACTGAGACTGATACATATGGGGCAGAGACAACAAAGAGGCAGAATGAAAGACGCAGAAACAAACAGCGATCCACACAGAGAAAGAAAACAAACCCTCTGAACAAAAAGAGCCATCAGGGGTTTCTGTGCTGCCAAAAAACCCTGGGAGTCAGATTGTTCTGTTAGGCCTTCATGCAAAACATGAATCTCTTCAGAGGAAAGAGTGGGCTTTAAAAAATGTTTCCGATATAAGTAATTGCTTCCCAATTATTTTACTCATTTTAAAATTTTCTCCTTATAACAAAGGAATGTCTGCAGAGTCCCCAAGACAGCATGCAAGTGTTTATCTACTTTCCACAAACATCAGGCATCCGTGGTTTCTCTTTAATGGAAGAAAAAAGTTTTTCAGACAAGAATGAGGCCCTTTGATGATGCTGTGGGGTGCAGAGCAGACTGCCCTGTAGAAAGTTCGAGGACAGGGAAAGGAAATCCCCAGGCACCTCCCATGCTCCTGGGAGATTAGCAGTGGCTTCCCACAGCGCTGTGTGAGCCCACATCTCAGGGAGAAGCAGTGCTGTGATCCATTACTGATGTCTGCCGTGGCCTGGGAGAGGGCAGTCATTCAGTCTAGTCAGAATCTAGAGTCTGCCTGAAACATTGGCACAATAAGGGGTAAGTGTACAAATGGAGGTCCATGTACCATATGTCTAAAATATAAAAGTTAGAAATCAACTTGCACCCATGGCCTGGCCTGGGTTCTTGTTCACGGCCCTGACAGCCCATGGGCTGAAGGAGCAGAGTGCTTTCCTGGCCAGACTTGCCAAGTGCAATCCAGAGTGGGAGCTGGATACTCAGGCCAGGGTGGGGGTGATTCCCAGGTGGTGCCTGGATCTGGAGGAACCTAGGATGGGGACTTACCCAGGGAATCTAACTCAGTCAGTTCTAAGTACCTCCAAAATAACACTCCCCAAGGAGAGGACAGGGAGGGATAGAGTTATCTCGGGAACGTGGTCTAAGACACTGATGGTGGGTGATTTGAGGAGGCCAGCTTTAAATGGGGGCAGCCGCTTTACCCTCAGTGCCCAGTTCACTGTCTGGCACACAGTAGGTGCCCAGTGAATATTTGTTGGAAAAAACCAAATGAATTCTTTAACTATACTTCTTTGTACATGAGTTCACAGAATCAGCATCAGGTCCCACAAGTCAGTGATCCCTCCCAAAGGTGAGGGGCCAGGGAGAGCTAGGAGGCTGGGGGTGTTTGTATTTTATAAAAGGCGGTCAGAGAAGGACTCACGGGCAAAGTCACATTTGAGCCAAGATTGAGGGAAGTCATGAGGATATTGAGGGGAAAATGTTCCAGGCAGTGGAAACAGCCAGTGCAAAGGCCCTGAGACAGGACCATGCCTGGCATGTTTGAAGAACAGCAAAGAGGCTGCTGTGGTTGGAGCAGTGAGCAATGGGTGACGTGGTCAGAGTTGCCTGAGGCTGACTCCCATGGGGCCTCATGGAGCTTCCTAACTTACATTTTAAGATTAGAGACCAGGAAGAAGTAGAGCACCAGGGAGGAGGTCATGACCTCGTCCAGGTGAAGGTACTGCTGGCAGGACTGGGAGCATGGAGATGGGGAGAAGTGAGCAGATTCTGGACCTATGTTGGAGGCAAGAGATAACAGAATTTACTAATGAACTGGACATGGGATTTGAAAGTCAAGGATGATCCAAAGTGCTGGCTTGAGTAACCGGAAGAATGGAGCTGCCTGCTGCCATTTCCTGATTCCAGGACAGACTGTAGGGTTTGACGTCAAGCATGGTTGGGGCCAGATCTCAGAATCCAATCGCAGGTGGCACTGCACCAGGACACTTTTCCTTCTCTGCTCCTGGGTCTTCTTGGGTTCTCTGTGTTTTGATTCTCCCTCTTCTCTCTGCAGATAGGTTTTCTCTGATATTTATTTATTTAATCCTCACCCAAGCATGTTTACTGATTTTAATTTTTTTAATTAAAATTTATTTTTTATTAAAAATTTTTATTTAAAATGTATTTAAAATTTATTTTAAAATGTTATTGTTATTCTATTACAGTTGTCCCATTTTTCCCCCTTTGCCTTCCTCTGCCCAGCCCACCCCCGGCTCCCACAGTCAATCCCCACACTGTTGTTTATGTTCATGGGTCATTTATACATGTTTTGTCCAGTCCCTTCCCCTTTTCTTTCCACGATCATCCCTCTCCCCGCTCCTATCTGGACACTGTCAGTCTGTTCCATGTTTCCACGCTTCTGGTTCTAGTTTGCTCATTGGTTTGTTTTGTTCATTAGACTTCTTTTACAGGTGAGATCGTATGGTATTTGTCTTTCATCGACTGGCTTCTTTCACTTAGCATAGTATTCTCCAGTTCCATTCATGCTGTTGCAAAAAGCAGGAGTGCCTTCTTTCTTTCTGCTGTGTGATATTCAACTGTGTAAATGTACCATGGTTTTTTGATCCAATCATTTGCTGATGGGCACTTAGGCTGTTTCCAGCAGTTGGCTTTGTAAATAGCGCTGCTGTGAACGTAGGGGTGCATAAGTTCTGACTGATGATTCAGAATTCTTAAGGTATATTCCCAGCAGCGAAATTATGGGTCAAAAAGTAGTTCCATTTTTGGTTTTGAGGAAATTCCATACTGTTTTCCACAGCGGCTGCACCAGTCTGAATTCCCACCAACAGTGCACTAGGGTTCCCTTTTCTCTGCATCCTCACCAGCACTTGTTGTTTGTTGATTTATTAATGACGGCCATTCTAGCAGGTGTGAGGTGATATCTCAATGTGGTTTTAATTTGCATCTCTCTGTTGGCTAGTGATGTTGAGCCTCTTTTCAGGTATGTCTTCCTCAGAGAAGTGTCTGTTCAGGTCCTTTGCCCATTTTTTAATCGAATTATTTGTCTTCCTGGTGTGGAGTTGGATGAGCTAAAAACCTTGTCTGATGTATCATCGGCAAATATGTTCTCCCATGTTTACTGATTTTAGAGAAGGAGTAAGGGGGAGAGAGGGATGGAGAAACATCAATGTGAGAGACAAACCTCAATCAGTTACCTCCCTTATGCGCCCTAACCGGGGATGGAACCTGAACCTTTCTGGTGTACTGGGACAACATTCCAACCAACTGAGCAACCTGGCCAGGGCTGACTACTTTTTCAACATGCCTCAGCAAGAAAACAGTTTCTTGATTTCTACCACTTCTCTGATTCAAATGGTGTACCAAGGCAGCCTGGTGCTGGGCGTCAAACTCACAGGGGCACCATGGAATACTCCCCATCTCCAAGGCACCTCCGATGCCAGTTGGTGTCTCTCAGGTGCGTTGTGAGCTGCTGGCTCAAGGTAGTTCTGGCATTAGATCGCACGATGTTCCTTTCCATGAGGTCCTATCTTTGCCCTCTGGGGTTTCCGTGGATGCTGTAATAAAAAACAAAACAAAACAAAACAATTACTTGAAAGCAATGACTTGAAAAATAAACGTGGCACAGGAAATAAGGTATCCTCCAATCTGCTTCTGAGATTTGAGACCTGGTGCAGTCCCAACAGACACACACATCCCATTAGATCGTAATTGTGGTCATTTAAGAATGGATTAGAATGTTTTTCTTTCAAGCTACCGTTTCAACATCCGCTAGGGTGTTGGGCCACAAAGATTTAAGTCGTTTGGACCAAACAACTTAGTAAACGGAACTGTTAAGGATTTCTTTTGGCCTAAGGCCTCCCTGGGCAGGGGGGGTGGGGTGGGCAGAGACCAAGACACGAGGTTCACCACGAACTAGGGAAGTTTGGGAAACTGCACACGAAAGGGAGAGAGAGAGAGACTCTCATTGGTTCCTGGCCAGTCAATGGGTTACTTAGCTCTGGATCAGGTGACCACGCCTGGCCCAATCAGGAGCCCAGCTTCCCCAGAGCGCCTCCAGAGGAGAGTGTGGACCAGCAGGTGAGCAAAGCCAGCCCATCCCTGTGATGGTTTTCGTTCAATGTGGCTGCTTTTCTGTAACCGTGACCCTCACACCAACTCGAGTGTTAACTGCGCAGACCTCACCCCGCAGCCCTGTCCGGGAGGGGAGTTCTGGGATTCTAGAATTCGGTTGCCTCTGAGGTCCTTCTTGGTCCTCGCAGGCCCGGGCCGGTGTTGGCGCCCAGAGTCTCTGCACCGCCTTCGTGGCCGCACCCTGAATCTGGGACTTCCCAGGTTATGGCTTTCATTTGGGCGGGCAGCGCCCACCCCCCAAAGACGTAGAAGTAACGGAAACTCGCTTTCTCAGAATTCCTTGCAGCCAAGTTGACCAATAGATGCAGCCACCAAGGATTTTTAACCTTGCAGCCCGTGGCGCAGCAGGCTCGAGGAGAAATCTAGGGGGTGCAGGTGACGTAGAAGCGGCCACACTGGCTAGGTTCTGGGGATGGGAGCCGCACCGAGGTCAGCGGGGCCACGGGCCCAGGCTGGCCCGGTGGGCTGCACCAGCCTCTGGGGCCGGGCTCCGTGGGAGGAGCCGCGTCCCCAACAGCCTGGTCAGGCCAGGTTTCTGGAATAGGTGCCCTGCCTGTGCCTGTTTTCCGACGACCTCCTTCTCCAGACTTCTTGGCAATTGTGTTAACTCGCCGCTCTCTCTGTCCTAGATTCCTCTTCTGCTGAATTTAGTCAACATCTGACTCTGTGCCCGGAGTTGCTACTAAAAACTGAGTAGATCCTGGAACTCACCTTCCTCCTCATTTACTGGTTGAAAAACTATGGCGAAATATATCATGTTAATACAGAAAAATACATGTTTGGTTTCAAAAACACAAATAAAACAAATGCCCATGCTTACACCAACCAGGCCATGAAATAGAAAACTATCCCACCTCAGGAGGAGGGTTATCCTGTATTCTTCTCCCTGTGGGACAGTTTTGGTTTGTAGTTCTTTTCTGCTGCAGTTATTACCAGCACACTCCCTTTCATGACCCAAAGTGGGCCAGTGAGGCAGTGAAATGTAGGGGCACCTTACCCTGTGTGCACCCGCTCCCCACTGTAGACCCTCCTTTCCCTCGGGCAACCACTCTCTGGAAGTTTGCCTTAAACACCTCCCCCACCTTGTCTTTAGAGTTTAAACACCAAACACAATGCCCTGCTTAGTTTTACCTGTTTTTGAACTTTCCATAAATGTATTCACACTATTCGTATTTTTTTGTGACTTGTTTCTTTCACTGAGTTTCAGGATTTGTGCTTGTTGTGGCAAACAATTGGAGTGTGTTCGTTTTTCCTGCTATGTAATATTCCCCTGTGTGAACATACCACAGTTATGCATTCTCCTGTGGGCGAACATTTGACTCGTTTCTAAGTTTTGTTATTATAAACAATGAAACGAGATATTCTTGTACGTGTCTCCTGCTGAACATGGGCAAGTGTATTTTCAGGGCTTATACCGAAGCAAATTGCTGGCTCTTTGTTTTGCATATAACCAATTTTATAATTCGGTTTTGCCAAATGGTTTTCCAGAAAGGAGGTACCAATTGTGTTGGTTTCTTAGGGCTGCTGTAACAAATTACCACAGACTTGGTGGCTTAAAACAGAAATTTATTCTGGGAGCCGGAAGTCCGAAATCAGCATCACCAGGCTGAATTCAAGGCAGGAGAGGAGCTATACTCCCTCTGGAAGCTGCAGGGGACGATCCTTCCTTGCCTCTTCCAGCTTCTGGTGGCTCCAGACATTCTGAGGCTTCTGGCTGCATCGCTCCAATCCCTACTTTAAGGAGGTCTTGGTGGGATGGGTGAGGTGGACAGGTGAGTCAACCTGTGATAGACTCAACTCTGAGGTGTTTCTAGAGCATTTGACCCTGACTGGGAAGGTCAAGGGAGGCTTCAGCTGAGGTCTAAAGGATTAGATAAGTTAGGTAAGATGGGAGGAGTCGAGGAAGTGGGAGAAGGTGTCTCAGGAAGAGAGAGCAACAGAGGTCAAGACTTGGTGAGAAACAGCATGATGCATTTGAGGAACATAAGCAGTTGGATGTGGTTGGAATGAAGGATGTGAGCGGTTTCAGAAGTAGGAGGCTTTGTATGCTAAGCCTGAGAGTTTGAAAATGCAAATTAAAAAATATATATGTTTCAGCCCTGGCTGGTGTAGCTCAGTGGATTGAGTGTGGGCCTGTGAACCAGACAATCGCGGTTTGATTCCCAGTCAGGGCACATTCCTCAGTTGTAGGCCAGTTCCCGGCAGGGGATGCACGAGAGGCAACCATACATTGATGTTTCTCTTCCTCTCTCCTTCCCTTCCCCTCTAAAGATAAATATATAAAACAATTTTTTAAAAAAATCTGAGATCACATGGTAGTTTTACCTACTGCATTAAAAATATATATATGTTTCAAAAAGATTCAGGCTTCTGTGCTAATTGTGAAATATTCAGATATACATTGGAAATCAAGACTTCCCATAATCCCAACTGTCCTCAAAGAGAATATCTAATACAATTTGGGGAGGTATATATGTTTTTTCCCTTTAAGAGATTGAGATATAACTAAATATAGGAAAGTGCCCAATTATGTAGTACAGATTGATTTTTATTCATGTTCCCATCTGTGTAATCACCACCAAATCAAGATACAGAATCAGCAAGTTTGGTGTTTTTCTATTCATAGATTAATAATCATGCATATAATATACATATACTAATATATATGGATATACTTATATGAAATATAAGTTTATGTACATGTAATTATTTTATTTTTCAAAAATAGGATCATTCCTGACTTAATATTCTGTGATATTCTTTCTTTACTTAACATATTTTTCTATCTCAGTACATAGAGATCAAGAGATAAAATGCATGGTTCATTCATGCATTTATTTATTTACTCATTCAACAAATACTTTTTTGAGTTTCTACAACATGCTCAGCTCTGTGTCACTGAAGGGTTTCAGGGAGGAGTGACATAAGGAGAACCTATAGAACCAGCTTTCCTTTTGTAGATAGATCATTCCGGAAGAAGTGTGCTGTCCCTCACTCCTTTTGGTGGAAGAGGAGGGACCAAACGGTTCCCCGCCATGGGTGGCAGCTGCATTTCCCTTTTCAGATTTTAAGTGTGTGTTTCCTCCACCACTTATTTCCGTTCCGGAGAGACAACTGCTGTCTCTAACTTCTCACACACCCTTCCAGAGATAGTGACAGTCTACATTAGCAAACACGTGTCCATATTATTTCTATTTAGTTCTTCTAAAATTTATCTTTCCTTACTCAACAGCATCTCGTAGAGACCACTCATTTCAGTGCATAAAAAAGCATCCTTCTTCTTTTTTAGTGGCTGCCGTTTTCTCTTGAGTGGAAGGACAACTTCTGTTTTTAAACTGTGCTCAGAAGCCTGGCATCCTTCATTCTCTGCAGGACTCTCCTCCCTTGACTGGTGGACACCTAGGTGGGCTGGGTGGCAGGCAGGGCTCCGAGATCTGGAAATGTTTTCCGCCCCACTGCCAGTCTTGGAGGCTGGAGCCCGGAGGCTTCTGGGAGACATCCTATGGCCCCAGGCTGTTTCCACTGTCTTCGTGATTTCAGGAAGCTGCCCTGGCTTGTTTATAGCTCTTCTTGTTTCTGGGGCCAAGTAGGTCACCAATGGGCCTGAGGGTCTTCTTGTCCACATCTGCCCTTGATCTCTCTCCCACATGGGCGTCCAGCTGTTCCGTGGCTGTCTGAGAGCCCCCAGGCTTGTGCCCACATTGCTGGCAGACAGGGTCACCCTTGGTCAGGGGCTGGAAATACTCATTCAGTGAATACCTCCTGTGTACCATGCTGTCAGGTAGCTTTTTAAAAGTTAATTCTTAAAAAAAAAATTTACTTATTTATTTTTAGAGAGAAGGGAAGGGAGGGCGAAAGAGAGGGAGAAAAATGTCAATGTGAAAGAGGAAGATTGAGCGGTTCTCCCTCATTCACTACCTGACAGGGACCAAACACGCAACCCAGGCACGAGCCCTGATTGGGAATTGAACTGGAAACCTTTTGCTTAGAGGGAAGACATTCAACCAACTGAGCCACACTGGACTGAGCCACACTGGTCAGGGTTACAAGTTAATCCTGATGACAATCACACCAAATAGGTGTTGTTGTTCACATTTTATGGATGAGGAAACCGGCTGGGAAGTCAGAACTGGGCAATGGTGAATCCTGAATTTGAACCCACTTACATCAGACATTTTTTTTTAGATTTTATTTACTTAATTTTAGAGAGGGGAAGGGAGGGAGAGAGAGAGGGAGAGAAACATTGACATGAGAGAGAAAAACTCATCGGGATCAGTTGCCTCTTGCATGCCCCTGACCAGGGACCTGGCCCACAACCTGGACATGTGCCCTGACAGGGAATCAAACTAGTGACCGTTCAGTTCGCAGGGTGGCGCTCAATCCCCTGAACCACACCCAGCATGGTTTACATCAGCCATCTTGGTTACACTTGGACTCCTGGACTCCTGGGCCTCCTGAGTCTGTAAGCAGTAGGCACTCACCAAATGTGTGCTGACTGCCATGACCTGTGTAGCTCAGTGGGGTGGGCAGTGCCCTGCAAACCAAAAGGTCACTGGTGTGATTGGCTTGAGACAGCAGTCTCCTGGGCAAAAACTGGGAGCTGTGGAGACACAGAAGAAAACATATTGGGGACACATTTTGAAAGCAGAACTTAAAGTGTTTGCGGATGAATTACAGTTGCGTGATGGGAGAAAGAGAAGAATCAAGGCCAACTCCTTGGTTCTGACGGAAGCAACTGGGTGGGCGGTGAAGGGACTGGTCATTGAAACAGAGAAGATGGGGGAGGAGTAGGTTTTGGTGAGGGCAGTTAGGGAGGGAGGAGGACAGGAAGTTGCTATGCCCATTAGGCATCCCGGGGGAACTATCAGCAGGTGGATTGTGAATCTGGGACTCAGGGGTAAAGGCAGGCAGGAGACTGATGAGTCATATGGATGATATTTAAAGCCGTGAGATTGTGTGGGGAGCAAGTGAAGACAGACCCCTTCCTCAGCAGATGGGGGTGACAAGGATTCAGGTCACCCAGGGTAGGGGGCTGTCTGCAGGCTTCTGGCTTCCAGAATGCTGACCAGGACATCCAGCAGCTCGGCCTCCAACCCAGGGTGGTCCTGAGGGGCTGTGGCTAGGACAACGAAATGTTCTGGAAGCTGGATCTTAGGCGCTGTCCGCGGGGCTTTTGACTCTCTGCTGCAGTGCTCTCATTCTGAAGGTCCTCAGACGGCATTACCTGGGTTTGCTGTTTACCTAATTCCTTCTTCCAAGAACTTCAAAGGCTTGGCTGACGTCTCCAGGGAGCTGCCTGCCCCCCCTTAGAACCTTTGCCAGAATGCAGGCCGGGAAACTGGGACAGCAAGTACCTCATTCAAGGTCACAAGGGCGCAGGGGCAGCTGCCTTGGAACCAAGGAGGCAAACCTCTCATCCATCCACGTCCACGGTGGTTTGGTGTCTCATGAGGCTTTTGCATTGCCAAGCAGAATATGAAAACAGGAAAGAACTTCCAGACTAATAAATATATTTAGCAGGGGAGGAGTGAGAGAGACACCCTGAACTACAGAGCCTGAGGAGAGAGATGTTTAATATAGAAGTTTCAGAACATTTGGCTTGTAATATGTGGAATAATACCACATATTGTCTCCACTTGGAAACTTAAGCAAAGTCTGCTGTGCATCGAGGCTTTGGAGGTTGGATCTGTGGTTTGGGATGGAACAATGTGCTGAAACTGGCGTCTGGTAGGTCCCGGGGTCTGGTCATCACATGTGGGTGACGTCGAGAGTAGTTTTCTGCTCCAGACCGGAGCTCCTGGAGGTCAGGGAACAGCGGCTCAGCTCTGAGTCCCCGGTGATCAGCTTCCCCACATCTCTTAGACTGTGACCTCAAAAATAACATTTGTCACCAAATACAATGATGTTTCATAGGTTGTGCTGCTGACAATATCAGAGATGGACATGCTTCTAGCGCAGGGGTAACTTGAGAGTGGGAAGTACTTAGGTAAAAGCAAAAACAAATTTATTACCTGACAGCATAACTGTGTAAGGGACTCTCAGGCTTCTCCTTGTGTCCCTGTGTGTGGTTCTGGAGGCACTCAGGCATTAATGCAGTCTTTGTCACAACTGTGCATGGTGGCTGTGGGGGACAGACCCTAAAATGCCCCTCAGTGATCCCTGCCTGCTGGCATTCACACTCCTGTGTCATCCTCTCCCCTTGCGGGCGAGTGGGACCTGTAATTTGCTTTTAGCTAACAGAATATAGCAAAGGTGCTGGGATTTCACATCTGTAGTTTCCTCACATAAGATTGTAACTACTGCCCTGCTGGAAGGCTCCCCTTATCAACACTCTCCTTTGCTGGCCTTGATGAAGTAAGTCGCCGTGGGGAGAAGTCCACACGGCAGGGAACTGAGGGTGACCTCCAGCCAACAGCCAGCCCATGGCGTATTGAGTCCTGAACCTTCCCCACTTGAGTCTCTGATGAGACCCGCCCCCCACCACAGACGGTTTCCTGCTTGCAGTTTTACAAAAGACTCGGAAGCAAAGAGTCCAGCTAAGCCCTGTCTGAATTCCTGGCCACAGAAACTGTGAGGTAGTAAGTCTGTTTTATTTTAAACTGCTAAATTTATGGTAATTTGTTACACAACAACATATCATGGCAACAGAGGTTCAGTTTGAAATATTAAATGATTCATGTTACTCTTAAATTTGAGTATATATAGATCCAGATGTAAAATGAATGAAGTGTGTGATGTGTTTCTTTACTTTGACTATCGAACCCTAGGATAGTTAGTAGTTGTATTTTTAAATATATTTTTAAAAGATTTTATTTATTTATGTTTAGAGGGGAAGGGAAGGACAGGAGAGAAATATCAATGTATGATTGCCTCTCGTGCGTCCCCTGTTAGGAACTGGCCTGCAACCCAGGTATGTGCCCTGACTGGGAATTGAACCACGATCATCTGGTTCATAGGCCCACGCTCAATCCACTGAGCTACACCAGCCAGGGCTGTATTTTTAAATATTTATTAGAATTTAATTAAATTTAAAATTGAAGTAATTTATTGGTAAATGTTATTTTAATGTTATATTTGTGTTTTGCCTTTTGATTTTCAAAAATAATTTTAATTTAATAGATAATTTAATTTTAACAGAAAAAATATCTTAGGAGGAAAAATGACTTTTAAAAACATAATATGTCCCAATTTGCTAATTTTTACATTGACTGAATTTTTGTTTCTGATGATAATATATTCAAACTTTGAATTCTTTAATATAATTTAACTTTTAAATTTTTTTAGATCATTGCTGTCAATAGCGCAAGATGTAAAAATCTTGATTATAACACATGATGAATAATGTTGCTAAAATGAGGCATTTGGGCTTCATCGTTTAGAATGATGTTTCTCAAATTTCAATCATTTGAGGTCCACTGGGACAGGGGTAATGCTAAATGTTCACTAACCCTCTTTTTCTTGGGCATATGGCTACATCTCCAGCCTCCCTTGCAGCTACGTTCCAGTGTGGTGGCCCACAAATAACTGATTCAAATCTATATACAAAATTTCCCCTCTTTTATAAAATGTCATTTACCTGCTAAAGACACTAGGTCATTGGTTCTTTAGTTTCTTACGTTCTAGATTTTTGCTAAGTACATCCTATGTGTCATTTCATGTTAGTCCCCATATTTCTTGTAATGTTAAAATTGATTTAGTGAGTTCAGCTAATTCTTTTAGACAAGGTTGAGATACTCAGGGGGGCTTGAGTTGGACCTCTTTCGAAGACAAGTAAGATTTAATTCTTTTTTTGATCCTCACCCAAGGACATTGTTTTCATGGCTTTTAGAGAGAGAGAAAGGAGGAGAGAGAAACATCAATGCGAGAAGAGCATCGATTGGTTAACTCCCACACATGCACAAGGATCAGCGGCTGGACTGGGGGGCCTACGCCTCTTGTCTGAGGGTCGCACCATGTGCCCATGCCTGGACAGGGGATTGCCCCGCAACCTAGGTATGTGCCCTGACCAGGAGTCAAAAACACCCAACCTTTCAGTTCCAGGATGGAGTTCGAGCCAACTGAGCCACACTGGCCAGGGCAACAAGAGAAGGAGGAAATCTTCCAAGTGAGGAGTGGATCGTGTGAGTCAGAGAGAGCTCTGAAAATACAGAACAAAAACTGGTGAATCATCCTCATATCAGCTTCGTTGTTATCCCCTGGTCTATAGAGGCCAGGGCAGGAATCAGATTTTATCTCAGGGTCTAATTCTAATGGGTTGGTAATGAGTGCATGAAGAAATTTGCTGGGATACATTGTGAAGTCACATTCCTGCTCAGTGGGAGAGATTGCTGTGATCTACTTGTGATCTCTGTCATGGGTCTGGAATGCTGAGTGCTGGTATGATTACCGCGAAGCTGCTGGAGGTCAGCGACTGCCCGCATCTCAGGGTCTTTGACGTTAGATCCTGACGTTGGAAGGAAATAAGGGCTGAAAGGGATATGTGACCTGGACTGTGGCAGCCCCTGTTTGTTGCTTACCAGCCTTCGTTTGCTCTTTTGTCTTTGCTAATGGAGCCTTAGGTATTGGATGACAGAGATTGATTTAGACATGAACAATGACCCAGTTCTGGCCAGTGAGAAATAGGGGGAAGTGTTTTTCCTGAGGCTTCTGAAAAATTTTTTCTTCCTGCATTAAAAGAAATGTGTGAAGAGATGCTTCCAATCCCAACGTCCTTTGCAGGTGGTTGTATGAGGACATAATGCCTGGAGCAGTGGCAGCTGGTTTGTGATTATGAGGAGCCATGGCCAACATGTTAAGGAGGGTAGAGCAATTTGGAAAGAACCTGGGTCTTTGATGAGGTTGCTGAGTTATGAACAAACTCCGAACTGCTTATTGCCAAAGCTGTTGTTATGTAAAAACTAAACCTTATTATTCAATCCATTATTTTACTGGCAGGCAAAGACAGTCCGAAGAATATACCGACCATTCTCCATGCTTCATGGGTGTAGTCCATGCTAGCATTTTCAAACTCTGGCAGAATCATGAAATCAAGTTAGTGGGTCATGACCAACATTTTTTAAAAATAAAATGAGAATACACAACACAGAGAAAGATGAAATCTTGTTTTTGCAAAACCCTTGTTTTAATTGTGTTTGTCCCAGGTTAGGTTCTCTGAGGAAGCAGACCTGAGACAATTTGGTTTTTAGGGGACTTACTAGGGAGTGTCCTTGAGATCAACTCCTGTGGAAGGAAGGTGAAGGAAGCAGGAGTGGGCAGGGGCAGAGGTCAAGCCAGGATGGAGGCTCAGCAATGACCTTGTCTCGCCCCACAGGGAATTCAGGATTGCCCTGGATTGGGCCACGGTAACTAGGCTTTTACCTTCCTCTCAGTCATGAGCCACCCCAGGAAAGAGGTGTGACCTTGGGCGAGGTGGCTTTCTGGAGGTGAGGCTGGGACTCAGCCCAAGGCACTAACAGCTGGAGGCTGTCTGCAGACGGCACTCCCAGAAGCGAGGGCTACAAAGCCTTCCTTGGAAAAGGGGTGGTGTGTGTGTGTGTGTGTGTGTGTGTATGTGTATGTGTGTAAAACAGCAAACCAAATTGTGATGCAGTCCTCATCGTGGGTCCTGGGTAAAGCAGTTTGCAAGGCTCTGGGCAGGCTGTATTACATTTCCATCCGAGTTTTCCTTCTGATTGCCTTTTGGGGTGTAGTCACTTTCTCTGAGGCTCCATTTGCGAGAGGCAGCTGTGTCTCAGTGAGATAGCCCCCTGACACATTTGAACACCAACGCCAAGCTGAGCTGTTGGTGCCTCCCATGCATTAAGAAAAGGCAGCTGCTGCCAATGTCCCAAATGAAAATGACTAAGGAGGATTAAAGCCAAGTGATGTCATCGTTATTCCTGATGAAACACACACGCAGGAGCCCTCTGGTCCTCAGGGTGCCCCTTTATCCTCCAGGGTGCCCTCTTGGAGGGCTCCTTCTTTACCCGAGTGTATTTCTATCTCCCTTCCCCAGCAGGTTGTCTTTAGCAAATGTATTTTAAGTCATGTAATTATAAGTGGGTTAGAGGCTTGGAGAACGCTCTGCTCTTGGGAAGAATCTGGAGGGATCTCTCAGGCTGTTAGCTTGCAAAACCCTCCATTAGTGCCTCCTTGATTGTTGCCTGAAACGGCAGGGAAAGGAGGGGAAAAACCACAGGGGCCGTGCCTCTGCCCGTGATTGGGAAGGGAGGCCCCAGCCTTCTTCAGAGCTGGAATTCCAGTCAGGCTTCCTGTGAGTTGGGATCCCCTGAGGAGCCGGCTGGAAATGCAGATCCCTGGGCCCTGCCAGAGATCCAGTGAGGGGGCTCAGGAATCCGAATTTCAAGACCTTTTCACTTTGAAATAGTTCCATTCTTGCTGAAACGTGACAGGACTAGTGCCAAGGATCCGTGTGTACCCTTCGCCCTAATTCCTGCCGTATTTGTCTGTCATTTCTCTCCTTCCGTATATAAATATACATATTGTTGTTTTCTGAACCATCTGAGAAGTTGCAAACATGATGTCTCTTTACCTGTGATCATCTTCTAAGAACAAGGAAATTCTTTTACATAACTATAGCATAATTATCAAAAGCAATACTCTTCTTAAAAAATATTTTATTTATTTATTTTAGAGAGGGGAAGGGAGGAAGAGCAGAGAAAGATCAACACATGGTTGCCTCTCATGTGCCCCCTCCTGGGGCCCTGGCCTGCAACCCAGGCATGTGCCCTGACTGGGAATTGAACTAGTGACCCTCTGCTTCACAGTCGGGCACTCATTCCATTGAGCCACACCAGTCAGGGCTCAAATGCAATACTCTTATCTAAGCCACAGTACATAGCAAATTTCCCTAATTGTTCCTTTAAAAAATAATCCAGAATACACAGTACTCTTAATGATCATTTCTTTTTTTTTATTTTTATTTTTTGTCCCTTTTAATCTAATCTGAAACAGTTCCTCAGGGCTTTTTTTTTTTTTTTGGTTGTTTATGACCTTGACATTTTGAAGCATGTAGACCCGTTGTTCTGAGTAATGTCCCTCCAATTGCATTTGTTTGGGAACCTGTAGTTTTACATTTCCCTTGACCTTGAGCCCTTTGAGAGGATTGGGCAGCCCTACAATGAAAAATACTCAAAACTCTTACCTCTTGATAATGCGGATGGCCAAAGAACGTTCTAAAAAATAGGTTTGTGTGACATCAGATTTAGCTCCTCGTGGGATTTAGAGTTTGGGAATTTTTTTTGTAAAGATGCTATTTGCTTGGAACTCAAATCCGAGTGATTTCTTTAATTGCCTGGGTCGCTAAGCTGATGGATTCTGAAGGGATCCCGCTGGGCCTTTAATTTTTCCAACTTTGATCCTCTGGCAGGCAGGAGGGTTCTGGCCAGCTGCTGCTGGTTTGGGGTGGGAGGTGGCCCTGGTGGTGGTGTGGGGGGAGCAGAAAGGGACAGAGAAGTCAAAGCTGGTGGGAAGAAACACAGTAACCATTTTGCGCAGGCAGCTGGGCGCTGGGGCGTAGTTCCTTACCCCCAAGGGAGAAGCAGTGTCCGTTCCATTTTGCAGATGTAGCCACTGAGGCTCAGAAAGGTACCGTCATCACTTATCCCTCTTCGCTTCAAAGGCTGAGCTGGCCTTTGAACCTAAGACTGTCTGACCGTTAGGACACCCCTCTCACCAGGGAACAATACACGGAGGCAACTCTCTGGTCCAAATGGGAATTCAAGAAATAGGCAGGCAGGAGTGGGTCAGCCCAACTCTGGTCTTGGGACCAGAAGCCGTTGGTGGCACTTCGTTTGCCTGGGTGGCAGGATGCCAGGTGCGTTGCTCTGACACGATGCCCAGGACCACGGGCTCCAGTCCCAGCTCAGCCACTTCGGAGCCTTGTCACCTTGGCAAGTCGCCTAACCTGTGTGTGCCTCGACCTTCCAGTCTGTGATACGGGCATAACCACATTACCTGCCTCGGAGGTTTGTTGTGAGGGTTGAGTTAACGTGGTAAAGTGCTCTCTCTGCGCAGCATCTGGTAAACAATGTGTGTTACGTTAATGTTCATTCTCATCACCAACTCGCTGTCTATTGCAAGCCCCTGGGTGTGTGGGGCTGAGAAATGGAGCACCTTTGGTGTGAATTCAGTGGTCTCCCCGCTGCCCGGGTCTGAGCTGGTCTCTGCTGACTCATTTTACTTCTTTGTCCTCATCTGCCAGATGGAGACCTTTCCCCCACTCTCTGGCCTTCAGACCCTCGCAGGAGAATGTTAACCTTGTCTGGCCTTGACATTCCGAGTCCTTATGTTTCAGGATGGACTCAAAAGCTCTTGTGAAACACCAGCATCTCCTGGAGGGCCAGCCTGGGTCAAGCTCACTGCCATAAGCTGCCCTAACACCCCAAGTTCTCATTCACTCATACACATACTCAATGCCTTTATTAGCACCTATAATGTAGCAAGGGAAATAGAAGACAAGGTCCCACCCTCATGAAACTCATATGCTGGGGGCAGGGAGGTGATAGGCAGCAGAGCTGTAAATAACAAAGAAATGAATATATAATAGCAAAGTGAAATAATGGCAGTGAAAACAAAAACAAGGAAAAGCACAGAAAGGAGTAAGAGCGTGATTGGGAGTGGGGAGAGACAGGTGGTGTTTGAGTATTTTAGGCTCACGTCAGTGCCTCTTCCTGGGACGCTCTGAGGTGTTCTGAGATACCTGGGACAGCCAGGTAAAAGTTCCTGCAAATTTGTTGCCGACACTGCTGTCCTTTCTAAGGAGTCTCCTCTCAGTGCTTTCTCCCCACTCCAATCCACCCATCCCACTACGGCCAACATGGTCTTTTCAGGTACGATACATTGCCCAGTTGCTTCTCATTGGCTAGGATGAGGACTAAAGTCCTTCCGGCAGACTGTCAAACCTCCTTTGTCCAGTCCCTGTGGCCTCCGGCCTCAGCGCCAGCTGTGTACCCTCCCCTGGTGTGGCCCAGCCAGTGGGGCTGTCCCACAGCTCCCTGCTAGGAATACCATTCCTGCTGTTTGCCTTGTTCACACCCATTCTTCATCTCAGGTCAAATGTCCCTTCTTCCAGGAAGCCTTCCAAAACTAGGTCTGATTCCAGTCATAAACTGCTACTGCCTTTGGGACTTGCGATCAATCTGGCACATAGTGAATGCCATATACGTATTTTTCTTTTGACAGTATTGAAAAAAATGATTCCTCTTTCCACTGTTCTGTGGATTTAGAACTCTTGGAGCTGATCTCTGCCACCTGTGTTTTTAACAAGCCTCCAGTGCCTGCTACGTCATGAGACCTGCCCCCCAACCGCCAACTCCAGGGTACTTTGGGTCCTGTTGGGTCCTTGCTAGTGGGTTGGCATCCAAGCCAATTTGCCACTTTTAAAATCAGAAGAGTAAATTGCCCTCTTCCAAGAAAAACTTGCTCAGCTCCCGAGAGGGGATTTCTTGCCCGGGTTCGGAGCCCCGGCACTGAAGGTCTCCCAAAAAGGCCCAGAGTCCAGTCCTGCCAGGGGTGTCCCCGTTGGCTGTTGAAGCTGTTGGGAACCCCACCCCTATTTACCATCATTGGACCCTGCCCTGTTTCAGGGGAGGTGAGGACAGGTTGGGGAAGCAAATGAATTGTGCAAGTGCATTCAAGGGCCACCTTTGGCCTCTTAGGAGCACAAATTGTTCTGAGCGTTTTGGCTCCCTTCCCAGAAGTGAAGGACGACACCAATTTTCCTCTGACTGCTTTCTGGGCATTACAGCAGGTCCTGATGTTCTTTCTGGGCAGCTCCTCGTCATTTACCCAATCAGTGAACCGGACTGAACCCGGGCACGTCCCACTTGGCATAGAAAACAGACTTCTCTTTCTTCCCTCTTATATGCTGCTGGGATGTTTTACCAGTCATTATACTAATCACTAGCATTTAGTGCCAATTTACTGGGCTTCGTCTACCCATCAGCTTAATTCTCCCAAGGACCTTAGAGGCAGAACTAGTGTTACCCCCAGTTCACAGAAGAGGAAATTGAGGCCGGGAGAGCTGTGGCTAAAACTGTTGTGGGTCCCCCAGTGACCATTCTAAAGCTTCCCTCTTCTAAAGTGAAAGAAACCCAATTTTTAGCAGGAAATGTTAGTAAGCTAAAAAGCATAGAATTGTACAGTTTAAATGGGCGAATTGTGTGATATGGAAACTATACGGCAGTAGAGCTGCTTGGAAAAAAGTCAGTAGTGTGGAGGTGGAGAAGTGCTGGATTAATAGGTGATTATTGATAGTTGGACAGAAGAAAATTGGGGACCAGTTTAGGGGACCAGGGCAGGCTAAGAGTTTGAACTTCATTACCACTGATGTGTGACAAGATCAGTAGATTCATCCCTGGATTAATAAAGGTCCATATTTCAAGATTCTTTGAACACCTACTGTGTGCTGGGCATTTTCATGGGCATCATCCCATGTAATCCTCACGATGACGGATCTGTTGTTAGGCCTGCCATCTATTGTGGAGATGAGTAACCTGCGGCTCAGACAGATTCACAGACTTGATTGAGGTGGCAAATTGTAGGGCTGGGGTCTGGATGCACTTGGATTTGTCCTAGTCCCCATGGGCTTTCTAGGCTGTGTAGTGACTCTCAGTGAGCTGTCTGCCCTGGCTCTCTCCTTTCACAGCCCTGCTGGGGGTGCCCCAGCAGGCCCTCCCCAGAATGCTAAGGCTCCTTCTGGGCTGCAGTTGGCAACTGGATGGGGGGGGCTGGTTGCTTAGCAACATGGATGCAGATTCTGCTCTGTTCCAAGGGAACCTTCTCTTCTGAATCTTGACTGTGGGAACTTCAAGGGGAACTTCCTCGGGAGGGCCTGAGGAAGCCAGAATAAGTGGGGAGAGCAGAACAGCTATGCCCCTGGTGGGGGTGGTTTCTGGAGATTGAAACCCTCACTAAGGGGAAGACTTAATTTTAGGGGACAGTGAATGGAGAGACTTGATTCAATCCTCTTGACATTATTACTTTTTAAGATTATTTATTTTTAGAGAGGGGAAGAGGGAGAGAAACGTGTGTGAGATTGATCTGTTACCACTCACACACCCTCAGTGGAGGACCTGGCCCGTAACCCAGGCATGTGCCATGACCAGGAGTCGAACCTGCAGCCTTCCAGTTTGCAGGCTCAATCCACTGAGCCACACCAGCCAGGGCTGACATTATTATTATAACCACAGCTATGTTTCCTGAGCACTGTCTATGAGCCAGGCACTGTGCTTAGTGCTTTATATTCTGTAATCCAGCCCTAAACCTATGCAATTAGTTATTATTCCCCCTTTTCAAACAAGGAGCTGAGGCTCAGAGGCTAATTGACTTGTCATGCTGCAGAAAGTGGGGGAGCTGGGATCGAATCCCAGGCCTCTCTGACACCCCCAGCCTGGCCCTCTTTGCAGCCCTGGCTGCGCACTTGGTGGAGAGAATTTACCGTGTGGCTTCATGACCCTGCGTGGCCCACCCCACTCTTTCTGCCACTCTGCTTGCCCCAGACATACTGTCCTTGCTTCATTGCCTCAAACACGTCAACCTTGTTCTAGCCACAGGACCTTTGTACTTGCTGCCTCCTCTACCTGGGAAACTTTTCCATTCACTCTGTTTACTTGGTTTACTCCTATTCCTCTTTCTGGCCTGCAGGGGAATGTTGCTCATTAGTCCATTGATCTACAGCCACTGAGTGCCTCCAGTGTCAGGTAAACATTAGTGAATAAAATATGGACGATCCTAGCCCTCTTCCAGCTTGTAAACTAGTGAAAGAGAAAAGCCGATGAAGACGATCACGGACTCCTGCTTCCACTGGGAAACAGTCCCTGACTCCCCTGCGGCAAGAAGAGAGCAGAGACCCCCTTTGGGTGCATTCGTGGTCTTTCATAGTGTTTGGCCCACTGATAATTAATTAACCAATTAATTATATAATTATTTATTTAACGCTAGTCTCCTCTGCTGGGCTGTAGATTTTGTGTGGCCAGGGACTATGAGGCTGTGCTGTGAGGGTTGTGACCACTGTCATCAGAGGAAACTGAGGTACAGAGAGTTTAAGCAGCTTGCCCAGGGTCACACAGCTGGTAAGTGGTAGAGCTGGGATTTGAACCCATGTTTTCAATCAGTAGGTTGTGAGTAGATGAGAGAGAGAGAGAGAGACAGAGAGGAAAGGAAAAGAAAAGAAAGAAGAAAAAAATAGGAAGAAAGGAAGAACTGAGATACACATCAGGGTAGCCCCTCAGTTGTCATGCCTTCCCTGGCCAGTCAGATCCCCCTGGAAGTTGTCCGTTTCAGAGCCAGGCTGGGCCAGCTGGGTCCCTGCCTTCCCCGCGGCTGCGTGGCAGCCTAGGGTTGCACCACAGGCCAGAAACTCCTTGTATGCCACCCACCAGCTTGCTTTGGGCTACAGGGAAGGAGAGGGAGAAGGCAGCTTTGAATGTCAGAAGTGCCTTTTGGGATCAACATTCCATACTCTGCTTCTTAGTCGAGCAAACTGAGGTCTCGGGAGTGTGATCTCATAGCACCTGAATCTGGCACAGGGTTCTAGAAAGCACTTGGTTACTCTGCTCCAGTGCTCTGGAGGGTGCATTTTCACAAGTCTGTGAGCCAGCACCCTGGGATTTCTGGGACCTTCTGTGTTCTCCTATCAAGGAAGGGCTCTGACCAGAGAGCCCTAGAGGACAATGTTATGCAAGGGCTGGGACCAGCGAACAGACGTCTGGCGTTGTGTGCCGAGCAGCGTGATAGGAATTTTACAGGGCCCCACATCTCCACTGGCATATAGTGAAGGAGATCCTATTGCCTCTGTTTGACATCATTTTGTTCCCTTTCTTATCAGTTTTGTGACCTTGGACTGCTCATGTTTCTGAGCTGCCATTTCTGTTTCACATTGGAAAGGGGGAAGGCGCTTGCCCAAACACATGCTAGTGAGAAAGAAAGCCAAAGCTGTCCATCCACAAATTCTCTGAGTCCTTAATATACTACTATTACTTGTTACTATTTCTGGGCAGGTTGAGGGCAGAGCTTATTATGACTCTACTTGTACTCTCAAGGAGATTACAGTCTTGGGAAGGAACAGCATATTCTTCCCCCGGATGGTTTGAATCATTTGGTAATAGCTGCCTGCTGGATTGCCGCATCTTAGGTCTGTGGGGGAAAGTGCCAGCATTGATTAGTAACGTTTGCCGTGCCATCAGACCTGGAGACTTCAGTATTCGCTGGGTCTTGGGAGGGAGAGAACAGACGTGTGTTTGGAAAGGCCTTTTAGGCGGCCAGACAGAGACTGATCAAGGCCAAGTGGGGCTTCTACCTCGAACCCTGCAGGAGTGAGAAAGGAGGGAGGGGAAGCAACCACCTGCACTCAGGGACAGCATCAGAAGTGTGTGCTGAGGGCGGGGAGTGGACCAGGGCTGAGAAGATGGGTGATGTAGCAGCCCTTCGTACTGGAGGTCTGGGGGGTGGGGGGCGGAGACTGTGGGTTACGAATGCACTGGTTCTGGAGGAAGAGAGACTCAATCTGAGTCCTGACTCAGTCACTTACTGAATATGTGACCTGGGACATATCATTTAGCCTCTCTGACCCTTGGGTTTCTCTTCTGTAGAGTGGGGGATGGTTGCTGGAGCAATTGCTGAGTGAAGCATGGCCACAATGACCCAGGGAGCTGGCGCTGTCACGCCACTCCTTGTGGGACACAGGGGTAACCTTCACTCAGAGGTCTGTGTAAGGGGCATCCCCTGGCGCTCCCACGTGAGTGGTGTCTCCTGGAGCTGTGGGCCGGCAGCCTGGGTAAGCAGACGGAGGCCCAGAGAGAGTAAGTTGCTGCCTAAGTCTCACGGCAGAGGCTGAATTTAAGCGGGGTCTGCCTGATTCCACATGCCCTCCTGCCAAATCCAGGAAGAGGTTTATCCACAACTAAATTTTGGGAGACTGCCGAAGCCCCGTAACTTCCCCACGTGGATTTCCCTTCAGGGACACGCAGCAAAGAAGTCATACCAGTGCAATCCCGAACACGAGGCCTGGTGCAGAGTGAATGGAATTCAGAACACTGAGGAAGGGGGTGGCTGGGAGATTGAACCCCACTCTGAAGCTGAGTGCGAGAAGGCCACCCTAACACAGAGAGGGTCACAGCAGCATTGCAATGAAGGAAAAGCAGGGGAGTCCTTGGACCCAGGATAAAGAGGTAAAGGGGGCTGAGAAAACAGATTTGGGGCCGAGAGGACTGATCAGCTCTTGCAAAGGGCTGCTGGGGTCTCCACCTCCAGGTGTATCGGTCAGTCAGGGTCCCTCTGGAGACATGAGGGGACTGATGAGCATTAATGCAGGGACTTGTGACAGAGCTGCAGGTAGGGGCAAGGGAGCCCGCTGGGGGAGCAGATGCTCCGGACCAGCAGGAGCAGGGACCCTGGTCCTGAAGGAGTGAGGGGAGAGGCTCTTCTGGAATCCAGCAAGAGCTGTAGCCTTGAGACAGAAGCTGGGCTGAAGGTAGAGGAATTCGACTCCTGTTGGCCAGGCTGCCTGCATCCCAACAGCACGGCGGGTGGGGGGGGGGGTGCCGGGGAGCCGCCAAAGCTCTCAGACTGAGAGTGGACCAGCCCTTCCCTCGTGAGAAGGCAGGGCCACTGGACAGACGTTTGTCACATGCCCCTGAGCATGTGAATGATTTCAGGACAATGAGCGAGGATGATTTCAGGACATCTGGCCACTCTCAAATTCTTTGACGACCATTGACTTGATCAGCTTTTATTTTCTGGGTCATTACATTATGTGGAATACGGTGGAACCTTCAAGTGATGCAAATTCAGGCCGGGGTGGGTAGCCGATGGTGGTGAGGGCAGGGTGGGGGGAAGAGGGTGGCGGCTGTGTTCAAGCCAGAGATATTCCCAGAAGGTGGAAAAACACGCCGTTCCCGAACTCCCTGCTGTTATTAATCATGCAATGTCTCAGGAGCAGGTGTGCAGGAGTGAATTTGGGGGTCACGGCAGGTAATCCGGTCTGGCCAGGCTGAAGCAGGTGACCCGACTGTCTGCCTGATCCTGAGCCACTGGATAAGGGGATTAATCTAAATCCCTCAGAGGAGAGGATGATTTCTGAGAAAGCCCAGGACCCCAGAAACGGCAGCTGGACTTGGCGACCTCAGGCACACTCACTGGGGTCACTCAGGAAAGCTGCCATTGTGGTTGAAACCCCCTAGAATGTGTGTGAGTGGCGGGGCGGGGGGAAGGGAACCCAAGGGGGCCTGGGAGGAACGGAAATGGAAACTCAGGGGGGCGGGCGTGGAAAAGTGGGCAGCTCATGCCCTTCTCAAGGGGGCAGTTAGGACCCAGTGCTGGCTGGTTGTCACCAAACAGAGCCAGCTGAGCTGCATCTGGGCCTGACTGCCTCTTACTGTTGTGACCTGGGCACATCACTCCCTCCCCACCCCCCCGCCCAAGCCTCAGTTTTCTCGCCTGTAAAATTGGACAGTACGAGAGCCCACCTCATGGAGACATTCTGAAGGAACTAATGTTTGCACATGCCCAGAAGAGTGCCTGAAATGTAATGAAAAGCACTGCATGTGAATATTTGCTGAATCAAAGGTAAATACAAATGTAGGTCCTCTGTGGCCAGATCTTCCCACCTTTCAAGGGAAGTAAATCTGGAAATCCAAGTTTTAATGATCATATTAATGGCAAATCCTCAGGCAGTTTAGAAACACCTTATAGATGGACACAGCTTTTCTGCTCATTCACACTGGACAGCTACTGTTGTGTTGGCTGTTGTCATTTTTGTATTTGACAATCTAAAGGAAAAGTGGTCAGTGGTCCTGACTAAACAGTCAGGTGTTGCGTGTTTTAAAAATTCTGTGGCACACCGGTTGAAAATCGCTGCCCTAGGCACGACCCACCATTAACTCCATTTCCAGTCCCTCTGAGGAAAATGGGGATAGGGTGGGGGGGACGCTGAAAATGCCAAGCTTCTAATCGTGGCTCGGTCTTCCTGGTGACTATCCCCAGTTACTTACTTATTCAAAAAGACGGAAGCGTTTGGCCCGGCTCCTGGTGCCAAATTGAAATTAATGCTGGCTGCACTCCCAGGCTGGCTCCCCGCTCCTCCGGAGGGCCCAGTGTCTGCCACACGGAATCCAGCAAGGTCACGGCTTGTCACATGGGAAGGTGGGGAGGGGCTGTGACAGTGAAAACCCCGGAAGAATACTGAATCCAGCTTAGATGGGCCAAGGGACTTAAAGATGTAAAGAACGACTTCTCTCAGAGGGTGGGCAGGG
The DNA here is from genome assembly GCF_014824575.4 of Sturnira hondurensis. NCBI lineage: Eukaryota > Metazoa > Chordata > Mammalia > Chiroptera > Phyllostomidae > Sturnira > Sturnira hondurensis. Next base: position 4,703,274 of record NW_028080037.1, read on the forward strand.
TTACAGGATCAGAAGGGAGGTTGAGGCACCAAGTAATTGGCAACAGAGGGAAGCCATTGCCACGGGAAAGGTAGGAAGAGGCAGGGGAGGGAATGAGTGTGACTGAAGCCCAGTGGGGGCAGGAGCGGGGCAGAGGGCCGTCGGGACAGGAGCAGTGGCTGTCGAGGTATGAGGGACACAGCTACCACCAGAGACCCCGTGCTGCAGCCAGGAACTCAAACCCCCCACTACGAGGCCCCAGTGCTTCTGCTCGTGGGTTCTGTGACTGGACAACCAGCCAGCACCTCCGCCCCCAAATTCTCCAGCAGACCTCTGCCCTCATCATGTCGGTCACTCCAAGACCTCAGATGGGCTCACTTTCTGTGCTCACTTTGTACAAGATTCAGTGTTTTCCACTCAGTTCTGGAACATGAATCAGGATTTTCCTAGCAAGGCAGGCATGAGGTAGGGCTTTGTGTGTGGACAACTTCTGAGCGGGGTGTACGGACACTGGGGGAAAATCTCTGCTCCAGCCCTGACTCCACGCCATCTCTTGGCTCCAATGCCCAACACCTATTAATCAGTCTTTTGTTTCCCAGGGAATTTTGTGTCCAAATTCCATTTCCTGAGAAAGAGATTCTGATTGGTCTAAACTGGATGAGGTACTCTCTTCTTGTCCAATCAACCATAGCAGGAGGGAGGCCCGGGCGACGTGACAGGCCGCCAGCATGGAGGTTGGGCCGCCTGGCAGGGCTGAAGGAGATGGAGCAGGGCTGGCACATGGGTGGCCTCCTTTGCCGAGTTCCCTAAATGCAAACTAAGCCGGTAAGTAGCAAGGGCACCAGTGAAGGAGAGACACCCCAAATTTTTTACCCCTTAATAATTTGTTATTTAATTTAGAAAGCATCATGGCAGAAGTTAGAAACCTGTCATACTGCCTGACCTTTGTCCGTGGGTCAGTACTGTTCTTATCTTGAACATAGGTGGGGTGAAATATTTTATAATCTTTCCAGGCTGTAAAGTTCTTAATTTCTGAAAACATTAAAGCTCAGAGAGGTCAATTTACTTTTTAAAGAGCACACAGCATATCAGTGGCAGAGTCAGGGCTAGAACCTGGATATCTGAATACTGTGTCCTGTGTTCTCTTCATTGCACCACTGTGTCCTCCCTGCCTGTGTCCCATTTTTTGAGAATAATTTTCACAGTCCCTGAAGAGGGGCTATTGTGCCACCTGATCATGGCCCCCTGGTGATGGGGCCAACAGTGGACATCGAATCCAGACTGGGTGAGTTGGATTCTCTTTCTTGGGAAGTTGAAATTAGGACACTGATCTTTAGAAACTGGGCTCCAAAATGGGAACTCATCAGAAGTAAGCTGATTGGGAGAAGGGAGAGCAGAGAAAATAGTTTTTAAAAATAAGAGGCCAGGTTGAGAGAGCAGGTGGTTCCAGAGAGAGAGCTGGAAAGAGGAGCTGCCTTGGTTTCTGACAGCCTTCTAGTTCTTGGTTCTTGTTTCTCAGGGGGATCTGTCTCCAGCTTACATTCAGTAACCTTAGTCTTCATATAATTTAGCATGCGCTGGGCTGCAAGTAATAGAAATTGCAATCCAGAGCATCTTAAACAAAAAGAAAACTTATTCATTCCTTTAACAAGTGTAGAACCAAGGTGGGCTTCAGGCATATATAATCAGAGTTCAAAGTGGGCTTCAGGCATGTATGATCAGAGTTCCAGCTACATTGTTCTGCAATTCTCTCTAGACTCTTCCCTCCATAATGTGTAGGCTTTGACCTTACATTGGCTTTCCTCATGCTTACAAGAGGGCTGCCAGCAACAACAGGGGAAACATAATTCCTTGTTTCCATCTGTGGAGCCAGAAAAAGCATCTTCCCTTCAATCCTGGACTGTAGGTCTTTTCTTTCTGTCTGATTAGGCCACTGTCACTTACATGCCCATTCCTGGACCAGTTGCAGTCTCTAGGAGAATGCTGTGCACAGATTGGCTTAAACTTAGGTCTAGATCCAACCATTGGCAAGGGATGGCTGCGATTGGCTAGGAGTAATTGAGATCTATCAATTCTCAGTCGTAAGGAGATGTGTGTGTGAAACTTCTGGTCATGTAGGCTGAATGGGGAGGGATGGTTACCTGAATAAATTGGGATCTTCTAGGAAGGAGGAGGGGAGAACAGATGCCGAGAGGGGAAAAAATCACTTTGAATTATTTCGAGTGAGTTTCTGATCTCTATAGTCACAGGGTCCTTGGACGATCAACTTCTTGGTCTGAGGCCAAACGCCTTTGCCCAGCACCTCTGCAGCTTTATTCTCATTTTCTCCTCCTTAGAGTCTCCATTCTGTAGACTCTGCTATCGCCAACGTTTCTCACTGCTAGCTCATCATTTTGGCAAGCTGACATCTCATTCTGCTCCAAGCCCCACTGATGGAGCTAAAGATCCCTTTAGCAGAATTGATTCTGGCGTGTTCTAATTTTAAAAGCCTTGCACTTCTCTGCATGTGGGATGCTGAGATCTATGCTCATAAAGGCAGAAAGAGTAAATTCTTCTGAGGAAATCCTATTTTTAACAAGTCCTGAACCTAATTGAACTTAATCATTTTTCAGTTGTTGACACTTGAAGTATGTGAGTCACTGGGCTATGTATGGAGCTGAGGGCTTGAGTGGCCCTTTAAATATCAGCAAGATGGTGCATATCAATCAGCTTCCAGGAGAGCTTCTGAGGTTTGGAGCTGCGGTTGCACTCAGGTTTGTGGGAAAGCATGGAGCTCTAGTGACGGAGAGCCGTGGGTTCGAATATTCACTCCTCCACTGACTGCAAACATCACTCTGTTTCTCTCAGCCTCGGTTTCCTCATCTGTAAAATGAGATGGCTTCCCTGAAATATCTGTGGACTTTGAGAAGAAAAGTCTCCTTGTGGTTAACTTGGTACAGACTCATAACCGGAGTCTACCAGCTGTTGCTGACAGAGGCCTCCCACCCATCCTCCATTTGGGGGAAAAGCCACAGACTGAGCTATCAGCCTCAGGGCCCTGTGTTCCTGCCGACTCATAAGGAAACTCCTGATGCCCTCTTTCAACCATTGGGCTGAGATGCACTCTTGACCATCAGAACTGCTCTGACCAATCAGGACAGTGCTATTTGGACCAATCAGACTGTGCAAATTTGGATTCCTCATTTGCATAGCACAGACCAATCAGGAAACAGGGTGGGAACTTTCTGTAAAAAGCAGGCTCCCCCTGGCCTGGAGAGAGCACACTTTTGGTTTCATCCTGAAGTGGTGACTCCCTGGGTTTCCAAACCCAAATAAAGGTCCTCCATTTCCACACCTCAGATTGGGAACTGTTGCTGACAACTTTGTGTGAGTCGTCAAGGCCTGAAATAAGGCTACTCATAATCTTTATTCTGTTGGCATTAATTGGTATACATGTCCTTGCAGAAATGTTAAAGTGTTTGATTTTTGACAAGTTGCCCAAACCCCGTAGGTAATAAATATACGTTCACACTAACATCCTTCATGGTCGTAATATGGCTGCCAGCAACACTGGAGGCAACAGCCTTCCTCCTGCACCATATTACCTTCCTGAAACCCCCAAACGTGGCAGTTCTAAGACATTTGTTCCGAGAGTTTAGGGGTAAGAGAATGCAGATCTTCATATGAGCGAACTACACAGTTCCCTCAAGGAGCTGGGAGGCAGGGTGGAAGTCACATGAAATCACAATTGCCCTAGGAAACCAGCCATTTCCCTCCAGCAGTGTGCTGGCTTCTTGAATTTAGCCCCAGAGGAAGCGGTCGGCTTGTATAATATTCCAGGGATGTTTGTATAAAAAAATGTTTATCTTTAAACTACTAAACTCAGACTGGGAGTCAGGTGACTTGGTTCAGACTGGGGTTCCCATTTCCTGCTCACAGAGAGCAGGGCGGGGCGGTGGGGGTGCCCCTGAGGAAAACCAATGGGCAGATTCCCCTGTACTGGTGAAATGCTCTTAACTTATTTCTCTTCCCACCCCAGCTCGCTCGCTCTCTCTCTCTCTCTCTCTCTCTCTCTCTCTCTTTTTGCAGGGCAAAAAGAATTGGGTTTCTTTGAGATAGTGCAGGTAAAGTACCACCTGGCAGGTGGGCACGAGTATGAGAGGGGGTGAGTGGGGGCGGGGTCAGGAGATGGTGAGTGGTGATGCCAGTGAATGGCAACCAAAAAGACGGTGCGATTCGAAGGGTCAGGGAAGCTGAACGTCCATTGAGTCAAGAAGTTAGTGCCATGAGGGTCGAGCTAGTTTTGGGGTCGCTGTGTCATCACCCCTTCAAACACACAAGGCAAAAAAAAAACACCTTTCCATTCACCAGATGTTTTATGATCCCCACCTAAGAGCCTTGTGCCTTCCCAGTGCGTTCCAGGGGAGAACGCCCCATCTGTCCGGGTCACAAAGGCGCCTGTTCCAGGGGTCCGAGAACACCAGGGCTTGCGGCGAGGGGGGAGGGGGGGTTGGTGCAGCGCGGGCGGCGAGACAGGGAGGCCTCCGGCGCGGTGGGACACGCCACCACAGCGCTTCTGCAGGCGCCCGGGTAAATTTCCCCGCCTGTACGGTTGCACCTGCTGCTCCACAGCGTCCCCTACTGGGAAAAAGCAAAGATGGGGCTGTCCGCAGCCCATCCCAAGTTTGGGCTCTCTAAGCTTGGAAAATACATGACCCCCTCAGTTAAACCCAAGAAAGTCCAGCAAACTTTCACTTCACCCCGTAAGGATCCCCCAGTTTTGTTTTTAACTTGTGGGTGTTACTGCATCCCTGCGAGGCCGGTGCCCCAAGCTTGGCATCCCACCAGGTTCTGCAGCCCTGGCCCTGTTTTCACAGGCGCCTCCTCTCCCAGAGCTGGCATTTATAATCTAGGCAGTGGCTTCTCCCAGGGCCCCCGCACGAGTCAGGCTCTTCTTTTAAAGGCAGATTGTTCAAATTTAGCAGCAGAGGAAGCACCGGCCTCCTCGACCCCAGCTAGTTAGATATTAGACAGTAAAGATTGGGGCGGACTTCATTCCTGCTCAGAGCTTCTTACATGCCCAACACTGCAGATACTGTAGTGGGTAGACTGAGGCGCAGGGAGTGAGAGGCACTTGGGTGATTCCCCTTGACCCGGACCTCTGGGTTTCTCAGCACGTTCCATCACACACAACCAGAAGTGGGCAGCTTTGAGATTCTTCCTTGGAACTGCAAACTCAGATTCCTGCTGGCTCCAGGCAGCTACAGGAAATGGGGGGGAAGGAGGAGTAAGTAGGGAGGAGTGGAGCCTGCAGCCAGGAGAGTGGGTGCATGGCCCTCATTCACATTTTAAAACATTGCCTGCTCAGTGCTAGGCCGAACTGAAGGCAGGCTGAATTTGCCCTGTAGGCCTTGGGTTTGAGACCCCTGAATGAGACAGGGGTGGGGTCCAGGACATTCTGGGGCCTTCTGAAGGTCTCGCTGTGAGAATGGGGGTGGATTTGTTTGCAGGGAGCAGAGTGGGCCCAGAGAACTGAAGTGGCTTGCCCAGGGTTATATGTGACTGAACAGGAATTTTTGCTGAGATCTGATGATTGACCCAACCAGTGCTCAAACCCCTGCACTGCAGAACCCCTCGGTGGGCAGCAAAGCCGAAAGTTCCTGCCTTAGGCATCTAGCCCCTGAGGTCCGGGAGCAGAGGTGCAGGGGGTCTCACGGCCCCGGAGGGTTTGTAGGGTTAAACATTGTGGTCCTCTCCTCTGGATACCCCCAGGCCAAACGAGTTTCAAGTTATAACCCAATAAAACACCTTTCAGTACCAATGGCTCCCACTTTAGAAGACAGGGTCCCACACAGCTGAGACTGGACGAATCTCACTTTAGCCCCATGGGTGGACACATTGCCCTGGCCCCATTCACTCACTCTTCTTGGGGAACGCAGGGAGCAGGAGGGTAATGGACATGTCGGAACCATCTGCCCGGCTCCTAATAATAAATCGCAAGAGGAACAGGTTTGAGGCAAATGTTGCCTAAAAAAAAAAAAAGAAGCCTATTTTCACACCCGGGCAGCCATCTGCCGTGTCCTCCTCATGTGCCAAGCTGTGGGAGGAGGAAGGGACTGTGGGGGGCAGGGAAGGGAGACTGCGCCCCTAGGTTCCTGCATCACCAGCAGGGATGGCTCACCAGTTCTCTCCCTTTTGCCACTGTGGACAGGGTGCTGCTGAGAGAGGAAGAAGTGGTCGCTGGGTTGAACCCCCCTGGGTCCGGTGTCTGAGCAGCGGGAGGGCACAGTTCCTTCAAGATGCCTATGGTAGGTAATAATAGCTCCCGTGTAGAGAGAGCTCACAGTGGGCCATCCAGTGTGCCCACGTCTGCCTGTTTAATCCCAACAGCCAATGTGTGGGAGCCCCTTTTGTAGGTGAGAGACTGGAGGCTCAGGGAGGTTAGTGACTCACCCGAGGTCGCACAGCAAGTCTGGGTTGTCAGGGTGCAAGGATGAGGCCCAGCAGCCTTTCCTTCCTGGCGTCCTCTGCTGGGAGGTAGCAGATAAGCAGCTGACGTCGCCCAAGCGTAGTCTTCCACCTTCAGCCTTGCCCCAGGCGCCCGCTCCTGTCCTCTGCCCTTGAGCTGAATTGGGGGCTTCTCTAGTCACCTGACCTGTTGCTCACACCCCCATCGCACGCAGTCGAAGAAGCACCGGAGAAAAAACTCCAACGGTCTCCAGGAACCTTCAGAGAAGGCCAAAGAGCAGCTAGCTGAGGCGGAGCTTCGAAAGCTGAGGCAGCAGTTCTGGAAGATGGTGGAAGGTCGGAAGTCCTTTAACTTTCGCTCTCAGCAGATGATTGCAAACCAGCAGTAAGTGGGGACCGGAGTTTTGTACCAAATGAACTTGGAGAAAAGACTGGTTTTGGTTCCCTGGGGCTGGCCTTCTTACATGGCCTCAGGCTGCGGACCTACTTCTGAACTCAGTCTGGGAACGACTTGGGATAACTTCAGTGGGGAGGGGACATTTATTCTCGGGGTGTCTCGGGGACGCCAAGAGGAGCAGGGCATCAGTGTCTCAGGCAAGGACCCTATTGAGAAAACCATTTCTGGGTCTTGTTTCTTTCCACACATGGGTTTTCTCCCTCTGAATGTCAGCTGCGGCTGGTTGGAGGTGGCTGCCTGAGCTCCCGAGGGCCACACAGAGAGACTGTGGTGAATCGGTTCCCCTTCCAATTTCCCGAGAGGGAGAGAAACTGATTGGGTCAGCTTGGGTCAGGTGTCCACTCCTGGAACAATCGGCTGTGCCCAGAGCTGGGGCTGGGGCACAGGGTGCACAGTGGCTGTGGGTATCCTCCCCATGGTTCTGGCAGTGGAGGTGGGAGTGCGGAGAGGAGGAGAAACCACCGGGCTACGGACACCCCAAAGGATGTTTCCAGCTTGTGCATCCTCATGGGACCTGCAAGAAAGAATATGTGAAATTGGGTTGCCCAATTTAGAATGATGGTGTGTAGAGTTTCTTTGGGCAGTAGGAAGGTGCTCCCCAGGGTTGAATAAACAAGCAAAACAAAACAAAACAAAACAGGTGCTCTTAGATTCCCTCCAAGGGAATGGACTTCCTTAGCTCCGCCCATAAGGTTTGCCCAGGCAGAGACCACTGTTGGAGAGAAGATCTTACCGTTAGATGATGCGTGACGTTCAGAGGACAGGAAAAAGGGGTCCTGTAGATTTTCCGTGGAGGTGACTCACTCACAGCCACTGCTAGTCCGTACAGGATCTTCCTGGCAGTTAGAAGGAGGCGGGGTACGCCTGGTCAAGGTGACAGTAAACACAGCTCGCCTTTTCGAACACCCACATCAAAATCACAGCTTAAACTGCAGAACAGCCATCCTTCAGAACCATCAGAAGTCGAGCTGAATGGAAGTCCTACAACAACGGAATTAAAGAACCCACTACATGGTGACTGGTAGGAGGGGCAGAGATGCGGAACGGGCTGGTCCCACACTCACCTGTGGTGGATAAACATCGGGAGGGATATCTCAGGATCAAAGGATCCCAGCCCCACAACAAGCCCCCCAGCCCAGGGTTCCAGTGCCAGGAAGAGAAGTTCTGGCTGTAAAAACGAGTGGGGATTGAGGCTTTGGAAGATAGAAACTGGTGGAATCCCTGGAGGTTCCTCTTAAAGGGCCCATGCACAGACTTAATCAGACTCACTCCGAGCTCCAGCGCAGGGGCAGCAAATTGAAAGGCACCACAGACACAGGGGGAGACAATGAATCGTCTGGCATCAGGGCAGGAGCTGGGGAGCAGCTTTCTCCCAGAGGGAAATGCCCGAAGAGACCACTGTTCGTTTTCCGAGCCCTCCCCCAATAGAGCCAGGGGCCCATCAGTCTGGCTCCACCAACCTGGCTCACACTGTTTGCCCCACCCTGCTGATTCCGTGTGGCCCTGCTCCACCCAACTTTCGGGCCAATCTAAGCTGTTTCCTGGGGCTTTTCTGTATGAATGGCTTGTCTTGGCCTATGCCTCACATTTTTCTAAATTCTCTCAGACAATCAGCATCTGGCCTCAGCGAGCCCCGTACCTCTTGCTAAGTTGCCTCAGGCCTGGCACTAGCAGCAGCCAGCCTTGGTAAACAGCTTGACCTTGCCTGAGTCCCTCCAAGCCCAGCACCAGTGGCAGCCATCCGTAGACCACTTTGTAGCTTATGCTGTGTGACCCTGGACAGAACACGGGTGGTGGCTGGCCTTGGACATGCCAGGAGCATCCGGGGCTCAACTACAAGAGGAAGGTGTACTCAGCCCACACAATGGGCACACCTAAAGTACCCAGCTTGCGTAGTAGGGGGGTCTGTGCTACTGTCCCTACAGGACACCTACTATATTAGGCCACACTAACAAGCTTGGGACACATAGCCGCTCTACCTAATACATAGAAACAAACACAGGGAGGCAGCCAAAATGAGGAGACAAAGAAACACAGCCCAGATGAAAGGGAAGAACAAAACTCCAGAAAAAGAACTGAACAAAATGAGACGAGCAATCTACTAGATGGAGAATTCAAAATACTGGTTATAAGGATGCTCAGTGAGCTTAGGGGAAGAGTAGGTGAACTCAAATAAACTTCAACAGTATAAAAAAAGACATGAAAACCATAACAAAGAACCAGTTAGAAATGAAAGATATACTAACTCAAGTGAGGGACAATTTACAGGGAATTAGCAGTAGAGTGAATGAAGCCAAGAATCAGATAAATGATTTGGAACATAAGGAAGCAAAAAACAACCAATCAGAACAGCAAGAAGAAAAAAGAATCCCCCCCCAAAATGAGGACAGTGTAAGGAGCCTCCGTGACAACTTCAAGCAATCCAACATTTGCATCACAGGGGTGCTGGAAAGAGAAGAGAAAGAATAAGAAATTGGAAACCTGTTTGAAAAAATAATTAAAGGAAACTTCCCTAACCTGGTAAAGGAAATAGATATACAAGTCCAGGAAGCACAGAGAGTCCTAAACAAGATGAACTTAAAAGGACCCACCCCAAGACACATCATAATTAAAATGCCAAATGTTAAAGAGAGAATATTAAAAGCAACAAGGGAAAAGCAGCTAGTTACCAACAAGGGATCCCCATAAGACTATCAGCTGATTTCTCAAAAGGAAAAATCTGTTTGCAGGCTAGAGGCGAGTGGCAAGAAATATTTAACATAATGAAAGGAAGGACTTACAACCCAATTACTCTACACAGCAAAGATATCATTTAGAATTGAAGGACAGATAAAGAACATCCCAGACAAGAAAAAACTAAAGGAGTTCATTATGACCAAACCAGCATAATATGAAATGTTATAGGGTCTTATTTAAGAAGAAGAAAATCAATGAACAACAAAATGTCAACAAAGACATATCTATCAACAAGTGAATCTAAACAATGACAACAACAACAAAAACAAGCAGAACACACACTGAACCACATAGATACAGAGAACATTTTGATAGTTGCCAGATGGGAGGGGTGAGGGGAGGTTGGACAAAAAGGGGAAGCAATTAAGAAGTACAAATTGGTAGTTACAGAATAGTCATGTGAAGTACAGCCTAGGAAACAGAGTAGCCAGAGAACATACAAGGTCTGTCCAGGAGGTATCCAGACATGCAATATGAAAACTAGAGACATTTATCAAAGAAGATACAAGATACGAGAGACATTTGTACATAGGACAATGACCCCTCAGTCCCCTTCAAAGTAGGCACCTTGAGATCTCACACAGTTCTCCCAGTCACCATCAGCTGCCCTGTTGTATTTTCCTGAATCTCATTGATGGTTTGAAATCTCTTCCTTTCAAGCTAGTTTTAGTTTTGGGAAAAGCCAGAAGTTGTAGGGTGCCCAATCTGAGCTGTGACAGGGCTGAGTCACCTGGGTGATTTGATGTTTTGCCTAAAAAACCCTGCAGGAGATACAATGCATGAGCAGGTGTGCTGTTGTGGTGAAGCTGCCAATCACCAGCTGCCCACAGCTGCAGCCTCTGAATCATCCCAGTAGTCTCCATGAAGGAATGTTCAAGCTTAATGTAAAATTTGGTGCAGATTAGTTGTTCTACTCTCAGTCATTTTGAATGCAGTGGCCACACAGTACACACGCTCACTCAATGGCACCTCCTGCCCCCACTGACTAGTACAATGAAGTCATCACTGTTCACCCACGCACATCCCAGGCCACTGTCCTTGGCTGCCAGATGACAGGGATGTCATGCAAACCGTTCTCATTATATTACCAATGGCTGGACTTTTTCCAGACTGACCTTGTATGTGCATGACCCATGAATGTGGACAACGGACTGGGGCCGACTGAGGCAGTAGGGGTGCTGGATGGAGGAGGCCAGAGGGGGAAAATCTGGGACAACTGTAACAGCATAATCAATAAAATATAATTAAAAAAAGAAAAGTAAAAGGCACCCTTTCTCAAGACACTTTATTGCCATCCGTTGGAAACATTGTCATTGCAGAGGGATTTTGTTAGAGCAAGGCAAAGTGTCTCCCAGAAAAGTGTAGTAAGTCAACAATGAGGTTTTTTCCCCCACAGACAGGGCTGCTCTGGGCTGTACCTGCACTTCGGAGCCTAGCGATCCTCATTCCCAGTGGACACCGGGAAACGCCTCTTTCCCGGCGTGTCTCGGGCAGTTTTTCTGGAGTCATTCTTTTGTGTCTCCAGACACAAGAGTGGGGTAGAGAGTCACCCCACCCTCCCCTGCCCCATCTGTTTGGTCTGGTGTCGCAGTGGTAGAGCCTAAAGGGAGAACATGGAAGAGCTGAGGTTTTCAGTTCTTCAGAGCGGAAACCCCCGTCCATAGAATTGGGGTGCGGTGAGTGAGGTGCCTCGGGGCGTAACAGTGAAGCAAGTGCTTTTTCTCATTGCGTCCCCCGCTCCTGAACCACCCGGAGAGTGACGACCTCCTCCAGCTTCTGTGTGCCTCCCATCCATCCCCTCACCCTGCCTATGGTTCAGACGGACCTTCCCCTGGCTGTGACCCCTCCCTCTGACCCTGAAAGCCCTGGTCGGAGAGACTCTTGTGCTCCCTCGGTCTTTTCTCTTCCCCTTTCCAAAGACCCCCTGCCAGGAGGGGCTTAAACGGGAGTCCCAGCGGCCGGGTTTGGAAGACTAGACAGTGTAGAACTGAGTGCGCCCTCTGGTGGTCCCAAGCCACATGCGGCTGTTTACGTTTGCAATGAATTAAATAAAATGTACAAATCAGCCCTGGCTGGTGTGACTCAGTGGACGGAGCGCAGGCCTCAGAACCAAAGGGTTACTGGTTCGGTCCAATTCCCAGTCAGGGCCCCTGCCTGGGTCGCGGGCCGGGTCCTGTGGTGGGGGGCGCGGGACAGGCAACCACATACCGATGCTTTTCTCCCTCTGCTTCTCCCTCCTTTCCCCTCTCTCTAAAAATAAATAAATAAAAATCTTAAAAAAAATAAAAATCAGTTCTTCAGTTGCACTGGGCACCTTTCAAGTGCTCAGAGGCACACTGCCTGGTGGATGCCATCAGATGGATCAGCTGCAGGCCACTGGCCTCACTGCAAACTGTTGTGGTGCATGGCGCTGCTTTCGAACAGTGGTGGGCAAAGGCTGGCCCTCCCGGGAAGTCTGGCCGGGTGCCTGCTTTTGTAAATAAAATGTGCCTGGAGCACAGCTACACTTACTTGTTTACGCATTGCCTAGGGTTACTTTGTTGAGTAATTGCAACAGAGAGACGTCTGGCGGGGAAAAACCTAAAATATTTATTCTTTGGCCCGTTATAGAAAAAGCTCTGCAGATGCTTACCCTAGAACATTCTTTGCTGTTCTAGCGCGGTGCTTCCAAAACTTTCAGGGGCACAGGAGTCACTTGAGGATCTGGTTACAAAGCAGATTTGGATTCAGTAGGTCCTGAGTTGGGACCCGGGCTTCTGCGGTTTTCCAGGCTTCCAGAGGGTGTTGAGGCAGCTGGTCTGCAAACCTCACTGAGCATTGGGTGTAGGAGGAGGGTGCCCAGAGTTTGCCAGAAACTTGGCCTTGGGGCCATTTTCTATTGTTGAGTCAAGCGGTCTCCTGAGCCTTTTCTCTTTTCTCTATCCCCATCCACCCACGGGCCCCACCCTCTCTCTTCTCCAGAGCAGACAGAGGGAGAGAAAGGAGGAGACCCATGTCCGCCAATTTAACAAATCATTAGCACCCCCCGTAGAGAAACTGGTGGAGGTTAGAGGTTACTGTGCATCGCTGTGCTGACGCAAAATTGCAAAATTCTGCCTGATGGGTTTGCCTCTCATTATCGGAGATAATTGGCTGTAAAGTCTGGAAAGAAAGCTTGCAAAATCAGACAGATGCCAGTGAGCTGGGGGCGAAAAGAAAATATGGGGCCTCCCGCCTTGTCTGGGTAATGGGGTTTTGACAGGCACAGCTGCAAATTGTTCCCTAGGGGGAAAAAATGCCCCTCAGAGAAAGGCAGAGCGGGAGAAGTTGCATGGGCTCTCAGGTGATCCGGGTTCTAGACCTGGACCGAGGATGTGGGCAAGTCCCTTCCACGGCTTGGGTGGGATGTACCTCTCCAGTCTCCCTCCACAGCGGAGTCTGGTGTGCCTGCTCAAGGTGAATTCAAGCATTCAAGTCAATCACACACTGCTTCCCCAACAGGAAGGAGATCAAGACCCTGCAAGAGGAACAGGACGAGATCACCCTGCTCTTGAGTCTCATCAAGTCCTCCAAGAATTTAGATCGGAGTGAGAAAAACTACCTAGAGCTGCGTTTCCTGCTGCAAACCAAAGAGGACTATGATGCCTTGATTAAATCGATGAAAATACTCCTGGCTGAACTGGATGAGAAGGTATGGTCTTTCTCCTAAAGGGTTAACCAGGGCACAGAGCAAAGGGAAGGGCTGGGGGGAGTACCCATGATGCCTCAGGCCAGATCTGACTTTCCTATTCACTTTCCTAAACAGGACCGTGGTCAACGGTCACCATCTGCACCACCTAGTAGCCCTGATCTCCCAGCTCTATTGATCCATTTCTCCACTGCGAACTGTGGTGCTTCCCATTGCACTCGGAATAAATCCCCAAATTCTTCTGTGTCAGTCAGGAGATGTTTGGCTATGCTGCAGTAACAAACATCCCTTCCCCCAACTCAGTGGTTTAAAATAAGAAAGGTTTCTTCCTCATTCATGCTTCCTGTCTATCAGGGATTGGCTAGGGGCTCTGATATCTTCTCATCCTGGGGCCAGGTCGATGGGATGGCCACTGTCTTGGCCATTGCCAAGCATTGTGGTAGAAAAAAAAAACAGCCTCACACCGGCAATCGAATGCTCTAGTGATATATGTATCACTTCTGCTTGTGACTGATTGGCTCAAAATGGTCTACCAAACCCACAATGGCCCCCGATACCCATACTCAAAGCAGTCCACTTTACCCGTCCTCAGGAGTCCAGGACGTGGAGCCCTCCCACGGATCTGGAAGACAGAGAATGAGAGGTGTTTGCCGAATAGCATTAATGACTCTACCCCTTACAAGGGCTTGAGAAGCCCTGTGCGATCTAGCCCCTGCCTACCCTCTGGCCACATTCCAAATAATATCCTCCTTAACTTAGCTCACCCTACCTGAAAGACTTTTTCCCCCCCAATAGGAGAGGCCTTTTTTCACCTCAGGGCCTTTGCACATACTGCCCCTGCCCCCAGTCACCCTGGCTGCTTGTTTTTTAGGTCTCAACTGAAACATGACTCTCTCAGGGCCGGGGGACCTGTCTGTGCCCTCTCCGCAGATTGCAGCCTGTCCCCCTTGTGTTAGTCAGGTTCCTGGCCGGGAAGAAACAGCGCGCTCAGTGGGGCACGTGGAGAAGAGTTTTATTATGAAGGGATGATTTTCAGGGCTGTGAGCGCAGAGTAGGGACATTGAAGCACTGGAGGGTTAGCGACAGTAGACAGGAGGGTCAGTCTGGAACTTGGAGGCAAGGAGCAAGCCAGGGGGAGTAAGTATCCCAGCCTCTTTCTCTTCTTACCCGCTGCTCCCCAGAGCAAGGTGTCACTGTGGATTCCTTCCAGGCCAGTCTTCGGGGAACAGGGCTGGGCCGGTGGAGCAGAGTAAAGATGGATATTGCGGGGGGGGGGGGCAAACAAAAGATCCCAGCACACCCCCCCACGCTCTTCGTGATACCACATGGCTCCTCCTCCCTTGCACTCCTCCCTGTGGTCATTAATACCAGTGTCACCTAATGTCTCCCTCACCTGTCACCTCCAGGAGGGCAAGGACCATGTTGGGTTTGGACCATGGGACCATGGGTTTGGACCATGTCGGGTTGGACCTATGTCTATTCCTGTGCCCAGAACATAGTAGGTCCTCCATAAATGTCTACTGATCGTATGTACCTGGAAATCCCAGTGCAACTTTCCTCTGCTTCAAACTCTTCAGTAATTCCTATTGTTCTGGTGAAGACCAAGCCCCCCAGGGTGGTTTGCCGGCTCTGTTGCCTCGTGCGCCCCCTGCCTCTGCCGCCTTCTCTCTGGTCCCCTCCTCCTCTGTGTTGCGGCCACACTGGCTGGCTGCCTTCGTGACCCACGGTGCTCTCTCACTTCAGGCCTTGGCACACGTTGTTCCCTTTTGCTTGGATGGTCCTCCCTTGTCCTCTTGGCTTGAACTCCTGTTTATTCTTCCAGTCTCAGCTCAAATGTACTGGCAGCTACTATAGATGTGTGCCTGGTGTGGACAAACGCCACACCACAAACTAGTTACGCACACGGTTGGCAGTGTTCCGAGATGACTTTATCCACAGTGTTTGTATGCGGAACAATGAAGTGAGCTCTTTGCAAAGGTGACAGGGGGTGTTCGGGCCCAGAGAACTTGGCTGGAGTCACAAGGATAGAGAGAGACACTGAAGTTCTTTCTTGCTGGCTGTGGCAGGGTGTATTTCACTTACCTGAAGCCAGGATCCATTATCCTTACGGATAGTCTGTGGTGTGTCAGGAGTGCTTCTACTGACTGATTATTTTTAAATAGACTTTAAAATTGGAAATCATTTAAAATTGACAGGAATGTTGCGAAGACAGTTCAGAGTTTTCACACACCCTTCCCCCAGTGTCCCCTAACGCGAGCAGTTACTGTCTCCGCTTGAACTGAGAAGTTAGCACGGGCACAGTACTGCTCACAGGATGGCAGACTTGATTTGGATTTCACTGGTCTTTTCATGAATGCCCCTTCACTGTCCCAGGGGCCAAGGCCGCACATTGCATGTAGGTACCACATGTGTTCTTCGCTTCCCAAGAAGTCCTCTGGACATAGTTGGCTCAGGGTTGTTTCACCTGCTTTAAAAGACTGCGGTAGCCACGCCTTCCCCTGCACCCCGACCCTGCATTCTTCGTCTCCGCTCCGTGGGCGTCCTCGGAGGAAGGGGCGCTGTTGGCCTTCTGCAAGGTCAGGCCCCTCCTGCGTTAGGTGCCCTCGGTACCCTTCCCCCATGAAGACCTGGCTTCATCAACGAGCATCCTTACTGTTCTCTTTGCCACCCTCTCTTGCTTTGTCTCTTTAATCTTAAAAAAAAAAAATCTCAGAGCCAAGCACAACCAAAAAGCAAAATGAAATACAACACTTCTGCAATTCCAAATCATTGCCGGCTTTTCCTCTTTCTAGAAGTATCTAGAAGGGATTGTCTGTGTTCCGTGTCCCTTTCTCGGGTAGCCACTGTCTCTGGTACTGCCCCTAGTGGTCACAGCAACTTCTGTGCCGCGCTCCCCACCGAAACTGCTGTTTCCGGACTCACCGAAGCCAGGGACGTGGAATCTGTGTATATACTCATCTCTCCCTTGGGAAGCAACCTGCCAAACACACAGCCCATCTGTGGGTCTCGTAGGATGGGGGTTCTTAAACCTGTCACTCCCAACACCCATTTCTTTGCCTTCCTTCTTAAGGTCACTTCCTTTCTTCCTCCCTCGCGCCTTCCTCCTTCCACTGAATTATTAATGATGCCCAGTCAAGGGCACACATTGTAAGGTGCACCTGGATGAATTTTTACACTTTTATAGACCTGAGTAACCATCACCAAGATCCAGATATAGACCATTCAGCACCCAGAAGGCCCCCTGGGTGCCCTCCCCCATGACCCACCCTTCGAGGCGGGGCCTGTCCTCTGACCCCGAGAATCATAGACTTGCTTTGCCTGAACATGAAACTGCCTGCGAATGGCCCCTTCTAGTGGTGGGCTTCCTGTCTGATTTCTTCCACTCAGCGCTGGGCCTGCCAGTGCCCGTGTTTTGACAGTAAATACCTTGTAACACCAGCTTCACAGTCCTGAAATAAAATTCATGGACAACCTAATCCTTTGCCCTTATTCTTTGAAATCATTATGATGCTCTGAAGATAATGTAAAGGAGAAATAAACAAAAGTGATTTATGCTAAGATTATTGATTTAAATATTTTTAAAATTGTTTATCTCAATAAATGTAGAAGTGTGTATTTTGATACGTGAGTGTTCTGGCCTGACTTACCCAGAACAGGGCCTGCGAACTGACCCTGCGGCGGGGAAGGGAGCAAATAGATTGGCTTTGTGGGCCAGGTCACAACCACTTCACTCGGTCTTTGTAGTGGGAAGACAGCCATAGACAATAGATAAAGAATGGGCATGGCGGTGAGCCAATAAAACTTTATTTACACGAACAGGCAGTGGGCTGGCTATGGCCAAGGGGCTGACCTGAAAGGTAGAGTCAGAGGCCTGCCGTTGATACACAGACTCACGGGGCATCATCGCACTCTGCCGACTGCTTCTCACCGTATCCTCGGCTCGAAGAACACGCTCCAGGTTGTGCTGGTCACATGACTTCCCCAATGGTGGCCAACTCTTGGGGACGCCCCAGACAAAGAGCATGCTCTCGATGTATCCAGTGACTACATTCCTGGATAATGTAGCGTCTTTTAGAAAAGAATGAAAAATATGGTGTGTTTTGATGTAGAAGGCAGTTTGATTGTAGGTACAGAAAATCATACAGGTTTTTTTGTTGTTTTGGGGTTTTTTTTTCCACCTGCATAACATCCTGAGGGGTACTGGGCAGTCCACGGGGACAATCCTTGGATGTCTGGGGCCGTCTCACGTGTTGCAGGATGTGTGACACTTCATGCCTCACCCTTGAAGTGCCAATGGTGTCCCATCGTTGCAGGAGCCCAAAGGGGCCAGCGGGAGCGTTTCCGCTGGGAAGCAGGGCTTTCGTTCGGGTTAGGTGGAATGTATGCCCACAGTGAAGTGTGCATATGGAGGTGAGAGCCAAAACGCTGAATGGCCTCATTTTACCCGAGACTGGCCAAGATTAAGTTGAATCGAGCAGGCACCGGAGAGAGAAATTAAAATTCCACTTATGGGAAAAGAAAAGTTGCAGCTTTTGTTTTAGCCCAATCAAGCTAGTGAGCTGTTGAACTTGGACCCATATAGACGTTAACACAGCTGGGTTTTATCTTTCTTTTTTTCTTTCAGATTATTCAGATGGAAAAAAAAGTTATAAACCAAAAACAGATCTTCACAAAGTTACAGGAGGCCCATAGCCCCCGGAAACTGCAAAAACAGATCCACGTGTTAGAAACTCGTTTGAACCTTGTACGTAGAATGTTCCCTGCAGCTGCACAAACAGCTCCGCCTCCCTTTGCTCGGAGTAGAGGGCGATGTCCGATGTCCGGGGTGCCCTTGGCAGAATACACTGGTTCAGTGGGTCGGCTAAGGAGGCGGAGACCTAATGGTGCACGTCTAGGCCGGGCAGCCTATGAGAATTCAGCGTCCGCTCCCTGTGTTCTGCCCACTCTGTCCCACGTGTTCTGCTTGGCCCACGGTTACCCAAGCTGCCTTTCTCCTTCATGCCCCTGTACCTTAGCACATACTGTTGTCCCCACACTCTCTGCCAACCCTGCCCTTCTGGGACGCGGACTCCGAGTTCCCTGCTTCAAAAACTCCTACTTGTTTTCAAGAAGTGGCTCAAATATTGCCCTTAGCCAGGCAGAGTCCGTTAGACCTGCCCCGCCCCCACCCCGTGCCAGTCTGCGCACGCCTCTCTATTCAGCTAGTACCTTTTGGTTGTCGTCGATGTTTCTGAATGAGATTAGGCACAAATGCGCGTTACTCGATCAGAAGAAAAGTGTTTCTGCCGGGACTTTGGCATTAAGCAGGAATCACGTGCAAACTGGTTTAAACAAAAATAGGTGATGGATTGGTCGTAGAAATGAAAAATTCTGGGGAGAAGTAGTGCCTTCAGCTGTAGGTGGCCCTAGGGGCTCCAAACCTGTCTTTAGGACACTGTATCTGTCCATCTAAACTCTGGGTGGACTTGATGCTTGGGGGGCCCCCAGTGTGAACAAACACCAGCAGACAGGGAGCGTCTCTGCCCGGAGAGTTCAATCGCAAGTTCCAGGGCTCCCATTGGGCCAGCGTGGGTCATGTGCCCATTCCTGACCCAATCATTGTGGTCTGAAGAATGGACTAGCGGACTGGAGTCACGTGACTGCCTTGGACTGCTGTCCCTGCTCTAGGCCGGGGATGGCAGCCTTATCCAACTCCCTGGCCTTCGAGTCGGGGGAGTAGTTCCCCTATAAAAGCAAAAAGAAAGGGAAGAGGCACGCTGGGCAGGTACAAAGCACAAATTCCAGTCTGGCTGGTGAAATTACAGCTCCCAGCACATGACTCAAGCAGAAGGAAAGTGAATTGGTTTAGAGGGAAGCCTGTAACTAACTCACTCCACTAGGCTTACAGCTTTGCCAAAATTCTGACCCCCAAGCTTTAACCTGGAGTGGCTGAAGCAAATGTGATCTGATCTCTGTCCGCCTGCCTGAGAAGCCTGGAAGCTGCAGGAGGGCAGGGCAGTGTGTCTTTCATATCCTTGCACAGTGATTTGCAGCCTCCGAATGCATAGGATGCGTGTTACAATGCAGGTTCGTGGGTCTGCTCTACAGTCGCTGAATCAGAACCTCCCAGGCTTGTACGCAGGCGTCTGCACTGTCGTTAACAGCCCCGGTGGGCCTAAAGGTCCCCTTGGTTAAGAACCATTAATGCCTGGCCTGGTGTGAGGCTCAGAACAGGTGCTCACCAAACATCTGTCGATTGAATGAATGAATAAATGCATGCATGGTTTAAGGATGGCTCATCTGCAGAGGTCGGCTTGTGTGTTAGAGGTCTGTTCAGGTTCTCGGTTTCTCCCTGGGACAGTTCAGTATTGGCTTGCTTCTCTACTGCTCTGCAAAGCACAGGACGGCCCCCACCACAGAGTCATTGGCCCACGATGTCACAGTGCCGGTTCGAGAAGCTCTGCCTTAAAGTGCTCCCCCCTCCCCAGCTCTGCCCGTGTCACCAGTTGAAGAACCCGGGTCAGTCGTCCTGTGGAAAGTTCTACTTTCTCCACTTGGCTGATTGTTCCTCATGGTGTCATTTAGTTTGTTCCCCTCTTTCCTGTAATTACGGAAAACTAGAAATTAGGTGTAAAAGTAGGTGAGAAATTCACCCTGGCTGGTGTGGCTGAGCAGACTGTGTCAGCCTCCAAACCGAAAGGTCACCTGTTCGGTTCCCAGTCAGGGCACATGCCTGGGTTGCAGGCTGGGTCCCCAAGCGAGAGGCAACTGATTGATGTATCTCTTGTACATCGATGTTTCTCTCCCTCTCTTTCTCCCTCCCTTCCTCTCTTTCTGAAAATAAATAAATAAAACCTTTAAAAAAGTATCACTGAACACAGAATATAAACACATGTAACAAAAATAAAAGGATGTGAGAATTTTGAAGTCCAGAAAAAGTAACTTGCCAAAGGCCACTGAGCCGGTTGGTGGCCAATTTAAGCCTCTCACCCAGTGCTCCAAGCCACGGTTTGGCGGGCCTGGAGTGAGGGGTGGGGAGAAGACCCTCCACCCCGGGGCGGGAAGCTTACCTTAGGCCCGAGGGATGAGCCCCGTTTTGAAGCACCACCCTACCCCCACCTCAGGTCACCGTGCAGTTTGACAAGGTGCTGACCGCCAATGCTAAGCTCCGGAAGGAGATCGAGGACCTACGATACGAGAAGGCTGCTTATGACAACGTCTTCCAGCAGCTCCATCGGCGCCTGTCAATGCAGAAGAAAACCATGAACGTGGCCATCGAGCAGTCGGCGCAGGCCTATGAGCAGAGGTGGGCTGAGGGGAGGGGTCCCCGGGGCAAAAATGCCTCTCAGCCCCGTGCGGAGCATCTGCCTTCCTACTCTGGGCCACCCCTGCCCCTGTGCTTGTAGGACCTTAAATCATCATCGTAACTCTGAGCACTGAATGTGTGCCAACGCATGATGCTGGGTGCCTTGGGTAAACAGTCCAACCCTTAAAAGTGCCATAGGAATTGTACCCTCATTTTACAGACCAGGAAGTGAAGGCTTAGAGAGGCCAAGATGCCTGAGATCCCGGTAAATGGCCTGTAGGGTGGAGTTGAGAGTCAAATCTCCGTGCTGTACGGTCTCCTCCAGGTGCCCCTACCTCTAGTCCTAGGGGTCTCTCTCCGTCCGGGCCGCCTCCTGGTTTTACACTCACGGGGCAAAGACATACAGGTTGGCTGCGAAGGTCACGACTTTTGGGGTTAGTGAGATCTGGGTTCAAACCCCGGCTCCCACACAACAACATCGTGATAGGGCCTCTTTGGGTGGCCGTGAGGGGTAAATAATATCCGTGCATTCTGGAGAAGCTGGGACATAGTAATGGACAAGTGGTGCCGATGGTGATGGCGGTGACGATGATGGAGATGTGTGTGCTGGTGACGATGGTGATAGAAAAAGAATTTCCTGAAGGTGGGCTACAGCTGGGAGCTCCTGTCATTCAGGGAAAGAGGGCTGTTTTTCCACCCTCGGATTAAAAGAAGTGGTGACCGTTGGCAGACAGTCCCCCTGGGCTGGTAGGGAGAGGGGCGCGGAAGGGAAGGTCCTCTGGACCCCCAGGCTCTGTGGCCCCCTTCCCCCAGACTAGAAGCCACGGCGCGCATGGGGGCCATGAAGGAGCGGCAGCAGAAAGACATCTCTCAGTACAACCTGGAGATCCGAGAGCTGGAGCGCATCTACGCCCACGAGACCAAGCTCAAGGCCTTCCTGCTCACCAAGCTGAATGACCGCACGGAGTTCGAGGAGCAGGCCAAAAAGGAAGAAGGTGCACCCTCCTGAGGGTGGAGGGGACCAGATCTTAAACCATGCTCAGGGGCCTCCACTCCGTCCCAAGGACAATGGGGAGCCTCGGCCTGGAAAGGGGTCATGGGGCCAGGTGTGCCTAGGAAGGTCTAGAAAGATCCTTCTAATGGCCACACGGGGACCAAATCAGAAAGGTAAGGCTGAGTTCCGGGGAGTTGGCCATTGCAGGTGTCCAGGCTGGAGCTCTCCTTTGTTCTGATTCCATGGATTTACCAAGTTCTGAGCCTGCTGCAGGCCCTTTGTCCCCAGGGCCTCCTCGAATTTCATCCTGCTCAAATGGCACCTCCTTTGAGAGGATGTTCCTGACTGTCCAGCTGCTCCGTGTCACAGCACCTGATGGGTCTCCTCCGTTGCTCAGGCCCCAGTGGGGGTCTGTTTGGGGTCTGTTTTTCTTTTTTCCTTTTTTGTTTGATTCCTCTACCAACTCTCCGCGGGGCAAAGATTTTGTGTCCACAGACCCCAGCTCAGCACTTGGCACATAGTAGGTGTTCAGTTTTCTATTCACGAGGCAACGAAGGAGGGAAGCCCCTGCTGCGTCTCCTGGGAAAGTGTGGCGTCCTGCCCAGGGCACAGAGGGGACCACACAGGGCCTGTCTCTGCTGGGCCCCGCACTGAGCACCTTCCTGGTCAGATTCCCTGTTGCTGCTTTTCCCTTTCTAGCTCTCAAGGTGAAGACGCCCAGGAAGAAGAGCAAGGGTGAGAGTTTTGAGAGCTACGAGGTGGCCTACCTCCGGCTGCTGAAGCTGGCCGAGAATGGCAGCCTGAATCAGCTCATCCAGGACTTTCTCGACAAGGAGGAGAAGAACTTCGCCCGGTTCACATACGTCACGGAGCTGAACAATGACATGGAGATGATGCACAAGAAGATCGAGAAAATCCAGGTCAGGGCAGCTCTTCTCTCCTAGGCCTGAGACCCAGCGGCTCCCAGAGCCTTCCCCAGAGGGGGCTCCGAGGAACACTGCCTGGGGTGCCCTGCAGCCAAATGGGCCTCCGGGTCAAATCGGTTTGGGAAACGCTGCATTTCCCTGTGCTCCCCTGGCCTTTTAACCTTCCTGAGGCTGGTATTTGTCTTTCAATGTATATACACACTTAATGTGGTCCTGCCCCCTCGCTGCAAGTGACATTTAGAATCCAGGGTTCAGGACACGGTCGCCAGGGCCAACCATGGCTTGTGGCCTGTTTTTTTGTGCAGCCCATGAACAAAGGGTGGTTTTTACATTTTTATAGGGGTATAAGAAAAAAATAATAAAAGGGGACTATGTAAGACAGACCAGAAATATTTACCGTCTAGCCCTTTGCCTTAAACACTTGCTGACCTCTGTCCACCAACAGCTTCACGGAGTTGGGAGGAGAAAGCAGCTCATCTTGGAGAGACTCAGTGGGCGGGAGCAGAGTAAACATTCTGACAAGTCCTGTTGTGAAGGAACCTGCTGGCCTTGGTTGGTCTTGTTATCTCCCAAGTTCAATACTCTCCAGAGCATCCATAAGGAGCCTCTGGGATGTCTGCAAAGTCCAGAGTCTGAACTCCAGGCTCCTCAGAACTTGCCTTCGACCTGCCCCTGCAGACTCAGCTCCCACTGTGACCCCCCGTGACCCCTCAGCGGCTGCCAGTTACGGCTGTCCCACACACAGGGGACTGTGCCCTTCCCTCCTCCCCATCCTGATGCTTTACTTCTGGTGAAATGCCACTCATTAGTCCTCACCCCGCACAAGTGTCACCACCCCCCCCCCCGGACATCATTGTTCCTCCTTCTGAGGCCCCAGTGCTCTGTTTACCTGACGAGAGAAGCCACTTCCTTTTGTAATGACACCGTTTCCTGAGCAATGGGTTTGTACGCTGGCTACGGACAAGTAGACAGCAGCTAGAATGGATAGGTGACACTTTTAGTTTACCAGCGAGGAATTAATTATCATGAGGACTAGGAAACATAGCTCGAGAGCCAACTTGTGACTTGGATATTGTTAGTGTGGTGAGTAGTAACAGCAGACAAATAATGATCAGCACAGTAACATGAAAGCTCTGCTTGACTTAAAGACTATTGCTAGATAATGATAGATCGATAGATAGTAATAGTGCGGGGCACACGGCCCGGAAGAGGTGGAGGTGGCTGTCGCAGGAAACGGATGGCGTGCCCTCAATGGGCAGGCTGAGGTGAGTTCTTTCAGAGGGACCGTTTACAAAGGTCTAAGGGACACTGAACAGGGAGAACGCAGGACCAGCGAGAAGAGAGGGCTCCAGACCTGGAGAGGGGAGGGAGCCGCTCCTGGAGTCAGGAGAGCGGTGTGTAGAGAAAGGTGTCTGTGTGTCCTTCCGGGAGGGATGTGACCAAACAAGTGGTCTGCCCAGGAGTGGGCAAGTACCCCCCCCCCACCTCATTCTCCTTCCACGGTGTCATCCCTCACTAGTGTGTCTCATGGGCCGCGCCCGACCAAAGCACAAGGCAAGGATGCCCCCCCCCCGCCCCCGGGGGCAGAGGGTGGCCTGGGGAGGGGAGGATCCTGGGACAGATGGAGAACGTCCAGCTCACCGCTGCATCCCTGATGCCCAGGAACGCCCTACGCCCTGCACACCATGGGAGGCACTGGAAATGGCTCCCAAACAGCGACTGACCTTGGCCCTGCCATTCACCTTGAGTACTTTCCTTTCCTCCTTTTGCTGCACAGCCCGTCCCTGGCATTGGGACCGACCATGTTCTCACCCTTTCTGACCCTCAGTCTCCTGGTCTGTAGAGTGACTACTTGGACTACAGCGGTAGTTTCCAAACTTTTACCAAAAAATCCATAGAACATTTTTTTTGTGTGTTTCAACCCGGGTCATGAGGAAACGCCACTATATAGAACGTGACGTAAGTGCGGGCCTGCGAACCAGAGGATCGCGGTTCGATTCCCAGCCAGGGCACATGCCTGGGTTGCAGACTGGTTCCCTGCGGGCCAACTCCCAGCAGGGGACGCATGGAAGGCAACCATACATTGATGTTTCTCTCCCTTTCTCCTTCCTCTCTGAAGATAAATAAATAAAATCTTTAAAAAAAAAAAAAAAAAAAAAAGAAAGTGAAATGGGATAGTCCCAAATGAAGCGGTGGGGACAGAGGGGTCTGAGACCTTCGCGTCCTGCCTTCTTGTGGCACCTCTGCTCAAACTAGGGTTCAGATTTTTTTTTAAGTTGAACACAATTAGAATTCTAACCTCTGGCCTCACCTCTCCCTGGAGGACTGTGATCAGAGGCCCTAAGCCGGACACATGCAGCCTTCGTTCTTTGGCTTGTTCTTCACCACCTCCCAAATTTTAAATCGATTGGTTGCCAGCATTTAAAAATCAAGATATTGCACATGAAATTGTGGATTTCTGATTTCTCTTGGAAAGTCAGATTTGACGACNAATGGCTCCCAAACAGCGACTGACCTTGGCCCTGCCATTCACCTTGAGTACTCTCCTTTCCTCCTTTTGCTGCACAGCCCGTCCCTGGCATTGGGACTGACCATGTTCTCACCCTTTCTGACCCTCAGTCTCCTGGTCTGTAGAGTGACTAGGACTACAGCGGTAGTTTCCAAACTTTTACCAAAAAATCCATAGAACATTTTTTTTGTGTTTCAACCCGGGTCATGAGGAAACACCACTATATAGAACGTGACATGGAGCAGTCCCGGATGAAGCGGTGGGGACAGAGGGGTCTGAGACCTTCGAGTCCTGCCTTCTTGTGGCACCTCTGCTCAAACTAGGGTTCAGATTTTTTTTTAAGTTGAACACAATTAGAATTCTAACCTCTGGCCTCACCCCTCCCTGGAGGACTGTGATCAGAGGCCCTAAGCCGGACACATGCAGCCTTCGTTCTTTGGCTTGTTCTTCACCACCTCCCAAATTTTAAATCGATTGGTTGCCAGCATTTAAAAATCAAGATATTGCACATGAAATTGCGGATTTCTGATTTCTCTTGGAAAGTCAGATTTGACGACTCCGGCCCACTTTCCCACGGGGAGCTGAGCGCCCCTGCCCCTATAACGCTCCCCATTGCGGCCTCCTTCCTGCAGAGCAGCTGGGTTTGAGTTTAGGACCTCGCGTTTCGGTGCTGCGTCACTGCCCTCTGGTGGCCATATTTAGTATCGCAGGGATGGTCTTTGCAAACATCTGAAGGAATGAGGGAAGGAGTTGGCAGGACCCCGAATTCTCATGTTCCAGGAAGGAGCACTTACTAGTCCCAGTGGAGTGACAGAGTCAAATCATAGAGAGGGATTTGAGGACCCCATTTGTAAATTGACCGGCCAGGATGTTCCCAAACAGAATGCGCGTAGATCTTCCCAGTCACCATGATGGTATTTTTTCTCAGCTACACAGCCTGTCTCTGGCATTAGGATGGCCATAAACTCTTCTCCCAACAGTTCATCCCAGGTACCTCCCGACACCTGCTATGTTCTTTTTAGTGGTTCTGGGGGGTCCTGGATGCTCTGTGGTAGAATCACAAGATGCTTCTTAAAAATGCATTTTCCCCAGGCCCTATCCCATATCTACAAACCTAGCTTCTCTGAGAACGGGCCACGACTCGGCATCTAACCATATTCTTATTTGAGACCCTTCCGCTTCATGATACGAATGGACCATCATTGACTAAACTGACCCCCTATCAGTAGACATTTAGGATGTCCCTAGTGGGGGCCATTATAAATAATAACACAGTGGACAGCCTTGAGCGACCACCTTTGCCCACTCATCCTGTTATTTCCATGGGACAGATTCCCAGGGATGGACTTGATCGTTCAAAAGGTGCGCACCTTCTGTACCTGGGCATGTTGGTCTAGCCCGGGGTTCTCAAATCTGGCCTCTGAACAGCAGCTGTAGCAGCAGCAGCAACAGCACCATCTACTGGGAACCTTTTAGAAATGCACAATCCTGGGCGCCCGCAAAGCTGCCGGATCTGAGCCTTCGGGAGTGGGGCCGGCACTCTGTGTTTTCACAGGCTCCCAGGGGATTCCGATTCGAGAACCCTGCTCTGGAGCCACCTGTCCATTACAGTAGCCATGATTTAAGTTTAAATTAAAATTAAAAATTAGTCCCTCAGGGGCACTAGCCACATTTCAAGTGTGCAATGCCCACACGTGGCTGGTGCTGTCCTACTGGATGGTGCCGACAACGTTGATACCATCTCAGGAAATTGTGTTGACCATGCTGTTCTCGATATTTATCCAGAAAAAATGAGCCACCCACCCTCCCAGGCCCTCGCTGTTGTATTGATTAGGGGGGCTCAGGGGTCCTGGGCTCCTTGGGTGGGATCATTTAAATCTTCATCAACTCCTTGAGGCACAGGCTCCTTTCCAGGCGTGGCGGGGAGGAAAGCACCCGCTTTTCCTCACGGTCTGGTTTCCTCCCAAACAGAACGAGATCTCCCTCCTGCAGTCCCAGCAGAAAATGTCCCAGGATGACAACTACTCTGTCCTGAGGGAGCTGGAGGTGAGACCAGGATGGGGAGGGAGGGACGCCGGGCTTTCCGTCGTCTGTTTGTCTGTCAGGCAGCCTGTCCGTTGGTTCTCAGAAGTAAGACACCTGCCCTGTGACTGTCTACTGGCCTGAGTCAGGACTCGACAGGTTCGGACCCTTTGTCACAGGCAGCCTCTGCAGCAGGCATCACAGCTGAGTTTTGTCTCTAGGGCCTCTTCGTCCCTGTCCCCGTTAAAGGCTTTAGGGAGCTTAGCCCAGGGCGTGCACCCGTAAACTCACCCCAGGCTGGCGAGTTGCAGACAGATGTCTCTGCCTCGGGCTCTCCTTCCTTCTCCCCCTTGTCCTAGCTGTAGCCCATTCTCAATCAGTAATAGTTATTACAAACATTTCTTGGGCAATTACTACATACCAGTAATACTAGGCGAAGGGCTTTGCTTGCACTATTTCATTTAATCCTCTCAACAGCCCTGTGAGGCACCTGCTGTGATCTCTCCATTTTACAGTGAGGAAACGGAGGTTCAGAGAGGCAAAGTCGCTTGACTGACAACATGGATCTGGGCTGCAGGAACTTTGCATAGTATTTAGCTGCTAATAATAGAGACGAAGAATAACTGTGGCCCTAATCAAGATAGAAGTTTAGCCCTGGCTGGTGTGGCTCAGTGGATTGAGCGCTGGCCTGTGAATTGAAAGGTCACTGGTTCGATTCCCGGTCAGGGCACATGCCTGGGTTGTGGGCCAGGTCCCCAGTGTGGGGGGTGTGTGAGAGCAACCGATCCATGTATCTCTTGCACATTGATGTTTCTCTCCCTTTCTCCCTTTCTTCCCCTCTCTCTCAAAGTAAATAAATAACATCTTTTTAAAAACATAGAAGTTTATTTACTTTGTTAAGAAATAAATCCAAAGATAGGCACTTCAGGGCTGGTCATGACATCATCAGTGACCCATGCTCCCCTGTTCTGTTTTGCCACCCTTAGTGTGCAGCTTACATTCCCAAGGATGCCTCATAGTTGCAGTATGGCTGCTGATGGTCCAGCCATAACATATACATTCCACATAGGAAGAAAGTGGGAAAGAGGGAGAGGCAAGACAAAACAAAACAAAACAAAGGCCTTGCTGGTGTGTCATTTGGCTCAAAGTTCTTTCCCTGAAATCCCTTCCAGGGACTTCTGTATTTACACCACACTGGCCCTCCCCATTGCGAAGGAGAGTTGGAAATGCCCTGAGTACAATCAGGGGTTTGTTATCCAGGTATAAAGGAAGAATAGGTAGCAAACATCCGCCAAAGATGTGAACCCAGGGAGTTGAGGGCAAAGGCGTTTTAACCCAGTAGTTCCTGGCCCAGGAACTGTGCTCGTAGGTCATTTCCCTTCCCTTTTCTGGGGCTGCTGTTAGCCTGCACCTGGTACACAGCCATGGTGGTGCCATTCTCCGATGGGCCACTGGAGGGCAGCAAAGCACATACTGCCCATTGAGCTGCTGCAGCTCAGATAGTCCTCCTGGAAGAGTCCAGGAATGAAGAATCAGATTTCCAGGCAGGGCCCAAGTTCAAGGAGACCCTCCTCAAGTGAGGCACGGGCCTGCGGTCCCACGTCCTCAGCTTAGGGTCATCCAGCATCCAGGTGCCTTCTTGAGGTTGGGGCTAGTGCTGCCCTGCATCTCGGGATTTTGAAGGTCTAAGACCAGACAACCCCAAGGATGTCTCCCACCACCAGCTCTTCCTTCTCTGGATTTAGCAGGACTCCTGGAAGCCTTTTCAAATGCAAATACTCTATGCAGGAGAATTTGTCTTAATAACCATGGGCTCACAAGATGTGTGCTTAGCTCCTGCTAAAGGTCACTTCCATCTGCTCTGTTCTTGGGCCCTTTCTGCACACCTTCCGTTTTGCCATTGGCTGCCCCTCCAGGAGAAACGGGGCCAGTTTCTAAGTGGGTTTTGCATAGGAGTTAAGCAGCCAGGCCCTGGGAACCAATGCTCGGGTATGAGTCTCAGAAAAGTCCCTTCCTAGCTGTGTGACTTTGAGAAAGTGGTTCAACCTCTCTGAGCCTCAGTTTTCTCACCTGTAAAATGGAGATAATAATCATGCTCACCTCATAGGACTGCTACTTTCCCCTTGTCCAAATAAAGAGTTGAGCCCAAGGTCAGGTAGTTAGATGACTTGATACGGGGAGCTATAAACAAGTTCACCTGTCTTCTCTGACCTCAATATTCCTCATCTGAAAACAGGGACCATTGTACGGATAAATTGAGATGATGCATATAAAATGCCTGGAGCATTTTAGGTGTTGGACACGTGTCATACAGTCACATCAGGCTTTTAAAAAAAATTTTGATCATGTGAACTTCTGACTCACTTTTAGAATGAGAGGGCAGCTCTTGCTGTCCTATGAGGAAAATGTGGCTGGACCAGGAAGCCGCCTGGTGTGGTGTTTGAAACACAGTTGGAATCCTGGCTCCCTTCTCCTGGCTGTTTGCCTCAGAGCCTCAGTTTCTTCACCTGGAAAATGGGTGTGTGGATGGGGCCGACCCCTGGTAATCATGACCTGAGGCAGAGCCCTGGGAAGTGCGGTTGGTCCCTGCTGGGCCCGGTTCACCTTTGCCAAGGGAGGACTCAGAAGGAGACGAAGGAGTCACTGGGGCACTCAGCCTGGAACGGTGGTTCTCAGCCTGGCTGTGAGTTGGGACGCCTCGGAGCCTTTAGCATTCCCGACAATGCCCAGGCTGCACCCCAGACCAGCGGCTCCGGATGAATCTCTGAGGCTGAGGTCTGGGCAGCAACGATGTTAAAGCTCCTAGGTGACGTTACCTTGAAGCTAAGACTGCAACCCAGTGGACTCACAGAGGTTCTTAAACTTCACTGTGAGTTAGAATCAACTGGAGGTTCATTACACCACGGATTGCTGGGCCGCCCCCAGAGCCTCTGTCTAGACCGCAGCCCCTAACATGCATTTCTAACAAGCTCTCCACTCAAGTCGAGGCTGCCGGTCCTGGGACGCCACTTTGAGAACCACCGGGCTAGAGCAATCAATGTGTTTTAAGCTGCGAGGGCTGAAGTCGGTTTGTTGGATTGCAGCCAGCATTTAAAAATAACAAGGCAGAACAGAATATAATAGAAGATGTTAGAACATACAATAGGAATATTGATTTGTGAAACTTTAATTTCATTTGATTAAATAATATATAAACACACACGTGTGTAGGTGGGTAGGTAGGTATTAGGCTGCAAATGTAAAATGTATTTTTTTCTGTGGGCCACCGTTTTTTAAAAAATGAGTCACCAGCTTTTAATAAAAACAAACAAATCCAGCACACATGTAGGCATACATACATATGTGTAAGTAAAATAAAACCTACCTTAAACAATACCCTCGTAATAATACCCTTATTACCTACAGTGCATACGAGTATTTTTCTCTTCCTTTCTCTTCCGTTCTATTAATTCTTTTTTTTTAATGCTGATTGAGGCTTATTAAATTGATCTCCCACCCCCTCTGAGGTTTGAAAACCTGAAGTTTGGAGACCCTGGCCTCACAGGGTCCTGAACCCTCATTCCCACTGAAAGTCTGCAGGGGTGGGCTGACCCCAGCGTGGCAGCCTGGCTGACCTGGGTGGGAATCGGGGTCTGCCTCCAGGAGAAACTGAAGAAGACCACCGAGGAGGCAGATATGTATGAGAACAGCTACAAGGAGATCAGCAAGACCTTGGAGGATCTCAAGAGCTCAGTGGAGAATCTTTTTAAGAAGATAAACTGTGATGCCACCAAGATCCTGGTGCAGTTAGGGGAGACGGGGAACATCACCGATACCAACCTTTCTCAGTACTTCGGTGAGTCAAGCTGGTCCCGTTGAACTCTTAGGAACCATTTCCAGAGCTTTCTGTAACCAGGCATGAGGACTTGTTTTTTTTGGTGGCAGTGAGCCTGGTGGTGAAGCATATGAGCAGTCATATCAGCCTGCCTGGGTTCAAATCCTGGTTCTACTCTTGTAAGCTGTGTGACTTTGGGCAACTTTCTGAACCTCTCTGTGCTTTAGTGTTTTTCCACAAAAAAAAAAAAAAAGGAAAGAAAAGATATAAGAGGTAAACCCAATACCTACCTTATAAGGTTGTTGGGAGGACTGAGTAAATTAATAGTTCTTAGAGAAAAACAGCGTGATCATTACAACAGAAGCATTTGACAAAACTCAACATTCATTCATGATAAAAACTCTCAACAAAAACACCTACAAGTAGCTGCATACTTAATGGTGAAAAACTGAATGTTTTTCCTCTAAGATCAGAAATAAGGCGAGGATGTCTGCTCTCTCATCATTCCTATTGGATGTTGTCTTGGTTGTCCTAACCAATGCAACAAGACAAGAAAAACAAAAGAAAAGCTTACAGATCAGAATGGAGGAACTACAAGCGCTCAGAGCAGTGCCTGGCATGTGGCCAGTGCCTATTAACCAGAACACACATTTCTAGTCATAGGCCTTGGGCTCGCTCAGCATAGAGAGGGAGGGTTGCCCCTACACAGATGATGACGATTTGGAACGAATGGCTTCCACTGCTCTTAAAACCTAAGGTTCTTAGTGATACAGTTTGTGTTTGGAAACTCCCTAGGGTGGTCCCCTCCCGCCAGGGTCAGTGAGTCGTGAGGAGGGCTCACACACGTAGCATACAGTTGTACTCGTGGCTAGGACTTACTGCAGTGAAAGGATCCAAAGCAAAATCATCAAAGGGAAAAGACGCTTGGGGTGAGGTCTGGAGGAAACGAGGAGCGAGCTTCCAAGGGCGCTTTCCCAGTGGGGTCAGACAGGACACAGTCCCCCAGCCACGAGCTGTGACAATACGTATGAAATGTGTCAACCAGGAAAGTTCATTCGAGACTAGTACACACCCAAATCAGACTCCCAAGGAGGAAAGCAGGAGTTTAGCATAAAGCACTACTTTTTTTTTTTTGCACACACAGTTTAGGCCAAGTGAGCCACTCTTATTGGTTAATGGCGGTAGGCACCTTCCTGTAATCCAGGTTCCCTGATGCCAGGTATGGGCCTTTGGAAGGATGCCAATGAGGACATCTGTCATCTGTGTTAACTCTTTCCTGCCCACAGCCTATCTGGTTCTCTTGCATTTCTCATCTCCTGTCCTGCTCTGCCTCCTTGCTCCGCACCTCCACCGTTCTCCTCTCTCTACTTCCAACCCTCCTCCCTCACCAACTCACTCCCACCCCTGGGCCTTTGCACAGGCTGTTCCTGGAATAACTGTCCCATATTCGGTTCTTCCTCAGCCTCAGATCTCGGCTTAAATGTCCTCTCTCCAGCAAGGCCTCCTTCTGCTGCCTTGTCAGGGGCTGGGTACCCCGTGCCCTACTGTGATTTCCTCCCATGGTAGGCCTGGCTCTGAGTGCTCACCCAGGTTGTCTCTAGGTGGTTCTCACTCTCAGAATCTATGAGGTTCTTGAGATCTGAAAGCCAGTCCCAGATGCAAATGTCTGGCCCCTGATTTACAGCAAGAATAGCAGCAGTATAGGTACTGTGAGATTTATCCTTAACTCACCCAAATCCAGGGGTTACCGAATTCAGATGATGAGCGTCTGGGTAGTGAGGGGGTCCATGTGTTTATCTGTTGAACTTGTCTTTCTCTCCATCTTCCCGTAAACACTGGGAAGCTTATGATGTTTATCAGGGTAGGGGCTGCCGGTTTGTTATTGGGTTTTCACCTTCCATGTATTCACGATCTCTAGTACAGTGCCTGGCATGGGAGGCATCCAGTAATCATCTGAGAAATGAATGAATGAGTGAACGAATGAATGACAGACTTCAGGGGCTGCATGGGACTATGTAAGACAGTGAGGAGGACAGCTCCCCCGACTTGGGCAGGTCAGGGAAACATTCCTGCAGGTGGCAAGGCCTGACTTAAGTCTTCAAACATCGGTAGGGGTTACTCTGAGGAGAGTGTAGGGAAAGGCATTCTAGGCAGAAGGAACAGCATGAGTGAAGGCCTGGAAGCCAGGGACAGAGCGAGTGCCAAGGAAAAATCAGTGGTTTAAAGCAGGGCCGCCCACGGCTTCCAATTTTTACTGTATACTTAGTATTTCTCAGCCTTCTAAGGAGCCTTTTTAGATACGTTTTTCCTAATTGCCTCATCCTCATAAAAATTTCATACTGTTAATACACTGCATAGTTGTCTATGTCCTGTATGTCTATCTGCATATTTACATTTATACTAAGTTGTACACTTTTGGGGTGGTAATGCCCCCCTCAGGAATACATGGTGAAATCCAAGAGAAAGCCATTGTCCTGACAGGAGCTCACGACCCGCCCCCCCACTTCCTGTCCCTTCCCTTCCTCTGCAGCAGGAAGGGGGGCACCACCCCGAGATTGCCCGCAGCCAGGTCTCCTGGCAGTGACCTTCATCGCCTT
Source organism: Sturnira hondurensis (assembly GCF_014824575.4). Taxonomy (NCBI): domain Eukaryota; kingdom Metazoa; phylum Chordata; class Mammalia; order Chiroptera; family Phyllostomidae; genus Sturnira; species Sturnira hondurensis. Next base: position 4,736,707 of record NW_028080037.1, read on the forward strand.
GGTGTTTCCCAGCTGTCATTGAAAGGAAGACCAATGACCTTCTGCTGTTGGAGTCCTACAAGCGGATCCTGGAGATGGAAGGGGCGGAGGCCGAGCACCCGCCGCACTTCGCCAACCCTTTCTGGGGCGGCGCCACCCTCCTGAAGAGCGCAGAGCCCCTCAAGGTCCTCCCCCCAGTGCTTGGAGCTGACCCCTTCAGCGACAGGTTGGAGGAAGGTGAGTTCTCTTTCTCCTCCGATCCCCGCTGGTTGCTGGGTTAAGGGTTCATAGGAAGCTTTTGCTCTCGAGGGTCTGCAGTGTTGAGCCTCAGTTTCCCCCCTTTTAGGAGTCTCGTGGGCCCATCACTTTCACTGGGTACCATCTTGGCTGACAACATGGTTCTCTGGGGACAACATTCCCCCCCAACCCCGTGGCCCTGTGCCCAACCCATAGATCCTAAAGTTTAGTTAGCCTGGATGTTTTTAATTCACAGCTACTTTGTGACCATTTACAACGAACCTTAAACTGTCCAGAAGTTTCCAAATTGGCAAGTTGTGGGCTCACAAGGTTCCCCGATCTCATCTCTCACCCTCACCCTCTGCTCTCGAGTCTCACGCCATCCATGACCTCCCGGGGCCCTGTCCCATTCGAGGTCCCCAACCCCATGGCTGAGGAGGTGCACTGTGGTTCATGCCGGAAGCCTTAACTCTGGCCCTTTTGGCATTGGCCCATTGGCCTTCCTTCCTCTCTGAGGCAGAAGCTCATGGCCCTCGCCCGTCACAGGGGGGACCCAGCCCTGATCTCTGAAGCTGGGGGTAAAATCGGCCCCACCTGTTGTTGGAGGGCAGTTTGGCAACATGCGTGGGAAGCTTGAGAGACAAATGCACCCAATGAGCCTGTAATCCCACCTGTGGGAGCTGGTCCTCCAGGAAAAACGTCTTCAGGGGTCTAAGATGCAGGTAGGGGGAGGTTCACTGTAGCCCCAAACTGGAAGTGTCTGAATTGCCCATCCATTAGAGAGACTGGTTGAATAAGGTACGGCTCATCCCTACATACAGTAGAATATGAGGCAGCTAGTAAACAATGCAATGTATATAATATAATATATATATGATATATACATACATTCAGTGGTTCTCAGCCAAGGGTGATTTCGTCCTCAGTGGTAAACTTAGCCAGGAAGTTGGCACAGCCCTGCAATGCACGGGACAGGTCTTCATAACCCTGATGTATGACAGGGAGAGAGAGAGGGAGAGGGAGGGAGAGAGAGAGAGAGAGAGAAGAGGAGGAGAGCAGGAAGTACCACGATTATGCCAACGAGAACAATGAGGGTGTTTGAGCTGACTTATAGGGGATAGTTCTGGGCAGAAGTCTGCAGAGAGCTTTACATTTCTAAGCTAAACAGTTCTGTGTTGTTTAATTTCTTCTTTTACAATGACCTTGTGTCCCTTTGGTGATAGATTCTGAGAAAGCTGCCCCTCTTCTCTGAGCAGCATTTCAAGCATGCAGGGGCGTCGAGGAGGGGGGAGGGGGCTGCCAACACGCACGTGCGCATGCGCACATGCCTTCTGTTTGGTTTCGGTGAAACAACTGAAACAGAAGGGGAGTGGAAGCCGGGTCTGGCGTCAGCCGCCTTCGGACAGCTCCCCCTGGCCCTTCGAGTGCCTAAGGAGGAGGCTGGCGGGGCGAGGCTGGCGGGGGATGTGTTCAAGGGGAATACTGCTGAACACTGGGCTCTCTAGGCTCACTAGCCTCTATGGTTCCTGTGTGTGAACTGGAAGAGGCAGCCCCTTTGGGAACAAACATTAGACCAAAGTGCCCCATCTGGGTAGACGTGGTTTGGCAATCAGGTGGGGGCTGAATTGCAGCCCGTTCATTCACCGGACTCGACCTGGTCCTACATCCTGAACAACCTCACAGTGGCCCTGTGTCCTGGAGCTTAACTCAAACTCACCTGGGAGAAAAAAACAGTTTGGGTCTGGGCGCCCCTGAGCCTATCCTCTTCCTCCCTGAACCCCGATAGTGGTCACACTCCAATCCCCTGTGCTGTGAAGGACCCCCAAACCAGGTGTCCTTGCCTTGGGCACCCGTGAGTGGGGCCGGGAGGCACTGGCCCTGGGAAGGAAGCCGGCTGGATCTGACGCCCCCTTTCTGGCGCAGTGGACCAGCCCCTGGACCACGGCAGCCTCCGGCAGATGGTGCTCAGCCACAGCACCGCGCGCGAGTCTCGAAGGGAGTTAAGCTGGGCAGCATCGCTGAAAAGGGGGACGACCTGAGGTCCGAGAAGAAGTTAGCGGTCTGACGTGGATGGGGCCACATTGGTGCCACAATCAGAGAGAATNCCCTGTGCTGTGAAGGACCCCCAAACCAGGCGTGGATGTCCTTGCCTTGGGCACCCGTGAGTGGGGCCGGGAGGCACTGGCCCTGGGAAGGAAGCCGGCTGGATCTGACGCGCCCTTTCTGGCGCAGTGGACCAGCCCCTGGACCACGGCAGCCTCCGGCAGATGGTGCTCAGCCACAGCACCGCGCGCGAGTCTCGAAGGGAGTTAAGCTGGGCAGCATCGCTGAAAAGGGGGACGACCTGAGGCCCGAGAAGAAGTTAGCGGTCTGACGTGGATGGGGCCACATTGGTGCCACAATCAGAGAGAATAAACATTTTGTTCTGTAACCCCGGTGCCTCTTCACACTCGCTACCAGGAGGCGGGGGCAGTGGGGGCCACCCTGGAACAAGGCCGAGGAGCAGGAGAGGTTGCCCTCCAAAGCCGGCACAGGACGCCAGAGCTGAGTGAGGTCACCATGGCCCCTGAGAACCTGAGAGGGTGCCCGGCACCAGTCACCCCTGGACCACTCCCCTAGGTGAAGCAAGAATGAGTGAAGCCTACAGGGTTGGGGTGAAGCCAAAATGTTGATCTTCATGCCCCAGAGTCACACGGGTGCAGCAGCCCCTCACAGGCAGGAACTGGGAGCCACGTAACAACTGTGTCTTAACACACGTAAACCCCATGTGTGTTTGTGTGTGTTAAGGGTGAATGTGTCCCTGCAGAGCCATGTCCAGGATGCTGTGACCCAAAACACATGCAGCACGTGACTGACTTGAGCTGGGGCCCCTCTGAGGTCTCCCAGGCCCCTGGCTAGGCTTCTGCAGGAGCCCCAGGTAGCAGGTTCTGGGCAGCGTGTGGAACAGGGTAGGTCACCCCCCATGGGGTGGGGGGTAGGGGTCCCCCCATCACTGCCTGTCCAGCTTGCCCTTGGCTTTGCCCTTGCCCCAGGTCCCGGAAGCCAGGGGCCGGGTCATGGTTTGGGCAGAGGGAGCGGACCCAGAGCGCCACCTGCAGGGCCTCTGCTGCTGTTCCTGAGCCTGGAGGACTTGCTCCAGCTCTGGCCCCCCAGCCGCCTGGACCCCATCGTGCCTTCTGGGAGACCCCAGCTGCTGCTCCCACCCCGCCATTCGCTGTGGCTGTCCTGAGTTCTTGGGATTCTCTTGAAGACGTGTGAGTGTGATGTTCACGCCCCTTCTTCCTGAAGGGCATCTGGCTTGCCTTTGGGGGACAGCCGTGTGGTTGGGGAAGGGGCTGATTTTAGCCCCAGAACGAGGGTTCATCAAGTGACCCAGGTCTGCCAGTCAGAGCACTACACCTGTTTCAGGTTGGTGAGGTACCCGGGAGGCCCTTTTCTGGGACTGGAAGGGAGCTGAGGGGAACAGACGGTCCCTCTTTCCAGGAAAGTTGCTGAGGGGAGAGAGGGGAGCTATCTTGCTGCTGCTGAGAGCAGAGCAACATGACAGAAAGTAGCAGCGGTGAAGCCCCCTCAGGGACTGGTGGCCCTGTCTGAGCTCCTAGATGCAGCTGTGCCTGAAGCCCTTTGGACTCCTTAGTTATGGGAACCCATTTGTTTCCTAAATTGGGGTTCTTACAAGCCCAGGTAGACCCAAATGCATTAATGATGACTTTGATCACTTAAAATCAAGAGTGAATTCAAGCCCAGGCTTAGTTCTCAGACCTCAGACAGGGTCAGAAATTGGTACCCCTCCCTTAACTTGCCAGGAGAGAAGTAAAGACAAGTTCTACTTTATCTAAAATTAGAAATTGACCTCCTACAATAGCGGATGTGATTTTTAAGGGGAGGGGCGGGGACAAATGTGCCATATCCTTATGCATGCGAGGCCTCTTCCTTTTAAAACATCATGGGGCCTGTCGAGCGCATTTGGGAGGAGCGCTCTACTGGTGCCCTAGAGGAGAGGGTGTCGGGAAGCTGAGCTCCGCAAATGCTGGAGCTCTTTGGGAGAAAGGGCTGTGCTCCCCTCGTTAACATTCCCGTAAAATGTGACCCTGGATAGCGACAGTCTTGAATGGCTGCGAAGGGTCTGTGTTAAATAAAGCAGCACTAATGACAGTTGTTCGCTGTCTCCGTGGGAACTAGCAAAGGGCCACCCTTACTCCAGGCACTTCGGTCAGAGAAACGCTGTGAACAGATACACAACCTCTGGTTTATTTGAAGAGGCCCCTGCGTGGATTTCCACCTGCAGAGTGTGTGGCCTCGTGGCATTGCTGAGCCGCCCAGGCTGCAAGGAAGATGGAGGTAGATGTCCGAGGCAGCTGTGAGGCTAAGAGGACAGGGGCAGGGATGGAGGCCTTTCTGGGCCAAGGGGGAGGAGAGCAGGGGCCACCCTCCCCACAAAGACAGGCCCAGCAGTGAGCCCCTCCCTTTAGTCCTTCTCTTCTCCGTGGGTGATGATGTGCACCAGGTTCTTGTAGTCCAAGTTGCCAGTCACATCCGGCGGGAAGGCGGCAAACATCTGGTCGATCTGAAATGAACCAGCAAGAGGTGCGGAGGATGATGGGACGGGGAGTGGGAGGGCGATATGGGATGGGGCATGAAGGGGCCGTGTCAGGGAGGTGTGGGGGGGTCATAGACGAGGAGATGCGCTACTAGATCCCCCCTCCCCCCGGGGAAGTCCTTGTCACCCAGCTGCAGAACAGAGCAGCAGGACCCAAGGTCACAGCCTCCACCTGGTCAGTGTGGAGCTCAACTTGGGACATCTCAGACGGGCTGCTCTAGCCCCAGGGAGTGCTGACCAGGACGTCTGTTGGGCCTGAATCTCAGGCCCGCATCTCCCTTGAGCCCTTCTGCTCCCTTGCCCTTCCTTCCCAGGGGCTGAGCCCAAGGGCCACTTTGCAGGAATGTTCCCCAGAGCCCAAGCTGTGGTGGGTAAAACAGGTTGTGAGGGAGTCTGGTGGGCCTGGTGGGGACTGTGGCAAAATGGGGACACACCGGCCACTTACAGAAGTGGCAACAGCTGAGGGCCAGCCGAATGTGGCCATGTGGGCAAGAAGGTCAGACTCTGAGGGATTCAGATTCTAGGAATCTAGATTTTTTTTAAAATGCAATTTCCACATTTAAAAAATGACTGGTTATTAAAAAATATATACAGACTATTAATAGCCAACAGGGGATAACACTGCCCTGATCACATGTCAGCACTTTGCACATAGGACCTCCTCTCACCCTCACAGTGCTATGAGGTGAGCCATGTTACTGGCCTTACTTTACAGATGGGGAAGTTGAGGCCCAGTGAAGTCAAGGAGCTGGTGCAAAGTCACAGAGCTGGTGGGAGGCAAAGGCAGGCTCTTTCAACTGCCTAAGTGTTGGGGGGGAAAATCTAAATGAAATTGTCAGTGAAATGTGGCACTCGAAAGGATCAGGCCTGCGAAGGGCCTGTTTTAAACATTAACAGTGACAGGACTGTTGCTTGTTCATCCAGGACTTGTGGCGAATTATCCAATGTCCCTTCTTCCAGGCACATTACTGCCCCCTGCCAGAAAACTCATATAGTCTGATTTGAAAAAAAACAAAATTATAAAAGACACTGTGCTGCCATCTGCTGCAACAATACTGCAACAAAGACATACTCTGTGATACATGTTACAAGAACGGCAGGCGTCCGGGAGAACCGTGCAGGGCGTAGCCTACACAACAGTAGCCGGTACTCTGCACGCCACCTTTACTCCCTCAGATGCCCGAACCAGGCGCTCTGCATTGTGGGAAGGCAGACCTGGGGTCAGACAGACCTGCAGTCAGCATCCGTGATGTCCTTTCAGGCAAGCGACTTTACTTTCCTGGGCCTCAGTTTTCCATCTCTAAATGACAGTCATACTCATTCTGGCCTCACGGGATGACTGAGAGAATGAAACGCGCTAAGGGCCCCATAAACAACAGTGGGCTCTCTCCCAGCGTGGGGTCAGGAGCGCTTTAGAAAAGAGGGTGACGCAGCCCCTGGAAGGGAACTGGAACTGGGGTGCAGAGGGCGCCCAAAGGGCTCTGTTACCTCCTCCTTGGAAAATCTCTCCGCCTGTGTGGTCAGCATCTCCTTAACGCTGCAGAGAGAGAACAGTGTTGGTACCACGTGGGCCGGGCTTGGGGGGAAGCAGGGAGCACCCACGTCCGCCCCCACAGATCCCACTCACTAATCAGCCTTGAGCACCCCTTTGCCTTCAGGGTCAAACACTTTGAACGCATTGAGAATGGTCTCCTCCGGGTCTGCCCCTGAAACAGAAAGCAGGGTTGAGACATGCCTGGGGACCTGTCGTACCCCAGGAAGCGGGACCCCAGCCCCCCAGGGGGAGGGGTGGGCAGTCTATGCTGCCGAGACCCTGCCTTCCTCTGAGCTCTGAGCCTTGATATTTTAAAAGAGTGAGCTGCAAATCCGATTACTTTTGAGCAAAACCCAAGTTTGAACAAGGATCTAGAGAATCCAGACTCCAGCACTTGTTAGGTACGTGACTCTCTGTCTCTGAGCCTCAGTCCCCCGTCTGTGCACTGGGGACGGGAACAGAACCTGCCTCCCAGGTGCTATGAGGTGAGGTTGCGCACGTAAGTGCTTAGCCTGAGGCCTGGCTCAGGGCAGGCTTGGAGCACTGTTAGCTGCTGGTGGTTTTGTTTTGTTTTTCCTTTTTTTCCCCCAGCGTCCCTCTGCCTCCCCTTCTGGTCATCTTTGTCTATTCTCCTAGGGCTTGAATTCATACCCAAAGAGGAAGGCACGTAAAGACAGACACACAGACACACAGACGCACACAAACGTACCTTTAAGTTTCTCCCCGAACATTGTTAGGAACACCGTGAAGTTGATGGGACCTGGCGCTTCCTTGATCATGGCGTCGATTTCATCATTTTGCACGTTCATACGCCCTAGGACAGAAAGCACGCACTCAGGGCCCCGGGGGGGGGCGGGGACAGAAACGGCTCTCGGGACGCTGGCATTTGCTCTTGGAATTCCACTCCGGGGCACCTAGTCTGAGAATCATCAGAGACCGAGTGGGCGGGCCAAAGATTCACGCGAGAAGATGTTCTCGACAGTGTTATTTATCATAGACACCTGGAAGCAACCCAAACTCCAGTGTAGGAGGGGTTAGTTATTTTTAAAGTAGTGTCTTTAGAACCTGGGGCATTGTATACAGGTATTTTAACATTTTCCTCAAATGAGAAATGGTCATCTTGTAAATTAGCTCTTCCCAGCTGGAGGTGGGAGAGGCAGGTCAGAATCACTGGAGGGAGCTTATTCGGGTTACACCTGCTATCACTCACACAGCCGTGGGGATTCTGGTCACCTGCCTAGGCCAGCCCTTCCCACAGGCCCGGAGGGCACCTTTGTGCAAATCAGAAAAATACCCCCCTTCTTAAGACAATCGATGTTTTGACTATGAAAACCCACAGTGGCTGTGCTGTAGAACCAGGTGGGGTGCTGCCTGTGCCACTGTCCACGGTGGCCCTGAGTTCAGGGAGTGGGGGGTGGGGGGGGTGACATTCGGTTTGTTCCACAAACCAAAAGGTTGCGGGTTCAATTCCTGGTAAGGGCACATGCCTGGGTTGCAGGTTCAGTCCCCTGTTGGGGCGCGTATAGATGTTTCTCTCTCACATTAGTGTATCTATCCCTCTCATTCTCTCTCCCTTCCCTTCTCAAAATAAAATAAAATCTCTTAGCCAATTTGGTTGATAAAAAAATCTTTTTTTAAAAAAAAGAATGATTCCAGAAAAGAATGATTCCAATTATTAACTCCCCACCCCATTTACCTAGAAAAGACTGGGAGGCTGAAATGTTAATAGCGGGGAGTGGCCTAATGGGTAGTGTTTCTCCTTTATACTTTTCTAAACTTTCCAAGTTTTTTATTGTGAGCTACCACTGCATTTAAATCGCACAAAGAAAGAGTTACTAAAAAATGTGAAGACACTCAAAGAGTAAACCCCCCTTTGCTATCCTCTGAAACCTGTCTTAAATGGCAGTCATGCCTGAGCGGTTTCTCGGGAAGATGACAAGCTCTTCACCTTTGCGACGGCCCCACCTCCCGGCCCCAGAGTGGGCAGCGTACCGAGAGCAGCAAAGGTGTCCCTCAGATCATTCTTGTCGATGAAGCCGTCCCTGTTCTGGTCCATGATGGTGAAGGCCTGTGAAAGGGAGGTGGTTGGCTGGTCAGGGTGGGAGACATTGTGGGGAGGAGCCCCAGAGGCTGGGCCACGGAGAAGGGGGGAATGGGATTCTGGGATTTTCACGGAACACCGAAGGACATTGGATCCAGAGTCAAAGGCTTAAAGCAGCCTGGGTGTGCCTGCAAATGTTAGGCATAGAGTTACCGTGTGATCCAGCAATTCATGTGCCGGGTTTCTAGTCAAGAGAATGAAAGCATCTGTCCGCACAAACACCTGAACGTGAACGTCCATTGCAGCACAATTCGTTAAAGCCTCAAGCTGCAAACAGCCCGCATGTCTAGCAGGGGAGCGATGGATAAACCAAATGGGGCCTCTCTCTGCAGCCGGATGCTCATCAGCCAGAACAAGAGGGGAAACAATGACATATGCTACCGTGTAGGAGAGCCTTGAAACGGGATGCTAAGTTGAAAGAAGCCAGGCACAAAAGGCCACCTACTGTGTGATTCGACTTCTATGAAATGTCCAGAACAGGCACATCCATCAAGACGGAACATAGATCAGTGGTCCCCAGGGGCTGGGGGAGGAGGAAAGTGTGGAGTGCCTGCTGAAGGGCATGAGGTTGCTTTTGAGGGTGATGAAAATGTTCTGATAGGAGGCAGGGGTAACAGTCACGAAACCCTCTGATTGACCTACATAGCCACTGAATTGCACACTTACCTAAAAACTGCAAATTTGTGGTAGGTGAATTATGTTTCTATAAAGCTGTTGTTAAAAAAAAACAAGTTGAAAACTAGGGTCTCATGTCTGCTCCCCAACTTGCCAGCCCATGTCGTCTGGGGTGATCTTCCCCAGACAGCAGGCGGGGAGACTCTCAGTGCTCTGCGAATGCCCAGGCGCTTTGCAAATGGCGCGTCGTCTTGACATTTTCTGAGTTCTCTGACACAGCTGATGTTGAAAGTGTTTGTAGCCCCTGCCCACCCCACTGGGAGCTGATCTCTTCTCTGAGGGTGGGAGGGGGTGAGGGAGAGGGTGACTATTTCAGGGTCAGATATGACATTTCATCCCAGGAATTCCTCCTTCCCTGGTGGCCTATGGGGCATGACATTCCTGTGATCTGAATGTTAGTGGGGGACAAATGGTGCAAGTGTGCGCGTCCAATTTGGAAGTCCTGCTGGTTTCCCCTTTGCTATCAAACACGCTGGCATCTAGCGTAGCTTAGCATGCCTTCCTCCGCAGGGCCAGGAGGGAGTGAGGGTGACTCGGGGAGCACCGGTCACCGCTGCTGGAAAGCGAGGGAACTGTCCGTCCCCCCAAACCTTCAGGAGGTGGCACGCTTTGGCCCAGCTGGTAACCTGTTTGCTTCAAAAGGCAGAGTCTGGCAGCAGGTGATTGGGTTTCAGGCCCCGCTGGTTTTTAAGAATCAAGGACTATAAAATTTGAAATCCAAGAGACATTGCTTTTTACCTCACAGAATGGCAAAAATAATAATTTAGACTATGAATGCCCAAAGTTGAGAGAGATGTGGGCGGGGAGGGGGGGCATGTTCTCCTCTCGGGGCCAGTAGGAGTAGGAATTCACATCTCGTTTCTGGAGGACAATTTGGACCAGGGATTCTAGTTGTTTTTAGTTCCTTTTTTAAAAAAAAAAAATTCCTTTGACCGAGCAGGTCTGCTTTTAGGATTTTACTCCAAGGAAATAACCAGAGATACAAGCAAAGATGTGTTATGCATAAGAGTAAAACATTCTAAGCACATGTAACATCCCACCATAGGAAGTGGTTTCAATAAACCGTAGAGAATATTGTTACTGAGTTGCTCAGAGAAAAACACCAGGCACTAATCAGCATGTGCAGAAGGTCATCACTTTCATTAAGAAATAGATACATATGTAACCAAAGTGATTGGAAGGGTATGTACCCAAATGTCAGCGGACGGTCTATCTCTGGGTGGTAGAATTACAGGTCATTTGTGTTTTCTGAAGCTTTCCTACATTTTCAACAACAACAACAAAAAAAGGCTTTACTTTAATGACTAGAAAAAGTTATTCAAAATAATTTCTTCAAGTGGGTCACACGCGCGTGCAGATTGAATCTGGGGTTGTTTGGAGGATAAAGACATCTAAGCCAGAGGTCCCTTCAGGGAACTTGGAACGGAAGAGGGGAAGGTACTCCCAAATTGGGGGAGGCGGGGATGGGGAGTCTGCCTCCAGGCCGATGATACCACAGCTGCACCCACCTCCTTAAATTCCTGAATCTGGGTCTGCTCAAACATGGAGAACACGTTGGAGTTGGCTCCCTCTATTCTCTTCTTGGCTTTCTTGGGTGCCTGGGGTGGGGGTGGGGGGAAAGCATCGGTTAAAAGAGTCAGAAGCTGGAAATGAGAAAATGGGGTCAGGCCTTATCTCTGTTCTGGGCGAGCCTCAGCTGTTCATCTGTGAAATGGGGGTATGGCGTCCACACTCTTCCCAAAACAGTGATGCTGGTGGGATGAAAAGACACCAAGTGACATTTCCCAAAGGCCCCCTGGCTCTCGTGGATCATAAGAGATTGTGGATCTTATGGCAGCTCCTTCTGAAAACTTGGAGAGGTGGAGATGTGTCTCCGAGGATGGAGGCCACCCTTTCAGATCAGCCCTGGCCGGGTCCAGCTGCTTCTGTTCCAATAATGCACTTCACAAAAAGTTCAGCAATGCACAGAAGGAAATTGATTGGTTGGGGTGGGCGGGGGGAGTCAGGCTCACAAAACCATGAGGAACGCAGAGATGAAATGACACTCTTTCAGGGTGTTACAGCTCCCCCACCCCTACACATGATTTTTCCTTGATCCAAATGGCAGCGAAATCTCTCTAAATGTTCTGGCCTTGCACCGTGCAAACGGCAGAGAAGAGCGAGTTCACATTTCCCCCCACACTCTTCTCTCTGACTTTAAATAGTTACAGCAAATGCTTAGAAACTGTACATACATTATTTCATTTAGTCCTCACGACTCCTCTGCCAAATGGATGCTATTGTTTCTGCACCATTTTACTGGGGAGGCAACTGAGTCTCAGAGAGGTTGGGCCACTTGCCCAAGGTCACACAGCCACCAGAAAAAGCAGAGCTGGAGTTGAACTTGAGCAGTCTGGCTCCAGAGTCTGTGCCCCTCTAACCCGTCTCCTATGCTGCCCCTAATTTGAGGGCTTCCTGCTTCGGGAGGGAGACACCTAACCAAACAACACATGGAGAAAGATTTTAATTTTGCAAGTTCAAAAGGTGAAAACAAAAAGATCTTTTCCCCAGCTGCCTGAACAAGAGAAAAGAATTACAATTTGATCCTTAAAAGTGTTCAATCCCATTTTGCCAGCCCTGGGAGTTATTGATTCCTCCAGAGGTCAGTAGACAAGCCATAAAAAAGCCAACTCTCTTATTTTGTTTTTGTAATTCCCCGGGAGCTGCTGTTATTTGTGGCTTATCAGGGCATTGACTGGGGTTCCTCGATGCACACACAGCAAGCAGCACTTTTTCCACCAGGGCCTGGGGTCCTCGAAAGCCACCGCCCCCGGCTCCCCTTTGGTCCTTTGCCGGTTGGTCGGTGGCATCCCCTTCTCTCCCACTGAGCATCACTCCGCTCCCAGAGCCCTCGCTACTCACCATGGTGGAAAGGACAGTGCTGGTTCCCTAGAACAATCCCACAGGCTGCCCGCCCTCTGTGGCCGGAACAATAAATACTTCCTCCCCGTGCTTAAAAATAACCCCATGACCACTTTTGGCAGTAATAGGTGGGGCGGGCGCCACCTAAGGTCCCCCCCACCCCCGCCCATGCCATTCTTCTGAAGTAAGGGCAGCTCACTCACCACCTGGTGACACTTGAGACCCAAAAAGGCATTCAAGGTTGAAGAGACAGGCGGTGGGGTCGTGGAGAGAGATGCTGTCAGCAGCGCTTGGGCGGGCAACACTTGTGCTTGTCAATTTTGAGAGAGAAAATGGCAGGGAGAGGGGACTTAAAATTCTCTAACGTTATCAGGCACAGGCCCCACCTCAGGGCCTTTGCACCAGCAGTTCCCTCTACCTGGAGTGCTTTTCTGCCCAACACCCTTCCCCTCCTTCAGACCTTTGCTCCAAGGTCACTTTCCCACCTCCCTTAGCAAAGCAGCCATTCTCGCCCTGCACTTCAGCCCCCTTCTCTGTTTTTCTCTGCAGCATTTCTCACTCCCTGATATACTATGGAATCCACTTATTTCTTTCGTTCCCAGCTCATGACCAGGTCAAGGCAATGGCTCCACAAATGCTTGTTGCTTGACTGAAGAAATAACTCACTTACCGAGCACTCACTATGTGCTGGTCACCAAGAAAACAAGTCTTAGGCTTGTATTGANCCTTAGCAAAGCAGCCATTCTCGCCCCTCACTTCGGCCCCCTTCTCTGTTTTTCTCTGCGGCATTTCTCACCCCCTGATATACTATGGAATCCACTTATTTCTTTCGTTCCCAGCTCATGACCAGGTCAAGGCAATGGCTCCACAAATGCTTGTTGCTTGACTGAAGAAATAACTCACTTACCGAGCACTCACTATGTGCTGGTCACCAAGAAAACAAGTCTTAGGCTTGTATTGAATTTTCCAGCCACCTGTGTGGGGTAGGGACTGCCTCATCCTCTATGTTCCCATTTCACAGATGGGGAAACTGAGGCCAGGAGGGGAAGTGAGCTTCCCTGGCTGGGGTCAGGCAGCCGTGGAACTGGGAGTGGATATGAGGCCCATTTGCTTCCAGAGTCCAGGCTTCGCCTTAGTCTTGGAAAAAGCAGCTTGCTGTCAGAACACGGGATTTAGTAGTCGTTGGTTTCCTCCTCTGGCCTGAGGGCATCCTTGGGATCAAGCCGTGGCCTTATTTAGTGGGTGTGGGTGCTGGGCCCAGAGTTCTTGCCTCTAAGGAAGAGAAAACCAAACAAAATTTAGGGAGACACACGTGAAACCCAAAATTGACTTCCTGGATTTTAAGACCTGATTTTTGAACTAGAAAATTAAGGCGATAGATTGACAAAAAGGGTGGTCTCTTTTGCAATCCATGTAGTGGCCAGGAAAACGATGTGCAGGGAATCATACCTCGGAGCCAAATCACAAAGAGAGGCGGATAATAAATAAATGGTTCAGAGGGAGAGGCGGAACATAAATCCGTACAAGTTGGCCCTTGAACAACGCGAGGTTTGGGGCGCCAGCCAGCCCCCCAGGAAACCCGTGTGCAACTTCTGACTCCACAGCCGGCCCTTCGCCTCCGCAGATTCGACAAACTGCGGGTGGAGCCGGCGTTCACCCCGCGGGTGGGAATCCGCCGCTGCGAATGCGAAGACAAGTTTCCCCGCTGAGGCTGGTGGAATCCCCGGATGTGAAGCCCGTGGATATGAAGGGCCAACGGTGTCTTGGGGGCAAGAACCCGTGCAGAAGTGGACCCCTGCGTTCAAACACGGCTCGTGCAAGGGGAGAAGGGCACCTGCAGGACCCCCACGCGGGGCAGGCCCCCCACGCGCGGCCCCTGTCCAGGTGAAATCCGCCAACTCCGGGACTGGGAGGCAGCCTGGCGGAAGGAACGAGGCTCCAGCCGCAGAGAACTCCGACAGGCCCAGGCTCTGCCTCGGTCACCCCGGATGCGAGCAGGCAGCGAACAGGGGACTGCGGCCCACGGAGCCGAGTCCCCCCCCCCCCCCCCCCCCCCCCCCCCCCCCCCCCCCCCCCCCCCCCCCGGCTCCCCTCCTCTGCCAGCGGGAGGACAGCAGAGAGATTTCCTTTTGATTCTCCTGAAAATGACCTGGCGTGGCTGCCCCAGGGTTTGGGAATCGGATAAACCGAGGCATGAAGCCAGGCCAACTGTGTGGCCTCAGACAGATGTGTTCCCCTCTCTGAGTCTCGGTTTCTTCATCTGTAACCTGGGGGTGTCAGGAGGATGCAATCAGATGAACGCATTGTGAGTGTCAGGCACTGGGATTATTTTGGGGCGCTTGACTGTTAGACCTGGGCCCCCCTCCCTCCTCCCCCCACCACCTCCGAACTTGGGACCAGGAAGTTACTAACCTTTTGTCAGGCCTGGAAAATGTGGCCTTGACCGCGAAAATCCTGGAGGAGCTTCTCTCCAACCGCCACGTGGAGCCTGACGGGAGCATCTCAGCACCGGTTCCTTCATTTGAACCTGGATCCAACGCCTTTGCCTGAGTCCGCAGTGTTTTCCGTGTGATGGAAGGAGGGCTCGGCGGGAGGAGAGGAGACAAGTAAGGAACGTCTGCATTTCTGTAAGCCTTCGATTTCCGCTTTGCAGATCACTGCTCTGATACTTTTCGAAAGTGAACGTTAGCATTTTCAGTCGCACAATGATAACTGGCAAAAACGAGTCTGGCTGTTAGGCCAGTGGAAGGAAGTAGACGTCAGGGGCCATTGGCAGTGAGTTGTCAGGCTTAGCGCAAAAAAAAAAAGCTTTGTACAGAATGCCAGTTAAATTGGAATTTAAGGAAAATGAGGAGTAACTGGGGGCACTGGGATTGTATCTGGGTGTGGGTGCTGGCTGCCCCTATAGGTTACGTGTGGGAAGATTCACTGAGCCGTGCTTCTATGATCTGCCCCCTTCTCTGCATGCATGTTGCATGTCTGTGCAATGTTCAATTAATGCAATATAAGTGGGAATGCCTTCTTAGCATAAAACAGTTTAAAACGTTACAGAGATAGTTTGACTGCTGATAGAATACTTCCTTTCTGTCACTTTGGCCAGATCTTCCCCAGAGGACACTAGTGTTTGTGATTTGGTGTGAAATCTTGACCAGAGTTTTTATTCTTTGTGCTTTAAAAAAACAAAAACAGAGCTACGCCTGTAGTGAGGTGCACAGCCCCGAAGTGCCCAGTGTGGTGAGCTTTCCCATGTACACACACCCTGTCACCACCCCCCAGGCGAGACGCAGGACACTCCAACTCCCAGAGCTTCCCACGGTGGCCCATACCCACCAGCAGCCCCCACAGGGACCATTTTTTTTTACCTCAAGCCTGTCGATTAGTTTTGTCATTCAGGAACTTTATAAAATTCCTTCCAGACTTTTTAAAAATAAAGTTTTAATTTTAGAATTTACAGAAAAGTTGCAAAGTTCTCATATACCCCATACCCAGTTCCCCCAAGTGTTAACATCTTCCGTTACTGTGGGACATTGGACAAGCTAAGGGATGGATGTTGGTACATTACTATCGACTGAAGTCGAGGCTTGATCTGAATTTCAGTTTTGTTTTTTCCCCTACTATGGTCTTTGTTTCTGGTCCAGGATTTAATTCAGGATACTACATTGCATTTTCTCACTCCCCCCCCCATTTGCCCATAAAAATATGCCTTGTTTTCACATGACTATCATACCATGTGCATAAAAATGCACTTTTTCACAGAGTAATGGCATCAGAACTCATGCACATACACACATTGGCCACCTGGGCCTTTTTACTCGATGACTGGTGAACCTGTAGACCTTTCGAGGCGTCCTGAGCCCTCACCTCCCTGATGAGGGTGGGATGCATGTCTGGGATGCGTGTTCTCCTCTCTGGCCGGGGAGGCTGGTGGCAGAGGCAGCTCTCACAACGGGCACGGCTCACACATGCTAGAGCACCAGCTGAGCCAGGAACAAAATAAAAACTGAACACACCTTTTCCCAGAAAGGATTAGATACAGTTTTACAAAGGAGTGACACAGTCACCGTCAGGAGATCGGAACATTGTGGGAAGATCTGCTGCTGGTTTGGCCATTTCAGACTTTGCATCTTTCATTTCATACAAGGAGGTGGGAATCCACATCTCCAGTTTTGGGGGTTTTAGATGTTTTTGTCCAGCTTCAGCTGGAGGCATTTTTTAAAATTCCTTTCTTCTGAAGACACTTTTTCCTCTTCAGTTCCCTGAGTTCAAATCAAAGGCATTGGATCCGACCTCGTAAGGTAAAAAGGAAACCCTTCTCCATATGGTTGTTTTACGAAACTCTGCGGCAGAGCAAATGAGTCCATGCACTGACATCGGGAAATTGAAAGTTAACTTGGTAACATTCATATTTGGGAACGTGTGCAGAGGTGTTCAGTCTGACACCATTGGAAGTAACTACCTTAGGGGGTCTGCTTGCCTTGGAGTGTAATGCCCCTTTAAGGCGGGTGGGAAGTCAGCCCTCCCCGAACGGAACAAAGGAATACCGGGCCCTGCCAGCCCCAATCCGGGTGACGGATAGACTCTGTCATCAAGAGATAGTGCCTATCTCCCTGTGTCAGGGCACCCAGGCGTCAGCGAGAGCTGCCAAGGGGGAAGGCTGCTTCTCCAGGAAGGGGATCAGGCCTTATACCCAGGGCAGATGGGCCAGCCACTTTGCTGGGGCACCCACTGTATACCAAGTTCAATTTGGCCAAGCGACATCAGCAAACTGCACCTCAGTTTCCTCATCTGTGAGATGGGGCTGGTAGTGGTTCCTGTGAGGGTCGGATGAGTTCATTCATACGTGTAAGTTGCTAGGGCACCGCTGGGCGCACAGTGAGTGTTCGTTCAGTCAGTGTCAGCTTATTCCAGAGTGCTGGCTGTCACCTGTGTCCCGGGGGACAGGGGATAAAAGTGATAGCAAATGCAGATTCATTTTCTTTCCTCTCCCTTACCCTTTTTTTCTATTAATGGCTTCTTGGCCCTCTTAGGCACCCAGATCAAAATCCTCAGCCATCTTGATTCTGTGCCATTGGTGACAAAATCTGTCTACTCTGCCTCTACAGTGTCTTTCGAATCCTTTCCTCCCCACCCCTCCTCGTCCTGCCCCAGAGCTGGCTTGTACTAGTAGCTCCTGATTGGTTTGGGGCCTCTCCTCTCTTGCCTCCAATAGACTCCAGATACTTTCCCTGATACCCAGTTCTGATGATGACCCATATAACATTCCAGAACACTCACTCGGTGGTTCCCCACTCCCTCAGGAAATCTCCCCTCCTCGGCTTGGCAGTTAAAATCTTTGGCCACCTGACCCTGGCCCACCAGAATGGTACAGTGATTGAAAGCTGGGTGCCAGGTCAGCTCTGCTACTTCCTCGACAGTGGATCCCTGGACAAGTGACTTAATCGGAGACCCTAAGCCTCCGATTCTTTACTTGATAAATGGGGGAAACAATGGTGCTGACCTTAGGAGAGTGTCTTTAAAGTCAACCTAGATAACTGCAACACTGATGGTAGCAGCTAACGTTTATCGGGCGCCAGGCACTGTTCCAAGCGCCCTCCGTGTGCTGACTCATGTGGTCCATGTGAGGGGCTTTGTGCAGTGCCAGGCACAGAGCACCCGCGCCACGGGTTCAAGTGTGCATGTGTACACACACGTGCCCATTTGTGTGTGCTGTTATTATTGGTGACCTTTCCAGCCTCATTTCCTGCTCCTGCCCCACCTCACCCTCCAGGTCGCTCATGCAGAGCTCCTGGGAAGATGCCCTGGGACCCTTGCTGGACACTTTTCACTTGTGGACATGTCCCTGCCTTCAGTGATCCCTTCATGGCAGAGGAAGGATGCACACGAGCTGGCCGAGTCTTGGGGGGGGGGGGTGATATTAAGGCTTGTGCCGGATCCCTGGGGGAAAGTAATGAGGACTGGGGACAGCCTGCCTGCCCACCATGGCCACACCCAGCTGCCGCTCTGTGAGCTCACCCAGCTGAAGTCCCCGAAGAAATCAAATGGCCACTGTCCCACTTCTCTAGAGCCTCCTGTGTGACAGGAACTGTGTTGAGTGCTTTGCCTACCATCTACTTCATCCTCACAACATGGCGAGGAAGGAACCAGTATTAGTATCAGAACATTTTTCAGGTGAGGACCCTGAGGCTCAGAAGAGCAGTCACTCTGTAGGGCCCCTCTGCCGGTGCCTGTCGGACCTGAACCCGGAACATCAGGCTCCACGGCTGCATGAAGGTTTCCACACCCTAGTATTGGGTTTCAGGGCTCGGGGACAGACCCCAGCTCTCGCCACTCCCAGGGAGCCCCAGGGGTCCGATCCAGCCCCAGGCAGCCAGGCAACCCTTTGATGGCCTTTTTGTTCCTGGTATTTTTAGCCCTGGATGATCCGCTTTGCCTGTGTGGGGGGCAGAGGCACCCAGACAGCTCCATCCTCTCCAGTGCCCTTCACATGCCTGCCCCCCGCCCGCCCACCCCGCAGGCTCAGCTGTCACCGTGGTGTGCCTGGCATTCCGGGGACATTGTTCTTCTTGGTGAGGCTCCTATTCCAACAACAGCTGCTGCCCTGGCCAACCCCCACCAGCTTGTCCGCACTCTCCTCTGCCCGCCTGTGGGCGCCCCTTTGCTGAGACAAGGCATCCTGACAGCTGAACCTGCACTAATTCCCTCTCTGGAGCTGTGTAAAGGTCATGCTCCCAACTCGTTGGCCCTCCGACCTGAGGTTCTCAGGTGAAGGATCTTTCAGCGTGTCTTCAGCTAACACGCTGCACTGCAGGGCCTGCCCCCCTGCCCCCCCCCCCCCCCCCCCCCCTCNCCCCCCCCCCCCCCCCCCCCCCCCCCGCCGCCTTTCTGGCTTGGAGGCTGTGGTCCTGGAGCAGGAGTTGCAGCCGAAGGTCTATGGACATTTTAGGCCAGGTCATCTTTGTCACGGGGCCCGGGGTTGTCCTAGGCCTTCTAGGGTGTTGAGCACCATGCATCTACCCAGTAGATGCCAGTAGAAACCCCTCTCCCCCACCAAAGATGTCCCCTGGTATTGCCAACTGTGCCCGGGAGGGAGAAATCAGCCCCAGTTGAGAACTGCTGACCTCGGGTATGACTGTGAAGTATGACTGTGAAGGGAGAGACCGTTCCCTGCCAAGAAAGAATTGGAGTCCGTCTAGGTGCTGAAGTCCGCTGGGCACCTTTGCCTTTCCTGCTGGTGTCTCCTGCCTGGTCCAGGGGAAGGAGGGAAATTTGGGGGCATGTCTGGGACAGAAGGCCACTGCTGTCAACTGCTTGCCAAGGACAGAGGGCAAGTGGCCTTTTCTTGTTGAACCTGCCTTTTCTCATCTGTGAAGTGGGTTGGGTAAGAAAACCAGCTGCATGGGGGCTGCTGTGAGGCTGGATTGAGTGATGCTGAGCAAAATGCAGCTCTGCTTTTGCCTTCCACTGTCTTCATAAATCCTGTCTCCTCGGGCAATCTATGCCTGCCACTGGAGGAGAAGTCGAGACTTTTCTGCTTGTGGCTTTTCTGCTCACTAGATGGTCATTTAGCCATCTAGTGAGCAGAAGACGTACAGTCTTACTTCAGTATTCAGAATGTCCAGCCCCAAATGGTAACCAAAATTCAAAACCTGTCCCTAGAATTCATGTTGAGACTTCTGACCTCTCTCACCGCAGGCCTGCACGGGGCACACAGCTAAATGATCAGACTCCTGTGGCTACCCACCTGGGTGGCTCCCGCAGCCTCCCCAGGTGCATCCTGCGTCCAGTCCTTGGCCCTCTGTGGTCTGTTGGCCCTTGGCGGCCAGCGAGACCTTTTCAAAGCCAGTTGTCATTACCCACGCTTTTAAAGGGCTGCCCACTTTGCTAGGATAAAAGCTCTTCCGTCATCTGGACCTTCCTTCCTTCTTTGTCTAGGTCAGGGTTTCTCGGTGCCACCGTGCATGGCCCTGGAACTTTGCTTCCATGTCAGGTCTCAGAGGACCCCTACAAGGGAGGGATAGCACATACATGGCACCTGGCATGCACACACCACTTCCCAGCCCACTGTCCATGGCAGACATTGCTAATCAATCATGGATGACCATGCTGAATTGGAATGGGCAGGAGAGATGAACAGACAGACATCCTTGACCTCTCAGGCATGTTGAGGGGTGGGGTGGTAAAGAGTGAGCTCATCAGCACTATTGACATTTGGGGTCAGATAATTTTTTGTGGGCTGGCTGACCCTGTGCATTGGAGGATGTTGAATAGCATCCCTGGCTCCTTCCCACCAAATGCCACTCAGTCACGACAATGAACAATGTCTCCAGGCATTGCCACGTGTCCCCTGGGGGTGTAAAATCACCCCCTTTGGAGAACCATTGGCCCAGTTAGCTTTGGGTGATTGTTTCCCAGCTCCTCAGAGGACGGTCTCCAGCACCTGACTCCCCTGCCCTTCTCTCCCCACAGCCCCATTTCTCATTTATTCGTCTGATGATTTGATAAGCATCCGACTCCTGCAGATGCAGTGCCACAGGGCAGAGACCGTGCCCTGCGAGCTCACCATCTTCCCCAGCACAACACCTAGCACGTAGTAGGCACTCAATAAATACTTGTTGAATGGCTGAGTGATGCTCTATTGCGGCATTCACTGCACTCACTCTGCCTTATCATCTTGTCACCTTCGAGGCCAGAGGCCAGGATTTACTCACCCTTTCGGGGCTCTCAGTCCTGGCACACAGTAGGCAATTGCTATAGTCTTGTTTCATGGAACTGCATTGAAAAAGGACTGAGGATGATTCCAAAGGGAGTCCAGAACACAGGTGGGAAAGGCCTGGGCAAGCTGCCGATGCAATGTCTTGGGGGCTGACGTCACTGCTCCTCACACCTACCCGTCCAAGGCTTCAGGCTGGGCCCCCTGTGGCTGAGTAACAAGCGTCAGGGCGACAGGCCTCAAAGAAATTTTGAGCTGAGTGTGGCTAACACTCTTTATCCCTTCCCCCCAACCTTCCAAGAGAGGTCGAGGATGTAGCTCATTTCTCCTGAAGCCCCAATTGGGCTGCAGTTGATTAGCAATGTCTGCCATGGACAGGGGATCAGGGAGTGGTGCATGCATGCCATGTGCCATGTATTTGCTATTCCTCCTTCGTAGGGGTCCTGTGAGACCTGAGACCGAAAGGAAGTTCCAGGGCCATGTGTGGTGAGGAGAATAGGAGAGAATTTGGGCCTGGCTCACATGATGGAGAGTTTCATTTCCCCAGGAAAAGCCAGGCAGAAAAAGCTACATTTGCCCTGTTCTCCTGCGTGACTTTAGACAAAGGAACAGGAGCCGGAGGGATTAAGGGAGAGTGTGTACTAATACCTCTGTATCCTGGCCAGGGGCCAGGGCATTCTACAAAGAACAAAAATAGACTGGTGGAATGAGAAAGACAAAGAGGGGTGGGTCATGGGATCCGATCTGGAATGAAGGTGAGAGGCCAAGAAGGGCCTCTGAGGTGAGCCGTGCTTTCACGGAGAGAGAGGCAGGGGGAGGGGGCAGTCCTGCCTGGTACGTGCCCAGAGGCTGTGCTCAGAGCACATGAGGGGGCGTGAAACACAGACGGAGAAAGCGAGGCTTGTCCAAATCCTGAGCAGGGAGCTGGGGCCCCTGGAGCAGTAAGGAACCCTTTGGGCTGCAGTTGACAGAAATCTGTTAGTAGCTGCTTAAACCAGTGGGGGATTGTTGTTCTCTCATGACAAGGAGCTTGGGAGTCACAGGCAGTTCTCAGGTTGTTCAGCAGCTGGACGTGAGCAGGGACCCTGGTGTTGCCTTGTGATTCTATTGACTTCTCTTCGTGCTCCCGAGCCGCCAGCCGCAGATCCAGGGACCCTGGGGTGGGGGTGGGGAGGGGGTGGGGTGGGGCAGTGCTGCTTTACACACACATCTGCTGTGTGTGTGCACCCGTGTGTGATGCACAGCCATGTATTTGGCCCAAACTTTCAGGGGAAAAATATTTTGTTTTAATTTGTTAATTCAATAATGTGTTTACTTATATTTAGATACTTGTTTTTTATACTATAAAGGAGTATTAGCATTAATTTTGAACCTACTACGGCATAAGAAATTTTGTGAGATAATTTTGTGAGAGAAATTTTGTGAGACAAAACCCAAGAATAGATACAAAGTATTTCAGGTATTACCCACACAGCAAAGTATAGTACTTTTTTTTACATTTATTTTTCAGTGACAGTTGACGTACGGTATTACATTAGTTTCAGGTGTGCCACATAATAATTAGACATTTATATACCTTACCAAGGGCTCACTCCAGAAAGTCTAGTCCCCACTGACACATGCGTTGCTATCGATGTATTGCTGAGCATAGTCCCTGTGCTGTGCTTTGCATCTCTGGGACCATTTTTATGCTTGGCAGTTGCACTTAATCACTTCCACCTTCTCCATCCATCCTGCAACCCTTCACTTCTGGCAACTGTCAGTTGCTCTCTGTATCTGTAAGTTTTTTTCTGTTTCATTTGTCCAGTTATTGTTTTTTTTTAGATTCTGTATACAAGCAAAATCATGAGATGTTTGTCTTTTCCCGTCTGATTTATTTTACTTAGTGTAATACGCTTTAGGTCCATCCATGTTGTTGCAGATGGTAAGAATTCATTCTTTTTTATGGCCGAGTAGTAGTCCACTGTATAAGTGTACCACCTCTTTACCCATTTGTCCATCAGTGAGCACTTAGGTTGCTTCCATACCTGGGCTATTGTAAATAATGCTGCAGGGAACACAGGGCTGCGTGTGTCCTTTTGAACTAGTGTTTTGCAATTCTCCAGATAGATACCCAGAGTGGAATTGCTGGGTATTACGGTAGTGCTATTTTTTTAATTTTTGGAGGAGCACATCGACTTCTTATCAGGGAGATAAACATCTTTCTCAGAAGCCTCCAGGAGACTCCCCAAACATTTCACTGGCCATTACAAAGTGAGATACCCTTGTTTAGACCAAGCCTGGCTTATCTTCTTTGAGATCAAAGGCTTTTTAGCCAAATCTTGAACAGAGTTCTGTTAGTAAGAAAAAAGATGGCAAATGGATTTGGGGCAGGCAACAAATAGTGTCTGCTTGTCCCCTGCACCCGGTATTGCTGAAGTCATTTTTCCCCAAAATACAGTGCTGTGCAAAATGTTCAGCAGCCAAATATTTCTGTAGTCAAAGAGCAAGTCTAGTTAAATAGGATCTTAATTTTAGAGCTTCTCAGAGCCTTTAATAATAATTAGCATTTACTGAGCACTGACCACTTGCCAGGTGCACACCAGTTGTTTCATCTGCATTATCCCAGTAAATCCTACACTGTATCAATGGGACAAGGAAGTGGAAACCAGCAAAGAGCGGAGCCAGGATGTGAACCCAGGTCTGTGAACGTAGACCACCGTGCCACAATACCGTTCCCCACAGAGCAAACATCAGTAAAATGGAGCAAACATTTAGTAAAATGGACCAATTGTTCCTCTCTGGGTCGATACTTTGCCAAGGCTGAAAACCTGGAAGTTTCCTCTCTCCCCTCCACACTCCCCTGACCACTGGGAGGAAAATTCAAACTTAAACATGTCCTCGAATGGTCTTCCCCAAATGGAAATCTACCCCTGTTGCTCTTTTTCACAATACCCTGCTCTTCTCCCTCAGAGCACTTAGCACAGTTTTAAATTAGGTACATATTTGAATTTATTTCTGTGCTAAGCATCTGTCCGCCACACTGGAATATCAGCTCCATGGAGGCTGAGATTTTGGTCTGTCTTTCTCTGCCGTATCCCCAGCACCTAGAACTATGCCTGACAAACAGTGACTGCTCAGCAAAAATGCTGACTCAGTGAACAAACTTGGCCTGGCCGATCCATTTCACTTTCTGTAACTGAACTTGCATGTTCGTTTTAAAGTCTTGGTAAAAACCGGGTTGGAAATTTTCATTTTGCGGGGTGATAAAAGACACAAAACCTGAGAAATACCTTAGACCTGGAATGACCCCAAGGGAGCCAGAAGTTCCAAAAAAGATCCCTGGAGAGTGGACTCTGGACTGCAGCCTGCTGATTTCCTTCCAGGTCAGTCCTGGCCAAACTTCTCCACAGGGGAAATGTACCCACTGGGACAGGCGAACTCAGGACCCTGCATGCGAGAGAGTGGGCCCTGTTTCCTTCTCAGCTCCTCTTCCAGCCAGAGAGGCCTCCACAGATTTATCTGGTTGGCAGAGGAAAACGCGGGGCTTCACTCAATAACCTTCCTACTTGGTTCCTTTCCAAATTCCCAGGTTTAAGAGTTTGAAATGTTACAGGCCACAGCAGAACATTGCAGTTCTTCAAACTTCCCAGAAGGGGGCGGTGCTGCGTTAGGGCTGAGAACAGCTGTCTACTCCCTTGCGAGTGAAGGGAGAATAATCTGAAAAGGGAGAGGGACATCTTTTCTGCCACCTGTCCCTCAGCAGCCTGCCAGAGCCATCCCATCCACATCACTTTGGAAAATCAGAAAGGCGAGGATGGAAGTCTTTGTACAGGAAAACCATTTGCTTATTTATATTCCATCCTTCCTTCCATCCGTCCATCCATTCCTCAAATGCTTACTGCACTTCTGCCGTGCGCCAACCTCAGTTCTGAGTTCTGGGAAGCAACAGGGAACAACACAGACGACAATCCTTGCCTTCCGGGGGCTGACCTTCTGGCTGGGGACTCTGGGGGAGGGGAGGGGATTACAGATGGTAAACATAGTAAATATGCAAATGATGTGTCAGGTTAAAAGTTGATCAGTTCCATGGAATAAAGGAGGGGAATACAGCATGGGAAGAGAGAGGTGTGTGGTGGCAATGTTAAATAGAGAGGTGAGGGAAGGCTCCGGGAGGAAATGACACTCGAGCAAAGACTCGAAGAAAGTGGAGGATACTGGGGAAGAAAATTCCAGGTGAAGGGAACTGCGGGGGCAAAGGTCCCCAGGTGGGACTGAGTGGGCATGTTATTTTGGTTTTAGTTTTAAAAAGTACAAAGTAATACTCACTTCTTGTGGAGAAAATCAGATATTGAAAAATAAAAATGTCATTTGTCATTCCTACAGAAAAATAACAACTGTTAACATATTGGTGTATACTTTGCAGTCTATTTTTAAGCATACAAATATATACTATATATACACACATATGCAAAATATATTATGAAATGGGGCCATCCATACATATGGTTTTATATTATAACCATATATTTGCTTACTGATATAACCAGAAGATCATTTCTTGCCGATAACTATTCATCCACACCTTTACTGTAAGAACATTAAAATCCCATCATATGGATGTCCTGTGTTTTCTTCAACCATCTCCCCCTTTAATGGGCTGTTTCCCTCTTTTCTCAGTTACGAATGGTGACGCAGCCACCATACTCGTAACAGGTTTACATTGTCCGAGTATCCAGTTCCTTCCCTAGGGAGCGCTTCTGCAAGCGGGAAGGCTGGGCCGCAGCTCCTCGCACTGTGAGCACTTTCCTACGTGCGAGCTGTGTGTTTCCTGAGAGCGCCTTTGGGACCGTCTCCGGCCCCCTGCAGCGGCCTGAGGATGGCCTTCTTGGTACAAAATTGTCTTTTCTGAAGAGAAGCTAGTTCCCTACTGCAGGCTTGTCTCTAGGGGCTGGCCATATGGACAATTTTAATTTTAATTTTATTCTTTATGCATTTCTATATTAAATTTTTTATTTTGGGGCATGCATTGCTTTTTATATTAATTTTTCTCACAAAAGGAATGTGGGCTTTTTATAAAAGCTAAACACAAGACAAGTATGTAAAGTCGAAAGGGAAGGTCCCCAGAAATTGCCACTGTGGATTGGTGTGTCCAGCTTTTAGACATGGTCCAGCCCCCGTCCACATGTCTGGTTTTACTGACGCATCTCTCTCCCCTGGACTCACTCTGCCCCAGCTGCATTGGCCTTCTCCCTGCACCCAGAACACGCCAAGCTCATCTGGCCTCAGGGCCTTTGCACCAGCTGCTCTCCTTGCCAGGAGCCTTTCTTCCAGATCTGTCCGTGGCTGGCCATTTGTTGTCTCTCTCTCTCTACCCACATGTCCCCCCCGAGGGAGAGGCCTCCCCTGGCCACTCGGAGGAAAGAAGTCCTTCTCTCCTGCCTTCCCTTCACCTTACCTTACTTTCTTCTCAATGCTTACTGTGACCTGAGTAGATTTTGCTTTATTTGTTTGCTTCTTCATTTGCAGTCTCCCCTGCTAGACTAGAAGCTCCCTATAGGCAAGCATTTTTGTCTGTTTTGCCCACCGCTGTCCAGTGGCTGGTACGTGGTAGGTGCTCAGTAAACATTTGTGAATGCTGTTGGGTGAATGACATGCACATACTTACAAAACCAAATGGAGAACTCTTGCAACAAAACGGCAAATGACCCTACTTAAAACTGGGCCGAAGACCTGAATAGACATTTCTCCAGAGGAGATATGCAAATGGCCAAAGAGCACATGAAAAGATGCTCAGCATCTTTAGTTGTTTGGGAAATGCAGCTCAAAACTATAAAGAAATACCGTTGCACACTTATTAGGATGGCTGCAACAAAAAAGGAAATAAAATAAAAAGTGTTGGTGAGGACACGGAGGAACTGAAAACTTTGTATGTCGCTGGTGGGAACAGAAGACGATACAGTCGCTGTGGAAAAACGGTCTGGCAGTTCCTCAACAAGTTAACCACGGAGCTCGTGAGGGATCCAGCAGTTCCGCTCCTCAGTGCATACCCCGCCGAGCTGAGCACGGGTCCTCAAACAGACACTCACAGCAGCATTATTTGCATTAGCCAAAAGCTGGCAATCACCCACACGTCCGTCAGCTGATAAATGGGCAGGCAAAATGTACTTTTCCAAGGCAGTGGGATATTACTATTTAGCTATTAAAAAAAGAATGAAATCCTGATAACCTGCTACAACACAAATGAACCTTGAGAACATGATGCTAAGTGAAAGAAGCCAGGCATAAAGGTCACATGTTATATGATCCCGTGTAAACGAAATATCCAGAATAAGTAAACCCATAGAGACAGAAGGCAGATTAGCGGCTGCCAGGGGCTGGAAGAGGGGGGAGCAGGGAGTGGGGAGGGACCGTTTAGTGGGGAGGGGCTTCCTGTGGGTGAGATGTTTTGGAACCAGATAGAAGAGACAGTTGCACAACATCGTGATGTACTACCTGCCCCTGAAGTTTTCCCTTTAAAATGGTTAATTTTATGTTTTGTGAATTTTACCTCACTAAGAAAAGATACTGTCACAACAGTAATCAGTCAATCATCAATGAAATTAAGATCATGCTGTGCATTTTAAAACAACCGAATAGGCTCATTTCAGACATGTCTTTTGTTCTGGCTTTCTTCACTTAATAATATCTCGTAGACACTGCTCTCTAAGGCAGCGATTTTCAACCGGCGTGCCGCAAGAATTCTTAGAACAGGCAATACCTGACTGTTTAGTCTGGGGCACTGACCTCTTTCCCCTTAGATTGTCAAGTAAAAAAAACGACAACAGCCAACACAACCATAGCCATCCTGTATGAACGAATCAAAATTATACTTATTTTTTGTCGGATCAGCAAAAAATATATTTTTGGTGTGTTGCAGAATTTTAGCAATTAGTTTACGTGTCACGAGATGAAAAAGGTTGAAAGTCGCTGCTCTAAGGGGCTGCTTTGTTGTCTGCCGTGGCTGCAGAGATCTCCGTTGTGTAGCGGTCACGTTCGCTCCCCCACGGGGACGGACAGCCGGTTGTTGCGCCATTACAAACAGTGATTCATGAAGTATGTCTGAGCTCTGGTCTGCGGCTTCCTCAAGGGTAGGATCAGACCGAACAGGGCTGGGTGGGCACACAGATTCTGATAGGCCCCTCTTCCCCCGGCCGGTTGGGTATCATCCTGTAAACAAAAAGGTCGCTGGATCAGGGTCCATGCCTGGGTCACAGGTTCGGTCCCCAGCTGGGGCCTGTATGGAAGGCAGCCAATTGCTGTTTCTCTCTCACAGTGCTATTTCTCCCCCTCGCTTCGCTTCTCTCTAAAATAAAAAAAAAAAGTCCCTCTCTCTGTGTTCTCTGAGTGCTGAGCATGGTACTTTATTTTAGGGCTTGTGCAGAAGGGGAGACAAAGGAAGAAGTAAAGCAGAGGGAGTGTGAGATGGGAGCTGGGAGGGAGAGGAAGGCGGAGCAGAACTGTGGTCCCAGCATGGGCTTGGGAGACAGGCCCCCTGGGCTGGAACCTGCTCTCTACCACCTCCTAGCTGCTAGACTGTGGGCAGCTCACCTAGCCTCAGCCGGTCTCCACCTCATGGCATTGTGAAGATTAGGTGACCGATGTCTACAAAAATACGGGGCTGGGTTTACAGTAGGCTCTCAGGAAGTAGAGTGTAATTGAATTCCTCTTGGGGTAATTTCTATAAGTGTTGCTATTTCACCTCTATGAGCAGCTAGAGAGAAGTCCAAAGCTCCCATTTTACAGGTCAAGAAGTCACAGGAAAAGGGCACCAGCAGGTTCACATAATCCATAACCTAAACATGGCCAACTGGGACCCATGCAGGGATGCACCCCATTCCCCTGCTCTCCCACCTCAGCTTCCCCTGCAGCACCCTTCCTGGCCTTGAGGAGATACCCTGGACGTTCAGGCTGGGAATCCCAGCGCTCCCAGGGAGCCAGCAAGACGCCACTATCCAGAGAACAGAGTCAGACTCTGCCTGGAGAAGGCTGGCATCTCTAGGCGCGATTGGACCATTTCTACTCAGGGCAGTCACACGCCACCAACTGGAGGCACGAAGAAGCAACAGAGCACAGTGAGGCAGGAGGGCGACACCAGGGCAGAGGCAGAGCAAGGGCTGGCGGCTGAGACCTGGGTCCTCAGGGACTCCGTCTCCTCCAAGTGCACCAGGTCAGGGAGGCCTTGAGGAGTGTCCGTGAGGGAGCTTTGCGGGCAGGATTGAGACCCAGGACCCTCCTCGAAGGAGACCCCCGGGCAAGGCGACACTGACCAAGACATCTTCAGAGCCCGCCAAGGCCTCGGCGGTTGCTTTGTGAGGTGGATTGAGACCCAGGACCCTCCTCGAAGGAGACCCCCGGGCAAGGCGACACTGACCAAGACATCTTCAGAGCCCGCCAAGGCCTCGGCGGTTGCTTTGTGAGGTGTTTCGAGACGCTCGTTTGCGACCAGCAGTGGGATTCCCGGCTGCAGCGTCAGTTTCCAGCCTCGTGCTGTGCTGTAGGTAGTTGTGGAAAACGAGAGTCCTTCCTAAAAATTTCTGAAAAGTGATGTATGCTCAAAGCCTGCAAAAATGTTAGAAAACGCAGACAAGTATAAAGAGGAAAAGTCATCTGCAATTCTTTCACCCAGAAATGAGGATGGTTAACATTTTTTCTAGACTTCTAATGTATTCAGACACATGCACTCCCCACCCCCATGCTGTAACATATTGCTTCTTATTCTGCAGTTTTTACACTTAAAATATGTCACGAACACCTCTGCGTGTCCGTAAATGTAGCCGAATGGCACCCTGTGTAGGGACCGCACAGCCTGTGGGTGTACCAGCGTTTCCGTGCAGACTCCCTCCGAACGGGCCTCTCGGTGGACTCCAGTGTTGTCTGACGATGCGCTGTCCTCTCCTGCTCTCCTGCTCTTTGATCTGACTGCTTCTTTAGTATGTATTCCTAGTCGTGCCACTGTGGGATAATGGCACTTTCTAAAGAGATCTGGTGCCTAGAACCAAACTGCCTTCCAGAAAGATGCTAACTCACACACTCACCAGCTGTATATGATGCTGTCCCACCCCCTCACTGAAACTGCTTACTGGAGAGACTGAGTGTATTTCCAAAGTGCTTTTTAGTCGTTTTTATTTCTTTTCCGTCTCCGCAGCCTCATTCTTGTGTCACATTGCATGTTCCTGTCATTTTCCCATGTTCAAACAAACTGGCACTATCTTAGTTCTCTTTGCAACTATGTTGCAAATATCCTTCCAGTTTTCCATTTGTCTGTAATAACTTATTTCATCTTTATTGTGGTGAAGTCCATGTGTATGAAATTCACAATTATAACCAACGTAAGGGCACAGCTCAGTGGCGTGAAGCATGTTCACGTCGTTGCACAGCCGTCGCCCCACCCACTCCAGAGCTTCCTTATCCTTCCCCCGGGACACTGGCTCCCCCCTCCCCCTCCCCCAGCCGCTGGTGGCCTCTGCTCTTCCTTCTGTCTCTGTGGATTCGAAGGCACTTCAAATAAGCAGACTGATACGATATTTGTGCTTTTCTGAGCGGGTTCTTTCGCTTCGCATAATGCCTTCAAGGTTCATGCATGTTGTAGCATGTGAATTTTCTTCCTTTTTTAGGCTGGACACTATTCCGTTGTGTGGACAGGCCACAGTCACCCACGAGTGAGCACTTGAGTTGTTCCCACCTTTTGGCTTTTGTGCTTAATGTTGTTACAGCATGAATGTGTGGCGGGTTTGAGTTCCTCCTTTCAGTTATTTTGTGTATAGTCCCAGAAGTGACTGTCCTTAACTTTTAGCTGTGTTTTTGACTCTCTTTCATGCGCAGACATTTTACAGTTTAAGGTATTTATCAGTCTTTTCTTTTTGCTTAGCCTCAGGGGTCATTTCTACATTATTATTTTTAAAGATTTTATTAATTTATGTCTAGAGAGAGGGGAAAAGAGGGAGAAAGAGAGAGAGAGGGAAACATCAATGTGTGGTTGCCTCTCACACGCCCCCTACTGGGGGGACCTGGCCCACAGCCCAGGCATGTGCCCTGACTGGGAATCCAAACAGCGACCCTTTGGTTCTCAGGCCAGCACTCAGTCCACTGAGCCACACGCCAGCCACACATTATCTGTGAGGCGTGGCCTTCAGATCCTTGGAGGGGCTTTTGTCTACTCACAGGTTCTGTGAGGCCCTGACTTAGACCCTCCTGGTGTCTAACAGAAGACCTTGCAGTCCCGCCTGCGTTTGGTATTTCATCTGAGGCTCTTCTTTCCTTAAGTATTTCCTCCCTCTCTTCCTCCTTTCTTTCCTTTTCTTTCTTCTTTTTCTGTTTTCTTTTTTTGTTATATCTCTCACCTCTTCTTTTACTGAGTCAAATTGATTGGGGCAAAGTTTATACATAGTACAATTCACCCATTTTAGAGGTACAGTTCCGTAAGTTCTAACAAACATACAATTGTATGACCTCCACTGCAATTTAAATGTGGAATTTCTATCACCCCCAAAGTTCTCTTGTACCCTTTGTAGTTGTTTTCATGACCCACCCCAGCCCCTGAAGTCCCTCTTTTATTTTGTGTCCCTCTAGCTCTGCCGTTTTCCGATGCCACGGGGAGTCACACAGTGTGTTTGGTGGGCATCTCCTGCATGGATAGCCCATGGTCTGTGTACTCGTTCACCATCGTGAGCAAACAAATACCCACCAATAAACCTGTTGGTGGCTATTTGGCTATTATAAATAAAGCTGCTATGGACACTGGTGTACAAGTCTTTGTATGGATATGTTTCATGATAGTTCCATATGGTCTCTATAACAAATTACTGCCAATACAGTGGCTTAAGACAACACAGATTTTATTATTTTATAGTTCTGGGGGTCAGAAGTCCCCAGATGGTTCTCACTGGGCGAGAATCAAGTGTCAGCACACTTGCCTCCCTTCTGGAGGCCCTGGGGGAGAATCTGTTTCCTGGCCTTTTCCAGCTTCCAGGAGCCTTCTGGCCCCTTCCTCCATCTTTAAAGGCCACCGCGGCCAGTCAAGTGTTCTCACCTGGCATCATTCTGATGCTCTCTTGCTTCTCTCCTTCACTGACAGTGACCTTTGTGATTACCCTAGGCCACCCAGATAACCCAGGACAATCTCACCGTCTCAGGGTCTGTAACTTAGTTACATCTGCAAAGTCCCTTCTACCATGTCACATAATAACGTGTTTACAGGTTCTGGGGACGAGGGCAGGGACATCTTTGGTGGGGGAAGGGCCATTAGTCCCCTTCTTGCAAACTGAGTTGTTTATTTTTTTATTACTGGGTTTTGAGAGTTCTTCATATACTATGGATGCCAGTTGTTTATCAGATGTATGATTTGCAAATATTTCCTCCCAGCCTGTTGCTTGTATTTCCGTTCTCTTAACAATGTTACTCAGCAGACGTTTTACGTTCTGAGGAAGTGCAATTTACCAGTTTGTTTATGGCTCGAGCTTTTGGTGTTGTGTCTGAGTAACACTGCTTAACCCAAGGTTACAAAAATTTTCTCTTTCTTCAGGAAGCTTTAGAGTTGTATTTGGTTACATTTAGGTTTACAGACCATTTCAAGTTAATTTTGTACATGGGATAAGTTATGGGATGTCTGCTGTCACCATTTCTGTTCACTGTTGTATTAAAGGTTGTGGCCACTTTGATGAGGCAAGGAGAAGAAATAAAAGACATTACTATTAGAAAAAAGGAAGTAGGATTTGCAGATGACATGGTCATCTATGTAGAGAAATCTGGTGGGATCTCTAAAAATGCTGATAAAACTAGAAAGTGAGCAAAGTTGCAGGACACAAGGTGATTATACAAAAAATCAATTGCATTTTTATATTATAGGCAATGAACAACTGGAATTTAAAAAAGCAATGTCATTACCATAGGTCAAAAATAAGAAATATTTAGTAACAGATCTGAAAAAAGATGTGGAAGATTTGTAGACTGGAAACTACAAAGCTGAGAGACATTAAAGACGACCTGAATAAATGGAGCCGTATCGTGTTCGTGGGCCAGAAGACTCAATATTGTTGAGGTGTCAGTTCCTCCCACTGAACTACAGATTCAATGCAATTCCAATCAAAATCCCAGGATGCTTTTTACAGAGATGGACAAGCCGATTCTAAAATTCATGTGAAGATGCAAAGGACACACAATACTGAAAACAGTGTTGAAAAACAGTAACAAAGTGGAGAACGAACGCTTCCTGATTTCAAGGCACAAAACTACAGTATTCCAGACAGTGTGCGGTTGGTGTACAGATCAATGAAACACAATAGAGTCCAGAAATAGATCCAAACGTAATGGACAGCTGATTTTCAGCAAAGGTGCAAAGGCAATTCAGTAGAAAACAGATCGTCTTTGCTCATTCTAAATTGAATGGTTTGCTTTGTAATAAAATTGAATTTCTTTTTAAAATTGGGTTTTGAGAGTTTTTATCTATTTATCCTGGACACAAATCCTTCACAAGGTATGTGTTTTGCAAATGTTTTCTTCTAACATGTAGCTTCATGGCTTTTCATTTCCCTAACAGTGTCTTTGAAAGAGTAGAAGTTTTAAATTTTGATGAAGTCCAATTTCTTGGTTTATTCTTTACAATTATTTTGTGTCCTATGTAAGAAATCTTTGTGGGGACTTCCGTCAAGATGGAGGCGTAGGTGGAAACACTGTGCCTTCTCCCACAACCAAGTTTGAATACAACAAAGGTTTGGAGAACAAAGACACAGCCAAAGAACAGAAAATTGAACTATACAGAAGTCCGACAATAACGAACCGTTCTACCGGGACCGGTAAGAGGGGCGGAGCCAGCAGCAGAGCAGGGTCGGGCAGGGAAGATCCCCCGACCCAGGCACGCAGGCATCTGGGGTAGCAGCGCGGACCCAGTGAGGGTGCGGGACAGGCTGACCCCGGTCACACATTCGCGTGCAGATAAACCAGCAGAGTGAGCAGTGAGACGGACCACGCAGGCCCCAGCGGGCGAACCCAGCGGTGGACGGCTGACTGCAGTAGCACATTCGCGGGCAGTGGGACGGATGCTTGGGCCCTGGTGACCGTGGCAGCTGCGGCAGTGGGAGGCGGCAGATGGGACCACGATTGCCCCTCTTCGACCCCACTCTGGTGAACACCTAGGGCTCCGCTCCTCACACATAACAGGCATGAACAGTCCAAAATATGGCTCAAGAAGAACTCAAAGCCCCAGAGCCAATAACTCTAAGCAACCAGGAAATAGCGAACTTCTCAGATGCACAGTTCAAAATACTGGTGATCAGGATGCTCAGAACTGGTTGATTATAGTCACAAATTAGAGGAACATATGGAGGCTAAACTAATTGAAATGAAGGGAGATGCACAGGAAACCAATAGCGATGGAAAGGAAACTGGGACTCAAATCAATGGAATGGACCAGAAGGAAGAACAAAACATCCAACCAGAAAGGAATGAAGAAATGAGAATTCAAAAAAATGAGGAGAGGCTTAGGAACCTCCAGGACATCTTTAAACCTTCCAACATCTAAATTATAGGGGTACCAGAAGGAGAAAAGAAACAGCCACAAGTGGAAAACTTATTTGAACAAATAATAAAGGAGAACGTCCCCAGTCTGGCAAAGGAAATAGACTTCCAGGAAATCCAGGAAGCTCAGAGAGTCCCAAAGAAGTTGGACCCAAGAAGGAACACACCAAGGCACATCATAATTACATTAGCCAAGATGAAAAAGAAGGAGAGAATCCTAGAAGCAGCAAGAGATAAGGGGATAGTCACCTACAAAGGAGTTCCCATCAGACTGCCAATGGATTTCTCAAAAGAGACCTTACAGGCAAGAAGGAGCTGGAAAGAAGTATTCCAAGTCATGAAAGGCAAAGACCTACATCCAAGATTGCTCTACCCAGCAAAGCTTTCATTTAGAATGGAAGGGCAGACAAAGTGCTTCTCAGATAAGGTCAAGGTAAAGGAGTTCATCATCTCCAAGCCCTTATTATAGGAAATGTTAAAGGGCCTTATCTAAGAAAAAGAAGATGAAAAATATGAACAGTGAAAGGACAGCAAACACACAGTTATTAACAACCACACCTAAAACAAAAACAAACCAAGAGGACAGCTAGATCAGGAGTTGGAACCATAGAAATGAAGAACACATGGAGGGTTAGCAACAGGGGAGTGGGAGGAGGAGAAGGGGGGAAAGGTACAGAAAATAGCATAGACAGTAGGTAGAAAATAGATAGGGGGAGGGCAAGAATAGTAGGGGAAATATAGAATCTAAAGAACTTGAGACACATGGTCATAAACTAAAGGGGGGAATGGTGGGGGAGGGATGTGCAGGGTGGAGGGGAATGAAGGGGGGAATAGAACAACTGTAATGGTATAATTAATGAAATATATATATAAATAAAAATAAATTAAAAAAGAAAATAGCTATTGCAAAAAACCCCAAATGACTCAATAAAAAATAAAAATAAAAGTTACTTTCTTTAAAAAAATCTTTGTTTAACTTCAGTCACAGAGCTGCTCTCCAAAGTCATCTGGAAGTTTTATAGTTTTAGGTTTTACATTTAGTTCTGTGATCCAATTCAAGTTAATTTTTGTTTAGAGGGTTACGTGTGGGTTGAGGTCTTTTTGCTTTTGTTTTACACGTGGATGTCCAGTTGTTCTAGCATGATTTGTTGGGGGGGGGGGAACCCTGTCCTTTCTTTATTGAACTGCCTTCCTACGTTGGTTAAAAACCAGCTGGCCATTTAAGAGCGGGCCTGCTTCCGGGCTCTCCCTTCTGTTCCGTTGATCTGGGTGTCTACCCTGTCACCAACACCACACTGTCTTGGTTGCTGCAGCTTCATAGTAAGTCTTGAAAATCAGGTAACAAAAGCCTGAGGTTTTTTCTCAGTTAGAGCTTTTTTTGTCACCTGGAGAGGTTGGGAATGAAAAACAGTTTTGTTTGCTGGCTCAGCAGGTCCTGGCTCCTTGATATTTAATAGTTTGTTCTTTAGTCATTGCTCTCCTTTTGCATTTTCATCATAAATAGCAAGAAAAATCCGGATTACACTCCCAGCATTCTGCTATATATTGAGTTCATTACATACAGTTTTTCTTTCCCGCATTACTGCAGGTGACAAACTTTCCACCGGCACATAACAAGGTTTTGCTTTCTTCCAGTTTCCAGGAGCATTTTTCTTAAGAGCCCACTGACATCCTCCTCCCAACTTCACAGGCTTTTAGTGACTCCAGGGCCCTGGGTTCGTCTCAGATGCGTGGTTGCAGCTAGGTCTCTTGTGCAGTTGTAGCTGTGTGGAGCTGGAGCTGGACCTGGAGACGGGGGCAGCTGGATGCTGACCCCGAATCTCTCCCTCTCGTCGTGGAGTCCTGGAGCCTCTCCTTGTGGCCTCTGCGTAGTCCAGTTGGGGCTCCTCACAGCGTGTTGGTCCCAGGGAACCCAGGCTGCTCGCACAGGAGCTGAAGGCTTCAAGGGTGTGTTCCAACTCACAAAGAAGAAGCTGCGCCATCTTTAATGACTTAGTTTTGGAAGTGACACAGAGATGGAGGCGACTTCTGCCACACTGTGCTGATCCAAGGTGGCAGCAGGGGAGACGGAAAGGAGACGGCCCTGGGAGATTTCAAGGATGTAGGATGGAGGGGACTTGAGGGGACAGGGGAAGAGGGAGGGCGCGAAGGTGACAGCAGGGTTCTGATTCTTGACTGTTTGGTGTCAGCTCTATTTAAAGAAAGAGAGATAATTCAGAACAGTAATTTTAAACTGATTTTTTAGAGAGAGAGAGATGAAGGGAGGAGGAAGAGAAGGAAGAGAGGGAGGGGGGGTGGAGATATCTTGTTGTCCACTTATTTATGCGTTCATTGTTTGACTCTTGTATGTGCCCTGTCTGGGGCAGCCTNAGGATGTAGGATGGAGGGGACTTGAGGGGACAGGGGAAGAGGGAGGGCGCAAAGGTGACAGCAGGGTTCTGATTCTTGACTGTTTGGTGTCAGCTCTATTTAAAGAAAGAGAGATAATTCAGAACAGTAATTTTTAAATTGATTTTTTAGAGAGAGAGAGATGTAGGGAGGAGGAAGAGAAGGAAGAGAGGGAGGGGGGGTGGAGATATCTGTTTGTCCACTTATTTATGCGTTCATTGTTTGACTCTTGTATGTGCCCTGTCTGGGGCAGCCTTGGTGTGTCAGGATGATGCTCTAACCAACTGAGCTACCTGGCCAGGGCCCAGAAAAGTGTTTCCGAGGCCTTTATGCAGTGGCTTTACAAGAAAGAAAGGAGCAAGTGATACAAGGGAGCTCAGACTTCTGCTTCGTCGTCAAGCTTTGGCTTGTGTTTGTCCTAGAAAGCTAACTGAATTAATTGGACCTCAGTACAATTATCTTAATTTACAACATTAGGTAAAATCTATAAATGTCAAGATGTGAAGTGCAAGAATGTACTGGGGATTGTCAAACAGACTACTACATCTGCAATATTCTCCCTTAACTGCCAAGGAAATGTTTGAGGACTCTGGGAGGACGTGGCCCATGAGCTATGGGGGAACTGAAAAGGGAACAGGGCCTTGACCAAAGATGATGGGGACTGTGTGTGCCTGGCAACCCCTGGGGCCAGTTCCAGTCTGTTTACCTATTTTTTAATTTAATTTTAATGTTTATAAAAATATTGCAGATATGCTGATGAAAAAGTCAAAGAAAAAAGCACAAAAATAAACGTTCTTATATCTGCTATGGCTTGCATGTGACTACAACAGAAAACCCACATGCTCGTAACATAAGCTATGAAAGATGATTTTAATTTTGTTGTTGTTGTTCACAATCAGAGGTCCAGAAGTAAGCAACTGGTTAATTTGTTCAATAGCATTAGGTTGATGTTGTTTCTTTCTTGGTGTTTCTCTCATGACCACAAAATGGCTGCTGCAGCTCTTCAAGTTATCAGTCACATCTGTATTCCAGTCAAGAGGAAGGTAGTAAAGTCTTTCCCAGAAATCTCCAGCAGGTTTCTGATTATGTCATTTTCCAGAACTGTGTTTTGTGACCAGTCTCAGCTGCAAAGAAGTCTGGGTAGGTGAGAGGTTTTCTTTTTTAGTTTCTCAGCCTCTACAATGGAAAGGCAAGGAAAAGAAGGTTGGGATGGGTGTTGAGTGGATCAACCATCAGTGTCTACTATGATCCCTGTCCCAACCCGCCTCACCACAAACTCCTACTTTCCTGTAGTGATCACTTTCAGCTCTTAGAATGGCCTCTGTTTCCCCTATGTATTATCTCCCTTTTACTAAATGAAATATTTATTCTGTTATTTCTTGATTCCCCTCCCATGCATATATCTATTGTCTCCCAGGCATGGAAGGTAAAGATTTATCTTTCCTCAGCCCTGTCTCACCTGTTCCACACACATACACAAACTCCTTATTTCACATTCCAGGTGTAGTTTTGGTACTACTTAATTTTTGAAATATATTTTAAATTCACATTTAACATTTAAAAAATATTGAACCAACAAAATTATCTTAATCTGGTGATCAAGGTCAATATCAACAGTAATAAATCAGGTTGATAATACGTACCCTTGATACAACGGGATGAACATGCACTTGACCTCCCTGGTCTTCCTCCCAAATGTCTAAGACCCAGTCTAACGGTAAGGGAAACATCAGCCAAACCCCAATGGAGGGATGTTATACAAAATACTTGACAGGTACTGCTTAAAACTGTCAAGGTCATCAGAGACAAGACAACCAGTATGATGTGGATTTCCCAGCACAGAAAAAAGCATTAAGTAAAACTAAGGAAATCTGAACCAACTGTAAACTTTAGTTCATGATCATGTATCAGTATCGGTCTATTAATTTTAACAAGTTTGCCATATTAATATGAGACGTTAGTGATAGGATCTGGGAACTCCAAACTGCATGATCAGTTTTCCCTGTGAATCTAAGACTTTTCTAAAAAGAAATCTGTTCCAACACTGAGTTCATATTCAGTGTTTACACTGTGATGACCATTTACATCATTCACAACGCAGGCCCTGTGCACTGTGACTGCATCGTTTTGTTTTTCCCAGGGTTAATAATCACCTCTGTCTTCCAGTCACATGAATCTCTCACTATAATCAAGCACTTTGAGTGATGCATGAGCTTAATTTATTTTTCAGCTCCAAGCACCACCCCACTGTCCTCTTAATCCTCCCTCAGTCAGAGGTTCAGGTTTTTTATGTTTTCATCTCGCCACTGCTGGTGGGGAACGACTCGCAGAGTTCATTAGAGCAGGAACAGGAAGCAGACGCCCCGCTAACCACTCGACACCTTCCTTTCCAGCACCTGGCTCTTCTCCCAGGGCCCTTTGTGAGTAGGGGTCGGGAAGTTGACAGGGCACTCAACTTTCTTGGGACTTGGTGATCTTTGTCCAGGACTCCCCTTTAGGCCAACAAGCACACCACTCACGGCTCCCATTTCTTGAGCGCCGCCCGGGTGCCAGGCACTGTGCCGAGCATTCGCATGCAGGAGCTCATGGGATCTGTGAAGCGGTGCTGAGCGTTTGTGGCCTTGGGTGGGGCACATGCCCGCTCCGGTGAGGCACTAGTCCCGGATCCTCATGTCACGTCTCCCCACTTTATGCATTTCCTTCCCTTTAGGGCTGGCTCCCTAAGAGCCACATAAGTTTGAGACTCCACCGGCTCCCCTCCTAAAGAAGCCTATGTCTCCAGGTCCCAGAAGGAAGACGACCCAGCCACAGTCAGTCCCTGTGGCCTCCCATTGCAGCTAAAGGCCCTCATCTTACAGGACTCTGTGGGCTCCCTCTTCCTCCCGTGTACTGGGTGTGATGACAGCTGTCAAGAGGGGTCAGGCATTTGAGGTGGGAAGCTTCCCAGGTCCAAAGAGGGGATTAGAGTTCGCTGCTGCAAGCACCAGGGCTTGCCCAGGAGTGACTTCCCTCAGAATCATTTCCTCTGAGGCTCATGTGCCCCCCCCTTAAGGACCGTGGGAGGCACCCGGTGTGGGTCTGGCCCTTTATCAGGCATCCCAGTATCTACTCCACAAGGTCACATTCCTCCAGCATCGTATCTTACCCCTCATGTGTTTCCATCCGGTCGTGTCCCAGCTGCCTGCAGCCAGGGGCAAATGCCGTCGCAGCTGATTCTATACACTTGCAGTGAGCACCTGCTATGTGCCAGGCATCAGGCATTTTCTCAGCCAAACTACATTTGTTTTAGTTTCCCATCACAGTTGTTGGAATTTCCATCTGTACTATTTTCAACCTGTTTTCTTTAAGTTAACTCCCCTTTTATTTCAATAAATATGATTTGAAAAGAACTTTAGAATACTGCCATCAATGGAAGACAAATATCACTTGCCAAAAGCAAGTAGTAACCTTAAAAATAAAAACATAACTGTTAAAATAAGAGTCATGTGCCCTGACTGGTGTGGCTCAGTGGGTTGGGCACTGTCCTGCAAACCAAAAGGCTGTGGCTCTATTCCCGGTCAGGGCACATGCCTGGGTTGCAGGCCAGGTCCCTCTTGTTGGGGGGCACACAAGAGGCAACCAATTGATGTTTCTCTCTCACATCACTGTTTCTCTCCCTCTCTTTCTCTCTTCCTTTCCTTCTCTCTAAAAATTAAGTAAAATCTTTAAAATAAAATAAAACCATTAATCTTTGTCCAACCCCCGATTACGTACATAGCCAGAGTGATGGTACTTCCTCTTCTGTACACCCCGCCCTGTCCCCATGAGCTGGGTTCCATCACTGTGCCCACTCTACCGCTGTGGGAGCTCAGGCTCGGAGCGGTGAAGGCACTTGCCTTCAGGCAAGTGGAAAGAGGAAAGCCGGAAAGAGGACTGGGAAGTGGCAGGACTGAGATTCAAATCCAGGTCTGCCTCAGACGGAAGGCTTGAAGCCTGTGAGGCCCAGTCCTGGGCCTTGAGATACCTACATAGGTCTTTTTCTGTCTTCCTGGCTGTTGCTGTCATAGCAACTATAGCAACTGAGACTCCTCAGGGCCACGAGAATCTTTTTACACCCTGAAGGCATTCATCCACACAGGCAGAGGTCAGTGTCCCCCAGAGCGCTTAGCTTCCTGATAACATGGGAGACTTCAGTCGCATGTCACATGACCCAGCTGGGTTCTCCACCCATCCCCTCAACCACCATCTTCAATAGTCTGTTCAGGGAACCCTCTGTCCTCTGGTTATTCCAAAAGCCTCCCCCTTCATTAGCTGCGAGGGGATGGTGCTGGTTCAGGATGTATCGGATGTTGCATCATTCATGACTCCTTTGGTTGCAAAGTGGCAGAACCCTAACACTCAATGGCTTACATAAAAAGGGATTTTTGACTCATGTCACTGAGAAATTCTTGTATGGAGGACTGCAGTCATGGCTGGATCCAGGCTTTACACTATGCCATCTGGCCTTAATCCATCTCTCTGTCCTGCTGTCATTCACTCATCCGTGTACTTCCCTCCCATATCTGTTCCCTCCCATCTTCTCTGTTGGTTCATTCTCCTTTTGCAATGCCGAAAGTGCCTACCAGCAGCTCCAGACTAAAGTTCCCAGCTCAGCAACTTGCGTAGAGAAAGAACACTTCTTTCCTAATAGTTTCAGCAATAGTCCGAGGCCTACTCTTATTGGTTCAGATTAGATCAAAGGTCTCTCCCTGAGACCATTGCTAAACCAACCAGTCCACATGGACCAAGAGTGGGAGAGGGAAGGTCTCCCAAAGGAAAATTAGGGTGCTGTTACCAGAGGAGGGAAAAGACATGTTCTGGCGGCCAGACAACAGATAGTTCCTATGGACATAAAGTTGGCATTTGCAAAACAGTGCAAGACCCAGATGTTCCAGTTAATAGAACAACCAAGAGCTGATTGCCTTCTCAGTTCCTCAGGCACTGTGGGGTTTTGGAGGAGGGGCTACCAGGGCCCACAAAGGTGTGTTTTCTTCAGCTGCCCTTCCTGGTGCCCTGAAAGCGTTGGCCTGACCCTCCCCATCCCAACTGGGAGGCAAGGAGAGTCTGTCCAGGCAGGCGCACCATCTTTTGATTGATTAATCCGGAGATCTTTAATGAGTTCCTTCTCTCTCACCACAAACCTTCAGCCAAGAAACTGTCCTCAGGCCAGAAGAATTTAGACACAGCAGAAAGAGGGTAGCTCAGGAGGGAAAGACTAAGAACAGGGATTGGCAAAGAGATGGTGATTCATTCATATTCATTCACA
Source organism: Sturnira hondurensis (assembly GCF_014824575.4). Taxonomy (NCBI): domain Eukaryota; kingdom Metazoa; phylum Chordata; class Mammalia; order Chiroptera; family Phyllostomidae; genus Sturnira; species Sturnira hondurensis. The sequence goes on from NW_028080037.1 coordinate 4,778,649, forward strand.
CTCCCTCCCTGCCTCCCTTGTCCCTGCCCCCCACCCCTTTTCTCTCTTTCTCATTCTCTCTCTCTCTAGGCCTCTCTGCAGCCCAGGCTTGGGCCCTCCCCATGCACATGGCCCAAGAAGTCTTTCCCAATTTCCCCTCTTTAAAGTCCCAGCACAACCTATGTAGCACCCCTGAATCCCATTCGTAAACAAGAGAATCTGATTGGCCCAGCTGCAGACAAGGAGCCACATCCTGAGCCAATCAGCTCCAGCCAGGATGGGCTCCTGTGATCTCAGGTCCCAACCCATGGGGAGGGGCCCAGGTCTCCTGCAGAAGAAAAAGGTTCTCTCCTGAGAACCAGAACCCCATCTCCAAAGAATCCATTGACATCCGCTAGCATTCAACTAAAATCTGGTGACTTTTAAATTTTATTTTAAAATCAGGGCTTTTGTGAGGTGGAGGGTATGAGGTTTGTCAGCCTAGTGATAGCAAAGAGATTTAATTACGTTGTTAAAATTTCAAAAACCCCTACAGTTCGGGCAGCGGCCCTTCTGAGAAGACAAGGCAAGGGAGCCACCGTGCTCCCCTGCTGAGCACTCCGGGGCCTGATATAACATTTATTTGGGCGCTTGCATCACACATGTGCCACATGACGGATTGCTGGACATTGACAGCATGGCTCCGATACTAAAAACATATGACTCCATATGGAATGCCGCGGTATGGGGTGGAAATCCTGGACGGCTCGAGGCTGCAGATGGCCATGTATAATTCACGGGATTTGTAAGACTCTGCATCTGCTTCGTTGCTCATTCTTCAGTTGTCAGACAGACATAATCCCGAGCCTCTTATTTTATAACACAGATCTGCCAACGGGAGTGGGGAGGGGAGGTGAGGGAGGCTGAGCCGCTGCCAGGAGAACTCAGAAATAATTTGGGGAGAACATTCGGCTTGCCAGCGAGGACAGAAGCACGCACCGCAGGAAGCCCAGGCGAAGTTGGAAACTGGCTGCTGGTTTCCTGGTCCCTTGTGGAAGGCCAGGCTCCTGAGGAGACTTCTGGAAACGGGTGTGTTTTGATTTTGCCTCAACCGTGGGCCTCACGATGGGATTTTCATTTAGCCTGGATCAGCCTTGATCAGCCTTGTGGATGAGCCAGCAGATCAAATGGCAAGGTATTTAGGCATTTTATTGCATTAAGTCAGCCTTTCTTACAGACTGTCTCATGTCACGTCACAGCGTTATGTGGCAAAAAGAGGTTCGATTTAGTGTCACTTCCTTCTGCAGCCTTTCCTGAACCCCCTTCACTACATTAAGTACCTGTCCCCGTCACGGCTGGGGTGCGTATCTCCTCAGCCCATGCTGGGGTCATCTGCACAGTTCTGGCACGGTCCGAGGCTTTCTTCCAACTGTCTGCCCGGGGGCTTTGCCTCAGAAACCGGAGCTCGGTGGACCTTGCCTGGGATAGGCCACAGTGCCAGGGAGCCGACACCCCAGGAGCTAGTCACAACCCACAAGGGAGGGGCGGAGCGAGTAAATACCCCAGCTTCTCACCCCTAGCGAGGCAGCTCTGAGCCGTGTTCTGCTCGGTTCTCCAGAGGGCCCCAGGGGCTGAGCCCCAGTTGCCCAGAACAAAAACTTGATCGTCATCATACCTTTTAGTAGCACATATTCTCTGTCTGACTTCCCTCCTCTGCTGGCACTTCCTGGGTCACCTCCCGAAAACCCATTTTGCTTTCAAGTTCTTGCCCCAGGGCCTGCTTTGGGGGTAACCAGAATTATGACATAGACCCTCTCGCATGACCCCTCAGACCCCTGGATTCCCTCTTTCAGAGCGTTGTTTGTATTTGGTTGCTGTCGCTCATTTAATTGTCCCTTTTCCCTGCTACTCCCTAGGGCAGGGACTCATTTCTCACTGTAACCACAGTGCCTGGCACCCAGGGGTGCTTAATAAACATTTGTGGAGGTTCTCCTGGCTTGTCCACTCAGCAGGTTGCTTACCACCTCTCAGCCCCCTCCATTCCCTCAATTGTAACAAGTGGACAATGAAGCTGTCTTGTCTACCGCATGGGACTGTGGTAAGCAGTGAAAAACAAGATGAGGGAGGAAAATATGATTAAGTCCTGAAATGCTCAACCAAAGTAAGGACCTACTAGGTAGGAATTTCTAAAAAGTATAAAACTCTCCTGGCTTACAGGAGTCAGTTTCAGATGGTACCCCAAAGCAATTTTATTTGAATAATTGTGTGTTCACTTGACTCAAACTAGAACAAAATAAGAAGCCCATCAAACTCAAATGTATTAGTTGTGGATACATTAGGTTTCAAATAACTGAAAATTCAACTGACAGTGGCTTTATACAAATAATGGGTTAAAATGTTTTTAGATTTTTTTAAAAAGATTTTATTTATTTATTTTAGAGAGGGGAGGGGAGGGAGAAAGAGAGGGAGAGAAACATCAGTGTGTGGTTGCTTCTCGAATGCCCCTGAGGACCTGGACCCAGACCCAGGCATGTGCCCTAGACTGGGAATCGAACTGGCAGCCTTTTGATTTGTAGGCCAGCGCTCCATCCACTGAGCCACACCAGCCAGGGCAGGGGCTAATTTTTTTCAGTTAGTGAGATTTTCAAGCATCAGCAGTCCACCGCGAGTGCAGCTATCTGAGGATGTTGCCAAAGTCCCAGGTTCCTTCTAACTTCCTGCTTTCCTCCTTGTCATGAGGCTTTTGTCCTCGTGGCTCCGACAGGATTGCTGGCCTCCAGGCATTGCATTCTCATTCCAGGCAGGGAGAGGGAACAGCGGGGAGGGAAAAAACTGTACCAGCTGAGTCTGTCTGCGATCATCATCATCATCATCAATTTTTCAAATTAGGAAAGCGATAAGTTTTCTGGGAACTTTACCCAACAGACTTCTGCTTTCATTTCAATGTCCAGAACTAAGGTCCTTGATCACTCCTAGCTACATAAGAGTCTGAGAAGGCAATTTTAGCTGGGCACATTGCTTCCCTGACAAAATTAGTAAGGGCACTGTGGCTTCAGAAATAGCTTAGTAAAAGAAAAGGAACAGGTTTAAAGAAAAATATCAAAGAATAATACTGCTGGAATCAAGTTAGAAACGTCCGCTCCCTGTGCTCCATTCTTCTCTTCTTAACTTTATTACTTAGAATTATACTTTCCCAGCCCCAGAAACCTGGCAGTTCCTGTCCCTAAACTTGATATTATGAATCAAAACACCTTGAAATTCAAACACGAAGTGTGTCATTTAAGGAAGTGTATTACATACCCAGTCACATGAATCATTGCATGGTTCTGTGGGTCACCAATGTAGGCAGGGCTCAGCTGGGTGGTTCTTCTGTTCTGCATGGTGCTGACAAGGGATCACTCAGGAGCTTTCAGAGGGGCCACGCTCATGTCGGTGTCTCACTGCGCATGCCTGGAAGGCTGCACTTCTCTGAGGTCTCCTGACCAAAGCTCCAGTGCGTGGCCTCTCCAGCATGGTAACCTTGGGCTAGTCAGCCTCCTCCAAGCATGAGGGATCCAGCAAATAAGATGAAAGCTGGTGGTATTTGATGACCTAGCTTCAGGAGTCACAGTGGCACTTCCTCCAGACCCAGCCCTTCCAGATTCAAGTGGAAAAAAGAGAGACTCCACTCCCCCCACTCGCCCATCTCAGTGGGAGAACTAAGAATTCGCACCATCTTGTTTTAAACCACCAGTCTCCCACCTAGACAGATGGTGGTTTGCCTCTTATCTGCCTCCTAGCCTGTCCCTTTAAGTGAGAAAGAGAAAGAAGTTTCTCATCTCTGTGCTGACAAAGAGAAAAACAAAACCGGAGCCTTACTCAGAGAGTACTTTGCGCTGTACTCTGCTTTCACCCCGGGCAGCAAGGGCAGCCTTTGGCACAAGCTGGAGCTGGGAGAGCCCTCAGATGCCCAGTCGTCAAACTGGACATTGTTACAGCCGACTCTACCCCTCCTGCCCCATCTCCGTCCCTGACCTTTTGACTTGGAGTCACCCACCCACCCTCATGATCTTCCCAACTCTGCTCAGCTCAAACCTCCCTCTCTGTCCCAGGACTGAGTCAACCCTCTTACTTGGGGACAATGGAACCTTTGTCATCTTTTCCTTCCTTGGGTAGGCCACTGTCTGTTTAAGAATCCAGATTACCCATGCAGGCTGCACTGGCGATTGCCTCTGAGAATCTGCTCCCAGAAAGCTCTCCTGGCAGGCTGGGGCAGATCGGGCTGCGCAAAGGGAAGAATGTCATCACGGTGCACCAGGGCGGGCCGGGCTGGGCTCCGTTGCGGAAAACACACTTCACTCACGCAGAACATGCCAAATTGAAAAGATCGTGGGTTAATCAAATCCCTTTCTCCTCTGTTTCTATCAAACTCAAGAGGGGCTGGCCTATTAATTAGAAATGCTTTTTTCATGTAAAACATGGGCGCTCTGGAGATAAGGAAGGAAGACCCCTGACTGTACAGTCACAGTGATGTTACATTTCATTACAAGGCGCCGCATTCACCGCCAGCCTGGTGGACGCAGCGCGGACCTCCCGTCGCTCCCGTGGAGAAACTCCCTGAGACTTGGAAAGTTTCCCCACCAGCCGAAGTCACGTTTCTATACGAGGCTAGCAGAAGAACTTAGCAGGCTTTGACTGTCGTCCAGTTACACTGGGCATTGGCCTCAGGGGGCTGCTTAAACTAAAAGTAATTAAACTTTAACATTTGGCTTCTCAGTCCACTGGACACTTCGCAAGTGCTCAATGGCAGCATCGTGGCTAGTGGCTCCTGCGCGGGGCAGCACGGAGGGCACACACTGCGCAGTTACAGAAAGTTCTGCTGGGCAGTGCCACTGCTTTCAACAAGCTTACAAACCGCCTAGTTTTCACTTGGGGGAAATAGTGAAAGAAAGTCAGGATGGCCCAGTAGGCTCTATCGCCTCCACTGGGAAAAAAACAAACAAGAAACAAACCCTACCCTGTTTCTGTGGTGACACTGTTGGTGTGTCCTGCTAAGCGCCCACTCCCCTTCTTCTGGTGCAGGTGGGCTGGTCTCACTGCCAGCCCCAGGGCCAGGCCCAGCGCCTGAGCCTGACCACTCAGATATCCCTTCCCCTTGGCCGTGGTGAGTGGGTCCGCCATGTTGACCCAATTGGAGTAAGCTCTTGAACTGTGGCTGGCGTTGGTGGGAGGGGGCGTCCTCTTCCCGTTGGGGTTGCCAAGGAGGTAAGATATGGGAATGAATCTGCTGGTGGCTGTCACATGTCATTCTGGAGAGAGTCAGTTTGCCAGTGACCCCATTGCAGAGGAAAGCAGAGCAGAGGGTGGGTAGGGAGGAGAGAGTCCTGCTGATTCTTGGATCCAGCTGTGGCCATTGAGGGATCAACCCCTGAACTTGCCAGTCAGGGGAAGCTATTACCATTAACACCATGATGTTAATGACGCTCCCCAACACTCCTGCTTAGGCCTGTTTGAACTGGGTTTCTGTCACAGCCACAAGAATTCTGATTAGTCTATGTTCTGAGAATGGCAATCCATTTACAGAGGAAAAGGAGGCTAGTTTTTCTCTGTTCTCAAACGATTATTAAGATTCAGTTTAGCCCTAGCCGGGTTGGTTGGTTGGTTGGAGTGCCGTTCCGCACACCGACGGGTTGCGTGTTTGATCCCCGGTCAGGGCACGTACGGGAGGGAGGTGACAGGTTGGTGCTTCTCTCTCACATTGATGTTTCCCTCTCTCTTTCTTCCTTCCTTCCTCTCTCTCTAAAATCAATATACGTATCCTTGGGTGAGGATTTTTTTGAAAAAGAATTCACTTCATGTGATAGGAAGGTGTCAGTTCCAGATAGGTCCACGCTGGTCCCCCCTGACTCGTGAAGCTCCCTGCCCCTGGGGAGCCAGTGGACTCGGCTGGGACTGCACCAAGCAGACCCAGTTCTTGAGAACTGGGCCAGAGTTGGAACAGAGACGGGCTGTGCTGATGATGGAGTCGTATCAGTGGGAGCGGTATATCACTGAGAGACCACGTCGGGCAGCTGCTGGGAACCCTCTTCTCAGCCTTCACCCTGCCTGAGGCCTGTGTCCTTTCAATAAACCACCTTTAACTCGAGCTGCCTCGAGTAGGTGTCTATTCCTGACGCTCAAATATTCCTGGTTAAGAGAGTGTCGAAAGCCTGCCCGGTGTTTTATGTGGACCAGACAATTCTATTCCTAGGAATTTACTTCCAGAAAATAATTAAAGTTTACAAAAATGTTTAGGAGATTTCTTCTTTTTGCTTTGTTTTCATTTTAATTTCTGGTAATGTACATTGCTCTTGCTGTAAGATACTATCAGCCTTCTCCGCCCTCGTATAAAAGTCAGATGGTGAAGTCCATATCAAAACCATGTTAAACCTCCAACTGAATTTAAATTCTGGGGTTACTGAGCAAGGGATTTTACTTACTCTTGTTAATTAGTGAGTGAACAGCACTCTTGGAAGGAAGGTCATATCTACGTCCCTTCCATTCCCTCCTCCAACCACCACGCCATGTGATTTGGGGGAAGGCTGCCTGTGGCAGAGACTCAGGAGTTCAAATCCCTGCTCCACCACTTAATAGGTGTATAATTGAGGGAAAGTTGCAGAACCACCTGGGCCTCAGTTTCCCCAAACAGAAAGTGGGGGTAATAAATGCATATACAGCAGGAAGTTGCCAGAGGCTCTGATGAGCTGATGCAGACAAAGTTCCTAACACAGTGGCCGGCACGTAGCCAGGGCTCCACAAACAGTACCGTGGTCGTTTGAAATAGGGGGATCGGAAAGGAAACAGAATTCCCATATGACCAAGTGATTCCGCTGCTAGATATGCACCCGAAAGAATGAAAAACAGGTACTCAAATAGATACTTGTACGCCATTGTTCATTGTAACATTATTCATAATCGCCAAAAGGTGGAAACAACCCAGATGTCCATTAACTGACAATGGATAAACACAACACTGTATATCCACCCAATGAGATATGACTGGGTCCTAAAGGAAGAGAAGTACTGACATATGCTTCACTGTGACCAGATCAACACTGGTTGCCAAATGCAGCCAGCCATACCAATTTACCCCCAAGTCAGGCACAGGGGCCTGCCCAGGGTTGGAATGGGGTAGAAATGCGTATTTCCGTTTTACCAGTCAGTGAGATGCCTATTGAGCATCTGCTGTGTGCCAAGCACTTAGCTAATTGTTGGAAATGCAGTAACTCATACCATCTCTGCCCTCCTGGAGTTTCTGTTCTGGGTAAAAGTTACCAAACGATCATCATGGCCTTGGAGGAAGTATCAGGGGCTCTGATGACCCGGAGGCAAGCTAGTAAACTTGATAGGGGAGGGCACAGTCACAGGAGGTTTCCTTGGTGGGTGAGGGAGTGGCAGAACCGAATCTTTTCGTGATAGTCAGAAGAATATTCCAGACAGGAAACGGCAAGTGCAAAGGCTCAGAGGAAGAGTGGGCATGGCTATTCAGAGGAGTTTTCAGTCCTTGAGTAATGGAATCATAGCGTGGGAAGGGAAGTCAGACAGGTATGAAGCTGGACAGGTGGGCAGGGCCCGGTCATGAAGGGCCTTGTAGGGCAGTTAGAGTCTCAACTTGTTGTTCAAGGCCATGGGAGGGGCATCAAAAGAAATTTAAGTTGGGAGATGACATGTTATAGTATTTTTTAAAAGACCTCTCTCAAAGTTAACAAAATGAGATATTATTAGCCATAGTGGCTAGGGAAATTGCCTGTAAAAAAAAAACCTCACAAGCACAATTTTCAACTTGACAGTGTTTTGCAGACATTCTGGAACATTTAAAAAATTCGTTATGCTGACACTAACTATGAAACCCCATTCCCTCGAGCTCAGCTGTGTTGTAGCTGAAAACTTGCTCAGTGTGTTTACTCTACATAGCACCCAATTTTCTAAATCTCGGCAAATTTGCCCTTAACAGTAAAATACTGGGTACAGAGCATTTTCCCACTCCACCCAAATTATCCCCCTTAGTGGGTGCTAATGGTCTGATGCTGTGACAGTTGTTACGACGTGACAGGCTGGAGCCATGTCTTGTTTGTAAGCCTTTCCGAGGAACTTGCGTCAGTTTTCTTCTTCAGCGTTGTTGATATCACAGAGTAGGGTCCCTGGGAAATTCATGTGCCCTCTGAAACAGTCAGGAGAGACTGGACTATGCTGCTGTAACAAACATCTAGGTCTCCATGGCTTATATCAATGCAGGTTTATTTCTCACTTGTCACCTGTCAGTCATGGACAGGTTGTGCCTCTGTTCCATGTCATCTTCTTGTTAGGATCCAGGCCAGTGGAGGGGCCTCTGTCTGGGTCATCACTGGTCTCACAACACAAGAAAATATGGTGGAGTGTGTATTTGCTCTTAGCCTCTGCTGAAAAGAAAGCATAATTTCTCACCTTCCAGTCCCTTCACTCTCCTTCTATTGGCTGCCTTTTACGTATGTTTAATATTGTCCTGTATAATTGTAAGGATAATAAAAATAATTACACTAAGTCTCATTGACCTACTGAGTCCCAGACATTACGGTATTGTCTTACGGGCCTCATCTCATTTAATGCTACGCAGCAGGTGTTCGTATTACCACCAATTCAAAGACAAAGGTCTAAGTACAGACATGGCCCAAGGCCCTGGAACGGAGTGTTTTCTTCCTGGAAGCCTCAGCCACTTGCCTGCGTGGTCTCAGTGGAGGAAGGAAACCCTGCCCTGTAACCAGGATCGGGGATAAGCTCCGGGCCAAAGGGGAACAGGCCTTGCAAAGCTGAAGTCTGACCCTCCTCTTCTGAGGTTGCTTATTTGTCGCTGACCCTTCAAAAGGCCACATCGCTGCTCCTGCTCACCAGCTCTTTTTTAAGTATAAATGACAGTATCTCAGAGTTAAAATTACTGAGGAGGCACAAAGTTCAAAGGCCAGATTAGTTTTCCAGCTAATTTCATGTGATCGTGTCTGGAGGGTAATTATTGGCTTTGCAGAAACGTGTTCTATTTCTTTACTGTGAAACGATCTTTCTGAGGATCTGGCAGCCGCAGTGGGAGACGGATGATGCAGCCTCCAGATCAGAGAACTGTGTCGTGCTCAGGGCCGGGCCGGCGATGTGCGCAAGTAGGCACTCCCCACAAGTTTGCTGAGTGGAAGAGAGAGAACAGGACAAAAAGAGAGAAGGGGAGAGGTAGACAGAAGGAGAAAGGAAGGCAGATGGGAAGGGAGAGAAAATGGAGGAACCGAGAGGTGGAAGGAGCGAGGCAGAGAAGAAGGCTGGTGGGCCTGGCAGGCAGACGAGGGTCTCTCTCCGCCCGTGGTGAGTGGCCGCAGACCAAAGAGGCCAGTGGTGGCTCCCACCTCCAGAGACACAGACCCCTTCCCAACTGGCGTGGCTCAGTTGGTTAAACTTCGTCCCTCAAAGCAAAAGGTTGATGGTTCAATTCCTGGTCAAGGCACCTGCCTGGGTTGTGGGTTTGGTCCCTTGTCTGGGTGCATATGAGAGTTAACTGATTGATGTTTCTCTCTCACATTGATGTTTCTTTCCCTCTCTTTCTCCCTCCCTTCCTCTCTCTCTAAAAATAAGCAAATAAAATCTAAGGGAGGGAGGGAGGGTGGACNGGAGGATCTCTCTTGCCTCCCGATAGGGCTGGCAACCCTGAGTGAAGAAGTCCAACCAATTGAGAAGGGATTCTTGCAGTAATGAACTACGGGAGGATGTTAAAAACTACAGTCCCCACATGAGCTCCGTCTCTGCCCCTTCCTCACCTGTATCACCCCTGTATCTAAGTACACAAAATGCTTTGACATTCTTCCCTCCAGTCCATTCCCCCTGACCTGTACCCTTCTGGAAACTAAATGGTAAGAGTATAGGCCAGCAAGAAGGAAGAATATCTTGCCTATAGCATTGCTCCTCATACAGTGGCGATCGCTCCCTCTCCTCCCACCACCCCAGCTTTCGCGTCAGCATAGGCTCTGGGTCTCATTACTGGCTGGGCTTGCAAGTGGGGGAGGAGTTGAGTATTTTACTACCTCCTTTTGCCCTGGAGGGTCACCCTGTTTCAGGAGATAAGACTCGAATAGGCTCCCAATTTTTTTCTCTCAGCCCAGCTACATCTGCCTTATATTTTATGGAAATTCCTCCCAGATTCTGGCATGAGGCACCTGTCAGTCTCGGGGGTCAGCAGTGTGAGCTTTCAATTCCCACTGCTTTCTTAGGTATCTCAGTGGAAACCTGGGGAAATATATCTCAGGGGCTGCGACTCTGGTGCCAATTTAAATCAACCACATCAAACCTCTTTCTCTTACAGCTTCACCCACTGTTTGGCTCCCTGACTCATTCAACCAACAAACATTTACAGAGCACCCAAAATGTGCTGGGCACTATAACACACACCAGAAATATGAAAGTGAATTGAGGTCTCACCTTGCTCTTTTGCAGGAAGAGATTCATAATTATAGCATTAGTATGAGAGTGGTGTGTGATGCTGAGACCTGAATAAACAGAGAGGTTAAGTGACCTGCGCAAGGCTGCACAGTAAAGATCCAGAGAACAGACTGGTGTCCTGAGTCCCCAGTCTGTGTTCCTGCCATTGTGCCCCCTGGCCTCCTCCTTTCTGTCATCTTGCGGTCCCTTCTCTAGCTCTCCTGCAGGGGTAAGGCATAACCACCACTCCTTTCCCTACAGATATTTAAGGGTACAGTTCTAGCTCCTCCCAGTTTTCACCCCAGGAGTGGTCCTTCTCACCCTACAGCCTCTTGCAAGTCATGAACATCTCACCCCACAAACTAGAGCAGGTTTCCAGAGGTCTCTTCTACCTCCCTCTTTAGGTGTTGGCCAGAAGCCAGTGGCTTCAGCATCCAGAGAATGACTTGTAGCTGTACTCTGCCACCTCTTTGCTGTGTGCCCTTGGCTAAGTTGCTTACTGTCTCTGAACCTCCTGTCTTTGCCTGTAAAATGAGAATGATAACACTGACCTGCCTATTGCAGTATTTACATTAATGTGTTTGAATATGCATTTAATAGTGCCTGGCAAATGGTGAGTGCCTGATAAATGATACCTGCTATTGTTATTACTATTATCGTCATTATTATTGCTAGTGTTCTCCCCATTAGACTATGTTCCCCTTGAGGGAAGGGACTACATCTTTCCCAGGCTGCCTGCCAAGCACTAACAGAGTAAGTCCTTGATAAATGCTCATTGAATTTGTTGACACATTTAAGTCCAATCAGAATGATCAGGCTGCCCCTTCAGTTGTGAGGAAGTAAACTTGAAGAGGATGTTGTAACCAAGTGATTTCCAAAGTAAGACCCCAAAAACCCCAGTTCTGTAGGTGGCTCGGGGAGAAAGGGTCCCCTCTGCAAATCAGCTTGGGAAACACTGGTCTTCCACCCCTTTCGGGGAAAGTTAGATGACCATCAGACTAGAAAGGCTCTGAAAACTTCTGCAGAAAGAAACCTCTGAAACTTTGTGGATCCCCTGTTACCCAGACTTAATTGATCAAGGAACTCTTTTCTTATGAAATATCTATTATCAAACTGCTAACTGTGTGTCCCAGAGGATACTCTTTCAGGGCCCCTGGTGCACACCATTCCTGAATCCCATCCTGCAGCAATAGACCTGCTGTCCTGGGGGGATATACCACCAGTCTGACTGCCTTTAAGAATAATCAATGGGGCTGAACACCTGAAACTAACATAGAATAATATCAAGTGTAAACTGTAATTAGAAAAATAACTGATGGGGGCTAAGTGCACATTTGATGTAGCCCGTGCAGGGCACTGCTCACCAAAAGCTCTGCCAACATCCCTCACGAGGTTAGGAGCTGATGGGAAAGCCAAAGCCATCATAATTTCCTTTTCAACAACAAAAGAGTCATCAATATATATTTTTTAAAAATATTTCATTTATTGTACAAACACCAGTGCATCATTTGCTTTCCACAGAGACAGAATAGAAGTAGTCGGTGTGCTCTGCCGAAGGTTACTGGGAACAGTGGGACATCTGTAACTGACCTGAAACTCTGCTCTTGTCACAGTCTGTCTAAAAACATCACACATTTGGGTTCCTGGCAGAAGGGCTGTTCTTCTTGTCTGGTAAGAAGTATGACCTGAAAACCACATATTTGTTTTTTGCAATACATGCTGTGGGCAGGTGAGATCTGAGGACCCCTGAAACTCCTTTCCATCATGTTCAGTTGGATACAGAGAGAGGCCAGTCTCACCCCGCCCCCTCACACTAGGGTCGCCAGTCCACTTTGCGATCTCCACCCTGTGCCGTCACTGTTCCCCTCGCCTGCAACACCTTTCCCCTCACCAGTAACAACAACAACCGCCGTTTTTTCATCACTAACTAGGGGCCGGGCTCTGCTAATAGCTTCACAACTAGTCCTGATTTGATCCTATGAGATGGAAGTTTATTACCCCCAGCTGGCAGAGGAGGAAACGGAGGCACCAGGGGTTAAGGACCATGCGCCTCTTCACACAGCTGGCAGGGTGGGGCTGGGACTCGATCCCAGGAAGTCGGGGTCCAGAGTCCCTGCATTTGCCCTTAAGGGCCTCATGTTGATTTTTGTATTTATTGATGTGAAATTCACATCATGTAAGACAAACCATTTTGAAGTGCACGATCCTGTGGCGTTGAACACACAGGAGTGTGCAGCCACCATTTTTATATAATTCCGAGACATTTTCATCCCAAAAGGAACCCGTACCCATTAAGCGGTCACTCCCCATCCTCCCCTGCCCCAGCCCCACCAGTCTGCCTTCTCCCAGTCCTGTCCAGCACCCAGTTCCCTTTCTGGAATGCCTCATTTTCCTGTCTGAATCATTGGTTCTTCACACAAAACAGCTGGAACTCGAGTTCCTGAAGGGCCAGGACTGGGTGTTGCTTAACTCTGCATCCCCAGCGGTGAGCTGTGAGCGCAGGACATACCTGTTGAAATAACACAGTTGGCAGTTTCACCTAGTTTTCGGTTGTTTTTATCTATTCAGTTTACTGAGGCCCTCCTATGTGCTATTCTGAGGATCATCAGAAAAATTCTACGAGGACACAGAAAAGACTTCCCCACCATACAAACGAGGAAACAGGGGCTCGGGAAGTGTTAACCATCTTCTTTTCTTTCCTCGGTGCCTTGGTATCAGCTTTCTGCTCCTAATGCTCTTACCACCCCTCCCCTGTGTGTGTGGAGTCTGGGTTCGCTCCTGTGTTACAAAAGCAAAAACCCAGCACACAAAGGGGACTCACACATTTGCTTTCCATAAAGCCACCTAGACTCCTGCTGACACCCAACCTCTCTGCTCTGGGCTGGATTCTCTCGGCCCCGAGCCTCCTGCTAATCAGAAGCCTTGGTCTGTAGTTTGTGTGTCTTTGATGAATAAAAAATGGGGAAACGAATTAATTATTACTTAATAAATTCAGTTTGGTTGACAAAAATCTCCCCAAACATAAGGCCCCCAAGTCGGAGCCAGCCCAGATGTCCAGCGACGGGTGGCTGGTGACACAAAGAAAAATGCCTGCCTGTGGTGGCGTGCCAGGGAGGGAGACTATGGGGCACAGACACAGAAAGGCAGCCCGCGTGTGGCTTTAGGGGGAAAATATTGCAGAAGAACTTGGATGGCACAAACTCATTCTTTTGGGTAGAAAAGAATCACACACCTGCCTGCGTGTAAATATAGATGTATTCACAGAGGAAATTCTAAAAGAACACCAATTTGTTTAATGGTGGTAAAAGACACGTAAAATCTGCCATCTTAATATTTTCAATCTGCAGTTTAATGGTATTCAACACATTTTATACCATTGTGCTGCGACCACTACCTTCCATCTCTAGAACCCTCTGTCTTGTAAAACTGAAGCTCTGTACCCATCAAACAGCAACCCTCCTCCCCAGTGCCTGACAGCGCCGCTCTCTGTTCTGTCTGTGAAAGTAACTACTCTAATACCTCACGTAGGCGGAATTCTACAGTGTTTCCATTTCTGTGACTGACTTATTTGACTTAGCATAATGTCCTAGTTTTATTCGTGTTGTAGCATGTGTCAGGATTTCTTTCCGCTTCTAGCCTGAATAATATTCCATTGTATGGACAGACCACATTTTGTTTATCCATTGGTCCACCGCTAGACCCCTGGGTTGCTTCTCCACTTCAGCTGCTGTGAATAATTCTGATAGACACAGGGGGAGAATACCGCATTTTTTAACAAAACTAATCTCTGGGTAAGAGGATGGAATTATGAGAAAGTTTTACCTCCTTTCCCTTACTGGAGACAATTTATTTCAGTTACAAAATGTACAAAAATACATTAAATGTATAGAAAGCTCTGATCCCCATATACCACTTACAGAAGTGTAACCCCCGTTCGGGGAATATTCTTTCACGTGTGAACAGATAATATGCATAGAAGTACTTTTTGAAGGTGAAGACCGAAGTGTAGAGTAACTCAGCTCCCTCTGACCGGGGAAGGCATTTCGGGTCAGTCCCTGTGGGTCTGTTCCAGGCTTTGGAACTACTTCCCGATACTCCATGGCCAGATGCACTTAACCAGTTCTCTGTTGTGGACACTTAGCATTTAAGTTGTTTCTAGTTTTTGCTGTTATAAACTGTGGTGCAATGAATATCCTTGAACAGCTATCTTTGCGAGGTGTGTAACTACTTGTCAGATAAATTCCCAGCACTGGCTGGTGTGGCTCAATGGGTTGAGCACTGGCCCGTGGACTGAAATGTTGCCCGTATGGTACCCAGGTGGCACACAGGCCTGGGTTGCAGGCCAGGTCCCCAGATGGGGGCAGGTGAGGGGCAACTGGTTGATATTTCTCTCACATTGATATTTCTTTCTCTTCCACTCTTTCTCCCTCCCTTCCCCCTCTCTAAAAAAATAAATAAAATCTTTAAAAAACTCCCAGAAGTGGAATTGCTACCCCAAGGGATGTACATTTAAAATGTGGATGGGTGTTGCCAGATTGTCCTCCAGAAAGGTTGTCCTGTTTACCTCATCGTATGAATGGGAATATCTTCCCATGTATCCTCAACCAACATCAGCTAAGCTTCCACTTTTTAATTTGATAAAGGCAAAGCTTACAACAGTGTCAAGGTGCCACTTTCAGTTACAAGTGCAGTTGAAGGCTTTCCAAGTTTAGTGGCCAGATGTTTTTCTTTTCTTTTTAAAGATTTTATTTATTCAGTTTTAGAGAGAGGAGAAAAGGAGAAAGAGGAGAGGAATATCAGTGTGTGGTTGCCTCTTGTGTGCCCCCTACTGGAGACCTGGCCCGCAACCCAGGCATGTGCCCTGACTGGGAATGGAACTGGTGACCCTTTGGTTCATAGCCCATGCTCAATTCACTGAGCTACACCAGCCAGGGCCCCAGCAGTTTTTCTTCTGAGCATATTTAAATGCTTTGCCCACTTTTTGTTTAAGTGGAAAGCCTTTTATGTTTCTTTAAAGCTTTCACTTTCTACATTGTGTCCTTTCACTTTTTTTTATTACAACTAGCAAGTTCAGGTCTACAGTCCCTTATCTGAAACTCTTGGGGAAGATGTGTTTCAAAATTCAGAGTCTGTTTGGCTGTTGGAAAGGCATCGAGGTTCACGTGCCTTATCTAACACTCCCAGCGAGGTCCGGGGCAGCCTCCCATCATCAGGCACATTAATATTTCTGCAGTGAGGGGTATAAACATTCCCACACCGTGGGATGAATAAGGAATATAAATAGCCTCATATCTGCTTAAATCAGATTTCGCCACCAAATGTGTTAGCAGTAAAAACTCACAGTTTTCAGAGCTTTTTGGACTTCAGAATTTTGGCTAACAAATTATGGACCTGTATCACATTTGTTTGCAGGGTGGGGGAAAGCCCAAGAGAGATAACTTTAGGATTTGATAAATAAGGCTTACGCAGGGGAATTAATGGCGAGTGACAAGATCAGGATTCCTTCTTCCATCTCCAGGCTCCGAGAGGACACGGCACAGACGTTTTCATTAAGCCTGAGCACTCCGGGATGGGCACACACGCTCGGGTCACTGTCAGCTAGCTCGCCGCAGCCCTCTCCTTTGCACACTTTTCCTTTTCCAGCCCAGCAGCCGTAACCCCACACCACCTGCCCTGTATTCCCAAAGTCTGCCTCCGACGCACAGCCCAGCCGGGACCACCCCCTCAGTGGCCCCTCTTGTCTGACCGCTGGTGTGCAGTTTCCTTTGCTCCATGCCTGAATGCAGATGAAATTAATTCGTTCCCACGGAGTCCCCCAGCAGGAGGTCCTCTCACCTCCCCGCTGTCCAAGGACGGCAGTCGGTGGTTTTCCTGAGACGCTGATGCTAATTCTTCCCCCAATGTATATAAAACCAGGTGCTTCCAGGAACTGTAAATATGAATCTACTTTAGGCTTTTGGAGCTGCTGTGGAATTGAATAATCATAAAAGATTCTCCTTTCATGGAGATTTGTGGCCTCCCCTCACCCCCACATTCAGTTCTCAACCGATAGAAAAACCATATTTTACCAAAATATATCTCCCATCAGTGGTCCTGGAACACCTCCCTAACTGACGATATTTATTGGGAAATGATTCACATTAATTTCAGGCATCATCCTAATATTGTATTTATGACAGGCTGTGTGAGCACCAGAAAGGGCCCGCGCCTCGTTCCTGGCACACGCCCTCTATTTCTGCAGGTACATATTGCAAACACTGCCTGGAGAAACAGAATCATAAAACCAAAATAGGTTATCTTCAGAAAATCTGTTAATCCTAATCAAATCAGACAGCCACTCGCCTGGTTTGAGAAGCGGAGAGGCTTTGCCCAGTGTCTGTGGCAGTATTTTCCCTGGAACTTCCTTATTCCAACCCGGCCCCCCACTCTAAGACGTGATGGGACTTTTTTCATGCTGCGGAGACCCTCATAGTGAACGGGTCTTGACTGATAAATCCTGCCGAGTGAATAGTTGCTCAGTGTGCAGAAGGAGAAGCTGAGGGGACACAGGAGACCAGGGGCAGGGTAAGATGGAGGCGTTTGTTCAGTGAATCCATTTTGTGTGGCTTGAGGCCGCAAGCACAGGTAGAGACCTGGAGAGAGAGAATGCAGGCCGCCTGTCCCTGACGATACTATTGCTTTGGACAAGCCAGAGGAAGAGAGATGAGCAGGGGCCATTCTTTGATGCTGGGAAGGAAAGGCTCAGGGGTTTATAAGAAGAGATAGCCCTGGCTGGTGTGGCTCAGTGGGTTGAGCACCAGCCTGCAAACTAAAAGGTTACTGTTTAGATTCCCAATCAGGACACAGGCTTAGATTGCAGGCCAGGTCCCCAGTTGGGGGGGGGCATGTGAGAGGCAACCAATCGATGTATCTCTCATACATTGCTGTTTCTCTCCCTCTCCTTCTCCCTCTCTTCCCCTCTCTCCAAAAGTAAATAACTAAGATCTGAAAAAGAAAAAAGAATAGAGGGATGTAATACTTAATCTTTATAGTGTGTGTGGTGGGATGTAGTCTCCCCTGCTCCCCAGTACCCCCACACCATTGCAGCTGTCATGTCTGCTAAAGGCCACATCCAGGACAGCGTTAAGTGGGAGATGTTCTGGGGGAAGGGGACAAAGGGCTTTGTTCAACTTCCAGTTGCTACAGTCTCAGGCAGCTGTTTTCACCTGCCCTCCATTCATTTCAGTACCTGCAAACAGCCCCCCTCACCCTCCAGAAGCATAATCCAAGCACTTGGGTGAGGCCCGCCCCAACCCTTGGATCCAAGGATGGGCACATGACTTAGACCTGGCCAATCAGAGCATTTTATCCTTTTAGATACAATGATTGGTTCTTGATAGTCATATGGCACAGACTTGGCTAATCCAGACCTTTCTATTCTCCTACAATGATTGGTGTCAGGCCTGGCCAATCGGGGCTTGCTATCCTTCTGGCTACAGCAGTTGCTTCCAGGGTTGACAGGTGACCTAGGACTGCCTATTCAGAATAGCTCACCTCCCTGTCCCCAGAGGTTGGTACACAGAAGGGCAGAGCCCAAAGCCAGGCTGAAAAAGCCACTCCAGAATTAGTGCTGATACTTTGGGGAAGGAAAACTCAAACTCTCTTTAGGCTAGGACTTTTGAGGGATAGCATGTAAGCTTGAATGCCTAGCAGCGTCTTCAGCCCTAGCAGACCTTCAAAAATGTCAGGGGTATTTTTATCCCAGAGAGTTGGTGCATCCAGTGGCAGATTGGAGAAATGAGACTGTGCTCTGGGGAGATGAAATGTGAAGCCACAAGAAACTCTATTTCAGAAGAGGGGCTGGGCTCAGGGGAGGCTTGGGGGCTTCGGGAAGGCACCAGGAAAGAAGCCAGGCTGCCAAGCATTTGGAACTGGGAGGGGAGGGGCAGCACATTCAGAAGACCCGGGACCTGGAAGCTCCTGTGGTCTCCTCCCAGGAGGGGGAGTAACACAGTGAGATGGCCAAGTGAGCACAAACATGGGCAGGAGCCTTTTAATCATTCAACAAGCCCACAAGCTATTGTCCCGGAGCCTGACATACAGCATCAGGGCTCAAAATATTTTGTCGAACAACCGAGTACCCATGACCTGAGCAAATGTCCACAGTGGTTCAGAACCACACCAGGAGCCAGGAAGACAAAGAGGAAAGCACTGCCCTTGCCTTCATGTTAGATGGGCCATGGGAACTCAGCAGAGAGCCACTTAGCCCATCTTGCAAGGTCAGGGAAGGCTTCCTGGAGGAGGTGACTCTTTAACTGGAGACTTGAAAGACAATCTGAAGTGAGCCGGGAAAAGAAGGGAGTCAAGTGCAAAGCATAGAGGTATATTGGGAAAAAAATAAAGTAACAGCTCCCTTATGTCAAACCCTCCATGAGGGCCAGGCATTGTGCCAGGTGTGCAAAGGCCAGCCCTCATTTAATCTTCACAGCAGCCATAGGAGATAAGTGCTATCATCACCTTCAACTTGCAGAGAGGACACCTGGCCCCTACATGTTAACAGCATAGACTCTGGAGCCCCAAGGCCCAGGTTCAAATCCTGATTTTGACACCAGCGATGTCACTTGGGCAGCAGTTTCCTCTCCTAGGACCATAGGCTCCCATCCATAAAATGAAGATAATAACAGCACCATTTAGGGCTGTTGTGGGAGCCACATAAATTGGCATAAACAAAGTGCTGAAAACACTGCTTGGCATCTAGCCATTGTTCAGTAAGTGTTGTATGAATGAATGAATGAGCAAGTGAGTGAACGAACAAATGAACAGATGAAGTTAGGGCTTAAAAAAGTATTATAACTTTCTAAGGCCACAAAGAAAGCAACCATTTTTAAGTCCACTTCCCCAGACCTGCAGGACCAGACAGAGGCTGGGTGCAGGGTCTATAGACCTAGGGGAACTCTGGATATCACAGAAGACACCCAAAACCTCGGAAGACTCCAGAAACTCCCCTCCACACCCCTGGAGCTTAGTTCTCTCTCTGCACGATGGCTGTTTCCAAGCTTGAAGGAACTTACTTTCCATGTCCCTAAAACAGCCACCTGAGTACCTTACTTTGTAGTGTTTTGCCATATCCACAGACCACTGCTATTGTTGCTTCATATTTTTCTTCAGATTGACTTGCTTATTTTATTTTATTTCATTTTATTTTTTATCCTCACCTGAGGACATACTAGTTGATTTTAAGAGACAGGGAAAGGGGGAGAGAGAGAGAGAGAGAGAGAGAGAGAGAGAGAGAGAAACATCAGTGTGAGAGAGAAACATTGATCAGTTGCCTCTCACATGCACCCCAATCATGGACTGAACCTGTAGCTCAGACCTGTGCCCTGACTGGGAATTGAACATGTGACCTTCTAGTTTATGGGATGGTGCTCCCACCAACTGAGCCACATTGGCCAGGAGTTGACTCACATTTTTAAAAACTTTAAATAAAACAACATAAAAACAAACAAAAAATAAAAATAACTTTTACATGTTTTGGAGGAGGAAACTTTATGTTGCTATAGAATGTAACCTAAAAATAAATACATAGCTGTAGCTGGTGTGGCTCAGTGGATTGAGTGCTGGCCTGCAAACTGAAAGGTCATGGGTTCGATTCCCAGTCAGGACACATGCCTGTTGCAGGCCAGGTCCCCAGTTGGGGCATGTGAGAATCTGGTGTTTCTTTCCCTCTCTTTTTCCCTTCTTTCCTCTCTCTAAAAATAAGTAAATACAATCTTTAAAAAAATAAATATATAAATATTAAATTTTAAAATGTTTTAATTGTCAACTTGACACAGTCTTAATCTATAGCATCTTCCCCACATATTTCTCACTAATTACAAAGGGAAAAAATTACAGTGCCGTAACCTGGCAGATACCACCCCAACCAAGAGGACAGAGTTTACCACACCAGAGACGGGGCAAACTGACATCTGGCACCTCCTGATGTGATGCACCAAGGACAGAGCAATACTTCAGTGGTGTTCTTGCCAAAAATGCAAGAACGTCAGACAAATTCAACCTGAGGGATGTCCTCCACAATGGACTCTTCAAAAAGGTCAAGATCGAGAAAGACAATGAAAGGCTGATAGGCACTGTCCAGCCTAAAGGAAGCTAACGAGACTAATTTCGATGTGTGATCCTCGATAAGAGCCTGGACTGGAAAATAGAGTTCACTTTTGGGCCAATTGGTGAATTGTGAACATGGAATCTAAAATTCAGATTCTAGGCCCTGACCGAGTAGCTCAGTTGGTTAGAGCATTATCCCAATAAGTCAAGTTTGTGGTCAGGGTGCATACAAGAATCAGTCAATTGATGTATAAATAAGTGGAACAACAAATCGATATTTTTTTCTCTCTCCCTTTTCTTTTATCTCTAAAATCAATGTAAAAAATTCAGATTCTAGAACTGTACCAATAATTGCTTCTCAGCCTTTTGGCTAAGATCAAGTGTAGAACTGTACCCATATTAAGTTTCCTGCATGTGACAATTGCACAGTAATTCCATTTGAATGGCCTTGCTCTTAGGAGACACACACTGAACTGTGTGTGTGAAGGATCGGGTAGTGATTGCATTAACTCACAGATGGTTTGGGGGCTGCATGTCCTATACACACAGACACAGATACACATGTAGACAGAGAAATAACGCAAATGTGGCAAATCCGGAGAAGTTCGAGGAGTTGGTTGCGCTTTTCTCGCAACTCTTGTTACATTTTTTCCGAATACAAAGTTTTGAAAAATGTCCATCTGTGGAGAGTAAAAGCAGCAGCTCACATACCCCCGAGGGAGGGGCTCAGACTTTGGGAAACTACTGGGTGCAGTTTCTCCATCTCTTTCCCTTTGGAGGTCCTTACTTTCACAGGTTAGTCTCTCCTGAATAGGCTCTGCCTGCCTACTCGTTTCCCTCTCAGATTCAGGACACACACGAGCATATTAAAGGTTCTGAGAAGTCCTGCAGCCACAAAAATGTGTTGAATGCTTTTTGTTGGGACGAGGGGCTGTTGTTTTTTGAGCTCCTACGATGTCCCTGTTGTGCTGAGAGCCTTGGGAGGTGGTTGCTGTGATTGTACCCATTTCACAGATAAAGGAACTGAGACTCATAGAGGCAGTCACTTATCCAAAGTTCCTGGGAAGCAGAAAACAGGGATTAGATACCTCCCTTAGTTACCATGATATGCCTACTTGGGGAGTCGCACAGTTAATGGGGACAATCTGGTGACTGAGAGCGAGCAGGTCACTTGCTTGTTTTTGATCTGGAACAAGTCACTTACCTATACCACAGGGGTGATGACAATGAAATGAGTACACTGTAAGCACTTAGAAGCAGTGTCTCACTCAATGCCTAGGACAAACAGACTCAGAGAGGTTAAGGGACTTGGCCAGGCACACACAGGAAGTGGCAGGCTCAGGGTTTGAACTCAAGCCTTGTGGCTCCCAGAGACCCAGCTATGATCCTGTGTCCTGCTGACCCTGAGCTCTGCGTCTAGCTCACCTTCTGGTTCTGGTCTCCATTTGCCCCACTATCACAGCCCCCTTCCAGCTTCCCCTGTCCTAGTCAAGGCCTACATCCATTTTCTTATCCTGGTGTGGTTCCCGTCGGCCCTCATGAGGACAGGAAACATTGCTCCTGGGCCCTTTGCTTGGATCTCCAGCTCCTGCCCCACACCCAGCCTCCACGGGGAAGCTGAGTGCACCTTACCTGCCGCCAAGGGGGTCTTAACTGCAGTGGAAGCCAGCCCACCCACCCACAAACCCAGGGGTTGCCAGAATGTTCCTCAGGCTCACCCACCTGCCGAGTGAAATGGGCCACACGAAAGCCAGTAAGGGAGATATTTATTCAGCAGAGAGAATAAAACAACAACAACAACATGGAAAACAACAGGGTCGGAATCCATTTCAGCCTAACCGATATTTTACACGATTGGATACGTTTGACTAAACTAATACATATGTATGGGGACTGGTGCATTTCCATTCAAACCAATGTAAATTATCTTTGACCAATATATTTTCCTGGAAATCAATGCATTTTAACATGAGATAATATTTATGAAATTGAATTTTTTATTGAAGCTAATGCAATTCTATTCTATTTTATGCATTTTTATTAAACTAATGCATTTTAAATTAATCCATTGTATATTAAGTACAACAGACATTGGTACTTACAGTAAAATAATATATGCCTGCTGAAATCAATAGAGTTTTAAAACTGGGTGTTTTCCATTTAACTGAGGGATGTTAAGAATATGCACTCGTGAGTTCAGGGCATGTGAATGTGAAACTGTCTTTTTCCCCCCCAAATCATTATCGCGTAAAAGATCTTGTGCCTGAGGATATGGCTGGAGGCCTGAGGATTTAGAATTAATTCACTATTATGACAGCCGACTCAATCAAACATCCTACTTGACCGACTTTTTGACCAAGTGGACTGGTGAGTCTTAATCATGAGGTGTGACACAAGTCACTTGTCACTGCTAGTAAAATACTGAAGTTTACAAATAATTTACGTTAAAGTGAAAGCTAATGTTTTGAATCAGTCAGGATCCTGCAGGAAAAGATGATACACTCAAACTGACATTTTGAGAAGAGTTTAATAAGGAGGCTATTTATTAAGGTGGGGGCAGGCTTAGAAAAAGCAGCGTTGCAGCCCCCTGGGGTTACTAACCATGGGGCTACCTGGGCCTCCTGGGACCTGCAGAGAGCAGCTGGCAGAGAGAGAGGAGCCGTGACCATCACAGAGCAACTCAGCCGCCCTTGGCAGTCCCACCGAGAGGAGCTAGAGGGGTAAATGCATAGCCTGTCCTCCCTCCTGAGCTCTTGCTGATCCTTTCCAGTGGCCACATCAACCAGAGGCAGAGGACGAGGAGCCTGTGGTTGCAGCCCTGGGGCGGCGCGGGGTAAGCTGGAGAGGTGAAGAAGGGTGAGTGTGGACAGACGAGTGGAGGAGACCTCCACACCCACTAAGTGCTCACTGCACACCAAGTGCTTTCTCATTTATATCTTACACCACCATGTGAGGAAGGTAATGCTATTACTCCCATTTCTAGCATGGGGAAATTGAGGCTTGGGAAGGCTAGGGCTTGGATAGAGGTTTGTCCAACTTTGTGGAGGAAGGGGACAGTTTTGGAGAAAAAACCTTTCTCTTTAATAAAAGAAGACAAAGTTCTCTTTAGCCTCACCATACCCCCTCCCTTGCTAATTGTAACTGTGACATGAGGACCTGATGCCTGGATCTGTGGCAGCCATCTTGTGACTATGAGGAGAGTTGTCACCAACATACTGAGTAGAGTAGGGCAGAAAGAGCAAAGGAGTCTACGTTCTTGTTGATATTATTGAGTCCCTAAACCAAGCCCAGAACCTCATCCCTTCATGCTTCCTGGTAATTAACAGTAAACACTCTAGTCTTTTAAACCAATGTTGGTTGAGTTTACTGTTACCTGTAGCTAGAAGCATTGCAAACTGATACACCATTACAGACAGATACATGGCTTTAATTTTTAATAATAAATATGTTATCTTTGTAAAAACCACAAAATCATAAACAAATAACTGTTTAACCACTACAGCTCCACCAAACTGGTCAGTGGGATTTTTTTTTCCTTCAAGGAAAAAAAGTGCACTGGTGCACATGGTTTGTAAGGCTGCATTCACAGACATATTTTATTACATTTTTATACTTTTTCATCACGCACATTTAGCTGGCTGAACAGCTTGAGCGTTGTCCACTCTTGTTGAGGACCCTATTTGCAGCCCTCAGGGGGCATAGCTGCTGCTGTTGCACTTCCCATGAAAGAACCTAAAAACCTGCTCTCTCCCAACTCTGTCAGCTCCAGGTCTGTTTAGGGAAATTTCTGGGGTTCCCAGATCCAACCACAGAGCTCCAGAAGCCTGGAGGGAGTTCAAGGCACTTCCTGAGAACTCTCGGGTGACAGCAAACTCTTCCTTCTGTGAGAGGAGAGATTGGTTCTAAATTTCCATCTTGCTCCTTTGTTCAAATATAAACTCAGAAGGTTCTCTGGTCTCAGGGTTTGAGAAATTTACTCCTTTCTTGAAGGATGTACACTGATGAGATTTCTTAATTTCATTCTCACACCCATTGCTTTAGCTCTGCCTAGCCTTGGTTTTCTTATCTTGAAAATGAGAGTGATGCTAGGACCTACCTCATAGCATTGTATAGGGGAAGGATTTAAAACATGTGCAGCGATTGGACAGAACCCGGGCTCAAAACTCTAGGCTCTTATGAATAGCAAATGTAATGTCATTATTATCTCCGAGACTCTAAATGCATCCACCCACATCACAGCCAGCTCTCTCAGTGCTCCTGTCTTTACTATAATATCTAAACTTTGGTTGAGTATCTACTTTATGAATTTATCCATAGCACTGATTAGCCAAGGGAGTTTGTTGGAAGTTAAGAGCTTGGGTGTTAAAATCAGAGAAATCTGGGTTCAAATTCCACCTCTGCTTCCCAGCTGTGTGATCTTAGGCAAGTCACTTTGCCTCTCTAAGCCTCTCAGCTTCTTCATTTGGACAATG
Organism: Sturnira hondurensis; assembly: GCF_014824575.4. Classification (NCBI taxonomy): domain Eukaryota; kingdom Metazoa; phylum Chordata; class Mammalia; order Chiroptera; family Phyllostomidae; genus Sturnira; species Sturnira hondurensis. The sequence continues at coordinate 4,803,611 of NW_028080037.1, forward strand.
GACTAATAATGGCTGCCTCACGGACTGGCTCATGGAATTAATGAGCTTATACATGGAAAGCTCTGAACACAGGGCACTTTAGAGCATCTGCCATCTCTCTTTATAGCTATCATTTTCCCCCTTGGTGTGCATGGAAATAAGTCTAAAGAGATAGATGCAAAGTTCTATAGTCTACATGCTATTATGTCTAGAGACAGATGGAGAGAGGAAGAAAGTGCAAGGAGGTTATTGGTTGAGTTGGAAGTTTCTTTTCTTAAATAAAAGTGATCTCAAAGTTTATAGAAAATATAGCAGAGTTTCTTTATTAATATTTTAATATTGTTTCTAGATTCCAAACTCTTTGTGGTCTGAGACCCAGCCAAAGAACCTTAGTGCCCTGCACAGGGTCTGGTACAGAGCGAGAGTCCAGTCAATGCTGGTGGCCCTACATTCATCCCAGGATTAGTCTCCTGAAGCTGCCATAACAAAATACCATAGATTGGGCAGCTTAAATAACAGACATTTGTTTTTGCCCAGTTCTGGAGGCTGGGCGAAAAATCAGGTTCAAAACCCACTCCAAAATCAGGTTACCATCATGGCCAGGACCTGGTCAGGGCACTTCTCCTGGCCTGGAGGTAGAGATAGAAATAGAAAGAAAGGTCTGGAGTCTCTTCTCCTGAGAGTATTAATCCCATCACGGGGGTTCTACCCTCATGACCACATCTAAACCTAATTATCTCCCAAAGTAACCATTTTAAATACCATTACATTAGGAATGAGGGCTTCAACATATGAATTGGGGATGGGGGACACAATTCAGTCCGTAGCAGTCTCCTAAAAGTTTGTGCTTCAGCTGTTAAGTATACCAAACTTCAAGATGAGAAGAGTGCGTAAGAATCCTTGGAGAAGGATGGGGGGTAAAAAGGAATTTAGCATGGGCATTACAGGGAACCACAGGTCCACCCACTGTCTTGGCTTTCACTAGTGGGTGGTATACTGGCAAAGAGTTTGGGAGCTAGAGTTCATGGCTTGGATCCACTTCTGTGACACCTTGGGCAAGTGTCTTACCCTCTATGGGTGTGAGTCTGTCTGCTAGTAAAATTGGGACTGTACGAAGTAGTGGTGCACTGGCCTGCATACCATTCCCTTTCCTGGTTAAAGGAGCCCCTTGGTTCTCTTTTAGCTGGCTTATGCCCTAGTGGCTTGACCCCCCAACACCACCCTGCCCAGCATGCAGTCTGGGCCTGGTCTAGCAGACTCAGGGGGATTGGTTCTGGCATAGGAGTCTGGGCCTGGTCTAGCAGACTCAGGGGGATTGGTTCTGGCATAGGCATATGCTCTGACCTGGACCAGTGAGAGTCTTCCTCAGGATTTCTGATGGAACCTCCAAGAAGAGGCTCTCTCTTTTCCCTGAGGATGTTAAGAAGGAAGGATGGAAGTACGGGCTGCTGGCACCCAGAGGAGAGAAGTCTGAGAAGAAACCAACACAGAAGAAATCAGAGCCCGAGGAAGAGAATAATAAAGCCTAAAATTCAACCGCAGAGGCTTCAGCTATGTCTGAAGCTCATAACATCATTAAAATTGCCAGTTAAATAAGCTGATGGACTGTTTTTGATTTAAGCCAACTTGAGTTGTTTCTGATCATTGCAACCAGAAGCATGTGACTAATTCAAATGCAATGGATAGAACTGTTGACATTAAACAAATAGACAACCAGATACTTCTCCGACAAAATGGGTTTATTCCAAACAACAAAGAATTGCATTAGACATGCAGTCTAATGGCAAACCAGACACACAAGTCCACAGAAACAAAGGAGAGGACCTGTCTTTAATGAACTTGGGAGCCGCTGTTGTCAACCAAGAGTCTATTGGAGGAAACGGAACTTTCCAACTACGGCGAGTTCTCATTGGCTGGATTATGGTGGCCTCCCATTGGCTGAGCTGTTGCTGGGCGAAGGGGCCTCTTTTCTTCCTCTCTTTGAGGTAGTGAGGTAGTGTTCCTTCCCGTGGGACACTCAAGTCTCCTGCTCTGGGGGTCAGTTGGGTGTACCGACTGACCCGAGTGAGAGTTCTCTAGCCTCCTACAGCCACTTTAAAGGACCTTTCTGTTCATGAACTTCTCTCAAGCTCCCTCAGGGTTTCTCACCTGGGCAGCTGCCACCCGAGTCTCTTGGGTGGGACTGTCTGCACCCTACTTGCCTGCTGTCTTCCAGAGCCAGGGCACGAGGGTGTGTCTAAATCTCCACGGACAGCTGATCAAGGACAGACGCCTCTCTGGGCGCTCACGACACTTCTGCACAGCGCCTGGGCTGTTCTTATCTTCTGGAGGGGACGCGGTGGTGCCAGCCCAGCATCCTTTCCCGTCTCCCGGCTCCCGTTTTGCTCAGGTTCCAGCACCGTTGCCCCTGCCCCAGGGATCCGCTTGCCTCGGGGGACGCTAAGCCCTATCCCTCCAGTTCAGGTGGCTCCCCTCCCCTCAGCTCCTCAGTCCGAGTGGGCGTGTGACTCAGTTTTGCCCAATGAGCTGTGGGGTGAAGCCTGCTGGGCGTGGCTTCTGGCGGAAGCCTCCTGAACGGAAGTCTTCTGGCGGAAGTCTCCTGAACCCCGGGAGGGAACCACCTGTGAACTTCGCGCTTGTGGGCGCGTGGCGCCATCTTGCTTTGCCCTGACGTGCAAACCTTGACGACAATTCTTTGAGGCCCGTAGAGCGAGGAGCTGGGAAGTGCCAGCATCTGGCCTTAAACTGAACCCCCCACCTCACTCACCTGGAGGTCGCCACCTCTGCACTCCCGGGTATGTGAGATAACGTTGTATCTTCCAACCAGTTTTGAGTCAAGACTCACACTCAAAACCACCTTGAGTAATACACTTCCAGTTTATAGATGAAAGAAGTAATTTCAGAGCAGGGAACAGGCTTTCTCTGAAATATTGTCGGGATTATTTTGGTTGCAGTGACAGAAACCTAACTCAAACAGCTTGAGAAAAGAAAAGAAAAAGGAATTTATGGACACTCAAGTACATTCAGAGTGCCAGAGTAGACAAATGTCTTTCAGCTGGTGAATGGATAAACAGGTATCACCCTACAGTGTAGTATTATTAGTCAGCAATAAAAAAGGAACTAATTACTGATATACCAGCAACATAGATGAACCTCAGATGCATTATGCGAAGTGAAAAGTCAGCCTCAGAAAGGCCATATACTGTGTGGGTTCTTTTATATGACATTCTTGAAAAGACAAAATTTTACCAACAGGAAGCAGATCACTGGTTGCCACGGGGCTGAAGTGCAGTGGTTGGGGGAGCAGCAGTGGTCGGGGGAGCAAGGGAGCAGAATGCAAAGGAGAATGGGGGACTTGAGGGCTGAGGATAGAACTGTGCTGGATCTTGGTTGTGGTGCAGGTTAAACAGCTGTGTCTTTGTCAGAATGCATAGAACCACACAGTTAAAGGTGTGAATTTTACAACTCAAAAATAAAAGTGAGGGTTCTGATGTAGGATGGGGAGTTGTTGCTTAATGTGTATATAGTTTCCACTTGGGGTAATGAAAAGTTTTGGAAATAGTGGTGATGGTTGCACAGCCTTGTGACTGTAATGCCAATGAACTGTACATTTAGAAGTGGTTAAAGTGGCATTTTATGTTAAGTATATATTACCACCATTTTTAAAGTAAAAAAAAAAGAATCAGGTGTAGATTTCAGGCATGGCTGGATCAAGGATTCTCTCTATCTCTCAGGTGCTTTTTCTCCTCCCACTTTGGCTTTATTCTCAGCAGGTCCTCCCCAAGTGGGGACAAAAATGACCTTGGGCAGTTCCAGGTGTACCCCCTCCCAGCTTAGCAACACGAGCAGCAGGGAAGTGCTTCTTTCCCAATACTTCCTGAAGGTCCCACAATTGAGTCTCATTGGCTTGCCTTGGGTCATGAGCTTGCCCCTCAACCAATCACTGGGGTCAAGGACTTTTAATAATCTGATTGGCCAGGCCTGGATCATATGTCCACTCCCAGATCTGGGGGAAATAGCCCTATTCAAACCCCTCAGAGGGAGAGTGGTGAGGGGGAGGATCTCAGAACCAAGCTAAATGTTGAATGGCCCAGCCCCACTTCTCTGCCTGACATTTACGCAGGCTGTGCCATTCTGTCCTTACATTTTCTACAGCAAACCCACGTAGGTACAACATACACTCATCATTTCATCCCTGGGTTTGCATAAAAACCCACGTCCACGAAGTAGCAACTGCAATGTTTTTCAGTCACACAGCAAAGATATTTAAAAATATCACCCATATGTGTTTTAAATACAGGCAAATAGCTGGCAAGGCAGCCGGCTTCACACCCGCGTGCCATTCTGAGTTATAATCTTCTCGCTTCCAATTCTCGAAATCACACGTTGAAGGCCAGACAAGCCCAGAACACGGCTAAGGCTGTGCTTCTACCCAGAATCTTTCTGATCTGAGAAGCCCAGCTTTCTTTTCTGGTGGAGGAAACAGCTATTGATCCTGGGGAGGAATTTAAGGGCTGCTGAGCGTGAGCTGAATAATTTGCCCTCTGCTGAGAATACAGAATTAAAGCTAGGACGTTTTTGGTGAAGTCTGAGGAAGTTCCAACCTCCTTCATGATACCATCTTCCCATTCCAGTGCTCTTGATTCTGCCTGCCCAGTGTCACTTAACTGGTATTGAAGTCTTTCAAATCCAACCTTGCTTACATGTTATCTTATAACTTGGAACTCTTCATGTTTTTTCATTTTCTAGAGTTATTTTTCCCTTTACTATCCAAAATAATCCCCTTCTGCTATGAGTAACGTGATTCCAATTCAAAGTGGCTAAAATGATAACAGATTACCTTACAAAAGAAGTGCAAAAGTAGGTGAGTCCGAGTTTGGTGTAATCAGTGGCTATGTAACATCAGCTCTCTACCCCTGCGATTCTCTCTGTGGCCTTTACCCTCAGCCTGCTTCTCCTCATGGCTCCTTAATGGCTGCCCCTGCACCAGGTATTACATCTAGGCACAGAAAGTCCACAGAAACACTTCAGCTGATTTTCTAGGGAGGATCTCATTGGCCAGAACTTAGTCACATATTCACTCTGAGGCAATAACCAGCAACGGCAACGGGAGGAGGAACATCAAGAGGAGGAAGAAAAAGAGGGAGGAAGAAGAAGTGGAGATAGAAGGGAAGGGGCAGAGTCACAGGGGAGGAGATTTCTGAGGAATCTCGGGTAGCTTTTGTAATATCCTCTTTATCATTTCTCTTGGGATCGATGCACATTTTGTTCTTGGTCTCTTGAACCCTTCTTCCCTGGCTCTGGCCCCTGTCTGCTCTCTTTGCCCTGGTACTGCGTAGACTTGATTAAGGTGCCACAAGTGTCAGTATTCTGGTTCCAAGAGCTCTGGAATATGAAAGTTTTTTTTTAATATTTTATTTATTTATCTTTAGAGGGGAAGGGAAGGAGAGAGGAAGAGAAACATCAGTGCGTGGTTGCTTCTTGTGCATCCCCTGCTGGGAACTGGCCCCTGCCGGGAACTGGCCTGCAACCCAAGAATGTGCCCTGACTGGGAATCGAACCTCGATAGTCTGGTTCGCAGGCCTGTGCTCAATCCACTGAGCTACACCAGCCAGGGCTTTGGAATATGAAAGTTTTTATTTTCAAGTTTGTGGCAAACTCATTTGGCTATGAAATCTTATTAGGACTGTGAAATGTATAGACTTAAAAAAACAAAACAAAACAAAAACCGCTCTTAATGTGAACATTTTGCTGCAGAAATAGCAACATGCTGGGCCACATGGTCCTGGCTAGGCCTCCCCTATAATATAAGGTATATGGTATTCTAAAGGTCTGAATTATTCTCAAGTCCAAAATACATCTGGTTCCAAGGAGTTTGGATAAAGTGGGTTATGAAGTTCGATTGTTATCATCTTCTCCATTTTATAGAGAAGTAAACTGAGACTTTAGTAAGTTCAGTACCATGCCCAAGTTTACATAGTGAGTGTGGCCTGGATTTAAACTTGGGACATCTATTGTTAAAGCCAAGGCTGTCACTGAACATATTCCTTTATTCCTTTCCATTTACAGGTGCAACTTTTGCCATAGTTGTATACCATATATTATTATTTACTTAAGTTTTTTCTCTAACTTGACTTACTTTTTAAATGTGTTTTGTAAAAGAAACTTTCTATCACACCACTTCCAGCAGTGCGTGAGGGTTTCAATTGCTCCACATTCCTGTAAACACTTGGTATTATCAAGCTCTAACATTTTGGCCAATCTGGCTCTGGCTGGGTAGTTTAGTTGGTTAGAACATTGCCCAGATAGGCTAAGGTTGTGGGTTCGATGTCCAGTCAGGGTACTTACAAGAAGCAACCAATGAATACATAAGTAAGTGTACCAACAAATTGATGTTTCTCTCTCTCAAAATAAACAAAAAATAATAGTAACATGTTGGCCAATCTGATGGATGTGAGTTGATATCACATTTTAGTTTTAATTTGAATTTTTCCTAACGGCTATTGAGACTGAGCAGCTTTTTAGGTATCTATTGGCCATTTGAGTGTCCTCTTCTGTGAACTGCCCATTTGGGGCTATCATGTGGAGCTTTAGAAAGGGATCTTTGCAGGCAGGGCCACTCTTGGGATATTTAAGTCTTCATTTCTTCTGAAGCACCAACTTGCCAAAGAAGTTGTCATTCAAGGCCTTACCAGAGAGGAGAAACAGGGTGAGAGTTAGGGAGAGGCCAAGACAAAGGAAGTAGGATTCTTCTCTATTTCTCTCAGCCCCTTAAAAACTAGTGTCGAATGATGGACTTCATGACAGCTTCTAGTTCTGGAAGACTCACAGTTTTCAGAGTTTGGGTCTTCATGCCCCTAGTGTGGGTAAAGAAGGGAGCAGCACTCCCCTTGAGGTAGGTGACTTGCTCAAGGCCACATGGAGTCATGATTATGGCTAGGGTGCAGGACTGGCTGAGACCCCAGAACCAATGCTGACAGCCACCAGGAAGACTGGTTAAAGACCAGGGAACCTCACCCATGGCCCAGCATGGGTCTCTTCAGGGCAGTTGGGTGGCCTAAGGGTGTCTCAAGGGGAACCAAGGTCTGATTTGAGGGAGCTCATGGTCTTAGGTCAGGGGTCACATAGGCTGAGAATAAAAAGCCCCATGGCACCAAGACTGGCTATCTGTAGGGGAGAAATAGGGTTGGTGAAAGCACAAGATGCTCTCAGGTAGGGGTGCAGGGTCCAGCCTGCCAGTGGGACAGCACTAGACCCACCTGCTGCAGTAACTGATAGGCCCTTTGTGCACAGTGGCACACGAGAGACGTATGTTTTGCAGCCATGGGACAGCTTTTGGCAGGTGTTCCTGGGTGATGGAGGCTGTCCTCTGTGTGTGACCCAGGAAGCTGGCTCCTCCCTACCCTACAAGGAGGAGGTCTTGCATCCTCCTTCTGAGGCCGGTGGGCTAGCCCCAGCATGTTCTCTCCATGGCAAAGGCAATAATAGTGAAAGAAAGCAAGTGGAAACATGTATCTTGAGATGTAGGCTCAGAACTGGCACACCAACACTTCCACCTCATTTGTTGGCCAAAGCAGGTTATACAGTGAAACCCAAGGTCCAGTGGCAGGAATGTATGCCCTGCCCACAGTGGGAAGGTCACTGCAAAATGACTTGGCACTGAGCATGAATAGAGGGAAGGGTGAAGAATTGGGGCCAATGACACCACTGACCACAGGTGGATATTATTCTTCCCATTTTCCAGACAAGGATGCTGATGTCAGAGAGGTTAAGCCTCTGGACCTAAGCCACACAGCCAGACAGCCGCAGATTCAGAATTCGAGCCCCATAGTTGTTGAACCCCCAAGTCCAGGCTTCTGGCACCACATGACATCAAACCTGGCTCCCTTCTTGCTGGCATCATCACGCAACCATTTCCCAGTGATTAACTTTTATTTATTTATTTTTAAAGATTTTATTTCTTTATCTTTAGAGGGGAAGGGAAGGAGAGGGGGAGAGAAATATCAATGTATGGTTACCTCTCATGTGTGCCCTGCCAGGAACTGGCCTGCAATCCAGGCATGTGCCCTGACTGGGAATTGAACCACGATCCTTTGGTTGGCAGGCCTGCGCTCAATCCACTGAGCTACACCAGCCAGGGCTGACTTTTAAATAAAATGTGGCACACACAATTTCCTGCACCTAATCTCTGTTTTACCTTTGTCTCTTGTCTGGACCACCGTCTGTCCCCCCGTGCTGCGGTGATGCTTCAGCAGTGGAACAAGGCCTCGCCAGCCAAGTTCCTCCACCTTCTTGCCACTGAGCAACCTCCAGCAGATGCAAGTTTTCTGACACGGGTTCCCATGATTAGCAGATGCTCTTTAATTAGTGTTATTTTCACTGAGTTGTTGCTTCCCTGAGATTATCTTCATTCCATAGCCCTCCGGGGTACACATGTTGCTTATGTGCCATTTGCCTCCCTGGGGATTAGGAGGAAGAGTGGGACTTCTGGGAAGTATCATGGTGAGGGACTTGCCCTCTAAAATCATACTTTAGCCCCTAGGGAAGTTTTTCCAGACTTAGAAGAAGCCAGGAGGTCAAAGCTGATAGAACTGAGCTCAGTGGAGCAGGGAATGGGAGAAATCCAGAGGACTCAGAATGAGCCTGCCTGGGTTTTAATCCACTCTCAGGCTCTGTGAGCCTGGACGAGGGACATCATCCCTGGGCCTCATCTGTAAACTGGGGATACTAGTAGTGCCTACTTCATGGGTTTGTTGTGGTGTTAAATGAGATAATTCTTAGTACTTAAAACACTGGTTAAATTATAACTAATTATAATGATATGATTATTATATTGGGCTCCGTAGGGCCATCTGTCACCCGTTGCTCCAGGAAGCCCTTGTTCCCTGTGGACAGACTGATGCCAGCAGCCAGAGCGTTTATAGAGTGTTTATAGAGCGTTCCCTGACGCCAGGCTCTTTGCACGTGTCGTCTCGTTTCATTCTCACCCGAACACTGAGTTCCCCATTGTACAGATGGGGTTCAGAGAGGTGGAGTGACTCACCCAAGGTCATGTTTATAAAGTGGCAGAGCCAGGATTTAATACAAATTTAAATTGGGGTTCGTCTGACTCCAGCCCTACTTCTTGTTGCCCCCTAAACTATTTCCATATTTAGTTTGAGAGAAATGGAGATAGAAGTAACTGGCTTTGCTTCTATAATGTTGTTGGCTTCTTTCAGCTACCTCGCTGGGGCTTTACCCCATTTTGAAGTTGATGAAACAAGTTCAGGGGTATGGAGTGACTTGCCCAAGGGCACAGACCTAGGAAAGGGAACCAGGATTTGCATCCTCATTTGAATCCAGCTCTGACTTCAGCCTTGTCTAGGCTGTCTGTCCCTGAGACACACAGCAATTGATTTTTGTGCTTCCTCCAAACACCTCTGGAGAATCTTAACTCCACTTAACAGCTGAGCACTGAGGCAGTGGAGAGAAGCCAGCAAGTGGCAGAGCCTGTGATTCAAACCCAAGCCTCTGGACCCAATGCTCTTTTTCCTGCCTCTGGTCAGGAAATTGCTGCCCAGGGAAGGGGATAGGAGGAAAGAAGGAGCCCTGAAGGGTCAGGGGGTGCCCCAAAGTCTAGTTTTTGGTTCACTCACTTATTGCCAGCTAACCTGGGGGCTGCCCAGAGCCCTCCCTCACCCTAGTCCCAGGGGCACTCAGGCTTGGAGGTGTGTTGGCATATACACCAAGTGTCCACCAGGTGGGGCTTTTGCCTCACTGCCCCACCCTAGAAAGGTAAAACCAGGCACATCTCTCTCTCTCTCTCTCTCTCTCAGACACACACACACACACACACACACATTGTATATCCACAAAGGTATGCTCACCCAAGTGCATAAACAGGCTGTGCAAATATGTGTATGAGCACTCAGGTGTGTCCACGAGAATGGGTGTAGGCTTGCATGCAAATGCTCATGAATAGATGTGTGTACTGGCCTGCAGGTGTGTGTGTACATGTGCAAACATGTACACATGTGCATGTACAGAGGGATATAGGTGAACAATGTGAGCACAGGTGTGTATGTATGTAGGTGTGCACACATGTGCAAATGTGTATGTGTGAGTGTATACAAAAATGGGTGCAGCACAGAGGTGGTAGGTCTCCCTAACCTGGGGTCCTGAGGATAGAGTTTCCTTCCTCGGCTGTTTTGGAGGCAGGGGCCTGGGACAGAAGGCCTCTCAGGGTCTCTGATGCCTGGCACATTTGCCAAAGACCCTGATGAACACCAAGGATTTAGAGCGAGAAGGGTTGTGGGAGAAGGGCTAGATTTTGCTGCTTGGGTCGGGAGTGCTTTAACTGTGGTGGGGGGACTTTGCTTCCTTGACCCTGAGTTCTTAGTCCATAGAGAGTTCTGTGGTTGGAGGGCTGGCGACCCTGCCTTCAAAGGACAGCACCTAGAATCTTTGTCCTGTCTCCCAGAGCTCTGGAGAGTGCGTGCAGTTGGAGACTGTGGGTACAAGGAGTGTCGGCTTAGGGTCCTCTGACTCTGCCCCTCACAGCTTGGAAGTGAATTCAAAGCCCTATGGAGTTAGAGGCTGTTGAGAAAGGGAAGAGGGTGGCATGCAGAGTTAGAACTTGAGCCCCGGCATCAAACAGAACAGGACTTGACCTCCAGCTCTGTTGCTTACAGGCTAGGTGACCTTGGGCAAGTCACTTACCCTCTCTGAGACCCCATTTCCTCAGCTATTAAAGTGAGGAAGTGGCAGTGCTTACCTCCAAGTGCTGTTATGAGGAGGAAATTAGATAATGGGCAAAACGAGCCCAGCTTATGGAGAGCGGGCCATAAACTAGCATTATTATTATTTTTCTGTCCTATGGGGGCCAACTGAATCATCTTTTGGTTCCTGGAAACCAAGAGCTGAGGAATCAGAAGCTCCAAGAAGGCTGAAGAGAGTGGTAACTCGGGGACTGGTTGCCAGGGTGGCAAACACAGCCCCTGTGGCTCTGATATGTCGGAATGGCATCTTCTAGAAGCACCCTTATTCCCTTCCTTCCTGCCCTGAGCAGCCAGCAGGAAAAGCTAAAGCTGGGGTCCAGGCTTTTGCTGCAGGACTACCAAACAGTGTGTGCTTTCCCACACAGCGTCCTAAACATGCTCAGTCATTGTCCTGTTGAGGGAACTTGGGAGCTACTCTGTCCAAGCCTCAGTTAGCTTGTCTATTAAATGGACACAGCTGTGAGATTTGAAGAGCATGTTGGTGAGGGCCCTGGTGCATTGTAGGGAATCATTATGACAATGACGATGGCAAAAATGATTGGGCAGGGACAAAAAGAAAAGTGTAAGTGCTCATATTCACATCTCGCCATCTTACCAAAGGAGGAAAATAATTCCTCTTTTTGTTTGGTTACCCAGTGGTGTTTTATTGACTGGGCAAAATGTGAGAGCCTCAGATTTGAAGATGAAGAAATGGGAGAGAGGATGCAGAAGTAGAGAAAGAGGAGAAAAGTCTGGGGAGAGACAGAGAAACTGAGAGTGAGCAATGAGTGAGAGAAGATGGATGAGCAGTTCGAGAGGAGAGAAATTAAAAATAGAAACTGAGCGGTGCTTTAATGAAGGAGACTTTGGGGAAAGAGAGAAGCAAAAAGGATTTTAAGGCATTAAGCCCTTCGCTCCCTGCCCCTTAGGAAAACCTGCAGTTAACAGTCTGCACTCTCCATTGCGGTCCAGTCTGTGGGTTTTTACTTAGGTGGGTGGGTGGAAGGTGCTGGAGGGCTCGGTCATTCTGAGAGCACGTAGCCCTGGGAGCTGATGGAGGAATCAGGCCAAACGGGTGGCATCTGGGAGAGATGGAGATGTCCCTGCCTCTGAATGGGTGCTCTGAATTCCATGGTGGTCGTTTCTGAGGACTTAGGTCACTGTCTGGTTTGCTCACTCGGCTGTGAAAATGAGGATGCAGAACGAAAGGCAGGTTCCTGACCAGGGGCCAGTCTCTTAGGGGCTCAGCAGAGCTGTGTGCTGAAGAGCCTGAGCCAGTCTGGAGTGGAGTTCTAGAAACTCTAATTAGCTAATGTTTCTAAATCTCCTGGAAGCTGTCAAGTGCTAAGTGGTGTTTTATTCCAGGATACTCAAGAAAATTCAGTCCTGGTCTGGCTATCAGTTTAGCTCTGAAAGGGACCCTGGGCCATTACATGACCAGAACTGTTAGGATGCCTTTTCAATAAATAGACATGTAAGATCAGCTTAATAAGGATATAATTTTTACTTCAGATGTTCTCGACTGTTGAAATAGAAAGGACCGTGTTGAGTTTCTTGTCTTCAAGTCCATGGTGTGCAGGCATCTCCACCTAGAGTAGATTGTTACATATAGTGTGAGGGCAGGGATCTAATTGTACTTTTCTCCACGTGCACAGCCAGTCGGCCCAGCACCAGAGTGGGAATAAAGTGTGTCCTTTCTCCACTAGTGCATAATGCCAGCTGTGGCATTTATTTGTGTTCTATACTTGTGTGCATCTGCTTCTAGGCTTTTAATTTTGTCCCCTGGTCCTATTTGGCTGTCCTTTGGTCTCACTGTCTTCATTATTATTACTTCATATAGTTTTATAATTCTTCAGACTTGCCCTGGCTATTCTTAGACCTTGCACTGCCATAAGAATTTTAACATGGGCTTGTCAAGTTATGTGAAAAACCTTCTTGGGATTTTGATTGGAATAGTCATAAATTTTTGGATTAATTTGGAGAGAAAGGACATCTTTATCACACTATATCTTTTAGACCATGAACATGCAATATCTCTCTATTTAGAGTTTTTATAGATATCTTGGATGTGCTGTTCTATGCTATGTGTATCAGCCAAGAGCCCAGGAGAAAATAGGTCCCCCACCCCAACCAAGTGATAAAAGTAATTTGTGTTCATAAAAGAAATTAAGATGGCCCTGGCAGGTGTAGCTCAGTGGATTGAGAGTGGGCCTGTGAAGCAAAGGGTTGCTGGTTCAACTCCCAGTCAAGGCACATGCCTGGGATGCCGGCCAGGTCCCCAGTAGGGGGTCACATGAGAGGCAACCAGACATTGATGTTTCTCTCCCACTCTTTCTCCTTCCCTTCCCCTTTTTCTAAAAATAAATAAATAAAATATTTAGAACAAAGAAATTAAGATGATGTGGAACTTATAAGAGATCTCTAAGCCTATTTTTCAGAACTAGTGTCTGTTTACCATTTGATATATTGTTTTCCTTAACTTTATCCCAAGTATTACATTTTAAGCAACGATGGGGTTATTTCATAATACTGTTCTGTAACCTGCTTATGTTCATTTTACCACACATCCTAGACATCCCTTCACTTTAACACGGAGAAATAGCCCTCATCTTTCTTAATAGTTGGGTAGTACTCTGGAGCAAGTGTATTGGTCAGGGTTCTAATAGGTACCCTCAGCTGGGAGGAGTGTACACTATTTACAGAGGTGTGGGCAGGAAAAGGCTAAGCCCCCTGGGTGCTGACAAGAGGAGGAAGCTATTTTCACCCCAGATAGGAAAAGGTGGTGGGGAGGGAGCAGTACTAGAGACGGATGAGAGCAGGAGGACAGCTTGACAGGGGCTGTGGCTGGCTGTATAATGACCCAGGAACATCCAGAAGTACAGCGCAGTAGAGAGGGAGCTGGGGAATAAATACTCTGACCTTTTTCTCCTCCTGCTTTATCTTCTACTAGGGTCAAACCCAACTGGAAGCAAGGGAGTCTGGGAAATATAGTCCACAGCAGTCAGCTTCTAGGGAATGGGGGGCACTAACCAGGGCCGAGTGAATTGGGAGGGAGAGTAGAAGGAGAGTAATGAGCGCAGTGGGCGTGCATGATTGTACATCTGGCTGGTCTCCGACACTGGGAGGGAATCAGGCAGAGGGAGCCCACCCTCTTGTCTTGCTCCTCTTCAGTGAGACTGGTTGTTGAGTCTTGGCCTGTGGTTAAGGCAGCAGGCCTTGCTTTCCGGGCATGTGCCTTTCCACTCATTCTTCTTCCCGATTAGAGGCAGGGCATGCTCAAGTGCAAAGAGCCTCATTCTTGATGTGAGTGAACCCAGGCGTTCGTCCTGGTTTTGCTCTTTCGCAGCCATGTGACCATGAGCCAGCCTCTTCTTCTCTTAGAGCCTCAGTCTCTACATCTGTAAAATGGGAATGCAGATCTCTGTCCTGTTCATTGTGAGGCCAGCAGTCATGATAACTGATACATAAAGCGGTTGTCATAGGGATTTACATAGACTAACTTATTTAAATCTCATTGCTTTGTGCAATTATTATCACCACTGTACATGAGAGGAATATAAGGTAGAGAGAGGTAAACAAACAAAACAAAAACAAAAACAACCCCCCCGCCAAACAACTTGGTGAGTTTGCAGAGGTAGTAAGTGGCAGAGCTAGAATTTGTACTGAAACAGTCTGGCTTGAGTCGTGCTCCTAACTACTGTGTTTAGCTAACAGTTTATTTGTAAAGCGTAGGTGCTTGATGAGGGTAGTGGTTGACAACATTGTGTCAGGTGTTTTGCACATAAGGAACTGCTGGCTTGGTCCTTGTAGCCGGTCACTCTAGCCTCTGTGTCTGGGACCTAACCATGGGCCAGCCTCCGGGAGCACACCTCTGCAGGTGTCTGCCAGAGACTCCCATATCCCTTACTCTTCTCCTAGGGTCATTTAATACGTCCTGGGGAATTTGGAGTCTCTAGTTGTCTTTCTCCCTGTCTGGCAGCTGCAGTGGGCAATGCAGAGCTACAGAAGGACATTTTCTTTTGTTTCAGCTTTGATGCTGGGGATTTTGCATATCATTATGTCCATGGTTAAGGACCTGCCATTATCTTCCCTGGATTCTTGCACAGTTTATGAATTTCCTAAAGGACCTGGCTCTCTGTCTAAGCCCTCCCTGCTGCACCAGGAGGCAGCAGAGGGCAGCTTGGGCAGCTTTCGGGATAGGCTCCCAGGCCGCCCTCTGCTTCCTCCTGGCTCAGGAGGGAGGGCTTATTCTTTTTCATTGTAATGTTTTAATACTCATCTTGATCCATGGGTCTTTAAAGATCCAGAACCAACCAGGAACCTGCTTAAGTTTTTGCATATCTATGTATGTGTGTGTATTTGTGGCAGGGAGAGAGTGCTAAGAACATAAAAAACAGCTTTTCACAAAAGTGTTTATTAATATTTTAGTACTTTAGTTCCCAAATCCAAAGCTGATTGTTGGCTGAGAAAGCCTGAATTTTTTGGTTTATCATTTTTCATTAAGGACCACACATAATAATATCATATCCCTGGCTAACTCTGTTTAGGGGGTAAACACTCAACTGCTGAATTCATTATTGCTGAGCCTGAGATGGTAACAGATGCCTTTGGAATATAAGCCCCCACATTTAATAAGGCACAGGCTCATGATGCTCTTGCAAGATGGTGGGGAGAGACGGCTGAAATTTATTTTGTGAATAAAGCAATAAGCCACTAAGCAAAGCTAATATGTCTCAGCCCAGACAGAGAGACACGATCATTCAGTGTTTATGTAGCAGCCCGTTCCTCAGTGGGACTGCAAGTTCTACCATTAAAATCATCAGAAGTCTTCAGAGACCCACTGCATTAAGTCATTTAAAAATATCACAGACTTAAAACAATCTGAATTATTGGATTTTCTCGCTGCTTTGCGGTAAGCATGTTTGCTGTGGCAATTTCCTGTCTGGTCAAAGGTGTAGCCTGTGTCAGTCAGGAAAGCAGGAAATTTCCATGCAGAATTTTTATTCAGGAGCCCAATAGTCCATGACAGTTAAACAAAAGTCAGACATAAATTTAATTTCTGTTTTTTCTCAAACTTTTTCTTTTGACATAACTTGATATTCCCAGAACTATTGCAAGAAAAGTACAAAGACTTTCTCTGTAGAATGCATCTAGAATCCTCAAATGTAAACATTTGTTACATCATTCTCTCTATATAAATAGATATAGGAAAAGGCATATTATTTTTTGTCTGAACTGTTTGAGAGTTAGTTGTAGACATGACGCCTATCCCTTTGTCCCTAAGTACTTCAGTGAGTTATCTAAAGAGGGTATTTTGTTACATAACCACAATACAATGATCAAAACCAGGAAATTAACATTCATACAATACTATTATCTAATCTACTGGTTTTATTTTAATTGTGTTGTTGGCTCTAATGAATATACCTTAGAATAAAAAAAAATCCCGGATCATACGTTTTAATCACTTGTCAAGTTGGTTTTGCTCCCGTTAATCTGAAATAGTTCCTCAGTCTTTCTCTGTTTCATGTGAAATTGACATTCTTAAAAAGAACATGCTGTTTATTTTATAGCATTTCCCCTCTGGGTTGGTCTGGTGTTTCTTCACAATTAGACTCAGATGATGCACTCTGAGCAGGAATACCACAGGAGGTGTTACTGTGTTTCTCGGTACCTCGTATTGGGAGGGGAGGTGCATGACGTCAGTTTGTTTCATGACTTCAAAGTCAGACGAAATTTGAAATAATATTTTACCAGCACCTTGGTTTGTTAAGAATTGCTTTGAAGGGTTTCGCATGCACTCACTCCACATTTCCCATCACAGGTCTTTAAAAAAAAACAGACTCAAAGACAAGGAAGCTGAAAGCTTTACAGATGCTCAGGAGAAAATGTAGCCGTTAAGGAAATTGCCACGTGAGAGTTATGAAATTTCCCTAAATTCATTTTGCAGAATGAGAGCTGTAATTTAAGTGTGAAGTTATCAAGAGCTGAGATAAACCACATATCACATGCAATTTAATCTGGCAAGGAAACAGGCCACTCGGAATTGCTAACTAGGCCTAATTCATTACATCTTGTAGAACGCTGTACTTTTGGTCTTACGAGTCTTTCAACTTGTGCATTAATGTATTTACCCACACCTCATGGAAAATGTATGGGGATGGTAACAGAAATACTGCATCCTTGTTTAAATCACATTACATTTTCGAAACAGCACCAGTGATTGCTTAGAAAGATCACACCTTCTTCTGAAGTATTTATGAAACAATTATTTACATTACATTAAAAACTTTAATTGCCGTGAAACACGTGCTCCAAGACACAATATTGAAAAATCATCAAAAATATCCATCACGATTCTCTTTCCTTTACAACTCTTCTAAACTTTATCTTCTTTATAACCTTCTGTATTGATCTATTGTCCCAACCAAGAGTGATGTCAAAAGTCCAAGCTAGGCCATAAAAAGGGAATATAATTTCCATTTGCTATCTATAAAAGCAAATCTTCTTAACCAGAGAAAAAGAAGGGAAATGCCCCCTTTTTTGGGTGGGGAGTTGAGTGGAGTAGGATTTGGCAGAGAAACATACCAGAGAGGGAGAGTGTCCCCAGGATGTGTGTGGAGAGGGGAAGTGGGTTAGCGATGGAGGAGGCTGGGAGTGAGGTCTTCCTGGGTGTGTGTGGGGGGGAGGTGGGGGGTGGTGGCGCTGGCAGGGGACTGGGGACCTGTGGCTTGCACAGGGGAAAAAGAGGGAAAATATAGAAGAAGAAACCTGGTTAACTCTATTGTCCAGGGTCTGAGAAACTGCAAGATAGGAACCTCCCTCCAGCTGGGTTGAAGACCTTCTGCCAAAAGACAGTCATGATAAGTATCCCTATACTGCAAAGGACTTGGGGTCTCCAGCTAGGTGAAGGACCCCCGAGTAATAATGGTAAGAGCAATAGCAGAAACCTCTGCAGTTATTAAGGATCCAGAGCCCCCCCCCGCCCCCCCGCAGCAGGGTTAGGGACCCTTCACAACAATAAAAGCTAACCCACTTCTGGAAANCCTCTGCAGTTATTAAGGATCCAGAGCCCCCCCCCCCGCCCCCCGCAGCAGGGTTAGGGACCCTTCACAACAATAAAAGCTAACCCACTTCTGGAAAAAGTGCTCCAGAGGTTTTTCTATTAACTCCCTCCATTAATTATAATAGTAAAAGGACTTCCTATTTTAAAGTTGTGAGGGGCCCTTATAATTGGGCTAAAGACTCCCCCGAAATAACAGGAATCCCAACTGCAAAGCATCTGAGCGCCCCCCCCCCCCCCCCCAAAGAACCCTGAGCTCTGGCTAAGGAGTTCCACCCCCCATTAATAATAACTATACATATAATGGCGTGGAATCTACGTGCAGGCAGTGGTGACATTTCTCACGGCCCAGTGGCGCCCCCGGGCGGTTCCCACCCGCTCGCTGGTCTGCTTCCACAGCCCACCAGCGAGTCGACACTGTCGGAGCTTCGGGCTGCTACCCTCGGATCTGTAGCTTAGCTGGCGGAGGAGCGGCGCCAGCCTGAGGCACGTGTTGTGTGTGCTCCGATTGCAAAAGAAAAAAATGCAATGCAAACTATTAACTTTTTTTTTTAGTATGCAATGCAGGAGGTGGGGGGGTAGACAGGTGCGGGGAGGAGGGTAGGTGCCCCGCGCGCTGGCCTCGCGCAGCCCACCCTCTCAAACTTCCCTTTGCATTGATCAGCACGTTACGTCAGTATTGATAAGTTTGCAAAAAGCCAAAGTCAAGTGCAATCGCGCGGCACACCGACCCCGGACTTGGGGAGGGGAGATGCAGCGAGCGCTTCCAGGGCCCGGGAGCCGGCTGCAGGCAGGGCAGCCGCGGCGCCGGCGCCTCTCGAAGAGGCTGCCTCCCCCCCACCCCTCCCCTCCCACCCCATCCCGACAACCTCCCCCGGGCGGGCGCCGAGCTCCCCGCCCGGCGCGCTCCGCCCGCGCCCTCCGGGGGTCGGGGGGGTGGGGGGCGCACGGCTCCCAGGCCTGGCAGCAGCGGTGGCGGCAGAGCAGTGGCGCCGAGGGGCAGCCGGTGGCAAGAGGCCGGGGGGCGTCGGAGGGGCCCCGGGCGGTGGCGCGCAGAGCCGGAGCGGCCGGCCGCGGCCCCGGGGCTGGGGGGAGTCCAGCCCGGATATTGAGTGCAGCCATTGAGAAAAGCCAAACTCTTGTGTGTGTGCGTCTCGAATAGCCCCCAAGATGGCCGCCAATGTGGGATCGATGTTTCAATATTGGAAGCGATTTGATCTACGGCGACTCCAGGTTAGTGCGGGCAGCTCCGGCCGCGCGGCTGTGGGGAGCCCTCGGGCGCGCCCTGGGCGCATTGGGGAGGTCTCTGCGAGGGCGGGTGGGCGCCCCGGGGCGGCGGGCAGCGTCTGCGGGGGCTCGCCTCAGCTCGGCTGCCCGCTGCCCATCGATAGGTATTAGGAATTGATCTCGCCGCTGCTCTTTGTTCGGTTCAATCATCGATTAGCCGCCGCGACCATGGAGAAGCGCTAGTGAGCCCTCGGCCGGGGGACTGAGCCGGCTGGCGAACGGCCGAATAAGGTGCGGTGAAGGCAAAGACTGGGGTTTCGGGCAGGGGGCTGCCGGCGGGACCCCCGGCAGCCCCCTCACACCGCACTTTGCGAGCCTCCCAACTTCGCTGCCCAGGGGAGGCCGCGGAGCGCACCCTGTGCTTGTCTGCGCCCAGCTGGGGCTGAGGTGAGGGTGGGAGGGAGCTGGCGGGCAGGGAGGAGTCGGAGAGAGGAGGAGGGAGGCGGCTCCGCACCCCGCCGGCCGTCGGCACCTTCGCCGCCCGCCCTCCAGTCTGCGCAGCCCGGACGCACTGTCACCCGAGGGCCGCTGCTGCCTCCCCAGCCATCATCGCCGGACTGGTAGCCTGCGCCGGCAGACCTCTCCTCGGGCAGAGTTCTCGGGGTTCGTCTTTGCTTCTTGCCTTTACCCTCCTTTCCCAATTCTAGATGGGGACGGGAGATGGAGATGGGCCCGGGCCGTGCGCAAGTTTGCGCTTCTGTCTCTGGGGCTGTGGAGAGCCCGGAGCGCGCTGCAGAGCAGGTGACTCCCGGCTCTCGCGCCCTTGGGAACTTTTATATAGGAGATTCCCTCGCTGTCTTCTCCCTCCTGTTTTTCCTCCCCTCCGCTCCCTGCTTTTTTTCTCTTTCCAGTCTCTGTTTGTCTTCTCCCTTTCTCCTTTTCCCCTCACCTTCTCTAGGGTGCTCCCGTCCAAACCCCTCACTTATCCCCCCCCCACCTGTCTCGGGGAGTCTCCCCCAGATTTGGGGGTGTTCTCTGCTGACCTCCTAGTAGGCAGGGTTAGGTGGGATCTCAGAGACCCCTGCTGGAAGCACAGCTCCAGCCTCTGCTCTTTCACGGGTACCCCAGGACACTCAGGATAAGCCCCCCCAAAACCCTGGAGTCTGGCAAAGCCTGGGCAGACACAGCGGGTACAAGGGGCAGGGAAATGGTACTGATAACAGGGGATTACAGCGTCCTGTCTTGGCCTTGACATTCTCGGGAAAAGCGAGAGCATCAGTCTGGAGATAAAAAGGAACCCACTTAAAAAATCCGCTGGCAAATCTCGTTAAGTTTCTTCTGATAAGTGGTTCCAGTACTCCCCTCCTCCTGGCCTCTTCCCAACCCCTCTTACTCCCCACGGGCCCCCCTTCCCTAAAGCCATTGAGCTGGAGAGAAAATCGGGGCACTCAGGCATGCAGTTAATAACAGCAAACGCCTTGCAATTCCAGGTCCTCACTCAAGTTGGGGCTCAGTTAGATGGCCAACTGAGGTAGGCAGGGCTGTGAGCTGTCCTTGCTGCCTTAAAGGATGCTGAAGTGGCTTCTCTGGAAGAGTGGGGTATGTGCGGGGAGGGGAGAGAGAGAAAAAAAGAAGGGGAGAGAGAGAGTTGGGCAGCCACATTGAGCTTGGCACGAAGGCCAATGGTAATCGTATTCCCTGCTAATGTTTGTAAATGAGACCCGGGCATGGCTGGGGGACAGCGTCTTTATTTATGATTGATGTTCTGTAACATAAGGAATGACAAGAACGTGGCAGACAAGAGGAGAGGAACCAGAAGGGCTGGCGAAAGCCCTTTGCGGGGTCCTATTGTTATTCTGGGCTGGAGAAAATTTCTGCAGCGAGATTTACAGCGCTCGTATTTGCTCCCAGTTGGCTGGAATGTCAGTTAACACAATTTTCATTAGATAACTTGTTTTCAATCTGGGGAGCTCAGCCTGCAATGGGGAGGGTGGGGTGGGCTGGGTGGGCTAGGGCTGGGTACTGAGGGGTGGAAGCAGCGCCCAGGGGCTGATTTCTGAGCTGTGGTGGGGGGAGGGTTAAAACCTCACTCTCTTCCTTCTCTGGTTCAGGGGTCTTTTGTGGGGCTGTTGAGGTCACCCAAATTTTGATTCTAGTTGGACTGCCATTGATTTGGGACCCTTTGTTAGGGTTTTAGAAGATGTGGAGGGGGAGAAGCAGATTTGAACTGGAAAGGATGAAGGTGACAGGGTCTTGTTCAGGTGATGGGGAGCTGGGGCTAAGACCTGTCTTCTCCCAGGGTGTATACATGGGGGGGACGTTCATTAAGACAATGGCTGGTGTGTCTAGCACAAAAGGAGAAGGCTCTAGGGAAGGGGGTAAGCTCATTTACATGGATATTAAGTGGGGAGGGGCTCCTATGGGAGTTTGAATGGCTGTACACTTCTAGAGAGCAGAGAAATAATTGTGGCAACCGTGGCTGTGTGCAGACATTTAGGCCTTCACATCTGCCATGGTCCCCACCCTCATCCTGAAATGTTCAGTTGTTTCCCCCGCCCAACAGACCTGCACCTTCCCCCCATATTCTCACTGATGGCATTTTTGCTGGAAACGGATTATGAGCCTAAGCACTTTCTCCCAGGATCATCTTTTGTGCATAATGCTAATGACTCCTACACCGCACTTTTATTTTCATTTTTTCCTCTTCCCATTTTCCTTTTATAGGGGAGATAACAAGAAACAAATACTTCTACTGGCTCCTTCTGAGGTCCAGGTAGGAGAGACAGGCCCCCACCCCAGGTCCCGCATGGGCCGAAAGCTTTGGGCCCACTCGTCACACGGCCCGGCTACCTGTGAGTGTCAGGAGGTGCTCTGCTTCAGTTCTTGGTTGTTCAGGTTGAGCGGCTTCACACAGCCTGGTTGCTGAGTGTTAAAGTGGCAGAGGCAGTGGAGACAGCCAAGGCAGCCAGTGTCCCCAGGCCAGACCATGCTGCTGACACCATCCCAATCTTGGCAAGAAAGGTGACCTTGTGCTAGCCCAGCGCACAGTCCTCTGGAAGTATATATTTTTCAAACGTGGAAGCAGTCTAGCTATTACTCCTTCCAGCGTGATCTCTGAACACAATAGGGCTATTTTCCTAGGATGGAAGTGAGTCAACAGACTTAATGACTTGTGGGCTGATGGTAAAGACCCCCTGACACATGGCACCATGTGTCAGGACCCCTGCAACTGCTTCCCCTCTTCCTTTTGCTCTGCTGCTAACAGTCCAGGAAATGAGAAGAAATAAAACTTCATCCCAAAGATAATGCTGGACATATTTCATTTGGTTATAAGATTGCTTTATGGTGAACATTACTAAACGCAGTATATTTTTATGACTTTGCTGTGTATAATCATCGTAACTGGATTCATACCTTTATGACTTTCTCTTTTTCTGCTTTACCTTGCCACTTTTTTTTTTATGATGCTCTGGTCCAGTCTCTTTTTTCCACCGGAGACGGTTAATCAAGCTAACAAGAGTTGCAGATGGCCAATCAAAACGAGGGCGCCCGTTCCCAGTGCACTGGGAGGAAGGAGGTTCCTTGGGAAGAAGGAGGTTGGCTGGAGGGATCACATTGTGTGAGTTTTGGAAGAAGAGGCAAATCATGCTTGAGGTGTGAGCCTCTAAGGAGGAGACTGACAAAGCTGGTGAGATAGGCTCGACTTCTGTAAGGAGTTTGGAGAAATTTCTGGGCAGGCTCAATTTCTTGGCGCACAGGAGATGGGGCTTGATGGAATGTTTTTTTCCTGTTCAAAGTTTAGAAAAGAGCGTGGATGTGATTAAAATATTATAACCTTATGATATTCTGAAGTGCATAAATTTTACATATCAGCCACAGAGAGTTTAGACATCCATTAGAGCCTCTGACAGCTTGACTTATCTAAATGTGCTATCATTTAACAATGTGTCAAAATTCCTCTTTCTGTAGATGACAGCAGTAAATAAGCCATCAGCCCTGTTGGCGGAATCTTAACTTTGGAAACTTCCGTAAGAGAATCACTGCCAGGGCAGGGAGCAGGAGCAGCCCAGGCTTGGCCTTGGCCTTGGCCTTGACCTGGTCCATGCTCACGTCCATGCCCACAGGACTGATTGGCATTAGGTGGGGAGCTGTGGGAAGGGGAGAAGAAGGAGAGGTGAGGGACGTGAGGTGAGGGGAGATTTCTAGTGGCAGCTCTATGGATAAAATACCAAAGAATCGGCCAGCTTCCTGGACCCTTACAAGTTTAATCAGTGGGTGACCCCATTCCATCTGTTTCTCCAGTTCATCAGAACCCATGTCTGGGGTCCTTTTCTGCAGAAGGAACTAGAAACAGGTGTTGAGAAGTTATTTAAAGAATCCCTCAGTCTTTTCTGGGTGGCCCCAAATTCTGGTTGCTCAATTCAGCACAAGTTGCTTCCCAAAGGTGGGCTTTGTCTTTGAGGGCTTTTTCCTTTGGGAGGAAAAATGAGCAACATCTCATCCTGATCACCTTTGCTATTGGAGGTCTCAAAGTCTCTTTTATTAATACCTGAATTCACTGTAGAAAATTAAGAAACCACAGATAGCGTCTAAGTGGGTTATTTCAGATGAGCACTGTGCTTTTTTGGTTAGAGGAGACAGCTTTTCTGATGGCGGTAGTGATTTTTCTCCTCCCCCCCCTTCCTTTCTCCTACACCTCGTCCTCCTTCCTCTTCCTCTTCCTTTTCTTCCTCCTCCTCTTTCTTCTCTCCTGTCATAAAGAGGCTTCTGTCTTTGAACTTGGCATTCTGTTGTGGTAACCTTGCTTCCAGCACATGGGATTGCAAATGTGAACATCTTGGCTGGTACTAAATTTGGTCCTGGATAGCCATGGCCATCCAGAAAACCTGGTTGTTTTCTCTGCTGCTTTCTGAAAGTGCTGAGTTTCTGGCAGCTTTTCTGTCATCTAATTCAGAAGCGGAGCCTGGGAAAGGGACTGAGGTGGGGACCTGCCTTTGTCCCTGGCTTTGGGATTCAGGGTCCATCTTCTGTTTGATTTTTCTCTCCAGGGTGTGCTCTTCACTTATGACAGGTGTCAGGGAAGGTGGTGGTAATGGGCAGGGGCAAGGGCTCCACGACCTCTAGTCTGTAGGCCCCCAGCGCTCCCAAGTGACTCACCCCACATCCCAAGTCTGTTTCTGAATCCACCACACAGGCTGGCTGTGCCATTGTGGCCTGCTAGATTGGGTTGTTGCGAAGGTGCTGATGTACTCTGTGTGCTAGTGTCTTCTAATGACCTTGAACCCTGGGGTGGTGGTGGTGGGCTGCTACTGACCTTTTGAGCAAATTTTTGAGACATGAAATCTTGTCTAGGAGAGAGTTACTTGGTTTCTGAGCCTTGATGAGCCCTTTACAAAAATGGTTTGTAGTGTTTTATAGGATATGGACAATATATTTCTATCATACTTAGATTGAAATCTAAAGTCCTTTCCAGATTTCAAGGTTGCACATGATCTGTCCCCCAGGTACCCTCTGGCTTTGCCTCCAGCCTCTCTCCTTTGAGTCACTCTGCTGCAGTCACAGTGGCCTTCTTTTTGTCCTGCAGACGGATCAGTCACATTCCTCCCTTAGGACCTTTGCACTTGCAGTTCTATGTCTTTCTTTCCTGGAGTCTTTTCCTCCAGATCGTCCCGTGCGGACTCCTTCGTTTCATTCAGTTTCAGCCAAATACCGAGACCACTCAACCTCACTAAGGACAGTGTTTCACCCGAGGGTTTTGACCTCATCACCTTCTCTGGGGGCGGCATTCTAGGAAACCACTAGGCCTACCATCCGGGGCAGCAAACTTTTTTTGTGAAGAGTCATAACAATATACTTCAGGCTTTGCAGGCTCTATGGTCTCTTTTGCTAGTACTACGTTCTGCCACTGTAGCATGAAAATAGCCATAGACAATGAGAATGAATGGATGTGGCTGTATTACAATAAAACTTTATTTAAAGGACAGAGGGCCAGATTTGACTTGAGGGCCATCTTTTGCTGACCCTGGCCCATTGGTCTATATGATAGCTGTCATGTAGGCTGGGGCATGGCTGAAGTTTTTCACTTTTCAGTTAAAAGTATGAAGGTGGATCAAACTTAGTTCCAGAAACTTGTTGTTTACTCTTTCCCTCAAGAGGGATATATCAGGAACCCGGACAGTGAGGGGGCCCCTTCCTGGCTTCCAATCCTATTAGCTGTGTCACTTTGGATAGGTCACTTAACCTCTCTGAGCCTTGCTTCCCTGGTCTCTGAATGGGACTAATAGTAGTCTTCATTTTTTATGTTATTCTTGAAGATTAAAGCACCTTGAACCTAATAAATGTGCTTAGTGCAGTGCTGGGCACCCACTTGCTGTTCTGTAAGTTCTTTGCTTCTTATTACTGTGGTTGGTGTTTGTGGAGAGGAGAGAGGGGAAGGAAATCAAACGAACAGCAGCTCCTGGAGCTCGTTGGCCTTCCAGTCTGTCTCAGAGCTTTCTGGGGGAGTTTGCTCTTTACTCCATTGGTTCTTACTCTGTTGGTATATTACTAATACTGTATGTGACGTCTTATATTTTGGGAGCTTTGACCACAGAGATTGCAGACTGGAAGCTATGTCTGGTCTGTGGATGTGTCTGTCTAGGTTAGTGAAATATTTTTAAGTGCTATGTGTAAGTTGTCAGCATTTAAAACACAAGAAATGTTAGCTCTGACATCCCAATGGCCAGTGTCCTTAACAAATTGAGAGCTCTGACCACACTGGGTGGGGAGTGGAGGCCTGGTGAGCATGTGCCAGGCAGAGGGGACAGTCAGTGCAAAGGCCCTGGGTTGATGATCCTCAGTGGGTCAGGCCATCTGTAGGGGGTCATGAAGCGGGTCAGGGGAAAGGTAGCTGTGGAGGCCATTGGCTGCCTTTCCCCAAGTGCCCAGTGTCAGAAGAGGATGGATTTCTAGAAAAAAGAAAGGTCCTTGACCAACTTCATGAGATATATGGCTAGTGGGCACAGAGCCCGCTGTCTCTGCAGTGGCTAAGTCACTCCCAGAGTGGGCTTGCGGGTATGTCCCTCTTCCTTCCTGTCTCTTTACTGCGCCCTCCACCTCCAGCCTCCGCCATCCTCTAGTTCAGCCAAATGAAACAGCAATTTCAGGATACGCATTTGTCATTAAACAGAAAGAAAAAATCAATCCTTCGGCCTCTTTGGCTTGAGCTGGTCGTCTGCCCGCGACGCTGGGAGCCGAGCAGTGCTTAAGACTCTCTGAGCCGCCGTTGCTCCAAGTGGACAGGGTAAATGGCTCCCCGGGAGCCATTACGGTCGATTGACTTGTCTAGCCAGCTGTTTGGAGCATGGGTGCTGGAGATGGGGAGACCACAGGGGTCACTAGAGTGGCCACTCAGGGGCAGCTTCTCCTGAGCAGGGTGGTCACTCAGAGGCCACTCTGCTGGGGGCACCTATTTGGGGTACTTCTTGTCTCTTATGTGTGTTGGTGAATCCATGTATCTGAGGGTATGTGTCGGGGCTGAAGAATTAAGGCCTGCACTCTCCCACTCCCAGAGACATTTAATGTGGTCTGGGTTCAAGTCCCAGCTCTGTCACTTAACAGCTGTGCAACTTTGGGTAAGTCGCTGAACCTCTCTGAGCCTCAGTTTTCTCATATGTACAAAGGGATAATAGTACAATCACCTCCTTAAGGTTTGTTGTGAGAATTAAATGAGTTAATGCTTGCTCATATAGTTTGTGAAATTCTGAGTTCTGTGCCAGTATATAGAAATGCTAAATAATGTTAATATTAATAATTGCTATTGTCCTTCATTCTGGAAATGTATATTCACCACTCACAGTATAATTAATATTTACAACTAGTAACTTTTATATTGCATTAAGATAATATTTATAACTAATGGTTACATAAACAATAAATAGCATAAATATGATAACTAATAGTCATCTACTGGAGATACGGTGAATGAAGAAGGCAAAGTGCCATTTCTCACTGAGCCCACAGATAGTGGGGAAGTGGATGCACAGGGTGAACAGCTGTGTAGTCACATGTTGGGATTAGATTCTGAGGTACTTCCTGGAAAAAGTGACCCTTCAGCCAACATCTCAAGAGTAAGGTCAGGGAAAAGCATCCCAGCAGAGGGAATAGCATGTGATAAGACCCTGAGGTGAGTGGAAGAATAGTGCATGCAAGGAATTGAGGAAAGGCAGATTCTGAGTGGGCTGTTGGACCCCCCTCCATCTTCACTCTTGCCATCTGTCAATTTGGAGTAAGGATGGAGCTTAAATAATGTTATTTAGCTGGCACATGCATAGCTTGGAGTGAATGATCTCTCAGTGGGCACTTTAAAAAATATATTTTATTTATTTATTTTTTTGAGAGAGGAAAAGGGAAAAAGAGAGGGAGAGAAACATCAGTGTGTGGTTGCCTCTTGCATGCCCCCTACTGGGGGCCTGGTCTGCCATCCAGGCATGTGCCTTGACTGAGAATTGAACCAGTGACCCTTTGGTTCATAGGCTGGCACTCAATCCACTGAGCCACATTAGCCAGGGCTCAGTGGGCACTTTGCAAAGTGTCAATGACCATAAGAGCCTTAGGTATCAATTTTAATTTGTAACAAGATACTGAGCCCAATTCTTGACCTGTTGCAAAGTTTACTTTTTTCCTCTTATTCTTATATAAGAAATAAGAAAGCCTTTTTGGCTTAAATAAGCCTTTTGCTTATTTCCTTTTTCTGTCTCATAATCATACACAGGGCAGCCAGGGTTCACATTCAAGTTCTGCTCCTTTCTTACTGCATATGCCTTTGAGCAAGTTATTTTCCCTTTCTGAGACTTGGTTTTCTTGTCTGTAAGGTGGGTATAGTAATGGCACCTCCTATTGGTGGTGCCATTAGAATGGTTTTGCAGATCCCTGGCTATAGGGAGTGTGATTGGCCAGTGGCCCCAAAGTCTTCTCTCAGAGATCCAGTCCTGGCAAGGGATTGAGTGTAAGTCTGAAGAGATCGTACTCCTGGGACACACAGGACTACTTGAATGCTTCTGGACTCCTCAGCAGTGTAGGACGCTTCTACCAACCTCCCTCCCTCCCTTCTTTTCTTCCTTCCCTCCTTCACTCTGGTTCTCTTCTGTGGGCATAGGCATTGACTGGCTTTGTCTCTGTGCTTTTTAGTCCTGGTTTTGTGTCTGCTTCTCAGAGTACAGGAAAGATGAATCGAGTCTGGGACACCTATCTAAGGCGCCCACTGCATAGGAAGTGCTCCGTGTAGGTGCCCGCTCTGTTACCGGGAGCTTGGGCAGCTGTCACTCTCAGCATTGCCTCTTCCTGGCTGCCTGTTCTTACTTGGCCCATAGGCTGTGCATGGTGAGGTGCCTCCTTCCCTTTGTCAGCCCCCCATTATCTCTTGCTCTCATCTCCTGCCACTCTCCCTATCTTTATTCAAGCCACCCTGTCCTCCTCATTGTTCCTTGAATACGCTGTGCATTCAAATATTAGGGCCTTTGTACTTGCTGTTCCCTCTACCTGGAAAACTCCTTCCCAGACATTCTGCAGATTTCTCTCTCTCTCATCAGTACTCTGTTTAAATGTCACCTCTTCAGAGAGGCCCTCCCTAATCTCCTTCCAGCATACCCTGCCCCACCTCCTCACCTGCTTCACCTGGTATGATAATGCATATTTATTTGTTCATTTGTTTACTGTCCTCCTTCCTCTTTCCCTAGGGAAGGCGAGGACATAATAAGTTTCCAGTAAACATTTAGGTGATGGAGTTGATGAGTTCCATAGGAAGGGGAAGTGGGGCAGCTGCCTTTACTTCACCTTGGGGGGGTGGCCCTGGGGGACTCAGCTCCTCCCAGACCCCCAGCCGCTTCACTCCTCACTGGCTCTTGAAAGTTGCTCACTCCACACCTGGGAATTGGGTCCCAGCCTCAAGCTCGTGGCGGATGAAGGTTTATCTTTAGCTCTGCTAGTCTCTCTTTAGAAACTGGTGACCCCAATTCCAGCCTGGGAGGTGGCTCCCCTCCTAATTAATAAATCCATTAATTAATTGCCGGCAGGCTGTGGACCATTAGCAGTGGTGGCCTCAGTTACAGCTCAGAGCAGGTCCCTGCAGCATGTGGGTGAAACAGACAGCCAGTTAAGGTTTCTGAACCCAGATGACATTCTTCTGGTGCGGGGTTCATGGGCCCACTTGATCAGCCCCACAGGCCTTTAAAGAGGACAGAAGGTCTCTGGACAGTGACCCCAGGTTGTCCTCCTTAGCATGTCCTGGGGACCCTAGTACCCAGAAGGACAGGACAGCAGGACGAAGTCTCCCCTTTCCTTGGTGGCTGAGGCACCCTTTCTAGGCGTCTCTGTTTCTGTCCCAAATAGGGTTTCCCTGGGTTGTTGAGACAGATCATTCATGTGTTCACTTAATGAACATGATTCAGCACCTGCTACATGTCAGGCGTTGTGTGAGGTGGTAGGGGTGGTAGGTGGTAGCAGTGAACAAAACAGACTGAGTCCCTGCCCTTAGAAAACTTCTACTTTGTAATTATTTTGAGGTAGAAGGACTTTTCCTTGAGGGTGCGAGAAGTAAAGAGTGACAACCCAGTGTATACGCTTAGCCTAGGGCTGGGCATGCTGTAAGCCTTCCCTAAATGGTGACTGTTATTATCAACAACAATAATGTATCTTTAGATCCTAATAAGAATCATCATTGAAGTGTGGGGCTGTCTCCTTTGTGTTCCCGCTGCTCTGGGAGCAGCACCTGAACTGGTTTGGAGGGTGGATTTGCAGCCCTCAGGCCTGCCTTTGTGTGTTGCTGCTTCCTCACCGGGAGGTCTTTGTCAGCTCCCTAGTCTTTGCTAAGCCTCAGGTTTCTCACCTGTAAAATGGGAACTGAATGTATTCGTCCTCTACCTCATAGGGAGACGGTGAGGATCTGATGAGAGGAACCTCTTGGCACAGCGCCTGGAACATGGGGCCATTCTGAGGAAACAAGGCCATTATGTTATTATAATTGCCATCATCAACATTGTTGCTTGTCATTCACCTCCTGGGCCTCACCTGTCATCTCAGAGGTGCCCAAGGCTGAGTGGACCCGGGACGTTTGATTTGTTTGCAGTGCTAGATACTTAAGTATCTGATGAGAGAAGCTGGTGTGAACTTCCGCCAGGCGCAGGGGCCCTCCACTGCACCCCACAAGCACAGGAGTCTGAACACCAGCCTTCCTTGGCAAGTGCCAGGATCCCCCCGCCCAGCGCACCCAGAGCAGCGGCCAGGCGGACAGCTCCTTTCAGAGAAGCATTGAGCAGGGGTCAGGTCTCCTCCGATGCCACTTGGCTGGCCCCAGCAAGGCCAGGCCTGGGTTTTGCAGGCTTTGAAAGATGAGAAGGAAGCTCTCTGCACGAAGAGGCCTGGCAGTCCTTCAACAAATAGCTATTGAACCTTTAATGCATGTCAGACGGTGTTCAGAGCCCTTATCACACATTGTGTTTAATTTTCACAACAGCCCTAGGCATGGGAAACCATGACCTTCCCATTTTTCTGCTGAGCATACTGAGGCACAGAAGATTAGAGCCAAGGCCACGTTGTCAGCAAGGTGCAGAGCCTGGACTCAAACCTAGGACCAATCTGTTGGCTAACCATGTCCCTGCCTCTCCTCAGAGGCTCCTCCATAGGTAGTCACTGTGCTTTTATTTTTCTCTTTAAGATGTTTAAAAAAACTGTTAAAACACTTTGCCACCATCAACTAATGGGAATGAATCCAGACCCACAAGCCTGAGAGGCCTGGGGTGGGGTGGTTAATTAATAACACAAGAAGGATTCCCATCTCCTGTTCTGGAGAATACGTGCCATCCACCCATCCATCCTGCCCTGCCCACCCGCCCGAGTCTGGAGCCACGTGGTGTGCCCTGTCTTGGGTCTTCGTTCCGCAAGATGGAATTCTCAGCCCGGGCTGATAATAAGCAGGTATTGATTGCAGCCTTGGTCATTATCAAGATTTATTTAGTCAATATGGCCTCTTTGGTCAATAAATCGTGTCGTTGATAAAGAAGGAAGGGGATAGACTTGTAGAGTTTATTAAAAAAGTTTTTTAGATTTTTTTAAGCAGCCAAGTTCAGCCCCCCTTCCCAGTCTCTGTCAGCCCTGCTCCATTTCATATTTGGCTGCATAAGCTCTTTCCTTTCATGGAAGAACTGTCCCTTATTGCCCTGGTTTCTGGAAGCAAAGACTCAGAGCCGAGTTTGGGTCTGCAATAGCTCCTGGGACTCAGATGTCCCCTCACTCTTTTGTCCTCACTCTCTGGCATGTCCAACCTAGTCTGGCCAGAGTCTTTGCTCTGAACCTGACATATATTCAGCAAATCTCAAATATTTCCTGAGCACATGCCATGAGCCCAGCACAGTGCCCGGTGCTGGGTGTAGAGGAAGCTGAGACACAGGGTGCGTGAAGTGCGTGAGACGCGGGTTCCCTTCCCTAAGGAGGCTGAGCAGAGGAGCCCCTCACTCCATACTCCCCTCCCCGTGCAGCCACTTGTCTGGACCTGTCTGGCTCACACTCCATCTCTGCTTGTCTCTCTCCTGCCCGTACTCTAGCCAGCCTCTCCCCACTTCCAAAGGAGCTTCTCTAGTCGGCTCCCCTGGCCTCTGACGCTACACTCTCTTTATTTTCTGCCTCCCTGTGGCCACGCTCCTCTGCTGGCCTCTAAATATGTCAGTCCCTCTAAAATTCATGTCTGCTCTCTCCCCGTCACCCTGTGTGGCCTCATTGGTCTTCTTAGCCCCACGACCCCCCATCTCTCCACTTTCTACCTCAGGGCTCCAGTCCTGTCGACTCCATAGCCTTCTCAACACTTCCTGAATGCTTGTCTCAAAGATGTGTCCTACTCACAGTGTTCAAAACCTGATGCGTCTCCTACCTGGTCTTGAGTCAGGTCTGCAGAACAGAAACCTGGGAGCTGCTCTGACCACCTCCCTCTCCCCGTGCCAGTGAGGAGTTTACGTCCTAGATGCCTCACACACCCCTGTCCGCACCTCCATCTCCACCATCGGCTCTTGGGCCCAGGTCCCCGGACTCTGGCCTCCCTCACTCTTTCTGACACACGGCAGCTGATGAGATAATTTAAAACCCACTGAGAGCCATTTCTGGGGTCTCTTTGTTGCCTTCGGGCAAAGGCCCCCGTGTGACCTTCCAGGTGCAGCAGTGCCGTGCCCAGGCCTCCATTTCAGGCCTGCAGTATTGCCGGTCTCCTGTTTCCTTGCTTAGTTGCTGTCTAGTTGTTCGCTCCAGTCTGGAAAGGAAGATACCCCTCTGTTACTTTTGAGTTAACTGTTTCTCCCCTCATTTCTGTCCGTCTTGACTCGTGTTTTGGTGCTGTTATTAGGTGTGCATATATTTTTTTAACTCTTATATTTTCCTAATCGATTGACCCTTTTGTCATTATAAAGTGTTCCTCTTTATTTTTAGTGACTGTTTTTTCATCATGAAGTCAGTTTTGTCTGACAGCTGTGCAGCCACCCTCACTTTCTTACGGTTGCTGTTTGTATGATGTGTCTTTTCCATCCTCTTGTTTTCGGCTTGTGCCTTTCAATTTAAAGTGTGTCTCCTATAGACAGTGTGTAATTGGATCTTGGTTTTATTTTTTTAATCCAGTCCGGAAATCTCTGCCTTTCGATTGGATTGTTTAGCCCATTCATGTTTAATATCATTGATATAATTGGATATACATTTGCCATTTTGCTTTCTGTATATCTCATGTCTTTTTTGTTCTTCAGTTCCTCCTTTAATGCTTTCTCTTGCATTGAGTGATTATTTTCTAATNTCTGACAGCTGTGCAGCCACCCTCACTTTCTTACGGTTGCTGTTTGCATGATGTGTCTTTTCCATCCTCTTGTTTTCGGCTTGTGCCTTTCAATTTAAAGTGTGTCTCCTATAGACAGTGTGTAATTGGGTCTTGGTTTTATTTTTTTAATCCAGTCCGGAAATCTCTGCCTTTCGATTGGATTGTTTAGCCCATTCATGTTTAATATCATTGATATAGTTGGATATACATTTGCCATTTTGCTTTCTGTATATCTCATGTCTTTTTTGTTCTTCAGTTCCTCCTTTAATGCTTTCTCTTGCATTGAGTGATTATTTTCTAATGTAACCCTTTAATTTTATTAATGATTTTAACTATATTTTTGAGGGTTTTTTTTTTTAGTAGTCGCTTTAGGGTTTACCATATACACACATCTTAACTTAGCAGAATTGGCTCCAGATTTATATTAGCTTGATTCTTAACCTTGACCTTGAGCCACATTCCCTGTGCCCTTCATGTCTCAGATACATTGTTACCTTCACTTTCCACTGCATCACACTCCTGTGTGCATGACTTATGCCCTTTCGCTTGGGACACTCCTCCCACATGTCCCGCTGTGAACTCTTCCTAGATGCTGGGAGTTTGCTTAGTGTCCTTACCTTGGGGCAGCTTTCCTGCTCCCCTCGGAGGCGGTAGGCTGCGTCTGCATTGCCTCACCACAGTGAGGATGAGACGTAGTCCTGTGGATTAGTGATTAATGCCAGCCTCCTTCTGCAAACTTGGCGCTCCGAGAGGGCACACAGCAACTTGTACCCGGAACCCAGCAGCAGAGGGCTGAGCACATCATGGGCCCACAAAAAGTCTCAGTCAAATGAACAAGCAGGGATGGACGTGGATGTCACACAGCTGTATTTATGTATTTATGTTAGCTGCGTCTTTTTTAAAAAAGATTTTATTTATTTATCTTTAGAGGGGAAGGGAAGGAGAGAGGGAGAGAAATATCAATGTATGGTTGCCTCTCATGTGTCCCCTGCTGGGAACTGGCCTGCAACCCAGGCATGTGCCCCGACTGGGAATCGAATCTTGGTTGTTTGGTTCACAGGCCCGCGCTCAATCCACTGAGCTACACCAGCCAGGGCCCTATGTTAGCTGCATCTTTGTGTGTGCCTATCTTTGAGTATGCTTATGGGTCTTTGCACATTTATGTGTGTGAGTTCTTGTGTTTGTATCTCAGTGTTTCTGTGTGTTTGTGTGTCTGCGTGTTCTTCTGAGTGTCTCTGAATGTGTGCCTGGGTGTCTACATTCTCGTGTGGGTGTCTGTGAACGTGTCGTGCTTGTGTCAGTGTGTGTCTGTGTGTGCACCTTGGCAGCTCCTTCTGACTTCTGGCAATACAATTATTTTTTGATTAGTTTGGGAAATCACTTAATGATTTCCCCAAAGCTAAACACAACCCCCCAAGTATTGATCTCACTGTGGTGAAGGTGACACCGGGTAATGCAGGGCCAGCTGGTGGGTGCTCCTACCTTAGAATTGGCCCCTGCACCTGCCCATCTCTTCCAGCTCTGACTTGATCCCTTAGAGGGAAAACTCTGGTTGGTAGCTTGGTGCAGGGGCAGAATGGGGCTCCTTTTCCTCCTCTCATCTCTGTGTGATGTAGCCAGCGGACTGCTCCTTTGGGTGCCTTGGTTTCCTTATCTGTGAAATGGGGGTACCAATTATAGTTTGCTCATAGTGGGGTTATAGTGTGGAGGAAATGAGATAATTAGTGTGGAGGGCCCGGCACGGAGCCTGGCATGCACCGGGCGCTTCATAAAGGTCACCCTGCCGCCTGTCCTCATGCCTGCTCCCTGTTACCTCTGCCTTGGCAGTGGGAGAGATGATTTCAGGCAATGGAATGGAGGCAAATGGCTAAGGATCTTTCCTCCTTCGAGGGGGCCCTCTCCAAATGGCTTCTCTGGGGCGGTCCAAGGGATTCGCACGTGCTCCATTGAGAGCAGTTAACCCGCAGATCCCAGAGAAGTTCAGGAGCTGCCCATAGACACACCGCTTTTCTCCCATAGAGCTGGGATTTTGCCCCAGGAGTTTCCCGCATGTGGAAACCTACCCGGGCCTTTCGTAGTCTCTGGCCCCAGCTCTGTGCCTTACTCCTCAAAGCTCTATGTCCTCCCTTAACCCCCAACTGCTCTACTCCTCATACTTTCCAGCCTTTGCAGTTGCCATTCCCTCTGTCTGCAACACTGTTCCCCTTGTCCTTTCCCATTCCCAGACCTCCTTTCCTTACTCTGAGCTGTGTTGGGCACCATCTTGTCTCCCACATGTATATCTCTGGCCTGGGCTGTTTTTCAGGCCACCGGGTGAGCCCCTGGTTCTTTGTTGATGTTCCCAAGGTAGTGAGCCTGTTGCCATACACTGCGGCCCCAGTTGCTGGCATGGCACTCACTGAGTGCTGAAGGCTGGGTGCTCTGATCAGAGGTCGAATTAAAAACTCAGATTCCTGGCTTCTGGGCCTGCATTTCACATGGGCAAACAGTCGTTGAGCAGGGCGATGGAGGTGGGAGCAGAGGGTGGGGCTTACCATTTTGTACAACCTACACTGAGCTGAGTCATCTCATTGATGCTCGCTGTGTGGCCCCTGTAGGCCTGTGTTAGCTGGTGCAGAAACTGGCTCCGCCATCTTTGACTAGTGTGAAGATGAGTATCTTCTCTGGCCTCAGTGTAGCCATTCCATAAAATGGTCAGAATTGACACGATCATTGAGGAATGAGAGGGGCTCTGAAGTTTTTGTTTTTTATTTTTGTTTTATTTATTTTTCATTTACTAACACTCATCAAGAGTGGCTCTGTGCCAGGTATTACTCTAAGGGCTTCCGAAATACCATCATTTAAATAATTTAATTACCATAACAACTCTATGATGCTGACACTGTACATATCCCCACTTAGTGGAGGAGAAGGGTGTAACACAGAGAGGTCAGTGACTTGCCCAAGGTCACACAGCAGAGCCAGGTAGTCTGTTGTCAGGGTCTGTGTTGTAGGCTGTCTTGCTTCTTGTCATTTCTGTGAATACGCAAAGCATAGACTGTGTATAGCTGGGAAGGGGCAACTGTGCAGGTTTACCTTGTAAAGGTCTTATGGGATGGGGTTTTGCTCGCAGTGGTCAGTGTGGCTGGCTGGAGTGGGAGCCTGGGCCAGCATTCCCAGAGTGGGCACTGACAAATAGCCGGGGTGTCAGGATTCCAGGAGCCAGGGCTGGAGCTGGTGACTGGTCAGAGACTCTGGGAGGATCCAGGCCTATTTCCTGCCCTTTACTCGCTGGCATGGCTGGACCCTCAGCCCTGTGGGCCAGCAGCCTCAAAGCCTCTCTGAGCCAGCACCATCCCTCGGAGGGCATCTATCTCAGCTTCTGAGAGCAAGAGGGTTGGTCCCCTGGCCCATGGCCTACTTTGTGAAATTCATCTCTGGAAAAAAAAATGACTCTCCAAGCAGAGCAGAACATCTTGACAATTCATGGTAGGTGAGGCCTCTGAGGCCTTCTGTCTCCTGGGAGCCAGGAGGGGAGAAACTGAGGCCCAACTCCTGTGCCCACTGGCTGCCCAGGCTGGGCAGTACAGGGAAGTGGCTTCCCCAGTCCTCCCCCGTGGCCCCATCAGTACCTGCTCCCTTGCACCCTGCCCGGGATGCCCCTTTAAATGGGTCAGGGCTGGCCTGGCCACCAGCAGGTGAGTGGACGGGGGTCTGAGCATAATGCGTTTCTCTGGGGTATATCGATGAGCTGCCCTAGTTAAGCACCTTGCTAATGAGAATCAAACCACGTCACCAGTAGTCGGGTGAGCCTGGGCCTCACTCTGCCGTGAACCAGCCATGGGTCTGGGCACACTACTGAGCTGCATGGGGGTCTCAGCCATACAGGGACCTTCCTGTGCTCTCTCCCCTCCACGCCAGGCCCCAGGGTGGTGGCTTGCCGTGCCCTGCCTGCCGCTGCACACAGGAAGTTCTGCACCCAGAACTTAAGCTTGGAGAACTTAAGGCTGTGGAGAGCGGGCTAAAGAAGCTGATGGTGGCTTTCTTCGGGAGAAGTTCTTGCCATGGTGGACAGGTCCATTGGCCTGTGTCCCTTGCTGGGCCTCTCTGATGGGTCCATGAGGAGTGGAGGGTGTCTGGGGTGGGAGGTTTCTTACAGTGTGTGACTGTGCGTGTCTGTCAGTACAGCTGTCATTTCTTTCTGTGTAATAAACCACCCCCAAGCTAGTGGGGTGAA
The DNA here is from genome assembly GCF_014824575.4 of Sturnira hondurensis. Taxonomy (NCBI): domain Eukaryota; kingdom Metazoa; phylum Chordata; class Mammalia; order Chiroptera; family Phyllostomidae; genus Sturnira; species Sturnira hondurensis. Next base: position 4,840,657 of record NW_028080037.1, read on the forward strand.
ACAACCATTTATACTTACAGAGTCTGTAAGCCAGGAAATAAGACAACCCAACAGGATGAGCTGGTCTTCATTTTGTGATATCTGGGGCTTCAGCTAGCTGGAAGACTCAAAGTTTGGGGTAACTCAGGGACTCACACATCTAGTGGTTGATGCTAGCTGTCGCCTGGGACCTCAGCTGCCAGCCAGAACACCACTGGGCCTGTCTGGGCGGGCTGTTCTGTGCTTCCTCACAGAGTGGTGGCTGGGTGCCAGGGGCGAGTGTCCCAAGAGAGCAAGGTGGAGAGGAAGGTATTTTTGTGATCTAGCCTTGGCAGTTGAGAAGAGCCACTTCCTTGTCCTGTGTTGGTCAAGGCCTGCCCAGGGTCAGAGGGAGGGGCCCATAGGAGGGACCACTCCTCTGGAGGAGTGTCAAGGTCATGTCACCAGGAGAGCACCTACAGAGCACGTGCAAAGAGAGATTGTGGTGGTCACCTTTGGGGAAAAAATCTGCAGTGAGGGTGGTGGTGGTGATTCAGTGCCGAGTGTGATAGGCCGTGAAGGGAGTGAGTGTGACAGGAAGTAGCTGAGTAGAGGAATAGGTGTGACAGGAGATTGTGTGAGGAGAATAGATGTGACAGAAATGGCTGTGTTGGGGGAGTGCGTGTGTCAGGAAGTCCCCAAACAGGGAGATCTGGATTTGCCCGAGTCCGAGGTGGTGGGGATGGGCTGCGCGGTGACAGTGCCCAGGATGCCGGTGGCACCGTCTTCCCTCACTTCACAAGCTGTCCCCTTGATGGCCTCGGGGTGGCCGGGCCAATGCCAGCCTGGGGACCCAGGCCCGGCCAGCTCTGTCCCAAGCTGGCCTCGTCTTGCCCCCTATGCCAAGCTCCACGATCCTCCTCTCTTCCTGGGGGCCCCGAGGCACCCCACTCCCACCAGCAGCTTTCTCTTCTTCCAGAAAGAGTGACTCCCACCACTACAAGCTGGAAGCGCTCCAACTGCCGTACTTTTCTTCAAATAAAAGTGGCTAATTAACATTATTTTTTAATTATTGCCTTTATCAACAAGGGGTCTGATTTGTACCAGCAGGATAGTTGCTTTCCCTTCAACTACCCAAGTGAATGCTTCAGTTCCTGGTGCTTTTGAAATGAATTTGATGTCATCTGCCCAGAGTCACTTAATGGGAACGCCTGGGTAATGACTGAACACGCTAACTCCGTTAGCAGCCCTGGAAGCATGTAATTTGGCCCCTCAGGCAACAGCACTCTTGAAATCTCTGGATAGTTTTGAACTCTCTGTTCTTAATTAAATATGCAATTTTTCACGGTAACCAGGTTAATTCTTTTGTGTTGTGTTGTAATACTGTTAGGAATTTTCATAGTTCTTATTAAACATTATTCAGGCATTGTGAATTCCATAATTAAAAAAAATGAAAAGAACAAAGCTTGATTCACTCCTTTCTTTTCCCTGGCTAATTTATCAAATGAATTTTGCAAATTTTTCTTTCTGTCCCCAGACAGTGTGGCAAGTGTTTTAAAGGGGAAGGATTTAATTGCCCTGTAGGGATTGGCTGGTTATGAAGGATTTGGCTGTTTGATTAGTAAACCCAGTTGGGAACGGTCTAATGCTCCATGATCTTAGAAATTGTCTGATTGTACCCTCTCCAAGGAGGCCGCTCTTTTCGTTGTGTAGAGCATCAACTTCACACAAGTGTAGTTACTAGGTAGTGAGGAAGGGGAGAGAAAAAGATCTGACTTTATTTTAAATTGGGGGTCTTGGGAGATTTCCCCCTCCCCTTGTGAGAGAAAGCATCTCAAAGACAGAGACAAAGCATCTCTCAAACCGCAGGTGCCAGAGAAGGTGGGCAGCCACCCGGAGGAAGGGACCCAAGGGAGTGCTTTACTGCATCTTTGCAGGGGGTGGCACCAGCGGAGCCAGCGAGCTGCGGAGAGGCAGCTCACGGGCGGAAGAGGTCCCTCTTCACGGGGTGTCTGGGGCAGGAGGGTTACTTTTTCATTTCCAGAATTGGGCCTGGTCTCTGAAAAAATGTGTGGACCCTCACTGAGCGTGGTAGGTGATGGGTGGAGAGGACCATTTCCCCAAATGTCTTGATAAGAACAGGGCCCCGTCGAGGGAGGCTGGCCGAGATAGCCAGGCTCTCTTAGCGAGGGGAGTAGGACTACTGGCTGGTTCCTGGACCTTCCTGTTTCCGTGATAGCTTCATTTATACCGCAGTTTTCCCCACCTGCAAAATGGGGCACACTACTGCCAACCTCTTCCTACTGGCCTGGGTCCCCCAGCCTTATCTGTCTGTATCCTAGAGATTGGGAGGTGAGAGCTAGGAGAGGTGGCAGGGTCAGACCATGCAGGCCCTTGAGGGCCACTCTGTGGAGCCAGGACTTTTTTTTAGGCCAGTGCCCTTTAGCTGTTGGAGGAAAGGAAGGATGACTTGAAAGGGATGTTATCAAAGAGAAGGTAGTTGTGGGGGTGGGGGTGGGGCTGAGGCCTGGCTTGGGGTGAGCAGAGGGGGCCTTTGTGCTGGAGTGTGGGCTTTGCCATGCAGCCCTTCTCTCCCCCACTTGCCCCTTACCCAGATTTAGCATCTTCAGCCCTGAGCTCCGGGAAGCTCCCCACCTTGTGGTCACCTTCTGCTGGTCTGACAGCTGGAGGCTGGGGGTGGGAGACCTGGCTAACTCTTGTGGGGCGCCCAAGGGGCAGCACAGCAGTGGGTTTCAACAGGTGGTTCAGATGTTCAGGAGGAGCCAGAAACGGGACTTATGAACATTCAAGATGAAAATGTAGGGAAGAAATAGAGAAGAATTAAGTGCTGGGCACACAATAAGTGCCAGATTGGACCCGTGGCCCCTGGGCCCCCTTGTCAACCCATTGCTTAAGGGGGCTCTCAACTGGTAAAAAGAATCCTGTCGATAGTGATTACTTATTGAGTGTTTCCCCAGCACTGAGCACTGTGCCAAGTCCCTGGTGGGTGTGAACTTGTTTAATCCCCACAAGTAGAGGAGTTAGGTGGAGTTTTATGCTCATTTCTCAGATGGCACGACTGAGGGTGGGACAGGTCACTCACGGAATGTGGACCCTGGGCCTTGATCCCAACTCACATGGTCTTTTTGGCTGGTCATAGGACTCCGTGTATTATAGAAGGCACTTCTGGGAATCATGGTAGGGAGGTGGCAGTGACTTAGGTCACATGGTCATGCCCTTGCTTGATTTTGAGGTGAAAACCCAGTGTTGAGAACTGTGAACTCTGCCTTGAGTGATCTTTACTGAAAAAGTGAGCTCAGGTCACCATTCCCTCTCCTCCACTTAGAAACTATCAGTAGCTTTTTATTGCTTATGGAATGAAGTCCACATGTTTCCCTTCGCTCCACAGGCCTGTGCTGATCACCTCCTTCCACCCTTACCCGCCTCTACCATCTCATCTCTTACCGGACTCCTTCGCCCCTGACTTCTCCAGCCAGACTTAAACTATTACCTGGTCTACAAGCTAGACGATGATGTGGTCCAGACCTTGGCATGTGCCGCCCCCTTCCCCGGACTCTCTCTTCATTGCTCTCCCTGATAGACTTCTCTCATCCTTCACCTTTCTGGCCTAGGAGCCTTTCCCGAACCTCCTTGCTGGATCAGGAAGTCTCCCACCATAATTGGATCAGAAATCCCATCACAGCGCATGGGGATTTCTCGCCTTGTCTTTTTTCAGGCCTATGAGGGCAGGTTTGAGTCTGTCTTGTTGACTCTCGTCTCAGGCACAGAGCTTGGCACATATTCGAGGCTCAGTCAGTGTCTGCTGAGGGCACCGCAGTCTCGCTGCTCTGAGGAGGAAGTATGGGAGCAGGGGTCTCCTAAACTTTCTGGAGCTGCTGCGACCATGTGGGGTCCAGGCTCTGTTTGGTGAGTGGCAGGCCCACGGCCTCCTCAGCTATACACTCGCACATGCGCGGAGGGAGGAAAAGAAACGCGTCTTCCCATTTCCTGCGTCCCAGCACACAGTGGCACCACGGCCTCCTTTGCCGCGCCTTCTTCTTCCTATTTTCATTTCTGTTTGAGTTGTTAGGGGACCGAGAGTGGTCGAGGAAAGCTTTTCGGGTTGTGGTGGGGAGGGAGGCAACAGGCCAGAGAGGATTATCCGAGAATCCTGTAACTGAAAGGAAAAGAAGGGATTTAAGAGCATTTTATTGTGTTTATGTATCTGGTCCTGGTAATGTGAACATAGCGCTTTGTAGCGGACAAAACAGGACCATGTGGCAAAGGCCTGAAAAGCTACAGAGCCCAACTCAGCTAAGAGGCAGCTGGTTGACAAAGCAGAGTGAGGCTGGAGTGACGGGGTACATTCATTCATTCAGTCAATCAGTCATCTGTTCAAGGAATGTTTATCCAGCATCTACTATGCGCCAGGGCCTAGACCATGTGCTTGGGATGCCCTGGTGATCAACACAGACGTGCTCTCTGCCCTCATGGCCCTGCTGGTCTCCATGATATTTAGAAATAATATCCCTTAAGAGACCAACATTAATCAAATAATCACACATATTTGAAATGGCAAACCTTCCTCTGCTAAGGGCTGCAGAGGAAATGAGCTAGGAATGATGAGATTGTGTAGTAAACTGGAAGTCAGGGAAGGACTCCTGAGTTAGTGAAGTGAAGAGGGGCTGTGGTAGTCCAGAGTGAGGAAGGGAGCAGCTTGTGCAAATGTCCTGGGGTGTGAGGAAGTGAAAAACAGCCGGTGTTGCTGGAGCACAGGGTGAGGGGCCTAGAGGTGGATGTGGCTATGGAGGGTAGACAGGGCTGGCTCAAAAGGGGCTCATAGGCCCTGCTGAGATCTTTATTCTGAACACAGGGCAACCATGTTCATGTGGGGGAAGTGGGGGTTGAAAGAAGAGGACAATTGGAGAGATTTGAAGGTCAAGAGCCTGAGGTAGAGAAGGGCTCTACAAGGAGGCTTGGCTGCTCCCACCACTGTCCACTGGTCTGAGACTTCATGCCCAGCCTCATCCGGGAAATTCACCAGTCTACAGGATGGATAAAACCAAGGTAGGGACCGAAATAAAGCAATTTCCCTGGACAGAAGGGGAGGGGGGCGAAGGAGAACCTCACCATGTTCAAATATATGCTTCTTTTCTGCCATTTATTATTTACCAAGGGGCTTGGGAAAAGAGAAAGATATAAAAGGGGGGAACCCCCCCACAGAATCTAAAATTGCTCCAGGTGTGCAGTCCGAGAGAACAAGTATTTTTTCTTCAATATTTGTGCATGCTAGAGTGTGTGAAATGCCATGCAAACAGTTGAGGCCCGGCCAGTAGTGGGGGCTCTGGGGCCTTTGGAGATGTCAGGAGGTGGGGCACAGTTGCCCTCCACATCCCATTGAGGGCTGGCATTGTGGGGCCAGTGCTCTGCAGAATGGTGGGCTTCTGTTTCTCATCTGTGTCTCGCCTTGGGGGCTAGTGGTTCCCAGGCAGGCTGGTTTCGGGAATAGTGGAATTCCCAGATGGGAGGTTGGGAGGTGCAGGGAGTCCAGGGAATTTGGCGGCTACCCTGGCATAGTGATATTCTGTGCCTCACACATTCTTATTAGCATCGTAATCGCTCCAAAGTACTGATTCATTATTGCACTCTGAGCTACAGACTGAGGCAGTGGGGTTTAATAGTTCCATATGAGCCATTCTGGGCTGTTGAGTAAATACTGCTCATTCTGAAAAATTGGGTAAATGTGTGTTTATGCTGGCAATGAGCAAGACATGAGCCAAGTAGGTAGTTGGGGTCTGGGCTGGCACTTGGCGAAGTGGTGGGGGATGGGGGATGCGCACACCCTGAGTAATGTCCGATTCATGCCCGGCAGACCTTGGAAATACTCTTCTGGACGTGGAGATTGAGATTAAGAAAGGGACTTTGCCCTGAAATGAGAGCAGAAGGACCCTCATGCTTTCTGTGCATGTGGCAATGGCTTTGAGGTGGACCAGAAAGACGCAGGCCCGTTCAGCTTGTACAGGCAGGTGATTGGATTGAGAAGTGGAGGGCTGGCTTCTGCAGGCTGCAGAGGTAGTGGGGCAGGGGTTGAGAGTGCAGGCGAGTGGGTTCCACTCTGCTGTCCCTGTTCCGCCACTTGATGACTGTGGGATCCCAGGAAAGTTACTTGGCCCCTTTGCAGGCTAAGTTTTCTCCTCTGTGAACTAGGGGTGGTAAAAGTACTGTCTTTGAGGGGTGTCGTGTGATTTAAACAAGCACAGACTTACAAAGTTCAAGGCTACTTGGCTTTGTGCATAAATGGCCTGCAGAAAGGTTTGCATTTGGATCTGTGTCAGGGATTCTTTGACTTTGAGAATCTTGTAAAAGCTACGGATCCTCTCTTTAGAAACAGGACAGAGGTAACACTTTTTCATGTAGTTTCAGGGGTTTCATTTGGATCCTCTAAATCTAGCCACGAACTCTAAGAGCTCCTGATGTCTGTGGTAGATCACCTCATTGTGGAGTAGAAGTGAGTCTTAGGCTCTGTAACCTGCTGCAGCTGGGTTTCAGCCAAGGCCTGGGTTTCACCCTGGCTCTGCTTCACATTTTCTGTGTAAAGTTAGGCAAGTGAAGAGACACATAGGAACCCAGTCTCATACCTGATGTGGAGTTCTTCACATGAGGAGGATTTGGACCACGTATAGCATTCCCAATACCTTGTGCACAGTAGGCCCTCAGTAAATATCATCATCATCTTCTTCTTCTCCATCGTCGTCATCATCATTCCCCTTGACTGAAGACCTAAGAGTTGCTAAGTGTAGAGTCTGCCCTCTGTTATGTTTATAAAATGTATGTAATGATCGCCTTACCTGAAATTCCTGGGCCTGTTGTTGAGTCTCTTGATTCTTGAATGTAGCAGACTGTTTCTCTGTGTTTTGTAATTTGGGGGTGAGGACTCGTCTTTAGTAGGATGGTATCTCTTGGAATTCTGAGCGGTTGGGTTACTCCTAGGGTAGAAGTTGGCAAACTTTTTCTGTGAAAGGTCAGATAATAAACGTTCTTGGCTATGCTGGCTGCAGTCTCTGATGCAGCTACTACACTGCTGTGCAACAAAAGCAGCTGTGACACCTGAACGTTACAAGGGGTATGGCAGGATTTGACCCGGCGGTCACAGCTCGCTCACCCCTGCTCTGGAGAGGCTTTGCGTTTGTGTTTGCTTAGTGTCCAGGGGTGTTACCAGAGGAGAATGATACTTCTGTGTTCATCTCTTGGCTGAGAACAGTATTTCTGAGTGTGGTTGCTCGACCGACAGCATCTGGGAACTTGCTAGACAGGCAGATTCTTGGGCCCTGTTCCAGATCTTTTGAATCTGGGGGTGGGGCTCAGCAATCTGTGTTTTAACAGGTGATCTGAGGTACGCGAGTCTGAGAACCCCAAGGGTAGTATAAAATTGAACTTCAGAGCCATGTGCGTGCAGGCCCATGCTTGCAGATTCTTGGGGGAGGCTACTTTTTGGTTTTCTTGCCTAGAGGCAAGGAAGGCAGAGACAGACCCGGTGCCTCCTGTTCTTCCTGTGTTAGTGGACAGGTGTGTTCTGACCCACACTCACTGGGGGGAGTGCTCTGGACCACCGGGCTGGGCACCTGCCTTACCTTTTCCTTGCCAAGTATCAGTTCACATCTTAAGCAGTCTGATTTTGAGTTTCCTCTTCAGTTTTGGCCCCTGGGAATTTCTCTTAATTTCTTACTGAACTGACCCATATATTTAAAGGGATGTTGGTATATTTTACCCAGCCTCTCTGGGTGTTTTGTAGTGGGAGCGTTTTTAGGTTATCTTTCTCCCATGTTACCAGACACGGAAGACCTTTCAATGTAGTGAAAGGTTGTTTCTCCTCTAGAATTCTTCTTTAGAATGTCTGGTAGCCCACTGCTTCTCAAGTGACCTTGCACTTGCCCTGGGGGCTGGGCACACATTGTCACTTGTAGGGATCACAGGCCACACATCTTCTTGGGCGGGGGGGGGGGGGGGGGGGGTNTGGGCGGGGGGGGGGGGGGGGAGGTTCTCCACCTTACCTTTGCCCAGGGCTTGAATCCAGTTTGTATTTGTGGAGTGCCCACTGGTGCCAGGCCCTGGGTGAGGGATGAAGGGGTTCAGCTCTGTGCAAGTGACAAGAGTCTGTGCTAGAGGATGGTGCCCCATGGTTGTCGTATCTGCGGACCTTCCTCTATCCCAGCATGTAAATCCCCTTATGCTTCTTGAGGAAAANCCTTACCTTTGCATCCAGTTTGTATTTGTGGAGTGCCCACTGGTGCCAGGCCCTGGGTGAGGGATGAAGGGGTTCAGCTCTGTGCAAGTGACAAGAGTCTGTGCTAGAGGATGGTGCCCCATGGTTGTCGTATCTGCAGACCTTCCTCTATCCCAGCATGTAAATCCCCTTATGCTTCTTGAGGAAAACTTGACTCCTTTATTTATTTTTTTTGAAAAGGAAACAAAATGTTTATTTAATGCTATTGAGGCCTAATGCCTTCATTAAAATATTAAAGTCTTTAAGGGTATACACCTACACACACACACACAGCGCTCCCTTCTCCCACTGTCCCAACTCTGGGTACGGTAAATCAGGAAAAGAGCACATTGACTCCTTTAAATGTCTTTTTCTAAGGGTCAGAACAGCACTGGCTCTGAAGTCCACTAGAATCAGGTTCAGCTCCAGCTCTGCCTCTTAGAAGCAGTGTGATCTTGGGTGAGCCCCTGCACCTCTCTGAGCATTAGCTTCTCTACCTGTAAGGTGGGATGACAGAGAGTTGCTCTAAGGACCCAGTGAGATTGTGAATGGAAGGCACTTGGCAGAGTACCTGGTACCCAGTGAGTGCTCATTGGATGTTCCTTTTTGTGACACAAATGACCATTGAGTCTGTCTCTCATGATAATCAACTTAGAGAAGTCAGACCGGGGAGGTGGCAGGGCCCTCAGGCGAATGCAGAATGGGAAAATGAGGTAGCAGGGCAGATACCACTGCCCACAGCATGTAGCAGATACACCTGGAGGTATCTTCCCTGCTCCTTACCATTTTTGTAGTGGCCTTCTTTCTTCTTACCTCCTCCCTGGAATCCTGTGACTTAGCCCAAGAAGGGGAGCTGCCAATCATAGTACTCCATCCCCCTGGCTACCACAGTGATTGATCCAAGAGGAAGTTGTGAGTCTGTGTTGAGCTGGACCAATCAGAGGACTTCCCTGGGATCTTCAATTGGAGCAGAGAGAGGTGTGTAGCTGAGATGCTAGGAAGAAGGGAAGCCTGGCGAGGGGCTGGGCAGTAGTGACTCAGCCACAGTCATATCAGTCACCCACCCAGGGAGACCACTCAATGTAGAACGTAAGTAGATGTGGGATGCTCCCGTACCGTGGGTCTCAGATTCTCTTCAGAGAAGCCAATGGAGATCCCCTAACAGGGTCATCGCCTACCCTCCTTCCCAGGCACAGCCAAGCCCAGACCAGCAGGGCCGGCTCCTTGGGAATGGATTTTCCCATTTTTAAACATGGCCCACAGATACCCGCAAAATCCCACACATCTCCCTGCGCCTGCTGCACCTGCTGACACTCAGCACAATCCTTCCCCCTCATCTTTGATCTTAAAAAAGACCATCTTGAAAGATTGTTGGGTGTGCAGTTTACCCAAACGCCACTTTTTCTCATTTTGCCAGAGTTGCTCTCCCCCTCCCCTTCCTTTTATTTCTTTCCTGGATTCACTCTGAGGTTGGCTTCCTCAAACTGAAATAACTCTTACAATGCACGGGGAAAGCGTTTCCTGTGGGTGAATGACGTTCGTATGAAAAGGCAGCAAAGCTGCCGATTTCTGTCCTTTGAAGACACTTGTCAGCCAGTGCTGTGGTGGAGTGTCAGACGTCACCCGGGGTGACTGTTGAGATGCAGGCAACAGTGAACTTTTTTTCCAGAAAGCCTCCAGCCCAAACTTGGGGCTCTCCAGGGACCCAGGAGCAGCATCCATTTTCTGAAGAGATTAAAGGCGACGCTGGCTGGAGCAGCTGGTATTTTCTGCTGCGCTCCCACAGGGCCCTGCAGCAGTGCTTTGTGGTTCACCTGCCCTGCCTTGCCTGGGCTGCCTTGTGTGGCTCTTGAGGGGTCTGGTAGCTCCGGGCAGACTCCTGGGAGGAGAGGGGAAGAGAGGAGAAAGGGGGCTGGAAAGTGCCGCCATGGCTGTCCTGTGGGAGTGGAGGGAGAAATCTCATGGTTAAGAGTGTGGCTCTGGAGTCAGGTTCGGTCTGGGTCCAAATCCCAGCTCTACTGTTCTTGATAAGCAAATCTCAGCACTTCTTTGAGCCTCAGTTTTCCCATCTAAGAAATGGGGTCGTTGGCTTCAGTAAAAACAATGTAGGTAAAGCACTTCCTTAGCAAGGTACCTGGCACATAGTAAGTGCCCAGTAAACTTTAGCTGCTGCTCACCTCTTCGGACTCACCCACGCTGACCCTGCCACCCACCCCTTGCCCACGCACCAGCCATGTTGAGGTTCTTGCAGCTTCCAGAGGGCAGCCTCCTTCCCCACTCTGTGCTGTTCCCCCTGTCACAGGAGTTTTTCACACCTGGTCTATCCAGTGGATTCCTGCCATCTGTCAATACTGGCTTGGGCATTAACTCTTTTTAAGTATTTGTGGTCAGCCACCCCTAAACTAAGGCTGACCTCAAATAAAACCTTGCTTTAGTTATATAGTAGTATTTTGTCTGTATGTGTTTGTGTTCCTCTGAGGAGCAAGTCTCTCTGCCTCTGGGTCTCCTTTCCCCTACACAGTTTTGCTTCTTCAGTGTCTGTAATCCACTGTCCATCTCTCAGAGGATGGTGCTGATTGCAGTCTCTGCTTCAGGGAATGGCAACCTCTCCTGGGCACCGGGGCAGGCAGTGCACGTCAATGCTAGATTCAGCCCTGCATCAGGAAGGGGAAGTTTGGTGGGGCAGCAAGGGTGCAGGATGGCAGGGGAGACCTGGCCCTGCCCCAGAGAAAGCAAATTGGTTAATGCACTGGGCTGGGCAGATCAACTACCTGACTGCCCATGGCTGCGTCTGTGGCCATGTGCCCCGCCCCACGCCCCCACTAAGACTGTAAGCTCCTTGAGGGCAGGAGTGCTCACTCCCTGCCCTGCCCCCAGTGTCCCCTGCTGAGCACAATACATCATGGCAGGGGGAGGGGGGCAGCAGATTTTTGATGAATAAATATAAATGCATTTGCTGATGGCCTGTTCCTTCACTAAAAAAGTAAGACATGCTCAGCATGGCAGTTGTAGAAAAAACAACTAAGGACATAAAACCTACCCACTTTTGAGATAAATCTTTATCGTGATGTCTTTAGACTTTTTGTCAAAATATAAGAAACATCCAGAAAAGAACACAGATCAAACAGGCTCAGCTGATGAATTGTTGCAAACTGAATGTGCCCACAGAACCACCATTAGGTGAAGAAATAGAACATCCCTGCCCTCCCCCCAAGCTCCACATACCCCCTCCAGCCACCGCCAGCCTGCCTGCCTAGTGTGATGCATCCTGACTGCTAACTGCATTCATTATAGTCACCTGTTCGTGAACTTGATGTGAAGGGAATCTCCCAGTGTGTGCTCTTGTGTGTCTGGCTCCTTTTGCCAATGTTATGTTCTCAGGATTCGTCCATGTTGTTGCGTACAGTATGGCTGCAGTGCATTCATTTGCGTTGCTCTCTAGCATTCTATTGTGTGAGTGGATTGCAGTTTATTCATCCATTCTTCTGTTATGGGCATTTGGGCTTGGCTACTACGAACAATGTTATGACTGTTTGGTACCTGCATCTCTTGGTAAATGGGTGCACACATTTTTCTTGGGTATAAATCAGGGTTTCTTGATCTTGGCACTGTTGACATTTGGGGCTGGATGATTCTTTGTGGCGGGGGCTGTCCTCTGCATTATAGGATGTTTGGCAGCATCCTTGGCCTGTCCAATAGATAGATACCAATAGCATCCTCCAAGCTGTGATAATGAGAAGCATTTCCGGGGATTGTGCAGTGTCCCCTAGGGGATGGGCACAATTGCCTCTGGTTGAAACCCACGAGTGTCTATTAGGGTGTGGAATCGCTGGGTTATAGGGAGGCGTGTACATAGCTTTAGTTTAGTGGTTGTAACAGTTTATACTTTTGCCAGTTGTGTGTGACCTTCTAATGTTTCTCATGCTTTCATATATAATTTACACATTTTATGAAATGAAGTCATGCTGTATTATTTTACCCCTGTGCTAGATTACCTGGTCTAGTCCTTTATGTCTTTTATTACTTATTCTTCCATTAGAGAGCAGTAAAGTGATTAAGTCTGTACTTAACTCTGGAATCTGCTGTCTCTTAGTTTAGTACCTGGCTCTGCCACTTTCTAGCTGCGTGGCTTCAGCCAAGTGACTTCACCCTCTGTGCCTGAGTTTTTTCTTTTGTCAAACAGGGACAGAAATACCTGCCTCTGCTATTTGGAGGACTGCGTGAGTTCATCGATATGTGTGAGGCGTGTAGAACAGGGTCTGGTGTGTAGCTAGTGCTTTGTTGGCTGTTACTGTCCATTCGAATGGCTGAGCTGTGTCTGTGGTCCTTCGGTGCAGGCTGGTAAATGGTTTTCAGTTTGGGTTGCCAGATGTAAAAAATAACAAATAATATGGGATGCCTATTTAGATTTTATTTTCAGATAAACAACAAGTAGCTTTTAATATAAATATGCCCCATGTAATATTTGGGACATACTCATACTAAAAAAATACATTGTTTATCTGAATAACTAGGTGTCCTGTATTTTACCTGGCTGTCCTCTTAATTCCAGTTCTTTTCTCTTCGGAGCATCACAGTGATTAGCATCTGGGAGCTGCATCTTTGTACACATACTCTGTGCCCCAAACTTGGCTTCTTACTTGACTCATCTAGGGGGCTTGTTAAAGTGCAGAATCCTGGCCCCACCCTGGATCTCGTAAAACTGAAGAATCTCCAAGGCCAGGTTGAGAACCTGAGTTTTTAACCAAGGTCTCGGGTGGTTCAGCCAATCAAGACTTCAGTGTATGCTACTGGCCCATGTGTGTCCTGTGCTAAGTGAAGAGGAGGGCCAGGAAGACTCTCCCTTTACTGCTCTCTACCTGGTCAGCTGTCTCCCCGGTGGGTGAACATAAATGGCCTGGCCTGGCCTGGCCTGGCTTTTCCCTGGACCTGCCTGGACAGGAGGCTAAGGTGGTGTCCCCACCTCCAGCTGCCCCTCAGCTCCGCTCAGAGTCTGCCCCGGCTTTACAGGAAGCAGTGCTGAACTTTGGTGGTGGGAGGGAGAGGTGGTGGATGTGTGCACCAGGACCAGTGCATTGATTTCTGTCTGCAGTTCTTGGAAGGCCTGTCATGAGGAAAACAGGCAGAGGGTAAGGCGGCCCCCATAGCAGGGAGGGCCTGGCTGGCCTGAGAGCCTGTCTCAGCTCAACGCGCACTCCAGGTTCTGGCCATCACTGTAGGGTTTGTGGTGCTTCTTGGTCCCCCGCCTGAGGCCTCCTGAGACTCCACCCTCTAGCCAGGTAGGGTCAGGCTTGGCCAAGGTATAGGGATTGGTCTCCCGGAGGTTCCGCCCTCCCTCCATCCCTGCCTGGCCATGCATTCCCCACCATCCTTCTCTGGTCCAGGAGATGACCACTGTCAGCTGCTGTCCCTGCCCTGAGCCCTTCCCAAAGAAGCAGCCACTCTCCCCAACTTTGGAAGACAGATCTGATTTCTTGTTCCAGCTGCTGACAGGCACCCCTGGAACTGCCAGGCCACAGCCCACTGGACAGGCCAACCCTGCCTTTTTCAACTCAAAGCCACAAACTTACAGCTTAGACGGGATCAATACGGTCAGGTCCAGGATCCTTCCGAGGATGCTGCTGCTTTAAGGAGAGGTCACAGGGGCCTCAGACTTATACATAAATTATAATTTAAGAGAGGATTCCTAGTGGTCTGTAGGAGTTTGTTGTCAGCTTCTCTCTGGCCTCCTGTGTGCTCTCTGGGGGGGAGCCAGAGTGTCCAGGTGGTTTAAGCTGGGGCGGGCGGGATGCTTCCCTTGGATACAAGGGATTCCTCAGGGTTTGGGGCTGGGGAGGGAGATGTTCACCTTCTTTCCTTGTTCACCTGCTACCGATAGCTTGTTCTGGGCACAGGCATTTTCTGGGGAAGAACTCGTCGAATATGTTTAATTTTAGTGTTTCTTTCTTTATTAAACTGCTTGTCATAGGCCGGGCATTATTCTAGACAGAGAGAATAGTGTCGTGACTAAGCCAGATGGGGGTCTTGCCCTTCGAGGTTTATGGTTCTTATTATCTATCCTTTTTGGAGAAGAACCCAGGGCTCAGAGAGGAGGAACGACTTACCCAGAGTCACTCAGCAAGAGGCTCCTGTCAGGTTCAATTCTCACCAGTAAATGAACAAAATAATCTCCACTTGATCAAGTGGGAAATTTAGTCTGAATAATTATGATCGTAATTGCTATCATTAATTGAGGACTTACTATGTGCCAGGCATTGTGCTAAGTGAGTTTTATGGGGTCTGTATTATCATCCCATTTTTTTAAACTTGTGAAAGCTGAGGCTCAGAGAAGTGAATTCACTTTCCCCAAGACACACAGCTAGCTAGTGGCCAACCTGGGATTTGAACTTGGGACTTGGCTTTGAAGTTCAAACACATATTGTGTAGGTGCTTTCTGGGATTCCCACTAAAGCCTTATACATTAGAGAGGAAGGTCAGAGTCATCATTTTTATAAAGGTCAAGCATTTGGATTGGGCGTGTGCACTTCAGGAGGATACTAATTCACCACCAACCTTATCAGACACTCCTCTAAGGAATGCAAAACGCCGGGTGTAACAATAGCAGTAATTTTAACAATGACAGCCATTGCCATTTATTCAGCATTTGAATAATTCCCATGTAAGGATTACCTTAAAATACACATTGGAGCTTGAAATACATGCAGCTTTATGATTCCCATTTGATGGACCAAGGCTGAGAGAGGCTGAATCACTTGCCCAAGCTCACACAGCCAGGAAGTAGCAGAACTGGGTCTGGGATTCGGCTTGCCCAGCGCACAGAGCCTTTCCCCAGCTGCTGTTCCGAGAAGCCCACGGGAGCATCTGCACTCCTCTGGGGTCTCCCAGAAGCTCAGAGCAAGGAAGTGGCTCTCCTCAGCCCCCTTCCTCACTCAGCTGACAGTCCAGCTTCCCATCCCCTTTCAACTCTTCCTGGGACTCTTACATTTTTCCCTCCTAAATTCTTTCTAACCAGGTCAGCTGTGGAATACGGACTTCAGAATAATAATGCGAAGCGCAGCCTTTGCTGCATGCTGCTTGATTTCCTGCTTGCTTAGCAGCATGGAAACCTTTATTTACTCTGCTCTTGTTTTTATAAGATATGACTCTTAACGAGGCTTTAATTCAAGGTCAAAGAGCCTAGAAGTTGGCAAGAAAGCCCATGGCCCCTCTGGGCCCTGCCAGACACATTAATAGCCAATGGCTGGCTTTTTTCATCTCCTCTTTTAAACACTTCCATTGCAACAGAGCACTTTCTTGCGGGAGGAGGTAAAATATTTGAACTGACTGTATTGCTTGTTCCTGTTTGCAAAATGCAACCAGGCCCCCTCATCTTTACTTATTTTTTTCCTTTTCTGTAGTTCAAGGAAAATAATTTATTAACTTGGGAATTAGGGATAATATGGTTCCCCAGCCCTCAGCTCCCCCCAATCCCCAACCCTCCCTCTGAGGCCCTGGCCTGCCTGCCTGCCCTCCCGCCCTGGGAGTGGAGAGAGGCTTTCCTGTCAAAGGCACAGCCATGGCAAGGCCCAGGCGGACGCGGCTAATGTATTTGCAGTCATGATACGAAGACCCCAGTGTCTGGAACCCCAGCCTCCAGGGACCGGCGGGGCCATGCCATCGACCTGAACCCCCTGGACTGCGCCCCCTTCTAAATCCATCAGGCCCCGTAGCCCTGGTCTTGGACCACTGAATAATTTACAGTCCCGCTGAGCGGCGAACACCGGGTCACCGGAGTTCATGGGTTAATAACAGGTTTGGTTTTCGATGTCAGCAGCTCTCTTGATAATGTATGAAAGAATCCTATTCTGTTGATTAGATTTTGAAATGGATCAATTTTTAATCAGCCAAACACCTGACTCACTCAATAAGAGTTGCATTGTGGAGAAAGGATGGAGGCCGGCTTTATTTACAAGAGTGTTTGTTTTTTGGGGGCCATACGCAAATTCCCACCCAGACCCCTCCGCCTGGAAGGAATTGACCGGATTATCTGCCACCTCAAATGGCAGCGTTTGATTCACCTTCTGATTAGTTGGGAAATCCATGGGTCTGTTTAAGAGATAAGAACAGCGGCTCAAGGTTTGATTTAGTCATCTGTGGTTATTGATGGAAAAAGCATTTATTTGCCAATGGAGAAATTTTGCTTAATGTAACAGCAAGGAAGAGGGGAGGAGACAAAGGGAGTCCTGGCGGTGGTGGGGCCGGGATGGCAAAGGCACTTTAACTCTGGAGGGGAGCTGGGGTTTCTAGCCCCGCCCTGGGAGATTTTCAAAACAATGATATGGAAGTGGGCCAGTGAGCAAATCGAGTGCCTAGGAGATTCATTGTGGAGGGGTGTTGCTTCTGGTCATTTTATTTACTCATTCAAGAAGCAGTTGAGCCCACACGGTGTGCCAGGCACTGTGCTGGGCATCACGGATGAAGCCGTTGTTGAGACAAGGTTCCTGCCCTCATGAAGCGTCCCCTCTAGAGTGGGGGCAGGAGGGCAGGCAGTGAAGAAAAAGCAAGGTGCATGATTACCAAACACTGAGGTGTTGTTGAGGAAGCTCTGAGAGAAAGTAACAAGCATATCAGATTTCAACTGTGGCCAAAGAAGTTCTCCAAGTGAAGAGAAATGGAAAGAGAGTGTGGGGCAGGAGAGACAGCAAAGGTCACAGCCTGGAGGCCTGCGTACTGGAGGAGCCAGGTAAGGCCAGGTGGCAGGGGAGTGGGTAACCAGGGGGAGATGGACGGGGAGGCCGGAAGATAAACAGGGGCCAGGTTAGGTAGAGGAAGGACCTTGGTTTTTTTCTGCAGTGCTGCAGGGAGCCCTGGAAAGGTTTTGAGCAAGGGTGTGGTTTGTTCAAATTTTACATTAGAAAAGGTCTCTTGGAGGAGAGTGGGCTGTGGGTCTGGGAGACTGCTGAGGGGTCTCCTGTAACCACAGGCAGTGAGAGGGGCATGGACCACAGACAAGCATGGAGTGGGGAGAAGGGGATGGATACAGCAGTCCTGGTTGGTGGCCAGGTGCTTGCGCCAGCTGGGGCTGGGGCCTGGCCTGATGAACCTGTAGCCCCAAGCGTGCAGTAGCGGCCTGAGAAGAAGGGAGAGATTCTTTGGGGCAGAACATCTGTCTGAGGGCTGGGTACCCAGTGGCACAGAGGTTGGGGACATGGACTGTGAAGTCAGAGTGATGTTGGGGGCTTCTCAGCATGGCCTTTTATAAGCCAGTGACCTCAGACAAATTGCTCTCTGCATGGACAAACCAGCGAAAGAAACTGCCACTGGTGGATGCCCCCTGGCAAGGGGGACTGGGATGGGTGGGAGATTGACTTTTTCATAACCTCTTAATTTATGCCACAGGTGTGTGTTATTTAGTGAAACTTGGCGTTGCGGGGAGCATGGGCTGGTTATCACCCCTGTTTACAGGTAAGGCTCAGAGGGGCACAGTCGCTTTACCTCAGGGGCTGCAGCCTCCTCTTGGGCCCAGACCCCTCTCCCCCTAGCTCAGCTTGTCTTCCCTGCTGCTATTGGTTGAAGTCGTGGGTTTGGTGGAACTTGGAAGAGCTGGCACGAGGAGTGATTTCTTGTTCCCCAGAGCTCCAAGAACCATTGATTGGGCAGCTTTATTTATTAGCTTAATCTTTGCACATCCCTCAGTGATGCTGTTCTTGTGCCTGCTCCGTCAGGGAGCAGAAGGGCCTGCATACTTACCCGTTGTGTCTGTGTGGCTTTGGGACTGTGTGGGAGGGCACCTTACTTCCCAGCTCTTCTTGGTGACAGGCTAGCTCTCCCAAGCATCCTAGTCCAGGTGGCACACAGTAATTGTTCACTGAGATCTCAATGGAACCATCTGGTCTAGTGTCAGAAGTCCCGGGTTCTAGTCCTGGGACCTTTTCTTTCTTGCTGGGTGACCTCGAGCAAGTCACTTTTGTGCTCTGGTCCTCAGTTCCTCATCTGTAAAATGGGAATAACAGTATTTGGCCTTTTCCCTTGTTGCTCTGAACAGGTGGGGCACACTCCCATGTCAGGGCCTTTGCACTTGTGGTTCCCCCTCTTCTCACAAGGCGGCCTAGCTGGCTCCTTCACTTTGTCTGGTTGTCACTTAAAAGCGACCCCCTCAGGGGAGCTTGGTCTGGCCACCTGAACTAAAATTTCACCGCATGGCAGCACGTGGGCATACGCACCATTCTTTCCTCCCCTGCTGTATATTTTTCATCTTTAGTACTGAACATGATTGATCATATTATATCTTTTAACTATTGATCTTGTTTACTGATTTCTTCCATTAAAATGTCAGCTGCAGCAGGGCAGGGATTTTTGTCTGTGTTACTTACTGCTGTCTTCCTAGCACCGAAAATGGGACTTGGCACATAGAAGGTGTTCAGCAAATATCTGTTGGAGAAATGAATGAAATACTGGAAATCAATGGGAGGCACTTAGGATAGTCCCTGGTACCTAATATGCTCTCAACAAATAGGAGTTGTTATTACTACTAATATTCCTGCCATCAGGCTTTTCTGAGCCTCAGTTTGTTCACCTGTAAATCGAGGTGCTGTTGATAATAACCACCATAGAGTTGTGAAGATACGATGATGAGGTGTTGGGTTCTTGGTACAGCTGACACGGATTTCTTCAATAAATAGGAGCTATTATAGTTATAAGTACAAAATGAATGATAAAGCCCCCCCACCAGGTTATGGGAGCATTTCTGGGAAGTGGAGGTAGTATCTGGGATGTAGGGAGCAGCCCGCACCGCCTCACCACGGGCCCGGTGAGCTGGGGTGGTGGTGGGGGCGTGGTGCCTTGGTTTGCCTTCGGCTGCCATCCACCTGGAGTGTGCAGCCAAGGTCAGCAAATGCCCTCTGGCATACCAGCTTCCTCAGGGTGGGGTCCCTCATTCCTCCAGACAGTTCATTTGATTTTGCTTTCATTTTTTTAAGTATGGGAGGTTTTAATTTTTTTTAGAAGGGAAGGGTCAATTGAGTTATTGTCTCAGGGGGGTTTTGACATTTATTATTCTCTGTGTATTACTATGTGGATAAAAGCTAGACATGAGCAGTGCATAGTATATAGTTTTTGTAAATCAAAAGAGCAGAGCCTCTCTCAGCCAATGAGATTTGTTCATTGGCCTAGTCCAGTCCCAAGCTTCCCCCTAGCGTGAGAGAGGAACCCCACCCAGGACTCCGCACTGCAGGCAACAGAAACCAACTCAGCTTTCTGTCCGGGCTTCCCCACCCACAAGGAGATTCTGATGCCAGCCAAAGAGGCATGGCAGGTGTCTCAGACCATTGGGAGGGAGTGGGATGGGACAGGATGGGGATCCCCAAATCACAGTAAGATGCAGCGGGGGTTGGCTCTGGGGCAGTGGTCATGTGCTGTGCAGCCTGAGTCAGAAGCACAGCCAGATTAGCAGGTGCTGTCACTGTTGTCACCGTTCTTTTGAGACTCTTCAGTGATCTTAGGCAGGCTTTCTGCTGGCTGATGAGGTAGGTCTCTCTGTGTCCTGGGGGCTTTTGTCCCAAACCGAAAGGCCACTTTCCCTGAGGCTGGAGCAGGCAGAAGTGGTGGAACATAACCCTCAGGGCCAGTCCCTAATCTCAGGAGTTGGTGTGTGAGTACCCCAGCTCCCCACCCATGAGCAGGGTGATTCTGGGGTCTCTCCTGCATTTTCTTGGGTGGTAGAGATTATAGGCAATTTTTGTGTTAGGCTTTCTTAAGGAAATTTTAGGTTTTTAGAATTCAGAATGTGTTATTTTGTCATTTGAAATCAGCCTGCTGGGAGAAAAACAGGAATATTGCCAGGAAGGTTGGGGGTGTCTGTGTGGGGACAGCAGGTGACTTGGTAGCATCTGTGTTTCTGCTCACATTGTGGATAAAGCAGTTCAAGCTTTTGTATCGAGCTGAGATGAAGGGGAAATAGAAGGCGAAATGTGGAAATCACAGTGCACTGTAAGGCGAAACTAAAGGGATTGGAGTCAGTCCAAACAAAATGCCGATGGCCTGAACTGGCATTCATTTGGGGAGTTTTCTGGGCTTGAAACTTCAATGGGAAGAGGTGTTTGAATGAATCCGACAACTCTTGAACACCTACTGTATACCAAGTACTGTGCTGAGCTCTTTTTGGGGTAGAGATGCATGATACCAAGTTTCCTAAACAGTCTTGGAAAAACCCACAAGCAGCGGTGACTGGAGTGACGGGGTGGCAGGTGGCCTTCGTGGGGGAGAGTGAAGCCCAGGACATGGGAACAGAAGAGAGACGGCTGTTAGATCAGCTGGGGAGTCTAAGAGAGAGGATGGGACATTTGCAACAAGCCTTGAAAGCTGGAAGACCTGACAGGCCATGAAATCAAATCATCCTGGGCAAGGGCCGTACTTGGGAAGCCCTGAGCAGGTGGCTTGGCTCACCTGTGGAATGGAGATGTGGGAGGTAGGGGGGAGAATATGGGGTTTCAATGTCATGAAGAGCGTCACTGAGTGGCTTGCTGGGCCATAAGGAGCCATAGAAGGCATCAGAACAGGAGAATGAGATATTTGGAGCTATGCTTTAAAAATTCTTTTATCACAAGGTTTTTCAACCTCCACACTCATTAACATTTTGGGAAGGGAAGCACAAAGGGGTTTGTGTGTTGGGAGCTGAAGTTGGGAGGGGAGGCCCAGCAACCAATTGGGGGCTGCTCTCCGTAATGCAGCCCATGTTTGGCCCAGAGAACCTACTCATTCAAGGTCATTTCATTGGGGGCAGTATGACAGGCCCCCCTTGGCACAGCAGAGCAGTGAGAGCAGACCAGACAGTAGGGTAATTACCTCGAGTACTGGGTGGGGGGAGGTAATCAGGGGAGGCTTCTTCAAATTTAACTTTCTTTGAGGAGATGACATATGAGCTAATAATTGAAGGGTGAGTAGAAGTTTGCAGGGGGAAGTGCGAGGGAAGAGCAGATACAAAGACATCGTGGCCATTTGACAGAGACCGGGGTGTCTGGGGCAGATAGAGCCTTGACTCACCTTCTTGCCAATAAATTTGATTTCCCTCCTGGCCTCCACCAGTGAGACCTAACTGGGGTGGTGGGCATTCTCAGAACCCTCAGGTGTTAAGTTTTGCTGCTCCGTTTTCCTCCCATTCCTGTCCATCTCTGTTTCCAGGGGAGCAAGTTCAGGAGCCATAAATGCCCCGCTCCCTCAAGTCTTAGCGGCTGGTAACCTGTGGATATTTTGAGAGTGCGATTTTTAGTTCCTTCAGTGCACCGCCAGAGAAAGCAAACTTAACTTTTTCCCCTTTTTTGTCTTAAGGCCAATTTAACAAAAAAAAAAAAAAAATTCCCCCCACAGAGCAGGCTACCAGCTATTACGGAAATAGTAAACAGGAGTCAGCGCCGGAGCATAAGTGGTCGGTTTTAATTAGAACATTAAAGTATTTTAACGCTTACACTTTATATTTTTGCGAACTTGATTATATAGCATTTTAAATACCTGTGAACATTTTAAGGACTCTCGGCAATGAATTATTTGCAATTTCACAGGGAACTTCTATTTTAAAAGCAAAATGGTATGAAAGTGGCTGTGCAGGCTTGGCAGCAGCGACTACACTGTATAATGAGGCGCCACGTGGTGGGCGGGTTGGCAGACGGCCCACAAGGCCCAGCGTCACTCAGGCTCCCTGGTGGACCCCCTTCTAGAGAGGCTCCTGCTGAGTTCAAGGGATTTGGGGAGGCTTCTGGATCCACCTGGGGTCCCCACACCTCACAACCCCCTGAGGACTGAGGAGTCCTCCCCTAGGATTTGTCTCAGGGGTGTCACTTGGTCTCTTCCTCCCTTTGCTGCTTGGAGCTGCCATAGAAGTGTCTTCAGGGGGCCCTCCTGGCTTCAACTTTTGTCCCCTCCAGGCTTCTCCCCATCCAGCACCCAGAGGGGGCTTCCGGAGACGCATCAGTTTTGTTGCTCAGAAGCTTTCTGGGAGAAGGTCGAAGCCCCTCATCAGAGTCTACCAGGCCCTGGGCGATGGGCCTGCCGACCTCGCGCCGTCTTCTCCTGCTCTCCCTCACGTCACTGCAGCCCAGCCACATGGGTCTCCTCATCATCCTTTTATGCTCTGAATGTTTGAGTGTCTGCTGTGTGTGCAAAGCATCGTTCTGGACCCTGGTGATTTAGCAGTGAATGGGCCAGCAAAATTTCCTGCCTTGGTGGAGCTGCCCTCCTAGTCAGGGGAGATCAGTGAGTTGCAGGTGTAGAAAAGTAAAACGGGGGAGGGGACAATAGGGGCTTAGAACAGGTTTCTCCAATGAGGTGACACTTAAAGGCCTGAATAAAAAGGGGAGCAAGCCGTGGTGTGCTGGGATTGGCTTATATAAGGCGTTCACTAGAGCCAATTGCACCCATCTCTCCCTAGCTCCTCGGTCAGTGACGTCTGGTTGGTAGCTTGAAATCGGCCATGGTGGGAGAATTTGCGCCGTGGAAATTGGTAAATGCCACAAATTAGGGTTTCCTTCCCAGGGAGCTGGTTGTTAAGCATTTACCAGTGCACATCTGGGGCAGGTCACGCAGAAAGCTGTGGGAGTGCTTTCTAGGCATTTCCTGAGGAGGGAACGTGTTTGGGAGGTTTGAGGAACATTGTGGAAGACAGTGTGGATGGAATTTCGGTCTCCCCACAGAGAGGCCTTCTCTGACCATTTTTACTACAGCACATTTTCCCTTTATTCTCACGTGATGCACCCTTTCATTCCCTTTCCAGCATTTCTGTTTATTTGTAATTGGGCATGGAGTTGTTTAGTGCCTCGGGACCTGTCTTCCCCATTGGGTGTAAGCCCTGAGAAGTCTTCCTGCTCCCTGCTGTCTGCCCACCTTCCCACAAGGGCCTGCACAGGACAGAAGCTCCAGGCACTATTGTCACGCGAGTTCATGTTAGTGGAAAGCCTTCTCTGTGCCCCTGTTCTGGCTTGGGAGTTGTAATGGCATGAGATCAGAAATCAGGAAGAGAAGCAGCCAGCAGAGAGTCCAGAGGTTCCTGCTTGTGCCAGGCTGATTTCAGCAGCATAATTCCTGGTCCCCTTCTACTTAATCTGGATGTGACATGGCAGCGAGTCGGGGCCCCTCTGACGATAGCGCAGTAATCGCCCCTTGGCTGCCAGCCTGTATTGGTGAGAAAGCACAAGCCCTCTGTTCCTGCTGAAGACGTCGGTGACATCAGAGATTAAATATTCCTATTATATCATTCCTGGCATTTTTATTGTCACAAGAGCAGTGGGTGTCAGGAGTTTAGGACTTAAGACCAAGTATTTTATGATGGAGAAAGTGCTTATCCGCTGGCATCTGGGATGGTGGGGACAAAGGTGCGTTGAGGAGGGAAGCATTTTGGTCACAAGGAACAGGTTTGGCTGACCTGTATGTTTTTTATAATGATGAAAGCTTAGAACATATTGATTGAGGTGATCGGCATTTAGATTTCTCACAGTCAATGAGGAGCTATGCAATTTATATTGGAAGTGGTCACTGCCTGGGGCCTCTACTGAGGTGCGCGGTGTGAGAGAGGAAGACAGTCGCAGAGGAGTGGGTGCCTTTTTGGGGGGCCATCAGGTCATCTCCCCCAGTGATTGAGAGTCCAGATCCTGGCTCTGCCCTTTATGAACGTATATCCTTTAGCAGGTGGCTTTTTAGCCTTTTGTAACCTCAGTTTCTTCTTCTGTAAAATGGGCTCCTGGAGGAGTGGTTTATGGTTTATGAGGATTAAAAGTGATGATGCAATGTCAAAGATGGTACACGTCAGGAAAATGTTTGTCCAAGCTGCCAAGCGATGGTGCCAGTGCTTTCCACAGCCAATGAGATGGGAATACCGTAGACTCATTCCCGTGTGACAAGGTGCTTCCTGAAGAAAACACCCTGAGTGGAAAGTGGCCACATTGTGTTCTGGCCCTTGGAGCTGTTGCTTGAGGGGATGCAGGTTAACCAGAGGTAATGCTTTTTCCTCGAGAAGATGCACTCAAGTGCTTAGCACTTGACCTGCCTTGTGGGAGCAGCTGCTAATTTTGCCATTAATCAGAGAACTCTATCCATGCCTGCGTATTGCTGTAGAGCGGACTTCGCTGTAATCATCTGCCCGATAATTCCGTTTTGTGTTACCTGAGAGGGCAGAGGTCTTTGTTTGCTTCATCTGCTGCTTCATCCTTGTTTCCTAGAACAACACCTGCACATAGTAGGTGCTCAGTAAGTATTTGTCAAATGAATGAAATTATGTGCCTATAGGGGTTTAACAATGAAAGACTGTGTGTGGCCCAGAGAAATAGACATTTCAGCTCCTGTAGAACGTTCACAGCAGCATTATTCGTGATAGTCAAACGGCGGAAATGCCCCAGGTGTCGTTCAGCAGGTCTGTAGCTGGACTGTGGTGCGCGCATGGAACACTGCTCAGCAATGAAAAGGAAGGAACTGTCGGTACACTGACAACTCGGATAGATTCTGAAAGAATTATACTCAGTGAAAGGCAGTCTTCAAGAGAATCACATAGTATATGATTCTATCTATATAACATTCTTTATTTTTATTTTTATTGATTCTTAGAAAGAGGTGGGGGAAGAGAGAGAGGGAGGGAGAGAGAAAGAGAAATATCAATTTCTTGTTTCACTTATGCCTTCGTTAGTTGGTTATTGTATGTGCCCTGACCGGGGATCAAGCCTGCAACCTTGATGTATCAGAATGACGTGCTAAGCAACTGCACTACCTGGCCAGGGCTTACATAGCATTCTTGAACAGACAGACAGAAATGAAGAAGACATTCGTGGTCAGAGACATGCAGAGCAGATCAGGCACGAGGCCAGGGAAGGGAGGGGTGTAGGTGTGGTTATGAAAGGGCAACACGAGAGCTCTGTGTGGTGATGGAGATGCTCTGCATCTTGGTTGTATCTGTACCAGCATCCTGCTTGTGATTTCACACCAGGGTTTTATGAGTTACTACTACTGGGAGAAAGTGGAGGAAGGTCCCAGAGATCTCTCTGGATTCTTTGTTACCACTGCACAGGAACCTACCATTACCCCACAAGAGAAAGTTTGATTCTAAAAAAGTGAAGGACTGAAGCACTTCAGTATCTGTTAGAAACACAGCGGACTGGGTTCCTATTCTGCCATATATTAATTCAAGTCTTCATAGCAGCTGTTTGAAGTAGACGGATGTGATGTCACCGTTTTCTGGAAGGAAATAACCTCAGAGAGGTTGTTTCTTTAGAAAATGTTGAGAGCAGGAGTATCCTTTTCAGTTTGAACTTTGTTTGGGGCTCCGTGGCGAAGAGAGAGGGGTGACTCCCTCAACCAGGGGAGGAAGAAGGGCTCCAAGTGTCGGCCTTGATGTGGTGGAAAAACGGAGACTTGGGTCTTGGCTGCCATAGGGAGGAACAGCAGGGGCTGTTTGTGTTTCCTTAGTGTTGGCCAGCTTCCTTTGCCCTGAGCCTCAGTTTCCCTCTCTGTAAGTTGGGGATAATAACAGGTCCTTCCCTATGAGATAGTTGTAAAGACTTCACATGTGGATTTTCATGCTAGAGACTGATGCGTCTGAGGAAAGGGAGGGTGGCCTTGACTGGAAGGGACAGGTCTAGACTCAGGATAGGACGTGCCATTCCAGGAACTGTGCTCCCTCCTCTCACCCCCAGGCCTGTTCCTGCCAGCGATTGGCTAGAAGGGCCTGAGCCTTTTAGCAGCAAAACTAACGAGTATGAATTTAGAGGCTGATCTTCGCAGTGAGCCAGTGAGGTAGAGATGGCTGCAGTCCCTGTCTGTACATCAGGAACCTGAGGCTCTAGCAGGTTTAAGCTTCCCGCCCAGGGCCTCCTGGCTCAAAGGTAATGGAGCTGAGATCCGAATGCAAGTACATCCCAGTTCATGTCTCTGGTTTCCTCTCCCTTCCTTAGGCTCCTCTGTGCCTCAGTTTCCCCATCTGCAAAACAGTGTCTACTCCAGGTTTGCAGCAGCCACGGAACTGTGCTGAGTACGAGACCCAGAGTGTTACATAAACCCCGGTTTGCCCAGGAGCGGGTCTCAGCTTCCTCATCTCCTGCCCCTCACACCACAGCGACCTGAGATTTTTACAGAGATGGGAACTGTGTGCGGGGTGCTGAGTGAGGGAGTGTATGTGTGTTTGCAACAAATATTTTATAATAGACAAACCTCGTCTGCCACTTCTAAAAGTAGTGGGGAAAAAACCCACTTTGAGAAAGTAAAAATAATCCAAAGCCTGAGTCACTAAGTCACTGGACTCCGCTGGAACCAGCTTCTCTGAGCTGCGGCTGCTTCACCTTGCTCAGGGACCATGGTCAGGGCCAGAATTTGAGGGGATGGACACCTGGGCTTTTAAGGGGAAAGTCCCAGTGATGAGTATGCCAATGAAATGACTGTCCAACCACCTTTTACTTATTTGTTTGTTTGTTTGTTTATTTATTTATGTGGCAGGAGGAAATGTCTTCCAGAAATGCTGTGTCCTCTCTCTTTTAAAAGTCATTTGACAATTGATAATTTTGCCCTGGCGACGGGTACCTTAGAGCTTTTATTTCTTGGAGGCCAAACATTGATGTTGTGTGAAATGGGAGCTTGGCGGAGCCTTTGTGCGGATCTCGAGCTTCCTGAAAAATTTATTTACTGTGACTGTGATCCGCAGGAGCGGATTGATGTTTATCTACAGTCGTTTGCGCCAGCAAGGAGGGGAAAAATGCATAACTGCACTTTCCTTGGAAGCCTTGCGAGGCTGTTTAAATAAGTGTCTAATAGTGAACTTTCAATAGCAGGCAGCCAGCTTGATGGACAGGGTACAGTGTATTATGAACCATAAGCAGGCTTAATCTTTCCCCCATGTTTTAGAAGAAGCTTTATAACCTTCTAGCCGAAGAATTCATGAGAACTAGGTATTTGAAGCTAAGCAAAATTATCTTGGCCGTTCCAGTAGCAGAATCGATAATTCTGAGAGCTGCACGACGGAGGGGAGGCAGGGACAGCAGCTGGGCCCCCCTGTGGGCAGCCCCAGCCACCTCCTTGTGTCCGGAAGGTCAAGAGACATCTTATAGGGACCCCAAGCTGGCAGGGGGAGGTGAGGGTCGTGCCAGGAGCCTGTTTGCCTTGGCAGGTAGGTAGCTGCTTCTGTTGCCTCCAGCTTGGAGAATCTCTGGGCACAGGTAACAGGGAGGAGTGTCGTCCTGCCAGGTCTCGGCTACAACAGTGCCTGGCCCTTTTGTGACACCCACCACTGTAAGCAGTACAAAGGCTCTGTGTTCAATTGTTCAGCAAATACTTCTCTTGCCCCTTTGGACCAGAATTGTTGTGCAGCTTGGGAAATGCCTTGTTCAACCTGGGGGCTCTCTTCATCTCTGGGATGAACTCCTTTCCTCATCTCTCACCCGGCCCTCCTCACCCTTGGGAAGATGGAGCCGTCAGTATCTGTCTTTCCCCTATTAGCTGGCCAACCACGAGAGCTCTCAGGCTCATCACGTTTGCCACAGCCTCCCCAGCCCTGAACCGCCACTGGAGTTTCTTATGGGCTTGACCACTGTTTGTGGAAGGACTGGCAGGGGTTTTGTTGGGGAGGAAACAGCTGTGGTTAAGAGCATGAAGGTCAGTAAGCTTGAGATCCAGTTCTGGTCTGTTACCCGCTCCTGGTCCTCGGCAGGCAGCTTGCCCTCTCTGGGCCTTTGTTTCCTGATCTGTAAAATGGGGTAATCGGGGATGTGATGATGCTACTTGCCTTCCTAAAGGGCCGTGCGGAGGAGTAAATGAGAGGGTGCTGTTGGAGGAGCCCGCACATGGTCTGGCATAAAGCTGGGGCTCAGTAAGTTAGAGCTGTTATTATAGCTAATGTTTTGTCGATGTCACTAATACTGCACTACTTTTGCTCTTCATGACCCATGAGAACTCACAGTCCCTGTCCGTTTTGTCTGCTTTGGGCTCTTGTCCTCCTTTCAAGGTCTCAGGGCCATAAAAGGGGAGACACGTGGCACAGGAACTGGCCCAGAGTGAGCCTCCCACACACCGTAGCAGCTCTCGAGGCCTGCTCACGGCTGGAGGCTCGTGCTCCCAGAGCTCAGGCCCTGAGCCCCGCTCCCACCCTTTCCTCCAGCATGGGCTCAGGGACAGGGGATGACCTGTCCCCCAGGACCAAGTAGAGCTGGCAATGAATGCAGGGGCCAATATACAAGGGGCTCGGACACACCTGGTGAGACTGGCTCATGGGTGAGTGCCGGCCCCTGTGTTATCCGTGCCACTGAGGCTCCCCTTGATGTGGAGAACCAAGAGCTGCCTCGCACTCAGAGCGTTTCCACTACCAGAGCCTGGTTCGCATTTTTGCACTGCCCAGAGGGTCCAATATGGAGCCTTTCTGGGTGGCTGTTGATGGGTGGAACTGTGATCTCAAGTTTCCTAAGTGCCCACGCTCTGTGTCCGCCCTGGGCCACTCTCTTCCGCTCTGTCCTTCCTTCCGGCTCTCCAAGAAGCCAGTCGGGTTTGCCCAAATCGTCATCGCGATGTTGCCCACATGCGGAGCAGGCTGGGCGCTCCACTGTGTGGGATCTCAGGAGCCTTTATTACTTAACACCCATTTCCAGGGGAGGAAACTAAGGCTCAGATAGGTGAAGTTACTTGCCTGAGATCACATGGCATTTGTTTTGCCTGTCCCTCCTCTCTGATGCTTTAAGTCCCCTCCTCCAGCCTCGCAGGGTCTCCAGCCTCCTCTTCTCCTCTAGAGAGCAGGGCCAGTGCAGCTGCTGGTCGGGTTTGCGAGTGAAGCTGGAGTTGTCTGAGAGACCCAACCGGAGGTTGGGCAGCAAAGACCTTGGCCTCAGAGGAGGATGAGTCTTTCCTCAAGATAGAGGGTTACATCCTAACAGTGGGGCCGCCTTGCCAGCCCATTGGGCAGAGCCCAGCAACCCTGGGGACTCAGCCCTGGGGTCTTTACCATCCCTTTCTCAGGGTCCCACCTGTCTTTAAAAGCACAGAGCCTGCCTTGTGCCAATCCCATCCTGACTGCTGGCAAGAGCCCCGGGAAGGTGATGTGGGGGCCTCGGATCCGTGCGCTCCCTGAGACCCGTGTTGTTCTTGGCTGAGCCTGAGGGTCTCAGATACTCGGGTACCTGTCTTGGGGTGGTTAGTCCCATCATCTCCCCCCCTTCTTATGTCGTTTCTAAGGGAGCCTTTTCCCCCACTGCCCACACAATGATCCTCAAATCCTCTACCTCCAGACTAGAGTGTGGGGACTCGGAAGGGAAGCGGAAGCATCTGGATCTTTCCTTTTGTCTTGATTTATTAGAAGCAAACTAATATGAGAGCCTACATTCTTGCTGTAAAGCAAGGCATCAGGCTTAGAAGGAACTTAAAAATTATATTCATCCCAGCAGTAATCACTAACACACATTAACATGTCTGCTCTGGACAGACCTGGAAAGCCCCTGGGTCAATAAGATGGGACTCCTGCTCTCCAGGGGGTCCTGAGGAGAGAAGACCACCCATGGCAGCATAAGGTGGTGGTTTTCTGTGGGCTGGGTCCCTACCATGCAGGTGTTTAGAGCCAGGAGCTGCAAAGAAGCCAGAGGGACCGTTTGCTGCGGGACTGGAAGGATTAGTATGCTGGCAGGGAACTATGGGTGGCCATTTTCCACCAAGAAACAGTGTCAGACACAGGGAACAGTTTGGGCTTTGGCATAGAGGACAAGAACCAGGGGCATGGGGGACTAATGCAGCATTTAATTGGGGGTTGAGGTACACTCAGAGCAGGTGTGATCAGGCAAGGCCTCCTGGACCGCTGGGTAGAGTCTGGACTTTTCCTGGAGGCTCAGGGTGAGGATTTGGGGGTTTAATTTTGAGAGATACAGCAAAGTGGGCGGGAGCTGGATCCTGGACTGGCAGTGACAGGGTCTGCTGCTTTGGCTGGAGCCCTCGGGCAGCCCTGGAGAGGAGGGGTGGTGAGGGGAGACCAGAGTTGGGAGGGGGGATGAGCTGTGGCAGATGTCCCAGCCTGCCCCAGCCTGCTCCAGCCTGCCGTCTGGGGTGCCTGGGCCCTGTGGCGGCACTGGGGCTGCAGGACTGATGGACGGGTCCTGCAAAGGGAGATTCAAGAGGCCCCAGAGGGAGGCTGCTGAGGGTGCTGTGAGCCATCTGTTGATGTTTATTTTTCATCCAGTATTTTTATGCTTGGGGCCCAAGGAGCTTCAGTTGGTTATAGCAATGCGTAAACAATTGGGAATGGCCGGAGGCGGCTGCAGCTTCAGCTCCTGGGCTGAGCAGACAGGAGCCAGGACCCTGTGTCCCGTTCTTTCTCTAGCAAGGGCCTATCTGAGTCTCTCTTTCCTGCTTTCTCTGAAAATCCAAAGAAGGGAGACTGAGCTGAGCTTCCTCCTGTGTGAGCTGTTTATTCATTTATTTACTCAGCAGCCATCTATTGGGCTTAGAACTGGGGGAACATGGCAAACCGCTCCCTATCCTGGGCGGACCCCTCCTCATAGCTACTGGAGACAGACAAGGACCAGGCAGGTGGAACGAGCCTGGGAAGAGCTGTTCCCTAAGTAGAGAGCCTAGGAGGCTGTGAGAGCTGAGGAGAGGCACTCTGCATGCAGTCTGGGAGGCTGAGGAAGCTTCCAGAAGGAGTTCACCTACTTTATGGCTTGAATGTGGCTTCCCAGACCCCCAACACTGTGGGATGAAGTGACTTGGAAGCTGACACCTGAAGGATGACCAGGCATAGCTCTGGCAAAGAGACAGAGAAGTGTGTCCTAGGAGTAGGGAAGAGTGTGGGCAAAGGTGTGGAGGTGTGCTTTGCAGAAATCACCTTGAGGATGAGCAGGGTGCAGCAAGAGCTGAGGCTGGAGGGCTTTCATTTGGGGGTCTAGGCTTCTGAGCTCATAAAACAACTCACTCTGCTTTACCAGACTGGTGTGTGGTTTCCCTTTCCCTTCAGTCCTTGCCCAGAAATCCCGATGGGGTTACTGCTGGGAGGTGCGAGGGGAGACTTAAGTTTGCAGGCTGGGTGATTTGTGGGGTGGGGGTAGGGAATGGTGCCCAGTTCACATGGAGCCCCCATTTGTCCAGGGCAGACCCACCATTTAAAAGCTGCCTTCCCTTTGTATGGTGCTGATGTTGGAGGATGGAATTGGGTCTGCAGGGATTCTGGCCAGAGTGAGACAATTCTCTGGGAGAAGTTTGGGGGGTATCTCTTTGCTTTATGAGGGCCTGCAAGGATGATGTGAAATGTACTCAGGTGGCCAACAGGTCCCTAGGTCAGGACACATCATGTTGGGTGACCTGCAGGCTTAGGGTGAAGGCCTGGGACCCTGTATCCCCTTGCTGCCCAGTGTGGCCAGTGGGCAGCCTAGCAGGCGGGTACCGTCTGGCTGGATTGAGAGCCAAAGAGGTAATGCTAATGTCTTTTAAAATTAGAATGAAATGTTTATTGCAGAGAGCAGAACCTGCGTCAGTGCAGAGTCCTGTGGGAAGGGGACTGCTTTATCGCAGCCTTTCGGTTTTATTTTTGCACATTCGCTTTTTATTTGCTGGTGGTGCTGCTGACAGGCCCTCAGAGTGGGCTCAGGCTGCTGGGCCAGGGTTGGAAGGACTGTGTTGCCTGCGTCTGGACAGTCCTGCCCAG
Source organism: Sturnira hondurensis (assembly GCF_014824575.4). Taxonomy (NCBI): domain Eukaryota; kingdom Metazoa; phylum Chordata; class Mammalia; order Chiroptera; family Phyllostomidae; genus Sturnira; species Sturnira hondurensis. Next base: position 4,872,492 of record NW_028080037.1, read on the forward strand.
GGTGAGTGCTGGGACCTGCTGTCCATTGGGAGGACTTGGGGGTGTGGAAGCAGGGGGTTGTGACTTTGCATGTGTGTGCCCCCGAGTCTGTGTGTGCATCTGGCCCACTGTGTGTGGCTCCCTTTGTGTCTCGGTGTGCACTGTGGCTTTGGTGGCTATCCATGCTCAAGACTGGGTGTGGATCTTTGTGTGTGTGTGTATCCTTGAGTGATGCGTGTGTTTTCTAGGTCTGTCCGTGCATGTCTCTGGGATGTGGTCATAGGTGTGGCCGGCTGTGTGGATCTGGTGTGTTTCTTTGGGGCTTTCTTCTGTCCACATGGATGTATGTGAGCCTCTTGGGGAGGCACATGGGTATCTGACTGTAGGTCTGTATACCTACCTGTGTGTGCATGTGTGTGAGCATGTACATTAGAACATGTTCACACACCGGAGAGTGCCATGAGTGTTGTATGAGAACATGTGTGAACATGCATGATATGTGTGTGAGGCACACTGTGTGAGTGCATCTGTGAGACAGTGTATGAGCACATGTTGAGTATGAGTGTGCTGCGTGAGCATGTTGCATGTGAGAATGTGTGCAGCTCTCTCTTCCTCTTGCATTTGGAACCCCAGCACAATCGTCTTGCATGACTCTGGGCCCGAGAACACAATGTGGCCAGCACTGTCGAAAGGCACCCAGGCTCCCGCCAGCCCAAGCTCCAGTCAGAGATTCTGGAACCTTCACGCTGCTGAAGGTGGCACTGTAGTCTGCCCTGCTTGTGCTGAGAAGGTTCTGTTGAGCTTCACATCTCTCTGGAGCTTGGGCCCTATAAGCAACGGTGTCTCGTTTCTGGAGGGGTGCTGCTTTCTGAATATACAACTATTTTATAACATACAGATGTGCTTTTCCAAGGCCTGCCTGCCCCTGGCGATGGAGCCCCTGGTTGACAGTAGCTGATCTGACCCAGGGAGACCAACACCCTGGGTGAGGTTCCCGCAGTCTAGCATTGGTGGGGTGACCTTGGCCATAGCACCAGTAATGATCAGGGCTCCCCCAGATAGCCACACCACAGTGGCCCTGAACCCCACCAGCCACAGGGAGTGACCTGCACAATTGCCTCACTAGGGCAGGAAACCCGTGCCCTACAGGGAATCTGCTGGCTGCTGAGCCTCTCTACTGGCCAGAGGTCCCTCTTTTTAGTTCTTGTCCCTGTCCGGCTCACCTCTCTGTCATGGGGATGGCTGGGGTGGGGGAGTCAGAGTTTACAGAGCAGAAACCAGGTGCTGTGCAAGATTCAGCATGGTCAGGAACCAGTGCTGAATGCAGGTCTCCACCTCTCTGAACCTCGGTCTTCTCATCTGTAAAATGGGAGTGTGACGGTGACAGCCTCGGGGCTGTCTCTCACTTGTCACCTCGGGACCTTTCTTGAGCATGGCAGATTTACATGGATAGCCCAGGCTCAGTGTGGCCTACCTTTGTGTGATCTCAAGCAAATCATTTTGTCTGTTTCATTTCATTTTTATCTGTAAAACTGGGCTAATAATAGTACCTACTGCAGGCGATGTTGCGAGGGTTAAATTCCATACTTTATATAAAAGGTTAGATAGACTGAGCTATTATTGTTATTTCTGGAATGCCTGAACCCAGATTAAAACATTACATTGGCACACAATATCATTTTTAAAAAACCCACAATTTATAATCCATTCTTCCTGCAGCCTTGCCTGCTCTCTGCTGTCAGGCAGCTGCTCTGCGTTGGGCACCCGGCTGGGAGTGCCCAGGCGTCATGGCACGAGCTGTGGGGCGGCTATTCTGCATGGGTGGGCCGGGCCAAATGCTGTGCTTTTCGCTCCTCCAACAGTTTGTCAAGGCAGCTACAACTTGGGTTAAGTCACTCTGGGCATTAGCCAGGGGCAGGAGCCAGCCGGCAAGACAGCCACCTGGCAGTCCTCCCCACAGGGAGATCCAGGGAGCTTGGGCTTGTGGTGGCTGTGGGCACCCAAAGCTGTTTTGTGCATTTGTCAGTAAGTGACTGACATCCAAGCACTGGTGGCAGACGGCAGAGGGGAGAGCTGCGTGCACAGAGGGGTCGTTCCCCCGAGCCTGCCCTGAGCCCACCCACCTTAAGCCTTGTTAGGGTCACTTTGATGATGAAATGCTCAGTCTAGCCGAGGGAAGCCCTCCCTGTGGACAGGCCTGCGTGCAAAAACATTTTGCATGCATATTATCTCATTTTGTCTTTGTAGAAACACCTGCAAACACATCCTACTTATTTTTACTTTGCAAAGGAGAAAATTGGAGCTTGGAGAAGTTTTGGAATCTTCCAGGGTAGAAGTCCTGATTCCTCCAGTTGCTGGGTGACTTTGGGCCAGTTACTTAACCTGTCTGAGCCTCCAGGTCCTCACTTCCCAGAGTTGTAGCATGGATTCAGTGGAACAGTGTAGCTAAAACATTTAGCCTTGGCATTTGGCACAATAAATGGTTTTTTAAAACATTGTCGTTACTGTTATTTTATCTTTTTGCAAGGGAAGGTTCCTTGCCAGTTTAACAGATATTGATAAGATTCAAATCTGATGCCTTGATATCTACAGGGAGAGGTTTGTTTTACGAGGAGAAAAGCATTCGTGTTGGCATCGGGTAAGTTTGCAGGCTCCCTGCCTAGCAGGGGCACTACTCTTATTTTGAGGATCTTACCATCTTCTACAGGCAGAGTCTCTTCTACTTCACGTGAAAGAAACGCCTCTGGGTTTTTACCCCTGTGCCCAGTCTGATGACCAGACTCATTTGGACACTTGGAGCAAAAGGTCTAGCGTGCAGTAGGTGCCCAAAAGATGCATCATGGATGGGTGATGGGCTAGGGTTAGAGCACCCGATTGGATTCAGGTGCAACCCGGAAGCTGCCCACGGAAGAGGGGGCCCGCTCTGGGCACCACTGCTCCCGCACTGCACACTTTGCAGAGCCACGGGTGTCTGGAACATCTCCTGAAGTGAGTCACTTAACTACGATTGTGGTGACCAGAGGTAGGGGAGCTGGCAGAAAACTGTGACAGTCACACACCTCGAAGACCACGGGAATGGGTCTGAGGCAGTGAATGTGACCTCAGTGTGTACTGATTGTGAGGGGAACTTCCTTCCTCCTTCTCCACTCCCCCACATCTCCCTCCTTTCCTTGAATATTTCTGTGCTCAGTGCCAGGGTCAGGGATGTGGGGCGAGTGGCTTCGTCTCTCTGTGTCATGGGTTCCTTATCTATAAAATGAGATAATCCGAGTAGCGCATTTAGGGAAAGGGTTTGGCACACAGCAAGTGCTCCTTGACGCCTCGCAGCTGTCGTTGTTCCCAGAGTCCCAGGTAGAGAGGGGGATCATCAGCTCCATTCCTACTTGACAGAGGAGGAATAGGGAACTTCAGAGACCGTCCCGAGATCACTGAATGTCAGAGTGGCCCCACCCCATCCGCCTTGACTCCTACTTCAGTCCTTGCTCTTCACCTTGGCTGTCCTTACTGGGGCCACCTGGAGGGCTTGCAGCCCGCTTTGGCCCTCAGAGAATATTTACATTCCTTTATTTATTTAAAAATATTTTTTAAAAATTCTCACTGGGGGATATGTTTCTTGACTTGAGAGAAAGATAGAGAAGCATCAGTGTGACGGAGAAGCCACCCCCTGTAGGTGCCCTGCTGGGGATTGAACCTGCAACCCAAGAATGTGCCCTGACCAGATATCGAACCTGCAACCCACTGGTGCAGGGTGACGACGCTCCACCCAACTGTGCCACTGGGCCAGGGCTGTTGACAGTCCTTTTAGAAGGAAGGAGGGGGAGGGGATGGTGCCATGTGGCTCACACAGAGGATAAACGAGACCTCAGCTTCAGGCTTTGCCCAAAGTGCCATTTTTCTCCAATCAGATTTTTGCTGCTGTGTCTTGAGATCTACTTTCCTCTAAGTAGCTGGTATTGGCCAGTCCACCCTACGAGTGAGATTCATTACTGCTCCCCAAATAGACCTGGGAGCCACGCCGATGTGCCCAAGGGGCCCGGGTCCCTATGTGGGGAGGGCCCCCCATCCCTGCACGCTGCGCCATGCCCCTGCGTGTTAAGATGCATTGTCTGGACTTTTCCCCGGGCTCTGTTCTTTCTTTCCACCTTCTCAGAAATATTTGGGGGGGGGCGATTAAAATGTTCTTCTAACAGTAATGTAATGGGGTTTGGAACTTGGGGATGATCAGGAGTGGCCTTGTGAGCCGATGCCAGTTGACTTGATAATCGGATTGATAGGCAACGAGTATTGATTTCTGTCTCCCTCCTCCCAGGAAAATGGCTCTGCAGAGGGGAGATGTTTGGAGATTCAAGAGAGGGCTGCTGTGGGAGGGCAGAAAGCTCCGTGCATGTGCATCTGTGTGCACACACGCACACGCTGCTCTGCCTCCGCCTCCAGGGCCAGTAACTCCCAACCCCCAGGAGATGGGGATGCGGGTCCCACCTCGTCAGCTGCCTTTCCAGCACCCATGAGGACAACAGCAAGGACTTGGGATCCGCACAGACCCGAGTGCAAAGCCTCCCTCTGTCACATCCTGGCTAGGTGGCCTCACACAAATGCCTTCACCCCTTTGTGACTCGGTTTCCTTGTCTGCAAAGTGGGGAAAGCAGTAATGCCTGCTGCATGGGGCGGTGCAGAGGATTAGCTGAGAATTCATTCCCCTTGATGGTGGTCATCGGTGGCAGCTCTGGTTGCAGTGATGATGTCAATAACTAATAATTGGTATTACTTGCCGATAGATGAAGAGCACAGTGCCGTGGGAGTGCCAGGGTGGGGGTGATAGGATTGTGATGCCTCTGGGACGGAGGCATCCCAGAAACCTTCTGAGAGAAGGGCCTTGAGTGACACTTATGACATATGACAGAAAGGGGAAGGGGTGGGAAACACTTTTCTGTTTCAGGGATTCATAGGCTCAAAGGCAGGGAGGCAGGGAAGCTTCCAGTGAGATGAGGGAGCAGCTGTGGTCCTGCGGGGCTGGGGAGGGACGGGGGTGCCGTGGAAGTAGCGTTGTTCTGGCAGCTCGGGTGCAGTGGTGATGGAAGAGCTCTGTGCCGCAGGGCCATGTGTTCCGTCTGAAATTCGGAAGCAGTGACACAGTACGTAGTGCCACGTCCCTTGGTGGAGCGTTAGTGACATGCCAGCCATTGTGCTCAACATATACTGACACCACCTCACTGAATCTGCATCTTATCCCCATTTTGCAGTCAAGGAAACTAAGGCTCTTTGCAACATATGCAGCTGCACCCAAATGCACAGTTTTCTGTGACAGTCCCCCCATTCCCTGAATCAAGGCCTGGAGAGACCAGGCTGTCTTTGTGCTCTGTGATCGAGCCCACAGATCCCTCCTGTAGCCCACCCACCTAGTGCGTTGTACAGATCCTGGGGCCACTTAAGTTTCTCCTTTGTGGGAATGATTTTGATACTTGCTGGGGCACATACGTGTTTCCTCAAGATTCCCTGCCTAGTTCTGAATCAGGTAAAAGTGTCATGTAAATGTCATGATTCTTTTCTGCGTGGTCTCCACTAGCTTTCCTGTTGCCTCAGGGAGTTCATGGGAGCTGCAGGCCTCCCCTGGCCAGGGCCTGATGTCCTCCCTGGCTCAGGGGAATTTGGAGGAGCAGGGCATCTGCCCTGGCAGGCAGGGAGGATGGAATGCTCATTCTTTAGGTGGGGGTCTGAGGGTGCAGGGACAGCTCTGGGATGGGACCTATAAGCCACAGCAAGAAAGTGCACGCCTGAAATTAAAAACGCATAAGGAGGAGAAACAAATTATATCATACACACAGTCCCTTTGGGTCAGGCACTGCCCAAGCTGGTAACAATATGGGGACATCCCAGGCAGCCAGGCCCCTGCCCTGGGGAAGCACCTCTGCGCAGACACCCTGTCCAGAGTCCACCCATTTCAACTCTAGAATCTTTGTCAAGTGCCCCACCCCCCACCCCCACAGGTACCCACAGTTCAAGAAGGTCCTAGAAGGTGAGAAATGGGAGTGTCATCTGTCTGTCACTTATTTGCTCTCTGACCTGGGCACTTCCCAGCCACGTTCCCCGTGTATTCACAGCATGGCCATCTCACATGTGGAAAACTGGGGCAGGGAGCCCCAGTTCGATACTTGCCCACAGTCTCTGAAGAAGTGGCCAAGCTGAGATCCGAACCCAGGGCTCAGTGCCGTCACACCACCCACCTTCCTTTACAAATGGGGAAACCTTGGTCCAGAGAAGGGTTGAACTTGCTCGTCTTGCAGAGGTGGAATTCCCCCATACTTGGTGGGAAAGAGGATTAAGTTGACTTCAAACCCATGAAACAAATGGAGGAAAATGGAAGATAAAGTATACTTTAGCACCGGACGCCATGGTACAGCCAACGGCACGCTCTCTTCGGTCCCTGTTTCTGGGACTGCCTGGGCATCGGAAGCAGATTCATGCACTGTGCGACATTCCTGAGTATGAGGCCACTTGCATGTAAGTTTCTTTGCTCTTCAACACCTGGGCACAGCCGCTCAATTCTGAGGGGATGTTTCTATGCCTGCCCCTGTGGGTTGGAGTGAACCAGGAGAAGGGATGTTTAGGAGGGTCCAGGTGCGAGTGAGGTCTAAGGAGGCCCAGCAGTTGCCTAAAAGTGGGCAGCTGTTGTAGAAATGTCTCCTCTCCTGTGAGACAGTGAGGCCTGCACAGGGCTGAATGTGAGGGGACTGGGCTCTGCCCATGCTCTAAAGCCCTTTATTTTTTCATTTCTAAACCAAAAGCTAATCAAGGCTTTTTTCATGCATTTAGGCAAAGGCATTGTACACCTTTTTGGCCAGACTCAACGGGAAAGAGTTCTGGGATCCATTAGACATGTCTGCCATAGGTGATGGAGGAAGTAGTGGTGCTGTGTATGCCATTCATCCCTTTATTCATCCAGTGAGCACTTTTTGAAGGCCAGCCTGTGGTGGGCACTGCAGACTGAGTACAAAGCAGCAGTCATGCACTCTCACCCCTGAGGTTTTGGTTTGATGGAAGAGATGGAGTAAAGCTGTGAGGGTAGAAGTTTTGTGTCTTCGCATCAGTGCTGGGTTCTCAACACCTGGTGTTTGTATGGCATACCTGTGCTCTCAGATATTTATGGACTGGAAAGATGGGTGAATGAGCCAAGTGAAAATGGATATGTGATTACAAAGAGTGATAAAAACTGTGCAGGAAGGGAAGGCGATAGTAAGAGAGAACAGCAATTCTCTCTGATAGGAAGGTGCCCTGTGCTCAGAGGGTCTATGTAGGCATAAGGCAAAGATGCCACAAGTGAATTTATAATTTGAGTGCTGTGGATTGAGAACTGTCGTAAAGTGTTGTGTGGGGGAACCTCTTCAGGTAGGGCAGTTAGGGGAAGGCTTCACATTTAATATATTTAAAATTTTTATTTTTGAACTTTTTATTTTGTACTAGTTACAAAATGATTTATAGAAGTTTGCCAAAATAGTATAAAGAATTCCTCATATTCCCTTCATCCAGATTCCCTAAATGTTAACATTCAGCATGACCACAGAACAATTACGAAATCAGGAAACTAACATTGCTCTGGTGCTATAAGCTAGTGTGCTGATCCTATTCAAGTTCTGCCAATGGCCCGCTATTGTCCTTCTCTGGTCCAGGGTCCAGGCCCGGGTTGTGCACTGCTTTGGTTGGCATGTCCCTTTAGTCTCCTTTAATCTGGAACAGATTAAAGTGTACGGACCCAAGTTAGTCGAAGCAGAGTGAATCCCGGGGCTCCTGCTAGAGCTGTTGCGAAAGAGGTGCTTTCCTCCCCTGGGGGCTGCCAAGCTGGGGAACGGGAGCTGCCCACACAGAGGAAAGCTGGGCCAGGAGATGGACAGGACGAGGTGACGTCGTTTGAGTGGCTGGATGCAGCCCTGTCTGAAGCCAGTCACCTGGAACTTCCAGGTCCTGTGAAACAATAAAAATCCTTTAATATATGTTTAAGCTGTTTTTTTCTCCCTGCACTCAGTGCCAGGATGCAGGGAGATGCCCTGTGGAACCAAGTGAAGAAGGAGAATTGTTTGATGTATGAATGAATCTCAAATACGTTTTTCAGGAACTGGTTTCAATAAGGGAGAATTAGGAACCACTCATTAGGAGTAGTAAGGGGCAGGCTCTTGACACCTTTGATGAGAACTCACTGTTTATTTTGTAGACTGCCCCTTGAGTTGGGAATGCAGGGTGTTTGCTCATGATTAGCTGCAGGTTATGCCTTTTTGGCAGAAATGCTACTGGAGTGGTATTGTGTCCTCAGTGCATCACATCAGGAGACACATCATGTCCGTCTGTCCCATTATCAGTGATGTTAACTTGGTCACCTCCTTAAGAGAATGAATGTCTGCCACTGCTCTGCACTGTGCAGTTATTTTTCCCTTTGTAATTAGTACGTATCTTGTGGGGGAAACACTTTGAGACAAATGTAAATACAATGGTAGTTATCATTCTTTTTCCCGCTAATTTTAGCATCTGTATTGACGCTTCTTGCCTGAAACAATTACTGCTGTGGTGTTTGCCAAATGGTGATTTTCTCTTTCTGTCTCATTTCTATATTTATTAGTTGAAGAGCTTTTGCTTCTCCCCATTTACTTACCTGTTCAATTATTTATGTCACTATGGACTTATGGTTCATATTTTATTGTCTCCTCTCTGTTTTCCCCTGTCTCCTCTCTCTCTTTGTTCACCCTGTCTTTCTGCCTCATCCTCTTTCATTTTTCTTACAATCATTTCTCTTGCTGAAGAAGCCAGGCTATTTGTCCCATGGAGCTTCCCTCCATTGGCCCTGGCTGAGCGTGTCCCCGAGGTATCAGTTAACACTCTCCTCTGTCCCCTGGGCCCGCTGTGAACTGGTGGTAGCCCCTGAAGCTTGATTGGATGCTGGTTTGATAATTTTGGCAAGACCATATCATAGGTGGCGGTGTGCCCTTCTATTCAGAGGTACACAAGGTCTGGCTGTCTCCCTTTCTGTGACATTGAGATTGACCTGTGGGTTCAGGAGCTGCCAGCCTGATTCATCTGTTGTCAAGTTCCCCATCAGCCTTTCGTCTCTGGGTTTGGTGCCCACTAATAACCATTGCCTGGGTCCCTTAGTTCACTAGGGGTTGCACAGTGTTTACACGTTGACTTTGTCCCTCCTTCTCTCTTTCTTAGCTGGACAATTTCTCTAGAGAGAAACCACTCCTCATCAGTTATTTACTTACCCTGTATCCAGGAGAGGGTGGGTAAATGGGTAATTCTTTCTCTGTATTTGCTGGTTTCCAAAAATCAAGAGTGGGTTCCCTGGCATCCTCCAAAAGTGGCCCATGAGAGTTTCTACAATATTGTTGTAAATCCATAGATGCAAGCTTAATTGAAGTGCCTTCATCCATTCCGTTGCTGTGCTCATTGTTCCTGCTCAGATTGTCCTGTCTCTGCCATCTCCGGTGGTGCAGTGGCCTTGGACACCCTCCTTGCTTCCCACGAAAACTTACTGTTTGTGGGCCACCACACCATTGGAGCCCTGGCCCCTTACTGGGAAATGGTGTTTAGAGACCGCAGTCTGGGTGCTAGATGAATGTATGTAAAAAACATCTTGAACAGTGCAGCTGGGGATATTTTCAGTGTCCACAGTGGAGGGGATGTCAAGGAAGGGGGCAAAGCAGTAGCTTTGAACTTGGAGATCATCTCTTTCTTCCCTCTGTTCCAGGTTAATGATCTTCTAGAAGCCATTTGTTCACTTTCACTCCCAAACCCCCAACAACTTCTTCATTTAGAAAACAAGGGTGGAATTGCCCCATCTCCTTACTCTGGGTTGGCACTTTTGTGGGAAGGTCTTTGAGGTCCAAGGACCCCTGGAAAAGGGAGGCCACTTGTGGTCCATCGATGCCCATTTGTGTCCTGCCATGCTTTGTTTGGCCACTCTATGTGCAAAGGGGGCTGTCCCCACCGTTTGCCTTTTAGTATCTCGGGTTGGGGCAGGGGCAGTAGGAAAGGTCGCCGAGGAACCATCAAATCTAGACCAGACAAGTGACAGATAATGTCCCTTCACCAGAGCAAGTTTAGAATTAATAGGAGCCTCGGAGTGTTACCCCGCCTTTATTTGAGCAGCCTGCATGTCTCTGTTTGAGATTAAAACTCACATTTCATTTTTATATGCTGTGCTTAATCCAATAATGATTTCATGTTACAAACAGCAATAATATCTTTCAGCATAGTTAATCAGAATAGACTTAATGCTGTCACTATTTATTAACCTTTGTTGAAAAGCAAGAAGTTTCTCTCTAATCTGTGATTGTTGGTCTTGTCAGGCTCTATCAAGTAAAAAAACAGTTTAGGCATTCATTAAAACGGTGCGGATCCTGAAATGACAATTGGAGCCGGATGGTATTTGGTGCATGAAATCTTTGTGTGTTCACCAGGATGGCTGAGAAGGCAGGGGGCGGGGGCACGAAGGGGGAACCCACATGTTCAAAAGACCAAGTGTTTCATCCCTGAGTTCCTCTTGGATAAAGAAACTGCTTGTGTGAATCAGGAGGGTGGGCCAGAGGGAGCGGCACAGGTGAGGCAAAGGGCCGGGCCTGTTGAGGTCTGTAGCCGAAGAAACACACCAAATACCATACAAGGCAGTGGATTTGAACCTGGATCCCGGATACCTCATCGCTTGCTTCACTTTTACTGCTTTCCCCCAAGTTCTTCATTTAGAGAACAAGGGTCCATCTGCCCGTTGAACACCAGCTTGAGTTCCAGATTCCCACTTCACCGGAGTCCTTTCCGGAGGAGGTCCCACTCTGTAGTCTTCAGACTTGAGTGTGCACGAGGCTCTCCCGGAGGGTGTCCCCCATCCCTGGGGGTTCCTGGGGACTCAGTACGCCTTGGGTGTCCTGCAGGGCTGCATCTCCAACCAGTTCCCGGGTGATGCTGGGGCTCTTGGTCTGGGGACCACCTCCTCAAGGGAGTCGTGCTGAAGGCTCTGTGGTTTGGGGTTTTCTGACCCCTGTCATGCCAGGACAGCACCGCTGGGTCAGTGGCCTGATGACCCTGGGTGGCAGCCTTGTTGGAAGGTTTGGTCTGAGAGCTGTAGTGGTCTTTGGGATGGCAGGGCTGGGTACCTCAAGCAGGCAAGCTTGAGCCAGGCAAGCAGAAGGCTTTGTTACTCTCCTAACAGATGTGTCCACAGTCCCTCCTCATTGTTACCTCCCTAAAACAGACCACCTGAGCCAGTTCTTTGCAAACTTTAATACCTCAGGATCATGTTTAAATGCAGGTCCTGATTTATTAGCACTTGGATGTGGGCCAGGATTCCACATTTCTGACTCCAGGTGATGCCCAGCTACCTCAGCAGATCACACTTTGAGTAGTAGTGTACTGTCAAATTACAAGAAGGCCCAACAGTCCACTTAGCCAATTCTTGCGTCTTCCTGGTCTTGAATTACAGAGTTTGAACCTTGCTAAATCCAACAACTCCCCTAATGGGAAATTTACCTGTAAAAAAGAAGGAATAAGAAAGGTTTCAACTTGGACAGGCCCCCCACAAAGGAAAACACTCTCCCAGGGGGCCCCCCTTCTCTTTTCCACCTCATAGAACCCAGACATCTTTTTCAGAAAGTCCCTGTTGGGCCATTTCCTCTGAAAGTTGATTTGGAGAAAAATCTAATCCAGCAAAGAGGTTCCAATGCTGGGAAGCATGAAGGAATATTCCACTTAGCAAATACTGGTTACTCAGGGTTGGGTGGGGGTGGCAGAGGTCAGTGGCCAGTTGATCTCTCCTCGCATAAGGAGAGTCCACTTGGGCATCGAGAGGCATGGCGAGTTTTGCCCGTATAAATGGGGAGGTGAGCAGATGTTGTTAATTATTTAGGGAGAATCAAGCAGTCTGGGTGGGTGGGCCCTATGCTCTGTTTGTTAATAAAGGTTGCAGCAGAAAGGAATTTTAATATTCAGTATTCTCATTTGCCTCATCTTGCAAAGAAGCTGAGCCTCGGCTTGACTGGTGGGAGCATCTGGAATTAATGAACCAGCTTCTTATAGTGCAGAAATCAATGTTTGCTGCATTAATTGCATGATGCTGAAACCCTGCTTTTTATTCCTGACTTTCAGACCCACGGCCTAAGAAATTTCTGTTAAGAGGCATTGTGGGGCTTTACTTTTGCCTACACCTGTCTGGATATGGGGAAGGAACTGCTTCTTCACCATGAACTTGTGACATGGGAACATGGAGACATAGGGACATGGGGGGAACTTAGGACGAGCTGTGTACTTTGGAGGCCCCAAAGGGGTAGGTCTGGCAAAGCCTGTAGCAGACCTCAAGGATCTATTCCCTCTTGAGTAGCTGGACATGGTCTGCATTTCCATCTCCTGAGAGTTTCCAGCTTATTGTGTTTCGTCAGGTTAGAATAAATCTTATGAAGAAAGTCTGTGTTGTTCAACTGGACACATGTTTGCCTCTCTTGCTTTCCCCTTGCTTCCCCTTTCCTTTCTCCTATACCATAACCCTTGGAATGTAGACACCTTAACCCACAATGTAGCTTGGCCACCATCTCCTTGGGTACCAGGGCACTGGACAGCATCAGTCTGCCTGTCCTGGCTGGGCTTAGCATTTCTGCAGACCATGCCTCAGTGCCAGGTACTGTGGACGGCCTCCCAAGGAGGCGATACTTGAACCATGTTTGGAGGAATGAATAGGAGCTTGCCAGGGAGGGAGAGAAGTAAGGACAGTCCAGGCAGAGGGAACAGCATTAACAAAGGCTCGGGAGCAGAGAGGTTCTGGCCCGGAGCCCTGAAGTTTCTGCTAGCTGGAGTGGCAGCAAGAGTCAGGGAGTATGGGTGGGTAGAGAGTGCTGGCTGGAGAGGAGCCTTGGAAGGTGTCCTTAGCCCCTAAACATCTGGCTGGGAACTGTCAATTCTCTCCAGTAGGTGCTGGGGAGCCTGGTAAAATGCTTAAGCAGAAGGTGAGATGCCTGGTGAAATTAATTTTTAATTAACATGCAGTAATTTGTTTTTCAGTTTAGTGTACAGTTCTGTGAGCTTTGACCAGAGTATTCTTTATATTTTCTGGAGTATGGAACAGTTCCACCACCCCCTCAAATGTCCTTGTGCTGCTCCCTACGTTCAAACCCTCCCCCCTGACACACACCTGGCAGCCACTGCTCGTCTCTCAGAAAGCGTTGCCTTTTTCAGAGTGCTATGTAAAAGGAGTACAGGATATGCGTGTGTGTTCAGTTTTTAAAATCTCACTTCTGTCCTTTAGCACAACACATTTAAGATTTTCCCTGTGGTGTTGCATGTATCGGTGCTTTGTTCTTTTTCATTGCTGAATAGTATTCCACAGTGTGGTTATATCACAATTTGCTTTTCTAAAGTAGCTGTGCCATTTTACATTTCTAACAGGAAAATTCAAGCATTCCAGCTGTTCCATACATTAGCCAACACTTTGTAATACCATTTTTTCTTTTTTAAACACCACACAACATTCTAATAAGTGTGTAGTGATATCTCATTGTGGTTTTAATTCGCATTTCCCTGATGACTAGTAATATATGGTTGAGCATCTTCTCATTTGCTTACTGTTGCTAGCTAAATGTATGTCTGTTTTGGTCATGTGTTTGTTCAAATATTTTGCCCATTTTTAAGACTGAGTTGTTTGTTTTCTTATTGTTGAGTTCTGAGAATTCTTTATATTTTCTGGAGATAAGTCATTTGTCAGATATGCAATTTGCATTATTTTCTCCCAGTCTGTGGCTTGTCTTTTCATCTCTTTTTTTTTCTTTTTTTAATTTAATTTTATTTTTTTAAATATATTTTATTGATTATACCATTACAGTTGTTCTATTCCCCCCCTTCATTCCCCTCCACCCGCACGCTCCCTCCCCCACCATTCTCCCCCCCCTTAGTTTATAACCATGTGTCTCAAGTTCTTTGGATTCTATATTTCCCCCACTATTCTCGCCCTCCCCCCTATCTATTTTCTACCTACCCTCTATGCTATTTTCTGTGCCTTCTCCCCCCTTCTCCCCCTCCCACCCCCCTATTTCTAACCCTCCATGTGTTCTTCATTTCTATGGTTCCACTCCTGATCTAGCTGTCCTCTTGGTTTGCTTTTGTTTTAGGTGTGGTTGTTAATAACTGTGTGTTTGCTGTCCTTTCACTGTTAATATTTTTCATCTTCTTTTTCTTATATAAGTCCCTTTAGCATTTCATATAATAAGGGCTTGGTGATGATGAACTCCTTGAACTTGACCTTATCTGAGAAGCACTTTATCTGTCCTTCCATTCTAAATGAAAGTTTTGCTGGATAAAGCAATCTTGGCTGTAGGTCTTTGGATTTCATGACTTGGAATACTTCTTTCCAGCCCCTTCTTGCCTGTAAGGTCTCTTTTGAGAAATCCGCTGACAGTCTGATGGGTACTCCTTTGTAGGTGACTGTCCCCTTATCCCTTGCTGCTTCTAGGATTCTCTCCTTCATTTTAGTCTTGGCTAATGTAATTATGATGTGCCTTGGTGTGTTCCTTCTTGGGTCCAACTTCTTTGGCACTCTCTGAGCTTCCTGGATTTCCTGGAAGTCTATTTCCTTTGCCAGACTGGGGAAGTTCTCCTTTATTATTTGTTCAAATAAGTTTTCCACTCGTGGCTGTTTCTTTCCCCCTTCTGGTACCCCTATAATCCGGATGTTGGAACGTTTAAAGATGTCCTGGAGGTTCCTAAGCCTCTCCTCATTTTTTTGAATTCTCATTTCTTCCTTCCTTTCTGGTGGGATGTTTTGTTCTTCCTTCTGGTCCATTCCATTGATTTGAGTCCCAGTTTCCTTTCCATCACTATTGGTTTCCTGTGCATCTCCCTTCATTTCAATTAGCTTAGCCTTCATAAGTTCCTCTAATTTGTGACTTTGTTCCTCCAATTTGTGACTATAATCTACCAGTTCTGTGAGCATCCTGATAAATCGTGTCCTGAATTGTGCTTCTGAGAGGCTGGCAATTTCTTGGTCGCTTAGAGTTATTGGCTCTGGGACTTTGAGTTCTTCTTGCGCCATCTTTCGGGTTGTTTGTGCCTGTTCCATAGCAGGATCAGAGCCCTAAAGTGTTCACTAGAACAGGGCAACTAAGTCGCTGGGTTGTGACGCTGTATGTGGGGGCGGGGTCAAAGAGGGACAGTGGCTCTCACTGGTATTGCAGGGCAACTAAGTCGCTGGGTTGTGACGCTGTATGTGGGGGCGGGGTCAAAGAGGGACTATGGCGTCCTGTCCGCTGCCTGTCTTTTCATCTCTTAACATGCAGGTTTTTAAATAAAGATCATTGCGGCAGTTGGTGTTTTTTAAAATTTATTTATCCTTAGAGGGGAAGGGAAGGAGAGAAGGAGAGAAATATCAAATGTATGGTTGCCTCTCGTGTGACCCCCACTGGGAACTGGCCTGCAACCCAGGCATGTGCCCTGACTGGGAATCGATCCGCGATCCTTTGGTTCATAGGCCTGCACTCAATCCACTGAGCTACACCAGCCAGGGCAGCAGTTAGTATTTCTAACTCTGCTTTCCTCACTCCAGCCATGTTGGAGTTCCTAAAAAAAAAAAAATCAAACCCCTTCCTTCTCTAGGGTCTTTGCCCAGGCTGTTTCCTTTCTCTGGAATACTCTTCCTCTGTGCCCTAAGGAATCTGTGCCCCAAATCATGAATCTGTTCTCATGTGTTTTCTTTTAGAAGATTACTTGTTTTAGCATTTATGTTTATGTCTCTGATTCATATAAAATTAATTTTTTGTATGGTGCAAGGTAGAGATTTAGGGGTCATTTTCCCCCCACATGGATAGCCGGTTGTTCCAGTGCCATCTGTTAAAGAGATTTTTCTGTTTCCGTCTGTATTGCTTTGGTGCCTTTTTTAAAAGTCAAATGAGCATCTATGTGTGGGTCTATTTCTGGGTGCTTTATTCTATTCCATTGATCAATATGTTTGTGCTTACAGCAGTGCCACATTTTATTGATTACTGTATCTTCACAGTAAGTTTTGAAATCAAAAAGATTGTCCTTTAACCTTGTTTTTCTGTCTTAAGATTTTTTGGATATGTCCTTTGAATTTCCATATAAATTTTAAAATTAGCCCTGACCAATGTGGCTCAGTTGCTTGGACATCATTACACAAAGCAAAAGGTCACTGGTTCAATCCCCAGTCAGGGCACATGCCTGGGTTGTGGGTTCAGTGCCTGGTCAGGGAATGTACAAGAGGCAACTGATTGATGTTTTTCTCTTACACTGATGTTTCACTGCCCCTCTTTCTCCCTCTCTTCCCCTCT
The DNA here is from genome assembly GCF_014824575.4 of Sturnira hondurensis. Classification (NCBI taxonomy): domain Eukaryota; kingdom Metazoa; phylum Chordata; class Mammalia; order Chiroptera; family Phyllostomidae; genus Sturnira; species Sturnira hondurensis. The sequence continues at coordinate 4,888,772 of NW_028080037.1, forward strand.
CTCTAAAAATAAATTAAGATCAATTTAAAAAAATTTTTAAACTGGCTTGTCAACTTTTATAAAAACAAAAACTATAACCTCCTGGCATTTTTATTGGAACAACATTGAATCTGTAGGTCAATTTGGAGAGAATAAAATTTCTTAACGCTTCTGAGCCTTCCAATTCATGAACATGGTATATCTTTTCTTTCTTTTTTTCTTTTTTTCATTTTCTTTCCCTGGCTTACTCTTACTTCTCTTTCGGGTATCAGCTTAAGTGTCATCTGCTCAGGAGGGTCTTTGTGGCCTCCTGACTAGATGATGTAGCTCTGTTATATCCTCTGGTGCCCCTTCTCTTCCTTCTTGGCACTTAACACACTGGTAACGATCATTTGTGGGATTATCTGTGTCATATCTTCATTCTCCCTCAGAGACCAAAAGTTTCATAAGGGCAGAGACCAGGTCTGGCACACAGAAAAACTTATGCATGCATGAATGAATGCCCTCTTATTTTGGCATAGGTCCACAGGTCTCTGGCTACTGTGATTTACAGTTTGATGGATACCTTGGTCTCTGCTTGCTAACGGAGAAACCAAGGCCTAACCCTCCTACCCCTTCTTAACCTTCTGTCTAACATTTAGTTCCTGCTGACATGCAGTATATGCTGAGAACTCCTGTTCACTTGACAAGTAGATGTGGGTAATTATGATTTTTAAAGTGAAATATATCTACAGAGTATTTTAAGGTAGTGATTACAATACAGACGTTTGATTTATTTGAGGGGAAAATGTGTTGCTTTCATTGCATCACTTGGAGCACTTGAAAACCAGTGGCAAAATCTTGATTGAATTAGACTGTGCTCATAATTAGAAAATGCTAAGCCCTGCAAAACATTGAGAAGTGAGTGTGGACAAAGTGATGAAATTAGGAACCTCTATTTTTTTTAAAGGTTTAAGAAGTCGGTTCTTAAGAGGCATTGTGGTGTTAACTAATTGGTTTGTGGATGTTACTTGAATGTATAGATTTCATTCTGCATTTTGATTGTAAGTCGATGTATAGGTCCCAGCGTTAATTAAATCCCAGGGTAAACATTTCTAAGGCAGATTTTAGAAGGAACTTTCCGAGAGGAGTGGGATTGTTGGGACAAGTTGCCAAGGGACAGATAGAATGTTAGTGATTCAGAGTAAGATGAGAGAGAGAGAGAGAGAGAGAGAGAAGGAGAAAGGGAGGGAGGGAGGTGGGGGGAGAGAGAGAGAGAGGGGGGCGGCGCTCAAGAATGTAGATTCCTGTGCAGGAGCCCTGAATGGGGAGACCAGAGGTATTGTTTCCTCTGAATTAAATCTTGAATTGGTTAATACCAAACAAAGCAAAAAGTTGACGGGAATTTCTTGGGTGCTTGATGAAGATCAATGGAAATAATCTAACTTTATCACAATAAGAGATTGTAATTTCCTCCGATGATAGTAGCTATGTTTTATATAATGCACTATCATTATAGTTGTGCAATAGCCTGGTAAAGCAAGAGAAACATGATCATCATTATTATTCCCACATCACAGATCAGCAAACAGGCTCAGAGAACTGATGAGACTGGCCTGAGATTGCAGGGTTAGCAAGTGGCAGATTGAAGTACAGGTTTTTTTAAAGTTAATACATGCTTTGTTTCCTATACCTTGTCAATGCTAGTTAGTTGAGGATAGGTGTGAGTGTGACATTTGTGGTTTTAAAGACTATTTTTTTAAAGATTTTATTTATTTATTTTTAGAGATGGGAAGGGAGGGAGAAAGAAGGGGAGAAACATCAATGTGTGGTTGCCTCTCACACACCTCCTACCAGGGTCCTGTCCCACAACCCAGGCATGTGTCCTACACTGGGAATCGAACTGGTGGCATTTTGGTTCATAGGCCAGCACTCAATCCACTGAGCCACACCAGCCAGGGCTAAAGACTATTCTTAATAGTAGCAATAAATGCTACTTAATTAACAACATGTCAATCAATATAAACTATATTATACTGCAGTAACAAAAGATCCCCAGTTTCAGTGGCTTAACCCAACAAAGGCATATTTCTTGCTCCCCTGACATGTCCATTGGCGATATGTCCATCGTGAGCTCTGCTCATTGCTCGTGAAAGTTCCTTGGGAACCCAGGATAATGGAGCAGCTACAAAGGGTCTTGTGGCACCAATAAAACGCTCTATCCTGGAAGTGACACATCACTTCTGCTTTCAGCTCATTGACCAAATGTAGTCATATGCCCTCACTCGACCACAAGTAGCCAGAAGTGCAGTCCTACCTTGTGCATGGTAGGGAGAGAGTCAGAAATATATGGCAAATGGAATTAATGATTGCCATTGGCACCTGATAAACAAACAAGTAGTTCATGTGATTCTACAACAAGCCTGTAAAATAATAATGAAAGCTAATGTTTATTGATTGTTTACTGTGTGCCATCTACTGATTACCTGGAAGAGCACATTTAACTACCTGGAACATAAGGTAGTTAGTATAATTATCTCCAATTTATGGATGAGGAAGTTGAAGTTCAGAGAGGTCAAGTTACTTGCTCAAGGTCACACAGGTTGGAAGTCGTAGAGCCAGTATTTGAATTCTGGCCAACTTGACCACAGAGCCCATAGCACAGTAATCCCATCTAATAGATGAAAAATCTATGGGCTCAGGGAGTGAACCATGATGCCCATGCTCATCCTGCCAGGAAGTAGCAAGCCTCAGTGCCTATACCTTATCACATTTTCCATGTAAATTTTCCTAGTAGCTACCAGCCATTCCTCCCCACATTGCTTTCCTGTTTCAACAACTGCAAAGTCTTAGCCTTCTGAGCTAAGTAACACCTATGCTAAGGCCAACTTATACCAGCTCAAGTGTACCCACTGTCAAATTTCCAGGACTTTTATAAGAAATTACAAATTAAGTGATATAAACTTGCTACAGTTAAATAAATTATATTTATTTCAAACCAAGGTAATAAATACTCAAAATTCATTGCTTCCTAATTGTTTTACTATACTTTACTGTTATATGCTCTTGAGGTTATTTGCATCTATCATATCAGTATGATGGAAACACTGTATGAGTGTGCTACTGTACATCTCTTTCTGGCTCTGAGCTCAGTGATGTCCAGTTGGTAGGTTGAAGTTGGCTGTGGTAGAAGTATTTACACCACAGAAATTGGCAAGCACTACCAATCAGGACTTTTTCCCCTGGAGAGTCAGTTCTTAAATATTTACCAGCACATTGTTGCTTGCCCTCCACCTGCTTTCCCCATTGGGCAGCACCATCAGTGTCCATCCATTACAAAATGGGCCTCTCAGTGGACCTCGCTGGTCCTAGAGGTGGGCCAGCTCCCACAGGGCTGCTGAATTGGACCAACCGTCCACATTCATCCATCAAAACTTAACACTAGACTGGCTCCCTTTGCTCCTCCCTTTGAGCCAGTGGTTTGCAACCTTGGTTGCCCATTGGAATCACTTGAGAGAGCTTTTCAATATACAGATTTTTTTTTAGAAGACCCATCACCAGAGGGTCTGATTTATTGGTGTAGTGTGTGGTCTGGGCGTGAGGGTTTTTAGAAGTTTTCCAACTATAGCCAAAGTAGAGAGCTACAGCTCTAAGCAAACTCAATGTGTTAAAACCAGGCCACCACAGAAGGTAGATTGGGGGTTGGTGACTTAATGCACAGAAAACTTTAAACTTTTCCTAATAGTATAAAAAACACTACAGGGCAGGGAATGATGAACTTTTTCTTTAAAGGTCCAGATAGTAAATATTTCTTACTTTGTAGGCCGTACAGTCTGTGCTGCAGTAGTCAACTCTGCCACGGTGGGGTGAAGGCTATAGACAAGACATTAAAGGATGAGCATGTCTGTGTTCCAGTAAAACTTTATCTATAAAATTAGGTGAGCTGGACTTGGCCCATGGGACATAGTCTGCCAAGCACAGTCTGTGGTGTCCCTTTCATTGGTGGCCATGGCCATCCAGAGATTATTCTCCAGATCTGCACACACAGTCACCTCATCTGTTCCTGCTGAGCTGACAGGTTATACTGGTCTCTTGAGTGTCCCTCCAGTGCCCCCAAATTCTTTAAACTGTTTTAACTGTTCTCTCATTTGATAGGCGAACGTCAACTATTGCCAGCCTGACTTCATTGAAGGCACAGAGACCCCTTGCTTAGTGCCTGACTCTTGGGCCTCCTTTAACAAATATTTGTCAGATGAACAAATTGATAAAATAAGTAGCATTTACTTGTTTTCTTTAAACTGTGCTATGGAGAATTTCGCATGCCTACAAAAGGAGAGAATAGTGTGGAAAATCTGTACATACCCACCCACCCAGTTCCAGGACTGTATTGAAGTTGCTTGCTTGGTTGTACTTCTCTCAGTTCCATAGGGACTGGGACCATCTCCACTGTCCTGTATTCCCTGGTGCTGTGAGCAGGGTCAGGCATGTAGCTGGTGCTCAGTAGTCATGTGTTGGATGAATGAAGGAATAAAGGAAAGCTCATACATTTAGATGGGCTTTATGACTTCTGCTGGGATGGACACTAGCTATGATTACATAGACTTGGAAATGTGGGTTAAATTGTGACTCCTTGCACTTAAAGCCACAAATAAACATGAGTTGGCATCTGCAGGGGACATCAAAGTCCCTGGAGACATTCTTATTCCTCTTGGTTCCGAGGCCTCACTTCTAGGAGTTGGGCTGTTGAAAAGTCAGTCCTTTGGGGCATCCGGGTAGAATCTCACAGGTGAAGAAGATCTAGCTCCCACCCTTCCCACCACTGCCCAGGGCTATACAGACGCCCCCTGTCCTGAAATCCTTCATACCTTCTCTTCAGTGTCCTGGTAGGGAAAGAAAGTGACCACACATACAAAAAAATCTGGTCTAATTTAAACCCCTTTAAAGTTGCCAGGCTGCTGCTGATTAGCTTAGAGAAAATATGTCAGGGTTTTCTTTGATTTGCAATTTGAGATAAATGTGGGAAACGTGTTTTTGCTTCCTGGGAGAGGATTATGTTGCTTTGCAAGTTGGGTCTTTGTCACTTTTGATTTTAGAGCACTTGCTTGGGCTTCTAGTAATGAACAAAAACCCACACACACCGAAGCCAGCGCACGAGGTCCTGCTGTCTGTATACCCAGAGTAACCTTGTTTCCCCTGGCGCCTGTGTCTGCATTCCTGCCCACCACCCCTCAGACTCCTGAGGGTTCTGCTCTTGGGCTGCACCAACACTGATGTCTTATTTCAGACATTAAAAAAATATCTTGTTTAAGTTGTTTTAAAAGAACTAACCTGATATCTTTTATTTTGGGGTGAATTGTTCTTTACCATATTGATTTAACATGTAGCCTGCACTCAACTAACCTTCTTTATAAACCACCCAGAGTCCTCATCCAGGGTAGTGGTAAACATAGTCAAATTCCGATTCAGTAGACATCATCGTGGAGCTTAAACTAGGAGGCAGAGAATGAAGTAAACATATCCTATAAATAATTCCTTTTTCTTTATCTACTAATTGATCAGCTAAGAGACTCAGGGTTTTAAGATAATTTTTTCAATTGGAAGACGTCTGTAGACGTTACAACCCATAGATGCTTAGAGCAGAGGTGTCATTATAGGTGTGACTCCGGCACCCCTTGAATGGTGGGGCGTTTGGAGTGAGGTCTCGCTTTCCCAGATTCTTAGGGTTACTCTCCACACAACTCTGGCTCCGAATCTCTTCCACTGATACTTAAAATGTGTGCTATTTCCAGGTGCTACATGTGCCTCAAAAACAGATTGCTCTTAGGTGGTTAAATCCCGTTTCCGCAGCCAATACTGAAATGCCATCCTCCAGGCTGGGTGCAGTCCCCTGCTGGAAGTTTCTGGTTCGGCTGCCTGAGTGCTCTGTGGTCTAAATATAGCCATTTGAAAGAAGATTACTGCCCGTCCACTTGGGACTGCTAAAAAGCCTTTCAGGATAACTCTTGAAAGCCTGATGCCTTTAATCCTTAACTTTAATTTAAAGTAAAGAAATCTTCTCAACTCATATTCTATTTTCCACATTCTCTCCCCCTACCCTTGTCTGCCCGTACAAATCTTTTAATTCCCCTCCCCCTCCCCGCCATTATTGAGGAATAAGATTTTTTACAAGGAGCTTCTGTAGCAAGTATGGACTAAGCTGTTTTAATTTCTTGCGAGGATGTTTTTATGGAAGAAAATCAAGTCAACACTCAAGAGTATACACAGCCCTTTACGGAGTTGGGAAGAATTAATCAGGCCAGAAAGTTCAGAATATAAAAAGGGAGGGGGTGGGGTATGGGAAGGACGTTTCATCAAACTGAACTGCTCTGGGAGATGCAGAGATAAAAGGATTTCCCTCTCTGAGTGCCTTAAATATTGGCAGGCAGTGGGGTCAAGACTTTTTCTTTTGTTGTTATGGAAAGCCATACAGATAATTAATGCTGTTGAAAGAAGATTGTTCTGTTGGCGTCTGCGAGGCTGTCCGCCCCCCCCAACCCCAGTCTGGGATCTTCTGGAAAGAAACAAGTCAAGGAAAAAGTTATGCACTGGGGGAGATCCTGCCAATTTACACCAGCCATAAATAATGTCGGGAGAGCAAACAGCCCCTGGCTGCTTCCTTGTGGCTGCAGATACTTGATGTGGAGGACACAAGTCAGTGTGTGCAGTGAACTTGAAGTAGAGTGGGAGACCCACCCATCTTCTTGCCCCCAATCCCCAGCCCACCCCTATCCTGAACTTCTTTAAACAATAATTATTAAAGAAAGGAACAGAAGCCCAGGAAGGTTATGTATTGGCTTTGATATTTACAGTTTTTATTTCTTGCTAGATAAATGGCTATTGCTTTAATTTAATGGGCAGGAAATGTTTGATCTCTTCCTTGGATGTCAGATGTAGCCACAGGGTCTGGGACACCTGGCCAGCCCTACTAGGCCCCCAGGTGCCTCTCGGGCCTCTGGTTGACATCAGTCCAGAAGGAACTGACGAGACTTAGCAACCCCTGATGGTTAGCATTTACCACTTTGTTTATTTTTTATTTACTGATTTTTGAGAGAGAGAGAGAGAAGCATTGATTTTGTTCTACTTATTTATGCATTCATTGGTTGCCTTTTGTATATGCCCTGACCAAGGATCAAACCCACAAACTTAGCATGTTGGGGATGACTCTCTAACCAACTGAGCTACCTGGCCAGGGCCTACATTTACCACTTTAGAATATGCTGGATCTCGTGTACTTTATGTGCTTTGGTTCACTTAATCCTCATAAAACCCGTGAAAGGTGGTGCTATTTTTGGTCCCATTGTACAGATAGGGAAACTGAGGTTCAGAGAGGTAAAGCTCACACAGCTATAAATGTCAGAACTGGAATTTGAACTGGCTCTAGTTGATACTGTTTTAAAATCAAGGTGAAATTCACATAACATAAAATTTAACCATTTTAAAATAATTAACCTGGCATTTAGTACATTCAGAGTGTCATACAACCACCATTCCTGTCTGGTTCCAAGACATTTTTATGACCCCACCAGGGAACCTCATTCCCATTAGCAGTCACTCACCATTCCCCCTCCCCCTGGCCCCTGGCAACCACCAGTGTCCTTTCTGTCTCCGTGGATTTGCATATTCTGGGCTTTTCCTGTATGTGGAATCATATACATGGCCTTCTGTGCCTGGCTTTTTTCATTTGTCATGATTTCAGGCTTCATCTGTGTTGTAACATGTGTTAGTGCTTCATTCCTTTTCGTGGCTGAATTATACTCCATTGTATCCCTACAGGTTCCTGGTGGGTGGGACTAAGGAGGGAGGTGGAACAAATGCGAAGCTGTAGTGAATGGCAGGAACTGCCGCTAACGGGAGAGGAGCCCAGGTGAACGGCTCTAGGTGATGATAGCCAGGAAGAAGTGCAAGCACAGTGTGGTCAAACAGTCCCTGTTTTAAAAAGGAAACCGGAATTTTGGATATTTGTATAAAATCTGTGATATCTCAGGTGCAGCAGAAACTAAATAAAACACCTAAGGGGCAAATGAGCCATCAGGTTACGAGTTGTAGTAGTCAGGATTCTCCAGAGAAGCGGGAGACCCAGGAAAGCCATTGATGTAATTCTAGTCCAAGTCCAAAAACATGAGAATTAGGAGAGCCAGTGGTTAAGTTTCAGTCTGAAAGCTGGCAGGCTCAACACCCAGTGTTTCAGTTTAAATCCAAAAGCAGGATGGTGATGATGATGATGATGATGATGTCCCAGCTCAACAGTCAGGCAGGAGGAGTTTCTCCTTGTAGCGAGAGGGTCAGCCTTTTGTTCTGTGCAGGCCTTCAACTGATTCGACAAGGCCCACCCATATGAGAGGGGGCAAACAGCTTCACTCAGTCTACCAATTTAGGTGTTAATCTCACACACACACCCAGAACAATGTTTGACCAAATATCTGGGCACCTTGTGGCCCAGTCAAGTTGATACTCAATATTAACCATCACAAATCCAGCCCTTGTCAATGTAGTACCCATATGCTTCTCTTTAAACCATGCTTAATCTCCGAATACAGATAATAACAAGGCCATAAGTCCACCTAACAACCCAACCGTCCTGCAAACCAAAACTACACTAGCTCCTTCCATAGAAGAGGAAGTAAAGCCCTTGAGTGATGCTAAATGAAGCTACTTGCCAGTCACTTTAGAAGGGATAGCTTCACATGACCTGCACTACGGGACCCCTGAAATGTAATGAAGGAGAAGACGCCTAATTTTCTGGTCAGGTTTATTTTCCACCCTCTATCACACAGGTCTTACCAGTAAGTCCAGAATAGTTGCTACTCCTTGCTCACTAGGTCTAGTCAGCATGATGTCATCCCCTTGATGGACCGATGTGATCGCTTGTAGAAAGGATAGGAGATCAAAATCCCTGAGAACTAAATTGTGACATAGGGCTGGAGGCTTGATTTGCCCTGAGGTAGGATGGTGAAGGTATATTGTTGGCCTTTCCAGCTAAAAGCAACTGCTTCTGCTGGACCTTCTTGCTAGGTATAGAAAAAGAAGCATTTGCTGGGTCAATAGCTGCATGCCAGGTACCAGGGTGTGTGTTAATTTGCCCAAGCAATGTAGCCGCATCTCGTACAGCAGCTGCAGTTGGAGTCACCGCCTGGTTAAGCTTACAATAATCCATGATCATTCTCCAAGATCCATCTGTATCCTGCATAGGCCAAGTAGGCAGACTGAATGGGAATGTGGTGGGAACCTCCTCCCTCCCCCATGTCTTTTAAGTCCTTGGTGGTGGCACCTATCTCTGCCATCCCTTCAGAGAGCAGGGTTGCTTTTGATTAACTGGTTTCCTAGGCAGAGGCAGGTCTGGTGGTCTCCACTGGCCTTTCCCACCCTACTGGCCCTCCCTGCACAGGTCAGAGCGCTAGCATGGGGATGCTGCCAGCTGCTGAGTTCATTTACTCCAATTATGTGTTCTGGGATTTGGGGAATAACCCCAAGACGGGTTCTGGGACTCATTGGGCTCATTGTGAGGCAGACGTAAGCAAAAACTCCATGGGTCACCCGGCGTCCGTGAGGCCCATTATGGTGAAACGCAGTAGGTCCCTTTGGGAAGGCTGGGAGAAAGATTTCACAGTGTAAGATTTCAGTAGTACACCAGAGTCCTCCCGCAGGGGACCCAGCCGCCACCCCTTTATTCAGGGGGTTCTGGGTCTGTGAACTGGCTCAACTCTGGGAATTGATCGAAGGGCTATGACACTCTGTTTTTGTGGTTCAGATTAGACTTGTTCACTTGACATAGAACTTACAACTTACCTAGACCAAATACGAATTTAGTAGGCTCTCCATCTGTTTCATGTCTAGGAATGATTGATCAGCTCGCCAGCATCATAGGTCTGGGTGAGTCAGACAGTTTTGCTTGCTGCTTTGACCCCGCTGTCCGTCATGATAACCTCGCCCTCCTTGCCTTTGGTGGTTGAGCACCACAACTTGGCTTCCGAAGTCCAGTTACTCCCACTGCATTTAGGATTCCCAGTTCAGTGAGTGTGGTTCCCACTGTGAGGTCCGGCCCACAGAGAACCGCCATCACAGAGCTCTTTCAAGACTTCTAGGGCCCCTCAGAGTTTATTTCACAGTTGTGGTGAAAGGTCTGTCTTCTGGATCCTCCCAGGTGGGGGTATTGGTCTTAAATGAAAAATTCACTCAGTTCTGGCTGGTATGGCTCAGTGGATTGAGCGCCGGCCTGTGAACCAAAGGGTTGCTGATTCGATTCCCAGTCAGGGCACGTGCCTGGGTTACGGGCCAGGTTCCTAGTGGGGGGCACATGAGAGGCAACCACACATTGTTGTTTCTCTCCCTTTCTTTCTCCCTCCCTTCCTCTCTGAAAAATAATAAATAAAATCGTTTTTTTAATCCACTCTAGCATTCCCATCACCCTAAGCCTTTGTATCGCTTCCTCTACATTAAACTAAGGCAAGTCCACATTTCCAGTTCGCTCACAGTAGCCACTTTTGGTCCACATTTCAGCCAACCAACCCACCCCCTGTTGGAGTCCTTTCTAACTCCCTGAACTTCCACATTAGATGCTGATGGTCTGCTTAGTGAGTCCATATCCATCCATTCTGCCCGATCCAGCTTTATGTTCTTTCTAGCCTAACCCCATATCCTCAATATCCATTCCCACATATAGTCCCAGGTTTTCTGTCTGTATAAATTAGAAAACTCAAGTACTTCTTTTGGAGTGTTGCACACCTCCTCAAGGGCCTACTTGGTGCCTCACCTTATGGGCCTGCTGGGACTCGAGTCTAGTTGCATATCTAGCAGCACAGAGGCATGGAGGGGGTGGGTCCCGCAGAGGGAGGGTCAGCTTTGCCTCAAAGGGCAGCTGCCTCCAGGGGAGGCTGGCCCGGCTTCCTCTAGGTGCGGGGCTGATTACACCCAGATGGACGGAGAAGTCCGTCTCACCGGGGGTGAGGAGGCTTCTTTCACTGGCAAAGAGTGCAGATCGGGGGTCGCCGGGGGCTGGGTGAAGAGGGAGTGGGTGAGGAATGAGTGCTTACTGGGTTTTGGGGTGATGAAAATGATCTGGAACAAGATAGAGGTGATGGTTGTACCACATTATGAATGTGTTAAGTGACACTGAATTAAATGTTTCAAAATGGTTGCAATGTGAAATTTTACGTGATGTGGACAATGAATACCTGTCGACTGAAGGAAGAGTGAGGAGGCCAGTGTGTCTGGGGCCTGGGCCAAGACTTCAGCCATGATAGAACAGTCTGCAAGGGAAGACACCAGAATATTACTAGAGTTTGTTCCTGGGTGATGAGATTTTTAAAAGCTTTTTATTGTGGAAAATTCCAAACCTCCACAGAAACACAGAGGACAACACAATGAGCCCCTTGTCCTGGTCCCCCAGCACCAGCTGCAGTCAGCACCCCACTGTTCGGGTCTCACTTATCTAACTTCTCACTGCCCCTCGACACCTTTTTTTTGTTTGCTTTAAGAATATTTTAAAGAAAACCTCAGAGGTTGTTGCACTTGTCAGTGTGGTGGGAATTTAAGTGATCATTATTTTTGACTCACTGGGTTTCCTAGTTTGTGTACAGAGATGTGTATTTTTGTCTGACTTGAAAAATCGCTGCACTTTCATGGTGCTCAGCTCTGGGCACCTCTGTTGGCTCATCTGTAAAATGGGGCTGTTAACAGGAGTCAGTGGGCTCATCTTGGTAACAGGCTGGCATCAGGGCTGCCACAGTGTGGGTACGCTGTCTGCGTTACTATTTTTAAGGTGTAGATTCTGCTTTTCGGCTCTTGCCCACAATTTGAGCCACTCTGCTCGGACCTGTCAGCTCCGCCGCCCTCCGGGCCGACCCCATGGTAGGTACGTGTGTTGTTTCATGGTGAGAGCCCAGGCTCTGTGCTGTGCTGCGAGCTGGGAGACCCTGGGCTGTCCCCTGGCCGGCCTCTCAGTTTCCACGTCTGTATGTCAAGATTGTCCTGGCACCCACCCCACAGGGCTGTGTTGTGCAAATGGAGTGAAGCAACGTGAATAAAGGCACAGTACAGTGCTAGCACACAGTGCCCCATAATTGTTGGCTGGCACCTTCTCTCCAGAGTTTGCTCAGTGATGAGCATGGGACCAGGGCTGGAATGAGGTGTAGGGCCACCATCCCCCTGCTCCTGACGGTAGCCACTGGCCAGTGGAACAAGCTCTAGCCTCGAGTATATCAGGTCATCTGCCCTGCTGTGGGCCTTTGGACAAGTGTCTCAACCTCTCTGGGCACCCATGCAAAAGGCTGTAGTCTGGGCTATAGAAATATGCGGGGGTTGGGGCTCCAGCTGTCGGGACTCCCACACCCCTTTTCCCTCTTCCCCCCTTCCCCCAGAGCAGCAGCCATGGCCAGGCAGGCCGGCAGTGGGAGGGGCTTGGCGTGAGGACCAGCAGATGCCAGTCTCGCTCTGCGCACAGATGTATCTGCCAGTTTCTGATGGGGAGAAGCGATCTGGGAGTCACTCACTTCATTGATAATTAAATTCAAATTAAGAGAGATTTGCATTTATCAAAAGCCTATTTGACAAGGTGTCACTGTTCCCATCCAGCACCCGGGCTCTGGAGAGCCCGAAAAGGGAGGTGCAGCTACGTGGAGGTGTGGAGAGGGTATGGGTGGGGGCAGGAGAGGAGGGGGGCCCCAGCAGAGAGGGTGTCTGTCAGCCCTTCATTATTGCAGGGCGTCATGACTCAGTGGTAAATGGGATGAAGCCCTGTGTGGCCTCAGTCAGACCGCTCAGCCTTTCTGAACCTCAGCTCCCACAGCAGCCCCCAGGGTCTCCCTCCTAGGAGACGGCTACGACTGTTTGGCTTCTGGTTAAGCAAGGCGTCCTAACCTGCCTCCCTTCTTGGCTTAATTCTAGGAAGAGAAGGCCCCAGAACTACAGGGGATGTCGTTGGTGGCCCCGCATGTCCCTTTGCCTGCTGCTGTGAGCCTGCGGATAGCAGCTTCCCACTGCCACCTTTTCCAGGGGCTTTCTCAGTCTCCGGGGGCTGCCTGTGCAGAGATACTCAATGCCAGCCTAGCCCACTCTGGGGAGGGCCCCAGCCATTGACGGGCCAACAACCCGGTGCCCTTCCCTCAGGGCAGGACCCCCCCTTCAGAGCTGCCCCTGGGATCCGTAGAGACTGGACTCCTGCTGAGCCCACCTCACTGCTCAGCTCCTGCCCCTGACTGTGCCTGCTGCCCACGCCCCCTCCCCTTCCTCCGGAGTGTCTTTTCTCCATGACTCACCTGCACCAGAATCCCCTCCCTCTCTCGGGTTCTGCTTGTGGAACTTTCTACGTAAACCAGGACCCTGCCTGGACTCAAGTCCCATCTTCTATGCTGTGTGATTTCCAGCAGGTTGTCAGTGTCCCTAAGTCAGGGCCCTTGGTAGGGGCCCGGGGGAGTCATGGGGATGAAAGGGGCCCCACTCTTTTGGGTGGCTCACGAGGAGGATCAGGGAAAATTGTGAATGTGACACCCCTCTTTGTCAGCGGGAGGCTCTCCAGAGCCAAGGTGGATCCTGCNGCCCCTGGGATCCGCAGAGACTGGACTCCTGCTGAGCCCACCTCACTGCTCAGCTCCTGCCCCTGACTGTGCCTGCTGCCCAAGCCCCCTCCCCTTCCTCCGGAGTGTCTTTTCTCCATGACTCACCTGCACCAGAATCCCCTCCCTCTCTCGGGTTCTGCTTGTGGAACTTTCTACCTAAACCAGGACCCTGCCTGGACTCAAGTCCCATCTTCTGTGCTGTGTGATTTCCAGCAGGTTGTCAGTGTCCCTAAGTCAGGGCCCTTGGTAGGGGCCCGGGGGAGTCATGGGGATGAAAGGGGCCCCACTCTTTTGGGTGGCTCACGAGGAGGATCAGGGAAAATTGTGAATGTGACACCCCTCTTTGTCAGCGGGAGGCTCTCCAGAGCCAAGGTGGATCCTGCTGGTCTCCATGTTCTGAGTCCCTTGGTGAGAAGAGAATGGAGAGGGTTGGGGAGCAGAAAGGTGCCGGGTATGTGCTGGGGATGTTTTCTGCCTCCTCAGCCTGGGATAGGCTGCAGTGAGTGGACATGCAGGGTCAAGGAGTGAGGAATAGCCAATGGCATTTGCAGCCAAAGCAACAGCATGGCAGAGCCTGGGATGTGAATGATGCCTAAAATAGGTCCATGGGTTTGGAGCCAGGACAGGGATGAGCCAGTGGCAGGAGGAGTGGGCAGGGCCATGGGGTCGTGGTGAGGGGCCAGGCTTTGTATCTGGTGCAGGAGGGGCCTCGGGCGGGTTCGGGCAGGAAGTGCTTCGGTCTAAATTTTGACCAAGTACGGCATTCCTCCTTACCCTTGGGGGTTCCATCCCAAGGCCTCGGTGGATGCCTGAAACCGCAGATGGTGCTGAGCTCTATATAGACTCGTATTATGTTTACTCCTATGCATACATACCTGTAATAAATTTAATTTATAAATTAGGCCCAGTAAGAGGTTAACAACAGTAACTAATAATAAAGTAGGACAATTATAACAATATACCATAGTAAAAGTTATGGGAATGTGGTTTCCCTCTCAAAATACCTTATTTTGTACTGTAGTCACCCTTCTTGTGATGATAGAAGGTGATTTAATGCATCTACATAGAAGAGATGAAGTGAGGTGAATGAGACATTATGAAGTAAAATAAGGGCGACTCGAACCCAGGCACTGTGATACTGCTCCCACCCCTTGGAGCCCTCCAGGTGCAGAGGCAAGTGCTCATGTTGGGGGAAAATGTGACTCTCACTTGCTGTGTGACTCTGGGCAAGTCAGTCCCCATGTCTGGTCCTTACTTGGCTCATCTAAAACATCACAAGAGTCCCTCCTGCCACTACGAGTCAAAGTGTAGGCTAGATGAAGTGGTATTGTCATCACCAAAGGTATTTCTCTAAGGAAGTGAGGCCTGGCCACAGCAAGAAGCACTGAAGTCAGATTCCACAAGGAGCAGTGTGTGTAGTGGGTCTCTGGGCAGTCGTGAAGTTCGCCTCCCGGGGAGACCCAGTGAGCCAGGAAACCTGCCCCTGAACAGTTGTTTCAGGAAATGGACTTTTGTGTTCGGCAGTACTGGCGGTCGGTCGGGGTCATGGTTAGAGTTTGTTGCTATTGTACCTCTGCCCGGGGGGTGAAGCCTCCCGGATCCTCAGGGGGTGCTCTTCCAGGGCAGTGGGAGCGCCTGGCTTTATCTGATCCATTTCCCCACCTTGTCTCGGACCCAGCTGATTGCTTCCTCTGCCTTGAAAGGCTTTTATATTGTGGCAAAGAAAACCTGATATAAGAAAATCTATCATATAAAGGAATGAACAAAGGGATGGTTATACACATTGCACAGGCTTTTCCGCTCCTTCCACAGGGCTTAGCTTCCCAAGGTCATTTCCAGTAGGATAAGATTTTAAAAGAACATTTCCCACCTCATACCCCACAATAAACTGCCTTTTGTATCACAGGTGTGAGCCCACCTTCACTGTACTGAAGGATGTTCCTATTCATAGGTCCTCGATGTTAAAATCAGACAGACCTGGATGCAAATGTCAACTCTACCCTAAACTAGCCGTGTGACCTTGGCTAAGTCATTTAACGTCTCTGAGACTCCACTTTTTACCTGTAAAATGGGCATATAAATGGAGTGATTGGAAAAAGCAGTGAGGTCATGAAGCCTGACCCAGAGTAAATGTCAGGATTTGGCATTTCCACTAACTTCTCTGTTCTTTTTCATCTCTGTTTGGATTCAGCTCCCTACCCCACCCCACCCCCGCCTTTCTCCTTACAGAAATGTTTCCAGTGTTGGGACCTTCCATGTTAACTGTACTTGACAGACGGCAGAATTGTTAAGGGGAGCTGGAAGCCCGCTTAACAGCTTTCCAAGCATCGGTGTACCCAGCGGCCTGATTTCCTGGGCAGAGGCGTGAGAACAGCAGCTCCCAGAGCCTGTTGGCGTGGAGGCATGTCTCACTTTTCCATCAGTACTGTAGATCGAGCTGGCAGCAAGAGAGTTTTGGAGTTTTATTGAAGGTTTCTTTTTTTTTTTAATTTTTTCAAATATTTTATTTATTTATCTTTAGAAGGGAAGAGAAGGAGAGGAGAGAAATATCCGTGTATGGTTGCCTCTCGTGGGTCCCCTGCGGGGAACTGGCCTGCAACCCAGGCATGTGCCCTGACTGGGAATCGAACCGCAATCGTGTGGTTTACAGACCCGCGCTCAATCCACTGAGCCATACCAGCCAGGGCGAGGGTTTCTTTAATGAGTTATAGTTATTGAAAACCCCCTCTCAGTATAGAAAAATGTGTACAGAGGGTAATTTTATTTTCCTGACCATGGCGAAGGCAGGTCTTCGAAAGCAGTCAGCTCCCAGCTTCGTGGTTGGGTGCACCCTTCTCTTTTATATTAATAGGCTTCATCTGGTTGATGTTCTCCATTCATACACAAAACGGGAAAAACGCCACGACTAAATACAGCCCCAGCACAAGGGGGCTGAGATGGTCTGAGGTCGGGGGAACAAGGGTTATGTTCTTTCTGCATAATCAGAATTGAGAGAATCTGCAGCCCTTTTCACACCAGGATGGGACTCCAGGGCGGCAGCAATCCTAAAGTGACCTCCAGAGCTGTGTGACCTTGGGCAGGTTATGCCACCTCTC
Organism: Sturnira hondurensis; assembly: GCF_014824575.4. Taxonomy (NCBI): domain Eukaryota; kingdom Metazoa; phylum Chordata; class Mammalia; order Chiroptera; family Phyllostomidae; genus Sturnira; species Sturnira hondurensis. The sequence continues at coordinate 4,905,417 of NW_028080037.1, forward strand.
TGAGCTTCTGTAAGCTGGCATCATAGCTTTTACTTTTCCATGGCTGTTTTTCCACCTGGGGACAGTGCCTGAGAAGGGAGTGGGGAGCCACGGGACTCGTTCTCTGGTTTCATTTGTGTGTGTGTGGCGTCTCAAGGGATGAGAAGAGACAGTACGTGAAGGGACATTTTTGTTGACTAGTGAGCCTTTATTTCTTAGTCCCTTAGAATGAAGATTATAATTTAAATCTATATCTTAAGTACAAATTAGGGGCTCAGGGGCTTAGCTCAACATCCTCCCCTCACCACACACAAAGACACACACACATGTTGATAGAGGTGCCCCATCTTCTTTGTTCAGAGGGGTTGCTCTTTTGTGGTTGTTAAATGAGAAGCTCTGGACACAGATACCTGTGCCTGTCACTTCCCTGTTCAGTAATCTGGGTAAAGTGTTTTCCTTCTCCAAGCATCGGTTTCCCCATCTGGAAACTGGGCATAGTGCCATCTCCTTGGGCTAAACAAAATGATATAAAAACGACGGGCATTTATTGAGCACTTACTTTTTTATTCAGCCCCACCCTCAGCATCATCTAACTATGTAAGCATCTAAGAAGAGTTCCATAGGTGAATACGGGTATTATCCCCATTTTACAGGTGGGAAAAACTGAGGCTCAGAGAGACGAAGTGGCCTTCCTCAGGTCACACGGCCAGTAAATAGCAGAGCCAGGACTTAAACCCATCTCTGGGCAATTTCAAAGCCCGTGGTCTTGAATCTTCCAAGTTATGTAACCTCCTCATAAATGTCAAGGTCTCAGCTCCATGCTGATACCTAGTAAGCACCCAGTAAATTCTGGCTACAGTGACCAAGACAACAGTGGTGATGCTTGGGCAAACCTTTGCTTGGGGGCAGAGGAACAGAATGTTGGATGCATTTCTTGGCGAGTTCTATCACGGATTCATACATTTCCATCAGATTTCCAAAAGGGAAGGCTCATGCTGAGATGAGCCACATGCGAAGTACAGCCTTCCCGTCCAGAATAAAAGGGATACATTTATACATGCACACGCTCACACTTTGGTATCTCAGAAGCCAGGCAGAATATTGTAAAGCAATGTACAATGGCATAAAATATCATCCCAACTTAATCCATCTATCTAGTGTTCCATCTAATTACTATATTAGAAAAGTCTTCAGACCATGTATTGAACATTATAAATGGGAATAAAATGATTCTGGTAATGGCTTAATAAAACAGGTGAGGTAGCTCCGTCTGTCTGCCTGTATCCTTGGACCATGGCCAGATTGATTTGTCAGGGAAAGAAAAAAAAAGAAAGAAAGAAAGAAATGGGCTTGTGTTGTTGCACTTTGGAGATTGTCTCCATTAGGGGCCTTTGATTTTATTCTTGTTTTTCCTTATGAGAAGTGGTTATCGGTTCCTTTTGTTAACAGCAAAGTATGTAGAACTGATGGAAAAACGGACAGCAGTCGTTTCATATTTTATAAAGCCGCTCCCGGCTTGCAATTTGCCGGTTGGGATGAATCAAGGAACCCTGAAACTCCTGGACAATGTGCAGCCGCTGACTGCAGTCTCTTCTGAGGACATGTTTAACCACGGGGATTTAGCTGCTCTGAGAAGCTGCAGCTGGGGGAGGTGGCGGGAGGGTCGGGAAGTTATATTCCAATCCTCTGGGGCTGGAATTGGGAAGGGATCTGAGCCCTTTGTGCATGAGATCCTCTCTCTTCCAGGTGCCTAGAAAGGTGCTTGCTCTTTTGGCATCTCTGAGGCTTTCTGTGTAGATGAAAATGACTTGTCCCCTTCCCTCTCCCCCGAGGCTCAGTGTCTTTATGCCCAGGGTTCCTGCCCTCTTTCCGTAAAACCTGCCATTGCTGCTGAGACTTGACGCATCCCTGCCTTGATTTGCTCCTGTCTTTAGACATGGTATCCAGCAACCCGAGACAGGCTGGCCACACAACCCATGGGTGTACATCCCTCCCGCTTTGGAGGCGCTGCACGTGATGGAGAAAGAGCACCCCTTTCCAAGTGCCTCACATTTCTTCAGCCCCCAAATCTGATGTTGTGCTCTGAGAGGACTAATAAGTGGGTGTCAGAGGTTAAATTCCAGCACACCAAGGAGGTGCCCATCCTTCACGGAGCCCTAGTGTTCACACCAGGCGTCGTCCGTGTTGTCATGGCTACGTGGGCCCTGGACCCCAGAGACGAGAGAGCAGAATTAATGGCAGTCCTGAGTAAAGGATTCCTGTCTTGGCGAGGTTGATGGATTACATTGATGTACCATTTGTCATACTGTAATTGTTCTGGCAAATGTAATACCCACTAGTATAAACATTGTACTGCTTTGCTAATAAAACCCAAAATAGGAAGAGAAAGGATGATACAGTGCTGTGCTCACTTAAAGAGACAATGCCTCCTTTCCAGGTTGGAGCCCACTTCTGCCTGAGCCTCCGTGCCGACTTCTTCCCCATTCGTGTGCATGCAAGGGCTAAGCAGCTGTCCAGCACCCACCTTCCCAGCGTGGGTGGCCTGGGAGGTGCGTGCAGATATGTTCTCTGATGCTCCTGGGACTCAGTTTCCCTCTCAGCATCTCCTGTGATCCCTCTTCTTGAGGGTTTCATTCAGTTGGGCTGGGGGTGACTAGTCAAAACATCTTTTCCTGGGTACCTACCTACTGGGTGTCCTGATGGAGCTGTTTGTCCACATCGACTTGGCACTTAAGGCTGTGCTGTAGTGTGGCCACTGCCTCCAAGCAGGCTTCCCTGGCTGGCCCTGAATTCTTGGAACTCTCGTATCTTCCAGACTTGTAACTCAGAGTGAATCCACTGCCACCTGGTTCCTGTACTGCTTTAAGTTCCCTCCCCATTAGATCATGAGGCCCTTGAAGGCCAGGACTGGGTACTGAATGTCTCCCACCCCCAGTTATGCCTAAAATGGTATTTGGGGCGAAGAAGGTACTTAACAAATACTCTGAATTCCTGACTACTAGTTTCCCACTGGGCATGAGAGGCTTCAATCAACAGCCTCATTTGCCCTGTCTCAGCCTTCCAGAACCCCCAGACATCCCCCCGCCTCGCCCTCAGCCCCCCTTGAGCTTCACTCTATGGAAGCACAGCGCACACAGTGGGGAGACCATGTGCACTTCCCTCTCCTGTGCTTCTCTGAGAACACCCTTAGGTTGTCACGTTCCATCCTGTTCACCTCTGGAGGCCCAGTGACCAGTTTGAATACCTATATGCTTAAAGAGGAGTGAGTGAATGAACGAATGAATGAATGAATGCCTTACCACCACCTCCATGGGTTGAGCATGACTCCCCTTTTGCAGGGAGGAGCTGTTTGAAGGCAGCAGGTGGGGTTGAAAATCTTGGGCCTCTCCAAAGGTATGTATTTGTCCAGCTGCCTGAATGTGGGGAAATCATGGGCCATGGAAGCAGCTTTCTCCTGTCCCGGGCTCCCCGATTGCACCATTTCCTGGTGAGGGTTTCTGTTCCCCTGGGGTGAATGAGGCAGGGCTTACCGTTGGGATTTTGGGAAAGGATGACCTTCAGGGGGAGGCCCCAGGGGCAGCATGGTCTCCATTTGGTCTCCTTTAATCATGCCTCCTGACCTTGAGTTTGAGTTCCAGCTCTCCCAAGAGCTCTTCTGAGCCATCAGTGTTTATCTCCTTGACCACCCCCACCACCTTCCCCCGATCATCAGGGCAGAAGGACCCACACAGGATCTGCAGTCTCATATAATGTTTGGCTCTGCTGGCTTCCATGCCTTAACAAGTGGGTTCCTTTAGTCTGCCCAAACCCCCTCTGTCTTTACAGGGTCCAGCCAGTGGCCCCAGGTCCCTCTGAGGTTCTGCTCCTGTAAGGAGTGCAAATAACTGGAGACAGAGCCTTAAACTCATTAGGTTTACGTTTTCTTTTTAAATAGATTTTATTTTTAGAGCATTTTTAGGTTCACAGCAAAATTGAGCAGAATGTACAGAGAGTGCCCTTTGACCCCATATAGGCACAGTCTCGCACATCAACATCGTGCACCAGAGTGACACATTTGTTGCAATCAAGGAACCAACATTGACACATCATTGTCTAAAGTTCATAGTTTACATTAGGGCTCATTCTCAGTGTTGCACATTCTGTAGGTTGGACAAGTGTGTACTGTCGTGTACCCATCATTACAGTGCCGTACAGTGCATTTTCACTGCCCTAAAACCCTCTATTCGCTGCCGAATTCATTCATCCCCACCCCCAACCCCTGACAACCACTGATCTTTTCACCGTCGCCAGAGTTTTGCCTTTTCCAGAATGTCATGTAGTTGGTCATACATGTGTCGCCTTTTCAAATGGACTTCTTGAGCTTTATAATATGCATTTAAGTTTCCTCCATGTTTGTCACAGCTTGATAGCTCATTGCTTTTTAGCGCTGAATAATATTTCATTGTTTGGATGTGCCCAAGTTTATTTATCCAATCACCTGCTGAAGGACGTCTTGGGCGTTTGTTTTTCTCACGTGACCAAGTTCAAGGCAGGCAATTCTTCTGTCTTCTTATTTCAGCATCTTGGCTTTCATCTTCATAGCCGAAAGGCCCGTTCCTCCTCCAGGTCTCATGTCTGCAGGCTAGGAGGGAGTAAGAAGGCAGAACCAACAGGGGCAGAGGGCAAAAGCTTTACTTCCAGTGAGGACTTTGCCTTTTAATTCATGAAGCAAAGCCCTCCTCAGGGATATCTGAGCTTCACCACATTGTCCAGAGCTCTCACTGGCCACTTGAAGCTGCAGGAGAGGCTGAGAAATCAGACCCTGTAACTTTCCAGCCTCTGGTAGAAGAAGATGGTGCCGTGGGCTGAATTACATCTCTTCAAAATCCCTGTGTTGGAGTTCTAATCCCCAGCCCCTCCGAATGGGGCCGTATTTAGAGATAGGTATTACTTTTACCTTTGAGGTAATTAAGTTAAAACAAGGTCATTGGGTTGAGCCCTAATCCAGTATGGCTGGTGTCCTTATAAGAAGAGGAAGTTAGGACACAGACATACATGTACAGAGGGAAGACCACGTGAAGACCCAGGGCAAAGATGGCCACCTATCGCAGTTCAAGGCTAGGAGAGCAGCCTCACGGTCCACTAGGAGCAGACCCTGCAGACACCTTGATCTGCAACTTCCAGCCTCCAGGACTGTGAGAAAATAATCTGTTTTTTAAGCATCCTAGTCTGTGATACTTTGTTATGGAAATCCTAGCAAGCAAATGCAGATGTAAGTGAAGAGGGAGTTGGGACAGTTTCAGATGGATTCTCTTGTTACCCCATTTTACAAAAGACTCATCAGAGTCGGAGAGGGTAACAGGTCTGGCACTGCAAGGCCGCCTACGGGATGGTCAGAGCTCTGGCTCCTGAGGCCGGCCTCCAAGTGCCCACTGATGAATGAATGGATACACAAAGTGGATGTACCGTGGAATACAATTCAGCCTTCACAGGGAAGGAAATCCCATCATATGCTGTAACATGGATGAACCTGTATGATTCCACTGTATCACACGATCAGGTTGGCACCTAGAGGAGTCAAGTTCGTAGCAACAGGAAGTAGAACAGTGAGCACTCGGGGCTGGGGAGTTGGCATCCAATGCGTATTGCATTTCAGTTTTTCAAGATGCGTGGTGGTAATGTCACTGAATACTGCTACTGCTGATGATAATAATTAACACAAATTATCTTATGTAATCCCCAAGTTGATGCTTTTAGTAAGTAGGTAAGGACACAAAGAATACCAAGGTTCAGAGAGGTTAAGTCATTTGTCCAAGTTCATCCAGCTAGCCAGTGGCTGAACTAGGCCTTGAATGTAGCTGTCCAAAACCCAGTCTCTCAATCATTCTACCCTAAACTGGCTCAGCCTCTGATGAGAGCAAGGTCTAGCTTGATACTATTGACATTTGCGGCTGGGTAATCCTTTGTTTGGGGCGCTGTCCTCGAGTTTGGGGTGCTGTTTTACAGCGTCCCTTGTCTCCATTAGATGCCAGTAACACACACCGTCCCCTGGAAGTGAGATGACCAAAACTGTCCCCCAGGAGCAGGAATCGCCCTGGTTAGACCCACTGGTGTAACGGAGACCTCCTGGCAGCACAGAGGAGGTGGGTAGTTGCTGCTACCCTCACCGAGGTGGACTTGCCAGCCTGCAAGTAGCAGATGCTCATGCTGCTGCTGCTCGTAAGCTTGTGAGGGCTCCCAGTTTAAAGCTGTGCCAATCCGTGGAAATCAGCTTGTGTGCAAAAGACCGTAGAGGGAAGGGTGCCGGGGCACAGATGCTTCCTTTGCCAGGTGAAACGGCTTCCCACAGGAGCGCCCCCACTCTCCACACTCCCTCACCCTTAAAATGCCCAAGCAGGTGAAGCATCCTCTTTGACGTAAGGCTATGCACACCCTTACTTGTAGCCTGATTAATAGCCATTTGTCAGATGGTTCGTATTAGTGGGAAAATGGCCATGCAGGTCTGGGTAGATGCATGGTCTCCACACAGGGTAGAACTGTAGCCTTTCAGTTAAATGTGTCCAGTACACTTTGTTGGGTGAATAAAGCAAGTAGTAGAATGGGATCCCATTTTTTAAAAAATTCTACAAATGCATGTACATGTTAGTTGACACACAGAGAAGAGCCCAGAATGGTTTTGTTTACAGCTGTAGCCCTGGGGTCCTGGCACATAGTAGGTGCTTAATCATTTTTGGTTTATAGCTGAATGCAAAGTGGAAAGATAGGGCTGTCAAACTTTTTTTCTTTGTGTGCTTTTCCATCAATTGAATTTTAAAATTATGAGCATATATTAGCTTTGTGGTTACAGAAGGGGGAAAACATTTCCCTCAAAGAAAGGAAATTTGGGGGAAAAGAAAGAAAGAAAAAGAATCATGCCTTGAACTTGCCTAGCTGTTCCTATTACAGAGCTCAAAACCCATGTTTCATCTCGCCTGAGCCACACAAAGAAACACGGCTGGTGTTTTATGATTCCTGTTCAATCATGCATTGATAACATTGGACTCGGGAGAAAACGGCTTCTTTCTCTCACTTCGGGTTTTCCCTTGGGCTTTGCGGTGGGTGTGGACAGGACAGCAGTTTAGGGAAGGGAGTAGAGGCCTGGAAGATTCGGTCTCACTGCTGCCCCAGGCAGGAGTCACAGAGCTGGACCAAATGACCCCTTGGTGGAGAGGCAACACCCACTCCTGTGACTTCCCCCTACTGTGGCTCTGAGATCCTTCCAGAGCTGCCCGAGCTCTAAGAAAAGCTTGGGGGCATGTGAAGGTCAGAGAAGAAAAATACGGACTAAATAGATCATTTGAGGGAGCAAGTTTCAAGACCACAAGGATTCAGTGAGGGAGGAGGATGAAGAAACACCCCCACACCAGCTTCCTGATTCCTAAATATTCCAAAGCCCTTTGAGTTTGTACAGTTGCACCTGAGATGTTTTTTAAAGTTTACAACTGACCCGATCCGTAGGAAAAGAAAAACACCCTTCCTATGTTTGGAGTCATATGTAATTTTTATCTCTTGACCTTTAAATGTAAGCAGCAGTAAAATGAAGAACTATTGCAGTCATTTAACACTCCGGCTGTACTAACTGGTTCCTGCCTGAGAACCGTGGTTTTAAATTGGCTAATGCAGAATACTTGCAGAGCTAATAATAATTCAGATTACTCCTGTCAGCTATTCCGGTTTCATGGGTAATTTAGTAGTTGAATAAATTTTTAAAAAAATTCATTCGTTACCATGCACTGTTATGAATCAGTAGATGGTTTACCATTGGCAGCAGTAACTGTAAGAAGATTTAAATTGCTACTGAAAAGGATTTGAGTGAAGGTAATGTTTTATAATGTTCTAAGCCATATGCACTACTTTCAGGCCTCATCAGTTTTACATTGATTCCTAGTGAAGTGTTTAATTGCATCATGAATGCAATATAATTCAGTTCTTTCTGCTAATATGGTATATATCTCAAAGTGATATACAGCACTGACAGGGAGAATTTGCAGTTTCGTCCAGATTTGGGAGGGCAGGGAGAATTGGGCACCTCCTGGATGCGTGGAAGGCAGGCCTCGGGGGAAGGCTGGGTCTTGGCGTCATCTTGCTGAGACTGATGGCCCGGGGGTGTCGTGAGCATGTGTGGGGAGAAGTGGACTGTGTCTGTCACCGTCTCTCAGTGCTGACGGCCAGGCGGAGCAGAGACTGGTGCCGTGGCCTCCCCTAGGAGCGCAGGCAGACCTCTCAGCTGGCTGCCGAGCTGCAGAAGGCTGGCTGGGCCCACTCCCAGCGTCACACGCTCATGGATCGGGTCTAGCATCTCACTGGCCATTTCTAAGTGATTATGCAGGACTGGGCTTTCTGTTGCCATTATTTACTAACTTGATGGATATTTATTGAGCACCTAAGAAAATGGTGGTAGAGGGGGTCAGCATTCTCTTGCTTTTCTTCTCTGCATCTCACAAAGCAACAAGAGGTGCAGGGGTACCCTTGCTGGGGCAGGCCACTGCAGTCTGTTTTCAGAGGCATCTCTGGCTCCCACCCTTCCAGGCAGAAGGATGCATCCTTCTAAATTGCAGTGTGTAAAGACAAACTCATTCTTTCTGGCATTCATTCATTTACTCCCTTATTCATTCAACAAATTAATGTTACGAGTTGGTCACTATTCTAATTGCTGGGATTATAGTAGTGGACAGATATGCCTGACCTCATGAAACTTCTGTTCTAGTGGGGCCTGACTGACCATAAGCAGATACATAATTCAGAACATAAAATTAGCTTCACATGCCAGTAATGGCCACATTCCAGTAGGATCCTCTGGATAGCTTATTTCCTGCTTTTAAAACCATGTGTCTTCTGTATTCCTTGGCTCAGGCTGCCATAACAAAGTACCACAGGCTGGGGGCTTAACCGACAGAAGTTTATTTCCTCACAGTTCTGGAGGCTTCAAGTCAAAAGCAAGGTATCAGCAGGGTTGTTTCTGAGGCCTCTCTCCTTGGCTAGGAGAAGGCTGTCCTCAGCTTCACAAGGCATCTTCCTCCCCTGCGTGACTGTGTCTTACTTTCCTTTTTATAAGGCCACCAGTCTTACTGAATTTGGGCCCAACAGAATGACCAAATTTTAACTTGATTACCTCTATAAAGACCCTGTCTCCAAATAACACACATTCTCAGGTCCTGGGGGTTTGGACTCCAATGTGTCAACTTGGCGGGGGGGCACAATTCAGCCCATTGCAGCCTGTGGAGAGACAGAGTGTGTACATGTGCATGGGTGTCTGTGTGTGCATGTGTGTATGTGATTGTGGTGAGCAGGATAGGTGCTCTCAAGTGAAGGGAGCAAGAAAACAGTGCTAAATGCGCTCTAATCAGAGGGCTCCTTCTGTCAGCCGTCACGACTGATGTGAAAGTCAGACCTGCTTGTCACATCAGTCCCTTCTCCAGCAGGACCTTAAAATCAGAGTTCATGCATTTTCAGATATCTGATTGTTATGCTGCCACAAAGCAGAGGCCCCGGACCCAGGTCTCCCCCCTCTGCCTGGCGCCTTAATGTAATCAGAGCCTCCTTTTTATCCCCACTCTTGGGGGAGGCCAGCCAGGCCACCTTTTTGATCAGTGTAACCTTGATACAAAAGAATAGTTTATCCATGCCCCCAGATGAGGAAATGCAAAATATTATTTATGAAGGCAAACTGACGTGTGGTAATTCTGGCCCTGCGTTTCTGGATGTGGCTGACCGGGATAGGGAGATGCTGGTGATGTTTGATGATAAAATGGGATGTTGTACCCATGAGATGGAGGTGTTGGGGGAGCTGGGAGTCAGGGGTCCTTCAAGAGAGAGTCCAGAAAATGAGAATTGTTTCAGAAGCTGACCCACACTGCCCTTCCAGCGACTTCCAGGGCAGAAGTAGGTGGAGAAGTCTCCGGGTGGTACAGAGCAGCTAGTGTGAGAGGGCCCGATGAGCAGAGGTATGGGGACCTTCCTTTGAGGATAGTGGCCTTGGTTTGGGGACTTGGGAGGTTGTATAGTACGGTGGTTACCAGCCCTGACTTTGGAGCCAGCCAGCCTTGAGTTTGAGACCTGGCTCTGTCACTTCCTATGTCATATGTGATGTTGAGTGAGTTAGGTCAGTTTTTTGAACCTCAGTTCATTCATCTGTATAATGTGAATAATAATAGCAAATCTACCCAAGACTTGCCTCAAGACTAATATGAAACAATGCAGTTAGAGTGTAGTTGTCTGGTAAACAGGCCCAACTCCCTACCTAGGTAGCAGTTCAGTTGAGTGATAAAGAATGCAGCTCTGTATCCAGATAGCTTGGCCTGGCTTCCCAGCTCTGATCTTGGACAGGCTGTGTGACCTTGAATGAGTCACTTCATCTCTCTGAGCCTCCATTTTCCTCCTCTGTCAAATAGGCATAAATAAAGGCTCCTACTTCATTGGATACTCTTGAGGGTCACGTGAATGAAAGGAAAGAAAGCATTTACCAGACACTTGCCTCATAGTAAATGCTCAGTAAATGTGGGCCTTTAGCATTAACTTCCTAGGACAGTTCTTCACCGTCTGCTTTCTGAGAAGCTGTTCCCAACCTTGACTCGGATCTGCCAACACCGTCCTATTGAACAACATACGTAGTTTTAAAACCCAAAAGGATTTGCAGTCCTTGTTTTGAAAAATTGTTTTGAGCATTGAGAAGTCCCTCCTAAGGGGACAGGATGTGTGTCCCCTGGGAGGACCTACCTGAGCATCTGCCCGCCACAGGGGGATGACAAGCCCCAACATCTCTGACTACCTGGTTCACCAGATGGGGTCCACCAACCCCTGAGAACGTCACCTCACTCTCAGGCAACAGCCGGGAAGTTCAGCACAGTGAATGTTTTGCAGCCTCTCAGCAATTTGGGGTTCTGCTAAATTAGTGTTTGGTATTGAATTAGTATTCATTTTCTCTAATATGATATAAAAGTATAATCACATTAGTGACTTTTATAGCACATTAGATTATACATTTGGAACATGTGCCTGCCTGAAGCAGCTTAAAAAAAAACCCAGCAACAATAACCAGGGAACCGTCTTCCACTCTGGCTCACGAGCCCTGGCTTTCTAGCCGGGCTGCAGCAACCTGAGTAGAAATTCTTTGCTCTCTGCCTCCTGGTCCCTACAGGGAAAGAATTTTCATTCCACCGACCTGATTTGTGAAGCATTGAATCTAAGAACTTAATAGTCATTCCAAATGGATGTTTCTTTAATCCGGGGGCAGAAACATAGGCTGTGGTTGAGATGTAACTAATAGCACTAATTACTCTTCTCTCCCTCCATCTCCTTTTCCTTCTGCCATCATCCCTGTTCCCCAAGAAACCTGGCGAGAGCAACAGAAATATTCACCTTTAGCTCCCAGATGTCCCTGGACAGAAAAACTAGTCAGTGAACTCAGAGCGCTCCCCAACACCCCCCGGGCTCCCTGTTTGGAAAGGTTTTCTCTCTGCCTTCCAGTTCTGAGACTCCTGGGCTTTCCAGAGTTTAGATTTTCTAGAACTGGTTTCCAGTATGACTCAGTGAGTTGCGAAGAGTGATGTCCTATGGCGGCGGCAGCGCGTGGGCTGACTTTCCTGAGCATCTCTTTCTGAGGTGCAGCCTCACTGATGCTTTGGTTCAAACACAGATGGAGCTCCTCGGGAGCTCCTCACAGAGTCGCCAGGGTCGGGGCCAACAGATGCCCAGTGCTGAGGGACCCCATCCCCAGCCCCGTTGGGCTTAAAGCTCAACCCACCAAACCATTTTCCACTAAAAAGTCTTCTTCATAGAATGAAAGTCAGTCGGTCAGGAGGGCTAAAATGATTTACTTAGACACTCATTCCCAAGTAATTAGAGGTGTGTAGACCTGCCCAGACAGGCTCTGAAAGTAGGTTGCATCAGCATGCGAATTCAAGGACTCAGTGGTAGATTCCTGGGCTACTGCCTTGAGAAGGATTCCCAGATCACACTTTGGCTCAGCAAACAAATCTCATTCAATCATCAAGCATTTGAAGTGCCAGGTACAGCTCTAGGCACTGGAGCCACTGAACTAGGCAGCCAAAACCCTTCTTGTAAAGGAATTTGCATTCCAGTTGGGAGGGGCTGACAATTGAGACCAAGGAGGCGGCTCACAGAAAGGCCTGGCTACAGATAGAGTTGGCATCCTATTCTAATTGCAGTGGAAAGCTATTGGAGGCTTTTCGATAGGGAAGTGCTAGGATCTGGTTTATGTTCAAAAGATCGAAGCCTTAAAAAAAAGAAAAGAAAACACTCTGGGAAAGGAGACAGGAGATAGAAGATAGAAGATACAGTTCAAGGTTATTGTAGGTGTCTGAGTAAAGAATGGTGGAGGATGGAAGATGGGTAAGAATTACTTGACTTGAGATCTACTGTGTAGGCCTAACTGACTGAATTCATTGGTGGGTTAGATTGTAGGGCAGGAGTGGGTGATCTGTTAGTAATGTCTGCCGTGAGTAGGAGGTGGCAGTGGCGGCATACATGCTTGCTATATATTTGCCATCTCTGCCTTGTAAGTCATTTTTAACCTAATAGAGGGAGTTGGGGAGGGTGAAGGGTCATTCACAGATAGTAATTTGTGGCTTTTACAACAGCCACAGATATTCCACGTGGTGCATTTGAGGGAGAGGATTCACCAGCTCTTCACGGAGACAGGATGGGGAGGGGGTATGAGATGCCACATTGTCTTAACGTGACATTGTCCAGGGATCAGTAAGGCAAATGGCACCCTCAGAAGATATAGAAATTATACCAAATTCCCAGAGAAATGTGCAAAGGGCCAACATGATTCCCGAGTGGCAGAGTCAGGAAGGTTCACAGAAGAGAGGCAAGGCAAGACAGCCATCGATGGAGCAGGTTAATGGAAACCAGTTTTCAGTCATATCAGGTGAGAACAAAGGATCAGAGACAATCCCCTCTGCTCCCCACTCCACCTACAGGAAGGGCCCAGTGGGATGGAGGTGGACGCAGGTGTTTAACAGCAAATGACCAACTGGAAGCACCTTTGGTTTTTTTTTCTTTTCTATAAACCCTTATCTTCTCTAAGAAGACTGGCAGTGTGCAGACACTTGGAGGAAGTACATCGTGTGATTAGGCCGGGGAAAGACAGCCTGCACTTGGGGAGGGAACAGCCACTTGGAGCACCTGGAGCACCCACCAGAGGGTGTGGGATGGGGCTGGTGAACCTTGTTACTCTTTTTTTGATTCCTTCACGATAGGGGAAATATTGTGAGATTATGGCCCAGGACAGGGCTAGCTGTGTAATGTGTAGCTTTCTGTTTTTTAAAAAAGGTGTGAGGATGGACTTTGGGATTATAGGCCAGTCTATCTGCTCAGCTTCCATTTCTGCAAAGAGTCTAGAAAATAGAAAAAACTGTCAAACAGTAAACTGCAATCTCTGCCCTTGAACCTGGTTCTCACGGCCAGCCCTGTGCTTCAGGAACCCCCAGCCCTGGACAAACAATCTCCTTCACTGACAGACAGGCTGGCCACACAGATGGAAGACATAGGAAATGAGGCCCGTGTGAGGCTCACACCTGGGCCCCTTCCCCTCACTCCTGGGGAGGGCCGTGCAGAGCCCCGGTCCTCAAACCCAGCTGGTGTTTGGACACTTCACTCCCATCCAGAACCCAGGTGTTGACAGCATCCACCTGGGAGCCCAACCTGCCATCTCCTGCCAGGAGGCCAGGCTGGCTTGGAGAAGTGCTGGGGCAGCCCATTTTTAAATACTAATTTTTAAAGATGCATTATTCTGGAAGCAATAAATGTGTTGTTTTGAAAAACAGACATGAAAGTTGAGTGTGGGATGTACAGTCAGTCTCCTGTTCATCCGGCTCTTCTCAAGTTCTTTGTTTGTCCAGTGCATTTTAACCCATCAGCAAGCGTGCAGGTGTGGCCCCCTTTTTAAAATAGAAAGGGGATGTCTTTCTTCCTATAATATTAAGCACCTATTGTATGCTGGGTGCTGAAAGTTCAGCGATGGACACAGGAAGATGTCCCAGACCTCCTGGCACAAACAGGCCAGGAGGAGGCTGGGAAGGTGGATGTGAAGCATGGAGACAAATAGGGTCACGACCCTACAAAGAAAATTAGCCGTGTGCTGTGGTGGAGCAGCAGATGGGGGCAGAGGTAGTAAATGGACCGTGAAGACTGAGGAGTCGTCCACAGAAAGAGACAGGTGTCCCTGTGCGAGGTGTGTGTTGATGGTGTGTGTGCATCTGTACAGTGCAGGGTGTGTCTGGATGCATGTGTTGCCATCTCAGTGTCAGGGTGTGTGCTTCTTTGCCTCTGTGAGTGTGAGTCTGGACAGTACACACATGAGGCCTGTCTTGGGAGGGTCGCTCTGGGGTATGAGAGCTCCTGAGAGTGTGGAAGGGCAGGGAGAGGCGAGTGGAAAGCAGGGTGGCACCCAACCCTGCAGGCCCCACTGGCCGCACAAAGGGGTGCAGGTACTCAACTCAATGCCTGGGGAGCCGATGGAGGGCAAGGAGAGGAGCAATGCTCCCCTTCAGCGTTGTCGGGGTCCCTGTGAAACAGCGTCATAGGGGGCCCAGAGAAGGCTGGATGGTGGTGGAAGATGGCTTGGGCTTCCATAGCTGTGGAGCCAGTGGTGCTCCCTGGTGGATGGCTTAATGTGGTGGAATGGAATGAGTGGAAATGTCTCCCAGGCTCCTGGCCGGAGCATCTGGGTGGATGTAGCGCTGCTTCCCTAGATGGGGCAGATGCTGAGAGTAAAGCTGGGGAGCAGGCGGAGGCCCAGGGCTCCCTATTGACCCTGGGAAATCTGAGGTGACTGTGGCCTCCCGGAGGGAATGTCAGGTCTACGGTGGGTGTTCAAGTGGAGCTCACAGTCTTGTGGCCTGAGGGTAAGACTGGAGCAAGACCCCCTGGAGGTCCCAGCCATGTCTTCAGACGTGGCTCTGAGTCCCTGAGCCGGAGCACTGAGGGCCCCCATCAGTTGGCCCAGCACAGCCCTGAGCACTAGTGTCAGAGGCCCATTAGGAGAATGTCTCCTGGGGACCCAGCCCAGACCACTGCGGCAGGAGGATGCATGGAGTTTGGGTGTCTGCAGGGCTGGCTTGCTGGGACAGTCTGCCCAAGGCCAGTTCATGTCACATTTAGCTCAGAAATTGCATTGCTGAGAGCATCATCTCTTGCATGCCTTGGTTTGTGGTCATCTCAAAAGCTAAAATTGTTGAGCAGTTTACTGTGTTGGCCCTGACCACCCACAGGCTCAGTTTATCCTTGAAGCAACCCATGAAGCAGGTTTTACAACGATTCCCATTGTTCAGATAAGGAAAGTGAGGCACAGCGAAGCAGCAGTGGCACAGCAGTGGAGTGTAGACAGGATTTGAGGCCAGGGCATTCTGACTATAAGGCCCTGTTCTCTTAGTTTTCACATTCTATACCAAACGCTTGCTATACGTTGTCCCTTAAAGTTACAGCTACCCTTCATAGGGTGTTGCCATTACACCATTTTACAGACAGGGAAACTGAGGCTCAGAGAGGAAGTGCCTTGCTCAGGGTCACACAGCTGGTAAGTTGTAGCACCAGGATTTGAACCCAGGCATGTGAGAGGCCCTGATCCCCTTTTGGATGTAGGCATGCTCCTGATCACCAACCCCTGCCTCCCTCCATTGGCAGTAAAAGTCTGTCCTTTCAGTTGCCTGCCAAGGGCAGGAGATGGGACCCTATCTCTGGGGCTGCCCAGCAACTTCCTAGGCAAGGCTCTTGAAATTGAGAAACATCTCAGAGGTTAATGGGCTTCTTGGAGCCCTGTGGCCAGAACTGGAGAGAGCCTGTTCTGAGAGGCAGGTTTGTCACAAGAGCCGGTGCCCAGAGCTGGTGCTCATGTTATGCTCAAGTGTCATTAAGGCTCCACTTCTGGGACAGGCAGCCTTCGTTAGTTCATGAATGTTGACAGACAGCACTGAACAGCTCCATAGCAGAGGGAGCTGTGTAGGATTCACTTCTTGCTTCAGCCAATGTGTGTGTATGTGTTTGTGTATTTCTTGAACCATTCTTAATAGAAAATCACACCCTGATTTAGAAACTTACCTACTGAAGCTTCCTGAAGAACGGTGTTTGGTTAGCAGAGCTGATATGGGTTTGGGATTTGGGGTCAGGCTACTGAATTTGATTGCATCCGTGCTGGTGGCTGCCTGACCTTGAGCATGACTGCACTTAACCTCTCCACTCCTCAGTTTCCCCACCTCATAACATTGGTGTAAGAAGCAAACAAGTGCCTAACACTGCATCTGACATACAGTGTGTACCCAGTGTACATTAGTTTAGCTAAGTGTTATTGCTGCTATTATTGCTGTCTAAAATAGATTTTTCTGAAAAGGGCCAGATAGCAAATGTTTTATGCTTGACGGGCCACTTGGTCTCTGTTGTTACTACTCAAGTCCTGCCGTTGTAACAGGAAAGCAGCTGTGGACAGTACGTGTATGAGTAAATGTGGTTGTGTTTCAAAACTTCCCTATGTCTTACACATGAACATGGAGGGAGAAAAGTCCTCTTCTGGGAGAGTATGACCTCGGGGCTGCCAACAACCATTTTCCCCAGATTACTAGGGGAGACAGCCATGGTGAGAGCGAGCAAGGACAGGTCAGAGGGAAGCAGAGCGGAAAGGAAGAAAGCAAACTCTGTCAGTACTGTTTGAGCTGCTGAATCCAGCCATTCCTGAAGCTACTCTTACACTGATAAGATATGTGAGCAATATCGCTTCTCGGCCTTTTGGCTAAGATCAAGTGAAGATATGTGAGCAGTAGTTCCCCTTTTATGGCTAAGCCACTTTGAATGGGGATTCTGATGCTTGCACCCAAAAGTGCTAAATAATATTAGCCTCCTCCCTGTTCACACCAGCTAGAGCCACGTGCCAACTTCCATCTGGTGCTCACACCCACTCCTGCCTTTGTGGGGTCAAGTGCATGTTGCTACCCAAGAGCATTTCTTAGTCCCCAGCATATAAACACATGTCACACTTTCTTTTCCTGTGGGAATTTAAATAGTTTCTTATTCAAGTGTGGATGACTTTGAGCAGGTAGGTGACTTCCTGCTCAAATGTTTTTCAGTTCCGTGAACTTTAGTTCTGTCTTCTGCAAAGTGGAGTTCATCATCAGACCTACTGCTCTGGGCGGGTTGTAAGGTTAACATGTATAAAGTACTCAGTCAGCCCTACCAACATGTTTTCTGTTACTCCTACCAGCAAACCAAGCTCACAAACCCTCTAGGCATTTTCTGTCCAGTGGAGGAAACCATCTGCTCTCTGTGGCAGGGACTGGGTCTTTTCTTATTCCCAGCAGCAGCCTGGGCCTGGTATTGACCAGGCATTTGGTGTTTGCTGAATACAAGTTAGAATAAGCCAAAGACAATCACAGAAATTAACCATGAGGGAACCACAGGGATTGGGGCTGATGCCAAGGTGTTTGTGGTTGGCAGTCAGGCTGTCGTTGCTTTGGGGATTATAGAAACTTGACACACACAGGAATGAATGTGAGAGGTCCCACAAGCAGTTTGGGGATTTGAATGTTTGGAATTGAGACCATCGCTACTTTAAGTGTGGTCCACCACACACCATGAGTATCAGTGTTACCCCCATGCCTATTGAAGTGCTGGCACTCGGCCCCATGTTGGGTCCCCAGAATCAGAATCCATGCTCTGACAAGATGCCGAGTAATTCTTGTGCACACTAGAGTTGAAGAAGCCAAGAGGATGTGTAGATGCTGCCAGTAGGGCCCCTGTGTCATGAGGTGCTACTTACAGAGATAGAAGCATAGGGGGCGTGGGCCTTTCAGCTGTTTTATCAGGAAAACGTGGGGTTCCAGTTGTCTGGAGTTGGGGAGGTGCATCCCTCACTGCCTGGGAAAAGAGAAGTGGGAAGGTCACTGAAGTCACAGCAAATGGGACTGTAGGAGGGTCTGCAGAGCCAAACCAGAGTGACCTTGCTGGGGAAGTGGCCACCAGACAGAGAGCAAACAGAAGTGGGCTCACAGGATGCAAGGGCTTGGGGAGGAAGAATGACAGTATTGCTTGCTAACAGGGAAAATTTGGGCCAAGTGCAGAGTGTGAGCTTTCAAAGCCACACAGGCCACACAGGCCTGGATTCAAAGCACGGTGCTGCTGCAGCTTTCTCGCTGTGCCACCTTGGGCAAGGAAGCAGGCGTCTCTGAGCCTCCACATCCTCATCTGGACAGCAGTCCTAAAGTTGCACTGATGTCACAGGGACATGGGAAAGTTAATGCAGTGGTGACCAGAGCTGACAGCCTTGCTTCTTAACTCCAGGTGTAGTGACGTCACAGTGGGAGTTCGAAGTTGACCGTGGTGGGGGATTTGCACCATGCACGTCAGAACTTTCTTTTTCTCCAGATATCTGGTTGTTAAGCATTTACCAGCACACCACTGGTTAAATCACAAGATGTGTTTGGATTGTCAGGCCCAATGTTTGGGGGTGGTGGTTACTGGTTACTGTATTGCCATTATGTTAATTATAGGACTATAATATTACTAATATTGTATACAATGTTTTTCATGATTGGACTTTCTGTGTGTTGGTTCTGACATTCATTTTAACTGCTTGGAGGCCTTTTCTGCTAATCCTCCGGTCCCCAGCCCCGATTCTGGATAGCTGGTATTGTCAGCAGAGTTCTAGGTAGATGAAGCATCTTCGAGATACTGGAAACATTTATTGAGCATGGACTAAATGCCAGGTGCTAGGAAAGCACTTCTCATATATGATCTCATTTAATCCCCCTAACAAGCCTGTGAGATATGCACCCCATGTTGTGGACACAGAGGGGCTCAGAAAGGTCGGGGGCTTGCCCCAGGTTGCACAGCTCCTCAGTGGAGGGCTGGACTTCAAACCCATGTATTTTGAGTACAGAGGCCTGCTCTCAACAGGCGGATCCATGGAGGTTACACGTGGAGGGAGCAGGTGTTAGGGTCCTTGTGACACGGACCTTCCTCCTGGCTGGGAGGCTTTGGGGAGTGGGAGCAGGCATTGGGCAGTGCCAATGAGTCCTGACAGTGTCATCTGCTCGGCGGATGGCAAACAGTCCAATTTTCCGGGTCATGCGCTGGCTGCATTCTGATTGGCAAGGGGATGTCTCTGTTGGAAGGAAATCTTGGCTACTTGCCTCTTGGCAGCAGGCTCTTGGCTGCTATGTGGAGCACCGTTTGGAGGCAGGGGAAGTTATTCCATAACCTTGCAGCTTCACATGGGCTGAGGGCTCTGCCGGTCACTTGGGTAGGCTGGCAGAGAGACACCCATACTCAGTTTCTTCACTGCTCTCCCTGGCTCTCTGTCTCTTGCAGTCCCTCGGGCCTCTCTTTTTCCTAGGACTGAAGGAACCGGTAAGATGACAGGTGGTTTGGCAGTGAGAGAAGCAATGCCTCTTGTCCTCATAGGCTCTACTAAAACTTGGGGGCTCTGGCTTCCACAGCTCCCAATTTTTCTCAAGACCAAGTTCAGACTCCTTGGTTTGGCCTGGAGATCTCTTGTGATCTGACCCCTGCCTCCTAACTGCATCACGTCTCCTCCAGAGGGATTGTACCACACTCAACTTTGTTTTTGCACAGGGTCTAGAGCAGAGCTTACCCAGAACATGGGATGCAGTTGCCTCACTTTGGGATTTTCAGTCATGGCCATTACTGTGTCTCAAGGCCGACTTACCGCATGCCAAGTGCTGTGCAAGCTTCTAAGTGTTTTCTGTTCTTCTCTCATTTATTCCTCATAACAACTCCATCAGCAGGTCCTGGGGGGGTAGGTTTTTCCCATTGTACAGAGGATAAAACTGGCACAGAGAGATTAAACCGCATGCCCAAGATCACACAGCTGGGACATGCCAGTGATGGCTTTGAGCCCCAGGCAGTTCAGAGCTGGCTTGAGATTGGTTTTCCTTAAACTACTTTGTGACTGCCTTTCATCAGCTGTGTCACCTCCCCCACCCCAGGGCCTTGTCAGCACAACAACCCAGTTTACCGGCTCCTCACATCACCCGACTCTGCTGTGTCCACACATCCATGATGAATCAACCTTGGCAACACCGCCTTGCCCTGTCACGCCAATACAGTTCGTGCGGCAGTGACTGGGCTGCAGAAGGTGTAATGGGCGCTCTCTCTGCCTTGTCTCCTTTTCCCTGCAGATTCCAGGGTTGGAATGTTCCTTACAGGGGCAGAGGGTGTTTGGAAACGAGAGACCCCCTAAGTTGGTCCATTCTAAGGGGAACCTTTCTCCATACTCAAACCTCATCCAGTCTGTCCAGGGTGGCCCATGTGGCTCTGCTCTCAGGGGACTCATCGTCCCACTGTGTTCCCGCTTTGCTCAACAACAGGCCAGCATCCCCATGCCGAGGTACAGGAGAGTCAGATTGGGTTAGCTTCTCTCTGTCTGGCTGTGTCACGATTGGACGGCATTGTATTAACAGTTGTTTTTGCTAATGTGATGAGAAAGTTGCTAATCTGAGAAGACCCTTGTATTGTATTAGGGAAAGCAAATATTAATATGATTCGATGGGAAGTGGCTAATAAGAAACTAAGTTGCTAATATGACGTGATGGGTTGGTGGGAGGAATTTGGGTCGGTGCCTGAACTTTTCTGGAATGTTCAGTGGTGGGTGGTTAAGGGGGAGGGGAGATGGCAGGAGTTTTATGTTACAGTCCCTCAGAGTGAAACCTTCACATCAGTGTGGATCGCGTGTCTCCCAAAAGTTCACATCCACCCAGAATCTCGGAATGTGGCCTTGTTTAGAAATAGACTCTGCAGTCGTAATTAGTGAAGATGAGGTCATGCCAGATTAGAGTGGGCCCGAAATTGCCTGACTAGTGTCCTAGTGAGAGGGCCACGTGAAGAAGCAGATACACGGGTTGGGGGTGAGCTCTGATGACAGACGTGGAGATTGAGGTGACGTAGCTACAAGCTACAACCCAAGCAAGGCCGAGGATTGTCAGCAGCCACCAGGGCTGGACCAGGCAAGGGAGGATTCTCTCTCCCCTGGCGCCTTCGGAGAGAGCAGGGCCCTGCTGACCCCTTGACTTCGGATCTGTAGCCTCCACAGCCGTGGGAGAACGCATTTCTGTTGTTTCAAGCCCCCCAGTTGCAGCAGCCCCGGGACACTGATCCACCCTCTTTCCCATCACTCCCTGAGGAGGAGAAGCAGTTCGGCAACACCCATCTAACTCAGCTTTGGGGTGTCCTTCCAGCTTCAGGGGTGGCCCGATGGCTTGACCAGACCTGAGGGTGAAGGCCCGTTCCCTCTCCCCACCCTCACCCCCAGCTTGGTTTTTGTTTAGAAGGAAGAAGCCTCGCAGTCTCAGGGCTGCTGGCATACGGGCTCCCCAGCCTGCTTTGTAGCGTGTTAATATGTGATTAAAGGGGCCTTAAAATACCCATTAGTCCCCCTCTGGTATCTAATAGTGCCTTTGGATTTAGAACAGAATATTATTTACTCATTAGCTAATAACAGACCCTGAGTACTTGTTGTATATATTGGGACAATTATTAGAGGGTGGGTTCCACATAGAAACACACTTCCACTGGTGTGGCCGATGGCAGGGCGGTGTGGCCCACAGGGCCCAGGAGCACAGAATGTCCAACCCACACACCCTACGAGGGAAGCAGGGGTCTGCTAGAGACGGTTTGCCGTTGGGATGCCCAGGTGGAGGGTGGGTATTGCGGGGATAGAAGTTGAACTGACCACCATTAGCAAGGGGGGTGCCCATAATAAGGGCCCCACAATGGCAAGGGGTTGCACCTGTGTATCACCCCGGGCCTCCCAGGACAAGCCACCATTAGGATCAAAGGGATAGAGGGACTTGCCCAGGACACAGCTAGCATGTGGCCAAAGCCAGGTGCAAACTCAGCTCTTTTGATAAGACCTGGGTTCTTTTCAAAATCCCTCTTGTGCCCCCTGGGGAAACTGCCTCCTGATTCCAGTCCTCCCTTTCTCCAGCGTAAGGAGGAACTTCAACATCACATCCTCTGCTGTTTCTTTAGTGTGTTGGAAAGATGAAAATAGCCGCACATTGCCCCAACTCAGTGTCTGGGTCCTAGACCTCCAGCCCCATGTGGTGGGGAGGCCCAGGTGGAGGGAGCAGGAATAGAAAGAAGCATTAATGCCGTGGGAGTAGTTTGGCCATCTCCCAGGAAGCGGGAGGAAGCCCAGGTGGCGTGACGGGACAGGCCTGTGTGTCTGGGATCAGTGACTCCACTGGAGGTCTGAGAATCAGGGAGAGGCAGGGAGAGGCCAGGGAGTGTCTGAACCAACCGATGACTTGGGCCCCAGGAGGAGGGAACGGATGCTGGTGATACCCCGCGTCGCCCTCTCAGGTATCTGATTCAGTGGAAGATGAAGACAATGTGAAGGTGGGGCTGCCCCCGGTTTGACGGACACAGTGCAGGGTGTGGGAAGTAAGTCTCCAGTCCACCCTTGCATGTGCCTTGATTTTGGCCAGCTGTTTTCAGTTTGTAGTGATTTGGGGAACAAACTCACAAACCTCTTAGCGAGATGAGTGACAACACTTAAGAGTGCAACACTGCTGAGCTTGAAGGAGGAGCAGCACCGAAACCTCACCTTCATACTCAGAATCTGCCTGCTTGTCTGAGATGTGACACAAGTAGTGACGAGAGGGACTTCTTGTGAGGGCGGGTGGCTCTCCCTCCAGCAGCTTATCTCCAGGTGCCCAGGGTGTGCAGTGAAGCCTCGGCCCGGGCTGCTGTCGTACGCAGGTAGCCAAGCAGCTTCGTGGGCCTCGGGAGCACGGCACCTGTTGTGAACACACGTGGGAAAGGCACGCCTGCCCTCTGGCGCGTCATTCCAGCATCTGGCCACAGGAACACTGAAGGAGCCAGAGCTGTTTGCCAAGACGCAGGCCACAGGCAGAAGCCAGACGTTACCTTTGTCTGCTGCCCAAGTGAAGAACACGGCTCCCCCGTGAAAAGTTAGTGGGGTCTCCCTCCACGTCCCTGGAAAGGAGCCCGGAGAGAAAGCAGAACTTGGCAAACGTGCCCTTCTGTCCATCTCTCCTTCTGGATGTGTGGGCCCACGCCTCAGCCAGGCCGAATAAAGAGACCACTTCCCAATGGGCACGTGGCAAATGGGTGAGTGTGTGTGTGAATACAGCTCACCATGGGCCAGATATCAGTTTCTGCCAGAGAGACGCAGAGCATCTGAACCAGAACTAAATAAAAATAAACATTAAACAATTATTGGATTTAGGTTTATTTTAAAAATCAGCAGGGCTGAGGGAACAAGCCACCCATTAGCAAGGCAGAACTATCGGGCCTTTTAACAACCCGCTGGTTCTTGGCTGCCAGGGAGATCTGGGCTGTACAAACTGTGGAAACTCCGGATCCTATTGATTAAAGATGATGTGGTAACAGGCCAATTATATCATTGTGGCTGCTTGTGGCGCTGGCCGATGCCTACTACCCATTTGTCTTTATGGGAACAGCGTTTTGGGGGGGGCTATGGGAGGACAGAGCCATGTCCCCATGCTGGGCAGTGCGTTCCACCCCCTCTGCTACCTGCAGTGATGGAGGCCTAAGCCGTCCTGGAGTCTTGCGTTTTTATCCTCCCTGTCCCCTCCACGGACATCTGTAGTTCATAAGGAACCTGTGTCTTGTCAACCAAATCAATGCAAATAACCGGTGAGCGTTTCTCGACTTTTCAGTAATAATTGATCTTCCCAGAACTGATACTGTTTGGAAAACGTAAGTAAGGAGAGCAGCAGCGAGCCAGATGTCCGCGTTTAGAGACTATAATTGCTCTGAGTTATAGGAGAGGAAATGATTTCCTTCCAGCTTTAGCTCTAAGAGCAGAGCAAACTGCCATGGAACATCAAGAAGCTTCCAATACACTGGGGCTTAGTACAGACTTGGTCTCTCAGCCAGCAGATATGAAGGCTGCGGGGCCGGGATCTTCCAAGCTGACTGGCAAATCTCCTGCTCGCACTTTTATCAGTCTGCAGGTTTTTGTTTGGAAGCTTTCTGCACAGCCAGTCTCTGTAGGGGGAGGAGAGGTTTGGGGGGTGATCAGGTTTAGTTCACCCACTGGATGGGATTCTCTACTCTGCTGGTTTGTCTTTTTCTTTCTTTCTAATTTGCTGGTCATTTTCATGCACCACCGTGATTGGCTCCTGACCTGACTGGGGTGATTCTTAGAAAATTGGACAGGGATGCTCTATGGATTGGCGGATGGAGAATAGGATTCCGGAGAACACATTCTTTCTCTGTTTGTGTAATTTATTGAAGAGATTGAGAGAGAGAAACATCGATTTTTGTTGTTCTCCTTATTTAGGCACTCATTGATTGATTCTTGCATGTACCCTGACTGGGGATCAAACCTGCTACCTTGGCATTTTGGGATGGTGCTGTGACCAACTGAGCTATCCTGCCAGGGCCAAGGGGGCACTTTCTTTATGAACATCTGCCATCCTTCCAAGGCTCATTTATTTGTTCTGTATTCAGTCATTTGCTCACCCAACACATAGTTACTGGGCACACATTCTTTGTCTGGTATAATTAATTCAGTGCTGTGGCACATTGGTACCTGCCCTCATGGAGCTTCAGTCTAGTCAACAGGAGACACAGACATGTAACAGTTATTATATCACAGTTGCAATAATGCTTCGCAGAAATGAGGAAGGGAGAGTATGGGCCCAGGACACTCAGAATCTAACCTTGTCTTGGGGTGCTGGTCTTGTGGAAGCCGTTTGTTAGCTGAAACCTGACGGGGTGGGACTGAGCCAGACTGATGGTTCTCAGACTTGAACGTACATTAGAATTACCTGAAGGACTTGTTAAAGATATTGCTGGGCACCCTCCTCGGAGTTTCTGATTCAGCAGGCCTGGAACAGGTCTGAGAATTTACATTCCTAACAAGTTTTCAGGTGACACTGATGCTGCTGGTCCAAGGACCACACTTTGGGAACCACCAGACCGGGTCAAGGACTGGAAGGAGAGGGCTTCCAGGTGCACGTGCAAAGGCCCTGGGGCTAGTATGGTCCTGGCAGTTTCCCAGTGCAAAATAAAGGGGCAGAGCGGCAAGAGCAAAGTAAGAGAGTCTGTGGGAGAAGATGCATTGGAGGCAAGGGCAGGGTCCAGACAATGAGAGCTGGAAAATTCAGTTTATCTGAAATGGATGGGGAGCCTGGGAGGGTGTAAGCAGGAAAGTGTCAGCATCCCATTTGTATATTGAAACATTCTCTGGCTGCACAGGGGAAATGGGATGATGGGGGCATAGCTACGTGGACCTGTCTGAGAGTGTCTGAGTCCAGGTATCCACTTTCTGGAAAGCCTGCCTGTTTAATTTGGGTTCACTCTTCAGTCCCTAAAACCCAATTTCTTACCTGAGAGGCTATACAGGGGCGTCTCAGGTAAGTTACTTGGGGGCAAGGTTATGTGTGTCCTATTCACTTTGTATAGCCCACCTGCAGCCCTGTGGTTGGATGTACAGCCAATCCCTTATGCTACCTGATTCTGAACATGTGACAGTTTCCTGGTTAGGGTCACATCTGTGGGCTCCTTCGATTTTCCAGATACCCTGAGCAAAAGGTGGAGTTGTACCCATTTACAGATGAGGAAAACTGAGGTTCGGAAAGGGCAGGAGGTAATCCCAAACTCACCCGGCTGGGCTGGAGGAAAGGCAAAATTCTCACCCAGGCCCAGGGCGCCCTCTGGTGAGCAGACACAAGGACCTGTGATGCCTCCGTCTGGAATCGACAGCCAATGAGTCTTCCTTTATGTGGTCATTGGCCTTCCCCAAGTTGACAAAGCCAGTCCCCGGAAATATTCAGATACAGATGAAACTGTCATTTTTTTGAAAGTCCAAAATAGTCAAGATTGGGCAGTTCCCTATGTTTCAGCCTACAACAAAGTATGGGCAGAAAAGGTTACATTTCTAGAAAATTCTGCCACCACCTTTGGAGGAGGAGCTGCGAGGAAGTCTAAACTGTCTCTGAAAGCAGCTTCCCACACACACATGGCAGCTGATGAGGGGGCCGTACAGGGATGCAGCATCTTAGAATCAGTCTATAATGCAATCAATTTTGTATATCCCTGGTGAAACAGCAACATTTATTTAACGTCTTTTATAGAGCAGCTGAGTTTTATCACAAATCACATTCCATTTCTATTCAGCTGGGACTCCTTGAAGGCTAAAATGCACTTACTTTTCTCGGAGGAAATTTACCAATTCCTCAGTAAAGACCCATTTGCCTCTGTATGTAAAATTGACACATTTATTGAATATTAAACATTTAAGGTCTTTTCCCCCCCAGCTCCCCACCCTACTCCCCTCACTCCCACCCACACATTTTGGGACTTTTCAACAAAGCTGCTCAGTCATTAGGGAGACTTTCTCAAAGTGGCGAGAAATGCACATTTTCGTGCAGAAATCGCCAACATTTAAATTCGAGGCTTTCTTATCACTGAGAAATGGTCAGGTTGTGGCATGAATTTATAAAGTGAAATTCACTGCCTCAGAGCAGCCTCTTTAAGCCTCGTGCTTTTCCCATCTCTTTGTGGTGGGCTCAGCTGTCTTGGTCACACAGCGACACCGTCTCGGATTCACGACAAAAGTTTTTTGTCCCCACTTGTAACGTTTACAGAAGGCAGGGGCGGCCTCTCCGACAATAAATTGTGCTAATTAGCGTGAGGGCCTATTAATAAAGCAAGCTTTCTTTCATCCATGTTCCTGAATGGTCGGGGACATCAATTAAAGTGTGCACTGGGGACAGTGTCTTTTCACTGCTGGCAGCAATGTTTTTGTTTAGAAAAAACAAGTGGGGGGCTGGGCGATATATGAACATGTTTTTGTGTCCTTCACATGAGAGAGGGCTGAACTGTTGAACTTAGGTCTCACATGTCTGTTGGGTCCAGGTTTTTTAACCAATTCTAAATCAGAGCAGTGACAGACAGGGATGGGGGCTGTGGTTTATCTTCAGGAGAATTGCTGAGTTTGAGGGGTAACTTCATAATTCCAACCCTCACTTCCTTCTCCCACCCCTTAGAACCTTTGTGATGTCTAGCAAGTGAGTTTACCTGTCTGAGCCTCTGACAGGGTGAAATGGGATAATCCATGGAAAGTTCCAGAAGTAACCTCAAACTGCACTGCTGTTTTTCTGGGGGGCTTTTTTATTTTAATTCAGTGTCAGGATGGGACAGGCAAAGGTCATTGTGTCCAACCCCTTTTCACAGGCTTTATTTCCCTTGCGCAGAACCGAACAGTTGACCAGTTTACACGTGGACACCTTTGGGGACAGGGGAACTTGCTTCTGACCCTCCAGGCTGTCTTCCTGATGTTGACTGAAACCTGTTTGTGTGTAACTTTCTTTGCCCGCACAGCTCTGAGCTCGTAAAGAGTCTCCCCTCCCGAGTCTTCTCTGCTCCAGGCTGAATGTCCCCAGCTCTTTGCAGATCTGGGTCTGTCAACCGTGCACACTGTTGACATAATGGACCGAATAATCCTTTACAGTGGGGGCTGTTCTGTGCATTGTCAGGTGTTTAGCAACATCCCTGGCTTCTACCCCCTAGGTGCCAGTGGCATGTGACAAATTCAGAAGTACCTGTAGACATTGCCAGAATGTCCCAAGGAGCAAAATCACCCCCAGTGGAGAATCATTCTTCCACAGTCTGAGGCCCTCTGCATCCCGAGTGCCTTCAGCCACGCGTGCTGCCTGGCCTGTGAGGATCCACATCCTTTTGTCGCTGCCCCGCCTGGCCTGCCAGCATCCTGCTGGGATCCGGAGGAATCAAAAGCAATTATTGTCATGAGAAACCAAAATAAAATTGCCTATTTTTCTTTCTGTCTCCACAAAAAGCAGACACTCCCAGGGCTAGGAGGAGGCTGGGGCTTCCTTGTTGTAATCTCTGTTTTCAGAACAGGAGTGATGAGGTCTGAGTTTGTCCCATAGCTTTTGTCTGAGCAGATAGAGCTAACTTCGCAGAGCAGTAGGTCAGTGAAGGTTTCTGACTGGGGCTGGCTCCAGGTTAGCATTCTGACTTTACCAGACTATCC
The DNA here is from genome assembly GCF_014824575.4 of Sturnira hondurensis. Classification (NCBI taxonomy): domain Eukaryota; kingdom Metazoa; phylum Chordata; class Mammalia; order Chiroptera; family Phyllostomidae; genus Sturnira; species Sturnira hondurensis. The sequence goes on from NW_028080037.1 coordinate 4,933,435, forward strand.
AAGTGACTATACTTCTTTGAGCCTTAGTTTCCTCATCTGTATAATGGGGATGAAAATACTAACTGTCTCAAATGGTTATCACAATTCAGAGAATCGGCCCATGCAAGGTGTCCAGCATATAGTCACCAACTGATAAATTATAGCTACTATTTTGTGTTACTGTTACTGTAGTTGTTTGCAAATGAAAACTTTGTATCCAAGGAATGAGGGTAATTCACTCAGGGTCAGCCAACAGGTCATTGTGAAAACATTGGGTTGAGCAGCTTCTTTTTCTGGAAACCCCCAGGGGTTTTGCAAAGGTCTCTCTGTGCATGCACAGGAAGAGACTCAAAGATGATCCATTTTATGTGATTCTCACCCCATTAACAGCCCGTGGCTTTGCCAGAATACCCTCTCTTCACTTTCATTTTAAAAACCAGCCAGGGTAATAAATCTTGCCCTGAAATCTCGGCAGCACATCTTGGCTGGAGTGTATGATAAATCTAATACACTGTGGCCTCTCCGTGTGCGAGACCCCTGCACAGATCTGTCCTCTCGGTGGACAGCCCCGTGATCAGGCAGGATTATAATTTGCTCCCAGTTTGACAGGCTCGACCCTCTGACTGGCTCGCCTTTGTTCCACAACTGCCTCGGCTTGAAGGTGGAAAGATGACTCTGTCCCCTCTCTTTACTCTTCACTGGGTGGTTTTCCTCACAAAGCCACAGAGTTAGCCGCCCTTTCTCCACATCTAGAACAGCAACATGGCTTAAAACTAGGACTGAGTTGATAGAGGTACCATTGGTGGGGGGTTAGGAGAAGGCCACTAGAAACTCAGCATGAACCTGGGTTCTTTTCGTGGGGAGTTTGGGTACCCTGCAGTTCTGCCACGTGTGGACTGCGTCACTTCCGGGGACTCCACTTAGATCGTTCAATGAATATTTCTTAAGCACCTGCTATGTGGCTGGGTATACAGAGGTGAATACGATAGAGTCAGGGTTCATTTGGACAGACATCTATGAGATGGCCATGTGAAGTGACTTCAGATTGCCTGTGCCTGTGCTGAGAGAGCTCTGATGGGGAGATGCAGAGGCTGTGGCGGCCCAGGGCCATTCCTGAAGAAGTGGCATCTTGGAGCTCATGGAGGACAGTGGGTGTTTACAAGGCTTAGGGAAGGACAGTAGGGAGGGCAGTGGTCAGCGCAGGACCAGGGGAAGCTGAGAGGGAGGCTGAGCAAAGACCACCCAAAGGACAGACTAGACAGGACAGTAGTGGAACCCAGGAGAGTGTGAGGGGCCATGGATTCCCCCCCTCATCACAGTGATCAGTGAGGCCCCTGGGAGGCCAGCAAACAGCCCCCAAATGTGTCCAGGACTTTGGAATGGATTCTCGTCCCAGCTCCACCCCTACTGAACTGCTTAAATCACTTCTCTCCTCAGAGCCTCAGTTTCCTCACCTATAAAATGAAGGTAATAACACCTACCTGGGAGGGGTGTTTTAAAAATAAATTGAGAATGCATGTAAGATGCATGGAACAGGAAGCAGTTTCTGGCCCTCAGTCATCACCCAAGAAATGAACAGTTCTGCCCGGAAAGACTAATTTCACTGCTTTGCACCTCAGCTTCCTAATCTGCAAAATGGGTGTAATAATTATTCTACCAGATTAAGTAAACTAGAAGAGTGGCTGGCACCCAGTTTGGGCTTACAGGCATCAGCTGTCACCACTGTTACTTCTATTTGTTGCTGTTACTGCCCTGTTCCCTGTGGCCCCACATGCCATTGTCAGGGGGCCCGTGGTTTCTATCCTGGTTCTGAATCCACCACATTAGACAGTTAATCCTCCCCAACCATTCCCCTCCACCTGATGCATTCTGCCTTCCAGACCCCTGCATCCCAGGTAGAGTTCAGGCCCCCAGAGCTCCCTGGCCCTGGCACAAGCCTACCACCTGCTTGCCCAGCCCTGCCATTCAGTGTCCTTTGTTCTCTCAGACAGCATGCTCAGTATTCTTGTCATCACTCACTGAGCCCTTTTCTGTGCCCAGCATCATCTCTGCACCTCACAGCAGACCCCAGGGTGGGTATCATCAGCCCTATTTGGCAGGTGGGGAAACCGAGGCACAGAGGGACTGGCAGTGTTCTTGATCTTTCTGGTGTTTGCAGGCCGCTCTTTACTGCAGAGGCGTTCAGTCCACTTCTTTTTCTTCTGCTGCTTCCACGGAGGTCCAAATGCCCTGACTTTTCCAGCTCAGGATATGAACAGACACTTTTAAAGGGAGAGAAACAAATCTTGCAGACCTTTGAGAATTGCTGTTCTCAGCCCTGGAGTCTGCAGACCTCCACCAAAGAAAGATTGACACATGACATTCAAGTCGTGGGCTATGAAATGATCTTTCAGCAGCCGCTATTCCTGCGAAAGAGAATTGGGCCTTCACAACAGGCCAAGGAGCAATTTCCCTGGATTAGTGTCAGTGTAGAAATGCAAAAGGAAAGGTCCAAGGGGCCCCGGTTTGGAAAATGTTGCCTTTGGCTGGCCTTTTTCCTGTTGGTATATTCCGGAACTTTCTTCATCCCTGTTTTACAGGACATAGAACAAAGGACCTGTTGGGGTCTGATGGGATTGAGGCCTCCTGGTGCAGTCCTCCCTGGACCTGTCAGCTCTGCAGCTGAAGTGGCCCCATACGTGGGTCCCAGGGGAAACAGTTCTCTGCTGGGACCCCAGGGGCTGCTGAAGTGATGAGGCCACAGGGTGAGGCTCCTGCATGTTATTGAGGGAAGAAATACGGCCTAGAACCCTTTCTGTAAAAAATAACCTCCTGGCTCCTCCTTTATGGGTGAAGGAAAGTGCTTAAAATGCTTAGAGGGAATAAACAGCTTTTAATGAAGTTACATTGCCACATAATGGGTATCATAAAATTGCCTTCATACTACAGGGTCCCAGGATGGCATTTATTATCGACTGCGCCGGAATAGTCTTTGCAGAGCTCTGGCAGCTGCAGAGAGAAGAATGCAGAAGTCTCCTTAAATTACCTGATTGAAATAACCGGCAGAATATTCCGAGGGGCGGCCGCGTGCCAGGGAAGCCGCCTTTGGGGTGGTCTGTCAGAGGCGGTTTGCGCATTCTGAAGAACACAGGAGTTTCATTGCAGCAAAACAGATGTTCATCTTGTTTCTCCATCGGCTGTTTGATGAGAAATTTATTGCTCTTCCGCTGGGCAGGAGCCCCTCTCGGCTGTGGAGTCTATTAGGCAAGCCATCAGCTGGCGGGAAGCCAAGGTGAGGCTGTTTTGATGAAACCCATGAAAAGCCTTGGCTTGGAGGCGCCAGTAATAATGCACTGGCTAGACTCTCCTGATTGGGCAATTGATTGGCCTGATTTGATTTATTGATCAATACCCTCAAATTTGGCGTCTGAGAAGCTGCACTAATCTTTAACTGTTGTGAACATCTCTACCTGCTGGAGAATTAGACCCTGATAAGGAATGTATGAAAGGAATCGGGGCTTATCTTAATCACACACCGGGCCCCAGCACTGCCCGCGCTGGCGAGGACCCCCGTGCACCGCGCCCCATCACCAGGCAGGCCGGCGCAGATCTATAAATTGATGGAATTCAAAGCCTCCAGCATCGATTACCGTTATAACAAACAGTGGTGCACAGAATGTCTGATTATTTTTAGACAAAGATTCTGTTCTCTCAGCAGCAATTTTGCTGAGGCTGTCACTGTGTCAGATGTCTACTGTTGATTGCAATTAGATGCAATACAAAAAAAATTAAACTATCTGTATCCTTAGTCTTATTTCCAGTTATTAAATCTCTCTCTTTGTTTGCCATTTCCTCATGATATCTACAGCTGGATGAAATATTTGGTTGGCAGGAGAAGTCCTTGTAATTCAGTGGGGGTGCCGTGGCCCACTGGCTCGTTGGATTAGCTCTGATGGGGTGCACAGAACCTGGGTGGGAGGGGCATTGAATTGGGAGGGTATCTGTTTAAAAGTGTGCAGTGTGCCGGCTTGATGCAAAAATTTTTTAGGGCAGGATGGGGGATGAAAACCAATCCCCAAGGCCCTCCAGAGGGCCGGCTTTCAGTCTCCCTGTTTCCTTTCACATTGGCCGGGACCTAGCCAGGGTGTGCCCCCATCAATGGGTGAGAGAAGTTATCCAAGCAGCAGAGTTCAAAGATTGGCACCCCTTGAAATAATTAATTCCTCTAAATGCAGACTGCGCTTGGGGCCCTTTTTGTACTCAGTCGTATCTGAGGAGCGGGTTCCAGGTAATTGTGGCGCTGAACAAATTAAGCATTCCTGGCGGCCAGCATCCTGGCGTTGGGCACCCGCATCCATCATCTTGGCGCTCTCCAGTTGATCTCTCATCTCGGAGCCATTAGCCCCAGTGTCCTTGATGGTGGAACAGCTGTAAACGCAAGACCGTTGGTGGAGTGGCCAAGACTGACCATTCATTACTCGTTGGGACAGACTTGAAGGCTCCCAGCTCCTCTTGGAATCTGCAGCTGATGGCTAATTTTAGAATGTTTGTAGTGGAGGATGGAGAAGGAGGAGGTGGCAGCTTTGACCTTGGGGTCAGCCAGGGTCCTCCTGCAGGAACTGGAAGGCAGACCTTGGTCCCCACAGCAAGAGTGGGTGAAGACTGTGGCCCATGATCCCACCCAGGCACACATCAGATGCCCCTTCAGGGACACTCCAGGGGAGCTGGTGAGGTTGACTTGAAGCTCCCTGAGGGCAAGGAAGGGGTCAGCCTTGCTCAATAATAATCAGAATAGCACCTGCCACATACTCATCATCCATTGCTCCAGATCCTGTGCCGAGCACTTCCAAATTCTCCTTCCTTCCTCAACTGCCTGGTTACCTTGGAAGGTTCATTATAATTCTTGTTTATCAGATGCAGAAACCAAGGCTCACAGGCGTTGAGTGTCTTACCCAAGGTTACATGGCTAAGAAGTGGTGCGGCTGGAAGTTAAGTTCAGGTTGTTTTCTGGAGTCTGGGCTCTTAATCTCAATGGAGAATGCTCAGTAAATACCTGCTGAATGAATGAGTGAGGTATGCATCTCCAGTGGGGACCCAGCTGGGCTCTTGGGTGGCCAAGGCTGGCAGTGCCAGGCCATCTCTGCAGGGGAGGAAGAGAAACCAGAAAGAAAGAAATTTCAATGACTTCCATGGGCAAGCCTCCAGGACTGCTGGAGACAGCTCCTGCTTTGTCTTCATGGGCATGGAGCTGTGCCCAGGCTCCAGTTCCCTCAGAGGAAACAGTTTGAGTTCACCAGGAAGCTTCCATGCAAGGAAGTCTCAAGGTTGAGGCATCTGGCAACAGGAGAAAGCAAAAATGGGGTCTCAAGGCTGGTTGAGCTCATTGGTCACCGGCCTGGGAGCAAGACAGCCTTGGACTGGGATAACGTAGTGGTTAAGGCTTCAGACCCTGAAGATGGGTGACCTGGGGTCTCCACATTCTTAGCTCTGGGTGTCCTTGGGCAAGCAGTTGATCCTCTCTGGGCCTCACTTTCCCAGTCTGCAGATAGGACTAATAACAGCATCTTTCCCTCAAGGTGACTGTGAGGTGATACGTGTCCACCCAGACACAGTGCCTGGCACATGCTGATTGGTGGCAGTGATCGTTGGTCCAGGGCACTCAGGCACACCCAGCACCCCTGCTGACATTTTGACTCCCAAACTCATGTAGCTCAAGGAGAATTTCAGGCCAGGGAAGGAGGTGTCAAGTGACTTCTCTGACATCATAGAGCAAGTCCTTGGCACATTCGACATCTTCCTTGTCACCCTATTCTGGACACACTCCAATTATGCTCTTTTTCCCTTTCACATCCCTGCTGTCCTGACCCTCTGCTAACAAAGTGTGGCTGGTAGTCAAGGCATGGCTGTGGGGAGAAGCAGTCCCTCTTGTGGTTGGTGGGAGTGACAATCAATGCCTTCCTGTTGGAGGGCCAGCAGGCAGTATACATCCCACTTACAAATGTGCCTGCCCTGGAGCCCAGCCTTCTTCATCTCCGAACTTATCCTTGAGATGCATGTCTCAATGCACTGGTCCAGGATCAGTATCGTAATAGCAAAGCCTGGAAACAACCTAAGTATCCATGAATGAGGGGTCAGATGCACAAAATAAGGTACCTCCATGTGGAAGAATACTCTGCAGCTGTAACAAGAAGCCAGATGCTGTTTATGTACTCGTAAAAGGAGTAGGTGAGATAAATTCCATGAAACTGGCATGTTGCAGAACATTGTATGTAGCATGCTATATCTGAGTAAAACGAGAAAGATTATGCTTATGTATTTGCCTGAATATGAATGAAATATCTTTGAAACGACACAGAATAATGGTAAACAAGCACCTCCAGGGAAAAAAAGCCATTTTTAAAAAATTTCATTTGTTTATGTTTAAACAGAGGGAAAGGGGGTAGAGAGGGAGAGAAACATCACTATTTGGTTGCCTCTCTCACGCCCCCTACTGGCCCACAACCCAGGCATGTGCCCTGACTGGGAATCGAACCAGCAACCCTTTGGTTCGCAGGCTGGTGGTGCTCAATCCACTGAGCCGCACCAGCCAGGGTGAAGAAAAGATATTTTGATGTTAAGTCTTTCTGTGCTGTTGCAGTTTTCATCATATGCATGTATTACTTTAACAGTGTAAAAAGTTTTGCTATTAAAATAACCGGTATAATAGAAGAACCTGGATTCTTGGAATCACACTTGGGAGCAAATATTGGCTTTGTTACTTAGCAGTTGCTGACTTTAGATAAGGAATAGGAACATGCCACACCTCAGTTTTCTCATCTGTAAAATGGTGACTTTCTGGGTGGTGACTGCACCAGTGAGATCATGCATGCGGAACAGTAACAGGTGTGGTCAGCTGAAAGGAGGCCATGTTGCCGACAGCATTGGGCCCAGAGCCCTCTGTGAGGCACCTGGCTTGGCTTGATTCTTCCCCCCGCTAGCTTCCTTTTAACCAAATTTCAGAGCAGTGAGTTGGTTCTATAGCCTCCTTCAGAGGGACACATGAAAGGTGTTGCAATGTTTTTTTTGTTGTTGTTATTTTAAACTGGATTTAAACCTCTGGTGGATTTTAATCCATGACAGTTACTTTTTGAAGCTCAAATCATCCCACCTCTTACCCATGGGAGTCCCCTCAAGTCAGCCGGTGGGGTCTGGACGGTTTCCTCACCTGCCGTGAGAGAATCGCAGTCCATTTCTACCGAGTTTCCTGGAGGTAGGTGGGCAGGACAGGGGTTGGCACTGTGGAGTTGGGTACATGCAGACCCAGATTCAGTGTCTGGTTCTGCCCATTTCTGGCACTATCCCGAGCCTCTCAAAGCCTGAGTTTATGCATCTGTAATAACAGGGGTTAATAACAGTGGCAACATGAAGTTAATAATGACAAATGACATAATATGTGTAAAGCCTTGAGCACAGGCCTGTGCACACAGTGAGTGGTTAGTACAGACAGCCTGCGGACGTGCCTGCACAGTGCCTAGTTTGTAGGGAGAGCTCAACACGTGTAGGTTCCTTTCGTCCCTTTTCGTTGGAAAGTTTCCAAGTGTCTTCAGACCATCTCAACCCTCTAAGCTGGGGAGGGTTTCTCAAGAGGCACATTCAAAGCTCTCTCCAATGTCACACTTTCTGATGAACCTTTCTGTACTGAAAACGCTGGCCAGAGAAAGAGAATGAATTATTTTTAGAAGTTGTTGTCCCAACCCCTAAGATAGCCTACTGTTTCCAGGGCAGAGCCCCAGGGAAGGCCGAGGCCTCTGAAAGACCTTGCCAGGCCTCCTCGGAAGGCCCCGGTGACCCCCCCAGGCCCTTACCCGAACTCCCCTTGGCCACATCACCTCCACCTCCCATAACAAAGCTGCCTTCTGGCTCAGGTCGCTGGTGGATGTGGTTGCTGGTCACCCCACAACCCCAAAGCCATTGATTACATATCTTTACTGAACACTCTGTTTTTAAACTTGGCCTTTCTGTCTCATTTTCTTAACGTCCCTCAAGGACAGATTTTCAAAACCGTAAGTGGGCCAGCCAGATTGTGACATAGCCATTAAAATCAGTGACAACTGAGCATCATGAGGAGCTCAGGAATGCTTTGCAAATATGTCTTTGTGTGTTTGAGCCCATCTTTTTCCTTGTTCTTTCAGCAAGTATATACTGAACACCTACTGTGTGTACTTTCCTGAATAGATGTTCTACCTCAGTAAATAGGTTACCAACATAAAGACCCTACAGCACCAGAAATAAAGGACAGGTGAGGAACGGCGGGCAAGGAAGAGGATTGTGGCACATTGGGGAGAAGCAGTGAGAGAGAGGGCCACCTCTNTGTGGACGTGCCTGCACAGTGCCTAGTTTGTAGGGAGAGCTCAACACGTGCAGGTTCCTTTCGTCCCTTTTCGTTGGAAAGTTTCCAAGTGTCTTCAGACCCTCCCAACCCTCTAAGCTGGGGAGGGTTTCTCAAGAGGCACATTCAAAGCTCTCTCCAATGTCACACTTTCTGATGAACCTTTTTGTACTGAAAACGCTGGCCAGAGAAAGAGAATGAATTATTTTTAGAAGTTGTTGTCCCAACCCCTAAGATAGCCTACTGTTTCCAGGGCTGAGCCCCAGGGAAGGCTAAGGCCTCTGAAAGAACTTGCCAGGCCTCCTCGGAAGGCCCCGGTCCCCGCCCCAGGCCCTTACCCGAACTCCCCTTGGCCACATCACCTCCACCTCCCATAACAAAGCTGCCTTCTGGCTCAGGTCGCTGGTGGATGTGGCTGCTGGTCACCCCACAACCTCAAAGCCATCGATTACATATTTTTACTGAACACTCTGTTTTTAAACTTGGCCTTTCTGTCTCATTTTCTTAACGTCCCTCAAGGACAGATTTTCAAAACCTTAAGTGGGCCAGCCAGATTGTGACATAGCCATTAAAATCAGTGACAACTGAGCATCATGAGGTGCTCAGGAATGCTTTGCAAATATGTCTTTGTGTGTTTGAGCCCATCTTTTTCCTTGTTCTTTCAGCAAGTATTTACTGAACACCTACTGTGTGCACTTTCCTGAATAGATGTTCTACCTCAGTAAATAGGTTACCAACATAAAGACCCTACAGCACCAGAAATAAAGGACAGGTGAGGAACGGCGGGCAAGGAAGAGGATTGTGGCACATTGGGGAGAAGCAGTGAGAGAGAGGGCCACCTCTTTTCCTTCTGCTCAAGGGGGCCAAGCACTGCATATGCCAGGTGCTATCATAAGCCTAAGACGCAATAGTGAACAAGATACACACAGATACTGCTATCAGAGTAGAGCAGGGGAGACAGCAAGAAGCAAGCACAGGTGTATCAGGATGCTCTGAGCCACCAGGGGCCAAGAGAGAATAAGAACAGGGTCCCATTTAGGTCTCATGGTCAGAGAAGACTTGAAGGACAAGTTAGAGGAAAATCTAAGGAAACAGAGGTCCAGACAAGGGGAACAGCAGGTGCAAGGCCCTGAGGTAATCAAATGCTTGACTGGTGAAAGTCAGAGGGGCTGGAACACAGAAGGCAGGAGGTGTGATCACCAGCAGAGGGGGACAAGGCCTGATCACACCCAGCTCGCTGGCTGTGGGCAGATTTGGGGGCATCAGCATCCAGAGTGATGGGAAGTCACTGAAGAGTTTTGGCCTGGGAGTGATGGTGTCCGAGTCACGTGAGTGCAGGCCCCCTTGGGTGCTGTGTCGGGAAGTAGGAGCATCAGGAAGATGCATGCCTGGTTACCGCACCAGTCCAGGCAAGCGGTGATGGGGCTTGATGGCAGTGGAGATGGCAGGATGTAGGCAGATTCCAGAGTATTTTGCGTATAAGAAAAAGAGCTGAACCTCCCTCCCCCAACTCTCCCCTCCCACCCCCCAGAACAATTATTCAGATAAGTGTACAGATTCCAAGGATACAGCTTGTCAAATTGCCACAGCTGAACACACCTGTGAATCAGCACTGAGGTCAGGAAATGAACTGTTCCCAGCCCCCCAGAAGCATCCCTGTACCCCTTCTAGTGCCCCACAAGGTACAGCCACTCTCCTGACTTCTGACTGCATCGATTCGTTTCCTGGTTTTGTACCTATGTAAATGAAATCATCGAATGTGTACTCTTTCTGCATCTGATTTCTTTAGTTCCACGTTACATTGGTAAGATTTATCGATATTGTTGTATGTTGTTGTAGTTTATTCATGCTTGTGGTTGTACTGCATTATGCCACTGGGTGAATATATTGCAAATTTATTTACTCATTCTATTGTTAATGTACATTTGGGTTGTTTCCAGTTTGAAGCTGTTATGAATAGTGCTTCTAAGAACATTACAGATCAGTGCTTCTCAAACTTTAATGTACTTGTGAGTCACCTGGAGATCTCTCTAGAATACAGACCCCAGTGGAGTAGATCTGGGTGAGTCCTCTCAGTTCTTACAGTTCTCACACGTCCTCGGGGGACGCTGATGCTGCTAGCCCACAACCATGCTTTGAACAGTGAGCTCTATTTTGGTGAACATATTCTCTGGGACAGGTACCCAGGAGTCGAATTGCTGGGTCCTACAATGCATATGTAAGCGTATTTTCACTTTAGCTGACACTGCCAAGTAGTTTTCCCAAATACCAGTTGACACCACCACCAGTGGTGTGTGCGAGATCTAGTTGCCCCACATCCTCGTCTACACTTGATGTTACCTCTTCCATGTAGCCATTCTAATGGGTGTGTAGAGGCATCGTGGTGTGGTGTGAGTTTGCTTTTCCCTGATGATAGTGAGGTTGAGCATTTCTTGTGTGCTCGTTGCTGTTAGGATCTCCTCTTTGAAGAGGTGCTGGTTGAAGTCTCTAATCCATTTTCCTGCTAGGTAGTCTCTCCCTTTTTTTAAAATGAAGTTTTAGGCATTTTTGTTATTCTGGACACAATCTGTTTCAGGTAAATGCACATACCTTCTTTCACTCTGTGGCCTAGCCTTTGCATTCTTATTTTATCTGTTCTTTTTAATTCAACAATTACTGCTTAGGACTTGTGAGGGGTGAGGGCAGAGTCCTATTTCGCCCATCGTATCTAACTCAGGGGCTGTCACCAGAAGGACCATCTTCAGCTCCTTGCTTACTTACACAGTCACACTCATCATTGATCTTGGAAAAGGGGCAGCTCCCCACATTAATGGTGGACATTCCTCCACCTCCAGCCACCCTTCCTCACAACCCAAGCTGCTCGACCATGTCATCCCCTTAATCCTGACACCCCTTTGACATCTTTCCACCTCAGATGGTTTCTGACCACCTGATGCGTTCATCTTTCCTGGACATCCAGAGAAGCGCCCGGCATTATTATTAGCTCTGCAGAGGCTTTGTCTATCCCAGAGCCACACCTCTGGGCACAGCTGATCCCAGGCCTGCAGCCTGGAGGAGCCAAGGCAGAAGAGAGGCAAGCAGGCTGCCTGTGTTCGTGTGCGCCTGATCAACTTCTCCATCTGCTTAAGAACCTTCACCCTTGCACTTACTGCACCCCCACAGTCCATTGCCCTGACTGTCGATCTGGTGTGTGTGTGTGTTGTGAGAGAATTCGCAGTGTAATCTTCCAGAAGCTACATAATGTGGGGGGATATTGTCACTGTGTTGGCTGATGGAATGTGTGCATGTGTATTCCTGTGCTTTAAAAGTTTTCTTGGTTTTAATTTCGAACACAGTAAATACTGATTAATAATATCTATGTAAACAAAGCTCTTTGGGGTCCTCAATCATTTTTAAGTGTATACAAGGGTCCTGAGACAACAAGAGTTTGTGCTGTGTTAAATGAAAAAAGTAAATGAGTGTGTGAAGGAAAGAATGAGTGAGTGAGCGAATGAAGTGTGTGCTAAGGAGTTTGAACCTTGCTCATCTTTGAGGGATGGTGGTTGGAGGCCAGCCTTCTTCCACCCGTGTGGAGAATGGATTGGAGGGAGATGGGAGGGACAAAGAAGGCGAGGGGTGGGAAGGGATTACCCAGGTCCCCGATCATTGTCTCCATAGGCTTTGACCCGCACAAAAGTCCCTGACACAGCTACCAACTGACTGTTCCAAGGTGTTTCCTGCAGCAGAACAATTGGAAATAATTAGAACTTCACAAAATGTCTTTAAACACACTGGTAATGGGCATCAGAAAACACTTGTGAAGTGTAATCAGTTATTAGCAGCTGATCAATTATCTTCATGGATAGCTGTTGGGTAGGGTGGGAGAAGAGAAGCAATAATGAGCCCCTTGATTAACTAATTTGAATATCTTTGGAGCACAGATTCTGAAATTTCTTTCTATTTTCCTTCCCCACTATTGTAACACCATGAGGCACATCTGCCGAGAAGAGGAGGGATAGAGATGGTAATGAGCGTTATGTTGTGAACTGGCTCCTTTTTGGGGACCTAGGAGGGAGGAACCGGAGGTATGGGGTCACCAGCCAGCCTGGGAACTCCATGATGGCTGCAAGGTGGTCACCTCTGCCCCCCACTATAGGGTGTGTTTGAGGGTGGGGGTGGCTCCAGTGGGCCAGATGGGGGAGGGGAGGGGGGAAGGTTCTGGGGAACCGCACAGGTCCTCCTGAAGACCTTCCAGGGCCAACTGGGCCAGGGCAGTGCCCCAGGGTGGATCGGACGGCGAGAGAGGCCTACATTCAGGTTCCTCTTGCTCTTCCCCAGCCTCTCTGGGAGCCAGGTTAGAAAAGGTGGGTGTGATGCATCTGGACTGTTAGGACCCTCTCATCTCCAGGGGTCTCTCATCCCACAGGGCAGCGCGGACATGTACCAGCAGCCACCTAGCCAAAATCCCCTCGTGGTTAAATCAGGGCTCTGGCTGGAATCCAGCTGTGCCCCCTCAGCTGTGTGACCTTGGGCAAATGACTTAACCTCTCTGTGCCTCCCTGTGCACCTCTCTGTAAGGGAAACTATAACAGTGCCCACCTCAGGGGTGTTTTAGCTCAAGGCCAGGTACATCAAAAGCACACTGTAAATGGAAGCCAATATTGTTTTATTCCCTTCATCCTGTGTGATTAACAGGGTAGACCAGCGTCTGTAAACTGGCAGCCCAGTGTCCAAAGCCCCCAGTAAATCTGTTTTATTTGGCTACACTGTTGGGTTTTTTCCCTAAATTTGTTGCCACCAATTAAAAATCGAGAGATTTTCAAATTAAAGATCTGGATTTCAAATTTGGACTTTAGTGTAGAATCAGACCCTCTGACCCCACTGGGCCCACAAGCCTTTGTGGCACCAACTACCCAGAGCTGAGTATCACTGCCCCTTTCTAGGGGACACTCATCTCCCATTCTCCATGCCGTGCCCTTGATACCATCTGCCAGGCCCTGGCTCTCACCTGTCAGCCCCCTGAGTTCTGCAGGGAACACGGCGGCCTGGACCCCTGAGTGCTTGAAGTGTGTTCGAGGGAAGGTGCATCCAGGTGAGAGTTTGACCTAATGGGGCGGGTTGCCCTCTGCGCTTCAGTGGTCCTGCCTGGAGAAAGCTGCAGACTCCAGCCAGTGCTGTTTCTATTGTTTGGGTCCCCTTCCCTGTGTGCCCCAAGCTCCTGAAGAAAGTCCTGTTTCTGCCTGTCCCCTACTCTCCTCTCCCCTCTGTCCTCCCCTTCTGAGCCCTCCCCAGATGGTCTGCAGGCCCACACACACTGCAGGGGGTGGTACTACCTCCCTGGCAGCCTATCTGAGGCCCACGCTCCAGCCCCGTACCAACCCATGGCTGGTGCTCACGACTGCTGGTCTAATTCATCTTGTTCAGACAAGACCTTCTTTATACTTAGTTTGAAGCCTTTCAAAAAAAAAACAAAAAACCAACAACTGTCTGAAACCACCTTTAAAATTCCTGCCTCCTCCTCCCACCCAACAACTTTTTTCCCTCCCCTGACTGTTCCGTTGCTTAAAAATGGCTTAACCAATTTGGGTTATTTTTAGAAAAATGCCTGGCATGTTGGCTGACAACCTGTATTCTAAGTTTCAACCTGATACAGAAAAGACAGAGTTTATAAACCCCTAGGGGGAAAAAAGAGAAAGAAAAAAACCACAAAATGCTGCTTCAGAATAGAAATCATCTGAAATTGACCCCATGGTTCCCGGCCAGCAGAGCGTCAGGTGACACAGGGGACAAGCCCCAGCCACCAGCTCACGGTTTCAAGGGCACGGGATGAAGTTTGTTCTTCTAAGCCTTCACCAGCATCACTGGGAGAACTGGAGCCAGTATTCTGTGGTCTGTAGGACAAGGAACAGACAGGACACTGGCCTGAACTCTGGTTCCTCCACTCCCTGTGTCCTTGAGCCAGAAGTGCCTTCTCTGAGCCCTTGGTTTTTCCATCTGGGACATGGGGATGCTGGGAACCACTCCAGGGAAAATGCTGACCACAGAGCCTGAGGCCCAGGGACACCCAGCGACGTGTCCATAAAAGTCTGTTAGTATAATGACAGTCTGAGGGACTGAGGGCTCTGAAGAGATTGCTGGTGTGAGCTGTATGGATTATAAGCAGCAGCCGAGCAGAGCTTTCCCTACCTCCTGTTTCTTTTGAGATTTTTAAAACAGCTTTATTGAGGTACAGTTCACATGTGATAAAATCTGCCTATTGTGCGTGTACAGTTCTCGGTTTTTAGTGTTTATGGAGTTGTGTACCCATCACACTATCCAGTGGGAGAACGTTGTCATCACCCAAAAAGGTCTCATGTGCCCATTTACAGTTGCATCCCGATTCCACTCGCAGCCCCAGGACACCACAAATCTACTTCGTACAACTGTGGATTTTCTAGTCATCTCATATAAATGGGATGATATGCTATGTGCTATATATGCTCTGTGCTCTTTTGTGTCGGCTTCTTTCACGTGGTAGTATGGTTCCAAGGTTCATCCATGTTGTAACAGGTCTGAGTATTTCTGTTCTCCTTTTATTGCTAAATAATATTACGATACAGATAGTCCACATTTTGTTTCTTCATCAGTTGATGGGCATTTGGGGCATTTCCACTGTCTGGCTGTTGTGAATAGTGCTGCTGTGAACACGCATGTACAGCCCTTGTACGAACATGTATCTTCAGTTCTCTTGGGTAGAGGAGGGCATTGCTAGGTCATAAGGCAAATTTATGCTTAAGTTTTTAAGTAACTGCCAAACTGTCTTCCAAAGTGGCGGTGCCATTTCGCCTTCCCAATGGCAGTATACGGGTGCTCCTCATCCTCCCCAGCACTTGGTCGTGTCTTTTCAGACCTGAGCATGTGTTTTTGGCCCCTAATTTCAATCAGGGTTTGGTCTGGGAATTCTGGGAGCTGCCAGGGCTTGGAGAGATGAATGACAGGTAGGGGCGTGGGACACATGGTAGAAACCCTCACGTCTTGGGTGTGGTAAGGCAGTGCTGCCCCGTAGAACTTTCTGTGGTCATGTGAATGATGTGTACCTGAACTGTCCGATGTGGTAGCCACTAGCATCTGAAGTTACTGAGCACATTGAAATATGGCCTGTGAGACTGAGGAACTGGATTTGTAATTGTTCTTCGTTTAAATTAACTTAGATGTATTAAATTTAAATAACCACACAAGGCAGGTGTTTATCATATTGGATAGTGCGGTTCTAGAAGTTCAAGATCACTGTTCAGTATGTTCCAAGTCCCGGGTGAATCTTTCCAAGGATTGGTCAGAACTCACCTCTCTTTGTCACAGACAGCTGGGGTAGATACAGGGCACGGGGATATGGATCTGCATGTGTCCCAGAATATTGCGTCTGGTAGCACACGTGCCTCAGGATGGAGAGGGCAGTGCCGTAATTCCAGGGATTTGGGTCAGGGTATGCTGTGATCTGGGGCAGGTGACCCATTCTCTCTGAGCTTCTGTTTCCTCATCTGAAAAGTAGATTAGAAACATCACTTTCAAAGGACTGTTGTGAGGCTCAGAGAAGAACGGCTATAAATCCGTTAGCACCGTGTCTGTCACTTAGTACATGCAGAAGGCTATCAACGTCTGTCACTATCTTTACTGCTGTCATTCTGCCTGGTCTCCAGAACTGTATAAATGCCAGGTAACCCCAACAGCATGGGCAGTGACCTTGTCTACTCCTTCACTGATGGATCTCCAGCACTGGAACAGCACCTGGCACATAGTAGGCACTCAAATAAATGCATGTCTAATGGGTGGGTGGGTGGATGGATGGATGAATGATCACTTGATGTGCCTGCCCTCCCCCCTTTTTAACAGAGGAAGGTTACTGCCCAGCTGGACCAGATGTGTTAGCCCTAAGAGGGTACACAAGGATCCCCAGCCCCTCACTTGACACCCACCAGAGTGGGGGCTAGTTTATTTTCTTGGTGCCACGAGGTTTTGCATTTTGAGAACTCCAGAATATAAAACAGCAATCAAGGGCAGGAGGAAGTGATCGGATGTGGCTCCCGGTTTGTGGCAAGATAATTAGGTGTTTGATTGGCGTCCTCTCTCAAGGACAGCCTCCTGCAGCAGGACCAGAGTTGCCTTCCTGCCTGATGCTCAAGGGTGGGAGTGGGGCCCTGGAGGTGGGGCAGAGCACTGTGGGGACAACTGCAGGGGGTGGGGGTTTGGGACACAAGTTGGCCAGTCCATCTTTTATTTGTTCCTTTACTCGTGTATTCATTCATTCAGCAAGTACTGAGCACTCACCGTGTGTCCAGCATTAAAGATAGATACGTCAGTGACCCAAACAAAGTCTCTGTCCTTCTGGAGCTGACATTGGAGGGGTGAGGCTTGAAGTATATATGATGACAACAGTGCCGTGGAGGAAAGACAAGCAGAGAGAGTGACAGGAGTGGTAGGGAGGGGTGCTTGTTATTTTAAAAGGATGTTAATATGGGCCTTTGTGAGAAGGTGACATGAGCCAAGATTCAGAGGAGAAAAGGGGCAAATCCATACGGAATGCAGGGAGGGGGCAGGGAACAGGAAGAGGGAGTTGCCAGTGCAAAGGCCCTGTGGAAGGAATGTGCTTGCTTGTGTGTTCAGGAGCCAGCAAGGATCCCATGCGGCTGAAGGAGAGTGAGTGGGGGAAGAGTAGAAGGAAGTGAGGCCAGAGATAAATCACATGGAGCTTTGATGTCCTGGTGAGCTCTTTGGCCTTGACGCTGAGTCAGGTGGGGATCATTGAGGGGTGTGAGCAGAGGATGGACAGGACATGACTCAGGTTTAACAAGATCCCTCTGGCTGCTTCATGGGGAAGGGACTGTAGAAAGGTGAGGGCAGCACTGGGGAACCCAATGAAGAGGTTCCTGCGGTTACCCAGACGAGTGATGACAGTGGTCTGGCCTAGGGGGGCCACACTAGAGAGGATGAAAAATGGTTGGACTGAGCTAACAGGATGTGCTGATGAGAGCAATGTCCCCACCACAGCTTGGGGTCTCAGGACTGGTGGTGGCCCCAGCCCAAGCACCAGGCTTGAACCTAGAACACCCTCCCCTTCCAGACACCTCTTGCAGCCTGGGCCCCCTGCCAGCCATGGGCCTCTCATCCTACATGCACTGCTGAGAGGGAGGGGTTGCCACGGCTCCATTCAACAGTGGCGAATCCCAGATGCAGGAGGGCCAAGGGTCTGCCCAAGCTCACGGAGCCAGTAAGCAAGAGCCCCAGTCCTCTAACCTGCTCTTTCTGCCAAATGCCGGCTCTTGGCCTACTTCCAACTAAAAGCGAGTTGCCACCTGGATTTTCTGGAAGCCAGAGCTGGGGGAGCTTCTAGCAGAGCCTGAGGGACCGCAGCCTTAATAGTCTGTTTGCTTTGTGTGACCAAACCCTTTATGTGGGCAGGACCTGAGTCTGGCTTGTTCTGGCAACATTGTTGTGGGCACTTAAATAACAGAGTGAGTGAATGAGTGGGTGGCTAGGTAGATGGATGGATGGACAGATAGACTGGCCAGGCCCAATCATGCTCCTGCTTTTCAGGCCATGTGAGTCTTTGTTGAGGACAGGCAGATCCAGGAAAGGATGCCCCATCAGTATCTGGAGCAAGGAACCTAAAAAGACATAGGCTCACATTCCCATGTAACTTTCCAGCTGTGTGACCTTGGCGAGTGGCCTTGTCTCTGCAGGCCCCTTGTGTAAAATGGTACCTATATCATAAGACCATTCGTTTGCTCCCTCAACAGACGTTGTAGGCCACTGCAAGCCAAGTATTATTGGGAGAATTAAGTGAACCTTTGTATGCCAGTTAGCATGGACAGAGTATATATAATAAGCTCTACAGGACAGTTATTATATAAAATTCACTAAGAAGTCGTTGGCAGTCTCACCCACACACCCAGGCCGCAAGGTTGGGCTCTTTGACCTGACTGAACTATCACCCTGTCCCAGCTGATGGAATGTAGTAAAGCCTGCCTGGCTGGAAACTCTTTCACGTAGACACCGCCCCTCGCCCTGGCCTCAGATAATTGGCCCAATACATCTTGGCACCTGAAATTTACATACGGTGCAGGGAGTGATGGATGGCTCTGGCAACCCAGGCTGTCTCTCAGCGCGGCTCAGTTATCCATCTCAGCGGGCTGCAGACCCATCCATCTTGCCTGGTCCCCTTGCTTATGGCAGGCCAGCATGTGCCCTCCACCCCAGGTCACCCCCTCCCAGCCCCCTTCAAGAGCCGGCCTCTGAGGCCCGTTTGAAGGCAACGCTTGCCCTGTGCCCCACAGTGTCCCCTGAAAACCCTCCTCCTTGGTGTTTGCCTGGGATTCTGATGGCAGAGCCCTGAATGGCTCCATGAACCCGAGACATGGAATGGGACATTTGGTGCCCCAAAGGGGGCCCTGCCTAGGTTCTGCCACAAAGGATTTCTCATGCTTGTATCTTCTAACATTCATTCACAAATGTGCATTGAGTGTCTACAGTGCGCCTGGCACTCAGAAGAGCTGTAGCTGTGAGCAGGACAGGCCCAGTCCCCACCCTGAGGGACTGACATTTCATTGGGGATATGGGCACTGAAGACGCTAGACAGTGTGCCAAGCACTTCACTTGGTTCTTACAATCTGCTTCTCGAGGAATCCTCTTACTAACACTATGGGCTTAAAATTTTATCCCCATGTTAAGATGCAGAAATTGAGGTTGAGTCATTTGTCCAAGGCCATGCTGCTAGTTAAATGTCAAAGCTAGAATTTGGACACAAGTCTGCAGTTTCTGAACCACGTCATTGTTCCCCAGACAGACCAGGCTCTTTCAGGGCTTCTGATACATAGCATTCATTTATTCATTCATTTGGCCAAAAAACATTTCTAGAGTGCCTACCGTGTATCAGGAACTGTTCTAGGCACTGAGTACCTAGTAAGAAGGGAGGGACCAGATTCTCTGCCCTGCTGTCATGGAGTTCTCATTATAGTGTATCAAATAAGTAAGTAAAATGCATAGAGTGTTTGATAATGGTACATATTAAAAAGAAGAAAATGAAAGACAGGAATAGGAAGACCAGTTAGGGGGCCATTGGCGATTATCCCATTCCCTCTGCCTGGGATGTCTGGCTTATTCATTCGACACACTCATCCTTCTGGACCCAGGTCAGATATTCCCCCAAACCACGAGAAATCACCGTGCTCTCTTGTGTTCCTTTGATACTTTATTTACACTTATCATATCTTACTTAGGCACACCGCATTAGGGTTGACCTGTTTGTCTTCCCCACTGCACTGTGAACTCCCTAAGGACAAGGACTTAGTTGGTTGATTTCTATATACCAATACCTAGCCCTGTCCTGGCACAGAATTTGGGCTCAATAATTAGTTGGATGAGTGGATAGATGGGTGGGTGGGTAGATGGATGGCTGCATGGCTGATTGATGACTGAGTGAGTGATTAGATAGATGGATGATTGGATGAGTAGATGAACAGTTGGTCAGTTAGGTGATTGGATGGAGGTCAGATAAAGGACTTCCAGCCAGGGTAACTTCTTAGTGGGTGCTGGCAGCCCCTGCCCACATTGGGAACCACACAGTGATTTAATTAGAAGAGGTGGGTGAAACTCCACCTCTCTCCCATGTTGAATTTGTGTCCATACCCATCTCAAATATAGGAGATATATTAGGGTTTCACACTCCTCCAAGCCTGCATTGGAATGATATCTCAACATGATGGCCTTTGTCCCCTTTTACCTGAATTATTTATGCCCTAACTTTTCTCCTTTGGTTTCTGAACTCTTGGATCATACAGCAGTATCTGATTCATCATTGCTGTCTCCCTTATCTAATATCTAGTGCACGAGAGATGATGGTTGGATGGATGGGTAGGTGGATGGATGGTTGGGCGAATGAGGGTCCAACATCTCTGGTTGCATCTCCCGATAGTAAAGAGAAAGCAGAGTTCTGTGTCTGTGTTTGGGGAAGTTGGAGGCTATCTTAGAAGTCTATTCATCCTGGTTTTCTATACCTGGTCTGGAATCTCAACTGTCACTTTGCTCACAAATCCTTACAGAATATGATAATATACATAAAATATTTAGTGTAGTCTATAAATATTAGTATACAAGTTTTGTCCAGAAGGTGTCTAGCCATGTAATATGAAAAATAGAGACATTGAAGAAGTTACAAGATACAAGAAACATCGTACATAGGACAGTGATGTCTCAGTCCCCTTCAAAGTAGGCACCTTGGGACCTCACACAGTTCTCCCAGTCACCATCAGCTGCCCCATCATATTTTCCTGAATGTCATCTGTGGTCTGAAATCTCTTCCCTATCAGAGGTGATTTTAGTTTGGGGAACAGTGAGAAGTCAGAGGGCGCCAGATCTGGGCTCTGGAGGAGCTGGGTCCCCTGGGTGATTAGTTGTTTCACCGGAAAGCTGCACAGGATGTGATGACACACTGCCCTAAGCAGACACGTTGCTGTGATAAAGCCGCCGATCATCAGCTGCCCACAGCTGCAGCCTCCTCAATCATCTGAATGGTTTCCACAGAGGAATGTTCGAGCTGAACGCAAAATCTGATGCAGATTCGTTGTTCTACTTGCCTAGTCATTTTGAATGCAACGGCCACACAGTACACATGCTCACTCAATGGCATCTACTGCCCTCACTGACTAGTATAGTGAAGTCATCATTGTTCACGCATGCACATTCCAGTCCACTGTCCTTGGCTGTCAGGTTACATCAATGTTGCACAAACCTTCTCATTATATTAACAATGGCTGGACTTTTTCTGCACAGCCTTGTCATATATATAACATTAGGCACTCAAAAATGTTAGCTATGATCTCTTGATTTCTATAAGGAACTTCTGCGTAGGAATTCACCTGAAGGAAAGGTTCTAGGAATTTTAAAAAATAAAATCAGAGGGCAAATATCAGAAAGGGTTAATAGGTACAAAGGAGATGCCCAGGATTGGAGGGAAGAGTCCAAAAATCCTTCCTGGAAGAGGGGACATTTGAATCCAGACAAAAGGATGACTAATTTCAACTGCAAAGACAGAATGAGATCATCTAGATGAGGGATGAAGTCTGTGGAGCCATGCTGCTGGGAGACCTCAGTGCACTTGGATTTCTACAAGGAATTCAGGCTGGTTGGGAAGGAACTGAGGAGAGGAGAGAGTGGGAGGGGCTAGCAGGGACCCAGTGATGCCTAAATCGGAAGTGCGGAAGTTGTCCTAGGGCAGCGGAGAGCCCTAAGTGGGTTTTGAGCAAGGGAGGGATATACTAAGGAAGAGTTGTTTCCCTTTACGAATCCCTTCAAGCTTTGGAAACACCCTCGGTTCTCGCTTCCGTAACCCTGATCCCTAACAGTTACTGCATTCTTTTAGAAGGTCTCTTCTCAGAGTTGGTGTAAATTAAGGTGATGTGTCTGAGTGTGGAGGTGTCTTCAGAGCTGAGAAGAGTGTGGACATGTATTGGGGGAACTGACAGGCATATACACAACTCAGATTGTGTTTTATGTGTGTCTCCCCTATAGTTCAGTGGGTTGAGTGTGGGCCTGCAAACCAAAGGGTTGCCAATTTCATTCCCAGTCAGGGCCCAGGCCTGGGTTGCAGGACTGATCCCCAGGAGGGGTCATGAGAGGCAACCACACACTGATGTTTCTCTTCCTTTTTTTCTCCTTCCCTTCCCCTCTCTCTAAAAATAAATAAATAAAATCTTTTTAAAAACACAGCATCTAGCTCAAAACCGTATACATAGTTGACACTTTGGGATCAGGTATTAAATTTCTTTCAAAATTATGTATTTTTGTAATGCGAGTCCCAATCTCTCCTGGTTGGGGAGACAGTTGAACTAAGATGGTTGAACTTGCCTCCCCATAGATAACCAGCAATTTTTTCTCCCCACACAAGACCCACCGTCCCCTCTGAAGAAATCCAGCCTCTTACATCAGCTCTGTGGCTTGGGCAGGTAGCCTAAGTTGTCTGCTCCTGTTTCCTCATTTCTAAAATGGAAGAATCAGATTCAATTAATGTTTGCCAAAGTGTGGGGCGTGTGCCCACTGACAGGACCTGAGATGGTTATTAGCAGTAAGTAGGTCTGGCTTTAGAAGGGATTGACTCACATCAGGAGGAGCAGTGGGTTACACTGCCTCAGCCCTTCCGTCCCTTCTCGTTCTAACAGTAGGAAAGTCTGTTTGGAAGCACACTACCTGGACCGCCTCTCCAGCTCTTGCCAACCAACCCTCTGTTGTAACAATGACAAGCTTGTTTTCACCAAACGTTTATTTTAACTGCTGCAACCTATTGGTGGCATGGGGTTCTCTAGTCATTAAACATTTCCTTTTCAAATACACTTACTTAGATTTAAAAAAGAGAGGCTCTTTACATACAGGTCAAGAGAAGACAAAGCTTATCTTTGATGCTTGGGTAAGAATACTGGTTACTTTTAAGCGGTGCTCACTAGAAGGGGCAGGAGGACCCTGCTGAGGTGCTAGGAATGTGAACATTCTGTACCTCGATCTGGCCAGTGGTTGCAAGAATGTGAAGTTCTGTCTTAAAACTGAACTTGAGGCTCTGCACATCTCAGTCAAAAAGAAAGAAATAGGAGTTGTTTTGAAAATATAAATATTAAGTAAATAGAAATTCATGTGGAATATCAGTATGGCAGAATGCATGCAGAGGGGTGTGTGCAGTTGAAGTTTTGGACAGTAATTCTGGCTCAGACGTTCTGAGACTCTGAGTGCCTTGGGGGTCTAAGCCTGCAGGTTGCCCAGAGCACCGATGCCCCCAGCACCTGGAGCTAGGGGCATTCCCCAGGCAGTGGGCGCTTACAGCGGGCTAGCAACAGGGCTGTCCCTCCCACCAGAAGAGCCCTTCCTTGTCACCCCAGCTTTTTCCTGCTGCTCCTAGTCCTGGGTACAGCTCCATCCCAGCTTCCTTTCTCTCTGCACATTGGCCCGATCCTCAGCTGCATCTATCATCTGCTTCAAGCTCATTAAAATTATTTCTTTTTAGTTGCAAATGGGCTGTTTATGATGATCATTATTTGAATGGTCTGCGCCGGGCTCCGGGCTGTCTGTCTGCTGCTGATGGCCGGTTAATCAGATGAGTCTCCACCCCGCCTGGGCCTGGCCCAAAGTCTGGGGCTGTGTTAATCACAGCTCCCTGGGGCTGGCGGCTGGGGGCTGGGCTGGGCTGGGCGAGGATCCGGAATTCTGCTTGATCATCAAAGGAGGGTCTAGCTGTGTGTGTGCTCCGTGGTTCAGACACTCAGTTTCTAAAACTTTACTTCAGACCACCTCTGGTTTATGTGGACGAGAGGGGTTTTTTCTGTTCCTTCAAGATACAGTGCAGTGAGCTTTTTATTTTAAATGTGTTTATTTTTAAAGATATGTCAATTCTGTCACTGGCCCACTTGCTTTGTTGATGTTCAAATATCCTATCTTTTAGGGTGGGAGATAGTGGTTTTTAATGTCTTTGCTTGATACACAGTAAGACTTGGCATTAGCCTGTCGGTCTTAAGGTTTTTTTTTCCTTTTCTTGGTGAGATTTTTACTGACCTGTGAAATGTAAAACTGTTAGAATCACTGATCTAGTGCAGTGGTTACTGAGCTCTCAGTTTATATAAGATTAATATCGGCCAACATTTATTGAACACTTGGTACTGTATTTGATGCTTTTCTCATTTATAGTGTTTAAAATGAGCTCCCTGAACACCCCCCCCCCCCCCCAGCTAGAGGGAAAGTGGAGTAGAAGCCCTATGAAGAGCAGAGCATTACAATTTTGCCTTTATAATCCACCAAGGAGATAATTCACACCTGAATTATTAGAATAGACTAGTTTACTTCTTAGTTCCTTGATTGAATCACCTAACAGACACATTAATGTGTTTGTTACCTGAGATAATGTTTGCAAGGAGCTAACCATGATGCCTGATGTGTGTAAGCACCCAATAAATGATAGTTGTGATCATTATTATTGTTGTTGTTAGTAAGCTTACCATAGAAATTCGACAAGAAATTAGGGTTGAAGGACGAGCATATTTAGACAAAGTTGAACATGGACATAAGTCATACTATCTACTCCTCTAGGGTCGAACAGGAAAGACTCCAAGATCTGGGCTTACATGGGGCCAGGGCTGGGGCCCTGCTGATTCCCCAGCCTAATCTCACCTCTTCTCATTGGAAATGTGGACAGAGCAGACAGATTCACACCCACCAGCCATCTAGGAGGTCTGGGTGGAGGGAACCAGAGTAGTCGTGTCAGGCAGGTGAACTTACCCTCCTCTGAGATTTCCTCTCAGAGCCTGGTTTGGATGTTTTGAATGAGGAGTCCAAGTCCAGCCCCCTCCAGGTATATTGGTTGCTGTGGTGCAGGGAGGGACAGTGGCCCAGAGATAAGAACATGATGTCAGATACTCAACCATCCGAAACCAAGTGATGTCAACTCCAGACCCAGTTCTGATTGTCCTCCAGCAATGTAAAAATCACATCTTTGTCTTCAAGATGGACAAGAAAAACTAAGGACAACTGTGAGCACTCTGCCACAACCAAATTGACTGTGACACTCCAGGTTCTTCTCTCCTGCCAGGTGAGGTTCTGTCCACCTGGCTGCACCACCTGGTTGGTGTTTGTCTCCCTTTTATTTGTCTTATTGCTGAAAACACATATCCCTTTCCAATCATTCAATTTTTTGGTTGTGGTTGATTGTCGTTTCTTTATTGGAAAATGATTATTTTTAAAAGGCGAAAGATTTATAGGATCTGAAGAGAAACCAGAATATGGAAAATGATTGTTTTTAAATGAGGATGAACCAAAAATCTCTGTTTTCCCCTTCCTGTCACCTCTGCAGATTGTTAGAAACTGTTTCTGTTTCTCTCTCCTACGGCCCCTTGTTCCTCACCTGGCTCAAAATCCCATGGGGCATTTGAGGCCTAAGCCCCTGCACCTTCAGGTTGGTGCACCTACTACTGTAGCACAAAATTTGTTTCAGCACCTTGGAGAGCACAACACGTCCTAGACCCGTGCCTATTTTAATTGCTACTTTATGCCTGGACCTTCTCTCTTCTGGTTTCATGAATCTCCAAAGAGGTTAGACATTTGTCCAAAAATAGAAATTCTCTCCCTGATTTCCCCCAAAGGCTCCATAGGCAGACACACATCCTGAGTTTGGGGCAGGCTTTCCAGCTTCCGATGGGTGTGAGTTTTATGGTGCTATGGTAAACTGCTATTGAGCAGATTTACCGACTCTCAGACATGATATAAGACAATTACCATGCGTTTTGTCTCTTAGAGGGAAAAGGATTTGCAGCGGTTAATAGTACTTTTATTTCATTATCTAATGGTAAAAGTGTTTCATTGTGTGTGCAAGATGAATGCATATTAGCAATGACAAATGGGGTCTTTCAACACGGTGCTGGGCCTCATCATACATATGTTAGATTAAAGAGTTCACCCTAGAAATACACCCTTGCATCTGCGTGTGTGTTTTTAATAAATCTGATTGCAGAAATTTATTGCATCACCGGATTTAGGAAATTATAGGGCTTGATTGCCGCAGATATAATCGGGTGATAGATACAGAAATGCTCCCCGAGTTATGGTCCAGAAAAAAAGCCCATCTTGGGATGGTGCAAGAAGGCAGCAGACCACATAAACAGAGTATTTCTGGAATTATGCAAATGAAGCCATGACAACGCACGGTGAATTGTACTGCCCGTGTAAACTGCCCGAGTTAGAGTGAAGAAAGCTGCAAAGGGGGTGATCAAATGCACACGTACAACCAGCAGGCATTGGCTGCACTGCGAGTAGGCTGGAGCCCCCCCCACTGCACCCTTCGCTCTCTTTTTCCCCTCCACAGTGTGTCCTGTAAAACCCTGGCCTGACGCCTTCATTGCACATTAGCAAGGCAACCTCCTAATTCATTTCTCCTGAATCCGGGCATCTTCAGCAAAATATTTCTTACACTTGGAGTGAACCTTAAATGATTTACTGCAGGATACACAAAAGGTCAGCTTGCTTCTTATTGGCACCTTCATTTTTCCAAAATCTACTGAAATTAAAAAGCCATCTATATCTTAAGAGGCGTATTTATGAACCCTTAAGTATAAGTCAGTCATAGTTGGAACAGTTCCCACCTCTGATATATGAAAGCTGTCGACAGCGCTTTCCTCCACTAGGATATGCCCATACAATATGTCGCACTTTACTATTTTGACACGGTTTGGAGATGTTTTTCTACAGTTACTGACAAGCTTATGCCATCACTCCTCTGGAAATTTAAGAGGTGGGGCAGGAGGGTGGGGGAGAGATGAAAAAAAAACAACTCCACCCAACTTTATGGGAGATTATCGATCTGCCCCGACTGCAGACCAGCAAAAAGAGCTGTCCTGGATTTTTTTTTTTTGGTTGCATCCCCGGTTTTGTAAATTATTCATTTGTACCAGGAGTCAATATCCTGTCTTTTCTCAGCTTTGTAAGTTAAGAAAACTTGTTCGGAATACTGTTTTGTATGATGATTAAAAAGGAAAAGGAAAAAAAAATCTTTTTCTTTTCTCTCCCTCTCTCTTTCTTTTATTGTTCCAGAAGGAGCTTAATTCCGTCGCTTCTGAGCTGTATGCACGGCAGGAGGAGAGTGAACATTCTCATAAACATTTAATTGAACTCCGCCGGGAATTTAAGAAAAATGTACCTGAGGTACAGTATATTTGCTGTTACAGAATTAACTCAGTAGGAATGCAGATTTTTCTCTGTTCAAACCATATTTTGAAAACTGTAGACATAAGTGACTAACAAGAAAAGAAGCTAATTAACCCCAAAGAAAAATTACGGCCCCCAACCTTTCAGGGTTTCTTGGCCCCGTGGTGCTCTGCAGCCCCGTCTCAAGTAAGGGTAGGATGCTTCTGCACCGGAGCCATTGTTTTTGAAGGCTCTATAAAACACGCATTTTCTCCCCACATTCATATAAGTCAGATGCTTGGCCTTGATGGCAAAAGCTATTTGTCTAGAGTTCTTGATTTTATTTTGCTTTTCCATTGGCGTCTGAGAGATGACAGCTATAGCCACCCGCCTCGTCCTTCCCTCCGTCTCTGAAACCGACTCCCACCCCCACATACATGCCTCACTCTTCCCCTCCACCCTGTCCCTTACAGCCCCAGCCACCAGCTTTGTCTTTCCCAGCTGCCAGGAGGGTGGTCCAGATAATGACCAGCCCTAAACAATGTAAGGGCCCCATCAGGAGAAGGGGCTAGAAAGGACTTGTTTCTGTTCTTCACGGGGGCGGGGGTGGGGGGTGGGGGGGTGGGGGGTGGGGGGATGTGTGAATTCCTTTCCCTCCTCTCTCGGGCCCCCTGATGCTTCTCAATTTTTTTAGTAATGATAAAGTAAACACAGGAAAAATAAAGCCTTCTGACTCTATGTAATGTTGGCAGCTGGGTGGCACCTCAGAGCCATTATGGGAAACGGAGGCCCCAGCCACCCCCAAAGCCTGTTGTGCTCCCAGCAGGTTAGCTGAGCTTCCTGTCCACACCTGCTCAGGTGGCCTGGCTCATGGAGGAGGTGAGAGCTCCTGCTATCAGACCTGGAGGTGGTGATTCCACTGTGCCTGCTGGAATCTTCCAGGGGTCCTGATGCCATCTCGTTGATGGAAGAGGAGTCCATGGAAAGATGGAAAAGATGCCGGCCCACCCAGGGCTTGGGCCACATGGACAGTCTCTTAGCTGTGAAATCCTCCTCACCCAAGTCATGAATATCTTTGATTCTTCAAGACAAGAGAAGGAAGTAGGATCTAGCTAGAACTTGGCCGTGCGTGGAGCAAGTCTGGCAGGAATCGAAGGTGTGAGAGCTTAGGAGAGGTGGGCTCAGAGGAGGGGCAGGAATCTCAGATCTGTTTTCTATGCCGTGGCTTCAGAAAGGCCAAATACAGTCCGTGGTTTGACCCCAGGAGCTAAGAGTGGTGATACTGAACGACTTTCCCTTCCCTTTTAGAACAGAGAACAGCTTGGTCTTTCCATGGATTTTTCTGCCCGGAACGAGTACCAGCGGCTTTGTGTCTGTCCCTCCAGTCTCTGGGAAGCAGCAGAGATGAAAGGCAGCCTTCTAGCTCATCCCTCTTCCCTGGGCCCAGGCAAGGAGGGAAATCCAGGCCAGGTTTTAAGCCTTGAGTTCGGCTTACATAATTTTAATACTGCATAATTATGCAATTATGTAATTAGGAGGAATAAGTTTCCATTTCTATTATAGTCGTGCCTCTGAAAATTTTCATTTTTGGAGCTAGTCTCTCCTGATGGGGAGAGTCATGCTGAGGCTTTACTTAAGAACATCATCTGGCTGGTGGCCAGCTCACGGCCCTCTGGTGCCTTTGCTCATCTCCCCCGAGGGCTTCGGCAGACAGTGCCCTGGCCCAGAGTCCTGCTAACCCCTCCCTGTGGAGCCTCATTCACACTCGAATCCCCTAAACTCACTTGAGCATGGGCTTCTGAAAGAAGCCTCTTTGGGGAATCTGTAGACCTGCATCAGGTTCCAGCCATGCCACCCAGGACTTTGAGCAAGCCGGCCCCCTGTGGGGCCTCGGGACCCCTGTCTGTAAATTTAGGGGGATGGAGAGTTGGTTCCTGAGTCCCTCCTGGCATTGCCATGTCCTGAACCTGAGCCAGAGGTGTCCTGCCCAAGGACACCTCTGGCTCCACAGATCTTACAGTAAGTTGTCAGTGTTTAGCATCTCAGGAGATTTTACCCCATAACCTGGGTTTCCAGCGTCTTTGAGACTGCTCAGTAGATCTGGCCACACAGAGGCTCCGTGCCCACGTGACAGTCACCACACCGAGCTGAGCAGCTGCCACCCCCATTAGGCTTGTGTTCCCTTCAGAAATCTGCCATGGGACCTCCCGGCCTGCCTCCCTTGTGTCCACTTCCCCATCTGACGGCACTTCGGCTGACAACCTTTGACCTACCTTATTTTTTCCATTGCTGTGGTTTCTTGCAATCAAATGCACTAGGTTCGCACGCACTCCCTTCTTCAGGCCCTTCCGAAGGATCTGAAGATCCCCAGCGCACATCTGTACATCAGCAGCTCTGAGAAGCCCTAGGGACACGTCTGTCACTGAGGAGGGGAGCCCAGGACCCAAGAGAGGGATTTTCCCCCAGGGCAGAAGCCATACAGTCTT
Organism: Sturnira hondurensis; assembly: GCF_014824575.4. Lineage (NCBI taxonomy): Eukaryota > Metazoa > Chordata > Mammalia > Chiroptera > Phyllostomidae > Sturnira > Sturnira hondurensis. The sequence continues at coordinate 4,962,910 of NW_028080037.1, forward strand.
ATTCTTTACCTGAGCATAGGTATTCTTCTGCCCATCTCTTTTCCTTCCTGCTTTTCTCTGTTGTCAGCTCCTTCCCCATGCTCTCAAGTGCCCCCAGCTCCTCCTCCTGGTGGGGTGCGGCGCGTTTCTTGTAGGCCCTGGCTGATGGCAGTAGGGCGAGTCACCAGTGGGGCTCACAGGGAACTGGAGCATTTAGGGTTCAGATCTTGGGACACTTGATTTTAAAACCTCCTGTCTTGCACACTGGGGAGAACTCCTAGGAGTTTACCAGGGGAGCCCTTGGGACTTGGAACCTCAAGGCCACTTGTGCAAAGCAGGAAATTAGGTTCTGGAAATAGGAGGCTCCCTCCCAAAGGCAGCCCATCGTCACAGAGGTCCTCAGACCTTTACAGAGCCCTTCCTCCGAGCTGAATCCTGTGAGTGGTGACCCAGCCAAGGTGCCAGAAGCCCTGTGCTCTGGTGAGGAAGGAAAGGCAGATGCAGTGTGATGCCGCGAAAGTGCTGGGTGGGGAAGCAGAGATGGCGACCTGACGGAGATAGCTCCTGAGCAACACCAAAGGGACAGGAGGTTTTCGTGAAGGGATTTTGGTGACGTAGCCCCAGGTGTGGAGAATTGGGGTCACCTCTCCAGTCCCCACTCCAAAGAGTACACACAGTAGACCACCAGTGGCACAGGTCTTTCGCATCAAAGAGGATTCCCTGATCAGATCCACTGGAGAAATGCTGCTTCCTCTGTCCCTCTGCCGGAAGTTCCCCGTGTGCATTGTGGCACAGGCTCCGAGAGTCCTTCAGGGAAAAAACTTGGTGTTGGACTTGATATGTCCCCTTGTGTGTGTGTCCCTGGGTAGGTGTATACAAGAGGAACCCTTCAAGGTGCCACTGAGTGCAGGGTCTGCTGTACACATTTGGGAAATGCTGATCTAGGGGACGACAGTGAGCTGCAGTCAGGGGCCATGGTTGTCCCACCTGGCACTGTGGTGAACTCTTCACTGATCTCTTTTTCAGGAAATCAGAGAGATGGTGGCTCCTGTATTAAAAAGCTTCCAAGCTGAGGTAAGACTCAAGGCCCCTGGCATGTCCCAAACCCAGTTCTGTCTCCTGCCCCACCTGGAGTTGCCAGAGGAGGCCAGCAGCCTCTGGAAGCTTGGGAGGAACTTCTCTACCCCATTCCCTCTAGGTCAGCCCGTGGGGTTGTGATGAGTCTGGGCTCTCTGTTGGATTCGATGGGATTCCTGTGTCTGAGCCCAAGAAACCCCCCTCCTCCTAGATGTCACCCAGCCTTGCACCAGCTCTGCCATGTATGATATTCATGGCCTTGAACAAGCCACCTCACCTTCCAGGCCAGTTTCTCATTTTTGGAGGCTTATACTTGCTAACCCTTGCTCTCCCCCAGCATTCCGCTCAGCTTTGCTTCTCGAAGTAGGCAGCCTTGCAGGTAAGTCCAAACACTTACCTGCCTGTCCTGAAATCCTCTCTACTAACCCACCCTCTGAGTACACAGTCAGTGTTGTTCACATTCTGTCCGTCCCACCCGTCGGGCCCTACTTCCTCTGGCAACAGCTGAGCTGTCCTCAGCCAGTTTCTCTTGCCTGCTTAGAGCCCTGAGATGGGACTGGACCTCCCCCACTTCTCCTCTTGATTTGACTTTGTGGCTAAGACTCTCAGAATGTCCACTTGTCTGGCTGGTGCAGGAGGTAGGCTAGGAAAACAGTGACATTGCACTGAGGCAGGAAGGGCCGTTTCTCACATGCCCCACCTCGAAGGCCCGTCTCCATCTTCCCCGGGATGCAGGCAGGCCCAGAAGGACTGGCCCTTCTCAGCACCCGCTGACAGATATGTGTTTTGAGTCTGTTGTCCACCAAGCACCACGTTACTTCAGATTCGTCTCTTTGGAACTGCTTAAGCATATAAGGCAATATTAAAGTAAACAGTAATTGGATTTACACAAATGTCGCTGATTTCCATATTTCTCATCCCTTCGTTTTATTACTGAGTTGACTGATATGCTTATTTATTTATAGGGCCATTCAGGATTGTTTCATTTGGTTTTGAGGTGCCTGAGCTGGAAGGGAAGGGGAAAAAAGAAAAACAGAAAGAAGACTAATAATGTTGGCAATGTGTTTTCATGGCTTTGTGTTTTTGTAAAAAAAAAAAAAGGTCTCCCCGTCTGCCAGCTCCTGGTCCCATGAGGGCCACTCGGCACACGAGCCCTCTCAGGCAGCTGATCCCTCTACTCAGCCTGGAGGCAGGCATTGAGTTTTTTGCACAAAGCATTACTTTTTGGGTTGTTCCATCATGTAGCTGGGTGTGGTAGAGCTTCTCTTAGCCACTGAGAGCCTCGGTTTCCCTGTTAGGTGGGCACACAGACACTATCGACTTTTTTCATGTCGTTTTGAGAATGAACTGAGATATAATGCAGGGGAGGGGTTTCATGTAATGCCTGGCACAAAGAGCACAGACTCCAGAGTCAGCCTGGGTTCGAATCTTGCCTCTGCCAGTTACTAGCTGTTTGGTCTTGTGCAATGTACTTGACCTTTCTGTGCCCATGTTTCAAAATCTGTAAAATGAAATGGTAATCATACCTACTCCATACGGTTGTGATTGAGGAAGAACTAAGTTAATGCCCATGGGGTACTTAGAAAATTGCCTCGAGTATTAGAAGTCTTGGTTGTTTGTTATCCCTATTACCAATGACCTCCAACATTGGCTTCTTCAGCCTTCATTATCTCAGAGTTGGATTCTGCCTCTTTCTTAGGTGCTTAAGGCTTTTTATCCAAAAGAAGGAGCCTTTCTGTCCCTGTAGAAAATAGAAATGACTTATGTCATTTTTTTAACCAAAAGAAAGAGTTAAACCTTAGGTTTGACTGATGATCCAGAGAAGACCCATATTCAGGGTGGTGGGAAGCAAGGCAGATAGGACGGAGGTCTGGCTTCGGTCTCAGCCCTGCTGCTTACAGTGGTTGTGTGGCCTGGGGGGCGTTTCCTGACCTCTCTGGGCTGCAGCTGGTTTTCTCTGGCAAACGTGGCTGACAGGAGGATTTAAAGAACTAAGTAGAGGCAGTTGACAGGGTGTCTGGCACACAGCTGATAGTCAGTGTTGGGGGAGAGAGAATCTTAGTGGGGCCAAAAGGAGAGACAAAGCTGAATTCTCATTTCCAGACCTATTTGGCTTGTTGAATAGACACTGTTGTAATAGCTGGGGATCTTCAAAGAACTTCATTAATTTTCTTAAGATGGCTTTCCATTGTCCCTTTAATGTGCCAAAAGGACTACATTTGTCTGGAGTTTGATTTCTGAAACCCCTGCTTTCCTCATGATCTGTTGACTAATCCAGTGCAGCAGCCTCACCCGACCCTGCCGCCGCCACTGGGACACATACCTCAGGGGAAACACCACCAAAGAAAGGTGCTGTTCAGGAAAAGCGTCCTCTTCACCCAAAACAAACTGTACCTGCACACCCGCTCATAATCCGAATTTTCATTTTAATTTTTTAAATAAGGGTTCATCCTTTACGCCACTTTCCTCTCATGATCTACCAGGCCCTGGGCTCGGAGCTGAGGACTCCCCAGTGCACATTAATCACTGCCCAGGAATATTCCCTGAGGCAACCGCCTCCCTAGTCCCAGAAACTAGCCCATAAAACGCCACAGGGCATTCCTTCTTCCCTAGAGCAAGCCTCTTGTTGGAAATGTAATGTGTTCAAGTTAATTCCTCAATTTCACTCTCCCCGCCATGGCGCACACAGAATCTGGGCATTCCTTTTATCTTTTCATGCTGTACATGCGAGTGTGGGCCTTGTATTTACTTATTTTTTTTAGTCTGTGTGTGTGCTGGTGGGAAGGGGGCGGAGAGGAAGTGAATTTGCCCTGCTGTGAATCAAGGAAGCTTTTCCTCTCCGCCTTGATTGCTCACAGGCCAGCCTTGATTCCTCCGCCCAGGGAGACAAAGACAGCCAAAGAAGGTGGCTTAATGGAGACAGCTTGAAATGGCCAAAGTTTGAATATCCTTGCTCACAGAGAAAAGAGCAAGACGAAAGCCCCGCTAATTACAAAAGTTGCTTTATGGAAGATAATTCAAAGCAATAATTTAGCAAACATAATCAAGTCGCACAGATGGGGTTGTTGATGGATGGATTGCAACATGCAATTAGCAGTTCTCGCAGTTACATATCATTAACCCTCCGAGCGCAAAAATTATTTTCTCATTATTAGTTGAAAAGGTAAAATTAAGCTGACTAGACAGTAAAGGAACAAACTACAATTAATTACCTTCATTTATTACAGTCATTATTTTAAACTTATTTTTACTTGGAGAGAGAGATGAAAACATCTAAATTAAAAGTTTGGTTATGCTAAACCAGAGGTGAAACTTTTCAGAGGGAGCGCGTGCAGCCGTGCAGCCCGGAAGTTGGCAGGGCCGCTGCTGGGGTAGTTTTTCTCTGTTTCCTTCTCCTTGCACCTTGTGGCCACATGATAGCAAGCCCCTTGGGTTGAGTTGAAACCGATGCATTCACCTGGTCCTGATCCAAACACAGCAGTTTGCCAGCCACTGGGGCTTTATATTTCTGAGCCCCTGTCTCCTCATCTGTAAATTGTGACAGCTTATGGGATTACAGGAGCTTCGGTGAAACTTCTCTTTCAAGTGGCCAGTGTGTCATTTGTTCTTATTATCGTGGGTGTGTCTGGTTGCCATGGCTGTGGTATGACCACTTTCTAGGATCTGCTACAGGAGGCCAAGACGCTGCTTACCAAGAGATGTATTCATCATCAGTTGAGTCCATGCAATCATTTATTCACTCACTAAACATTTATGGAGACACTCTGCCTACCAGGTGGTGTTCTAGATGTTGGGCCTAGTGAATGTCACAACCTGTTGTCAATTTGACCCCCCTTCATGTGGGGTGAGGACAAGCTTTTGTGCCCTCCCCGAAGGGCTGCCCTTCTGCTTGGCATCTTGTAGATCCTCTCAACAAATACTCATGGGACACCCACTTTGCACCAGGCTCAAGTGAGAGCTGTGGAAGGTCCACAGATGGTGGGACACCATCCCTGCCCTCAAAGAGTGTCCCTGGGGTTCAGTCCCTATGATTGAAACAACTTCTAGGAATCACATCAAGAGCCTGTTGGTCTAGGAATCGTATCAAGAGCCTGTTGGTTTCCTCCCAGAAGTTCCACTTGTTTGCTGAACTTTACATTCACACCCGTCCCCATGACGGATGAACGACTGCAGCCATCTGTACACATCTGCATTATGTCATGGCAGTCTGCCATGAAGGGATGGAGCCTATGTCTCCATCTTTTGAAGCTGGCTTGGACCCACTCCAACCAACAGAATGGGGCAGAAGTGACCCTGTGCCTGAACCAGAGGCCTTAGCTGGCCTGACAGCTCCACGTCCCACCTTCCGTAAGAGATGTGACCACCCTGCCACCACCCTGCTGTGAGAAGCTCAGCCTATGTGGAGAGGCCCTGGTAGGTGAGAGAGGAGCACCCAGAAGGCAGAAACAAGTCAAGGAGCCATGCTGGCCACAAAACCCAGTTTGAGCCACCAGGTCACTACAGCCCAGTCAACCCAAAGGCAGGTCAGACGAAGTCGTTTGGAGCCACTGTGCTCCGGGTAGTTACTTACAGAGGTAACTCACCAGAACACCCACCTTTTCAGCACACAGCTTCTCTTCTCCTTCCCTCTTCTGACTCTCCTCTCCCTATCTCCTCTCCCCTCCTTTTCACTTCTACCTTCCTCTCCCTTTTCTTCTTTGCTCCCAGCCCCGCCTCCCGTAGCCTTGAGGCACATTTTAGCCTTCTCCAAACATTTTCCTCCAGCACCAAGTTCTTAGTCCTCCATCTCTGTGCAGAGTGCAGCCTTCTCCCCTCCTCGTTCCCGAGGGAGAGTGACAGGTGCCCCTGTGGCAGAAACCAGTGCCCACACATACAGCCTCCACAGCTTCAGGCCTGGCATTGCCCCACCTGGGCCCAGGAAGGGCACGTCAACCATTCTGAGGCTTTTGTCTCCCCCCCCTTTGCTTTCCGTCTAGTGGGAGCAGGCGCATCTCTGAAACAAGCTCCAGTGGGTGGGGAGCAGACTCAATAGAGTTCTATTTGTGGAGGAGCTGGGTGTGCACTGAGGCACGGGGAGATCAGAGGGGGCATGAGAATTCAGGCGCAGGAGGGCAGTGTTGGATGGAGAGAGCCCTTAGGGCAGTAATCTAAGGCCTGTGCTCACTGTCTAGCCCTTCCCACCTGCCCCCCTCAGCCAGTGGAGGGCCCAGCTCACCCACCTCTGTGTGTTTGCGCTCCCTTTCTCTCTGCCTGGGATGCTGTCTTTGCCCTCCCTGTCCCCTTGCCTAAGTAACTCCTCTCAGGGAATGGGGAAGCCTTCCCTGATGCCCCCTAAGCCTCTGGTCGGGCTTAGAGCCTCCCGCCATGGCGCTTGGTATTAGTCATCCTTATGCGGCTGTCTGAAGGTGAGGGGCACCAATCCATTCAGGGCCTTGGGGCCCCGTTAGATGCCCCGGCTGTGACTCCAAATGGGGTGGGGAGCCATGGAGACCCTAGAGCAGAGGAGAGACCGGCACTGAATGAGGTCCTAACAGACTAACAGACTCCCTCTGCTGTTAATCCGATGGCATGTGGGGGGGGCGGTCAGACTTCTCAGAAATGACTGCAGGCTGTACCCCTCCTACATTCACTCCTGCCCACATTCACTACCCAGGGCCTGAAGTCACCAGTCTTCCACCCACCATCTCTCCCAGCTCCGGACACAGACCCCTGCTTTCCCTCCCAGGCAGTTGTGGGTGGGGAAGGGGATCTGAACCCAGGACAAGGTCCCGAGGGGTCAGGTTGTGTCCTGCAGTGAGCTGCCTGAGAAAGGCATGGAGGGCGTCGATGCAGCCCTGGTTACCTGGGCCGGTGGGCAGGCACATCCCTTCCTTGCCCGGGCCCTAGGTCTCCTCTTGTTTTTCATCTGCCTACAGGACTCCTACAATTTTTTCTCTCTTTCTTTCTATTTAACATTATTTGCTCTTTAATGTCATCATTTTCTTGCTCCCCAACTACCCTTCTTTGTTGCTCCCAGCACTGGTGCAACCATTCCTTTGTATGTGGGGCCCCCTTGGGGCCACAGTAGACATTTGACATGTGCGTTCCTGAGCAGCCTGCAGGGCCAGGAAGAAGCGGCCTCGCTGGCCAGTGGGACCCAACGGGGAAGTCAAGTGGTGGGGGCGGACATGGGGTCTGAGGCCAGATTGGCAGCCTAGCATCTTAGCTCATCGACTTCCCAGCTGTGTGGTCCTGTGCCAGTCACTTAACTTCTCTGGGTCTCAGTTTCCTTGGCTTCCCCTCTCCCTTTTTTGTGAGGTTTAATTCACATCCAATATTATATTAGTTTCAGGTATACAACATAGTAATTCAGTATCTATACAAGTTACAAAATGATCAGCACAGTAAGTCTGGTTAATATCCTTGGCAACTTTTAATTGAAGATAATAGGGCCTACTTCATAGGGTCGATGTGAGAGTTAAATAAGTCGATACTGGAAAACCCCAAGAACAGAGCCCAGCATATAGTGGACACTCCTTGAACTTCAGGCGGTATTCCTAGCAGACGAGCTGAGACTCGCCTTAGCAAGCTCGTTCCTCCCAAGAGCCCCATGAGGAGGCTTCTGCTCTCATCTTTTTCTCCACTGAGGTAACTGGGGCTTAGCACCCTGCACGTGGCGGTGAGTGGGAACCCAGGCTGGGCCACCAGCCAGCGACATTTAGGGAGCATTTAGTGATGCCTCTTGCACACCACCACCTCTCAGCGACACGGCGAGGGAGGCGCTGCTGGTATCTTCTTTTCCAGGTGAGAAACCAGGGCCAGAGAGGTCAAGTGGCTTGCCTAAGCTCACGTAGCTCTTCCGCAGAGGAGGTGGTGGAAGAACGTCATCTTGGAAGGCTAACTGGGGTCCCTGGAGGGACCTGGGGGTGCGGGAGTAGTACAGGAGTAGCTGAAAAGTTAGATTCTAGTTTGAGGGCCAAAGAGGACACTCACTGGTGGTTAGGGCTGGGGACGACCTCGTCATTCAGCCAGACCCGTGCCTTTCACCTGTGTCTTTGCTGAGCTTTTTCAGGTGGAATCTTCCAGGGAAGCCCCACACATGCGGAGAACTAGGATTCAAACCTTGGTCTGCGCACCCAGCCCAGGACTTGGTGTAGAGTAAGTGCTCAGTAAACAGGATGTCATTTGCCGCTTAAGTCAGAGGCAGCAAGAAGGACTCCTGTCCCTCCTTACTGCCTCCAGCCAGCCCATGCACACACACACTCCCTACACCTCCTCTTTGATGACTTAATACTGTTGATGGTGCGAGTCCTCTTGGCTCCCCTAACTGAGTCTTGCCCCTCTGGCTTCATCTTGCTCAGCTTGAGGTAAAACTTATAATGAGCTGAACATCCTTCTGAATTTCATATTAAGAACCCACCAAAGCATCATTGAACCTGTCATGCCGTATTACAACCAAATTAAGAACCAGCAGCGATCCTCTTTCGTCCAGTATCATATGCCTTATAAAGTAAATTATTAATGCTTTTCCCCCCAGTTAAGCAGTTATTTGCAGTTGTTCCGGGTATTTCTCATTAGAAATAACATCGTCTAAAGAATGATATTGATTGATTTTTTTAATCTTGGAATCATGGACGTGAAGCACATATTTATGTGACATTCCCTTTAACTAGAATTCTCATGCTTTATTTTTATATTATTGATCTTTTTGACACGAATTGCTTTTTGGCCTTGTGCGCACGTTGTAAGCTTTCCGCCTGCAGAGGAATGGGCTGAGCTGGGAAGAGCGATCATTCCAGCGGCGTGGCGGTGCCATTCCCGCACATTTAACAACAATTAGTCTATGCTGACGCCACGGTCGGCTTTCGTGTATGAAAATTTACAAGCCTTTTAATGGACTGCATTATGGAAGGCCAGGAGGGGCCATACAGTGGGGAGATGAGGCCACAGGGAGCACATCCATCTTGTGCTGCCATCAGCCAAGCATCTCTTAGCACTCACGTCTGCCTGGGCGTCGAGGGTGGGGGTGGGTGGCAAAGGCAGAAGCAAAAGCTAGTGCAGCAGCCACACCAGTGTCGTGGGACATATGGCCATTCACACAGTCACTTTTGCATTTGTCAATTCATAGCTGTTTACTGAGCGCCAACTGTGTACCAGGTACGGTGCCTGGTACCAGGCTAAGGTGGTAAATATTAGTGTTTAGTCATGTGTTTGAGAAATAGTTGAGCACCTACTGTGTGCAGACCTGTGCAGGGCCCTGGGGATACAGCAGGGAACAGGACAGACAAGGCTCTGTCCCTGGGGAGCTCACAGCACAATGAAGGACAGGCACTCAGATTTGAAAGGTAGTCTGTGCCGTGGTTAGGAGCACAGTCTGAAGCCAGACTACCTGGGTTCAAATCCCAGCTTTGCTACTGAGGCAAGTTATTTTTCTCTGTGTGCCTTGGTTTCTTGAGGTATAAAATAGAACTCGTAATAGCCCCTGACTTATAAGGTGAATATGAGGATTAAATGAGGTAATAGAGGTAAGTGCTTAAAACAATGTCTGGCTCAGAGAAAGGTAGATCAGTGTCAGAGGCTATGATTATCCTGATATTGTGATTACAATTGTGAGGTCATCTATAGTACAGTAACTAATTATGGATGTGCTGAATACTTCTGAGGCAAAATGCAGTTGTACCCAGAAAGACCCATTCTTGCCTTCCCTTTGACCTAGCTTAGACTGCATGGCCCCTCAGGTCCTTGCCAAGGCGGGGAACCTGAAGTGCCATCCCAGACGTAGGTACTAGAGAAGGAACCTTCCTAAATGTGGGTGTCCTGGGTGAGGTGGGCCCTGCAAGAGGCCCTCCATCATCCAGTATCGGGGCCAAATCCTCCCGATTCCCTGAGCGAGGGAGGCCCAGAGGGGGTGAGAAACCCACCTAATGTCACACAGTCAGGAGAAGGAAGGGCCCCGATACTATTTTGGGCTCATGTAGTCTCTACACCCAGATCAGGCAGCTGGTGAAGGCAAAGGAGCAGGATTTGGAGTCTCGGAAAGCCAGGTCCAAGCCCCACTATACTCCCTACTGACCTAGGCAAGTTACTTAGTCTCCTAGCCTGTAAAATGGGTTCTTGTAATACCCACCTTGTTTATCCCAGGAACATGAGAGTGGGGAGTCCACATGATCACCCAGGTGAAAGGAACTTGCAAACTAAAGTGGAACCCAAAGGTGAATTCCACAGTGTGGTCCATGGGCCAGCAGCATCCATGTCACAGTTGAGTAGAAATGCCCTCTTGCCCCCCAGATCTCCTGAATCAGAATCTGCAGTTTGACAGGGTCCCCCAGTGAATGGGTGATTTGTGTGCACATTATGGTTTGAGACACTCTACCTTAGACAAGCCCGCTTGCTTTCAGCCCTGGCTGCCTAGTGGAATCTCCTGAGACCTGGTCCCACCCCAGAGGTCTGACATTCTTAGTCTGATATGAGGCTTGGGCATCAGGATTTTAAAAGTTTCTGCTGGGTGTCAATGCAGGGTGTCAACTCATTTTCACCAGAAGCCACATCGGCCTCTCGGTTGCCTTCAAAGGGCCAAATGTAATGTTAGGACTGTGTAAATGTAACTACTCCTTAACAGTTAAGTGAGAGCTCAGCACTGCTGCCAAGTAGAAACAGGGTGCTGGGCCGGATAAAACAGGGTTCAGCCCGTGGGCCTTGTGTTGCCACCTGGGTTCTAATGGGTAAGCCCCTCTGCCCTGGAAGCTCATCATCTGATCGGGGAGGAGACAGACCCCTGGCATAAATGAGTGGTTGCTGGTAAACACTGAACCCCTGGCTGGGGGGAGCGGGTGCTGATTTGCAGCATCCGCCGACTGGCGTGGTGTAAATGCTCTCACGGTGGCACTTGCAAGTGGCCCACGTGGAGTTGAGAAGGAATGTGCAGTGGCAGCATCTGTAGCATTTCCTCCGTACAGACAGATGATAGCTGTCCACATCCTCAAAGCAAGGGGAAGAGTAAAGTATAATTGGATAATTAGGAAGTGATGAGTACTATTTCCCCTTTTTTTCAGTTTTTTTTGTGGAAAAATGCACATAACAAAGTTTACCATCTTAGCTATTGTTAAGTGCACAGTTGTGTGGTGTTAGGTCCATTCACCTTGTTGCGCAACAACACCTTCGCCCATCTGCAGAGCTGTTCTCGTCTCACCAGACTGAAACCTCTCACCAGACTGAAACCGCGCCCATCGAACACAAACCCCCCACCCCGCAGCTGTCGTCCGCTTCTGCCTCCGCTTCTGCCTCCTCTAAGTGCTTGACAGAAGTGGAATCGTTCCACAGTTGTCTTTGTGACGGGCTAATTTCACTCAGCGTAGCATCCTCAAGGTTTATCCATGTTGTAGAACCATTATTTTTAATATAATTTATTTATCATAATTACAGGTTTATAGAAAGTGATGTTTAATAATGACTACATTTAACAACCAGTTTGCAAAATTTCTGAAAATCTTAACAATCAGCGTTTGCAAGCTGCTGCGGACCCGGCCCCAGCATACCACTGGAAGTAATTCTAAGCCATAAGAACAGAGATACAAGCGGCAGACTTTGGGACAGGAATCCGCAAACTATGGCCCTCAGGCCAAAGTAAAGTTTTATTGGAACTCAGCCATACCCGTTCACTTACATATTGCCTGTGGCTGTTTTCCCACCCCAACAGCAAAGTTGGGAAGTTGCAACAGAACCTGTATGGCCTACAAAGCCAAAAATTTTTATTATCTGGCTTTTTACAGGGAAAGTTTGGTAACTCCTGCTTTTAGGTGTATAGGGAATGAGGCAGACCGAATCAACTTAGTCATTCATTTACCAGTGAATACTTACAGAGCACCTTCTGTGTGCCAGACACTGTTCTAGGCACAGGAGCAAACGAGACGAAGTCCATTCCCTCCCTGAGCTGACCTTCCCTCAGAGCTGACCTTCTGAAGGAAGACCGATGTCATTCAGACACTTGAACAAGTAAATATATGATTACTGTCTACCCCAGGGGCTGTGACAGGGAGCCCTGTGGGGCTAGGAGAGCATCCTGGGATGTTAGGGAGGGCTTCCAGGAGGCAATGACCTGGGAACCGAGGCGAGAGTAGGAACCTTCTAGCCACAGGAAGGGCAGAATTGCTTGCCAGGGAATTACATGCAAATGCCCCCAGGCAGGAAGGAAGGTAGGCATTGCAAGGGCTGAGGTGAGGCGGCAAGCAAGGAGAGGAGAGGAGATTCCACCAAGGAGAGGTGGCTGGAATCCTCAGATCCTCACCTGTGCCAGCCTCTAGCCCCCCAGACCTACCTGCCAACACAGAATCGCCTTGCACCAGGCCCACCCTGGCACGCCATTGCCTCTCCACCCTCAAAGACCACCTCTAAAACCCCTTCTGCCCCCCTTCTTCTTGGCCCTGGAGCCCACACAGCCACAGACAAAGGTCTCTTATTTATTTCCTCCCTGGGATTCATGAACTCTAGCCTTGTCATAAAATTCCCAGCACAAACACAATATAACATTTGATTAAAATACATAAAACTAGATATTTATGGGGACAAATAAAGATTAAAATCAGCCAGGTCCTATGTCCCAGAGCTAAGCAGAGGCCCTGCCCTGAGACCCTGCCCTGCAAGGGGACAGGTGTGGGTTTCTGTATCCTGAGCCACATTCAGGTAAGGAGGAAACCGAGACTCAGAGAGGGTGAGACATCACACAGCTAAGAAGCAGAAGAGCTGGGATTCCAGCCTGCGTGTACGCACAGTGGTCCCAGCAGCTCGTTCCTGCAGCAACAACATCAGACACAGCTGGGGCTTACTTCTCACTCATCACAGTCCTTGCTGGTTGATGAGGGGAGGGGGAGGGGGGCTGCACTTCACACAGTCATGTGGGGATCCACGCTTCTTCTACCTTCCGCCTCTGCTCTTCTCTCTGTTCCAGAGTCCCCTTCATTTAGTCAGTATGTGAGGAAAGAGGAAAAAATCGTGGATCTCATGGGAGGTTCCCAAAGGCCAGACGTAAAGACTGGCCACATCATTTCTACCTGCATTCCCTCGGCCAGAACTCAGTTACAAGGCTGTGTCCAGTTTCAAGGGAGGGTGGGAATATAGCCTAATTTTGTGTGTCCAAGTAGGGAATGATAACCAGGGTTGTGTGAGTCCAAACCTGCCTGCTGCCCTGCGGATTCCCCAATGGGTGAAGCACTCACCTCATTAGCTACTGCGGACAGCACTGGAACACAGACCCTTTACCCAGTAGGGTTGGCACATGCTGGACAGGTGACTGAGAGATGGAGTTCAAGGGGCATGCCAAGTCCAGGGGGCAGTAGAGCCAGAGCAAGAAAGGATTTTAACAATTTGGCAGGTTTTATAAAGCTCCTCCTGTGTGCCCTGCTCTGTGCTGGCCTGGCTAAGAGAAGAAATTAGCTCTGTCCAACCAAGAGGCCAAGCCACCCATTGGAAGCCCACATTCCCACTGTCCACTAAGAAAAAGGCAAGAAAATCAGGTAAGACGTCCTGGTGGAGGTGAAGTCCCAGCTCAGGTGAGGAAGCCTTGGGCAGGAGGGAACACAGAGAGTGATACATGGTGGTAAGAGCACAGGCTTGGGTGTCAGGCAGACCTGAATTTGTGCTCCAGTTTGATCAATAGCCCAGTGATCTTGGACAAGTCACTTCCCCTCTTTCTGAGCCTGTTTCCTCATCAGTAAAATGGTGTAGGGTTTCCATGAGGATGAAATGAGGTAGTCGTGTGTGGCATGCTTGGCCCAAAGCACAGCACATAGAAAGCTTGAATGAAGACTGTTTTTCATTGGTGGTTTTGTGACTGTGTCACTGACCGTACCTGGAGCTGTGATATGTGGGTGGTGGGGAGAGGACAAGGCCGGGAAACACGTTTGGGCAGGACAGGGGGCCCCTGAATACCAAGGTTAGTCTGAGGTTTGTCTCATGGACAGAGGACATGCCACAAGTCTTTTTATACATGAGCACAGCATGACCAGAAGCCTGTTCTAGGAAGACCCCTCTGGAGTTAGAAGGGGGCTGACTTGGGAGTCAGGATTTGGAGCGCTTGAGGTACACAGCAGTTGGGATGCCCTGGCCTGAGGAGTGGCAAAGAGAGGGAGACTTTGCAGGCCATTGTGTTCCCAGGGTGCTCCTGGTGCCTGACACACAATAGGTGCTGAGTAAATATTTATTAACTGGATGTTGACATGGTGATCTTGGCAAACATTGCTGTGGCTCTTGCTGTGTTCCAGGCAGCATTCTAAATACTCTGCAGACACCAGCTCATTAATCCCTGTGACCAGCCTACAAGGTAAATGTTGTCACTATCAGCATTACAGATGAGAGGAGTGAGGCACCGAGAGGTTAAGTAACTTGCCCAAGGTCACACAGCTAGTAAGTTGCAGAGACAAGATTTAGACCTAGTCAGCCTGGCTCCAGAGTCCTTGCCCTTAATCATTATTTATTAAGTGCCCTAGATTTCATAGACATATGACAGGAATCCCCCTCGCTTCCAGAGAGGTGGCTCTGTTTATAGGTGCAGGTGCTCAGGTGCAGCATTGCTTAACCACCAAACAAGGTGCAGCCAATTGGTGGTGAGACACCTCTCTGTGCTCCAGGCTTTCATGCTTACTGCTGCACCCTGTGTCCACGGGGTAGGGCCACTTTGACGATATAACCAGTCGATTGTAATAATACTTTTCTTGTAGAATATTTAAAAGAAAAAAGTTGGCTTGCTGAGGTATAATCGTGGCTCAGAGGCCAACCTGACATTAGTTATTAATTAGGCCATTATGCATTCCACAGTGATAATTGCTTTGCTGCAAAGTCACCAAGCATGAAACGGACCGCGCGCAGAAACGCAATCTATCAATCCGAGAAGTCGCAGCCCTGTTGTGTTCTCTCACCTTGAGTGGGGTATATGCCGTAGTGGGAAACAAAAAGAAATTAATGATACATCGATAGGCGATAGCAGGGAGGGCCCTTCAGCGTCGCACCCTGGAACGATCATGTGCCTGGGCACAGGGTGGCATTAACGCCAAGTTTATCAGCAAAAATGGCCGTTTCTCTACTCTCCTAGCCAGTGGAAGTCTGTTCATCTTCTTTCCTCTGCCCCCCCCCCCACATCTTGTTATTTAGGGGGAGGAAAAAACCATCTCTCTGCCATCTGTTTGCCTTGCCTGTTGCTTTTTGCAGAGTGGGCAGGGGAACGGCAACTGCCCCGCTGCCTGCGCTGTCGGGAGCAGTGCAGCACCTGCCCGTGTTCTGTCTCCGGCTGGGCTCTGTCTTCAGCCTTGGTGGGGGAAGAAAGGAGACCCCAGCCCCACCATAATCTCCAACTGGAAGGGGTCGGTGCCAAGGGCAGCTGGAGGTTCATCTTAATAAAAATTCTTAGGTGCAAGAAGCAAAAACCCACCCAAATTAGCCTACACAAGAATGTATTATAATTTTAGCCCCCCAGGTTTCCCCACAGACATTGAAGCTAAGAACTCCGCCAGATCAAAGTCAGCCAATCTCAAATTCAGACTCCTGGGATAATGACTACACCAGGGGCTGACACTGGCCTCAGGATAAGCCAGTGATACTCATCAGCCCAGGAATCTGAGTTTAGGATTGACTGGCTGAGGAAGCACTGAGAAAACCTGCGGAGAAAGAGGGCAGAACCAGGACTGCTCTCCCCATGGCGGGAGCGACCTCCTTGCATCTGAGCTGTTCTGGTTCCTTGTCCACCCTCCAGAAAGACCAGCTGTACTTTTTTTGGCATCTCATGCAGTGTGTTGTGCTCATGAGCTTGGGTTCAAATCCCACCTCCACCACTAGCTTTGCAACTTCGGGCAAGTCACCTTACCTCTAGCTGAGACTTTGCTGATTGCGTCCCTGTGGCTTGGTTTACTTGTTCCTCTGTCCCTTGTATTTCCTATGCACTGGCAGTTGGACCCAGAGGCTTGATCACATTCCGGCTCCCTGTTTCTGACAGGCCTATTGCTAGGTGGTGCTGGACACTTCCGCACAACATACCTCCCAGTTAATTCCAGGATGGGGCGGGATCAGCTGGAAGCAGGGACCAGCCTGATTAGTGAGAAGCCAGGTATGGAAGCTGGAGAACACCTAAACCCCCTCACCCAGCACGTCAGGAAGCCTCTGCCAAAGTCCTCTGATAGTTAACATTCATCATTAATAACAGAAGCAGAAACCAAGAGATTTCATAGCTGTGCGAGGTAATTAAATTACTTACATGAATCTACTCACGCTTGATGATTCCCACATTTCTTACCAAGCATATGCCTTTCCCTCATGTGCTGCCATCCTGGGCTCTCCTCTGGGATAATGGGAGTTGTGGGGGCTTCGCAAGGGCTGCCTGTCTCTGAGAAAGAGCAAAGACAACGGGGGTCCCCTCCCAAGGCCCCTCCCCTGACAAATGGAAGTACCTTCTCCCAGCAGAAGATACGGGATGTGGCGGCATTTCCATCTCCAGCCTAAGGTGAGCTGGGTTTGGTCTTTTTTCCCGTATGAATCATATTTTCAAGTTTTGTTGTATGGAGTAGCAGGAGAGGAAGAGGGGAACAAAAAAAATTGCTTTTATTAAATCGTTGCTGTTAGTACTTCTGGCAAAGAGAGAATAAGAAAAAAGAAGGGAACACTTGAACTAAGAGGTTTGCTGACATTTCATGTCACGTGCTAAGAGATGGGGTCAGGACAGAGGGAAAGCAGCTGGTTCTCCACCACCCGGATGCCTTCCGTTAGTGTCCAGGTTGGGTTCCCAGAAGTAGGGGAAGGTGGGGGCCAGGGCGGCACATCATACCCCAAAGCAGGGTGCAAGCTTAGTTACCCACAGGGCCCTGCAGGTTAGCTGAAGGAGCAGCACAGACACAGGTAGGGCAACAGGGAACAGTGAGGCTGAGACAAACCGGGACTCTGTGTCTCCTGAGGAGTGGCCTCCGCACAGCCGGGCAGGGGATGGCGGTCTGATCGTGTGGCATGTTGTGAGGGCTGAGAGCACAAACTCCAAAGTCAGGCTGCCCATCTCCAAAAACCCGCTCCACCCACTCTCCTAGCTGTGCGAGCTTGGGCAAGTCTCTTGACCTCTCTGTGCCTCTGTTTCCTCATCTGAGAAGTAGAGATGACAACTGCACCTACTGCTCATGTGCCGAAGAGGCTCATACAGCAAACTCCTTGGTCAGTGACAGTTGGTAGCTTAAAATCGCTACGGTGGGAGTGCTTACACCGTGGACATTGGCAAACACGACAAATCGGGGCCTTTTCACCAGACAACCAGTTGTCAAACCTTGACCAGCACATCACTGCACCCGCATCGTAGGGCTTTCGTGAGGACTGTTTTGGACTCCGTGTGTGAAGCACTTGGAACAGTGCCTGGCGTACTCTGACTGACTCGGTGTTTTCTGCTGTTGCTGTTTTTGTTGTTATGCAAGAATGTGAGCCCACTGTGGCTACGTTTTCCAGGGTTTTTTTGGATAGGCTGGAAATCTCAATTTTCATGTAAAATCTGATTTTTAAATGTTGGCTCAAAATGAACATTTTTTTTTACCTGAAAAAAAAAAAAACAAGTGCATGTGAGGACGTGGACCGTGGGCCCAACGTCTGCAGCCTTGGACTTGGAGGGACTGTGAGTGTTGTCTGTTTACACCAGGCCAGTCTCACCTCCCACTTTAGCACATGCCACCTTCTCCCCCTCCTCTGCCAATCAACCCTCTTCTCATCCTTTGCAAGCCAGGGTCACCTCCTCCTTGAAGCCCTCCTCTAGCTTATGCCCTGCAGGATAAACCACTCCCTCTTTTATTCTCCCTCCTCAAATACTGCTTGCCTTCTGCCCTTTTTCTTGGTCTCTTTCTTATTCTGAGACTTATGGGCTAGGGCCATAGTTTATTTATCTCAGGATAGTGCTTTGCACATTGAAGGTGATAGATAATAATTAGTAATAGTAAAAATCAACACCTATTAAGTGTTATCTGCTTGCCAGGCTGTGTGCTAAGCAGTTTTTATGTATATCTCTTTTCATTGTTACCGTTTCGATTTTCACCTTTATTATAACCTTCAAAGAAGGCCAGTGGCCACCTAAGGCCACAGTGAAGGAGGGGAACTGAGAATGGAACCTGGGTCCCTGGACCCTGCAGCCCAGGCCAGGACACTGAGCCCATAGCCCAGAACCACAGCCAGGAAGACAGCGGTCGAGTGGTGCCCCCTGTGTCTGGCTGTGGCTCTCACGGGCTGTCTCAAGCCCCACTCCACAGAGACCTCCAGAAAGACCACTGCTATTTTAATAGCCTGGGCAGGGCGGTACTTGCACGACATTTGGGTGGCTGCCTCTCCATAAAGGACATGCTTGCTCTTTTAACTCCACTCTTCTGGGCTGGCATTTTGGAGAACTTAGGAGATGCCTCAGGAGGGGAGGCTGCAGTGACCTGGGACCCGTGCAGCCCTCCCTCCAGGGTCAAAGATACCAGAGCACATGGCTGACAGGGCATGGGACAGCAAGAGCTCAGAGGTCAGGTCAGGGTCACAGAGCTGGCTCCAGGAGCAGCCAGTGTCATTTGGGCCTGGCCACAGACGGGCGGGAGGGGGTAACTCTTGGTATTGTGACTTCCTGCCTGCACCCCACACTCTGGCGATTTGACTCCAGCCTTCGTAGTCCAGGGGTTCCCACCTACCTTATCGCCCTTGGGTAACACTGGCGTCTAACAGCCGGGGAACCCTTTGCCCAGAAATCCCAAGAACCTTTTATGGCTTGCAAGCCTCACCTCATATTTAACAGTAAACAAAGCATATCTTTAAATTGCTGATGTCTGACACCCAAGCTGCAGAAATGGAGGCACAGGAAGGTCGAGGAAGGATGCTCATTCACTCACCCTGTGTTCGTCCATCAAGTGCAGGCCACGTGGACAGTGGGCCAGCTGCCTCACCTCCCTGATCTGATTCTCCAAGCAGCTCTTCACATCACTGAACCCATTTTCCAGCGGAGAAAGCTGAGGCTCTGCAGGCTCAGCAACTTGCCCAAAGTCACACAGCCAGGGATGCAGGTTCCAGACCTCACTCACTCACACCAGCCTGACTCTGAGCCGGGTGCTTTCCAGTCCTTCCTTGAACCCCCAGCTTTGCGTGTTCCTGTGGTCTCCCCTCGCCCTCACTCACTCACCCCTTTCCTCTGGGACCCGCCTTCCTTGCTCCACCAGTCCCATCAGAACCAGAACACACAGAGTGCCAAGCCCTGATGGGCTTTTCTCAGCCTTGCCTATGAGTTTCTCATCACCCAGAAAGGCATGGAATCACCCAGATGCTCTAACGTCCCGTCCTTCCAAGCCCAGACGAACCTGAGTCTGCAGTGCCTCATGTTCTGTGTGTGTGGCAGTTCAGAAAGGCAGTTTGCCAGCCACGTGGGGCTACCTGGAGCAAGAAGTAAGACCGATCCAGGTTACCCTGTCATCACTCCTGGTTTTCACCCGGCCTGTGAAATCACTCATTGAAGGGAAGAAGGAACGAAGGTGCAGGGGGCTGATAGAACTTGAACAGAGCGGGGGGACCACAAAGCGCTGGGAAAAGGGTGTTGGTGTTGGCCAGAGAGAAACACTAAAGCTTATTGTGGGCCCTGGACAGACCCACACCTGTGCTGCAAGGACCTGCAGCCTGGGGTGTACCTCGAACCCCCTGGTCTTTCCCAGCAGGAGGCTGCACTTGGGCTCCAGGTGGGTGTAGGTGGAATGTGGGCTCAGGGTGGCCAGATCCTCTGATTTCCTAAGGGAGCAAGCAATTTGGATCTCTTCTGGTTTTTAAATGTTGGCTCAATATATATGCACATATTTTCATGCGCACAGTGCTTTATGGAGGTACAAATTTACATACGGCAAAATGCGCAAATCTTAAGCATGTAACTTGATGAATTTTGATGGCTCAAATATTTTTAAAACACTAGAAGATCCAAGAAAATATGTCCGTGGGGTACATCTGGCCCTGGGTCCGTCGTTCACGACCCCTAGACTGATGTGCTGTGTGACACCCATGGACAAGATGGGACACCCACACAGGGCAGTATCCCATAGGGAAGGGGACAGACTTCGGGTGACAACCCAGGGATATTCCCACTGTCACTGCTAAGGGCACAGGTTCTGGAGCCCAGGGTGTGAATCCTAACTCTGTCACTTGCTGTGTAATTTCGGGCAAATTACTTAACCTCTCTGGTGCCTTTTTTCCCCAGCTAGTAAAATCAGGAAGGTAATGATACTATCCTCACAGGGCTGTTGTGTAGATTAAATGAGTTCATGAGACAAGCGCTTAGAGCAGTACCTGAAACATAGCAATTGCTTTATACCTGCTCACTACTGTCTTTAATTTTTTTAACCACTAGGCTATTTTTTAGAGTAGTTTTAGGTTTAAAGAGAATTTGAGCAGAAAATAGAGTCCCCATGTATTCCCTCTTCCTTCCCCCCAGCACCCTATTCAGGTCCCTCATTTTGGTACATTTGTTACAATTGCTGAACCAATATTGATACACTATTATTAACTAAAGCCTACCATTTACATGAGGGGTCATTCTTTGTGCTATACATTCTGTGGGTTCTGACAAACGTGTAGTGTATCTGCCATCACAGTATCGTTGATAATGGTTTCACTGTTGTTTGAAATCAGGAATCCCCGTGAGTCCTACTGTGGAGAAAAGACTGGCTGTGGGCTCGTGGGAGCCCTGTTCCTTCCTCCCTCTCCCACTCAGGAAAGCACGGCGCATTCAGACACAAAAAAGGGACATTGCAGGGGTGAACCTGAGTATGTTCTAATGTACCCAGAATGGAAGCTGCTCTTCCACTTCAGGGGGAAAGTCACACAAATCCCAGCCCCAAATTCCCTGCCACATAGCTGGCTCCGAGACCAAACACCCCGTTCACAACCTACCTCGGCCCCTGCTGTGTGATGCTGAGCTGCTGTGTCAGCCTCTCAGGGCCTCTCAGCACGACCCTCCCTGCCCAGGGCCAGTCCTTGGAGCGTGTGGAGGCTCAGAGGCACTAACTCCTGTGAAAGGTCTTTGTAAATTATAAAAAGCTCTAGATTAAAACTGGAAGCTGTAAAGATCGTAATCAGTTTGGCAGAAAAACCGAGCTGTTGTCAAAGGGGGCCTCGCCTTCAGTGGCTGAGCCGAGGGAAGTCAACTGCATGCAGGGGCTCCGTGGCCGCCTCTGTGGCTTGTCCTCTGTAGGGAGGTAGCCAGGGAGTCAGACACACAGCTGGAGCCTGCCTTGGCCGGAGCGGCAAGTTCCAGTCCGGGGCGCCCATTCCTGGATTGTTTCTGCTCTTGTAGCCTGCCGGCCAAATGCCAATCAGCACGGAGCCATGGCCATGGTGTCAGCAGCTCCTCAAAAAGGACAAACGGACGCAGGTGCTTCCAGCACCATGAGAACGAGTCTTCCCATTCCATACACTAGCCACGCCCTGGGCAGGCTGGGAAACATAACTTCCGTCCTGCCCTCCTGTGGCTATATATATGCCTTGATGGCTTTTTGGCTCGTCGTGTGAGCGAGTAGCTGATTTTTAAAAATACCCCAAAGCAAAATTTATTTGTGAGACATTTTAAAAAGCCTCCTGTCCCTTTTATGCTGGGAGCCCTTGGAAGAGAAGGGAAATTGTGTGTTCGCTGCTAAAAAAAGCCCTGGCTTATACAATTTTAACAATAGAAAAATGATCTTTGTGCTTCAGTGCATGGATGCTTAAAGGAAAACAGGCAGTCTGTTCAGGTGGCTGGTGAATTACAAATGAGTGGTTCGCCTTTGTTTTGAGTGACAAGCAATTTAAATGCAGTCTTACACGGAGGCCTGGAAATTCTTTTTCCCAGAAGAGAGTGAGAGAAAGCAAACAAGAGGAAAAGGGAAAGAAAGAAAAAAAGGGGGGGGACCTTCCTTTTTGAACTGAAAGATTGTATTAGCTGCCACTGAGCGGAGGTGAGAAGTTAGAACTCCGTTTGATAATTATAAAATCAGTAGTTTGTGATTGGACGTAATTGATGATTATACTGTTGCTAATAGCAGGCCTGCCAGCTTGCGCTCGTGGGACATTTCATTTTTGCACTGCTTCCAGGCCGTGAAAGCCAGCCCAGTGTGGGGTGTCGCTCACAGGATCTCAGGGAGCCTGACAGAAATGCCTGTATTATGTTGGATAAAACGTGTTCATTAATGCCGACATTTGAAAACACTTTGCTCTGTGCCCCTTTTTTAGCCTGGGAATAATTACAAATATTAGAATACAGTTGCACAGTGTGTTTCTCCCCTGGCTCCCTGGCTCCCGGTCTCCCGGCAGACCCCCGGCGGGCCTGGGTGGGTCTGCTGGGGGAGGGGAAGGCACGGGAGAGAAAGGCACTGCACTGTCTTTGATCAAAACCTCAGTGGGCTGCAGACTGAGGTGTGGGGAGGCGAGTGTCTGTCTGTCTGTCTGTCTGCTTGGGGAGATTAGTCATTGCACAACTGAATTGGAAGGGGTTCAAGCCCAGCACCTTCACTTTACAGATGGAAAAACTGAGGCTCAGAAAGGGAGTGTAACTTGCCCGAAGGCAAATAGGGATGCAAGGCCCCAGCTGAAACCAGAACCCGGGTCTGCTCACTCCCAGGTCCAGTTTTCCTGTTTCCTACCCTGCTGTCGGCTTCCCAGAGACATGTGCCCCAGCCCTCGGGGTCTGTGTGCCCCAATCCTGGGGCTTTGCCCCCCACCCCGCTGAGTGCCCCGTCAGAGTGCTGGTGAGGCTTCCGCAGAGCCTCCCTGAATGCAGCTTGGTGTGGGCTACTTGGAGGCTGTCATTCTGTCGTCTTCTACATGCGGGGTTTTATTTAAGTTTGTAGTTCGGAAGTAGCTCATATAGCCTCTTCCCTTCCTTCCTCAGCGTGTCCGTTCATTCGTTTACTCCATCGGTGTGGATGTAATGTCCACTGCTCACCTGTCCCACCCTGGACTCCGACGGGGAAAAATCATAGCAGTGGCAGCTCGAAAACATCCAGTTGTTTGCACCCCAGACCGTGGCATCTCCTTGACTTCCCCTCTTCCTCTCACCCTTCCCCACATCCACTCGGTGTTGCCCAGGAGCAAATCAGGCGATCGAATGCAGAATCCAGCCGAAGCCTGAGCGCCCCTCCCAACTGCACCGCCGCCACCCTGCCCTGAGCTGCTGTCCTTGCTTTGCGGGGCTGTTGCAGGGGCTGCCTTCCCTGTCTCCCTGCTTCCACCCCAGCCCCAGCCCATTCTCCACACAGCAGTTGGAGGCAGCTTGTTAAAACGGATGTTGGTCATGTCCCTCCTCTGATCAAAACCCTCCCGTGGCTCCTCATACCCCTCAAAAAAAAAAAAAACCTTTCCAAATCTTTACAGCAGCCTACAAGGTCCCACCCCTGCCCTATGCCACCCTGAACCTCTCTCTTTTTCCTCCCCTTCACTCACCTTCTCCTACTTGTGGGCTCTTTGCTGTCATTCAAACCAGCCAAACACACTTTTGCCCCAGGGCCTTTGCACATGCTCTTCTCTCTGCCTGGAATACCCGTCCCCAGATCTCCACACAACTCTCCCCACGCACCTTCCCTGGCCCCACTGGGTGCCCTGCTCCAGATGCCTGTCCTCCTCGCTGCTTTATTTTCCTCTCACACTTGCTCACTTTCTCACACCCTCTACCATGACTGACTTCATTGCCTGCCTCTGCCTTTAGAATGTCAGCTCCATGAGGGCGTGGGTTGGGCCAGTCTTCTAGAAACACCGAAGGCCTGGGGCCTAGAAGAGCCTCATCTTTAGGAGATGCTCAATAAATATTCACTGAGAAAATTAATTTATTAGACATCTGTGACGTGGCAGGCACTGTGTTAACACTGCACATGCAGTATTTTATTTCATTTTTTAAAATACCAGTCCCTCCCTCTGGGGCTCCCAGTCTGGCTGGGGAACTGGAACGACATCCAGATAAAAAGTTGGCATCAGCACAGGCCTGTGCTCGTCGGGGGCTAACTGAGGGGTGAGCGCCAGTCTGCAGAGGAGGTTGGGGCACTCTGCACGTGGACGGAGCTCGGACTCACTGTGAGACAGCTCAGCCCAGGTCCCCTGCCAGCCCGGCCTCTCCAGCTGTTTCAAACATTCCAGCCCCTTCCATAAACCTCCCAGTCCCAAGCGGGGGTGAGAAGCGTAGGTTTTGGAGTTCGGCTAAGCCGGGTTTGAATCCCAGTTTCAGCACCCTGTGACCCTCCGCTCTGTGCCCTGTATCTTCATCTGTTAAGTAGGTAGTAACAACCCCCCTGAAAGTTTTATGAGAATTAAGTGAATTGTTGTGTGTCCAACCATTAGCACTGTGCCTGACATAGTCAGTGCTTAGTAGTTACTATTACTATTAATAACAATTCTTATATTAGCCAAACAAGGCAAATGCTATCCCATATTACCTGGAATGAAGTCAGGTTAAATCAGAATATCACTACATAGTAATATCAGAATGTTACTATAAGGAAAAATAATCTGTCACCTAGACTCTTAAAGTGAGAGTTGAGCCTTCTGGAGAATCTAGCCAAACCTCCCCATGTGCAGGTCTCCCTGTGTGCCTTCACAGCCTCACAAATGGATGGTTAGGTACTTGGATGCCTCCTCTGATGGGGAGCGCAGTACCTCATAAGGTAGTCGTTTTGAGAATTTAGAACTTTCTAAGGCTGAGTCTCATAGAAATGTCCACCCTCTCTCTTCACCCTGCCACCACCCTCACCCTACCCCCGCCACCTCTGGAATATTCACAGCCCGGAACACACTTGTTCCTCTCAACAGAATAACCTGAAAGGTCTTCAGGTAACTGTAGACTGCTCTTGTGGCATGTCCCACCTTCTTCTCTGTGCTCCCCCGTGTCTGGGAACCCCCAAGTTCTCTGCATCCCCTGCTTTCTGTGCCCCCTTGCTTGTAATGGTCACTCTCCATTCCCTCTTCTCTCCATGTCTCCCCTCATTCTGGTTGCCCCTCTTTGTCCCCTAGGTGCACTCCCAGGTCCGCACACTCCAGTAGGAGAGGAAGGCTTCAGAGGGTGTTAAGGTGCCCCCTGCTCTCCTGGACTGATTCCTTTTCTCCCAGGCCTCAGTCATCTGGGCTCCTCCTCAGAGGTGCTGATTCTGAGATCCTCTGAGCACCCGCCTCCTCTCAACCGCCCATCGGTCTTTGGTTTCTTTCGGAATTCTGCTGCATCAAATCCCCCCACCCCATCTCCACCCTCCCCAGAGCCCGGAACCCTGTGATGAAGGGAAGTCGTTCTCAAAGTGTCCCAAGTGTCATGGAACCCAAGTGCCCAGGTTTATTTTCTGAAGGAAAAAGTTCAGTGGCCAAATGCATTTGGGAAAACATGGGGCTGAGCCACGGCGAGGGGGATTTTTTTCCTGCAGCTCTTGTCTAAGTGTCCGACGTGTTGACATATTTTATACATGTCCACTCAGAAAGCGTGTGCACACTTGGTCACACATCCCACTTTTCACACCCGCGGGGCTGCAGCACACTGGGAGAAGCACAGGTTTTCTAGGAGCAGGTCTGGGATGAGAGGATTCTGGGCGCAGATACCACCTCTGCCGCTAACTGGTTCCTTCATCATGGCCAAGGGGCTTGACTTCCTGAACCTCAGTGTCTCCTTCTGGAGAACGGAAGTAAGAGCTGTGCTTGTGTCTTCGAGTCTTTGGGAGGATCCCCAAGACACAGCACTGAGTGCAGTTCATGTTCGGGTTCCAGAAGCTCTGGCTGGTCCTTGAAAAGATCTGGGCCTGGAGCCCTTCTCAATAGCCGACAGGTGTCACTGTTGTCTCAGACAGTTGTGGAAGCTCAGTCTCAAGGGTGGGGTGGGGGCATCCCCACATTGGCCAGTTTTAACCACTCGATAGATGAAAGCTAGGCAGCTAGAACTGGCTTTTGCCTCTTTTCTGGCTTAACTGGCTCTGCACCTGTTGTTTCCATGTGGGGGACCAAACCCTGTCACCCGTTCTATCACAGCAGGTGGTGGAAATGCTGCGTGCTCCGTCAGACGCTAAGCTATTTCTGATGGTGACCTTCTTGGTGTCTGTAGCTGGCCGCCACCTCCTCCTCCTCCACGTCTCCTTTCTCCTCCTCCCCCAGATGGCCTTCAAAGATCTGCCTGTCACAAGCCAAATCTGTCATTTTGAACACTTTTCTCTCACCCTTCTGCATGGTAGGACCCAGCCCTGGCACAGAAACACATGGCCTTTTATTTATGCCGAGCTCACCTGTTCTGGGCACACGAGTGAAATGCGTGAGAGCTGCAGACCGTGGAAAAGACATCCTTCCAACGTGGTTGGAAGAAGAATTATCTGATATACTAGAAAACTTTGTGCAGTCTTCCGTGGGACTCTTTGCCACGTGTTAGCTCATTCCTGTCTAGTAGATTCCTAGGCAGATGGAAATTTTTCTTCCCACCTGATAGAGGAACACACTGAGGCCAGGAGACACTAAATGAAATTTAGGCCCAGCAGTCAGCAGGGCTCTGAGCTTTCAGAACTGGCCAGGACACAGACAGGGTCATCACTGAGAAACAGGCTGGATGGGGCAGAACATCCAAATGGCTGTCTCTTCTAGACCCACGTTTGTTATGGGAAGCCCTAAACTTGAACCGATTCAAACTGCGTGCCAATCCAGGATGTTTTCTGATCTCTGCTTTTGAAAGTATTGTCCAGCCCTGACCGTTGTGGCTCAGTTGGTTGGACGTTGTCCCACAAAGCAAAAGGTCCCCAGTTCAATTTCTGGTCAGGGCACATGCCTGGGTTCTGGGTTTGGTCCCCAGTCAGGGTGCGTGCAAGAGGCAGCCAATTGATGTTTCTCTCTTACTTCCATGTTTCTTTCCCTCTTTTTCTCCCTCCCTTCCCCTTTCTCTAAAAAAAAAATTAATAGTAAGTAAAATCTTCTTTTAAAAAAAGAGAAGAAAATATTGTGTAGTCATCTAGATAACCTATAAAAAAGGGATCAGCAAACATTTTCTCTAAAGGGCCAGGCAGTAAATATTTTTGACTTTGCAGCCTGGCTGTCTGTCACAACTATTGTTTCAGCCATGGTAGCATGAAAGCAGCCGTAGACAATACATGAAAGAATGTCCCCCACTGTGTTCCAGTAAAACTTATACGCACACAGGAAGGGCCATGTTTGGCCTAAGGACCATAGTTAGCCAACTCTTGATCTACGAAGCACCGTCCAGTTGAAATAAAATGCAAGCCACATGTAATTTTAATTTTTCTAATAGCTACATTTTAAACAGTATAGAGAAACAGGTGAGTTTAATTTTAATATTATATTTTATTTAATCCAATATGTCCAAAATATTATCATTTTAATATAAAATCAATGTAAAATTTATTGAGCTATTTTACAACCCGTTTTACATTCTAAGACTTAGAAATACCACGTTATACTTAGAGCCCATCTCAGTTTGAAATTGTCACATCTCAAGTGCTCATCGGCCACGTGCTAGCAGCTGATGTGTTCACCAGCACAGCTCCAGTGGGGAGACCAAATTATAAGGAGTCACACACAAACAACACACCATTACAAACTGACAGGCACAGTCCACGTCATGAACTGTGAATGGAAAGTACAGGGCACTGCAGGCAGGGACAGGGAAACAGTAACGGAATCTCTGGGCACCTGCCCCCACTTCCGCCCAGAGTTCCTTTTAGAAGTCCATGGAACACTCTGACGCCTTTTCCCAAACCCCAGCCACCACTTCCGCTCAGCATGGACTGCTGGAAGGCGAAGCATTGGGCTTTCTGCCGACCGCTCTTAGATAATCCTCCACCCAGGGGTCGGGAGACGAATTGCTTTTATTTCTCATGGCTTTTCCTGGGTTCTGGGTGGGCAGCAGGTCCGCGTGACTGTGTTTGCTGCCTGGGAGAGCTTTTCCACCCAGGAGAAAAGGGCCAGTGTTCAAAGTCAGACCAGTAATTGGAACCTCCAGACCTGGAGTGAATCTGGCTCTACGAATCACTAACTGAGTAATTGCAGGCCAGTCACTTAGCCTCCTTGAGCCTTGGTGTTCTCATCTGTACAGTGGGGATCGTGACCGCAACTTCCTTCAACGATCAGTATGTCTGTGGAGAGATATGATTGTGCGCAGTAAGAGCATCTGGCACGTGGTAAACTCTGAATATTACATTTATCATGATTAGAATTAGCCCATCAGGGTTGCGCCCCACCCCTACCCCCCACCCCGCCTGAATTGCCTGCCCTCTCCTTGTGTGACTCTGGAGGCCTGGTGTCTGCATCACCTCCTCCCACTTTGTGGTCCCTCTGGGGCGTAGCTGGGTCTTGCACTTAGCTATGAGTCCCCAAAGCAGGAACTGTGTCCCACCCATCTCAGAAAGAATAAAATCTGCCCACACTTAGTGATTTTTTTCTTTGCCTAGATTCTAGAACATTCTTTCTCTCTACCACCATTTTTCCTTTCTTGGGGAGACAGGTCCTGATGTGCTACCCACCAGACTGGGTCAGGTTCCCCGACTGACACACTCCTTTGAAGCATTTAGCTCTTGAAGTTGGTGAATTATCTGGAGAATCTGCTTTGATGTCAGTCTCCCCATTGGGAGTCCCCTGAGGGTGGAGCCTGAGGCGGCATCCAGTGGCATCCTTCATTTCTGAGAGCTCAGCCCCCAGTGCCTGGCACGTAGCAGGCGCTGAGGAAATGTCTGTTGAATGAATGAGAGACTCATTCACTCTGGAAGGCAAAGGATCAGAGACTGTTCTCAGAATAACCAAAAACCTAAAGGAGCTTTTGTAACTGGCCTGTTTAAAACCACTTGCTCAACATCCACCATACATTTCTCTCCACCCCTCTCAAATAATGAGTTCAGTATAGACCTTGTAAGACTTTCAAGCTGTGCTGTCCCATGGAAATACTGTGTGGTCCATGAATATATTTTTATATTCTATAGTACCTACATTTAAAAAAGTAAACAGGTGACAAATAATAATAATAATAGATTTTGTTGAACCTATGATATCCAAAATGTCATCACTTTACCATGTACTCAATATAAAAAATATCAGTGAGCTGTTGTAAATTCTGTTTTTTCATACTGTCTTTAGAATATGGTATTTTGTACTGATACCACATCTGCATTTGGACTCATCATGTTTCAGATACTCAGTAACCACATGAGGTTCATGGCTACTGTATTGGAAGCCTTAAGAGGAACTACTGTGGTTTTCAAATTTTTCTTCCCAGAGTGCATGCGGGTGCTCTCCATAGGAGACCAGACATGAGCACAGCTGAGGTTGCTCACCCAGCACTGGGCAGAGCCTGTCCCCATATAATAAGGGAAGGTCATTCCAAGAGGTGACATGTCTAGAGGGCTTAATGCACCAGGAGTTTTGCACAGGATTTTACATGTTAAATCATTTGATCCTCTCACGAATCTTTGAAGGAGGTTGTCGTATTCTCCCCATTTTATAGCTGAAGAAGTAGAGGCACCGGATTTAAGTGACCTACCAGCCAGAGGACACAGGTAGTAAGTGGTGGGGCTGGGATTTGAACTAGGTGGCCTGTCTCCATGGCCTGTGCTTCATATTGGCCACCTCTGTGAATGGACCCTCAGAATTGGCCTCTGTCATCCTTTCTCCAGGATGGTGTTGGACAGGGCCCGGAGTTGGTGCAACCCGCCTGGATTTGTTCTTTCAACAAATTACATTGAGCACTTTCTGTGCACCCAGCATTGTGCTCCCAGAGCTTGCTTCCAGGGGGTGGAACTCAGTGTAAACACCCTCTTCATTGGCATCACTGGGATTCCTAACAGAAGTACAACTCTGAAAGAGGGTGCTTGACAAGGAGATGCTCCAACAGAGTCATCGTTTAGGAAGGTGGCGCAGGTGGAGAGGTCTGTGGTGCTGAGAGGTCTGTGGTGCTTTGTACCGAATATAAAGCCATTAGGTACAAAGGGAGATACCCATCCTAGAATGTCCTCCAGGAGGGTAGGGATGGTGGCTCATGGGTGCCAAGAGCTCACAAGCCAGGAAGGCCCAGGACTAAACCAAAGGGCCTGAGGCCAGAGCTCAGAATCCCGAGCCCAGAGTGGCTCGATGTGGTGCCAAGCCCAGCTGTGTCTCACCCAAATGCACCTTACAGAGTCTCACTGGCAGAACAAGACAAGCCTGTGAACAAGAGAATGAGTGCGTGAATGTGGGTCTTCACCTCTGAGTTATTTAGTGACCCATGCATTCACCAGGCAAGAAGCATTTATTAGCACCTTTGGTATACCAGGAACCATGTCATACATCTCTTGCATCCTTGACATTTGTTGAAGCTGTTTGATATCTTACTAGAGATTTAATGATTTTTCTTTAATTTTTAGTTGCAAGAAATATTCCCCAGATGTATCTCGTTTTTCTCCAAAACATATACCATGTTTAAACCCCCCAGTGTGGCCCTTTAATAACAAGAATAATAATAATAACTTAATAACTGACCCTGTGCCCCATGCTAACTGCTTATATGCATCTTCATTTATTCCTCACAATAGGCCTAGGAATTAGGTTCTTTTATTTACTCCCATTTTACAGATGATGAAACTGAGGATCAGAGAGGGACAGTAACTTGCCCAAGGTCACACAGCCAGAATGCAGTAGAGGAGCTGTAATGTGAACCTGAACTTTTTAACATCTTGCTTCTAACCTTCATTTCCCCTCCCCATCCCATGTTTGCATAAGAATAAAATGATCAGATTTGCTTGTAGACTCAGCTATCATGGTAACATGCGACTTTTTTTATTTCCAAAGGTGGTGGCCCTTAGTAAAAGAAGTCAGGAAGCCGAGGCTGCTTTCTTGAGTGTTTACAAGCAGTTGGTTGAAGCACCAGGTAAGACATGCTTGGGCTCCATAATTGAGTAAATAATGAGAAGAAACAGCCATTAGGCCATTAGACAGGGGCATCCTCATGGTGGGATCTGGGTTGAGGCTTAGATTCTCGGGCATAGCCAGGCCCTCCATGGGTGGGGGCAATGGGGGAAACGGCCTCTCTGCTCAGTCTGGTGCAACATTACTACACGGCTCCTGCGTCTTCCCCCTGCACCTTCCAATGTCAGCCCAGGGAACTTAGCGGGACTTCTGGCAAGGTCTCCTCTCTAACTTTCTTGGGAAGCCAAGAAGTCTGTCTGACCCGCCAGAGGACAAACAGTACCCAGTGCCTTCTGCCAACAGAGAAAGCTACAGGAAAGACCTCAAAAGTTTCCTCTGATGTGGTGCCAGCGACCTCAAAAATATGATGTAGAATAAAAGTGGAACCCAAAAGAACACATACTGTATGATTCTTTTTACGTAAGACATGAAGACAGGCATAATTAACTTGTCAGCACTAGTCATAGTGGCCAAAAAGGAGAAACAATCTAAATGTCCATCAGTGGATGAATGGTTAAACAAACTGCAATCTATCCATTCAATGGAATACGACTCAGTCATGAAAAGGAACGAACCACTGACACCTTCTACAATGTACATGAGCCTCAGAAACATTGTGTCGAATGAAAGAAGCCAGACACAAAAGGCCACATGGCGTAGGATTCCATTTACATGAAGTATCCAAAAGAGGCAAATCTATAGAGACAGTAATTAGATTGGCAGTGGCCAGGGGCTGGGCCAGGGCAGGGGGAGCCCAGGAAATGGGGAGTGAGTGCTTAGTGGGCACAAGGTTTCCTTTTGAGGGGATAAAATGTTCTGGGACTGGACACAGAGGTGGTGGTGGCGGCACGACATCATGAAGGCACTAAATGCCACCGAAGTGTACACTTTTAAATGGTAGGTTTTATGTTCAGGAATTTCACCTCGATTTAAAAAACATTAACCTGCGTTGTTAGACACTGAGTGGTCGTAGTTCCTGGGAGAGGCCTCTGGGGTCTGGAAGTGCTATTTCTTGATAAACTTGTATGAAAAGTTGCCTCTTTAAAAATGGCCCATCCTGTGCCACCTGCTCATGTACCGATTCAGAAAAGGAAGCCTAGAACGGTGTAGGGAGCTGCATAAGAAGAGCGGAGCTGGGAGGGGCCCCTCCACCAGGACAGCACCCTATCCCCCTCGCAAGTGCTTCCTCGCAGCCGCAGGGGTCGGTGCTGCGGGGGTCAACTGGGGCTGAGGGTTTACGAACAGGACAATGTACTTGAAATAAAAGCTGTTTGTGGGATCTTTGTACTGAGGATGGGAAAGTTGCTTGTTTGTTCTGTCTTGGGCAACTCGAGAAGGTTGAACAGTGTCCTCCCAAAATCCGTGTCCACCGTGAACCTCAGAATGTCACCTTATTTGGAAACAGGGTCTTTGCAGGTATGATTAGTGAAGGTCAGATGTGATTGAGAAGAGGTCATCCTGGATTCAGGGCTGGTTTGTGGCCACAGCACTTCAGTGTCTGCCTGTCTTCATCTGGCCTTCTGCTCCCCTGTGTCCCAAACCTCCCCTTCCTTCCTCTAATAAGGATTTGGGGTCACTGGATTTGGGGCCCACCAAATAGTCCAGGATGATCTCATCTCAAGATCTTTAACTTCATTACAACTGCAAAGACCCTTTTTCCAAGTGAGGTCACATTCACAGGGGCCAGGGGTTAGGACTTGGCGGGTGTTTGGGGGCCACCATTCAGCCGACTGCAGAGGCATCTGCATCCTTTGATGCCCCCTGCCCAGCCCTGTGTTCTGTCCCGATTCTGTACTCTTGGGAAGGCAGCACAGCCACGTGGGCTTTCTCAACAAGAATGCTTTGGCGGTGAGAATGACTGGAGCTAGACAGCACAGCCCTCAGGGCCCCGAGTGTCCCCTCAGCCCCAGATGGTGTGCCCTGTGGCGCGAGGCTGAACCGGCCTTGTGTCTGCAGCCCAGTTATTACCCTGAGAAACATACCACACACGTCTCTGAGAGGCCCTATTCCTTGCAGCCTTTTAAATTATAGTCTCTCCACCCTTACCAGAGTTATTTGGGAAAATATACTCTCTTATTTCCCATTCTTTTCAGTCTCCCAAGACTCACAGTCTCAGCAACAAATGACATTGGAGATAACTCAGTGATAGACTCCAAACTCGCCTCCTTGGAGTCCTCACACCAGGCTCCTTCCTTGCGCGCCACACGGCCTGACCCATAGCACCAGAGGGCAGCAGTGACTCGGGCTTATGTTTCCAGGCTTAGGGCCAGGCCCTGGTTGGAATCCTGCCTGTACCACTTACTCACTGGGTGACAGTGGATGAATTAATTCACCTCCCAGAGCTTTGGTCTCCCCTTCTATAAATTTGGGAAAATGTGAGGACCTGCCTCATATGGTTGGGGGAGACTTCAGTGTGCCTGGCACGTGGTGGTACTTGGCTACGTGTGACTACTGTCGCGATCATATATGTGTCTGGCTTCCATAGGAGAAGTAAGATTCTCCAAGCCTAGGACTGAGTCCTATTGAATTTGTATACCCAGAACCCCGTACACAAGTAGGCACCTAATAACTGTCCAGTGAATGAATCAGAAATACAACTCAGCCACAGGAAGGGAAGGAGGGGCTGTTTGAATAAAAAGATACTTTTTCCACTAGAGCCCTCTTCCTGTCAGGTGTTCATTGACCCAGACAGCATTTACTGAGTGCCTGCTGTGTGCCTGGCACTCACTAGCACGGGAACATGACATGAACCCACCGATGCAGACGAGGGCCCAGCCCTCAGGGAGCTTGCATTCTGGCGACAGAGGCGGCCAGATCGTCACCCACTTAACCAACCTGTTGTCACAAACCTGAGGGAACACCAGTGGTTCTAGACAGTGAGGAGGGGGTTACAACCTCCCCTTGGAAAAGAGACATCGTTTTGGGGGTTCACTGGGGGACCCTCACTTTTATGGAGGTAAGGCTGTTAACAGTCACAGGGCCAGGACTGCAGTGCTAGCCAGGGGCCTTGAGAGCTCCCAAGACAGGCGGGAACTTTCCAGAAAGTCCTCGTGCCCTCCTGCCCTCTCCCCAAAGGGCCATTCCAAGCCTGGTGCTGACTCCACGCATCTGATTTCCTAACTCTCTCCCCGGAAATGGAGGGGCAGGGGGAACGTATGTCCCCAGCTGTCACCGAGTTAGAGAACGAGGAGCCTTAACTGATGGAGACGTACCGTGCGAACAGCCCCTTCAGGGGCTCTAATTCATTCGGAGACATTTAAGAATAACAAAATGTTTTAATGATTTCTTGGGGGAATTAGGAAGACATATTTTTGTTCTCATTAAATTTTATCCTCAGACACAAGAACCAAATGTCAGATGTGTTTTTGGTGCTCAGAGCTCCCTGGCTCGCTGTCTTCACCACACGCACGCCTCCCCCCCCTCCATAAAAATAACACTCCTGGAAAATTTGCCAGAATGCACTCTCCTGTTTTTATATTTCTTGACAGGCAAATTATTTGTCAAAATCCTCCCCCCCCACCTCCACAGCCACACAAGTCCTGATTCAACATTTTTGTTTTGAATGACTGCTGCCAACACAAATCGTTGTCAGAGCGTGCGATGCAGCGTGATTGCTCAGCAAGTATTTTGATAAGTGTGCAGCCTGGATGTCTGTAATTACGAAAGAAAACCGTAAATCTTGTGGATATTGTTCACACAGATGTGGCGTGAAGTGAGAAAAAAAGCAGTAAAACGTGTTAAAAGCATAATTAATGTCATTGTTGTGGAAGATGGTTTGATTTAAACCTTTCTGACTTCTGTGTCGGTGACGGCTGATTTCTTCCTCGCGCGTGGAGTCACTAGGTGCCGACCCAAGCTTCAACAAGCTGACTCGTTAACTAAGTGATTAGTTAAAAACAAAATAGAGAAAAGAAAAGGGAAAAAAATCAAAACGAGCAGAGAGCAGGGTAAAAGGGCATGCTGGAGGAACATTGCTGAAGAGATGAGATGAGAGGTGAGTGCCCCAAAACGTTTTCTCTGCTTCGAGTTGGTTTTTTAAAAGCTGAGGCAGGAGACAGCAAATCCTGGCAGACATTTCTCTTCCTCCTCCTCCTCCTCCTGGGAGGCAGAAGGCTGGTCCACTCAGGTGCTGGAGCTCCAGCAGCAGGCACAGCTGGAGTGTTTTTGAGCTGTGTGACCTTGGGCAGGGGCCTGAACCTCTCTGAACTCCAGTTTCTGTGTCTTTAGCAGAGGGACAATAATAGAATCTACTCGTAAGGTGACCTGAGGATTTGATAGGCTGTGCAAGAACACATTTGGAGGGCTTAGTGATCAGAGGCCCATTGCAAAGCTGACATCAGGGTGTGGGTTATGGGGTCACAGGCGTTTGCTGTTGATTTCACAAGGTTCTGTCAGTTGTGAAGGGTATGAGGGTATGAAGGGAGCCGTTTAGCCAACAGGGTTACTGAGTCTGTGGAACAGGAAAATGCGTTATGATATTTAAGGTTTTAAAATTTTTCTCCCCAATTATAAAAGTCACCTCTGCACACTATCAAATTCAGAACATACAGAAAGTAGAAGGGAAGAATGACAACTACCTACTAGAAAAGCAGTGGGAATATTCTGCTGTTTTCTTCCTGGCCCTCTCCCCTTGTACTGTTTCAGAACAGCCCTGTACTCTGCAGGTGCCATTCTGCACCTGCTTCCCTTCCCTTCCCCCAGCGTGAGCATCCATGTTTCCGTGCCATTGAAAATCCTGAGTAATTTTGGTTCATTGTGTGTAACTCTTGTGTGTAGCTGTTGTATAAGTTGAAAACACAGCTTACTAGTACTGTGCTCTGTAGTTCACAGGATAAGGAAGGAAACTTGGGAAGGAAAAAATGTTGTAGCCGTGTACTGGCCACAAGCTCAGGATCTGTGGTCAGAAAGAATATGAATTTTTTCTCTCTGATTGATTTTGTGCTCCTTTATTTATCAGTTATACTAAATGTCTTTTTGTATGCTTTGAACCACTCATATTTTATTCTCCTGCAAATCACTGGTTCCTGTGCCCTTAGTCCATTTTTCTAGCAGAGAGATCTCTTTCTTGCTGACTTGTAGTAGATGCTCACCATGTGGTAGGAGTATTAACCTCTGTCCTGGTAAACGTGTTTCCTGTACTCTCCCCTGGTTTGCCTTTTGTTTCTGAACTTTGTATACAATGTCTCTTGTAGAGGGTACATAGCAGGCATTCAAAATATGTTTGTAAAAAGTAAGGAATTTTACTTTGCTTCATGACTTCTGGATTTCATGTCATATTCTAAAAGCTCTTCTCAGCTCAAAGTCATAGGTTTCTTTAGTACTTTTGTGATTTTAATGTTTAAAAATTTGAATCTTTGAACCATCTGAAATATACTTTAGTATATATAGTAGTGAGGGAAATTAAGAATTGGCTTTGCGTTTGTCCCAAATGATTCGTTGTACCGCCATCTAGTGGATAAACCGCCTTCGTAGGTCAATATACGGAAATAAGGGTTTCAGTATAACAAGAAATTGTCTCTGCCTGTCCTCACCTCCCTCCCCTCCGTTGCCTCTGCTCGACTGGGACTATAGGGGTTAGGAGAGCACCAAAGGGTAACATAAGAGTGTGTAAGCCATAGAAAGGAAAAGCTTAGGATGGCAGATTTTCCCACAGGTGGTAGATAACTTTAGAAGGCATCACCCCACTTTTCCTGTCACACCCTCGCTCATGCCGTTTCCTCTGTCCCCGGTACCCCTTCCCCATGGCCACCTCTCTGAATTTCACTGCTCCTGGTGGGTAGGAGCTGGAAGAGGATTAAAGCAGAGCATCTGGCGTGCTGGTGCCCAGTCGGTGCTCCATAAACAGCCGCTCCCTTTGCGAAGGGAGGTCAGGCATTTCAGCTACGGCTGTTCATCAGCTTATTCTCTGAGCACCTATTATGTGCAGCGAGCCCTGTGGACAGCCAGAACGCACAGCAGAAGAAAGGCTGCAAGGAGGGATGGCTCAGAAGGGGTAGCCTTTGAGGTGGGTTTCAGGCATGGGCCACCATCCTTGTGGGACTCTCTCCAGGGTGGTGCCTGCATGTTGGTCAGTGTGCTCAGTCCCTTCCAGAAACAAGCTCACTGATACCCTCAGCCCCCTTGAAGGTAGGTGCAGCCATCCTGCCCACACTGTGCAGCTGAGGAAATGTAGGCTCAGAGGAGTCAAGCCACTTGTCCAAGGTCACACAGCAGAGAGAGGTTGTAAAGCCTGAATCTAGATCCCTGGCTCCTAACCCAGAAGCAGGGTTAATTAAAAATTGAAAAGGTTTGGAAAAAAAAACATTCGAGGCTTGAGCTCTAATGAGTGAAAACCAGCTGACGGTCTTTGCTGCCATTGGGTTGAGAGGTTCTGAGCTGAGAGGATGAGCTGAAATGTGGGTGTGTTCCCCAGGACAGCCCAAGTGACCCTCACTAGCCAAGATCCTGGTCCTCCTGGCCAGGGTCCCGAAGCTGGCACCTCAGAGGGGTAATTTTGTTGAAGGGGAACAGGCACAGAGCTTCAGATCTGGGGGAAGAGTGATGCCCGGAGGGGCGCCGGCCGCAGGGACTGCAGGCTGAAGCGCCCTGCTGCAAGTGGGGCCACGGCCTGTCCTGCCGTTTGGCTTCCCATAACACACTTGACTGCTCTGGGCTTCCGTTTCCCTACTTGTAAAACATGGACAATGATCTCACCTAATTATGGGCCTGTCGGGTGGGTTCGGTGGGAAGGGGGAACACCTAGCGTGGTGCCTAGCGTGGCACAGAGCAGCAGCCCGTGCGGTTCATTCAGCAGATACTGAGGGCCTGCTCTTTGCCAGCCGCTCCGCTTACAGCACCGGAGGCACAACACGGAGCAGAGCAGACGTGGGCCCTGCCCACCTGGAGCTCCCCGTGCAGCTCCATACGTGGGAACTTTATTTTCATTACAGTGGACGTGGCTTTGCGTGCTGACCTTGAGTAACTGTCCTTACCTCTCTGAGCCTCTGATTCCCCTTCTGGAAAAGCACACCTACCTCCTGGTCCCCCTAGGAGGATTAAATGAGGTGATGAGGGTAAAGTCCTCGGCTGAGTGCCTGGCACATAGTAAATGCTCAGGACACAGTGGCTGTCATTGTTATTGCTGGTGTTGTTATTACCATCACCACCCAATGCCAAGAAGGAAGACCCTCTTCAGCCTCTCCGTCCATTCTTAAGCCAGGAGACCGCACGAAGCAGCCACCCTGGCAGTGGAGGGAAGGAAGGGTGGGTGGACACAGAGCTCACAGCTGTGTATAAGGGACCCACACCCCATCTGCTATCAGAAAATTGAGATGAAAGGATCAAAGTTATTCTCACTGCCGCCTCCATCAGTAGCCTGAGCCTCCCACCCACACAGGAGTCCAGAGCTGGGGCCCAGATGGGCGACGGCTTCTGTCTCTAAGTATTTTGGAGGGACGTATGCATACTTCTGCATATATGTGTTTCTAAACAGCCTCTCGGACAGCTTTCATGGTTCCAGCTTTCCCAAAAAAGCTCTGAATGCCACTTTCCTTCAGATGGACGCAGTGGGAGGAATGAGACAGCTTCTCTTAGATCCCTGACTCCCTGCCCCCCACCAAAACCCTGTAGACGCTTAAAAAAACACCAACAGCATGAGCTATTGATGAGAGATGGAGTAGATGGTGTTTCATCCATCTCATCCGACCGTGCCTTTGGAAAGCCTGGTGTGGTATTAAAATATTATAAATTTGTTGGCAGTATTCTGTAGGGGTTTAGATCCAGTGTAACCAAATGAATTAGTCATTTTATTAAGCAGTTTGTGCATAAAGAGCAGGTTGACGGCTGTAAGACAAAGGCACTCCGCCTCCCAACGACGTTCCCACGCCTCGCAGGACCTGCCACCTCGGATGGTTCCTATTTGATCGTCCGTGACTGCCAACGTGCTCAGTTCATTCGAGCGTTTTGCGGCAGTCAGACACTTCTGATTTGGGGTCCCCTGTTTTGGGAGGCTTTGTTAGGTCTGCTCTGATTCCCTCTGCCACTGTCCTTGTCTGTGTGTTGACTGTATGTTGCAAGAGTGAAGGGAGGGAAATTAAGTCCCCCCTCGTGGCTCTGGGAAGCTGCGGGTCTTGGCTGAAAGGGTTCCGGTGGAAGTGCTGAGCCCGGCAGAAACCTGGGCTCCCTGGCTCCGGACAAGCTGCGGCAGGGATGTTCTGTCACTTCTCTTGACACCAGGATATGAGGCTGGGCAGACACTGGGGGTTGGGAGGGGGCACACAGGCCACTCTGGAGACTGGGAACGCTACAGGACCCAGTGCTTCCCCAAGTGGGGCCACGTGTCATAGGGAGCAGGTGTGGTGTACCTGGCACAGCACTGAACACACCGTGTGCCTGGTGCCACCTTTCTGCTTCCAGGTGACATCTCAGTCAGGTGCTGAGCATCTGAAACACCTGTGCGTCTCCCCTTTTAACCAAGGGAGGGCTGGCCTCAGGTTCAAGGTCTTGGGCAGGCAGCAGCGTCTAACTAGAATTTAGTAACATCAGTTTTGTTGTTTTGGTTTTTTTCTTTTTTCTTATTTTTAGGGTTAAAGTAGTTCTATTTATGATACAGAACACCAATTATCTATTTACAATAGTGAAACAAAATATTTCTTTTTTTAAGATTTTATTTATTTATCCTTAGAGGAGAAGGGAAAGAGAGAGGGAGAGAAATATCAGTGTATGGTTGCCTCTGGTGTGTCCCCTGCTGGGAACTGGCCTGCAACCCAGGCATGTGCCCTGACTGGGAATCGAACTGCGATCGTGTGGTTCGTAGGCCTGTGCTCAGTCCACTGAGCTACACCAGCCAGGGCACAAAATATTTCTTTAAAATATATTTAAGCTAAAAACATTAGTCACACAAGGACACACGTTCAGTTGGTCATCTTTCAGAGGCAGGTAGATGCAGCAGAAGGTGTGACGCTGGGTTGCCCGCACCTGGTGTTTGGGTCACACTGGGTGTGGATCCAGCTCTGCCTTTTTCTAGCACAGTGACCTTGAGCAAGGGCCCTAACCCTAACCCTCAAGGGTCACTTGAGCAGTGACCCTTTGCTGGGCCTCAGTTTTCTCATCTGCCCCAGGCTTGTGGGTGTGGGCACCGCTTCTGCACTAGGGTGGGTGGGTGCTGGACTTTGGAAATGAAAGCCAGAAACTGGGGTCAGGAGGGCCAGAGGGAGTGCTCTGAACCCCGCCACCAGCCTTGGCAGCTGTGCCGGGTGAGCCTACCAGAAGGGGGTGTGAAGCCGCCCCAGAAGGTCCTGGTCTGTGAGAAGGTCCTGGTCCCATCTCACAGATGGGTCAGGTGTCGTGAGGATTGAGCTAAGCCATGCTTCTGGGACAGTGACTCAGGAGGGTCTGCCACCCTTCTTGGTCTGACGGCGCTGTCTATCCTAGTGTTTCCTGTGTCTGGATTGTTCCCTCTCACTCCCCTGCTGGTCATCGCATCAGGGCTCTGCTCAAACATCCCGCTTCGCAAGGCCTTCCCGGACCAGGCTGCCTCAGCACCATCCCCCCAAACACACACACCTCAGGCCACTGTCTCCTCCAGCCCTGCTTTATTCTTCTTCTCAGCGCCCCCACTGCCATCCCTCTCTTTGTCCTTTGCCTGCCTCGCCCCTTTAGAGCATCAGCCCCAGGAAGGCAGCAGTTTCCTTGCTCACTGTGGTATCTCCAGGGCCCAGAAGCTCCCAGCACACCCAGGTGCTCAGGTGGCATTTAGCAACTGAAGAAATGGTGTCCAACACAGAGTGGGTGCTCAATAAAAACGTGCTGATAAAATAAATGTCTGTATTAGAGACCGTATTAGTTTCCTGATGCTGCTATAACAAATTGCCATAGACTTAGGAGCTTAAAACAACACACACTAATCACCTTACAGTTCCAGGGGCCAGGAGTCCAAAACAAAACAGATCGAATGGCACTGTCAGCACCGTGTGGGCAGGACTGTGCTCCTGCTGGAGGATCCATTTCCTACGCTTTTCCAGTTCCTAAAGCCACTCCCGTTTCTTGGTTCTGGCCCCTTCCCGCCCCTTCAAAGCTACACAGCATGTGCAGTCCCCGACTCTAACCACCTTCCACCTGCAGCCGCAGTTCCCTTCTGCATGTAATATAACATGTTCACAAGTTCTGAGAGTTAGGAGGGGACATCTTAGGGGCATTATTCTGCCCCCAACAGAGATCCCCCAAGGGAGGAACGAGGATTGAAAGCAAGATTTCCCCAGGCCCTCCCCCCACAGCCATCAGGTTCTCTGAGAAACCTCTTCCAAACAGTTTAAAGATCTTTTGTCATTTCTCTCTCTTTCAATTTGTGTTTGTAAGAGCAGCCAGTGACATTTAGCTGATGCATCGAATAACACCATTAGACAAGGTAAGAGAGAGCCCTTGGATTTGCCAGCCACCGAGCATTTTACCTACATATAATTTGGTAGAATCTTCCAGCCTTCCAGATGCTAGTAATTTTTTTCCTCTCTGACCCAGCCCAAACAATGTAGCTCAGGGCTCTGTGAATTTCTTCCAGACGGGGGTGGTAGGAGAAGTGAGTTTACCCATGCCATGTAGGGGCTGGGAATTCCACAGTGTGCTTGGGAGTGGGGGGATAAAGAGTAGAAAGTACCCAGGGAAGTAAGTGATTGCTCGGCACTTTTCAGAGCAGGGACCCTACACAACCCACAGCCTAATTTCTTAGGAGCTGAAGAGGATGAAAGTGCAGGAGGATCAGAGCCCAGGCCCCGCTATTTCCTCTTAAGAAACAGGCTTGTCTCCCTGAACAACGGGCGCAATGGGTTCAGCAGGAGGGCGGTGGGCTAGGTTCGAGGGAAGACTTCCTTCCTATGAGATCTGGCAGCTCTTGAGTCCTACGTTTTTCACAGTTTGTACCCAGTCAGTTACCACATGTTACGGGTTGAATTGTGTCTCCCCTGGTACCTGTGAATGTGACTTTATTTGGAAATAGGGCCTTTGCAAATGTAATGAAATTAAAAGGAGATCATTAGGGTGGACCCTAATCCAGTATGACTCGTGTCCCTATAAAAAGAAGAG
This sequence comes from Sturnira hondurensis, assembly GCF_014824575.4. Lineage (NCBI taxonomy): Eukaryota > Metazoa > Chordata > Mammalia > Chiroptera > Phyllostomidae > Sturnira > Sturnira hondurensis. The sequence continues at coordinate 5,004,877 of NW_028080037.1, forward strand.
AGACGCAGAGAGGAGAAGGCCATGTGACAACAGAGGCAGACATTGAGGGATGCCGCTACAAGCCACGGATGCCAGCGACACCTGGAGCCAGGATCCCCACCTCGACATCATTTAATGCTAATTTACCTCCGTAAAGGCCCCATCTCCAAACACATTCACATCAGGAGTTAGGTATTCAACGTACGGATTTCAGTCCATTACAGAGGCATTGCCTGTGCCAGCCTTGGCAGCAGTGACCCTGCTGCCCGTCAGACTCTGTCATCAGCTGGCTGGGAGCAGCCTGGGCGAGTGTGGCCTTTGAGTGAGTGCTGCGGTGGGTCCGAAGGCGCAGCACCTGGAGACACACAGTCACTGCCTTCTTGCGGGAGGGTCTCTCCAGAAGGAAAAGCTGGGTGGCCCGTTCCACTGCTGCCACATGGAGTAAGAAGAACGAGGACACACACACCTGGGACCTGCTGGTGCCGACCGTCTCAGGGCTCAGTGTGCTCCTGCAGCCCCTGCATAGCCCCAGACAGCAGGGCCCTCATCCCCATGCTACCGACTGAAACAGAGCTTCGGGAGGCCTCAGCAACTCCCCGGAGGCGTCACCACCAAGCCCCCCACCCCTTTTCTGAGGGCGCCTTTGGAAATTTGGAAGATTTACAGTGTTTGCACCTCTCTTGTCAAGTTTGGCTGTGAAGGTGTTTAATAATCACCCTCCCTGAGCATCCGGCTCTAAGGGGCAGTCCCAGGGCCAAAGTGCCCATTTCAGCAGGACGCCCCACCTTTATCTGGTGACACCCAGTGTTGACTGTGTGCCCCAATATGCTCATAATAGGTATTTGAGCCCAGGACTCAGAGAGGTTTGGTGCTTTGTCCAAGGTAACACAGCAAGCCAGTGGCAAGGCTGAGAACAGAGCCTCAGTCTCATGTTCCTGGCCTAACAGTAAGAAATCTCCCAGGCCCCGGGTCAAGGCAGCCCGGCCCACAGCTGTCTCCTAGGTTCAAATCCCACCTCGGCCACTTCTGAGCGAGGTGACCTTGGGCCTATGGCCTGTCTTCTCTGGGCCTTCATTTCCTGTCTGAAAAATGGAGATAGCAGCATCTACCTTACCAGGCTTTACCTTCACACACTCCCTGTACCTCAGTTTCCCCATCTGTAAAACAGGGAGATGACAGTACTTACTTCACAGTGTTGTGGTGAAGAGTGAATGAATTCTAAAACGTTTAAAGCACTCTGGCTGTGAGGATTTGTCGTGGCCTGACTGGCTGAGTCATCTGAACCCCTCCCCTCTACCACCCCCTCCAGCTGGGGAGCCAGGAGGCATGTAGCCTGGGAAGAAGAGGCCCGAGGGCGATCTCAGCTCTGCTACCGATGTGCTGGCAGACTTCAGGGAAGTCACTGGACCCTGCTTTTCCCCAACTGTGCACTGGGGTGAGGGCTGTTGGGCAAGTCAGCCTGATGGGCCCCTCCCCGTGGTGACTCTCTGAGTGGAGCCTTTGGGTCCCAGAGGAGCGTTCGAAGCAGGACTGTTGGATTCTGGAGCTCCCAGGGACTGATGAGAGTTTGTGAGGCTAGACCCTGTCCCAAGACTTCATGGAAGTCACCATGTGGACAGCCAGCCCCCAGAACACCATGAGACCAGGTATGCCGCCTCCTCTTAGCAGTTAACACTTAGCAAGCCCTGCTGTGCACCTCCCACTGTGCAAATTTCTGTGCACATTCTCTCCCCTGGTCCTCGAAACCATACTTTGCATGTGCAGCCCCATTTTGCAGGTGAGAAGGTAAAGTTTCTGAGAGGTTAACTATCGAAAGGTCCTTAAATTAAAGGTCCTAAATACAGCCTCTCTTAGTATTTTTTAAAATCTTGCAAGTAGGCACTGTTCTACTCTGCTCATTTTCTTATGAGTGGGGAAACTGAGTCTCAAGGCCCCAAGGGCTGTGGACCCAGAGCTGGACTTCCGCTTCTGTGAGCTGAGCCACCCTGTTCTGCCCCGTACCAGCAAACAAAGGGGAAAGACAGAGCTTTGGAACCCGCCGAACCTGTGTTGAGCCTCTACCCAGTGCCACTGCTCCAGCCTCCCCAGAGGCCACCTGAGGTCAGCTTCCCCTGGACAGGGTGCACAAGCAGCACCAGGTGACCTACAGGGCCTCCAAGCAGAACACAACGTCACTCCCCAACCCCGGGAATGGCATCAGTAATGTCATTTATCACTCAGGTGTACCCTGGCCTGGCTGGCCAGCACTCAAACCAGAGATGGCTCCTCCCCTCCTCCTCGGAGCCAGAGTGAGCCAGCCAGGGCCGCTGGGAGCAGCACCCTCTTGTGTTGATCTGACTCCCCTGACCCTGGCAAGCGCCCATTGCCTTTTTCTCCTTTTCTCAAAAACCAGAACACAATAGGAAGCATTTCCTTGAACTTATTAAAAAATCCAGACTTGTAAATTAATTTGTCCGTGTTGTACAAAGGCAGTGCAGATGAACTCATTAGCATGCACACAACAAATAATTATAGATGAATTTTTAGCTGGCCTGCCTAATGCGCTCGCTGGGTTAATTATGTCAATGTATAATTACATCAGCCCGGGGAGACATAATGGCATACCCCGCTGAGCAGGCCCTGCCTAATGACAGGGCGTGGGGGAGCGCCGACAGGGGAAGACAGCAGCCTTCCCACACACCTGCTTACCTCGGCACAAACGCCCATTGTCCGAGCCTCCCGCCACCTAAACCGATGGGTGGCAGTGGAGGGACCTTGTTCCAGCCGGACCTGAAGGTCCCACGCATGGGCACTATCCCATTTCTCCCATCAGCAAATACTTACTAGGTCGGACTGTGTGTCCATCCACAAGGGGTCCAGCAAGTGAGCAAAACCAGATACGGTCCTGTGCCTGCCTTGTTGTGGGTTTCAGCCAGGTGTGCTTTAGTCAGGTGGACTTGCATCTCGGTGACAGTTACAAGTACGAAGAATGCTGTGGTAAAAGGTTGTAGGCAGCTGGGAGAACTCATATCGGAGGACTGACTGTTCAAGGAAGGCTTCTTAGAAGAAATGGCATTTGAGGGGAAAAGACGAGGAAGCAGTAACTAGCTGAAACGGCTAGGGGAGGGCAAAGTGTTCCTGGCAGAGGTTCCTGCCTGTACCTGGTGTGGGAAGTGCCTATGAGGGACCGAGGGGAGAGAGTCAGTGTGCCTTGAGCCCAGGAAGGCAGCAATAGCGAGGGCTTCCATTTGTTCTGAGCTGACCAAGTGCTAGGCGCCATGTTGAGCACTTCCATCACAGCCCCATGAGGTGGGTACTTTGCCAGTGATGCACAGAGGGTTAGTTTCTTGCCAAGGTCACACAGCAATCCCAAGAAGCAAGACTGGATTAGACCGGGACCCAGGGGTCTCTCTACAGGCCCCCTGCTCTTCATCCTTCTGCCCACCACTCCCCCGCCCCAGAGAGCAGTGGCCAAGCAGTTGCTGGCAGGAGACCCCAGTGGAAGGAGCAGGAAGAGTGAGAGCTCGGTGCTTTTAAAGGGCTGAGGACCAGAGCCAGGGCCCTCCACCCGGAGAGAGGAGGCCCTGGCTTCCCCAGGCCCTGTGAGCACTCACCTGTAGCTGCTGAGGTTGAAATGGTCACACACCACTAGGCATTAGAGAGAGGGAGTCAGACCCAAACCACACTTCCATGCTTCAGCAAGTTACCTGGCTCTTTTGAGCCTCAGTTTCATCATCCATGAAAGTGAGTTGGACCCAGGGCAGCCGCCAGGGGTTGCTGGGAGCGTGATGGAACCTGTTTCCCATGGGCAGGCTTTGTAACCTGGAAGATGCCACACCAGCCTGGGGCATTATCTAGGTGTTCTTCGTGCCTGCCCGGGTGGGGAGTTGAGCAAAGGCACCTGGAAGAAGAGGTGCTGGATTCTAGATGTGAAGAAAGGACGTGCTTGCCAGGTGATGGTGGGAGAGGGAGCAGAATTGCAGGCAGAAGGACCTGCATGCCCCTTAGTTTCTAGCTATTGGTAGGTGGGGAGGCATCTAATGTTCAGGTGGCCATCTTCAGAAGAGCCCTTATTTAATCAGCCCCGCGTGTCAGAAACGATTAGTCAGGGTCCATTGAGAAGCACCCAAGGATTCTGTGTGCAAGGATGCTATTGGGGAAATGCAGGTAAAGGAAAATGGGAGGGAACTGGGACAACTGGGTGGAAGCATCCAGACCCCATGCACCTAAGGCAGAGTCCTGTGCCTGCAGAGCAGCCCCACGTCCCCAGGAGCAGGTCTGTGTCTGTCCTCACTGCTGGCGAGCCTTACCTGGGAAGGCCTGTGGGAAGGCTTTCCTCAGGCTGATGGGTTTCAGAGCAGAGTCCATGCCCTGTGGTTGGAGGCAAGCCAGATACAGTCTCATGGCCACCCCAGATGGCATCGGAGAATTTGGAAAATGCAATTATGGTGACAGTTAGTGTTATTACTATTCCCAGCTGTGCAGGACACACACGCCCGTGGGGACAGCACACGTTCCCTGGGACCAGTGCCTGGAGAAGGCCGTGCTCTTATAAGGCAGAGAGTCTGTGTTGCTTCCCTAAGCCATCAGCACAACTCCAGGGACCTCTTGTGGATTGTTCCCCCAACCCCAGCCCCCCACAGAGGGACCCACCAGGTCCCATGGCTCAGCCTGGGCATCCCTCAACTCTCAGGGCCCCCACCACCCCTGTTCTCCTCTCTCTCTACAGACCCTGTGCCTGTGTTTGAGGCAACACGCAGCCTAGACGACAGACTGCAGCCCCCCAGCTTCGACCCCAGTGGGCAGCCGCAGCGAGACCTCCACACCTCGTGGAAGAGGCACCCCAAGTTCCTCAGCCCTAAAGGTACTGATGGGGCCTTCACAGAACGTCCCTAATGAACAACCAGTCTGTGGATCTTGGGCAGCCAAACTCTGCCAGGGGCAGGGGGTACACAGGGAACTCGACTTCATAATCTTATTTTATTTTTTAAAGGTTTTATTTATTTATTTTTAGACAGAGGAGAAGGGAGGAAGAAAGAGAAGGAGAGAAACATTAATGTGTGGTCGCCTCTTGTGCGCCCCCTTCTAGGCATCTGGCCCACAACTCAGGCATGTGCTGGGAATCGAACTGGCAACCCTTTGGTTCACAGTCTGGCACTCAATGCACTGAGAGCCACACCAGCCAGGGCATTTTTTTTAAGGTCAGCTTTATCATTTTAGATACAGGATTGGGTAAGGCACACTTCTGCTGCTGCAGACCTAGCCCAGATGCCAGAGCCTTCATGTATTTGAAGGGGAATGGCAAGGGGATGCTCCACACGGTCACCCAGGGACTCAGCCAGGGTGGTCCTGCCATCTCCAGTATGTGACATCCAGTGTCACCATGAATGTTGACAACCAGCTAACAGGTAGAGACAGAACGTGGAGGATCCTACCAAAGCTTATGGGGTCCAGGCCTGTAAGTGGCGCACATATCGCTTCCAGCCACGTCCTACTGGCTAAAGCACAGTCATGTGGCCAAGCCTGCTGCACAGGATGCTGGGAAATGTCATCTGGCTTTGTGCCAGGAGGATGTGGTGAACACAGCAGTGTCTCAGCCCCAGATAAGTCGAGAAACTCACAGAACTGAAAACATGTTTAGGTGTACATGTAATGTGATTAAAATGTTTAAAAGCAAGAGAATGATGAGCAAAGTTTGAATTGGTGGTTACCTGTGATAGCTGATGTTGGAGGCCACTGTGGGCAGGGCGGCAAATAGGCACATGAAAGCTGTTGGTGACCATTTAGTTCTGTGCTCATCGAGCTGCAAGCCACACACTGTCCTAAGCACTGGGGACACAGCCAGGCACAAACCAGACAAAAATCCCTTCCCTCGTGGTGCTGAGCATCTATTGTCAGCCAGTAAATTAATGAAATATGTAGGATTTCAGATGGTGAGAAAGGCTTTTCGGAAACGATGAAGCAGTGAGGAGGGGAACGGATGTAGAGATACTTATCTAAGGAATGGATGAGCAGGATTTACCTTGCATCTGCAAGATTCCTCACCGGTGTGTGAGAGGGGCCATAGGAATATGCACATGAGTGGGTGTGGCTGTGTTCCAGTAACACTTGATTTATCGAGCTGGTGGGCCGGATTGGGCCTGTGGGGAAGGTAAAATGGCCTGGGGCCTGCCAAGTGAAAGCTGGATGCAAAGTCACTTCTCAGGAAATGTCCACTCTCACACCCCGCCCATCTCACAGCTCCCTGCCTGCCACCCACATGCCCAGCGAGCACCTGCTGTGTGCCTGGTCCTGGAAAGGGTCTTCTTGTGATCAAAACACAGTACTTTGCCGACTCTGTTCCTGTACCCGAGTGCCCTTCCAGCCATTCCTCCCTGGCAAGCCAGGACGTGGCAGTGCTTTCCCAGCTCAGACGGAGGCGCCTCTGAGGTTCCCCAACACAACTGTTGCTCCTGCCTCTGAGGCTCCTCCGGCGTTTGATCTTCCCTCTATCAGAACAATAGTCATCAGAACGCTTGCCCTCTGAGAGCATGTGCTGTGTGTCGTGTGCCTTTCACACAGCATCCCACTGTCTCCTGGTTCAGCCTGAGGTGTCACTGGCCCCATTTTACAGATGGGGAAACTGAGTCTCAGAGGCAGCAGGTGGCCAAGTGGGGATTCAGACTGAGGGCTCCCATCCTCAGCCCTGGGCTATGTCTCTCTCCTCGAGGACACGTGGCATTCTGTATCGTGATGGTCAAACCTTGTCTTTTTGTTTACTGCCATGACTTCAGCACCTGGAAAATTCCCCGTGTGTGTGTGTGTGTGTGTGTGTGAGAGAGAGAGAGAGAGAACTACCCAGGTCTTGACTACTCTGTCAGCCCCTCAAGGGGCTCACTCTGCACACCGCCCAGCTCAGCACTTACCCTCCTGTGCCAGGGTCACAGTAGGAGCTTAATAACCGGCAGAACTTCACAGAGCCACTGGGATCTAAGACCAGGAGCCCAGATTTTGGAATTCTTAAACCACCCACCCTTGACAGCTGGACCCTGAGCACCCTCTCCCCCCTAACAAAGTCAGGGCCAAAGGCATGCACTAATCCCTACGAGGAGCCCGCAGAGGTGTTCCTGTTGCAGGGCCTCTGCGTGGAGGCAGGTGACAATTGAGCAGCCGAGTGTATGCTGTGGGGAGGGGGAAAGAGAGCCGTGGTTCCTCAGTCAGTTAACCCTAGTGACCCTGTGACCCAGCCATTCTGCTCCTGTCCCAAAGAGTTGAAAGCAGGAGCTCAGACGAAAACGTGTGCGCCAGTGTGTATTAGCAGCACTACTCACGATGGCCAAATGGTGGCGACAGTCAAATGTCCCTCCACCGATAAATGGAAAAGCAGATGTGTCATATCCAAAGGATGGACTGTCACTCAGCTGTCAGAGGAACGAAGGCCTGCTACACAGTACAACCTGGATGGGGCTTGGAAACATTATGATAAGTGAAAGAGGCCCGTCACAAAAGCATATATATTATCACTGTGTTTATGTGAAATGTCCAGCATACAAAGTCCATGGAGACAGAAAGCAGGATCGGCGGTGGCCAGGGGCGGGCGAAAGGGGAAATGGGGGAGACTGACTAGCGGGGACAGGTTTCCTTTTGGGGCGGTGGTATGTTCTGGAATCAGTGCAATATTCTGAATATACTCAATGTCACTGAATTGTACCCTTTAAAAATGGTGAATTTTATGTTATGTATATTTTACCATGACTTTCAAGAAAAACAAGGAGCCAAGGTGGCAGGGACAAGTCTGGAAGGCAAAGGAAGCCTTTGGGTAAGCTGCAGGAGGGGAACTTGACCTCCGTGCACATACCCTCACCATGGCTACAACCCAGCTGACCTCGGGGACAGCAGGTCCTGCCAGCTGCACTCTCTCCAGTGCCGAGTTCAGGAAATCGATTCTTCTCACAGCACTTTCAATTGATCTGGCTTGCAGAAAACAGCTCTGGCTGTCACACAGCTCTCAGCAATGGGTATTTTTCCATCTGTTTCTTCCTCCAGAGCAGAGAGAGGGGACGTCTCCAGCCAGGCCCACGCTGACCGAGGGGGGCCACCTCCCAGGCGTTCCCAGCAAAGCCCTCCTGACAGAAACTTTGCTGCAGAGAAATGAGGCAGAGAAACAGAAGTGAGTGGGGAAGGGACAGACGGGCTTCTGCTGCCCCACCTGGCCGGGAGGCGGGACCAGGAAAGCCACCCCTGCCCAGGACAGCTGGGGAATCCAGATGCAGGTTGAGATGGAGACAGAGGCCTGGGTCTGAGCTCCGTCTTCGCAGTTCAGTGGCCAGCTCTGGGCCAATCACGTCACCTTGCTGACCTTCAGTCTCCCCATCCGGAAAAAGGGGCCAATGGCGGTGTATCAGTCACAGTTCTCCAAAGAAACAGAACCAGTAGGATTTTTAAAGGTTAACTCAGAAATATAGTTCAAGGACTTAAACCATGCAGTTGGGGCTGGCGAGGACTTAAACCACACAGTTGGAGCTGGTGAGTCTGAATGAGCAGACCTGCCTACAGGCTGGAGACCACCAGGTGGGTAGGGGCCAGTGTTGCAGTCCTGGGGCGGAACCCCTTCCTCCATTTTGTTCTTAAGACCTTGGACTGGTTAGATGAGCCTGCACACACCATTGAGGACATCCTCCTTTACTACCATCAGCTTTTGTAGACGTTAACTACTTCTACAAAGTGCCTTGCAGCGACACCTACGTGAGTGGTGGGATTGGGTCACTGGGTGCTATGGCCCAGCCACATGGACACATAACACTGACCACCACCGGGGGCACCAACACCTGCTCGGCCCGGGGAGTGAAATGAGGTGACTCCTGCCTGTGCCTGGCGGGGCGCTCGCACAGGGGAACAAGTACTAGCAAATGGTTGTCCTTACGGTCGGTGCCGGGGCAATCATATCTGGATTCTTTGGGCATTTCTAGGGCAGTTTTGCATTGGTCATTACAATTACCCTTTTGTTTATTCACTTATTCATTCATTCCACGTATTCATAGAGCCACCTACTTACACACCAGTCACTGTTCTAGAGACATAGCAGCGAATGTACAAACCGCTCTGCTCTCCTACAGTTTACTCTGTAGTGAGAAAAACAGAAATGGATAAAATAAATAATATAAATGGTGTGTTAGGTGATGATGATAAGGGGTGTGACATGGAGGGCTGATAGGAGAGACCCCATAGAGAAGGGGAGCAGAGCCCTGAGGAGGCGAGTGAGCCTTGCAGGTATAAGGGGAAGGGCATTACAAGCAGAGGGAACGCTGGTGCAAAGGATCTGAGGCAGGAATACGGCCAGTGTGCTTCAACAGCAAGGAGACGAGTATGGAGTGGGCGAGGTGGGGTGGGGCAGGACATGAGATCAGAGGGAAAGGGGGCTCCTTTCCTGAGTCTCTGGCCCTGGTGACAGAAGGCCCAGGCTTTGCCTCAGCCCTCCACCGGTCCAGGTAGGGCCTCTCATCCTCTGTGCTACACTGACCTGGGCCCCGATGGGCAGGATGGGCATCCCAGACTCTTGCCAGAGGGAGAGGAGAGTGCCTCCTGGGGGCAGTGACAGCACTGACGGTGCTGAGTAGCATGCTGGGTGTGCCTCACAACACCCACTGGGGCAGACCCTGTCAGGAACCCCACTTCCTAGACCTGGAGACTGAGGCCCAGAGAGGCGAGGTTGCTGGCTGCTGTAGGCCCCCAAGAAATGCTGCCAGAAACTTAACTGGACCAGCCATGATGGGGCCACATATCGGCAGTGGGGCAGCTAACTGCCCGAACGTGGAGTTTAAGGGCAGTTAAAGGGCTTCCTTATCCTGCCTTATCCTGCGCTGTGTTGTGTGGAGGAGAGAGGTGCCAGTCACAGGGAGAGGGTGAGGGGCTGGGAAATGGGGGTGGGCTGGTCCAGGCCCGTCCACACAGACGAGAGCAAGCTGGCGCCAGCAGCCCGATGTCTCCGCAGGGGCCTTCAAGAAGTACAAATCACTTTGGCAGCCAGACTGGGGGAGGCAGAGGAAAAGATCAAGGTCCTACATTCAGGTATGTGACACGTGACCCTGGCCCAGCCAGACCAGGAGGAGAGGGGACAGTGACACTATGAACACAGGCTTGGGTGTTTTAGAACCAAGACGGCAGGAAGGGCATTTAGGAGGGGGAAGGACAGGCCCACATTATCCAGTGGGGGTCCGAGTCCTAGTCTCTGGAGGTCATACTACTGTGGAGAAAAGGTTTCAGATAGAATTAACATAGAGGTGGCAAACGTCAGTCCTTCAGCAGCCCAGGACGCAACCAAGCTGGTCAGGTTAGGGAATACAGTAGGGAAGGGTGGGGTCTGAGGCAAACTGGAGAGCCCAGCCTATCTAAAGAGGTGGCCACTGCTGAGCACCAGCCAGGCACTGCCTTATGGCTGAGTGCAGCCAGTCCTTTCAATTTCCTACAGACATCACAAATCTGGAATTTTATGAGAAAACCCTCATTTATTACAATACTTCTATACTTGTATCTGTTGAATTTGTTACTCCTGTCAGGTCCAGACCTTGGGGTGGCTGAGCTGTGGGTGGATGGTCCTACCCTGGTCCTGGAGTGACATAAGGGTGCCAGTGGGCTCATACCCAGGTCATGGGACACAGCCCTTGGATTGGGGTCCTCTAAGATTTACAGGGTCATCTCATCTGCCCTCCCCACCCCGGCCACTCCACATGCCTCTTGCCAGCTTGAAGTTCCTCTAGGGCCAGGAAACACTACCTGTCACCAGTTCTAACCCAAAAGAAAGGTCTTCGCTCACTACCCTGGACCTCATTCTGCCTTCCAGGCCCCGCTGCAGTGGGTTCCACCTCCCTGGGGGTGGGCGGCCTCACCCTGGCTCTTTACTTTTCCCAGCGTTAAAGGCCACACAAACAGAGCTGCTGGAGCTGCGGCGGAAATACGATGAAGAGGCAGCATCCAAGTAAGTGAGCGCCCTGCTGAGGTCCACCTCCTCCCTCTGACCCTCCCAGACATGCCTCCTCTTCCTGACTCTGCCTGAGGCACCCGTTTCATTAAGCACCCTCTGCTTCCCACCTGCTGGTCATTGCTGTGCTATTTATGCACCACAGACTCAAAATGACATTCTGGGTTGAAGGCTGAGCAGGGTCTACTGGGCAGGGCCTGTGCCTCACCCTAGCCTCCTGGGGCTGCTCTCGCTCCCCCAGCTCCTCAGTCCAACCCTCAGGGCTGTGTCATTCACTTAAGTTACTCAGTGTCCCTTCAGGATTCAAGACATCACTTATTCCACAAACGTTTATTTAGTGACAACTGTTTACTCAGTGCTGTGCTGGGTCCCTGGAGGAAACATTAGAACATGGCCCTGGCAGACACTGACTAATGTGCAGTGATAAATCCGTTCATTCACAGACACTCCTGAACATTTACTGCACACCTGGCAGTGTTCTGGGCACACAGTGAATGCTGTGAAGAGAAGGACCAGGAACAACAAGAGGGAATAACAGGGAGGGGAGGTCCTGTTAACCCAGGCTAGTCAGGGAGGACTGCCCTGAGGAGATGACTTGCAGAGTGAGGCCTGCAAAGTCAGCAGGAGACGGCTCGGGAAGAATGCCGGAAGGGTGCTCTGGGCAGTTGGAAGAGCTTGTGCAGAAGAGGACCTTGAACAAGCATGAAGCCCAGGTGTGGCTTTTAGTCACCAAATACTCCCCGACCCCAGGCAGAGGGGCAGCCAAGGTGGAGGAGGCCTGTCCTGACCCCACTAAATGCTAGAGGGAGGAAGGGAGCGAAATAAATGACTGACCACCACAGGGGTAGTTGAGAGAGGGCTCTGGGACGGCACCTTGGAGCTGGGTTTTGAAGTGTGGGCCTGTTCTCTTGAGGCGGGCACTCCAGGCGGAAGGTGGAGCAGCAGCGAAGGCTGGGAGGTGCAGCTCTGCGGGCAGCTTCAGCGCAAGGCCCCTGGGAGGGATGAGAGGCCAGGCTATTGTGCTGGGGCCCCATTTCCATTGCCCCACAGCCTGGGTTCTTTCCCCCAGCCTGGCTTCTCCAGTAGGAAGGGTGGAAGGCAGCCTCTCTAGGCCTCCATGTCAAGACGCTTGGGTTCAGGCAGGGGCTGGGGGTATCAGGATGGGCAGGGGTCCTGGCATGGCCCGGATCCCTTCCTCAGGGCCTCATCTTTCTGTCTCAGGGCAGATGAAGTCGGCCTGATCATGACCAACCTGGAGAAAGCTAATCAGGTGAGCAGTTGTGTGCTGGGGACTCGTTCCTCATGTGGTGGGGGGCTCAGCCAGGCCTGGAGGACAGGGCTATGCTGAGTTGGTGTTTATTGAACTACCTGGCACGCAGAGTGCTGGGGCTAGGAGACCTAGCCTAGACCTTGAGCCCCCTGGGGAGGGAGAGCGAGGATGCAGATAGCACTCTCAGAAACAGGATGATCCATGTGGCAGCAGTCAGGGAAGGGGCTCCTGACCCAGACTCGGGTCAGGGAGGACATCCTGGAGGAAGGGTCATGAACCTGCGACCTGACAGATCAGACCAGACTGTGAAAGCATGGTGGTCCAGGACAGGGAAGGGCCTAGGCAGAGGCCTGGAGGCAGCCTGCACCGCAAGCAGCAGACCTCTCCAGGTGTCTTCCGGCAGCAGGAGGGAAGCAGAGTGGTGTCCTGTGATCCCAGCCTGCAGGTACCTGTCTCCAGGCCAAGTTGGGACATGGGTCTCTCCTAGCCAGATTGAGTGAGACCAGGGTTGGTGACGAGGGACAAGCCTAAGGCTGCTTCTCTCCCTCCCTCCCTCCCCACCTGGGGTCTCCTCCAGCCTCCTCACTTGATCTCAGCCGTGCTGGCCAGCACCGGGTGAACCCAGTCTTCCCTGTGGCTTCATCTTCTAGTCCCAGCCCGAGCCCTTGCAAGCCCTTTAGTCTCTCACAGTTTTCACATTTGTAAACGGGGCCCCTTATCCTGCCTTCCTCTGGCTTCGTACCTGGTGGGCAAAGCTGGGCAGGACTCGGAAAGGCGGTGAGGCATGGCCACGTGGGCCCAGTCTGAGATTCTGTGGGCCCACCACATCTCCACCGCAGCTCAGGGCACTGCCAGGAGGGGCCAGCCATGTGACAGGGCAGGTGGCCAGTTCCCTGGGACAGTTGAGGAAGGCTCCAGAGGAGGTCACTGCGGCTGGGCAGGTGCTCCAGGCTCAAGGCACTGCAGAGGCGTGGCCCTCCTGCAGAGGCAGCGTGGGAGAGGATAGCACCTCTGGGTTTGTGTTCGAATAGGTAATCCACTTACATAGTTTAAAACCCGAAAAGGCTCCCAGAAAGCTCTGTCTCCCCCTGCGCCACCAGCAGCCTCTCCTACCACTTCCCCACATCTCCTTCCAGAGTTATTTTTACTCCTTTTTAAAACAGAAACAATAGCATACAGCCCACACCCCGCTGAACCTTAGCCTCTACTTCCTAGAGCTCTGTCATGTGTGGACATAAAGCAGATCCTTCTGTTTTACTGCTGTGTGGAATCGCACCACCAGACACACCACCCTCTAACCCAGGAGACAGCAAACTCGCCATAAGGGATCGGCGACCAGATAATGTCAGCAGTGCAAGTCCCTGTCACACTGTTTGTTTGGCCACTTACAACAAAAGCATAGATGGTGTGGGAGCAGGTGTGCGTGGCTGTGCGGGCAGCGGCTACCGTTTGCCGACCCCACCTCCCCATCAGTCCATCCAGTCCCCTGTTGATGAGCATTCGTGGTGTTTCCAATCCTTTCCATTCGTGGTGTTGCCAACACTGCCATGGATAACTGTGTACAGTTAGCACTGTGTGCATACCCGAGCCTCTACATTGGGTAAATTCCCAGAGTGGGACTGCTGGGCAGAGTAGCTGCATCTGTAATTCAGCAGATGTGACCGAACTGCCCTCCACGGGGTCGTGCCTCCAGCAAAGTAGAAGACAGCCCGTCTCCTGGTAGCCTCGCCAGTGCCGTATGTTGTGGGACTTTTGGATCTTTGCCAGTCAAATTGGCTAAAGAGAAGGGATCTTAAAGCAGTTTTTTTGTTTAGCTCTCACCCAACGATATGTTTATTGATTTTAGAGAGAAAGGGGAAGGTGGGGAGAGAGAGAAAGAGAAACATCAATTGGTTGCCTCCCATATGTGTCCCTCCCTAATGGGGCTGGAACCCACAACCCAGGGGTATGCCCTGACCCAGAATCAAATCCACAGTCTTTTAGTGTGCGGGATGATGCTCCAACCAACTGAGCCACCCAGTCAGGGCAGGAAATTAGAGTAGTTTAAATAGGAAGCACTTTTTTTAATGTTTTTTTTTTCTGATTATAAAATTAAAACCTGCTCATTATAGAAGGAAAAGAAATGTCACCCTACTAAGTTTGTAATACTCTGGATGTGACCGAGAGGGTTCCGGAGCAGAGCAGGGCAGCATTATTACTTACATAGCAGTGACCCTGCCAGGTTGCCCCAGTTCTGATCCGGGTGATGGGTGAAACCCAAGGTTACCCTGCTTGTGTTTGTGCTGTGAGCGAGGGACCCCTTAACCATGAACCTGGGTGGGTAGTTGGTAGAGGGGCCCCCCCAAGGGCCAGAGATGAACTGATCTCCTGATCTCAGAGGAACAGAAAGGCAGGGGTCCTGGGTTTTCAGCATTTGCAATGCAGATGTTTGTCTCAGGGGAAGATAAAACCGTGAGCTGTGAGCCCAGCTTTGCAACCCAAGGGACGCATGCACAGCCTGGGTCTCATTCATACTTGAACTACAAACACATACCTTCTGGGAGGCGAATCCCCAGAGTCCTCGAGCTCATCAGTCATGAAGCGACTTCCTGGGCTTGTCTTTCAGCCCAGATGCCAAGTTTTGGTCGCATTTGCTCCGAAAGCCCTGCTTTCTCTGCAACTGCACACCCTGAAAAAAACCGACTCGAGCCTTTTCTGGAACAAGGCAGGATACCAGTAAATAAATAAATAAACAAATTATTAAAGATGAATTAACAAAATGAGCCAATGGATGTGCGTAGCTCTCTATGCGTATGGAGTGGGCATAGTTTCTTGATTGCCAAGATCAGTGTGTAAGATAAACATAATCACTCGGGCCTGTGTCCCCAGCGGAGGGTAAAAATAAAGCTGCAGCTGTTCTAATTTTTCACGTGGTGGCTCAAGATCCCACATACCCTGTTGATGTCAGTCAAGTTAACCAGTTACTGACACATTGGTATGTGTCAGGCACCAAGCTAAGATGCTTGACAAGTTGTGTTTTACCAAATCACTTGCTTAAACACAACCACAGGAGGCAGTTGCATTTATAATCCCCATTGTACAGGCAGGGAAACCGAAGCTGGTGAGATGAAATCTCTTACCCAGGGTCACACAAGCCAGGCAGTGACAAAGTACAGATTTCTCTCCAAAGCAGGAGGCTAGGTTGTCATTAACATTTAGATGCTTCCACCCAACTTTTCTTTTTTTTTCCACAGAAATGTTTGAAGAGTTAAGATCCCCCAGAGACCCAATTAAATGAACTGCCTCTTTCCAATTTAGAAATATGCCAACACGCCTCTGCAAGAGATAGGTTTCATTTTCCCCATTTCACAGGAAGAAAACTGAGGCCCAGGGAGGGCAAGTGACTTGCCCAGTGGCCTGCAGCAGCTTGTGGGCTGGGATGCCACCTCTGCCGGTGCCCCATCCAGGATTCCACACCAGGTGGCCTGGGAGTTCAAACTCGCCTTCTGACCAGAGCAGCCCGAAGTTTATGTGACAGACAGAAGTGGCCTGGAAGGGTGTGGAAATGTGCCCGTCCCATTGAGACAGCCTCTCCCCTCCCGTCCTGGTGGGTGGGGATGTTCTGACTCCTCTTGGAATCCCCAGAATCCCGGGGGAACCAAAAGTCAAGTCCAGGATCCAAGACCCAAAAAGCAGGACCCTGGGCCCTCAGAGTCTTGCCTGCCGAGCTGGTGCCTGAGATGGTGCAAGGACATGGTGGAGGGCCCACCGGTGATGGCCAGTGAGGCCCCCTTCACCTCTTAACTCCATGTGCCTCTTTCTCTCCCGCAGAGAGCTGAGGCTGCCCAGCGGGAGGTGGAAAGCCTTCGGGAGCAACTTGCCTCTGTCAACAGCTCCATCCGCCTGGCCTGCTGCTCCCCGCAGGGCCCCAGCGGGGTAAGGATGGTGGGAGAGCCAGAGGAAAGTCTGAGAAGGGCCACGTTGGTGGGTGTGGAGGTGTAGGTTGATAATGCGCACCTTTGTGATAGTGTGCACATGGATGTGTGAGTCTCTTTGTGCTCATAGTGCGTGTAGCATCTTCATTGCCATGGTCACTGTATAGTCAAACATAATACCTATGACTTGTTTTACCAGCTAAGGGTAAAAAAATACAGCCCCAGCTCTTTTAACTTTTCAAGCTCAAGCTTCTTCTATCCTGATGAACTGGAAGTCCAGTATCTTCCTTTGAAGGTCCCCTTACCCCGCGTTGTCCAAAAATGCCAGGAACCTACTCAGACCAAAGAGGATCATCATTCCTATTGCCAGATGCCCCCCCTGCAAGAGGGCAGGAAAGGGTGGGGTGGTGGGTTTGGCCAATAGAGTAGCGGTGCATTTGTGGTGGCTGCCACCAGGTGTCGCTGTTGGCTGCTGTTCTCACTGCTTGGTGAATGCATGGTATTCTCCCAGACCAAGACCAAAGTGGGGCCACATACCAAGATCTGAAGTTAACACTCATACTCAACCATTGGTTCCCAAAACGTGCCAGGGTGACTCCAGCGTGGTTTCCCAAACAGTCACATGCCATGAAGAACTGGTCTGGCACTAACCCCAAGGTCTCTGTGTTAAGCCCGGTTAGTGCATCTTTGTCTCCTCCTAGCTGGCATCCCTTTGGGGTCCTAGGGTCACTGTCTGCCAAGGGGCTTAGTCAGAACCACCCCCACCTACCCTTCTGCGCATCTCTGTGCTCTCAGAAAGCCTTGGGTTTCTTGTGTAAAATGGTCCACCTGCTTACAGACCTCTGCATCCGAGGCATTTGATTCACAATTCTTTACATAGCAGTGGGTCTCCCCCAGGGTTGTTTGCCGTCTCCACCGGTGAACCTGAAGTGGCCGGCCCATGTGTCTGTGTCTGTCTCTCTCTCTGAGTATTGGAATGAGTGTCTGCTTATGACCTTTGGAAAATGACCTTATCTTTAACTCACTGTGCCTCGGTTTCTTCATCTGTACAAGTAAGACCTACATTATAGGATGTTGAGATTACATGTAAAGTACCTAAAGTGGTACTTGGCTCAGTAACTGTCTAATGCTGCTATTATTATTATTACTATTACTGTTATTATTATGTGTCTGGGGTTCTGCCCACAATAGCATATAGTCTTTTTTTAGCACATACGTGTCTGTGTGTGTCTGGTGATGCCCCAGTGCCTGTGGATTTCTGTGTGAGTGCATGTCAGCATGAGTGTTCAGGCAGGTAGGTGTGTCAGTGCGTGCTGTGTCTGATAGGTGTGTCCCAGGAGGCAGTGTGTATGTGTCAGGGGCCCGATATCTACCCGACACAGAGAGTGAACACAAGAGAGACTGAGAGAGCACGAGAGAGCCCATGAGGGCGCCTACGAGAGAATTTCCTGATGGTTCTTAATTAAGCCCCGTGGAGCCCAGCAAAGGCCCATGCTAATCAGCCACAGGGAGCTGTGCTGGTTTGGGGGGGGAGGGAGCTTTTCTGAGTGGCACTCTATGCTAATTAATTTAATGTGTTCGAGGCATCCGCTTCCTGTTTTAATTGTCATTTACCTCTGTGAAAGAATATTGGGGTTGGCAGTGTTTTGTTTTGTTGTTTTTTTTAACATATTTTATTGATTATGCCATTACAGTTGTTCTATTCCCCCCCTTCATTCCCCTCCACCCACACACTCCCTCCCCCACCATTCTCCCCCCCTTAGTTTATAACCACGTGTCTCAAGTTCTTTAGATTCTATATTTCCCCCACTATTCTTGCCCTCCCCCTATCTATTTTCTACCTACTGTCTATGCTATTTTCTGTATCTTCTCCCCGCTTCTCCTCCTCCCTCTCCCCTGTTGCTAACCCTCCATGTGTTCTTCATTTTTATGGTTCTACTCCTGATCTAGCTGTCCTCTTGGTTTGCTTTTGTTTTAGGTGTGGTTGTTAATAACTGTGAGTTTGCTGTCCTTTCACTGTTCATATTTTTCATCTTCTTTTTCTTATATAAGTCTCTTTAACATTTCATATAATAAGGGCTTGGTGATGATGAACTCCTTGAACTTGACCTTATCTGAGAAGCACTTTATCTGTCCTTCCATTCTAAATGAAAGCTTTGCTGGATAGAGCAATCTTGGCTGTAGGTCTTTGGATTTCATGACTTGGAATACTTCTTTCCAGCCCCTTCTTGCCTGTAAGGTCTCTTTTGAGAAATCCGCTGACAGTCTGATGGGTACTCCTTTGTAGGTGACTGTCCCCTTATCCCTTGCTGCTTCTAGGATTCTCTCCTTCATTTTAGTCTTGGCTAATGTAATTATGATGTGCCTTGGTGTGTTCCTTCTTGGGTCCAACTTCTTTGGGACTCTCTGAGCTTCCTGGATTTCCTGGAAGTCTATTTCCTTTGCCAGACTGGGGAAGTTCTCCTTTATTATTTGTTCAAATAAGTTTTCCACTCGTGGCTGTTTCTTTCCCCCTTCTGGTACCCCTATAATCCGGATGTTGGAACGTTTAAAGATGTCCTGGAGGTTCCTAAGCCTCTCCTCATTTTTTTGAATTCTCATTTCTTCATTCCTTTCTGGTGGGATGTTTTGTTCTTCCTTCTGGTCCATTCCATTGATTTGAGTCCCAGTTTCCTTTCCATCACTATTGGTTTCCTGTGCATCTCCCTTCATTTCAATTAGTTTAGCCTTCATATGTTCCTCTAATTTGTGACTATAATCAACCAGTTCTGTGAGCATCCTGATAAACAGTGTCTTGAATTGTGCTTCTGAGAGGCTGGCAATCTCTTGGTCACTTAGAGCGATCGGCTCTGGGACTTTGAGTTTTTCTTGCGCCATCTTTTGGGCTGTTCGTGCCTGTTACATAGCAGGATCAGAGCCCTAGGTGTTCACCAGAGCAGGGCAACTCAGTCACTGGGTTGTGATGCTGTATGTGGGGGTGGGGTCAAAGAGGAACAATGGCGTCCCGTCCGCCACCTCCTGCCGTGGCCCCCACAGGTGGCTGGTGCCGCAGCTGCCACCGTCACCTGGGCCCACTGCAGTGTTTCGTCCCACTGCACCTGAGTGCGCCACCGCCATTAGCCCTCCACTGGGTTTGCCCCCTGGGGTCTGCGTGGTCTGTACGCGAATGTGCGACCGCGGTCAGTCTGCCCCGCACCCTGACTGGGTCTGGGCTACTTGGCGCCTAGGTATGAGGATCTTTTCTGCCCGACCCTGCTCCGCTGCTGGCTCCACCTCTCCGTCCCGGTTGAACTGTTCGTTGTTTTCGGACTCCCGTATAATTCAATTTTCTGTTCTTTGGCTGCGTCTTTGTTCTCCAAACCTTCGTTGTATTCAAATTTGGTTGTGGGAGAAGGCACAGTGTTTCCACCTATGCCTCCATCTTGGAGGAAGTTCTGTTTTGTTGTTTTTGTATTGCTCCTTAGGCTCATTTGTAAGTGAGCCCAAAATCTGTGTGACTACAGGTTCCCTCAAACAGCAACCTCTTCGTCTTCATCCAGGACCAAAGGACCATTTCCTAAAACCTAGAGAAGAAGCAGTGGGGCTCAGGGTTGGTGGCGAATTAGGAGAAGGAAGGAGCCACCCCTAGTGTTGCCTGCGGCAGCGAGGCCTCAGCTCTAACCCTACTGGTCTCTTTCTGCCTTTGGCTGTGCTGTTCCCTCTGCTGGGAACATCCTGTTCCCACCACTTCCTCACCCAGCTATTTCCTTTTGTTGTTGTTCTTTTAAACAGATGTCTTATTATATAATATACATAAGGGAAACAGTACATATCATAAGCATGCAGCATGCTGAATTTTTCAGGATGGACAAACCCCATAATCAGCATCTAGATCAAGGAGAGCATTCCTGGCCCTCGAGAAGCCCCGCTTCGGCCCCCATCCAGGGGCCGCTCCCCTGATCTCTAACACACAGATGGGTTTTGCCTGCGTTTGTATCTGATCTTAAGTGAATCACACACACACACACACGTGGTATCTGGCTTCTTTCACTCCGTATTGTGTCTGGGAGAGTCATCCATGTTGTTTGGGAGTAGCTGCAGGTTATTCATTTCATTGCTGTGTAGTATTGCATCGTGGGAATGTACCACAGTCTCCCCACATTCTCTCGTTGGTAGACATGTGGAGGGTTTCCAGTGGGCTTCTGTGAGCCTTGGTCCGGGTGTCTTGGTGCACAGGGGCCTGCGTTTCTCCTGCACACATAGGGGAGTTTGGATTAACCCCACCCAGCAGGAGGGCCCACTTCCAGGTGCCCTGTACCTGCCTCAGCAGTGAAGTAGGGCCATCACTGGTGCCCTCCTCCCCATTTGAGTGGAAGCGCATATGTTCCCCTTTAGTGGCTGCTGCCAAGCCATCTTCCAAATCCCTATTGTGTTCTTGAACTTCATTACGGTCGAGACACAGCTTCCTCCAGAAAACCCTTCCCTGCTCACTTTCTCTCCCACCTGTTTAGTTTCAAGAATAGAGGGAAAGACATCTAGGCTGGTAGGTCCAGCCTCAGCAAAGGCTCAGAGGCCAGAGGAGGAAAGCTACCAGCCTGTCACAGGGGCCAAGTCATTCTGGGGCATTCAGCACAGGGACTTGGGCTTGGGGAGGCCAGCCCTGCAGCCCCTCAAAGCCCTACTCTGTCCTCAGGATAAGGTGAACTTCGCGCTGTGCTCGGGCCCGCGGCTTGAGGCGGCCCTGGCCTCCAAGGATCGGGAGATCCTGCGGCTGCTGAAGGATGTGCAGCACCTCCAGAACTCCCTGCAGGAGCTGGAGGAGGCCTCCGCCAACCAGATCGCCGACCTGGAGCGGCAGCTGTCAGCCAAGTCCGAGGCCATCGAGGTAGGTCGTGGGCAGGAGGTGGGCAGATGGGAGATGGGTGGGGCATCCCCAGGCAGGACAGCCCAGCCTCACCGTCTTTATTTGCTCCTCTAGAAGCTGGAAGAGAAGCTCCAGGCACAGTCTGACTATGAAGAAATTAAAACAGAGCTGAGGTACTAGGCAGAGTGAGGCTCCACAGCCCCCCAGCCCTCTTTCCTGGCTGGGGTAACCGGTGCAGGCGTCGAGGGCCCTCGGCAAAGTTCATCACCTTGCTCCCTCCGACCACACTCCACTTCCCGGTGTCCTTGTCTCCTCACCAGTGGTACCTTGGGCATCATGCTTGGTCCTTTGCCATCAAGAGCTATCTAAAGGAAGACAGCAGAGGCAGCCTTGCTGGGGGTGGTATGATGGCAGAGGGGAGGCAGGAGGCTGTGTTGATCACATAAGCTCACGCGGCCGGTATCGGAGTGGGATAGCACAGCACCCTCCTGGCCATGTTGGAAGCCACTCACACCTGCTCCTGACGGCCCCGTTACAATGAACTGAGGGCTGTGCGGGGCCCCAGGGGTGAGCCATGGGAAGCACCTCCCCGGGGCCTCTCTCCGAGCCAGGCAGAGCCTGGCTGGCCTCACTGTCTCCACTTTCCCTGGCAGCATCCTGAAAGCCATGAAGCTGGCCTCCAGCACCTGTGGCCTCCCCCAGGTGAGCGTCCCTGCCACTGTCCCCGTGGGGCAGGCTGTCCCTGAGAGCCTCCCCCCAAGCAGGCCCTCTCAGCCCAGCCTCTTGTCTCCTCAGAGCCTGGCCAAGCCCGAAGACTCGCTGCTCATGGCAAAGGAGGCCTTCTTCCCCACACAGAAATTTCTGCTGGAGAAGCCCGGTCTCTTGGCCAGCCCTGGTAGGTGAGGGGACGTTCTCGAGGCTGAAGGGCTTGGGCGGCTGTGGCAGGGGTGGGGGTGGTTGCCACTCGTCTCTGGCCTCCTCCGTGTCCACAGACCACTGCTTTCCACTGGGGCCGGAGGATGATGGGGGAAAGGGGCGCATGCTGATGGAGCACCTGCTGTGTGCCAGGTGCCAAGACGGGCACCATCCCTGGCTAAGCCAGCTGGCGGCCGTCCCAGAGGAAGTCCACACATGGGCACACACGCTCAAGGACACACCACTCGCTCAGCCCCCCAAAGGCTCCACTCAGCCCTGGGCCTTTGCGAGCAGTGGGATGAGGTCACAGGTCAGGGAGGGCATTCACACCACACAGCGGACCCCTGGGGATGGCCTGCAGACGCCGCTCTCTCCAAAGTCACCTTCTCAGCCACTTGTCCCTTCCCCATATGTGTGACACCATGACTTTTAGCTATGTGGCCCCAGCCAAAATTCTGCTGCCTCCTTTTCCTCACCTGAAAAATGGGGAGGAGGGCACCAGTGATGGCCCTACTTCACTGCTGAGGCAGGTACAGGGCACCTGGAAGTGAGCCCTCCTGCTGGGCGGGGTTAATCCAAACTCCCCAATCCCAGGCAAGGAGCTGGGCCTGCGACAAGTGCTCAGTTAGAGTTCTTCACAGCAGGAGGGAGGGCTCCCCAGAACAGGCATTGGGACCAGGCCTTGAAGGATCGGGATTTGGGGGTCAGGGAGGGGCTGCTGGCAGACACCGCGTCAGCACTGGATGCCTATAGTGCTTCTCCCCCTCCCCCTTTTCTCCTCTTCTCCTCCCCCTTCCTCTTCGCCCTGTCTCTGTCTGTCTCCCTCTGTCTCTGACTCCCACTGTCTCTCTCATACATGATTTCTCTCTCATGTCATGTCTCTCCGCCTCTCTTTTCCTGTCTCTTTTGTGTCTCTGTTTCTCTGTATGTGTATTTCTCTCCCTGTCTCTCTCTCTCCATCATCATGTGCTTCTCTGTCTTCCTCGCTGTCCATCTCTCCTCTCTCCCTCTGTCTGTCTGTCTCTCTCTAGAGGAGGACCCATCAGAGGAAGATTCCATCAAGGACTCTCTGGGCACGGAGCAGTCCTACCCGTCTCCTTCGCAGCTCCCACCCCCATCAGGGCCAGAAGACCCCCTGTCCCCAAGCCCCGGGCAGCCCCTGCTGGGCCCTGGCCTGGGCCCTGATGGCCCTCGGACTTTCTCGCTGTCCCCCTTCCCCAGCCTGGCCTCAGGGGAGAGATTGGCAGGGGACGTGCTGCTGTCTAAGCACCTGGTGCCCCCAGCCACCTTCAAGGGAGAAGCGGGCAGCCTGCTGGTGTTTCCCCCGGCCTTCTATAGCACCAAGCCACCCACGGCCCCCGCCACCCCAGCCCCTGGCCCTGAGCCACCCGGGGGCCTCGAGCCAGCTGACGGTGGTGGGGGCAGCACGGCCGGGGCAGGGGCCGGAGCAGAGGAGGAGCAGCTGGACACAGCTGAGATCGCGTTCCAGGTGAAGGAGCAGCTGCTCAAACACAACATCGGGCAGCGGGTGTTTGGCCACTACGTGCTGGGGTTGTCGCAGGGCTCAGTCAGCGAGATCCTGGCCCGGCCCAAGCCCTGGCGCAAGCTCACGGTGAAGGGCAAGGAGCCTTTCATCAAGATGAAGCAGTTCCTGTCGGACGAGCAGAACGTGCTGGCCCTGAGGACCATTCAGGTGCGGCAGCGAGGTGAGTGCCTGCCGCAGGCCTTTCCTGCAGCCAGGCCTGGGCAAGGCGCGGGCTGGGGCCTGAGAACACAGGCTCTGGGTTCAGAGCCAAGCTCAGCCACTTCCAACTGTGCGACCTGCAACAAGTGACTCTGCCTTCCTGCGCCTTACCTTCCCCTCTGTAAGATAAGGAGACACATCCTCTCTCCCTCCTTCCTGGGGCTGTAGCTGCCCCCTGCCTCCCCACCTGGCCCTCACGGGGCAGCTCAGTAGTAGTAGGAAAGGCTGAGTCTTGGGAGCTGCCGTAGCAGCTCTCCCCTGAGCCTAGTAGGTACCCCAAAGCCTCAGTTTACCCATCCTTTATGTGGCCTGGGTGACCATGAAAACTGCCAGACTTGATTTTCAGGCTACCCCATCTGAAGGGCCCAAGCCTGACCTCACAACACCTGAGTTCGCCCCTGAGTTTGCCCCAGCTCTGCCCTTTACCCCTGGGGTCACCTCAGGGAGCTCACTTGAGCTTCCTAAGCCTCAGCCACCCCATCCATCCTCTCCAAGGGGTTACCTGAGTGTAAAGCACATAGTAACTGCCTGAGGGCTGTGAGCTGTGGCGGCGCCTGCCACCATTGTCGTTATTATCTCAAGCCATAGTCACTGCGGGTCCACAGTGTGTCACACAGACTAGCCCGGCCTGCCACACACACTCACGGTCTGGGCCTCACTCCCCCAGCCCTGGGAGGAGCGGCCAGCCATTCACGCCACCCAGTCCCAGGGACTGCTCCCCACATGCAGATCCCTGTGACAGGTGCCCCCTTGCCTCTCCTAGGCAGCATCACCCCGAGAATCCGCACACCAGAGACGGGCTCAGATGATGCCATCAAGAGCATCTTGGAGCAGGCCAAGAAGGAGATCGAGTCACAGAAGGGGGGTGAGTGTGGCGGGCGAAGCCGGTGGCCTTTGGGGCCTGCTCTGGGCACGAAGCAGGGTCTGGGCCCCTCACTTCCTGTCGTGCACCCAGAGGGGATTCCAGCCTCCTCGCCTCTCAGTCTGCCGCCAGGCAAGGTCTAGGCCCGGAAAGCGCCAGATCCGTGCTGTCCAGTATGAAGGCACTAGCCACATGTGTCTGTATCCATTCAAATTAATTTAAATTAAATAAAATGACAACCTCTTTAGCTACACTAGCCACATCGCCCATGTGACAAGTGGCAGCCGTATGGGACAGCACAACTGGGAATGTCTCCTTCAATACACAGTTCTGGCAGCACTGGCCTGGGTTGGTCAGTGTCCACCTTTCAGGAGGTCCCAGATGAGTAATCACAGAGGAGCACATCACACTCACCACCACCGGAGCCTTTTCCCAGACGCCAGTCCCGCCTCCTTGCACCGTACCTTCTGACTGCCAAGGAGGCACTGGTCCGGCTTCCTCACACGTCTCAGGCCGCACCGTCCACACCTTCCCATCCGGAGCCATCTCCCAGTGCTGCTGTCAGCCCCAGACTCAGAGGCCCAAAACCACACGAATTTGTCATCTTACAGTTAGGAGGTCAGAAGGCCGAACTCCACCTCTCTGGGCTAGTCAGGAAATCGGTGGGGCTGCCCACTTCCGGAGGCCCCAGGGTAGAGTCTGCTCCTTTCCTTTCCACGCACCTCAAGGAGGCCCACATTCCTTGCCTCCTGGCCCCTCCTCCGCTGTTAAGTCCAGCATCCCAGCCTTTTTAAGTCTCTCAAGTGCCCGTGGGATTCTGTAGGGCCACCCAGATAATTCAGGATAATCTCCCATTCCATGGCCCTCACCGTAACCACGTGGGCAGAGTCCCCTTTGCCATGCAGGGTAACATACTTAACTAGTCCCAGGGATGAGCACGTGGATATCTTTGAGGGGCCACCTCTCATGAGTTCCAGAACCACGAGCCAACTGCTGGGCATGTCCACCAGGGTCCCCACTGGCATCTCATACTCAATATGTCTGAAATGGAACTCATTGTCTTCCCCTGCCCCTCACTCACCTCTTCAAAGTCACCCACTCAGAGCTGGGAGCCTGTCACAGACGGTACTAGAAACCCAGAGTGAGTTGAAGGGCTACCCTTGACCTCTCACCTGTGGCAGCCATTCAGCCAGCCCATCCAGGGGACACTCACCTTCCAAGAGATTTTTTTCAAGCTTGTCCATCCCCCACCCCAATTGCCACCAGCTAGTGAGCCACCGTTGTCACTTGCTGGGACAGCTGTAAGAGTCTCTTCACTGGTCTAGGCCCCACTCCCCCTGGACATCAGAGGGGTCTTTCTAGGGCACACGCACAGTGATGTCATGACTCATAATTCTTCCCTGGCTCCCCATTGCCCTGAGAATGATACCCCAGCTCCACCATAAGGCCTGAGGTCCCCAGAGCCCTCCCGGCCCCTCCACCTCTCACACGTGAACAGTCAGTGACCATCCTCACCCTCATTCCCTGCTGCCATTCTCGTCCCGGGCATCTGGCCAGCTCCTCGCACTTTATGACTCCACTCAGAAGTCAGCTCCTCCAGATGCCCCCCACCCCTGTACAGATGGATTGGGTACTGCCCCTCCTCGGATCCCCCTAAATTACATGTATGCTTGGCACAATGGAGCCAGTGTGCTTTGCTGGGAATTCTGGCGCTGGTGTTGATTAGCTGTGTGACCCTAGGCAGGTTTACTTAGCGTCTCTGTGCCTCCATTTTCTGGCCTATGAAATGATGACCGTGTTAATAGTCCTTAAGGTTGTGTGAGGGTCAAGTGATACCAACCCTGGCAAGCACTCAGCCTGGGGCTTGGCATGTAGAAGGCACCCATGAAAGGTTAGCCAAGATGTCTTACAGGTAACATAACCATTGTTACATCTCTGTTCTTGCATTTTTCATGTTACAAATGACCCTGCTGATGTGGATGTCCCTCCCACTGGTCTGGGGGCTTCTTGCAGCCGGGGACCGGCTGCATCCCTGCACCCAGCACAGTGGAGTGCAACATGGTTGTAACGTGGTTGCTGACTTAGAACGGGTTTCAGCGCTCCCACTCTCTTTTGCAGTGTCTGCTGCCCCCTGGTGTTGGCTCGGAGCAAGTGTCCTGATTCCCAAGCCTCTGCTTGCTGCGGGGAGCCATGAGATTCGCAGGGGCCCTCCCTTTGCCTGTTCCCTGGGAGGCCTGGAGGGCGGCTGACCCTGCTAGGAGCCTACAGTGCCCCCGCCATATAAGCTGCCGAGCCCTTCCTGTGTGTACACCTATTTCTTCTTGCTCAACCACTATAGTGAGAGAGAGGCAATCATTCTGAGAACATTTACTGTGTGCTCAACACGGGTTACAGATGTGGATGAAACACTCTATTGGGGCAGAAAGAACCATGAGAAACAGTCTAATCTACTCACCCACAGAACAGACAGGACAGCTGAGACCAGAGAGGGCGAGCCGTGCCCACGGTTCCACAGAGACCAAAGGAGCACCCAGGGCTCCTGGCTCCCTATGCAGTGATCTCCCTCGCTGGGCGTCAGCAGCAAGGCAGCATCACAGCAGAGGGGCCCGTTCGCCCAAGAGGGCCAGCCAGCAGGTGTGCATTCTGTGAAGAGCTCAGCAAGAGGGAGGAGGCCCCACAACCCCTGGCACAGTCACGGTCAGTGCTGACCAGGGAGCGACCAGCAGTCCCCCAGGGAGGGGATGAATGTGGCTGACTGCCGACACAGAAGTTTTACTTCTGAGAACCGGAGGGAATGTCCACGTTAGGCACAAAGATTTTTAGACAAGTCTTTCCTTTATCATTGTCACAACAGTGACAGACTAGACACACCTAAGTGCCCAGCGTGGGGGGAGTCAGGTGGCAAAGCAGAAGCTATCCCTTCATTAGGGCATGCCACCATTGCAGATACAAAGGGAGGGACAGGCATTGATTGGTTGCCCCACTTGTTTACACATTCGTTGGTTGGTTCTGGTATGTGCCCTGACCAGGAGTCAAACCTGCAACCTTGGCGTGTCAGGCATAACGCTCTAACCAACCGAGATGTCCAGCCAGGGCGAGAGAACCTCTAATCATAGGAGAAAATAGTCCCATGGACACGGAGTGGGGACAAGCCAGGAGACATTCCCACTTCAAGTGTGATCATCCCATGCGTGGCGTCGAGAAGCAGATCGAGGAAATACCTGGGAACGTTTTATGTGGTTTCCTCTGGGGGGGAGGTTAGAGGGGGTCTTTTCATTTCCACCTTAACTTTTTGTGCTTTCTTAGCTCTCTACAAGATGCACATATTATTTTTTTTAATTGAGGTGAGTCACATAACAGAATTAAACATTGTAAAGTGAACACTTCAGTGGCATTTACTATGTCCACAGTGTAGCCAGCACCCTTATCTAGTTCCAAAACATCTTCATCACCAAAACAGAAACAGCGTGCCTATTTAGCAGTCATTCCGCATTCCCTCCTTCCCCAAGTCCCAGGCCGCCAATCAATCCTCTTTCTGTCTTCGTGACTGTCTATTGTGGCTATTTTGTATAAATGGAAATGACACAAGATGTGGCCTTTTGTGTCTGGCAGCTTTCACTTAGCAGCGTGTTTCCAAGATTTTTTCCTGTGTTGTAGCAGGTACCTCTGCTTCATTCCCTTTTGTGGCTGAATAATACTCCCTTGCTGTATTACTTTTTAATCAGAAGTGCAACAGAAAATATTTGTAATGGGGCTGTGGGACCCACTGGGGTGGGGGCAGCACAGCAAGGTAACAGAGAAAGGGTTGTGTTGGTCTGGAGTGGTCTGGGGTGGGGAGACCCGATGTGGGAGAGGCCACTTATGGGGCAGAGGGAAGCCTCGTTCTGTTGTTCCTTTTTGTTTACTAGTTTAAAGGATTTTTTTACTAAATAAGATATTATTTATTTTGCTTGTTTTGGAGCTCTAAAGGAAGCAGATTATACTATATATCATCTTCTGGAACTTGTCATTTTCATTCAAGGTTCATGTGTGGTTTTACACAGTGACTTTCCTTTTTATTGCTGTATAGTATTCCGTCGTGTGCCCTTACCACTATTTTTCATCCACTCCCTCTTCCATGGGCATTTGGGTTTGTGCCATTATTTTGCTGTTAGAATAAATGAACAGCCTCTTTTGTGTGCAATAGTTAGTGTTTTCTTGTCTTTGAACATGTGCATAGATGGATCATAGCATATGTAAAAGGGGAGTCTCTTTTTACATTACATTACCCCCATGAGTGTTTCCTGAACATATGCTAAAATCTCACTGTCCATCCATCTTGTCTCCATTGTCTCCCTTGTCTGCCATAGAGACGGACCATAGTTTACTTACCATATCCCAGTTGGTGGACACAGAAATAGCTTTTAGCATTTTGCTGGTATAAATACTGGTATAAATTTGCTGGTGACCATCTTTGCCCTTTAAGCTATGTCCTGACAAAGGGCCTCTGGCCACCTTGTCATGCGCCCCACAGGTGAGCCCAGGAACTCAACAGCCCCCCTGAGCGTCACCAGTGGCACAGCGTCCGCCGGCACCTCAGAAGACGCCATCAAGAACATCCTGGAGCAGGCCCGCCGGGAGATGCAAGCACAGCAGCAGGCCCTGCTGGAGATGGAGGCGGGCTCCCGGGGCCGCTCGGTGCCCCCCTCGCCCCCAGAGCGGCCCTCGCCAGCAGCCTTGGGCCACAGCGGGGCTCCGACCTACGTCAAGCAGGAGGACAGCAGTGGTGGCGGGGGGACCAGCAGCAGTGCCACGCAGACACCCCTCCCCGTCCTGTCTCCTGCCGCCTTTGTGCAGAGCATCATCCGGAAGGTCAAGTCCGAGATTGGCGACGCCGGCTACTTTGATCAGCACTGGGCCTCAGACCGCGGCCTGCTCGGCCGCCCCTACACCTCCGTCTCACCCTCACTCTCCTCCTCCTCCTCCAGCTACTCCAGCCAGCCCAATGGACGGGCCTGGCCCCGTGGGGAGGAGGCCCCCACGGCCCCGGAGGACGAAGCGGCAGGGGGTGAGGATGAGCCCCCCAGGCTGGGCGAGCTCAAGGCTGAGGGGGGCGTCCCCGAGTCGGGCAGCGGCGGGAGGCTGGCCTACTACCCAGCATATGTGCCCCGAACACTGAAGCCCACCGTGCCGCCCCTGACCCCTGAGCAGTACGAGCTCTACATGTACCGTGAGGTGGACACGCTGGAGCTGACGCGCCAGGTCAAGGAGAAGCTAGCCAAGAATGGGATCTGCCAGAGGATCTTTGGGGAGAAGGTGAAGGTGGTGCAGCAGGGGGTGGGGAGGTGGCAGGAAGCTGAGGGCCACGGGACCAGGGGGAGAGGACCAGCTGAGGACCCAGCCCCCAGTGCTTGTAGTCTGGACAGAACAGGGCAAAAGCAGGATTTGAACCCAGGTCCTTGCGACCACAGAAGTCCCATTTTTCTGTAAGTAGCTGTCTCTGGGCCCTGTAGGGAGGGGAGGGCCACAGGCAAGGCATTCGGCTCTGTGGTGTTAGATCAGTGAAGCATGTTTGTCTGGTTAGGAATAACCGCTGAGCCAGCGCCCCTCCTCCAGGACACTCCCTCCCTCCATCAGTCCAGCCACGGAAGGACAGGAGGGGTTAAGGTTCAGCCCAGCCAGGGGTCTCCTGATTGGCTGGTGCCCCTGCAACACGGTGGAGTGGTTACTACTTGGTTTTTTGACATCACCTCTGCCCAGGCAGAGGGGCAGGCAAACAGTCAGACAAGCCCAGAGAAGGGAGAAGTGACCTAAGTGGGAGACACAGGAAAGCTTCCTGGAGGAGGGGGCCCATGAGGGGCCTTAACGGCTGGGTTGGATTTTTACATGTGGAGAAATCGGGAGGGGCACTGCAGGTGGGGGTGCAGAGCAGGCACCTGGGAAAGGAAGACCAAAGGAAGGCAGCCCTGGCCTCTCAGGGAACAAAGTGAACAGTGGCGCCTAGGGGTCTTGCGGGGGCGGGGAGGTGATGGCCTATGTCCCTGGGGCCTGCTGACCTGCCCTTTCTGCCCCACCCTCCCCAGGTGCTGGGCCTGTCGCAGGGCAGTGTGAGTGACATGCTGTCCCGGCCGAAGCCGTGGAGCAAACTGACGCAGAAGGGGCGGGAGCCCTTCATCCGCATGCAGCTGTGGCTCTCGGACCAGCTCGGCCAGGCCGTCAGCCAGCAGCCCAGCGCCTCCCAGGGTGAGTGCCCACAGGGCTGTTTCGAAGGGCGCTGCCAGCCCCCAGAACTGCAGAGCCCTCATTCTGCTGTGCGGTGGCACGTGCGTCTGCTTTACTGCCCACTCTTGCCACTCTCCCCTGCCCTGCCATCTGGCCACCATCACTGAGCCCCTGGAATACTGCAGTGAGCTCCTAGCTGGTGTCTGTCCCTCGGGCGTCCTGCCGGCGGGGTGCATCTGTCTGTCAGTGGTTTCAAACAATGAAGAAAATAGCCTGCATTCGGAGCCCCAGCCTCCGATTCCCTGTCAGGATCCATCGACAGCATTTAATTATAAATACTTTATAATTAGATTTTTCTATTGAAAAACTCTGACCCTGGCTGGTGTGGCTCAGTGGATTGAGTGCCAGCCTGCAGACCAAATGGTCACCAGTTCAATTCCCAGTCATTGTACATGCCTGGGTTGTGGGCCAGGTACCCAGTTGGGAGCATGTGTGAGGCAGCTGATTGATGTTTCTCTCCCTCTCTTTCTCCTTCCCTTCCCCTCTCTCTAAAAATAAATAAATGAAATCTTTTTTTTTAAAAAAAAAGAAAGAGAAAGAAAGAAAGAAAGACCCTGTTGCATAGGTTATTATGAGGACAGTCCATTGTTTTCCCAGCCTGGCCCTTCCCCATTAGCGTTGTATCTGTGCTGGTGACAGTAACCAGGGACATGTCAGTTCCACGTCAGCTCCAGCATCACAGGGATGTCACCTAGATGTCCAGGACCAGCCAATTTGGGGGCAGGTGGGACCGTAGAGCCCTTGAGACCCGAGATGCGAGCTGCCAGCACGTGGGGCTGTGACGAGCCACTCAGAGCTCTGCGGCTGCCCTGCACACCTCTCAGGCTAACCGGGGGTCCCGGCCTAGGCGTGCTCGCAGCGCTGCACTTGGCACGCAGGAAATGCTCAGTAGAAGGAAGCTCTGCTGGTCGTTGTTATCACTGTTGCCCTTGGTGCCAGCTGGTCAGGGAGAGACCTGGCACCAGCAGGAAATGGCAGTGAAGCCGGCTGTTTGCAGACCATCCTGGCTTGGCTTTGTCAGAAGCACCCTGGTCACAAGGCTCAGGCCGCCCGTGCGCCTTTGGCAGGGGTGTCGCTGCAGTGATGCTGAACCCTGCTCGGCGCGGTCGAACCTCGGTTCTCGAAATCTTTCACCTCGGACAGTTCGGTTCTCCACCAAGTGGTTCACGAACAAAATATCTCGGTTGTCAGACGGAACTTCAGTTCTTGACCTGACAACATTTTCATGCTGCTCCCTGTGTGATCATCCTCGCGCCTCTCGGGTGCCAAACAAAGGAGATCCGGTTTCCAAACAAAATCACTGCTTGAACAGCCTTCTAGAGCAAACTGAGTTACGGTGGGAACCAAGGTCCCACTGGATGTGGTGTCAGGAGGCAGCAGAGGCTGATTTGGCCCTCGATGGGCGATGCCATCTCAGATCACTTGGCCGAGGTGGCATCTGCCAGCTGCCTTTACTGTACAGCTGTTTTTCCCTCTGTGACAACTAACTCCTTTGTGGGAGGGCACTTTGCGACCAAATAAACTTCCGTTTGCCGGTTTTCCCACCTAGGATCTTCCCTGAGATACTGTGGTGACTGTAGAAGGGGTCGCCGCCAACTCTTGGTTCTGACAAACAGAACTGCCCAGCCCGTGTGTGTCTAGGCCAGGTCACAGTCACCACTTTCTCTGTCTCTCTGTGGCCTGCAGCCAGTCCCACGGAACCGAGGTCCTCGCCGTCCCCACCCCCCAGCCCCACGGAGCCTGAGAGGAGCTCCCAGGAGCCCCTGAGCCTGGCCCTGGAGAGCAGCAAGGAAAACCAGCAGCCGGAGGGACGCTCCAGCTCCTCGCTGAGTGGGAAGATATACTCTGGCAGCCAGGCCACGGGGGGCATCCAGGAGATTGTGGCCATGTCCCCGGAGCTGGACACATACTCCATCACCAAGAGGGTCAAAGAAGTTCTCACCGACAATAACCTCGGTACGGGGTGGTGGGGTGGGGGGATGCTGCCTCCACCCCGGTTGGCTCCTACTCTCCTTGAGAAAAGTGCCCTCAGTGAGCTCCCAGGGTGCGCGGCCCCAGCCTGCAGGCGCCCATATGCCCCAGCGCCCCAGACCCTCCAGGAGGCATCCGACTCCACCCTGGGCCCCTAGAGAATCAGACAAAACAAGTAGATAAATAAAATCCACCGAGCCTCCCAGTCACAACCCAGTTTTTCTGTACCTTTGACACACTTTCTGAACACATACAAGAATATGTGTGCACTAGGGTCTTCCCTCCTCCTTTCTACGTAGGTGAAATCACACACACACGTGCGCACACTGTCCTACAGCTTGCTTTGGAAAATTCACTGTGGACACCCTTGCACTGCAGAATAATTGGGCCACCTGCGTTCTTTCTCACTGTTGTCAAGGAGTTTAGACCAGAAATGGGATGCCCTATGTTTCCCACCCAGCTGGTGGGCGTTTTGGTTGTTCCCGGTCCCCTGCTGCCTCTGAAGCCATGTCCAGACGCACCTCTGTGTCCCTGGGCAGGCACGCTGGAGGGTGGATCCCGCCGGATCAGAGGCTGTGCACACTAAAACTTTGGTGGAATCTGTCAGATTACAGTCCAACAAGGGGACAATAAAGTACATGTGAAGTTTGCGGACGATTTCAGGGACCCCCTAGGAGGGGAGCGCATCCGAAGTGGGAAAGCGTGTTTACTGGTAGCTGTCTGCCCCGCCCCCCGCAGCCTTCTGTTTTGCGGGGAGTCCCCTCTAGGTCCACGCTGGGTGTGGGCTCCCCTGTGTCTGAGTTAGTGGAGACAAGCTGGGCTCTCCACTCGGCCTCTCCCCAGAGCACCTCGGCCAGGCCCGGGGTAACAGCAGCCCCCCTGTCCCCAGGGCAGCGGCTGTTCGGGGAGAGCATCCTGGGCCTGACGCAGGGCTCTGTCTCTGACCTGCTGTCCCGGCCCAAACCCTGGCACAAGCTCAGCCTGAAGGGCCGGGAGCCCTTTGTGCGCATGCAGCTGTGGCTCAGTGACCCCCACAACGTGGAGAAGCTGCGGGACATGAAGAAGCTGGAGAAGAAAGGTGAGCGCCGGGGCCTCTGAGTCTGGCCTCGGGTTTCCCCACTGGAACCATATCTGATTGTGACCCAGACAAACCCCGGGCCCCGGCGGTCCAGTCTTAGCCTGGTGTGGGGCCACAAGGAGTAGCACTCCCACAGGACATAACCGAAAGCAGTTAAAATGCGTACTGTGTCCCCCGTGGGAGTCTCAGTGCCTGTCTCCCTCAGCACCCTCCCACACACCCAGGCTGCTGGGGAGCCTTCGGCCTGCCCCACTGCCACGTCCCAAATGCTCCCTCTCCGGATGTGTAATACACGGGCAGGCCCCCCTTTGCCCATAACCCAGATTCTGCACAACAAAGCAAGATTGACCCCGCCAACAAGACTCCTGGGAGCGGGGGCACAGAGAGATGGCAGGTTCTTACATTGTCCATTATTAACCTTTATCCCCGAAGAGATGAGCTGGCGAGCACCTGCTGTGTGCCGCCCAGTCCCATGCTGTGCACAGGGGGTTCCCGGGCCTTCCTTAAAAAGCTCAGCGTCTAGTTGGACCATGGGGTTCAAGGAGTTGACAGTTGTCCCCCAGGGCACCCCAGGTGGTACATGAGGAGAGAGAGCCCCCGGTCCCACCAGGCTGAGGGACACGTGGGCCAGGGCCAAGGCTGGGCTGTTGGCTCTGAAAACTTGGCACTTGAGAGCTTGGCCCACCACTTCCCAGCTGTGTGACTTTTAGCAAGTTACTGCCCCTCTCTGTGCCTCCTTACACTTCATTGGAGATTATGTGTCAGTAGCATCTACCCCACAGTGTTACTATGAGGGTGAGTGAGACCCTCATCCCTCACATTCTCCCTTCTGAAGTGGGCTTACCCCCCACATTTTGATGATTTGAGCTTGAGATGCATTTGCTGGGTTCCCTGCCCCTACCCGCAACAAGACCTCAGTGAATTGTAGCAACAATGTCAATCAAGAGAATGCCTCATAGCACCCTTTTCTGAGCACTTCCTATGTGTGAGGGAGCAACTCAGCCCTCTACATATGTTAGCATTTGGGGGGCTAATGCCAGTCCTTAGAGGCCGGTCGGGCTCTCAGGCAACTGTGGCAAGGTGAGAGCCTCAGCCAAGGGGCGGGGAGGGTGTGGATGGAGAGCAGAGAGAGAGAGAAGGACGAGACCGGGAGCTCGGCCCCCAAGTGTGGGGCACAAAGGGCTCTCAGCGGGGTTGGCTGGTACAAGATTCAGCCCCAGGATCCTGCCACGCCTGCTGTCCCTGGGGTTGGTGGGGGTATTGGGGTGCCTCTGAGCAGGCCCGTCTCAGCCCTCCCTCCCCCACCGCCCGCCCCAGCCTACTTGAAGCGCAGGTATGGCCTCATCAGCACCGGCTCAGACAGCGAGTCTCCAGCCACCCGCTCCGAGTGCCCCAGCCCCTGCCTGCAGCCCCAGGACCTGAGCCTCCTGCAAATCAAGAAGCCCCGAGTGGTGCTGGCACCCGAGGAGAAGGAGGCCCTGCGGAAGGCCTACCAGCTGGAGCCCTACCCCTCCCAGCAGACCATCGAGCTTCTCTCCTTCCAGCTCAACCTCAAGACCAACACCGTCATCAACTGGTTCCACAACTACAGGTAAGGCAACTGGGGAGGCCCCACGGGGGCAGGGAAGGGCAGGCAGGGGCAGACTGGGTCCCCACCAGACTTCCTGAGCAGGAACTGTCTCTGGTGTCCACATGGAGCCAGAGAGGAGAGGAGAGTCCATCTGCATGTTCCAGGGGCAGGGAGAAGGTCTCTTGACCCCCGAGGGAGGAAAGGTTGGAGAAGCCTGGTGGAGTAGAGCACTTGAAATCTCTCTCCACAGCCCAGACTTAGGCCTCACACAGACCTGAGTTCAGGTCCCGCTGCAGCTGTGTCTTCTCAGGCGAGTCACTGTACCTCTCTGAGTCCTGCCCCCATGTTATAGATAAGGAACCTAACACCTGACAGTGCCGAGTCAAAGATCCAATAAAACACGAGGCATAAACACAATGTAAAATACTGCTCATTATTTGGCTTAGAGCCAGAGCCCGGCAGACATCAGATAAAGCAGGTTCTTAAAGCCTCACAGCCTTGGTCCCTCTCCGGGGTATATAGGGGCACCCTCACCTGTTTTGTTCCCCACCAGGATTGAGCACTCTGTTATTACCCAAAAGATTCCTTCAGCCAGGATCTGGAGAAATGTGGGTTCAAAGCCAACATCCCTGCCTTTGGGGAGCTTAAAATCATGCCCCACATAATTTTACTACAACCTAATAAATGCTGTGAAACAGGAAGGAACGGTAGCCTGGGGAAAGGGAACTCTGCGTTCCTGGTGAGTTTACAGGAGAGGTCGCGTGGGAGCTAGCTTTGGCAGGGTGGAGGAGTCGGCCTCTGAGCGAAGAGAATTGCACTCCCAAAGAAACCACTCTCAGAAAGTTTTCGTG
Source organism: Sturnira hondurensis (assembly GCF_014824575.4). Classification (NCBI taxonomy): domain Eukaryota; kingdom Metazoa; phylum Chordata; class Mammalia; order Chiroptera; family Phyllostomidae; genus Sturnira; species Sturnira hondurensis. Next base: position 5,041,071 of record NW_028080037.1, read on the forward strand.
ATGGAAGAGCACATTAGTTCATTTGGAAAATGTTTACCGAGCGCCTGCGCTGTTCCAGACACGGAAGAGAACAAGACACAGTTCTCACCCTCACATCTCTTACGTGAGATGTAAGGTCCCTGTTCAACAGCCACACTTGTCAGTGCACCGTTACAAATGGCAGCGAACTCTGGGGAAGATGAGCAACCCGATGTGTTGAGAAAAATTACTAGGGTGGCCCTGTCATAGACCTGGGGGGCAGGAATTGCAGAGGCTACTTTATAGTATGGTATGAGTGACAATTAGCTTCATATTTACATTTATCTATAGTTGGAAACCCAAATCATGGAGCTGCAGGCACTGAGCCATCCAAAACCCGCAGGGCTGCTCCTGGTCCCAGCAGCTCTTCCCTTTAGCAGGGACTGAGGGAGACAGCAGAGTCTCCCTGGACAAGGCCACCTTTGTGGAGAGACTGGGGGCTGAGAGAGAGGGGAGTGAACAAGATGATCCCTCCCAGTCCCTCTAGGCCCAGGGTCCTGGGGTGGAGCCCCATTCCCCACCCTGGGCAGAGCCAGAGGGGCAGGAGAGTGTAGCCAGACTGCTGGGCTGGAAGCCTGACCGAGCGGCTCGCTGGCTCTGTGCTGGGGGCAGTCCCTAGGCCTCTCTGAGTCCCATCTCATTTACCGGTGGGAATGGTCACCGTAATGTCCCCTCCAAGGGTTATTATGAAAAACGAATGAGATAATCTGCACAAAGCACTTGACCCAGTGCCTGGTGCATATAAGCACCTATTGTTATGATGTTTATAATCATTAGAATGGTTATTACTATATATCAGTAACACCTTATTCATATAAATGGGCGGAAGGCTACAGCCTTGGAGCAGCTTAGAGAGCCCTGTTGCTCGATGACCCTGGATGAGTCATCCAACCCCTCTGGACCTCATTGGCCAATAGGAAGATGATTAACGGGCTTAGACCCAATCCTGGCCCTTCTTGCTCTGAAACGTGATGGGTGAGACTCAGTTTCCCTCCCACAGCAGGGAGACTGTTGAAATGAAGAGAAAATGGGTGCCAGACTCGAATTCGGGGTACCAGACTCTGGTCCCAGCTCTGCCCCCTTGTGTGCTCTGGTGATCTGGACAAGTCACGCTCTGTGCCTCGGTTTCCCCTTCTGGGCTGATGTCTAAGAGTCCCTTCAGGGAAGGAGCAGGGAGTTGTCGCCACAAACTAGACCTGAGTTTGACTTTGAGAACGCACTGTCCGGCAGAAATGTGGTGCAAGCCACGTGAGTCATTCAAAAATTGCCCGTGGCCACCTTTAAAAAAATAAAGGAAACAGATAAAAGTTCATTATAGTAATATATTTTATTTAGCCCAGTATATACAGATGTAACCATTTCAACATTTAATCAATGTAAACATTTTATTAATGATATCTTTTACTCTTCTTTTCTTATTTTTGGATGAAGCTTTGAAAATCTTATCCTTACGTCACATCTTAGCTTGGACTAGCCGCATTGCAAATGCTCAAGAGCCGCTATGGCCAATAGCTACTGTACTGGACAGTGCAGGTTTAGATCATGAGCTTTGGAATCCAGCAGTTCTGAGTTCAAGTATTCATTCTGCCATTTACGGGCTGTGTGACCTGGGCAAGTCACTCAACCTCTCTGAGCCTCGTTTTCTCCTCTGGGAGGTGGGGATGATACTAGCACCCACTTTGTAGTGTTATGGAGGGGACTTCCATCCAAGTACTAACCAGGCCCGACCCTGCTTAGCTTCCGAGATCAGACGAGATCGGATGTGTTCAGGGTGGTATGGCCGTAGACGGGGGGACTTCCTAAGGTGCCGCATGTGGGGGAGCTTAGTGCCCGGTGAGCCCCCAGGGAAGTGGGTGGGTTCAAAATGCCCTTGTGAAGTGCGTCCAGGGTTAGCCAGTTCCCCCTCCACCCCCTCGCTCACCGCCGTCTCTGCCCCAGGTCCCGGATGCGCCGGGAGATGTTGGTGGAAGGGACCCAAGATGAACCAGACCTCGACCCCTGTGGGGGTCCTGGCATCCTACCACCAGGCCACCCCCACTCAGACCCCACCCCACAGAGCCCCGACTCGGAGGCCGAGGACCAGAAGCCTCCCGTGAAGGAACTGGAGCTTCAGGAGGGCCCCGAGGAGAGCGCCACAGCCCTCACCGCCCAGGATCAGACCCAGGTGAGGGTTAAGCAGGAGCAGACTGAGGCCAACACTGAGGAAGAGGTGGACAGCCAGCCCCAGGACTCGGGGGCACCTGACAAAGGCCACAGTTCTCCCAAAGAGATACACCCCGACCCTCCAGGCAATGATGGACTCCCTAAAGTGGCCCATGGGCCCCTTCTTCCAAGCGGAACCACGCCAGACTGCCCCCCACTACAGCCCCCACAGGAGAGCAGGGGCGGAGAGCGGCTATACCCGGACCCCCTGAGTTTTAAGTCGGCTTCCGAGTCCTCGCGCTGCAGTCTAGAGGTGTCCCTGAACTCACCCTCGGCTGCCTCCTCACCGGGCCTCATGATGTCTGTGTCACCTGTGCCCTCCTCCTCAGCTCCCATCTCCCCATCCCCACCTGGCGCCCCCCCTGCCAGAGTGCCGAGTGCCAGCCCTACGGCCCACACGGCTGGGGCCTTGCACCCCAGTGCCAAGGTGAACCCCAACTTGCAACGGCGGCACGAGAAGATGGCCAATCTGAACAGCATCATCTACCGGCTGGAGCGGGCTGCCAACCGGGAGGAGGCGCTGGAGTGGGAGTTCTGAGGGTGGGCAAGGGGCCTGGCGGGCCGCCCCCTCGCCCTCCCCCCGCCCTGCCCCCAGACAGCGCAGGGCGCCGGAGCGGGAGCTCAGCCACCACGACGTGGACAGCGAGTTCTGCCGTTTACAGTTTTTGTTGTGGCCCTGGTTCTGGAAAGTTGTGCGTGAGCAGGTGGGGCACATGCCACCGCCTCCTCTCTTTGGTGCCCCTGCCCCGGGGGCGTCCTCCTTTCTGCACAAGGCAGAAGCAAAGAGGCACCACATTTTCCCCTGGAAACTCCAAACTCTTTTAGAAAAATAAATAAATATTTATAGACCTCTTTTAGATATTTTAATAAAGGATCCTTTGGAATTTATTCCCAGCCGATGCTGTTTTGATATTACAGAGAGTTATAAAATCAGGATGCCGTCACAACTGTTGCGAAGTATACACTGAAGTTGTGTCGTTTTTGCCACTAGATGAGATTAAAAGAAGACAATTGTTCAAAGCCATCATAAAACACTCTTTAAGACCGACCAACACTTAGATAACCTTCGAACCACGGTTTTACCCCACGTCTGTCTGTGAGACACGGCCCGTTGCTGCTGCCCTCCCGGAAACCGTGCTGAGGGGACAAAGTCCAGAAGACTCTAAACGGAAACCTCGACGCCACTGAGGCCGTGTTTCATTCTGGCGGTCTGTTTTGCAACCTTGGTAACGCAGAGCACCCCATGCTGTTGTAAATGTTGTAGAGACATGGGCTGTGGCCAGCTGTCCCACCCGAGATGTGTGTGACGGGGCACAAAACGAACGGCCTGCACTCCCTCTGGTCAGACACCCGTGGGCCACAGAGGTCGGACGTCCATCTCATCCTTGTGTAGACATGTTTCCGGATCTTCTGGAAAGCCAGGCACGGGGGCAGGTGATTGGAGGGTGGCGCTTGAGCCAGAGTGACCCGTGCCCCACCCTGAGTCATGGCCACAGCGCAGAAGTTTCACTGCTGGTTTTCCAGAGCGAGACTGTGGCCGTGGTCATCCTGTTTTTGTGTTTTAAGAAAACAATGGCGTCAGTCAGCTCACAAGCACCTGACGCCAAAAAGGAGATTCATCGCACCGGAGACCCCAGCTCCCCTTCTCGCCGTCTCTCTCACACGGGCCCTGGAGCTGCTTCTGGAAGGTATCTGCAGCTCCACGGGCGTGCAGCGCCAGCAACAAGGCCAAGTTCACTGCAGCCTGAATGCCACTGCCCAGTTCTCCCAATCCACCCTCCTGCCTTCCAACACGTAACCTTTTGGGGAGCAAATACTCAACCCCCACAACCCAGAAAAGCCTTTCCTCCAGCATCTTCATGGTTTCTGGGTGGAGAGTCCCCATTCCGGATGGAACGGCCACCACACTGAGTGTCCCGTGTTTCTTTCTTATCCTTTTACAAACTCTGCGGGAAGGCTGCATGGGGCGCCTCGGCGGCTGAACCCGAATGCTGACAAGAAGGTGGCTGTGATCGGCACCAGTCCACTGCTGGGGGGGAGGGGGCCGATGGGGGGCTTCAGGGACGCCACCAGCGTCTTGCGGTCTGGCCAGTGAAACCCAGCGACTGGAAGGGGACAACAGGGGGCCGTTCCAGAACTTGCAACTCTCATGCACCCGGCCCGGCCACAGCCTCCGTGCCCAGCAGTGAAGAACAACGCAGACCCTGCGGGGAAATCTCCTTTTCCACACACCCAGGCTATGCATTGCAGAGTTTCCCACTGTATACATTTTTATCCAGATGAAGGTATTTTTATATTTTGACAATAGGAAACAGTGACCAATTTTCAGAGTCATCAGATCTGGAACAAACAAGACATCTCCTTTTAGTCACCACCGCCCTGTCGCAATTTGGACAACCGTGGGGGAACACACCACTTTTTACCGCTGAGACCCGCACGCCACTGAAGCCCAGTCTCACATGGAGACCGTGATCCTCAGAGAGCCTGAGCCAGCTCTCGTGTGGCGGGATTTGATTAAGCACTTAGTATAGTCTCTCGAACATGGAGGAGGTCCTGTCGTGCTCAGAGCTGGTGGAACCGTGAACGGCTCTGTCAGGGTCACGTCCTATAACGGTAAAAACACAGCAAAAACCCACACAGCCGTTTCTATAAGAGATTGATGAACTTTGTTTAAAATTTAAAAAAGAACACGTTCTGTAAATGCGTCGCTCAATACAGAATTGTATAATAATGTCTGGGTGTCCTGCTTGCTTTGTCCTGGAGCTGGGGTGCAAGTTGGGGCTTACAGCTGGCCCTCAGAAGTGTTTTACACAATGGTGTTTTTTAAAAACATTAATTTGCTACCATTGAAGTCTGGGGAAATGTTACATAAAAATTACACTCACCGGCTTCCCTGGAATACCGTTAAGATCGGGCCACAACGGACCAACATTCCAACATGACAACAGTCAGCCAGGGGGTGGCTGTCACTTTTGGACAGGACACCTGCCCGTGATCTGCCTCGGTGCTCACCTGTGCCACCCTTGCCACGCGTCTGGGCGCTTGGACAGCTCGGTGGGCGGCTGTGCTGTGGGCTGGAGCCAAGGAGGATGGAAGAATTGGAATCCATTTTCCAATGGAGACAGGTTAGATCCTGGGGCCAAGTAGTCAAGATCATGCCCTGGACCCAGGCTGTGGCCACAGGCTGCGTGCCCCGCTCCGTGGGGTGAGTGGCAGGTGCCCCAGCCTCCTGAGACCAGCACAGCTCGCCTTTCTCAGCTGTGTATCCAGGACCTCAGTTTCCCAATGTGTAAAACGGGGGTGTTGCAGCAGCCAGCTCAGAAAGTCAGCGTGAGGAAGGATCATGCATTTGAGACACACAGAACAGTGTGTGGCATGTGAGGGCTTGGCATTCCTATGCTCGTGTGGGGGTGGGTTCTTTCATCCCGTGAGGGTGAGTCTTCTCTGTGCATGAGCTGCAGGAAGTTTGTTTTTCCTTAACCAGTCATGTCACGAGTGTCCCTGAAGTCCCCGAAGTGATATTAGACATTACTCATTGTGAGCCAAGGCCGCATGGTACCCCAAGACAGACCTTTCCTCTGGGTCTGGAAACCTTCAGGTTGCCCAGATTTTCCCCACATCCTCTCGGTGGGAACTGAGTGACTAATTGCCTCCCCTTTGGTCAGAATAACTAATTGCTCCAAAGCTGGCAGGACGGTTCCCTGGGATGCCTGAGTAACCCCCACCAGGCCGGGGAGGGTAGGGGCAAGTAGGGGCAAGGCCTCCCTGGCCCTGGAGGTCCCCAGCTAGCCACTAAGAGTGACATTTCAGGCAGGCCCAGCCTTTAGTCAGAGCTGGAGGGGAGAAGGATGGGAGCCACGAGTTCAGGACATTAGGCCAGACCACCTTTCAAACCCAGCTCCCCCTGTTGGGGCCATATGACTTCAGCCCAATGTCTAAACTGCCCTGGGCCTCCGTTTTCCAAGCTATAAAGTGGGGAATGAGAGTAATGGCGCCTTCCTTATAAGGTGGTTGTAACAACTCAAGTGAAGCCAGAGGCTGGCCCTTTGGACCTCGGTTGACAGCCCTGGAGAAGGTCAGAACCCCCCAGGATGTGGCCCCATGGTGTAGGTGGGGGCAGGAGTGGAGGGGGAACTGCCTCTGATACACACCAGCCGCCTAAGAACCTGTGGAAGTAGGTGCTCCTTCCGGGCTGAGAACTAAAGCTCCATTCTGGGCCATCGGCTTGTTGTTGACGTGGCGCCTATAGCTGCTGGCCATCTGAGGCTGGAAATGTAGCAAAAACACAGCAATGTGGAGTTCTGGACCAGGGACTGTGGGAGAGCAGGGAGTGGAGAGACTGGAGGGGAATGGGAACACGGGGCAGGCATTGCAGGAGGCGGCAGGTTTGTGTCAGGACGTGGGAGAGCAAAGAGCCGAGTTAGGAAGCCCTGGCTGGCGTAGCTCAGTGGAATAAGCGCAGGCCTGCAAACCGGAGGATCGCGGTTCGATTCCCAGTCAGGGCACATGCTTGGGTTGCAGGCTGGTTCCCTGCAGGCCAACTCCCAGCAGGGGACCCATGAAAGGCAACCATACATTGATGTTTCTCTCCTTCTCCTTCCCCTCTAAAGATAAAAAAATAAATAAAATCTTTACAAAATAAATAAAATAAATTGTTAAAAAAAAAAAAAGAGCCGAGTTAGGGTTGGCAGCTGTTCATCAGGTGCTTAGTATTTCAGGAGTACTTACTCTGTGCTTAGTCCTCCCCTGGGAAACACCGGCCCCTGGGAAACACTGGGGCTGTGAGAGCTTGAGTCATGGGGTCCAGGTCATGGGGTCCAGGAAGGCTTCTCGGAGGAGGGGACATCTCAGCTGACACCTGAAAGACAATAGGAGTTAGAGGAGAAGAGAAAAGAGGAGGGCAGGAGTGGCAGGCAACATGGGCAAACAAGTCCAGAGAAGGGTGGAATGTGAGGTGAGGGTGGAGGGAAGGAGAGGGACAAAGGCCAGCCCCTGAGGCCCCCTGGGGCGTGGTGGGAAACACATCTCTCCCAAGGGCACTGAGGAGCCACGTGAGGCAGGGAGCTGCTGTGGTCAGGCCTGTGCTTTTAGGAGGTTCGAAGGTTTCGTCTGCCTGGGGAAGCGGTGGCCTGGGGAGGGTGGCAGGGCCCGTTCCCACCTTAGCCCTGAACCTCAGGCTTCCAAGGTCCTCACTTCCCATCCACCCACATAAGAAATGGTCAAACCTAGAGGTAGATAGAGGATTTTTTATGAGTCTATATCACATTGACGACCTGGGCTGGGGAACAAGAACTCTCGTGCTCCTGAGAATAACAGTTTTGCAGCTTCTTTTATGCATTTGAAATGAAGGAGGGGATGTCAGGAAGATTCCACAGAGGCGGGGAAACACCAGGCAGGGACTGGGTCACAGGACAGTTAGGTGTTCTCTCGAGGGTTAACATGTCTGGTATTTCAAAGGCGGATTAACCTGGATGTACAGGCAGACTTGTTGGAAGCGAAGGTAAGCCTTCACTAAAGACATCAAAGGCCTGGCTGTGACTTCTCCCCATGACCTTCCCAGGTGGAATTTCGATCAGATCACCACCACTTGCGGGGACTTTGTATAGAACCCGCCACACGTCCCCACCCTCCTTTCCCTCCTAATGAAGCAACTCAAATTGCGTCAGCAGCCCTGCCTTCTCACAGGTCCTTATCAGTGGGAACGCAGACCTCAGTGGCTCATGACCACTGGGTTGACTGTCTAGGCATTGTTCTAAAGGCCAGGCTCTCCACCACCAAGGAGCAGTATGTGTGTCGCTCCAGAAACTGGGCTGCCTCTGCAGGTGCCCAGGAGGCTGCAGCCACCTGCCCAGACCCAGGGTCAGGGGGCACTGGGCAGGGAGCCATCCTGAGGGGTCTTAGCCAAGGTTAACTCCTCGTTCTGGTGGGTTGCCCTGTCTGCGTGGAGAAAACCATTGAGCTCTTTAATGGTCTGTGACCTTCTCCAGCCTCCAAGGGCTGTTAAAAGCGCTGGCTTTGAGCTCAGCCTGGCCTGGGTTTGACTCCACTATCAGGAAATCTGGGGCCCTTCAGTGAGACTCAGTTTCCTTAACTATAAAGTAGAGATGATCGTGAAAGTATCTACCTGTGTTTGGTATCTATGACTGCATAACAAAGAATGCTAGAACCTAGTGGCTTAAAACAATAAACATCTCTCTGGGTCAGCAATTTGGGAGTGGCTTCACCGGATATTTCGGGCTCCTGGGTCTCTCCTGTGGTGAAGCCATCAGCTAGGGCAGAGGCCATTTCTAGGGCCGGAGGATTCGCCTCCAAGATGGCCCCCTCTCGTGGCTGGCAAACCGGTACGGGCTGCTGGCTGTGCGAGTGGGCCTCCCCAGGGGGGCGCTTGAGGGTCCTCACAACATGGCAGCTGAGAGTGGGTGAGGCAGAGGCCTCGGTGTCTTCTGGGACCCAGTCACTTCACAGCATCCGCCAGGCCACACAGTGTGGGAGGGGACTATATGAGGTCGTGGACACCAGGAGCTGATTAAGTACAACCACACTGCCTAATGAGTGTCTTTGAAGATTAAATGAGGTGTGTTTTTAAGGTTGTATTGTTTTAGAGAGGGGAGAGGGGATGAGGAAGAGAAACATTGATTGGTTGCTTCTCGCACAACCTGGGCACATACCCCAACTGGGAATCAACCCACTGAGCCACACCAGCCAAGGCTAAATGAGCATTTCTTAATCTGGCCTCCTAAAGTCCCTCGTTTCCTACTCAAAATGTAGCTTCCCAGGCCCTGCCCCAAACTACTGACCCAGAATTCCTGGAGCCTGGGCCCAGGGATCTGCATTTTTAAGAAGTATCTCAATTGATGAGACACCACAGGCCTCAGTATATCGGAGGCAATACTGATTCATCTCATCGTCTTTGGCCCCACTGGGTGTGTGAGGCCCTGGGCAGGATGCTGATGGAATGTGAGAACAGGAACGATACCCACTCGGTCTCTTGGCATAATCAGGAACTGGTGGGTTGAAAGAACTCATGATCTCCTTAAAGGTGTGCGAACAAGTTTATGGGGGAGGGGGCAGATCCAGGGGAAACCTGGAGAAATCCAAGGCAAGAAGTTCAGCTGGGCTGCAGGGCACTGCACCGTCTATCTTGATTCATTGGTTCTCAGACCTTAATCTGTTCCCCCCAGTTCAGGATTCCCAGGACTCTGATTGCCTAGCTTGTGTCTCGGGACCAACTCCTGCCCAAGAGGCTAGACAGGGAGAAAAGGATCACCGGAGCTGAGGGGCAGAGGATGCAGTGGTCGGCGGCTCCGTGCTGGGCACTGTGGTGGGCCCTGGGAGGGAGGTGTGTGGGAAGCAGGACTGGCCCCTGCTCTCCGGGAGCGCAGTCTGGGGGCCTGGGTGCGCTGCCCTGGGCTATCGCAGCCCCTAGCCAGAGCAGCAATGGCAACAGGGTCCCTGGACACTGAAGAGAGGGCAGTGGCCCCAGTGCTCAGGGGCTTTCAAGAGCTGCGCCTGACAAGGGCAGCCACGGTCACAGCCCCAAGGACAGGCAGACGGAGCTAAGACAGCCCTGAACCCTCTGTCAGGACCGTTCGACTGTGCTGAAACCCTGAGACAAAAACAGTTCATGGGCCACCTTTTGAAAAGTCTTCCATCAGAAAGTACAAAATCTGCAGCTGGGCTTGACCCATTCATTATTTTACTGCCTTGGAAGTTTAGTTCGGGATGCGGCAATTTTAGAAATTGGGACAAATTGCAGGGCCTTGTGTATATAACAAAGTCTGTGTGAGGTAAAGTAAGGTGATCTGGAGAGGGATTGGCGAGGGTGGGATGAAACAGCCCCATTTAGGAACAGACAAGGCGCAGGGCTGGGAGCAAGGACAGGAGAGTGCTTGCCGCTCTTTCAGATTTTTTCACTCTTAGTACAGGAGAGTGGGAGGGCCCCAGGGAAAGGGTGAGAGGCCCCTTTACTGCTCCAGGGGATCCCACTGCAGCCCTAATCTCCGCTCCACTGAGCCAGCAACAGCAGTGACATTGGTCAGCCGCAGCCACGCTCCTTAGAGGGAGAAGCTGCCATCACTCAAACTTACCCATCAGGAAGCCTATGGCTGCAAATAACAAAAGAAGTCTCCCCGAAAGCTTTAAACAAGGCAGTTTATTCCTGCCAATAACAGGCCTTCCAGAGGTGGGGTTGATTCGGAAGTTCAAGGATATATTCAGGTGTGTGCTGAACTTGGAGGATGCTTTTCTTCGAGTGTCCTATTTCATGATCACAAGATAGCTGCCATAGCTCCAGGCGTCAGGCATAACTTTACCTTTTCAAAACAATGAAGAGTTCTTCTTTGTGTCTCTTTCAGAAAGCAAGAAGTTGCTTCCACTCACATCGCATTGGCCAAAATTGGGTCGCAGAGTCATGCTTTGGCAGCGGAAGTTTAGCTAATTCCTACAAGTCAAATGGGAGCGGCACAACCGATTGAGGGGTTTTTGTTCGTTTGTTTTGTTTTAGTCCTCTTCCTCCAAGGATATATTTTTTATTGATTTCAGAGAGAGGAAAGGGGAAAGAGAAAGAGATACATCAGTCGGTTGCCTCCTGTACATGCCCTGACCAGGGATTAAACCTGAAACCTAGGTAGGTGCCTTGACTGGGAATCGAACTCTCAACCTTTCGGTGTACAGAACAACGGTCCACCCGAGCCCCTGAGCCAGGGCTGAATTTGACCCGCTGTTTAGGGTGGAAGGATGTTGGGCAGCCAGCGCATAACCTCTGGCCTCATGGCCCCTCTCAGGTTTTCATCCCCTGCCCCACATGGCTTCTCAGAGTGTTCCTTCTGAACCCAAAGACTGTTGAGGGGACAACAGTTTTCTCTACTTGGTCATGCTCCTGGGATGTTTGAGTCCTTAGACATGTGCCCTGAACACACCCCCTGGGTCAAGAGGAGACACTAGCACACTAGCTAGTGGACACACAGCACTCAGGTCTCGGCTGGCTCCTCTTCCTCTCTCAGTTTCAGTTGGACTCATGGAAACAGTCCAGCAATCCGAAGCCCAGCAGGTGACCCTCCTCTCGGAGCTGGCTGTCTCTCGCCTGCTCCTTCCCCATTCTGTGCCCTGTGGTGGTGGTGGTCACAAGGGCCATAGGCACTGACTCAGCCTGTGCAGAGCCACTTCCCCAGCCCCCGCCTGTCAGCTGTGGTCCCAGGAGAGGTGGAAGGAATTAGTCAGCGCGGCCTGGATGTGCACGAGTGGCATGATTCCCAGGCCTTGCTGTCTTTCATTTCTCGTTCTTGAACGTGTTCCGCAGGCCAAGGACTGTAGATCGCCCATCCTAAGCCATTTTCCTCAGTGTGCATGACTCCCCCAGGTTGACAAGGAAGGCATGTGACCCAAGCTCTGCTAGTCCACCATGCTGGTCGGCCCTGGGCCAGCCCCTTCCCATCTGTGATCTCCCCTTAGCCCAGTGAGTCTGCGACGGCGACAGCAGGAGAGCCCCCTCACCCACCCAGGCTCATGGGGACACCCCGCGGTTGCAGGACCTTTCCCTCTGAACTAGCGTTGGTGCCCGAATCCCAACTACAGGCCCCCAGGGCAGCCCGTGAACTGACCAGTACGAGCCAGCTGTTGACTCTTCCACTTGCCACCCTTGACGGTCCTCCCACCAGTCAGGCCTTCGGCCCAGCCGACTTTCTGATCCTCCCCCTTTCCTCTGCCTTCTCTCTCCTCTGGAAAGGAGCCGTGCGACCCCACTGCCCCGTATTGCTCTGCAAGGCCCAACCCCTCCTGCTCAGGGTCCCACGGGTCCCGTTCCTGCTCTCACACTTTCTGGCTGTGTGAACTTGGCAGATGTCTTAACCTCTGTGAGCCTCAGTTTCCTCAGGGGGGAGGATACTGTCCCCTCTGTAAAGTGGGGCCAGTACCCCCCAAAAGAGGTGGTGAGGAAGTGCCTGAAAGACCAGCGGCCGTGGAGGGTGCGCATGCACACTGGTCACTAGTCCTGCAGGGCCTGTCCCTGGCTCTGCCGGGCAAGTCAGTCCAGGATTTTGATGGGAAAGATCACACAACCAGCCATTACTTGACAAACGTTTGATTATTTTATTTTACCTTTTACAATTCCCCTTCCCCAGCTGCCTGATATGTCTCCCCGAACCCAACTGTGAAGGCAGCCTGACCCCACCTTGTGCTTTGGGGATGGGGAGCAGGAATGGGGGTAATTCCCATCAGCCGCCCATGGAGACCAGGGCACGGTACCCTTAGAGCTTGTAAACTTACACCAGGACTGGGGCCACCACATCGCCCACCAGCCAAGTCTGGCCAGCTCCGGATACCCCTGGTGACCCAGGGCCTGAGGACAAGAGAGAGCCACACCCCCCACCACCACCACTCGGGACTTGGGAAACAGGGACAGGAGCACACCAAGGCGCCACAGGCACCTGCCCTGGTCAGGGCTGGCCTGGAAAAGGCAGAGAACCCGGGGAGATTCTTGAGATGCCTCTCTCCAGCCAAGATTCCGGGCCCTGTCCCTGGGGCGTGCAAACCGTGCTCTCCCGCCCCCACCCCAGCCAGGCTGAGAGCCTGACACCCTGTCCCTTTCCAGCAGCCAACAAGAAACGGAAGTCGTAAAAATGCCAAGCTTTGTTTGTTGCTTAAAAACAAAAACACCTCAGTACCAAAAATTAAATTAAAACAGGAGCCAGTCACCTGAGCCAGCGGTGAGCCGGTGCCTGCAGGCAGATAGCACCCCCGCTTGTCCCCTGGGCCCCAGGGTCTCTCAAAGACGGCAAGAAGGGGTCTCGGGCCAAGTTTGTCACCAGGAGGGGTCGTCTGCTGGAGAATAAAAGTTGGGGGGAGGTGTCCTCAGAGAGTCCCCAGCACGGGGCACTGAAGACTGTAAACATGACCCAGCCCCCAGAGTCTCCCCGGAGGAAGAGCAGCCACTGTGGAGATGAGAAAAATGGCCTCACCATTCATCGGAAAACCAGGGGTGCAGGGAGTCCCAGAAGCCAAACACAGCTTCACGACTGCTTCTTAGCCCCACAGATCAGTACCTGGCCCTCTCTGGGCGGTGAGTCAGCTGGTGGCCACCCCTCCCTAGTAAAACCTGCTGGAAAGGCAGCTCAGGCCACGGCTGCCCGGCCAGGCTGAACCAGGTCAGAAGAGCTCCCACAAGGAGCTAGTCTAGTCCCAGGGAGCGGGAGACTGAGGGCGTGGCTGAGGACTGTCAGGAGAGCGTGTGAGAGCCACCACAGGAACAGAGGCTGGAGGGTCGCTACTGCACCAGGAGTGCCACCTCGAGGCCTGGCCAAGGCCCAGGGCAAAGTCCTGCCTGGGCCCCACTCCAGCCAGGAGCCCTGGGGACCAGGCAACCTCATCATACTGGTTAGGCATTAATACCTTCCGCCACCTCCTCAACTGCCGCTTCAGGAGGAAAAGGAGGTCTCACCCAGGAGTGTGGCACACCCGAGCCTTCCCTCTGTCTGTGTGGAAGCCCCGTCAGGGACCAGGCCTGACAGGGCATCTGCCTTTGGGCCACATATCCTCATCAGGTCGCAGTCGCTGCAGCCAGGACCTGATGCCAGCAACAGGCCTTTAGTGGGTGACCCAGGCTGGGCCTGGGGCTGGAGCTCCAGCCCTCAAGCTTCCTGAGGCTCAGCCAGGCCCCCAGTTCTTCCTAGAGGTACTATGGCCTCCTCTGAGTCCTAAAGCACCCCTCCGAGTCCAGTATCTTCTTAGAGCTTAAGTCCCCTGAAAGTAGGCCACACAGGGGCCTGTTTTCCTTAGGACTTGACCAAGGTTTCCCTTGGGCCCAGGCCCCCAGTCTCTCAGGGCTGGGCCCGTCAGAGCAGGGCCTAGGACGAGAGTCCCTCCAGAACCAGGACCCCTGCCCCTCAGCACAGGCCCTCCCCCCACCCTCTCAGGGCTGAGCCCGGCTTCTGAGCCACTGGCTCCTCAGGGCCCTGACCTCCCGTCCGTACCACTCGTGCAGCTGAGCAAAGGAGGCTGAGTCGAGAGGCCCATTGGGCGCCGAGGCCCGCCGGCGGGGTGGCAGCGGTGGGGGCTCAGGGCCAGGCTGGGCCTGGGTGGAGGTACCTGTGGAGGCAGCAGGCAGCTCGGTGCTCCAGACCGCACAGCCGTTCTCCTTGGGCAGGAGGGCGCGGGGCCGGTGTGGTGGGGGTGGGCCACCCCCAGCCCGCATGGCGGCCAGCTGCTGCTCCAGCTCGCGCACCACCAGCCGCAGGTAGTCAAAGCTGGCCCGAGACAGCGCCTTCACCCAGCCCTCCATGGCAGCTTGGCTCTCGGCAGCCAGAACATAGGTGCGGACCCGGGCCCCTGCGAAGCGCACAGCAAAGGTGAACTCCTCAGCAGCCTCCACGAGCTCCACAGTGCAGCCTTCCAGGATGATGACGCCCACGGGCTCACGGCTGGCCGGATCCTCGAAGTAGAAGAGCATGTTGCCACGCAGCACGAACCAGCGCCGGTGGTAGGCCGCGTGCCGGCCGCCCTTCTTGTACAGGAAGCCCGCGTTGTCCACCGGGGCGTCACAGGTGGCATAGAAGGCCAGGCTGCGCTCGTTCAGCTTCATGGCGGCGAGGATGGGTCTGCAGGGAGCTCAGGGCCTGTCCCACCCCAGCCCAGCTGTCACTCACGTGGCCACCACCACCAGGTCACCCAGCGCCTCACCCTGACCTTCCAGCCACCCTTGGGCATCACAGAACTCAACACCCCACCTTCACAAATAAGGAAACTGAGGCTCAAAGAGCGGAAACGACCTGCTCAGGCTCACACAGCTCTTCAGGAGCAGAGCCAGGACGGGTAACCTCCTGCACCCTTCTCCCCAAAACAATGTTGGGGATTCCTGCGTGCCAAGCATTTTATGTATCTTAACTCATCTTGCAACGAACCTTAGTTGGCAGGAAGTAGCCTGACCCCCATTTGACAGATGAGGAAACAAAGCAGAGGCTAGTCACGCGCCCCAGGCCACAAAGCGAGTTGGGTGGAGATGAAATTCAAACCCAGACCTCACTTCAGGCCCTGCCGTGTCCATCATTCCTGGGGACCAGGTGGGCCGACCTTTCATCATCCCTTTCAGGTCCCGGCTCTAGTTTCATAACTCAGCTTGGATCTGCCTGTCCGTGAAATGACAACATGAACAGAACCTATTTCAAAGGGTTATAGGGACTTCATTCATCCAACGATGAAGCACCCACTGGGTGCCAGGCACTGTCCCAGACACTAGACACCAGCAGTAAACAAGACGGAGAGGGTCGCTGCTGCCAGTGATGCTGTCGCTGATGCTAGTGGCCAGTGAAGGGGACAGACAAGTAACAAAGGGACAAAAATGCGTCTGCCTGATGTCCAGTCTTCAGTGCTGGAGGGTAGCTAATATGGAGAAGGGAGTCAGGAGTGTTTGATTTTAACAGGGTGGGGGGGGGGGTCAGGAACAGCTATACTGAGAAGGTGACATTTGAACAGAGACCTGAAGGAGGTGAGGGAGGGAGAGCCCCTGGGATGTGCCAGGCAGAGGGAGCAGCAAGCACAGAGACCCTGAAGTGGGAAGCTGCTGCCGTGCGGGACGACCAGCCAGGAGGCCAGTGAGGTTGGAGCAGAAGGGGGAAGGGGCAAGGTGGCAGGTGCGGCCAGACAGACTGAAAAGGCTGTGGTGAAATAATCCAGAAAAGGGGCCCAGAGCTCAGCCCGCAGTTACAGGGAGGAGGTGGGCAAAGAGCATCGGGTACTCAGAGTAGAGGGATCTATGCACTTGGCTCAGTGATTTTTTCCACTTTCCCCAAGGAGCACATGATGGGGCAACAGAGGCCAGGTAGGATTTATCGGGAGGGGATAAGTGGGCCCCTAACATGACCACACCTTCCCTTGGGATTCTCCACGGCCACTGTGAGGACCCACCTTGTGCTCCTGCCTCACAGCCTCACTCTATATGGGACAGTAGGTACGTTTTTCAAAAGATAAAATATGTGAAGTCCCTGGAATGCCGCAGGTGCTCAGCAAACATTCATTCCCCAGCCCACGTGGCACCTTGCTCAGGGCCTGGAGGAATGTGGTATACGGGTGGGAGCTCAGCCTGACCCAGGGTGGACGGGTGATGGTTCCCAACTGAATTCACCTCATCTCACCTGCCTAGGCCATCAAGGATGGCTTCCTAGAAGAGGCACCACACACTGATTTCATGGCAGGGTCTTAGTCCCTGTTCTGCCTCCCTGACCTGTGACTTCGGACAGGCTGCCCTTCTCTGAGCCTCAGTTTCTCCCTCTGCTAAATGAGACTCGTGCCTTTCCCCCAGAGCCCAACAACTGCCTGCCTACCCCAGCCCCACTCCTCACAGGAAACGCCCACACTGCCTGCCCCGTTTCCCTCCTACCTCTCAGGCCACCGCTCACCTCCCCGCCCTCTGCCCGGTCTGCTCTTGGCTTGCTCTTCTTTGGGTTCAAATGTCAGCTCTGTAGTGTCCAGGCTGTGTGACCTCAGGCAAGCATTAAGCCTCTCTGGGCCTCTATTTCCACATCTGTAAAGTAGGATCATAAAAGCACCTAAGTCAGTGTTGTGACAATGTCATAGTGAATTAATTACACAGAAGGCGCTAAGCATGGTGCCAGGCACGCAGGACCTGCTCAGCCGTGGCGCTGTTGCCACTCGGCCTCCCCAGACGTCTAGCTCAGTGCTCTGTCTCAGCAGATGGCCCTTGGCGTCTCCCCTCACCTCCTCTGACCACTGATCAAATCCAACTGATCTCCCTCCGACCTCTTCCAAATCAGTGGCCTAATCTCTACCCACTGTCACCTCCCCATTCTAGGTCCCCCCATCATTGCTCAACTGGATGGCTCCAGTGGCCTCTTCCCTGGTCCCTGGGCCTCCACCCCAGCCCCTCGTGTTCTTCAGGGTTAGAGCCACACTCCTCCCAAGGCCCCTCCCCCGGCCCCACTAAAATGCATCCCCCACAGAAAGATCCTGTTTAAACCCAAATGCGTCCACAGCCCTGCACGGTGCCTCCTCCTCTCATTACAGAATTCGGTCTCCCCTCCCCGGTCACTCAGCCTCAGTCAGCCAGCCTTCGCTGCTGCTCCTCAAACAGGGCAGGCACATCCTGCCTGGGGCCTCTGCCCTGGCTGCTCCCTCTCAGAGGAGTATCCCCAACCACCCTCGACACGAGACTCCCCCAGGTCCTCTAGGGCACCCCAGCCTGAAATTACCTGGGTTGCGTTCGCCTGTTCCGGGAGGGCAGAGGTTTTTTTGCCTCAATTCCATCCCGGAGTCGTAGTGTAGCTGGTGCTCAGATACCTGTAGAATGAGTCAAACAGTTGTCTTAAACCTCTCAACACCTCCTCCAGAAGGTGTGTGTGTCCCGGTCCTGTGTTAAAAGATGCGGAAACCCAGACACAGAGAGATTAGGTAACTTGCCTAAGGGTACAATGCTGTGCCCAGAATTGCACGCTCCAGACAAGTGGCCCAAAGGGTCCAATCCTGGGGTGGCCCCACCCCATTAAGGCCAAAGAAAGAGCGATTCCCCTCACACTCAGCAGCCCTCCTCCCCTCCCTAGCCAAATCTGGGCTGGCTGGGTCCTAGGTCACCAGTGACACAGGAACCAGTTCTGTCCATGGCTCCAGCTGCTTCCAGCCTCAGCAAGGAGAAGGGGGCAGGGCAGAAGGGGGCGGAGCAGGGGCTCGGGCCTCTGGGAGGGCCTGTCCCTGCCCTATTTCCCCCATTCAAGTTGCTTCTAACAAGTCCAGAGTCCACTGTGACTGGCGCTGCTACTGACTAACAGCGGGAGGCCACGCAGAAGACTGTAGGCCCCCACCCCACTAACACCACAGCTCCCTGGTCCCAAGGCCTCGCTCTCCACCAGTCCAGGGTGGAGGGCCCTGGGCAGGTCACTTCCCTTTTCCAAGCCTCAGTTTCCTCATCTGTCAAATGAGATGTAGAGAGGATCCAATGAGCTAAAATGAGGAGAGCCCCATGGCCAACTATGGGAAAGGCACCAAAAATACCGCCTCACCTCTAAAATGAGAACCTTAACATGCACCCCTCTGGGAAAGGTTGAATAAGTTAATCCTGAAAAGCTATTTTGCAAAACGCTTAGCAGGTAGTGAGCACTCAGGAAAGCTATCCAAAAAAGGCAAATAATTAGCTCCAGGTCTCCAGGGACACAGCTGGCCCAGAATGGGGGATTCTGAAGAAACTGACATGGAATTTTGGCACTCAGTTCCAGGAAAGAAACCACAGCACAGGTCCTGGGGTTGAATCCAGCTGCTACAAGTGTCCCTAAACAGTGGGCATGGGGGAGAGGGTGTGGCAAGCACAGGGATGAAAAGCAGGGGCCCCTCCGGGGCGCTCCCCGACACCACTGGGGGTGGAGGCAGCCCCACGCTCCTTGTAAAGTCTGGATCTCCAGGTCGGCCCCGCTCCTAGCAGCCCTCTGTCCCTTTGTGTGTCCTGTGGGGAGCTGTTGAGTTTCCTGGGGAGAGTTAAAGCCCCAAACAACAAAATGTGGATGCCAAGTGGAGGACTTATCTCCAGAGTTCCAGCCGCAGAGGCCCCTTATGGGGCGGGGGAGGGGCAGTTCATCTGCCAAGTTCGCCCCGGACCGCCGGAGTCCTTAACGGGAAAATCACTGCTGACGTGGAGTCGCAAACAGGTAGCTCCCCAGAAGAGGTTTCTCCCGCCGGCCGCGAGACCCCAGGCCCAGGGCGGCCGGAACCCCGGCCCGCGTCCCCTCGCAGCGCTCCCCGCCGGGCGGACCTTACCTCGCGGCGTGGCCTAGGGCGGAGCCTGCGGGACGGATGGCGCTGGGCCGGGGGGCAGCCGGGCCATGGCCCGGGATCCGCACTAGCAGTGGCGGCAGCAGCGCTTTGTCTCCCCGGCGGCTTGGCCAGCGCAGCCGCGGGAGGCCGGAGCTCGGTTAGAAGGAGGTGGGGCGGCGGGACAGCCGGGGACCCGCGGGCGCGCCTCTTTAGCGCCCACGCTGGTCCCACCCCCGGATTGGCCGCTCGGCCCGGCCCGCCCGCAGATTCTCCCCACCCCTGTGGGCCCCGCCCCGAAACCACTCTTAAGGGGACCGCGACCGGTTCGCAATCTTGAGTGACGGATCCCAGGAATGAGGACGGGGTCCCCGAGAGTCAGCAGGTTTCCAGGGCTAAGGACAGCAGGCAGATTCGCCCGAAGGAAACAGCGGGGACCTAAAGGCCTAGGACCAGCGTCTGAGCCCTTCCCCGGCGAGGGTTTGTCAGACTTAAGAAATTTAACGCCCAACTCAATTGAAAAATAACTACACGTGCTGAAAATTTGTGCTTTATTGGAAAAAGAAAAAACCGAATACAGGACATTTCGGGCGATCTGACAAAGTCAGTAGAGGACTGCAACCCGAGCTCTTGCCCCAGGGGAAGAAGGAAAGTTCTGGAGGGCCTTGGAGAAATGGCTTCACTTCTCTAGGCGTCAGTTTCCTTATGTGTAAAATAAAGGCAGTCGAGGAACGCAAAGGTCATGGCACACAGTAGGTGACCTCAGGAAACGGCAATTGCCGTCCTTTTTGTTCTGCACGAAGCAACACAGTCCACCTCCCTAGACCTGCGTTTACTTCCGGCTCTTACTCCACCTGGCTCTTGCTCTTCCTCCACCTGGCCTCCTCCAGGGCTCAGTCAGTGCCCAGTCCTGCCCTGAGGGCAGGAGACCAATCAGACTGGTCAGCACCATGTTTTCATTCTGCAGCCTCTCACTAAGTGCCTACTGTGTGCCAGGCACTGTGGCTAAATCAATCAACAAACAGCACAAATAAAATGAGCTCTATAAGCAGTTCATGCCAGGAAGACGATTCGCCGCCCATGGGGTGGAAACGGTTGTGAATGCCATTTCAGACAAGGTGGCTGGTCAGAGGAAGCTTCTCTGAGCAGTGAGGACCTGAAGGAACTGGAGGAGGGAGCTGCAGAGGTGCCTGGGGGTCTCCCGGGCAGAGGGAACAGCCAGTGTAGAGATCCTGAGATGGGCCCATCCTAGGCTTGTCTGAATGAAGAAGAGGCCAGCAGGGCTGGAGCCGAATGAGCAAGTGCAGGAATAGTAGGCCGAGTACTGTTCCGTTGCGTGGATGGACCATGCTTTTGTCTATCCTAGCATCCATCCATGAGCATTAGGTTGGTTTCGCCTTTTGGCTACTGTGAATAGCCAGGCATCTTTGTGGCTAGAATAGCAGAAAAGAGACAGTGATTCATAGGAATCTGAGAACCAGAACTGGGTTGTGGCTTCGTTACCTGGTCCTGGTGTTGTTACCTCAAAATCGTGTCTCGAGTCTGTCACTTCTCCATTTCCACGGCGGCTTCCCCATCGCAGGCTGCTGGTCACATCTCACCAGGTGGGCTGCCGTAACCTTCACTCAGGTCTCCTTTCGGCCATCCCAACTCCCAAACCCCCAAATCCAATCTCCATAGAGGAACCCTAGTAAAACTTAAATCAAGTTACAGCACTCTCTTGCTCAAAAGCCTTTTCAGATACACAATTATGGCATATCGGGCTGATGCTCTAACCAAGGGAGCTACCCAGCCAGGGCCAGAATACAAGTTAGAAAGACAGACAAGCACATTTTCATAGCAGCACTACTTGCAATACACAAAAGGTGAAAACAGATCCCCGTCCATGGACGAGTGTAGAAATAAAACATGGTGCACCCATGCAATGGGATACGACTCGGTCATAAAAAGGAACGAAGCTCCGACACCGGCTGCAGTGTGGATGAATCTCCAAAACGTGATGCTGAGTGAGGGGAGCCAGACGCAAAGACTGCGTATTGTATGATTCCATTTATATGAAATGTCCAGAACAGGTAAGTCCTTAGATACAGACAGTTGACTGTCAGTTGCCCGGCACTAGAGGGAGGGGGAAATGGGAAGTGAGTGCTTAATGGGTAGGAGGTTTTACTTTTAGCTGATGAAAAGGCTTTTTGGAACTAGATACAGATGGAGGTTGCATAGAGCATTGTGAATTCATTTCAAAATGGTCAGTTTTTAAAAAAGATTTTATTCATTCATTTTTAGATTTTATTTATTTATTTTTAGAGAGGGGAAAGGAAGGAGAAAGAGAGGGAGAGAAACATCAATGTGTAGTTGCCTCTTGCACGCCCCCTACTGGGGACCTGGCCCACAACCCAGGCACATGCCCCATCTGGGAATTGAACCTGTGACACCTTGGTTTACAGGCCAGCACTCAATCCACTAAGTCACACCATCCAGGGCAAAAATGGTCAATTTTATGACATGTGAATTTCACCTCAATAATTTTTTTTAATGACAGCCAAGTGTTCCTGCCCTCCCTCACCAGCGGGGGAAAATAAGGAAGCAACACTCATGCAGTGCATTAGATGACATTGGGAATCGGGGAGAAAAATAAACAGGGGCAGAGCGCATGCATTGTGAATGAGAACGATGGATTGGCCGTTTTCACTAGGAAGGCCACAGAGAAGGTAGCTTTTGAGTAAAAACCTGAGGATATAAGGGCCAAAAGCAGGCAAATATACAGAGGGCATGCATTCCTAGCACAGGGACTGGCAAGGGTAAAAGCTCAGAGGCAAGAAGCATGTCAAGGAAGTCGGCGTGGCTGGAGCAGAGAGAGCAAACGGAGGAGAGAGGTGGGAGCAGGGGGACCTGTGGAAGGCTCGGAGGAGGAGAGCCCCCCCCCCCCCCCCCNCCCCCCCCCCCCCCCCGGCAAAGGTGCAGACGGTGAAATAGGCCAAAGACCGGTGCAGGTCAACTGTAGGCAGTGTAACTGGATTTGAAGACTCTGTGCCTAACCTGTGATGCCCCCGCCCCCACCACCAGGGAGAAGGTGGGTCTGAGAGTGCAGGCAACTTTGTCTACTTTGTTCTCTGTGGCATCTCCAGTGCCTGGCACAGTGCCTGGCAGACAGTAGGTACTGGGTGACGGGGACATGCACGACTCGGGGCCCGAGCCCGTTCCTTCCAGGAAGGTGCCCGCAGGACCTGTCAGCTTGCATCCGGACCTCGGCCTCCCCACCCTTTCCAGTGACCCCCCACTTCATTCAGCCACCAGCAGGGAAAGGCAGTGCTCCAAGCTGGGGTCTGGGGCAGCGCATCCTCTCACAGTGGCTGTTCCACCCCAAAAGTGGCTAGGGCCAGCCAGCCCCACGGAGGAACTGAAATCGCCCTCAGCCACAAACACCCAGCCCAGGCCACAGGCTGAGAGGGACTGCGGGGAGGTGAACCATAGGAAGGGGCGGATCCCTTCAGGGGCCCTCCTCCCTTGGTACATGTGGAGGAGAAACGGGGGCCTGTGTGCACCAGCCTGAGGCCCAGGTGCCATGCGTGAGCGAATTTGGCTGAAGGCGTGGAGACTGGGAAGGTCTTGCCAGCTCCTTGCGTGGTGTCAAATGGAGGATTTGAGAGCCCTGCCTCAAAAGGTGGCATTGCCAACTCCTCTCTTCATCCCCTCCATCATTTATGGGGCCTCTCATCCACCCTCCCTAAATTCTTTCTTCTACCTTGTTCTGCAGACCCCCAAATTCCCAAATACTTCCTCCCAAGAAGCAGTTTAAACTCCCTCTGAGTTTCACCTGCACCTTAATAGTAACCAAGATGCGCTGCATATCAGCCCATGGCCAAGTTCCTTTCACAGACCCTTATATTGACCCTCAAGCCAATGTTCAGAGAAGGTGAGTAACAAGCCCATAGTCACACAGGAAGGGGCAGAGCTGAGGCTACAACCCAGGTCTATTGGCTACCAAAGTTTGTATTCCTAAGTACCTCGCTGTCTCCTCTTCCAGGTACTTACTGCCCTAGCAAAAGCCACACACCAATAGCCCTCTCTTTGAGATAAACCACGCCCCTCGCTCAGAATACCAGAATGGCTGCCTTTGGTGGGATATTAAGTGGGCTGTTTTTTCTTCCTGCTACATCAGGTCAGGACCTGAAGGGAGATAGGACTGGTGGTCTTGGTCCCTGAGCTGCAGAAGGCCAGGGAGAGGTCTTTCATTTGCCTAGCAAGCCTCGACTCATAAAGCAACTTGTAATCTTGCTTGGACCTGGAAATTAATGGATTTAATGTGCATACTTGGGTTCCAATTCCCACTCTGTCATTTTCAAGCTCAGTGACTGTCCGCAAGTCACTTCACCTCCCTGTGCTTTGGTTTCCTTGTCTGTAAAACTGAAGAAATGCCAGTCCCCATCTCAAAATGTGTTATGAAGGATTTTGAGAATAACAGGTAAAAAAAAGGAAGAAGAGTAACAGGTAACACTTACTGAGCACTTACTGTGTGTTTTGCTTCTCATGACAACTCTGAGAAGTAGGGCCGATTTCACCACCCCCATTTTACAGGTACAGAAACCAGGATGAAGTGGTTAGCCTGAACTTACATGGCTTTTCACCACCCCCATTTTACAGGTACAGAAACCAGGATGAAGTGGTTAGCCTGAACTTACATGGCGAGCAAATGGACTAGAATCCAAGCAGTCTGGTGTGTGAGCCTACGCCTTGCTGCCCCTTCATGTAACGATGTAAAGCCCTCAGAACAGCACCAGCATACAGTAAGGGTTCAATAACTGTTAGGTGTTATTACCCTGTCATGCTTACAAGTTTTGGGTGGAGGTTCAAACACGTTTGAGTAATGGAAAATTGAGAGACAACTAAGTCAGTAGCTGAGAAAATATAGCACTTGGAGATTAAGAAAATCAAAATAAACCCTGGCTGGTTTGGCTAAGTAAATTGAGTGCTGGCCTGCGAACCAAAGGGTTGCAGGTTCAATTCCCAGTCAGGACACATGCCTAGGTTGCAGGCCAGGTCCCCAGTAGGGGGTGGTGAGAGGCAACCACACATTGATGTTTCTCTCCCTCTCTTCCTCCCTTCCCCTGTCTCTAAATAAATAAAATCTTTTATATATATGCATACATATGCATATATATGCATATGCCCTGGCTGGTGTGGCTCAGTGGATTGAGTGCTGGCTTGCAAACCAAAAGGTCGCTGGTTGGATTCCCAGTCAGGGCACATGCCTGGGTTGCAGGCCAGGTCCCCAGCAGAGGGCGCATAAGAGACCACAACACATTGATGTTTCTCTCCCTCTCTCCCTCACTTCTCCTCTGTCTAAAATAAATAAATAAAATCTTTCCTTATAAAAAAGCCAATTAAAAAATAAAAATATTAATTAAAAACTAAAAAGTTTCTTGGGGTATAACACAAATTAACGAGTAACTGTACTGTAAAGGAGGAGCCTGCTCCCCCTTAGAAGCTTGATGTCCCCAGAAAACTGGGGCAGACTTCAGGCAGAGGTGACATTTCAGGTGGTTTTAAAGGATGTGTAGGAGTTTGCCCAGTGGAAAGCGAATATCAGAGTGTGACTAGCATAAGCAAAGGTCTGGAAACATGAAACAAGGACAAAAAGAAGTCTGGTGGGGCCAGAGTGCAGGGTATTTGGTGGATATTGTCATGAGATGAGGTCTTTTCAGTTGAGACTGTGAAGGGGCTTGGAATGACAGGCTGAGGTGTCTGAATTTTATTCATAAGGTAATAGGAGCCATGGATGATTTAGAGCCGGAGAGAGACATGGCACATAATCAGATCTGTGCCTTGGAAATTACTACTAATAATAAACAACAACAATAATAATAAATAGCAGCAGCATTGATTGAGCACTTATTTAATTTTCACTACAATCCTATGAAGGAAGTTCCTCCCTTATTCCCATTTTACAGATGAGGAAACACTCAGCTCAAATCACTTGCCCCTGGTGACACAGCAAGCACTAAAGAAAAGAAAGCAGGTAAACTGTGCCCCAAATCTGTGTTTTTGGCCTTGGTAGCTATTCGACTGTGGGTTAGAGGCATCAGACCTACAGCCTGGAGACTTCCAGGAAGCTTTCGGGGAATCCAGGAGCCAGGGGGTCTAGGCCAAGGAGGGCCGCAAGGCTGGAAGCCACTGCCAACCCTCCACTAAACCCGAGGCCACCAGGGGGCGCCAGAGCCCGGCGCAAGCCTGCCGGCCACCCCGCCCCCCGCCCCCCCCAACACACACCCCCACTCCTCCACTGTCTTCGGGGTGCGCAGCACCCGGCAGTCCGGGACTCTGGCCAAGCTGGCGCCCGGGAAGCTCGTGCGCCCACGCTGAACCCGGGTAGGGGCGGAGACCGCGGGAGTAACTAGGTTGTCGGTCCTCTGTGGAGCCATTAGGGCCTTTAATTACCGGGATTGGAAGTGAATAATTATCTGCGGGTCCTGAAGCTACTGAGTCACTTCCCCCGCAGAAACCGGATCCCCCCGCGGAAGAGGGGGTGGCTTGCAGCTCCCTGCTGCGCTCGGGGTCTGTGGCGTGGGGGTGGGGTGCGCAGCCACGGGGCCGAGGGAGTAGTTCTGGAGCCTGAGTGTAAATCCTTGCCTGGCCCTGGACCAGCCTTGCAATTCGGGCAGGTCACTTCTCCTCTCTGTGCCTCAGTTTCCTTCTCTGACAAGTGGAGGGAAATAATATTCTCTCCCTCATAAATTGTTGGGAAGATTAAATCGTTAATCCGTGTAAAGCCCTCAAAACAGTGCTTGGTACATAATGCTTTAATAATGGTTAATTGTGTTATAAGCAACATCGTTACTATTGGGGCACAGCAGGTAGTGAAGAGCTGGAGTTCTGCAATCAGACAGGTCTTGAGACCAGACCAGCTACCGTACTTCAGGCTCTTAACGAGTGGTGTGGCTTTGGACACATCACTTCACTGCTCTGTGCCTCAGACTCCTCATCTGAAAAATGGGAAAATTCATAGCAAACCCCTCCCAGTGTGGAGGGGCTGGGAGGGTATAATATTGCCTGTGATGGTCTCAGCACGGTGCACACTTCTGGAAGTGCAGTCCGGATTACAAAAAATGTTCATCCTTTTCTTAGGCAAGGACTCGGGGCAGTTTTAGATTCAAGGTACTGGGAGAACAGAAAAGGGAGCCAGCCTTGGGCTGCCAGCTCAGTTGATTAGAGCATCGTTCTGATACACCAGGGTTGTGGGTTGGATCCCACGTCAGGGCACATACAAGAAGCAACCCATGAATGCATGAATGAGTGGAACAACAAATCAGTGTTTCTCTTTCTCAAATCAGAGAGAGAGAGAGGGGCAGGCTCTTGTGGCTCAATAGATTGAGCGTCAGCCTGCGAACTAAGGGGTTGCTGGTTCGGTTCACAGACGGGGCGCATGCCTTGGTTGTGGGCTGGGTCCCCAGTCGGGGGGTGCACAAGAGGAAACCACACATTGGTGTTTCTTTTCCTCTCTACCTCCTGTCCATCTGTCTAAGGGAGGTGGGGGGCGGGGAGAAGAAAGGAAAAAGAAAGAAAGAGGAAAGGGAACCAAAGCTGCTAGAAAGATGCAAGGAAGCACCAGGCACCTCTGCTCAGCAGATCTCCCCCCCCCACCCCCAGCCCCGCTCCATACCGCCCCAGGAATCCAGCCTGGGGAACTCCAGAGGCAGGGTAGGAGGATGGCCCAGGTATGGAATTCTTTTCTGATGCCCTTTCCTGACCCTCCCAGCCTCAGCTGGACCTTGATGGGCAGCCCCAGAGCTGTCTTGAACGCTTTATTTGTTAGTTATGTGCAGTGTAACAAATGGCCCCCTAACTTGGTGATCTCAAAGTCCAGTCTCCTCTAAATCACTTATGAGACTCAAAGTTGACCCATTCATTCTGAGGCAAATTCCCCTTTTGTGAAATGGAATGTGTTGTGGGTTTCCGAATACAATGGTGGGACAGGGTTAGGGTAGACATTCCCATTCCCAAAGGGAGAAATCGAAAAGAAAGAAGTGACGGTCCGGGGGCTCTTTGGCTCAAGCTCTGCCCCCTAGGACACTGAGGCTGCGGGCCTGCCTCTGGACCTACTGGGCAGGGGAAGTCCTGTCTCTGGCCACATTCGGATGGCATTTTTGATCCAGAATTCTTTGTGCTTAGCCATGGCTTTATAAGGCGAAGCCCTGGGAGCAGGATTCCTGGGCTGGAATTGTAAGCAGGTGTCCCTACCAGCCTGGAGGCACGCCCCATGACTCTGGGGGATGGGGAAGGGTATTTGCCCTGGTCTCGGCGGTGGCTGTCTGCCTAGGTTGTGCCGCTGGCAGCCCCTCGGGAATCTAGATGGAGGCAGCCACGCCCCCCGCAGCTTTGCTGGCGCAGCGCCGGCCGCTGGCGGCCTGCTGGAGCTGTTCCTGGGGATAGCCGCCGAGTGCCCCGCTTCTCCTTTGAGATCCTCCCGCCGGAGAGCCCTCGCGCTGTGGGCCTGTGACGGGAGGGGAGCTCTGAGGGTCTCCTAAGGCCTCTGGGGTCATTCTCCCGCCATCTCGGACATCTTTTTCTACGGCCCTCCTCTTTTCTCTCTCGGCCCTCTCCAGAGTCGCTCTTAGTGGTCAGTGCCCGGCAATACTTTTTCTTTTTTAAAAAAAATTTAATTTATTTATTTTTAGAGAGAGGTGAAAGGAGGGAGAAAGAGAGGGAGAGAAACATCAACGTGTGTTTGCCTCTCGTGTGGCCCTCACTGGGGACCTGGCCCATCACCCAGGTATATGCCCGGACTGGGAATCAATCTGGCGACCCTTTGATTTGCAGCCCGTGCTCAATCCACTGAGCTACACCAGCCAGGGCAATATAGATTTTTTCTAGCATGCACCCCAAAACTCCTGCAGCCCCTACCCATGACCCAGTTCCAAAGCTGCTTCCACCTTTCTAGGTATTTGTTATAGCAGCACCCCCACCTCTCGGAGCCAATTTTCTGTTTAGTCTGTTCCTATTGCTATAAACTGGGTGGCTTAGAAACAACAGACATTTATTTCTCACACTTCTGGAGCCTGAAAGCCCAAGATCAAGGGGTCAGCAGATGCAGTGTCTGGTGAGAGCCAGCTGTTTGGTTCAGAGATGGTAGCTTTCAGCTGTAACCTCACAGGGCAGAAGCAGAGGGGCCTCTTTAGGGTCTCTTTTATAAGAGCACTAACCTAGTGCATTAGGACTCTGCCCCCATGACCCATCCCCTTCCATAGGCCCCACCTCCTAACACTGTCACCTTGGGGGAATTAGGATATCCACATGAATTTTAGGGGGATAGCAAAGCTCAGTCCACTTACCAGCCCCTGCCCAGCTGGGCGACAAACTAGGCCCTCAGGCCTCCTCACTGGTGGCCCAGACCTCATTCCCAGGAGGGAAGGGACCAGTTTCCAGAACTGTCGAGTATCGATGTGGACACCAAGGCTGAGTGACCTTGGGCAAATCGGTACACTCAAGCCTCAGTGTACTCATCAGTAAAATGGGTGTGGGGGCATGCCTCCCTTGGGGCTACTCTCCCTGGCCACCGCTCTTCACACTTTTTGAAGAACATATGACTTGACTCTTATACCCAATGATAAATTCAACCAACATTCTTTAGCCTTGACCGATATGGCTCAGTTGGTTGGCTATCATCCTGCAAAGCAAAGGGTCACATAGGGTCACTGGTTCCATTCCCAGTCACAGTGCATGCCTGGGTTGCAGGTTCAGTCCCTGGTTGGAGTGCATACAAGAGGCACCCGATCAGTGCTGCCCTCCCTCTCTCCCTCCCTTCCCTTCCCTCTCAAATAAATAAATAAAATTAAACCAACATTCTTCATTGAGCATGTGTTATGTGGAACTGCCACCCACACTCCCAAGACCTTAACATAAGTTTTCTCATCAAATTCTCCCTTGCAACCCAAGGAGGTCAGCCCTGTGATTGTCCCCATTTTGCCGATGAGAAAACTGAGGCCCAGAGAGTCCAAGTGACCACCCAGCTTGGAGGAGCCCAAATGGGATTATAAACCTGTCTGGATGACCCCAGAGCCTTCGTTCTTTTTTTTTTTTTTTTTTACTCATTTTTAGAGAAAGGGGAAGAGAGAAAGAGAGGGAGAGAAACATTAATGTGAGAGAGAAACATTGGTGGCCTGCCTCTCACATGCCCCCATCAGGGACCTGGCCCACAACCCAGGCATGTGCCCTGACTGGGAGTGGAGCCTGTGACCTACAGGATGACAACAAACCCACTGAGCCACCCCAGTCAGGGCGAGTCTTCGTTCTTAATTAGAGGGCCCCTCCGACAATGGCACCCTGCCTTGGAGTGTGCTGAGATTCTGCTCAGGCCTAACGCCTCCACTTTCNTCTTTTTTTTTTTTTTTTTTTTTTACTCATTTTTAGAGAAAAGGGAAGAGAGAAAGAGAGGGAGAGAAACATTAATGTGAGAGAGAAACATTGGTGGCTTGCCCCTCACATGCCCCCATCAGGGACCTGGCCCACAATCCAGGCATGTGCCCTGACTGGGAACGGAGCCTGTGACCTACAGGATGACAACAAACCCACTGAGCCACCCCAGTCAGGGCGAGTCTTCGTTCTTAATTAGAGGGCCCCTCCGACAATGGCACCCTGCCTTGAAGTGTGCTGAGATTCTGCTCAGGCCTAACGCCTCCACTTTCGAGTGCCTCAGTTTCCCTATCGTAACATGGGGGCAATTATAAAAACGATAGCACCTACCCCAGGGCTGTGGTGAGAATCCAATTCGTTATCACGTAAAATGTCCAGAGCTGTGCTGTCCAGTACAGCAGCCACCAGCCACATGTGGCTATTTAAATTTCAATTCATTAGCATTAAATAAAGTCACAAAGTCAATTCCTCAGTGGCACTAACCACACTTCCGGTGCTCTGTCGCCTCGTGTGGCTGGTGACCGTGCTGGACAGCCCAGATAAAACACCACAGAAAGTTCCATTTGTTAGCACTAGTGTAGAGAATGCCCGGCTTCAAGCAAGCCTCAGAAACTGTTAATTATATTATTAACCCTGTATCTGTTAATTATTATAATTATAGGGTCATGTCTGTCACTGTTAATCCTGTCCCAGCTAATTGTTATTATTATATTTACTATTAATCCTGAAACTAAGTGCTGAGTTGTTAGTCCTAGAACTGTTAATGATGACTGTATTATTATTATATTACATTTATTATTATTCTTATTACTAACCCATTGTTATGTTATATTTATTATTATTAATCCTGTAAACATTAGTTCCTATTATTACTATTAATCCTGGGCCTGCTAACTGTTATTATCCTATTTATTATTACTACTAAATATCCTATTATTATTTTATATTTTCTTTTTTTTTAATATTTTTTATTATTTATTTATCTTCAGAGGGGAAAGGAAGGAGAGAGGAAGGAAACATCAATGTATGGTTGCTTCTCGTGCATTCCCTGCAGGGAACTGGCCCCTGCCGGAAACTGGCCTGCAACCCAGGCATGCGCCCCGACTGAGAATCGAACCCCGATCATCTGGTTTGCAGGCCCACGCTCAATCCACGGAGCCACACCAGCCAGGACTATATTTTCTATTAATCCTGTAATTCTATTATTATTCATTAGTTGTTAACTGTTGTAACATAATAATAATAATACATATTATATTTATTGTTAACCCGTTATTACTAATCCTGTACTGCTTAACTTCCATTTTGTTATTTTTATTGTTAATGGCTATTATTATTATTAATAATACTAGTAAGTGTTTATCACCTATTGTGTTGTTGTTGTTACAACCCAGAGAGTCTTTAGCCCCTGGAACTTGGCAGGCAGCAGGTGCCTTCACCGATTGGAAGGAAGGGCGGTGGGAGCAGCTTCCTTCAGCCCCCCTTGCTTGTTTTTTGGGGGAATTCAAGCCTCTTTTCTCCTGTCGGGGCCCAGCGACCTGCGGAGGGGGAGGAGCCACCATCTGCCAGCCTCTGAGAAGATGAAATCGCTGCTCCACGTCGCGATGCTCTCAAATCCAGGGCAAGGCACGAAGACAGAAGGGGTGTTCCTTGTAACCCTTTGCCTTTCTAAGGAAAGACAAAAACAGCCAGTGGGACGTCCCTACCACAGAGAGCATTGAAACGGGAGATTGGACGCTGGAGGGGACGCTGGTGAGAAGAACTTCAGGGAGAAAGAAAACCACTTGGGGCCTCAGAGAAATCTGGGGAGAGAGAAGGCGTGCTCGGTGATTAAAAAGGGGAAGAACCACAAGTCTCCATTTAAGTCAGCAGAACAGCCGTCTGGGCAGTGAGAGGGAAAGTGCTTGTGGCTGGCAGACTTCAGGGACCCTTTGACAACCGCTGTGTGTGTACCTGGCTGCTCTGTTCGCATCACCTGGCACTGTCTTTCTGCAGGCAAGTAAGTGCTCTCTCCGAGCCTCCATCTCCCCAAGTGGAATAAAGAGATAATAATATAGGGGAAATAGTTAAGCCTTCCCCGACACCTTTCCCCCTCCCCAACCTCTGTCCCACATCCTCAGATGGAGTGTGAGCATCACTGGGGCACCTCCTGATGGGTTGCCAACAGCCCAAATCCAAAGTTAGGATTTGAGCTTCAACAGGTCCTCCTCAAAACACTCCATGGCTCCCTATTATCTTCAAAAGAATTCCCAAACTTACCCCCAGGACCTTGCCGTCTCCATATGAGGGGCCTACCTTTCCATTTTTCCCATCTTTTCCCATCATCACTGCCTTCTTGACTTTCCTCCAATACACCAAGCTTATTCCCACCTCAGGACCTTTGCACTTGCTGTTCCGTGGCTCTGGAATGCCCTTCCCTCAAACCTTATCAGGCCTGGATCCTTTTAGCAGTGGGATGGGGTGGAGGCGTGGCCTCAGCTCCAGTGTTTGCTCCTCAGAGAGGTCCTCCGGGAGCCTCCAGTCTGAGCCGCTTCCCACTCTCCATGAGTAACCGGTCTGTCGTCTTTATAACACAGCACCCCATTCACCTCTTTATGCTCTTCCCCCACCGGAATGTCAGCTCCAGGAGCACAGGGGTGTATGTCTTGTTTACTGCTGTGTCTTCAGTACCTAAAACAGCAGTGCCTGACACACAGTAGGTATTTAATACATATTTGCGGAAAGCATGCTCGTGGCCAGTTCCTTCAAGGTTATGGGGCTCCAAGGTCCCCCCCTTCCCATTTGGGTGGAGTCTGGAAATCCCCACCTTCGGGGGAACCCCTTCCTGTAGCTCAAGGGCAGGAGTAGGCTTGATAGTTTCAGAAAGACTCATGTAGCAGTGTTTCCCCTCGGGCAAAGTCCCACGCTAACTGCTTTAATGCATGAACTCATTTAATCCTCCCCAGAACCCAGTGGAGTGGGTACCTGTATTGTTTCCATTTCACAGATGAGGAAATTGAGGTATGGAGAAATCTAGTCATTTCTTCATAGTAAGAGGGGGAGGCAGTGGAATAGGGGAATGAGTATGGTGTCTGGGAAGGGGTGATGTGGCCCCTGCAAGCTAGAGGCGCGGGCGACTTGTTTCTTGTGTGGGAGGGAAAGTAAGTGTAGGCATTCCTCTCTCCTCTCCTTTCCATGCATT
The DNA here is from genome assembly GCF_014824575.4 of Sturnira hondurensis. Taxonomy (NCBI): domain Eukaryota; kingdom Metazoa; phylum Chordata; class Mammalia; order Chiroptera; family Phyllostomidae; genus Sturnira; species Sturnira hondurensis. Next base: position 5,073,622 of record NW_028080037.1, read on the forward strand.
GTGGGGAGGGCTGCCTGAGGCTATGCTCCCGCTCAGACTAGGGGAGAACCTGTTGTCAGTCTCCCCCAACATAAGGCATGTACGGAAAGTGAAAGTAGACCTGGGGAGAGCATAGCAGGAGGCTCAGAGGGCATGGGAGCCAGTGGTCCAGGAGAGCTTCCTGGAGTAGGGGGACCAGTGCTCCTATAGGGGCCCCTTCGTACAGGCACGGGCTGAGGCAAGAGCAGAGCTGAGGGTCGGGACAGAATCAGAATGGCGGTGCTGGAGTCGTTGGGGATCGGCCCTACAGAGACGTGGATGATCGGGGCCGGGTGGGGTTGGGATTCTTCCCGGAGTGATGATGAAAGCTGCGGTCTCTATTGCACCGACCAGCCCGGAGGGCGCAGATAAGGCCCAGCAGGAGGGAGTCTGCGGGGGCGCGCCCCCTCCAGGCTAGACAGCTAGGCCCGGCCCGCCCCAGCCATGCCCCGCCCACGCCCCGCCTCTTTAGCATCTGGCTCCGCCCCCGATGGCTGAGGCACTCGGTGGTCTGCGGGCGCTATGTGGGTGGGACCAAAGTTGTCCCGCCCCTCGGACCTTTCCTTCCCTTCTTTAGGCTGCGCGTTGCGAAATCGGGTGGGCGAGATGTGGGCGTGGCCTAACAAAGCCCCTCCTGTTGCTGGGCCCGCGCTGTAGACCCCAAGACCAGGTCAGCCTGGGAGAAACGCGTTGATGGGCGGGGTCAGGTCCGGCTCGAGCCCCCTTGGGCTGAGTCTGGCTCGCGGTTGACATGGGCGGAGTTCTCTTGGCCCCGCCCAGGCCCCGCCCAGGCCCCGCCCCTGCCGTGGTCGCCCTCCCCCGCCGGGCTGCGCTCTCACAGCCGGTTCCTCTTTACATAACGGCGCGGGGCGGCATGGGCTCGGGCCACCGCCTCCGCCCGGCGGCCCGCCCGGACTATCGCGGCCCACGGTGGCGACGGCGGCAGCAGCAGCAAAGTTTCCCCGGCGGCGGCCCGGGGGCGCATCCCCCCGCAGCTGTCAAGCTCTGGCGGCGGAAATGATGAGACGCTGGCCATTTTCCGAGTCCGGGTTTCCTGCCTGAGCCCCGCTTGAGCGAGCCGAGAGCCAGGAGCCGGCGCGCAGAGGGAACGAGCCCGGGGCGGGGGCCCGCCCGCCCCCTCGGGATTTCGTGGGGCCAGGGGCGCGCGACGCCATGGGCCGGCCGGGCCCGGACCCCCTCTCTCTCAGGTAAGCCCGCCTTCCCAAGCGCTCGCGTCCTCGGGGACGGGAGGGCTTTAATGGGGGAAGAGGAGGCCCGTGTCCAGTTCTGCCCAGTGTCTGCGCACTCGTACGACAGCCTAAAATATTGTCCTGCCCCTAACTCGGATGGGGGCGTTCCCGGGGTGACCCTTCTTCAGCGCCCGCGACACCCTCCCAGTGACACCCCCACCCACACACGTGCTGGGGATGTAATGGGGGTAGCCCAGGCGGCGAGGGAGACTCTGAGAGGGTATGGCCAACACTGCCAGTCCGTCTCTTCAGCAGCCTAGCCGGTTGAGGGCAGCAGTCCCCCTCAACTTGTGATCCGTGAGGAAGGCTCGGGGGTCACCGCTAGGTACCTTGAAAGTGAAAGTGGTCCGACTGAGGCTGTGAGAATAGGAGAGCCCTCCAGCCTCCGCTCACTCCCTCCCAGGCCAGGCCATGTGGCTAAGAGGGTAGCACCCCGATTTTGGAAGCCCCTCTCACCACTCCTTGTATTGTGGGGGTAAGCGGGGTCAGATGCCCGCATGCCACTGAATTTGGAGGTTCACAAGGCTTAGGGGGTCCTAGAGCCCAGGTCTCTTTGGGCTTGGACCCTCACAACCAGGACCTGGGGCTCCAGGGGAATTTTCCCACCAAAGAAAAGGTGGGGTGGGGTGTGGGGCATTGGACTGATCGGTCAGCAGGGCTGGGAGGGTATTTCAGAGGCCTTCAATGCCCAGTGAAGAAACCTCTCCCTCCCTTTGGCCACCGGGGCTTTTGGAACGATGGGGACTGCGTTTGAGGAACTGCGTTTGCCTGTCCCGCTGCTGCTTTTTCTCTTTAGTTTCCTCATTCCCCTGTTTCTCTTCCCCATTCCCGGGGCCACGATGATGTAGGTGAGGAGGTCACTGCCTGCAGCTGGGGGCCTCCAGGGAGGGGCCTGGCCAGGCTGGACCTAGGGGGAGGAAGTGAAATCGGGGTGTGGGCAGGGGCTTGAGAGCAAAGGGCCTGGCGATGCAATGTCTGCAGGGCCACGGTCCAGCTTTGGGGGCAGGAGGGGCTGAGACCTGCGCCCCTTTTGCCTGGGAGGTGAGCATCCCCTGACACCCGCCCGCTGCCAGGCTTGGCTGAGGCCGCCAGCCTATTCTGCATTCCCACTTGTAGTCCAGCCACAGGGCCCCTGCCAGGGCGGTGGGCGCATAGGTCTCCCGGGCTGTGGCTCCAGTCGTGTCTGGATTTCTCGTCACTGACCTGGCTGCCAGAGTGAGCGGAAACGGCTCTGGCGGCTCCTCAGTGCCTGTGGGGGCTGGAGACCCAGCCCTAATAGGGGGGAGAGCAGGCAGAGGCCACTTGGGCGGCCTGGGGTCAGTGAATGAGAGGCCAGGGCCTGCTGGGGAAACTGGAAGGGTTTTTAATACACTTTTTCTGAGCCTTTTCCCACAACCCCCCTTGGGGAGGGAAAACCCTTCTGAGCCAAAGGGTGAACATTCCTAGAACTTGTTGGAGTCCCTGTGGGCTACAGAGGCCAAGGCAGGGAAGGGAGCTGGACTGAGGACCTTCAGGGGTTCAACAGGGGCAGAGGAGCATCCTGGAGGCTTAGATTCAATTCTCTCACTGCCTCCTTTCCAGCTGAGGGTGGGGGCAAGTGGCACTGGTGAGCCTCAGTTTCCCCTTCTCTTAAATAGGGTAATAGCAGGTTTGTGGTAGAGACTTAAGGAGCCAGTGTATGAGAAGTACCTGCTGCCTGGCAGAGAAGGGGTTCCATTACAGGTGGAGGTGGCGGTGTTATCGTTGCCATCACCAGTGTTACCTGCTACAGGCTGTGGAGTGTTAGTTAGTGGGAGCCTTGGGTACCTCCTGCATGGTCAGCTCTGGGCTCCCTGAATCTAGGGGAGAAGAATTCGGAAGACTCAGGCAGGCTGAGTAACTGGTGCTTCCTTGGCTGTGAGACCTTGCTTAACCATGCCAGCCTCAGTTTTCTCATCTGTCAAATGGGAGTGTACCTACTTCTTAGTGTCCTTGGGACCATACATACGTGCATTCACCGAGTGTTTACAGCTGCATGATCAGGAAGAGGAGGAGTGATAATGATGAGACTGTCATTATACTGTTGGTGTGGATGTTGGCTCAGCTTGTTTTCCTATCAGATCCTCCCATCCCCACTCTTCTGGACACTGGGCATGAGCTTTCTCTGACAGAAAGAACTTTATTATTTTTTTACTTTTATTTTACTTAATTTTTGGAGAGAAGGGAAGGAAGGGAGAAAGAGAGGGAGAGAAACATCGATCAGTTGCCTCTTGCCTGCCCCCAACTGGGGACCTGACTGGTCACCTTTGGTTCACAGGCAGGTGCTCAACCCACGGAGCAGCACCAGCCAGGGCTGATAGAATTTGATAGAATTTTCTTTTACTTTTTTATTTTTATTTATTTTTTAAAAATATTTTATTTATTTATCTTTTAGAGGGGGAGGGAAGGAGAGAAATATCAATGTATGGTTGCCTTTTGTTAGTCCCCTGCTGGGAACTGGCCTGCAACCCAGGCATGTGCCCTGACTGGGAATCGAACTGCGATAGCGTGGTTTGCAGGCCCGCGCTCAATCCACTGAGCTACACCAGCCAGGGCTTCTTTTACTTTTTAAAAGATTTTATTAATTTATTTTTAGACGGAGGGGAAGGGATAGAAAAAGAGAGGGAGAGAAACATCAATGTGTGGTTGCCTCTTGTGCTCCCCACACCAGGGAACCTGGCCTGCAACCCAGGCATATGCCCTGACTGGGAATCGAACCAGTGACCCTCTGCTTCCCAGTCCGGTGTTCAATCCACTGAGCTACACCAGCCAGGGCGGAACTTTATAACACAAGTCAGACTCTGGAGAGCCACTCCAGCAGGTGCTGGGGAGGGAGCCCTGCCGCAGCTCAGCCTATGGGGCCCCTTGGATGTCTGGGCCCTGCTGTGCCACCCTGGACACCCTCCACCTCCTGGGTGGAACCTCTCTTTGGGCAGAAGTGGGTGGGGCTGGAGGCACCTCCCACTGCCTGTCCTAGCACCCACCCACTTGGAGTGGCAGAGACAGGGTGCATAAAGCACTTAGTACTGGGCCTGGCACTTAATAGTTGTTGTTGTTGTTGTTGTTATTATTATTATTATTATTAGAGAGGCCTTCCCTGTTAAGATCCCAGTTCTCCCTGGTAGCAGCATGGGCTTTGAAGCCAAATATAGGCTCTGCCAGCGTGTAACTGTGAGGGCTTGGGCAAGTTACCTGACGACCTTGGGCCTCACCTGCCCATTGGGGGGGGGGCGAGAATCCCAGCCTCTCTGGGTTCTATGAGCCTGTATGTGAGCTCATATCCTACATGTGTGAGCCTGGCAGAGTGTTGGGGGTAATTTCTATGGCTCTGTGACCTTGGGCTTGTACCTTAACCCCTCTGAGCAACAGGTCTCCTCCTCTAGGACATGAGAGTACAAATGACTTCACAACAAGGTTGTTTTGAGAAGAGGCAGGTGCGGAGCCTGGCACACAATCAGCGCTCAGTAAGTGTGAGCGACTGCTGTTAGTGCCAGGGAGGGGCTGGCACTGAATTGCCAGGTTTCCTGGGAAAGGGTCCCTAGGGGGCCCTGGCTGTGCAGCGTTCGGAGCTGGGAGGGGCAGGAAGCTGCTTCTGCCTGGCAGGCAGGAGAAGTCCGCCTCACAGAGTCCAAAGGTGTAATGCAAGTTGCAAGTTCCCGGCTACCCCTCCTCCCTGAGGAAACTGAGGCGGGCAGGCCGCCCAGGGGAAGTGACTCAGCTGGGGTCACTAGCTGAGTCAGGCCTAATTGGACCCAGGAGCCCTGCACCCCAGCTCCCTGGCTTCTGGGAGCCCAAGGTCCCTTGGGAACTAGTCAGATCCAAAAGCCACAGCTGGATACTGCTTGCTCAGGCCCTGAGGCCTGGGTGACCAGCTTTCCTTGGTCAGAGCTCCAGGGTCTCCCCCCAGCCACGACTGGCTGCTCAGCCCAGCATCCTTCCTCCCGGCAGGGGCAAGGGGCACTTCCCCAGGAGAGCAGGTCCTCCTGGCGGCGTCCCCGGCTCGCCCAGGCCGGAAACACGGCAGCTGAGCAGATGGCTGGAAGATTTTTCCTCCCACGCCACCCTGTCAGGGGTCGGCAAGGGGGGCCGGACTGCAGGCTTCCTTGTGAGCCAGGCCTGGAGCCTCTGGGGGCCAGCCCGGATGTGGGCCCCCACCCTGGTTGGCCAGGGGGAGGCGCCCCAAGTGTCCCCAGGGAGGCCTGGGAGGGAGGAAGTTTGTGCCCTGCTCACCGGGAGCTGACTCACAGGGCGCCTGACAGTGGGGGGTTGGGGAGACTGGCCTTGGGGGACCAGGGGACTGGAGATGTGATTGGCAGAGGTAGACACAAAAGGGCCTTTGGCAAGGAATCTGGCCTTCAAGAGCTGGCACTCTGCTGTCACATCACAGGAGAGGGTGATGAGTGTGGGGAGGTTTGAGGGCACCCCTCCTGAATTGCCCCAAAGCAGCCCCGCTGATGGGGGAGGGGGAGCTTGCTGAGCTGCTTCCCCTGGTTGAGGTCTCACCCTTCTCTCCTCCACCCAGGGGCAGTTAACAAGAAAAAGTCACAGGCTGGGACTAAGAGGGGGTGGGGTTTGGAGAGCACTGCCCATTCTTGGGGGGATGGTCCTTGTGGTCCCCGCCTCCCCAAGCCTGGCTAGGCCTGGGTGTCAGTCTGGGGCAGGGGCAGAGGAAGCAGAGGACATTTCCTGTCTGGCAAACTGTGCCGGTCTGATAAATGTCCCTGAGCACGAGGGGACGCAAGAGAGTGCAGCAGGGCCCGCTGGCAGCCCGAGGGTCTAGGGCAGACCCCACCTCTCAGCCTCCCTGAGGCCCCAGAGCCTTTGTTCCCTACTCCATGGGCCCTGCTGGCTTGAATGTGTGAAAGGGCCGTGGGCCACCTGCCTGGCAGTGTGTGTTGGGGTCCCCTCCAGCTCCCTGGGCCTCCCTGGGCAGAGGGTCTCAGCTCCTGGAGAAGTTGGTGCTGTGGGTAGGAAAGACAGAAATACTCCCTGTGGCCTGGAGTCAAACCTGGAGGCCTCCCCAGAGGAGGTGTCTCTGCAGGTTTGAGACTTCCTGCCCAAACATCTGTGAGCTGGGGGCGGGGCTGCTGGGGACCTAGGGGAGGGTGGAGGCTATGTTTGGCTCACTGTAACTTCATTTACCACAATTTAAAATATCCTCCCCAAACCTTGGCAGGTAGAATTCCCACAGGTGGGTAAGAGCCTTCTCTGCCCCTGGGAAATAGTTTAAAGGGAAATGGGAGCTTACCAAGATTACATTACCCAGGGTGATTGGATGGGGGTGAGTCTGAGAGCCCCATCTCTGGGGCCCTGGGCCCCAGGCTCAGAGCCAGGACTCCCAGCTGTTTCGGAGCCTGCTGTCTCCCTGACTTGGTAGAGGCCCGAGGGTCCCCGAGGGTCCCTTAGGATGCATATGCTTGACTGAGGGACACCAGGCAACAGGCTAAGACGTCAGGGCCCTCCTTGGGTCGCCCTTCGCAGGCACTCCAGTGGACATGGTTGTCCTGAACTTGGGGTCCTGGGAGGCAGACCCCCCCGCCCCTAGGCCTGGCTGGAGGAAGCTTTCTCCATCTCCTTGTGTTGGGGGGGGGGGTTGGGAGTGGGGCGCCAGGAGGGGATCTTCTGGCATCACATCCTGTCACATCCTCCTTGGCCCTCACCGAGCTGTGGCACTGGGGGAATCATGGAGCCCTCCGCCACTGCTGGGGCGTCCCTGTCCCAGAGGCCAGACTGAGCAGGTGGGGGACCTCTGGATGCACAGGGCCCTCTGGGTGGAAAGCTGTTCGTCCCACTGGCTGCCCAGGCTCCAGGATGCTCCGTTTGGGGGACAAAGGTGCCCAAAGGTCCCTCCAACTCCTGCTCCACAGCCTTAGCCTGGGGGCTCCTGGGAACCACAGATGATTAATAATTGCTTTCTGTCCAGAGCTTTTTAGCCCCTGACCCCAGGGTTGGCATGATCTGATCAGCTGCTCTTCCTCCTCGATTGGCACATAGTAAGTGCTCAATAAACAACCACCACCTGAGCCGAGGCCCAAGAAGGAGACTATCTTCCTGTGGCCTGGCTGCCCACAGCGCCAGAACCCTCCTGGCAGCACCACCTCCCTGGTTTGGGTCACAGCTGGCTGTTTCCTGCCTGAAGCGGCCGCCTCTCTCCTGAGAAGGCCTTTTGTTTGGCTCCCATGATGCTCCCGCCCTGCCCACCAGGCCAGACTCTCCCCGTGGTTTCTCCTGGCCAACAGGCCTGGCCTCCTCTGGAGCTGGCCCTCCTCCTTTCTAACAGTAATAGTAATAAGGTAGCAATAGCCACGTGTTTCTGGAGCCCTGCACCAAGCACCCTGCAGACATCAGTCCCTAGAATACTCCTAGCAAATGCCCAGAATCAGCAAAATCAGCCCATTTTAAAGATGGAGACATTGAGGCCCAGAGGGGGAAGCCCCTCTTTTGCAGCACCTGACAAGGCGGTGACCCCAGGTTTGGTTGGCAGCTCCACTACAGAGAGGTCGTCTAGGTGGGGGGTAGGCGTCTTGGTGGGTTCCTCAGACCTCCACTCACTGCCTTTCTGTCAGCCCCCCTGGGTCAGTGGCATGGCTCTGGAGTGCTCCGTTTGCAGCCCATCTGGACCCCGAGAGTTTATTAATTCATACAGTTGGTATTTCTAAGTACGTGCTGTGGCCGAGCCCTGGGGAGTGGGCAGGGATGAGAGGGCCTCTTGGTCCGCTGGCCGCCTGGCCCTGTTGGAGGGAGGTAAACAGTAGGTGGCATCGCTCATGTTTACTGAAAGTGAGCTGGGTTCTAATCCCAACCCTGCCCCCCACCAGCCCTGTGACCCAGGAGAGCGGCCCCTCCAGCACCTTGCTTTCCTCAGGGGCACGTTGGGCACAGTGCTGGGACTCCCCCTCTGACGGGGAATGCACGAGAGAATAATGCAGGCATCTGCCACGGAGCAGGGCACAGGCACGGACAAGCATGGCCTGTTTTGTTTCCTTATTTTCACCCTGTGGCTATTTTCCTGACCACCTGGTGCGTTGGGGACCAGGGACTGAATGAGACCTTTATACTCCTGCCTGGGTCACACTCATCCATTCCACAAACACCCACTAGGAAGAGTCTTCTTTGTGGTGTGCATTCAGCACCCTCGGGCGTTTGGGGGGTGCCTCCTGCCGTTCGTCCTGAGCTGTGGCGCCTGGGCTTAAGGTTCTCTGCCTGTAAAATGGGCGTAGTTGTCGGCCCTGCCTCTGAGTGCTGTCATGAAGCCTGGGGGGGTCCCTGTTTTGCCAGGGCAGTCAGAAAAATGTGGGAGATGGAGCGAGGGCTCAGGACAGGTCATTCTTGTGGAGAAACTGGAATGCAGGCCGTGGCGAGGAGGGTGGCCAGCCATCGCCTGTGCAGGGACGGAGCTTGGAGTGGACACTGCTGTTCTGAGAAGGCTCCTGCCAGGGTTTGGCCCTGCAGTTGGACTTCGAGACTGACACGCAGGGGCGGACAGGGACAGGTGTTCCAGGCAAAGGGACAGGCAGGCAGAGGCCCAGGGTGCACAGGGGGTGGGTTGGCCCGTCGGTGGGTGCTGCCACCCTGTGTCTGCCGGAAGAGCGAGGGGTCGCGGATTCCTCTGAACTCTTGCCCTCGTTCACTCAACAGGCCTTTGTGGAGCTCCTGCTCTGTGCTGGGAGCTGCAGTGGAACGGGGGCTCCTGGCCTCCTGGAGCTGTTTGGTGGGAAGACAGGCACGGATCACAGAATGGTAGCTGCTGAATGATAGTACCGCACTGTGCGGGGTTGGCGAGCTCAGGGAGGGCCGCTCGCCTGGGAGACCTGAGCAGGCTGAGAGAGCGGGCAGGGCTGCAGGATGCCAATGCAGTCACCCAGAGGTGGCTGGAGCCAGTGGGGCAGTTCCACGGGGCCCCTTTGGTGGGGCAGGGGCCTGGGCCTGGAATCTGAGAGCTCTAGTCCCCAACCTGAGAGGACAGTGCCTGCCTCACCTGTGTCAAGGCATGCTGCAGGGTTGACCAGGGTCCAGGCCACCCCCACGTGCAGGTGAAACCCTTCCTTCAGCAACGGGGCGTGTGTTCTCAGAGTGTGACGGTCAGGGGCACGTGCGGCTCCTCGCCCTTCCCTCTGTCTGGCAGCTTTTATTGATGCCTACTCTGCAAAGAGCCTAATGTGTGCAGGTGCTCAGCTCTGTGCTGTCTCGGGTGTCCTTTGACCGGCTGTGGTGTAACCATCATGGTCTGGAGATGGTGGGGTGACAGACCCCTAGCTTCTGGGCTCAGATTTCCACTCAAGTCCCCTTTTTAAGGATTCTTTGCAGCCATCATATGAGGCCCATACCACACTGCTCCCTGTTTGACAGACAAGGAGCCCTGGGTTCAAAGAGGTCCAGTCGGGTATCGGGGGCCACCTAGCCTGTGTGTGTGTGTGTGTGTGTGTGTGTGTGAGATACAGCTTCAGGAGAGTGGGCATTTCTGTCTGGGTCACTGCTGCATCCCCAGGGCCTGGCACACTGTGTGGCATGTAGTAGACCTTCAGTAATATTTGGGGGGCAGGTGAATAAGCAGCCATGATTATGTGTCCCCAGTGGGGGCTCTAGCCCAGCCGGGTCCAGCTGGAAGGAAGGCCAGCACTGATAGTAACCAGGGTACTCTGGGGTTCAGCACCGCGGACAGCAGAGGGTGGGGGGCTTCTGCCCTTCAGATGTGCCCGAGGAGGGACCTGAGGGGTGGGACAGAAGGGAGCCCCAGCTGGGAAGTAGGGGGGGCAGCAAGGGTTGGCTGAGCAGGAAATATCTTTGCGAGTCTAGGCGGTCTGTTCCTCTTCATTTGTTGCTTTGTATTCATTGGCAACAATACACTCACCGTAACATTCAAATACCAATAAAAACAGCCAGCCCTTATTATGCTTTTCCTAGTTTCCTAGGCCTTTACATTAATTAAGTCAGTCCTCATAATGCTCCAATGAGGCAGTTGCAGTCATGGTCCCCACTTTACAGACGGGGACACTAAGGCAAGGAGAAGCTGAATAACTCGCCCAAGGTCACACAACTAGTAAGTGGTGGTGCCGGGCTCCGGGCTCAGCCTCCCAGCTCTGAGTTTTTGGTTTTGGTTTTGGTTTTGAAAAAGGAGAAACACCAAGTTTGAATACCTGTGCATGGGGAATTCACATAAACCAGAAATTCCAAAGACAGGCCACACTGGGTTTTGGGACAAAGGAGAAGGGTTGGAGGGGTATCGACTTCAGAAGGGAGAACGGTGATTGACTGGTGGCTGAGGAAGGTCGGGCACACCTGGCAGGAAAATCCTCCAGAGGAGACAGACCGTGGGACCCGGGGAACCTTAGCTGACGGGCTCTGTGTTGTCAACCACACTTTCTGGTGAAGAGTCGTCGCAGTTGTCCTTGGTTACTTTTCCCCTGCACCCCAGTTCTGGTTCCCCCCGCAGAGGTCGCCACAGTTTCTGGATGGGCTTGCTCCAGCCACGCCTTCCTTGCCCACCACTCACTCCCATCCACGTGCCCAGGAAAATCGGCAGTTGGGCTTTGTGTGTGTGTCAGCAGGACCAGGCAGCTCGCGCTGCTCCGCGGTTGGCTTTGTTTGCTTCGAGGTGTCCCTTGGAGATCTCCCTGGGGTGGCAGCCTCGGTCTTCCACATCCTTCCCCGCCCACCGCTGCAGGAGATTCCAGCCTGCAGGTGCACCACAGTCTCTGATGGGCAGTTAGGCTGTGGCAAGACAAACGTCTGAGGTGTCCTAAGTGACAGCGACAGGCTGAGGGTGGAAGGGGCGGAACAGGGCCAGTGACGCCCAAAGTCTGCTCTCGCTCCTTTGCATCTGTTGACATCGAAGATGAATTTCCAAGTGAGGATGGAAGCCCAGGGGCCCCTGCTTGTAATTCACACATGAAGTTTCTAACGTGCTGCCCACAGGGGCAAACCCTTCCTCTTACTGGGTAGGGGGGGGGCGGGGGCGGTGTTTGCATCAGCTTTCTCTGTGGCTGGTGCAGTGTAAATCCTATCAGACCAGGCTTAACCCTCCCTCCACCCCCCCCACCCGCTCCCACCCTTGATGTATAGAAACCTTTGGGGACCTTCGGGACGGGGACACGGTTGTCCTTCCCACCTAACCATCCTGCTGCTGGTTTAGCCTCCATGCCCCGGGACCAGCCATCCACTGCTTTTTCTTTCCTTCCTTTTCGCCTAGCAATGGTCTAATAAACCCTTTCTTTTAAAAAAGACTTTCAGTCGTGGGAGTTTTTAATGTCATTATATTTATTTATTTTATTTTTTAAAGGATTTTATTCATTTATCTTTAGAGGGGAAGAGAAGGAGAGAGGGAGAGAAATATCAATGTATGGTTGCCTTTCCTGAGTCCCCCGCTGGGAACTGGCCTGCAACCCAGGCATGTGCCCTGACTGGGAATCGAACCGCGATCCCTTAGCTCACAGGCCCGGGCTCAAGCCACTGAGCTACACCAGCTGGGGCGTTTAGCCATGGGAGTTGCAATTTTTGCTTAACAGTTGTATCTACTTTTTCCCTATTTTAAATGCTGGGCCAGGAAACGTCTAGCAGGGGGTTGTCCTAAGACTTCTCTTGAATACTTAAAAGTGGAATTGGGTCCGAAACTGACTCGGCCACACTGCCCTCCAAAAAGGCTGTACCACTTAACAGTAGCCGCAGCTTGGTATGGAAGTGCCTGTTTCGCTGCGTCTTCACCAGCACTACGTTATGAGTAATTTTCGATTTTTGACGTTGGGCTTGGTGAATGACACGTCCCCGGCGGCGGTGGGTTTAAGTGCTCAGTTCTCACCTGTATCCTCACTGCCTGCTCCTTGTTCCCACCTGTTTTTCAGCCCGGCCGCGCCACCTGGATCTCCGCCATGAACGGGCCCGCCCTGCAGCCCTCCGCAGCCTCCTCCACGCCCTCCGCCTCCTCATCCACCAGCGCGGCCCCGGCCCCACGGGGCTGGAGCGAGTTCTGCGAGCTGCACGCGGTGGCCACGGCGCGAGAGCTGGCCCGGCAGTACTGGCTCTTCGTGCGCGAGCATCCACAGCACGCGCCGCTGCGCGCCGAGCTCGTGTCGCTGCAGTTCACCGACCTCTTCCAGCTCTACTTCTGCCGCGAGGTGCGCCAGGGCCGGGCGCCGGGGCCGCCGGCGCGCGACTACCGGGAGGCGGGCCGCGGGCCCCCGGCCAAGGCCGAGGCCCCCAGAGCCGAGGCGGGCCCGGGCCCCGCCGCCCCTGCCCTGCCCAAGGCCCGAAGCTCGGAGGAGCTGGCCCCGCCGCGGCCATCCGCGCCCTGCGCCCTCCAGCACCTGCGCCACAGCCTCCGCCACATCATCCGCCGCCGCTCGGCCGGGGAGGTGCCGGCGGCTGGAGCCGCGGGGGAGGCCCGGCCCAGACCCGGCCTGGCCAGGAAGTTCTTGCCCTGGAGCCTGGCTCGAGAACCGCCGCCCGAGGCCCTTAAGGAGGCGACACTGCGCTACAGCCTGGCCGACGAGGCCTCCATGGACAGCGGGCCGCGCTGGCAGCGCGGGCGGCTGGCCCTGCGGCGCGCGCGAGGCCCGGAGGGCGGCGCGGACCGCGTCCTGGAGCTCTTCGACCCGCCCAAGGTGAGCGCCGCCGCGGGCTGCGTGCGCTCGGCACGGGCCTGGGTGGTGGCAGATGGGGGTGGGGCCTCGCATGTCCAGCAGTTGCTGCAAAGTGCCCGGAGGGAAAACACCTTTCAAAATGGAACTTTTTCTTCGAGAATCATTTGATGTGCAGAGAAGTTGCCAAGAGAGCGCAGTTTCCCGGTACGAGGCGCCAGCTTTGCCTAATGCAGCGTTACTGTGCGTTCGTCATAGGAACCCACGCTGGTCCCTACTACTAACGAAACTTGGCGGTTACTTTGGATTTTGCCAATTTTCCCTAAGGTCCCACTTCTGTTCTGGGATTGGAGTCAGTCGTGAGGCGCCTCGTGGCTGCGACAGATCCTGTCTTTCTTTTCTCGTTTGTGACGACCTCCACAGTTTTGAGGTGCTCCCGTGGGGGATTTCATTGACCCTCAAGGGACACCCTAAGTGCTGTCACTTGGGCTGTGGCAGGTTGGTCCAAGGTCCTGGGAAACCCTGACCCAGACTGACCTTGACATGCAGGACACTGTTTTCTAGGGGATTGGAAACCGCTGCGGAATTCCTTTGCGCGTGCATGCAATGTGCTGTGGGTCTTATTTTCTTCCCAGTTCTAACAGTTTTGTCTTTTCCCTTTGCAACTAATTCAATGCCGGCCGTGTAGTGAGACTGAAGGGCCGCTGTTCCACACACCTGTTCCATCTCTGACCAGGTGTGGCGGGTTGATGAGACCGTGCGCTTTCGTTAATTCCTTTCGGTCTGCGGTCCAATTCCGTGCTCCAGGCCAAGCAGAGGAGATCCAGCCCTCGGGGCTTGCAGGCTAGGTCAGGAGGCTGACAGTTACACGTTCATTTGTTAACAGGTATTTATTGAGCACCTACTAGGCCCCAGGGGCGTGCGAGGTACAGGGGGGAACTGGGAGGTGGTGGGGCTGTGGAAGGAGAAAGCCGACAGGTGAGCGGAGTTATAAATATGCCCCGCCTTCTGGAGGCAGAGCAGCGGGGCCACTAAGAGGGGACCCAGGGGCCCGAACTGATGGGTGGGACGGGGTGCCGTCAAAGCGTCCTCTCGTGTGACGTGAGGGTCCCTCTAACTTCCCTGCGGCGTTGGGTGCACACACTCGAGTGTGGGACGTGCACCTGAAGCTCCGTGAGTATGTGTGTGTGTGGGGGCTCCCTTCATCAGTGACCCCCACCCACACTGGGCCCCGCCCCGACGGACCACAGGCCTCTTGACCTTCGTGTAAGTGCAGTCACGTGGCATGCGGCCCTGTCCGGCTGCTTTTACCCAGCGCCGCGTTGTGGGGGTTGCGCGGATCCCCACGTGTGTGGCCCCGCCGTTTCTCTTCACTGCGGATCAGTACTTCGTTGTGGACGCACCGCGCCCGTGGGTTTACCGAGAGTTCATCCACTCGCCTGCTGGGGGATGGCGGGGTCGGTCCCACTTCTGACGGGCGATGCCGACCCGGGGACAGGTGCCTCCCTCTCCCTGAGGTCGGGTCCTAGGAGCCGGGGCGCAGGCTCACAAGGCAAGTGCGGGTTAACTTCATAAGAAGCTTCTAAATTGTTCCAAGTTTAGAAGGGAACTCCAAGTTTGGCCGGGCAACTGTGTGCCTGCGTTATCCCTTCGACCCTTCCGGTGGGCGGGCCCTGGTGTCTCCCTGGGCCTTTAATTTGCGTTTTCCTGAGGACTCCGGGGGTCAAGCACCTTCTCAAATGTTTATGGGACATTGGAATGGACTCTTGTGAAATGCGTGTTGTTTTGTAAGTTTTTGCTGATTTGTAAGAGTTTCTGTGTTCTAGATACACTGCCTCTGTATTGTCAATATCATCCCCTGCTCCGAGTTGGTTGCCTTACTGCTCCTTGAAAACGGAACTTTCCCGTGAGCAGGTCTTAGTTTTAACGAAGCCCCATTTACCAACTGCTTTCCTTCATGGTTAGTGCTTTTTGAGTCCTGTTTAAGGAATCTTTGCCTACCCCAGGTCGTGAGGCTCATTCTTGGCTTTTCGTTTAGAAGCTTTGTTGTCTGGGCGCCCCCATTTTGAACGAGGGTCCACCTTGAATCAGCTTCTGTGTGTGGCGTGAGGTGGGGGTCTTGATTCTCCACAATGCAGTGCTGTTTGCTGGGGCGCTGCTTTCCCCCTAAAGCCAGTGTCGCCTGTCGCATTGGCCTGCCCGCCTGTCCTTGTGCCAACACTGCACTGGTTACCAAAGTTCCGTGGTGAGTCTTGAGAAGGCGACTTGGCACTGATATCTTCCCCCTGAGCTGAGACCCTCTGGAGGTCTCCAGCCAAGGGAACAGCACCGGCAAAGCCCTGGAAAGCGTTTTGTGTGTTTTGAAGAAAGAATAACGGACGAGGCCTGTGTGTGTGTGTGTGTGTGTGTGTGTGTGTGTAGCAGAGAGGAAAGATGGGGACCATTATGTGAGGACAGAGGTCCCCATCAGGAGTTCGCATCTCATTCCAAACACAGTGGGAAGCTGTCGGAAAAACACAAGTACAGATAAAAACTCGGTTTCTCATCGTTGTTGGAGTCCGTGATGCCACGGGAGGGGAGGAGCGCAGGACACGGCCCTCCGCCTCCCGGCGGCCCAGGCGGCCCTATGCAGCTTCACTCGCAAAAGCTGCCGCTGCTGCAGACAACCCGGCTTGGCAGCCCAGGTGTCAGGAGTCAGACGGCCGAGCTGGAATAATGAGTTCGTTCTTTCCCGGCCTGGGAGCCTCAGGCAAGCAACATTGGTTTTCTGGGCCTCAGTTTCCTCCTCTGTACAAGGGGCCTATTCATAGCGCCCGCTCATGTGGTGGCTGGGGAGTGCATCTGCTGAGCGCCTGACGGGTGCGCTCCGTGTGGGCGCCGTGGTTGCTATGGCGATGCCTCTGGGGCTGGAAACACAGGTCCCTCTCCCTGTCAGGGCCCCCGTTCTTCGGGTGCCCCGAGTTGGGGTCCCAGTCTGAGTCCCTGGGCTCAGCAGTCGTGGCCTGGCTCTGGAGAAGCCGGGCGCTGGGGAGGGCATCCAGGTGTGTGGGGCTCCCTCCCCCGAGGCCGCCCCAGGCCGTGTCCTAGGCTTGTGGCTGCCGTACAACCTGGAGTGTTGCTCACAAAGGGAGCGGTCCTGGTGGGGCCTCCCCCGACCCCTCCACCGTGTCTGCCCTGACCGAGAAGGCCCATCTGTCAGCTGCCGACAGCTCGTGGGAGCTGGGTCCCTCCCCACTCGGGGTCTAGCCTCCTCACCTGTAAAGCAGGCCCGTCCGGAGGCCCGCAGTAGGAGGGCTCCTGTTCCAGGGGCCTGCGGGGACACCTGTGGCTGTCTCCCAAGGTCAAAAGAGGGCAGGGGAGTTGTGGTGGCTTCCCTGCAGGCAGACGGGAGGTGGGCCGACCCTCCCTTCCACTACTGGCGGGCCCTGGCGGGGGGTGGGGAGCAGGGATAGCTGCTGCCAGAGCCAGGGGTGGTCAGTGAAGGCCCCTCGGCAGGAGGTAACCTCCGAGATGAGAGAAGATGCCCGTCTTGGAAGATCTGGTGAGGGAGCCACGGACCAGGAATCTGAGGGACAGTCAGACGGCTGGGGCTGGGGTGGCAGGGACAAGACAGGACTGGGTGGCCAAAGTGCTGTGGCTGGGTGGGGTGAGGGAGGATTTTGGCCCAGAGGGGCTGAGACACGTGCTGGGGCAGCCCAGGGAGGGGCGGGCCGCAGGAACCCTCTGGGGCACCCCTGGCCCCAGGGTGGCCGTGGCAGAGCGGGGCAGGACTCTGCTCCTAGAAGGCCACTTCCTGTGGCACCTGCCTCCCCTCCGATTCCCCTGACCCGAGAGCCCCCACTCCCAGCCCCCACTCCCAACCCCCAGCTCACGTCGGAGGAGGCAGAGAGCCAGTCCAGCCAGGCCTATGAGGCGCTACCCTACTCAACAGTTGACAGAAAAAAATAAGAAAGTTGGATTGGTTGCCAATATTCAAAAACATAAAATGGAGAGATTTTACATGAACATCCAGATTCCTGGTTTCTCTTACAGAATCGCCTGGCCCTGCCTGAGCTCTGCAGAGGGAGGCGGTGGGGAGCCAGTGGCGGGGAGAGGTGACAGAGGCAGCCACTAGGCCAAAGGGTGGCTGGCCTTGGGACAGGGACTCCCGGGTGCTGGGGTCCATTTGCAAATGGAGCAAACCAGCCGGCCGTCTCGCCTTTGGGCTAGCCCTTGGCTCTTCTGGGCCTCAGTTTCCCGATTTTCCCGGGCCTTTGGGCTGTTTGAGATGATCTCAAAGCCTTGGCAGCCCTGCCAGGCCTGGGGGCAGAGCCTCAGTTTCCCTCTCCTGCACAGGGGGTGAGGCTGGAGTTCTAGCTGTGGTCGAAACAGCCTCTGTAGCCACCGTCAGTCTGGCACCTGCTCTCCACCCGGCACCGAGCAGACCCAGCTTCGTGTAGCCCTCACCGCAGCCCCGTGAGGGGCCTCGCAGTAGGTGCCGAGGGGTGAGTGAGGGGCACCGGGACACCCAGGAAGGAGGCCACCTGGCCCCACCCTCACGAGCACAGAGTTCAGCCGGGAGACAGCCTGCCGGGGCCCGGGGCCCCCTCAGCTCCCTGCCCGTGCCCGGGGTGCGCCCAGGACCAGGCCGGGGCATGTGGGCAGTGGGTGCTCGTGGAAGCCCAGGTGAGCACCCAGCAGCTTGTGGGGGGCGGCCTCACGGGAGCGGCCCACCTGATGCCCCCTGCGAGGCTTCAGGGTTGACACCTGCCCTGCGCCTACGTCACAGACGAGGACGTGGAGGCTGAAGTGGTGGTGGTGTGGACTCTGGGGCCTAGGCCTGGAGCCACGTCCCCGAGTGTGGGAAAGAGGAAGCAGAAAGAAAGGGACGTCCGTCCGCCGGGGGCCTGGTGGTTTCCTCGAGGCAGGAGCGCGGGGAGGAGGAGGAGGAGGAGGAGGAGGAGGAAGGCCAGGCAGGAAGCTGTGGGCGGGAGGGGCAGCTGCAGCGGCTCCTGCCTCTGCCCCTCTGGGTGGGAAAGGCTTTGCCCTCCCTCTCCCTGCCTCTGTTTTCTCAAGTGGAAATAGGCGCCCCACGGCCCGGTCCCCCCCGCCCCCTCCGGGGGAAGCTGCACCCAGGGCGCCTGCCCGGCACGGCCCAGCTGCGTAGTTGGAGTCTGTGCTTGTCACTTGTTTCTGACGTGACACACGCCTCAGCTGACACATCCATGGAGTCACCACAGACCCTGTCTGTGGTGTGGGGACAACGATCAGGGCACTGGGGCACAGAGAAGCAGAGGCTTTTCCAAGGCCACACAGCAGGGAGGTGGCAGCGCTCAGCGTGGAGTCTTTGTGTCTGGGCCCCAAAGCAGGCTGTGCCTGCAGCCTCCAGCCTGGCGGCTCTTCCTAGGCCAGCGCCCTGCCGTCCCCGTGGGGACAGGAGCTTCAGAGGCCAGTGGCTTCCCAGCCCCACCACCCCCTGGGAACACCAGGGGCAGAGGCTCTGAGGGAGAAGAGGTTCAGTCCTTGCCCTGCTGTGCCTGCTGTGTGGCCCACGTGGGTCCCTGCCCCTCTCCGAGCTGTGAAATGGGCAACCGCGGGACTTAACCTTGGCCTCCCGGGACCGGTGCGGTGGAGGGAAGGAAGGGCAGGGCTCCTGCGGGGCTGCTGACAACACGCACAGCCCTTACTGGGGTTCCGTGTGAGGTTGTTTTTGAAAACTGCTTTGCCGCTTAGAAGCCAGCCCCGACCACGCTGAAACCGCGGGCAGATGGCATCGCCGGGCTTCCCCTCAGCTTGAATCCTGTGAATCCACAGAGGAGAAAGGGCCCCGATTCCAGCGGGGGGAGGGTGGGGGCAGTGTTCATTTCTGATCATTTATTAAAGTCTCAGGCGATGCTGGGGCCGTTCCACGTCCCCTCCTGCTGCACGGGGCCCATCTGCTGCCACCAGCTTGTTGGGAGGTCATCTTCTATGGTGTTTTTGGGGGGACTGGGTTTTAGGAGGAGCCCGGCACTGCAGAGTCTGGGCTTTGGACTGGAGGCCAGGGAGGGGTTTGGTTGATGGCCTGGCCTCTCTGAGCCTCAGTTTCCCAGTCTGGAAAATGGAACATCAGCCCTTGCCTTGCTGGGCGATTAAGAGTCAAAATAGGCTCAGGGAGGCCCTGGCACAAGGTCCCCACCCTGAGAGGCAGAAGAAGGGGCTTCCTGTGTAGGGGTGGCCACGTCCAGAGGTGGGTCCCCGGATGCCCTCCCAGTGATGGGTGGCGACCTGGCCGGCCTCGCCGTGGCCCGGCCTGGGCACCAGCTGACAAGCCCACAGGCGGGCGGTGCTGCTGGAAATCCCCCACCCACTTCTCTGTGAATGGAAAGGAAACCAACACGCACAAGAAGAGATCTCTGTGTTCTGAGCGGCCAGCCCTCACTGTAGGGGGGGGGTAGCTTCCTCCCCCAGGGCAGGAGGGGCCACCTCAGCTTCCTTTTTGGGGCCCCACACCCCTTTCTCCTATGTCCTCCCTGCGCTGGGGAGGAGGCCCCTGTGTTTCCTAGGCCCATGCACCTCAGCCTTTGAGGCCAGTGGGTACCCTGGGTCCCCCCTCATTGTGGCTGTTGCCTGGGATCGTCTCGTCACAGGCCTGACTTGACTCCCGACAGTGCTGAGCGAGTGGGGGTGCTGAAAGGCCCCAGCAGCAGCCAAGGGGGACTTCTCCGGGACCCACCGCAGCGGGGGACCCTGCCTCGTCTCATCTCAAACCTTCGTGTAATCTAGGAAACTAACCTGCCAAGGGCCTCCAAGTTTGAGTTCCTAATGTTTCTGCTTTTGTTTTTTCAATGAATAAAGCTCATGGAAGGAATTGTAAAAAAGTAACTGAAACACCACCCACAGCCCTGCCACCCAGAGAATGAGTGTTTCCATGCCGGCAGTTGTCTCCGAGGTCTCTTTCCCTTCTCGTTCTCTGACTTCCCCCGGCACCTCTCCCTCAGCTCTGCCGTGTGCCAGGCACTCGCGGAGGGTGCCGGAAACACAGGTGGGAACTTTCGGACAAAACGCCTGCACCTGTGGCGCAGGCCTGCGCCTGCCTTTTTTTCCACTTGCGTGTTTTGCGAGGTCTTCTGTTATCTCAAATATTTTCCAAGAATGTCTTCTTTAAAATACTGGCTACCCAGTATTTCATTTCTGCAGTTAGGTCGTGATGTGTTTATCTGTAATCATCTAGATTCCTATTTCTACCATTTCTGACATTTCTGTTCAAATAGACAGCCCTGTGACGAACGTGGCATCCCTGAATCCTGGTGCTCATTGCTGAGTGTCTCCTCGGGCCAAGGCCCTACAGGGGGAGTGCCGGCCGGGGCAGCGTTCGGAGCCTGCTGAGCTCGCAGAGGCGCGTGCTGTCTCTGAGCTCTGCCGAGACGCCAGGGACGTGCGTGGAAGCAGTTTGTCTCAGGTGTGCACGGGATTTCAGTGCCGACCCTCCCCGGGATCTAACTGTACAAGGTTCTCATCATCTCATAAAGAACCAGACCCCTGGCAGCCCCTCCCCCGGCCCCAGGCGGCCGCTCATCCGCTTTCTGCCTCTCGGTTTGCCTGTTCTATTCTCTTCGCCTGTTCTATTCTCTTTGCGTAAATGGACTCTGACAGCAGGTGGTCGTTTGGGACTGACTCCTTTGACTTCGTGTCATGTTTTCAAGGTTCACGTTTTGCTCTTCCACTCGTCTCCGGGTGGATGTTGTTGGGTTTTCACGTCCGGGTGGTTTGGACGTGATACCGCTGCCGGGCACACGGGGTTGCGGGCAGATCTTGAGGACACTGTGGGCTCCCTTCCAGGCCTGGCGAGTCACGGCCTTCTTGTTGAAGGGGGGGCGTCTGGTTTTCAGGGTGTAGACAAGCGCAACACCTGTGATGCGCCCTGAAACGGGACATGTGGGGTGCGTTCTGTGTGGACGCAGGGCCTCACGGCCTCTGGGCCGCATCTGCAGAGCGGAGTTGCTGGGTTTGGCGCCAACTGGGTGCTGAATATTCGAAGAACTGACCCAGCTGGCCTTCAAAGCCCCGGACCCTTTATGCCCCAGCCAGTGATTTCTCCAGCTTCTCCTGACTCTCGCTGCTGCCGCCTTTCCGATTAGAGCCGTCTTCCTCCGGTGGTTTCCACCCGAGCTTCCCTGACGGCTGGGGACCCCAAGCATCTTTTCCTGGGCTTACCAGCCATTTCTAAAGCGTGTGAGGTCCCCCTTTCAAAGAGCTTTTCAGAACAGTTATACCCACTTGTCTTCTCGCCAGTGGCCCGAGCACTGGGTGTTGGGGGAAAATCCTTTGCTGACTTCCAGGCGAAAAGTGGGTCTCTCACCCTTTCTGATCACCAGCAGGGGTGAGATGCAATTCAGATAACACAAAATCAACATCGCCCCAGGGAGAAACCCTGTGCCTATCAGCAGGCAGGCCCACTTCCTGTCCCCAAACCCTAGCCCCTGGCAACCACCAATTGACTTTCTGTCCCTACAGATCTTGGCGGTTGCTCTTCTGTTTCTTGGTCAAATGCATTTTTTGTGACTTGCAGGCCATTTGCTTTGTGTGCTCGTCTCCTGCACCGTCTGCCTTTCTTGTTGCTTGGCAAGAGTCCTTGCGTGACGTTAGCTCCCTGTCATGTGTTGCGTGAGATTCCCCTAGTTTGCCATTTGACTTTTCAATTTCAATCTCGTTTCTTGGCTTATGGAGGTTTTTAAGTCTGGACAGTGAAATCCAGTGACTTTTTCCTTCATGGCTTCATTCTTTGCTTTTTCTGCTTAGAGAGGCCTGGGCTCAGATACTCATTTAGGCTTTGTCTTTCACTTTTAATTATTTAATCCAGCTGGCTTTTATTTGTGGCTGGTGTGATTTCCTGTTGTGCTTTTGATGTCAGTAAGAGGCTGTGCTTCAGGGCATATCACATAGTAAGTGCTCACTAAACGCAGGATAAACAGGTCAGAGAGGGGGAGTGTTAGCGTGGTGGCCGCAGCTGTGACCTGGCCAGCTTCTGGGGCTCCTTTCTGTCGGCTCAGCCCAGGGTTCTGCCAGCTCCGAGCCTTCCTGGTATCCCCGCAGCCCCTCAAGCTCCAGGGGCCTCACTGTCACCTCTTCTTCTGACTCATCATTCTTCGAAGGCAGCCGGCAGCTACCGTCCAGGGCTTCGGGGATCTTAGTGGTGATGAGCCCCCTCCCCTCTGGCTCATCCCCATCCAGGCCAGTGGCGGACGTTTTTGTTGGTTTTTAGCCACAACTCTTTGCACCCTCTGCAGGTGCAGGGCAGGTGCTGGGTCTGGCCGGGCCGTGGGGCTTCCCCAGTCTGTTGGGGCTCTGCAGCGGGGCTGGGAGGCGGGCACCTCAGTCGGGCCCCTGGGGGCTTAGTGGCTCTGGCCTCCCCGGCCCTGCGATGCCCATCGCGGTCCCCCACAGGCCACCGTGGGCCCGTCTGTCTTCCCAGGGCGTGGGGTCCACAGAGCCCACAGGAAGGCTGGGGCGGCAGTACCAGGTTTGATGCTGGGCATGTCCCCTCCCCACACAGGGCCTGGACGAGTGACATGGCCTCACAGAGCCATGGCTTTCCCTGTTCTCTGGAGGGGCTGCCAAGCCCTCGTGGCCTGGAGCGTCCTAGGACTGAGTGGCCATGAACGGCCCTGTGTGAGGGAGGCCTAGGCTGGGTAAAGGTGTGGCTGGGGACAGGGCACACTAGCCTGGGGGCTCTGGACACATGGGAACAGTGGGGGACAGGGAGCATTCCTGACAGGGACGCCAGGAGCAGGATGTGGTCACTCGAGCTGTGGGTGGCGGCAGCTGGTTTGCAGCAGGGGACAGGGTCTGGCTGGGCCTGTGACCCTGATCCAGACACATGGTTACTGGGGCCTACAGCGTGCAGGCTGGGTGCTTCCGAGGCCCCTGTGCCCATGGTGACAGTCCAGGCCTGTGGTGCAGGGACCACCAAGGCCCGGTGCCGAGCAGCCTGTAACAGCCCACAACAGCCCACAACAGCCCACGACAGCCCACTCTTCACAGCCGCTCAGCTCCAGAGGCCAGACGGCCATTTATCCTCATGTCACCCGAGAGCCAAAGGCTTGGCAGGAAAGGGGGCCTATGTGGAGGGGACAAAGGCAGAGGGTGTCCCTGGGTAGCCTGGCCCCCTCATTCCTGCCTCACAAGTCCTGTCCCAGGACACCCGGCCCCAGCTGAAGCTGGGGTGTGGCCTGGATGTCCGTCACTCTGAGGCGGAGACGAGATGAGCTGTGAAGGTGCCCGTGGGTGATCAGCATCCTGGCTTGCCTGTCCAGTCGCGCCCACGTGGACTTCAGGGGTAGCCCCTATTAGGCACTGCCACCCTCACCTTGGGTGTGACCCTGCCATGGGCAGGCCTCAGAGCAGAGTACAGGCCGGTCCTCACAGCGGGCTAGGGCGCCCCCCACTTCTGGGGGCAGGGCGGGTGGCTGTGGGATCCTAGGCTGGTCGTGTGTGTTGGGGGGGGTCTCTCTCTATGGGGGTCTCTGTCCCTGGGTGTTTGTCTCTGTAGGGGGAGGTTGCTCCAGCATGTGAGAGGGGCTTTGTGTCCCTGTCACTGTGATTCTGTGTGTGGGGGGGTGGTCTCCATCTCTCTGAGAGGGGGCTTTGTGACTGTGTCACTGTGAGTCTGTCTGACGTTGGGGGGCCTCCCTGCAGGTGGGGTGCATCAGGCCCCAACCTGACAGTCCAGCATCTCTGGCTAGTTCCCCCGCCTCCCCCAGCCTCCTGGGGCCTTGGAGGGTCCAAGTGTGGAGGACCCAGGGGGTCCAGTGCCCGGTCACTCGGGGTGTGACTGGGTACCACCTGCCCAGAGGATGGGGAGACCCTGTCTGGGAGCAGGCTGGTTACATTTGAGGGTCTGCGCCTCCCGTTTTTCCCTGGCTCTGGGGAGGTCTGTTTCTGGCACTTGGGGGCACTCTTATTTATTTGCCAAGAAAAGGGGAAAGCTGACCTGATCCATGTGGCTTTTCTGGAAGCTTCTTTGGTCCCTTTCCTGCTTCTCTGTGGGGGCAACCCAAGGGGGAGATCTGGCCCGTGGGGACGAGAGTGGGGGGCAGTCTGGGAGGCTACCGTGTGCTCAGGGAAGCGGGCGGGTTCCCTACGGGAGCCTGGAGGGGGTGTGCGGCCATCACCTCTGTTTCGCAGATGAGGAAGCAAATGCACCGAGAAGCAATGTGGTGTTCTCAGGGGTCACCCAGCAGAAGTGGCCGGCATGGGCATCTGAAGCAAGGGGGCCTGCAGCCCTGGTCGAGGGCAGAGGAGGGAAGGGACCCGTGACCCTTATGTCCAACGTTGGTTCAGTCCCTGGGACCGGCTCCCTGCCTCCAGTTCCCCCCAGAGGAGCTTGGGAACAGGGGGCAAGATAACTGGCCACACCCCGTGTCGGCCTCTGCTCCCCAGACCTCTGAGGGCTGGGGCCCCAGGCGGCCACCCAGCCACTCCCCACGCAGGTGGCTCTCCTCTGGGCCAGACCTGGTGCTGGGCCCCAGCTGGGAACAAGGCTGGGCGCCCTGTCCCCACCCCCAGAGGAACTCCCAGGCAGAAGGTGGGGGCAGTCACATCACCAGGAAACGGTGGCCGGGCCCGATAAGCCCCAGGCACAGGAATCGCACTGACCATGGTGTGACCAGAGAGGGCTCCCTCGAGGAGGGGAGGCATTCTCCGCCAAGACCTGCAGCGGGAGAGCCCGGAGCCTGGGCCTGGGCCTGGGCCTGCCTCAGCTCCTCCTCTATGGCAGGGCAAGTGCCTTGGCCTGCCGGGGGCCTCCACTCCTTCGCCTGTGGCTCGGGCTTGGTCACCGTGCTGGGGTCGGGGGTCCAAGATTGCTCCTAAGCCAGTCTTCTGTTGCAGCGGGGTGGGAGACAGCCCTCATCCCACCCCCTGCAGCACCCCCCTCCTCCTTAGCCCACGCAGTGTGGGGTGCCTGCAGTGGGCCTCTGCCTCACTGACCCCCAGCACTCATGACACTCAGCAAACAAGAGGCTGATGACAAATACTTGTGGGAATAAAACTGAGCAGGTCCAACACACCAGAACCTGTGCTTGGGGGCTGGGAAATCCCCCACGAACAAGACAAAGCCCCCCCAGAGCCTGCCTCACAGGTGGTAAGTGCGGCAAAGGAACACTGTTCTGTGGCAGTGAGGGCCTGCCCGAGGTGACACTTTAGCTGAGGGTCTGAGAAGAGCAAGGTTTGGTGGAGTCAGAGGAACTAACTGCCTGTCAGCGGGAGCAGCAGGTGCAGAGGTCCTGGGGTGGAGCACGCTTGGTTCATTCAACTCTGGCTGGAGCAGAGTGTGAGGGAGAGGGGCCGAAGTCAAGGTGCTAATAAGGACTAGGTCATGCAGGGTCCCTGGGCCCACAGTGAGGACTTGGCCTTCCTGGCTTAGTGCAGTGAGGCCCACAACTGAGTTTTGGGGGCCAATGGGAGGCAGCTGGAGCTGGCTATAGCTCGGAGCAGGACTTCTAGGTGGCAGCACCTCAGAGGGCACAAGAATGTCACCCTGTTTTCCGGCTCCTCACCCCATCATGGGGGATCCCTGTGGGCAACTCCTCTGCCTCCTTCAGGTCTCCGGTAGCTCCCTAGTGCCTGGGTAGGGTGGCGGGGATGGCCCCCTTCTGCAGGCTCTCGTCCGGAAGAGGTGGCGTGTTCCCCATGCTGTCCCCGTGGAGGTTTTCTTAGCCTTCTCTCCTCCAGTGGGAGGTGGGGACAAACCACCAGCTTCAGGAGCTGCTGCGGTGGCGGTGAAGGTAGGGCCCATTCCACTCACTGGTCCTCAGCCCAGAGCAGGGCGGTGGGAGTTTCTCACCAGAGTGTCACTGTGTAGTTAATGAACATTGAAGACTGTCATTTACTCGAGAGCAGTGACCTCCTACTTTCTTGGTCCCCGGCACCCGCATTCCTTGACATGATGCCCTTTGCTGTGAAATTTAGAACATGTTCGAAATGGGGGCGGTCTGTGAACCCAGCCGTCCTGAAGCCACGGGTGGAGAGTCGAGGCGCCCAGCAGGGGCTCACCGAAGGGTGCTGCGAAGGCTCTGGCCAGTCCCAGCCGACTTCCCTGCCCTCCCGTGGGCCTGGCAGCCCTTCCTGGCTGCTGGGCGTGGGCTCTCCCCGTTCCCTCATCCCCCAGGAGCTCCCCCCGCCCCCGCCCGTGTCTCCACTCCGGAGGTTCCAGCAGACGTGCACAGCCACGCACGCTGCGACCTGCTGGACAGAAAGAGGGCAGGGGCAGGGAGGCCTCGCTGAGCGCAGGGTCCGCTGACGGGGCGCAGTGCAGAGCTCCCGAGCCCGGGTTCCCGAACTGTTGCCGCTCCCCGGGGCTCTCCCGATCAGCGGGGAGCGCCGAGCGCCGTTGTGCTCACCGTCTCGCTAAGCCCTCACAGAAGTGCCCATCGTGCGAGGGTTTCTCGCGGGACACGGGGCTTCACCAGGGTCCTCTGCGCCGGCGCAGCCTTCAGTGCCCCGCTGTGACCGAGGCTGCTGCTCCGGATGCACCTTGGCGTTGGCCCCGCGAGGCTCAGTGAACCCGCGCACCTGGGATTCCCCGTCCGGGTGGCCCTGTGAGCCGCCTAAGACCCTTTCTGGAATAAGGACGTTTCCTTCGTTCCAGGCAGTTCTGGTACCATTCAGGGAGACTTTAGTGCGAGTTTTCTGTGGTGACATTTCACTTTGTTTTGCTCATTCATCCAGGTGGCACCCACTGTGGGCCCTGGGTGGGCGGGGGATCGGCGACCCGACCGGGAGCTGGCATTGGCTGAGCCTTTGGGTTTCCAGGGTCCCCCACCCTCCCTTACTGGGAGGGTGGGGTCGGCAGGGTTCCTCTGCCTGCTGTTCCCGTGGAGGCCGAGGCTGCAGTCGGCACTGTGCTGAAAGCCCAGAAGGTACTGAGCTGTGCCGCCGAGACGCCAGCTCAGGGGCACAGCTGGTCTGGCTGAGGCGTGGGGCGTGAACCTAGACATTGGGCAGGATGCCGTCCCCTAGTTCCTGGGCCACTGCTCCTGTCATGGGACAGGTGGGCCCAAAGCCCGTGGAGATAGGGCTTTGAAGAGCTGGGGTGGCCTGGGGGACACCCGGGGGGGGGGTCTCTCCTCTAGGCTTTTGCTGGAGAATAGAGGCCCCTTTGGTGGCCAGGTGGGTCACAGTACATGGAACAAGGCCAATGTGAGGGTCTGAACTGCCCCTCCCTACCATGGAGCCCCCGCGCTGGGCCCTTTGCTGCTCCATTTCCCTGCAGAAGAGGTGGTCACAGCAGGGTCTGGCCCCACATGGGAGCCAGAACTCGCTGTGTTACACAGAGGTGCATGGAAGCTTCTGCCTAGTTTCAGTGCCCACTGAACAGATTAACCGCCCTCCCAGGCTCACCCTGCCCTCTGGCTCCTTCAGGTTCTTTGGTTTTTAAAAACAAACTCAGAGACACCCAAGTATATCATGGGCACAGTCACTCACAGTGAGACACACTTTATTTTAACATGGACTACACTGCTTTGTATTCCCCTTAGCTTAGGGCATGTAGGGCACAGCACGTGTGAGCACCACTGCAGCATGCTGAAGGGCACATTATGCGCGTTACAAGCAGGGCCTACCACGCTTGGGGGGGGGTGCACAGGTGTGTGCCCTGGAGCGCCCTGCCCTGCAGTGGACCCTCGGCCTCAGGCCCCAGCTAGTCACATCAGCCCTGTGGAGAGAGGCTGTTCCGAAGCCCAGAAGAGCTCCTCCGGGTGAGCGAACTAAGTAAGGCAGGAGGGCTGAGCCACTTGTCCAGGGCTGTGCAAGAAACAGAAGGGTGAGGCCTGGACCCTGAAGCCCAGAGGGATAAGGGGATCCAAGCTCAGACAGCAGCAGCTGTAGAAATGCCAGCCCTTCTGTGAGGACAGTGTCAGAGCTTCTTAGTGGCCAGCACCGGCGCCACAGTGGCTGTGGGGAGCCAGCCATGCTCCCCAGGAGTGGACGCTGCAGGACGTGGTGGGTGACTCAGCTGCGTGCACCACAAGCACCTCCAGTGGCTGGGCTGTTTTGCTTACCTAAGCAGTGTGACTCCCAGGGGGGTCCCCAGAGCAGCCGCTTGGGGGCCGGGCTTGCTCTGCAAGGCAGGTGAACTAGGGCACGAGAGAAGGGAAGACCGGCGCCCCCAGTGTTCCTGAGGCTGCTGGGTTTGGGTTTGCTTTTCTCCATCACGGTTCTTGGTCAGCACATCTCTGAACTGGGAAGGCACCCGCTTTTTCCCCCACACAGTGGCTGGTGCTCTGAGTCCTGCTCCAGCCTGACCACAGGCGTGGCTGTCCTGTCTCCGTGTTGCTCCCACCTGCCCCCCGGACCTGGGGCAGCATGGAGTCAGACCCACTGCTTCAGATCCCAGCTCTGCACCCAGAGCCGTGCGACTCTGGGCAGACAAACGGGCCAACGGGGGCAGTTCTCAGGGTCCCAGGGCCACCGTGAGTGTTGGAAGACCCCATGTCAGGCTCGCCCTGCAGGCAGATGGGAGCCAGGAGTTGAACATCATCTGTGCAGCCGGGGCTCCGTGGGTGTGCAGGGGAACCCTGTCCTTACCACTGCCCGCCAGGTCAGCAGTTCCTCAGCTGCTGGGGGTGGAGCTGGCACGGAGGGCTCCACATTCAGAGTGAAACCAGTGGCTTTGCTGCNCAGTTCTCAGGGTCCCAGGGCCACCGTGAGTGGCTCGCCCTGCAGGCAGATGGGAGCCAGGAGTTGAACATCATCTGTGCAGCCGGGGCTCCGTGGGTGTGCAGGGGAACCCTGTCCTTACCACTGCCCGCCAGGTCAGCAGTTCCTCAGCTGCTGGGGGTGGAGCTGGCACGGAGGGCTCCACATTCAGAGTGAAACCAGTGGCTTTGCTGCTTAATCTCTGCACTCACTGGGGCTGGGCTCGTGGCCAGGCCTGGAGCAGAACTGAAAGGGAGACTAGGCCTGTTCCCCTCTTGGCCTGGCCTACTTCCTCTCCATGATCCTGAGGCCAGGAGCCAGCAGGGAGGGCGGGGGGGGCCAGGCAGGGCCAACTGCAGAAGCAGAAAGGAAGGAAACAGCCCTTTGTACCTCACCCATTTTGCAGACAGGAAACGGGGGCTCCGAGGGACCGGCTGGCTATGAAGGCTGCGGGGCACAGAGGCCCCACTCCCCAAGTGTGCTGGTGTGCCTGTGTAGTACTGGGTGAGGCTGCTGTGCCCCCCACATCTGACTCCCAGGCTGAGATGTCGGGGTGCAGGGGACACGGGAGACAACCTGGAAAGGTGAAAAGGCTGGGACTGACTAGTTGTGCAACCCCTCGCTTCCTCATTCGCACCATTAGTGCAACAACGCGGCAAACCCCGGGCCAAGGCTAGTAGTGTTTCCTCGAGGGCTGCTGCTGTCTGCAGACTGTTGTGTCCAACGGGCAGGACCAGGACCTCCCAGGAGCCCTGTGGGGCATGAGCCAGCCCTCTTGCCAGGCTGCCCTTTCCTCTCTCTGTTCATTGGCCTCCCTGCTGATGGGGAGGGGCTGTGTGTCCACAGCACGGTTAAGCACATCTCTGTGGGGATCAGTTCTTCCACCACCTTTTGGAAAAGGCAGCTCCTGGCCAAGATGTGCCCTTCTGGGCAGAGGTGGTGGAGGTTGGCTCCTCCCAAGTCTGACTCTTGTTTCCACCTCCCCCACCCTGTGCTGGCGCTTTAGGGGTCGCGGTATTCCCCAGCAGCGCCCAGCTACCTCCTGGCCCTTGGAGAAACAACCCATGGAGACAGGGGAGCTCAGCTGGGCCTCCTGTCCCCAGTGCATCTCTGGCTCTTTCCACCATTCTTACCTTCTTCTGGCCTCTGCTGGAAGTAGCCACCGTCGCTGGCCAAGGGTTTGGGGACCGATTCTCGCCTATTCTGAAGCTTGTGTGTGGGGGATGTCAGGGCAGACTCCTGGGTTCGAGGCTGTGACTGGGGCTGGCCCTGCCAGGCTTGCCCCTTCGGGCATGCTGACAGAAGACCCAAAGGTCTGAGGCTAAGCTGCTCCTCCAGCCCCTCCTTGTCCTGAGACTTGAAGTCAGGACAGATTAGTGAGCTTTGGGAACTGGATGTTCTGGCGTTCAAAACCTGCTCTCCCGTCCAGGAGTCCAATGGCTTCTCCCCCAAGATGTGCATTTCTTCCATAAGCTGTGGTGACAGGAGGTGCTTCCTGGAGTCGCTGTTAGGCCAGAAGAAACCCATACTAGTGGGAAGCTAAAGGCCTGACACAGACTTGGGGCTCCTGGCAGAGCCAGTCAGCACCACAGAGAAATGGGACTTGGGTTAGAGACCCTCATGTCATATGTCCTCTCTGGGCTTGTGACAGGGGTCAGGCAGTCCACATGACATGGCTGCAGGAGGGGCTCTTTGCTCCAATGGGGGAAGAGAGGAGCTGTGAGCAGGCAAGCACATGTCAGTGCTGGACTGCCCACATGTCCAGGTGGAGGGGAGTCGACCCTCAGCCCACACAGGTCTCTGGGGACCTCAGTGTGTGTGTAGGGGGTGCTCCAGAGGCTAGAAGGACCCTCTGCGGGCTCCTGAAAGCCAGAATGCAAGACCTTCCTCCAGACCTGGGGTGCCCGTTTAGCAGCACCATGAGCATGCACTCAGCAGAAAAGGGCCATCAGGGGCAAGCCTTGAGTCTCTGTCTTGGTCACCCAGAGTTCAAAGCCCAAGCTACAAGCAGCCTGCTCCAGTGTCCAGGAGGTCCGGAGATGCACACGCCTGGAGATGCCCGACAACCTCTACACCTTCGTGCTGAAGGTGAGTGACACAGCTCTCTGCACCCAGGGACAACCCCCCCCCCCAAAAGGATCCCATACAGCCGTCCCCTTCCTCCCCACCAGGTGAAGGACCGGACAGACATCATCTTTGAGGTGGGAGATGAGCAGCAGCTGAATTCATGGATGGCTGAGCTCCGGGAGTGTACAGGCCAAGGGTAAGGTGCCTCCAACTCTGCTCCTGGCACCGTTTCCCCTCCAACCCTGATCTGCCCAGAGCCTTAACCCCAGCCTCTCTTCCAGCAGGCTGGAGAGCGTGGACCCAGAGATGCATATTCCCTCAGCTCCAGAGCCCGGCATGTCCAGCTCACCGAGGGGCAGCACAGAATCCCTGAACCAAGGTCAGTGGGTCTGGGCCCTGGTGCTCTGAGTATGTCCGAACCCAGCCTCAGCCCAGGGTATAAGGTACCCACAAGGGGTCACCATTACCCATCTTCTCTAGCAGGGGCTTCTCCTGGGGGGTTGCTGGACCCAGCCTGCCAGAAAACAGATCACTTCCTATCCTGCTATCCCTGGTTCCATGGCCCCATCTCCCGAGTGAAGGCAGCTCAGCTGGTTCAGCTGCAGGGCCCTGACGCTCACGGAGTGTTCCTGGTACGGCAGAGTGAGACGCGGCGCGGGGAGTATGTGCTCACATTCAACTTCCAGGGCATAGCCAAGGTATGGGGCAAGACAAGTGGGGCTGTACCCCCACCCCAAGTTCAAGGCCCGTAGCGGCCACTGCCTGAGCCACCCCTCCTCCCCCCACAGCACCTGCGCCTATCGCTGACCGAGCGGGGCCAGTGCCGAGTGCAGCACCTGCACTTCCCCTCGGTCATGGACATGCTCCACCACTTCCAGCGCTCACCCATCCCACTCGAGTGCGGAGCTGCCTGTGACGTCCGGCTGTCCAGCTACGTGGTAGTCGTCTCCCAGCCACCAGGTGTGAACCCAGTGCCCCTTGGTCAAGGGGGGTGGCTGACCCTGGGGGCCTGCTGCAGACCCAGGGAGGCAGAGACCTCGTTCTGTGTCCTTCCAGCACGTCCCTGCCCTGTGAGCACTGACAGTGTGGTCTCTTTGTCACTTGGTCCCCAGGTTCCTCCAACACTGTCCTGTTCCCTTTCTCCCTCTCTCGCTGGGACTCAGAACTGGGCCTCCCCCACCTTAGCTCTGCTGGCTGTCCACGAGGGCCCGGCCCGGAGGGCCTCCCAGGCCAGTCCTCTCCCCCAGAGCAGATCTTCCACCTGGTGCCTTCGCCCGAGGAGCTGGCCCACAGCCTGCGGCACCTGGAGCCAGAGCCCACCAGCCGTGCCCGGGACTCAGACTATGACATGGACTCCTCCTCCCGGAGCCACCTGCGGGCCATCGACAACCAGTACACACCTCTCTGACAGGTGGCGGGAGCAAGCACCGAGAGCAGAGACAGGACTTGTGAATGTAACCGCCTTTCCTTCCTTTCAGAGAGAGTTGAGGGACCCTATTACCCGTCCTTCCAGTCTGGACGTGACCCTTCCACTGGGCCTGTTAAAGGGCCCCTCCAAGTTTCAGCCTGGCTTTCTCCTTATTGTTTACAGATGTAGTTCTTGTCCGCAGATGCCACTGGCCCCTGCCCGGGGTCCCTCGGACCAGGCAGCGGAAACTTGTTCCCTTTTTTCACTGACACTGTCCTAGCTGATGACAGACTTTCCACCCGAGGGGAGGGGGTCATCAGGAAGCCCAAAACACTACCAGCCCTGGATTCCCCCGTGGTTTTCCCGTTGTAGCTTCAGTGCACATGGCCGCTCTGCGGGGCCCCCACCACAGGTGACCACACCCATCCTGCTTCGACACTCAGCCTTACGACTAAGCTCAACAACGATGTTAAACATTTTACCTCAGATAAATTTTTCAAAGGATTCAGGTTTAAAAACTAAACCAAGCATTGCTTATTTCGCTGCACTGTTCAAACTAACACCGGGTTTCTGCAGTCGGAGACAGCTATGCAAACCCCACCTGACCAGTGCCCGGCCGTCTAGTGAATCCTCATGACAGTCAGCTGCTGCTGAGCAGCCACTGTCCTTACTAGTGCAGAGAAGTGACGCGTGTCACCCTTTCAGGGGAATTCAGGCAGTAACTGAAACAGGGTGGCAAGTTCCTGTTGCAGCCTGGTGCCTTATGAGTAAAAAACTGGACTCCGCTTCACAGCAGCTCTGTGGCAGGAGTTAAACTGGGGGTGAGGGAGCGACAGGCACGAAGGGACCAAGGCCTCTGAGCCTGTCTCGTGACCCTTTTACCAGCAGGGCCAGCTCAGAGCCCCCCAGCTAATGGCCTATTAAGTTACCCCACTAAAGGTTTCCAGCTCGCACTGGAGCCAAAATGGAAGCTAGGACTCCAGGCCACAGTTCTGGAGGACCTTCTGTGACAGCCCACAGCTGGCACGGTCCTGCTCCGCACGAGGAGGAGCTGGGGCACACACGTCTCCAGCACCCAGGGAGGTCCTACAGTACAGACTCCCACCTATGCTTCCTTCCCAAGTGATACAGTTCATAGGGGGGCTGGCTCCTCCCAGACAAAGCTCGGTGACAGGACGTGAAGTCAGCTGCTTCCAGGGCCAGCAGAGCCCTTTGGTACAGCCAGGGTCACTGAAGGGGCCCCTAGGAACTTGAGTCTAGGGAGTTCAGCATAGTTCTAACGTGTATCGATACACCCATCAGTCAGTCACAGGCTGAAGGCAAACCTTGGCCTAAAACTAACTGCTGCCTGCCTTATCTGGGGTTTGGTCTGCTCCCTCCAGCTGCACTCTGTACTCTAAGAGGCCAGACTTTTGCTTCTAGAATTTAGTTTTCTGTTTTTTCACTGGGGGGCAAGTAGCCACCTCTTTATTTTTACTTTTAAAACCAACATTCCTGGGTGTTTTCACAGGCTGTAAAGCAGATCCAACCCTGATCCAGACTTTTGGTCCATTTCTAAGGACAAATTTTCTACCCGCCAAGCAGGTTTCTCTAAGTAATGAATGCTAACAAAGGGCGAACCAGATGAACAAGCACTATTTTGAATTTCTCTTTTTTAAAGAGCGCATCACAGACAGTCAATGCTGACAGGTCACTGGTGCGGGAAAGGGGTCAAACCCCAGCCACCCCATCTGCGCTATGACCTCTCCAAGCCGGGGCACACTCACTTAGCAACTGTGCCACGTAGAGTCCTCAGGCAGCGCCGAGAGGCACGCCAGACACAGCAAACGAGCAGCTCTGACCCAGCAGCTCTGACGCCCTGGCTCCCAAGCTCAGACTGAGAGAACGAGAAGTCACCCACCTGCAGGCTGCTACCATGTGAAGTGTTCATGAAAAGCATTTTTTTCTAAACATGTCCGAGTTGCCAGGACAACTCAAGTACATTCTGACAGAAAGCCCTGTCCCAACCTGGGAAGAAGTGACACCGAGCCCAGGCCTCTCCCTTCTGCCAGGGCAGGTCGGGGTGCACGAGAGGGAGCAGTGGGCCCCTTGGCTGGACGCCCTCACAGTGACCCTACAGGTGGCAGCCAGCCCCCAGCACGACAGCACCTGCCACCCTCCTTCCAGTCCCGACGTGACCACTGCTGGTGGCAAGAGGCCAAGGCCACAGCCTCTGCTGAGAGCCCGCGCTCGGTGCCAAAGGGACAGTTGGTGCCGCGGGCTCGTCGGGTACCCCTGATGGCAGACGCCGAGGGCGGCCCGACTGCCCTAGCACCACCGCTCCCTCAGTCTGACTCTAACGGGCTTTTACAGACTAACAGTCACCAGCACCAAAGAATTAAGTCAACTAACCTGCCTTGAATTTTAGACCAGCAATCCATACGGCTGTATCTGGTATAAATCTTCTGCCTTTGATCATTTCTGGACCGTGTAGGAAAAAGGAATAGCAATCATTAAAATCTTAGACCAGAGAACACTATTTTTATATAACAGTTTAACCTAAAGTCAAGGCCTTGAACTCTTCCCTTCCCTAGTGGTTGCCCGTGGTTTCTTCATGCTTCCATTCGGGGCTGAGTCTCTCATCACAATGTCGCGTGGGCTCTGACACCTCCCACAGGCTAGAGGAGCCCGCAGCACCTTGCCCACCGCCTCTCCACAGGGACGCACCTGACTCCAGTGTTTGGTTGGAATAAGAGCACATTGTAACAACACAGAAAATGGATTCATCTTGTACCATTACAGGCAGAAGGTCTTTGGCAAATTTTTATGTATTGTTTATGTACTGTATAAGTAACTTATTCTTGAATAATGCAAATTTTGCTATAGTGTACAAATTGCTACATATGAATTAAAAAAAGTTTTCAGGATCTCGACTTGTTGCCAACAAAATTTAAAGGCTCCATCCATCACAACTCAAGTCTCTCTAGAACTTGTGCCCTGCTCAACACTTGTGTCCCTCTGTCCTCCTCCCACAAGTTGGGGACATTCACAGACACTTAGGCACCTACAGCCACAAGCCGCTCTGTACATCACTGCATCTCTTATGCCCTCTGGGTCTCTTTATCAAAGGTTTTTCTTTTCTCCCCCACCCCATCTGTTTTTTTACAGTGAATTTTTATTTTTCAATTACAGTTGACATATGATATTAGTTTCTGGCAAATCTAGGATCACAGCTTTTTAAAACAGTATCTCCTGCCCCCTACTGGTAAAACAGACAGATGCCTGAATCAGGACAACCGACTTAACGCACACATTCATCCGGGTCCCAGAGATTCTAAAAAGGAAGCTTACAGAATCAGCGTCAGGCTGAGGATGTGGATTTCAGCGCTGCCCACCTCTGGCCAGCCTTCCTCCTGAAGCAGATCTCTATCCACACCAAAGAGAATATCTCAGTCTCGTCTTTTTCTAGAGAAACCTTGAACCAGAACTAAAGGTGAAGAAGAAAAATCATTTGACAACTAACCTTCCAGGGTATTAAGAAAGCACACTCAGCCCTCCTGCCTTGATATTAACTAGCAGCTTATACAAACACACACTAACTGGTATCAGTTTTTAAAACTTTTTTTATTTTTTGATTTTTTTAAAGTTTTTATTTTATATTATCTACAAAGTAAAAGTTTTCCCCTTAACTTAAAAGTCGAATCACTGTAGACAGTGATCACTTCATCAAACTTGATTTATAAATAATAATCCATCAGTTTGACGGTAAGAATTTACTGAAACTTTGTCAAGTTTAGTAAAAGGGTGTTCCAAGTCTTGATTTTTTTTTTTTTAGCAGTAATCGCAGCAAGAATCACTCTTGTTACTTTTGCTAGCTGATGTATTCATGACTTTTGAGGGTCATTAAAAAATAAATAACTTCCAGTTTCAGCAAGCAGAGCTGGGTACTTGCAGGACTCTGAAACAGCGTATGAAAGTATGGGACAGCCCACAAGTCCCTAAATGCCTCTACTCGGTCCAAGTATCTTCCACTGCCAGTGAACTGTTAGCATTCCTATCGGCTGTTACAAGAAATCAACATATATTTTTAAAAAACAAAATAAATGAAATTCTAGTTTTCTGTGCTTCCAGTTGGTAGAAGCAGTAGAAGGGAGGAGGGAATTTGGCCTTTCGGTTCCTCCAGGGCAGCCTTACAACTGCTGTTGGTGGTGGGCTTGTACTGTAAAAAAGAAAAGTGAATATTTAAACAGAAAACTGGCAACACCGCACATTAGCCTAGTGTCTCCACAGCACATGACTGAGAACTATCCTGGTGCTAGCTGAACCAGACTCGAAAGTCGGTTCACTCCCCCCTCCCATCTGCACCAAAACGGGGAGAGGGAGGGGGGAGGTGGAAACAAACCAGTAAGACATAAAACCACTTCAGATAAACTCCCAGAAGACTTGTTGCTCATGGGGCAGAAAAACAGGCCTTAACGACCCCCCTCCCCAAAGGCTAGCCAAGCACCGGCACTGCCCTCAGAGGAACAGGTCAGACTGAGACCTCACCGTGGCAGCCATCAGCATTACAGCACGACCGCAGCCTTCTCTCCCTGTCAGGGCGTAGCTGGAGCTAACACTACTCTCAGAACCGATCCGCACACAGCGCTTTCTCAGCAGTAGTTCTCTCCAGAGCTACAATCAGACTGTCCTGCTGGTCGCCCCCCACGTCAGACTTTGGGACTCAGGAAGGAGACGCTGCCCTGTCCAACCTGGCATAAACAAGGAAGGCCAACTGAGCCCTAGGCATGCACCAGCTCCACAGAATGCTGCTGCTGCTGCTCAAGCCAAACCCTGTACCATCAGAACACACACAGACTCGGCTCCGGAAGCCTCAGGCCCTGGCACTGGCTGATTGTCACAGTCCCTACTGTGCACACTGACGGGTCTCGCTAGTTCTCAAATGTGGGGTTTGAAGTGCTGGCCCTGCCTGCCATTCGACCTGTGCGAGCAGAATGCTTTGGGGTGCCCGGCGGCCCCTGCACACACACGCCTCACCTGAAGGGTGCGTCATATAGGGGAAATGCGCTGTTGTCGAGACTGGAATGGGCTGTAGTGCACTTTGAGCGAGGGCGGCCTGGGGACCGCCGGGTGGCTGTGTCGTCATTAGCATCATTGGCGCATGGGCAGTTGGATGAGAAGGAACCATTCCTGACTGTACATGA
The DNA here is from genome assembly GCF_014824575.4 of Sturnira hondurensis. Taxonomy (NCBI): domain Eukaryota; kingdom Metazoa; phylum Chordata; class Mammalia; order Chiroptera; family Phyllostomidae; genus Sturnira; species Sturnira hondurensis. Next base: position 5,110,796 of record NW_028080037.1, read on the forward strand.
GCCTGAAACAGAGAGCTCTTTTACGCATACAGGCAACATCTCCAGCTTAAACAACATGTCAACTGTGTTCCTTTCATGGGGCTGGGGCTCTCAGGAAAAGGCAACAGTGGCCCTTGGGGCCCTTTCTCTGGGGACACTCCCTAGTAGAGCATAGTTGACCTACAGACATGCTTTGCCCTTTAGCAGATCGACCCTGCAAGGCTGAGGGAGCAACGCCCGGAGAGCCGGGGGGAACCAGGCCACAGTGTCCTAGCCTTCAGCACTCCTGATCACTGGATGCTACGTGTGAGGCGTGGTCTTCACCAAGATCAGACCCCCGACCCAAGGGCCACACACGTTCAACTACAGAGACAAGATGTAATCATGCTTCAGTCTGGCTTCCGTGTGGGGCCTGAAGCAGTAAATAGGTCAGAAAGCAGATCATTACCTTATGAGCAGGGACTGTCGAGTTCTGTTCTATGGATCCTCTCCTTGTTTGCCCCCCAATGCCCACCCCTCCACGTCTTGCCTGCTCACCAGCACACCTCAGTGAAGACCGAGTCAGGGCAATGCGAGAAGAGACCCGGCCCCCTCCACTCTGCTACAAGACATGCTGATGCAGCAGCAGGAGGAGGAAGACGCAGCGAATGGCTCCAGCGGGACAGGGAGGAGCAGTAAGACAGAACCCAGGCCAGCCCAATGTCCCTGTACCAAGCGACAGTGAGTTCAAGCTGGTGTCACTGTTAAGTTGGGAAGGTTTCCGTCAACCCAAACAGGCAGATCTCAGCTGTGCAGGGACGTGGCCAGGCCAGGAAGAGCCATCTCTGTGCCTCCCCTACCATGCACAAGTCCACACCGTGGTAAGCCTCGAATGAAGTGCTGTTTCATCTTCTTACATAGTCCTCATCTTACATATTCAAATGGGCCCATGGCATACCTGGGCTTCCCTGTGTTAATCCATTTTGCTCTTTCAGCCCAAGAACACAAAAGTGAGGTTTTCAGGAGTCCCAACCTACATGTAAATCCACATACCTACTTAGCCACCAGCCACTGCTCGACATCTACCGGACCCCAGCTCTCACAAAGCTCCTGATTCAGCCGAACCGTGCGGCCCACACCTGACCAAAAGAGCACCCCTCCCCGCCATCGACAGCAAATCGTCCCCCGCAGTGCGCCACACTACAGCAACTCCCCGGAGCTGTCAAACTCTACGACAAGGTCACCTGAGAGTGCCAACTGAGCCGCACCTGCAGCCCCTACCACGCCAGAGCCTCGATGGCACACTGTGTCACATGACAGGGAGTTCAGCCAGGCAGTCTAGCTTAGACCCACCTACATGCTGTTGTGAAAGTGGCAAAGACATTGAATACACAGCAGACTCCCCCTCCACACTTCCAGGGCGGACCTCGAGGACAGCACTAGAGCCCGACTTCAGTGCGGCTCCAACCCCTCATTAAGAATCTAACTTGGCCCTGGATTGCACTGGACCTGCGCCAGCCGCTGATGCAGACAGCAGCCACCAAGTGGCTACCACACCTTTCCCCCTTAGAAGCTGACACTGGGGGTGGGCTCCAGAGTGCATCCAGGGCTGCTCAGTACAAACAGGAAGACCTAGGTGCTTGCGGCTTCTAGTTATGCCGCCCCAAAGTACACAGCCAAGCCCTTCCAAGAAGTACGACACGTAGTCAAAGCAGATGCGTGGGTGACCAGAGAAAACAAGAGGAGAGGTTCCTCTGGGATTCACGTGACTGACACTCGGGCTGGCAGGCCCAGGGCGGTCAGAGGGTTAGACACGTGTTCCGGGCCACCCTCCCTGCCACGCTTTCTGTGCGTGTGTGTGCAAGAGCACATGAGAGACTATATATATGTATGTCTACATACATACATACATACATACATATATATATATATCTCAATGAAGCTATTTAAACACAGTGAAGCAGACACAGGAAGGAAAGGGGGACTGGGTTGCATTCCAAAGTCAAAGATATTTATACACTCTCAGCTGGGAAACGTTAAAGGGCTGCCCATTAGGCAACTTCACTGATCCCATTACAAAACCACACGAACATCCATGTAGGGCCAGATCACATGTATTTGAGCGGGAAAAGGGAGACAGGCAAATCACACACAGGGTTTCCTAGCTTGGAGAGCATCTGGCTCTTTGCTGCTTATCTGGTAACCTTCACACTCGGCCTGGCCTTTACAGAAAGTTGCCTAAAGCTGGTTTACCTGAGGTACGTGGGCCACATGGGGTGGGGTGGTATACGCCGGCTGAACATGAGAAGGATGGATCGTAAAGACGGTCTGTTGTGCTGTTGGGAAACTGCTCTGTGGTGACTGCGCATTGGAGGCGGGTGTCATGGAGGGTGGGGTCGGAGCGAGCCCCGCGTGGTAGATGGCCGACTGCTGCTGTGGGCCGGCCAGATGGAGAGCCTGTGCAGCCTGGTGCTGATGGTGCTGTGAAGTGACAGGACAGGGCTAGGAAAACCACCCTTCCAATGAAAGGCAGCGAAGGGCCACACACACACAGCTGAGCTTCGTGCATGGAAAAGCCCCCCGCCAGCCCGTCCAGACGAGGGGCGATGGCCAGCACCGAGGCTGGGGGGGAGGGGTCGGAGCAGGGTGGGACCCACTCAGAGACCTCCCTTATGGGGTACAAGCCCCAGTCTCAGCCTGGCAGTTACAAGCTCTCGACCAAAAGCATGACTGCTGCCCCAGGGGACAGACAGATGTCAGAGATCCTTACCTTGGGTAATGGTTTAAGAAACTAATAGGAAAAAACACTTACTATCATATAAGTATTAGGAATGGAAAAAAAAAGTCCCAAGCAAATTTCTCGTTCCACGTGAAATTAGATTTTTCATTACTGATGTTTCCAGAACTCAAGTCATCTTATTCTTTGACTTAAAACCAGCCCCGGGGACGCAGCCTGCAGAGCTGTGCAATGGCTCCGGAAGGCCGTGCGAGGTGTTTGATCGTGTGCTGCCTGGCTTCTGCCTGGCAAGTGCAGGGAGCGCTCAGCAAGGAGAAGAGGAAGCAATGCCTGTAGGCCTCTGAGCCTCTCCTTACCTGAACAGGACTGGGTGCAGGGTGACTTCCGCCATGCTGGCTTTGCTGCTGTCCGGTGGGGGTGGCTGAAGGCTGAGGATGTGGAGTATGTGGGTGCAGGGTAGCATTAGGGTGTGCATACTGCTGAGCAAGGGAGCCAGTGGAAACTGAAGTGGAAGAAAAAATGCAGTGTGTACAATTGACACCTGATGATCTTAACAGATCCTCTACGCCTCATCTACTGAGTTTCTTGAAGCTCAAGGCCTAATTTATGCTATTACCAATCTCTGTATTTGACTCCATTCAAACCATCGATTTTCATAAAAAAATAAGTGATGTTATTTCTTAACATTAGACTAGCATTTATTCACATAACACAGCTGTATACTTTACATTAAAAGCGAATTGGTTTAAATTTACTCAACATAATAACTAAGTTTTCCTGAAAAGGTAACATGCGCATAAACACTTCAAACAATCTCTCTCTCTCTCTCTCTCACACACACACACACACACACATTCTCTCTCTCTAGCTCAAGGCCATCATCTGGCTAACCTCACCATGCTACTGCCCTGGAGCTGGCGCTGTGTCCCATGGGCACAGATTATATTGGGGCTGGGGATAAGGGACCGGATCAGGTATGTGGCAAGGTCAAGGTCTTATCTTCAGGGTCAATGACCACAATTTTTCTCAGCTTATCACAGAAGCCACCTGGGCTCTCCCTATTCCAGGATCTCTCATCTTGCTTCATAAAATCTAGTACATAGAATTATCTAAACTACATAGAAAAGTGAACTCTCTCCAAAAGCATCTCAGCCTTTAGAAAGAATTTTACTTGTTAAGAGTAACTTTGAAGGAAACATGAGGAGCCATTTTACATAACAACATGTTCATTAAAGATAAGAACCCAAAGCCAATTCTTTGTGACTCTCAACACAGACCAGACCTTGGTAATAACACAGGGAGGTTAGGTATAAATGCATTTATTCATGTCTTCCCAAAAGAGCAATTTCAGAATCAAAAGCACAACATTAAAAGATGGGTCCACTGTCCAGTAACTATCAACAGCACACTGATACAAAGCAAACCATGATGGAGCAATGAGCTGAGTCGGTGTCCCAGCAGCCCATGACTCTCGGCCTTCTCCAATCACCACTCAAGTTCTTAAAAAGCTAAGCCCAAACGTATACAGATACAGAGGGAGCTGATGGGGACAAGCAAGCACCACTTTGGGACCAGGCACCCTAACTTCAGCAGGCTAGAGGGCAAGGCTGTTGAGGACTATCAGAGTAAGGGGGTGAGCCCCACGTCAGTGTCACACAGAGGGGTGGGCAACAGAGCAGTTCTGCAATGCCCGGCACTGCGGGGCCAAGGGCCACCAACACTCTAGCCCAGCTGCTATCTCCCCAACCTTGTGTATCTTTTAAAAGAGGGAAGGACAAGGCAAAGAGCCAGTGCTAGGATCACCTGTGCATCCACTGCCAACACCACAGCGGGTGTTAACGCCCAGATTAGATAAACAGAGGGAGCACCTGTGTTCTGACACTGGGACATCTCCCTGACCTGTACGAGTTCACACACACTGAGACACATTCACAGGACAACTGTGGCAACACAGTCGCTGAGTGGTTTTTCTTCCCTTTAAAAGAAAGTTTCCATTTAAACATTTTCGATATAGTTGGTATAAAGTATTATATTTCTCTGGGCGTTTTTAAGAAGTCAGTGACTATTTTCTGGGAGCTAGGAAAAATAAAGTGCTAACTGCTAGACTCGTTGTGCCATAAGTCTATGAAAGCAGTCACAGACTTCTACTTTACTGGCTCATTAAAAGGCCATTCTTCACCAAAAGGCCATTCATCATGCTCATAAACGTTCCGATCCCCCAAACTGTCTAGGCAATGACTTAGTCTGAAATATTTGACATAAATATTGAATCTTTATTCTTGTAAAAATCTTACACTTATTTTTCAAATTTAAGTGATGAAAACAGTCAATCACATACAGCTAGTTGATGGTCAGACAGCACAATCCCACCACCACAGAAAACTCCACCAGACAGGGGTGTCTAGAGCTGTTTATGCTCCCTCATTTTCAAACCCTTAGTATTAAAATATTCCCTACCTCCAAGCTTCTTAAATGTTTTATTTGTAGCAATATTAAATCTGGGCAAAAGCAATTCTCGAGTCCCACAATCTACTAATGAGGTTTCATGAAGTAGAGAATCTCAGGGTTTCTATTTTTTAAAAGTTTATCTGTTCAAGAAATTTTTGTGCTAACAAGTTTAGATTTCACTTTTAATTATCTTTTAATTAAGAAAATAAGTAACAACAACAACAAAAAAGCCCATCCTTCCCCTACTCTAAACACTAGAAAACTACAATGTACTACAAGAAAGACTAAGCAGATACAATATACGAGTCTTAAGCAGCAAGTAAAATTTAAGGCAGTTAATTAGAAATATTTTCCTTTGTTCATCTTCTTGCTTAAGAGACATAAAGCAAGTACATTGTCCAGGAACCCCTTTTCCTCCTCAAATACACAAATGGAATGGCTGGCTAATTAAGTGAATACTAATAACAAAAAAATATAGTTTGGTTCCTTGAAAGGCCAGGAGAACGAGATAAAAAAAGTGGGATAGAAGGAAAATTAAAAGGCTGGGAATGGGGGGAGTTGGAAGGAAAGAAAAAAGGTAAGAGGAAGGAAACCAATATAGAATAAATAAGAAAAAAATAAAAGAGGATCAGGGAATAAGAAGTGGAGAGCAAAGAGCGGTAAGTTCTGGTCTTCAAGAAGTGTTTCATTTTGCCCTGGCTGGCGTGGCTCAGTGAACTGAGCGCAGGCCTGTGAACCAAAGGATTGCGGTTCAATTCCCAGTCAGGGCACATGCCTGGGTTGCAGGCCAGTTCCCAGCAGGGGGCGCACAAGAGGTGGCCATACATTGATATTTCCCTCTCTGCTTCCCTTCTTCTCTAAAGATAAATAAAATCTTTAAAAAAAGAAGTGTATCATTTAACTGCTTTTATTACATATACTCATTAATTTAGCTATAAAGACTTCAGACAGGTTAATGATAAATTGAATTTTCTTCTAAAGTCTGACTTAGCTATTCATCAGTAAAACTTCTGTTTATATAACTTAATTTACCTCCATGAAACCTGGATCAGGTCAAGCAAATCAAAGAGGTACTGGCCAGACCTGGGCCAGAATCCTATGTGTTGTGTTCCTTGAAATAAATGCTTAAAAGTCTAAATACTGGATTTTAAAAATCCTCCTAACCACATTCCAAAAATAGTTTCCTAAGCCATGTTCTTACTGAAGTCAATTCAGTCCATAAAGCTAGCTATGTGTCGTAGTTTGTGAGTGGGTTTGTTAATTTTGACCTTGGATGCACAAGTCATGAGGGATCACCAGCACTGCAAAGCTTTAAAAAGAAAACAAAGCAAACAAAATCTTCCAACTTTTAAATCTGATGTTAAATTTAGAAAAATGAAGAGAACGACAGTTGAAAACTACTCGAGGGGAGTAGAAGGCAACCTGACCAAACCATGATAAAAAGGCTTAGAAAGGGGGGGTGGGGTGGGGAGAGGGGAGTTCAAGCAGCACATAAATTACAAATTGCAGCCCCGCTGTTAGTTTCTTTTAAAAAGTGCTGATACTCATTTTTAAGGGAAGTCATACTAAAGCAGTTAATGCTTAGGTGTGATGATTAAGGCCCTTTCAGCTTACTTACCAGGAAATGACTCCAAAACTAACAGAGACAGTAGGATGGTGAGGGTAACTACATTTGAGACCTCAAATTGAGTGTATAAAAAAATGAATTACTGACACTGTCTTTTACATACTATATCACATACATAGTTTTCCTTGAATAGTATTCACATACAGCAAGACTCCTTTTTAAAGAGTATCTATTAAAGGATTAAATTTGTTAACATTTCCTAGCACCACATAAATAATATTGATACACTTATTTTTGGATACCAAGTCATGGCATAATTAATAAAAATTTACGTCAAAATGTTTTCTAAATGCTTTTTGAAATCTGGCATTTAGCAGATTTAGACACTGAGTCATTCAAAAGTAGCTCAAAATTTAGTCTCTAAAATAAAATTTTAATCCTTAATATCCTTGAGGATATTGTATTTCACATAAAGTGACACATGACTGGCATAAATTTTTTACGAATTTGTGCAAGTTAGTACTGTTTCTATTCAAATTCCAAAAGTCCACGACTAGCTTTATTTAAAAACTGACCTACAAATAGAGAAAACACACCTTACAAGTTCACTTCCAAAAGAAAGCTCTGTCCAGACTTTCTGCCTTTAGGAGCAGTCATTGCCTTTTCACTGGTGGTGAGAGAGGGCCAGTGCTGCCAAGACCACCTCTGTGGGTCACGCTTTCCTGCTTAAACCCAAATATTTTAAACCTTCAGTCATGCAAAGACTAAAAAGACAGAAATGTTTCCACCTTAGTTTTTCAACTCTATTCAATGCAACATCCTGGTAAGAAGAATGAACTTCTTACCAGGACAATAAAAAAACCTAACTTTTTTAAGTTTGTTTTTTTTTTATTTTTTTAAATACTAAGTTTGTGGCTTGGTTAAAAAACAGGCTATTTAGGAAAAGTGTCTCACATAAGGAAAATATCAGGCATTTCCAAAAGTCACATGTTTGCTTGGTATGCAAAAATTGATTTCTGAAACAACTCAATTTTTAAACTCCAGCTTTCTTAAGCTGGGTTGTATTTCCTTTTTTAAAACTCTGAATTATTTACAGATATATTTTTAATAATTTTGTCTGGCACAGGAAAATACTGCTCAACAAGTCTACTCCCTTAACATGTATTCTTTAAAAAGTGTTTTACTGTTCAATTAAAATTAGTATAAAAAACCCAACTCACTGGCAAAGTAGAAAGAAGGGCTTGTCTCCTTGTTGTATGGTAATTTGGGACATGCTGAATTTGGGAAATAGAAAGGTAAATTAGCCTTTTGAGGTCTGCATTGTCCTAATTTTCTGGAAAGGTTGACATATTTAGTAATTTCCTTTTGTATCCATGCATAATTCATTATTCTTATTTCACAAGAGATGGCAAGCACTTTAAACACTGCTATGAAAAACTCAGTAAGATAGGGCTGAACGAAAAGACACTTTTCTTCTGTGCACTGGAGTGTCAAGTTCTGCAGGCTGACTTGCTTAAACAAAAGGAATAAAATCATTATCTAATAAACAGAGCAACACGGCACTCCACTGATTAACCTGGATACCAAAAATGTACCAAAATAAAATAATATTCACCAAGTTTAATTCAAAAGACAAACAATTTTGCACATCACTATTAATAAGTCATTATTCTGTAAGATGTTTATCAGGCATCTGGTAGTGGATCCAAAAACTTAGAAATGTAGTAACAACAATATTAAACATGGGTGCGATACTGTTTTTACTAAAATGACTGCATTGTGTGTGTGTGTGTGTGTACACACACACTTGGAAGGACTCACACCCAAACATTAACAGATGTTGTTGGGGGAGGGTAATAGGTGCCATTTTAAACCTTTTTGCCTACTTCTTTTCTAATTTATCTGCCTTTAACTACCAAAAACAAACCAAAGAAGATTCTAGACCTAACTCTTCCTGAAGGCTTTATATAGAGAAAGTTCCGTAATTACTAGTTCTGAAAGGGAAAACACCACTGCCATAAAAGAAGCAGATGAATTAGCAAACCAGATATTAAGGAGGGAAGAAAGTGACTTCTTCGGAGGGAGGATACAGAGGCAGTAATGAAAGTCAGGATTAAGGTCAAAGAGATGAAGTCCTTAAGGTCAAGGTCCTTTCTAAGATAGCTATTAGAATGTATATATGTATCTTCTAATAATTAAACTGTTCAGTAATCTGTTAGCATATTTATATTAAATATAGCAAAAATGTAAAAACAGTGTATCAGTCCCTCATTTCACAGTCATTAGTGGTCCTTTCTATTCTCAAAGCCTTTACTATGACCCCATCAATTAATGAATGAGAAAAAGGTGACACAATTATCACCAACATCTGGGTGCATATGGCTTTGTTTACATAAAAAGCTTTTAAAATCTATAGATGGAATGTAGCTTAAAAAGAAACAATTCATATTCAAAATATTTGGTTCCTTTTGGAAAAAAATATAAATTGTTCAAGGAGGATGAGTATATCAGTATTTCTACACAACAGTTTCATTTTAGTTTAAAATAATGTACTTAAAATTTATCTGTATTTGCCTGGCTGGCGTAGCTCAGTGGATTGACCGCAGGCCTGTGAACCACACGACTGCGGTTCAATTCCCAGTCAGGGCACATGCTTGGGTTGCAGGCCAGTGCCCAGCAGGGGACTCACAAGAGGCAACCATACATTGATACTTCTCTCCTTCCCTTCCCCTCTAAAGATAAATAAATCTTAAAAAAAATTTATCTGTATTTGTTAAAAATCTGTATTTGGCATAAGTAGGATTTAGAATATTTAAAATAATCAAAATAAATTACTGAAGTATCAGTGAATTTACTTTAGCAGATTAAATTACTATTTATGACAGCAAAGAACAAAGTTAATTCCTTAGTGTTCTCAAGGTATGAAGTATCCAAATGAATCTCAAGGAATCAGCAAAAATAATACTAAATCCACAGCCTTGCTCTAACCAGCCCTTGTCAACAGACATCAATTAAATACAACTTGTGTAAGTTACGGGAGAGTCATTCATATTTAGTTGAGTAACTTTCTCCTGGCATTAAAGAACTGGCTTTGATGGCTAGTAAGTCCAGTGTTTTGCTTTTGTTTGCAACATTTCCTATTTACCCATACTTGAATGGACTTCATGGTCCAAGGTCAAGTGCTTTTCAAAGGAAATGTTCTGGGAAAGTAGTTATAAAAACCGCTAGTGCCTCAATTAACAGTATTTATTGTACAGATTGTTTCAAATTGGTGAGGTTGTTTCAAACCATCCGAAAGACAAAGCCAGATGTTGGCACTGAGGAAAAAGGTCCTGCTCAACATCACAGCGTCACTACAAACCCTCAAAACCATGGGTGCACAAGAGCTGCTCCCTAAAAGCCTGGGAAGCTTTAACTCACGAGTTTCAGATCTTAATCCAAGAGGAGTATGCCAGACAATGGAAATACTAATTGTTTTTCTACTTGTTATATCATGATGCATTTATTCACCAGAAATATAAAACAGTAATAACGAACTTTTCACCTAACCCTTTAGCAAACTGAGAAACTGTTGAAATGTATAACAATTGCATAAAAGCCAACGTGAGGCATCAACGGTGCTTTTCCACACATACTTAGTCCTGGTGAAGACAACGAAGGACTAGCCCATGAAAGGAGATCGTAACCAAAATCCTAAGTCAGTCTGTCAGTATATTCTTTTTTTAAAATTTATTGATTTTTAGGGAGAGAGAGAAAGAGAGATTGTTCTTCCACTTATTTATGTATTCACTGGTTAATTCTTGTGTGTGCCCTGACTGGGGATCAAGCCCAACACAACCTTGGGGCATCAGGACAATGCTGTAGCCAACCAAGTTCCTGGCCAGGACTATATTCTTCTTCTTTTAAAAAGATTTTATGTATTTATTTTAGAGAGATGGAAAGGGAGGGAGAAAGAGAGGGAGAGAAACATCAATGTGCAAGAGATACATCTATTTGTTGCCTCTTGCACATCCCCAACTGGGGGCCTGGCCTGCAACCCAGGTATGCACCCTGACCGGGCATCGAACTTGAGATGTTTTGGTTCATAGGCTGGCGCTCAATCCACTGAGCCACCCCAGCCAGGACTGAACTATATTCTTGAAAGAAATGTAATTACATCATTTTTATCTAAAGGACATAATCCATAACAGAAGGTCTAAAGTGATAATGCAGAAAATTATAATCAGACCTAAGCATTCTGTAAAATTAGTTACAGGGCTGTCATCAGTTACGGCCCTTCCCGAGCCTGCGGGACAGGAGCCCACCTCCAGGAAGAAAGAGCACACACCAGCCGACAAGTGGCAGGGAGGGTGAGTGTGGTTGCCCGAGTCCCATTCCTGCTCACCTACTAATGTTAGAAACTTGTGTAAAGTTAAAAAACCTTTATACTCTTAGTCATTTAGAAAGTTTACAAGGGGTTTTAAAAAATGAAGTGTCCATGTAGTTACATGTAACTGTGATTTCATCCTCACAGTGGTTATTCTTTTCAAATCTCTCTCCTCTCACTCCAACAAACTGAGACGCCAAATCCTGAATGACAGTATGGGAGTTCCCGGGAAAGTGAAAAACAACACCTACATCTGAATAAAACTAGCACTAAAGTACATTTTAAAAACATAAATATGGTCAAATCCATGAATTCTGTATTACACAAGATATAAATGGAATTCTTGTTTCAAATTCTCAACACTGAAAACCACATTATTTTAGAACTTCAGACAGCTGCTAACTAAATTGACCTGTACCAAGTTCTCTGGCTATAATATTAAGATGTAATTTTTGCTTATTATTAGACTTATTATATGCATTTAGTTTGACACACAGTACTAGTCATTTTCATCTTACCACTGTCTATACTTAAAGTGTGAATGTTTAAAGCAGATCTAATATTACACAATTTTGAACACTTAAACTACAGCATGATGCAGAAAACAGTAACAATATAAAAAACAGCAGTAAGGCTATGTGATACCAGGAAGCCCCAGAGCGAGAGGTGGAAAGTGCTGGAGAGCGCTTTCGTCACAGCACAACTCTCCCGCACGCCTTGCACAGGACGCACCAAATGACAATGCTGACAAGAAGAGGCGAAAAGGCGTTTTTCTCCACAGAAGAGGCTTTCTACTAAACACGTCATTACACTCACTTAAAGGAGAGACATTTGAACAGAGGACTTTCTGAACAGAAGTAATTATCAGCCAAAGACTTAAAAAAGCAGGTAAGAAATACATCCTTTCTTCAATTTCTTTACCTTCAATGTCATAAAAGGCCAAGTTACTCCTAAAGAGTATCTTTTCAGAGCTTTAAAACAGATTAAGAACTGTCAGCCACACACTAAAAAAGACAAAGAAAGTGCTTCCTACCATACATTGCATGCGTCTGCTCGTGGGCCCCGTACTGCGCTGCTGAAGATGACACTAAACCAGGCTGGGCGTGTGCTGCTGGCGCCATCATTCTAGCGTTGCCCTGTATTACAGGGCTGTAGACATGAGGGTGCTGTGTTCAAAGAAAAATAAAGAAAAAACACTCAAATATCAATCAGACTCACTCAAGCAGATTTTAGTTAGATGTTTTAACTCCAGTGTCCACCCGCATTTCCAAAAAAACTCTGAAAAATCTTTAACTTGTCTTGGCTACTTCTTTCTAAATATTTAAAATAATTGACAACCTTCTTTTTTCTTTTCAGATTTTTTATTGTTATATATTTTTTGATTATACCATTACAGTTGTTCTATTCCCTTCATTCCCCTCCACCCTGCACACCCCTCCCCCACCCTCCCTTTAGTTTATGACCACGTGTCTCAAGTTCTTTAGATTCTGTATTTTCCCTACTATTCTTGCCCTCCCCCTATCTATTTTCTACCTACCGTCTATGCTATTTTCTGTACCTTCTCCCCCATTCTCCTCCTCCCACTCCCCTGTTGCTAACCCTCCATGTGATCTTCATTTCTATGGTTCCACTCCTGATCTAGCTGGCCTCTTGGTTTGCTTTTGTTTTAGGTGTGGTTGTTAATAACTGTGAGTTTGCTGTCCTTTCACTCTTCGTATTTTTTATCTTCTTTTTCTTAGATAAGTCCCTTTCACATTTCATATAATAAGGGCTTGGTGATGACGAACTCCTTGAACTTGACCTTATCTGAGAAGCACTTTATCTGCCCTTCCATTCTAAATGAAAGCATTGCTGGATAGAGCAATCTTGGATGCAGGTCTTTGGATTTCATGACTTGGAATACTTCTTTCCAGCCCCTTCTTGCCTGTGAGGTCTCTTTGGAGAAATCAGCTGACAGTCTGATGGGAACTCCTTTGTAGGTGACTGTCCCCTTATCTCTTGCTGCTTCTAGGATTCTCTCCTTCATTTTCATCTTGGCTAATGTAATTATGATGTGCCTTGGTGTGTTCCTTCTTGGGTCCACCTTCTTTGGGACTCTCTGAGCTTCCTGGATTTCCTGGAAGTCTATTTCCTTTGCCAGATTGGGGAAGTTCTCCTTTATTATTTGTTCAAATTAAGTTTCCCACTCGTGGCTGTTTCTTTTCCCCTTCTGGTACCCCCATAATTCGGATGTTGGAACGTTTAAAGATGTCCTGGATGTTCCTAAGCCTCTCCTCATTTTTTTGAATTCTTGTTTTGTCATTCTTTTCTGGTTGGATGCTTCGTTCTTCCTTCTGGTCCATTCCATTGATTTGAGTCCCAGTTTCCTTTCCATCACTATTGGTTTCCTGTGTATTTCCCTCATTTCAATTAGTTTAGCCTTCATATGTTCCTCTAATTTGTGGCTGAAATCAACCAATTTTTTGAGTATCCTGATCACTAGTGTCTTGAATTGTGCATCTGAGAGGTTCGCTATTTCCTGGTTGCTTAGAGTTATTGGCTCTGGGGCTTTGAGTTCTTCTTGAGCCATATTTTGGACTGTTCGTGCCTGTTATATATGAGGAGTGGAGCCCTAGGTGTTCACCAGAGTGGGATCAAAGAGGAAGGAGCAATGGCAGTCCCGTCTGCCACCTCCTGCCGCCGCCGCAGCTGCCACTGTCACAGCTGCCACCGTCGCCAGGCCCGCACATTCTGTCCAACTGTGCGAGAATGGGCGGCCGTGGTTAGCCCTCTGCCACTGGGCTCGCCCGCTGGGGCCTGCATGGTCAGTCTCACTGCTCACTCTGCTGGTTTATCTGCGCGCACGCAAATGTGTGACCGGGGTCAGCCTGTCCCGCACCCTCACTGGGTCCGTGCTGCTACCCCGGTTGCCTGCGTGCCTGGGTCGGGGGATCTTCCCTGCCCGACCCTGCTCTGCTGCTGGCTCCGCCCCTCTTATCGGTCTCGGTTGAACGGTTCGTTATTGTCAGACTTCCATATAGTTCAATTTTCTGTTCTTTGGCCGTGTCTTTGTTTACTAAACCTTTGTTGTACTCAAACTTGGTTGTGGGAGAAGACACAGTGTTTCCACCTACGCCTCCATCTTGGTGGAAGTCGACAACCTTCTAATATATTAAAAAGCCCCTTCCCAATCCTTAGTTATCAACCACAGAATTAAAAAATGACAGATACAAAGGAAAAACCCTATTAAAAGTTCAAATTAAAGGTTATTTAGCCCTGACCAGTGCGGCTGTATTGGTTGGCACTGTCCCACAAAGCAAGAGGTCGCTGGTTTGATTCCCAGTCAGGTCTCATGCACGGGTTGCAGGGTTGCGGGTTTGCCTCCTGGTCGGGATGGGGTGCTCATGAGAAGCAACTGATCAGTGTTTCTCATATTGTAGTTTCTCTCCCCCTTTCTCCCTCCCTTCCCCTCTCTCTAGAAAGACAAATAAATAAAAAGCTTTTTAAAAAATTAAGAGTTATGTAAATGGAACAGAAATAAGGAGTTAGGTTCTATCAGCCTTACCTGAGACTGGTAATGTGGCACGTGCTGAACGAGAGGCTGATTTGGAAACTGCTGAGGACTATAGGCAACGTATTGTGTGGAATAAGCTGGTGGGGTGGCTACGATTGGAGGGCCTGCTGCTGAGGCTGGGTGCATCATGGTGCTCTGATGATGCTGGTCTTGCCGCTGTTGGGGCATATTTGGTACTGCGGGGAAAAAAGGCAACTTCGTATGAAAAAACAGCATCTCCATGGTATGAATGCATGAACATGGTCCATGAGGTTCTCCAGGATCTGACCCTCCTGCTTGCCTCTCCAATGCTATGTTACATGACCCCCACCACTACTTCAGCTGTTCTGGGTTGCTTTCCTATACACATGCTATTCTTGAGCCCCAAACACCGATCCCCACCCCCAGCATTGATAATTCTGACTTTCTTCAGGAGCCAGCTTGAAAGCAACTTTCTTAGACCCCCCTTCACGATGATGCCAAACTGGATCAACTTATGAAACGTTTCCTTCAGACTACTTCTCAGATAATCCGTTTTACAATACCAAATCATGCCACTTGCTAAAGCAAGGCATTGAATTTATTAAAAAAAAAAACAACAAAAAGAAATGTACAACAAAAAAGCCAAAATAGACCCAACATTAACCTCAACTCCATCTTTCTTAATTTCCCACCACTGAACTCTCTCCAATCATGTCTTGCTCTTTCTCTAACACAGAACCACATGCTACCATGTAGCAGTTGTCCAACTAGCTCTTTAAAAAAATTACTTTATGTCCATACAGATTCTGCTCTGGTCCTCCCCCTGTTAAAGCTGAAATCGAGATTTTTGCTCCAATGTCATTTTTGCTATAATGTTCTTTCCAGTTTCCCCTAAAGGAACTAGCTGCAAGCTCTGTGGACCCTCTCCTCACACATCAATTATAGCACTGACTGTTTTACGTGATGAGTTTATGGTGTGATAGTAAATAAGCCACTTGAGGGAAGGAATCATAAACCACCGCTTACATCAGGTATGAGGCACAAAAAAGTGTAACAACTTAGTATGTTCATAAAATCATCAGAACTATATAAGTAGCTGATAGTTTAGAGATAGAATTTGGTTATTTTAAATATTTGAAATTCTTTGTTAAAAATGCATTAATTGCTGTTGAAAGTTAGGAAAGCCCATTATACACTGTTTTATTTCCTTAGAAAAGCAAGCTGTTAACAGAAGAAACCAATACAGTAAATATTTTTCTGAATTTAATCTCAAGATTCCTCACATCGAAAAAGCATCTCCTTTTAGTAAAGACACCCTAAATCAAGCATCATTTCTATCAAATGAAAGTTTATGTGATTAAGTTCACTGAGTCTCCCTGGCTGGTGTGGCTCAGTGGATTGAGCACTGGCCTGAAAACCAAAGGGTTACAGGTTCTATTCCCAGTGTGGGCACATGCTTGGGTTGCCGGCCAGGTTCCTCAGTTGGGGGTGTGCAAGAGGCAACCAATCAGTTATCTCCTCACACTAAAGTATCTCCTCTAAAAAGTAAATAAATAAACTCTTAAAAAAAAAAAAAGTTCAATGAGTTTAACCTATTCACTATCACTTCTTGTGATACACATTATAACTCTCACATATTAAAACAAACTCTAAATGCAAGTTTACTATCCTTTTTATTCTTAAATTTTATTTATTTAATATATTTTTAGAGAAGAGAAGGGAGGGAGAGAGGGAGAGAAGCACTAACGTGTGGCTGCCTCTCACACACCCCTTACTTGGAACCTGGCCTGCAACCCAGGTATGTGCCCTGACTAGGAATCGAACTGGCAACACTTTGGTTTGTGGGCCAGCGCTCGGTCCACTGAGGCACATGAGCCAGAATCTTACTATCCTTTTTAAAATTAAAAATTCTAGTTACCAAAAAATGCTTGAACACAATCTTGAAAGCTAAAAAGCTCAGCCCTAGCTGGTATGGCTCAGTGGACTAGGTGTCATCCTGCAAACGAAAAGGCTGCTGGCGTGTGAGGGCAACTCATTTATGTTTCTCTCTCTCTTTCCACTCTCTAAAAATAAGTATTTTTTCAAAAGATAAAAAGTTCAATAATATAAGATTACCCTCCCAACATCTGCATAGCATTCTCTTCTAACAGCAACCACTGTGCAGCCTTCTAGACCATCTTCTACGCAGGTGCATATATGCACATATATACACAGAGATATATGTGGTTTTATGGTGGTGTGTTTTTTTCCCTAAATTGAATCTACCCTAGACTTTACTTAAATTACAGTTTAATGAATCATACTTCAGCTGGTTCATTATGTCAATGGTTCCAAACTGGGAGTAATGTTGCCTTTCAAAGGACATTGGGCAATGTCTGGAGACATTCTGGTTGTCGCAATTGGGGGAAGAAGAGGTTTCTACTAGCATCTGATGGGTAGAGGCCAGGGATGTTAGTAAATACCCTACAGTGCACAGGGAGCACCCCTCTCCACCCTACTGGACAAAGAGTATCTGTCTCAAAATGTCAACAGTGCCAAGGCTAAGAAATTCTGCTTTGACAAGTCCCCAACTCTGGCATATTTTCAAACACAATTCCATTTTTCTCAAAGGTTGCAAAAAAGATAACATTGCATTATATACCAAGAAGACAGAGGTGGTTCTGTGTAAAGACCTTACTGCCATGCAGGAAAGACATGCCTTACACAATCCATGGCTGCATTTCAAAGTCAAGCAAGTCCTTGACTTTGTTATTTTATGGAGTACAGAGGCAGAACACAAAACTAACACAAAGAGAGCAATAACCTTTATATACAGTACTCCATGAACTTACTTTGTAAATAACTACTTGGAAGATGCAATGGCAAAAATAACCCCGGTTTACAGTAACAATAAAACAAGAAAATACCTAAGGCATAATACTGAAGAAACAAACAAACTTTTCAGAGAAACTCAAAAATGTTGCTGAAGATACAGAAGCAGATTTAAAACAAAGGCAACAGCATAATTTGTTCTCAGATAAGAAGATGCAATATAAAGATAGCATTTCTCCCCTAGGTTTATAAAAAATTTAATGTGATGCTAATAAAAATGCCAACTGTCAAACTGAATGTTAAAATCCATAAGCCCTACTGATAGAATAAAACACCCTCAATGGTCAACCCTTTTTAGAGGATAGTAAGAAAACAGCTCACTATTTTAGGAACTGCTTATAAATGATAGGCATTTTAGTTGTCTTTCTTGCACAAATTATACTTCATGGTAACAAAATAGTGGGTTTTTCTGATAGAAATATTCCAGCTAATAACTGAGGAAAGATGACAGAGGTTTGTCATCATGTACAACTCAATAAATTGCTCTAGGCCCAGACAACGGTCATCAATGGGTGCTAGAACCAACATGGAAGAACTGGTAGGAAATGTTTGGACAGGTTACTCCTGTTATCACAAAAAAGAGATGACGAGACCTTATATGACTCCTAATGAAAATATCCATGAAACAGTCCAGTTTAAATAAAAAAAAAATACAACCTAATCTTATCTAATAACAGTTTATAAAGAGACAGAGGGTCACTTTAAATAGGACTGCACAGAATGCAATCCACAAAATCGAGATGATGGAAAAGAAAGCAGGAAAAAATAAGCTGGATTTATATAAAATGTTAAGGGAAAACACTCTGGGGCAAGTTACAAATTAAGAAAGACTTATTAAGAGAGCTACTATCAATTAAATGTACGGCATGGACTTTGGATTATGGTTCAAGAAACCAACTATTAAAAAAATGTGTAAGACAGTAAGGCAAATTTGTACTCTGGATATTTGATGAGCAGAAATAATTGCTGATATTTTCAGATGTGAATACTGGTACCATTAACTAATTTTAAAAAGAAAGAATGTAGACTTCCAGCCAAGATGGAGGCGTGGGCAGATACACTTTGTCTCTTCCCACAACCAAAAGGACAATGACAACAAATTGAAAAACAAAAAACAACCAGAACTGTCAGAAATTTGAACGGTATGGAAGTTCGACTACCAGGGAGTTAAAGAAGAAACATTCATTTAGACTGGCAGTAGGGGGTAGAGAGGGGCAGCTGGGGCAGAGAGGACATGCGGCAAGGCGGCAGCTGGAGGGTTGGGAAGTCCCGTGTTTGTGTGCAGATAAACCAGGAGGAACAACTAGGGAGCGAGACAGACCATGCAACCCAGGGTTCCAGTGTGGGAAAAGAAAGTCCCAAGACCTCTGGCTATAAAAACATGTGGGGGTTGCAGTGGCAGGAGAAACTCCCAGCCTCACAGGGAGAGTTTGCTGGAGAGACCCACAGTGTCCTAGAACGTATACAAGCCCACCCACCTGGGAATCAGCACCAGCAGAGCCCGATTTGCTTGTGGGAAGTGAGGGAAGTGACTGACAGCTGCTGAGAGTCGAGCAAGCAGCACTGTTCCCTCTCAGACCCCTCCCTACAGACAGCACCATACACAAAGCAGCAATGTGGGTTTCCCCGCTGTGGCGAATACCTAAGGCTACTACATAACAGGTGTGCCTCCAAGACAAAGATTTATGGCCCAAATGAAAGAACACATCAAGACTCCAAAAGCAGAACTAAGCGATGAAGAGATAGCCAACCTATCAAATGCAGAGTTGTAAACACTGGTGATCAGGATACTCACAGAAATGGTTGAGTATGGTTGCAAAACAGATGAGAAAGTGAAGGCTATGTAAAGTGAAATAAAGAAAAATATACAGAAAACCAACAGTGAAGGAAGGAAACTAGGGCTCAAATCAATGATTTGGAGCAGTTCAAGGAAGAAATATACATTCATCCAGAATGAAGAAACAAGAATTCAAAAAAAATGAGCAAAGGCTTAGGAACCTCCAGAACAACTTTAGACATTCCAACATCTGAATGACAGGGGTCCCAGAAGAAAGGGAAGAGCAAGAAATTGAAAACTTATCTGAACAAATAATGAAGGAGAACTCTCCCATTCTGGCAAAAGAAATAGATTTCCATGAAGTCCAGGAAGCTCACAGTCCCAAAGAAGTTGAACCCAAGGAAGCATACACCAAGGCATATCATAATTACATTACCCAAAATTAAAGATAAGGAGAGAATCTTAAAAAGCAGCAAGAGAAAAGAAAACAGTTATCTTCAAAGGAGTTCCCCATAAGACTATCAGCTGATTTCTCGTAAGAAACTTTGCAGGCAAGAAGGGGCTGGAAAGAAGTATTCAAAACCATCAAAGGCAAGGACCTACATCCAACGTTACTCTATCCAGCAAAGCGATCATTTAGAATGGAAGGGCAGATAAAGTGCTTCCCAGACAAGGTCAAGTTCAAGGAGTTCATCATCACCAAGCCCTTATTATACGAAATGTTAAAGGGACTTATCTAAGAAAAAGAAGATCACAACTATGAACAGTAAAATGATAAACTCATAATTATCACCAACTGAACCTAAAAACAAACAAACAAACTAAACAACTAGAACAGGAACAGAATCACAGAAATGTAATTCAGTGGTTACACAGCATTGTCCCAATATGCCAAAGTTGAGGGTTCAGTCCCCAGTCAGGGCACATAAAAGAAATCAACCAATGAATGCATAAATACGTGGAACAACAAATTGATGTCTCTCGCTCCCTGCTTCCTCTCTCTGAAATCAGTAAATATTAAAAAGTTTTAAAAAACAAAAGCAGCTTATGGCTCCTTTTGGCATATCCAAGTTGTCAACATCACTACTCTTACACCTCAGGGCCGTTATTAGGTAAAGTAAGACCAACTCAAGCACAAGCATTATGGTACCATGCTAGGTGACCCGCCAACCCAGAGGAGGCTACTGGGTGACTAGTGAGGTGTGTGGGAGTGTAGCACGTACAGCGTGGACACACTGGATAAAGAGGTGATTCATGTTCTGGGCAAGACAGAACGGGGGCAGTGCAGTATTTCATGACGCCGCTCAGAACAGCATACAATTTGCAACTATAAATTGTTTATTTATGCAATCTTACATTTTTATTTTCAGGCTCTGGTTGACTGAAACCACAAAAATCCGAACTGGATGGGGGGATTACTGTCCTAGAAAACCACTGTACTATTCATTCTTTTAAGGTGCGATAATGATATAGTAGGTGTTTTATGGTTGTTTTTTTTAAGACGAGAAAACCCCCGTTAGGGGAATTTTGATGGTTTCTGAAGGGAGCCACCCTCTGCTTTAAAAGAAATTCTGGGCTTTGGAGGAAAATTATATGTAAGTATAAAATAAGAATGTCAGGAAACAAGTAAATTAATTTAGCAAACCCTCTTAAAATTTAACATGGAAAACTTCAAAAGTCAGTTATTCTTTTTGAAGATCTTGAGCTATCACAACTGACGAGCACTTCTCTCCTGTTTTGTTTACAAAAAATGCATCTGAGTACCTCATGTAATATTCTGGTCATCCAAAGTCAAAGCTGAACCACAGGCAGTTCTTCATTATAAAATGAGTTACTCATTCATGCAGCATGCAGACTACAGGCAAACACAGGCAGGATTATTCTCACCTTTACCTGCTCTATATGTCTTGGCTTGATTCACTGGCATGGGCGTCATTGGTATCGGGTATAAAGGCTTGAGGGATTAAAAAAAATAGATTAGGCTCTGAGGACAGTAAGAACATATTTTTACCATATACTGCTAGGAAGCTAGCTCTGAGGTACTCCTGATTTTCCGAGTCATCAAAAAAATTAAAGCACTCACAGCTAGAAAGACAACCCCCAACTACAATAAATCTAAACCACCCTTTTCATCAGAAATCAGTCTCATACATAGGTCCTTACACTGAGACCACCTTATACCTTCCCTTTTCAAACACTTCTGTTACACCATCAGTGCCTCAAATCACTGCACACCTAGAGTGAGTAGTGTCAAACACAAATAACCAGGGTGAGCAAAGAATATAAAATTCTATGACTTACTTGCACGCCTGGGCTCACTGGGACTGGATACATCATATTTGGTGCAAAACAAACAGGCTGAGTATAAACTGGGGTTGGCTGCTGATGGCCCACCATAGACGGGCTGGGCTGTGCTTGAGGGCGAGGAGAAGTTGGGGTGGTAGACGGCTTTGGCTACAGAAACAAAAATCAACTATCTTAAGGTGAAAAGCTAACTATTACTGTAACTTGAAAACTAATTTCCCCCATCTTTCTAGGTTTTATTTGCTTTTAATTGTCCCTTTTAATGAAAAGTCTTATAGAAAATAAACTTCACACATGTCAAATAAAAGAGGAAAAACACTTTGGTAGAAAAAGTAAAGTTTTGCCAATAATCAATACTACTACTAAAAATAATAGTGGTGACTTTTAAGAAACTCAAAAAAGTGTTTTAAAAAATTAAAAAATAATCTATTTTCTTAAAAATTCAGTAAAATAGATAACAGTATGTCTATGAACCTGATAGCCTACCTAGACTCTTCAGAGTCGGAGTCAAAAACACCGAAAGATTTGCCCCAGACAACATATACTTGATGATAACACAAGGATCACTTTTATGGCTCGAAAATGCTCTTTAGCGACCATAAGAAACCGTAAAAAAAGGGAACTGAAAGCCGTTTTAGCACACTATAACTGAATTTAGATGTCAGGTATGAAAAAAGAAATTTTACTACTAATAATAAATTTATTTTTTTAAAGGCTAGATTACTTCTGAGAGGAAATTACCTGAGAGAAAGAGCGAGGGTTGAACTCCTTTGCATTGGGGTTCAATGTTGATTTCCTCACTTGCCTAAATCAGAACAAAAATACAAAGGCCAGTGAAAGCTGCATGGAATTTATGGGTCTCTAAAGTCTTCTTTACCTGACAGTATTTTTTAAACATTGCTAAACATACACTATAACAATTCTCACTATCATCGATCCACTTCCTTAATACACACACACCTACACTTACCACTCCTTAATTTGATAACAACTGACCAAACAAGGACACTTAAAAAAAAAAAAGTATAATGTATAATGTTTCTCTCAAAGGCAATCAACAGATACTTTAACTGAAAAGACAGCAGTAGCTCCTTATAAAATGTCCTGAAAGGCAATCTAATATACCAATTTTGTGCATGCACTTTTTAAAAAATTTTTATTTAACTCTTGTTCAAGTACAGTTTTCTTTCTTGTATTCCCAGCCCTGCCCGCCCCCTCAATATGCACTATTTTTAATGTGACGAAGTATTTCATACATGACATACCTTGGAAAAAAGTGTTAACTAATAAAAATTTTTTGGCCTCAAATCAAGAATAAGCACTCCTCAACTTATTAACGAGCTGCATTCCAAAAGTTCAGCTGCAATTGAACAGTATGGGACCCATAACAAATAAATCAGTGGTGTTTAAGTCAGGCTCTGTGGCTAGCCCATGAAATACAGGTGTTGGCAGCAAAAGTAGGTTTACAGCTGTGAGTATATTCTTATATTATCATTTATTAACTATTGTATTATTTGTCTTATTTTATTATATCCTTACTTCTGGCTTATCTTTTAAGGTAATAATGCCTAGTAATTTAACCTCCTTTTAACCCCACCCATGTATGAGGGGGACCCAAAAACACTTGGAATTTATAAAAAACTGTGTATTTATTAAACTTTAGTCACCTTCAAAGTACTCTCCATATGATGCAATACCCCTTTTGAGACATTTTTCCCACTGCTTAAAACAGGTTTTGAACTTGTCAATTTTGTTGCCTTTTGGTGCTTCTGCCATTTTTTTTGTTAGTTTGTTTGACTTCTTCCACATTAGTGAAACATTTCCCTTTATCCGGGGAAACAAAAAAAACTCATTCAGGGTAAGATCAGGTGAATAGGGAGGGTGGGACATGGGGGGTCATGCCATTTTTGGTCAAAAACTGTTGAACACTCAATGTGGTGTGGGCAGATGCGCCCATAAATCACCCATCATGAATGGGCAAATGTGTTGAGTCTTCAAAAAAAACTTCATTGAAGCTGAACACAGCCTCTCACAACACCACCAGCTGGCACACTGATGCAGATGGGTTCCTAGAACACTCACCTAGCGGGGGAAGCCTGTACTACAAGGGGCCCACCCTCCAGAAGATTAATTCCAGGTTTTTTGGGCTCTCCTCTCATATACTGAAATGTGCAAAATTAAGTCTACCTTAACAAAGCTAACCATTAACTAAAACATTGTTTCTGATGGAAAATGTTGAATTCCAAGTAGGGACATCAGATACTCCTCTCTTGTGCTGATGGTGGCAGTTCTTACTCCTAGCCACAGAGCCAGGACCTAGCACCCAGGGGATATAGGTCCCAAAAGTCAGTAAGATTTCAGTGCCCTGTACATCTACAGAAAAAGCCTTTCTTAATTTATACCTAAGGGTATTTTTTTGTTCTGTTTTGTTTTGCCACTGGGTACAAAAATGGTGGGGAAGAGAAGAAGAATTCAGGGTACAACAACCTATTTACTTAAAATGTCCTTTGTTTAGACAAGTTGTTTATAATCTGAAAGCTACTTATAAAACATTCTAAAAGTCCAAATAAATTCTTGAGTTAAAAGGCCCTGGACATCTTTAGAAAAAGTTAAGTAAGAAACAGGACATGTTAAATGCCAGGTTTACTCACTCAGCTGCGTCTTTTTTCTCCTCTTTATCATCTTTCTCTTGTTTACATCCCGGACTGGAAGTCTGAACCCCTTGGGATGTGACCTCAGGCCCCCTCTTGGGCTCGGTGTTACTGAGGATTGAGGGGGAAATGCTGGGGCTGTTTGGTTTGCTGCTGCCACTGGTGCAGTTGCTGCTATTTTCAATGAAAGAATCCTTAGCATTTGGTTCAATTTTGTCTTTCATCAAATCTCTTGATTTTTCTCCCTCTCTATTTTTGGTTAGCAGTTGATCCATAGATTCAGAAGTAGAACTTGGCTGCAACTAAATAAAGGAGATAATTATACTTGATTTTAAGTAACTATAGTAGTCAATTTTCTCCACGCACATAACCATACTAATATTATTTATAAGCAGGAAATATATGGAATAAGGCTTCTTCGTACTTTCAGAGTAATGTCTTCACTGTAAGGCAGTAACAGAACCATAGTCATCTCGCACTCAAATGTCCTAATCTCAAAAATTAAACACTTACTGATTGTCTACCACGTGTCAGAAACTGTACCTGCTGGGTATGGAAAGTATTAAACTGGTGCCTATCCTCCCAACGCTTACCATCTGGGTAAGATCAGACACTTCACAAAACGAGGAGAATGCTACGGGGTCCTACGAGAAAATCAACTTACAGAAAAAGAAGGCTTCTCGATGTTAAGTGTCATCAAGTCTAAAGTGTGAAAGAGGTCTCGGGGAGGAGGGGAGTGTGCAAAAGGGAATGTCTAGGCAAAAGAAACATCACGTTTAAAAATGCAGAGGAAAGGAAAGACACGGCCCCACTGAGCAAGAGGAGCACTTGTGCCCACAGCAAGGGCGGGCACACTTGCGGGGTGACTGACTCACGTAATGACAGACTCACCCAGGAGGAACTGAGAAGAAAAGGGAACTTGGAAGCTATGTTGAGGATTCTAGCTTTTAATTCTCAGGTTAATGAGAAGTCACTGAAGAATTTTAAGCAGGATATAGTGTTGAGTAGAATCAATAAAGATAAGCACAGCAGCTCTGTGGAAAATAAACTGGAGGGAAGCAAGTGGGGTGCAGAGACACCATTTTGGAGGCTGGACCAAGACCAGGGCCTGGCCCCGGGAAGCAGTGGCTTGGAGAGTCAGAAGTAGATGGATTTCTGAGGAAGACCTCATTAGACATGTCTAATAACTGGCAGGATTTCACCTTCACAGACCTTCTAATTTATAAGTTAAAAAAAAAAAAGGAAACCACAAAACACAAGTACCAACCAGCAAGAACAGAAGTAAAAAGTTACTAGTGAAATAAACAATGGGGTAAGTTTGTAGAACAGAAGAAATCAACCCCACCCCCATCTGAAGATGATTTAAGATGTCATACTCCACAGAAGAAAACAGGGACAGATGAAGAAAATGTCGAGGAAAAGAGAAGGAAAAGTAGAAGTTGTAAAGGTGGAAATGAGAACAAGTACAAGCAGCAGCCCCAGGCAGCTGCACAGCAAAAGGGGCCGCAAGGATGGAGAGAGAGAACTACAACCTCAGCCTCGGAATGAGCGAAGCAATGTCAAAGTACCACTACTGGGGCCCTTGGCATTCTGGGAAGCAGCATTCTGTAGCTCAGGGGCTCTCATGGCTAACTGCATCACCAACGTGGCTGAGGGAGAAGGGTGACAGGACATTCATTTGGACCCAGGAACAATTTAAGTCACAACACAGGCACTCCATTTTTAAGCCAGCATTTGTTCATGAAAATTTCTAGCAGTAGCTACACAGATCAACCATGTACTATAGAAGACTTCTCCAGTGTTTACCACAAGGGTCTTTCAGTAAGGCAAAAATGAGACTTTTGTTGTTGTTATTCATATGATGGTAAACACATCTAAAGTACTCACTACTGGCTGGACACTGTTCTAAACTACAAGCTCATTCAATAGTTACAACAGCCTTATTTGATGTATATAGTATTACTGCCAACTTACAGATGGGAAAACTAAGGCACAATTAATGCTCTTGAGCATTCTGCCATATTTCCTATCTGTAATATATTAACCAGAAAGAAACAGATTTTTGCCCCACCAAATAGGACTACTTTTTAAAAACAGAGACATAATTGATACATAGAATGTATTCGTTTCAGGTGTAAAATATAATGATCCAGTGTATTTTGAAGTGATCACAGTATGTCTAGTTAATAGCTATCACAGTTACAATATTCTTCTTGTGATGAAAACTTTTAAGATCTCTTAGTAACTTTCAAATACCGTACACAATACAGCAGTGTTGACTATACTCACCACGCTGTACATCGCATCCCCATAACTCATTTATTTTGTAACTAGAAGTTTGTACCTTTAGACATTCTCACCAATTCCACCAACCCCTGCCTTTGGCAACCACAGATCTACATCTATGAGTCTGGGCTTTGTTTTCTTCAAGATTCCACAGGAGTGAGATCAGATGGTATTTGTCTGTCTTATTTCGCTTATCTCACAATGCCCTCAAGGTCGATCAATGTTGTTACATATGGCAGGATTTCCTCCTTTTTTATGGATGAGTAATATTCCCTAGCGTGCACACACATGCACACACACCTTTTCTTTATCTGTTCGCCCATCGATGGACACCTATGTTGCTTCCATGCCTTGGCTATTATACATAATGGTGCGATGAACATGGGATATAGCTATCTTTTCAAGTTAGTGTTTTTGTGTCCTTTGGATAAATACCCCAAAGTGGAACTGAGTTATATGACAGCTCTATTTTAAATTTTTCAAGGACTCTCCATACTGTTTTCCACAGTGGCTGCATCAATTTACATTTCTGTCAGAAGCGCACAAAAGTTCCCTTTTCACAATCCTGGCCAGCACTTGCATTTTTTCTTTTTTTGATAACAGCCACTCTAACAGGTATGAGGAAATAATTCACCATGATTTTGATTTGCGCCCGCCTGATGATCAGTGATGGTGAACACCATTTCATGGATCTGTAGTCATCTCTCTCTGTATGTCTGTTTTAAAAAAATGTATATTCAGACCCTATGCCTATATTTTAATCAGTTTTTTTGGGGGGGGGGACATGCTATTGAGTTTTATGATTTCTTTATATATTTTGGAAATTAACTCCTTATCAGGTTTACAAATATGTTTCCTATTCAGCAGGTTGCCTTTTCATTTCATCAATGGTTTCCTTTGCTGTTCAAAGGAAAAGGTACAAAGCGTAAATGTGTGGTGCATCAGCAACCCCCAGTGCAGGGCGTCTTCCACCTGCCATGTCACACCAGACAATTAACACCGTGGTCTTGCTCTGCTCTCCAGCGAATACACTAACCAAATAAATATAAAACAGTAACTTCTAGTAGTTTCAAACATCAAAATTATATTCTTTCACTTGATATTTTTACTGTTCTTATCTAATCTCATGATTTTAGTTACTCTAATTAAAGTATAGGCAAAGACAACTTTAGGAATGTTTAGCCCTGGCTGGTGTAGCTCAGTGGATTGAGCATGGGCCTGCAAACCAAAGGATAGTGGTTCGATTCCCAGTCAGGGCACATGCCTGGGTTGCAAGCCAGTCCCCAGCAGGGGCCAGTTCCCAGCAGGGGACAATCGAGAAGAAACCATACATTGATGTTTCTCTCCCTCTCTCTTTCCCTTCCCTTCTAAAGATAAATAAAATCTAAAAAATATTTTTAAAAAAAAAAAGAATGTTTAGCTTTCTATCCACGCGGTTCAATGTTTGTGGTTGTATATATAATCCATTTTAGTAAATAGATCACAGAATAATTTAATAATGTTTAATATTTGTTTTAAAATTCTAATGGAAGAACAACAGCAATGAAAAATAAATGTAATTCAAATGCAACACTCACCCTAAAATCATTCTTAAATTTCTTTAAGTCATCAATCTGTTTTCTATGCTCAGAAACAATTGTTGATATACCTGTAAAATTAATAACTATTAGACAGATGAAGATTTATTTCTAATCTTTAACTTAGAATTCTTTTAGGATGGGATGTTAGAAGTGAAAATAAGTTCTGTTATCAAAATAATAAAAATTTTTAATAATTATAGACTTTGGGATTTGGCAAATTATGCATTTAAATATACACAACATTAAGAAAAAGTAATGATAAAAAATACTTTATATCAGCATGAGATTAGACATATTCCTTCATGTTTCTATAGCCATACCTAAATATTTTTTAAACTCTAACCTTTATTTTCAGCTTTTGAGAAGCTAGGTGATGTCTCATTAGGTTTTACATTTTCTTTATTCCCCGCGGGAGAGTTCTGCCTCTGATCTTGAAGCCTGGAATCCTTAGCTAGAAGATATTTTTAAAAATTCAAAGTTACATACATGATAAAAAAGTAAAATGGGAAAATATTCAACAATTTTTATCTCCTATGTTTTTCTAAAAGATTACTTCCATTTAAGGCCTTTCTCCTTTGTCAACATATGAAATACCAATAACTTACTTCATATTAATATTTAATACTCAGCAATGTTAACTCTCTTAAGACATTAGAGAATAACACATGAAATCAGCAGTATTACTTAAACAGCTCACTTCAGTTACATAAAATTTTAAATGTGCACACAAATACCCACCTTTGGACAAAACACAGCATTTTTCGAGTAATGTTCAACCCGTAACAACACTGCACTCTACAAATGGTAGTATGGACCTGGGAGCCCTTTCTTACCCACCCTCAATAGATGGGGTAACAGCTCTGTTGGATGCAGGACTGGCAGGTGTAGGAGATGCAGCTGGAACAGGCACGGCAACAGCTTCAGCTGGAATAATTCCAGCTTGGGGAGAAGCAAGAACTGGTCCACCAGGAGTACTGCCAACACTGTTTTGT
Source organism: Sturnira hondurensis (assembly GCF_014824575.4). Lineage (NCBI taxonomy): Eukaryota > Metazoa > Chordata > Mammalia > Chiroptera > Phyllostomidae > Sturnira > Sturnira hondurensis. The sequence goes on from NW_028080037.1 coordinate 5,139,847, forward strand.
CTGGGAGACCTGGGTCTGTGAGTTTTGGGGGATAATCTTGGAACTAGAAGAAAAAGAAGTTATTCATTACATCCTCAGCTCCAATGGCACATCCTCGAAGTGGTTTAAGGCCTAGGTAAAAACAGTCTTATCTGACCCCCATTCCCAATTACTCTTTATCCTATTACCTAATTTTTCTTTTCCAAGGTCTTAGAAATAGTAGTGGTGATTAAGAATATGCTAATACTTAAGTACAATGGTAGTTTTTCTTCTAACTAAATATATTATTTCTAAAGGCAATAATATATTAAATGAAGTTAGAAACTGTATTTCTAAGGCAAGATAAATGCCACTTAAAAAAATAAAGACAGCAATATTCTCTAAGAAGTGAGATGGTTTCTTTCAAAAAAGTACATGTGCAGGATCCCTAAGAATTAGGCCTATACATTTCTCCTTCCAATAGTAAACTCAAACCCCTTTTAGCAGCTTGTAGCCAGCCAGTCCTGTATGTTCCTTCTTGCCACCATCAAGACCCATCCTCCAGTACCTAAGAAAACTTCCCTTCTTGGCTAAATTGATCCCTGAATAACCCAAGCAGGGGTTTCTATGCCACAACTTCAAAATAAGTTATCTAATAGGTTCCCATTCCTATTATAATAGGAATAATATTCCATTATAAGCCCATTTATGGATCTCAGATTCAAAGGTTTAGGGAAAATGGTTCAATTTCCTTCACCTTGGTGGTGTTCTACTTTTCTGAGTCACAGTATCACAGAGAGAAACTATTACTGAATAATCACCATTTTTCTAGTTAGTGTAAAAAACAAGCTTGTTACACTGTTCTGTATTTTTAAAAATATTTTATTTATTTATTTGTAGAGAAAGGGGAAGGGAGGGAGAAAGAGAGGGAGAGAAACATCAATGTGCAAGAGATACAGCGACTGCCTCTTGCACACCCCCAACTGGGAACCTGACTCGCAACCCAGGCATGTGCCCCGACTGGAGTCAAACCAGAGACCCTTAGGTTTGCAGGCTGGCACTCAAATCCACTGAGCCACACCAGCCAGGGCTATGTGTATTTTAAAAAATATTTAAAAATACATATTTATTGATTCTAGGGGAAAGAGAGGAGCGGGAGGGGTCGGGATGGAGAGAGGAAAACCTGTATCAGTTGCCTCCCATACACCCCAACCAGGAATCAAACCTGCAATCTTTTCGTCTACAGAACAATGCTCCAAACCCTTTGAGCCACACTGGCCGAGCCTATGTATGTTTCTAACTACATTTTTACTCTTTTACATCTATAATTATGTTTTACTCTCAATATTCACTTGTAGATCACCTGAGTATGTCAAATGATTAATAGCAGAAATGAAGAAATAAAGATATTTAGAGATTCTATTTTGCTCATTGAATTGTTTCCTGATAACTGAAGACCAAAGAAGAAAACAAAGTGCAAAGGAATTTATGATATAACTATACAAACATAAAGCTGAGCAGTGTATATCAACACAAGACACTTAACAGAGCTGGGTATCTTTTTGTTTGTTATGCTTAAAGATATATATTTTTTAAAGATTCAATACACTAAGACAAGATTGTGACCAAAATAATACCCACAATCATTACATGCTCTAACTCTCCACAGTTACCATGAAAGTGAAACATTAAGTAGCAAAAGCAGTCTTAGTTTAATGATAAGATCTTGTCAAAGTGTAATTTTTACACTTTTACAGCTGCTGTCAGCACATTCCTCAGGCTATTCACAGATAAAACTTCAGTCCCTCGTGTATGTTTAACATTCCTCATAAGGGAAGCAGAGTCAGGAATTAGTACCACAGACAGATGCTACAGAAACACACAGCACTATAAGCCTCAACAAGAATAGAAATGCAGTCCCTCCAAACATTGTGACATCCTGTATTTGACTTAACTTTCAGTGGCACTTTATAAAAAGTATATTCATACTTATGAGTATCATATGAATCTCATCACAAGTCCATAAAGTAGACTTGGCAAAAATTATTCTACTCACTGGGAAAACTGAAATTCAGAGTGATCACAGGATTTGCTCTAACACATGGTGAAGTAAGTTGTGGAGCCCAGAATAAAAAATACACGGTTTCCAATTCCTGGTTACTCCATTTTTAATATATGCACTCACACTTCCCTCAAACAGCTTCAGCACTGCCCTTCTTACTATAGCAGAATTACAAATAAACACTGTCATTATGCTCTAAGCCAAGTGTTACTCACCCCCGCTGACCACTGACGACCAGGTGCCCCCTGCAGGACTGGTCCTTGCTGCTGGGGGGGCAGCTGCTTCACTTGGTGGGGTGTGGGACACAAACTCGAGGCCACTGGAAATGGAACCCCTCCCAGCAGAAACTCTATGGTTTCGAGGGTGCCGCTGGGCCTTTGGGGACATCCTTGGAGGCCCTGAGAAAGGAACAGCGAACATGACATAAACGCCACAATGCCAATCAGTACAACGTTTGTGCCAAATACACACCTCCCCCATTCACACATATTCGATTCATATTCATTCATTCTCTGTTTTCCTTGGTTTAAAAAAGGGGGGGGAGTAGGGAGCAAGCCATACATATTGTTGGTGGCATTCTTTCAGAAATATTTTGTAGAATGCCACAAAGTTTTACAAATAAATTTTATTCCCCTTTATTTTTAAAGACAGGGAGGGATGAAGTTGGTGGTAAGAAATCAACGTGATATCAGAGCTCTTCAAAGATCAGAGCCGTGTGTCTAACCTATACTCATTATGTGTAAGCATATGAAAATAACTACAAAAATGTTAACAGAAGTTACAGCTACATGATGAAATAACTTTTATTTTACCATATCCTTTAACTTTTCCCCTCAAATTTTCTATATTACTTCTAAAATTATAAAAAATATTTTAAAACAAAAACACCCTATTAACCCCCATATGTTTTCGTGTTATTAAAATGTACACACTGTCTCCTTAGATTTCTCCAACACCCTAGTGTCTCCCTCTCCTGCCATGGAGATCGTCGGTTTTACAGCCCCTGGCCTAGACTGCCCTCGCCTGCAAGCCTCAGCTTCAACAGGCTATGGGCTGAAAATTCTGTTAAGGTATGACTCCTAAAACCAGAATAACTGACTTTTAGGGAAGAAATTTGTACTCTATGAGTTACCAAATTCTACATTGTTAATTCTGCCCCCTCAGTAATGATTTCTATTTCTAAAGAAGTCTGTGCTTTTGTCACACAACACCGGTGAACACTGTCCAGAACGGCTCTCACCAGAGAAGCCGGACAGAGCTGACATTGGACAAAACCCATCCTAATGTCGAAGCCCAGGCTCCACATCTTCGCCTTTGCTGCCATACTTTTGATAATGTCACATTCATTTGCATCCTCAATAGAAATTTCATCATGGACACGGTCTTAAAAAGAATGTTAATCTTATATAGAATAGTTTTCAACTGGAGACAGGAGTGATTTATAACAAAGAATGATTAAGAATTGGGTATTTACATATTTTTTACATCCTATTAAAAAAAGACCAATAATGTAGGATGGCATAGCTCAAGAAAATCAAACCACAACTTAAAAAAAAAAGCATTCTTTCTGGTAATATAGCAAACACAGAAACAAAACATATTTTCTTCTATTAAGCACAGAAAACCACTATATTTAATAGTTTTAATTTTGAAGTTCACACTTAAAAAATGCTTCAGTGTCACCTAACTACATAACTACGTAATGCACTGTAACTCAAACTAGTTGAGAAGGAACTGTGAATGCAGCCCCCCTGAATATGCAGAAGGTATACTTCTGCAGAAGCAGTCCACGAGCAGTCCTTACATCTTACTGTCGTGAAGATGTTTGACCTCACTGAGCAGTCCTGATTTATCTAACATATTCTCATGATACGAACATCACATATTTAAACAATGGACTGTAACAAGTACTTAGATGGATGTTAGCTTCTTGTGTAGTGGCCACCAACACAGGCGCTTTTGTGTAAGGAAGTCACCTTGATGGCCAGTGCAACCTGCTACTGAAGGTTAGCCTCTTTAGTCAGGATCATATGACCTCCCTGCCTCGATGGCAACAACTTATTAAAGAGCCGCCAACACAATTTTCTCCAGGGAAGTGCTTTCTGCCAGAAGACCACATTAGTCTTGACATTAGCTATATCAATGCCAATTTTAATGAGCAAATCCAATTAATATTTTAACACATATATCTGAACATCAAAAGGACATTATCACTCAGAACACAGGTTTTAAATTTATTCCCTGCATTTGAATTAAACTGTGACCTTTCTACAACATATCCATATATTTGATATGTAGCAATGGTGAATTAGCATCAAATATTGAATGAGAATGACAGGATTTTCTTTTCTTTTTTTAGAAGGGCAAAAAAATACTTAAAAGATTAAAATTCATATATGGTTTTTATTAAATCAAGAACTTCTTCCAGATTCAAGCAGACTTTCATTATAAAATATTGCAAAGCTAATTTTTTAAACCCTCCAGACATAAAACCAAACACGACTGTAACCCAAAGGTTGACACACCAAGGCAGCTACATGGAATCTCCCTTTCAGAAAGCCCCCCTTAATCACCACTCCTGCCTATGGCCAACAGGTGGGTTCACTAGCACCTGGGCCAAGGAGCTGTGAAATGAACAGGTTCTGCAGTTAAGTCCGATCGGCGGCTGGAAAAAGCTCACCATGCACCATTAGCCACCTTATACATTGCGGACTGGGAGGGAGAAGGCCCTGGGGCAGGCCTTCTGGGGCTGCAAAGGAGCCCCAGCAAGGGATCCCTCCCAGTGACCCCCGGTAACAGACTACCAGGCAAAGATAAACCCCATTTTTACAATTCGGGGTAGCTCACAGTTTCACACAGCATTTCATCAAATTTCTCTCTAATGAACAAAAGGTTAATAGAAACAGTTCAATAAACTAAAGTTAAAACACAGAAATTATAGGTTATCAAATAATGAAGAGGAAACTTTTCTAATTATAAACTCACATAGGAGTTAAACAAAGACAAACAAAAACATGAACAAATTGCGGTATTGTACCTTCTGAAGACATGCGTTTAGGCATGGTAGAGACAGGAGCTGGAGAACCATGAGCAGAGGGGTGAGACGGGGGTCTGGATGGCCGCGAGGGGGGCCTGGAGGGCGGCCGTGTAGGGGTGGCTGCCCGAGGTGGAAGAGAGTTGGGACCTGACTGGTAGCGAGAAGGTGGGCGAGAGGAAGGAGATGGGCAAGGCGATGGCCAGGGAACACCTGACAGAACAAATGATATGAAGGAAAGTATAAAAACTAAAGAAAAAAATGAGGGAAAAAAGTAAACAGAAAAAAAAAGTAAAATGATAAAAATGATTTCTTGTACATTTTAACCCTTTGAGGACAGTCATTTGATTTGTGATAAGTTTTAGCATAACTTAAACTGACATAAATTCACATTTTACTTTAACCTCCTTAAAAGCAAGTCTGTTTAAATGAACACACGTTCCCAAAGGGTTAATTAGGATCTACACGTACTACTGAAGAAGACAGTTAAGACTTTGCCTATTAATCCTGCCTCTATAACTGTTTCTGAGCAATCAGTAGATTAAAGGAGTATAACACATACTAGATAATTTCACACAATAAGTCACAAAAACTCAGGAATAAGATTTACATTAGTTTTAGCTTTTGAGAAATAATGAAAATTAAGCAGTAGCTATAAAATCCCATTAAAAATGCTGGTTTCTTATAACCCTCTGTGATTTTCATCTAGTGTACACATAAGCTTCAGTCTGAAATCTCGTTAAGGAAGTTAATTTAAGTAAAAATAAAACATTACTTCCATTATTTTCTCGAGTCACAGGAGTGACAAAGGTAATAGTAATTGCCTTTTCAAAAACCATTTTAATCTTTTCAAATTAGGAAACGTGGGGCCTGCTGTACAATCATGCAGTTTTTATTTAAGAGAGAACTAACTCATCTAAGAGACTGCGTAATAAACAGTGCAACTACAGAGCAGTCTGACCCAACCGACACCGACACAGATGCGCACAGGTTGGAGCACCAGTAACGCGTGAACACAACACGGCACTCACCGCAACAGTCCAGTCTCCTCTCCATAGGCTTCCACACACTTGAGTATCACACATTTCCCAGCCCCCTTCGGGTTTTTTATTTTGAAAATTCTGTTCACGAACAACTAAAATTCTTTACTCAGTGAGCAGAGAAATCTCACCCCAATTACTAACTATAGAAATACTCAAGAGTGTTCATTTGGAGAGGAATTCTGGAGAAAGACTCAATGAAAATAAATGAAATTGGAAACTTGGAGTTCTCTATTTTTTCTCTTAACTTTCCAAACTTAAATACCTAAAACTGATTGCTCACTTTCCCCCCTATCTAGTAACACACTATCATTTTTATTAATTACTGGATTTCCATACTGTCTGCAGTACCACTGTCTAGGATCCCAGACTTACATGAAAGACCCATGACCTACGAGCTGCATTCAATCTAGACTCAAAGTAGAAATACCTTCCTACTGAAGATGCAAGTTTCTTTTACTTAAGCTAAACTACAACATCCACAATTACACTGAGAGTTGTTTTTATTGTTTTTTTAAGCACATTTGACTCTTCACTTTCTTCACAAGACTCTTAGTGTGGCTCGTGTTAGAAGGCCCCTCTAAACTTTCCTGAAGCAAGCAGAATGTAAATGTATAAGCACACATAAATAAAAATAAACCTGTATTAATACTGAGTGTTCCACACAGGTTAGAATTTTCCATTTAAATTTTGTGTAAATAATTTTATCAACAAGTATTTTTAAAATTGAGAACATACCCAGTTTCCAATTTCTTTATATGTGGAGGATTTTTTTAATTTTATTTTTTTGCCAAGTGAAGACATTTGCCAATGTCTTTGGTTGAATTTAGCACCTTATCTTAATACATGAGTAGTATATCATGTTAAATACATTCCAGTGACTTATACAAATTTTTACTAATTTTAGTAATTATTCACCAGGTAAACTTAAATTAATTTTTGAAGTGAAAACTACGTCACAGAAATCATTAAAGGTGTGCACATTCTTATCGTTATGTAAACTTGTAAATATTTAAAAAGCTGTATATTTGATCAATGACATTTGACAAATGTGGTCAAAATACTTGCCTCCATTAACTACTCTTTGGTCTGAACCAGAATTCGGGTTGAAATCTGAAGTGTGAGAGGTGGATCTTGACGGCATGGAGCCCGATCCAGGCTGGCCCATACGCGGTGAATTCTGTCTCCCACTTCCCCAGGATATGACTTCTCTATTTCTTTGTCCAGGAGGAATATATTTATTTTCCCTGAAAATGAGAGATCCTCTAAATTATCTTATCCTAAGAGGTACCAGGCCAATGAAACAAACCTTAAAGTAATTTAGGAAGAAGGGAATTCTTATTATAAAACGGCTAACCACCAACCCAACGGCCTCACTCCCAGAACACCTCTGTCTTCCACTTTGCCCTGAGTTCTAGCCGCCTGCCTCCCCTTTCCCTCAGACTCTCCTTCCTAAGCACAAACTTCAACAGATGTGTGTTCGTTCTAATCCACTTGGCCTCTTATATGGCTGATTCTATCAGTCATGGTCTATCTTCCTGAAACTTTCTTCTACCTTGACTTTCTCTTTGTTTCCTCTGAGATCTATTCATGGGTTTTCATGCTTTGATAGCAGCAATGCTAGTGAATCCCAAATCCTCACTGCCCAGTCTCAGCATCTCCCAATGAACACTTTAATTCAAATCACTAGACTCTAAGCTATGAGTGTCCTAAAACAAGATTTGTATCTTACTCTAACAGGTACACAGCAGATGCCTTTGCAACACATTTGTGAATAAATAAACAAAAGAGCCGTTAGACCCTCAAGTGCAATAAATTGCAAGAATGGCCCCGGCTAGTGTGGCTCAGTGGATTGAGCACAGGCCTGTGAATCAAAGGTTCCATTCCCAGTCGGGGCACATGCCTGGGTTACAGGCCAGGTCAGCTCCCCAGTAGGGGGCAGGTGAGAGACAACCACACACTGATGTTTCTCTCCCTCCCTTCCCCTCTCTCTAAAAATAAATAAATAAAATCTTTTAAAAAATTGCACAAATGGACTCACTGTATTTCCCCTCAAACTTGCTCCATGTTTTCTAGCTCCATTACCAGTACAACCATCAGTTTACTCAGCTATCAAATAAACCTCAGGGTCACCCCTGGTTTTTCTAACCATGCTATTGCTACCCCTGGTCCAGCTGGTTACCAGGTCCTCCCCCTTGCACAATTTCAAAACATTAACTATCTCCATGTTTCAGCCAGTTCTCAAAGCCCCAGGGTTTCTTTAGGTAATCCCCTGCCTACAGGGGCTCTTTCTTTCACGATGAAATGCAAAGTCCTTTGCTACCTCTGTCCCTATCACCAGTGTCCACCATCACACTGTTGACACTCACCCTGTATTCCAGAAACACGAAACACTAGCCTTTTCCTCAGCTGGTGGGGTTCTCTCCCACATCTTTTCACCATGTGAGGAATTCTTCTCTCTTATTTCTCTTTGAGTGACAGACTCACTACCCTATCACAAAATGTCACTTCCTCTGACCCTACAGGTCCTGCCAGTTCCTCTGTACACCAGACGTGCCTGGTACTCTGAACACACCTCTAATCTAAATGAGCTCTTCTAGACCCCAGCTTACTCACAGTGTATATCCAACACTTGGCTTCACAGAGCTGAGGCTCCCAAAGTATTTTCCAAGATTACTATAATCTTTTCTTTAATAGAGCCTTAAACCAATTCCATCTGCAGTCTCTACCTAAGCTACATTAAAGGAAGATGAAATATAATAATACACCTTGTCACACAGACCTTGAGTTGTGTATCCAAAATACTGCATCATGATTTCCTTTAAATACCTAGTGTTTATGCTGTGACCCTCGCGTTCACTGGAATTTCTCTGAACTGCTGTGTACTTCTCTTCTTCACTTCTCTCATCATTTTCCAGGGCCACCCGGGCTTTGTACTGGGCACTTGATTCAATTTCTTCTGCTAATTGGTTTGCTCTTGCTTCTCGTTTTAAAAATTCTTCTGAGTTATCCCTTTCTAAGGGCACCCTAAAACATGGGAGGGGAGGGAAAAAAAGCAAAGTGAGTGTTTTAAAGTCACAGTTTACATATCTGTCACAATCAACTGTTAAGGGAAATTTAGAGTTTGAAATAAAACTCTGGTAAAACTGTAAGAGAGTTACAGTGATCTATTTATTTGTAAATAAAAATTTGAATTATGTTGTTAATCTTTTCTCTAGAAGAATATAACATTTTCAAATCTGGTAAAATTGACTATTCCCCCATAACCTCTACACTTGAATATTTAGTTTTTACAATTTAAAAATCTAACAAAAATAAAAATATCCTCAAAGCATATATTTATAGTACAGGTAAACTACATTTATTCTGTTTCAATGGGAATTTATCAACTTAGGCAGTAATAGGATAATGCTTTCACAGAACTGTTTAATTTAAAATCCAACAGAAACATTTACTCAACATCATAATTTGATGATAAAGAAATGCACTAAATACATAAAACCAAACTGTTTAAACTTACGTATATGAAGATAAACTGCTATCATATGTAGACACTACACCATAGTTTTCTTCATTATATCGAAACATATCATTGGGATCCCATCCATTAGACTAGAAAAAAAATGAAGCCCATTTTTCAAAATGACAAAATATTTGTCTTCTTTAATTCAGTTATAATCAATATCTGCATTAACAATATCATACTACACCAGCACAATCTAGCAAATTTAAAATGTAGGCAAAATACTCTTAAAAAAATTTTTTTTTGGCCCTGGCCAGTGTGTTCAGTGGATTGAGTACAGGTCTGCGAACCAAAAGGTCACTGGTTCAATTCCTAGTCAGGTCACATGCCTGGATTGTAGGCCAGGTCCCCAGGAAGGGGCAAACAAGAGGCAACCACACACTGCTCTTTCTCTTTCTCTCCCTCTCCCTAAAAATAAATAAATAAAACCTTTTAAAAATGACTTTTTGTTTTGTTTTGTTTAGAGAGAGGAGAAGAGAGGGAGAAAGACAGGAAGAGAAACATCAATCAGTAGCCTCTTACATGTGTCCTGATCTGGGAATGAACCCACAACTCAGGCATGTGCCCTGAACAGAAACTGAACTGTTGACCTTTTGATTTGGGGGATGATGGCCAACCAACAGATCGATACTGGTCAAGACTAGAAATGTTTTAAGGAAAAACTTTTCTTCTACATCAACCCCTACAAGCTGGTAAATAACTATATAAAATAATTATTTGAGAGGTTGTCAATAAGAGTTTAGAATATTTGCTACTTCATAAAATATGAGCCTTTAGGTCAGGATTCTCTCCTTTCCCTATTCCCTTACAGCCATCTTTCTTTTTTCTTTTTGAGAGTAAAGCAAGTTTTACTCAGGTAGAGAAAAAGAAAAGAAGCCAGGAAACAGGGACCGTTTGAAAAAAAAGAGAAAAGTACGCATCCAAGTGTACGCAGACCAACTCAAGAGCGAGTTGTGGACTTTCGGCCAAGATGGAGGCATAGGTAGACAACTATGTCTCCTCGCACAACCAAAATTAAGGACAACAAAAATTTAGAAACAAAAAACACTAGAACTGAACTGTATGGAAGTCTGACATCCATTCCTCCAGACCGGTAAGAGGGGCAGAGTTGGTGGCCAGGGGAGAGAGGTCAGGGCTGAAAAAAGCGGTGGCTGGCAAACCCAGGGGTACGGGAGGCAACTGGCAGACCCTGGGTGTGGGGTGGCAAGGGGCAGACCCAGTGAGGCGCACAAGGTGGCTGGCTGACCTCAGATGCACATTCACATGCAGATAAATCAGACGAAAACGGGCAGCGAAACAGACCACACAACCCAGGGCCCCAGGAAATAAAGCCTAAAAGCACCCATTAAAAAAACTTGTGGGGACTGAGGTGCCAGGAGAGACTCCCAGCCTCACAGGAAAGTTCGATGGAGACACCCCACAGGGTCCTAGAACGGACACAAGCCCACCTACCCGGGAATCAGCACCAGAAGGGCCCAGTTTGCTTGTGGGAGGCAGGAGAAGGAACTAAAATCCGAGAGAGAGAGCTGAGCAAGTGCCATTGTTCCCTCTCTAACCGCCACCCCCACCCCAACATACACACACACAGCATCAGAACCCAGCTACTGGGTTACCCTGCTGCCCTAGTGATCACCTAAGGCTCCGCCTCTCATACATAACAGGTGGGACCAGAGGGGAAAAAAAATAAAAAATAAAAAATAAAATAAAAATAAAATAAAAAAAATAAAAATAAAATAAAAAATAAAAATAAAAAAATAAAAAAAATTTTTTTAAAAATAAAATATAAAATAAAAAAGGCTCAAATGGAAAAACAGATCAAAGCCCCAGAGCCAATACAGCTAAGTGACCAAGAGATAGCCAACTTATCACATGCACAATTCAAACCACTGGTGATCAGGATGCTCCCAGAACTGGTTGATTTTGATCACAAACTAGATGAAAAACTGAAGGCTACACTAAGTGAAATGAAGGAAAATGTACAGAAAGCCAATAGTGATGGGAAGGAAACTGGGACTCGAATCAAGGGAGTGGACCTGAAAGAAGAAAGAAACAACCACACAGAAAAGAATGAAGAAACAAGAATTCAAAAAAACAAAAAACAAACCAAAAAAAAACACGAGGAGAGGCTTAGGAACCTCCAGGACATTTAAACGTTCCAACATCCGAATTACAGGGGTTCTAGAAGGGGAAGAGCGACAAGTGGAAAACTTACTTGAACAAATAATAAAGGAAAACTTCCCCAATCTGGCAAAGGCAATAGACTTCCAGGAAGTCCAGGAAGCTCAGAGAGTCCCAAAGAAGGTAGACCCAAGGAGGAACACACCAAGGCACATCATAATTACATTACCCAAGATTAAAATGAAGGAGAGAATTCTAGAGGCAGCAAGAGATAAGGGGACAGTCACCTATAAAAGAGTTCCCATCAGACTGTCAACTGATTTCTCCAAAGAGACCTTACAGGCAAGAAGGGGCTGGAAAGAAGTATTCCAAGTCATGAAAAACAAGGACCTACATCCAAGATTGCTCTATCCAGCAAAGCTTTCATTTAGAATGGAAGGGCAGATAAAGTGCTTCTCAGATAAGGTCAAGTTCAAGGAGTTCATCATCACCAAGCCCTTATTATATGAAATGTGAAAGGGACTTATCTAAGAAAAAGAAGACAAGGTACAAAGAACAAGCAGCATAGATGGTAGGTAGAAAATAGATGGGGGAGGTCAAGAATAGAGTGCAAAATGTAGAAGCTAAAGAACTTATGACACATGGACATGAACTAAAGGGGGGAATGTAGGGGAGCAAATGGGACAACTGTAATAGCATAATCAATAAAATATATATATTTAAAATTATTTATTTATTTATCTTTAGAGGGGAAGGGGAGGAGAGAAGGAGAGAAATATCAACGTATGGTTGCCTTTCCTGAGTCCCCTGGGAACTGGCCTGCAACCCAGTCATGTGCCCTGACTGGGAATCAAACTGTGATCGTGTGGTTCGCAGGCCCGCGCTCAATCCACTGAGCTACACCGGCCAGGGCTTAATAAAATTTTTTTTTTTTTTAAAGTGAGTTTTGCCCCGATGGCCATCTTTCTATAGGGTATTTACTGGAAATCTTCTTGAGGTGACTGATCAGCAGGTCTGTGTGAGACAAGTGGTGTTTTCGGATAGCCAAAAACACTCCCAGTGTTCGGGGGAAGGAAGGTTCTAAAGCTTTATCACTGCACCACTGCTTCGAGGTGGAGCATGGTACTCGATCCCTGCCACTGCCCCCCTTCTGGGCATGCTCAAAGGGAAAGCAGCATGACAGAGTGAACAAGTAACCACTGTACAAAGCCATGAGAGCTAGGTCTGAGAACTAGCTTTTGCCGTAAGTAGCTGTGGGTCCTTAACAATGAGGTTCTAGAGCTTGGTGCTCTAATCCATAATCTCAGTATACATAAGTCTAAAATTCTATGAGGAGGCTACCATTCTTTAAGGCTAAACTATATATATTTTCAACTACATTCTTTAATCTATAAGAATCAACGAATCAGGGGCAGAGGCAGGAAAAATCTTCATTGGTGAACATTAATGTCTCGGTAGTCACTACTCTCTATTACCATACTCTTAGGACTGTAAGACACACTGGACCATAAGCTATACCCAGGTTTTAGAGGAGGAAAATAGGGGAAAAAATTTTGAAGCAAAAAATGCAGTAAAATATTTAATAACCCGAGGCCTGCTCCACTGCTGCCCCCCACCACAGCAAGCCAGGTAAGCTACATTTGGAGTGCAAGATGCATTCCCCCTTTCCTCCCAAATTTGGGGGGAAAGTGTGTCTTATAGTCTGAGAAACATGGTACTTCGACTCCTCTTTTAAAGCCTGACTGATGGAAAAGGCCAGATACAATACTCAATCATGATCCATCTCAAAGAGAGAACACAGAATCACCCAAGCAACGTGGATGGCAATGGTAACAATGAATCTTGCCTCTAAGTCAACCATCAACTCTGGGTTCTTCTGTGCTAATCCAGATAAAACTGTAATGTAATTCCACCACTACCACAACCCTTTAGTCCTAACACATGGACAGGGAATCAGCTACCTATGGAGGCTTTAAAATTACTTAAGTAATATGTATTTCATGTAACAAATCTCAACTGTGCAGAAAGACATCCAACAAAGTTAATGTCTTCCAATCTCAGCATGCATAACCACTATGAATAACTTTTTGGGCTTATCTAGACAGACTCTATGTATATATAAGAATATAATCAGCTCTCCTAAAAATTTCAAATAGGATCTTCTTGTTCTAAAACTTGCTTTTTCTTTAAGTCTTGCATATCTTTCCACATCAGAATACTATTCTTTTTAGTGGACATACAGTATTTCAATTGAACAGAGGTACAATAAATGTACTTAACCTATACCCTTCTAATGAACAGTGAGGATGTAACCAATTTTTCACTATCAGAAATGGCTACCAAAAAAATCCTCATACATAATTATTTTAACATCTTCTGAATATATTAGGGAAAAATAGATTCTCAGAGGTATAACTGCTAAACAAAGTGTATGTGTATTTTAAATTTTGATAGATAATTGCTTAAATGCTCTCTAGAAAGCATCTACCAATTTTTCTGCCTATCATCAAAAAAAAAAAAAAAAAAAGAGTGCCTGCCTGCCTGCTTGCCTGGCCAGGTAGCCCAGTTGGTTAGTGTCATCCCAACATGTTGAGGTTACAGGTTTGATCCCCAGTCAGGGCACATACGAGAATCAACCAATGAATGAAGGAATGGGTGGGGCAGCAAATTAGTGGTGTTTTTTTCCTCTCTAAAATCAATTAAAAAAAAAAAAAGGAGTGCCTGCTTCTCCATACCCTCCAAACAGGTGATGTGCTACACAGGCCTCAGAACCTTCAACATGAGGTTATATTTGCTCCTTTAAAGTCTGAAAATTAATAATGATGTGCTGCCTACATTACATCCAAATAATGTTGTTTCCTATGTATTTATGACTGAACAATGACTTAAACGATAGAACAGATTTGTTATAAAGACCTCTCCGTAACATTCCATGGAAGAGTCTTCATCCAATTTAAATTTTGATAACTAAACACTCATTTTTGGCAAAAGATTTTGCTTTCTATCTCTACAGTTTAGAAAATTAATTTACAGAATCTTTAAGATAGAGTCTTTATTAAGCATTTGATTTACAGACGATATGTTATAGGAAAAGTAAAAATATTTGCCAAGAGGCTTTTAAAAACAGATTTTTGTGGAGAATAATCCTAATTTAAGACCAAGAAATTTACCTGTTGCTTTAATTCTAATGTTCCCTACCTATATACCTTAATCATAGGCTTCCTCAGAGAAGCCTAAAGGTATACGTGGACCTCACCTAAGATCGACAGACGAGACCCCACACCACTCGCCTTGGGTTGCCTTATTGGGGCGGAGTACTCAAAGCAAAACAGGGTGGCATTTCTAGTTCCCCTGGTTTCCTATTTAAATTTGTAAGTTGCTTATTATGACTCACTTTAAAAACAGAGAAATAAGTTGTAAGCATCCCAAAGAAACATTTTTTCTTTCTTTTTTTAAGCACCTGAAACTATTTCTCTAAAACATTTCTCTTTTTATATCCATTTTTCTGTATATACTGCCCTGAGGTGGGGAAGGGGGAAATAGAGATGACAGTCTTATGTACACAATAAAACTGCTTTAAATATACTTACAACAACAACAACAACATACTTAAGTTAAAACCAAGTGATAGGATGTCATACCACATCATGTGGCCATAGTCTGATACTAATTCAAACACATTACTTACAACGTCATTTTCCAAAGCTTCTAGTTCCTCATTAGCAGTGAGTTCCCCTGAATCCCAGGGTTCTAGGTCCTTCTCTTTGTGCTCACCATTCACTTTAGCACTGATTGCAGAATCAGTAAAAGCATCTGTAAAGGATATTTTTGGTTTAAAGATCATACAACCAACTGGACAATGGACTACCATACATACAAATTATCAACAAAGAAAAAATATCAACAACGATGTATGCTTATAAATAATTATGAAAAGGGAATTTCTAATACAGAAAAAAATAATACTCATTAACAATATGCTTTCAGATGTTTAATGCTCCTAATACTATAGCTTTCAAAAAACTTAACTGGCATCATAGATAATTATTAATGAGGGTATACATTCTCATATAATTTTAAGCCACATAAAATGTTTCTTATGTATTCACAAGTCATTAAGTTATATCAAAACGAGTTACTCTGTGTTTTAGAAGTTATCTGGAAAATTTCTATACATTCACCTAAAACAAGACCTCTTGTTTAATGAACCCAATACTTAAGAGATACCCTCAGAGCTCCTGCAGCCAGACCCAAGGATTTTTAACTTTCTGAACATACATCTATATGCAAGGATTAGTACCCTACCATACTCTTGCCATCAGTAACTGAAGCTGTTCTAAATGACAGACACCATTCCTCCCTATAGCCACCCTGTTACAAAATGCAGGCCCTGCAGTGTTGGTGTCCCCAAAAGTTACAGGCAGCAGGCCTATCAACTCTTTCTCACTTGTGCCCTCTTCTCTCTTATCGTTACTGAGGACAACTACAACTAGCTTGTGAAAACCATGGAGCATCACTATGTTCAACTGATAGGCATTATCTATAGCTATAGCTATCCTGCAAAGAAAAATTTCCTCTAGTTGGGGGGTTAGGATCCAGCTAATCAAGGTCCACTTGGGCAATGTTAGCATTAGAGAATGGTCTGGAGATAAACGCTTGCACTTCAATGACTGGTTCCACAGGGTCTTGTCTAGCACAGGGCTAGGCACTGACACTTCTGCTCATCTGGCTCTGCTATCGAGGACTGGCTCCCAGCCGCTGGCTGTGCCCCCACCCTGACTGCAGTCTGCCACCAAGGAGGAGAAGGCAGGGAACAATTGACACCTGTGTCTTCTTCAAAAGAGCCATTTCCGGAGGGGTTTCTGATGTGGCACTGCTTCTGTGACTATCACCTGCTCCTTAGTGGGCTAAGTGATGCCAAAAGAAGAAATTCAAGCCAGGGATTTTAGGGGTGGCACCTCAAATCTAACCAGCCCTTTCCTCCTCTTACCCTAAACTAGGGGTACATGGTGTGCACAGGTGTGCACACACACCAGGGAATAAAAGCATAGTTGTACCACTGGGCTTAGACGCCTGCTCTACCAGCAGCACACCCCTACTGCTAGCAACTGTACCAAACGAGAGGGCACAGAGGACAGTCCCCAGAGCAGCACGCCTCAGCTGGAGTGGGGTGCAGCCGTCACGGAGGACGACTGCATTTGGAGCAGCTTTCTAAGCAGTTGAGACGGGCTGACGCCGTCATGATGCCACCTTCAGATGAAAGCCTCTGACGGTCCTAAGAACTTGGCTTTACAAGACACTTGCCTGCGCCAAGCCCTACTCTGTATCATCTTAAAGTTATACAAATTCTTGGTAAAAATTAATTTTGCCATGTGTATTTTTAAGAATGTGAAATGCTCCAAGGAAACATCAAATAGTAACTTACATTAGGAAGCTAAAATTCCCTATTCTAATTTTTACAACACTAGAACAGACAATTAGGCTACAGGAAAATTCCAAACCAGTCATGTTATTTTCTGCAAAAAGCAACAGGATTATTAATTTATAGTTAACATCCTGTTAATGTTTTAATCACACTAATTTTTGAAAAGCATCTATTTATGTGAATAAAGCATATATTTAGGTGGAAATCCAGCATTAAAAATAGCAGTTTTTATTCACAAAACTAAAGCTTAAAGCAGCAACAGATTTTTTTCAGAGAGCTACATAAATGGACTTTTTCTCACTGCAGGTATGTATGTCTATGTATGGCAAAGTGGTCAGGAAAGACTAGAAACAGCCGATTCTGACATAAAATTGAGAGACTGAAATATACAAAAATAGCCTAAATAACTTTTATTATTGATATTATTCTAAACAAAACATAGAGGCTCCCTCAGTGGGAGCCAAGGTGAAAAAACAAGCCTCACTGAACTAAGTTTTATTCTGCTGATCACAGTTTAGGTTGTAGTAAGAGGCCATTTATTCAGTAACTTACTTATTTCAATACTAAATTTTTATCTTAAATCTTCCATTTACAATATCAAACTTATAAAAGGAACACATAGACTATTTACACGTTTAGCATTATGGTCTTCTTTCAAGACAGAAATGGGGGAAGGGAAAATGCAAAAGTGTTCTCTTAATAAGGAATGACATTCCTTTTAAAATTTCCCCCAAAGAAAAGTCTCTTGTTGATGATGAATAAAGAGTTTAGGGAACGATGTGCAGAAACAAAGTCAGCACAAAATTAGGCGACAGTATCAGGATGCTGGGGAACACCCTGCTCATAAATACTGTATTTCAGATCAGCACTGTGTCATTAGCTAGAAGGAAGCAAGGCCTGCTTATTCTATTCTCACTGTTACAATTATCCACTACTGTAAATTTTTAAAATGCTGTTTTATTAACAGCCACGTTTAGGTTTTTGAAAAACACGGTTGGTATTACATAGTGCAATGTTGTAGCCAGAATTTCTGCGAAGTTCAGAAAATCAACTGGGTGTAACCTAACTGCAATTGTGGGAATTTGCATGTTGATTTCCCAATGCCATATATCAGAGTGTATTAACTTTCCATTATCCTCTATGGTAAGAAACAAAAGCATTATAAAGGCAAGATGCAAGAATACAAAGTGACTGTTAGAAAAATGTTACCTGTTTCTGAAGGAACTACAGGTACAGAAAGAAAAAAAGAAAAACAATAAAAATTATCAGATGAAATAATAGATATAACTTCATCACGTGCTTCATTCCCTGCTTTATAAACATTCAATTTACAAAAATCTCTAAACTAGAAGGAAAAAAAGGTACAAGATTATCGGACTCCCTCCCCAAGTCCCCCTATTCTATCTACCCCCACACAGCACACGGGCTCTCAAAGCCTCCCTTCTTCCTGAACTTCTGATTCTGGGCAGAAACCCAGTCATTCTGGGCCAATGGAGCCACCTGGTGGTGATCAGAAAGAAATGTCTTAATCAATTCATGCCCCACCCCATGATTATCCCTCAGCCCCAAACTCAGGAAACAGGACAGGTGCTCTCCTCCCCAAGTTCCCCTCTTTTACTTCTCAGTCAATTATGACCCTGAAATAAGCAGAATTTTCTGAGAATATTTTAAAAAGCCAAAATAATGGTGAAATTAGATTAATTGCTAGTAATGTGCTATAAAATAAATATAAATTAAAACTAAAAAATTACATAACACCATCTGAAGCTTAAAAATCATTATTGGACTTAACATCAGAAACCCTCAAATATACTTCCAGAAAAGTCTTCACCAAAATTCTCAAACCATTTCCTCTCTCAATTAAATCTGCTTTTCTCAAACACTGAAATTTTAGATAAATAAAAAATGTCATTTCAATAGTTTTGTTCTGTTTTGACCAATTATTAATACTATGACTTTTTTTTCCAGTTCCCAGTCAGGGCACATGCCTGGCTGGGTTGCAGGCCAGTTCCCTGCAGGCCAACTCCCAGCAGGGGACTCACCAAAGGCAACCATACATTGATGTTTCTCTCCTCTCTCCTTTCCCCTCTAAAGATAAATAAATAAATAAATAAAATCTCTGGGGGGAAAAAAGTATTTTCTCATCATGTACCATGAGTCAGTTACATAAGGACCAATCCATACACAATAGAATCTCTGTTACAGTGGGTGCCAATGTGGCGACTGATTAGCATTTATTGGGTATCATTGGGTTTGGATGAGCTAGGGACTCAAATGTGACTAAGATACAATTACTGGCTTTTCCTGCAGGAGTTCCTAGGTACAGAAGAGTATATACAGATGTGAAGCACATCTTTTAGGATCCAATGTGAAAAGTGTAAGAACATAGTTCTGAGGAACAAAAGGCTATAGCTTTAAAAGCAACCGCTGATCAGGACTTCAAACACACAAGCAAGCCCTGGCCAGGTAGCTCAGTGCGTTAGCACGTCCTCCCAGTGCCCGGAGGTTGTGGGTTCAATCCCTAATCAAGGCACACACAAGAATCAACCAATGAATACATAAGTGGGTGGAACAACAAATTGATGTCTCTGTCTCTCCCCTACCCTCCTCTCTCTCTAAAATCAGTAATTAAAAAAAAAAAAGCAAGAATTAAGTAGGGAAAAGTGGCTGTAACACAGACTAGAGTAGCACTAAAAATAAAATTTCTCCAAATGTACACAAGCCCACAGATAAGATTACCTTTGTATTTTATATTCATCCGCTTTTATGAATTTTCACACCATAAGTGTATACTCAACCATGAATTTTATTATATAGATAATATTAAAGAACACAGTATTAAAGAACAGCATGAAGAAAAGGTGGGGATAATGAACACAGAGAGGGCCCAGGATGCGTGAGTAGAAACAAACCAACCCAGGCGACAAGTGGAGGCAATGCCCCCAGGCAGGAGGGGAAAAAAGGTAAGAGAGGACTGCGGAGAGCAAGGGGGTGGTGCACAGGCAGCCTCTAGATTAGGGACTCTTAAACCTTTTTTCTTTGATTCATGTACCCCACCAGCATTTTGGGGGAGCTGATGGATTTAATTGCATAAAATACACAGGAAATCAATTATATGAAACACAGTTATCAAAATCTAAAAAACCAAATTTGTGGCATAGTAATAAGTGCTTCTTTATTAGTCCAGTAAACAGTAAGATCTAACAGCAAATCTAATAAATACTGCAATTTTAAAGAGGCAACGAGCATACATATTATTTTGAGATATCTGTATCTATGCAAGTGAAATAAAATTAACTGAATTCTATAGGTGCTAGAGGTACAGACACTGCAAACACTACATTTGCTGCCCATATTAATAATGGAGAAAAATGCTAAATTTGAATTAAAGGTTAATAAAAATAAAAATTTAGTCTTTTCCCCCATCCAAGTTCACTGATGCGCTGAATCCACTTCACGAACCATTTGGGAATGCATGGATCCAGGTTAAGGACTCTGCCTACATGATCTAAAAGTAGGAGGAAAGAGCATTCCACCATGGATGGATAAAGGAGACGAAGTAGGTGGAGTACACAAAAGGAAGTGGTCATTAAGCTTGCAGAAACAGGTTAAAAAAAAAAAAAGTCGGCTGAGCTCTCCTGAAGCTCCACATGAGCCAGAAAACTATATTCCTAACCAGCACCACAATGGCATTTTCCTCAGCCACACCCAGCACACCATCTTTATTTATAGGAGTAGGCAGAGAGAAGCAGACACAGAGGAGTTCAAAAATGGAAAGCCAGCCCTGACTGATGTAGCTCAGTGGATTGAGCGCAGGCCTGCAAACCAAAGGATCATGGTAAGATTCCCAGTCAGGGCACATGCCTGGGTCGCAGGCCAGTTCCCAGCAGGGGACGTACAAGAGGCAACCATACATTGATATTTCTCTCCCTCTCTCCTTCCCTTCCCCTCTACAGATAAATAAAATATTTTTAAAAATGGAGAGCCAGAGGAAGGTAGAATAAACCACCCAATTTCTTCATTTAAACAAATGGAAGGCCCGGGAAGGGTCTGAGAGCCCTGTGAGGAGCCAAGAAAGGGAGTAGAAAAGTAAAGGTAAAGTCAGCTGTCCTCAGAGTGGCTCTTGAAGGGCACTCTAGAAGAGAAGCAGTTACAAGTGATGACAAAAGTCATGAAACCAGGCAGCTGAGATGGGATAGAGATGAAAAGACAGGAAGTAACAGAGCTCAGAAGGCTGTTTCTGCAGGAATTGTGTTCTGTTCTAAATAACCAACTTGAAAACACATTTTTATAACATTCGCATACTAACATTTGAAAGTATTAGGGTCCTAGCCACAAAACTAGAGGAAACTCGAAAATCTCTGTTGTAAATACCAAAAAGTTACAACTACATTACAAAGTATACCAAACAAGCACTTGCCTATTTAAAAATGGAGGCGTGGATCCTGCTCATTTTGAACGACCACAACTATTTTCCAATTGTAATTCTGTGCCTATCAAACAGAACTATTTCACACTTAAAATGTTAGAAGTGGTTTGATATATCATGGAGATTATGCTATATAACAATAAAATTCAAGTTTTTGAGGCTGGATCCATAAAAGTCAGTCCCTAAAGTTTTCCCTTCAAAAAAAGATTTCTTTGGAGAGACTAAATCAGGGAGTGCTAGTACAAAGTAACAGAAACGTAACACAGGTCAGCCCGCATTCGCACTTGGTGGGAGTGGGACAGGAAACCAGGGCCTGTCTCTGCAGCACATGTACCCCGCCAAAAGCCAACAGAGCCTTCCCTGCTTATAATCTCTTCCTGTCCCAGCAGGTAAAATTCTGAAAAAAAGCAAAAGCCAGTAGTGGCAAAACCGTGACTTCCCAGTAGATGGAGACGTTACCATGAAGGAGAACACACCAGTGAGCAGTCGTGTGACTTCACAACATGGACAATAAGACACAACAACCTAAGACAGGACTGCCCTAATACAACAAAATTAAGAAAAGGCCAACTGCCTAACTTCTCACATTATATACAAAATTTTAAAGTAATTTCTTACTTAATAGAAAAAGATGTCATTTTCCCAAACAGAGACCTACCTACCTAATCATATCTTTGCCTCCAGAGCACATGAAAGGAAAATTAGCTTTGTGACCTTTAAGTAGAAAAGGGGCTGTTTTACCCTAGTTAGCACAAAAATAAATGTACCAGGTCTCTCCAGAGGGCATCCAGCCACATAATATGAAAAAGAAACATCTATTGAAGATACAAAAAACATTGTACATAGGACAATGATGCCTCAGTCCCCTTCAAAATAGTCCCCTTGACACCTCACACAGTTCTCCCAGTCACCATCAGCTGCCCCATTGTACTTTACTGAATCTCACTGACAGTCTGAAATCTCTTTCTTTTCAAAGGTGATTTTACTTTGGAGAAAAGGCAGAAGTCACAGGGCACCACATCTAGGCTGTAGGGGGGCTTATCACCTGGGTGATTTAATATCGCACCTAAAAATTCTGCATAAGATTTGATGTACATTTAGCAGGTGTGTTGTTGTGATGAAGCAGTTGTGATGAAGCTGCCAATCATCAGCTGCCCACAGCCTCGGCCTCCTCAATCATCTGAATGGTTTCCACGAGGAATGTTCCAGCTGAACGCAAAATCTGATGCAGATTCGTTGTTCTACTGCCCAGTCATTTTTAGTGCAACGGCCACACAGTACGCATGCTCACTCAATGGCATCTACTGCCCCCACTGACTAGTATAGTGAAGTCATCATTATTCACACATGTACATTCCAGTCCACTCTCCTTGGCTGCCAGGTTACACTGATGTGGCACAAACCATCCTTGTTGTATTAATAATGGCTGGACTTTCTCCCTGACAGACCTCATCTCTCTAAGGTATGGTGACCTTTAATTGTACTATTTCAAACTGAACTGAAATAAAGCTGATTTCTTTTTGTTTTTGTAAGATTTTATTTATTTATTTTTAGAGAGAGAAGGATAGGAGAAAGAGAGGAAGAGAAACATTAATGTGTGGTTGCCTCTTGCGTGCCCCCCGCTAGGGACCTGGTCTGCAATCTAGGAATGAATGTGCTCTGACTGGGAATCAAACCAGTGACTCCCTGGTTCACAGCCTGCACTCAACCCACTGAGCTACACCAGCCAGGGCGAAAGCTGACTTCTTCCCATTCTTCACTAATGAAAACACTAAGATACACAGATACAAATTCAAGTATGTGTACATTTCTAACACACAACAGCTAAGAAAAATTAATTACTTTAAAAGACTTTCAAATAGCCTGTATACAAGCTGTAACACTTAACTCCCTTATCTATGCTCTTGACTTCTCTCACTTGTGTAAGAATTACTTGGGGGCTTCTTTCTTCCTTTTCCTTTCAAAGATTTTATTTATTTTTAGAGAAAGAGGAAGGGAAGAATGAGAGGGAGAGAAAAATCAATGTATTGCCTTTCACACACCCCTACCAGGGACCAGGCCATAACCTAGGCACATGCCATGACCAGGAATCGAACTGGCAACCTTTAGCTTGGCTGTATGATACCCAACCAACGAAGCCACACTGGTCAGGATGGGGGGTTATTTTCAAAGTCAACACTTGGGATTTTGTTTTTTATATTTCAAAAGTATATTAAAATGCCTACCAGAAGCAAATTCTGTTAGAAAAACAGATTCTGGATATGTCATACTGTAGAAAAGGTATTTTTAGATTTGGCTAGAAATGACTGTTTTTTTGAGTTTCCCATAAATCAGTGGTATTTATAATTCTAATCATCTATGGCAATATGTCTCTGTAAGAAACAAAAACAACAAAACAACCTACTAGTTATTCCCTGGTTTGGTAGTAAGTGTAAAAGTATATAAAATTTAAAAAACATCAGTTGAAAGAATAAATATACAATGAGTACCTACTATTTGTAAGAAATTAATGCTAGACACCATGAAGGGAACACATCCCTAGTTGTTTTTTTTTTTTAATTTTTTCTAGATTTTATTTATCTTTAGAGGGGAAAGGAAGGAAAAGAGAGAGAGAGAGAGAGAAATATCAATGTATGGTTGCATCTGGTATGTCCCCTGCCGGGAACTGGCCCGCAACCCAGGCATGTGCCCTGACTGGGAATCGAACTGCGATCGTGTGGTTCACAGGCCTGGGCTACATCCCTAGTTTTATAAACAGGATTTCTATACTCCAGAACATTACAATGTGTGGACAGAGACAAAATACGCTGGCAAAAAGATACCATACACTGCTTTATAAAGCTGAATGTTCAGGATGAGGCAGACAAATGATTCTCCCACTGGGCTCCAAGGAACCCTGTGATTTCTTAAGGAGACTTCAAGCAAACCAAGGGATAGCTGAGTGAGTAAGGTTATAGAGTACCTCCCATTCCTTTCCTCCACCAACTGCTTTGTTGTAGCTGGGATTCAGCATAAGACTTCATTGGGGCAGAGAGAAAGACCTACTCTGTTTTAAAAATAAAATGCAGTAAAGTTTGGTAGCCATTGGTATAGGCCATAATACAGAATAGGTTGAAAAATTAAAAAAAAAAGAAAGAAAAATTAGGTGTTCCACTGGGAAGGGCTCTGAACGCCAAGTATTTATCTGAACTTATTCTGTAAGCAATACATTACACTACAGATTTTGAGATGGTATAATAAAAACAATGCTTAAGAATTTATTTGTGATAATGTCCAAGATTAACTGCAAGTGATGGAATTTGGAGCAAAAATTAGTTAGGAAATTACAGTAATGCTTGGATACAAACTATCAATGGGAACAAAGAGGAAGGCAAGAATGTGAATGTAATATTACCAAGGAAAAGTTTACAGAACAAGGTAAAAAGGAAGAACTCTACAACTTCCTTCCCAAACTTAAACTGAAAGAATCCTTGCATCTGAATTATTCCACTATAAACAACTGATTAATGGTTGAAAATGAAGCAAATCTTCTTTGGAAGTGCACTATGTTGAGCTAAAAGAATAAATCTAGCTAAGCTTGCTTCTAAAAATCTATAATAGGTATTTTTATATGTCTAGTCATAAAATAAATGACCATTCTACTTTATCATTTGCTTCAAAGGAAAAGAAATGATAAGGAAAGATTTTTGCTTTTATCTCCGAAAGTTGTTTCATAAAATATTGTTAACTTTGAAACTACAAAGAAATAAATAAAAATGACCCCTCAAAATAATAATCATGAAATTGTCTGCTTATAACTAGAGGGAATCTTATGAAGCAGACTTGCATGATGGCACTGCGTAGGGAGGAAAATCAGTAAGTCAGCAGAAGGCAGAGCAGATGTGCTCCAGGTGCATTCTCACGCTGAGGCTCAAAGATTATGATGCCCACCACACTAAGAGTCAAAAAAAAAACACTTATATTAGTCAGGCATAAAGACTGTACAACAATACTGCTCCAATCTGAAAACAAAATTTAAAAATATATAAATGAGCCCTGGCTAGTGTAGCTCAGTGGATTGAGCGCGGGCCTGTGAACCAGACAACCGCGGTTCGATTCCCGGTCAGGGCACATGCCTGGGTTGCAGGCCAGTTCCCGGCAGGGGCCAGTTCCTAGCAGGGGAGGCACAAGAAGCAACCATACATTGATGTTTCTCTTCCTCTCTCCTTCCCTTCCCCTTTAAAGATAAATAAATAAAATATTTTTAAAAAAATTATTAAAAAAAATATATATATATAAATGAAAAGACATGCATACAATGTTCTTGGACTAGAAGATTTAACACTGTTAAGATGGTAGTACTCCCCAAACTTATCCAGATTCAATGAAATCCTGTCATTTTGCGCAAATTGGCAAGATGACTCTAAAGTTCACACAAAAATACAAGGGACCCAGAATAGCCAAAACAAACTTGGAGAAGAAGAACACAGAACACAGGACTTTAAGGACTAACACATCTTGAATTCAAATCTTACTACACAGGTAAAGTAATCCAGACAGTGTAATACTGGCATAAAAACAGACAACAGATCTAAGAAACAGAATTGTGAGCCCAAAAATAAATCCTTAGTTTATACATTCAACCAATTTTTAACAAAGGTAACAAGACAATTTAATGGTGGAAAAAGTCTTTTCAACAGGTTGTTTTTGAACAACTAGATATCAATATGTAAAACTATGAAACTGGATCCCTACCTCACACTCTATACAAAAAATTAGGTAAAAAAAAATCATACATCTAAATATATGTACTTATATATAAATACACTTAAAAAGTTGACTTCCAGCCAAGATGGAGGTGTAGGTGGAAACACTGTGCCTACTCGCACAGCTAAGTTTAAAGACAACGAAGTTTTAGTAACAAAAATGCAGCCAAAACACAGAAAATTGAACTGTAGGCAAGTCCAACAACAAGCAACCATTCAGCCAGACTGGTAAGAGGGGCGGAGTCAGCAGTGGAGTCTGGTCGGGCAGGAAAGATAGTTAGGTCTGACTGACCCAGGAGCGTAGGATGTGGCGGTTGACAGACCGGTGGCAATGGGTGGACTCAGAGAGGGTGCAGGGCGGCTGGCTGACTGCGGCCACACATTCGCATGCAGATAAACCAAGCAAAGGAGCGAACAGTGAGATAGACGGGAATTAGAGCCTGAAAGCACCAATTGGAAAGACTTTTGGGGTCGAGGGGCCGGGAGAGGCTCCCAGGCTCACAGAGAGTTCGTCAGAGAGACCCACAGGGTCCTGGAGAGTACACAGGCCCATACACCCGGGAACCAGCACCAGAGGGGCCCAATTTGCTTTGGGAAGCCGCAGAGGGGACAGAAATCTGAGAGAGAGCGGAGCAAAGCACCATTTTTTCCCCTCTCTGACCCCCTCCACCCCATACAGTGTCACAGCCCAGAGACTGGGGCGCCCCTCCCTAGTAATCACCTAAGGCTCCATCCCTCATACATAACAGGTGTGAACAGACCAAAACATGACTCAAGAACAGCTCAAAACCCCAGAGCCTATAATTCTAAGCGACCAAGAAATAGCCAACCTTTCAGGTATACAGTTCAAAATACTGGTGATCAGGATGCTCACAGAATTGGTTGATTTTAGTCACAAATTAGAGGAACAAATGAAGGCTAAACTAATTGAAATGAAGGAAAATGCACAGGAAACCAATAGTGATGGAAAGGAAACTGGGACTCAAATCAAGGGAGTGGACCAGAAGGAAGAAAAAAAATGACCAAACAGAAAAGGACGAAGAAACAAGAATTCAAAAAATGAGGAGAGGCTTAGGAACCTCCAGGACACCTTTAAACGTCCCAACATCCGAATTATAGGGGTACCAGAAGGCGAAGAGGAACAAGTGAAAAACTTATTTGAACAAGTATAAAAGGAGAACTTCCCCAGTCTGGCAAAGGAAACAGACTTCCAGGAAGTCCAGGAAGCTCAGAGTCCCAAAGAAGTTAGACCCAAGAAGGAACACACCAAGGCACATCATAATGACATTAGCCAAGACTAAAATGAAGGAGAGAATCCTAGAAGCAGCAAGAGATAAGGGGACAGTCACCTACAAAGGAGCTCCCATCAGACTGTCAGCTGATTTCTCAAAAGAGACCTTACAGGCAAGAAGGGGCTGGAAAGAAGTATTCCAAGTCATGAAATCCAAAGACCTACACCCAAGATTGCTTTATCCAACAAAGCTTTCATTTAGAATGGAGGGGCAGATAAAGTGCTTCTCAGATAAGGTCAAGTTCAAGGAGTTCATCATCACCAAGCCCTTATTATATGAAATGTGAAAGGGACTTATCTAAGAAAAAGAAGATAAAAAACATGAACAGTAAAAAGACAGCAAACTCACAGTTATTAACAACCACACCTAAAAAAAAAGCAAACTTAAGAGGACAGCTAGATCAGGAGCGGAGCCACAGAAATGGAGATCACATGGAGGGTTAGCAACAGGGGAGTGGGAGGAGGAAAGAGGGGGAAAAGGTACAGAGAATAAGTAGCATAAGCGGTGGGTAAAAAATAGACAGGGGGGAGGGCAAGAATAGTATGGGAAATACAGAATCTAAAGAACTTGTGACACATGGACATAAACTAAAGGGGGGGATGGTGGGGGAGGGGTGTGCAGGGTGGAGGGGAATGAAGGGGGGAAATAGGACAACTGTGATGGCATAATCGATAAAATATATTTAAAAAATAAAACTAAAAAAAACTATTGTGAATTTTTTTTAAAAAGTTGTGGAAAGGTCTTCTCTTCCTGGTAGCTACCTGTACACAACTATCAGGAAAATGCCATTATTCTGTTCTCTAAGCAGCAGTTATGTTGGACTGTGATCTCCATAAAAAATTCCTGAGCCCTGTAACTCAAAGTAAATATGCCACTCAAGAAACAAATGAGAGAGAGCCTTAAGCAAGACAACTGAGGCAGAGGCTATTGGAAAAGCTGAGGTAGTAGGCAGAGCCCTAAAGGCTGTCGGCTTCAAAGGGGCACATACAGTATGTGGAAGTAGAAGTAATGAGCTCTAAGAAACACAGTAAACCACCTGAGTAAGTTCTTTCCCGAGCAACAAGTAGCTCCAAGGAAAAGGGCAGTATGTCAAGTCTTTAGTTGCAGTCCAAATGCCAACTGCTTTGTTTAAAAAAATTAATTAGGAATTAAAAAACAATCAAACCAAACCACTCAAGTCATTTGTTTTCTTTTAAGATCTGACTTAAGTACACTTCTGATCAAAGTCTGGAAAGAATCAACTTATATGAAAAAGCAAACCCAAAAGTACTGTTCTCGTTAAAAATATTTAGTTTGCAATTTGTGTCTCTGTCCTTCTTACAGAGACCGATGAAGCATCTTAGAATATGACTAGAAAATACACGTCTCAATAAATGCACCATTCGGAAAGAGCACAGGGTAGAGGCTTCACAAGTGACCAAATATTTTTGATGCTACATTATGTGATACAAAGTTTGAATACCTAGAGCCAATAGCTCTAGCTTGCTTCAGACTGTATTAATTTAAAAAAAAAAAAAAAGCCCTGGCTGGTGTGGCTCAGTGGATTGAGCGAAGGCCTGGGAACCACATGATCGAGGTTCGATTCCTGGTCAGGGCACATGCCTGGGTTGCAGGCCAGTTCCCAGGAGGGGACACACGAGAGGCAACCACACATTAATTTTTCTCTCCCTCTCTCCTTCCCTTTTCCTCTAAACATAAATAAATAAAATCTTTTAAAAAAACCCTCATGTTCTTCCTTTATGAGTAATTTTATAGTACTATAATAAAATGACATAAAAATAGAAAAATATCCCCGAGAGAAAAGTATTTCCTACCTAAAAAACAATAGTTCTTATTTTTCCTACTAAAAAATCCTGTGAGATGTACAAATTGGATTCTGTAGTTAAAACGTTAAGCCAATTATTTTTTAAATAAAATATTTCATCTTAGTTTCTCTAAGCCTTCTAGTGACATAAAAGGAACTGTAATCAGTAATTTAACATTTGGAAAGCAATTCAAAAGTTAAAGAATGAGAAAGAAAAAGCAAAGAAGTAATTTTGCAGAAAATTTAAGGCAAAAAAAGTAAATTCAGAAATATTCAGGAATCAAAAAATGAAACTTAGGAACTGAACTGCCAGTACTATTAGCCAACACAGTAGTCTTTCTGAAAAACTTACTTTCAACCCTATAGCCAAAGTGTTCAGAAATAGGTGAAGAAAAAGTAAATGAAATAAATGAATTCCAATTCTTACAGCTATATGCATACCTTTCTGTTTCCTTGGTAAATATATAAAACAGTCTACAGATTCAGGCTGTTCTGTTCTAATATAAATTACAAGAGCAACTGTTCAAATGCACATGCTCACTTAAAACTCTTTGCCAGTGCTATCTGGGTAAAAAAAAGTAATCAGTTTTATATTTAGTCAGACAGAATAGAAATTAAAATGGAGATTATTTATCCACCTTCTTTCACTGCCCTGCTTCATTACTAGTTTTAACATATTTGCTATTCATAAGACTTCAGTGAGACTCTGAGAGCAAGAGAAAATAAATCTAAAACCAAGTAGCAACTGGGTATAGTAGCATTACACAACACTAGAATGCACCGCCCTCCTGAAAACGTCCTAGACTCGTTAGCCACGTTGTCAGATCGTCTAATAGTCAGCGAGATGATCGGACAAGATAGAGTGTAAGTGATTTTCTGCATCCCTCACTGTCACGAGGTAAGTATTAATCTTTCTCACTTACCATTCAAGCACACTGAGCAAAAAAAAAATCACATCCCACTGCTCTGAAACTACATTTCTGTGACTACTAGTGAGGCAGACCAACTATCTTTCTATATGTTCACTAGCCATTTGCAAAAATTCTTTTATTCTATTTTTCCCAGTTTGCAGCCTGTCTTCTAAAATTTATGGTACTTCTACACGTCTTTAACTTTTTTATAATCAAATATTTCAGTATTTTATTTCATGAATTTTTGCTTTGATGGTATGCTTATAGTCTTTCCCCACGTCTAAATGATATCGATTCATAGATTTGTTCTTGAATTTCAATAATAGTTTTAATGCTTTTCCCCTCTAACCATTTAAGTTTCATGTTGATGACTGATGTGAAGTATGAATCTAATTCCTTCAAAGTCCCAACACCATTAACTGCATAATCCACCTTTACTCCATATTTAAGTATTATCTTTATCATATATTAATAAAATACCTATATAAATTATCTTTTTGGATTCTGTATTCTTTACCACTATGGTAACTATGTTTGTTTTTTATCCTCACCCAAGGAATCTTCACTGCTTTTAGAGAGAGAGGAAGGAACAGAAACATGGATGGAAGAGAGAAATAGCAATTGATTGCCTCTTGTATGTGCCCCGACAGGGTATCGAACCTGCAACCCAAGTATGTGCCCTGACCTGGAACTGAATCCACAACCATGCCACATAGGCCAAGGTGATAACCACGTTTTAATTCTAATACATTTTACTGTATAGTAGAGCAAGTTCTCTTGTGTGACTCCTGTAGAAAAGAACTTTAGAATCATTTCACCAATTCTACAACACAGAGATATTATCTTTAGAGATGTGAGGACAACAGACAACTTCACAGTTACATATTTCCATTCAAAGTATGGAACATTTCTCCACTCAGCCAAATATTTTAGGTACTTCTGCAGTGTTTTTAAAATCATCAGCTTATACATATATATGATGTTTATTTTTACACACTTTAAGTTCTGTTCCTATTGTGAATTTTTAAAAGATTTTATTTATTTATCTTTAGAGGAAAAGGGAAGGAGAAAGGGAGAGAAATATCAATGTATGGTTGCCTCTCATGCGTCCCTGGCTGGGAACTGGCCTGCAACCCAGGCATGTACCCTGGGATACATGACTTGGAATCAAACTGCGCTCATGTGGTTCACAGGCCCGTGCTCAATCCACTGAGCTACACCAGCCAGGGCCCTATTGTGAATGTTTATAATAAAGTCTAGCTAATTAATGCTATCAAATAAAACAGAAATTTTAGTTTCCATACATATCTTAAATCAGACCACCTTACTCTTATTAGTACTAAATATTTTAATTTTGTGTAAATTAAATTCTACTGTATGTTATATTCAAGTTTCTTTGCATTTTTAATAAATAAAAATGTATTTTTGACCTTAGCATACAAATAAATAGAGCAAAGAAATTCTATAATGCTATCAAAATGTTTAAACAAAAATTTTAAGTAGATGGTCACCTGATTTTAATAAGCAACTTCCTATTATGTATCTCAAATTACTCCATTTAGCTTTCCCTCACCTATCCTACCATACCATTAAAAAAACAAAAAAAAAAACTCAATAATCTCTGTGCTACCTACACCGTGACCTCAGTAAATGCTAGTCTACTTGCCCCCAGTATGGACACATAGCCTTCTTCCACTAGCCCACAGCAAAGCTGAAGCAATAAACTTTGAAACAGTTCTAACAAAAGAACATCAGAATACAGTTACTCAGAGCTGGCTCACTAGAAAAGTGACTCCCAAAGCCCAAGCCAACCCTCCATACAGGGTTTTCCTGCCCACCTACCTGGACAACCCCTAGCCATTAGACCACTTGCCTATCCACCACCCCAGCTGCCTACCTACCACAGGGCCTCTCCTCTCTCTTGCCCAAAGGGCAGGCTGTTGATCCTGATCAACCAGCTTTAAAGCTGGACTGTCCATCCAACTTTAGCGTTTCCTGCCCACCTATAAAGTCTACTATACCCCCAGCTCCAAGAACGTGCCTACTCTGCTGCAAGGCTGTGGCCTGCCCACCGTACTAGAGTACCAACAATAAATGATTCTGAAACACATTTAAATTCCTCAGAACCCAAGGTTTCCCACGCCAGGCCATATCCTGCTCCAGGATCTGACTCTTCCTGAATGGCTGCCATGGCACTGCTAACGCCCCGCCCTTCAGAGGAGACCCCTCTATCACTCACAGGACCTTGCCCTGTCGGACCTACAGGGCAACCACAGGAGAAGATAACAGTGCAATGCTGGATTAAAATAATCTGTATGATATTATTTCACACTGCTCTCTAAACCACATATCTACATCCCAGCTACGCCTAATTACGACTTGTCTGAGGACTCCATTTGGAAAACTATGCCATCAATTTCAATATTCTATTTTTCTTGATTTTTTCCACATGGCTTGGTACCCCCAACTCGGAAAATGCCTAGAGCAGAGCTTCTTAACATGGAGTATATGAACTCCCTAGGGAACTGTGATACCATGGAATTAAACGTAGCAGTCTGTGTGTTCTTTCTAAGGTGAAGGTATACAGTTTCACTAAGTTCTCAAAGGGACCCAAAATAGATTAATTCTTCAATTTCTCTGTACTGTCCATAGTGACAAACACAGCAATGGTCACATTCTACAGCTCCATAGTATTTGTTGCTGGGCTATTCACGTAAGACCACTTATAGCTTCCTCACTCTTTACATGAAGGCTCTAATTTCATTCATTCAAAAGACATTCACATTACACCTGTACTAACTATGTACCAAAACACTGTATTAGCCTCCAAGGATTAAAAAAAAAACCCCAACCAACCAACCAAACAAAAAAAAACAATAGACACATACAAGGAGCTCCAAGTATAATAATGATAAACAGTGAAACATCTAATTATAATACAGGTTATCAATAAATGATATGGCCATTATGGGGGATATATGTGCTAGCTGAAATTATGTGTGTACACAAGCAGCTGATATGGGGTAAGTGGAGGGCAAAGAAAAACACTGGGAACACAAACACGTTAAGGGCAGTGTGATGGCAACAAAGCACCAAAATAAAGTATTAAAGAAATGATTAATAAGATAAATGAGAAGAGCAGATTGTGAAGGAGGTAAATCAGCAGTGTCAAACGCAGCAAAGACTGAGAAAGAGTACAAAAGAACAAGCAATTAGAGGTTACTGGTAGCCTCAGAAGTTTCCAAGTTGTGAGTATAAAAGGCAGATTATAATGGCATGAGAAGTGCAGTAGAAAATAAGAGTTAAGAAGTCTGGTTAAGAAAGGAAGAAAGGCAGTATAGCCACTAGAAGAATTCAAGATAAAAA
Source organism: Sturnira hondurensis (assembly GCF_014824575.4). Lineage (NCBI taxonomy): Eukaryota > Metazoa > Chordata > Mammalia > Chiroptera > Phyllostomidae > Sturnira > Sturnira hondurensis. Next base: position 5,173,554 of record NW_028080037.1, read on the forward strand.
GGTATCTTTTTAGGATGAGAGGGATGTGAATAGGTTTTCAGGCTAAAGGGAAGGAATAAGTGGAAAAGAAGAGGTTAAGAGTTCAGAAACAGAGAGGTGATATAAAAGAGCAAGAACCCAGAAATGGCAAAATGAACAGAGTCCAGGGCATGAGTGGAGAAGGTGAGATTAAAGATAAGTGAGATGTTCCCTCTACTAAAAACCAAAGGAAAGAACAATGATGGCAAGGAGGAAGACAAATTTCTAGGTGGAGGAGAAGGCAGACAGTTGGTGATGGGAGAGCATTCCCAATAATCATATCTGATTTTTCACTTATTGTGACAAAGGATCTGGTAAGCAAAGTAATTCTTCAGGCTAAATCCAATTTGAATGGTCACAAATAAGGAATTAAATGAAATTACACAGTATCAGACTACAATCAAAGCATGAGTTTAGACACAAAGTATATTCTGTGTTATTTCATCAAAACCAGTATGGTATGTATTTTTGATCAGACCTAACAGCCCAAATGCAGTAAGGAAAATGATCCAGGACTAGAACAGGCAAACTTTTTCTGTAAAGCGCCAGCTATTAAATGCTTTTTGGCTTTGTAAGCCATATACTCTCTATCACAACTGCTCAACTGCATCACTGTAGCATGAAAGCAGCCACAGATGATGCATAAAGAAATGGCATAACTGTGTTACAATAAAACATCGTTTACTGATGAGTGGATTTGGCCCACAGCCCTTAAGCTTACTGACTCCTGTTCTTTAGACTGAGAATACTACAATGGAGATACAGCAGTAGAAAGAATCATGAGGAAGAATGAAATAAAAAGTAGGAGAAGCCACAGAACTAAAAACATAGTTGAGTTGTAGTATTAATACTAAATCAAAGAGCAACATATGAATAAGGAGCAATAATAGGAACAGCAGAAAGAGGATGAGGGAGAAAAGCAGGTAAGAAAGGAACACTAGAAAGAGACAGGAAACCAAGTAAAAAGTAAGTTGAAATAATGCCAATTGCTTGAGAAGAAAATTTTTTTAAAAAGATGAGAAAAAAATGAAAATATTCCAGATCTGTTTGCAACTGAATTCAAAAAAAAGATGAAATGCTAATTATGTGTGTACAAAAGGAACCTATAGCTTACAAGATGTAAAACTATTTTCACTTTGCCCAAAAATCAAACTGGTACATGTATAACATTTAAGAAAGCAAATGAAAGTTACTCACCGTATCATAACAAGATTATCAATTATTTCTAGGACTCTTATTCATTTGCATTTCTGTATATAAATATTACAAGTTTTAAAATTTATTGAAATCAATGAAGCTAGCTAGCATTAAGAACTTAAAAGCCACATCGACTTTTACTAACTTCAAAAAGTTTCTCCAAAAATAAAGCCAAAGACTAAAAAAAGAAAAGAATTGCAACCCATATAAAAATCTGAATTTTATACTACGCTGCAAATTATGGTTTTACTTTATTTGTAGGGAAATCCTTTAAGGTAAACACAGATTTATTGACACAACTCAGCTAAACAAGATATAAGACCCCCCCCTAATTTATGTCACTATAGCATAACATTTAAAAACAAGAGAACACTGGATTTCTGTCTTCATTTTTACCAACTTACTTAAAACTATGACTCTGTTTCTTTTTCTACAACATATGAATAATAATCATACTCACTTTCAGAAAGAAGTTGTAATGAGCCGGCCAAGATGGAGGCATAGGTGGAAATACTGTGCCTCCTCGCACAACCAAATTTAAAGACAAGAAAGATTTAAAAACAAAAACACAACCAGAACAGACAGAAAATTGAACTGTACCCAAAGTCCGACAACAACAAACCATTCATCCAGACCGGTAAGAGGGGCGGAGTCAGCGGCCAGCAGAGAGGGATCGCAGCAGGAAAAAGCAGTGGTTGGCAGACTCAGGCTCAGGGAGGAATCAAGCAGACCCAGTGAAGTGCACAAGGCAGCTGGCAGACCTCGGACACACATTCATGCACAGATAAACCAGACAAAAACGAGCAGTGAGAAAGACTGCACAACCGAGAGCCCCAGCACCAGGAAATAAAGCCTAAAAGCATTGTTTAAAAAAAACTTGCGGGGGTTGAGATACTGGGAGAGACTCCCAGCCTCACAGGAGAGTTTGTTGGAGAGACCCCACAGGGTCCTAGACGTACACAAGCCCACCTACCCAGGAATCAGCACCAGAAGGGTCCAATTTGCTTGTCGGAAGCAGCAGAGGAGACCGAAATCCAAGAGTGCAGAGCAAGCGCCATTATTCCCTCTCTGACCCCACCCCCACGTACAGTGTCACAACCCAGCTACCTGATTGCCCTGCTGCCCTGGTGAACACCTAAGGCTCTGCATCTCATACATAACAGGTGGAACCAGACAAAAATAAAATAAAATTAAATTAAATTAAAAAGGCTCAAATGAAAAAACAGATCAAAGCCCCAGAGCCAATACAGCTAAGTCACCAAGAGATAGCCAACCTATCACATGCACAATTAAAAATACTGGTGATCAGGATGCTCACAGAACTGGTTGACTTTGGTTGCAAATTAGATGAAAAAAATGAAGGCTACACTAAGTGAAATGAAGGAAAATGCACAGGGAACCTGTAGTGATGGGAAGACAAATGGGATTCAAATCAATGGAGTGGACCAGAAGGAAGAAAGAAACAGCCAATCAGAAAAGAATGAAGAAACAAGAATTCAAAAAACTGAGGAGAGGCTTAGGAACCTCCAGGACATCTTTAAACGTCCCAACATCCGAATTATAGGGGTACCAGAAGGCCAAGAGGAACAACAACAAGTGAAAAGGAAACAGACTTCCAGGAAATCCAGGAAGCTCAGAGAGTCTCAAAGAAGGTGGACCCAAGGAGGAACACACCAAGGCACATCATAATTACATTACCCAAGATTAAAATGAAGGAGAGAATCCTAGAAGCAGCAAGAGATAAGGGGATAGTCACCTACAAAGGAGTTCCCATCAGACTTGTCAGCTAATTTCTCCAGAGACCTTACAGGCAAGAAGGGGCTGGAAAGAAGTATTCCAAGTCATGAAAGGCAAGGACCTACATCCAAGATTGCTCTATCCATCAAAGCTTTCATTTAGAATGGAAGGGCAGATAAAGTACTTCTCAGATAAGATCAAATTCAAGGAGTTCATCACCACCAAGCCCTTATTATATGAAATGTTAAAGGGACTTATCTAAAAAAAAAGAAGATAAAAAACGCAAACAGTAAAAAGACAGCAAACTAAGAGGATAGGAGATCAGGAGCAGAGCCACAGAAAGAGAGATCACATGGAGGGTTAGCAACAGGGGACTGGGAAGAGAAGGGGATAGAAGGTACCGAGAATAATTAGCATAGACGGTGGGGAGAAAATAGACAGGGGGAGGGCAAGAATAGTATGGGAAATGTAGAAACTAAAGAACTCATGACACAAGGACATGAACTAAAGGGGGGAAATGTGGGGAGAGGGGTGTGCAGGGTGGAGGGAAATGGGACAACTATAATGTCATAATCGATAAAATATATTTTAAAAAAGGAAGTTGTAATGACGAAAATGAAACCAATGAACACAAAACACAGAGCCGGGAGCCTGACACCCAGATTATGCACTCAAAATTCAGTTATTATCAACCTTAAGAACTAGGCATCACTATTACAAAGAAAATTAAGAGAAAAGCTCAGAAAGAAAACAATGTCTTCCTTCTCACCTACCTCTATAAATCCTTAAAAAATTTTAAAATAAAACCCCAATCCATTTAAAATGCAGAGAAGTAGTATCAAACTAACACCATAGGACTATTCAAGATCATCTCCAATTGAGACAAAAAGACATCTGTGAGGCAGGGAAGTAGAGTACCAATCCTCAAGACACACAGAAAAGAGCTGTTTCTAGGGTCTTACATGAAACCAGTGGTTCACATCCCTGACTGCACCTCAGAAACACATGCCAGAGCCTCTCTGAGGTTAATTACCATTAAGTCAGAATCTCTAAAAATGAGAACTAGAGATTTTTAGAAACTCCATGGATACTAAAATATGAACCCAGAATTAAGAATCAATGGTTAAACCCGACCTTCCTTTACTCAAAGGGACTAGAAATATGAGTCTTTAACACAAAATAAAAGCAGTACCAAATTCCATGATTTCTATTTTTTATAATTAATTAACCATGCCAATTAATACTCTAAAAAAGTTTTCTCTGTACTGACATCATCTCCATCATAATACATTTTTCTTTTTTTAATTACATCTTATTGATTATGCTATTATAGCTGTCCTGATTTTTCTCCCTCGGCCCTCCACCCAGTTACCCCTCACTCCCTCAGGAGGGTTTTTTTTTTTTTTGGTGGGTTCTTTAAGAGGAATGGCTTGGGGCTCCAGCAGTTTTCTTCCATCAACGCAATCCCTGCTGATTTTTGCAGCCAAAAGTTGTGGGGACTTATCTTCCTGGCACTGGAACCCTGGGCTGAGGGGCTTGGTGTGGAACTGGGACTCCTCGGTCCCAAGATATCCCTCCTGAATTTTTATCCACCACAGGTAGATGTGAGACCAGCCCGTTCTGTGTCTGCACCCTTCCTACCAGTCTGGATGGATGTGATTTCTTTAATTCCCTAGTTGTCAGACTTCCATGCAACCCAATTTCTGACGGTTCTGAGTGGTGGCTGTTCTGTATTTTAGCTGTAATTTTGATGTGGTTATGTGAAGAGATGAGCCATGTCTGCCTATGCAGCCATCTTAACCAGAAATCCTATCATACTTTCACAGAAAGAAACAGCCAATCAGAAAATCCTATCACACTTTCACAGAAGGCAACTTCTGCCAGAATAGTGCTAAGAATCTGGCTTAAGAGGCCAGATATCCTAAATATGTGACTTAATACTATTTTCAGGATACTATGCAATGAAGACAATTGTGCAATTCACTAAACCTCTACAGCCTTTAAATAACAGCCTTTAAATGAAACACCTGAAATTACTCCACTATTGTACGTCCTCATCAAGAAAACTATATAAAAATTTATCTATTCACTTAGTGAGTGTACTAAACACTGTCAAAGCTGTCACTTGGATCTGTATTTTCTTGGCCTTCTACAATAAACACAAATTACTTGAGTAATAAAGACATAGTAAAATAATAAACAAAATAAAATAAAAGTTTAAAGATATGAATTTTGAAGAGGATCAAAGAATGGGATACTGTATCTCCAACTAACAGTTACATTCCAAATTTAGGAAATGCCAATTCACTTTAAGAACAAAAAACAAAGCATATCATGAATGGCTGTTAGCTGAATGCCCTGGTACCCAACAGAACAGGGAACATTTTGTCGTTGTGGCCAATACATTTTTCAGAGTGCTATGTATTAAACGGAACTAAAATTTTATCTTCCCTTTGGCTTATGTTCCAAAGCCCATTTTTATATTTAAAACAGTGAAATACTTCAACAGTATAAGTATAAATATATGTTTGTACCCCTACCCATAAACAAGATCAACTCCAAAGGCAACAAGTAGAAAAAAACTTGTTTCCTTGTATGGGCCACTGAAGGCCTCTCAGACACAGAACGGGGAATCAGACACAGACACACCGCGAAGCCGAGTCCCTAGCACCGCTAGCTTCCGAAAAGCAAGCTGACTGTAGGCGAGAAACCTGTTAAGAGGGCCAAGAGAAAGGCTTTAACCTCTGGGTGACTTGCAACTTCTGAGTAACAGTGTAAAAACAGCACAATAAAAATAGTTGTAGTCAGAAACTGAATCATAAAAATTAACAACGGTTGAGTTCCAATTTGCAATAGAAGTGACAATGTAATTTGACCAAAAGAAAAAAAATCAATTTAAGAATTTTAGAACCAAGTTCAAAATTGCCCAGAAGAGTCTTTCAATGTTACTGAACACTCAGCACTGCAAAGTACACTCCCTACATGAGTAATAGCAATTCCTACATTTTCATCCTCAATGGATACTTAAAACATACTAAATTTTTAACATAACTACATCATTGCTTTTATATTCTCAAAATGCAGTCCACACTCTCTGAATGTTTTTTCTAATATACATGATCTACTTTACTATTTATCTTCATTAAATAATCATTTTCTATCTACAGCTCTCTGCCTTTCTACCTTAGTCCTGTGCTTTCCATTTCTTTCCAGAGCATTTATAGAACCATAAGCATAATAAAACTATAAGCATTATAAAACTAAAAAATTAGAACAAATAGGACGAGAAATTTTCAGTTGCATAAAATCAGTAGCATTCTTAACCATAAAACTGTAGAAAATCCTTTACAAACTTTTTTTTTTAATGAAACGCAAACTGTCATTACCCTACTAAAAGTACCAAGGACTCTTCCACTCAACTTTTAAATATTCTCCAACAAAACTGCATTCAAGTTCCCATCTGTTTTAATCACATTATTTTTAAAAGCCCGTATTTTTTTAAAAAGCCTGTGGAGTCTGCTTGAACAAATCTTATAATCCATGAAGTATATTTAGGAAATGAAAACTCACCTCTTCTTGCGTAAGTGGAGTCCATATCTTTAAACTGTACCACAACAAAGTCTGAACACTTGAACAAAATACTCTCCATTATTTCTTCACGTTTTGGCCCTGAACTGGATTCTGTACTTTTCTCATGTGCAGCATCAAGTACCAAATCACACTAAAATAAAAAACACAAGTAAATACTAAACATTTATAAAATAAAACTTGACAGGCATTCTTCAGCACATCAAAGTACTATTCTTACATGCCTTTGGCAAAAATAATTTATTTCAAGAGAATTTATAATTATATCTTTTTCTCAGAAATACAATTTGTTATCCTTTCCATCATTCTAAAATCCTTTCACCTAAAAGATGGTCTTTGCTACTGTGGTATGTCTTAAGCACATTAACAGTAATCAAAAGGTAAACAAATGGAACAATCTAATCCCTCCCTCTTCTGGTCCACAATGCTTGAAAAGGTCAAAATATTTTAGTAAGCTCATAGAGCAGGAAGTCTTTTTGATTATACATACCATCTATAAAATAATCAGTATTTGAAACTGAAAAGCAAAACCATTCAAAGTGGTTTTAAAAAGTGCTTTAAAGGTAAAGCACTGAGCATGAAAATGTGACAAGCACACCCACCCCGTAACTACAGACTGCTGAATCAGAAACTAAGTAGACACTGTGGGGAAACCACACAAACACATGGCAACTGATGATTCATGAGCTTTCACGTTTAACAAAAAGGAAGAGTAAAAATTACCTTAGGACTGTATGTTTTAAAAACTCCTTCATATATACCTCCATTTTTCACTTGTACTTCACATTTGGATCCCTAAAAACATACAATGAATTTATCAAAGAAACAGTATGCTACTCAGTCATGGGGGGGGGGGGTGTAATTGTTTTCAATTTACTTTTTACAGCTCATCAGGCTCCATTCAACATATCCAGTGTTCACCTGACATAGAGTAAAAACTTTTTAAACATCAGTAATATACTGAATTCTCAAAATTCTTCAGAGTTTTCTGCTCAGAATTTACACTAGGAACTTAAATACTGAAGTTAAGCATTTCTAATTCCAAATTTATTAGGTGACAAGATAATGCACTAAAAAACGACCAGTATTATTATGTACACTGCAGGGTTAATAAGAATGCTTTTTATAATGAGAGTTACAATAATTTGGGTAGAATTCTTATCTTTTTTTCTAAATTATCCTGACTAAATATTACCTAAAAAATGTTACATAGAGAATCATTCACCCATATTTTATAACTTCATAAGATTACTTTCTTGCACTCCCAAGGCAGTTTCTCCCCAATAATCTGGTAACTTACGACAACTGATGTAAGTATATGAACCATCCTCATATTTGCATAGATTCCATCAAAAGTTATCTGGAATATTAAGAAAAAACATTATTAGCAATTGGTATTATCCTTGCATATATATTAAAATTAATATTTATTTTGTTACAAAATGTTTAGTTAGGTTTGTAATACCTTATATGCATTAAAGAAAGATTTGGTTTACTATAGTCTTTTGCTTCCTTAGAGAATAGAAGCTTAGTGCCCTGGCTGGCATAGCTCAGTGGATTGAGCACAGGCCTGTGAACCAGAGGATCGTGGTTCGATTCCCAGTCAGGGCACATGCCTGGGTTGCAGGCCAGTTACCTGCAGGCCAACTCCCAGCAGGGAACGCACAAAAGGCAACCATACATTGATGTTTCTCTCCCTCTCTCCTTCCCCTCTAAAGATAAATAAATAAATAAAATTTAAAAAAAAAGAGAATAGAAGCTTAGATGTTCAAAAGGAAAATCAGTCACACCAACCAACCATGTTTCAACTATACATAATACAAAAAACAAAAGTGAATTTATGTATGTGAGGAAAGACAAGACCATAGGAACAGACTACACAGATCAATGGTTGGGGAGTAGGTTTCACTATAAAGTAGCATAGGGGATTTTTGGAGGTGATGGAACTGTTCTACTATCTTGATTATGGTGATTGTTATAAAACTATATGCACCAAAATTCAGAGACCTGTACACTAAAAGGATTGAGAATGTCTTACTAAATCAATAGGGCGTAGTTGGGGGCCTCTCTACAGAAGACCCTTGCTCGTAACACATATGAATCAAGGATAGTGCTATATGGATCAATCAGCCATACCACTCCTTATTACATACTACATGTGTGTCTCCCTGAATCCATCCAAAAAAGACAAAGTCTAAAAAATTACTAGGCTTCTCATCTATCTTCTCATCTATCATCTAAAGTTCCATGTGGAACTTTACCTTCTCCCATTCATGCCCAATTTAATTTCATTGATAAAAAGTTCTGAAATTTAAAACCAAAAGGCACTTTCTAAGGGAGAAAGGTGAAAGGAATAAAAGATAGCACATTCATTCCAAGTCAAAAACCCAAATTGCTCTGCAAATTCCAGTTCTGGTGTTCCACTTACTTTTTAGGAGTTAGATCTACCTTCAGTCATTTTATAAAAGAACGCATGACATTATACATGAAAAATATTGTAGATAATTTCACCATTTGTACAGTCATCATCAAAACCCACATATATAGCTAATAATTTTATACCAAGCAATATTGATCTATTAAAGAAATCTGAGCCCTGGCCCATGTAGCTCAGTTGGTTGGAGCATCGCCCCATAACTGAAGGGTTGAGGGTTTGATTCCCCATCAAGGCACATGCCTAGGTTGCGGGTTCGATCCTAAGTCAGGTGGGTGCATGACATCCCCAGTCTGGGCACATAAGGGGGGGCAATTGATCAATGCTTCTCTCTTGCATCGATGTTTCTTTCTCTCCCTTCCTCTCTCTCTAAAAGCAATAGAAAAAAAAAGTCCTCAAGTGAGGGTTTAAAAAAAAATTTATGTATATATACATATCTAACTACCCACCTACAGGCTCTGGCAGAAGTAACACTACTGAGTGTGGCTGGCAGGCTACGTGAATGTCTTGTACAAGATGGACAGCAATTTGAACATTTCACCTAAAATGTCATACCGTGTGCTTGAGCGTGATATTGTTATGCTACAGAATTATACGCTTATGATTTTGTAATAAAAAATTTTAATGTAATAAAAAGGGGTGTTATTTGTGCTGGTCACTGTGTATATGTCTGAGCTGTAACACTGAAGAGAGGGGAGTTTTTGTTCCTTGGCTACTGGTGTATGGTGTAGAAATCACATTTTAGTTATCAATTTTTCCAAACAAATAACATTCAAGTTACTCACCGTAGACTGAGGCAGTCCCTTGTTATTGTTTCGACCTCTGAAAAGATTAAATATTATGTTTATTAAATTCAACAGGCTAAAACAAGCTAAAAATATTTTCAAATTAAAAATATCTTATAATCCATTCAAATAAAGCACAGGTGCTCAATCTGTGGGGTGGGTTCATCTGATAGAATGAAAGCCATCTAAGTATGGTAAGGCTCTCTCCAAGCTTTCCTGGCTCAGAGGCCCAGAACCAGTATGGGTCATAAAAGGGAAAAAGGAGGAAAGAAAGAGAATGTTATCAAACTAAAATAAATGAAGTAAAAATAAGGATAGACCACTGGCATAACCAATACTAAACATAATAATCTTTACTCCAAAAGTAACCAATCACTCTGTTATAAAAAGCTACTCAGGAGCAAAACAGAGATCCTATTCCTGATGTGCCTGACGTCAGTCAAGTCACCTCCCATATTTCTCCCTCACCTCTAAAAATAGGCACTATGTTTACAACTGCAGAAAAACATCTGAAAATAAGTTAAATCATTGAAAGTACTTTCACTTCAAAATAATGAATGCCTCTGTCAGAATCTATGTAGCAAGTGCCTTTTCCCCGCCCCCCAAACAATGCAGTACACCCACAAAGCTGGCTATCAAGTAATTTCCAGTAATACAGACTCATTTTCACATTAATTTAATTAGAGAACATAATACACCCTAAGGCTTGTTCCATTAGGAAAGATTACGCACCTTATGAAATGGAAAAAAACCCATTAATAAAATGAAATGTTATATTCCTCATAAACATTAGTTACTCTGGAATAACAGAACTGGAATCTCATTTTGATAAAATTACAACTCTCGAATTAAGCCGCAGACTTAAAACATTCAAAGAGAAGCACAACTCAGGTCCAAAAAGTCTAGCAGTACGCATGGTGCCAATCCCAGGAAAGTCGCACTGATCTAACCCACTCTGGGGTCAGGGCTGACAGTGATTTACTCTCCAGCTGTCACCTTCTCTCATCTAGAAAATAATGTCTTGAACCAAATCACCTGAGATTCCTTCCATTACTAACAGTCTGATTCTGTAACTCTTTGCCTCACACATAGCACAGAGAAATTCCTAAAGTCTAAAGAATATGACTGATAATGTATAATTTATAGAACTGACTACAAACCAGACACTACAGAAATACAATGTCAGATCTCTCACCCCTATGTTACATACAGGGGAGAAAACCAAACCTTAGCAGTTAAACATCTTGACCAAGCTGCCCAGCTCAAAAGCAGCAGAGCAGTACTTGAACCAGGTGTTCCAAAGTCCAAATTTTTTATTTCTAAGTTATGCTGCCTCTCTGAAATTGCATCACAGGTAATAAGCTAATCTCACAATTAAGCCTAATAAAATGTGTACCTTTTTTTCAAACATTATTTGAATGTACCAGGTTTTTCTATTTATTTGCAGTCAAAGGGCAGAAAAGCGGCTAAATCTTGCTTAAAAGGATTATCTTTAGAGATTGCTGAGATCCACAGGTAAAAGACTTAAGCAAATGGCACCAATTAAATGCTCTTAAACTCATGTGGCATCCCCACAAAGCTATTTAAGAGTTTAAAACATAAAATCCTTTTATAGTAGTCACACTATTTTTTCATTGATTATACACTTATTTGACTTATAAGAGCACCAATTGTTTTGACAATCCAGTTTTCTTAGAATAAATAGTTCAACAGGGAAAACAGTAGAAGACTCACCATGGTATAAAGTGGTACAGAGTAAGGAAACCACTGGCCTCCCTTGATGTATCAGGTGGTTGGACACCCAAGGGGTATGTTAGCATATCATAGCAGTATTCTCTGAAACTGATAAAATCCCTGATACATTCTTGTTTTTCTCTTTCTGGAGCCACTCAGAGTATGCCTTACTTTTCTTTTTCTTTAGTATTATTTTGAAACAAAGCATATTAATATTTCATACAAAAAATTTCATATACTAACAAAAATGAACATTAAAGAAAAGCCAAGATCACATTCTAGTCCTAAATACACTTATGATTAGATTGATTAGATTTAACAAAACTATATTCAGGATTCTCAGCTTCCAATAGTCCTTAAATGAAGTGTAAGTATGATTCAAAATGCCAAATTAACACCAAGAAATTTACAAAAATAGTAAGTTTATACTGCTTCAAATAAGGCAGGTGGAAGAAAATTGATGGGGTTAAAAATGAAATAAGATGGCATGAATTTGAAACTGCTGAAGATAGGTGACAATTTCTCTAACTCAAACAAAAGTGCCTTCTGATGTGCTACAGACAGAGCCTAGATTTAATCAAGTTTTAGAAATCTACCAGTCTACAGGAAACATGGGCAAAATATATTAACTGATATCATGAAGTTACAAATCAGTTAAATCCAAAATGTGGTAAATTCAAACTAACAAATGAGTTTCTTCAACAAACAAATGACATAAGAAGGAAAAAAGCATGGAGAGAAGAGTTATTATTATAAACTTCAAATCACACAAAAGCCAACTGTGGCTTCCCAATTTCAAACACTTATTACAAAGCTACAGTAATTAACAGTGTGGTACTGGCATAAGGACAGGCACAAAAACCAATAGGGCCCTGGCTGGTGTGCCTCAGTGGATTGAGTGCCAGCCTGCAAACCAAAGGGTTGCCAGCTTGATTCCGGGGTTGTGGGCTAAGTCCCTAGTGGGGGACACGTGAGAGGCAACCACACATTGATGTTTCTCTCCCTCTCTTTCTCCCTCCCTTCCCCTCTCTAAAAATGAAATAAATAAAATCTTTTACCAAAAAAAAAGCAAAAAAATAGCCCAGAAATAAATTCTTTCTAAACAAGATTTTATTCATTTATTTTTAGAAAGAGGGGAAAGGAGGGAGAAAGAACAGGAAAGAAACATCAATCAGTTGCCCCTTGCATACTTTCAACTGGGGACCAGGCCCACAACCCAGGCATGTGCCCTGACAGAGAATCGAACTGGCAACCTTTTGGTTTGCAGGCCGGCACTCGACTGAACCTCACCAGCCAGGGCTAAATCCTCATGTTCATGGGCAACTAATTTTTAACAAGAGGATTGAGAGCATTCAGTGGGGAAAAGACATCTTTTCAAGAAACAATTCTGGAAAAATGGATACCCACATGCAAAAAGATGATGCCAAACTGTTACCTTATGAGATACACAAAATTAACTCAAAATGGATCAAAGACCCAAATTTAAAAGTTAAAACTATAGCACTCAGGAAAAAACAGAGGAAAATCTCCACAACCTTGAATTTAGCAATGATTTCTTAATTGTGATATCAAAAGCACGGGCAACGTAAACAAAATAAGAATGTTATCAAAATTTAGAACTTTTGTGCAAAGGGTGCTATCAGAGTGAAAAGACAACACGCAGAAGAAAATATCTGCATAGCATGTATCTGGCAAGAGGGTAACTACCCGGAATACATAAAGAACTCCAACAACCAAACAACAAAAAATACAATCTAATTCACAAATGGGTAAGACTTCAATAGGCATTTCTCCGAAGAAATAATGCAGTTTGCCTAAAAGCACATGAAAATATGTGCAACATCACTAGTCACTAGAAAACGTAAATCAAAAACACAATGAGCTACTACTTCAGCCCTAAGACTGCTACTATTAAAAATAAATAAATAAATAACATGCTGGCAGAAATATGGTGAAGCTGGAACCCTCCTTGTGCATTGCTTATGAAAATGTAAAATGGTGCAACTGCTGTGGAAAACAGTGTGGCAGTTCTCAAGAAATTAAACACAGAATTACCACATAATCCATCAATTTCACCTGTAAACATATACCCGAAGTAACTGAAAGAATTTGAACAGATATTCGTTCACCAATATTCACAGCAACACTATTTACAATAACCAAAGTGTGACAAAAACCCTGAATATCAATCAATAAATAAACAATGTGGTACATCCACATATAAAATATTAGTCAGCCTTAAAAACAAATGAAGTCCCGATATATGCTACAGCACAGATGAACCTTGAAGAAACGCTAAGTGAAACAAGCCACACACAAAAGGACAAGTGTTATATGATTCTACTTGAGATATAAGTAAAATTCATAGATGAGAGAGTAGCATGGTAAATGCCAGGAGCTGGGGAATGGTTAAAATAGGAAGCAAGCAATTGCTTAATGGGACAGGAGTGGTAGCACAATAATGTGAATGTACTTAATGGTACTAAACTACTTTTTAAAAAGATTATACTACTCAGCCATAAAAATAGATGAAACACTGCCATTTGCAACAACATGGATGTATCTTGAGAGTATTACAATAAGTGAAGTAAGTCAGATGGAAAGACAAAAACTACGATTTCTCTCAGCTATGGGATATAAAACAAAAAGCAACAAACAAAACAAGCAAGTAAAATAAACCTCAGAGAGAGCCAACAGAATGGTGTTTATCTGGGAAGGGAGTCAAATATAAGGTGAAGGAAGGAGACTAGACTTCGGTGGTGAGCACAAGACTAGAGTATACACATGCTGTATTTATTACAAATTGCACACATGAAATTTATATAATGTTATTAGCCAATGTTATTCCTCCAATAAATTTAATAAAAACAGATTCTAAAATGTGGTTAAAATGGTAAATTTCATGTTATATATATTTTACCGCAATTAAAACAAAACAGAAGGGTGGGGGGAGGTGAAGGAGGGTATAGGAGGGATGAATGATGATGGACGGAAACTTGACTTAGGATGGTGAACACACAATACAGTGTACATACAGATGATGTGTTGTAGAACTGTGTACCTGAAACCTGTGCAGTTATGTTCACTAGTGTCACCCCAATTGATTCAATTAAAAAAAAAAAAAAAGCCCTGGCTGGTGTAGGTCAGTGGATTGAGTGCAGGCCTGGGAACCACACGATTGAGGTTCAATTCCCGGTCAGGGTACATGCCTGGGCTGCAGGCCAGTTCCGAGCAGGGGATACACAAGAGGCAACCATACATTGATATTTCTCTCCCTCTCTCCTTCCCTTCCCCTCTAAAGATAAATAAATAAAATCTTTAAAAAAAACCCAAAACCCTCAGGACTTCCAGCCAAGATGGAGGCATAGGTGGAAACACTATGCCTCCTCGCACAACCAAGTTTAAAGACAACAAAATTTTAGTAACAAAAACTAAACAGAAAATTGAACTATATGGAAGTCTGACAACAACGAACCATTCAGCCAGACCAGCCAGACCGATAAACCAGGCGAAGGAGTAAGCAGTGAGACGGACCACGCAGGCCCCAGTGGCGGGAAGCAGCAGAGGGGACCACCATTGCCCCTCTTTGACCCGCCCCCACATACAGCGTCACAACCCAGCCACTGAGTTGCCCTGTCCTGATGAACACCTAGGGCTCTGCCTCTCATACATAGCAGGCGCGAACAGACCAAAATATTATGGCTCAAGAAGAACTCAAAGCCCCAGAACTAATAACTAAGCAACCAAGAAATAGCCAACCTATCAGATGCAGTTCAAAACACTGGTGATCAGGATGCTCACAGAACTGGTTGATTTTAGTCACAAATTAGAGGAACATATGAAGGCTAAACTAATTGAAATGAAGGGAAATGCACAGGAAACCAATAGTGATGGGAAGGAAACTGGGACTCAAATCAAGGGAGTGGACCAGAAGAAAAAAAATGACCAAACAGAAAAGGATGAAGAAACAAGAATTCAAAAGAATAAGGAGAGGTTTAGGAACCTTCAGGACATCTTTAAACGTTCCAACATCCGAATTATAGAGGTACCAGAAGGGGAAGAGGAAGAGCAACAAGTGGAAAACTTATTTGAACAAATAATAAAGGAAAATTTCCCCAATCTGGCAAAGGCAATAGACTTCCAGGAAGTCCAGGAAGCTCAGAGAGTCCCAAAGAAGGTGGACCCAAGGAGGAACACACCAAGGCACATCATAATTACATTACCCAAGATTAAAATGAAAGAGAAAATCCTAGAAGCAGCAAGAGACAAGGGGACAATCACCTACAAAGAAGTTCCCATCAGACTGTCAGCTGATTTCTCAAAAGAGACCTTACAGGCAAGAAGGGACTGGAAAGAAGTATTCCAAGTCACAAAAATCCAAGATTGCTCTATCCAGCAAAGCTTTCATTTAGAATGGAAGGGCAGATAAAGTGCTTCTCAGGTAAGATCAAATTCAAGGAGTTCATCATCACCAAGCCCTTATTATATGAAATGTGAAAGGGACTTATCTAAGAAAAAGAAGATAAAAAATATGAAGAGTGAAAGGACAGCAAACTCACAGTTATTAACAACCACACCTAAAAAAAAAAAGCAAACTAAGAGGACAGCTAGATCAGGAGCGGAACCACAGAAATGGAGATCACATGGAGGGTTAGCACCAGGGGAGTGGGAGGAGAAGGGGGAAGAAGGTACAGAGAATAAGTAGCATAGATGGTAGGTAGAAAATAGATAGCGGGGAGGGCAAGAATAGTATGGGAAATACAGAATCTAAAGTACTTGAGACACGTGGACATAAATTAAAGGGGGGGAATGTGGGTGGGAGGGGATGTGCAGGGTAGAGGGGAATGAAGGGGGAAATAGGACAACTGTGATGGCATAATCAATAAAATATATTTTTAAAAACCCTCAAAACACTAATTCAAAAAGAAAAAAAAAACAACTCAGATTCTCTTCCCAAAGTAACTTCATTTGCAACGGTGTGTAGGTAATAAGTTCATGCCCATGAGTGCTCTAAAAACAGTGGAGGTTGCCCTGGCCAGGTGGCTCAGTTGGAGTGTTGTCCATACACCAAAAGGTCACAGGTTCAATTCCTGGTTAGGGCAGATACTTAGGTTGCAGGGGTTCAATCCTGAGTCAGGATGTGTACAGGAGGCAACCAATCTGTTTCTCACACATAAGTTTGTTTGTTTCTTTCCTTCTTTCTCCCCCAACCTTCCTCTCTAAAATCAATAAACATACCCTCAGGTGAGGCTTAAATAAATAAAACAGTGGGGGTTGCAGTCAAAGGTAACTGGTAGATTATTAGTAGAATCATCAGAGATACAGGCTTAACTGGATAAAAAATAAGATCCAACTATACACAGTCTATAAAAAAGATACTTTAGATTCAAAGATATGAGTACTGAATCTGGCACAACTAACACCCCTTTTTTATTACAAAATCATAAGCATATAAATCTATAATATAACAATATCACACACAAGCACACCATATGATGTCATTTTAGGTGAAATGTTCTAATTAAAACTATGAATAATTACACCCATATTATTATCCTACCAACCACACTCAAGCAGACATTAATTCTGCTGGACCCTGCACATTGAAAATACAAAGATAGAAAAAGACATATCATGCAAACAGCACATACAAGATCACTGGAATGGGTGTACTATTACCAGACAAAACAGACTTTGAAGTAATGTTCCCCTGGCCGGGTAGCTCAGTTGGTTAGAACGTCATCCCAATATGCCAAGGTTCCAAGTTCGATCTCTGGTCAGGGCAACCAATGAATGCATAACTAAGTGGAACAACAAACTGATATTTCTCTCTAAAAATCTATGTAAAACCCTGGCTGGTGTGGCTCAGTAGACAGTGACAGCCTGCAAACTAGAGGGTTGCACGTCTGATTTCCAGTTAAGGGACATGCCTGGGTTGTGGGCCAGGTCCCCAGTAGGGGGCATGCCAGAAGCAACTGACAGATGCATCTCTCACACATCAATGTTTCTCTCCTTGTCTTTCTCCATCCCTTCCCCTCTAAAAATAAATAAAATTTTTTTAAAAGGCAATGAAAAAATGTTAAGAGATAAAAGGGGGTATTTTATAATAAAAAGACCGACCCATCCAGAAGAAGAGGCATTCCACCTGGACTCTGTCCTTTCTCACAGCTCCTGGGCGGTGAAGGGTAAGCTTTTCAGAGAAACTGTGTGGGCCACCATGAGCCTTTCACCTTGAGAACTCATCTCATGCTCCATCTCCTCTCATCACACTACAGACCCGACAGCTGAACTCCAACTAATAACGTACAAGGAATTAGAAAGTTACCATTTGATAACCACCATAATAACTGTTTCAAGCAAAAAAAATTGCCACTGTATGCTAAATCTAGTAAAGGACAAATGGGGTATTTAAATGAGGATAGTCACAAAATAACTCCCCACAAGATATTCATTAATGACAAAGTGAAAAACAACTTTATAGTAAAGGAACCTAGCAAACACCATCCTAATTAAGTGATCCAAGTGAAGCGCACCTGCAATGGGACAAATGTATATATACCAAGTTTTTAACTCCTGATGTTATACAACACAACACATGCATCACTTTCTGTGCTATTCCTGTTAAAAATGCATAATCTGAATTGAATCACAAGAAAACATCAGACAAGCCCTAGTTAAAGGACATTCTACAAAACAGCTAATTTTCCAAAGTGTCAAGTGATAAAAGAAAAAAAAACCCACGAAGGAAGTACTTCAGATTAAAAGAACCCATGAAGACATGACACCTGAATGTAACATATAATTCTGGAGTGGTTCTTGGACCAGGGAGAAAATTACTTATTTGCTGTACGAGCACTAGAAGAATGGTAAAATTTCATAAGGCCTATAGATAATAGTTTGACTTAACATTAATTCACTGTAGTTTTACAAAAGAATGTCTTTGTTATTAAAAAATACATTTTAAAGTATGTAGGGCTGAGGAGTATCATGTCTCTCACATGTTTGATAACATAATTTTAATTTTACATTAAATTACATATGTATATTTTAACGAGAGAAAATTAAAAAGTCATGTAGTGAAATGTTACTTGAGATAGGTGAAGAGTATAGAATTATTTGTACTATTGTTGCAAACTTTTCTGTTAAGTCTAAAACTATTTATAAACAAATATATATTTTTAAAAGATTTTATTTATTCATATTTAGAGGGGGAGAGAAGGAGAGAACTATCAATGTACGGTTGCCTCTTGTGAGTCCCCCACCGGGAACTGGCCTGCAACCCAGGCATGTGCCCTGACTGGGAATTACAAGTGTGATCAATTGGAACTGTGATCGTGTGGTTCGCAGGCCCGCGCTCAATCCACTGAGCTACACCAGCCAGGGCCTATAAACAAGTATTTTTAAAAATTAGTAACTGTTGTAGCCCTGACGAGTGCAGCTCAGGTGGTTGGGCATCTTCCTCAAGGCAAAAGGTCACTGGTTCCATTCCTGATCAGGGCACGTGCCTGGGTTGCAGGTTGGTCCCCAATTCAGGGCATGTATGAGAGGCAACCGATTGATGTTTCTGTCTTCCTCCCTCCCTTCCCATCTCTCTAAAATAAATAAAATCTTTAACGTAAAAAAATGAAAATTAGAAACTGCTGTTATTTAAATAGACCCTGTATCTTATTTTATAGTTAACTTCAAGACATTGTATTTCATCTTATTTAAATAGACTGGGTTGGCCAAAAGTTCATTTGGTTTTTTCCCTAAGATGGCTCTAGCAGCCCTTAGTTGTCTTAACTTCATTCAAAACAATTTTCTTAGATTCTACAGTGACAGTTGTCATATCAACATGCATTTAGGGTGGGCTGTGATGGGAGTAAAAGACAGAAAATTGTACTTGAACAATAATTAAATAAAAAAATTATTACAAAAAAACCCAAAAAACATGCATTTAAAAAATATCAAAACTGGTTAATTTTTCTGCAGGCATTTTAATACTGACGAAGGAAGAAGATCTGCAACATTTTTGGCATATTATGCTTTATTATTCCAAGAAAAAGAAACATAAAAATGCAACTTAAATGCAAGAAAAAGATTTGTGCAGTATATTGGGGAAGGTGTATCGAACATGTCAAAAGTGGTTTGTGAAGTTTCATGCTGGAGATTTCTCACTGGACGATGTTCCATGGTCGGGTGGACCAGTTGAAGTTGACAGTGATTAAATCAAAACACTGAGAACAATCAACATTATACCACGTGGGAGACAGCCGACATACTCAAAACATCCAAATCAATAACGCCATTGGTGGAAATGAAAAATATGCCTTTCATTTTATGGAAAAAACTAAACAGACTTTTTGGCCAACCCAACCCAAGGAAGAAAACATTACTGATCGCAAATATCAGACTGAAAAGAAACATGGTAAAGAGGAAAAAAATTAGAAACTATGACTTTTTACTTTATTATCTAAAATGTCTATTTTGGAGGGGTAAATAAAAATTTAACCCCACCTTGCCTACTCAAATGTTACCTTTACAAGAAGCCCTCCTTGAACCACGCCATCCTGATCAAACCTAAGTGCTCTGAGTCTCTAGACTGGAATTCAGCGTATCTGCCTTGCACTACAGTTGCTGGTGAACCCACCATATGCCCACGACACATGGTCCTTTCTGTGCAAATCCAAAAATGATGCTCCCACAGGAAGCATTTGGGTCACAGACCCAAACTGGAGAAAACTGTTCGGTCCGCAGCCATCATTCTTGAAAATTAGAAGGCACCAGAAACAGATGTAGCCCTCAAATAGCACATCGTGTGGCAAAATAAACACCTAGATTACAACACCCATCATGCCTTGTCTAGGAGCTCTTGGATGAAACAAAACCCAAACCATCAAGGTTGACAGGCAGTATCTTATTCACCTTTATATCATCTACCAAAGTTAGCACAGAGGACCTGTACATTGCATATGATATACACGTAATACATGTTTAATAAGTCAGTACGTGAGTCAAAGCAGAGGTGGTGGGGAAATAAAAAGGAAACAAAAGCTTTCAGAATAATCGTTCTCTAAATCAAGGGTCAGAAAAACTATAGGCTTGGCAACTTGTTTTTATCTGGCCTCTAAAGTAAGTATGGTTTTTAAGTTCCTAAAGCGTTGTTTTAAAAAAGGAAGAAAAGCCAGGAAGAATATGTAACAGAGAAGTTGTATGGCCCATAAAACCTAAAATACTGAGTTGGCCAAAAAGTTCATTTAGTTTTTTCGGTACAATGGCTCTACTAATGCTTCGTTTTCTTTTACTTCATTAGAAACAATTTTGTTAGACTGTATTGTGACAGCTGTTGTATCAGCATACATTAAAAAAAGCTTTTCAAAATTGGTGAATTTTGTGCAGTAATTTTAAATATTGAGGATGGAAGAAGATATGCAATATTTTCAGTGTATTATGCTTTATGATTTCAAGAAAGGTAAAAATACAACTGAAATGCAAAAGAAAGATTTGTGTAGGATATGGAGAAGTGTTGCGACTGATCAAAGGTGTCAAAAGTTGTTTGTGAAGTTTCTTGGTACTACTGACATTCTGGCCAAATAATTCTTTGCTATGAGGCTGTCTTATGCATTGGAAGATGTTTAGGAGCATCCCTGGCCTCTACCCACTAGAAGCCAATAGCAGAAGATAACCAACACACTAAAAAGACCCAAATCAATAAAGTTGTTGGTGAAAATGAGAAAAAAAATTTGTTTTATTTGCAGAAAAAACTAAATGAACTTTTTGGCCAACCCAGTGCTTACTATCTGGGTCATTACCAAGAAAAGTCTGCTGACCTCTGTGCTGAAAAAAATGTGGCTGCAGTGTTAACGACTGCAATTTAAAAACAAAGTCTATTGCTGTTTTACGCAAACCAGTACATCTAAAAAAAAACTTCTCAATAGCATTAAATACTTTCCATGAAAGTTTAATGTATATATAATCAAAAATTGTCATGAGTCCTGGCCAGATATTCAGGTGGTTAGAGCATTGTCCTAATAAGCCAAGGGTGCAGGTTTGATGCCCAGGTCAGGGCACAGGCAAGAAGCAGCCAATGAAAGCATTAATAAGTGGAACAAAAGATCAATGTTTCTCTCAGTGTCTATCTGTTTCTCTCTTCCCCTCTTCCTCTCTCTAAAATAAGTAAATTTTTTAAAAATGAAAGAAATGTCATGAAAGTGCTCTTATTCTCATTTATTTTTAAGCTTTACAATGAAATCCAATTGAGGTTGATCTACCCATTGATAAAACATTAAGTGTGCATTTTAGTAATGTATGTTTGATGGCAATGCTATGAGCAAATTCCATAAATCCAAGAACTTTGTACTGATCACTAAATCAAAAGCACCTAGCATAAAATAATGAAGGGTTAAACTGCAGATAGATTAAAACAGACTTGAAACATACCAAACAACTTGTGAACCTCATGTGAATCCTGACTAGAACAAAATGTTAAAGAAAAGTAAACTGATGAAACACTCAAACTGAAGCTTCTATCTTGTACAATAAAAAGAAATAAAAGGCATAATGATTGGACAGGAAGAGGGACAACTGTCTTTAAAAGGCCACATGTTCATTTAGGCAGAAAATCCTATGAGAATGTACAAAGAAGCTGCTATAAATAAGAGGTTAGTTAGCAAGGCTAACTCGAAATGGATCAATGACCCAATCATAAAAATTTTTAATTAAAACTTTAAAAATATGGGAGCAAATCTTTTTTAGAAATATTTTTATTTATGTTTAGATAGAGGGGAATGGAGGGAGAAAGAGACGGAGAGAAACATCAATGTGCAAGAGAAACATCAATTGGTTGCCTCTCGTACAGCCCACAACCCAGGCATGTGCCTGACTGGCAATCTAACCGGTGACCTTTCACCTTGCAGGAAGATGCCCAACCCACTGAGCCACACCAGTCAGAATGGGAGGAAATCTTTGACCTTGGGTTAGACAAAGACTTTAGAAAGGACAGAAAAAATAGAAACCATAAAAGCAAAAAGCTGATACGTCAGGCTTCATTAAACTTTTAAATAGTCTATTCTTCGTCTATAAGACACTGTTAAAATGAAAAGTCAATCCACAGATGAGGAAATATTTGCAAAAGATATTGATAATGGACTTATACACAAAACATATGAAGAATTCATGTAACATTAATAAAAAGAGAAAAACACCCGAATAAGTGTACAAAAGACATACTCATTTAAACAAGTAAGATCTACTGAGTAAAATTAAAGACTGACAATAGCAACTACTAAGGGGGACGCTGAGCAACTGAAACTCTCAGACACCACTGGTAGGGAGGGAAAACGGCACAGCCATTCTGGGAAAGAGTCTGGCAGTTTCTTATAAAGTTAAACCTTATACAATGTAGCAATCCCACTCCCTAGGTAATCATTCAAGAGCAATAGATGAGAATGTTCGAGGCTGGTTTATTCATAATAGCCAAGAACTGCAAACAGCCCACATGTTCGCTATCTGGTGACCGAATAACAAACTGTGATAATACAGCAGGCTCTCTGTATCAGAGGGTTCTGCACCTGCAGATTCAATCACAGGTCAAAAACACACAGGGAAAAATGGCTGTGGCCGACATGCACTACGCAGTTAGGCCTAGAATGGGTGTGTCTGCACTGAATAGGTGCAGACTTTTTTTCTTATTATTCCCTAAACAATACAGTATAACAACTATTTGCACAGCATTTACATGGCACTAGGTATTACAAACACGTTATGTGTTAATCAACTGTGTTTTCGGTAAGGCTTCTGGTCAACAGTAGGCTATTAGTAGTTAAGTTTTTAAGGAGTCAAAAGTTATACGTGAATTTTTGACTGTGCAGGGGATTAGCACCCCAACACCTGTGTTATTCAAGGGTCGACTATAATTTTAGCATTCCTTAAATCCTGCACAAGTTTTCTTCCATTGTTCTCACTTGCATATGTCTTTTCAGAAATGTTAAATACAATAATAAGTCATTCCACCTCTGCTACTTTCTAACCATGTAAATTTAAACAAGTCATTTTGTCCCTCTGGGCCTTAGCCTCTTCATGAGTAAAATAGGACAGGGCAACAGATTATCTAGGAGCAATGTCTGTGTTGTAATAGAATAGGGAAAAACCACACACACAATCCCATATATATAAACCCTAGAAGAATAGGAAGCATATGGTGTGGTCCACTCATTGTTTCCTCTTTCTTTCAATCATGACCCTGACTGACTTTCACAAGTTTAGATCAGGAGGCTTCTCAAACATACTGATTTCTGTAACTAGCCAGTGGCTATCCCTAAAACATTAAAAGAAATAAAACCCTTAGCAACATAGTAGACCTACCTTCTGATGAAGACAGTCAATCTCCCCCACAAGATTTCTTCCAATTGTGCAAGATGGAAGCAAGCACTAGCAGCTGAAACATACCAGAAGTGGCAGGGGCAGTCTGAATTCTCTGCCTTGTCTCCCGCACTAGCACGTAAGCTCCAGGGCAGAAGAGATCTCACCTGGCTTATTCACTACTATATCCCCAGAGCCTGGCAAACCAAGGTACTCAAGAAGAAAAAAAGTTTAACTACGGAATGCCTAGAAAATAAATGTCATGTTCCTTTTGAAATGACCGATTTTCCTTGGCAGGGTAAACTTGTCTGCTTAATAAAGGAACCAATGCTCATATAACCAACAGGTAACTTACCACTTATCAAGTATACAAAATTGTACAAGGCACTTGCCCCTCCCTGACCTCAAGATGCTCTAATTCTAAAAGGAAGGCAATGCAAGAAGCTCCTTTACTTCCAAACAAGTTAGATCCCAAATAGTTTTGTCACCAAATGTGAGATACAAATGGCACGTAAGCACATGACAAGATCTCACACATCATTAGGCATTAAAGAAATGCAAATTCAAAACACAATGAAACAGCACTAAATGGCTGAAATTAAAGATTAACACACCAAGTGTTGCCAAAAAATTAGAGCCATTAGAAATCTCTACCTGAAACTACTAATACTGTACATCAACTGTAATTGAAAAATAAATACTTAAAAGAAATCTCACTTATTGTTGAGGGGAATACAAATTAGTACAGTCACTTCAGCAAACAGTTTGGCAATTAACTTTTAAAATGAAATACTTGCCCATAGAACTCAGAAATCCTATTTCATTATATTTAATCAAGAGAAATGTAATTGTTATGATCACACAAAATCTGCACAAGTATTCAAAGCAGCTTTATTTATAACAGCCAAAACCTGCAACTCAGACGTCCATTACTCAATAAACAAACTACGGTGCATGCATACTGCTAACAGAATACAACTCTGCATCAAAGATGAAAAGCTACTGTTAACATGAACAAACTTCAAAGCGTTATGAGAGAACCCAATCACAAAAGGTTATAGTGTATGGTCCCATACACATGGCATTCTAGAAAAGACAAAACTATAATGACAAGAAACAGATCAGTAATTGCCAGGGCTGGAGGAAGAAGGGGACTGAAAGAAAAGAGGCTCAAGGGAACTTTATGGGGCCATATTTTGTGCGTGGTAGTGGCTACATGATTATAGATCTCTCAAAACTAAAGAACTATACACAAAAAGGATGAACTTTATGTAAACTATATCTCAATACATCTAATTAAACAGCAATCTGCCGCAATAAGGAATAACTACCTAGTAATTTGAGCTAAATCACAGTGCACTGAACAATGAAGAAATGTTTAGTCTTTTCTGTGTAGCTACATGTTCCTAGGTCCAAAATGGACAGGAGGAGGTTATGAAGCTTGCAGACCCAATACACGGACATTCTACTAGGCATCTCTTAATAACTGCCTCACATGTCACTGTAGATTGCCAGGGCTGTCCAACCTTTTGGCGTCTCTGGGCCATCCTGGAAGAAGAGTTGTCTTGAGCCACACATGAAATACATTGAGACACGTAATCACAAAAGAACTCATAATGTTTTAAGTTAAGTTTACGGTTTTGTGTTGGGCCGAATTCAAGCCATCCTGGGCCACATGCAGCCCTCGGGCCACAGGTTGGACACCCCTGCCGGCTTAGACCCTTCAATCAACGGACTGTGAAACTGTAGCATTGCTTGTAGGTCTTGACAAAAGTTTCAGCAGTCAAACTGTAAGGACTTAAGCCTTCCCCCAAACTCTTCCCATCCTTAGCTGCAAAATTCCCAGTTTTCCCATTTCACTCACTAATTCTTTATCATTTGCTGATTATTACTGACTAAATAAAAACAGTACTTTTGGATCTGTGTCCTTCAGAATAATTCATCCTGTCCTGAGCCATCATTTTCTTACTACTTACACTTTTTTCAATCTCTCATTTCAAACATGACTAAATGCTGACACTGTCAACACTGAGTACTGCTATGCTTGTTGAAAATGACAGCTTCGACGACAAAGCTCACAGTGAACACACAGAATCTAAAAACAGCCAGAATGGTTGACTGTGAGTGTCCATAAAGAAACAAATGAAACACCATCTACTGGTGGGGTCAACCCACTTAACACTGTGAGGTGTAGCTTTGCTCCTACCTCCGAGTTCATCCTAAGGAGAAAGACTGTCAGGGAAGAGCTGCTGCACTTAAATACATGGTGCTATGCAGCGAATGCCAAAGCTCAAGGAAGAGGAAGGAGTCACATTTTCCTAGAGCAAATATGGAAAGACACTGAGACACTGTGCAAGAGGGAATCTGGGCTAAGCCTTTAAAGACATGTTTAAGAGGACAAGACGACTAGATTGGAAGAATCTGATTTATGCTGGAGAATAAATACAGTGTGGGCAGTTTGTTGAGGGACTTGACTTTCAGGCTAAATAACCTACATTTGATTCTACTAGTAATGAGAGCCACTGAAAGTTTCTCAATAGAAAGAGGACACAATGAAAGACACTTGGGTAGATTGTTATGGCTGTGAAGTATATATGAAGTATCTGGACAAGGAGTGACCGATCAGAAGCTTGCAGAGCTACAGTAAGCAAATACCATCTGGTACCCAGGACAAAAAAAATCACCCAACCCCCTTCTCTATTCATGACTTCTCCGAGGCCAAAAGAAATCTCAGCATTCTCTACATAACACCTCCATCAACCAGAATTGGCATACGAGGTAAAACCTGTTTGTCATCTAGGCTAAGAATCACAAGATACTCGGAGAGGAAAGAAAAGGAATGTCTGGTAGGAACACTATAGTTACTTTATTTTTATTTTGCTTTATTATTGTTCTATTACAGTTGTTCCAACTTTCCCCTATGGCCCTCCCTTGCCCCACCGTTATCCATGTCCATGGGTCATTTATACTTGTTCTTTAACTAGATCCTTCCCCCTTCTTTCCTCCTTCCCCCCACCTTCCTCCCCTCTGGATCCTGTTTGTTGTTTCCAAAAACTATGGAATGCTTCAAGAACCTGCGCCATCACCCTTGCGCAGGAGCCATGCTGATCTTCCTTGTATCGTTCCAATTTGAGTATATGTGCTGCTTAAATGAGTACGAGTTACTTTATTTTTAAAAAGGACAAACACACTTTCACTTGAAATATATATGTGACAGAAAACAAAACAAAACAAAACAGCCAGCCCTGGCTGGTGTAGCTCAGTGGTTGAGCACCAGCCTGAAAATCAAAGGGTTGCCAGTTCAATTCCCAGTCAGGGCACATGTCTGGGTTGCGGGCCAGGTCCCCAGTAGGAGGTGCATGGGGGCGACCGCACATTGATGTTTCTCTCCCCATCTCTCTCTAAAAAATAAATATTTTTAAAAAACAGCGAAGTGGAGCTTTTGCTAATTGTAACATTTAAAAAATGATTTTTTTTTCTTGATAGGTGAATCTTAGATTACTAAACAAGAAATTCTGAAAACAAGTCTTAAGAAATATATTAGGAAAAGAAGGAACAAGATTCTAAAGCCAGCTATGCAGCCAATGATGGGAGAACACAACAAATAACCTCTGTGGCCTTAGTTTCCTCACCTATAAAGAGAATGAAAACTAAAAATCACCAGGGCCACTCCAACTCCAAATCTGTATGATTCTAAACTACTGAGGGTTTGCTATTTGCCAAGAGTGGAATGTAATAAAAATGTAGTATTTGTTCAAACACATGACTCAGTGGTGAATCTGTTCAGGGAGCCTGGGATACAGTAGTGAACAAAAAAAGTTTCTGCCTTCCTAATTTTTAAAACATTTTTATTTACTGATTTAAGAGAAAGGAAGAGAGAGACACAGAGAGAGACAACAACTTGTTGCTCCACTTATTTATGCATATATTGGTTGATCCTTATTGTGGCCTGACTGGGGACCAAGCCCACAACCCTGGCACATTGGAACAACACTCCAACCAACTGAGCTATCCGACCAGGGCTCACAGAGTTAAATTTTAGTTACCAAGGGATGAACCCCAATTCTAGCCTAGACTGGGGTTGCCATATAAAACAAAGGATGCCCAGTTAAATTTGAATTTCAGATAAATAATTTTGTCTGATGCAATTTGGCACATCTTTTTTAAAAATATTTTTATTTATTTATCTTTAGAGGGGAAGGGAAGGAGAGAGGGAGAGAAATATCAATGTATGGTTGCCTCTGCCGGGAACACACAAGGTATCGTGTGTCCCCTGCTGGGAACTGGCCTGCAACCCAGGTATGTGCCCTGACTGGGAATCGAACCTAACTGGGCGATCCTCTGGTTCGCAGGCCCGTGCTCAGTCCACTGAGCTACAGCAGCCAGGGCCTAATTTGGCACATCTTTATACTAAGAAAATCAGTCACTGTTTATCAGAAATTCAATTCTAGCTGGGCGTCCTTTGTCTTTATTTTCTCAACCTGGCAACCCTGGCCCACAAACAGCCACAAAACCTTCGCTCCGTCCTGGCACTGCACCTGAGTACATCTACATTGTGACTTTGACTACATCAATGAAAAATTACTTCATACTGCAGCACAGCATAACATGAAATGACATGGAAGTTCTTAAAACAATTCTTATGCCCTTAACAATGCAATGCGTCTTAACATCTTCCATTATTTTTCATTTTTTCGAAAAATGCTCGCCATGACCCACTAGAGTGGTTTTACAATCTACTACGGGGTCATGACCTGCAGTTTAAAATATACCTCTTTTGAGAGATATGAAAAACAAGTTAACCTTGTTTTATGAGTCACCCTTACAAGCTCGCCAATTAACTACATTGTGCTATGAAATAGTAATGCCTCTGGGGTCTACTATGGCACAGAGCTAGAAACTCACAGTCAACCAGGATGGTGTGCAGTCATGGATCACTAACAATAAAACTTCATTCTATGAGAGACCACATATATGACAGTGGGCCTGTAAAATGATAATGAAGTCGAAAAATTCCTATATCACCTAATGGAAGCACTGCTCACACGTTTGTGTTGATGCTGGTGTAAACAATCCCGCTGCACTGCCAGGGGTATAAAAGTACAGCACGCACAATGACAGCGGCAGGCTATACCATCCAGATTTGTGTAGGTCAACTCTGATTTACCCAACAGCACGCGTCTCAGAATGTATCCTCATCACTGGGGATATGACTACTTTTTGAGCCTGTGTATCCCTTTTTTATAATGCTCCCATCTCTTAATTATCATGCTGTCATTTCCAATGGCAGTCAGTATGTTTCCCCTACAAGCTTTACCCCTCTGACTGGCAATCTGTAAATCAAAAAAGCAAACTACATAGAATCATGTGCAAAGTAAAAGCAAATAAACTCTGAAAGATGCCCTCAAGGGTTTACCTTTCTGTAATCTGCAAAGACTTTAAATCTTTTCTGTACCTGATTTTCAAGTGTGTTTCAGGAATAAACAGTTAATTAAACAAGGTCCACAAAAAAATGTTTACAACCCCCAAAAGAAAAATCCATTATTTGGTTCAAAACCAGCCTTTTCTTTTTTAAAACTAAAACTATAATCAAGATTAATCTTGACTATTTACAAAGATTACTGCTAAGAGTATTTTTTAACATGTTCCATAAAAAGCAGTACAAACAAAAACTGGCAACCCTAAATACTGACAACAGGGGTAGATAAATCATCTCAAGGTAATACTTACATGAGGACAACATTCTAAAGGTCTGATACTCTTGATAATAATAAGCCACACTCATTTATAATTACCTTGCAGACAAGTCTCATACCACAAACTGATGGAATTTATAAAGACTCCATCACGGAATGCCATTTTATCCATCCTGAAAAGCAGCTAGCTATTAATCACGGCATGAAATTGATGTTTTACAGTCACTTGCCTCAACTTCAAAGCTTAAAGTGTAAGTAATCTATCTAAGAATTTTTTAGAAGAAATTTTAAATTTTCATATGCATACAACTGCAAATAATTTTCAGCAAATAAAACCTAAGGTTACTAATGGGTGCGGCAAATTTTCATAGACAACTAAGATCCATAACAATACTAACCCATTAAAAATAACAAAATCAAGGAGTCAGCACTGAAGTAAACTTCATATCACATATGTACAGAATTAGACATATTTTTTTTTGACTTCCTATTTTAGTAAGCCAAATTCAAGGTTACAAAAAGAAAATACTGAAGGGCAAGGACTATATGTGACTCTATATTCTTTAAAATACACAACATGATTTTGTTTACATCTACATTTATTTAAAGGGGTGTCATAAACTCTACAAATATGTTACACTAAGTCTCCTAACCTTTCAAAGCTTAGGGTTTTTCCCATTTTATTGTAAAATAAGGTTTTGTTATTTCATGCTTTGAAATGCTACAGTTTTAGGGGGAAAAACAAATTATTTAAGATGATGCTACACATTGCTGAATCTGAAACAGTGTACCATATGATGCCACTTGTGTTTAGGATCTGTATGTGCTGTATGTACACTCACAAAGAGCCCAAAAGGTGAACGCCAAATTTCTCGCAGTGCTTCTCTTGAAGGAAAGATTGTGGCAATTTTAATTTTATGGGAATTCAAGTTTTTCTTGTTTTTTGATTCTCTGCATTCTTACTTTTCTACAATGAGCATTTAAAGCTGTTTCTCAATTTATGAGATAGGACTTTCAAATATAACTGACCTAGTACTCATTCAAAGACTGTCTCAATTTATTAATTTCAAGAACGAATCTATTCTGGACACTGGTTCAAGTACATCTCTTTTCTGTATCATACTATAAACAGGTAAATATCAGGAACCACATCTCTACATGTCTGAAAGCTCTAAACCTTATACATATGCAATACGTATTACACAAAATCTTTTGAATTGGTGTTTTAAGTAACAGGAAAGTAGTTTACAACACACCTGCCTACGAAATTACAGCTCTGCTTCATTTGGCAAGCATCTCTGTGCAGAATACGACTCTTCTACATAGAACACTCATCTTCAAAAGCAGAAGAAATTCTTTTTGAATAGGAAACCATACTTGAAGGATATTGAAAACATTAAAATATACCTCAATCTATTTCCAATCCTAAGTCATGCTAGTAAAGGTTATGAGATCAAAACTGTCTATATTATAAATTCCAGGTTTAGATCCTAAATTTTTCCAAAGGCTTTACACCAGCTTCCTATTCACTGATAAGTCAATTTTCTGGTACAAAACATCCCTTTTCTCCAAGACTGTCTAACATCTAAGGAGGCATAAAAACCTAGAGAGGAAGGAGCACTTTAGTTTACTTTAGTTAGTTATAAAGACCACTGTATCAACCTCTTAAAATCTTGGTATAGTAACAGTCACAGATGACCCACATACGCTGTTAAAATTAAAAAGTACCTTTACTTAAAAAGATACAGTAGCAGGCAGGCCTGCTAACAAACTCTATCTCCACTGAAGTTGTCATAATCATTTGAAATAGCCACAAGAGTTTCGTTTAGGCTCAACATTTTATACAATGATCAAAATGCTATTATTATTTAGCCCAAGTAGAAAATTACAGTTCTAGGAAAAAAATTCTAAAAACTTATAATTCATTTCAAGGTATAAAAACACTTTGTTATGATGCATCTAAGTTCTAACACAGCTGTAGCTATTTAGGACTAAAAAAAATCAGATCCTCCTTTAAGTCGAAACATATGGCTATTAAATAGCTATGATATGAGTTAACATCCCTGTGTAAAATTGTAACTGTCTTTCTAATTAGAGAAACACAGAAAATACAAGTTTACATCTAACAACAACAAAAAAGGAACACCATGACTGATACCACGAATGTTTTGACTTTTCAGAAGCAAATCTTTAAGCAACTAGAGACTTTTCTTTGATAAGCAATATGATGTAGGCTTTTGCCCAATGTTAAAAAGTGAATTTTCTAGTCCTGGCTGGTGTGGCTCAGTGGACTGAGCACTGGCCTGCAAACCCAAAGATTGCAAGTTTGGTCCCTGGTCAGGGCACATGCCTGGGTCACAGTTGGTCCCTATCAGAGTTCTGAGAGAAGCAACCTATCAATGTTCCTATTTCACATCAATGTTTCTCTTTCTCCCTCCTTTCCCCTCTATAAATAAATAAAGTATATTTTTAAAGTATATTTTCTCTAGATATTGGAATGAAAAATTAAACTGATAAATAAGCCAATAGAAAAACAAAACTGTGCCTCTTTTAACAGGCAATCACAGCTTGCTTCTAATGACCTAGATGCCAATTAGCTTTTTTGGTTCAACTTCAAATGTGATTATTATCAATACCCACGTTAAAAATGAAATTAACAAAAGATGATGCAGTTTAAACCTTATACATTACAAATGGGGCTGTGTGACTACTTAATCTAGACAAAAAGCAAATGGCTACCTACCTCACCTTCTTCAAAACTTCCCTCAAGGGGGGGGGGTGGGGTGGGATGGGATGGGAGTAATAGACAGAAAACTACTTGAAAAATAATTAAATAAAAAAAATTGGAAAAAAAAAAACTTCCCTCAAATGTTAGAGCTTCTCAGTGAGGCCTCCCCTAATCCATTTTAAATCAAAACTCACTCTCCTCCCCCAACCTCCCCCGAAACACCCTTATCGTGTTCCCCTCTCATCTCCTTACTCTTATCATCTCCTTACTCTTATCTAAAGACACAGAGTTTGCTAATCCAATGTCATGTTTATGGTCTGGTTCATCCCATTAGAATGTAAACACCAAAGGAGCAGCTGTCCTCTATTCACTGACAGATCGCAAGCACCTGTACTTGCCTTAGACGTATATTTTCAACACACTTACGTGTTAAGTAAACGTAGGTTTTTCGGCTCTTCTAAAGGCATTTAAAGAAATGAACATCTCACTGACATTTAAATGGAAGCATAATGAACAATGAAACTAAATTGTAGCATACTTTCTAAATTGCAAGGCCTTCAGAGAAAGAAGCAATAAATGCACTAAGACAAAAATTACTAAAACTAAAGCTTTTTATTCACCCTTAATCCCATCAAACAAACTGTAACTTTAAAGTATTTAAAAGCAAGACTATGCTTAAAGGTTGTGACCCCTCCTTTTTTAAATGGGGAAAATGAAAAGATATGGGGTTAACTAGTGATAATTCCCAATGGTGCCATGAAACTACATAAAAGTTACCAAAAATAAATTAGTCATAGGGTAGCAGCTAGTAAAAAAATACTCTGATGAGTGAGAGGAGTTAACAAACCACCAAAAAGCTTTAGAACAAGTTCCTCAGGACTTTCATTCTTCTAGGTAGTAGGTATCAGCATAACAGGTAAGGAACTGAGTTTCCTTATAATACTAACAGTCACAGTTTTTGGTGCAGCTTCACACACACCATTTCATTAAATCCTCAGAGAAACCAAAATCACAAATACCATCAGGTAACTGACAAAAGCACTTAATAATGTATGCACTTTGACAGTAACTTTTCCCTTGAAAACCCCTCACTGTGTCTGACACACTACAAAGAACCAGCGCCCTAACCCTGGAGATTCTGCTACAGGGCACAGCTGGCAAGAGCCTTGAAAACCTTCAAGCCCTTTGACCTAGTAAAGCCACTCCTGGGAACTTTCTCTAAGGATAATTAGACTGAACCAGAAAGCTATTAGTATAAAGATGTTTACTGCACCATTATCTATAATAGCAAAAACGTGGAAACGCAATTCCCAACAACAGAATGGTTAATTAGAAACTTTAAAAAAGTGATGAGGGGGGAAAAAGCTGAACACAAAATAAGTCACTAAAACTACATAAAAATGAAAAGGTAAAAAGCCAAAGTAAGGACTGGATGAAGGTAAAATTATGTTCAAACTTTAATATGGTGGTTACGTTGTTCTAAGGGAGTAAAAGCCACCTTCTGAAATGTGAGTGACAATTAAAGGCAGAATTTTTGAAAGCCATTCAAATCAACTATTCACTTTCCCCCAAAAGACCCAAAAGTCAAATACGAAGAAATGTTGTGTTGTATTGTATTATCTAAAGCAGACACGTGAACTTCCAGACTTTCAAGAATATTTTCTATCTCTAAACACGTCAAACCCAATGCTGCATTTTCTTCTTCCCCGTTGGCCCCGGACACTTACTGAAACTGCTGATACACTCCAACCCCAGTGAGGATGCTCTCGTAAGTGTAACTGGTTTACAAAGAACCCAGGGAAGTGATTCAGAACTGAAAGAATCCTACATGCGCGTTAACTACAGATCTGCACAAGAATAGAATTTCACATCACATGAGTCCAACACATTAAACAAAACACGTCTTTATCAAAAAGAGTACGGCTACAACTTACGCCTCAAGAACTTAAACTGAGAGCCAATGCAACTTAAAAGTCTTAGTTTTAATTCTTATTTAAACGCGTTGACTGCTAGATTTCTGATTGATATCTAAGAAGGGAAAAAATGCATCATCCTTTTCTAGAAAAACTGTATTTAAATCTTCCCCATCTTTGTCTATGGGGATGGTAGGATGCCACTGAGAAAGGGGAAATTTAAGTTACAGAATCCTAAGTGGATTAGGTAGAAAAACAGGCACTCCCTTTAAATTACTTTAGCTGGATACAGCTTTTGTAGGTATTTCAGAGAAGGGGAAACTGCGCGCGAGGGAGGGTAGGAATCAAAACAACCAAAGTTCTCCCCGCCCCCCACCCAAGGCAGCAGCACCACCACTTAAATATCAGAACTTAAAAATCAGCCCGGTTCCCTCTAGATGGGCAACTTCTGCCGAAAATGAAAATTCTTTGGAAACGGGCTGCAAAAAACATGTTTTCAAAAAAATGGATGAAGTGGAAAAACGTCCATTTATCCCACCTTCCAAGGCCCAGGATGTCCGTCTGCTTGAGGAGGACCCCGTCACCAACCGGCCCCGCCGCCTAGGCCCGGGGCGGCCCTGCGTGCCCTTGGTGCGCTCTGGCGGCGCTCCCCGAGTTAAGGGCACTGGCCACAAAGGAATGGAGTCTATTGACATTTGCTGCCCGGTCTCAACACTAAGCATTTTCTCAGTTCGTGAAACACGAACTGATGACCCCCCACCCCCACACTAACCCCCTCCCGGTCAGACCCGGTTACCGGAGACGACCCTGCGCCCCCCCGTTTCCACCACCAACCTGGGTATCGGGGGTCGAGGGGAAGACCCCGCAAGTAAACACCCGCACTTCTGCCTCCAGGAGCCTCGCCACGTCCCCTGCTGGAACCCCGCTCCCCTCGAAGTCTCCGAATTCGGGGCGGGGGTCTGGGGACACGCGCGGCGCTCCCGCGCCCCGCCACCCCCCCAGTCCCGCCCGGACTTCTGACGCACGCCGGGCCGGCCCCCGCCCACCGCTCCCCAAAGGCGCCTTCTCTCCCGCGGCCTCCGCACGGCACTGCGGCTCGGCCACCACCCGCGCGGGAGGCCTTGCGGGGGAAGCAAGGCGGCCGGGAAGCGGCCGGGCCCTCCCCACCCCCAGGTGCCGGAGCTCCGAGCCCAGCCGCCGCCTTCCCTTTAAAGGCGGGGGGGTGCGGGGACCCCTGCCCACCCGCCTCAACCCAGGGGCAGGCGGGGGGAGGCCGAAGGCATGGGACGGACCCTAAGGGCCCCAGATGTGCCCCGAGACCGCCCTGCTAACGGGGAGGGAGACGCTGCCCTAACTGCCCCCTTCGTTAATCCCTCGGGGGGAGTGGGCAAGTTTCTGGAAACGGAACCAGAACCCTAAGCCCCTTCCACGTTAATGTTCAAGCCGAGAGTGGGGGCGCTGCCCCAGCATCCCCCCCATCTGGGGCGGAGGAGGCATAAAGGCGGCGGAACAGGGGCTGACAACTGCCGAGACCTGTGAACCACTCCAAACGCTTAAATGGAGAGGGGGAGGCCGCCCAGTCCTTCCATCTTGACCGTTCGGGGGAGGGGGTGGGGTGCTGCAGGAGGCTGGACACCGCCTGACATTCCCAAAGGAAACGCGCGGCGCCTCCCACCCAACCCCCCGGGCTCCAGACCAGAGCGGGGAGCCCCACCCCCGCTGCGGGCCCCCGGCCCACCGCCGCCCCCCCACCTCCGAAGCCGGGCGGTCACGGGGCGGGGACGGCGGTGCGGGACGCGGGGGAGGGGATGCAAGGCCCGGGCTGGGCCCGGCCCGCGCGGAGGGGGGCTGGGGCGCGACACCCACCTGCCCAGGCCTGGCCGCCCGCCGCCAGCGCTCGCCGCCACCGAGGAGGAAGCCGCGGCCGAGGACGACGAGACTGAAGGCGTTGACGGCGCCGCGGCAGGCGACGTGAGAAGGCCGCCGCCGCCACCGGGCTTGCGGGCACTGGCGACTGCGGGTGGTTGTTGCTGCTGCTGCTGCTGCTGCTGGGGCTTCAGCGACATGGTGAGGGGCCCATACACCGGCCCGCACGCCGGGCGGGGACAGCCGGGAGCAGGGCGCGCCGAGGAGACGCCGGAGCGCGGCGGGGACGCGCGGGCGCAGAACGGGGAGGCGCGGGTTAGCGTGGCCGGGGGGGCGCCCGGGCCGGCGAGGGGGAGAAGGAGGACGACGAATGGGCAGGGAGGCCCGCCGAATCCGAGAAGCTGCCGGGAGCCGGGCCGGGACGCGCTGCCGCCGTTGCCGTTGCTACCAAAACAGTCTGAGGTGGAGGGAGGCGAGCGCTGCTCAGAGGGAGGGGGGCCGGGGCCGGGCGGAGGAGGGGCGGCGGAGGGATACGGGTCCGGAGCTGCGATGCCGCCGCCCCGCCGCTCCGGCCGCGGGAGCGAGCGCCGTCCGGGCCACCTTGCCGCAGGTAGGCGGCGAGGCTCGATGGCCGCTGCTGGGCCCCGAGGATCTGCGGCCGCAGAGCGCATCGGGGGCTGGACAGAGGGAGGCTCCCCGTAGCGTTGCCGGGTGCGCGCGGAGGTGCGGGATGGGAACTCTTTACCGGAAGTCGGAAGAGTCGGACGGAAGCAGAACGTGAGGCGGCCCCAGGGCCGGGAGGGACACGTGAGGAGCGGGCGCCGCGCTGGGCCGCATTCGCGGGGGTCGGGCGAGGGCCCGGCGGCCGGCCCTGCCCAGGTCCGCCCTCCTCGAGGCGTGTCTGCCCTTTGGAGAGGGCGTGTCTGTCTTTGCCTGCGGGGCCAGCCTAGTACAGAGGACTTGAGAGAAGCGTTTCTTCCCCGCCCCCCAATATTCCTTCAACGTCCTCAGACTCAGAGAACCCGAGATTGCCCCCACCTGATGCAACCTAAAAAAAGGACTGCGAATGTCGTCAGGGCGGACATTATGTCTTGCAAAGTGTAAAGCACCTTGAACACAAGCATCTCCTAGTTTCCTTTGTATCCCCAGCACCTGGCACACAGTGGGCTCTCTCAGTGTCACTTGGCGTCTCAAAGGCAGGCCGTCCTCTCATTCCCTGCCAAGACTAAGGGTTGGGATCAAGCAATCTCCCGGAGCCAGTCACATCTGGTTACCTTTTCCCCACTTTTTCCACCCCTGCAACACAGTAACCAGAAAACTCTTGGGTATCTGACCTTCATTTGAACCCATTTCCCCTCACTTGAACTTCTTGTTCTTCATTCATGAGACTCAAAAGGAAGTGTACGTGATTGGTAGAGCTACGAATAATGGGGTCTCCTTCGGTGGAGACAGAACAGACCTCACAAGAATGCGAACTTTAGACCTTGGCCCCTTCAGAAGTTTTACTTTAACTTAGGTTGTTAGCCAGCACAGTAGTCCGTTTTTTAAATGTGTTGCAATTAAACTGGAAGCAAGTATGTAGCTTTTTTTTTTTAAGTGAAGAATTCAGTGTTTAAAAAAGTGAAGTTACTTTAGGAAGTGATAGGAAGAAAACACCAAAATTCCCCTTAATATTCCAGATAAAAATACCATATTTAGAGAATGATTAAGCCACGAGTCTCCAGTAGCCAAATTGAAATTAATCTCCTATTTAGTCCAGGCAGAAATAATCATTATACTCTGCAAACATCTGAAGAGTAGGAAAATCAGCTTTATCTCCTATCTGAGTAAAAAGGAGACTGGGGGAGCAGGGAGGGGGGACTAGTAATCTTTTAAATCAGTTGTTGTGAAATCCTTTAAAAATTAACCCAAAGGAAATTGAGATTAAAAAACCAGAGGAAGAAAAAGAAATAGGACCATAATAGAAATACAATAAATTTTCTGTAGTTTAATGATTTGACAATTAGCTATATCAGGGACCAAGTTCCCAGAATTCAATCTTAGGACCAAATTTCAGACAGATGGAAGGAAAAAGGGAAGTGGAATAAGAAAGCCTGAAACTGACACAACTGAACTTGATTTCAGTCGGTAATCGATTGTTCAATTGATTTCATTCACGCTGACAAAGCTCAAGTTTTCACCCATTATCACTGAAAATATTTTTATCAGTTTTACTAAAGTATCATTTATGTTATGGAATTTACCCATTTTGTTTACACAACTCAATGATTCTCAATACGTTTACAGAGTTATGTAATCATAGCCACTAATTTCAGAACCTGTCCCTCCCCCCAAAAGATTCCTCATTCCCATTTGCAGTGACTCCCAGTTCCCCTCCTCAGCCCCAACAACTAAGTTACTTTCTGTCTCAGTGGACTTACCTGTTCTAGACTTTCACATGGAATCTTACAGCGGGTGGTCTTTGTCTGCCTTTTTTCTCCTAGGATATTGTTTTTGAGGTTCATCCACGTTGTAGCATGGATCCGCGTTTCACTCATTATCACTGAGTAGTACTCAGTTGTCTATTTGTGTATCTCCTCACCATTTGGTGGGCATTTAGATTGTTTCAAGTTTTTGGCTATTATGGATAATGCTGCTGTGAACATTTGTAAACATTATGTCGTCACATCTTTTTCTCTCGAGTAGATTCCGAGGAATCAAATGTTCACTGATACAGTAAAATTTATATTTAACTTTTAAAAATACTCTCAAATTTCTTCCCCCCAAAGTGACTGTGCCATTTTACATTCACACTTGGAATGTTTGAAGGTTCGTCATTAAAATTTGATTTATGTTTTCCTATTGAAATGGAAACCGAGAGAACCTTTACTGCCATTCTATTTTATACACCCCCCCACCCCCATTTTCCTTTATTAGAGATTACCACCCAGAACCAAGGAATATCTATTGCTGTAAACTCTCGCCCTGAATTCTAGACGCCTGAAGTGATGGTTCTTTAACAGCCACTGTGGTGTGAGGGGGCTTTACCTAATGGCAGGGAAACGCGCCTTATGACACAGGGGCGTGGCAGGCAGCCCAAGATGACCCCATATGACCCCGTCCTGGTGTTCAGACCCAGTGAAATACCCTCTTCTTGAACATAAGCTGGGTCTAGTGGCTTCTTTCTCACAAAAAGAAAAAAGTGGGGGTTCTCACTTCCAAGATGAGGTTACAATATACTGTGACTTTCACTGGGGACTGCCCCTCTGTCACTCACTTGCTTTGAATAAAGACAGTGGCCATGTTAGAGCTGCCCTCGAGAGGCCCCCCCCAAGCGTAGAAATGACATCTCCACCCACGGCAGGGAGGGGCTGCCTGTTGGCTGCCTACAGCTCTGCGAATAAGATTGGAAGCAGATCATGCCCTGATCAGTCCTTGATATGACCTCTGCCCTGGTCAGTGCACCTTGACTAGGCTTTGTTTGAGACCCTGAACTAGAGATGCTCAGCCACACCACACCAGATTCCTAACTCTTTTGTTGTTTAAGTTAACAGATTTGGGGGTAATTTGTATGCAGCAAAAGATAACTAATACAGACAACCAAGAAAAAAAGTGATTTCAACGTGCATTCAGAATTCTTTAAAGACAAATGCTGAACTCAGGGACTAATATTGTATCCAATAAATGTTAAATTTTTTAGTATGCCCCACCCCAAGTGATTCGGGGGGCACACATTTAAACAAAACCAAGTACCACTGGAGAGTTGTCATCGCGGGCAATGAGAAACACCCATGGAGCCCTGGCTGGTGTAGCTCAGTGGATAGAGCACGGGCCTGCGAACCAGACGATCGCGGTTCGATTCCCAGTCAGGGCACATGCCTGGGTTGCAGGCCAGTTTCCGGCAGGGGCCAGTTCCCTGCAGGGGATGCACGAGAAGCAACCATACATTGATGTTTCCTCCTCTCTCCTTCCCTTCCCCTCTAAAGATAAATAAATAAAAATATTAAAAAAAAACACCCGTGGAAGGGTTCTGATATTAAGAAGTATTGCTACAATTCACCTCCTAAAAAAAGCGGTGGCCATTGCAATCACTATTTCAGAAATGAAATCTAGGATCAAGGGAGAAACCAGGTAGAGACTTTTTAACTTGGGCATCTAGTCCTGCGGATTCCGCGCCTGCTTTCTGCTTCTCCGTGACCCTTCAGCAAGGCACGTGGCGCTCTGATTTTCATCACTTCAATGATTAATCAAGTCTGGGTGGGGGTTTAGAGATGAAAACCTGATGTCGCCGTGCAGAGCAGACGTGCAGACGGTGGTTTGCTGCCACTCGGTACAGCAGTGCACATCCGGGGATCCAGGATTCCCAGCGATTCATTTACCTGCAATCATTTCTCTTCAGCTCTCTCCGGCTGATCATGTTTAATGTATGATGCTACATTATTCACTCAATACTCTTGATTTCGCTTTCAAAAGCATGAAAATGAGTTCAAATCAAAACTAACACGCACTCCCCTCCCCCCAAAAATCCATCCTCTTGAAGTTTTTGCAAAGACCAATCCTCATTTGAGAGAGAGAGAGAGAGAGAGAGAGCGCGCGCGAGCGAGCAGATGTAATTTCAAAAATAGGACCATGGCTAATTAAACCAGTGTTTTTTTCTAACCATGGTTACTCAGAATTCTTAGAGGCTAATCTATTTGTAGACACTCCAGGAATCCCAAAAGACTAAAAGCAGTTAAAAAAAGGTGTTGTGGGGGGACTTCCAAGAGGCATTATTTATACACCTTGTATGCAAAGTAACAACTTTCACATAAGTTTGAAAAAAAACCAAGGGTGTGTGGTAAAATAGTAGGGAACACAACAACATTCCTTGAAAAAGCTTTCCAATGAGCCCTTTCTGCCCCACAAGCACACTCTGGTTGTGAAGTTGCTCATTTTGTTTCACCTTGTGGGACAGAATAACGATGCAGTGACATTATTCACAAGGCAAAAGCTGGATGCCAGCTGAAACACACAGAAGAAAGAATTCTTTATTTTTCATTGGAAATGCTTCTGCTGTACGGAGCCA
The DNA here is from genome assembly GCF_014824575.4 of Sturnira hondurensis. Taxonomy (NCBI): domain Eukaryota; kingdom Metazoa; phylum Chordata; class Mammalia; order Chiroptera; family Phyllostomidae; genus Sturnira; species Sturnira hondurensis. The sequence continues at coordinate 5,214,633 of NW_028080037.1, forward strand.
GAAATTTAAAGAAACTCGGCCTTATTATTCTTCCTCTTTCTCCCTTTTTGTTTTTGGATGCCCCCTTTCTGGGGTGAATTCTGCGGGCAGCCTGTTTCGGGGCCACGGATTTATGGAAAGCGTAGAGGTGATGTGAAGCAGGCACTGTGTAGGAAATGCAGGATGGGATGGAAAAGGGACGAGTGCAGCACTGGTGACAGCTGACCTGGCCATTAGCACGAGGTCTCGTTAAGTTTGCTACAGGATGCCCAGAGCCCCTCCGTGGGACCCCAGAGGGATCAGACTGTGATTAATACTGACATTGCTGACATGACCTTAGAAGAGGGACCAGAGTCTTGTTCCAGAGCGGAATCAGATACAGGCTTAACAGCGCTCCCTGTCTCTCTCAAGCCCACTTATTATTGAAACTATTTTCCACAAGGTAAGCCTTAGCGCTCAGGAATGAAAATAATTGCAGACCTTTCTATAGTGTTTACTATGTACCAACTCTGTTCTATGTGGTTTCTCCACAGTAACTCACTCATAGAGTCTTCACAGTGGGCTGCTGATGCTGACCAGGAGGGGAGGATTTTGCCCCGCCCTCAGAGGGCATTTGGCAATGTCTAGGGACACTTATGTCTGTCACAACTGAAGGGGAAAGACTCCTGGCATCTAGTGGGTAGAGGCCAGGCATGCTGCTCAACACCCACCATGCACAGCACAGGCTGCCCTTCCGGAGCAGTGGACCGTCCAGCCCTGTGTATCAGTGGTGCCGGGGTCGGCTGAGAAACCCCGAAGGAGCCGGGATTGTCCTTCTCATCTGACTGATGGGGGGACTGAGGCACAGAGAGGTTCAGTCACTTCAGATGGCACTCAGTGCATGGCAGAGCTGGGGTCTGACTCCGGGCGGTCTGTCTCCAGTGTGTGGGCCTTAAGCCACTTTGCCACGTGAGACAGTGAAGGCCCGAGGGGGCCCTCCAGGAAAAATAAACTCCTCTGCTTGGTTTCATCAAATGCAAGCCCGCGACGACTGCCTGTTTCTTGATGAGACAGAGAGCCTTCTCTTGTAAAAGTCACCACCATCCGCAGGGGACAAGCTAGCAGCGCCTATCGGAACTGAAAGAGCACCTTCCCAACAAGGGCGACAAGCCAAATGGACGAGGATAATCGCAGCGGCGCCGTTCAGAGCATGGAGAGAAACTGCGTCCACAGGGGACAAACGCCCTGCAGGGCGTCCCACGGGCGATGGAATATGGAGAGTCCTCAGCTGCGCAGGGGGAAGAGCACATTTTCCCACTGACCCGAAAGGCCATCTAAGCCTTTATTGCTACAAACAAGCAAGTTCCGAAGGTAACTGCGTGAGGGGATAGGTATGTCAGTTCACTGGATTGTGGTAACCGTTTCACAATGTCTACAAACATCAAATCACGTTGTATGCTTTGAGTCCGTACAGTTTTGTCAATTACACCTCCATAAAGCTGGGCAGGAGCAAGGCCTGTTGTTAAGCCAAAAACCAGAAAATTTTAAAATAAAATAATAAAACAATAAGTATAGGGTGTTTTTCATGGTATACACCAACTTGTGTTAAACCAAAGGGAAGTATGAATAAGTATGTGTGTGTGTGTATATATACATATATACATATACACATACATATTTATTTTACTATCTGTATGTGCATAGAATATTTCTAGATAGGGCACAAGAAACCTGGTCCCAGGGAAGAGGTAAACTTATTTATCACATCCCTTTTGACCATCTGAAAATTTACTTTTGAAAATTTGTCTTACCATGCACACGCCACCTTTTCCAAAAACATAACCAAATAAAATGTTAGGGCGTCCGAAGGCATAATCTCTGTCCAGTGCCCCACGGTTTACAGAGCGCTCTTATTTGCATTGTTTCCTTTGGCACTCACCCCAGAGATGGCAACACCAGGGCAGAAAAGTGGCACGAGCCACCCAAGGTCACCACTCCCTGCCAGCCTGGCCAGGTGCTGCCCATCCTTGCCTCCCACCAGCAGTGCAGTTCCTGTCTCTACCACTTTAACTGCGTTGTATTTGACCGCAAGCCGCTGCTCGCAGCGCGCGCTAGGTCCCTTCCCTTCCTGTCGCATCTGCCTTGTTTTTGGCTGAGATGCCATAGTGGCCACACAGAGGCGCTGCTGAAGCAGGTGCTTCACTCCCAGCACCTGGTCGGAGTCCACCTGTACCTAATAGGCACTTCATGAACCTAAGCTGCTTTCATCTGGTAGAGGCTAATCCTCCATTTATACGTGCTTGTTGATTTGAACCTGAAATGGCGGGTGCTTCCTAGTCCTACCTGCCAACTGCTACCAGCCAGGGGCCCCCATGACGGGCCTGGCATCCAAGGCCACCCCCTCACGACCCAAGCATTTCCAGGCAGTGAGGGGACAGGTGGACGAGTCTTTCCGACCCACATGCTTCCATCACACGTGGTCTAGGTGGGGTTTGCCTTCAGCCCTGGGTAAAGCTTACCTCCCTCCCCACTCATGTGGCCTCGGAGGTCTTCGGGACAGTGTCTGTCTGGTCCATCAGAAGACCCTGGAGCTAAGCAACCATGGGGGGCCTTCTGGGGAACTGCTCAGTCACCAGCCTTCCGTAGGTTTAGAGGAGGTCGGAGCAGACCATTGGTTCCCCGCCTCTGTGCAGGGTTCTCTTCCGTTGCGCGAGGGGAGGGGGCCATCTCTGGCCTCAGAGGGCCAGGACAGTGCAAGTCTTCGTACAGCAATAAGCAAACGCTGGGCTTCTAGTTTCCGGAAAATGACTCGGGAATCCCACATGAATGCTTTTTAAAGTTATAGAAGCCTTTCTAAGAACATCCTGAAAGTGTGTGTATCTGTTAGCATTTGCTGTGTGACAAACCACCCCCACAACGTGTCGGCTTACAACCACAAACCTTATTCCGTTTCTTCAAATTCCGTGGGTCAGCTGAGCAATCCTTCCTCCACTCTGGGCCGGCTCGACTGGGCTTGAATGGTCTGCGAGGGCCTAGAGGCACATGTGGCAATCAGCTCTGTGTCAGCTGGGGGCGGTAAAGACAGCTCACCGACACATCTCAGCAGATGAGCCCGGGCGTGTTCGAGTGGCAGAGGTCACAAGGTTCCCAAGAGAAGCAAGAGGCGCCTCGAGGCACAGGTACTTTCCAGATCTGTGCTTGCGTCACATTTTCTAATGTCACATTTAAGTCAAAGCCAGACACATGGCCAAGCCCAGATTTGGGGGATGGGGAAACAGACTTCAAATCTCTCTCTCTACTTATTTTTAGAGAGAGGGAAAGGGAAGGAGAGAAACATCAATGTGTGGTTGCCTCTTGTTCGCTCCCTACTTGGAATGGGGGGTCTGGCCTGCCACCCAGGCATGTGCCCTGACTGGAAATCGAACCAGAGACCCTTTGATTTGCAGGCCCACGCTCAATCCACTGAACTACACCAGCTGGGGCGGACTTCAAATCTCGATAAAATAACCTGTAAAATCCCTTTGCACAGGCAGGGCGTGCAGGGAGGAAAGAATCTGTGGCCCATTTTTGTTACATATTGTAATGAGATGGGACATTTGAAAATCAGCTTAAAAACTCCTCTCAGCATTCAGAAGAGAGCCAGGAAGCTTCCTTTCAGCAGTCGGTGGCGTTCAGACCCCCGTCACCTCATCAGGACAGTGAGAGTCATCCCGATGAGCACAGCACCGGGGGCGGGGGGGGGGGGGGGGGGGAGTTCCCGCAAAGCTGCTTGTGAGGGTTAATTTCATGCATCACCCTGCCTGGGCTATGGGGTGCCCAGGTATCTCCTCAAACATTGTTGCTGGCTGTGTCTGTAAGAGCGTTTCTAGAAACAAGTTAACATTTGAACTGGCAGGCTTTGCATTGCGCATCCAGGGTATGTGGGCAGACGATGCACTGAGGATGTGAACGGAACACAAGGCAGGAAGGGAGAGTTCTCTCGCCCTCCGCCTGACCACTTGATGGGACATGGGTCTCCTCCTGTCCTCAGACTGGGAGTTAAGCCATCAGCACTCCTTTTTCCCCAGGCCTTTGGACTTGGACCAGAACATGTGCCAACAGTTCTTCTGGTTTTCAGGCCTGGAGCCTTACACTAGCACCATACCTCCCACTTTCCTGGGTCCCCAGCTTGCAGACAGGCGGACTGTGGGACTTCTGAGCCTCTGTAATCAAGCGAGCCAATGCCATCTATACAAGGAGGGGCCCCCCAAAACCCACAGAATTTATTCTTACGTGTTTAAACTTCAGTCACCTTCAAAGCACTCTCCATTTGATGCAATACACCTATCAAGACATTTTTCCCACGGCTCAAAACAGTTTTTGAATTTGATTTTGATGCCTTTGAGTGCTCCTGTCATTTTGTTTGTTTGTTTCACCTCTTCCACGTCGCCAAAACGTTTCTCCTTGAGGACCTTTTTCATCAGGGGAAAGAAAAAAAAAGTCGCTCGCTGCCCTGGCTGGTGTAGCTCAGTGGATTGAGCGCGGGCCTGCGAACCACATGATCGCGGTTCGATTCCCAGTCAGGGCACAGGCCTGGGTTGCAGGCCAGTTCCCAGCAGGGGACTCATGAGAGGCAACCATACATTGATATTTCTCTCCTTCTCTCCTTCCCTTCCCCTCTAAAGATAAATAAATAAAATCTTAAAAAAAAAGTTGCTCGGGTGAGAGTGACTCACCCGAGGGAGGGTGGTGCATGGGGGTCATACCCTTTTTGATCAAAAACTACAACACTCCATGCAGGGGGGGCAGGTGCACTCCTAAATCATCCATCATGAAATGGGCAGATGGCGTTGAAAGAGCCCACTCCCCCAAAAAACAACATTCACTGAAGCTGAGCATAGCCTCTCACACCACCACCAGCTGGCATACTGATAGAAATGGGTTCCTAGAACACTCACCTAGCAGGCAAAGCCTGTCCTACAAGGGGCCCACCCTCCAGAAGATAATTCTGGGGTTTTGGTTCCCCCTCGTCTATCTCCTGTTGGTTCTGTTTCTCCAGAGAACCCTGACAGATAGACTGACTGGTTCTCCAGAAATGCGATCACATGACCTTGCGAAGGTCATCCTTCTCATCCTTGACCAACACTGAGAGCTGCGGCAGGTGTTCTTGAGTGGCACAGCAGCTTTCAGAGGTTGTCTTGCAGGCGGATGACAAGAGACCCAGTGCCAAACAACCCAGGCCTAGCTTGTGGAGATTAGATGGCCAGGCACGGGATGGCATTTTCTAGCTTTCATTCAGGTTTTTGGCATGGTCTCCAAGTCTGTGATTTTCAGCTCTTCCTCCTCCTAGGCCTGATGCAACCTTTTGATCTCATTTTATTGAGCAATATTATTACACCACTTTACAAACGCACCTTTCATTCCAGGCTGACCTTAAAATCATCTCCTTTCCCCCATTCCTGGAAGGGCATGCATAGTTAGCAGAACACTCCACAATACTAGATTTAAAAGCAGGGGAAGCATAGAGTAGGTGCCTGAAAGCGGTCAAGGCCAGGAAGTGTTCAAGAAGTGCGGGCTGGGAAGAGGGGAGGAAGAGCTGGGTGGGAGAAAGGCAAATGGATGCCGAGAACCGGTTAACTTCGGGCCTGCCCCGAGATGTCCGACTGGGACTGTTCTGTTCACAGCTTCGCTGACGTGTAATTCACATTTTATGTCGTTCACCTGCTTCAGTGTATGCCATTCAGTGGTTTTTAGCACGTTTGTAGAGTTGTGCACCCACCACCACAGGGTCACTTTAGAGCATTTCCTCATCCGGAAAGGAAGTCCCACCCCCATTGGCAATCACACCCATCTCTGCCCATCACCCCCTTATCTGCTCACTTCTCCTCCTCGTCCTCCTCGGTGGTGTCGAGTACATTCCCGTTTTTTATCACCATCACCACCATCCACCTCCAGAACTTTTTAACCATCTCCCACTGAAACTCTGTCCCCACTAAACACTACCTCCCCATTCCCCCGCCCCCCGTCCATGGGAACCACGGTGGTGCATCTGTCTGTGTGAACTTGACTCCTCTCGGGACCTCAGGTGAGTGGTGTCATGCTGTGTTGTCGGATGGTGTCTGGCTTCTCTCACTTAGCATGATGTTCTCAAGGTTCATCCAAGTTGTGTCATGTGTCAGCATTTCTGTCCTTTTTAAGACAATAATATTCCACTGAACTTTCCCCCTATCACATTTCACCTTAGGCTGTTTTATACTAAGCTTTGGGACTTACCTCCAGCGACTGAGTAATGGGTTCATTCACATTCTTCTCCATCCCCTTGCAGATGAAAAATAAGAGCTGGGCAGAGCTTGCCCTCCTGGACCCTCCATGACCCCGAGGAGAGAAAGGCAAGGGGCTGTCGGGAAGAGAGAGGAAGTGACGGGGAAGTTGGGGCCTGTGCCTGCGTGTCTGTCTCCCTCCGGACTGGCCCTTCTGGCCCTCTCCACCGCAGGCTCACAGAGGCCCTGGGTGTCCTGCATTCAACACACAGACCTGCAGCAGCTCAGGTCACAGGCCACCCCACAGTGGCCAAAGCCAGGCCTTGCTGGTGCCTGCCGGACCTGTTGGGAAAGCCTTGGGGAGCCAGGAACCGAGGAGGCGGATTTATCACTTCTTAATCCCCCCCCCTTTTTTTTACTGTGTTTGAATACGCTGACCTGAAGACCGCACGAGGAGGACCATTGTGTCCATTGTTCTGTGTAATGCTGACACCCATGTTCGCTCCCATGGTGTACCCCACCCCGGCCTGCACCGTGTCCGCCTTGCTCAAATGTTGGGGCAGAGCGACCAGAATCACCGGGCAGTCCTTACCGTGCTGCCCACGAGGAGGAAGCAGCAGATATCAGAACCAGCCCCTGCTAAGTCCACCGGGCAAATAATGGTTGAGATTAGATCTATAAATAATATATACAATATATACTATATAAACATGTAATGTATATATTTAGCCTATGCCAAGCTCTTTTCTAAGTATTTTAGGTAGATCATGCCATTTAATCTTCACGACCCACTCTTTTTATTTTTTATTGTGACAAACTATATGTAAAATTGACAATTTTAACCATTTTAAGTGTACCATTCCTCAACATGAAGTACTTTCACATTTTTGTGCAACCAGCACATGTCCGTGAATTTAACCTCCTAAATGCATTTATTTCCAACCTCAGACTGCTCAAAGGCCAAGCCTTATTAGCATGAATGAAGGGTAGAGGTCTAGGGTTTTTTCCCCCTGGCTTTTGTTTCTTTTTAAGGAAAAATCAAATGCAAGAGTTTTGACTCTGTTGGTTTGACATAGATAATTAGGTCATTAACAGACACCTCTAAAAGCTATGTTGCCCACTTGCCCACTATGTTGCCCAAGTTGCCCACTTGGTACCCACTCGCATGGCCACACTCAAAACAGCTGGAAATGGCGGGTGTTGACAAGGATGTGGAGAAACTGGAGGCTTCGGACATTGCTGGTGGGCGTGGAAAATAGTGTGGCTGTTTTATTAAACGGTTTGTTGGTTCCTCAGAAAGTTAAACACAGAAGCATCCTATGACCCGGCAATTTCGTTCCTAGGTTTACACCCCTCCCCCCAATGGAAAACAGGCACTCAAAGCAATGTGTGTGCATGCATGGCTGTCGCAGCACTGTCCACAGCAGTCAAAAGGGGAACCGTCCCAAACGTCTGTAATTGGGTGGGCGGATAAACACCAGCGGCCTGTTGAAACAATTCAGCCTTAAGAACGAACGAGGCTCTGATACATACTGCCGGGAAAGAACCTCAGGAACATTGTACTAAGTGAAAGGAATCAGACACAGAAGGCCACATAGTATATGAGTCCACGCACATGAAATGTCCAGAGCAGGCAAACCCACAGAGATGGAAGGCAGGCTGATGGTTGCCAGGGCTGGGGTGGTGGGTGGTGGGTGGTGGGTGGTGGAGAATGGGGAGTGACTGCTAATAGCTGTGGGGTCCCCTTTTGAGATGACTAAAATGTTTTGGAACTAGATAGAGGTGGTGGACATACAGCATGGCGAATGTACGAAATGCCACGGAATCGTTCCCTCTTAAATGGTTAATTTCATGTTGGGTGGATTTCACATCAGTCTAAAAACAAAACCTGTCTTGGCTTCACGTTAGATACTTTGACTAACACAGCCTTGACTTTCATGATGAAAGAGCATTTTTGCAAAGACTCAGTGATAAAAAGGATTATCGTGTCTTTGCAGAGGACACAAGTTATGAAATTTCTAGGGCAGAGGGGACAAAATAGCATTCCAAGCCAGAGAGGAATCTCCGTCTTCTTTGCCTCCCTCTTTTGGTCAACACACATTAGTAAAATCTGGGACTTAACTGAGTGTTAAACCTGGCCCCTCCTCCTTTGAAACACCTACCCTGCCTATGGCAGTCACTCACCCCCAGGGTACTCCCTGAAACGCTGGCTGTTGATTCCCCACAAGTGCCCGTTCTTTCCTTTCTCCCCAAACCCCCATTGTGTTCAGGTGTCCCCCGCACAGCCAAGGGGCCTCCAGGAAGCTGAGCGTGGCCCCAGAAGTGACCAACCTTAGGATCATCCATCTCCCTGACCAGGGACTGGGGCAGGGGTCGTCATGTGACTCAAATGTCATGAATGGAGTGTTAGGGGGAAGCGTGACTGTTGGCATGGTGCTTTAAAAAGCATGCCCACAAATTCTCTGGCCTGCCTCTTTAACAAGTGGAGCTTAATTCTAGTCCCCTTGTGAGTGGGCTGGACTTAGGGACCGGCTTCAAACAGACCGAACGGTTCCGAAGGGATGGCGCGGCCCCTCCCAGGTTAGGTCAGTAAAAGGCTGCGGCTCCCCCTCATGCTGGCATGCTCGCTCTTTCTTCCCTAGGTGGCTCACTCTGGGGGAAGCCCACGGCCAGGTCACGAGGACACTCAGGCAACTGGTGCCCCGTAGACATTGTGTGCATGTACAATAAATCCCCACATCTTTCCTTTTCTGAGCTCCGGACCCCTCCCGCCCTCCGCCTGCTGTTCGTTTCCTTTTGGATGTCCTGCAGCACCTTCAGACCCACGTGCCCACCGTCACAGCCATGACCCCTTCCTCCTCCTGGCCAGCAGCATGCCCCTCCCACGTGAAGACTGCCCGAGGTTCAACGCAAGGCCCACTTGCCCAGAGCAGAGGTGACCCTGGGCAAGTCGTTTCACTTTTCTGAGCCTCAGTTTCCTCGTCTATGAAATGGAGATGATTATTATAGCACCTGCCTTCCAGGGCTGACTGAGAACGTCCTTCCCCAATCCTTGTCAGGGGCTTAGTGCAAGGGTTGCCACGTGATTCGTGTCTTTGTATCAGGCAGAGAGGCAAAGCGGGATGGGGAAGGAAAAGAGGCCCCTGCCCTGGGCCTTGAGTCGCTGGCATGAGCGTCTCATTGATTAAAGCCAAAAAGAACCCCGTTCCTCCCCTTCTGGTACTCTCTACCTCAGCTCCCAGGACCACCGTGCGGGTGGCTGTGCACACAGGTTGCCCCCAGGCAAGGCCCCTCCCACCTCCCACCTGCTAGCCGCCCCACCCAACCCCATCCTGCAGCGCTCCCTGATCCCGCCTTTGGACAATGTGGAAGCAACTTCCCATCCATTTCTACCTCTCCCCCCGCACTGATCTAATACTGAACCATCATCACTCTGAGCTTCTAGAAACCTCACTGGGCTTCAGCCTCTGGTCCCCACCTACCCCTTCCCCTCTCCGTGCTTTCCATGACCATGCCAGACTTACCTCTCTTGGCCACCCAACTAATCAGGCTGCCTGTACCAGTCCCTCATTTCCCTGTCCTGTGGGAGAGGAAGTCCCCACTTCTTTGCTGGAGAGACAGGTCATCCTAACCTGACCCTTCTCCCATTGCCCACCCCACCCGTATACTTTCCTTCTGCAGCTGTAACAAATCACCATGAACTCGGCGGGTTAAAAGGGCATAGATGCATTATCTTACAGTTCTGGATCTCACAAGTTCACGATGGGCCTTACAGGGCAAAATTCAAGGGGCTGGCCTGTCAGGTCACTTCCTTCTGGGGGCTCCAGGGCACAGTTCACATCCCTCGGCTGCGGCCCCACGTCCCAGCACCCTTTTCATCCTGCTTCTGTGTCCACAGCACCTCCTACTGACACTGCTCTCTTGACACTCACAATTGCTGCCTGGGCCCGCCTGAGTGACCCAGGCCACCCTCCTCATCTTAGGTCCATTGACCTAATTCCTTCTGCAGGGTCCCTGATGCCAAACACAGGAACATGCACAGGTTTGGGGGAACATAACAGGCAGCCATGTTTGAGGGCCCAAGGCCCTACCCAAATGCATGACACCCCACTTTAGCCAGCCGGGAATCCCCTGACCCTCTTGGGGGCCCACCAGGCACTTCCTCCCCTCTGTTCCTTTGCTTCTGCTGTTTCCTCCTGCTAAAGGACCCTGCCCCACCCCTTTCTTTCCACCCGCCAGTCTCCCTACTTCAACTTCGAGGCTCAGTGCGCAAGACACATCTCTTTTGTGGCCCCCTTCGCCCCCCAGCGGGTCAGAGAGATGGGCACAGCCCCAGAGCATGGCCCCAGAGCACTGCATGTTACGCTGTTGGGCCGCAGTGGCCACGTGTCTGACCGGGAAGTCCTCAGAAACAGGGACTTTTGCTCCATGCTGTTTACTGCCCCAGCTCCTACCACATAGCCCGTGGCACCAAATAGGGTGCAAAAGGTACTTACTGAATGCAGTGAAATCCACTGGGAGTTTCTAAAGTCCCAGCTGGTGGCGGGTTGGTTTTATGGTGGATGATAGTTGTTTCCTCTGCCTGGCTCGGCATTCCGGAACCAGCCTCCCCCAGCCGCCCCGGGCTTTCCTATCAGCTCCCTCCCTCCCCTGGGGAGCTCCTGCTCACTCCCTGGCACTGCTGCTTGTGGACACAGTCACCCTGAATGAAACCCACAGCACGCTGGCACATGGCAGCGGAGAGACCCAAGTCCCCGGATTTTACATGGGAGCTAGAGAGGGGAGGGACAGGCGTGCTCGAGCTGGTGTCAGGAGCGCCTGCAGCCGTGCGGGGCCCTGCTGCTCCCCACGGAGGAAGTCGACTCAGAGGGAGGACCAAGCCCGGGGTGGTTAGTGAGCTCTGCACATGAGGGGCAGTCGTGCCCAAGGCCAGCTCCAGCCTGGACCTCTCTAGATGACAGCTAAGCAATGCCCCATTTTGCAGACATCATTTAGGGTTGGATTTCCGACTGAATGAATCTTGACTAACGCAAGCTCTAACGTTGTAAGAACATACAGGGTCTAAATGTTCTGCCCCGTGGAAAGACGCAGCAACGACCACTTCCCAATGCCCGGATGTATCTCCTCCACTCACCTCTCCTGCCCTTCTTTGGATGGAGCTGGAGATGCTATGGAGTAGGAATGTTCAGTCTGTTTAAGTGATAGAATACCCTCCTAGTGGGACTTAGCCGATCAAGGCTTATTCATTGCATGTATTAGCTGTCTGCAGGAAAGCAAGTCCAAGGACCCAGGTTGCTTCTCTCTTCCCGCTCTGCCATCCTCAGCGGGTCAGCAACACTGTGCCGCTGGGTCACAAAATGGCTGCTGGGACACCGAGCACCATGTCCTCACACAGACATCCTGAGAAGGAAGGAAGGAGCAGCAGCAAAAAAACGCTCTCTCGTTTTCACCCTTTTTTTTTTCCTCCCAGGGAATAAAATCTTTTTCAGAACTTCCAGCAGCCTTCTCTTTCCATCTCACTGGCCAAAGCCAAGTCCGATGACTTTCCCTGACCGATTGGTCACATAGGGGAATAGGATCGAGATGATTGGTTACAACTAGTCATGATTCTTCTCTTTGATAAGAATGCAACACAAGTGTCCGGATGTGTTCTGGGGTGGCGAGGCCCTTCCTGAGTCCATCCTGGGAGGTGGAGCGTGGTTGGCCTCATGGAACATGAGGGGGCATGTCTTGGGAGTGCTTGGGAGCCAGGGCTTTGGTAAGGTTGCGGAGCCGCTCATGTAACCAATCCAGACCTTGACCTTCCTCCATTCTTACTTCATGAGAGCATCACTCCCCTCCTCGTGGGAGCCATTGTGAGTTGGGGTTTACAGCTGCAGGAAGGCACGTCTCAGATACATTCCTCCATCTGACACAGAACTTGCTCCAGGCGGTGCTCTCCAGACCTGCCTTGGCGTCCCAGAGACAGAGGCCACAGGGCAGGCCAGCAGCTCTGTTCTTCAGGACTTGTTCCAAATGCCACCATGTCCCTAAGTCATTCCTGGCGTGCTCAGTTATCCTCGCCTTGACCCCTTCGGAATCCCCCTGGTGTTTTGTGCGGTCTCCTCACTGGCCTTCCCGATGCATCCCAGGTGTTTATGAAAGCCTTGCACATTCCAGGGGCCGTGCCGGGTGCAGGCACTGTCCAGGTCACACTGCCTCTTTCCTGCCTTTAGTCATGCAAAGTCTGCTTGGTTTTACTCTGCTGGGCCTGTGTTTGTTCCTTCATCCCATCCCACAGCCCCGTGTTGAGGGGCTCCTCTGGGCCGGGCCTTGTGCAGATGAAGAAAAATGGTCCCTGCTACCAAAATGCACGTCATCCAGCTGGGGGAGAGGGACAGAGACAAGCCCAGGAGCCGCTAACACAACAGTCTCATGAGGGGCAGCTATTACTATCACCCCCACTTTGCAAAGGATGGAATCTTTTTTCTGCTCAGAGGTGACTGCCCCTGGACAACTCAGCCAGGCAGTGGCAGAGCTGGGGCCTGAACCCTGAGCAGGCTAGCTCCAGGCCGAGGCACAGACCCATGCACCCCACTGCCCACCCACGCACAGTGGTACCCCTGCCGGATCTCTGCTCGCCAGGGGAGGCCTGGAGCAGGTCTTCCCTCACCATCCTGGGGAGGAGTCCACCCTGGAGATACCTTGACCTCAGCCTCTGGCTTCCAGACTGTGAGACAGTCATTTTCTGTTGTTTACTTCATTCAGTTCGTGGCCTTAGCAAAGCAACACACCATGCAAGTCTTAAGGAGGCTGGGAAGAAATGAAGGAGAAGGAGAGGGATATGGGATAAAATTAAAAAGGCAGGTCAGGCCCTGGCCAGGTGGCTCAATTGGCTGGAGCATCATCTGGGTACGTCAAGGTTGTGAGGCTGTGGGTTCAATCCCTGGTCAGGGCACATACAGGAAGCAACCAATGAATATGTAAATAAGTGGGACAACAAATCCATGTCCCCCTCTCCTCCTACCTCTCTCTCAAATTAAAAAAAAAAAAAAAAGGCAGGTCAGGGCCAGCCAAATCAGTGTGATCTGAGATTAGAAAGGCAAGTCAGGGCTACATCACAGAAGACCTTGGAGGCTTAGGCAAGACTTCGGATTTTATTCTGAGATCCAGGAACACCATGAACAGGTTTTGTCACTGTCTTAAGCAGGGTATAAAGTCCAGCTGAAGGCACGGACAGGGAAAAGAGTCACGGTCAGAGGGACGAGAAGCAAAGAGCAGTGTGTTGGTTTCCCCCGATAACAAAGCGCCGCAAGCTGGAGGCTTAAACCAACCACAGTGGATCCCCTCACGGTTCTGAAGTCCGGAGTTCAAATCAGCCTCTCTTTCCCCCACACAACCGACCACAGAGGTATTCCCTGACAAGCCTACTGAACCACAGCCTGGCTCTCCTGTCCCCTTTTCACACCACGTCATTTTTCTTTCTAGCACTTACCGTTGTCTGAAGTTTGTTTGTATTTAGGGAGGTAATGATTGCGGCTGTTACAGTTGCCACTATATTCCCCAGAATCTAGACAGTGTCTGGCACTTAGTAGGTCTCTAAGTAATCCCTGGGGGAAAAAAAGTAAACCATATAAAAAGTTATGCCTGGAAAAGGCCAAAAGAAACACACTGAAGTGCAAATGATTTCTTCTGCTGAGAAGAAATTTTAAATTTTCCTCTATTTTTGCTTTAAAAATAAAATAGCCACCACAGCTGGTGTGGCTCAGTGGACTGAGTATTGGCCCATGGAGTGAAAGGTTTCAGGTTCGATTCCCAGTCAGGGCACAGGCTCTGGAAAAGGTTGGGGTCATGCAAGAGGCAACCGATCGCTCTTTCTCTTGCATATCATATTTCCCTTTCTTTCTCCCTTCCCCCCCTTTCTCTAAAAATAAATAAACATATAAAATCTTTAATGAAAAATAAAATGGAATATCCTGCTTTGGGAGGGAGATGGCAATGTTCTCCTTCCTGATTTGGGTGGCGACCACACCACCGTGTACAAGTGTTGAATCGCATCCAGCTGCACATTGAAGAGCTGTATTCTGCTACATGGTAATTACATCTCAGAAATAAAAAAAAAACACAAGTAATATACTTGTGCATTTTAAAAGTTAATGTTCTTGATGGAAAGCAAGGACCTACAACCTGGATGAGTCTCTCCAGCAAAGCGATCATTTAGAATGGAAGGGCAGATGAAGTGCTTCCCAGACGAGGTAAAGCTCAAGGAACTCATCGTCACCAAGCCATTATTACACAAAATGTTAAAGGGACTTATTTAAGAAAAAGAAGATGATCAGAACTATCAACATTCAAATGGCACTGAATTCACAACCATCAACGACTGAATCTAAAAAACAAACTGAGCAAACAAGCAGAATAGACAGAGAATCATGGATACGGAGATCATTTGGATGGTAGCCAGTTGGGTGGGGGGGAGGAGGAGAATGGGGGAGAAGGCGAAGAGTTTAAGAAGTACAAATGGTAGTTAGAGAATAGGCAGGGGGATGTTAACAGTATAGGACATGGTGTTGCCAAAGAACTTATATGCGCGACCCATGGACATGAGCCAAGGGGGAGGGGTTCTGTGGAAGAGAATGGGAGGTATTGGGTGGAGGGGGGCAAAAGGGGAAAAATTGGGACAACTGAAATACCACAAACAATAAAATATATCCAAAAAATAAATGATAATGTTCTTGCTATTGTTTTATAGCATTTAGAATATATCATTGTAAATAGGATAAATGGACATGAGTTACATAACACAAAATAGGTCTTGGATCTATGTTATAAATGAAATTTGACTTGTTAAAAAACTTTTTTTTTTAAAAAGGAGCTGCTCTTGGGAGACATTTGCATGCGGCAGACACACCAGTTTAGACCTACCAAATTAGCACAGCCTTATAATATCCCCCAGTAGTTTATAAAAATGTTGTCCTAGGCTTTCTCTCTCCCCTGTTTTTGTGTAATAAATCGAAGCCACAGATTCAGCTGATCCCACCAGAATCTAAAGTTTCCCGTTGGCCTGCGTGTGCCTGTCTGACTGTGCCTCTGGGGGCAGTAACTGAGTCGACGACACCTTCAAAGAGCGAGCTCCTCCAAGTCGAGACAGTTTTGTTCCCGAAGCCAACTTTTCCAGCTAGGGAAGCACCTGGGTTTCCATGTAGGTCTACAGAAAAGAACTGAGGCGTCAGCCTAAATGGTTGGTGTGGACTGGGCCTCAAGCCTCCTGGGGCGAAGGGGCCACGGCAGGCATCCATCACAGCCACTCCCCAAAGCCAGCCCTTGGGTCCGTCTGGAGGGGGCTGGGGAGCCACTGGCATCTTCTCTCTCCTTCATTATCAGCTCTGGCTCCAGTCCCAGTGACGTGGGAGAGAGGCCCATGACAAGATGCAAAGTTAGTTCCATGAACACAGTGGGTACACAGGACTGGTTCAAGTCCTCACATAAAAGGGGTCTTAACTCAGTAGTCTTCGAACACAGTTCGAGGAGCAGAGTGGTGAGGAGGTCTGATCTGGGGGTCAGACAATGCTGAGACTGCACACTACCCTGCCACTCATTCCTGTGACGCCAAGTCCACGCTGGTGGTGTCCTGGACGGTCTTCGCTGAGCGCTGGCTTCCTGATTTGTGAAATGGGGTAACTACCTTCCGCACATGCTGGCGTCGAGGACTGTGCGGAACAGTACATAGCAAGCACTCATTACTGTCACTGTAGTTCGGTAAATGATTCGAAATTCAGGAAGTGGGGGCAGCCCTGGAGTC
This sequence comes from Sturnira hondurensis, assembly GCF_014824575.4. Lineage (NCBI taxonomy): Eukaryota > Metazoa > Chordata > Mammalia > Chiroptera > Phyllostomidae > Sturnira > Sturnira hondurensis. Next base: position 5,230,611 of record NW_028080037.1, read on the forward strand.
ACATTATGTCAAGACAGGACAGATCTTTCCTCCTCTGATTCTCAGCAAGTACAAGATGCTTGCCTCTGTCAGCTTTGGGTCCTACCAAGAAAAACGAGGATTTGGGGGCCCGCCCCTCTGGGCTGCCTACCCGGGGTAACCAGCCCTGGAAAAAAGGTCTCTCACAAGAATGTTCTTCCAGGTTTTCCCTAGTCTACTGGGGTTGGGACAAGTGACCGGTAATCCAATCAGTGCCCCTCGATATCAGTTACCTCTCTTCTCACAGGAACGTTATCTCAAAAGGTGGAAAGAACACCGGTTTTAGGAGCTCACCAAACAGGCAGCTCTCTCCTGAGGGCTAACCAAGAAGATGGTAGGGCTTGGGGTGGGTTATCTTTTTCAAGATTATTCTGGTTCGCCCTGGCTGGTGTAGCTCAGTGGATTGAGCTCAGGCCTGTGAAGCAAAGGGTCACCGGTTCCATTCCCAGTTGGGGCGCATGCCTGGGTTGCAGGCCAGGTCCCCAGTGGGGGGCATGTGGGAGGCAACCACACGTTGATGTTTTTCTCCCACTTTCTCCTTCCCTTCCCCTCTCTCTAAAAATAAACAAACAAACAAATAAACAAATAAGATTATTCTGGTTCTGAGAAGCAGAAACACAGCGGTGAGGGGGCAGAGGGGCTGCGTGGAGGACACACAGCACACGGGGAGAAGAGAACAGGAGAGGGCTTTAGAGTTACCCTGGCTCAGGAGAGCCAGGCATCTCGCCAAAGAGAAAGTGTAGTATTGGCAGCAACTGAAAGATCCTGTGTGGAATTTTAGGAAAGATTTTGGGCCGCAGCACGAGGCCTCCTCCGTCGGGGCCAGGACAGTTCTGGCAGCAGCCCCCAGCCCCGGCATGTTCCCACATAATTGAAGTCGAATGTGCTGGTGGGGGAGGGAGGGTGGCCGGAGGAGGCCTCCGGGTTCTTCTTGGCTGCAGAATTGCTACATTCTGCAGTTGGCCCTGTTTGGGATCAAAGCCAGTTAGAGTTGATTTTCCGCAGCATGGAAACAAATGCAGTGAAGCTGTTTTCCTGAGGCATGCATTTTGAAAAGAGGATTTTCATTTTTTTTCTTCCCCCAAGGACAGGTGGAGTGGGGACGTAAGGGAGCTGTGTGATGTGGCCCTTCCATTGCTGTCCCTTTTGCAAACCCTTTCCGGCTCACAGTTTCCACGTAAGCATAAACTAATCAGTTAGAGCGTGCAAGTGGGCAAAGCTGTGATGAAAGCTAAGTCTTTCACAAAAGATAATTCCTGGAAAAGGCTGCCGGAGGACCCTCTGGCTATGCGTGATAAATCACAATTTGCTTGCTTTCCACTGGAAGGTTTCCAAGAGAGCAACTCTTATTCCTCCTAAAATTTTCCACTTACTCTTCTTCTCCACTTCCAGGTTTTTCTCTGTGATCTGTCCTTCTGCCAAGAAATTAGTTTGTGTACCTTCTTTTCCGTTAGCACCCAAAGTCTTTGGGTGCTAACATTATGTTAATGATGTAAAGTGATACAGGCAAGTTTCTCAAATGGAGGAAACACCTCATTCTTTTAATGGCACTTGACTGCCCAGTCCTCCGGGGAAGGTCTGAAAGTGCGGCCCACTGGGCCACGAACAAGGGATTGTGTGTGCATTGACAATCAGGAGACGCTACAGCTGCAGGGGTCTCAGTGGGCTCTTCCTTTTAGTAAATATTTTTATTTTTTAAAAGATTTTATTTATCTTTAGAGGGGAAGGGAAGGAGAGAAGGAGAGAAATATCAATGTATGGTTGCCTCTCGTGCACCCCCCGCTGGGAACTGCCCTGCAACCCAGGCATGTGCCCTGACTGGGAATTGAACCGCGATCCTCTGGTTTGCAGGCCCGCGCTCAATCCACTGAGCTACACCAGCCAGGGCAATATTTTTATTTTTTAATTGGATTTAAAAAATCCTCACTGAGGATACAATGATTGATTTTAGAGAGAGGGCAAAGGAAATGTTGACATGAGACAGAAACATGGATCGGTTGCCTCTCATGTGCACCTGACCAGGGACTGAACCCACAACCTGAATTGAACCTGCAGCTTTTTGATTTACGGGACTATGCTCCAAACAACTGGTCCACCCTAGCCAGGGGTGGCTTGTCCTTTTTATTTATTTTTTAGAATTTATTTATTTTTAGAGAGGGGGAAGGGAGGGAGAGACTTATCAATCAGTTGCCTCTCGCCCACCCCCAACAGGAGACCTGGCCCACAGCCCAGATGTGCACTCTGAAGATTCAAACCAGTGACCTTTTGTTTGCAGGACAGCTCCCAATCCACTGAGCCACACAGTCAGGGCTGCCTCTTGCTTTTTAAACGAGAAAAAAGTACAAGCTTTGCTCTGAGACCTGCTGCTTCTTCCAGCCAAAGATGACAAAAGACACGGAGGCCAAGTCAGAACTGTTTTTCCTATTCAACATTTATGCCCAGGGCTACAGGTTTATCTTTTGAACAGAATGGCACCATCCGTCATAGGCTAGGGTAGATTTTTCCTGGGTATCGCCAACTTTCATGTTCCAAGACCTTGCAGGTGATTTCACTCTTTGAGCCACTCCACCCCCTGGACAGACCTCTCTCTGCATTTATTTTGAGAGGCTGAATGTGAAAGGAGTCTCAGGTCTGGGGATTTAGAACATGGTCTGAAAAGAAGCGAAGCGGCTTTAGTTCACTTGGTGTGCCTGATAATTAGCCTTGGAATAGCGAATGTTATCTGCACCAGCCCAGCCCTGTGCCAAGTCCCAAACCGCATTTTCCAGATCGTTCCAGTGAGAAGTCTCTGACCCAAAGCAATTCGACATTAGGGCCCCGAAGACCACAATCATCTTGTAAAGAACAACAGATTGTTCATCTCTTCCTGGCCCTCTTCAAAGCAGCAAGAATGCAAAATCCCCTCTCATGCTCTCCTAAGCGTCCAGAATCACAGTGAGGGACTGCTCCAAAAGCATACTAGCTAAAATGATTCTGAAATACTTTTGGCTTCTGGAAATAGTTTTCAAAATTAATGTTTGATAGAACCCATTATCAAAAAGAGTGAGCATTCCCAGGCGGGCATGTGAGTTTCTGGGATGCAAGGTAAGGGTTCCCATTAACTTTAAAAAATGAAAAGAGCATGCAAAGGAACAGATTATGATGCTAATCAGGAGAAGTAGGCCACAACCTCTTCCTACCCCCTATAAAGAGTAAAAAAAACAAAAGAAGCCTTATATAACTTCCCTGAAGTCCCCTAATGCATAAATCCAAAGAATGTCTTTTCATTCGCTCCAAGCTGACCACAGTGCAGCGTTTGGGGGAAAAATCAACTTCTAAGGACACACTTGGCTTTGACTCAGAGGTAAAACTCCGGGTTCCTGAGAGGAAAAGCTTCTCTATTACACTTCACTCTTCCCTGTCATTTAAAAATTTACCTTTAAAAGTTCCATCTGTTGGTGAGGTCACTATGGAGATACCCTAGGACTCCCATTTCAGAAATTTCCGCAGGCAAGAATAAAGTCTGGATGGTGGTGGAGGCATGCCAGGGAACACTCTACTTGGCCTCCTGAACTCGCCGAAGGTGATGTCTTTTTTTTTTTTTAGAATTATATTTCTTTTTATTTTAAAGACATATTCTTTTTTTAAGATTTTATTAATTTTTCTTTAGAGGGGAAGGGAAGGAGGGAGAGAAACATCAATGCATGGTTGCCTCTTGTGCATCCCCCTCTGGGAACTGGCCCGCAACCCAGGCATGTGCCCTGACTGGGAATCGAACCTCGATCCTTTGGTTCCCAGGCCCCCACTCAATCCACTGAGCTACACCAGCCAAGGCAAAAGGTGATGTCTTCAAGTGGTTTAGTTGTCCCTTGGCACCATTAAGGAGTAGGAGTTAGGGCTCAAGACTCCTGAAAAATTTCCCTCCTGCAGCCAAGGAACTACCACAGCAGAAGCACAACAGTTAATTCAGTTTTATCCTGGAGAAATTGAAACCGCTTTCTTCAAATGTTGTGACTTTGTTTTTAGATGAGCCCGTGGACTTCATCCCCCGGGCCATAATTTGTCGCCAGCCCAAGCAATGCAGCATCGAGCACGGCGGCCCAATCTTCAGGGCAGTGTATGCAGTTTGTGGATTCCGGCTGCACGAGGAGAGGGGTTTCCAAGTGACGACAAGGTGGTCTGTTCGTGGTCTGACAGGCCCCTACACTCGGCTGGCTATGTAAGGGTTTCTCAGCCCCTCTGAGGACGGTTCCACCGCACAAGCAAGGAGGTGGCTGCTTCAGCGCTTTATCTTACTCAGTGCATCTGAACAAGTCCCATTTGTGACCGTTTCCAACAATAAATCTCAGCATGGTGACAGGTCTGGAAAAAAGTCTTAGATATATAAATTCACTGCTTTTAGTGTAAGAGTTGTGCCTGGGTCTTCTTCTACCCCAAGCCTCCAAATTAAAATAATAAAATAAAATAAGAGTTGTGCCTGGGTCTTCTCCTACCCCAAGCCTCCAAATTAAAATAAAAGCCTCATCTGTATCTGTTCAGGTTCTTATTATTAATTAGGGAAGTTGGTGCAAAGGGGCAGAAAGATGAAACCAATCTAGTTGCTCACTACAATGTTGCAAGGTAGAAATCAAGGCCACTGACACTTCCTCAGATTATTTAGATACAAGCTCTCAAGCAAATGTCAATCAGAGAGACACAAATTTCACCTGCAGAAGAGTCATTTCAAAGTTTGGTTACTTTAATGCAATTTCACTGTTCAAGGTAGTATGGATATGTTAAGTGGTTCATTTCCATCCTGGGGAAAAAAAACACCAACAGCTTCCATCTTATGTAATTTTGTCAAATTCAAACATAACCCTTTAACTGGTTTTTAAAAAACATTTTCTTTACATATCTTATGATTTTTATTTTCTGCAACATTTTTTAGAAACCTTCAAGTAGCCTGGAAACATTTGCCTATTCGCTCCATCCTCTGGGTGCAGCCTTTGAGAACACTTATCCCACCCGCACAGAAAATCTGCCTTCTCCCGGCTGGTGGCAGAGCCGCTGGATGGAGGTGACCACAGAGCAATGAGGAGGCAGCAGGCTTTGTGAACTACTTCTAATTCTCTTCATTAGTATGCTCTGATCCACCCCAGCTTCTGCAAGGTCAGACACGCAAGACAAGTACTTGGCCAAAAAAGCAGGATTCTAACTAGTGTAAAAATAGATTTTAAATAAAATAGAATCTTTATAGGAAAGAGAATCAGGTTATGTTTTACATTCCCACTCTTGTTCTAAGATATCTGTGGTATCTGGTAAGTCCGAGGGGGACTCACAGTTGGTCTGCCCTAAGTAAAACTCGACAGTGTCTAAGTACATTCATTTTGCACAGTTACAGGTAAGGTCCTTTGGGAAATGCTGTGCAGCACATCCCACAACGATGGGTGGTGATCAGCGGTATGGTTGGTGTGCTAACAAGGAACTTGTAAAACATTCATGCCAAAGGAAATGAGGCCTAACCATAGGCTAAAAAATTCTGAAATGTGGTAATTTGAGCTTTGGCAAATTATAAAGCAAAAAACAAACTCATCATTTAGCAGTTTGTCTTGTTAACCTATTCGGCTTACCTGTTTTGGAAGCTAAGTTCCAATGGCTCTGACTTTAATTTTATTCATTATGGCAGATCAGAAATTGTTGGACATCTATGTTTCCAGAGAAAGTACACAGCCCCTCTTGTTGGCCCATGGGCATCACACGACTGTCTTAAGGGGGCTCTGTTAAAATTCTTATTTTCGGATTTAGAAACAGCCTTTGGTTACAGCTTGAAAGCATAATTGAAAATCTGCCCAAGCTCCCTCTAGCCGCAACCTGAAAATGCAGCTCAATCTTTTGTAAACATTCAAAAAATACTGATCCCAGCAAAATATACTAGCAGCTAGTCTGAGACCTCACTCTACATTTTCGAATGGATGATAAATCTGCCAGCTCATTCTTGCTAGATGCTGGGAAGTTCACTCTGAGATTTGAGCCTTGGAATCACCATTATGCCTCCTCCTTATTTGAGGCTCATAGGGAGGTACAGAGTCATCAAAAATAAACAAAATGGAAACACCACCATTTTTCCTACACTGGGTCTACTCAGTCTGCCCTGGGTTGTTTGTTTTTCCTGGCTAGCCCCGGAGCAAGAAGATATGGCTGCTGGAGACAAGCCAGTGCCTGCTTTATAGGCCCAGCCTCTTTTCATATACCATTCAACTAGTCCTTCAGTTCCCCAGAGGCAGGGAGGGATGACAACGACAGGAGACCAGTGCTCGGGAATTTCCATAAATCCTCAGTAGCCAGCACAAACCTCTCTCTAAGGCAGCTGCAATGACCTCAGGGAGGTTTGATGCTTTAGAAATAGGTAATGTTACCTACTGACCCTAGAACTGAACGCCAGAAACACCAACTCAATAAATACAACAGAAAAATGCACAACAAATTTGGGTCATCTATCAAGTAGGAAGGCAAAATGGTCATCAGAATGTCTGAGGTTGGTGAACTAAGGTTGGAAGAAGCAGCCACCGTTTAAAACACTGCCCTTTACCATCAGTTCTCCTAGTCCTCAGCCCTCTGCATTCCTTAAGCCAAACACCAGCAAATGAAAGATCCAAACAACTGCAGCTTGATCCCCACTTGTACTTATTTAGGGCCCACCTTCACATTTAGGCCCCAGCACACCCTCTCTGCGCCAGGGAAGAGAGTCTCAGGGACACCTGTTTCTGTGAAGGTCACTTGCCCCTCTTGCTGCGGCCCTTCCTGGAGGGCAGCTTCCCACTGCCACCAGAAGAGGCAGGGCTCGAGGCTGAGGCCATGGCGATGTTGATCTGTCCCTCCTGGATCTCCTGCCGGGTCTCAGCAGGCAGGTGGTTGATCTTCTGCTGAGCCTCAAGGTAGAACATGACGTCACGCAGCTGTTCCTGGATCTCAGTGATCTGCAGATCCTTCTGGTCACAGGTCTCTTTCAAAACCCTCTCCTCCTCCTTCAGCTTGTTCTGCAGGAGGACCTGATTGGCTCGCAGACACTTGTTCATCTCCTGCTCCTCTTTGAGCTCTGTGGTGAGTTTGGCTACTTTTGTGTTGAGCTGAGTACACCTTTTGCAAAACAAAGGAAGACAAAAGCACATTTTTCATCTGCTGACACAGACCCCTTTCTGCTCTGGGACTGAACAGAGGAGCCCCGATCTCAGAATCTACTTAGGGTGGACTCCTCTCTCCCTGTTCAGGGAGACTGGTTTGCTGCCATTGCAACAGCTACACAAAGGAAGAATTTTGCTCTAGTTAACCCAAGTATAGCTTCAAGACAATTTTTCTTTTTTAAGCACAGAAATTTTTTCATAGCTAATACTATTCTGTGATTCATGGTAAAACTTCTGCTTCTCTGTTTTATAGTCCATGTTTAAATAGGAGGTTTTAGAGGATAGTGATGCTAAAGAAGTTACAAGGAAAAGGGATATTCTTGGAGAGTTAAGTGATCTGGCCTCACTACATTTATTGCAGAAGGGTTTTCAATAGACAGTGGCCTTATTCTTGATGTCCAATATTACTCAGAAGCAAAGAATCACAAATTTAGGCATGATTTTTACGTATCAGAATGCCAAAGAGCCCTGGCTGGTGTGGCTCAGTGGATTCAGCACCAGCCTGTGAACCAAAGGGTTGTCAGTTCAATTCCAAGTCAGGGCACATGCCTGGGCTGTGAGCCTGGTCCCCAGGAAGGGGTGCATGAAAGGCAACCAACCACACATTGATGTTTCTCTCCTTCTCTTTCTCCCTTCTCCTCACTCTAAAAATAAATAAAATCTTAAAAAAAAAAAAAAGAACTCCAAAGAGCTCACGCCTAGGAAGAGGCACTCCCACACACGGCACTCAAGCAGGTACTGGTACAAACTCTTGAGGACAACTTGGAGATCACCAGAAAGGCATTTCACATGCCCTTTGACACAGCTGCTCTACCTCTAGGAACATCACGTAAAACAGATACATTCAGGACTGCGCTGAACATCTTTTACCTAAGCAAAAAGAAGTTCACTGCGAAGCTGTTTACAGTAGTGTTAGACCCGAGACAGCTTAAATGTCCATCAATGGGAGCTGCCTGAGATACCGTGGGGTCTCTGCACCATGGAGTACTACACAGCCATTATGAAGCTCAAGATAGAGCTAATGTCCAACGTAAAAAAAAAATCTCCAAAACAGAGTATTGAATAACATAGAATATTTAACATTACCCTAATTTTGTAGAAACAAATATTATGTATGTAAGATGTTTGTATAGGAAGAGCAAAGGATCTGTAAGAATACTCACTGGTACCATCAATAATGCTACCCTCTAGTCAGGATCTAGGAAAACTTACAATTTTCACTTTTTAATTCGTTAATACAGTTCAATTTGTTAGGGTGGTAAAAGTATAGAAGGATTTCTGATTTCTATTTCTACCAATATTGTAGTGTTTTTACAACAATTAAAGAAATCTTTGGTGGAAAATTTCTCTTGGGGTGATGAAACATTCTGTAAACAGATAATGGTGACAGTTGAACAACACTGTGAATGTACTTAACGCCAATGAACTTTACACTTCAAAATGGTAAAATGGAAAATTTTATGTTATAAAGACTTTTACCATACATGTACAAAAAACTATTTTAAAAAAATCCAACTTCTGCCCTGACTGGTGTAGCTCAGGGTTGGATGTTGTCCTGCAAACCAAAAGGTCACCACCAGTTTGATTCCTGGTCAGGGCATGTGCCTGGGTTTCGGGCCAGGTCCCTGATTGGGGGCAGGTGAAAGGCAACCAATAGATATTTTTCTCTCTCTCTTTCTCCCTCCCTTCCCCTCTCTCTAAAAATAAATACAATCTTAAAGAAAAACAAACCCCAACTTCTGACAATGGGGAAAATGTGTGAAGCACAAATGGGAACTCTTTGTGCTATCCTTGTAACCTGTGTAAATCTAAATTTACTCCAAAGTCAAGGATCTATTAAAAAAACTTTTTAAGGAACAGTTATCCCCCCTAAATTTATTTTTATCCATTTGTCGAGAGGTAAAAGCCCAGTTACTTTTGTGACTATAACTTAAACCAGAAAGGCGATTTCCATCATAACTACCTTCCCACATAACAGTAGAGTTACAGTCTTGCCGTGCTGCTCACAAGTTTTTTGCCTTATGTTTAACTTCTGTGGCCTTAATTCTTGTCCAAGGTCGGAACGCATGCTATCTCCAGCTTAGACACAGGCTCTTTCCTAACTGCCATTTCTCAGTCACCATGGCTTTGGGCACAAGGAAATTGCTTGCTAGAGACAAAGTGGAAAATATTTGCACGCACCACAAGCACACAGATACCAGGAGAGAACACCACATTCTATATGGCATCCATTTGGCATGACACACCGTGTTTTTTAATAAACACGAAATCACAGTACGTGGTTGGCTCCTAAAACCTGGTGATACAGGTTTGAAAAGACTTGAAAATCAGTATTTACTTAGGAATGAAGGAAATTAACTCTTTACATAATTACTGTTAAAATAGAATACCTACTTTAAAGAACAGACAAATTATACCTACTTTCTTTCCACAGATTGCTTTTCTTTCAGGAGATCATTTAGTCTGTGCTCCAGATTATCACATTTCTCAATTGTTTCCTTAAATTTGGCCTTCATGTTGTTAATCTGAAAAAGCAAACAGACGTTTCTTTTTCTAATTTGGAGGTGGTGAGGAAAGCATCAATTTGTTGTTCCACTCATTTATGCATTCATTGGTTGCTTCTTGCATGTGCTTCAACCAGAGACCAAACCTGCAACCTTGGTGTATCAGGGCGACATTTTAACCAACTGAGCTACCCCTCCAGGGCCAACCAGAGATCGGTTTCATTTCACAAAGATAAAGTTATGTGGCTTTCAGGGCTAACTTCTCAATTTTCCCCCAATTACCTGTGTGCAACTTTGACAACCCAAACTTAGAAAAGGTGAGACAATCGTTTTAAAGAATTCCTGTAAGAGGAATACAAAATTTTGAGAAGTGGTTTTTTTTTCCTGTTTCTTTATCCCAGGATAAACAAAGGATCAGGAGCTGATGAATGTCAAGTGAAACTGCTTGAAAGTAAAGAATGAATTTGAGCAGGAGATGGTTGGTTAGAGACACTAGAACAGGGCTTCCCATTCTTACCTCACCACTGTTTTTTACCTCCTGAGATTGCATTCCCAAAACTATTACCCAAATTATCCTAGAAACTTATCTAATCTAACTGATTTTCTTTAGGGTTTCCCACCTTCAACTATTAAATTTCCCAAGTACCATGAAGCCACATGGAATATAATCAGTTCTTGTTTTACTGAGTTCTTTATAATAAAGGCAATACATATGGAACTCACTCATATTACATCTTAAAAACTTAGACTCACTCCAAGGTAAAGATGTACAGATTTAGGAAATGCCTCACCCCTACTGACCTTAGGACATGGAGAGAAGATTGGGTGGGAAGGGGAAGCAGTGAGGTTGGATAAATCATGAGGCAATAGTGATAGGAACTGAAAGTAACTGAGAATTTAAATCCTATGGCCCAGGCACCTGCAGGTGTTTTATAAGTAGTATCTTCTTATAACACACCTATGACTTAAGTATGGCAGCTTTTTACAGAAACTGAGGCAATGCATCCAAGGTCACCCAGATACACTGTGGTAGGTAGGTCCAGGATTGGACTCCCAGTTTGGGTCCAAAGCCAAGTTCTAAAACTCTTTCCCTACACTGTAGGCCTAAGCTGTACAGCAAAGGAAAAGCGACCTCTGGGCAAGATTTAGCCTCAGCGGAGATCCAAGATGCATACGTTGTCCCTAATAAGAGCCATTGCTTTTACCACTTCCTTTTAAAAATTGTTTTATTTATTGATTTGAGAGAGAGAGAAAGGAAGAGAGCAAGAGAAACATCGCTCTGCTCTTCTACTTATTTATACATTCATTGATTGTTTTTTGTATGGGCCCTGACCAGGGATTGAACGTGCAACCTTGGCGTATCAGGACTACGTTCCAATTGAGTTAGCAGGCCAGGACCAACACTTTCTTTCTATTTAAATATTTTCTTTCTACTTTAAATATTTAAATACAGCCCCCCTAGCAGGTCTCTAAAAAGTACCACTTCCCCACTTTGTAATAAGAAAGTTAACTGCTTTGGAGAAATTAACTTTATAGCCAACTACCATTAAGTAGGAAAAACATGCAATTAAAGGGAGATTTCTGTTTATTTCTCTGTCATAAAAATAAAAATAGCTTTAAAATTGCTTTAATTCTAATCTGCCATTCACTTTCTCCTCAATACTGCTTTAAAATAAAAGAGCATTAGATCCTTTTGACATTTTCTCCTAAACTGGCTCCTGTTAGTTTAGGGAAATCAGAAAGGACAGAAATGGAATCACATTGTCATGTTTTGATCACTAAAGACACTTAAGCCAAACACATTTAAATCAAAATGAAAAATACCAAGTAACCCCAAAAGCTTTTTATATTGCTTTTATATGCTATAGATGGAATGTTACGTGGTTTATATTAGTGCTTCTAAAAACATTTCTGTCCATTGGCCCAAAGTAAGAAATACTCAATACACAATCCCACACAACTGAAACAGGAGTTTCACAAAACAGTATTAAATGTGATGCGCTCTGATATTTCACACCTCTCCTGTTTTGTTCTGTTCAATAAAAATGCCAGTGGTGGTCCAGCAAACTTACTCTACAGCCCGCAGCTGGAGACAAACCGATCGCTAACCCGGACCCAGAGGTCCACAGAGAAAAGCAGTATCGTGAGGGTCATTCCCTTGTCCTGATGGCTTCGTCTATGTTCTTCACACATGGCCCCCTTAAAACTGAGGACCTTCAAGTGGGTTTGAGATTCATGAGAACAGACTCTGCTCACATGCTATAATAAAGGTACTACCAAAGGCAGTACCTTTGGGGGGGGCAGGAATAGTATTATAATCCAAGTTCACAAAGAAGCTCGACCTTCATCTCCACCCCTCCCACCACACTTTTACGAGACCCGTGAACAAGAATCCCTGTCAGTGAAACCCACGCTCAGCTATTGTTAACCCTTGCATGTGCTCTACTATCGAGGGTGCCAATGGACAGAGGGCGGGTCAAAAAGAAGCCGGGGGGCAGGAACAAAGGCCTGCATCTTCCATTAACTTGTGGGTGAACAACATTTGTTATTAGTCAATGAAACATTCTTTTCAAGCCCTTCACGCTTTTCATTTAGGGCTGCCCTTGCCTTCATCTTATCGCCACCTAAAGTTAAACACAAGTTTCACTTTTTTACTTCCCTGCCACTTGACTTTTCCTGGGCACGTGTTAGAGAATGCAGTTAATCCTAAAGAATCTTAAAAGGCAGAAAGAATCCTGAGCTTAGCTCCCGAGGGTCTGCACGAAGCACTTTAGGTGGTCACGCTGGTACAGCCCGTGGAAAAGCCCATTAGTGAGGCTGCTTGGGTTGCCAGTGCCCCTCTTCCCTGGGAGCCATCACAGGACGCCGAGTGGCAGCGACCAGTGCACTCAAAGACAAGCCCTTCCCCCACGTGCTCCAATCAAGCCCTATTCAGGACTTGAGTGCCTCTGGAAAGGCATTTCCATTGCTTGGAAGGTTCTTATAAGAATTTCATCAAGAACTTTTAACTAAAGATCATTTTTAGGCTAGTGTTAAGCCTTATTTTTATTTTATTTTTATCCTCACCTGAGGACATTTTTTTCACTGCTTTTAGAGACAGAAAGGGAGACAGAAAAACGTCGATGGGAGAGAGAAGCACCAAATGGATGCCTCTTGTATGCACCAAAACAGGGGATCGGGTATAGGGGATTGGGGATCAAATCGGCGACCTAGGTATGTGCCCTGACTGGGAATTGAACCTGCAACCTTTCAGTTATGGGACCATGCTCCAACCAACTGAGCCACACTGGCCAGGGCAAGCCTTATTTTTAAAAACTTGATTTCTGCCCTGGCTGGTGTAGCTCAGTGGATTGAGCACAGGCCTGCGAACCAGAGGATCGCGGTTCGATTCCCAGTCAGGGCACATGCCTGGGTTGCAGGCCAGTTCCCGGCAGGGACCAGTTCCCAGCAGGGGATGCACAAGAAGCAACCATACATTGATGTTTCTCTTCTTATCTCCTTCCCTCCCCCTCTAAAGATAAAGAAATAAAAAATGTATTTAAAAAATGCGGACTTTACTGTAGAAAATATCTTAAAAAAATAAATAAATAAAAACTTGATTTCTCCTCATTTGTGGCTACATCTGGGACCCGTGGGCCTGGCATTAGGAAAGAGCTAGGCCCCGCCTGCTCAGCTCCAGGATAATCCTCCTCAGCGGGGAGCTCCAAGCCCAGCTCTGCAGTCCCCATCTGAAAGCCCAGGTACTGGTGGGGATTCAAAAAGTTATCACATAAAAAATTTCAAAGCCTTCATTTAATACTAGGGGAATCAATGATTTATAAACACTGTCTGTAGGTATAGAAAATGGTTCCTAGCCCTGGATGGTGTGGCTCAGTAGATTGAGCGCGGGCCTGCGACCCAGACGATCGTGGTTCGATTCCCAGTCAGGGCACATGCCTGGGTTGCAGGCTGGTTCCTTGCAGGCCAACTCCCAGCAGGGGACACACGAAAGGCAACCATACATTGATGTTTCTCTCCCTCTCTCCTTCCCCTCTAGAGATAAATAAATAAATATTAAAAAAAGAAAAAAGAAAATGGTTCCTAGAATCCTAATTATACACGATCCTCCAGTGTTCATTGGTTTTCAAACTCCTACTTTGGAACCCTCTGGGTTCCTTGTACATGCTACAGACAAAGAGAAAACCAAGTGGGTGGACTCTGGGACCGCCACCTGGGTTTCCACCAAAATCACAACACTTTTCTCTTTTAAATGTTGGAGCAGTGAAGGGCATCTTTTTTAAAATGGCATCTTTGTTAAAAAGCTAGAGCAGCAATTTTCTTTTTTATTTTTTTTTTAAAGCCAAATTTAAGCAGCTCTATTTTTTTAAAGACTTTATTTATTTATCTCTAGAGGGGAAGGAAAGGAGAGAAGGAGAGAAATATCAATGTGTGGTTGCCTCCTGTGAGTCCCCTGCTGGGAACTGACCTGCAACCCAGGCATCTGCCCTGACTGGGTATTGAACCGCAATCGTATGGTTCGCAGGCCCACGCTCAATCCACTGAGCTACACCAGCCAGAGCTTAGAGCAGCGATTTTCAACCTTTTACGTAACACAACCTTTTATGGCACACATAAACTATTTACTAAAATTCTGCTGCATACCAACAAATGTATTTTTGCTGACCTGACCAAAATAAAAAAGGTATAAATCTGATTCACACCAGACAGCTACTGTTGTGTTGGCTGTTGTCATTTTTTTTTTGACAGTCTAAGGGAAAAGAGGTCAGTGCACCTGACTAGAGAGTCAGGTGTCACAAATTTTAAAAATTCTTGTGGCACACTGCTTAAAAATTGCTGTCTTGACCAATAAGGAACCATGGTGACCACAGGAGTTCCAGCATTTCTGCCCATTTTCCCCCGTCAACTCCTAAGTAACGTCTTGTTGTCTCAGAGGCCCATGTTGAGCTCCCCAAAGCAGCTGTTCCCAAGCTGACAAACCAACTGGCTGACTCAAATTACAACCCTCATGTACATACTTCTATTTTTTAAATAGAATTACACCAGGCACTAGAAAACATGACTGAAGTTAACAAACAAACAACTCCCCAAACCTCAAAATACTAAAGCCTTTAAATCCAAGGTTTCTTTTTTCCTTTTTCTTGGGGGGGGGGGTACATGCCAGATATTCTACTTCTTCCTTAACTTAATATGGTATTGAGCTCAGCATACAATAAAACTTTGCTTGATTTTATGTACGCTTGATTTAGTAACCCTATACAAGAATATATGCCTGACTCCCTCCCCTTCTTAAATTATACTTCGTTGATTGCATTTGTAATCGTTTTTTTTTTTTTAATTAATTTCATTCTCACTGTGGCCCAGAAATGCTTGTCCCCTGACACTGGCTAAGTCTCTAATGTAATGACAATTCAGGTGCCTACCACCTCTTTCTGGAATCCTGGTCTAGAGTTAGGTTTCTGGGGTGAGCCAAATTATTCCAAATTCTTTTCTTTTTATTTCCCCCTAACTCCAGCTTCATTGAGATATAACTGATGCACATAGAAGAAAGGTTTCTTTTTAGAGGCAAAATGGTCTTTACCCATCTGTCAGACTGAGAAAGAGGGGCTCTGAGGTTCCTCCGTCCCTGCAGTTCTGCCCCTGCCCACGCCGACATCGGGCTGCCCCGCAATGTGGCATTTTAGCCGTCGCTACACCAGAAACTTACCTCCTCTGCTGTGTCCTTCTCTATCCGGACTATCTTGTTTTCCCAGTAGATGCGCTGAGATTCCAGCTGGCTTGTTAGTAAATATGAATACTGAAAACACAGAGAACAGACAACAAAACATAGGCACTGCTGTCAGTCTCTGAAGCCCAATTAAAACCTGCCTTCTAATGACCTATGGAAAAGTAAGAGTAACCATCAAAATACACGTTACACCTTGGTTCCACTCTGCTCACTAAACCACAATTACAATTCTGTCATCCCGGAGCTTACAATCTAGTCAGGGACAAACACAGAATGCACAGTAAAAGAACTTAGGTTCCTGGGCAAACTGACTTTAAGAACATGGTTTTTAAGACAAAGTGTAATTCAAATCAGCCCACCCAACTACTCTTCCCTGCCTCCTCCTAATTGTGTTGTTCCTTCAAACATCTGAATACCCAAGATAGCTTTATGAATATAAGCTTCAAATTCAGAAAATACAAACTTTGAGGATACACCTGTGTATAAAAGCCTCTAATTCACAAACTGCCAGCCCAATATTCAGGGAAAAGCTCCTCAGGCATGGAAAAATACCACTGGGGTTTCCTCGTTCTGACCCAGTCTGCTCGGCTTTCAGCTGCACTGCAATGCCAACAGGAAGATTCTTCACTGCTGGTTCTAGAGGAGCTACAAAGGACACCTTCATACTGAACCTGAGACAACGTGGAATATCATATTGAAAATACGGCATGAGGAAACTTAGACTTTCAAAGAAGAAAATGAGAATAAAATATTTTAATAATCCTTCACAGCAGTAATAGAATTTTTTGAAAAGTTGACATTCAGAGTCAATGGTAAAATCAAAAGCCCAAAGGTGGGCAAAGAAAAAACTGAAACAACTGTAACAGAGGAACAATAAAAAAATGTTTTTTAAAAAAGAGAGAAATCTGTTAAGGAAAATGGGAAGATACTAAAAATGGTTCTCCAAAATATGTGTAACATTTTTTAAACAAAAAAGACTATACTGTTAAAAAAAAATTAAAAGCCCCAAACATGATTTAAGTTAGAATAGCAAAAAGTGGTAGAAACAGCCATTTAGTAATTTCCAAGAACTTATCTTACCTCTAACTGTAAGGCATCTATTTTCTCTTCCTGGCAGGTATCGCCCTCACATTCATACTGCACTATTTTTCCGTCTGTTTTACTTGCAACCAGTCGATGGACATAATTATCTGAAGAAAAGAATAAGTCAACCAAGGCACGTTTCTCTCAGAATGAAAAGGGTCTCCATACTCTTAATTCCATAACTGACAAAATTTTTGTTTTTACAGACCTAAATTGCAATATTTCTTTAGAAGTAGGCTAAATCATTTGAATTTTAAAAAAGAGCGAGAGGGCAAGAGTGGAAGCATTAACTCCCTTTATAACACGAGTCTCAGACCATTCACAGGAAATAGAGCCCTGCAGGGCCTGAGTCTGCCTCAGCTGTCAGAAGATTTCCAGCTGCGAGAGAAAGTGGAGAGATTCTCAAAGAGAAGTTTTCACACAAAGCGAACCCAACTGAAAGAATGAGAGTGCTGTTCACCTCCAGCATAGTCCCAGACTCGATGGTTGGTCAGCTGCATGGCGTATGTGTGCTGGGTTTCCTCAAAGTGCTTATAAGCATGTCGACTTACATATCGCCCACACCCTATGTGGCCACATATTAAACAAATCCAAAGGTTCTGCCAAGAAGAAGATATGATCGTAATTACATAAAAATACATGCCCTGCCCCACTCACCCTAGAAAAGGGGCTAACATAGAATAGGATTTAGAGTTGTTTCTAAGGGAGTTTTAATATATGTTTAAAACCCAACAAGCAAGGATGCTTTTATAGATCATTTCCTTGCTGATTTTAATGGAACTCTATGTAAATAGCAAGAAAAAAATTTCATAATTTATCAATAAAACTGTAGGCTTTTTCAGAGAACAAAGAATAAAATCATATTTTGCTTAGAAATTGAGTACTTTTTGTAGTTTTATTTCTTGCCTGAAACTAGACAAAAAGAAAAAGAATCAGTCTCAAAAAAGAATTCCTAAGCCCTGGCTGGTGTAGCTCAGTGGATTGAGCACGGGCCTGCGAACCAGAGGATCGCGGTTCGATTCCCAGTCAGGGCACAGGCCTGGGTTGCAGGCCTGTTCCCAGCAGGGGACACACGATACATGGTGTGTCCTCGGCAGAGGCAACCATACATTGATATTTCTCTCCCTCTCTCCTTCCCTTCCCCTCTAAAGATAAATAAATACAATATATATATATATATATATAAAAAAAAGAATTCCTAAAAATTTAAGCCGCGCAGGGCCAAAAAAAAACCCCGGACAGTCAACGCTGTGCTCATATTAACCTTCCCTACCACCCAGTA
This sequence comes from Sturnira hondurensis, assembly GCF_014824575.4. Lineage (NCBI taxonomy): Eukaryota > Metazoa > Chordata > Mammalia > Chiroptera > Phyllostomidae > Sturnira > Sturnira hondurensis. The sequence goes on from NW_028080037.1 coordinate 5,248,362, forward strand.
CTTACTTCCTGGACACCACACTCAAAACACTTATTTTCCTCTACGGGCTCCGGAGTCTGGCAGTACCGGCAAACAGGGCACCTATTCAGGACACCAGAAGACAACGGTACAGGTAAATATAAAACAGCTGTTACACAACCCCAAATCAAAAACGGAATCTCAAACCCTCCCTCTCTAATATACTTTTATAACAACTAAAAACATCACTCAAAATACACTTCCGAGCTATTTGCAAACAAAATGAAAAATACTAAGTCTTGATAAAGCAGAGGAAAAGAAATCTTCACCTGCCTTATAACTTTGCCCACTCTTCTGTCTAAAGCTTACATAAACCAGAAAACTAAATATCTACAGCTTAGAATCAGGAACTTTGAGAGACAAATTATTAATTTGGTTTCACGTCTGGTTGGCCATAAAGTAATTTTTACTCTAAACAATTGGTTCTGTCCCCACTTCCCAGAGGTTTAAATCATTTAAAATGTATCTTGTCCTCTCAAGACTACTCGTAAGAGTGGGAACGAAAATCTGTGGTAAATTTTACCACAGTAAAAAAAAAGTTGATACACTTCCTGAAATGCACATGACATTTTCCCACACAATGAACATCGTGTGGAAGCAGACACCAGTGCTCTCTGAGCACTCCAGTTCTGACATACACCCAAGAAAAATGGCACTGAACACAAACTCACAGATACACAGAGTAGAAAGGAGGTTACCAGGACCTGGGGCGGGAAGGGAAAAACAGAAAGATGTCAAGAGGCACAAAGTTCAGTTATGTAAGATGAGTAAGTTCTGCAGAATTGGTGCACATCAATGTGAGTTGGCAATATGGTGCTGTGTACATAAAATTTGCTAAGAGAGTAGATCATGGGTGCTCTCACCACAAAAAAATTAAAAAAAGAAACAAAAAGAAGGAAGGAAGCAAAGAAGGAAGGGGAAAAGGGAGAAGAAAGAAAAAAAAAAGGGAAATGGTAAAGATATGAGTGATATGTTGATTGGTTTGTGGTGAATATTTTACAATGCATACATATATTGGGTCATGGAGTCATACACCTTAAATATGTAATTTCTGATTGTCGATTATACTTCAATAAAGATGGGGGGAAAGGGGAGCATTGAAAAAAATCCAGCCCTGGCTGGTGTGGCTCAGTGGATTGAGCACTGGCCTATGAACCAAAACGTCACTGGTCTGATTCCCAGTCAGAGCACACGCCTAAGTTGCAGGCCAGGTTCTCCAGCTGGGAGTGCGCGAGAGGCAACCATACACTGCCATTTCTCTCCCTCTTTCTCCCTTCCCCTCTGTCTAAATAAACTCTTAAAATAAAGAGAAGACAACTCGAAGAAGTAACAAAATGGCAGCTGGTAAGCACCAGGTGCCTTGTCAAAGGAAGAAACTAGCTCTCTGTCACCCCTTTTGTCTGTGTGGTAGTGGTTGGATGAATAAAAAACAAACTGAGTGCATTCTCCCTCCCGGGGTCACGCCCACCCCTTTTTCTCCCCCTGAGGTGTGCATCTCCTAGGGGTACCCATGACACTTGCAACTGGGGAGCAATGGGCAGTGGTGGCTCATCCAGGGTAAACCCCTGAACCTGTCCCCAAGGCCCCTTTCCTCTGACTGTCCCGTGAGCTCACAGCAGCTCTGCCCTGGCTCACTTCCTTCCCATAACATTTCTAGAGCCAAGGCAGCTCCGCCTAGGCTCCCACCTGTTGCTGCTTCCATCATAAGCCCTCCTTGTCTCACTGTCCTCAGCTTAGCATACACCAGTTCTCCTACCAGGTGTGAGGGGCACAACGGCGAACAAGTCAGGCAAGGTCCCTGCTCTGTGAGAGCTGGCATTCTTCTGGTCACTTGAGGGTGGAGAACAGAGACTCCTGTGGACTTTCACCCTCCCAATTTCTGGACCTTGGAAGGTGATCCTTCCCTGCTCTTGTATACCACTCCCCCACACTGCCTTCATTCAGGTTTGCCTCTTCACCTGGGTAACTCCTACTCACCCTCCTTGAGATGTCCCTTCTCAGATAGCCCTGGCTGTGTCAGGGTCCTAGTTCTCCAGTCACAGCACTGCACATGCCCTTTTGTGACACCTGTTACAAACTGGTTATGAACTTCACATTTATTTGTATGATTATTTGATTCTGCATTTGCCTCTCTGTACTGTACAAGGCCAGGCATGACTTACCTTTCTAGCTGAGTCCCACAGTGCAGTTTGCAAAGGGAGCAACAATGCTTGATTTAGAAAAAGAAAGAGAAAGGTCCAGGTTCTACCTCAGTTCCTTACCTGCACAATCCCTCCCTAAAAATAAGGCCTTTGCAGGTGTGCGCGCACCTCATCCTTAGTGACTGCTGTTACTATTAGCCACCGAGCTATCAACATTCCTCACATTTATCAACAGTGTGATAAATCTACTATGGGAGACCGTTCCAACACAATAGATAACAGAGCCAAAGAAAATGGGAGGTATCAAGTGCAGGAAAGAAACAAGATTTTAGACCTAGATTTCATTTTAGTGTAAGAGCCTCACACCTAAGCTTCACTTTCTTTCTCCTTCATTCTCTGGCCCTTGGAGGGAAACAACTTATGCTGCCTTGGGAAATTCCACAAGGATTCAGAATCAACATACTAAAAAGGAGTTAGTCTAAGAATGCTGATTCCCATATAAACTTGGGTAAGGAAAAAAAAAGGTCCTTCCGTGTAACCTTTTTACTATTATGGTATCTGGATTTAAAAAGTCAAATACTTGGAATGGTTCATTTGGGGGGGGTGGCTATTTTTAATTCTGGGAAAGGGTAACAGTGGGCTTTGATAAGGTGGGAGGTGAGCTCCTGTACTCACGTCGTGTCGTCCCAGCGCTGCAGACACTGGCTGTGGAAGCTGTGGTTGCACAACGTGGTGAGGATGCCATTCACGGACTCGTCCATGCGCTCCAGACACACCGTGCACTTGGGGAGCTCGGTCAGGTCCATCACAGGGAGGCTGGCACCCTACAGTGGACACCTGACATAAGTCTCACTCTTCACCCACCAGTTCTTGTTCTTATTTTATTTTTAAAAAATATACTTTATTGATTATGCTATTACAGTTTTTCCATTCCCCCCTTCACTCCCCTCCACTCTGCACACCTCTTCCCACCCACATTCCCCCTTTTTAGTTCATGTCCATGTGTCATACTTACACGTTTTTTAGCTTCTATATTTTCCACACTACTCTTACCCTCCCCATGTCTATTTTTTACCTACCTCCTATGCTACTTATTCTCTGTACCTTCTCCCCCTCTCTCTTCCTCCCACTCCCCTGTTGCTAACCCTCCATGTGATATCCATTTCTGTGGTTCTGTTCCTGTTCTAGTTGTTTGCTTAGTTTGTTTTTGTTTTAGGTGTGGTTAATAATTAGTTTGCTGTCATTTTATTGTACTTGCTTTCTATCTTCTTTTTCTTAGATAAGTCCCTTTAACATTTCATTTAAGGGCTCAGTGACGATGAACTCCTTTAACTTGCCCTTATCTGAGCACTTTATCTGCCCTTCCATTCTAAATGAAAGCTTTGCTGGATAGAGCAATCTTGGATGTAGGTCCTTGCCTTTCATGACTTGGAATACTTCTTTACAGCCCCTTCTTGCCTGTAAGGTCTCTTTTGAGAAATCAGCTGAGTGTGATGGGAACTCCTTTGTAGGTAACTCCTTTTGTCTTGCTGTTTTTAAGATTATCTCCTTATCTTTAATATTAGCTAATGTACTTATGATATGCCTTGGTGTGTTCCTCCTTGGGTCCAACTTCTTTGAGACTCTCTGAGCTTTCTGGACTTCCTGGAAATCTATTTCCTTTGCTGGAATGGGAAAGTTCTCCTTTAGTATTTGTTCAAATAAGTTTTCTGCTTGTTGCTCTTCCTCTTTTGGTACCCCTATAGCTCGGATATTGGAACATTTAAAGATGTTCTGGAGGTTCCTAAGCCTCTCTCCATTTTTAAAAAATTCTTGTTTCTTCATTCTTTTCTGGTTGGATGTTTCTTCCTTCATTCTGGTCCACACCATTGATTTGAATCCCAGTTTCCTTCCCATCACTATTGGTTCCCTGCACATTTTCCTTTATTTTACTTAGCATAGCCTTCATTGTTTCATCTTATTTGCGACCAAATTCAACCAATTCTGTGAGCATCCTGATTACCAGTGTTTTGAACTGTGCATCTGATAGGATGGCTATCTCTTCAGTGCTTAGTTGTATTTTTTCTGGAGCTTTTATCTGTTTTTGATTAGGCCATTTTTTTTTTTTGTCTTGATGCACCGTTACGTAGTGAGGGGCGAAGCCTTAGGTGGTCACCAGGGCAGGGTAACCCATGTCACAGGGTTGTGATGCTGTATGTGGGGAGGGGTCCAAGAGGGAGCAGTGGCCCTTGCTCTGCTCTCTGCTGGCTTCCAGTCACTTCCGCCACTTCCCCCAAGCAAAGTGGACCCCCTTCTAGTGCTGATTTCCAGGTGGGTGGGCTTGTATTCTAGGACCCTGTGGGTCTCTCCAACAAACTCTCCTGTGAGGCTGGGAGTTTCTCCCACTGCCTCAACCCCCACGGGTGTTTTCAGTCAGTGGTTTGAGGTTTTATTTCCCCGTGCTGGGGCCCTGGTTGCATGGTCTGTCTCACTCCCCAATTTTGCCTGGTTTATCTGCACGTGAATATGGGACCAACCAGTCCGCCAGCCGCCTCGTGCGCTGTGCACCTCCACAATCTCCCACCTCGCTGGATTCGCCTGCTGCTGCCTTGTGCGCCCTGCTTTGTCACGACCCCTCTCCACCTGGCCACCCGACTCCGCCCCTCCTCCTGGTCTGGATGAGTGTGTACTTTAACTCCTTGGTTGTCGAACTTCCATACAGTTCGGTTTTCTGTCAGTTCTGGTTGTTTTTTGTTTCTAAATTGCTGTTGTCCTTATTTTGGTTGTGCAAGGAGGCACAGTGTGTCTATCTACGCCTCCATCTTGGCTGGAAGTCCAGCCAGTTTTTGTTAAAAAAAAAAAAAAAAACAATAATGGTTTTCCTGTTGGTTTTTGACTCCTGGCAGGGTTTTCTCAACATTATTGCTCTGTGCAAATAATTTAAATTGGTAAGATTTTCATTCAAGCAGCGAACACTGAGCACCCCTGTCTTCCCAGCACTGTGCTAGGCACTGGGGACATGGAGGCGAACAAAGCAAAGCTCCCTGCCTTCACAGAGCTGACATTCTCGGATGGGAGACTCCTGCCAAAACCTCACAAAGAATCTGCAATGTTACCAGACCTCACACTAAATGTAAAGGTCTATGACTGTTAACAGAACACGCATGAAGAAAAGCAGAATAGGCATGGATCTAAATGATTTTTTCAAAGAGTAGATAAAAGCTTAAGATTTTCAATTAAGTGATAATAATATCAACAATGGTTTTATTTATTTACTGATTACTTTAAAGATTTTATTTATTGACTGATAGAGGGAAAAAGGGAGGGAGAAAGAGGGAGAGAAACATCAATGTGTGGCTGCCTCTCACACACCTCACACACACCTCACACACAACGTGTGGCTGCCTCTCACACACCTCAGTAGAGGGAGAAAGAGGGAGAGAAACATCAATGTGTGGCTGCCTCTCACACACCTCAGTAGAGGTACTGAGGACCTGGCCTGCAACTCAGGCACGTGCCCTGACTGGGAATCAAACTGCAATCCTTTGGTTCACAAGCCAGCACTCAATCCACTGAGACACACCAGTCAGGGCCATTTATCTACTGATTTAATACACACTTATCGAGTCCCTTCTCTGTGTGCCCAATGCTATTTAAGTCTGGGACAATGGTGAGCAAAAACAGATTCAGTAAATCTCAAAAAAGGTCAGCTCCACCCTCATCGATCTTAAAATCTAGTAGAGAGAAATCAAGTTTTCTAAAAAAAGTATAATCACCAATGGTCATAAGTGCTAGGAAAGGAAAGTACATGAAGCTGTAACAGTGTATGAAATAGGAGACATGATGATATAGGGGGTCAAGAAAGGCACCTCTGAGGCAGTAACATCTGACCCGAACCCTGCCAGCTGTAACATGAGCAGGAATTAAGGACCTGGGGGTACACATTTTTCAAAGTAGCTTCAGAAAATACAGTCCAAGACTAAACCAAGAAATCCCTCTGGACACAATGTCAGGAGGCAAAGCCCCATGCTCTCAGTCTAGAAAGTAATCTCCAATTTCTCTGTAAGACTTCAAAATGGAGTCACAGCCAGAGATATTCCAAGGAGTGGAATCTTTACTAATATGAAAATTGCGGCTATCTTGACACCTGACTACTTCATTAATCATGTTAACTCAATGAAACAAGATGCTTTTACAGAAAAAAAAAAAAGATGAGCAGGAACTACTGAGGCATGCACATAAAGACATGCCGAGAAAAAATCACATGCCTCTGCAGTCACTGAGTAGACATCCACAGGAAATCCCTCAAGAAGCCATGCTCATTAGAAACGAATGTAAAACTGAGGCCTTAGACACCTGGCACAAAGAAAGCCTCATTTTACCACTTAGTGATTTTTATTTTACCTAATCCAATCATAGAAGAATGTAATCAGAACTTATTTCCACCAAGTTAATTTCAAAACAAAGATTTTTAGGTCTACTTTAAAAGAAAGGAAATCTTAGAAATATAACAGAGCTAAGTCTACCATTGTATAAAGTGATTCCAGTGAGCACATACTGTAGGAAAAGTTCCCACAGAGGGTGGTAGATCAGAGCAATTACCAACTGATACTGAAACAGAAACAAGAAGCAGGATGGAGATTAAGGGTTGATATTTAAAACAAGAACATTTCTTTTAGAATCTAGGTGGTATTTCATCAATGTGGATTAGTTAGCTGATCATTTAATTTTAACAATACAGGTAACAGCCCTGACTGTTGTGGGTCAGTCGGTTGGGTGTTGTTCTGTGGACCAAACCATTGGAGGTTCCATTCCTGGTCTGGACACACGCCGGGTCCCTGGTTGGGGGCATGTGGGAAGCAACCGATCAATATTTCCCTCCCACACTGATGTTTCTCTCTCCCTCCTTTCTCCTTTCTAAAAATACATAAATAAAATCTTTTTTTAAATACAGATAATATCCTTTTATGTATTTTTTACATTTTTAGACAATTTTTAAAAATTGAGATAAAATTCACCATTTTAAAGTGTGCAATTCAGTGTTGTTTTTAGTATATTCACAAGTTGGAGCAACCATCACCACTACCTAAATTCTAGAACATTTCTGTCACCCTAAAAAGAAAATTCATACTCATCCGCAGTTACTCTCCATTCTTCTCATTAAGCTACTTTCTGTCTCTACGCATTGTCCTTTCTGGATATTTTCAGAGATACCTTAACATTCAACTTTATGCCATTCTGACATGTATATCAAATATAGGAATTACTCATACTCACGTCTTCAGATTTCAGTACTTCAGCCCTTTCCACATAGACCAGCTGGCAAACATCATCTTCTATTGAGTTGAACTGGCGACCATTGCATGTCATGTAAAAACTATCTGCATCGGCCTGGGTGCACCAATGGGGAAAAAGGGAAAAAACTGAGAGAGATCCTAAACAAGAGTCTAATATTCACGATGCAGAGCTTCAATTGTTCTCTACACCACCTTTTCAAACTGATACTTAAGCGAGAGAGGAATAGTCAAAAGTAACACCTATGGATGCATGAAGCGGGCTGGTTGGCTAAGCAAACTGTGCTGGTCAGTATTCTGCCTCTCTGCGATGTTTCCTGATACATCACATTTACCGTAACTAGCAGAAGCCACTGAGGTGCAACCAGCTGACAGCCAGCAAACTTTTAACATTCACCCAGCAAGAGCCAACATTTCCCCTGGACAGCAATACTTTCCCCTCAGCCAACACTTTTACAGCAGCTGAACGAAAACATGTACCTATGCAAAGCCCGGAACCATATCCTTCACTGACGACTATTAGAGAACAGTGTTTTTAAAAAAACGTTAGCATCTGAAAAAGTAAGGAACCAGGGGAACTGGTATGGAGTATAAAGCTAACTCCTTCTCTTCAATAAATCAAATAATAGTAACACATGATAGAGGGGATCCCATTAGGAGATTTTAAACCACCTAGAATGTAATGCCAAAAGCAAAAAATACTAATAGTCTCCCTCTCTTGGAGTGGAAGACAGACGAAATCAGAAGAAGTAGCCCCTCACAAAGGCATTTGTGAATACGAACACAAGTAAACTAAATCTTCTAGACTAGATTAGCCTTAGTAGAAAGTGACAAAGAGATGATTTCAGTTTTTAAACTCTGCAATTTTTAGAGGCAGCGCAGACACCAGGGCTTGTCTGGATCTCACTCCCACTGGCCATTAGTCCCAACACAGGAAGTTGTGCGCTTTGGCCCTATCAATGCAGACAGGCTGCTTGGGGGCGGGGTTGGGGGTGCTCTGCATAAGGAAATGCCTCATCATTAACATCTAGGAAGATAGTCAAGTCTGTACCAATCAGAAATTGTCTTGCAGGTCTACCCTCATGTGGTTTTGAATCTTAACAGTAAAAGCTTATAAGCCTTTCAGTAGCTTTTAATTTCACTCTGATGATGTAATCAAGTATGGGCTGATTATACTTTTTCTTTTTTGATTTTAGAGAAAGGGGAAAAGTGGGAGAATGAGAGGGAGAGAACACTGATGTGAAAAAGAAACATCAATTGGCTGCCTTCCATAGATGCCCCGACTGGGGACTGAACCTGCAACCTACGCACGTGCCCCGACATGGAATCCAACCACCCACCTTTCAGTTTGAGGGACAGCATCCAACTGAGCTACAATGGTCAGGCAATTTATGCTTTCCTAATATGAGAAGGGAACTAAACAGCCGAGGCAGGATGACTAATTCTGCAGTTATATTTAGCAGGGGAAAGGAGAAATTTTCTTTCAGAGAACAACCTGTGTATTGGGTACAGTGCACTTACTACCTTCAAAATGCTAAAAACTAGTTTTTGGATAATACATCTCTTTAATACTAAGAAGAGGCCACCTAAAATGGCTTTCCCCATTCTTTAACAGCAATGGCTTTTTCTTGAAATGCTTAATTGTTAAGTAGAAGCAGTAACTAAATTCCTGCCACTACACAATTTCTTGCAGACAGCGGCTATCTTCCCTTCCCCACACTTTCATCCCACTCCTACTGGAAGAGGGACAGGCCCCAGGGATTAACGCGAGGACTCCATCCCACCTCAGTCACATTATTTCAGGCTGTGTAACCCTAAGCAAATCACCAACCCTTCTACCTATGCAGTCAGTTTCCTCATTTGTAATACAAGGATGACAACAGTACTTGTCTACCTTACAGGGAAGCAGTGAGGATTTAATGAGAGGATGCACATTAAGCACAAGGCACAGTGAATGGTATAGAATAAGTAGTCAATAAAGGTTGCATATCATCATCACTATCCCTATTGTTACACCTGCTACCACTTGCCCACTGTTTGCAAAGCTCTTCAGTGACCTTGGAAGGTCACAGTCAGTGAAAGTGGCTGTTTAAGTGCTTTTCTGTTCTCAACTTGTAAAGTCTAAGTCTCAGGACAGTTGAAACACTTGTTTTTAAATGCCTCCTTCCATGGCAGGGTGCTTTCAAAGGTTAGAGATAACCGCTGTGCACCCGCTCCTACACAGAACTCCACATTCAGGGCTCTTGTTCTGTGGGCCCTGGAACAGGTACACACACAGTCCGACTCTCACTTCTCTATCTTCCCTCCCAGGGCCAATGAATGACTGCTACTGCTGTCAGCTCTGAATTCCCGTGACGAGAAAAAAGGAAATGACAAGTGGGCCTTGAGTCATGGGCTGCTTTTCACCCACAAATCTTGGTGACTCGTCAGAGGTAATGGCAAACGATCCTACAGACACGCTCATTTTTGTCAATCTGAAAAATTGGAACTATTTATCTGGGGCAAATTTGGGAAGCCTGTTTATCAACAAGTTAAGACAGAAGTAATTTTTAACAAAGCTGCACTTCAAAATTAACGAATAAACAAATATAACAGGTTACTGAAAAGCAAATAAATGAAGCCTACAGGTAAGGTAGCTCTTTAATAACCTGGATAGTACCTAATGCTTATCTCATTTTTACATTCATATAAAAATGTGCGTACTCATAAGAATGAACATGTAAAACTAAGACAATCTTTCTAACATCTTCAGAACTGAGACACAAGGAAAATACTGCTTAATGCAACTAGTGAAATGGAATGTATGGCAAACATTCTCATATCAAAAAGTATGTTATAGCCCTGACTGGCATAGCTCAGTGGATTGAGTGCGGGCCTTTGAACCACTCGATCGCAGTTCGATTCCCAGTCAGGGCACATGCCTGGGTTGCAGGCCAGTTCCCAGCAGGGGACACACCAGAGGCAACTGTACATTGATGTTTCTCTCCCTCTCTCCTTCCCTTCCCCTCTGAAATAAATAAAATTTTTTAAAAAGTATGTTATAATGCACAAGTACTTTTAAAAACGAAAAATATCACCATTCTTTCAGTGTTTCTGTCTCTCTATTGTAGTGATTTCCAATCAGAATTCTAAAGCATCTTTAATACTTCAAGAAATGTCATGAAAATCCTTCACCACCAAAAATAAAAAATAAAAAAAAATATTTTATTTTCTAAAATGTGCCAAAGAGTATCTTTTAAAAAAAGAATGAAAGAAGCAGAGGCGTATTGTTATAATGGAACATAGTAATTAGTAACAACTTTTAAAAGTTCGAAAACCATTGTTCTACTGGAATAGTTACCACTGGATAAACAAGCACACACACACACAACCCTACATTTCATACCCAATGTGATTTATAAATTATAATGTAGTGTCTGCTAATGAATTTGGAAATATTTCTAGAATTACAACAGGCTAGTAGATATGTATGAATCTTAAGTGCAAAATATTGTAAATTACACACACAGCTAGTATACAGTTTCAAAAACACAGTTTCTATGGCAAAGAGATTTTTAATATCTTAATTTTTACCTGTGTACTAAACTTTATCAGCACCATATATTGATTTGGAGTAGAGTCTCTGATGATTTTCATTTGTTCAATTACTTCATTAAATGGGGCGACAAACTTCATAAGGTCATGACTGGTCATTGTAGCAGGGACAGTGAGAATACACAGCATGGCACTGCGCCTCACATCTTCTTTTAAGGAGGTCATCTTACTAATAAGACAATAATTAGACTGTCTTGAATACATGAGGTATGGTTAATTCACACAGCACTAGACAACTCTTACGTCCAAGAAAATAGGAAAAAATAAAACTTATAATATTTCACCAATCAATTTAAACAGACTATTATCTTACTGGAAAACCCACACTATACGGGTAAACGCAAAATCCCTTAAGCATATCTGCAGTGATGTTTAAGGTAAGCTTCGTAATGTTCTCCATCACACCCACCACTAACATTTTTAATCTTCGTTAAAGGCCTGTTATGGTTACAATCTCCATTAGGCAATTTGCAGTTTGTGTCTTATTCTCATTAGTTTTTTAAAAAGAATCTCTCATTAAGTAACTTAGAAGCACAATTCTAAACCATTCTGAAGATTACAGAAAGTGCTACTGGGCTGGAATAGCTGGAATAGAGAGGGTAAAAACCTCCCACAAAGCAATTTGCTTTTGCAATGCTACAAACTCACTTCGATAGCTGATTCCAAATGACTACCTGAGTATTCACTATATCCTGGTAGGAATTTCACAAATAAGTTAGGACAAGGCAGCCTTTAAAGAGATCAGCTCCGCAATCACCCCAGGAGCTGATGGCCCAGTTTAAAGATTATGTAGCCAAATGCTTCCTTTGTTTTGGCCTCCTGTAAGCTTTGCTTGGACCACAGAAAAGGTAAAAAGAGGTGAAATTACAATCCATTACCTATTTTCTTAGTTTCTTTCAAAAAGATTTGGTGGGGATGTGAGGCTCCTGCGATATTACGGGTCGTTTATATTTTTTCTTTTCTATCTTCTTTTCTTTAATTTTCCAATCATCTTGCATGCCTGCCTTCTCAGGGAATATTTTCCTAGAAAGTCTATCTACACATTTCTTTCATAAGAAGCTCTAATCCAATCTGTAAGATTGATCAAATGTAAAACACTTAAGAATTTTTTAGTAATATAGAAAAGTACTATCTTTTGGAAGCTTCAAATAGCCACTTCCCTTCAGGACAAAAGATTTTTCTCTTCCTTAAAACAAACACTGGACCAACTCATAAGGAAAATAATTTTTCTTACTTTGTCTTATATAGATGCATGATACCATGAACTATTTCAACTGATGGATTCCCACTGAAGAACGAAATCTGGTCTGGAAGCTGTTTGGATGGAGAGTCGGGAGCAGCGCTTATGCTTTCTTTACTTTGATCTTTGCTTCTCTGTGCAGTGGAGGATGCTTCGGAAGACTTTCTTTCTTCCACTGCAGCTTTCAACTCATCTTTCACAAATCAAAAATTAGCAGGTTATAAATTGATAGGACATATGCTTAAGGATTCTAATTAGATTAAAATCTTGAGTCAGAAGAATAAACTCTGACAGAGAAATGGTAATACATCCCATTAAAAACTATAGTCATAGAACAGCCATGTTTCGGATGCATCTCCGATGGAAAGTGCTCTTTGCCCCATAAAAATCTCATTACCACCCTCAGAAACTCAAGGGTGCCTCTTCCGTTTGGCAGTGCCATAGTAACAGCACGTACCTTACATCACGCACTTTTAAGTGGGACATTCAGAGCTGTTAAGTTTGAAAACCAAACCTATCAGTTCTGACCACCTCCATGCTGGATATGTAGTATACGTCGTCCCCTGGTTGGATACTACAGAACAGGAGGGACATACAGCGTGCTTATCCAAAATCATTCACGATCTGACACTGACCTAGGTGGCCAGCAGCTCTCCTCACTGATGAGAGTTGTCAACTCAGCTTGTTAGGGTTAGTTTAGGACAAATGTTTGAGAAGAGGAAATGTGGTCTGACAATCTCACGTAAGGGACGGTCAGTGACAGAGAAAAGTGTCCTAGAGGTCAACATCATGGGCTCACTGACCAATGTGCCTAAATCGGACTACCAGAGACCCAGATTACAAAAGAGTCTAGGGTTTTAGGGAGCATACCTGGGTTGGACTTTATGGTCTCAATGATCACGTCTGTCATTTCTCGACGACCAAGATGCTGATGTATGATTGCTGCTTTCTCCCCTGGTGACTTCCCTTCTAAACAGGCTGCAGCTGAAGCCAGTGTCTTCTTTTTGATCTCCTCATCAGACATCTCCCTGGCTGAAGAACACATACATGATTAATGCCTGATAATAAAACGGGCTCGTCTCCACTCTGAATGTATCCATTGACAGAGTTCCCTTTTCTCTCTGTTGCTTTCCATCTCATCCGCTTCTGGGGCTCCTGCCCCAGACAGGTGAGACACACCCGGTACAAGTTCGAAAATGCAGGGCTGTTCCACTGAAATTATTCACTTTAAAGCAATTCAATGAGAGTAATAACTTAAAGAAGCTTTGATAGTGGTTACGTCTGGATGAACCAACCTTTCTGCAATACCTAGTGTGGTACAACTGTGTGTTGAGCCCAAAATGAAGGTATCAAGTCACTATCATTAAGAAAACTTCCAATACCTTTAGGGATATTCTTCTTAAACACCCTGTGTTAGACTCATGCAAATCTAGGGCCACTGTCTTAAGTCAAAGAAACACACAAAGGCGAAAGGAATTTGGAGACCCGACTGAACTATCCTCAATATAAAAGTTCTACCAAGGTGGAGACCGGACCTGTTTTGCCCACCTCTAACACCGCAGTGCCTACCTGGCACACACTGGAAGCTCTTTAAAGGTTTACTGATAAATGTCTGAATGCATCAATGACTCACCTATGCAGAAGTGACTATGTGGCTAATGCAGATTTGGTTGACTTTCAGAACTGAGATCACGTTTAGCCTTTGAAAAGGGCTCGTAACTCATTAAATCATCTTCAATCTTTAATTTGCAGCTCCAAAATCCATAGACTCTGGAAAGTTTCCACCACCACCATCCCTACCTGCCTCAGTCCCTCTCCCCAAACCAAACTGTCGCTTGCTCACCTTCATGGCACTTAGCCCAGCTGTAGTTCTACATTTATTCCGTAATTAATTCATCTGTCTCCCCCAGTGAACTGCTGGCCCCACTACAGCAGGGGCCACGTCTGATTCTGCATGCAAGCTAACGCTCCAGCAGATGGGGAGCACTCCGTAAGTATTTCTTGAATGACAGCGTTAGGTAACCGTTTGAGGTCCAAGGAACAGTCACAGGCTGCATTCCCAACCTAAGGAGGCCACGTGGCTGCTAAGGAAGAACTCAAGACTCTCAGGCCCAGCTCTCCGAGTTATATTCCCAGCCTCTCCACTTACAGGTCCTCGCGGGCAAGTCACGTAATCACTGGGTTTCAGTTTCCCAACCTGTGAAAAGGGGCCTCCACCCACCCAACCTAAAAGAGCTGTTAAGATAAAAATAGCACATACAAGGCAGCGCTGCCTTATGGGCAGTGTACAAACGTTAGTTATAATCCTCACCATTGTTGTGATACCCGGCGCCTAAATGCGTGGTTTTTTCAAAGATGAAGGAGCTCACTAAGCCAGGGTCCGTGGGCGGGAATCCAGGCCCTGCCTCCGCCAAGCCCGGAGAAAAGCAACTCTCTAAACTCGACCCTGACCCAGGGCGGAGCCGCGACGCGCCAGGTATAAACAGCGCTCCCGCGGGTAGACGCCGGAGGGAGGGGCCCGGAAGGCCTTCGGAGAATGGAAAGCGGGGGGACCAACCCCCTCTCGGCTTCTTCCTGAGACACGGGCCCTCGCGCAGACCGCGCGGTTCTTCCGGAGGACAGCCCCCCCTCCCCCGGGGGCCCAGAAACGGGCTACAGGGAAGGCGGCCGGACTCACCCGCGGCGTTGAAGCCGAAGCCGGCAGGGACGGGCGAGTGTTCTGCGAGCTCCAGTCGGATGACAACCAGTGACACACTCATAGGGCAGGCGCTGGCCGGCGCGGGCCCCGGCGGGCTCAGGAGAGGCTGAGAGGCGGGCTGGGAGGCCGAGCGGCCCGAGGCAAGTAGCGCCGCCACCACCTCAGCGCCGCCGCCGCCGCCTCGGCGGAGCAGCTGCTCTCACGACCCTCGGAGCCACAACAACCTCCACTTCCGCCTCCCGGCCGCCGTCGGTGACCCGCAGGGTTCCTCCGGCGTGGACCGGCGCGCGCTGCGATTGGCTGGGTTTTCAGGCACGTGGCTGGCGTGCCGGCGTGGAGCTGGATCCGCCTGGACGCGCTCGCGGAGAGGTTGGGAAGGGGGAAAAACCTGGGCGTTGCACGCACTCTTTCCCCGGCATTAGGCCGATCGGTGGGTTTGCCCCTAAGCCCGAGTTAACCGACCCGACAGGCATCACCTCGCCGCACCTCAGCTGACGGCGCCTGGGCGCCGGCTCCGCGAGGTCTGCGAATTGTCCGAGGCCTGTTGCCTCCTTTGGTCGTGTCTGGGCGCTAGCTGTAAGTCTAGGTAGGGTTGCTTTGTGTCAGCACCCCTTTACAGAGGGGGACGCTGAATCTTAGGTCAATCCCCTTCTCTGAGGGCCCCTAGGATAAGTAGGGACTGGATTGCAGTGATTTCGACTCCATTAAGCTGGGGCGGCGGGCTGGTTGAGCGCAAACTGCTAGAGATAGATCTGGGTCCTGCTCCCCCGCCCCGTCTCTTCACAGATGTTTACTGAGAGCCTAGGGCGCTGTTGTGGGGGGTGGAGATATCTTGGTGAATAAGGTAAATACCCAGTTCCTGTTCTTATGGAGTCGTCCTTGACCACCAGTTATATGACCTAGGTTTTGCGTAAAATTGGAGTAGTACTCTCACACAGCTGTGAGAATGGAGTGAATAGAGCCTGTGACTCTGTACACATCAGTTTTTCTGAGATCCAGCATTCTTTCCAGTATGTCTTTAGCATATAGGTAGTCACAATCAATACATAGCGGCATATACATGACCAGTGTGTGCTATTCCAGTAATGCTGTAATGTCTACATGTGTCAGCACACCCCGGACATGTGAAGGTGTATAGACTATGTATACACACAGCAGGAACATATGATGTATGTGTATATGTAAGTTGTGACTACTCTATGAAATGTGTTTCAGTATACACTTTATATCAGGGGTTCTCAATGCCTTCACTATTGACATTTTGGGTTCTGATCATTCTTCTGGGTGTGTGTGTTTCCTATCCTTTATAAACTGTCTAGCAGCATCCCTGACCTGAGCCACTAGATACCAGTGGCACTCCTCAAGTGATGGCGACCAAAATGTCTGCAGACATTGCGAATTGTCTCCTTGGGGTCAAAATTGCCCCTTGTTAATAATTATTGGTTTATGTGAAAGTACGCATGCTGTATGCACACAGTATACGCATGTGGCATGAGAACTCGTGTAAACATTTTATAGTATATTACAGCAGTAGATCACATACAATAGTGTGCCAGGTACAACCTGAGTGCTTTACATACCTTTCCACATGTAATAAACACGCATGTGATAGTAACAGTGACATTATGAGACAAGTACAATAATTGTTCCCATTTTACAGAGGAGGAGGCTGAGGCTCAGAGAGTAACTTGCTTAGGATTTCACACTTAGTGGCAGAACTAGAATTTAAACCCAAGCTATCAGATTCCAAAGCCAACACTCAATCTGTTTACTAAAGCATCTTCTTAATGTGCAACTCAATGTGTGTGCCTACTTAATGATAGCATAGTTTAGGTGGCAAATCTATATTTTACTAATTTCATTGTTTCTGGGAGGCAGAGAGAAGATAGGTATTCTTTACCACACAGAAGAAAGGTGCTGGTTTGAGCAAAGTAGAATTGTAGCTACAGATGGACGGGTTGGTCTTGTTACAGTTCTTTGGGGCTGGCAACAACTAAACCTGTCTCCCAGTTTTCCTGTTTTCTGATTCATCCAGACACCCTTCCAAATCATTTATTCTGAGCATCTTCTGTGTGTCTAGATACTGTGCTAAGCCCTAAGGGATAGAGATATACAAAAATAAGATAACCCTTGCCTTAAGGAGTTTACCATAATAGGAGCAGATAGACACGAAAACACTGTAGTGGGGTAACTTCTAGTGAAGGTATGGAGAAAAAGCAATGGGAATGAAAAAAAAGAAGTAACAGTCGGCCTGGAAAGGGAAAGAAAAGCCTCTCCAGAGCAGGGAAGCTGACGCTGTCGTGTAAAAAGTGAATGGAAGTTCACAGGCTGACGAAGCAGGGAGAGGTGGTTCAGTCAGTAGACGTGGCAGGTACCACGGCCTGGAGACAGGAGAAATCACAGCGTTGTCTGTCTCTGAAGAAAGTATTGGGAAGCAACTAGAACGGACCGGTCATCTCTAAATGGAAAAAGAATAAGCGGGCTAGTCACCCACCGGAGCCTTGCCCACATGTCCATTAGCAGGAGTATGTGGAGGACAGTGTCGTCAGTAAGGACAAAGGCCAGTCCCTCAGGCCCCAGAGACACTTTTCATCTCTGTTAAGCCCTCACGCAAAATGTGTTGGTGCTTTTAGGAACCTACAAATAAATTTCTTCCATTATAAACTTTGGCCTTGGCATTGGAACG
The DNA here is from genome assembly GCF_014824575.4 of Sturnira hondurensis. Classification (NCBI taxonomy): domain Eukaryota; kingdom Metazoa; phylum Chordata; class Mammalia; order Chiroptera; family Phyllostomidae; genus Sturnira; species Sturnira hondurensis. The sequence continues at coordinate 5,266,012 of NW_028080037.1, forward strand.
TAAGTAAAACTGAGAACACAAATCAACCTCTACATTTTTTCATTCCAAAATTCACTCCCCAATTCAGCAAATTTCCAATTATGTGACTAACACAGTATATCATCTTGAAGATTTACTGTTTAAGAATCTTTAGATTCTTGGTTTATTGCATCCTTAGGGTGGCACTGATATGACTCCCATAAACTTGTACGTTCTCTTATCAACCTGTTTCGCTCTAACCTGATTTTCAGTAAGTTTTCAGCTACAGAAATCACATAAAAAACTTAGATTTTCATGAGGAACTGACTGCAAATAGAGTTTGCTTTAATTATTTTGTCCTCCCCACCCCCGACCCCCACTTTTTATCTCAGACCTGTAGAAAAGTTTAAAGAATAGTGTAAGGTCTCTCGATACCCTTCATCATATAACTTTCACCTAAATTGATGACTTATTAATGTTTGGCCACATTTGATTGGGCTCTACACACACCCATGGGTATATCTGTGTGTGTGTGTGTGTGTGTGTGTGTGTGTGTATTGTATGTATATGCTTGTTTTTTTTCTGAGCCTTTTGAAAGTAAGTTAGGGCAAGAGGCAATGGAGAACAGTTAGGAAGCTATTGCAGCCACCTGAGAGAGGGGTGACAGGGTGGTGGTGGCATTGTAAGTGCTAGGAGGAGGTAACTGCAGGGCATCTGAGGAATGTACAGCAGAGACTCCTCATCGGTCTTTTCTGGTAGCCAGAGAGGTTTGAGGAAGGAAGTGACAGGTAAGGTATGACCTAAAGGACGGCTTGGGATTGGCCAGGCCACCGGTGGAGGGGAGCATCCCAGGCCAAGGGAAGAGCATATGAAAGGCTTGGGAGCAGGAGGAGAACGTTGCTTGAGGAAGCTGCACGTAGATTTGTGGGTCTAGACCATCCAGGTTAATGTGTGGAAACTGGGGGAAGCAGATCTTACAGGGCCTGTTAAGTCAGGTTAAGGAAGTTTATTTTGAGGGCAGTGGGGAGCCCTGAAGTTTTTAAATGAGGTCAGGATGTGATCGAATTTATACTTTTGAGAGATTACTCTGGTTGAAGAGTGAAGGAAAAATGGGAAGGAGGTTTGAGAAGAGGCAAGGGGATGATTTCGGGGACTGTTGCAATGATCTGTGGGTGAGATACTGGCAGTGAGAATGGAGGGTGGTCGTGGAGATTTCAGGAGGAACTGATAGCCCAGAGCAACTGGAGCTGGGGTTGCTGGGTGGAGAACTAAGGGAAGGCAGGGGCCAACTCCACGGTGTTCTAGCATGGGGAGCTAGGTGAAAGGTAGAGCCCTTTACTGAGGTGAGGAACCCAGGGTAAAGGAGCAGTTGGGGCGGGCAGAGAGAGAGCTCAGTTCTGGACGGAGTTTGGAGTGTTTGTTGGAGACCAGTGGGGACGTCCAATCGATAGCCCTGAGCTCCAGGGCTGAGGTCTGGACTGGAGGTGGTGAAAGCAAACTGCCCTGTGCCTTCTTATGCAGCTTTGGCCTCAACATGCATGTAGGACGCCTTTTCCAGTCCTCACGTCTCCAGTGGGCTTGGAGGGCAGCCTTCCTGAAACACAACCAGCGTGGGCCCCAGGGAGCCTGGCGATGGACACATTCTGGAGGCAGTCCCTACAGAGCGGTCATTTTTGACATGGGTGGAGTTCTCATTCCTTCTCCAAGGAGACTGGCTGCAGGTGAGCTTTTTCTATCTCACTTTCAGAGATGGGGTGGGGGTGGGGGGAAATGGAGGGCGGTAAGGGGAGATGGAGAGGAACACTGCGGCAGCAGTGTGCCCCAGTGGGTAATATTCTGGCTCTTGAATCAAATTCCAGCCACCACTCAGTGGCTGAGGATATTGGGCAAATTATTCAACTTCTCTGAGTCTTACCTTCCTCATAATTAAGTCAGAGGTAATAACAGTGCCCACCTCCTTTGGGCTCGAGGAGAGTGAAATGAGGTGGCCCACAGCGAGTGTTCAGCTCACCTAAAATTGCTTGGATTTACCCACCTTTCCCTGAGAACTGGGCCACTTCTGCAGTCTCGAATGCTGAAACCCCGCCCTCTTCCACCTCCCACTACACCTGCCAGAGAAACCTCCAGTTTCTGATCCTGTCTTTGTCAGCCCCTCCTGGTTTCACCCTTTTTCCTGCTTAGTTTAACTGACTTCACTTTGACTAGTTTTGGCTCTAGGCGTTAGAAAAGCTAACAAAACAGTGACCGAAACAAGAGGAGGTTTATTTCTTGTGCACATGAAAGCCCAGGTATGGAGCTAGTGCGCAGCTCGGTGACATCAGGACTCAGGCTGTTTCCATTGTGCTGCTCTGCTGTGAGTTCTGCCTTGGCTGCTTCGCTTGCTGCCACTGCATTCTCGTCCCAGCCAGCAGGAAGGGAAAAGGGCCAGACAGCTGACCCTCTCCTTTTGACCTGCTGTGGCGGCTGGTTGGGCAATTCTCCATGCTAAACTAACTCAAGTGCAGGTTTTCTGTGCTCCTGGGCAAAAAATTACCCGGTTGTGCAAACTGGCTAAGAGAGCTATTTTTTGTTGTTCCAGGAGTAGCTGGGCTCTCAGCTTCTCTATTCCTCTCCGAATATTCCTCTCACTTTTACCACAGGGCTGTTCCAACCCCCCCTCCCCAGGAGTTGCAGTACTGCCCCACCCCAAGCATTCCTGCCTGGCAGACAGAGAGCATGAAGGTCACTGGGCGGGAATCTTCTTTAGAATATCTCGGGAATCCATTTGCTTCTCTCCACTCCTACTGCCTCCACCCCTGTATATCCCTGTCTCTCAGTGAGTGCTGAAAGTGTGTCACATGCAAAGGTGAATGTCCTGCTGCCACTTCCACCCTTTCCTGGTGGTTCCAGCCTTCACTGGTTTTCATTGTGAAAATCTTCTTGTTTATCCTTCAAAAAATTACATACAGCCCTGGCTGGTGTAGCTCAGTGGATTGAGCGCGCACCTACAAACCAAAGGATCGTGGTTCAATTCCCAGTCAGGGCACATGCCTGGGTTGCAGGCCAGTTCCCAGCAGGGGACGTATGAGAGGCAACCATACATTGATATTTCTCTCCCTCTCTCCTTCCCTTCCCCTCTAAAGGTAAATAAATAAAATCTTTCTAAAAATTACATACATATCTATGTGTGTAACTAAGTATGTATATACACACACACAAAGGTATGTCTATGTATGCGTGTGTGACGTGTGCATACACAAATGCCAAATTGGATCACACTCCACAAACATTTCCGTACCTTTCCTTTTTCAACTCGGTAGATTATCTCGGCACCTTTTTCACATCACTAGGCACAGGTACAGCTCAGGGGTCAGCAAACCCTTTAAATAAAGGGCTAGACAGGCTTTGCAAGCCTGTGGCCCTGCCACACTCTGCAGCTCTGCTGCTGCAGGGAGAAAGCAGCAATAGACGACAGGGAAGAAACAGGTGTGGTTGTGTCCCAACAAAGCTTTTTCTGCAAAGACAGATGGGAGACGGATGTGGCCCCTACACCGTATTCTGCTGACCTGTGGTCTAGTTTATACATCTTAACGTCTGTGTGGTATTTCATTAGATGGATCTATCATAGTTGATTTAACTAGCTCTTTATTAATATATTTATGTTTCTGGTCCTTTTTAAAGTATTTTATTTATTTATTTTTAGAGAGAGGGGAAGGGAGGGAGGAAGAGAGGGAGAGAAACATTGATCGGTTGCCTCTTGTACGCACCCTGGCAAACCAGTGACCTTTCGCTCTGTGGGACGATGCCCAACCAGCTCAGCCATACTGGTCAGGGCTCTAATTCTTTTTATTACAGGCAGTTCTGCACAAACATCCTGTACATAACCTTTGCTTACTTTTATAAATATTTGTGTGGGAGAAAGTCTTAGAAGTGGAAAGTCACTACATCAGACGCATGTACATTTAACATTGTGCTCCCCACGGAGGTTGTGCTTGGCCACACTCCTGCCAGCAGCCGGGAGCGTGCCAGCTCCCTTAGGTGCCTGCCAACTGGGAGACCTTGAGAGATGCCGTATCCGTTAGTTCTAAAATTAAAGAAGTATTCCTATTTGGAATGGGTTTTAAAAGCCTTGCTGTCCTCAAACGACACACTCCAAATTGGTAACGTTGATTATTTCTAAGAATGGGATTGCTTGTTGTTTTANCACTACATCAGACGCATGTACATTTAGCATTGTGCTCCCCACGGAGGTTGTGCTTGGCCACACTCCTGCCGGCAGCTGGGAGCGTGCCAGCTCCCTTAGGTGCCTGCCAACTGGGAGACCTTGAGAGATGCCGTATCCGTTAGTTCTAAAATTAAAGAAGTATTCCTATTTGGAATGGGTTTTAAAAGCCTTGCTGTCCTCAAACGACACACTCCAAATTGGTAACGTTGATTATTTCTAAGAATGGGATTGCTTGTTGTTTTAGTTTCTTTTTGTGCCTTTCTGTTTTGTCTGAAACATTTTCGATGTGTAGTCACTACTTGATCGAAACAAAAGATATGTGTAAGTTATGTTATGTCTTAGATATAATTATGAATGTCATATATATATTTGCCCCATAGCAGATGCATACAGACAAAAAGCACCTTTGTACAAGAGAAAGCAAGCCCTGTCCAGATGTTTCCAGTGTATACAAATGCCAGTCCATCCACTGCCTTAGCTCTTTGTAGAGAGGCATTTTCTCCTTTAGTCCACAAAGACAGCATCCCCGTAGTGAAGGTTTCAGCGTACCTGCTACGCAGCTGTAAAGGGCTCCTATAGTTCACCAAATGGAGTGCTTGCATTGGAGTGCTGTCAGAATCTGGCTTATTACCGCATGTCCTTCCCTCCTGTGTGGCCAGGACTGTGTGCGTGACCTAATATGTCTGAGCCGGCTAATGAGAAACCGGGAAGAGAATGTGTAATGTGGCGCCCAGTGTCATCTCAGTCAGGTGGTCGGGACATGAGGCGTAGTGGCAGTGCCCGCTCAGGCACACAGATCAGTACTGCTGCTCCCTCGCAGATCGAAGGCTGAGGTCTGCGCTTCCTGAGTTTCTCCCAGTTCCCAGGAGAGCCCACTTGGCACCACAGTGAGGTACAGGGGCTGGTGTGGTGGTTCCCTGACTCCCTCAACTGCAGCCATTTGTTCACGGATATCACCTATCACATATTTTACTTCCTATAGGATGGGAGGTGCAGAATCACATCCCTTCCGGAACTATACTGAGGGCCCTCATCTCAGGAGGTGAAAATGGGCCCTGGATGAAATTTATGAGAGGAGAGATGACAGTCGAGACTTTCTTACAAGAATTTGGGAGACTCTGCTCTGAAACTGTGAGTGATAAACATGTTTGAATTTCCATAATTCTTGCCTAACACTCATCCATATTTATTGAACTTGCTGCAAATAAAGAAGCAAAAATCTAATCATTATAAATGTTAAGCTATTTCTTCCATCCTCAGGCAGCCAACTTCAACTGCATCTATGAATAAGTAAATCTATTCCATTACTAAGCCTCCAGTCAGCTATTGGTCACCTGAAACAGGAGCTGTCTGCACAGTGGCTTTGATCGGAAAGCTTACTTAAGCAACCATGCTGTCGGGCCTTTCTCTGCACTGTGTGTTTTTCTAAGGCCTTTGTATGAACTCAGGTGACCTCCACAATAACTGCTAAAATGTAGTGAGAACACAGTAAATAAAGCCCTGTGGACGGACGGTAGAGATGGCCGCACAATGACTGCACTTAGTGACATTCAACTGTTCACATGACGTGGTTAAAACAGTCAGGTTTATGTTATGTGTGTCCTACCACAATTGTGTATGTGTGTGTATATATATCTTTGAAAACATGATGCTAAGTAAAAAAAAAGCCAGAAGAAAAAGACCGAAGATTGTGTGATTCCATTTATATGAACTGTCCCAAAGAGGTACATCTGTAAGACACAGAAAGTAGGTTAGTGATTTGCTTGGACTGGGAGTATTGGGGGTGTGGGGGAGGGAGTGGGGAGTGCCTGCCGATGGGTAAGGGGTTTCTTTTTAGGGTGGTGACAATGTTCTAAATATGATTGTGGTGATGGTTGTACAACTTTGTGAATATATTAAAAGCCATTGAATTGTACGGTTTAAATGGGTGAGTTGTATGATATGTGAATTGTGTTTCGTTGAAGTTATTGTAAAATGTGTGTGTGTATAAAGCCAGCAGACCTGCCTGGGCAGATTTTAAAGCAATGATGATGAAATGAGAGTTTTCAAATCCCACACAGATTGAATTTTTAACAAATTGATCAGAAACTGAAGTTTATGATGGTGATGCTGAGGAAACACAAGGTCACTGAACGTCTTCTGGGTCACTAAAAATCCAATTACGTCTACTGAATACACTTTTAGAGTTTAATGTGTCCTCCTTTGGTATCCTGCTACTTTATAAAATTGACAACCCATGAGTGAAATAAAGAACTCCTTTAACTGGAATACTGATATAAATAGCTGCATTCCCTAACCATCGTAACTCAAATTCTAAGTCATTTTTTGGTCATCTTATATGCAAAGTTCTGCAGGTGGCAGAGGGAGAGGATTCCTTTAGACAGCAGCCAAAGGCCCCGGCCTTTACAGCCCGGGAGCGGCAGGAAGCTGGGGACAGTCTCTTGTCTTTTTCTCTGTGGGTGATTTTACTCTGAATGATTGCTTGTTCTCCCCTCCCCTGTTCTTAGTCAGAGACCCGTGTGCCCGTGGGCTCCTTTTTCTCTCTGCTGACCAGTGAGCAAGTGGCGAAGCAGTTCCCGGTGATGACTGAGGCCATAACTCAAATTCGGGCAAAAGGACTTAAGACTGCAGTCTTGAGCAATAATTTTTATCTTTCCAATGGCCAAAGCTTTTTGCCCCTCGACCGGAAACAGTTTGATGTGGTAAGTCTGAAGTGATCCAGAACAATAATCAAAACAGTCTGTTCTTGCTGCAACATTTAGCACTGCCTTGTAGCAGGTCTTGAGTGGTGGACATTTTTATTCAGACACTTTACCAAGTTAGGTTGATACATAACAGGTTGAAAAGAGGACCTTTAAAATATCACTGAGCTCTTGGCAAAGTCACACATTATGGGATTTGGTAAGTGGTTGAAGCCTCAGCTTTAGAGACTTCCTTATGTTCTGGGTATCAACCGTAGTGGTCACGTAACACACACACCTCCATCAGCCCTCTTAATGCGCCCTTCGACCTTTCTCTTCAAAGACCAACCATGTTGCCCTGTGTCTCTGTGGCATCAGTCCTTAGACCCGTGCTGTCCAGTGCAGCTGACTCCAGTAAGAGGGATGTCCGACATGGTCACTGCTAGTCATATATGGCCATTAAGCATTTGATATGTGGCCAATGTCATTGAGGAACTAAATTGTATTTCCTCTTAATTAGTTTCAATGTAAATAACCCCACATGGCTAGTGGCTGTTGCAATAGACAGTGCACACAGCGCCAGACTGTCACAGTGCCAGGAGGTTACATCTGTGAAGGATTCCCCGTTTTCCTAAGAGAAGATAGGTCGTTATCTTGGGATGCATATAAATTATTGATAGATGAATTGCTTAAACTTAAAATGGGTTCTTACTGAGCAGTTATTATGTGCTGGGCACCGGCTGTGCGTGAGGGGACACTGTGCTCAACACGACAGCCGCCACCCCCACCCTCTGGAATATGCACTTACTGCATTTCAAGTGCCCAGTCACCACCTGAGGCCCATGGTTACTATATTGAAGAGACAGCACTTCCATCCCTGTGGAAAGTTCTATTGGATCGTGCTGTTTTGGAACATAAAATCCATTCGAATTGACAGGCAGAAATTCAGAACATAGGTGTTGGAAATTAACCTCCTCACCTAACGCTGCTTCCCCCTTCTCCCTCCTCCCTCTCCTTGTGAGAGCTCTCTGCCCTCTGGGCGCTTTGCCTGGCTCCTTACCTGCTTCGACTGCTGGTTTCCCCACTCATCCACAGTGTGGCCCTCCTCCGAGCTCCCTCCCCTGTGAGTGCTCAGGGACCTCCTCCAGAATCCAGTCCCGTCTCTGCCACCTCATTTTTCTCACCTGTAATACAGGAAGAGCGATTTCTTTGTTGTAGGGTAGCGGTGTAGGTCCCAGAAGGTAATGCATGCAAAACACTCAGCACAGAGGTTCCTTCCACCAAGTGCGGCTACAGGGATGATACCTGCGTCTGGACGAATGAAGTTGGCCAGGCTCACATTGGGCTCTTCCACTGGAAGCTACAATGTGAAAGATCTGTGAACTAACTTAAAACAATGGACTTGTTTGTTCAGACCTCCCAGGCCCTCTGGCGCGTGCTTCCCAGCTGCTTTTTGGCCGGTTTTCATATTTCAGGTCTGTAGGACACCTGGAATTTTGAAAATCCATGTCCTCAAGAACAAGGATTTAGGTGTTTGTTCTCCAAAGCTACAAGGCAGGAGAAAAATTTTTTGATAGAGGGAAAGATAGGGCAACCGCTGCTATGGCCTGTGCCGACACTGGAGGCTGTTCCCGAACTCTTCAGCCAATATTACAGGAACCTGTCTCTGCCGAGACGCATGTGGCTTTTGAAAAAAAATGTCCACCAGCTCTGGCCGGTGTGGCCCAGTTTGTTGGAATGTTGTCCAAAAGGTCGTGGATTCGACTCCTGTTCCGGGCACATACTTAGGTTGTGGGCCCACCCAGGTTGTGTGTGGGGTCCCCGGTTGGGGTGCACACAGGGGGGGTGGGGGTGGGGGGCAGCTGTTTGATGTTTTTCTCATGTCTGTGCTTCTCTCTCGCCCTGCTTCCTCTCACTCTAAAAAGAAAAATGTCCATAAAAATATTTTTTAAATTTCACTAATTTTCTACATTATTTCTTACTGTAAAAGAGCACCTTACATAAAATTCACCATCTTATCTATTTTTAAGTGTATAGTCCAGTGGTGTTAAGTGTATTTACATTGTGAAACAAGTCAGAACTTTTTTATCCTGTAAGGTAGAGCAGAAAGAGAAGGGGAGGGATTTCATCAAACTCAAATCTTAAGAGTTTTTTTTTTTACTTTGCCCCAAGTGTAACTACGTATGAGAAGAGATGCCTGCTCGTCAGAACCCGGCCCCACTCCCCTGGGCTCTGTGCCCTCTCTCTTCCGGTCTCAGCCAATACCGCTGTCTGGTTTCCCTGCAGCATGACCCACTGATCCGTGTCGGAAACACCCTGTGTCTCTGGCCACGTGCTACTGACGTTTTCTTTGGAAGGAGCTTCTTTGTCCTTCTAGCTCATTCAGGTCCTTAGGAGACTAGGAAGAGAGGTCCCATTTTCTCAGGACATTTATTTACCAGAAAGGGCAGTTCTCGGCCAACCTTCAGTAATGCCACTGTGGAACAGGGGGAGGGGCCCTCAGGTTTGTCCTTGGACTTGGAGAGTATGGGTCATTCTAGAAGTGAGTCAGGGATTTAGTTCTATTCTTAGGGCAGACCAGAGGCTATTGGTGGGAGGCCTCTGTGGCCCCCTGAGGCCCTCTTTCTAGGAGATTCAGCCCTGGAGACAGTGTAAGAGGGGACTCCCAGCACGGTGCTGGGTCCGAGAGAGCCTGATGCTGAGACGGCTCTTTCTGGGGTCTCCTGAACTCTCAGCAGCCATGCTGGTCCCAGGTTAGATACACAGTTGGAGCGAGGCTGTCAGGATGCAGGAGGCTCTTTGCAAGAAAGCAAGTGCCTTTGCCCCCAATGGCCTCTTTGGTGTCAGCCCTCCTGTGGGATTTATCTGTATAAATTGAGTATAGCTGTTTTTTAACTTCTGAAATATAGACATTAAAGGCCTGGGTCTTTTGTGACAGTAAATAGTGCCTTCTTTCTGGAAAAATGGTGAAATACTGGCCCTAAAGCTGAAACATACAACTTTCCTTCTGCTTAGCATAGGTATAATAACTAACATTAGCAAAATGCTTTGTCATTTTGGAACTCATTCAGGTTTCCTTAAGTTTCGCGACAACCACCAGGACAGGGAAGATGGCTATTAGTTTTCCCACTTCCCTGATGATGAAACTGAGGCCCAGTGTGGGTCCCAGCCAGTACTGCTGTGTGGTTTCCCTGCAGCATGACCCACTGAAGCATGACTCAGTGGTTTCCCCACTGGGGCTTCGCTGTTTGCATACAGTCACTGTATCTGAACCAGAACTTCAGTTTTCTGAGTTGGCCCCCAGGTTTAATCCAAAATGTTCAAATCACTCAATTTTAAAAAGCAACAGCATTTTCTATCAAAATACTCTCGAGTTACTTGTTCTAACAAATCTCTACTGCCCTCCGTCTGTCCTTTAAAACATACAGCAGTGTGCCTGTGGGTGCACCGCTTTCAGGGCCGTTTCTCTCCCATCCCCGTCTCTCAGGTCGTGGAGTCCTGTCTGGAAGGTGTCTGTAAGCCAGACCCCAGGATATACAAGCTGTGCTTGGAGCGGCTGGGCCTGCAGCCTTCCGAGTCCCTCTTTCTCGATGACCTTGAGCAGAATCTCCAGGCGGCTGCCAGCCTGGGTATGCACACCATCAAGGTAACGGTCGCTGCGCGTTGAAGCCCTGCTGCGCTCCAGGCACTAGTGTGAGCATCTCTGTGCGGTCCTCTTACATTCAGAGTGGTGGCTGCCTGTAGTGGTGTTCCCCACATTGCCATAGCCTATTTGTTTTTTAATTCTGAAATCTGTGTGACTGACTGCTTGCATTTTTGATGGGAAGTGAGACAAATGCGTATTGAGAAGGTGGTTTGAGGAGAGGTACACATCAGGTGAGTGGCAGGCTGCAGTCACAAGGCTGTTCTAGTGACAGTCTTCTGAGTGGGGACCCAACAGCCAGGAGCCCCACAGTCCAGTCCAGGGCGTGGCCGAGAAGCACGAGAAGCCATGGGAAGGGGCTCTTGGTCCAGCTTTGCACAACTGGGTTTTCCTTTCGAAGCTGACGGGCTCACAGAGACAGAGTGGCTGCTGCGGCTCAGTATTCCACCCTCCTGGCACAGGGACTCTGCCCCGTAGACAGAAAGTTTAATGTGTTTTGGAATTAAATGGGAAGAGGAAACTTGTTCTATGGCTTCCTCATTAACTGAATATCCTGACTTCAAAGTCCTTGCCCAGACAACTGAGTTCTTGGATGTTTCCTTCTAAAAGTTACCATCTTAGAAAACAGACAGGAGGAGAGGTCAAGGACGACTGGTAGCATGTTCAATGTTTTCTTTGAAACCAGGTTAATGACCCAGAGACTGCAGTAAAGGAATTAGAAACTCTTTTGGGTTTTACCTTGAGAACCGCTGTTCCAAACACTTGTCCTGTGAGAAACACAGTGGAAATTCCCAAAGATTCCTTGGAGAAGTACCTCAAAGACTTACTGGGGACCCAAACCACAGGTATTTGAGTTTTTGTATTTTGGTAACTCCTTCCAAGGTCAGGCTTTCAGGCTGGTTCTCACTTTCAAAGCAACCCGAGTGCAGTGTGCCGGAGCCAAAGAGGCAGCGTGCTAAGGAACACGGCCGCTGAGCCCGGCGGGTCTCACTGCTGCTGTCAGTTCTGCCTGGGAAAAGGCCCTCACCTCCTCTTCGTGCACCCTCCAGGGTGCCCCTGCCCGCCCTTCCACGGAGCGGGGCGTGCCATGTGGCCGCCGCCTGCAAACAGCTGGCAGGGAGGAGAGGAACTGGGGGCTGTAGAACGTGCCCAGGGGTGCTGGAAGTTTCTGGGTTTGTTTTTTTGAGGTGACAGCTTGTTTGTAAAGGTGACTTAAAAGTTATATAATTAAAATGTGACAAGTTGTCTGCATCTCTTAGAGGTCCGAGGTCCCACCCTTCTTCACGTCCCACCCTCAGAAAGACAGGTGCCTCGTGAGCATTTGAAGACACTTCCACCTGGTGACAGTTTTGCCTCCCCCAGTTAGTTGGTCCTTGAAATGGCTCTGTGTGGGACTTCACGCTACGATGTGTTCAGTGACTGGCGCATTCTCAGTGCCTCTGCAGGCGGAGGGTCCCTTGCTCCCACCCACGTGCTAGCCAGGCCTGACCCTGCCGAGCCTCTGAGATCAGATGGGAGCCGGCATGTTCAGGGTGGTGCGGCCGTAGATGGAGGGGCCCCTCTGACCGAGCAGGGTAACCCAGGCAAACCACCATTTCTGGCTCTTCTGATCAAGTGAAACAAATCTGTGTCCAGAGCTCAGACTTATCTTGAAGCTGAGGGCTAATTGGGATGTTTCTGCAGGAGAGACAAAGAGTTCAGCCTGCGGGGGTGGGAAAGCGCATCTCATGAGAGCCACTTTGGCTCAAGCTGCAGGCCGCTGCTTAGCTCCTTTCAGCTGTCACCCCAGCGTCAGGCGTGGTTTGGCTGAGCGCGGGCTGGGGGACGCACGAGGGAACTTTTCATCCTCGGGCTTCAGGCATTCCGGCAGCAAGATGGGTTGCCATGGCTGTGCTTGCCGTTGGCAAACAGAGCTCTTCCTCACAGAGTGGAGTTGGCGAGAAGGCCGAGCTCGGACACCGTAAAAGTGGGAGTATCCTTGTGCTGTAAACCCAGTGGCCTTGCCACAGTGGAGTGGCACGTGACTCCGGACCCAAGCTGGTGGAGTGTGGTGCCGTTCCTGCAGTGCACCCCAAATGCTGAACTCGTTGGGAAAACAGAATGGCCCTCCGGGTCTGTCCTCCAGAGTGGGTTTGAGTTTTCCTTGTTTTCCAACGTGCAGGCCCATTGGAACTCCTTCGGTCTGATCACGGGCAGTCAAGTCAAACTTACTACATCAGGCTGGCTGACCAGCAGCTGGTTCTGAGGAAGAGACCCCCAGGGACACTCCTTCCACCTGCCCACGCCATAGAGAGGGAATTCAGGTAAGTTCTCGGCCCGGGGCGCCCTCACCCAGTCGGCCTCCGTAGCTCAGCCCCTGAGCTGACGAGTCAGTACTCCGCTGAAGGCCTTGAGACATTCAAAACTGCGAGTGTGACTCTCCCGAGTTACTTCAAGTAAGAACATGTAACCTAATTTTATTCATAAGTTTGTTTTCTATACCAAAACCTGTAGGAGACTAGACATTTTTAGAACTTGTAGATGAAAAAAAGGCATTATTAAGATACTCTTTAGTCTTACCCTTTAGTCTTAAAGACTAAGACCTAAAGTCTTAAAATCAATATATATTTTTAAAGGGTTTATTTTTAGAGAGGGGAACAGAAGGAGAAAGAAAGAGAGGGAAAGAAACTGATTGGTTGCCTGTTGCCTGCCCCCAGCCAGGGATCAGGCCCACAACCCAGGCATGTGCCTTGACCAGGAATCAAACCAGCAACCTTTCTCTCCACAGGACAATGCTCAGCCAACTAAGCCATGCTGGTCAGGGCAAAATCAATATATTAACAGGGCTACAGCCCAACAGTTGTGGCCGTGAATGGGTGATGAATACATGGGGCTTTCTAATACAAATGTCTCTACTTGCATATGTTTGAAATGTTCCATAATAAAGTGTTTAAAAGAATAAATGTGTTACAACTCATCCCAAATAAAATTGCATGCTTTGCAAACAGGAAAATGTAAACAGAGGAGATTTAAAGGAAACTACCTCTAAATCTCTGGGAGAATGAGTTCTGAAGAAATGCATGGGCTCCGGGGTGGGGCCTGCACTCCTGGAAGACCTCCTCCCCCTCCCCCCTCTCCTTCTAGGCTACCATTGCTCTGCAGAAGGGAAGCTGCTGATAGCAGTGAGGACAAGGTGATTTTGGCTCCTGGGCCCTTCTCGTTCTTTCTTTTAAAAATTTTTTTTAAAGATTTTATTTATTTACCTTTAGAGGGGAAGGGAAGGAGAGAAGGAGAGAAATATCAGTGTATGGTTGCCTCTCGTGAGTCCCCTGCTGGGAGCTGGCCTGCAACCCAGGCATGTGCCCTGACTGGGAATTGAACCGCGATCGTGTGATTCGCAGGCCCACGCTCAATCCACTGAGCTATACCAGCCAGGGCATCGTTCTTTTCTGTTTACTGTCGCTGCTCTGTCTCTGCTTTTTGGCTCTTGAGATCTGGCTTCTGCAAATGTTGCAGGGGCTGATGACTGACAATTACGAAGCGTCAGGGGTTCAACAGAAGAGAAACCCTATAGCCTTCCCTGAGCATTTGTGTATGTGTCATGCAGAAGCAGTGCGTATTTATAGAAGAGAGGCCCTACAATGTAAAACCACCTCTCTGCCTCGTGCATCCGGCCTGTGAGCTTCCTCTAATCATTCCCAGAGGCACAGGCATTTGGGAGTGCTGAATGACATTCCACAATTCCTGGAACGCACAGAATTTCCCTGTTAGTAAAGGAATACAATGTGCATTTGAAAGTGAAACCTGATATGGTATCTGCTTATAAAATGCCAAATGTAAATTTGAATAACTGTTTTGGAGAACAGTGTGGCACAATGTATTAAAAACCTCAGAGCAGCCCTGGCTGGTATGGCTCAGTGGATTGAGCGCAGGCCTGCAAACCACACGATCACGGTTTCGATTCCCAGTCAGGGCACATGCCTGGGTTGCAGGCCAGTTCCCAGCAGGGGACTCACGAGAGGCAACCATACATTGATATTTCTCTCCTTCTCTCCTTCCCTTCCCCTCTAAAGGTAAATAAATAAAATCTTAAAAAAAAAAACACCTTAGAGTAGTCATACTTTTAGACCTAATAATTCCAGTTAGGATGTCTCTCTTTAAAAAAAATAATTCTAAATAGGGAAAAAAGCTGTAATCATGAATATGCTCACCACAGTGTGGTTTATAGTGAAAAATTGGAGACACCCTGAAGTTACAATAATTGGGAAGGGCTCATGGAAACCGTGGTGGATCTACTTGCGGCAATGACAGTAAAGCTAACATGTACCGAGTGTCACTCTGTGCCAAGGCACTATAATAAATGCTTTGAATTGTTAACTCAAAGCATTTTCACAAGCCCATGATATGCTACTGCTATGATCCCCATTTTACAGACGAGGAGAGTGAGGCTTAAAGAGGTATGTGAGTGATGGGGTCTGGTTTAATGCCCATGGGCAGTGGGATTCCATGGCCCAGCCTTAACAATTATACTATTATTGCAGTTAATAAAAGTATACCTGTAATAACATAACAATGCATGTGGTAAAATTTTAATGTAATAAAAACGGATACAAGCCATATATAGAGTATTATCTTAACTATTTTTAACACTTATGCATGGAAACAAAAATTAAAGGAACAAACCACAGTGTTTACCTGGTCGTGTTGGGTAACATGTTAGTAGTATTCTTCAGTTGCATGGGACAGAAGCCCACCTGCTGACCTAAGCATAAAAATAAGAAGGGGAGGTGGTAAAATTTATTGGCTTTATCATTTAAATCTTGCAGGATCCAGGGGTCCAAATAATGTCACCACGACCCGTTCATTCTCTCTCTTCATCTCTTAACTTCCCTAGATAACCCAGGATCTTTCCATGTGCCCCCCGAGTTTGACTCATTTGCCCAATATGGGTCACAGGTTGGTCCCTGGACAAACCCGTCTCTGCAGTCAGGAGGAGGCTTTGTTCGGATTGGCCATTTCTGGGTTTGAGGCCCATTCCTGGGACCAGGGGTCAGGTCAGTCAGTCCCCGCAAACCAGGAGGGCCTACGGTGGGGGAGAGCTGTTCCCCAAAGGAAAATCTAGGTCTTGTGATCAGAATGGTGACGTGGTAAGAGGAAACCAGGCAAGCAAAAGAAGAAGCCAGTTACTGGTGATAACACTGTTTTCCTGTTTAAAATTTTTAAAGTTTTGTCCTTATGTGTTTCAGAGAATTTACCAGTAAAGCCACTGGGGCCTGGAGTTTTCTTTAAGAAAAGGTTTTTGACTATGAATTTAGCTTAATAAATATTAGAGTTTTAAAATATTTCTTAATTTCTCTTGAGTTCTTCTTTGGCCCATGGCTAATATGAAAGTATTATTTAATTTCCAAATACTTGGGCTTTCTTCCTAGTATTAATGTATTTACACCAGCTTTCTTGTGCTTACCAATTGCATGGTACTTCCCTTTCCATTCATTTTCTCTTACTTATCTTTTTTCTACCTTTGTTTTTATGTTTAAAGAATGTCTCTTATAAACAGCACATAGTTAGAGCATGCTTTAATATCCAGTGTGACAATTTCTGTCTTCTCATTGGAATGTTTAGTGTATTCAATTTAATATAATTATTGAGATGCTTGATGGTCTATAATTTCACTATTTCTTTTTTGATTT
Organism: Sturnira hondurensis; assembly: GCF_014824575.4. Taxonomy (NCBI): domain Eukaryota; kingdom Metazoa; phylum Chordata; class Mammalia; order Chiroptera; family Phyllostomidae; genus Sturnira; species Sturnira hondurensis. The sequence goes on from NW_028080037.1 coordinate 5,282,167, forward strand.
TTTCATCCATTTTTAGTTCTTGTCTACTTTCGGGTCGATTGAATCTTTTTTAGAATTACCTTTTAATTTCTGCATGTACTAATTTTTAAATCAGAAAAATAATCATAAGAAAGCCTCATCAGTCCTGGCCATGTAGCTCAGTTAGTTAGAGCGTCATCCCGAGACACCAAGGTTATGGGTTCGATCCCTGGTCAGGGCACATGCGAGAAGCAGCCAATGAATTCGTATGTAAATTGAGCAGCAAATCCATGTTTTCTCTCTGTCTCTCAAAATCAGTTAATTTAAAAAAGCAGGAGAAGGAAAGGCTCACCAGCTCACCCAGCAGGGATGCTCATCTCTCTTTGTTCTGCAGGGTAATGAAAGCCCTGGCTGATGCTGGAGTGCCCGTCCCCAGAGTTCTCGACCTCTGCGAGGATTCAAGGTGATGTTCAGGTCGATGTGCTCCCTTGCATATTCAAGCTACAGAAAAGCCAATAATACACTACGTCCGATTCCAGTCTGTCACAGTAAAGACAAATTTGGGTAGGAGAGAAAAGAGACTTTATAGTGACTCCCCTAGAAGTTCATAGGTCTTTCATTTATCCTGAAAGATAAAGAAATGCCTGCTTTTATGAGAATTGATAGAAAACATGTTTCTTAACATCATAAAAATATTTATCCTTCTAGTTTATGTTGTTTAATTGTTTTATTACAGGCTTTTTAAACTTTTAAACTGCTTTGTAACACACTTTTTGAGTTTGTCCCTCAGATCAGGGTAAGATATAATAATGGTAGATATTCCCAAACAACTCTTTAGAGTAGTGAGCTGATTTCTAATAATGAGCAAAAGATGACATTTCAGTGTGCCACCTTAATTCTATAGGGTGGTGTATACGCCATTTATACCACTAGGTAATGATAAACATAACAGTAAGAAGAATAAGGACTATTTATTGGACCCGCATTGGAAGTGCCAAACACATATGCCAGGCACTTCATGTACATTTGCTCTCTTAATTCTTACAACCACCCTCTGACATTGTACAGATTGAAACAAAACACGAGAGGCTTGGTGAATCTCGCAGGATCACACCGCTGGGCAGGGGTGGGGGTTCTCCAGAGCTCCACAGCCACCCCTCTCAACATGCTGCTTTCCTATGGCCTCGATCTTAAACCCGTTACAGTGGCTTCTACTCCTGGACCAAAGGAAAGAGAAGAGGGGCATGTTGGCCAAGAGTACGGACAGGCCTGTGTGTGTGAATTGGTTTGGGCGGGAGTGCCGCTAACCCCTCGTGCTCATGTGCAAAGGAAAAGGGACACGTCCAGCACTTTGGGTCCGAACCCTCCCCCAGCACCCACGGCGCTCTCGCAGGATGGAAAGGGTGGCATCGTGACCAATAGCCTGCGCACTGCGGGCCCTGGAAACACCCTGTCTGTGTCTGCCCCTCCCAGGATCATCGGCACACCCTTCTACCTGATGGAGTACCGCCCAGGTCTCGTCTACAAGGACCCCACTCTGCCAGGCTTGGAGCCCAGCCAGAGGCGGGCCATATACACGGCCATGAACAGAGTCTTGTGCAAAATTCACAGTGTGGACTTCAAGGCTACGGGCCTAGAAAACTACGGGAAACATGGTGAGTACACGGCCGCTTGTCTTTCGTGCTGAACGTTTCCTCACTGTTGCCTCTGCTTCGGGATTTGCGTGGTGTCAGGGTGTTAATGCACCAAGTGACTGCTGAATGTGAGGTGGGCTTATTCGCCTTCTACTTGGAAATCCAGTTTCATGTTAATGTAGCTGTCCCTTATCAGAACATTTTGTCCTGGGATAAATCCCTTCATGGAGTCAGAATCTCTCTTCCCTGCAACTTTTATCTCACTAGATCATTTAAATGTCTTTTTTGGGGGATAGTGGCCAAGGTCATTTAAATACCTTCTTCTCTTTTTTTCATCCTTTCCCTTAAGTGTTCTTTCAACAGGGATAGATTTTGAAAATGCCATTATGCCAAGGTGTTTTGTTTGTGTCATTTCTGCTTTTTTTTTTTAATGTCTGAGAGGTCCAGTTGCTCCTCATCCTTGCTAGCATTTTTTATTGTCAGTTTGTTTTAAGTCAGGTATGTTGAACCATAGCATCCTGTGGATCTTGACAAGTGCACAGTTTTACAGCCACTACCACAACTGTCCCCATGCTTGTGCAGAAACGCCACCACAGCCAGAGTCTCACTTTCTCTACCCTGCAAAGCCCAGGGTATCTGACTCTTGCCCAGGGTGGATTCCTGACCATAGAATCCGTCAGCTAAGCTATAGTTTCTTTTTTTTTCTGCTTTTAACCAAAGCATGCCTGGTTTTCTGTAGGACCATATCAGAGGCTGCAGCATGTGTCCAAAATGCCTCAACTTCCTAACATTTCTGCCAAGTTATTCAGGTTGCACCACTGCACACACATGATCTGGGTCTCCAGAACTAACAGTTTGAGTTACTTTGTCACAACAGAGGAGGCCTGCCAAATTCACATCCAGACTGGGGGGGTCCTCACTGCCTCACTCCTTCCAAGTTCAGCCAGATCCATATCGTCCTTCATAGTCTAACCTGTGGACCAGAGATACACATTCAGTGGGGGTTCCCCTCCATCTTGGTGGCCTCATTGGGAAATAGGCATTCATAGTTCATCTGAAGTTCAAATGTGAGTGGGCATCCTGTATTTTATCTGGCAGCCCTAGTTACCAGGGACAGAGCCCAGGCAAAGACAATAGATGTCACCAGTATTGGTCCATTGTTTCAGATGGAAAGAGCATCAGACCAGAAGTTAGATGCTAATTTGTTGGGTGGCCTTAGACAAGTCATATCACTTTGTCAGAGTTTTCTCAACAGTAAAGGTTTGGTAAAAAAATAAAAATGGAGCCCTGCCCTGCCTCCCTTAGAGGGCTGACGTGAAAAGCAAACTAGGTGGGCAGCTGCCCCAGTGCTTAGAGTAGAAGATACAGCCTCAGGCGGATGAAGTAATGGGCCTGTGACAGTGCACCGTGGCCAGAGCAACTTATGCAAGGCTCTCCTGAGCGCCGGGTGAAGCCTTTGTCTGTTTTTAAAGAGGACTATTTTGATGCTCTTGACACTGACGTATGAGCATAAAGAGACAAAGCAGTAATCCGATTGGTTTCCTGTGGCCAGGGCCTGCCTCCTGGGCCACTGGCTGCGAGTGGCCTGAGAGCACAAAGCAGTGTCATCACAGAGCAGACCTGCCGACCCGGCCTCAGGGGCATCAGCTCTTCCTTTCCAAGGGCCCTGCAGTTTCTCCAGTTATATCAAGAACCCAGCTGCTGGGCAGGGCATTGGCTATATATACGCGAATATACTACCACTCGTATAAAAAAGGGTGTGTTTGAATAAATTTAAATGTTTGTTCATAGAAGTAAAGAATCTCTCTAAAATGACACTTAAGAAACTGGTCTTGTAGGTTACCTTTGGGGAAACAGAATCGCAAGGGACAGGAGAGAGAGTTCACTGCATTCCCTTTGTCATTTTAATCTTCAGCCTGTGAATAAATTTATTTTTTAAAAAAGTACACAATCATGATTTCTAATCCAAGGGAACTTTCGACAAAGATGCTTTCAGCACAGTAGAGTTATTACAAAGCTCTTTTCCACCGAGGACCTGCAGGGAGCCCACCATTCCCTTTTTCCTGCCCAGGGGGGCAGGCTACTTTGGAGGGAAGGGCGTCTGGATGCCTGGGCAGGAGGCCTGCCGGGGACCAGCACAGCCCAAAACACAGGGACAGGGCCACCCACGTCCCGGGAGAAGGGAGTGTGTGCAGCGCTGGTTGGTGTGTATGGCCGGGGGCGGGGAGGGGGCCCTGGAGGGGCTGCTTCCACAGCGGCTCAGCCCCTGCAGTTTTGTATTTCCCTCAATACAGTGCTTTTCAAACTTGCAGAAACATGTAATAGTACAACGAATAGCTGTACAAGGCGGGGCAAAAGGAGGTTTATAGTTAGACGATGCAAAACACCGAGTTTATTGTTGTGTTACTATGTATTAATTATTGTTTATTTTCTATACGGACAACTGCAAACCCACTTTTGCCCCACCCCGTGGGTACCCACTACTAATTTTAACAATGGTTAACTTCTGCCATGTTGTTTATCAGTCTATTTAAATGTATGTGTGTATGTTTATGATCCACAAAGTTGTACAGACCCTGACACTTCATTTCTAAGTATTTCAGTATGCATTTCCTTTAAATAGGGATGTGCCTCAGTACCATTGTCACATCCGAGAAAACGCACCCTTCTCCCAGAATATCTAAAACCCAGTGCACATTCACGTTTTCTCATTATCGCCCTCGTATCTTATAAGTGGAGGTTTTTCCCAAATCAGGGTCCAATTAAGGAATGTAGCACAGCCACCACCCCCTCCACGCGCCTCCTTGTAGCGTTGTCTTGATTATTTCCTCATGGTTTCATTTACTGCTGCTGTCTTCTATTTCCTGTAACTCTGCAAACTGGAAGTTAGTTCTAAAGGGCTGGTTTGTTTCGGGTTAAACTCCTGTGGATTTGGACCTCCGCCCCTCCCGGCCCAGCTGGATCCTCTGCGGGCAGGCGTCCAGATGCTCTGAGCACGCAATGGACTCCACAGAAGGGGCTTGATCTCTCTGTCCCCATCTTTAGCCTCTGGGGGCCATTTTTTTCTCAGATGAGAGGTGTCCTGACACATTGCTTATTATCGGTTATAATAATGGTGATAATCAGTAATTGGCAATCGACAGAAACGGTGACAGTAATCACGTCCACCATTCTCTGAGCATCCCTGTGTACCAGCTCTGTATTTGTGGGCACGTCGTGCGGGGATTTCATGTAGCCTTCACGACAGTCCTACAGAATTTAGTGTCAATACACAATACGGAGGAAGCAAGGGAAGGAGACTCAGAGAAGTTAAATCAACTGAAGACCTTGACTGGGAGCCAAGTTAACTCCAGAATTCCTTTCAGTCTCAGATGGAACTTGCAAGTTACTCAACTATTGTATTTCTTGGGTTTCCTACCAAACCACTGAATAAAAATAGCAAATCCTGGTGTAGTACTTACTGCATGCTGGGGACAGAATCAGGGGCTCTCCACGTGCTGTCCTCCCAGCAACACGTGAGGACCATCTCACTGGAAAGGGTAAACCGAGGCACAGAGAGAGAACGGCAGGCAGAGCCGGGATCAGATCCAGGCAGTCTGGCTGCAGCGTCCACGCTTTTAGCTAACCACTGTTTGGCCAAAAAGGGATTTCCTAAAGGCTGTCAGGGAGCTCGTAGGAACTCAGAGGGGAACAGGGATCAGGCTTGGAGGCCACGTGGCTGGGAACGAGGCCCAGACCACCCTGATCCAGCCAAGGCAAAACAGGCAGTGGCTTCCCCCCAGGCAGCGAGAGCAGCCCACGGGAAATGCCCAATCAGAGGACGATGATGGTACAGGGCACTGCAAGGGTTTCAGGGCCCTGGTTGGATTTTGAAACCTTTGGACGCTGTTGGAATGGCACACCATGCGCTAACCCTCTTCCCTCAGGGGACTGTATCGCACACCAGGTGCGAACCTGGATTGAGCAGTATCGAGCCTCAGAAACCAGCACCATCCCGGCGATGGAGCGGCTCATCGAGTGGCTGCCGCTTCATCTTCCTGGGCAACAGAAGATCACGGTGGTTCATGGGGACTTCAGGTAGTTATGAGGAGGGGGACTATGAAAATGTGAAAAATGACGGGAAGGGCATCTTAAAGGGGAGATTAAGCAGCCGGTCTTGGCCCAGTGACGGTTGTGCCTTACTTCTGTTACAGAGGGTCTCCCTGTACAAGCCTTTTAAGGCAAGGTTCCTTACCCTGGGCTCTACAGACAATTCTTTAGGTTGGGGGGCTGCCCTGGGCAACCGTGGGGGTTATTACCACACCTAGGTCTAAAGGTGCAAGAGGATGCTCCAGTTATTACCGCCACATAACCAACTCCTCCAAAACCGTGTGGCTGTAAACAATGACAGCAGGATTTTTACTCACAAATTTGCAATCTGGGGACAGGAGAGCTGTTTCAACTGGGTGGCTCTCGGCTGGAGGCTGGGACCACCTGAGGGCTCACTCTCGTGCCCGGCGCTGGGGCAGAAGAGATGTGAACACTAGACGCCTCAGGCCCCGCTCTCTGGCTCTTCGTGGTGTCCCACGTGGTCTGTCCAATATGGCAGCTTCGGGGCAACTGGACTTCTTACCTGGAGGCTCGGGGCTGCAAAGGTGTGTGTTCTGAGAGAGAGAGCAGATCAGGAGCTGATGGCCAGATCTCCGGTGTCACCTAGCATCACGTCCATCTGCAGCACAGGAGGTCTGTCCAGAAAGTATCTGGCCCTGTACTATGAAAACCAGAAACATTTATTGAACATACAAGAGACATTGTACATAGAACAATGATGCCTCAGTCCCCTTCTAAGGAGGCACCCTGGGACCTCACACAGTTCTCCTAATCGCCCTCAGCTGCCCTGTCATATTTTCCTGAGTCTCATCAATGGTCTGAAATTTCTTCCCTTTCAAAGGCAATTCTAGTTTTGGGAAAAGTCAGAAGTCACCAGGTGCCACATCTGGGCTGTAGGGGGGTGGGGATTGAATCACCTGGGTGATTTGTTGTTTCACCAAAAAACTCTGCACAAGACATGATGTGTGAGTGGGCACATTGTCTTGATGAAACTGCCAGTCGCTAGTTGCCCTCAGCTGCAGCCTTCTAAATCATGCGAATAGTTTTTGTGGAGCAATGTCCAAGCTTAACACAACATTTGATGCAGTTTCTTGCTCCACTTGCTCAGTCATTTTGAATGGGATGGCCGCACAGTACGCAGGCTCACTCAAGGGTGTTTACCTCCCTTACTGACTAGTACAGTGAAGTTGTCAGTGTTCACACATGGACATTCCAGTCCGCTCTCCTTGGCTTCCAGGCTACATGGATGTTGTGCAAGCTGTTCCCATTATAGTAACAATGGCTGGACTTTTTCCAGACAGATGTATTTGTTAGAATCGAGTCACTTCCAGAGGTGAAGAATTACAGACTCTTCCTTTTGTGGAAGGAGTGTCAAAAGAATTTACATACCTGTTTTAAAGCCATTGCAAGGAAAGAGGAATTACCAGGACCCAGAGAGGTCAGCATGTAGAGAGGGGCTATCCGACCGAAGCTCTGGCCCTCAGCTGTCTGAGGGGGAGCTGGCTGATGCCTAGCCCCATCTCCTGCTGGGGTCCCACTGGCTGAGCCCATCTGAGCCAGAGGGCAAGGGAGCTGGTGGATATGGCCACAGCCCCGGCAGCCCAGGCTCCAGGGACACAGGGGGGCCAGGTGCATCTGGAGGAGCAAATGGAAGATGCCCAGCATAGAGCACACTTAGTGATCAGTTTTCTAAGGACTGTCACTCTGTTCCTTCTGTGGCCTATTCAGGCTGGACAACCTGCTGTTCCATCCAGAAAATTCCGAGGTGCTTGCTGTCTTTGGCTGGGAACTTTCTACCTTGGGTGACCCCCTGGCGGATGTGGCCTACAGCTGCATGGCTCACTACCTGCCAGCCGAGTTCCCCTTACTGCCAGGTAGGAACTGCTGATGGGAGAGGGCAGGACTGAGCCAGCTCCATCCTCACAGCGTTGGGGCAGACTCGGGCAGCAGCTGTGATTGGGCTGGTGGTTTCGGTAGAAAGCATTCGGGATTCATTCCTGTCCCAGTGCGGGGAAGTGGGTGGAGGGGCATTTGGAGTGAGAGGGATGGGCATATAGGCACCGCTTGTGCTTTTACACAGCTAATTTCTATTGAAGTTCTTAAATTAAAAGTACAGGTTTATTTAAAGATTTTAAGAACCAACAGGTAACAAAAGAGTTCAACTCATCAATAATCCCAGAGATAACCACTGCCAACCTTGTCATCTTTTTTCTGTGTATATACACACATTTGTCTAAATGAACATGTGATTATATCATTTCATGACCTGCATTTTTTCACTTAATTATATACTTTGGACATGTCTTCATGTTAGGATTTCTTCCACAGCATCATTTTTAATGACAGCCTAGGGTCGTATTGTATAGAGTAAGCGAAATCAAGACATTTGGTTTGATTCCTATTTGAATCAAATTCCTATTTAATTTGTTTCAGTTTTTTGTAGCTTACCCCGCCCTCACAAAAAAGGCAGAGAACACCTTTGTAGTAATAGATCGACAATATACATTTACATATATACTGTATACACATACAGTATACTTCTAGGATAAATTCCTAGCAATAGAATATATTGCATGCCTCTAAATTATGAATATGTTACAAGTGAAGCAAATCTATAAAATTTTTTACCTGTTGTAATTTTCTTTTTCATAATTTGGTGAGATCTTTCTCTTTAGCATTCTTGATCACGTGATTGATCGAAAATAACCGATGTCCACACTGAACTGGTGTCCAAATGGAAGTGGAGGCCCCTCATTCCTTCCTTTATTGCCAGTTTAGTCTGAAACTTTAAGAGCCAGTTCAGGAATAACAGCTTCACCTCTGGACCCCAGCCATCTGAGGAAGGAAGGGCCCTTGAAATAATGGGCTAATCCTTTAAACTAGCTGTGAAGCTAACTTCCAAGGGAGGAAGAGGTTTCAGAATTTAAACATCTGCGGCCACAGAGGAGTGTAGTGTCGCTGACTGCCCAGGATGGCTCTGTCCCCACAGGTTTGGGTGGCCGAGATCTGACTCAGCTGGGCATCCCTACTGCAGAGGAGTACTCCCGGATGTACTGCCTGCACACGGGGATTCCTCCCATCGAGAACTGGAACTTCTACATGGCCTTCTCCTTTTTCCGAGTGGCTGCAGTCGCACAGGGACTCTGCAAGGGCTCGCTCACAGGTAACGGGCAGGCCTGAACCCGCTTCTCCCGCTGGAAACGCCCAGAGGCTTCAGAGGGGTGGGTGTGGCCAGAATCTTGGATTCTGTTAATTCAACCACTTGCCTTTAGGTATACATCATATAGTTATGTTCTTTACAGTACTCAAACTTTAAAATTATTAAGATAATATACAAAAACTTTTAAAGTAAAAACATAATAAGAATTCCATTGCCCAGAGGGGCATAAAATTATTTCCATTTCTTCTCAACACCCTTCCTCAAAGACAGACACTCCTGTTCAGGTTTCTTGGGCCACCCTGTGTTCTCTGTCTGTCTGTCTGTCTTCTCTCTCCAGTTTTATAAAAATGTGATCATCCTACTTCAGTGCCTTGACCTTTAAATTATTTATGCTTCAGAATTCCTATGAAACATGTGTTTGTGTGTAGGATATGATGTGTGTCTATGGGACAACTCATAAGGCAAATTCCTTGATTTTTTGTTTTCACTTAACTTTTCAGAGACACGTCTTCCACATGAGCAGGTCCAGACCTCCGTCGTCCTTTCCAAGTTCTCTGGCACATTCCATTGTGTGGATACACTGTAACTTACCCACCTCCCCACTGATGTCTGTTTGTATTGTTTGCAGATTTCTGCAGTCACAGATAAGTGGTTGGTGAACATCCTTTCTCACACATGAGTGAATATATCTGAAGGCTAGATTCCCAGAATGAAAATTCCTGGGTTTTCTGAAAGTATGTGCATTTAACATTTTTGTAGACATTACCAAGTTGCCCAGTAAGAGGATTGCTGAAGGAGAAAAGGCTTCTTTTGTTTCCTTCAATGGGCTTTTACATACACAGAAAAACACTCTACTGAACTAGCTAGGAGTTCTGGGTTATACCTTGTAAGTCTGAACTTTCGAGAAGAGAAGTTGAGCGTTGTCACTGGTACTTAGAACTGACAGCGGGTTGAGTATGTATGTACACGCATCACCTGTATCGTGTTTTCATATGCATGGGGGGGCATAATGTTAATTAGTTTTAATTCTAAATATTTTAGGGTAGCAATAAATAATCTGTATCCTAAATTATCTAAGAAAGGCAGATGAAAGTTGGCTTCCTGTGTAGAAGGGAGGCAAGTAGAAAGTAGATAGAATCTAGAAAGTGACTAACCCAGTAGCATTACGCACAATCAGTTACTCACATGAAAGTCTCTAAACTCCACTCCCGCCAAAAGCAACCGGCATACTTTGGGGAAGTGGCTGATTTAGGGGTCTAGGGCGGGACATCTACATGATGAACCTGGAACGTCTCCTACCAGAAAGCAAGGAAGTTGTTGAAGACTGCCAGGGTCACATCTAGAGGACTCAGAGCCAGCTTCTGCAGGCTGCCCCCTGCTCACAGTGGGGAGCTCGTAGCACACATCAGGGACCTTTAAACCCAGGAGTGAAGAGCGGTGCTGGAGCTTTACTTCAGAGAAGCCCCTGCAGAGGGGTTGGGGTGGCAGAGAAGGAAACAGACCAGCCTTGCTTTGATGACTGTTGAAGTGATAGATATCTGCTGATTTACTGTGTCTTTCTCTCTACTTTCGTATATCTTTGAAGTTTTCCAAAATGCAAATTAAAGTAAAAGTCAAGTAGACAAACCCAGCAGTGGGTTTGTGAATACTACAGGGATGTCTTAGCTTCATGGCCATCGGCACCCCAAGTTTTGGGCACCCCTTTGCCCTTGGCCAAGTTGCCATATTCTTCAGAGGAAAGCAGGTACAGTGGGGAGTTGACTGGTCATTCATTCACAAGAGCGTGAGCCTCAGCTAAGCTGGGCACTGTGCCCAGTGGTATTGGCAGTACGAAGTCATGAGCAAAGTCCAGAAACCAAACCAGCATCCAGGGGGTTTTTAGTTTAACCCTTCCTGATCTGACAGTAGCAGTCCTGATAAGCAGGAATTCTTGGAAATGATATTTTCTCTTCCTTTGGAGAGCATTAGTTCTAGGCCACCAGTTCCCAGTTTTCATCATGGCTTTGCAATGAAAGTTCACCATCAGGTGAGGAACAGGCCTGATTACCAGTAGACACCTTCCCAGGGGCTGCTGAGATCTCTCAGGGTTCTGCTCCAGTGCCTAGGGATAGCTGAATTGATTTTGCATGATTTGTTCTGGAGTCTCTACACCTATAAACCTCCCTGGATTGTCCTCAGTTTGCCCATCAGGAAGCCATTTAGACAGTTTCCAAGATCCTGGAAGCCACTGGTAGGCTTCATGCTTCTCTGGGCTTGGAGGCAAAACACCTGGTGGTTGCCACCGTAGGAGGAACAGAGGCACTGTCTTTTAGGCGCCTGCTCCTCCAGGCCTCACTGTGCATTCCCTCCCCTCCTCACCGGGAAGTCAGCCAGCCTGGGTGAGTGCCTGAGTTTTCCCCCCAAAAACCGGCAATGTCTGAAGACCCCCTCACCCACAGCTTCAGTTACCTGCAGCCAGCTGCAGTCGGAGAACAGGAAATGGGAAATTCCAGGAATAAACAATCCACAAGTTTTAAGTTGTGCGCTGCTCTGAGCAGCGTGATGGGATCTCTCACCCTCGTGCTCCACCCCGCCCAGGTCATGAGCCATCCCCTTGTCCGGTGTCAGGGACTCAGGGAAAGCGGCTGTCTACTTCCCGACTGGCCTCCTCAGGCTCAGATCCATACCCAGCACCTAGAAGGAGCTGAATAAAGACTTGCCGAGGTCTAGTAGTTTGCATTCTCTGCTGTGTAGCAAATGGATTTGGTTCCTAGTTTAAGGAATAGAATAATATCTTTAACACTAAAGCTGAATGAGAATGGCTCTTTTGAGAAGTTGGCCATGGAAGGAGCCAGAAGGAAAATAGGCCTCCAGGAAGGTCCAGAGAGAATGAGGGAGAGTCTCTTGTGAGCCCAGGAGAGCTGGCTGTAGAAAAGTCCACAGTACACACACAACCACCAGGCGGGCTCAGCTGCCGTACGCCGAGTGAAGGAGGCCTCACTGAAAAGGCTGCGTACCCTGTGTTGTATTAGTGACACTCGGGAAAGACAGGCCAGAGGAACAGAGAGACTGTTACCTGGGGCTGGGGTCGAAGGTTGGTACAAAGGGGCACCGCGGAGGTTCGGGGACAGTGGGAGTATTCTGTATCTTGATAACGGTGGTGGTCGCCTGGCTGAACTCGCAGACTTACACAGTTTATAAAAAGGGTGTATGTACACTATACCTTAATTAAAAAAATTTTTTAATCCTTTTAAAATCTTGTTGAGCCTGTAAAGAGGCGGCGAGAGCAGGGCTAGAGCGAGCGTGGTGATGCGGGTGACGGTGTCAATCTAAGAAAGCGGTACCCGGGAACCGCTCGTGACACTGCTGTTACGGTTCCACAGCACGGGCAGCCCAGGGTGGCACACGGCTTCCGGTAGCCCCCGGGTGCCCGCAGAAGTAATTTGTGGTGTTACTGATCTATTTTAGCTTCTTTGGGAAAAGAACAGATAAAGAGCAGGAAACAGACCAACTGAGGTTGACTTCTGGCTGCTAGGCCGTTAGTGAAGGCTGGGGCATGGTTCCTCCCTGGGACTCAAAGCCTTGTCTTCAGGGGAGTCCCACTGTCACATTGCTCCAGGAGTCCAATAAGCTGCAATAGCAGGTGAAGCCCTAACACCACGTCTCATCCCTGGCAAGTGCTCAGCAGATGGTGGTAGCGGCTAATACAATAACAGCATCCTCATGTGTTAATATCATTATTAAGGGCTACTTGGGAGTAATCACTGTTTTTCTTTGCTTAGGGCAAGCAAGCTCAGAAGCCGCTGAACACAGTGGAAAGCTGCCTGAACTTCTGTCTGACCTGGGCTGGGAGTTCGCAGTCAAAGAAGGGTTCCGGGTCTTCAACAACATGCCAGCCACAAAGCCGTCAGTGGGCTCCTACCACACGCGGGCTGGCCCACGGTCCCTGCTGGGCATGCCAGGAACCAGGAGTTACAGCTCCCTTCCGGAGTCTTCCTCAGCCCACGCCTCGAAGGGAGCTCTGGTCATCTCTCCGGGGGGCCTTTCCCCACGGGTCAGGGAGCTCTAACGGTGGCTGGAGCAGTTTATGCAATGACACGTGTACCCCGCAGAGCCAGAGCTGTGGGGTCACCAGGCCTCGGCAGAGAGATGGATTCCTTCCCCACTGGTTGAAGATCTCAAGGTACAGCAGCCGTTCAAGAGTCAGTAGGAAGACCTTGTGGAAGTGGCAGGACTTCAGCTTGTCTACCAGGCACCTCTGTTCCCTCCCAGGCAGTGAAGGGACCGCAGAGCCGAGCTGAACTGTCTTCGCTTTCCTCCACCACCACTCCTTGTCTCTGGTTTCTGGCCCTGGCGCCAGTGGGATTATAATGCATATTCCAAGGATGTAAATTTGAAGCACTGTGATATTGAATGCGTCAGTTAGTAAAGTCTTCTTTGAAGAATCCATAACGTCAGCGCCCAAGGACCAAATCAGTTGTGAACTGTGTCTGTGCTCTTGCCACATGGTGACACAGCCTTCGCTGAGAAACGGAAATACCCACGGTTCTTCGTCAGCATTCACCTGGACTTGTCTCAGTTTTTACTTGAGGTCTTCAGGAGTACATCTTTTGCCTATGATACAGCCATCATCTATCTTTAAAAAATAGCATTATTGCCCTGGCTGGTGTAGCTCAGTGGATTGAGCGTGGGCCTTCGAACTAAGGGATCGCAGTTCGATTCCCAGTCAGGGCACATACCTGGGTTGCAGGCCAGTTCCCAGCAGGGGGCACGCAAGAGGCAACCATACATTGATATTTCTCTCCCTGTCTCCTCCTCCCCTCTAAAGATAAGTAAATAAAAAATTTTTTAAAATACCATTATCACTTTTTTCTAGTTACAGACATATTGCAAAATTAAGCAAAGCTCAAACATGATGAAGTACACAATATAGAAAGCTTTCTCTAAAACTCTGTCCCCTCTGAGATAATCACTGACAACCATTTCGTGTATTAGGCTCCTGGCTTTTTTTCCTATTATATACTAACCTATTTTATTATTTTATACTTTAATGGAATCAGCCTATACATTCGATCTCCTGCTTGCTTATTTAACTTAGCAATATGGCACCTTCTCATGCCAGCACCTGATTGACTTCCGAGGGGTTCTGCAGCGTGGGTGCACCATAAATTGTCTGCCCACCCCCTGGCTGAGGGACACTGGGTGTCTCAGCCAACAGTCTGGCTGCAAGCCACAGAAGTCAGCTCTGGGTTAGTTAAGGAGCCAAGGCTCTTAGTGAGCTGCCAACCTGCACCTCGAGGCTGAAGACCCAGCTTTAGGGGACAGAAGATGGTGATTCACAGGATCTCCTTAGGCCCCATGGCAAGGCAGCGGAGGCTGTGGCCAAGTGTACTGGGCCTGGTGGGACAAAGGATCCTTCAGTCACCTGTCTGCACGGAGCGTGCTGTCAGCACATTCGCCATCAGAACACTAGTAATGGCAACAGTGATGGGAGGTGGGCACGTGGGGTGTCTGAGACATGCAGACAGGGGAGCAAACTGACCGCTGCCGTTGGCGCCAGGACTCCGCGGCCCCGGGACTCCTCGGGCTTCTGCCGCCGCTAGACCCAGCCTGATGGTGCGGCTCGCACCACTGTTTCTGGCACACACTTCATCTTTGGCCGCCTACCCTCTTCTCTCCAATCCCTCTCATTATTTCCCACAGGCCAAAATAAAACTAAATCACCACTGCACTTCCCTGACTGACTTTTCCTGTGCTGGGAGAAAGCCGAGGCTGAAGGACTGTGGAACCTCTTCCTACCCTTGGAGACTGACCCTGAGGGAAAATACGGAGTAGGACTGACCAACGCCAAGGACTCGCATCTGTGTGAACTCACGGGCATGTCTCTGGATGCCCCCGAGGTACCTTCTTTACAGTTCTCTGCGTGCGAGACGTCCTTGCCCTCCGTAACACGTCAGTCCCCCTCCTGGACTGACAGGGTTTTCTCCAGCTTGCACTGGACTCGAGCACTGATACAAACTTAAATTTCCCCTAACGGGTGAGGACAGCTGTGGACACGTAGCTGGAGCCGAGGCAGGAAAGCAGCGAGGGACAGGAGTCTCCCAGGGAAGGTGGGGGCTGTGGGAGGCAGGAGCCTGGCTGACTTCTGAGTCTGCAGCCGTTTCCTTTCAACAAAGGAGGTCCGTGGCTGGGCAGCTTTGGCTCTGAAATACTATATTCTGAACGTTTCCGTCTTTGCACATCTCTGGGGGGCGCTTCTAGGAGGGTGTCAGAGGGGCTGGGACTTGGAAGATGTCCTGGTACATGTTTCCTGAGTATTTGGAGTTTTAAATATGGACGTGGGAGTCACCATTATGCTTTTTTCCCCTTTTCAGATATTTAACTGTTCTGCTCCGGACACAGGGAACATGGGGCTTCTGCTGCCCTGTGGCACCGAGGAGCAGAAGCCCGCTGGCTGGTCCCACTGCCGGAGGGAAAGGCCTGCTCCTGCTTGGCTCTGATGGAGCCCCAGGGACCACCCCCGGGGCCCCTTATCAGGCCAGACCCCCGCCGGGCCCTCGGCCTCCACCACACACGGAACACAGGTCCCTTGCCGTCCTTAAGCAGAGTATGTTCCCACTCAGGTCACCTCATCAGATGCCACCAACACTGAGTCTTCCATCAGAGAGGAGGATGGCTTCTATGTCATAAAAGGCCACAAGTGGCGGATCTCAGGTATTTGGCCTGAAATTAGTTTTTCAGTCAGATTTGTGTGGGTCTGTGTCAATAAGCATGTCTCTCTCTGCCCTGCTGTTGTCTGGGAAAGAACCGGGGGAGAGGGGGGGCTTCTTTTCCAGTTGATGCAAAAGAGGTTCTGTCTCTGTGCTCCCTGCAAACCCCAGGAGAACAGGAGGTTCTGTGGGGTCACCAGAGGACTATACTGAGACAATTCTAGGAATCACTCACTGACTCCCCCACTCTCTTCATTCTGCCCTTGGGAGGCAGAAGGTCACATCATCCGTGGCTCTCCTGGGGCAGGATCAGATGGCTGTGTCAGAAGGGCCATCGATCACCCTGCCGTCCATTCTTTGCAAGTTCACTCTGCAGGGCCCTCCATAACTGCTGCATGGACCTCCCTCACTGAGTCCGCACACAGGGCACACATCATTGTCCCCACTTCACAGAGGAGGCCACTAGGTCAGAGAAGTGACTTCAGGCACCACCTCCCCTGTCCACCCCTCTAGGGAAGTAGGGAATCCAGAGGTAAGGATCTGCCTGCTTCTGAGGCCCGTGCCCAAAGCCGCTGTGTTTGCACGGTCTGTGGGAACAACAGAAGGGGCTGCCAGGGACAGAGGAGCAGCTTCTGCCTCCTGTCTTTGTGTTTGCAACTGTACCCGGCGCATTTTTCTGTGAATGCTCTTATGATGTTGGATTCATGCTTCACTAGGACGAAAACCAGTCATTCTTATTCCTGGTCCAGAACCTGCACGCAGTCATCTGGTTACGTGAAGTCTCAAAGAGCTCTGCCCGCTTGCTGCCTTCAGCTTTCCTGGGCCAGGACTGCGTCTGTGAAGAGTTCTGATGGCCTTGGCATCTGATGACAAGGGTCTGCCTCTCTCCTTTCCTGGCAGGCGTCCTGGATCCTCCCTGCCAGCTCTGTGTGTTCATGGGAAAAACAGACCCGCATGCCCCACGCCACCAGCAGCGGTCCATGCTCTTGGTTCCCATGGATACTCCGGGAATAAAAGTCATTCGGCCTCTGACAGAGTATGGGCTGGAGGATGTTCCAGGTGAGCCCCGAAGCCACTCCCGCCTGTGTGTGGGTCTGGGCCTGAGAAGCACGTCGGGCATGATGTACAGCACCTCCGAGGGCGGGATGACATTAGGAGGGCCGCGTGTTCCTGCCTTTCGTTTCCATATGTGAATATCAACCACATAGGCAAACTTCAGACAGGCATTTATACTTTCCTTTCTCTTCTAAACTTAGAAGATGAGACAAAATCTGAGATAAAGAGGCCACTCAAGACGGAGGCAGGAAGTGCACTCCAAACCTCCTCTAGATTCCGGCCGACCGCTGGCCTCCAGGCCTGCTGATGGCACTCCTGTTTCCTTTTGGTGTTTCCGAGGGATCACTACATTGTCAGAGTCCATACTCTCAGGAAGTTTCAGTTTACAGTGCAGTCATTATATTTTAGAACAGGAATGGCAGACTATTCATCCGACATTGTGAATCAGTGATTTATTTTTCCATCTTTGATAGGCTCCGTAATGCCCTCCTCCCCAACCACGTCCCAGTTAGAAGGCTGAGTAAAGGGCAGGAAAATTGCCAGCAGGTGACTTGAATTGAGGCACGGGATAGATACATCCAAAATGAGAAGGTGAGTCTCTCAGGAGGAACCCTTTGGGTCTTGCAGGTGGCCACGGTGAAGTCCTGTTTGAGCAGGTGCGCGTGCCAAAGGAGAGCATGGTCCTGGGTCCTGGCCGAGCCTTTGAGATCGCCCAGGGCAGACTGGGTCCCGGCAGGATCCATCACGGCATGCGGCTGATTGGACACTCGGAAAGGGCCCTAGCGCTCATGAAGGCCCGAGTGAGTGCTTCCCCTTGCACCTGCAACTGACCCAGAGCCACCTGTCTGTTTGGCTATTGGACCTAAATCCTAACTGTTTTCTGAGAGCTGACTCAGTGTTTGAAGCAAAGTGATGTTTTTGCCAAGAAGCCGTGTCTTGGTCTTTGCTTTGTATTTGCTACTTTGCTGAAATTTGAAATTCAGGGTAGAATGTCTCTTACTCTGTTGAGGCGACCAGAAGGAAAAGCTGGGCTCTGTAGCAGCAGAGGGCAAGGCTCCAAGGCCCAAAGAAAGGGTCACGGGCTCCCAAGGACCATTCCTGCTCCTAACTCATCTTTAAAAATCAGACACCAGGGAAAACTTCACTGGTGGCTTGTGTCCCTGGGGTTCCAGCATCTAGCCCTGTACCGTCCTCTTCCCCGATGTCCAGAAAACTATCTTACTGTGACCTCTCCCTCAAAGACTGGAAGCCCACGCAAAAGAGAGCTGTTGCTGGGAATGGTTATTCAAAGCAACAAAACAATCTGTATATCATTTCACACAGATAAAGCCAACCCTTGAGACCAAACAAATGTCTTACAAGAAACTACACAAAGATAAAAAGCAGTCCAGTGCATTTGCATTACTGAGCAAACCTTCTGTGATCTACAACCTTTTGAGTTGCAACCGACCAGTTCTCTTTTTTCCAAATAAAATGCTTTTCTTTTTTAAAAAGATTTATTTATTTTTAGAGAAAGGGGGAGAGAAACATCAATGTGTGGTTGCCTCTCACTCACCCCCTACTGGAGACCTGTTCTGCAACCCAGGTCTGTGCCCTGACTGGGAATTGAGCCAACGACCCTTTGGTTCATAGGCCAGCACTCAATCCACTGAGCCACACCAGCCAGGGCTGAAAATGTTCTTCTTTAAGGGCTCGAAATGGTACTTCAGCCCCACCCTGCACAGAACTCACAGCAGCCTCCCTGCAGAGCAGTCTGTGTGTGTCAGACGTCAGAAAGGGCTCTGACAAGGCAGCTCTGCTCCATGGGACTTGGTCACAAGGGACTAATTAGGAGTCTACAAAAGATTTGATGCTCGGCAGTTTACCCCAGTACTGAACTTAAAAGCAAAATGTTGGGAACAACCTGTAAGGCTAATAATTAGAACCTGGTCAGATAAACCCTGGTACAGGCATGCAGTGAAATTCCAAAATCATGCTGTAGAGAACCATTTCTTAACACAGAGAGATGCTTATTGTATGCCCTTAAATGAAAAGAAGCAGGCTACAAAGCAGTATGTCGAGAATGACTCCACTTTTATTTAAAAAATGCATGCTAAAAGTCTAGAAGGATGGCCGCCAAATAGCCTCTGTAAGTAACTAGATGATGGATACCAGGTATTTCTATTATTGTCTGAAGATGTGTCCTTTTTCTGTTATGAGATGTATTATTTGGATAACAATTGCTTTCAGTTAAAACAAAGCTAAAGGAGAAAACAAAATTAAAAAAAACAAACAAACAAACCCTAAAACTAAACCAAAAAAAATCCTTATAAACTTTTCTGAATGCTCGTGACTTTCAGACTCTTAGAATGTCCTTTGTAATTACAGTTGCCCAGAGTGGGGCTCTGGCACCCAGACCTGAAGCTCAGCCTGTCAGCAGAGGGCGCCCTTGCCCCACCTCTGTGAGGTGCCCACAGCAGCCTAATTCCCAGAGTAGCCCTGAGCCAGATGCTGGCTCAGATGCCAAAGAACTGTTCCTGCCTGGCTGCCCAGAGCAGGCGAATCGCCAGGGTAAAGGGATTCCTGCAAACGGTCTGAGCAGCCACCACGCTGACCAGCTGCGCGGTGCACATGATTGTTGTTTGCGCCTGGATGTTCTCCCTGGAAATCGACTGTGGCCAAAGAGCTGGCAAATGGTGGCAAATGGTGGGGACGGGTGGCTCACTCCCGCTTCCACTCCCTGCCCTGCCCTGTCCTGTGCGCTCCACCCACCCCCTCTGCAGGGCACCACCCCAAGCCTCAAGCTGGTCTCCTGTGTCTACAGGTGAAGTCCTGCGTGGCCTTCAGGGAGCCCCTGGTGGAGCAGGGCACGATCCTGGAGGACACTGCCCGATCGCCCGTAGAGATTGAGCAGGCCCGGCTGCTGGGGTTAAAAGCTGCCCACCTCATGGACGTGGCAGGGAATGAGGTAGGAGGCCAGGCTGCACAGGTGACAGGCCCTGAGGTCAGTGGCCTGAGGGAATCTGCTCTGGGAATCTGCAGACGCTGGCTCCTCCTTCCCCCCTCAGCGAACTCCCTAGCAAGAGCTTAGCTTCTTGATATTAATGGCTCCGCTTCAACTCTGCTTAGAAGTATTTGGGCAGCTGTTCAAAGATGGAAAAGGCACACTAAAATAGGATGGAACTTTCCCTTTACTGAGCTGGTAGGCTTTTAGGTCCAAGACGTGGGCTGACAGGATCACATGGCCCCTCTGCCTCAGGCTGGACTACGAGGCCTGTTGGTGCAGGCGCCAGGCAAACTAAGAGTGAGGAGCACGGGAGGAATTCACCACAGAGCAGCTTTATTGCCCAGCGTGACATTATTCCTTAAATGGCTCTTTCTGAGTGCCTTTAATGGCATGACGTCTGCATGGACCTGTACCCTCTCCAGCTCTACGCTAGACCCCCAAGGAGCCTTTATTTCAGCCCAGAGGTCTCAGTAGTGGGTGGGAGGAAGACTCGGGCTCAGATTCCCGGCTCCTTGGCGTTCCAGTACTAGGTATGGTGGAGGCTCTCAGAGGCCTGGCTCCAATGCCCCAACTCAGGGCAGATTCTTGCAGCTTGGTCCCCAGAGCCCTGGCTGGCCGAGGTCCAGGTCAGGTTGGAGACGGAGCTGCCTGTGACCGTGATCAAAGCACAAGCCACTCCCCACTCTGACTTCTGTGTGCGTGGGCGATGCTCCCCATCATGCGGGAAGATGTCTGTGTGCCTGAGTCTGTTCTTGACCAGGCATCTGCTCACACCTCACCATTTCCTGAGTCACCCTCACAGTCACCACCACTGAGCCCTCCATCGCCCCAGATACTGGGAGTGGGCCATGCACCAGGCAGGGGCTGCCTCATGGGGCTTGTGGTCCAGCTGGACCTCAGGTCTCTGTTCTGAGCCATTGTTTCTGCTCCTCCCATGAAACTGATTGTGTTCTTCCAAGCATTCTGCCTTCGGGTCTGCCCTTCTAGTCTCAACTCCTCCTCCTCCTTACAGGCTGCAGCTTTAGACACTGCCATGATTAAAATGGCGGTCCCATCCATGGCACACCAAGTGATTGACCGTGCTATTCAGGCGAGGAGACTGGACCGCGGGTTCTTGGAACCATTTACACAACACAAGCAGAACTCCCTCGCCTTCAGCTGCCCAACTTCCTGTAAACTAACAGCTGCCCGGTGTTGCACACTCACCTTGCATGTCATTTCTCTTTTTCTCCTGGGGACAACCCTACAAGAGGGCCACATTCATACTTTCACTTTGAAGATGAAGAACAGAGGCACAGAAAAGTGAAATGACTTGCCCAAGGTCACTCGGCTTATAGGTAGCTGATCTGAGATTTATGGGAGCTTGGTCCTTGTGACACCAGAGCCCTGCCTCCTAACCACGCAGGATGTCTTCTTCCCAAACCGTAACATCGGGGGGCAGAAGTTACTTAGCAGAGTAGACGTGGGGAGTCTGGTGTCCATAGGATGGCAAGCGTGGCCCCAGCTCCAATCTCCCAGAACATTGGTTGTTGCACAGATAGCTGTTCTGAGCCATCCTGCTCAGGCTCTTGTTCCGGGGGCTCTCAGATGAGGGCTCACCCAGGGCTTCCCCCCTCCCACCCTGTCTGCCAGGCCTTTGGAGCAGCGGGGCTGAGTCACGACGACCCGCTGGCTCAGGTCTTCGCCTGGGCCCGAGGGCTGCACTTTGTCGATGGCGCTGATGAGGGGCACCAGGCAGTGGTGGCCAAGGTGGAGTTGAAGCATCACAGTTAGACTGCAGGCTTGCAGGAGCCAGAACGCCCCTGCCAGACGGAGACACCCGGGTGTGAAACAATGCACCGTGAAAGGCCTGGTATGTCTGATGCGTGCACCTTGTTGGCAGTTGTGTCCTGGGACTGTCATTGTGAACACAACCTTTTTGGGTCCTCACAGCTGGCATTTCTGTGACGAGCTTGAGTTCGCTGTTTCGGCCGAGGAGGAAGGGACAGAGCCCGTGCAGCTGGACTTCGGTCTCCAGGCTGGGCGGGCAGCCCACATGCCCTCTCTCTGGCAGCGGTGTGTTGAGGTTGTGGGAAGCTGGACAGACTTTAGGAGCATTGCTGGGCGGTGAGCCTGTGTTTGCTCCCGACAGGGGGCTTCCTGGTCTGTGGGCCCTTCCCCTGGAGGACAGGGGTGGCCCCGAAGGGCGGCACCTGAAGACCCAGGCCCAGTGCAGCTGGGAAATGAAACCGGAATCATGAAGCTGCTGCGTCTGATTTCCTTCTGAATTTCCACATCACAGAACACGAATGGTGACATTATTTTGGAAGGGGCCTTTGGGAACACTAAAGGATAGGAAAATACATCTCAGGAGACTTCATGAATGTCTTTACATCATTCAGAAGGAATTGGGAGCACAGGTCCCCACCTCGGTCCCTCTGTCTCGGTGCGTCACTTGTTTCCTCACACACGTGTTCACACAGGGTCCTGCCCAGTCATCGGCTCACACAGGTGGGGGGCCCCCACGCTGTCACCTGTGGGGGGTAGGTCCTGAATGGGCCACCTCACCTCTGTTCATGGGACTGTCACCCAAGGACTGTAGCTTTCTGGTGATGGGGGCCCCTGAGACCTCCGCCTTCCTCCATCGCTCCCTCGTCAGAACACATCGGGGGAGGGGAGATGCTGGACAATACGCTGTTACAATGCAGAGGCCAGAGGCCTCCTCTGGGAAGAGCATGGACACGCTCCACTCGAGGTCTGACTTCTTCCACAAAGGGGTGCCCCATGAGCCCAGGCAGCCAGTGGAGGTAAGCCACCAGCTGTTAGGACCCTGCCCGCCCATCTCATAATTGGTGACCGTGTGGCCAACAGCTGCCCATTTTAGGTCAGACCAGGTGGGCAGGGACAGCCCCCTTGTCTGATGCACCACAGACTTGACTTCCTCAGGGGAACTGCTTTACACACGAGAGGGCCCAGCGGCCTCAGCCAGGGCCACGTGCTTCAAGGCACCAGAGTCTTGGGAGGCTTGTGAAAGAGCTCTCCAGGCATTCTTGCCCCAGTGGTCTGGGGAGGCAGGCCCTCCTCAACCACAGTGCTTGTTGCTCGTGAAAGCTCAGGTTAAATTCAAACCCCCTACCTCACTGTTCTCAAAACACTAGCCACACTGGCAAACAGCCTTTTGTGAAACCTGTCAGGGTTCTAGCACCCTGAGCTCTGGCTTCGGGCCTCGGCAGAGAGAAGGGTGTTGCGAGAAAGAAGTGCCATGGCCACTGGCCTGACATCACGTGATGGTCAGGAACCCTCGTGGCCTCTGAGGTTAACCTTGCTTCACCAGACAACAAGCTGGCGCAGCTGCAAGGATGAAAGTAGAAGCCGTGCTGTGGGGTGACCCCACGTTTCCTTCCGCTGCGAGGGTGGGAGGTACTTGGGTGGGGCAGCAGAGGCTGACGGAGAATGTCAAGTCACAGAGATGCAGCCCCGAGCAGCGCCTCATCCAGGGTCTCTAATTCTGTTCCGTCATTCCACTCACCACTGTCAACTGCACCCCAGCTCTGGGCCTTACAGTGTTCTCGGTCTTGGGGAATGTGGGGGAAACTGGTGCAGTTCTCAGGAAGCTCACATCTCAAGCAGGGCATGGTGGGTGGTGTGGTAGGCACTGGTGGGGGTTGGGGAGCTGGAGACGCAGGAGGGGCCTCTTTCTAGAAGAGGCACTGGAGCCAGACCTTCATGCCGAGAATGGGCAAGGGTCCTGTCTGCTGCAGGAGCAGCAGCAGATGCAGAGACCCTGGGGAGCAAGCCCGTATGTCTGGCTGAGGAAGGAGTAAGAGCTGCCCAGTCATGTGGGGGTCCATGGACAGCTTGGTTAGGAGTTTGGTGTTGATTCTAAATGTAACAAAATAGTGTTGATGGGCTAAAGAAATATTAAGAATCCTCCCTGCTTATGCCCAAGCCGTGACCTTTCATTGTATGAATGCAGTATAGGTGTGCTGTCTCCATGGAGAACTAGCCCTTCTCCATGGAAGACTAAGCTCTGTTTTTAACTCAGTACCTGTAAACACTGACCGTTTCCTTGGGGAAGAACTGGCTATTCTCCCGGGGAAAACCGTTAGTCAACCGAGTCACAAAAGGCCCTTGGTGTGTAGCCACTTTGATCTAAAACATATTGAAGCAGAGCCCCCAAAGTGAAACTTTGGAATCCCACCCGAGGGAAGGACGCCTCTCTCGGAACTGCTCCCAGACAAACCCCGAACACGGCTGCCTCCGGAACTCCCCAGTATCTGTGTTCGGTTGTTGGCGTTTCTCCCGTCTGGTGATGTATGCTCTTAATTCTTGCTTTCTCTTTGCTCTTTCCTAATAAATTGCTTAACTATTCACCTTTGACTTGGGGTTTTTATTGTGTGTGAGTCCAAACCTCCAAATTAAGTGGCCATGGTCTCATGCGTGCCCCTTAATGGCACATGCATTTAGCCCTGGCCCGGTGGCTCAGTTGGTTGGAGTGTCGTCTCACACACCAAAAGGTTGTGGGTTCAATCCCCGGTCAGGGTGTGTATGGGAGGCAACCAGCTGATGTTTTTCTCTCATTTCCATGTTTCTCTCTCTTTCTCTCTACCTTCCTGTCTCTAGAAAGAGACAATAAACAGCCCTGACTGGTGTAGCTCAGTGGATTGAGCATAGGCCTGTGAAGCAAAGGGTTGCCAGTTCGATTCCCAGTCGGGGCACATGCCTGGGTTGCAGGCCAGGTCCCCAGCAGGGGACACATGAGAGGCAACCACACATTGATGCTTCTCTCCCGCTCTTTCTCCTTTCCTTCCCCTCTCTCTAAAAATAAATAAATAAAACATTTAAAAAAAATCAATAAACATCCTTGGGCAAGGATTAAGAAAGAGTGTAGGCAGTGATTCGACAGAACTTGACTAGAGTTCTAAAAAGATCCTCTGCTCTTCACAGTTCACCAGGATGAAGAAGGGACAAAGGAGGCTGAGAGCCCGTTCAAAGTTCCCTAACACTGCAGAGGGCTCCCAAAGAACCGCCTGCAGAACTGGAATAAAAAAAAGGCAAAGGAAAGGAAGGGTGGGTAGGGCCATGGACCCTTTCCACCTGCATGAACGACTGGCGTTTCGGGTAGGCAGTGCGGTGCCGCCCCCGCACCGTGCTTCTCTGGAGTGGAAATCAGTGTGTGGTGGGGCAACGCTTGGGCAACGCTTGGGCACAAGTAAGCTCGGTGTGGTAACGACTGTGCCTGACCGGTTTTATCTGTGGAACATTTAACATCTCGCCACCAGCCCTGCGTGGGTGGACCAACCTTATTGGCCTGTCTTGGGGAAGGGAACAAAATGTGCTCATTATGTAGTCGTATTTTTTTCCCTCACAGCAGCATTCTATCCCAAAGCCACTGAACATTCTTCTGCTGCCTTCTTGGCAAGCACAGGAGGCGAGACTGACCCCTCCTCGCATGTCCAGGGATAGTCACAGGACCACAGCTTCCATCAGAAGGGCCAACTCTGGCGAAAGGGTGACCCCCATTCACCCTTTCCCGCTCTCGCCCCTCCTCACTCCCCTAAACCAGGTTATGGTCTTGTTATCTTCGCTTGCTCCCTTGAGTCCTGACTTCAGATACTGTCAGATAATTCCAGTATAATCCTACAGAGGCAGAAAGAGATAATTCCAAGTAACTTGCCTGGGAAGGGCTCTATCAAGACAGCATCCAGGCGTGAACCTCAAAAAACAGGGTCCAGTGTTCTGGGCCACAGAGCCCCATGAGTCCTCTGTGGTTGCCTAGAGTTAACGCCTGTCTGTCACCACCCAGGCCTCAGGGCTTCCCGGGAGGCTTTGAGGATGCCCAAGCCTGCCTGTAATCACAGCAGAGTGCAGCACGGGCCCAAGGCTGGAGCACTGCTCTGAGACATCCGAGTCCGTGTTTCTATTGCCTTCCGTGGCGCCACGTGGCTATAGGCTTGTCCCTGTCTCTCCCATTCTCCTGTGGACCTCAGCCATCGTGGGCGTCAGACAGAGGGAAAAGGCTCAGGTTCCAGCAACCTGGGGCCAGTCGGGAGCTCATCTGTCGGCCAAGTACTCTGGGAGCAGAGTCTCTCCTCATCAGGAAGGCTGGCTAGAGATCAACTTCAGGGGCTCCTCTGCAAAGCAGCGTGAGACAGATGACAGGCAACAGAGTGGTAAAGAGCCGTCCGAGGCAAACGGCACTGATTAACGTGGTCAGGACAGATGTGGCTCGGGGAGACGCTGCTGCAGTCGGCAGGGGGCGGGGCCGCACGGACCTCAGCTTCCACTTGTAGGGGGTGCATTTGAAAGCCGGGACAGAACAGGAGGGAGAGCGGTGGGGGTCTGTTGGGCGGGAGGGGTTTCCTGCTGCCTTTACACAAAGCTGGGTTCCAGGGCTGGTCCACGTAAAACCCACCTGGGTTTGCTAACTTAGCCAGGTTGGGCACCTGGCCTCCCGCAGAGACTGGGAGACAAGGTCATAGTAACGTCTTTGGGCAGCCTGAGTTTTCAGGCAGCACTTGCCCAGGGCTAGAATCATTCTGGGGGTGCAGCCCTGAGCTGCTAGAAACTGTGTTGGAGTTGGTACGAGTCTTTTGATGTGGTGGGGACGGACTGAATAATTTGTGCTGAGAGTCTGAGGTTTCTATAGGCCAAGGGTAAAGCCTAGTCAAGAAGAAAGCTTATAGAAGCCTCGTTAGTTTGGCCCTGGGTTTGAATCCTGACTCCACGACAGACTATCTAGGCGACAATGGGAAGTGATTTTTCATCTCCTAGAGTTGGGTTTTTTTTTAAGATTTTATTTGTTTATTTTTAGAGAGGGGGGAAGGGAGGAGAAGGAGGGGGAGAAAAACATCAAGGGGTGGTTGCCTCTCGTGTGCCCCCTACTGGGGACCTGGCCCACAACCCAGGAACGTGCCCCGATTGGGAACCAACCCTCGACCCTTTGGTTCTTAGGCTGGTACTCAATCCACTGAGCCACACCAGCCAGGGCTAGAGTTGCTTTTCTCATTTAAAATGTACTTCCCTTCCAGGATTGTTGGAAGATTAAATGAGATGATTCAGGGTTTATAAGAACTCCCTAAGACATGCCAGTTTTTCCTGTGTGTCTGGGTGAGAATTATAAAAATAGCCTTGGGAGAGGATTAAAAAAAACACAAGGAGTTTTTTTACACATCACATTTGTGAGAATGACAGTCATCAAAGAGACAAGCGACAATAAATGTTTGTGGGACGTGGAGAAAAGAGAACGCTTATGCTCTGTTGGTGGGGATGTAAGTTGGTGCGGCAGCCACGAGGGAAAACAATACGGAAGTTCCTAAAAAGAAAAAATAGAACCGCTGTGTGATCCAGCAACCCCCCTTCCAGGTGTACATCCACAGGAGATGGACACGGGGTCTCAGAGAGATGTCTGCACACCCATGTTCACTGTTCACAACAGCCAAGATCTGGAAACAACCCAAGTGCCCACTGATGGGTGAAGATGAGGTACCTACACACAGTGGAACGGCTGAGACGGACGTCCTGCCATTTGTGACAACACGGATTAGGTGAAACAAGTACGACAGAGAAAGACAAATTCTGTCTGATTCATACGTGGAACCTAAATAAGCTGCAGTCATAGAAACAGACAGCAGAATGGTGGTTACTAGGGGCCAGGGGGTGCGGGAAATGAATACACACTGGTCAGCTGGTACACACTTACAGGTATAAGATGAATAAACTCTGGGGATCTAATGTCCAAAATGGCGATTACAGTTAACGATACTGTATTATATACTGGAAAGTTGCTAAGAGTGTATATCTTAAATGTTCTCACTACAAAAAAGGAATGGTAATTATGTGATATGATAGAGGTGTTACCTAAAGCCAAGATGGTAAACATTTTGCATTATAGAAGTGTGTCAAACTAGCCCTGGCTGGTGCGGCTCAGTGGATTGAGTGGCGGCCTATGAACCAAAAGGTCGCTGGTTGGATTCCCAGTCAAGGCACATGCCTGGGTTGGGGTCCAGGTCCCCAGTAGGGGGCGCGTGAGAGGCAACCACACATTGATGTTTCTCCCTCTCTTTCTTCCTCCCTTCTCCTTTCTTTAAAAATAAATAAATACAATCTTTTGAAAACAATGTGTCAAATCAACATGTTGTAGACCCTAAACTTACACAATGTTACATGTCAATTGTATCTTGATAAAGTGGAAAAAGGTACTAGAAAAAAACATACGAGAAAACTTTTAAATAATCTCAGAATGGTAAAGGCTTTCTAGGCGTAACATGAAAGCCGGAGGTATTAAAGAAGGCACTGACCCAAAACTCACAAAACATGAACAAATACTGTAAAACAACAAAAAGCACAAACGAAGTAAAAGCTAAATGATACAAATGAGAATCCGCAGAAAGTATTTGCGTCACATATGACAAACCACATGTTAATTGCCTTATATATTAGTGAAACCAACCACCAACCCAGTACAAAGATAAAGAAGGGACATGAACAGTCAGCTGGTAGCAGAGGACGAGCACATGACTTTCTACAGGCGAAGACGCTCACACTCATTCCCCAGAAATCCAAAGTACTGTGACAAGGAGAGGTCACTTTTTACCTATCTGATTAGCAAAGCTAAAAAAGTATCTGATAAATTGTATCGGCGAAGGTGTGAGGCAACTTAGGCATGATAGCGGGTGGGACGTAAATTAATTAAACCTCTATGAAGGGTAATATAATAATACCTACTCATATATTTAAATTGTAAGTATCCTTTGACTTAGCGGTTCCATTTCTGTGAACTTCTCAGGTATGTCAAGGATATATATTGGAAACAACCTAAATGTCCATCCATAGAAAATTCATTAAAAAATGGTAGATGTATCTCCAACGGAATTCTATGTAGCTGCTAAAGAAAACGGGACACTTTCCCCCTGTGCTATGACAGAACCACCCCCCCACCCCAACATTATTAAATGAAAAAAGCAAGCTGTCTTGGAAAAGAGGAAGTGGGGGCTGGGGAAGCACTCAGACAGGAGAGGAGACTCATTTTTCAGTGATCTATGCAACTGATCTCCAAACCTATTTCCCCTTCTTCCTGGGCTCAGCCCATAAAACCTTCCCGGGTGCTATCCTTAAGCTTCTTTCTCCTCTGGTGGTGACTTTGGTGAACAGGTGTTGACATCAGAGTTGCAGAAAGAAAAGCCCTGGATCCCTTGTTCCTGCCTGGAGGGGACAGGATGTGTAAGTGAGACTCGCCATGATGAAAAGGGACTTGATTGTGGTCAGCCACTGGGATTCATGGCATATTTGCTACGGCAGCTCTGTTAACTATTACCATATACTTTTTTAAAACTTATTTTAGAAGGGAAGGGAAGGGAAGGAGAGAGGGAGAGAAATATCAATGTATGGTTGCCTCTCGTGCATCCCCTGCTGGGAACTGGCCTGCAGCCCAGGCATGTGCCCTGACTGGGAATTGAACTGCAATCCTCTGGTTCACAGGCCTGTGCTCCATCCACTGAGCTACACCAGCCAGGGCTATTACTATATACTTTTGTTAACACGTTAGCACTTCAAAGCAAAGCAAGAAAGAACACACGCTGTCCGCTTCTTTCAGACTGTGGATCAACACCTTTGCCTGGTTCTCTAGAGTTGGGCCTCAGTGCCAGGGGCTCCAGCCACAAACAGCAACCCAGACACTGGCTGCCTAGATGTCCCCTTCCCTCTGCTCCTCTGCTGTCAAACACACTTGTGTTTGCAGGCTCAGCTCATCCCACCAGGTTTCTTCACCTCTTCCTTGGACTTTAGCTGATAGTTAGCTAATTCCTTCCTGCATCCTTAGTGCCCAGCCCCGATATCCATGGAATAAAACCATTTGTAAGGTCCTTAATTCCACCCCTGCCCTCCTGTGGTCCGTTAAACCAGTAAGGTTAACGCGCAAGTCGAGCAAGTCATCCTTCAGTACTAAAGGATGACTACCCCCGCTTCTAAGGCCCTACCAGCCCCGGCCCCACCTGCCTCTCCACCTCCCCACACGCCCCCTCCTGCACGGGGCTCCATTCTTTCCACGCTCTTACACAACCCAGGCTGGTCCCGCCTCCAGGCCCTCGCACTTCCTGTTCCCTACCCCTGAAATGCACTTAGGTCTTTACCTTTTCAACTCAGGTCTCACATGTCACTTCATGACCCTGGGACCTACAAATCAGTGTCCTCTGCCCCCACCTTGTCTTTACCCTATGCTTTCTCTCATATCCCCCGTCACTGTGAATCCATCGTAGGCGGGTTTAACCCACTCTCCGGTAGAGTGCAAGCCCTCGGAGGTCAGGGCCACGGGCGCTGAGGTTCAGGCCTGTACACATTACGTCCAACCAACGCGTGCTGAAATTGCGAGGCTGGGGCATCCCACACACTCGGGGCATCAAAGGGGCCAGTGCAGGGCCCAAAAGGGGCACGAGGTGGGGGTCGGGCGAAAGCCGAGGGCAGCAGGCCTCCAGGCCCAGCCCCACAAGCTGCAGCCCAGGGGCGGAGCAGTGGGGACCAGGGGGAGGCCGCAGGCACGCCCCCGTGCCCCGCCCCGCGCCTGCCCATTGGGCTGCCGCTCAGGAAAGAGAGAGGTCGCGGACCCTGAGAGCCCGTGGGACGCGCCAGCCGACGCAGGCCGACCCCGCCGATCCCGCGTCACCCCGCACCCCCGCTCCGCTGCAGCATGTTGCGCGCCGCTGCACTTGCCGCCGCCGGCCTCGGGCCCCGCCTGGGCCGCTGCCTCCTGTCCACTGCCGCCACCCAGGCTGTGCCGACCCCCAACCAGCAGCCCGAAGTCTTCTACAACCAGGTGACGCCGCCGGCTGCTTTGTTCTCCCCAGGGGACGCAGCCTGCTGGGTGGGAAGGCCCTAGGCCTGTTTGGGCCTCAGTTTACCCAGTGGGGGCTCGAGGAGTTAGCTGCGGTTGGTCTTTGTGCACAGGTCTTTGTGCGCCATTCTGCAAAACTTCGGGCCCCTTCGTCGCTCCTGACAGCCCGGGTTCAGAATCCCGCAGTGACCGGACCCGTGACCGGTCCCGCATTGGCTTTTTGTTCCGCTGCCGCCCCACGTTCACCAGCGCCAGCTCTTGGTGTTCAGGCCTGAGTCGCGCCCCCCGCCCCCCCCCTCCATAACCCACTCAAAGCGGGTCTTTGCAAGTCCTTCTTTGCAGGCACTTCTCAGTCTTTTTCCTTGGTCTCCTCTTTCCCCAAGACTCCTGTCTTTGTCAAGGAATTCCAAAGTGAAAAACCAGGAAAGGAGGGGCCCTTCGGGCCGAGGTTCCTCAGTTTGTAACGGCAGAGGCCGAGACCCCTTGGCGCTCCCGCTGCTTTCACCGCCAGGAACTGGGAAAGGGTGGGGTCCTTCGCCTCCTGGAGCAACGCCTGCCCCCCGCAAAGTGTCTGCCTTCCAGGGAGCGGGCCTTCTTTGACCAAACCCAGGAGGGGCCATCACTGGGTAACACTGAGTCCCAGTGGGTGATTCCGGGTTCAAATAGGACTTCGTAGTCATTTGTAGCATTCCCCCTCGATCTTTGACTTTGGGTGAAGTGCTGGAATCCACAGCGGGGGCGTCGGTTCTGAAAGTTTGTTCTGTGTGTGCTTCAGGGGCACCTGCTGCCTTCCCCGGAGCCTCAGTTTCTTCTGCGAAGTGGGAAGGGGGTTGCAGGGTGAGGCCTTCCGGCAGTACAGGGCCTCCTACACCCTTGCAGGCACTTACAGAAATGCCAGCTTCTAGTTGCAGGCACAACCTGTGTACCTGGAACCCTTCTAAGCAGGGTTTTGCTGTTTAATCCTTACCACAGCCTTCTGCGGTAGGTACTATGGTTATCTCCATTTTACTGATGAAGAGACTGAGTAACCAGGGGTTTAGTGACTTGCCTAAAGACCCAAGTCAGTGGCAAAGTGGGGGTTCAGGTCTAGACTGCCAGGAGGAAGCCGATACCCAGACCACCTGTGGTGCTCCTGACGCCACTCTGGGTGGGCATAAAGGGGTCATCGCTGACTGAGGGTGCAGGTGAACCGGCCCCCAGGTGACTTACTTGCCAGAGAACCTGCGTGTCTGGCCCGGAGTTTGGCTGTGAATCTGCACACAGGTGATGGGGTAAAGGCACGTCCACCTGATGCTAAGGGATGTTTCAGAGAATAAAAACAAAGTGTCCTTTGGAGAACACAAGCCAGAAGTGTGGCAGCTGTACCTCCCTTGGTGGCTGGGTGAGGAGACCCCCACAGCAGCAGCTCAAGCAGTCTGCAGCCAGGCCACCCTGAACCATAGGCCCTGAATGCGCCCGATCTGGTCTGATCAAAAACTCAAGCAGAAAAACCCTCCAAGTCACCACCGCAGCCTTTGTGCTCGCAGGATCGGATTACCATTTTCCTCCTTTGTGCCCACAGGGAGGTGAGGCAAAGGGTACACACTACACACAGGTCTGGTAGATAGCGTGAGTCCTGTTGTCAAAACTGAGTCAGGGAATGTAAGTTGAAGGAGTGGAGTGAATTGTCCTGGTGGCTTTTTTTAAAACAGATTTTCTGACATCATAGAAGTAACATCTCCCCACTGTATAAAGATGCAGAGAAAACTTCTCCTATGCCCGAAGGCGTCTCAGCTGCTACATCTGTAGAATGGGGTGAAAACCCTGTCTGCATCACTGTGAGGATGAGACGGGGTCATCCTCGGACAGAACTTAGCAACTTGCTGGCTCACGGCTACTGGTACCCCCACAGTTGATGCTGCTCTACATGACAGCGAGGGGCACCGGCACAGTGACGCTGTTGAACTTTTTAGACAATGGTGACATAACTGCATTTTTTTGGAAAAAAGATTGTATTTATTTACTCTTAGAGAGAGGGGAAGGGAGGGAGAAAGAGAGGGAAAGAAACATCAATGTGTGAGAAATACATCAATCAGCTGCCTTTCACAGGTCCCCTACCCCCCACCCCCCCCACCCCCCGGGGACCTGGCCTGCAACCCAGGTATGTGACTGGGAATCGAACCGGTGACCTTTCAGTTTGCAGGCCCGCACTCAGTCTACTGAACCACATCAGCCAGGGCAACATAACCCCATTTTATGTGGATGCTATTGGAGTTGTAATTGGTTTCCTGAATGGGAGTTTGGGGGTGCATTAAATTTGTGTCTCTGTTCTTTGCCTCGTGACCATAGCACTCAAGGACCAAAGCCAGAACCGACAAAAAGGAAAGTAAGAAAGGCTCTTGGCAGCCCTGACCCGGGTAGCTCAGTTGGTTGGGCGTCGTCCCACAAAGCAAAGAACGCCGGTTTGATTCAACCCGTGCCTGGGTTGCAGGCCGACTGATACTGCTCTCTTTTCCCCTCCCTCCCCCTTTCTCTAAAAATAAGATAAATAAACTCTAACAGAAAAGAAAGAAAGGGTCTCTCTATGGATTTTCTGATTGCAGTAGTAACGAGTCCTCAGTACAAAGTACAGTTGTGCATGTGTGTCCGAGGGACATGTGCAGGTGTCCCCAGAGCCAATGGTGTTCGATCCATCTATGATCCATTAACCCTGTGCTGAGGACCTGTACCTGCGTTTTCGCCTCGGGTGCTACCAACGACTCCGCGTCCCATCTCACACATGAGGAAACCATGGCTCGGGGAGATCAAGTTCACAGAAACATGAAACCAGGGTTCAAACTTAGCTGTGTCCACTCTAAAATGCGTGCCCTGAGCCACAGGCTGCCTGGCAACCAGTCATTATGGTCAGACAAGTATATGAGTACTGGAATATCTGAAACTAGGAGGGAGGAGCCGTGCCTGTTTTCAATTTGTAATCATCACACTGAGATAAGGGTGGGATTGTCATTCGGTAAATATTTACTAAGGGTGTGAGTGGCTGCCATTTATGAAACTGTTTATAGTTTGTGCTCCGGTAGCAGGGAATGGGGGAAACAGTTCCATTCAAAAGGGGCTTTCTTGCAGAGTTTAGGAGTTAATGTGACAGGAACGTGGGGACACGCAGGGAGTGCTGAACTGGCCAAGGGAAGAGACCGCAGCCGTCGCCAACCTATAAGCCCATACGCACATCAGCAAACTGAAACCACGCCTGGCTGGCCGTGGGTCCACAGTAGGATCGACCCCCGCATCTCAGAAGTGGCGAGGGTCCAGAAATGCAGGACGCAAGGTCCCGGTGAGTGGGGAGAGGACAGGGGCTGGGGTCAGGTGCCAGAATGTCTTCAGGAAGTCTGGGGGAGCTGGCTGCTCTCGGCTTTGATCCCAAACTAACCCGGAAGTTTCTGGATAGTGTGTGGGAAAGGGTGGCATCCTATGTTTACCTTGAACTTTTCTCTTTGGGATCTTGTAATACAAAAGATAGCATCTGCTTTCCACTGGATGGAAGCTACCTGACTGCCAGCAGGAGTCACCAGGATAGAGGACCACAGCCTCTGCCTGCTCCCTCTTGGGGAAAATGACACATTCCAGGCATGTAGATTTCCTAGGTAACGGATCCCTAACTCTTTCATGCATTAAAACTTGAACTAAAATCTTCCTAGAACATATCCTGCTTCCTCAAATTGGAGCTACAGGATGCCACTTAACCTTTTATTCGGGACCTTAGACAGATAATGACTGTCGATTGGGTGGCATGGGACTGTCACTTTGTCAGGGTCCTGCAGCCCTGTTCCTAGCTCTGCTGTCCCTACCCCAACTTCTATTTTTTTTAAGATTTTATTCATTTATCTTTAGAGGGGAAGGGAAGGAGAGAAGGAGAGAAGGAGAGAAATATCAGTGTATGGTTGCCTCTCATGAGTCCCCTGCTGGGAACCGGCCTGCAACCCAGGCGTGTGCCCTGACTGGGAATCGAACTGCGATCCTTTGGTTCATAGGCCCGCACTCAGTCCACTGAGCTACGCCAGCCAGGGCCCTACCCTAACTTCTAAGCCACCCCTCCCACCCCCAAGTTTCTGTTTGCAATGCCTAATCCACAGGGGTCTGAAACAACGAGGTACCTAGAGCAGCCAAGGATCATGCTATTCTCTACCTCAGCTATTCTGGTCTTTATACAGCGACCTGCCCCAAGTCCGCAAAGGTATGGGCGAAAGGGTGCTTGCCACCGCAGCACAGCGGGGAACGGTGCCCACCTGTCCCAAGAGTGTTTGTAGGAAATGGCTAAGTCAGCTGCGGTCGGTCCGTGTTGAGGAGCACCCTGCTGCAGGAAGTAAGGAGGTGGACCTGCCTGTGGGATCCTGTCCCATATAAACCGTCACTGAGAAAAGCTGGTTGGGAAACAGAAGTCCGTGACCCCACTTGGAATGGACGCCCTGTCCCCCCACACCCGCCCCTGCCATTTGCTTGCTGCTCCCTCTGATGCATGCGGCACCAGCGAAGCTCCTGGCACACACTCCCGGCCCCTCTGCTCCGTGCCCGCCCCCCCTCCCCCACACACACCGTCACCCTTTCCACTCCCCCTGTCCCTGACCCGCGCGGTTGGACCCTTGCCCTGCCTGTTTGTTTCTGCCTGTCACGGTGCTGGTGTGCTGAGTCTTCCCTGCTCAGGAAGTTAGCTCAAGGAGGCAGGGCTGCTGTTTCACTCAGTGCCTGTGTGCACAAGTGAATCCAACTTTTATAAAACAAAGTGAGATTTACTAAAATATACAGAAAATAGAGCATTTTGATGGAAAAGCTCTATGAGTTTTGCCAACAGTCCAGAACCCAAGAATGAATTCCTGAGGTGGCTGAGTGTCACTTTGCTTCCGGAAACTGTAATGAGGAAGCCCTTGGGAGGATCCCCGCCCCCCAAGCCCACAGTTAAGCATGTTATGTAAGTCAAGCCTTGGGTTTCTGGCAGGAGAAACCAAAAATACATTTGGCTTGCAGGCTTCCCTGTGTTTATTCCTCAGAGGCTCAGTTCGAGAAACTTCCCACCCTGGCCCTGGTCCCCAGGAACAGAAGACCACTGAAATCTGGCTCTAGGAGAAGGGGAATGGGAACTCTAAACAGAAGGAAGATTCCAGGTTCCTGCAATCCCCAGGATTATCTTATCCCTTAGGAGGAGGGTGGATCAATGAAAATTCAGCAATGGACACTGACTCAGCAAATTCAGGGCTTTGAGAGGCAGAGCCATTCCAGGGAGTGGCCCTCCCAGGGTTCTCAGGCTACAGTCAGGGGCTCAGCGTGGCCCTGCTTAGGGAAGAAGGGGTGAGGACAATTGGACTTTAGCCGGACTGGCCCGGCTCTCTGCTTCATCCTTCCTAATCTTTGCAAGATAACAATGAAACCTTTTTCAGGACGAACTAACTTAGTACGTTGCTGTTCAGGGGGTGACGCAGAGAGGGGTGCACACACCAGCCTGGCCCATGCCCCTAGAAACCTCATACCTGAGAGAGCCACAGGGCTTAGAGTAGTGTACGTGCAGGGCTGAGACCCACTGTGAGCGGGGGCTGGCTCAGGGACTTTACGCTCCCTGTTGCATTTAACCCTCACTTCAGCCCCTGGATATTTTATCCCCGAGGACTGATGAACCCGGGGTCACAGGGTAAAGCCGGAATTCAACCCAGGACTGTCTCGCTTAGAGGGTGGTGCTGTTTACAGCACCCGGAATAAAAACTCAAAGACAGACCTGCAACAGGTCAGTGAGAAAACCCCGAGGATGGAACGGGGCATGACCAGCCTGCCCGTCCTCCTCGGTGCCTCGGGGAGCAGGGGGGTGTGAGGCTGGGGAACCCGAGCCTGCACTCAGTGTGCAGGGCTCCACCTCCACCTGCAGGGCACGGCCAAGTCTGGCTTGGACGCAGGTCTGCCTGGCTTCGGGCTGAACTCGTCTGTACACCTACCCATCCGCTGCCCCCCACTGACCCACCCCCCATCGCTGGAAGCTACCCCATTCGCCCCCTTCTCAGCCCTCTTGCTCCTTGTGGAAGAAAACAAAGGTGTCATTTCCTTAAGATTAATGATCAACCAACTAATTCAAAACCACCCAAACACAGGTCCAACAACATGACCGATGTTTGCCCACGTTCTCCTGCCAAATGCCAACAGCCTATCACTGTGGGTGCACAGCTGCAGCTCCACCGACGGTGCTGTGGGGACTGCACTGAAATTCCAAATTGGAGCCTGGGAAAGTGGCCTTCGGTAGGCCCATTCCTGACTGGCTCCTTCCTGTCACCATCATCGTTGTCATGGCACCACACACTTACTCCACAAGAGGCTTGACGCGAGTCCTTGGAACCGTCCTGTGCCTTTTATGAGGGGCACTGTGGAGACTCCCAGAGGCCGGGCAGGTGAAGTGCCTCTGGCCGTGAGACACCCCTGGGGAGAGGAGTGCCGGCCCCACCCCTGCTCTTGAGCCCTGAGCCGGCCACCCCGGCCGCCCGGGCTGCCCTGGCCGCCCTCCCTGGCCCTGCTGGCCCTGAAATCTCGGGCCCTGGACTGAGCTCGGCACTTGGCTTTGTGTGCCAGCTCCTTTTCCTCAGCCGGAGCTCAAGTCAAGTGTCTGCCCCTCAGAGGCTGTCCCCAACCATCCCAGCCTAAGGTCTCTGCCTGGCCCCCTTCTTGTGCCTCCCTGGATCCTGTTCGGCTCCTTTGCACTTACCGTGAGGTCGCCTGTGTATGTTTGCTTCTCTGTGTTCTGTGCCCCCCAGAATGCCGGCTGTGTGAGAGAAAAGGTCCCCACTGGGTTCGGTTTCCGCTGTGTCCCCAGCCCTCAAACGGTGCCTGGCATATCTCGGGTGTCACGAACTATTTGCTGAGTGGACCAGAGACTAAGCTGCCTCGGCTCTCACCACAGCTCTGTGCTCTGGTGTGTCAAAGGGAAGAAGGCCGCAAATTCTTTGCAGCTCCTCCCAAGGGGAGGGGGAGGCTTTCTCCCCACGCCCCTGCTGTCCCCTGATAAACCTGGACTGAGCCTGTGACTTGGCTGACCAATGGAATTTGGTGTCGGAAATGAGGTCATGTGACTTCTGAAGCTAGATATTAAGAAGCTTATCGGCTTCTGCCCAGGTCATTCGGAACATTCTTTCTGTGCAAGCCAGCTGTCTCGCGTGGTGCTGGACCAGCCCACGTCCGCCATGCAGTCAGGAAGCCCAAGCAGCTGTGTGGGGGCAGACACCAGGGAAGAAGTCACCTGGCACGCCCAGCCCCCACCTCCCCCGGCCCCCCAGCACCCTCCCTTGGCAACCACCTGAGCAAGCCCACTCGAGCCCTGCCCAGCTCAGCCCAGTCAATGGACACAACTGTGAGATGACAATAAGTCAATTTAAGCTACCACAGGTTGAAATGATGCTGCACAGCAACTGATACAGACAACTGATAAGGAACATAACTCTTCATTTTTCAGATCAAAGAAACCAAGGCACTGAAAGATCAAAAGACTTACCCAAGGCCAGGTGGCAGAGGGGGGTCCCCCAGCTTGGATCACTCTGAAGCTCATTTACATTTGTTCTTTCTGATTTTTTTTGTTGTTGTTAACATCACAAGTAGTCAGTTTCGGGTTGAGAACTACCTGGTCCTTAAGAAGTTCTGCCTTCTCATTGTAGATCTTCATAAACAATGAATGGCACGACGCCGTCAGCAAGAAAACATTCCCCACTGTCAATCCTTCCACTGGGGAAGTCATCTGTCAAGTAGCGGAAGGGGACAAGGTGAGAACCGGTGACTTGCCTCGGGGTAGGGCTGAGTGGGGTAGGGACAAGCAAAGATAATTTAATTTTTCACTTAATTTGCTTTCATATGATTGAAACTTTACCATGTGTTATTCCTTTCATACCTAAAAAATCCCAATTAAATTTTTGAGTAAATGAGTCAACAGAAACTTTTTGTTGCAGGCAAAGGTGCTAGACTGTACCCGCATTCACTAATTCTTAGTGCTGTGGACTGTACACTTGGAATTGCACTTGAGAACATGTAATCCATCCTCTCCTTTCCAGACCTGGAGGGAGTTGCATGGCTAGGTGGAGATGTTTTTGAGCAGAATTTGGATCTCCTGAGATCTGGCTCTGGTGTTGGTAGTATGTTTTGTTTGCATTATATGTACCTCTAGTAATTTAGTAGTGGCAGTAATTTTAAAATTTAAAATATAGACATTAACAAAACTATTGCATTTTCTTGAATAGAGAGGGCATTAAAACTATTTCAAGAATGCCTCCTGCCCTCTGCTTTAAGACAGTCTCCTCCATTCATGATGAAGGCCTTTGCTAAAAGCAGATGTGAATACTCGGGCGTACAGGGCCGTCTGACGCAAATGCGGTTAATGAAAACAGTGTTTCCCCTCCTGGTACACATCTCCCCGTGTGAAACATACTAGCTGGGTTGATTCCACTGGTCCCCCACGGGGAGGGAAGCCGGGTGAACCTGCATTTGTTGGACCTGCCAGTCCTCTGGGGAGGGATGGTTACGTTCACGGAGCTCGCTTTCTTAGGGAGGGGGAAAACGGTCAACTTCTAAGCACTGACTCCGGAGTGGCTCCCTCTCTCCAAAACTCACTGGGGGATTTTGAAATGAAAATACAGAAATGGAAACTGTCGGGGTCCTCATTCGCTCCACAACTCCTGGAAAGGGGCGCCTGAAGCCCACCAGGCATAGTCCTTCAGGGCCGGGAAGGACTGTCAGGGGCAGGTTTCTGCCCAGGCAGGGCCTGGCAGGCAGTGGGGTGGGCAGTATTTGGAGTTGGCTATTGCTGAGAAGGCCTGAGCTGCCTTGCTGGGTGTTTTCCAGGAAGACGTGGACAGGGCAGTAAAGGCGGCCCAGGCCGCCTTCCAGCTGGGCTCCCCCTGGCGCCGCATGGATGCATCCGAGAGGGGCCGGCTGCTGAACCGCCTGGCCGATCTGATTGAGCGGGACCGGACCTACCTGGCAGTGAGTTCTCGGCCTCCTTCCCTCTCATCTCACAAAGTCAGTGGGTTCGGAGCATCCCACAGACAGCCAGGAAGGGGCCGCATTGCTGACAAGTAACTGGTCAGATTGGCATAGGCTGGGCCCCTTAGGGATATGCCCCATACCAACCAGAGGAGTCTCTTAGCATCTCCTTTGATGCAATGGGTTTGGCTAAGAAAGGAAGACCCTGGGGAAGAGAGAGGAGCCATGCTGGGGAGCTTTCCCAAGGGGAAAAACCCCAGGATGGATACCTGGGGCCTTCTCCCTGGCTTCCAAAGGCAGAAAAAAACAGGAGGCAATGCCCTTTCCTCTCCCTAATCCATTCCCTAATCCAGCCAGAGTGAACCTCCTAGAAGGCAAATTATAGCATCTACCCCTAGGCCTTCCATGGCATCCTGTATCTTTAGGATGAAGTCCTCTTCCCTCAACATGTCCTGCAAGGTCCCGCCTGGTCTGGCTCCATCTCCCAACTCAGGCTGGACCATGGTCCTCACACACAGCTCAGCTCACCTCCCTTCCCTCAACTTCTCCACTACCAAGCTTCTTTGAGCATCAGGGCCTTTGCACATACTGTTCCCTGAAGGAGAAGTTGGTGAATTGTTCCTCCCATCCCCCTCCTCATTTTCTCGGCCTTTGGCGGGGGCTGGGGAGGCAATGGCCCGGAAATGCTGCAGCAGTCAGTAGCCCCACGTGGTCACAGGCCCCTCTCAATCCACGCTGAGCCTCTACACTGCTTGTCACTCGTTGGCTGTGACCCATTCCTGCACCGGCATGTCTGTGCTGATCCTGTTGTCTTTTCCCAGGCCTTGGAGACACTGGATAATGGCAAGCCCTACATCATCTCCTACCTGGTGGATCTGGACATGGTCCTCAAATGTCTCCGGTAGGGCATCAGGCTTCCTGGTCCTTGTCCTGGGGGGGTTGAAGGGGAGGGGGTGCTGCTGGGCTGTAGAAACAGAATACGGTAAAAGGATCACAAGACTTGGAGGAACATATTCTATTAGACTCACTACTGAAACTGTAATCTAGTCATAAAAGTTTCCTTTGATTTTGGAGTCAGTTTTGGTAATTTAGGTTTCAGTTCAGTTTGTCCATTACATCTAGGTTCTCTATTTGCTGGTCTCAGTTGTTCATAGTATTCTCTTAGGGTCCTTTTCATCGCTGTGAGGCCGATCCTAATGTCCTCACTTTGCTTCCTGATTTCAGTGATTTGTGTTGCTTCTCTTTCTCCCTAGTCTAGTGGAAGGTTTGTCATTTTTGTGAATGTTTTCAAAGAACCAACTTTTGGTTTCATTGATTCTTTCTATTCTCCATTTCAGCTGCTTCTGCTCTAATCTTTATTATTTCCTTCCTCTTGCTAGCTTTGAGTTAGTTTGATCATAAACATTTTTGTGACCAAGAAACACAGGATGAGGAAGGAGGGCTTTGCTGGAGCTCTCTGTCAGGGGAAGAGGCTCAGTCTAACTTGGGCAATGCGGAGTCAGGACTCTGAAATCTGGAAGGCCCCCAAGTGTCGCTGCTGCCCACCCCTGCCCCTAGCTTCTTTCCTGACTACCAGCAACCTCCTTCAGGGCCAGTCGCTGCGTGTCGCAACCTGGGCTTGCTTCCGTTTGCATGATTCTAGCCAGATGAAGTGGCAGTCTTAGTCCCAAAGCCAGATTCCTGGAGGAGGGACCCTGAGAGGCTGGTCTTGAGTCTGAACTTGAGTCTGACCAGCTGTGGTGCATGCCAGTGGAGAGATCACTGCGCAAATAACAGCTGTTCCCCTGGATGGGGGTGGAGAAAGAGAAGCAGTACCAGAAGAGTCAAGCTTGGGCAACATAGCAGGCTCTCAACCAGGGCAGTTATGTCACTGGGGAACAGTGGGCAGTGTCTAGAGACATCTTTGGTTGTCGCAACTAGGTGGGAAGGAGTTCTACTGAAACGTAATGTGTAGAGGCCAGTGACTCTGCTAAATACCCTTCAATGCACTGGCAAGCCCCAAACCACAAAGAATCATTCCCCC
Organism: Sturnira hondurensis; assembly: GCF_014824575.4. Lineage (NCBI taxonomy): Eukaryota > Metazoa > Chordata > Mammalia > Chiroptera > Phyllostomidae > Sturnira > Sturnira hondurensis. Next base: position 5,323,542 of record NW_028080037.1, read on the forward strand.
GCACACGGCAGCAGTGCCAAGTCAAGAACCTTGCTCTATAGGATGCCCCCGAGTGAGTGGCCTGGCACATCTTAGCAGTATGCCTTTGTGCTAATTAATAACTATTCTGGGGCATATAGAACACAGGTAACACAGACCTGGGAGGAAGGGAACAGCAATGTCACGACTTGTATACATTGGCAACCCCTAGGCTGTTTTTCTCCCCAGGGTCACAAACTTGTACTCAAATCCAGGCCAACTCCAGCCTCAGGATAACCTTGGCTGACACATGCACTTCAGTAATCTTTTTTAATGATTTTATTTATTTATTTATCTTTAGAGGGGAAGGAGAGAGGGAGAGAAATATCAATGTGTGGTTGTTTCTGGTGCGTCCCCTGCTGGGAACTGGCCTGCAACCCAGGCGTGTGCCCTGACTGGGAATCGAACCGCGATCCTCTGGTTCGCAGGCCCGCGCTCAATCCACTGAGCTACGCCAGCCAGGGCCTCTTTTTTAATTTTTTAAGAAAAGATTCTATGTATTTATCTTTAGAGGAGAAGGGAAGGGAAGGAGAGAGGGAGAGAAACATCAATGTATGGTTGCCTCTTGTGCATCCCTTGCTGGGAACCGGCCTGCAACCCAGGCATGTGTCCTGACTGGGAATCGAACCGCAATTGTGTGGTTCGCAGGCCTGTGCTCAATCCACTGAGCTACACCAGCCAGGGCACACTTCAATCATCTTTTTATCTTACATTTCATCTCTCATTTTTTCTACTTCCCTGAACGCGTAACCGCCACATGCTGTAAGTGCATGCTGCCCTTTTCTCCACAGCTCTAATTTGCTGGGTCACTTGTGTCCCTGTATGTCTAGGTCATAAGCTTTACAAGGGTTGGGGCCCAGGCGATGACTTGTTTTTCTGGGGACTTGTTCAGGTGGGTTTGCACGTTTCCACCAGACCCGGCCGGTGGTTGTCAGGTGTGGACCTGTGGTGCTTAGCTGGTACAGCAGTCACAGTTTTAGCAAATCTGAATGTGTGTGGAAAATGCCGATTCCCAGGCCCCCACCCCAGAGAGCCAGATTGAGTAAGTGGGAAGTGGGCTCTTGGAATTTGGCATTTTTTTTAGGAGCATCCCAGGTGATTCTGAGACCTAGAGGTTGGCTCCCTAGAGTGGATTATTGGAACCTCAGCAGTTAAGTTGTTCTGGGGACAAGGCAAGAGTGAGGGCAACTCTCAGAATCACTCGGGCAGTTTGAGTCTTTTCTTCCTGCCAGAGTTTATTGGGGTCCCTGACAGTCATTGATTAAACTTGGACTTTATTTTGTTTAAGTTACTATGCCGGCTGGGCTGATAAGTACCATGGGAGAACCATTCCCATCGACGGGGACTTCTTCAGTTATACCCGCCATGAGCCTGTGGGCGTGTGCGGGCAGATCATCCCGGTGAGTGTTAGCCTCTGGTCCATACAGGGAGGGCTGTCGGGGTGCCTCGAGGGGCAGCAGTCTCCAGCAGGCTCCTGACTGAGAACATAGGTTTTGACAAACCCAATTTGGGTTCGGGTCCCAGCCCTGACACTCATGAACTCTGTGACCTTGGGCAGGTCAGTCTCCCCTTAAGCCTGAGTTTCCTTAGCTGCCGTGTGGGAGTGAACACAGAACCTGTCTTAAAGTGGAGGCGTGGGGAGGACTGCATGCAACAGCTTAGTGTGGTGCTTAGCACAGAGAGAGCACTCGTGAACGTGAGTCGCCGAGACTGCATCCACACCTGCCTCGACCATGGCCTTGAACCTATGACAGAGTTAGGGGGATGGGGCACGAGATGTTCAGAGAAGTTGCTGCTGCATCTACTCTCTGGGGACAGTCACCTTCTGTGGATTGGATTTTGGGAGTGGCCGTTGTTTATTGCAGTGGAACTTTCCGCTCTTGATGCAAGCATGGAAGCTGGGCCCAGCCTTGGCGACCGGAAATGTGATTGTGATGAAGGTGGCTGAGCAGACTCCACTCACTGCCCTCTACGTGGCCAACTTGATAAAGGAGGTGCGTGGCTGGCCACAGTGACCTCTGAATGCTCTGGTACAGCCTTGCTCTAAAGGAGTTCTGAGGAGGGGCCCAAAGTGGGGGTGTTCACAGAGCAGGAGCCAAGCACCCTACTGTCACCGCACTTCAAAGGCCCCGTCTCGCCTGCTTTCCCCTTGGGGCTTCCTGGTAAGACTGCTCTGAGTAACGAAATGGTTCCCCGTGAGTACCGTAGGGGGTCAGGGGCAGACACCAGCCACGGGGGACTCCATGAATCGTGCTGCGTGCTGCACCATTTCGAATTCCTGAGCAGACCCACAGACTGCTTGTGCCCCTGAGTCTGGGACACGCTGCCTTAGCCTCTCTTGGAAGGGATGTGTGTTCCCCTGTCCAGGCCCTTTGGAATGGGAGAACGACATCCAATGACTCCTGGCTGTTTGCACACAGGCTGGCTTTCCCCCTGGTGTGGTCAACATTATTCCTGGATTTGGCCCCACGGCCGGGGCTGCCATCGCCTCCCACCCGGATGTGGACAAAGTGGCCTTCACAGGCTCTACGGAGGTGAGGCGTCCCCAGGACCTCAAGCTTGTTGGGTGTTTGGCCCAAGCTCTCATTATCCTGAAAGGATAATGCGTTCGAGATTAGCCTCTGGGTGCCATGGCGGGGAGGGGGGGGGTCCAGCCCAGGACTGCCCCTGAGTAGCTCAAGTGAGTGTGCCAGGAGTGACCGTGCCAGGAGTGACCGTGCAGGGTCATGCCCTTTGTGGGTTGGTGGACACTCCAGCTGCTGTTGGGGGGCTGGCATCCCATGTGGGATCAGTAGGCAAGACTATCTAGACTTCATGAAACCCAGAGCTGGCTGCCTGCCCCAGGTCCAAGCACCTTGGCCGTTTCAGGCGCCTTGACCAGCATGGCCCTCACGGGTACAGAGCGTGGGCTTCGTAAAGACAGGAGTTCAAATTTGGCCCTGTCATTATGACACGGTGACTCATGAATGTCCTTGGAGCTCTGTTCGTTGCCTAAGATGAGGATGGCAGTATCCATGGGGCACACGTTCACCAAGTACGGAGGCAGCTTTGCGCCAGGTTCTGAGAACATGGGGGTGAGACACACCCCTTCCCTGCCCTCAGAGGGTGCCATGTGCAGGAGATTGCAATGCAAACCCCATGGGAAGGAGACAGGATTCGGGTGTGAACTGCTGCTGGACTGAGTGTGCATTCTGATTCCACACTAACCGGCTGTGTGGTTTGGAACACGTGACTTGAGCAGTCTGAGATGCAGCTCCCATACTTCTAAGTCAAGGAAAAGGGTTGCCCGGACCGGTGAGGCTCAGTGGGTTGGAGGTCACCCTGCGAACCAGAAGGTTGCCAGTTTGATTCCCAGTCAGGGCACAGGCCTCAATGATGGGCCAGGTTCCCTGCTGGGGGTGTGCAAGAGGCAACTGATTTGATGTATCTCTCACACATCGATGTTTCTCTCCTTCTCTTTCTCCCTTCCTACTCCTCTCTCTAAACATAAATTTTAAACAAATCTTAAAAAAACAAATCAAGGAACAGGCTCACCCCTACCTCCGAGGTCATTGTGAGGACTGAATTTACTGTACGCGAAGCACTTAGCACCGTGCCTGGCATGTAGGTGGTGCTCAGTACATAGAAGCCACACAGCCACAGCCGCTTGTGTCGTTGTTGTCATTGTCATCCTGAGAGCGCAGAGGGCTCGGGGAGTGAGTGGCCAGACTTGGTGAACTGCTCCAGGTTTCTTGGAGTCCGGCCACTCCCTCGCATGGTGGGGTCCTCTGTCCTGTGTCTGTGTGAGCATGTGGTCCTCTGTTCCCGCACTAAGAGCTTGTCTCTGTTTCTGCTGTCCTGCAGGTCGGCCGCCTGATCCAGGTCGCCGCAGGGAGCAGTAACCTCAAGAGAGTGACCCTGGAGCTGGGGGGAAAGAGCCCCAACATCATCATGTCAGACGCCGACAGTGAGTGTTCCTGGGGAGCAGTTCCGGCGCCGAGGGCAGCCCCGGGCTGTCCGTACTGTGGTCCCTCCCTGCGGCAGCCCTCACTGTCCATCGGTATCAGTGTCTGCGCCAGGGCCTCAGGACGGAGGCGGGGCTCCTCAGCATGGCCCTCCAGCCAGCCTGCCCCCAGGAGGGGTCCCTGAAATCAGCCAGGCTGGGCTGCTTAGCTGCCCAGCTGTGCCCATGCTTCCTCTCAGACACCTTTTCCCGTCGCATCCTTTCTCCTGGTCCTGCCGAGGAGCTCCCACCCAGGTTGGCCCTCCCTGGGGCTCCTTTCCCACCACCCGAGGCTGCCTGGGTCGGTCCTCCAGCTGCCCTTGGCCCTGTTAGCACTGTGCGCCGTGGCCACTATGGGCACCGGAAGGAGACATCGGGGCCCTGTGGTTCTGGCACACGGCCTGGTCCCCAGCAGGCTTGTTGGTGGCGTGGATGGACCAACGGGGTAGGCAGCCCCTGGGGCCATGGTCATCCTTCTCTCCTGACGGCTGTCTCTCTGCCTCCCCAGTGGCCTGGGCCGTGGAGCAGGCCCACTTCGCCCTGTTCTTCAACCAGGGCCAGTGCTGCTGTGCAGGCTCCCGGACCTTCGTGCAGGAGGACGTTTACGCTGAGTTCGTGGAGCGGAGCGTCACCCGGGCCAAGTCTCGGGTGGTGGGGAATCCCTTTGACAGTCAGACTGAGCAGGGGCCGCAGGTGGGTCTGGGTGCCTGGAACCAGCCTGGGGAGGTGGGAAAGGCCTGGCCCTCAGAGCCAGGCAGGCAGGGCTTCGAGTCTCAGCTGTGCCATGCGTGAGCTGTGTGTCTGTGAGAAGCCACACGCCCTCTCTGAGCTGTCATTCTCTCATCCTTAACACCTGCCCTTCATGACTCACAGCGTGCCCTGGCTNTCAGACTGAGCAGGGGCCGCAGGTGGGTCTGGGTGCCTGGAACCAGCCTGGGGAGGTGGGAAAGGCCTGGCCCTCAGAGTCAGGCAGGCAGGGCTTCGAGTCTCAGCTGTGCCATGCGTGAGCTGTGTGTCTGTGAGAAGCCACACGCCCTCTCTGAGCTGTCATTCTCTCATCCTTAACACCTGCCCTTCATGACTCACAGCGTGCCCTGGCTGTCGAGTGGAGATTAATGATAATTGCATCTACATGAGAAATATTAGGAGTGTCTGTGCAAAGGGGAATGCTTGGTTCCCGGACCTCGGTCACCCCTAAAAATGCAGCTACCAGAAGGATACGTGCGGATCTACTGACCGCAGTTGTCTCTGGGAAGTGGGGTGGAGGCCTGTGACCCTCCGATGGTTTCCACTTCTGGGCTGTTCTGAGTTGTCCTGCTATGAATCTCAACATCTCTTTTTCTCTCTCGTTTTATGTAATCATTAAGGTAATACAAACTTATATACAAATTTGATTTAAGAGTGTTTAAAATATAAGACCCCCATGGCTCCCCCTGGGCCATGTCACTTCCCATGGGCCATCACACTCACATGGAGTGAGGTTTCTGGGTGTCTGTTTTAACAAAACAGGGGTACAGAATACACGGTGTCTGTCGGTCATCACAGGTCTGTCATTAACGACAGCGTGGCACACGGTGTGCCGTGACTGCACTGACTGGCCCTTCCACTACAAGGCCCTTAGCACTGTCTCTGTTTGGGGCTTGTACAAAGTGCTCCCCGGTGAACACCCTTGCCCAGGTCCCTTTGTTACGTGTAGAGTAATTTCCTGGAAGTTATGTAGCTGGATCCAAGGGTGTGAGCTTTAACTTTTGACTGATATTAACAAACTACTAGCCAAAAGAGCTGTACCAGCTTATAGTCCTCTTTTTTGAAAATTGAGATGACACAGAACATATTTATTAGTCCTTCTAACAGTGTACGAATATTACTGTGCTTGTAGCATACATACCCTTGCTGTCAATGTATTTTCTTACTATTTTAAATTTTTAGTAATTTCATAGTTGAGAAAGAAAAACAATGGGTTTGCTATGCATTTTTTGAGGGTTAAGAAGGTTGTTCAACTTTTTCTTCTATTTACTGGCCCTTTGTACTTCCTCCCCAAGCCTTGCTTACTCATTGACCTTGGCCCATTTCCCAGTCATCTCCTTGCCAGGTGGCTCCTGGCCTTTAGCTGGGAGAGCTCTGTCTCTAACATCTCTGTGACTCTGGGCTCCTTCTCCCACAGGTGGATGAAACTCAGTTTAAGAAGATCCTCGGCTACATCAAGTCTGGAAAGGAGGAGGGGGCGAAGCTGCTGTGTGGTGGAGGGGCGGCTGCTGACCGTGGCTACTTCATCCAGCCCACTGTGTTTGGAGACGTGCAAGACGGTATGACCATCGCAAAGGAGGAGGTGAGCATGGGGCCAGCTCTCGGGAATGTTCCTGGAAGCAGAGAGTCCAGTCCAGCATCTTGACACTGTGACCCAGCAGCTGGCTTTGGGAGAATCCTGGCTCTGTGCCCAGGACAAGTTCTTTACGAGGCACTGCTGCTCTCGTCAGTCTCCTCTTCAGCCTCTCATGGCGACCCGGTCGGGGAGAACATCTACGCTCCCTGGCACCGCCCACAGGCCCACTGTGTTCTGGTCCCGGAAGCCGTGAACCAGGGAACGACGCCGCCCAGCCTTCCTCGTGGTCTTCATATAAGCCGGGCGTTGGACTGGACTTAAAGGACTGACTTCCCCACGTGGCGAGACTCCCTTTAGTGTTCTCCCCCTCGGCATTCACCATGAACACAGGGCAGCAGCTCTGTCTCATTCACTCGTGTCACAGACATTTATTGAGTGCCTACTATGTGCCAGGCCCTCCATAGACCCTGGAGAGCCGGGGATAGCCAAAACACGTTCTGTGCCTTTACCCCACTTCTCCCAGCTGGATTAAGCCCTGTAGCAGAGCCCTGTCAGGGAAAGTACTGTGGTGTCCCCCCATTTCATGTATAATTCAAAGGAAAATAATATTGAAATGCAAAACCAGGGTAAGAAAGCCCAGCAGAGTTCTGCCTTCTTTCCCCTCATGAATACTTTGGTGCTTTTTTGGTAAATCTCAAATTTCGACTTTCTGGAAGGGCGGGGGGCGTTGCGCCCCTGCTTTGCCAGCGCCTGCGGTGTCTCAGTCGAGCCTCCAACCACAGTCGGCCCCCGGCAGTTCTCTCCTACCTCCGTGGTGACCCTTTCCGGTCTTGACTCGGCCATTTCCTCACGGAGCCCTGGTTTCCTTCTGGGGTTTCGCGAGAAGGGACACTGGAGTTCTTGCGCCTGGAACTCTGGCTCCCTCCTCCCTGATCCTTACCCCCACTCTGGTGTGGCCAGTTTCTACTCCCGTGTCACAGCTCAGCTGTCACTCCCATGGGGCCGTCCCAGATGCCCCTCCTTCCCACCATTCCCTCAGTCGGGTGGGTCCCCTGGGGGCTCTGACCCCCGTCACACTGCTCGGAGTGCTTACATTCTAGCGACCAGACTGCATTAGGATCGCTCTCAGCACCCCGTCCTCCCCGCCGAGAGGGCCGAGAGCAGCCACACCCCGACGACAACAAGCGCACGTAGCTCCCACATCTTGGTTCCTAAACCCATTCTTCACTAAAGGGAACCAGGATTCCTTAAGGAAATGGCGCATTCCAGGAACAGGGCAGGGAAAGTGCAAGAAAAACCTGGAATGTCTGAAGAGCAGAGACTGTATTTTGTTCATAGTTATTTCTTCAGCATCTAGTGTATGCTTTGCTGAATGACGGAGTTAAATTTTTTGCCATTAAAGCTGTGGGTAACGTGTCAGTAATGCAAACGCTGCAGAGTTGTTTAGAAGTAAGGTGCGGTATGTAAAGCCCATGGCACACAGAAGGTAACCAGTCCCCATTAGCTTCCTTCCTTTTGTGTTTCAGTGGGCTTGTGGGCTGGCATCTTCCCCTGGGACTGTCAGGGCTTGTCCAGGGACTCGGTACCACACCTGGAATTGTCAGCTCAGCACCGTGAAAGCCGGACAGCAGGTGGTTCCACGTCTGCCACTCCCTCCCATTCTGCTCTCTCACAGATCTTCGGGCCAGTGATGCAGATCCTGAAGTTCAAGACCATAGAGGAAGTCGTTGGGAGAGCCAACAATTCCAAGTACGGGCTGGCTGCGGCTGTCTTCACAAAGGACTTGGACAAAGCCAATTATCTGTCCCAAGCGCTCCAGGCGGGCACTGTGTGGTAAGAGCCCTCCAGCAGCCCCTCACTCCCAGGCAGGGATCCTTAAAGCCAGGGTCTTCCAGAATCCAGCGCTCACACCCCAGGATTTGGGGTACTGGGCCCAGTTGCTCCTGGCTCAGGGTGTGTGTGGCACAGCAGGTAGGGGAGAGCTGTCCTGCCTCCTCGCCGCCAGGAGGCGAAACTGCCCCCAGTGCACGTGCCTGGGCTGCTGCTCTTGGGCAAGCGCACAGATGCCCGGGGCTTCTCACCGAGCTGGGGCGAGGGCGGGAGACCACAGCTGAAGGCCCGTCACACAACCTAAAGCTCAGCACCTACTTTACACTCATGAGGATGGTGGTAATTTCAAAATCCAGAAAATACCAAGTGTTGGCGAGGACGTGGGGAAATTCGAAGCCCCGCACATTGCTGGTGGGAATGTAAATGTTGCAGCTGTAGGAAAACAGTCTGGTGATTCCTCAGCAAGTTAAACACAGGGTTACCACAGGGCCCAGCAATGCTGCTCCTGGATGTGTACCCGAGAGAAACAGCAGTACACAGCCACACAGAAGTGTACCCGGATGTTCATGTTCATAGCAGATCATTCACAACAGTCAGAAGGTGGAAGGAAACCACCTACAAGTCCACCAGCTGAGGAACAGATGCACATAATACGGTCTCCATGCACGGAAACGCTGTTTGGCCACAGACAGGAAAGAGGTGCTCACACCGGCTACAACGTAGCTGAGTCTTGAGGACGTGAGACTGAGCGAGAGAAGCCAGACACCAAAGGCCACATACTGTATGGTTCCACTTACAGGAAACGTCCAGAACAGGCAGATCCACAGAGTCAGAAAGCAGATTAATAATGGCTGTCAGGGGTTGGGGGAGGAGAGAAGGAAGTCCACAGGGTAGGACACATCCCCCGACATCCCCCGAGAGTGACTTCGGAAACCTTGTTTCAAATTACAGGGTCAACTGCTATGACGTGTTCGGGGCCCAGTCGCCATTTGGGGGCTACAAGATGTCTGGGAATGGCCGGGAGCTGGGAGAGTACGGCCTGCAGGCGTACACTGAAGTGAAGACTGTGAGTGCGGTGCCTTCTCGACCCCTCCCCCATGACAGCCCCTCAGTGCTACTGCTGGTGTTTTGTTTTACGCCAGAGGAGCCACAACATAGGGCCAAAGCCCACGAGAAAGAACTGGAGATGGGGCTACCACCCAGCCTACACAGTCTTTTGCTGGGCTTCATCATATGCCAAGTTCTACAGAACCTGAGAGGAAGGCAAGATCCCAGTGGGCCGAAGCAGCAGGGAAAATCTAATAAGAACAGTTACGAGGCATTAGATTATCAGGGGCCGTCAATGGGCCCATATCCATACCTAAATTGATTTTGCAATTTCAGCAATAGGAATATATAGCCTGAGAACTTCAGAAAAACAAGGAAAGCTTCATTTCCATAAATATTTGTCACAGCATTATCTCTCTTAAGAGGGAAACATCAGATGTAACATAAATATTCAGTAAATTAGGGAACATCCCAATCATGGAGTACTAAATAACCATTAAAATATTTTTGTAGGATATTTGATTTGGAAAGTACTCATCCTTTAAAGTAAAAAAGCAGGATACAAAGTAATATATACAGTATAAGTCCAATTTAAAAACTGTATGCGCACACACACAGATACCCAGAGGGCTTCATTTATAAATATGAAAAAGACAGGAAAGACACGCTGACATGAAAGAGATTTTCCTCTGTACAATGAACACAAATTGCAGTTTAACCAGGAAACGTACTCACAGGTGGTACATAAAGGAAAGAGAAAGGGCCAAGCTGGGCTTGCCCAGGACTGGCGGAGAAGGCCCGGGGCAGGCAGAGCTGCGGGGCAGCGAGCTGGGTGAGAGAGGGCAGGGCCCTCGCTCAGTCCTGCAGTGGTGAGTCTGGGAGTAAAGGGCTGAGAAGACGCACCTATGCTCTCAGGAAGCTCAGTGGGACAAACTAGACACTCTTGTTTATAGCTGACTTCCCCATCTCTACAGGAAGCGAGACCCAGCTTTAAAGTTGACGTGGACATGTCACTGGCCTGTAACTGTTTATCAAAGAGCAGTTGTGGAGGTGATTTAGGTGTGGAGGGCGGGGCCAGAGAGGAGGAGGCCTGAGCCCGAGGGACCCCGCAGGATCTACAGGTGGACCGGTTGGGGGCGGGGCTGAGAAGAGGAAGCTTGAGCTGAGGTGCTTGGTGGAGGAGTCCTAATGTAGCAGCTGTGATACCGAAGGCCTGGGGAACTGAGATGGGGAGGGCAGGAGAAAGCTTTTTTTTTTTTTTTTAATTTTATTTATTTACTTATCTTTAGAGGGGAAGGAGAGAGGCAGAGAAACATCAATGTATGGTTGCCTTTCGTGCGTCCCCTGCTGGGAGTTGGCCTGCAGGGAACCCGACTGCAACCTAGGCATGTGCCCTGACTGGGAATCGAACCCCGATCCTCTGGTTCACAGGCCTGTGCTCAATCCACTGAGCTACACCAGCCAGGGCAGGAGAAAGCTTTTGAAGAAAGAAGTCGCAGGGCTCCGTTCGTCAGCCCAGCACCAACACGGTGCCAGGCAACATGCTTAGTGCTCGGGATAAAGATTCCTGTATCTTGAGCTTTGGAACTCAAAGGATGATACTAACAAAAAAGGGGTTTTTCAGGAGATAAGCCAAGTTTACAAGGGGGACTGATGAGAAAATTGCTTCTTCTAAACTAATTTTTACTAAGGGCCTGTGTCGTACCAGAATCTGTGCTCGACTGACGTATGCCACCTTGACTAATGCACACAACAACCTGCACAAGTAGACACTACGATTATCCCATTTTACAGATGAGGAAACATGGTGGGTAGCGGGGAAGTACTGGCCTAGGAGAGGGGCAGCTAGGATTCGACCCCAGAGCCATCTGAGCCTGGACTCTTCCCACTTAGCACAGTGAGACCCCTGCAAGCTTCAGCACGTTGCTGTTTCCCCCTTTGATTCTTTGGGAGGAAAACACAGATCCAGATTAGGGTCTCTCAACCTCAGCACTGACGCGTGGGCTGGGATAATTCTTCGTGGTGGGGTCTGTCCTGTGCAGTCTAGGATTGCTGGGCAGCATCCCGGACTCCTACCCTCCAGGTGCCGGTAGGAATTCCCACCCTGTGCCCAGTCCCGTGATAGTCCAAACTGACTGGGACCGATGAGGCAGAGTATGATGTCACCCTGAATACGGCCCTGGTCGTTCCTGGGGTTGGCAGGTGTGAGAAGGAAGGGGGCGCTCTGCCCACACCCGGGCAGCCCCGGCTGAGGGAGCCTGTAGGTCAGCACAAGAATTTAAGAACTTTTCTGCACTCCTCTTACAGGTCACAGTCAAAGTTCCTCAGAAGAACTCATAAAGGACCACACTGGCTTCCTTACCCACCCAGTGACGTCAAGTTCAGCAAGATCAACAACAGAACCTAGAAAAAATGATCCTTGCCCTCTAAACGTCTTGAAAGAGAAATTCCCCCACAAAATCTCTTGGATCAAGAAAGTCCCAGAATTTGAATTCCTTCTGGGTGGGTGTGGGGCGAAGGGCATCTGGGTGGAAAGCCTTTGAAACTGCAACAATAGTACCAGCTTCAGGGCGGCTTTCTGATACACTTTTGTAACTTACCTTTACCAGGGAAGGAGGAGCCACTGTTTACTACTGTGCTGGCATTGAGGCCACAACTAGCATCTTGCTTTGTATTCTGCTAAAACTCATTAAAAAAGCACCCATCTTCGCTTCTCGGGTGACTCTTCCTCCGTCTCCGTAACTCAAGGAAATGGTGCCACAGAGCTATGGCGTCCCTGTGCTTGGGTGTCAACTCCACCCCTCCCTGCTGTGCATAAGTAGCTTTTGTTTCATGTATTTCAATTACCAGACACCTATGGCCTATGTACCCGTGGCACGCTCTGTGCCAGGCACTAAGGACGATACCTACACAAGACTCCCGGCCCCTGGCCTCAGACAGACACCCCACGTCCAAGAGTGGTTCTCTGTGCTTAAGTTGAAGCCCGTATCAGATCAGATGAGACAGACTCGTGCTGGACCAGGTTCATGAGACTGATTTGGAAACCAGACGTCAGTGTACTCATTTTAAGTGAGGCCTGCATTTCCGGTAACCAGACCTTTTAAATCTCCTATCCAGAAGACTGCCTTCCTGTAGTCTCGGGACCTGGCCGATTAGTAATTTGTATTCCTAGTGAGTTAGGAGTCAGAGCTTCCTTGGTGAGCAGCGGAACTGGAGCAGAACCGGCTGACCTGCAGCAGATCGTGAAGTCAGTGATCATGTTTGGGTCACAGAGTCCTGTAAGAATCTGAGGAAAAGTCTGATCCTCTCTTAAGTAAAGCAACACCTTTTGCATAATTTTTGCAGACATTGTGGGGGAAGTAATGAAGCTCATTGTTTGAGCCCTGGCCTCATGCCCCTCCAGCTAAGCCTTATCTGATTAATGATCCCGGTCCGCTAAAGAATAATTTCACTTATTTGAATTGCACTTCACACCTTTTGTCATATATGCGTATACCTGCATTATCATTTACTTTTTTCTTTAAATCAACTAATTCGGATAAAAAATTTAAAAAACACCTATTGCCTTATGTTAAAAACTAGGAGGCATTATAAAACGATGAAGGCAAAACAATGTTACTATATTTAAAATAATGCGATGAAGTAAACCTAATCATTTAGATCACAGATTCATATACGAGTAATTCTAATTATTGTACAAATATTCAAACCTGAAGCAAGTGGGTCTCAAGGAGGAAGAGACTAGGGTTTGTGAGCCAGCTGTCAGCACCCACAGGACGCCCCGCTCGCGCTGCTTCACGAGGAAATGGGGTGCACTGCCAATAAAACCAAAACTGCATTTTAGCTTTGAGGGTAACGGCGCAGCAAAGGGCAAAGCTTTGCACTCCCCCCTTCTCCCAGCCTGCTTGCGGCCCCGCCCCCACCCCGGGGTTCAGATGGCAGGACACTCGCTGGAGTATGGGGCAGCATCAGGGACAGGCTGGTCAGCTGGAATGGCCGTCCCAGCCCCATGGCGCTTGTATTCTGCATTTCAACAATTCTCTAAAGAAAATGCCTCTTTACTCGGTCAGGAGTTAGGGTGATGCCTTACTATCAAATTAATCCAAAATCCCATGATTTAGGGTGAGATTACTTCTGGGAAGAGTTTTTGTTTTTTTACAAATAATCTATCACTTAAGAATATTTTAGTTGTATCAGAAAACCCAATTCAAGCCAGTGTTTAAAAAAAAAAAAGATGGCTCCCATATCCCCAGTCCTGGGATCCTGGCTTTGGCCATGGCTTGGTTCAGAAGTTCAGCAAGTTGCCATCTGCTGGTTCTACCTCAGTCACATGGGCTTCGTTTTCAGGCCATCCCCACCCATTTTCTATAATTTTATTTTTCTAAATATTTTATTTATTTATCTTTTAGAGGGGAGGGGAAGGAGAGAGGAAGAGAAACATCAATGTATGGTTGCTTCTCGTGCATCCCCTGCTGGGAACTGGCCCCTGCCGGGAACTGGCCCCTGCCAGGAACTGGCCTGCAACCCAGGCATGTGCCCTGACTGGGAATCGAACCTCGATCCTCTGGTTCGCAGGCCCGTGCTCAATCCACTGAGCTACACCAGCCAGGGCACCCACCCATTTTCTTTCTGGCGGGTGTGACTACTTAGAAGAGCCAACAGCCCTTAAGAGCCCTTGCCTCACGCATGCCAGGTTCAGGTCCACTGGCTGCGAGAAAGCTTTTTGCTAGCTCAGACCAAGATCCTGAGGTTCATGCTGATTGAGCCAGTTGATGTGACACCCCACCGCGAGCCCCAGCCAATCACAGTGGCCACAGGGATGAGATGTGGTGACTTACTTAGACCCGAGTCATATTCACCCTTGTAGCCTGGAGAGGCACTCTCCACTGAGAAGCAGGGATGGACCCTCCACCCCCAAATTGGATCTTTTGTGTGAAGGAGGGGACATGGAGACTGGAGAGTCCCCTACTGAGCCATTACCAACATTTAGTACTCTAAACAATGTTGCCAAGAACCCTGTTAGGAGTGAACCTGAGAAACAGATCATAAAATTTCTTGCACTTGAACTCTGTGAATCAGACTCACTGTAACTTTAAGAGAACCTACCCCTAAAACCGAGGAATACAAAGGAAATTCTAGCTAGGAAGGAATGTATAATGTTGGTTTGACAGGCCAGACACTTAATCATCTTGTGCTTTCAGTGGCAGGAACCAATTAGAACCTTAGGAAGCTGTCTGAAGCAAAAACAAAGTTCTCAGGTTATGCACAACCTAATCTCTACAGGTACACAGATGTGGGTCAGTCACAGGAGTATTGGGTGTGAAACTGCTGTTTCTGCCATGAGCCCTCTGGAGTGGCCAAGAGGAAATGCTTCCACTTCTGGCAGAATAAAGGACACAACCTCATGAAGCCAAGAGAACTTGGCCAATGGGATAGTTTTCCTAAGTGTAAGCGCCACCTCGTGGGCAATAAGTGCAACTACAGCGCCATCCTCTCCAAGAGCTGATAGGATAGACCTACCTCCTGATGACTTTCAAAGGCCGTTACACACCACACAGGCAACATTCGGCAGGAAATGCAAAGAAGGACTAAAGGGGCCAGAGTCACATACCCCACGTAATTAAAAACCGGGACTCCAACAAAAAGCTGTGCCTGAGTGTTCACAGCAGTACTATTCCTAACAGCCAAAAGGTGGCAACACCCAAATGTCCATCAACAAGGGATAAACCAAATGTCGTCTATATCCACATGATGTAATATATTACTCAAACACCAAAAGAAATGAGGCACTGACACATGCTACACATAGGTGGACCTCAAAAACGCCGAGTGAAAGAAGCCAGACACAGAAGGCCGCGTGTCAGGAGTCCGCGTACGTGAAACGTCCGGAATGGGGAAAATCCGCAGAGGCAGAAAGTGGATCGGTGGCTGGCGGGGGTGAGGAAAGGAGGCGTCACTACTTAAGGGACACAGGGTCTCCTTCCGGGGTGATGAAAATGTTTTGGAACTAGATAAGAAATGTACTAAGTACAACTTCAATTGTTCTCTTTAAAATGGTCTGTTTTACGCTTTATTTAATAAAGCAGCTGGGGTCTCAGAGCGTTTGGGGTCCCTCAGGCGAGCGGCCTACCCTCTGGGTCTCCATGTCCTTACAACCCTGCAGTGCCTTCTAGCCCTCGCTCAGCTATTTTGTGAAGGATAAAAGGGAACCATACAAGTAATGTAATTACTTATATTGACATTATTTACCTTTTTTGAAAATGAAATAAACACACATGGTAAAAAAATTAGTGAAATGTAAGTCTGGTTCCAAATCTTGTGGCCCCAACAATTTTTTTTGTCCACCTACTTAGTGCCAGTGATTCTGACGCTGCTGGCCTGAAGGCCACACTGTGAGAACTGCCACCCTAGAAAAAATACACACAGTAGGTCATTCTTTGATCCTGCCAGATAGAAACCCTCATCTTTGCTCTTTACTTTTTATCTTGAAATTACGTCCAACTTACAGACGTTTTAAGAATAGTACAACAGTTCCTCATACACTCTATCCAGACTCATCCATTCTTAGCATCCCACCCCATGTGCCCTATAAACTTTCCCCTTCTCACCTCCTATATGTATTTTCTTTTTTTTCTGGACCATCTATGAGAATGTTCCAGATTTCCTGCCCAGTTACCTCAATACTTCGTGGTGTCTGAGCTTTTTACCTTGGATATTCTCTTACATAACCACAGTTTGGTTATCGAACTTGGCAATTTAATTTGATGCACATTGATAGCATACTTGTGGGGGCTTTCGACAACATTAGAAACCCTGGATGGGCAGGATTATCCTGGGGAGGGAAGTGACATTTCTGCTCCAACTCTGCCACCTTAGAGACTCTCAGACCCTGGCTGTGAACCAGGGCCCTCACTCAGCCGTGCTGGCAGCCTCATCTCAGACTTCCGGCTGCAGAACTGTGCGGGATTTCTGTTGTTCGCAGGTCACCCAACCTGTGGCGCGGTTATAGCGGCCCCGACAGACTGAGACAGCATCTGACCTGTGCTCATTCTAGCTCCTACTGCCTCCTCTTCTCAATCCCATTGCCAGAAACGGGGGGCAGAGTGTCACTTCTGTTCGTCACCTGGTAGTAGTAATAATAATAGTAATAGTAATAGTAATAGTAATAATACGAGGGCAAAGAAGCTGAGCATTTTATGGTTTATTTTGAAAGCTCTATCAAAATGTCATGTACCGGTACATCTGAAGTAATCACTGTTCCTCATCTCTCAGTTGGACGGTGTGAACTGGTTGTCGAATGAGATATTGTAATTCTTTGGGAATTTTGCCTTTTCAGAATTCAGATCCCACCTTCCGTTTGGGTTTCAAAAGGCTACCAAGTGAAGTTGACTAATGGGTATAAAGTTTCAGTTTTGTAAGGTTAAACAATTCTGGAGATTGGTTGCACAATAAGGTGAATATATTTAACACGATTGAACTATGTATATACACACCTTAGAAATGGTGAAAGACGGTCAATTTTATTATGCATTTTTCCCACAGTAAGAAAATAATTTTTGAAAAAGGCCACCAAGTGAGACATCTGAGAAGCAGCCCCAGGAGAGAGGGGATGTTTCTGTGGCTCCCAAAGGAGAGACCGGAGCCACAGTCAGCAGGTGTCCTCTGCCTGGCAGGCCAGTTCCAGGGCAGTGTGGGGGTGGGGGGCCCGAGCAGCCCGGGCAGGGATGCTGTGGGCACGGGGTTGGCCTTGATGAGTACAAGGGTGCACTCCAACCTTGAGAGCCTGAAGAATCTGAGCTGAGGCAAGCTCAGCAAATGCTGGAACTTTCTATCCAGGGCTGTCCAATTCACGGCATATTCTGAGGAACAGAAACGTAGGTAAACAAAACAGGACATGTTTTCACAGTCTAGGAGAATAGATGTAACTTCATACAGTCTTGGGGCCTTTCTGGCAGAAAGCTACTGCCGGAAGTTTATCCAAGGAAACAAGTGGACTGGTGGCCAAAGTGTGGTGGACAGAGCACTTACTTGCAAAACCATCAAACGACTTAAATGTCCGTTTAAAAACAAAACCAGTGACCACTTGGCGGCATTCAGAGGGAGGAGACACCACTCTGTGTTAAGTAAAAGGAAGACTGGGATGGGGGGTGATGGGGGGCAGGAAGCGCAGAAAGAGAGGAAACACTGCCCCTTTCTGCTTCTCCTCTCCCTGCGGACTGGCTTTCGCCACTTGAATATTCATGAGGCCAACAAAGAGCGCCTCAGCCTGGTGTAAGGTTCCAGCCTCCACTCCCAGGAGACTGATGGGCCAGCAGGGGTCAGACGTCCGTTCCTAAGTCAGTTGGCTGTGGCTGGAAGACAGGGGTTGCACGACACTCACTTGCAGCTGTGCCCACTCCCTAAGCAGGGCTGCTGGGTGGTGGGCAGCCTGGAGATGCCCACGCTTGCTCAGCAGTGCAGCCTAGAACCAACTGGCAGCACCTGTACCACCAGGTAGCTTCTCAGCGATGCAGGATCCTAGGTTCCAGCCCACACCTATGAATCCAGCCTGCATTTTCACAAGGTCCTAGGGGTCTGTAAGTGCCCTAAGGTTTGAGGGACTTTATCATGAAAGTCCCTTTCTGGTTTATCACAAGGACAGTGGACTCCCATTTCCTTCCTTCCTACCCTGTCCCTTTCCTTATTAAAACAACTTCACTGAAATACGGAACTCACACACCATTCAAAGTATACAAATTTTTTTTTCAGAATTTTGTATTTAGCATCACAATTTTTAGGACATTTTCATTGTCCTAAAATGAAACCTGTCCTCCCTGGCTGTCATCCTCCATTTCCAGGACTGTCATCGCTGCAGAAGGAAGTTCTGTGTCCAGTAAGGAGTTAATCCCAATTCCCGCCTCCCCCCAGCCCCCAGCAACCAGCGGTCTGCTTTGTCTCTTCAGATTTGCCCGTTCTGGGCATTTCCTATAAATGAATCATATAGTACAAGTTGTGGGGGGGGGCAAAAATAGGTTTATAGTCGAGAGTATGCAAAACAGACTTTATTCTTGTATTACTTATTATTGTCTTATTTTCCACACCCGTAACCCTATTATTGCCCCACCCTGTTTGTGGCCTCTTGTGACTGGCTTTTTTCACTTAGGTTCCCACACAAGGTTCATCCACGTTGCAGCTTTAATCAGTGCTTCACTCCTTTTCATGGTTGAATGACATTCCACCACACAGAAAGGCCAAATTTTGTGTACCCATTCACCTGTTGACGACCATTTAGGCTGTTTCCACCCTTTGCCTGTTGCAAATAGTGAACATCAGTACACCAGGGTTTGTCTGGGCACCCACCTTCAATTCTTTAGGGTATATCTCTAGGATGGAGTTGTTGGATCACATCATAATTCTACATGTAACTTTTGGGGGAGCTGCCAAACTGTTTTCCAGAGTGGCCATAATTGTTTTACACTCCCGTCAGTGTCCAATGTATGAGAACGGATGAGGGTTCCGATTTGTCCACATCCTCGCCAACACTTACTTTCCTTTACAAAAAAAATGACAGCAGCATCACGTTTCCTCTGCCGAGTAGGGCTGCTCTTCCAAAACTGCTGATTGGGGACAGTTGTGCCCCAGCTGTGCCCCAGAGACAACAGCATTCAGTGGCAGGGTGACCACATCCATGCACCCCTACATTTCGGTCATTGAGCTCCTGCCAGTACCCTTTGTCACTTTTTTCTTCCAGTGGGATCCATCTTCAGTAAATGCACCACTGTCCACTGGGTTGCTCGTGCCCAGATTCAACCCAAGAATTACCCTCGCCACTTCCTTCCCCTTCATCCCCCATGTCCAATTCGCCACCAACTCCTGCTGATCCCACCTGCAAAACACATCTTAGATCCGCTCCATTCTCCCCAGTTCCTGCTGCCATCATCCTAGACCAAGACACCAGGACCTCTCACATGCATTCCTTGGTTTGTTCTTAACCACCTGTATTGATAATCTACTGCTACCTAAGAAATCACTACACAACAGCAGCTTAGCCCTGACCGGTGTGGCTCAGTGGGTTGGGTGTCACCTCACAAAGCGGAAGGTCACCCCCGTCAGGGCACTTGCCTGGGCTGCAGGTTGGGTCCCCAGGCGGGGCACCTACAGATGGCAACCAAATCGATGTTTCTCGTTCACATCAACATTTCTCTCCCTCTCTTTCTCCCTCCCTTCCCAGTCTCTAAATTTAAAAAAAAAAAAAAAGTAGCACATGTTTGCAGCCCAGCAGCTAGCTGTCTGCTTCCTGACAGAATTATAGCCATCTACAGGCCTCTTCATTCTATACGGTCGCCCTCTCCTTTAGTTCAAGAGTCCAAATAGAACTCATTAAAGACCTTTTTGGGTTTCCTGGGAACCTTCTGGGACTGCACACCATTAGGCAACGAGCCACATCCACGAATCTCCCTGAAAGGAGACCTTCCTACCTCAGGCTCCTGCTGCAAGGCCAGCAGATCAATGCCCTTAAGCTTCCTAGAAGCCCTGTTGTTTGGCTGAGAGAATCTGTGAGATGCATCCTGAATCTTTTGAAAGGATCTCTGCCACGAGTGAAGAGTTGTTTGAGGTCTTAAAATACCACAGTCACAGCTTTTGCTTTTATTTTAGCTTTAGGCCGTGTTATGGATGGAATGTTTGTGTACCCCCCGACACGTTGAAGTGCTATCCCCCCCCCATGTAAAGGTGTTTGGAGGTGGGGCCTTTGGGTGTAATTAGGTTTAGATGAGACCACGAGGGTGGGACCCCCATGTTGGGGTTAGTGTCCTTATGAGAGGGAAGGAGAACACGAGTTCGCTCTCTCTCCACCACGTGAGGACACATGGACGAGGCCACTTGCCTGTGAGCCAAGAAGAAGTCTTTCACCAGGAACCGAATCTGTCAGCACCTCCATCTTGGACTTTCCAGCCTCCAGACCCAGAACGAATGTCTATTCTTAAGACACCCCCTCCACAGGGCTTTGTTACAGCAGCTCTAGCTGTAAGACAGAGGTTGGTACTGAGCAGGAAGGTACTGTTGCAGCAAATACCTAAAAAGTGTGGAAGTGGCTTTGGAGAATGGATAGTGGGTAGAAGCTGGGAGTTTTGAGGTGCGTGCCAAAAATACGGATGTTAAGGGCAATTCTGGGGCCAGGGCATAGAAAGAAAAAGGGAGAACTGGAGAAAAGCCTTCTATTTTCTTAGAGTGTGCATACATAATCGCGAACAGGATGGTGATAGAAATAAGTATGGTAAGGTCCATCTTGTTAGGCGATCCTTGTTATGAAGTGGCAAAGAACTTGGCTGAACTGGGTCCCAGTGCTTTTGCAAAGTAGAACTTGGGAGCAATGAAACTGGATATTCAGCTGAGATTTCCAAGTACAGTGTTTGAAGAACAGTGTGGTTCATCCTGACAAATTATAACAAAATGTGAAAGGCAAGAGATGAATTGAAGACCTAGCTGTTACACACAAGGAATCAGAACTTAAAAGATCAGAATTCTTAGCCTGTCTGTATTGCAGAAAAGCGAGAAAGTATGTTTGCAAAATACCAAAGGGTATGACTGGACTATCACTTGATAAAGAGGTTATTGGATTATACAAGCAGAAACACCCCACATTTGAACAAGAGGACCAAGACAGGAAGAAAAGAAGGAAGGCGTTCAGACTCTTTCCTTTCCACAAGACAGCACAGTAAAGCTATGGGGCTGCGAACGTGCTCTATTCTTCAAGGAAAAGGAAAGTGACCACAAAGGCAATTCAGAAACCATCAGGGCCACTGCCTGGGTTTCAACGGACCAGAGCCTTCCCCTGAAGACACAGTGGCAGGGCCACCCAGCGGAGCCTTGGGGGTTGGAACCTCCTCTAGCAGAGCAGCAATGCCAGTGGGTCCAGAGGACAGAGCATGGAACCAGGCGCTTATTCTGCAGCCTTAAGAGCTAACAGTAATGGCCTTGTTGGGTTTTGGACTTGCTTGGGATCCACGGCCCCTTTCGTCCTTCTGATCTGTCCCTTTTAGATTGGGAATGTCTCTCCTATGCCTGTCTCATAACTGCATTTTGGAAGCAAAAGAGCACCCAGGATGGAAGCCACAGTCTTTCTGTAACCTAATCTTAGACGAGACATCCCTTCACTAGTAGCAACTCCCGGGATCAAGCCACATGAACACCAAGACGTGGGTACCATGGAAGGCTATCTTAGTGGCTGCCTGCCACCGCCACCCCCAGACACAGTGGAGGAAGCCTCTCCTTTCCCAGCACTCTGCCTTCTCCATTCATTGATTCCTTCAACAGCTATTTATTAAACACCTGCAGTGGGCTGAGTGAGTGTTAAGAATGGAACCAACTATACAGATTAGTCTTTCCCTTGTTGAGATACTTATTCTAGTGGGGAAGGACACTACAGGATAAAAACCGAATAAATATATAAATAAAAATTGTGATAAGCACAAAGAAGTAAGTTATGCTAACAGGAATATCTGACATAGATTAGGGACAGCATTAGGCACTGTCTCTCTGATAAAACGGTATTGAGAATGTGGCTTAAGAGTGTGCGGAAATTAGGCTGTGTGTGTGCGTGTGTGTGTGCGCGCGCGCATGCGCGCGCGTGCTGGGAGAGGAGAGTAAACTTCTAGGTAGAGGGAAAGCACGTGCAGCTGCCGGACTGAGAGGGTCTGAGGGCAGGGACCCTGTCTCTGCATCTGTCACACAGCACGGTGCCCAGCACACGTGGTGCCAAATTCTTACTGAATCAGTGAGTGCGTGAATGAATCCAAGGCACCTTCTCTTTCCTGTTAGTGACAATGTCAGTTCAAGTCATTCAGAAAACTTCCCCCCAAGTTTACTGCTAGATCACTGTCCTTACTGGTATCAGGCGGCACAGGCAAAGCTGCCATAAAAAGAAGACTCAAATCCATAAAAGCTCAAAACAGAGGTTTATTCCCTTTCCCATGTAACAGTCTGGGTGGATGTTTAGGTTGATGGCGTGGACTTCTCCTCCACTCAGGAACCGCCCATCTTGAGGCCTTGCCGTCTCCAGAACTTGGTTATCATCTTCCAGGCAACAGAGTAAATGAGAGCACAGGAAGCACCTGCTGACGGATCTTCTGAGCTAAACCTGGAAACTCTGCATATCTCCTCTGCTAACTTTCCATTATGGAGGGCACATGGCCATTCACAGCCATTCACCTATTTTAAGGGGTGAAGAACGTACTATAGGCATACAGACAATGGAGGGGATAATTATGCCTGCACCATAATATCAAATTATGTATTTGCCTTGTCCTCTGGTATAATGCACAGGAAACTGAAATTAATGTAGAGAGAAAAAAAACTTTGGATTCCCCACCCTCACCCTTATCAAGTCCTTCATTCACCAAAAGGCACCTTCATCCATGCAGCTGCTTAAGCCACACACCTAGAAGTTATCCTTGATTTGTTTCTTATTCCCACCTTCCACAATGAATCCTTTGGGAAGTCCTTCAACTCCACCAAAATACAACCCCACCTACTCTACCTTTATGGCCGCCTCCTTAGCCCGGGTACCATCATAATCTCTCGTCTGGATTATTCTAATAGCCTCTTAACAGCTCTCCTTGCCTCCACTCTCCCTTGCCGGTATTCTCTATACTGCAGGGTGATCTTTTAAAACATAAACGTGATCACACCACTCTCCCTTAAAGTCTCCCAATGGCTTAGAATAAAATCTCAAGTCCTTATCCCGACCCCTAAGGGTGTGTGTGACACTGCCCCGACCACCTCTCCAACCTCATCCTTTGTCACTCTCTGCTGTGCACTCTGCTCCAGCTATAATCACCTTCTTGCTGCTCCCTGAACACATTTAGCTTATTTCCACCTTAAAACCTCTGTGCTTGCTGTTCCATTTGCCCAGACGTCTCTTGGAGTCCCAACAGGCAGTATCTTCTAATTCTCAGGTCTCAGCTTCCCTGTTACCTCCTGGAGGACCTTCCCTGACCATCTAATAGGAAAAAAAATCCTCACATCCATCCATTCTTTTATCTCAGCACTCTGTTCACTTTCCTCTTGGCGTCTACAAACTGTGTTTTTTTCCGGTTTATTTTCTGCTTTCCTTTCCTGAAAAGGAGCAGCTACCGTGTCTTGTTCTTAGTGTTTCCCTAGGGTTTCCCCAATAAGCCTGGCACACGGCGGTGCTCAGTAAAGAAGTGAATGAGTGAAGAACCATCGAGCGGGATCAGCCAAAAGCTCCTGCAAGGTCCTTTCCCCGGTTGCTGGTTTAATAAGGAGCACAAACCGGGACCACTTCTCAGCTGTCCGCGAACTCGGCTCTCTGGGCCTGTTACCTAAACTGTAAACGGGGACAAAGGACTTACGCGTACTCACCTGGGAGGGACAGATACCTATATTGTAAAGAAAAAGGGAACTAATGGAGGAAAAGAGTTTCAGGTAAAATTCACGCTCCACATGTAGAACTAGTATAGCTATTACCGTACACAATTCTGTGCTCTTACCGCGGAAACCGTCCGGGGCCTCAGCGTCCTCTCCTCTACCAGGAGTCAACGTACCCGAGTCGACGCCAGCGGGGAGGACAGAGGGGTGTGAACACCCACGGGGCTACTCGAGTCCGGTCCAGCTCCGCCGGCCCGCCGGGTCGGGTCTGGCCCAATGCGTCATCAGAGCGGCGCCCGCACGGCAGAGGGCCCCGGGGCCTGTCTTGGCCGTGGCGCACCGGGGAGACCCTGGCGGGCGCCTGCAAATCACCCGCGCGGTTTGGGGGCGCTCGGGAATCCCGGCGGTCGGCGGCGAGGGGCGCGTGGAGCTGCCGCGGCTCGGAGCCGGGCGGCGGGCGGGGCTGCCCAGAGCTCGGGCGGGGCGCGGCGCCGGCGGGCGGGCGGCGGGCGGGGCTGCCCGGCGCCGGTGTCCCGGCGATGTGTGGCGCTGAAGCGGCCTCGGGAGCAGCAGCAGCGGCGGCGACGGGCTCGGCCTCGGCATCGCGGCGGTGTCGGCGGCGGAGGCGGAGGCGCAGGCTCCTCCTTAGGACCTGGCGAGCCCGGGCCTAAGCGGCGGCCCCACGCGGCCCTTGCACGGCGCCCCGAATCGGGGCGCTTTCCGGTTCGCCCTGCCGCGGGAGCCTGAGTCCCCGGCCGGGGATGAGGCCGGGAAGCAGCCTGGCAGGGCCCAGCACAAAGGCTTGTCCCCAGGGGCCGCCGCCGCCGCCGCCGCTGCCGCCGCCAGCCTAGAGCCGCCTGCCGAAGCGGAGCAGGCGCCGGGACCCACATCCCCACCAGCGCCTGGGGGCGGCTGCCGCCCGTCTCCCCAAGGCCCCGGGGCCCGAGCGCCGAGCCCCGTGCTCCCTCGGCTACGGTGGGATCGGGCGGCTGCACAGCCTCCGTCTCTCCCGGCCGTGGGGGCCCTGCGGAGCATGTCGGAGGAGAGCGCCATGGAGAGAGCCATCAAGGTAAGGGGGAGCTGCCGCCTTCCTTCCCGCTTTGTCCCCGCGGCGCTCCTGTCGGCTCCGGCCTCGGAGCGGAGAGAACTCCGAGTGAGAGGTTCCAGCGACGTCCCGGTTTCGGTCTGTCCGGGATTCCGCGGCCTGCCTTTTACAGCCCGGGGGCGAAGGCTTCGTGCGTGTGTCGGGAGGGAGCTCCGACTAACCTGGTTGAAGCGGGAATGTGATTTTTGCCCAGCTAGTGCGGGAGGTGGGTGGGTGGAGATACCAGATGGGAATGGTACGGAGGGGGCCTACTGCTCTTCTTTCGATCACTCCCCCTGTTCCCGCATTTGCTTCGGGACGATCTGCTCGGAGACCTGGCGTCACCCATCCCTCCTGGAAACCTGCAGTTTCAGAAGGAGGTGGTTCGCCTTCTTACAAGCCCCGTCCTTTGGCCAATAGATTATTCTCACTTGCCCGTGTGTTCCCCTCCCCTTTTCCTCTCCCCTCGCCTCCTGGGGAGCACCGAGTTTATTTAGGAAGAGCTAAAGGTGTCCTGTGACTCACTGCTCTGTTAACCAAAAGAAAAGCAACTATGTGTTCTAAAATGACCCAAATAAAATGACCAGTTTTCTAAAACCAGTTTTACTCTTTTGTGTGTGTGTGTGACTCTTTGAGGCACTAGGGCACTAAGACCAAGATACCTAGATGTGACTAGAAAATGATCTTGTGTATGAACATGAAGCTTAAAGTTTAATAGGTATTATTTACTTATTTTAAGTAAGTACAACTCAGTACATTTAAGAATTTCATTTTATTTTGAGGGACAGGCATTCATTGGCGATTTAGGGTTATTTTCACTTTCAAGGCACAATCACTATTACCAATAACTAATTAAAAACATAAACTTCTAACGACTTTTTGGGTGGTAAAGCTTATAGAAATCATCAGCCTTTCCAAAGAAACTTCACCTTTTAAAAGATACACCAAGCTCTGGCTGGTGTAGCTCAGTGGATTGAGCGATGGTTCTGTGACTCAAAGGGTGGTCAGTTCAATTCCCAGTCAGGGCACATGCCCGGGTGGTGAGCCAGGTCCCCAGTAGGGGGCGTGTGAAAGGCAACCCCACATTGATGTTTCTCTCCTCTCCCTCCCTTCCCCTCTCTCTAAAAAGAAAAATCTTAAAAAAATTAAAGATACATCAAAATATAATGTACACATTAAGGAACATCAAAACTTTTAAAAAATCTTCACCAGAGGACATGTTTCCATTGATTTTAAAGAGGGGGAAGGGGGGGGAGAGAGAAACAGATTGGTTGTTTCTTGTATGCACCCCAACCGGGGAACTGAACCCCCAACCCAGGCATGTGTCCTGATGGTGCACAGAATGACTCCCCAGCGCACTGAGCCATGAGGCCAGGGCAGGAGAGTCACATGTTTAATAAGAGAAATGAAGGTTCTGAAAGACTGCTCTGACGGGCCAGTATCTCCAAAGAGATAAACACAGTTTAACTGTTTTAGAAAAACTTTAACTCGGCTCATTAACAAGGTGGAAACCATGAGGACTCACCCTGTAGAGAGGCTGATGGCCCTTGTCCCTGAAATGTGGAGCCAACCGGGCATAGATCCGTCGGCTGCAGAAATAGGCTGCGAGCTGGGCGATACAGCAGAACACTTGTTAGCACCCAGCACCTAGGAGGGAACGTGACGGAGTGAGCTCAGCTGCAGAGAAATCAAGGTCATCATAAACCAGTACATGTCTTGTTGTTACTGTAGAATTTCAGTTCAAGCTCAGCCGACACAACTACAGTAAAATTCAGAAGACTCTGTAAAGGCAGATCCCATCCATGTGAAAGTAGGTTTCAAACCAACATTTCAGCTAATACTAGAATTTACTCTCCGGATACTGTCATGCATATACATGTAAATAAATGAACAGGGTTTTTTGTCATTAAATAAGAGGGCCTGATGTACCCATTTTTCTTTTCTTTTTTTAGATTTTATTTATTTATCTTTAGAGGGGAAGGGAAGGAGAGAGGGAGAAAAACATCAATGTATGGTTGCCTCTGGTGTGTCCCCAGTCGGGAACTGGCCTGCAACCCAGGCATGTGCCCTGACTGGGAATTGAACCACGATCGTGGTGTTTGCAGGCCTGTGCTTAATCCACTGAGCTACACCAGTTAGGGCCCATTTTTCTTAGTTTAGATTTTATTGATACAGGGTCGAGACTTAGATTGTATTGATACAGGGTCAAGACTTACTGCCTAAAGTTACATAACCGGTTGTGAATTAAAGCACGTGTGGCAGGTTTCTGAATTCAACAGGTATTGTCCACTTTGTGCCCGCTGCCCTCTTAGGCACCCGTGGTGCAAAGCCAGCCTCCTGATGTCCCTGCTCTCACGGAGCTTATATGCTAGGTGGCAGAATTAGGTAATACACGTTGCTAGGTGGTTGTAAGTAAGAAGTATAAAAAGGTGGGGAGTACTATTTTAGGAAGATTGGTCAGGAAAGGCCTCTCTGAGGAGGTGACATTTCCATAAAGCTCTGAAGGGAATGAAGGAACAGACCTCCACTGTCTTGGGGAGGAATATTACCGGCAGTGGGAACGGCAGGTACAAAGTACCAGTTGGTGGAGGTTCTGTGTGATTCAGAACAGCACGGTGGCTGCAGTGCAGTGGGTCTGTGTAGACTGTTAGAAATAATGGGAAGCCAGAGAACATGGGGCCCCGCAGACCATTGTAGGAACTTTGGCTTTGATCCTAAGTAGAATGGGAAGTCCCGGAGAGTTCTGAGCAGAAGAGGGCCTCGTGGGCAGATAGAAATGGGCAGGCATTGTTACTTAGTGGTTACAACAGTGTCTGAAGGTAGGCTCATGGGTTTAAATCTCAGCCTTGCCATTGGTTAACCGTGTCCTTGAGTAAGTCTTCTTCACCTCATTGTCCCTTAGTTTCTTCATCCATAGGAGATAAAAACATTGTCCAGCTCAAAGGGTATTTTTGAGGATTTAATGAGCAATTAACTATATCTAAATGTGCTGATAACAATAGCTAACATTTAGTAAGAGCTTGGAGAATACTGGTGTATAGCAATCTAAGAGTGATTTAGAAAGACTTGCTGTGTTCTTCACTTGGTCGGGATTGCCCAATCTAATGTTCTAGGGTTTTTTTATTTTGTTTTTTAGCCTTCGCATGCATGACCGGTCATTGGTGATTCTTCCTACTGATTTGGGTATACCCGACCCATACAAATTGGTGGGCGTGAAAATGCCTGAACTGACAGCCAGTTCAGTACTGGAAGGCACTAGCACTAGAATGACTAGAATGTACTCCCTTGGAAGCGAGCCAGCAGCACAGCAGACGCAACTTTTGGACTGTAGCGTTGCGTTGCATTTGTAGTTTTGCGTTTTTGAGGCTGTTTCTCAAGTGGTGGGAACTGAGACCTGCAGAGTTCAGCTGAAAAAGCTGTTTTCCTGGGAAGTAACCATAGCACTTAAACTTAGGCTGTGTGACTCACCAAGGACAGGCTGATTGGGATTGGGCTTTGGCGGGGATTCCATTGGATCTCTTGGTCAGTTTGGGGACAGTGGCCATCTAATACTGTCCTGTAATCCATGACTAAAAATTCTCTGAGACTTAGGATCTAGCATGTGTTTTATCCATGTGCACTTGGGAAGAGTATATATACATTCCTCTGTCATTGGGTGGGGTGCTCTGTAGATGTCAGTTGGGTCAGGGTGGTTGATAGTATTGTCTTCTATAGCCCTGCTGATTTTCAGTGTAGCTTCTCTGTCCATTACTGAGAGTGGGAAGTACTGAAATCTCCAGCTGTTATTTTTGAATTATCTGTTTTCCCCTTAAAATCTGTCAGTTTTTGGACTCTATTAGGTGCATTTATATATGTTTATAATGGTCATACCTTCCTGCTGAATTGACCTTTTTATCATTATAAAAAGGGCCTTCCTTCTCTAGTAACATCCTTTATTTTAACGTCTGTTTGGTCTGTGGTCGGTTTAGCTACTCCAGCTGGTAAAATACACACAATGGAATTTACCATCTTAACCATTCTCCAGTGTCCAGTTCAAGGGTACCAAATACATTCATAATTTTGTACAACCATCACCACCATCCATCTTCAGACTCTTCATCTTTTAAAACTCAAGTTCTGTACTCGTTGGTTTGGACTATCCTGAGGACTCCACATAAGCGGAATCACCCAGTATTTGCCTTTTTGTGACTGGCTAGTTTCAGATACTTCACATTATGATGTTCTCAAGACGTGTCTGTGTTGTAGCACATTGCAGACTTTCCTTTCCTTTTATGGTTGGAGAATGTTGCATTCTAAGTATCCGCCACGTTTGGCTCATCCAGCTGTCAGCAGACACTTGGGTTGCTTACACGTTTTAGCTATTGTGAAGGATGCCACTGTGAACATGGACGTACAGATCTCTCTTCTACAAGACCCTACTTTCAGTCCTTTTGGATATATACTCAGAAGTGGAATTGCTGGATTATATGGTAATTCCATTTTTAATTTTTTGGGAAATTGTTTTCCCTAACAGCTGTGCCATTGTGTACCCCACCAACAGGGCACAGCGTTCCAGTTTCTCCACATCCTCATCAGCACTTGTTATTTTCTGCCTTTCGCAGCCACCCTAATGAGTGTGAGTTTTGCTTTTCATTTTTTTCATGCTTAGTAACGCTGAGAATCTTTTCATGTGCTTATTGACCATTGTGTTATCTTTGGAGGAATGTGTGTTCTAGTCCTTTGCCCATTTTTTTGAATTGGGTTCTAGTTTTTTTATATATTCTGGATATCAATCTTTATCAGATATATGATGTGCAAATATTTTCTACCATTCGGTGGATAGCCTTTTTTCACTGTTAATAGTGTTTTTTGATGCACAGAATTTTAAAATTTCATTCAGTCCATTTTGTGTATTTTTATTTTATTGCCTGTTCTAGATCCAATGTTGCGAAACTCTTGTCTGATGTTTTCTTCTAAGAGTTTTATTGTTTTAGGTCTTATATTTAGGTCTTTGACCCATTTGGGGTTAATTTTTGAATACAGTGTTAAGAGTTCAACTTCATTCTTTTGCATATGGATATCCAGTTTTCCCAGCACCATTTGTTAAAATCCTTTTATTTTTAACCTATTTCCATCTTTGAGTCTAAAGTGTCTCTCTCATAGACAGCATTTATAGTTGAATCTTTTCTTTTAATCCAGTAAATATTTAATATCGATTTTTATTAATTTATTTTTGTTATATATAAATACATTTAATTGACTTATTACTTTGTGCACATTATTATTTACAAGAACAAGCAATGGGTAGATTTGCCTGTGGGTCGCAGTTTGCTAACACCAGGTCTAGAAGGATTCTCGAGAATTGCATCGTGCCATGGATTTCTGTCCTTAAGGCAGGGTACGTGCTTCTTTAGTAGAACCCACTCACATGTTTGTCACTGATGGCTCTGAAGTATTCCGTAATTTCCTTCAGTAAAGTGTATGAACTGACCCATACCTTCCTATCTCCATTGTCATTAAAATATGTGAGAAAATACGCTATCAAAACATAGCAGAGTTGATGGCTGAGACAGTGTTACTTCTTTTTTTAATTTTATTTTATGGGTTTTGAGAGAGAGGATTTGTTTTTCCACGTATTTATGTACATACGTATTCATTGTATGTGCCCTGACGGGTGGAACCCTCACCCTTGGCATAACAGGACAGTGCTCCAACCAACTGGGCTACCTGGCCAGGGCTGGAGAGTCTTACTTCTTTGGCCCAGCTGGGCTTAGTGAAGCCTTAGCACTGGTGAGCGTTTACAGCACCATTAACAAAGGTGCAAGAATTAAACCTCCCTGACTGGTGTGGTTCAGTTGACTGGGTGTCGTTCTTCAATTCCCCATCAAGGCACATGCCTGGGTTGCAGGTTCTGTCCTTGGTCAGAGCGTGTATGAGAAGAACCAATGTTTCCCTCTCTTTCTCCCTCCTTTCCCCTCTCTCTAGAAGTCAATAAATAAAATCTAAAAAAAAAATCAACCTAGGAAAGAGGAAAAGAGGTATAAGAAAAACAGGGTTCAGAAGCCAGGACAGTAAAGAAGCCTGGTAGTGCCTCTCTTACCTTCTGCGAAGCCGGATGTCAGAACTCCAGCTGGGGCCTCTGCAAGCTGAACTGTCCTGGCTGTGCACGGGGTAGAGTGCCGTCTTAATAAGCACTAGTACGGTGGTGAGTGGGTCTTAATGAGCGTCAGCACAGTGATGAACTGGCTCTAATGCCCGGAACTGGGCATATGAACCATACTTTGCTCTGATTATAACAAATAATTCCATGGAACAAATCGTTATTTTTCATTGAATCCCCTATAAATGCATGTTTTCATTCGAGTCGGGGAGAGGTTTGGCAGAGAACTTGACCATGTAGCTTAGACTATGCTCCATCTCCCTTTGTCCCAGGACTGTATTTATTCTCCCCCTTCGCTGACACTTCTAAACCCAACAGGCCATGCAGTGGCAACAGGAAGGGAGGTAGACAAGTTACATGGGTAGGTTTAAATTCTGTTTAGGAGGAGGTGAGTGGAGACAGAACCTGGAACCTCTCTGCCGGATTGGGCAAGATCTGTACCTATTCTTCAAGCCGAGGCCTGGACAGTTGACCTTGACAGCCGTAATGGTGCTGGGAAAGAGGCCAAAGCTATAGATTCTAATCTTGTGAGTGCTTGTAACTTACTCTGTGACGTTCACAAGCTCCTTAACCTGATGTACAATCTTTCAGAAGGGAGTTTATGTAATGATTCTGCGGGTGCCTTCCAAATCAGTATCTCTCTGTCATCTGACTTCAGTTCACCTTTCTAGTTGTTCATTCCACAATTGTTGAGCATTCCTATATGATGAGAACCTTTATCAAAACTGGGCAGCAGAAAGGTGTGGCTATGAAGGCTTTTTTTTTTTAAAGATTGTATTTATTTATTTAGAGAGGGGGAGGGAGAGAGAAAGAGAGAGAGAGAAACACTGATGCATGAGAAACACTGGTTGCCCCTCCTGTGCGTCCTGACCCAGGGCTGTGTGAGAGAAACTTCAATCTGCTGCCTCTCGCACGCCCCTACCTGGGACCTGGCCTGCTATACAGGCATGTGCCCTGACCGGGAATTGAACCAGCGACCCTTGGTTTGTAGGCTGGCGCTCAGCCCACTGAGGCACACCAGCCAGGGCTCTAAGCTCGTTTTATACACTTGCATATTCACTGGGCAGAAGCTCTGTTTTCATCTCTGAACTCAGCCTGGTGTGTGGCACATATACTAACTGCACAAATGAGTGTGTTACATGGACAAATAACCTGTTCTCATACACTGGGAATCAAGATTCTAGTGGTAAATATTATCTTTCAGATTTCCATTGCTAGGAAACAATTAGAAAGTCTCATGAGTTTTAGCTTAACTTCTCAAGGTCTGCAGTTGGTTTCCTGTCCTACCTGTGGAGCCCTGAAAAGCGAATGTCAGCCTACCACGATTTAAACATACCTCTCCCGCCCCAAAACGGAAGGCAGCAGAAACTCAGCAAACAGTGACTAAACAGGAATTCCATGAAAACTTTCTTTAAACTGTGGAGATGTATCTGAAACTATTGAAACTATTTTAAAATATATTGAAAAATATAAAAAATACTGTTATACAATGACTATTACAGAATATCTTTGTACTGCAAATGGTGCTGTTGGAAATTATATAAACTTACTGTGACACTGCTGTTTTATTTGGACTTTTAAATCTTGACTTACTCAGTTATTCCAACGATATGATCAGCTTGTTCAAGGATATAGGCCTATATATCACAGCAGCAAGTATCAGACCAGTCTTTCTGGAATCTCAGAAAATACTTGCCTATTTTAGTGAATAAGCATTTAGTAATGAAGCATTTTGAAAGAATATCTTCCTCCTACACTCCGAAGAAAAAAATGAGACATTGAGTGTCTACTCAAATGGGCCTTGGAGATGAGCTGAAGAATTTTTTGTCCTAAAGTTTTTGCTCTTGCTCTTGTTGGAAAACAATGCCTAAACCAGTCATGTAGACAGAGTGTCTGCAGAGCCCTACAGACATGAAACTCTGCTTATCAGATTCCCTCAGAAAATAGGATGCTGAGCGATAAGGTCATCTGTTGTCCTGCCTCTGTTTAACTGTTCAGCTTTTTAATCAGAGCATTCTTCTCTGCCCTCTCCCTTTTTGTTTTAACAGGAAACCTCCATTTTAGAGGAATATAACATCAATTGGACTCAGAAACTGGGAGCTGGAATTAGCGGTCCAGTTAGGTAAGAGACCTGTGTGCAAACGACGACCAAATGGTTTTCCAAAGGGCCATTTGAAATACATCTTAAATTAGAAGCATTGGGGTGCCAGAAATTTTAAATAGCCTTAATTTAACAAGGAGAGGTATTTATGTTAGGCTCTTTTTCATCTATTTAGAAATATATTTGATCAAATCACATGGTCTGTGACATGGAATTGTTTAAGGTGTTGAGCCTGTGGAGCCCCTGGGAAAGTCTCCAGTAGCCCCCAGAGGCCGTTCTTTCTTTCACAGCCAGGCCTGCGTGGATTGCATGTGGCTCTGGGGCTGAGGCCCAGGGCGGACGGGCGAGGTGCTTCTCTGCCTTTCACCTGCCACCCCTGGGGGCAGGTCTGTCCTGATGCCCTGGACATATTCTTGACCAAAAGTCCAGTCCTCAAAGAACAAACTTACTAAGTTAGTTTTCACTGTTTATTTCAGAAATAAACACAGATTATTTCTGTTTGAATTCTTTTCTACAAATCTAGAGTCTGTGTGAAGAACTCCACCCAAGAACGGTTTGCACTGAAAATTCTTTTTGATCGTCCAAAAGCTAGAAATGAGGTATGATCCAGAATCGCTTTGACTTGCCTAAGTACAGGGCCCAGTAGAAGTAATGCCTGCCTGAGTGTGGTTGGTGGGGTGATGATATGGGTGTAGTAATCTATAGTGTTAATTTGAACATTTCACCTAAAATGTCATAGGGTGTGCTTCTGTGGGATATTGTTATGTTACAGAATTGCATGCTTGTGATTTTATAATAAAAGGGGGCATTATTTGTATTGCCTAAGAATTAGTCTCCAAGTAAGTCAGCTTCTTGGAGAGAGTACACATAGGCATGAAGAAATGTTTAAAAAATTCCAGTTCATACTTACTCACTTTTGCTGTTCATGTTATTACGATAAAGGCCCTACATCTAGCAGCACCAAAGGCTGTTGGCAGAGTGTTTCCTTCAGCCACTTCTTGATCTTTTTCAATTAATGGGATTCTTATACATGGAAGTACTCAGGTTTGCTTCTGCTTTTACTTGCTGGAAAAAGTCCTTGAAAAGTGGAGACAAAATACTAAAAGGAAGGGTCTGATGAAAAGGGTCTTGAACGTGTGCTGCAGGAGGGCTCTAAGGGTGTGTTTCTAGTTTTTAAAAATAGACATTTATTTTAGCCCTGGCTGGTGTAGCTCAGTGGATTGAGCCACAGGCCTGTGAACCAGAGGATCGCAGTTCGGTGCCCAGTCAGGGCACATGCCTGGGTTGCAGGCCAGTTCCCAGCAGGGGATGCATGAGAGGCAACCAGACATTGATATTTCTCTCCCTCTCTCCTTCCCCTCTAAAGATAAATAAATAAAATCTTAAAAAAAATAGACATTTGTTTTAAATTAGCTGGATGTGGTGATGACATGTTAATACTGTGCAGTGAAGTACTTATTCTTTTGCTTATAGATGTATGAATAACACCTGAAATAAAATAAATTACTTGCCAATTTACTTGCTGATAGATAGGACAAGAGAAAGTAGTCCATTGTTGAGGGTTTAATTCACGGAAGAGCACTAAGGAGGTAACCTGGGTGACACTCTCCCTTTAGTTACATCATTCCAGGTGATGAGGCTTTTACTGTAATTAGCTTAGCCCCTTGTGCCTAGTGTGGTCAGTGTTTTAGGGAGGAGAGGAAAGGTTGGCGTCCTCTATGTACAGAAACATCTCCTCTGTTCTCTTTTAAGGTACGGCTGCACATGATGTGTGCCACACACCCAAATATAGTGCAAATTATTGAAGTGTTCGCTAACAGTGTACAGTTTCCTCATGAGTCCAGCCCCAGGTAAGACTGCATGGGGTCATCATCCCATGCCCACCTCTCCATACGTAGGCCAAGGTGTAGTGGGGTCTTCCTCTCTTTCGTGCCCCCCACTCTCTTTCCCTTTCTCCCTGTCTGCCTCCCTCTGATCCTCTTTCTCTTTCTCCTCTTTTTGTTTTGGGAAATTTCAAACACTTGTGAAAGCCGACAGAATTATGTAATGGATCCCCAGGTTCCCAGCCTCGTTGCCAGGCTTGTTTCATCTGTGCCCCACCTACTCTCTTGGCCCCCTGATTATTGCAGTTACTTTCTCTTTTTTAAAAAGGCATGCACGTAATGTGGTATTAAAACAGATTCTATTTCAAATTAGCGAAAGGGGACCAAATATTATTCTAGGCAATGTCTTAGAGGTGGATACAGCAAAAAGCCCTTATTGCTTAGTCTGGCATTCCTTTTCAAGGAAGAAATCAACATTATTCTTTTAGCTGCCAAATGCTTGGCAAGTGCATTGGGTGGCATTCTAAGTCCCTTCCAGGGAATTCCAAATTAAATAAGGCATGTTCTTTGTTGGGGGAATGAAATACTATCATAGCAGTGTGATGGGTAGCAAGAGAGGCAGCCATAAAATATTTTGAGCTTACACCAGAGCGCTGCAGGCTGCAGGCTGGGGAGGTGAGGGGGCTCCCAGAGCAGCTGTGTGGGAGGCAGGACTTGAGGGGGCAGGTAGCCGTTTTCCAGGTAGAGAAAGAAGACAGACTTGCAAAAACAGTGAGAAATGAAGTGGTTATTTCTTGCAACTGTGCTCTGTTGGTGAAAGCATTTGGATGCCGACTGGGAGCATTTATATCAGAGGATGGTCATCAAAATCCAAACGAGTTATTGGACACCATGAGAATTTCTGTTTTTGTGCAGCAGCTGTATAGCCCTTTCCAGGTATCTTGCTGGGTGTGCTGTGGATCACGTGGAAAACTAGTGGGCTGGGTGTGGGGAGTCGATACACCCCCCCACCCCCCAGTGAGTGTGAAAAACCAAGACAGCCCAGGACTCAGCTAAATGACTTGATATCTGTGTCCTGCACATAGCCAAACTCTGGTTTCAGTCTAGCTGTCCTAAAATACATATGCAAAACCTGTCACCAAAAAGATCATCGCCTCTTTAACATAACTAGTAATAACAGGTTAGTATCAAAAGGATCATTGTCTTCAAAACTAATTTTTTTACTCCCATTTTATCTTCTTAGAAAGTGTTATTAGGTCAGGGATATTCCTTATGCATAGTGTTCGGCTGGTAGTGACAGGGAGTCCAACTCAAAGGGGCTTGGAAGGACTAGACTTAGGAAGTAGTTACACGCTGTAGATGAGGTATCTCTTTAGGTTAGCTGCGTAATGTTTCAGTTTTTTTTTTAACTTAACAAAATCAAATGCTTTCAAACAGGGCTCGACTCTTAATTGTAATGGAGATGATGGAAGGGGGAGAGCTATTTCACAGAATCAGCCAGCACCGGCACTTTACAGAGAAGCAAGCCAGCCAAGTAACAAAGCAGGCAAGTTAACCCCGGGTACCAATCAAACTGCCAACAATGTTGGTTAACAAGCACAATTTCATTGGGGGGGGGGAGAAAAGAAAACTTGCAGAAAAGCTCTATTTGATCTCTCATTGCCTGCTTTGTTATGTAATCAGAAAAGATGCCTTGACAGGAGAAATGTGACCCCTTCATGCCTGGGGAGGGGGCTGTGTTCTCACGTGGTTGTCAATTGTCTGTCTGTTATAAGGGTTATAAACAAACTCTGGGATGAAGGTAATCTTAACTAGTTCATAGACTGCTGGTATCTGTAGACACACGGCTCCCAAGCACTGTTGCTGGACTGAGATGAAATGTTGCTGGTACCACCCGAAAGATTGCTTGGTGTAAACATATGTTCTGACAATTGTATACAAGATCCTTTTTACTTATGAATCACCTTTTTCTCATCACATTTTAGTACTGTTCTAAGGTCTTTGTAATTCTGGGTTATTGCTGGTTACAATTGCTCTGTTTTGACATCACATTCTATTGCTGGAGAAATGGTTTATATTACAAATAACACATAACTTCTTGAGGAAGTGAAAAGCTAAATTAAACCCTTAAAGCTTATTTTCAGGTCAAGCAAGCAAGACAGAGAAAAGCAGAAAGCATAGCCCACCACGCTCCTATAAAAAAATCCTTACAAATTTTCCATGAGCTTGTTTGACGCCTCCTTTCTGGAAGGGAGAAACTAGTGTTTGGAATGGTAAGACAATTCCGCACTAAGAATTGAAGAACAGGTACAATTTGCTCTTTCTACTTAACTTTTAAAATTATACCTTGTATTTTTCAAGTATTAGGACCAAAGGGTGAGCTGTGATAATCTTCTATAAAACAAAACCCCTTCACATCTGCCTACACAGGCAACATTTCAACAGGTGGGATGAGCGTATTGGAACATCAGGTGGAAAAATCCAGTTAGCTGCTTCTCGTTTCTCTTGAAGTAGAACTTGGAAGTGGAGCTCCCCGGAGAGGGCAGCCCTCTCTGAGCCACGTTAGTGCCACCGCCCTGCTGGGGGGACCCCGGCCTGGCCTGCGGAAGACTCTGGAGTACTTGGCACGTCACGGATGAATGGGAGTGGAAACATTGCATTCTCCTCCTTTTGTACAGGATCTGACCATCAGTTTATTCTGACAAAGAATCGTTTGACTGTTGCATCTTTCTTTCTCTTTAACAAAATGCAGGTTGCAGGGAAACTAAGCTTATTTCAGTTCTACTTCTTGGTACCAAAAGTTTGACTTAATTTCTGCCTTGAAGTTGAAAACTGACTATAGTCGTCATTGACTTAATTAAGGATCCGTTTTTAACATCCTGAGTTCTCTAAGCCCAGGGGCATCAAAGAGTTGAGTTTTCTAAGACAAGCTCGCCCCACTGTGTCCTCTTCCAGATAGCTCTGGCCCTGCAGCACTGCCACCTGTTAAACATCGCACACAGGGACCTCAAGCCTGAGAATCTGCTCTTCAAGGATAACTCTTTGGTGAGAAGGCTCGCTTTTCTGCATTTTAGTGCGGCCACTCGCAGCGTAGCTCGGCAGTGGGCGTGCGGGGGTGTCCGTGTTTGGAGTGCTCTGGGTCCGTTGGGAGAGGCTTTGGCCACGGTGCTTTAAGCAGCTTATTTTTCCCACTCGTTTCCTTGCTAGAAGCCCAGAGACATAACCCTGGTGTTGATCATTTTGGATGATTCTGGTATGTATTTGTAGGACTAAAGATTCTGGGTATCATTTGGAGGCACATCGGGAAGGGGCTGGAGTCAATATGCTATTATATATTACCTTGAAACTTGACAGTTATATTTGTTAACTCTGATAAGGTGTGTTTCCTCTCCAGTCCTACCCCCTTCCCATGTCCCGTCAAATAAGTTGTTCTGGCAAATAAGTTGTCATGAAGCTGATGTTATGAGTGAAGCAGCACCCTGGGTTGAGAAATAATGGGCTTTAAGCTATAGAGTCAGAACTAAAATCAAAATCTGACTAAGATTTTGATTTTAGTTCTGCCTTTATAAGTTAAAAAGCCAGATTACCTGTGATGGGTAGGAATCACTTACTTTCTATTACTAAAAATAGTTCCTCAATACGAATCATTGTCTCCAGACCTGAGGATGTGCTGCTCATACACTCAGATCTCGACCGGAAACTTGTGAGAACTTGCAGTAACGTGGTTTTGCACTTGGAGTTTCCTTTAATGTCTGCTGAGAACTCTGGAGCGGTGACTCCCATTTATTTTGTTTCAGGATGCCCCCGTGAAGTTGTGTGATTTTGGGTTTGCCAAAATCGACCAAGGTGACTTGATGACACCCCAGTTCACCCCTTATTATGTAGCACCTCAGGTAAGCATGTGCTGTTTCTGCCACAGGGTGTCACTAGGCTGCCTGTGCGCTCACATTTCTTCTACTGAGCAGCCCAGGTCATTGTGTGTTGCAAATGCAAGGGCAGAGCTCAGCTTCAGAAACCTTCGGGCTACTTAATTTGGTATAGGCATTTTACTCTTTTAAAACCAAGCTTACCGAGGAATGATTTATGTATAATACTTCTACTTTAAGTGTAGTTGGTGAGTTTTAACAAATGGGTACTCCTGCGTGATCAGCACCACAGTCAAGGTACGAAACGTTTCCATCCCTTCCAAAGCGGTCTGGTGTGCCTTTCCGGTCAGTCTTCTGGTCAGTCTGCGCCCAGTGCAACCCCTGCCCCGGGCAACCACTGATCTGCTTTCTGTTGTTATTGGTTAGTTTTTTTCTCTTGTAGAATTTCATGAAAATGGAATTCATGTGCCTTTTGTGTTTTATTTTTACTCAGCATGGTTTTGAAATTTGCACTTAGCAGTAATTAATTCCTTTTTATTGCTAAATAAAAGTGTTCTGTTATATGACCAAGGCATGTTTGTCTGTCCGTTCACTGACTGATGGCCATTTTGGGTTGTTTCACATTTTTTTAAAAAAAATGTTATTTATTTTTAGAGAGAGGGGAAGGGAAGGGGAAAGTGGGAGAGAAACATCAGTGTGTGGTTGCTTCTTATGTATCCCCTACTGGGGACTTGGCCTGCAACCCAGGCATGTGCCCTGACTGGGAATCGAACCGGCAACCCTTTGCTTCACAGGCCCGCGCTCAATCCAGTGAGCTACACCAGCCAGGGCGGTTGTTAAACATTTTTGGCCATTATGATTAAAGCTGCTAAGGACATTCAATTATGTTTTGAGAGACACATTTCCCCCCTTAAGTAGTATCTTTTTCCAAAATGGTTGTACCATTCTACATATATACCAGTAGTGTATAAGAGGTCCAGTTGCTTCACATTCTTACCACCAAGTCATGTGTGT
Organism: Sturnira hondurensis; assembly: GCF_014824575.4. Lineage (NCBI taxonomy): Eukaryota > Metazoa > Chordata > Mammalia > Chiroptera > Phyllostomidae > Sturnira > Sturnira hondurensis. Next base: position 5,363,136 of record NW_028080037.1, read on the forward strand.
TAGTATTTACAATCTTAGCCACTCTGGGACATATGTAGTACTGTTTCATTATGGATTTAATTATCGCATTTTCCTCAAGACTACTGTGGTGGACTATGTTTTCATGTGTTTATTGGTCCTTCTATTAAGAAATAAAGGTACTACATTCTATTGTGAACTATAGCTACAAATCTTTTGCTCTTTCTGTTGGTTTTATAATTGAGACAGAGGAATTTTAATTATATTTTGGGTATAAATTTTTTTGTTGTACATTTTCCTGCTGCTGTAACAAATTGCCGTAAACTTAGTGGCTTAAAGCAGCACACATTTATTACCTTATGGTTTTAAAGTTAGAGGTTCGCACTGGTTCAGGGCGTTGGCAGGAGTGTGTGCCTTCTGGAGGCTCCAGGGGAGAATCCACGTGCTCACCTTTTCAGCTTCTAGAGTCCACCTCACCCGTGGTTTGCGGTCTCCTCCTCCATGTTCAAAGCCAGCGGTGTCGAATCTTCCAGTCTTTATACTGGACCCAGCTGGATAATCCAGGATGATTCCCATCTCAGGATCCTCAGTCAAATCTGCAAAGTCCCCTTTGCCATGTAAAGTTTACACAGTCACAGATTCCAGAGATTAAGACAGGGACAACTTTGAGGGGGCCATTGTTTTGCCTACTACGCAGGTATCATGAATATTTCTCTGAGTTTGGTTTACTTTTCATTTTTTAAAATCTTTTGAATAGCAGAAGCTTTTGATTTGATCAAGTTCAATTCACCTTTTTAAAAATTTTTTGATGGTTAGTACATTTTATTCCTGTCAAAGAGGTCTTTCCATATCCATGGACATGATTTTCTCATGTTTTCTTATTAAAGGCTATAGTTTTAGCTTTTACTTTTCAGACAGTGATTCACTTGAGTTATTTTTCTGAGTGTGTGTAAATGTATCAGAGAAGGGCCAGGTTTCCCCTCCCCTCCACCATGGATGTCAGGTTGTTTCCATTATTTGTTAAAAGACTATCCTTGCGCCATTGAATTACCTTACAGTTTGCTGAAAATCAATCGACCATATATGTGTTGGTCTATTTTAGACTCTATTCTGTTTATTTAATATATACAGGAATGGGCAAAAGTAGGGTTACAAATAATACAAATAAATAATATAATAATAAATAGATAATAATACAAGAATAAATTCTGTGTTTTATGTACTCCACACCAAAGCTACTTCTGCCAACCCCCCTGTGTATACCCTTACAGCACTAGCATCTGGGTCACTGTAGTTTTATAGTGTTTTGACCTCAGGTAGTGTAGTAAGTCTTTCAAATGGATTCTTTTTCAAATTTGTTTTAACTATTCTGGTTCCTTTGCATTTCCCTGTACATTTCAGAATTCACTTTTCTATAACAGGAATTTGGATTTGATTTGGATTGCGTTCAATCTACAGATGAATTTGGAGAGAATTAACATTTTAACAGCCTGACCCATGAGCAAGCTATAATTCTCCATTTGGTTGGTTTTTTTTTTTAAGTTTACTGAGCAATATTTGGGTAGCTTTCAGTGTACAAGTCTTTCACATCTTTGTTAGATTTATTCTTAATATTTTTATAATGTCATAAATGATATTTTTCTTTTCAGTTTAATTACTTCTCTTGTATTCTTCTTATTTAAAAACACTGTTTGGTGGCCACAGATGGAGCTGGGCCTTGTGCACAGAGGCTGTGGGGTGGGTCTTGAGGAAACAGTCAGTGAGTTCCTGATAGAGAGACTTAGGGAACGAACAGCCTCTTTCCAGAGGTCAAGGGTAAGAGAACCTGACTTCTTAGAGACAGCACTGAAGGTGGCCTCGGCAAAGTGGTCCAAGGGGGCAGTGCAGCCTCTGGCTGAGCAGTTGTCAGTACCTGCCATCAGTGGCAGCTTGGAGGACATGAGGCCCAGATGGTAGCAGTGGGCCCAGGTGTTGAGGATGAAGCACCCAGCACAGAACTGCAGCATCCTTTCACTGGAACCGTGCAAGGAGCCACGTGGGGTTTGCCAGTCTGGTTCCCCCAGGAGTCCCACTGCACAGGACAGTGGCAGACTTACCATGATGATGGCCCTGTGGATGGCAGTGCTCATCTCCTTGGGGCTTTGGTACCCAGACCGACATGACTGTTACAGTCCTGATGGCAGCAAGTACTTGGAACCTGGTCTGCTGGTCTGCTTTTACAATGATAAGCATGAGAGTGTCCCCAGGAAAAAGGCAGTGATCTCAGATGCCCTGATGGGTAGGAAGAGGAGAAAAATCTCCTCCAGGGACCGGGTCTTGATGTTCTTGACCTGGGTAAACACTGATAAATGGATGGTTGTAAGAGGGAGACAAAATGTGTTTGAAAGTGTGGTGTTCGTACAGAGTTTTTTTGACTGTTGACTGTCAGTGTTTACCCTTTGTAACCTTCCAGCAGTCCAGCTCCAGTTGTGTGTCATTGGTGTGATTTTCAGTCAATTGTGCTCTTGGTCTGACTCTGACAGGTCCTAGAGGCACAGAGAAGGCATCAGAAGGAGAAATCTGGCATCATACCTACCTCGCCAACACCCTACACTTACAACAAGGTAGGGGATGAAATATTTACCCATTTCGACCTCTTAATATCCCTCTGCAAGAGGAAGCAGCCACACGTGTATTTGGAGTTTTAAGTTTTTGTCTGATGAAAATTAGGTTCTTATCAATTGAACCTTTGCGGCAGGAACCAAGGGCTGTGGTCGCTATAGGTTATTTATTTGTCTAGCTGTACAGTCCAGGGACAACATCTAAAAGACTGGGTTGTCTTTAATTTATTTGTTAAAATCTTCTCTGCATGAATGGATTGGACTCCTGCACGATACCTTATTTTACAGTATTTCTTTTCCTTCTCTTCCTGTTCCACTTTGGGAATCTGATGGTGATCATGAATTAGCATATTCATCAAAATTACTCTGCAGATGAGTAACATTTTGAAAGAATAAACAGTTCATGTTACTTTTGAATGTGCTTATATGTTGGTCAAGATATAAACTTTATATTGGCAACTAAACGAACATTGAATGCTACACTGGCAAATAATTTTTAATTTTAGGTTTTCTTCCTTCCATTCTCCCTTCCTTCCTCCCTCTCTTTTCTTTCTTTCCTTTCTTTCTTTCCCCTTCCCCTCCCCTGACCTCCCCTCCCCCCTCCCCTCCTTTCTTTTCTTTTCTTTTTAGGAGAGAGAGGAAGGGAGAGAGAGAAACATCAATTTGTTGTTTCACTTATTTATGCAATCATTGGTTGCTTCTTGTATGTGCCCTGACCAGGGATCAAACTCACATCCTGGGTGTATCAGGATGACCCTCTAACCAACTGAGCTACATGGCCAGGGCCGGCAAATAAATTTTAATGAAAATATGTAATAAGATATAATTAAAATTTTGAAAATTAAATACATCAACCTTAATTAAAAACATAAAAAAAGGAGTAGGCCAGGAGACTTGCTCTGGTTTTACACTATTTAGTTGCATGATGTTCGTTAGGTCACTTAGTTTGACTCTTAACAGATGACCTTACAGATGGATGACAAGATGTAGTATCAGTTTCCCTATGTGTCAAGTGAGGGATTTGAAGCATTTTTAATATTCCTTTTTACCTCTATAAACTTGTAATGTGTTCTCCAGCATGGGTCCCATCATCTACAAACATCCATGAGTATGATGCCAAAACATGGGTGAGAGTACCTGACACACCCCATTTTCCAGGCTTCCCTCAGAGCCTCTGGGCTTGAGGGAAAGCATGTGACCAGAGTGGTAGGCTCCTTGGGCCCCTTTCTCAGGCGAATATTGCTTTTGTCTTGCAGTGCAAGAGAGGCTTAAATTTAAGCCTCTGAGGACTCAGTTTCCAAGATTGGTGGAGCTGCATTTAACTAAAATAGGAGTCCTTTATTAATAAGTATGCCTTCTTTTTAATTAATAATCATACTGTGACTCCAGGCAGTGGAGTCCCCTTAATACCTATAGACATGGTAGTTCACCAACTACCACTTTGCTTCCTTTCAAAAGCATCTTCCCCAAGACTGGTGCATGGTGTTGCGAATGGGACAGTGAGTCCTTTGTGGCCAAAGGAGTGCTTTTAGACTGCCTGTTCCCCCCTCCAGTGCCTCTCCTTGGTTTGTGTCAAATTGCTGTGGGCTTTTATGAAACGACTTGTGCTACATTATGGGCTGGCCTGCCTGCGCCTCACCTGCTTTATTCTTGCACCCTTCCCCTGCCCGGGTTGACAGAGGATGTGTGTACAACCAGCTGGCCCCTAACTATTCCTCTTTCGGGCTGGGGACAGAGTGGCCTACACCTGCACCCAAGAGTCAGAAGGCGGCTTGGGCCTAAGCAGTGAGGATAAAAGTGGTTGTTCATTTCACCCCAGACCTTGTACGCTGGTGTGTGTATACATAGTGCTGGTGGCATAGAAAAAGGAAGGAGTGGAAGGGTAGATTTCCTGAAACTTCTCCAGCCTCTGTTAAGTGAGTCTTGGGTATATCAGCCTCTGTATGTGTGGACTGGTCCTGGGGGCTTTATTTTGGAGCTGCACCTCTGCTATGAGTGACTGTTTTCTTCTTGCTTTCAGAGCTGTGACTTGTGGTCCCTGGGAGTGATCATTTACGTGATGCTGTGCGGATACCCTCCTTTTTACTCCAAACACCACAGTAGGACTATCCCAAAGGACATGCGGAGAAAGATCATGACAGGCAGTTTCGAGTTTCCAGAGGAAGAGTGGAGCCAGATCTCAGAGATGGCCAAAGACGTTGTGAGGAAGTGAGTCCCTTGGCCATTGGGTGGGGAGGCCGAGGAGGCCTTAAGGTGGTGGAGCACAAGGGAATGTTGAGTAGGAAAAAGTCATGTGTTTGTTTCCCAGCATGTTCCTTCCTGTTTAGCATCACAGACACTTATCCCGGGAGCCTGAGATGAGAGTTCTCAGTGTCCACAACTCAATGAGAATGGAGCTTTGCTCCCTCCTGTTGCTTCCTAGAATTTATCCTTAAGGATGTGAGCCCAGGTCCCTCAGTAGCCAGTGTCTCTGTGAGCATTAATTCAGGACCGTAAACAATAATCTCTACCACCCACATCCTGGCACGTGCTCTCTTGTATGTAAGCCAGTCATTTGCGATGGACGTGACTCCAGGAACTGAACTAGGGGGGCGTTAAGACGATGACAATGCTTTTGGCTTTTAATTCCTTGGCTGCTGTGAGAATACGTGATTGATGGTGTGTCGCCTGGACGCCACTCTCTGGCCACTTCACTGCTAGTTGGTTGCTCTGACATGTATGAAGATGGGAAGGTTTGGAAGAATTAGGGCTATTGAGTAGATGAGGGAGAGTTGCCATTCAGAGGCCTTTAGTAGCTAGAGGACTACATAAGAAGTCACAGCTAAATTTGAAGTATATTTGCTTTTTTTGCCTACATATATGGGAGGCTCAACTGCCTAGGACTTGGGCACTGTTTTGGTATTCCTACTGTTTGGTTTTACTGAGCAGTTTTCTTTTTTTTTGGTTCCAGTTTCTTCATCTGTAACGTGATAAAGACACTCATTAAAGGGGCAGTATCCAGGAACTGTCTCCTGACAGTATAGCCATTTCTCTATGGAGATTATTCCCTTTCCGAAGTGAGCTTGTCCTGCTGGTTAGGCTTCTGTATATATAAACAAGTAAAAGTTTTTTAGGGTAGTGGAGGCAGTGTTTAAATCTTCCCATGCTATTCCCATGCTGTATTCTCAGCTACTTAACCAAAACATCAATATCCCCTAAGTGGTTCTTTGTCACTTCTGTAGAATGTATTTCCTGTTCCTAGAGCAACATCGATTCTTGTCTCATTAATCCCTTCTTTAGAATCTGAAGCTGTTTGTTCAGAATGATCCAGAAGGTTGTAGAGAACATGAAAGAGCAAGCAGGCCTGTTGTTCTGACTCTGACACTTGGAGTGGGAGGATAGGTCGTTGGAAGAAGGTGCTGTACACAGCCTCGTGAGCTAGGGATTGCATCGGTATGAATGGACCAGATGTAAAGAAGTTGGATCAGAGCAACATGTTAGGCTTAGAAGGCAATACCACCCCTTTTTTAGAGACTAGGTGTTTTGCGCTTTTGAATGTTAAGCGTTGGAATAAAATGTTCATGTCCTGCCATATGGTACCATCTGAGAGTTCTGAAACTTGGGTTTTCAGAACCTCCCAACCCTTCCGCTAATTTTGTAGCCACTGTTGGCCAAAAGGGCACTCTTCGTCCATTTTGGAAATTAGAGCCCACTGTCCCAGAAACATCAAGAGGAAGAGTCCGGGTCTCAGGAACTGTCAGCCATATGTAGGATTATCTTACCGACCAGCACTCAGTCTGAAGTATCACTGGATTAGCCTTTTCCTACCACTTTTTTTATTCCTAGTTGTTATAAGTGCATTCACTAAAGATTGTTTCTCCCACAAAGTAACTAGTTTGCAAATTTACCTTTGTAATTATATATAAAAGTCAATAGCGAAAAAGCCAGTCAAATTGAGTAGGGGGGGTTGTTTTCCAACTTTAGTGACACTAACTTTAGTTGAGTTCTGATAACCCACTACCATTGGACCAGCCCTTTTCCTACCACTTTCATCTCACTTTGCACAGGCAGAAAGGACTGCCAAAGGACACAGTGCCCTTACAGCTAGCGGTTAGGAACTACCACCCCCCCACCCCCACCCCCGACCCCACGCAGTTGGAAAGCCTAGATTTGTAGGACTTGGAAGAAAGTCAGAAGCTAGGTCTGGTTAGAGAAAGACCCCAGAACTTCCTGGACTTCTGGAAGCAAATGTGCATGGCAGCCCTCTTGGCCTTTTCTCCACAGGCTCTTAAAAGTCAAACCAGAGGAGAGACTCACCATCGAGGGAGTACTGGACCACCCGTGGCTAAATTCGACTGCGGCCCTGGATAATGTTCTACCTTCTGCTCAACTGATGATGGATAAGGTTTTGCATGATGCTTATTTTGTTGGGGGATAAGACTCTGTTGAGAAGGAATGCTGGGACTTAAGTTAGTGAGGGGTTAAAGGCAAAACAATGCTGAGCACACAGTCTTTTCGAGAGAAACCTCTCTGGTTTCCTGAAAACCAGGATTGGCAATAAAGAGCTTTATACAAAAGAAAAGATCAAGGCCTGCTAAATATACATTAAGGGAACACAACACTCACAGGGATGTCTACCCTATGATTATCAGTAGGAAAAGCTGCCTGACTTCCTTGAGGAGAAGGCAGAGAGAGGTGTGGGAGGGCCAGGGGTTTAGTCTTATCTCAGTCGGATGGAGTTGAGAGGCCACTGCAGGTTTTTGAGAAGAGGCTCATACAGGAAGGGTATTTGAGGACAGTCAGCCAGACTTGCAGATGCCAACCTAGGACTTCGTGGTAATCTGGAATCTGAGGGGCAGCTCTGGGAGCAGAGAAGTAGAGATGAATGACTATGTTCAATACTTTTGAGGACAAATTTCTACAATTTTTGATGATTGACCGGATGTAAGGGGACACTGGGTGGCATATCAGGTGGTACCATTGCCAAGTAGAGAGAAGTCAGGGACAAGGCTGGTTTGAGTGAAGGGAGTCCTTTAGATTTTAAGAAATTGTTTCAAGTGGTAGGTGGACACTCGAATGAATGGGATGTGTGCTCTGGAATCAGCATGGCTGAGAGGCAAAGGCAGTGGCACAGACTTGAATGTCACCCCCTTGAAAGTAATGGGGTTGAAGTGTGACGAAGAATAAGCGAATAGGAAAAGAGAATGCTAAGACCTTCCTTAGTTTACTTGGAATACGGGAGAGAAAGGAGAGCGGGAAAGAGCAGAGCTCTCTGCCCTCTCTGATTTGTGTGCGGTTATCTTCCCGGTTTAAATATGCCCAGTAGTAGAAAAACGGTTTGGTCAGTACAAAGGGATTACTTAGATCATCCTCTGTTGTCAGCACACGGGGGTTACAACGTAGCTTTCTTCAAGATCTTGGAAATGAAGAAATAATTGCCTTTGGGAGTTACTTTAAAATCAATGCAAACTGAAGCCAGGTGTGGGTGTGCAGCGTCTTATTGATACAGAGTGGCTCCTAGACCTGTAAGGTGGAAGGGACTTTAACAATACATTCTATTCCCGTTTTTATAGAATGCTGTGGCCGTGATGTGCTTTGGTCCGCTTCGGAAGGGTAGAAAAGTGGCCACATGTGCAGATGTAGAGTAGTGTCCACCTAAGGCCTGCCACCATCTCAAAGGGGGAGCCCAAATTCACAGCCTTGAGCTGTTCCCCTCTTTCTGGTGGGGCTGTCACTGGTGAAGAGACCAGCATGAGGGTTCCGAGTGGTGCAGCCGGAGTCAGCTATCACAGTTCCTATAAATGAGTTTGAACTCTTCCTGATTTAAAAGCACACTTACCAAGGAACTACTTTTTAAATGGTCAGATTGGATCGTTGAAAGTCAAAGAGATATATAACACGAAAAGCAAAAGTTCCCTCTCATTTCTTTGCTTCGGTCTCACCCCTCAGAAGTGAGGTCACCTGCAGCTTGATGTATCATCCTGATCTTTTTCTGGGGAGACACCCACTTTTTTAAGTACAAAAACCGGATTGGATTGTCTCATTCTTACAAAGCCTCCTGCTGAGTTGTTTGCCTTCCCTCCCTGGTCTGCCCATAGTGAGAGCACATTCTGGTCACAAAGACACAGGTTTCAAGAGTTGTCCACGTCCTGACAGCTATTTCTTACTATAAATTAACTGGCCTAGAGATCAGTGCTTGAGCTCCTACCACGTGCGCTGGGTGAGCCGGTTGGGGCTCTGAACCCAGCCCGAGGAGCGTATCTTCACTGTGGGGGCAGTCTGGGAGGCTCCTCGGGCATAGCCGGCCAGCTTTCTCTTGATGTCTATGTATGTCTCTCTTTACACTTGCCCTTGCCAATGACTGTGAGCCTGAGCCTTGTTAGTGTTTCTTACGTGCATTTCTGTTCCCCATGCAGGAGAGAAGGGCTGGTATTCCCTGGGCCCTGCTGATCGTGGGGAAGAATCCTCTCCCTGCTTTATCCAAATTTGTATGTGGCCAGCATAAGAGTGAACTTGCCTTCCTAGTTCTTTGAGCTCTTTCCCACTCTCCTGGATTGGCTTTCCAGTACTCAGAAGTGAATGTGGAAAACTGATGACAGTGTTTGCATTCAGGCGGTGGTGGCAGGAATCCAGCAGGCTCATGCAGAACAGTTGGCCAACATGCGAATCCAGGATCTGAAAGTCAGCCTCAAACCTCTGCACTCGGTGAACAACCCCATTCTGAGGAAGAGGAAATTACTCGGGTAACTGAGCTTATTTCATCTCTTCTCCATGGTTGGTGTGGCTGAGCCAGGGTGTGCCCATTTTCTGCCTCTTAGGAGGGTGGAAATGGTAGGCTTTTTAAATAGCATCAGAAGTTGGAGATACTCTATAGTGAATTATTTATTTGAAAATCTGTTGCCTTATGTTTAGAGTGAGTATCAGTTGAGAGTTGGGTTTTGGGTCTCACCTTTTTATTACCTCTTTCCCAAACTGTTAAAGCACCAAGCCAAAGGATGATGTTTATATCCACGATCGTGAAAATGGAGCCGAGGATTCAAATGTTGCCTTGGAAAAGCTCCGAGATGTGATTGCTCAATGTATTCTCCCCCAGGCTGGTAAAGGTCACACTGTTTATCAATGCTTTGTGTGTGTATGTGTGTATATACACGTGTGCATGCATGCACATGACAATAGGAGTGGTTTAATTTAAGACTGTTTCATCTTTGTATATAAGAAAATAAGCACATTATATAAATTAGTCTGTGCCCACTCAAAAGAGAGGGTGGTAGGAAGTAAGAAATGTGTTAAGTTCTACCCTTCCTCTAGTTTTCTGTGACATTTCTTTTTTTAAAAAGATTTTATTTATTTATTTTTTAGAGAGAGGGGAAGGGAGGGAGAAAGAGAGGGAGAGAAATGTGAATGTGTGGTTGCCTCTCTTGCACCCCTAACTGGGGACCTGGCCCACAACCCAGGCATGTGCCCTGACTGGGAATCAAACCACCGACCCTTTAGTTCGCAGGTCAGCACTCAATCCACCGAGCCTCATCAGCCAGGACAGGGTGACACTTCTAATTTGAGTTTAATTGCCAGTGTCAGATGCAGAATGTAATTTTATATTTTCTTAGTTTGTTAATGATGGCATGAGATGGAGAATGTGGACAGAGTTGAGAACAATTTGGGAAGGTCAGACTTCATTTCCAGAGCCCTTGGAGTACAATGCTTTATTAGCTTGTGAATATAAAACTACCTGCCAAGTTCAGAAGTGGGCCCTGCTGCTACTTGTGTCATGGACAGAGAGTAACTTATAGATGGATTATTTGGGGCAAGAGCTTGATTTGGTGTGTTATTTCTCCACTCGGTGGCATGTGATAGGCTTTTCTCAGTAGATGAAAGAGATCCTTCGAGTAGTAAGCCAGAAAACTGTTGTGTTGACCTGTCTTCCTAGATTCGTTGCATTTTAAGAGAACTCATATAGTGTACTCAGGGAGTCTTCCAAAATAAGAAATGAGCTGAGGAGAAAGAAGGTAGCCCACTCAGCCTTGTTTTCCTCCATCTCTTGGTCTGTTAGGTTAACCAGAGACCTAACCTGTTTTTGCTCAGCAATAGAGTCTGACACTGCCTACTTCTCATCCCCCAGTGCGAAGACTCTGGGGCCATCAGCGGATTTGTGTTAGGCTGTAATAGTAGAAGAGTTCAAAGACCAGAAGTGGTCTCTATGTAATGTAGAGATTAGCAGGAAAGGCAGTGTCTGGTAGAGTGCACCTTCAGTTATCACTTCTCAGCGAAGCTGGACATCATGTCCTTCCATCTCTGACACTGAAATCCCATGATGCTGCAGGGAACACAACTTCTTCATCTTTATCAATAGGAGAAAATGAAGATGAAAAGCTGAATGAAGTAATGCAAGAGGCTTGGAAGTATAACCGAGAATGCAAACTCCTAAGAGATACTCTGCAGAGCTTCAGCTGGAATGGTAGGAGCCTTAATTACACCTTCCCTGGGAATGCAGACCTCTGGGGGCCAAGTGAAGCTATTTTTAAGTGCAGTTAGGCTGAAGAGTGAGTGGGACATTACGGAACCAGGGTTGGGCCTACATTAACTGCCCTGCCATATCTGGACTCTGGCCCTTTCTCTTGTTTTCCAGAGTTCAGAGAAATTATGTATTGCAGATTCAACACTATAGAGCCCCCATCACATAACCACTTGGGCAGAAAAAACCCACATACCTTGGCTGTCCACCAGGTCCTTCAGGAGCAGTACACTCTGAAGCACAGAAAGAAGGCAAAATATAGGGAATCCACCCAGCTGGTTTGCTTAGCTCAGAGAACTGTTTCACCAAAAAGCAGAGAATTTGCCAAGCTGCTGCTTGTGAACATTTTTTTCCCAGGCAAGCAAGATAGAGGTATACTTCTCGAACTGCTTTTCATATTTTCTTCCTAATTTAGCAGTCTAAACTAGACTTAAGTTCCAGGATGTTCAGCCTGGAGATTACCTTACCTGGGATTTTCAAAAAAGATTTGAAATAGCAATACAGAAAAGTGATCACATTTGAAGTATGTATTCTTGATGCACCTTTACGGAGGGAACACTTCCCTATAACCAGCCCCTAGAACATATAGTAGAACATGGACCCCCTTCTAACCACCACCTTACTCCCCCAAGGGTAATCGTGATCTTGATCGCTGGCACTATAAATTAGTTTTGCCTGATTTTGTATTTTATATAAATGGAATCAGAGAAGTCTGTGTTCTTTGTGTCTGGCTTTTAGTTAACATTGTATTTGTGAGATTCATCCTGTTGTATGTAGCAACAAATCATTCTCATTATATGTGTTTGTGTGTGTGTGTATGTGTATATATATATATTCTCAATATATATTTCTCTATACAGGGGTGGGCAAAAGTAGTTTTATAGTTGTGAGTATGTGAAATAGTTTATTCTTATATTATTCCTTTATTAATTATATTGTTGGTTTAGATTATTTTTCTTATTATTATTTCCTATTACCTATGATTTATCTTTCAGGTAATGATGGCTGGTAATTTAACCTACTTTTGCCCACCCCTGTGTCTGTATATGTAATGTAAAGGACCTCTATGATGCTCTTGTGTCTATCTTTTGAAGAGTATTTGATGAATTCATGTCTCTTACCTCTTACATATCTGTGACTGGAGGTGCTGGTTCGTGGGAGTGCTCGTTTGTTTGCTGTAGTGGGCACTGGTACAAGTTTTCCGAGACTGATACTTCCACTAGCAGTGGTTTTGAGGGGTCTAGGTACTCTGCCTCCACACAAACACTTGCTATTATATCTTTTTTTATTTTAGTCATTCTGGTTAGTATATAGCAGTCTTGCAGTGTCATTTTACTTTGCCTGATGACTTATGTGCTTTAGCACTTTTAAAGTGTTGATTTTCCATTTAGATTTCCTCTTTCGTGAAGTGCCTATTCTTTGACCAGTTTTTCTGTTGTGTTATATCTAACACATGTGCTCTTTATACATTCTAGATACGAGTCCTTTGTCACACACAAATTTATAAAGATCTTCCTCTTCATGGTTTCCTTCTGTGATGTTGTAGTGAACATTGGATTTTTACAATTTCACTGCCAGGTTCATGGAACTGCTCAGTTGCACAATGCAGGGTCCGAACTGCTTTTGCTCAGTATTGGGGGTGAATTTGACACTAGTAAGGTGTACTTTACTGGGTTCCTGTCAGGAATCTACCTCCTCCCAAACAGTTTGGAGACTGACCTTCTTCTTTCTTGGGTTTCAGGTCGTGGATTCACAGATAAAGTAGATCGACTCAAACTGGCAGAAATTGTGAAGCAAGTGATAGAAGAGCAAACCATGTCCCATGAATCCCAATAATGACAGCCTCAGATTTTGGTTTTTTACAATTTGAAAAACTGTTCTTTAATGTATAAAGTAATTTTTATGTAAATTAATAAATCATAATTTCATTTCCACATTGCTTAAAAATGCTGTACAGATTTAGATATGGTATTTACTAATAGTGCAGTTCGTTTGTTTTTAAGAAAAGCTCAGTTTCTAGAGATGTACTATTACTTTAGGACTGTTTAGTCATGTTTGTAAGATGACAGATGATATTGTCAAGCAAGACTGTTTTATTTGTAATAAAGTATATGAAAACCACTTGCCAGCGGTAGACAAAGGACCAACTATACTGATCTTTCTACTAGTAAACAGCTGAATCAGATACTGTGGAATTTGGTTTCGATTGCCCTGTGTATTTACTTTCTGCACTATGGGCAGATTAGCTCTGGTGCCAAGAAATGTCTGTGGATCCATGATGCAGACCGCCTGCAGAAACTCACAGGACACCAGCACCCTTGGTGGGAGAGACGGGGAGCTGAGCCTTCATTTCTGTTATCCCTAATTCCCAAGAGAAAAGTAGTAACACTTTTTTTTGGTCATGTTTGTTAAAAGGTACTGGTGTCATTCTTAAATTTAATGGATTCTTTCAAGTTTATTCTTTTCGTGCTTAATCAAAGTTTCAGTTTCCCTCCCCCTGAGATCCAACTTGGTCCTCTCCTTTCTGGCAGCCCTTTCCAGTTCCAGCATGTCTTTCTTACTTTCCCTGTTCTTCTGGCCCTCTTATGGGATGATTTTTCTGAGAAAGTTACATTTCATGAAAAATGGACTCCTAAATTAGCATCCAAGAAGGTTCAGGTTTTTTTCTCTTCAAGCTGCCATTTTTCTCTGTAATATTTCTGCCTGGGTTTCATGCTGGTATCCCTTGGGCTGCATATATTTTGTTCTGCTGCCTTCATTTTCAAGAAACATGCTTCTGGCAGAATTCAGCTGTTTGAATGGAAAACAAGGCTGGATGCTTTCCTGTTGTTTGTTTGTTTTTGCAAATAGGTTTCCATAACAAACCATGTTTATTTAATTATTTTAAAGCTATTTTGGGTGGGTACCTATGTTGGTAAATAGAAGAGCTAATAGGCAAACTCCAATATGCAAGGCAGAGGAGAAAGGATCAATAGGCTCAAACACTCAGTTTTATCCTGTCGCATTCTCGTCGGTCAAAAGCCATCCCACAGAGCTAACTTATTTTCTAGTTCTTCATTTTGCTAAGCATGTCATTAGGGTGACATTTAGTTAGTATGCCCCATCTATGTGTGTTACTATGGAAATATATAATACAGTGTATCTTTTAAGAATTGCTTTTTTACATTGGTTCCCTTTTATCTTGGAGAATTTGTAATTCAGGTATTTTTGAGGTATGATTCACTAATATCAGGTGACTGATAACTGTTATAAGTGGATACTCTGTAAGGAGCATTTAGTGCTTTTAAACAGGCCAACATTTAAGAGGCAGCAGAGAAAAAATGTTTTCTTATTTACTGACCAGAAAACTTAGCTAAAAGTTGAATTGAGGGTTGAATTACATTATTCTATTTTTTAGTGAAATGCAGTCTTACAAATCACTTCTTGCAGTCAGGAAAAACTGCAGTTGTTTCTAGAATAATTGACTGCTTGTTGTTTTTCTTACCTTAGGGCAGAGGTTCAGTAGTCACCAGGGTTAGAAAGTAGTAATTAACTGGGTTACTTTTTCTTCGGAGTAACTTTCTGGCATGCCAAGTCTACCATTAAGTTCTCAGGTTTGTTGTTTAAGTATCTTCTAATGGTTCAGGATGGTTTATTCCTTCCGTGTGTGATGAATTTCAGGCGTGATGGAGGCAGGGTATCCAAAATGATGGTCCTGTTTGTCTGAGCAGCAGTTGCCCATGTGTCAGGCGTCTCAGACGGAATGAATCTGACACCCCAAATGTGCACTGTCCCCAGACATGCCCAGAAGAACCCCGGGCCGGAAGTTTGTGAATTCCCTGCAGGATGATGCTCCAGCTGTTGTAACTCAAAAGCAGGTCCTACCCTGGACAGAGCTCCTTGACAAAACAATAGCTCCCAAAGGACTCAGCAGTGTTAGATCTTTAAAGTGGAATTTTCTGCGTGGAGTGAGATTGGAGGCCAGTAGCAAGTACTTCCTTAACAAACCAGTCAGGTTCACTAATAAAGCAAAATTTGCATGTAACTAGAAGCGAGACAGAATCATCCTTGTCTCTTTTGGCCTGCCTCTCTAATATCTAAACCTGCAGCTAATTCACACTATAAGAACAGTTCTTGTAGGCAGGAGGTTAGAGTCTCCAGTTTTACCATATGATGTGCTAACCTCTGCTTACTAAAGCCATTACCATTCAAATACCTTTAGACATTACCATAGTTATATATCTGCTTGATGTAAAAACAACTTGTATATCTTTCTATCTAATATATTGTATAGGCATAGGAGACTATCTGTCAGAAATTTATCATTGGAAACACTGATAGGAGGAACTACTTTTGAAAAAGAGTTTTGTTCTTGTATTTATTTGAGAAAGAACAAGTTGAAATTACTGAAGAAAAAGTCAAATGATTTAAATCAGATCATGTGTATGAATGCTTGTGTGTATGTTATTTATTGAAAATGTTTCAATTTGAGAACTGGAAAATTACTGGATATTTAATTTTAATTATATTTTTATTTATTTAAAAAGTAGAGGTTTTCTTTCATTGTTGATTTAATTCTTTAATTCCACAAAATGACTTAACCTAATTTCCCCTGCCTGTTTTGGTTAAGACACAGGGAAACATGTTAAATCTGATCATTTCTAAATTATCTATAACTTACTATATATATATAAATCTATAAATTATATATAATTACTATGTAACTGTAAGAGGCTTTCCTCTTACATAAACTACAAGGGAAAAAGAGATCCAACTAGAGATCATTTTCCCTTTTTTGCTGTAGATTTTTAAAATGGTTTGTGATATGACTAAATTTTCTTGCTAGATGCTAATGATAAATTTTATCATCTATATTAGGAATTAAATATTAATTGGGGATAGTTAATGAGTTGATCTGCCTTCATGCTCATATCTGAGATCTTGTGGTATCATATCATTCCTTCCTGAATTAGATAAGGTAGTTCCCCATTTTTTAGTGTTAAACTTGTACTCATAACCATTATTTTATATTGTAAATATTTGACTTAATATAAATTATTTTTATGCAAGGTAAAAGATGTAGAGTCTTATTTTACTTCATCTTAAAATGCACAGAAAACCAGCTGACCGGGCCAGGGATGTGCTGGAACTCCCACCCCACTTCCTCCTGTTCAATCTGTCCTGCAGGCACATCAGGAAATCAGCATTAACACCAAATCGGAGGATTTCTGCAGAGATTACAGTTCAGTGTCAGTTACAGAAGCGAAGGAATCTTTTAAAAGGTCTTACAGAGTTCACTTTTATTTTCTTGATGAAATGGTGTCTGTAAACTGGTTAATAATCAGTTTGTTTTTATGTTGGGACAGTTGGGAGAAGTTGAACTTTGATCCTAGTCACTTACACCACCTCCATGGTAAAACTGAGCTCATTTCATTTAATACTTAGTATGTCTCTGTGTTAGGAAAACATCTTAAAAGAGAGAAACTATGTTTATATGCTGATATAAAGTGTCAAAATTCATCTGTTATGAACAAAGGCTAATGGGGGAGAATTTGTGCATCTACATATGATTTTCTTGAATTAAGGGAAAAACCAGATACCAACAAAGAAGGGTTGGACTGATAAACAGTACCCTGAGTTACAACAGAAATGAGCAATTACAAAAGAAAAGTGAGGTAGTAGGCAACAGAGAACTTTGTCCTGCTCATAGATCCCCAAAGAACCCATCCCCTCCCCCCAACCTCCTGCCAGAATGTTGGGTTTCAAAGAATGAGGAGATTAACGGATACTGAGGAGTCCTGTGGCCTCAGCTAAGGATAAGGATAACTGGTCAGAGTTACTGTACTGGCTGAATCATTATAGACCTACTTGATATATCTCTTTTTGAGGGGAAAGGGAACATAGCCAAGCTGTTGCTGTTAAAGCTGTTGCTGTCTGAACAAAGTCACATAATAAGGAAACCACTGAATATCAAGAGAGAAGCAAGAATACAACTCAGCCTCAAAGTCCGTAAGACTCAGAGTTGGACAGCAGTTACCAATAAGGGAATCATCACAGATCTGAGTCTCCAAGATTTACCATGCCAGGGACAGCCACTACTGATGAACATAGGCCTAGTATTATCAACTGATTCACCAGCGCCATGTCATGGCCGCCTCTGGGAGAGATTCTGCCCCTACATGGCCTTCTCCATGGAGAAACCAAGTGGCCTTGAAAGAGGGTAAGATAAATTTTCAGATTTGGGCACAGCAGAAGAGGGACTTGAGGCTGGGGATAGTGCCAAGATCATGTCTCAAGATGGAAATTATAGTGCTGTTGGCGACTTTCCTGCCAAGCTTCTCCTGTGCCCTGGGATCAGCACGTTACTCTTCCTATGAAATAGTCACCCCTGGGGCTCTGACAGTCGAGGGAAGGGAAGGCCCAGTGGAAAAGGTGTCTTACGTGATATCTGTGCAGGGCCAGAAACAGCTGATCCACCTGAAGGTGCACAGAGACCGTTTTGTCCGTAACTTCCCAGTCTTCAGCTACCACAATGGCATCCTGGGACAAGAGAGGCCTTTCATCTCACCTGACTGTCACTATGAAGGCTACATAGAAGGAGTCCCGGGGTCTTTTGTTTCTGTCAACACCTGTTCAGGCCTCAGGGGCATCCTGATCAAGGAGGGACAGTCCTATGGCATTGAGCCCGTGGACGCTTCAACACAGTCTGCACACGTGCTGTACACCATGGCACATCAAGCGCGAGTCTCCTGCAGCGTCACTTCCAGAGACAGCCCAGTGGGGTCCACCAGCAGGCGACAAGGGAGCAGGAAGCCTGGCGGTCGACAGGCGCTGTCCTACTTGTGGTCACACGCCAAGTACGTGGAGATGTTCGTTGTGGTCAACAACCGGCGGTTCCAAATGTGGGGCGGTAACGTCAGTGAGACAGTCCAGAGAGTGATGGACATCATTGCCCTGGCCAACAGCTTCACTGGGCGAATAAACACACAGGTGGTGCTGGCTGGCATGGAGATCTGGACCGAGGGGGACCCCATAGAGGTCCCGGCGGACCTGCAGGTGGCACTCAGGAATTTCAACAGCTGGAGACAAGAGAAGCTCCTCCATCGTGTGAGGCATGACGTTGCGCACATGATTGTCGGACAGCATCCCGAACAGGGTACGGGGCAGGCATTTCTCAATGGTGCCTGTTCCACGGGCTTTGCAGCAGCTGTGGAATCCTTCCACCACGAAGACGTCCTCCTGTTTGCAGCGCTCATGGTCCACCAGCTTGGGCACAACCTGGGTATCCAGCACGACCACTCGGCCTGCACTTGTAGAGATCAACGCTTCTGCCTCATGTATGAAGATATCACTAAAGAAAGTGGCTTCAGCAACTGCAGCTCTGACTACTTCTACCGGTTCCTGCAGGAGCACAAAGGGGCCTGCCTATTTAACAACCCTCAGCACAAAGGCCGCTTGCGGAGGGATTCCACCTGTGGAAACGGGGTGGTGGAGGGTGGGGAGCAGTGCGACTGTGGTCCTGCCTGTTTCAGTCACCCGTGCTGTGACCAGACATGTAGACTGAAGGGGAGTGCAGACTGTAGTGATGGACTCTGCTGTTCTGGTTGCCGACTGAGAAAGAAGGGATTCGTGTGCCGATCTGCTTTGGGAGAGTGTGACCTCCCAGAGTATTGTGATGGCACCTCTGCAGAGTGCCCTGCAGACAGCTATAAGCAAGATGGCACATCGTGTGATCGACTTCACTACTGTGTTGGGGGTCGGTGTAGGAACCCTGATAGTCAATGCTCAGATCTATATGGGTACTCTGCACAGTCTGCCCCCGAAAACTGTTACATTTCAATAAACAGCAAAGGGAACAGGTTTGGAAACTGCGGCCACCCCACCTCAGCAAAGCCAGGATACGTTAAGTGTTTTGATGATAATGTCTTTTGTGGGAAAATTATATGTACAAACGTTAAATGGGTCCCGTCAATCAAACTCCATCACACAGTGATCCAGATTCCTCATGAAAATGACTTCTGCTGGAGCATGGACGCCTACAACATCACTGACATCCCCGATGACGGGGACGTGCACTCCGGCACTCCTTGCGCCCCAAACAAAGTCTGCGTGAATTACTCCTGCACTGATTACGCTGCGCTCAACTACGACTGCGACCCAGCGAGAATGTGTAGTGGGAGAGGGGTCTGCAACAACTTCAGGCACTGCCATTGTGAGGCTGGCTACGCGCCCCCTGACTGTAAAACCCTAGGTAATGGGGGGAGTGTGGACAGTGGTCCCCCTGGCAAACCAGATGATCAAAATCTAAGTGCAGATGGAAGTGGCCATCCTGTCAAACGTAAGATTGAAGTTCCAAAGGCTGGCCTTATAATTTACATATTCCCTTCATTTCTTTTATTAACGTTGATAATATTACTATGCTGCATTAGCCTTAAGACTGGAATTGAGTCAGTAGAGACCCCAGGTGCCTCACCAGAACTGAGTTCAGAGGAAACCACCGAGCTGTTCGAGACATTCCTATCAACGGAGTCACAAAGGGAATCAAATGTGGATACAGAGGAGGCACCCCTACCAGCAGAGGGCCCTGAAACAGAGGAGGTTCCCCTACCAGAACAGGCCCCACCACCAGAGGCCCCACCACCCGAGGTCCCACCACCGGAGGCCCCACCACCGGAGGCCCCACCACCGGAGGCCCCACCACCCGAGGCCCCACCACCCGAGGCCCCACCACCGGAAGCTCCCCCACCGGAGGCTCCCCCACCAGAAGCCCCACCACCAGACGCCCCACCACCAGATGCCCCACCACCGGAGGCCCCACCACCGGAAGCTCCCCCACCAGAGGCTCCCCCACCGGAGGCCCCCCCACCGGAGGCCCCACCAGAGCCTCCACCAGGTGAAGGGTAGAAATAACCAAAGGCAGAAGAGTAGTGAAGGAAGAAGCCAAATAATACCAAATCCCTCAAGCACTGAGTAGGAATGAGAGGCTTAGAAAGGCAAAGATGAAGTGAGAATTGACGGCTCCAGTGGCACTGGTAGGACTAAACAGTCTACAGAAACATGCACGTGAGGGGAGAGAACTGGATCCAACATTCTAGAAATTTGATTATATATTTATATATGTAATCATATATGAAATGTTCTATATTTTTGCCTTGTCCCATTTCATAAAGCTGTTTAAGCTTTTCTCACAGATCATTGCTATCAATTGTCTCATTTTACTTAGGCCACTTTTTGACCTGAAATTGTTTTCCAAGGCATACCATCTTCCGTCTGCACTGTTTACTGTAACATATTATTGTACCTGTATTACTATTATAAGGTTATTCAACCCAGGGACAACAATGCACTGTTTTAGGAACATTACCCACTGAGTACTCCGATTTCCCCTAACCATTTCTATTCATGAAGGTAGTTTAACATTAATTAACTAATTAATTAAAACACCCTGTTATTTTTAGATGCAGCATCATCTCAGGCTCCACGGGACTTTCTGGAAGGGGTTATACCTAATCCAGGGTGGTCCGATTACCTGGGGCTGGGTGGATGAGGCAAGTGCTGAGGTTATATTTGAGGTTTTTGTTCTTTCCTTATTTTAAAAAATTCTATATTCTTATTTATTAAAATTCTATATATTTAAATATCTATATTGAAGTAAATATTTTTTCTATTGACAACTCATAGGAATGTTTCTGATACAGGTAAGAATACTTGTGGTAGTTATTTGTTAAGAGAACATAAAGAACATGCAATAATATTACCCATTCTGTTCCAGACACTGCTAAATAGACACTTTACATTCATTGTCCTAATATATTTAACTGTCCCATTTACACTATGAGACTTTCATCTCGTACATGAGAAAACAGAGACCAAAAAGTTTTGCTGTAGAGCTAGTAAGGGGTGGGACCTGCATCCTGCCACAGGTATGACTGAATGTGTGTTCTCTACTGCCTCATGAACCCTTTCCTTCAGTAAAAAAGAGAAAAAAAAAGGGATCCAGGGCCCTGGCCAGGTAGCTCAGTTGGTTAGAATGTTGTCCTGATATGCCAAGGTTATAGGTTTGATCCCCAGTCAGGGCTTATACAAGAATCAACCAGTGAATGCATAAATGAGTGGAACAACAAGTCGATGTTTCTCTCTCTCACCCGTCTCTCTATAAAGAAAAAAAAGTGACACAGAAGACATTCAGTATGTCCTTACTTGCCCAGACTATGGGTTTTCCCTCATTGACTTTAATGAAACAAAAGCCTTACAAATGGATGCTGGTCTTCATCATGAACTGATCACATTGTGAAGCCATTACAGGTGAAACTGACTTTCTCCCGAATGCATTCTGACATTATGGAGTGGGGGATTTGTATCTTGTTTAGCTCTGAGGGCCCAGCTGATTGCGAGTGCTTGGTAAATGACCAAGTGGAGGACTTAACCAGAGCCAACCTTGCGATAGGAAGGTAATCTCTGGGGATGCCACTTGCTAGGTCCTAGGCATGGCACAACAAAAGCCAGGTTCAGGTGCAGGTTGCCACAGATCAAATCTCAGGAGAATTCCTGAACATCAGTCAGTCTCTGACAATCCATGGGCTGACACCCTCTTCTAACTGCTCATCCTATGTAAGCAGAAAAGAACAAACAAAAGAAGAATAAGACCTGGTTTCTGCTTTCAAGAAGCTAATGTTAATTACTTTTAGTGAAACAAAACTAAACTTGAGAGCAAAGTCGAAAGTCAAGCCTTCAAGCCTTCAGTTATGTGAGTCTCCAAGTTACAAGATCTGCTGGTGACCAAATCTCACCCTGCCATACGCCAAAAGATCAAGATTCATGGGGAAAACACACCATTAGTTGGTTACTACCTGAGAGCCTGGGAAACAAGGGCAAAAATGGGTAACTGAGGGCATACAAATGTAAAGTCATTGGAGACTTTTGAAAAGGATGTGGAGGGTTTCTGCCCAGAAGCACTCCAGTGGAGAACAGGAAGGCGACCTCCCTGACTGCGGGCACATGCTGACTGTGATGCAAAGCTAATCACTATCATATATTTTCAAAACTTAGCGAATATAACGGAATCTTTTAGGTACAGGGTAATCATGCTTGGCTAATTTTAAAAAAAATCCATACTCAATATGTTTATTGTTTTTAGAGAGAGAGAGGAAGGAAGGGAGGGAGGGAGGGCAAGAGGGGACGAGAGAGAGAGAAACACTGATGCGAGAGAGTAACATCAATTGGTTGCCTCCTGTATGTGTTTTGACTGGGGATAGAACCCACAACCCATTGGGGTACAGGACAGCACTCCAATCAACCAAGCCACCTGGCCAGGGCTCATGCTTAGTTAACTTAATGACATTCCTTGAGGATCGAAAGTCAGGTACATAATTGGGAATCAATTAAATAAAACCTATTTAGGATCGCACAATATTTGACAAAACTTACAAAAATTTAGCAAATCTGTAAGTTGCACAGTCTTTTTAATTTATTGATGCTGCCCTTTGACCCTCAGGTGTACGAAAACAGGGTAAAAGCAGGGAACAGCCCTTTAAATGAACGTTCTGTGGAAAGTGACAAAAAAATCAGACAAATTTATACATTGTAAGGTAAATCTTAAAAAGTGTGGAATCCCCAAACTCCAGGGATTGACAGTAGAAGCTCTTTACGACAGACTATAGGAGGAAAGTAACCAATTTTAATGTGGGCAGGAGAGAGAAGACAGGGTACTTGGGTCTGAAAGCTCCAGGTTCATGGTTCAGTGTTCTGCATTTTGTGTGACTGCTTCTGTGAAGTGCAACCTTTTCACCTGATTCCTCTTCCCATTATGTCTGCGGGGGCTCAGAGGGATGCTTGCTTATAGGTTCTGAGTATCTGTGTTCATAGTCACTCGTAACCCAGCCTGCTGCTGCCCCAGGAATTCTGACAGTGGCTGCTTGCCTTCCCCGGGGTGGCTACTGCCCTCTCTGTGTTCCCTCAGGCCAGTAGAGACCCAGGCCCTTTCCTCAATCCCCAAAGGACAGCCAAGTTCAGGTTCTAGATTTTTATACAGGTTTTTTTTGTGGGGGAGGGTGTAGTGAAATTACAATGTAGAAAAGAACAAATTTCGATTTTGCCAATTTTACTACTCCTGGAGTCCAGGGGTAATGACCCTCTGTGGGAGGCAGGGACGGGTCCTCTTTCTTTGGATGGCACTAGCCTGACATCTTTCTTGTCTATTATGACATGCTTTTAGAAATATCCTTATAATTTACAGTCAAACTCCACTCACTCCTCTGAGGCTCACTTGAAGGAAAAATAAAAGATTTATGTTAAACACAGGTGCATTATCAACCTTATAGGAATGCTGAAGTTTTATCTAATAAAGTTGCAAATATTTTAAAAACACATTGAAATTTAAAAAAATTAAAAGAGATTTTATTTATTTTTAGACAGAAGGGAAGGGAGGGAGAAAAAGAGAGAAAAATCAATGTGTAGTTACCTCTCATGTACACCCTACCAGGGACCTGGCCCACAACCCAGGTATGTGCCCTGACTGGGAACTGAACTGGCGACCCTTTGCTTCACAGTCTGGTGCTCAATCCATTGAGCCACACCAGCAAGGGCAAAATTAAAAAAAAATTAATTTATTGATTTTATAGGGGGTGGGGAGAGAGGTGTTTACTTTTCTACTTACATGTATTCATGCATCACCGGTTGACTCTTGTGTGTGCCCTGACCAGGAATCCGATTTGCAATCTTGGCCTGCATTGGCCTATCAGGATGACACTCTAACCAACAGAGCTACACAGACAAGGCCTAGAAACTTCTTGCATTTATAAACTTAATTTCAGAATAGAATTTTGGTGTTTCTAGTAGGCAAATGTGCACTGACATATTTTCCCTGCTTTGAGACATTAACCTTTGCATATTTTTTGAACTACAGAAGAATTTAAAAAATATCCAATACCACTTTTGTTATTTAATAAAATTATGAAGGTCTTACATACAGACTGTGAAGGTCTTGAATCAATTTGCGAAGGCCATAGTCACAGTGGCTCTTCTCACAGTTAGAAAACATGCTAAACATTATTTAAGGAAAGAACATCAGAGGTAGACTCGTGACTGACCAAGTGTTTGCAACCTCATGCCTGTTTCATTGCTGTCATCTAACAGGCCTGACCAGTAAAATGCAGGAAGAGGAAGGTACATTTTGAGACCATCAATGTGCCATTTGTCAGCATAGTTGTGGGTTTTTCTAGGGACACTTTCAGCCCTTCAGGGAAGGCACGAAGCAAGCACATACACACAACATACAACAGATGAGACCTCACAGACCTCCCTTACCTGGGAGTCATGCACTTGTTCAATAAGTAAGTCGATTGTACTTTATTGCATCGTGAACCTGGGCATGAAAAGATGGACAAACGGAAGAGGGCACTGGACACATGGAAGTCATTTTCTAACACAGGGGAGACTTTTAGGAGACCTAGTCTTCAAGTGGCATAATTTTAGGATACCAGTATGTCAGGGCCATGCAGAGAAGAGTGTAGGCCTGGAGCTGCCAGCCACTGTGCCCATGAAAATCACACATAATAAAGGGCTTCCCTGTTGGCATCTCCCACACACATTTTTGGACAGTGTCACAAACAGGACTTGAGAGATGGAATTTGGATGATGTTACAAGATAAGAGGGCTTACAGTCAAGATGGCAACATAGATAGACATGGCTCGCCTTTTTGCACAACCACATCAAATTACAAGTAAAATACAGAACAACAATCACTTAGGAATGTCAGAAATCTAGTTAAAATGAAGTCTAAGAATGACAAAGTCAAGCTGAATGGAAGTCTGGCAACTACAAAATTGATGCAACCATATCCATCCAGACTGGTAGGAGGGGCATGGATGCGGAACAGGCTGGCCCCACACCCATGGGGATAAAATTAAGGAGGGATATCTCAGGAGTGAGGAGTCCCAGCCCCACATCAGGCCCCAGAGCCCAGGATTCCAGTGCCAGGAAGATAAGTCCCCACAACTTATGCCTGCAAAAATCCAGTGGGGATTGAGTCAGTGGAGGAGGCTGCTGAAGCCCTAAGCAGTTACTCTTGGGGAACCCAAACATGGACTCACCTACTCAGACTCACTCCCTCTGAGCCCCAGTACCTGGGTGGCAACCTGAAGGGTACCAGTGGTATACAGGGAGAGAATGTCTGGCACTGTGGTGAGCAGAGGCCATTGTCCCTCTGATAAGCCCTTCCCCTATAGAACCAATAGGCTGGTGCCATATCCAAGTCTCCATCAATCAGGCTAACACTGTGTGACCCACCTTGAAGGTCACAGTGGCTCTATCGATCTAAATTATGGGCCCAGCCAAGCTGCTTTTCCATAAGAATAGTTGGTCTTGGCTTCTGACTCCTATCAAACAAGCAACAGCTGGCTTCAGTGAGCCCTAGAGGCAGTCATATTAGAGTAACAGCTTGGCTTCACCTAGGAATCTCCAAACCCAGCACAAGTAGCAGCCAACTCAGATTGCTTTATAGCTAACCCTAGGTGCCTGGGGCACCTTGCCCGAGCTATAAAACACAGGTGGTGGCTGACCTTGGCCTGAACCATTCAAGAAACCTCAGGACCAACACACCCAGTGGACAGCTACAGACAACATCAGAGCACCACCACCCTGCCTCTGCACAGCTGATCCTCCATGGATGAGCTGGTGGAGGTTGGTGGTCAGTGGTCACAGCCAGTCTTTGCAGCTGACTGGCCTGGGTAAATGCCTCCCATCGATCTGCCAGTAGCAACCAAGGCTCAACTACAAGAAAAGGGTGTACTCAGCTGACACAAAGGGTGCACCTTGAGTACCCAGCTTAAGTGATAGGGGAGGCTGTGCCACTGGACCCTACAGGACATCTACTATAATAGGCCACATCACCAAGACACAGAGTCAAGCAGCTCTACTTAATACATAGAAACAAACACAGGGAGGCTGACATTTGAGGAGACAAGGAAACATGGCCCAAATGAAAGGACAGATCAAAACTCCAGGAAAAAGAGCTAAACAAAGTGGAGACAAGCAATCTATCAGATGCAGAATTCAAAATACTGTTTATAAGGATGCTCAAGAAACTCAGTGAGGATCTCAGCAGCACAAAAAAGACCCAGTCAGAAACGAAGGATACACTAATTGAAATAAAGAACAATTTATAGGAGAACAATGGTAGAGTGGATGAAACTGAGAATCAAGTCAATGATTTGGAACATAAGGAAGCAAAAAACTACCAATCAGAACATCAGGAAGGAAAAGAATCCAAAAAATAAGGATAGTATAAACAGCCTCTGGGAAAACTTAAAGAGATCCAACATTTGCCTCATAGTGGGACCTGAAGAAGAGAAAGTGCAAGAAATTAAAAATGTATCTGAAAAAATAGTGTAAGAAAACTTCCTTAAAGTGATTAAAGAAATTCACATGCAAGCCCAGGAAGCACAGAGAGTTCCAATTATGATGGATGCAAAAAGGCTCACTCCAAGCCACATCATTATTAAAAGGCTAAAGGTTAAAGACAAAGAGAGACTCTTAAAAGTAAGAGAAAAGAAGTTAGTTACCAGAAGGTTGCCAGACGGGAGAGGGGAGAGGGGAGAGGGGAGAGGGGGAAATGGGTGGAGAAGTGAGGGGATTAAGAAGTACAAATAGGCAGTCACAGAATAGCCAAGGGGATGTAAAGTACAGTATAGAAAACAGTAGCCAAAGAACTTACATGCATGACCCTTGGACATGAACAATGGTGGGGGGATTGCCTAAGGAAATAGGAGCCTCTGGGTGGAAGTGGGCAAAGGGGGAAAAAATCAGGACAACTGTAACAGCATAAGCAATACAAAATGATAACAATAAAGAATGGGTCCCTTGCCCCATTTGGATCTATCTTGGGACACAGGGCAGCCAACCCCTGGCCTTATCTAAAGCCTGTCCTGAGAAATGTGCACATCACTACAATGCCTCGCTGAGGGATCAAAAACACCCCGAGTTATGATGTCCATGTGTTACAAAGCACGAGTTTCAGAAGAGGGGAAATGGCCAATGGAGTGTGCCCACCAATAATCGCCAAGCCTCCTGGTCTGGAACAGTAGGAGTTAACTGAGCAACGGACACAGGATGGGTGGGGGTGGGGTGTTCTGTGTGGCACAGTTGAGGAAGGCATGGAGGATTTGTTTCCTCTCTCGAGCTCCAACCTTGCATTTTAGTTCGCAGTCAGTCCTCATCGTGACTGCATCACCACATGTCAAAAAGACTTCAGCCAGGAATCTCTGAAGCTAATGCTGCAGAAGAGAGTCACAGAAAGAGGACACCATCTGAAGGACAACAGAGATCGAAGAGACTAGGAAGGATACAGCCAGAGGTAGGCGGCGGCTCTCAGAGGTCAGTAGGTAGTAACCACCCTTTATGCAGCCAGCACACAACTGGAGCTAACACCTGTGACTGAGGGTCTGCTTGTCAAGGAGGGCTGGTGCTGATGGACACAGGCCCTGTGTCAGCCTTTGATTCACTAGGGCCACGTCAGTGGCCGCCTCTGTGACAGACTCGGCCTCTTCCTTGCCTTCTCTAAGCAAGAAGCAGGTGGTTGTGTGTGACACTACCAGAGTGCTTCAGATTCAGGCTCCCCAGATGAAGGGCCTGAGGCTGGTACTGGTGCCAGGATCTTCACGTGTCACTCTGGGCACCATGCTGGTGTTGGTGCTGAGTTTCCTGCCAAGCTTCTCCTGTGCCCTGGGATCAGCACGTTACTCTTCCTATGAAATAGTCACCCCTGGGGCTCTGACAGTCGAGGGAAGGGAAGGCCCAGTGGAAAAGGTGTCTTACGTGGTATCTATGCAGGGCCAGAAACAGCTGATCCGCCTGAAGGTGCACAGAGACCGTTTTGTCCGTAACTTCCCAGTCTTCAGCTACCACAATGGCATCCTGGGACAAGAGAGGCCTTTCATCTCACCTGACTGTCACTATGAAGGCTACATAGAAGGAGTCCCGGGGTCTTTTGTTTCTGTCAACACCTGTTCAGGCCTCAGGGGCATCCTGATCAAGGAGGGACAGTCCTATGGCATTGAGCCCGTGGACGCTTCAACACAGTCTGCACACGTGCTGTACACCATGGCACA
The DNA here is from genome assembly GCF_014824575.4 of Sturnira hondurensis. Classification (NCBI taxonomy): domain Eukaryota; kingdom Metazoa; phylum Chordata; class Mammalia; order Chiroptera; family Phyllostomidae; genus Sturnira; species Sturnira hondurensis. Next base: position 5,391,270 of record NW_028080037.1, read on the forward strand.
TCAAGCGCGAGTCTCCTGCAGCGTCACTTCCAGAGACAGCCCAGTGGGGTCCACCAGCAGGCGACAAGGGAGCAGGAAGCCTGGCGGTCGACAGGCGCTGTCCTACTTGTGGTCACACGCCAAGTACGTGGAGATGTTCGTTGTGGTCAACAACCGGCGGTTCCAAATGTGGGGCGGTAACGTCAGTGAGACAGTCCAGAGAGTGATGGACATCATTGCCCTGGCCAACAGCTTCACTGGGCGAATAAACACACAGGTGGTGCTGGCTGGCATGGAGATCTGGACCGAGGGGGACCCCATAGAGGTCCCGGCGGACCTGCAGGTGGCACTCAGGAATTTCAACAGCTGGAGACAAGAGAAGCTCCTCCATCGTGTGAGGCATGACGTTGCGCACATGATTGTCGGACAGCATCCCGAACAGGGTACGGGGCAGGCATTTCTCAATGGTGCCTGTTCCACGGGCTTTGCAGCAGCTGTGGAATCCTTCCACCACGAAGACGTCCTCCTGTTTGCAGCGCTCATGGTCCACCAGCTTGGGCACAACCTGGGTATCCAGCACGACCACTCGGCCTGCACTTGTAGAGATCAACGCTTCTGCCTCATGTATGAAGATATCACTAAAGAAAGTGGCTTCAGCAACTGCAGCTCTGACTACTTCTACCGGTTCCTGCAGGAGCACAAAGGGGCCTGCCTATTTAACAACCCTCAGCACAAAGGCCGCTTGCGGAGGGATTCCACCTGTGGAAACGGGGTGGTGGAGGGTGGGGAGCAGTGCGACTGTGGTAGTGATTGTTTGCTTAACTCATGCTGCGACCAAACATGTCACCTGAAGGATAATGCAGTGTGTAGCTCTGGACCTTGTTGTAATCAGTTATGTCAATATGCAACAAAAGGCACAGCATGCCGTCCTGCGCGGGGAGAATGCGACCTCCCAGAGTTCTGTCATGGTACCTCTGGGGAATGTCCCCCAAACAGCTACAAGCAAGATGGTACTCCATGTGGTGCAAATTACTGTGTTGACGGTGTGTGTGGCAACCCTGATTATCAATGCCAACAAATTTTTGGGTCCTCTGCACTGTCTGCCCCACGACAGTGTTATGAGTTGGTAAACAGCAAAGGGAACAGGTTTGGAAACTGTGGTCACCCCACTTCTGGTAACCCAGCATACGTTCAGTGTAGAGATGAGAATATATTCTGTGGGAAAATTTTATGTACAGGGGTGGACGGACTACCAAAAATCCTACCCCTTCACACACTAATCCAGATTCCTCATGGAGGTAAGTTCTGCTGGGGCATGGACGCCTACAACATCACTGACATCCCCGATGACGGGGACGTGCACTCCGGCACTCCTTGTGCCCCAAACAAAGTCTGCGTGAATTACTCCTGCACTGATTACGCTGCGCTCAACTACGACTGCGACCCAGCGAGAATGTGTAGTGGGAGAGGGGTCTGCAACAACTTCAGGCACTGCCATTGTGAGGCTGGCTACGCGCCCCCTGACTGTAAAACCCTAGGTAATGGGGGGAGTGTGGACAGTGGTCCCCCTGGTGAGCCAAGTGTAGAAAACCCAGGATTTCATGAAACTAGCCGTCCTGTCAAACATGAAAAAATCTTAGACAGAATGATCTTATTACTCTTTTTACTTTTTCTCATAATATTAGCACTTGCAATTATTTGCATGTGTATCACATGTAAACGTCCAAAAGAAAAGGCAGTTGAAGAGGTAAAAGAAAAGGCAGAGGAAGAGGCAAAAGAAAAGGCAGAAGAAGGTCAGGCTAACCTACAACAGGCGACAATAAAAGAGGAGGCAGCGGAAGAAGCGGAAGCAGCGGAAGAGGAAGAAGAGGAAGAGGAGGAAGAAGAACCATAAAACAAGCAGTGGGAGGAAGAAGCCAAATATATGAAACCCCTCCAACCCAGAGCAGGTCCTAGAGGCTGAGTGACACAGAGGCATAGTGGGAATCGATAGTTCCAGTGACTCTGACTAGGGTTACACAGTCTATGAAAATATACTGATGTGGAATGAGGGACTCTCTCCCTTTTATTATTCCTTTTAGTAATTAAGATTTTGTTTATTTAATATAGTGAATATTTTACTACTTTCGCTTTTTCACATTTTATTTGAACTCATCACATGCATCTATGACATCACTGTTTCTGTCTCGGGCAAATTTTTGCATTCACCAGAAACTTTTTCAAGACATGCCATCTTTCATTTAAGTTGTTTGACATGCACTACCATATGTGCCTGCATTTATTACTGTCACTTGGATTTTTATTTCGATAACCACTACCTATTATGTGAGGTCAGTTGTTCATGTGGTTGACTGTTCTAATTTGCCCTGTAAATGTGCATTCATGAGTTTTTACATCCAGAAATAAATAAAATCCTATTCAGATCAGGTATCTTTTCTGGTTCCATGTGGTCTAGTTTTTAGTCCATTTGGTCCTGGAGCTCTGTGGGAGGCACTGTATCTGACAGAGCACACGACCCTGACTGCACCCGGGTTAAGCAGTCAGTAAAGTCATCCACCTTTTCACATGTGGCAGATGCGTAACATGGTGTATGTATATTCAAGTTATTAGTTTCCAGTATTTCTGGGCCCCTCCTATAGCCATACTCCATTTTTATGTAAAAGATTTTTCTTTTAGAGCAATTTTTATAGCTCTCCCTCTTAATAATTAATCTTTCTGAGATGAATTTCAATAATACAGATATCTCATGTTTGAGTAACATTATCTAGAGTTAGGAAACTAAGTTTATACTAATTGTATAATAGTACAGAAGCCTTATCACAGTGCTGAGTACATGTATGAAACTGAAACTTTATATTTTCTATTTTTTTAATTTACTGAAATTAATAATTTGTTGACTAATATCAGAAGGAACTTCTCCAATTATAGGTAACAGAGCTTTGGAGGTTGTAGATACTTCTCTGTGAAGAGAGCCCAAAGCAAGTATACTATTAACACTATTCATTATATGCCCAGAAATGTGTTAAACACTTTACATCCATCGTCTTAATTTAATCCTCCCAACTGACCTATGTAGCAAACCTCCATCGGAAAAGAGCCCAAGGAGAAGTTGCTTTCAAGGTAGTTAAGTCATAGAGCCTGCATGTCTCCTGAGGCATGACTCAATCTACACTGTCCACTATGTTATGAGCCTTTTCCTTGAGGAAAAAGTGATGAGGAAGACACCAATGTGTCCTTAGTTGACCACTATTACCAATCCTCAAATTGTAGTTATTATTGATTAAAAATGTCTTTTTTTTACTACATGCTGACATCATGGACTGGCATGTTGCCATCTTATTCAGTACTGTGGTCTCAGCACATAGTAGATGCCTAATAAATATTTACCAAGTGAATGATTTAACCAAAGCTAGTCTTGAAATACAGGGCCAGATTCATTCCCTGGGGGAGATGCTTCTTGCCACTCCTGGAACCACCAATATCTTGCTCAGATGCAATATACTAAATATTTAACAATCAAGTAAGTCACAAAAAGTTTATAAAACTTCAAACTCCAGCAACAAATGAAAGCTCAATCCCATTAAGACAGACTATGGTAAGGGAGGGGCCAGTTTTAACTGAGCAGGAATGAGCAGCTGTAACTCAGCATGTTAAATCTTCATGTTCAATGGACAGCATTTCCTATAAAATCCTCCTCCAAAGCTCAGGTACCAACAGTTTGCTCTGCATTGTGTGTGACTGTCTCTAGGAAGTATACCATTTCATCTGATTTCTCTTCCCCAGTATATTTGAGGGGTTCTGAAGAACACTCACACCTTCCAACCATCAGTGTTGGTCGTCACTAGTGACCCAGTCAACTGCTCCCTCCAGAACTCTGAGGGTGACTTATTGCTACCTTTTACCTGCCTTCCCTGGATGGTTCCTGTCCTTCCTGTGCTGCCTCAGGCCAGCAGAGACCCAGTCCCTTCCCTTAGTTCCTCAAAGCACAGCTAAATCCAGGCTGCGGATTTTTATCCAGATTGAGAGGAAACAAAGGAAAATTATAATGTGTAAAATAACACATTGGCATGTTGCCCACACTGATGTTCCTGGAGTTCAGGGACATGGCATGCTCCACTGGGGCATTTGTAGTGGGGACTTGGATAGGCCATCTCTCTCCTTTGACCTGACCTGACCCACTTTCTTGTTTCTGTAGGAATGCTTTTGGGAATATTCTCATAGCATGGAACCAGACTCCACTCTATTCTGTGGCCCAGTGAAATGGAAAAATTAAAAAAAATAATTTACCAAAAACCCAGATTACATCATCACAACCTCATATGGATGTAAACATGCCCTCAATGAAGGCAAAGCATTACATTAGTTTGACAAAAATTTATCTTCTGGAATATCCAAAGCTAATTTTTTTCTTCCTTTTTTTTAAAATCCTCACCCAAGACTATGTTTATTGATTTTAGAGAGAGAGAAGGGAGAGAGATAGAGAGAGAAATATCTATCGATTGCCTTCAACACATACCCCACTTGCTGGCAATCAAACCCACAACCCTTTGGTGTATGAAATGGTGCCCCAACCAACCAGGCCACTTAGCTAGGGTGAAGTTCATTTTTTTAAGCTTACTCTTTTATTTTTTATATTACTGATATATTTTTGTATTTTATTTTATATATTTTATTGATTCTGCTATTACAGTTGTCCCATTTTTCCTCCCCTTTATTCCCCTCCACACTGCACCCTCCTCCCACCAGCATCCTGCCCCTCCTTTAGTTCATGGCCATGGGTTGCACATATAAGTTCTTTGGCGTCTCCATTTCTTTTTTTAAAATATATTTTATTGATTATACCATTACAGTTGTTGTTCTATTCCCCCCTTCATTCCCTTCCACCTTGCACACTCCCTCCCCCACCATTCTCCCCCCCTTAGTTTATGACCACGCATCTCAAGTTCTTTAGATTCTATATTTACCCCACTATTCTCGCCCTCCCCCCTATCTATTTTCTACCTACCATCTATGCTATTTTCTGTGCCTTCTCTCCCCTTCTCCTCCTCCCACCCCCCTGTTGCTAACCCTCCATGTGTTCTTCATTTCTATGGTTCCACTCCTGATCTAGCTGTCCTCTAGGTTTGCTTTTGTTTTAGGTGTGGTTGTTAATAACTGTGTGTTTGCTGTCCTTTCACTGTTCATCTTTTTCATCTTCTTTTTCTTATATAAGTCCCTTTAGCATTTCATATAATAAGGGCTTGGTGATGATGAACTCCTTGAACTTGACCTTATCTGAGAAGCACTTTATCTGTCCTTCCATTCTAAATGAAAGTTTTGCTGGATAAAGCAATCTTGGCTGTAGGTCTTTGGATTTCATGACTTGGAATACTTCTTTCCAGCCCCTTCTTGCCTGTAAGGTCTCTTTTGAGAAATCCGCTGACAGTCTGATGGGTACTCCTTTGTAGGTGACTGTCCCCTTATCCCTTGCTGCTTCTAGGATTCTCTCCTTCATTTTGGTCTTGGCTAATGTAATTATGATGTGCCTTGGTGTGTTCCTTCTTGGGTCCAACTTCTTTGGGACTCTCTGAGCTTCCTGGATTTCCTGGAAGTCTATTTCCTTTGCCAGACTGGGGAAGTTCTCCTTTATTATTTGTTCAAATAAGTTTTCCACTCGTGGCTGTTTCTTTCCCCCTTCTGGTACCCCTATAATCCGGATGTTGGAACGTTTAAAGATGTCCTGGAGGTTCCTAAGCCTCTCCTCATTTTTTTGAATTCTCATTTCTTCATTCCTTTCTGGTGGGATGTTTTGTTCTTCCTTCTGGTCCATTCCATTGATTTGAGTCCCAGTTTCCTTTCCATCACTATTGGTTTCCTGTGCATCTCCCTTCATTTCAATTAGTTTAGCCTTCATATGTTCCTCTAATTTGTGACTACAATCAACCAGTTCTGTGAGCATCCTGATAAATAGTGTCTTGAATTGTGCTTCTGAGAGGCTGGCAATTTCTCGGTCACTGAGAGTTATCGGCTCTGGGACTTTTTGAGTTCTTCTTGTGCCATCTTTTGGGCTGTTCGTGCCTGTTCCATAGCAGGATCGGAGCCCTAAAGTGTTCACTAGAGCAGGGCAACTAAGTTGCTGGATGTGACGTTGTATGTGGGGGCGGGGTCAAAGAGGGACAATGGCTTCCCGTCTGCCGCCTGCCGCCTCAGCCCCCACTGGCGCCGCAGCCACCACCGTCACCAGGCCCACGCGTTTCGTTTCACTGCACGCGAGTGTGCCACCACCGTCAGCCCTCCACCACTGGGTTCGCCCCCTGGGGCCTGCGTGGTCTGTCTCACTGTGCGCGAATGTGCGACCGAGGTCAGTCTGCCCCACACCCCAACTGGTTCCGGGTTGGCTGCATGCCTAGGTCGGGGGATCTATCCTGCCCAACCCAGCTCCACTGCTGGCTCCGTCTCTCTTACTGTCCCTGTTGAACGGTTTGTAGTTGTCGGACTTCCGTATAATTCAATTTTCTGTTCTTTGGCTGTGTCTTTGTTCTCCAAACCTTCGTTATATTCAAACTTGGCTGTGGGAGAAGGCACAGTGTTTCCACCTATGCCTCCATCTTGGCAGAAGTCTCCATTTCCTATACTATTCTTAACCTTCCCCTGTTTTTACCTACCATTTATGCTTCTTATTCCCTGTACCTTTTCCCCCATTCTTCCTTCTCCCCTCCCTGATGATAACCTTCCATGTGATCTCCATTTCTGTGATTCTGTTCTTGTTCTAGCTGTTTGCTTAGTGTGGTTTTGTTTTAGGTTCAGTTGTTGATAGTTGTCAGTTTGTTGTCATTTTACTGTTCATAGTTTGATCTTCTTTTTCTTAGTTTTTTAAAAAGATTTTATTTATTCATTTTTTTTAGAGAGGGGAAGAGACGGAGAGAATGGGAGAGAAATATCAATGTGTGGTTGCTTCCCGTGCCTCCCTTGCTGGGAACTGGCCTGAATTCCAGGCATGTGCCCTGACTTAGAATCGAACCCTGGTTGTTTGGTTCACAGGCTCGCGTTCAATCCACTGAGCTACACCAGCCAGGGTTTTAACTTGAATGTATCTGGGAGGCACTTTATCTTCCTTTCTATTCTAAATGAAAGCTTTGCTGGAGAGAGTAATGTTAAATGCAGGCTCTTGCCTTTCATGACTTTGAATACTTCTCTCCAGCCGCTTCTTGCCTTTAAGGTTTCTTTTGAGAAGTCAGCTGATAGTCTTCTGGGAACTTCTTTGTAGGTAACTGTCTCCTTTTCTCTTGCTGCTTTTAAGATTCTCTGCTTATCTTTAATCTCAGGTAATGTAATTATGATGTGCCTTGGTGTGTGCTTCCTTGGGTCCAACTTCTTTGGGACTCTCTGAGCTTCCTGGACTTCCTGGAGGTCTATTTCCTTTGCCAGGTTGGAGAAGTTCTCCTTCATTACATTTTCAAGTAAGTGTTCAATGTCTTGCTCTTCCTCTTCTCCTTCTGGCACCCCTACAATTCAGATGTTGGAACATTTAAAGTTGTCCTGGAGGTTCCTAAGCCTCTGTGTATTTTTTTGAATTCTTGTTCCTTTTTTTTTTTAATATTTTATTTATTTATTTTCAGAGAGAGGGGAAGGGAAGGAGAGAGGGAGAGAAATATCAATGTGTGGTTGCTTTTCATGTGTCCTCCACTGGGAACTGGCCTGCAACCCAGGCATGTGCCCTGACTGGGAATCGAACCTCGATCCTTTGCTTCACAGGCCCGCACTCAATCCACTGAGCTACACCAGCCAGGGCTGAATTCTTGTTTCTTCATTCTGTTCTGGTTCAATGTTTATTTCTTCCTTCTGCTCCAAATCATTGATTTGAGTCCCAGTTTCCTTCCCTTCATGGTTGGTTCCCTGTATATTTTGCTTTATTTCATTTTGCATAGTCTTCACTTCTTCCTCTATTTTGCTACCATTATTCAGCCATTTGTGTGAGCACTCTGATTATCAGTGTTTTGAACTCTGCACTTGATAGGTTGCCTATCTCTTCATTGCTTAGTTCTATTTTTGGAGCTTTGATCTCTTCTTTCATTTGGGCCATTTTTTTTCTAGGCGTGCCTATTACAGAGTAAGGAACGGAGCCTTAGGTATTCACCAAGGCAACCCACATCACTGCCCTGTTGCATGTGGGGGAGGAGTCCAAAAAGGAAAAATGCCATTTGTTGGGCTCTCAGCCATCTTTCAGTCATTTCCCCCACTTTCCACAAGCAAATTGGGCACTTCTGGTGCTGATTCCCAGGTATGTGGGCTTGTGTATGTTCTGAGACCCTGTGGATCTCTCCAGCAACTCTCCTGTGAGGCTGGGAGTTTCTCCCACCACCACAATTCCCACAGGTTTTTATAGCCAGAGGCTTTGAAGCTTTATTTCCCCGCGTTGGAACCGTGGGTTGTATGGTCTGTCTCGCTCCCCAGTTGTGTCTCCAAGTTTATCCTCACACAAATGTGGGACCACTAGGTCCACCAGCCACCACCTCTCCAACTCAGTCCTTCAGCTGCTGCCTTGCCGCATTCCACTTCACCCCAGCTGCCCATCTCTGCCCCTTCTACCAGTCTGGATAAATGTTTCTTCATTAACTCCTTCATTACTGGAGTTCCAGGCAGTTCAATTTGCTGGCAGTTGTGGTTGTTTTTTGTTTTTAAATTTGTTGTTGTCCTTCTTTTGGTTGTGAGAGGAGGCACAGTGTATCCACCTACGCCTTCATCTTGGCTGGAAGTCCTCTATTTTTATTTTTATTGAATATAATTGACATATTAGTTTCAAGTATATGACATAATGATTTTTATTTGTATATTTTGTGAATGATCACAGTAAGTCTAGTTAACATCCATCATCCCACAGTTAAAATTTTTATCTTATGATGAGAGCTTTTAAAATCTTTTCCCTTAACAACTTTCAAATGTATAGTATTATTAACTATTGTCACCATGCTGTACATTATATCCCCAGCACTTATGTATTCTATCACTGGAAGTTTGTACCTTTTGACTACATTCACCCATTTCCCCCAACTCTGGCAACCATTAATTTGTTCTCCTGTGAGTTCATTTTTTTAAAAAAGATTTTATTTATTTATCTTTAGAGGAGAAGGAGAGAGAAAGAGAAACATCAATGTACGGTTGCCTCTAGTGCATCCCCTGCTGGGAACTGGCCTGCAGGGTACTGGCCTGCAACCCAGGCATGTGCCCTGACTGGGAATCAAACCGCAATCCTCTGGTTCACAGGCCTGTGCTCAATCCACTGAGCTACACCAGCCAGGGCCTGTGAGTTCATTTTTTGTTTGTTTTAGATTCTATGCACCAGTGAGATCATATGGTACTTGTCTTTCTCCATGTGACTTATTTTACTTAGTACAATGCCCTTAGGGTCACTCATATAGTGGCAAATGGCAAGATTTCCCTTTTTTGTGGCTAAAGATGGTCCATTGCATACACAGACGCATATACATATGTGTGTGTATAATATATATAGTCCATTGTATATACATCAATATCTATCATGTTTTATCATCTATTGATGGACACCTACATTACTTCCATGTCTTGGGTATTGTAAATGATGCTGCAATGAACATGGGGGTGCAGATGTCTTTTCAAGTTAGTGTTTTTGTTTCCTTTGGGTAAATACCCAGAAGTAGAATTGCTGGATCATATGGTAATTGTTTTTAATTTTTTAAGGAACTTCCATTCTGTTTTCCACAGTAGCTATACTGATTTATATTCCCACCAACAGTGTACCAGAGTTTCCTTTTCCCCCCACATCCTTACCAACACTTGTTATTCCTTGTCTTTTTGATAAAAGCCATTCTAACAGGTATGAGGTGACATCTCATTGTTGTTTTCATTTGCACTTCTCTGATGGTTAGTGGTGCTGAGCACCTCTTCACGTACCTCTTGGCCATCTATATGTCTTCTTTGGGAAAATGTCTGTCCAGATCCTCTGCCCATTTTCTAATTAGAATTTTTCTGTGCTTTTGAATTGTATGAGTTCTTCATATATTTTAGACATTAACTCCTTTTCAGACATATGATTGGCAAATATTTTCTCCTACTCATAGGTTGCCTTTTCATTGTGTTGATGGTTTCTTTTGCTCTGCAGAAGCTTTTTAGTTTGATATAGTTATACTTATTTATTTTTGCTTTTGTTGCCTTTGTCTTTGGTGTCAAATCCAAAAAATACATCCTGAGACTGATGTCAAGGAGCTTACCACCTATGTTTTCCTCTAAAAGTTTTGTGGTCTTACATACAAGTCTTTAATTTGTTGTGAGTTAATTTTGTGTATGGTATAGGATAGTGGTCCCATTTCATTCTTTTGCATGTAGCTGTCCAATTTTCCCAACACTATTTATTGAAGAGACTGTCATTTCTCTACTGTATATTCTTGAATCTTTTGTTGTGAATTAATTGTTCATATATGTGTGGGTTTATTTTATTTCTGGGTTCTCTGTTCTGTTCCATTGAGCTATGTGTCTGTTTTTATGCCAATACCATACTGCTTTGATTATATAGCTTTGTAATATAGTTGGAAATCAGAAAGTGATGCTTCTAGCTTTGTTCTTTCTTGAGGTTCCTTTGGCTGCTTGGGCTCTTTTGAGGTTCCACACATATTTCAGGATTGTTTGTTATTTCTGTGAAAATGCCATTAGAATTTTGATACAGTTTATATTAAATCTACAGATTGTTTAGGGTATTATGACCATTTTAACAATATTAATTCTTCCAAACCATGAGTATGAAATATCATTTGCTTGGGTCTTCTTCAACTTATTTCTATAATGTCTTACAGTTTTCAGTGTACAGGTCTTTTACCTCCTTGGTTAAATTTATTCCTAGATATTTTATTCCTTTTAATGCAACAGAAAACAGAATTGTCTTCTTAACTTCTCTTTCTGATATTTATGTACAGATTTTTAGGTAGACATAAATTTTCATTTCTCTGGGATATATATCCACAAGCGTAACTGCTGAGTCTTGTGATATTTGTTTAGTCTTCGGAGAAACTGCTTGTTTTCCAGGGTTGCTGTATAATTTTAACTCCCTTAACCAGTGTATGAAAGATTCAGTCTCTCTGCAGCATCACCTCTATATTTTCAGTTTCAGCTGCCGTAGTGCTCTGTAGTGATCTCTCAGGGAGTCTTTTTTACCCCTTTAACTGCGCAACCTTCTTCAGTGCCTGTAGTCTTTGGGCAGAGGCCAGGCAATGGTTTAGGGCCACAGGTTGCTCTGGTATGAGGGACTCTGAGAATCTCATGGAGTCTTAATTTTCTTTTTTCTAATATCTGTTAATGTTAAACATTTTTTCATGTGCTCATTTGCCAGCTATATATCCTCTTCAGTGAACTGCCTCATGTCTTTTGCCTACTTTCTAATTGAGTCATTTGCTTTGATATTGTTGAGTAGTGAGAGTTCTTTATACATTCTAAATATGAATCTTTCATCAGATAAGTGGTGTGCAAATATTTTCTCCCGGTCTTCAGCTTGCCTTTTCATCCTAACAAAGTCGTTCACAAAGCAGGAATTTTTACTTTGAAATCCAATTGATGGATTTCTTCTATGAAATCAAATTGTCTAGGGTAAGATTTGAAGTGATTTTTTTCCCCAGGAAAAATTTTTTTTTATTTTTTTATATTTTACTTATTTATCTTTAGAGAGGAAGGGAAGGAGAGAAATATCGATGTATGGCTGCCTCTTGTGAGTCCCCTGCTGGGAACCGGCCTGCAACCCAGGCATGTGCCCTGACTGGGAATCGAACCGCGATCGTGTGGTTCGCAGGTCCGTGCTCAATCCACTGAGCTACACCAGCCAGGGTACCCCAGGAAAAAAATTCTGAAGTGATTTGAAGTGATTTTTCCTCCCATTCCCCAGATGCTTGAGAATGGGCCCTTCCCATACAAATCTGCATATCATCTTACTGCTGGTACTCACTATACTTCAAGAGATGCACTGTAACTGGGAATATCTTTATTATAAGATAGTCATNAACCGCGATCGTGTGGTTCGCAGGCCCGCGCTCAATCCACTGAGCTACACCAGCCAGGGTACCCCAGGAAAAAAAATCTGAAGTGATTTGAAGTGATTTTTCCTCCCATTCCCCAGATGCTTGAGAATGGGCCCTTCCCATACAAATCTGCATATCATCTTACTGCTGGTACTCACTATACTTCAAGAGATGCACTGTAACTGGGAATATCTTTATTATAAGATAGTCATCCCTAGGAACCTAAAAATGTTCAGAGAACTGAAAGAAAAAACAGAAAACATGGCCTACATACAAGGAAAATATTATTAATCTGAAGCAAAAGAAAGGATTATTTCTCAACTTCCCTGTTTATATACTACATAATGGAAAAATGGCCTTGGACAGGTCTTTTATTTAGGATGACTGGGTATTCAGTGGGTGATCTGGATTCTCTTGTGACTGTCAGCACTCAGGGCTAAAGAGAGTCCTGCCCTTACATGGCACTCCTCACATCAAGCCTATACTTCAAAGAATTCTGAGCATATGATTATAGCCTATCTTTAAAGTCAGGTGAGTCCTGTGCAGTCAGCAGATTAACAAGATGAGCTCTTAACCACTTTACAAATTCAGAGCAGAATAAAACTCTCCTCAGTGTGGACACTTCCCAAGTATGCAGAAATGTTTACTGTTGTTGACAAAAAGTGATTCCAAATAATAGTGTTACCAAGACATGATTATAATAGATGCCCCTGCTTTGATCAACAGGTACACGAAAGAGCTAAATGTGAACGTAGACGGAGAAAAACCTAGTGAAAACCTCTCTGACTATGTAGGAAATACTTCAAAATTTTTACTATGGGGGAGATTCACATCTTTTGAGAAGGGTAAAACATAATGATGCTCATAATTATTGGCCAAAGTCTTGAAAAGTACCAGGGCCATGCATTTCCTCAGTAGTATCTGCACTGCTAAGAATGCAACCAATCTTGACTCTTTCTTCATGAAGATTTACCACATTCTGCAGCTCTCATGGCTCATGAGCTTGACCATAACTTGAGAATGAAGCATGACCATGTGGCCTGCAAATGCCATGGTCAGACCTCTGTACTACACATGAACTTATTACTGTAGACAAGGGCTTCAGTAGCTGCAGTTTCCACTTTCAAGAAGGGAATGCCTGTTTCTTAAACCTTAGCTCCAAAGCTCCTTTGGAAAGTCATATAGTAGGAAGAAAAGGGTGGATGAAGGAGAATAATATGATTATGACAGTGTCCTTGATTGTCAAAAGGATCACTGTGGTCTGTTCTCATGCCAGCTGAAGGGTCTGGGTCCTGCACTTGGATTCTGCTGCAAAAACAGATTTCTTAAGGCAACTACACCTTGCCCCTTCAGTGTACATAAGTGTGACCTCCAAGAACACTGTAATGGTACACACCTTCATTACAGGCAAATAATATAATCAAGATGGCACCCATAGTAAATAACAAGTTATTGTTACTAGAACCAGTGGTAAAGCCTAAAGAGTCAATGCATTAAAATCTTTGGAAAGGGCACAACGGTTGCCTGGGAAAGTTGCTATCATTACATGAGTACCAAGAGAAACAGGTCTGAAAACTGTGACAGTGAATCTAAAGGGACTTTTAGGTTCTTCAGCAAGTGTAGGACCAAAGATATAAAATGTAGGAAGCTGCCAAGTGAAAACAACCAAAAGCTCCCAAACATTGAAAACCACCCAGTTCCCCATGCAGGCCACAAGGTGTTGATTTTTTTAAAATCACAGATAGGGCTGCTGAGAAGTTGAAGGATGATATCTATCCCATGTGATCCACAGAAGATCTGTACATTACCATACCTGCTAAGATACCTCTATACCTCACTATGACTGCAACCTGAACTAGTGTCATGGGAGGGGTGTTTGCAACACTTAGAACTGCCACAATGTCTATTCTATGTCTATGCTCCTCCTCCATGTGAATTCAAGGGCTATGGAGAACAGTGTAAATAGTGGCCTGGCTTCATGGGTCCCCTCTGACTCAGGATGATGAAATACCGATCATCCTAATCCAGGTCTTATTTAACCTTTTATTATGTCTCATTCCTACTATATTTTCATTTGCCTACATCCACAGAAGATCTAAGACCAGTATCAATGCAAAAAATTCATCATAAAAGCAAGATGAATAAACTTGACAAATATTTGGTAATTATCTTCTTTCTGGTAATGAAACCAAAAATGAAGTAATACTAAAAAGACATTTTCAGAACTAGACTCTTTACTTCTGGAGTCCTTCATGGTTTTTGGAGATGGGAATTCTCTCTTGCTTCCATCTGTCTTTCTACATGCCAAATGCTTGTTAGCTTTTAAATTAAAAGAAGTTACCCTAAGAATCCTGAAACACCAATTCAAAAGGACCTATGCACTCCAATGTTGGTAGCACCACAATTTACAAACAGCCAAGTGCCAAGAAGCAACCTAAGTGTCTACCAGTAAATAAGTGGATCAAAAAACTATGGTACACTTATACAATGGAATATCACACAGCAGAAAGGAAGAAGGAGCTCCTACCCTTTCTGACAGCATGGATGGAACTAGAGACCATCATGCTAAGTAAAATAAGCCAGGCGATGAAAAACAAATACCATATGATTTCACCTATAACTAGAACCTAATCAACAAAACAAATAAGCAAGCAAAATATAACCAGAGACATTGAAATAAGGAACAAACTGACAGTAACTAGAGAGGGAGGGGAGAGATAATGGGGGGAAATAGGGGAAGGGCCATCAAGGAACATGTACAAAAAACAGATGGACAAAGCCAAAGGGGGTAGGTTTGAGGGTGGGAGGTAGAGATGGGTGGGGCAGGGGATGTGGTGGGGTGAAAATGGAGACAATTGTTCTTGAACAACAATAAAAAATACGAAATTAAATAAAGAAGTTAAAGTAGCTCCCTAGGTGAGGCAATCTTTCTTATCCTGTGCTACTCAGAAAGAGGTCTCCAGAACTCTGGCACAATGAGAGGACTTAAGGTGTGAGGCTGACAGAACAAGACCATGCTACCCTCCACAGTAAGGCTGAACCTCATGGCCTAAAATCTGAAGAGCTATTATTGAGCTCCTTAAAATTCCTAGGAAGAGCTCCTTTGGAAAACTCTCTGAAGCTTACTTTTCAGAGTAGCCTATCAAATCCACCATTGTAATCTGCTGTGTCAATTTTCTTTAATCCTAACAATTTTGTGTTGGACAGACCAGAAATTTACCAGGTGAGAAGCATCTGATTATGAGCTCCAGATGTTTTGTTAATTATCATTCCAGTCATTTTATCCACCTGACTTTCCCCTTTGTTTTGGCATCATAGTACCTGCTGTTCTGGCCTCAGACTGGACTTCTTCATAACTTAACTGGGGAGACCAAACATCACTTGCTAAGCAGTTAGAGAGTGGGAAATAGATTAGATATTCCTACCCATAAGTGAGGCTCTGTAGTCTAGGAATCTTTTCCCCAAAAGATTCTAATTCTACTCATTAGTCATTCATTCATTTGTTTATTCGTTTATTCTACAAACATAGTTATTTAGCACTGTTAGGTTGAACAATGTAAAATTGATATTAGAATATTTTCACTTGCAAAAATGGCAAGTTCACATGGTTTAACATAATTCAATGTCCAGGCACTATTAAACCTACTTAGGACTTCTGCTTGTAAATGACAGTTTACAGTTCTTGATTCCTAGAATTTCCTTTAGTCAGGATTTCTCTTAAATCTTGTTATCCCTTTCAAAAGACTGGCCCTAATTTTCTAAAGCAGGATGGTCCCTATTGCCAAGACCTAGAACAGCACTGAATATATGAAACTAGAATGTGGTATATCTGAGGATTCCACTGTCACTTTTTTGACAGTTGCTGTCTTTGCTTTTCTGAGTTTCCAAACCAATTCAAAGGATAGAAATCCAGAACTTTCTTTGTCCAACCTCAGAGACAGTACAGCAATGATGAGATCTGAGAAAACTGTTGCATGCCACCGTACTTCACCTACAACCATAGAGTAGGGAGCCTGGAAGTGGTATGTTTAAATAATAAACTAGAATTGATTTTTTCTAGAAAGACTTAGAGATAAATCTAATATTCATCAAGGTAATATGAGTCCATCTCTTAGATGGAAAATGGCTTCACCTTCCTGAACAAAGGCTTTAAGAATCGTTAGTGAATCTGAAAATAATGAAGAGATCCTGCCCAATTTGCCTAGAATGGTGCTAACCATGGCACTATGTTCCCTTTCACTTCCATAGTTTAAGGAAGGGTTAGAAATGGCTTCAGACATTCCACAACACTCTTCCCAATCCCTTTAGTGTGGAACAACTCTGGTTCTTGTACTCAGGTGTTATAGTTTCAAAGAACGGTGGAGGTGTTGGTATCAAAAGCAAGGGCAGACTCCAGTGGATCTAGGCCCCTGCTATAGAATCTCTTCTGGGAACATAATAATGGTGTCTGGGTGTCTGCATCACGCCGAGCCTCTTGCTTTAGTTGAAAGAACTTGTACTGCGTCCATCCATATACGCCACAGTTGAGCAGACCCTGGGATGATGCTGTTAGAGCCTGGAGGAGATGAAGGGGTGATGGAGCCCATCCTTCAGGCTTTCAGAGATCCAGGGAATAGTCCCTATTCCCCTATTTATAAAGCATTGTTATATTTCCTCTATCTCATACATCAAGGTCTGGCATCAGTTTTTAATATTTTTCTAGCTCTTCCTGAAATCACTCTCCACACTGTACCTTGTCACGGATGATTAAGAGTTGCTCCTATTTCTTAATATATACAGAAGGACGATGAAGTGGTTTCAATGCCTCTCTGGACTGCCTCATTTCCCAGGTTAGGTTTGAGAAAACTGCCCTATCACACAGTCAGACAGCCCTTCTTAAATCTGACAAAGGAGGAAAAAGGAATCATTCCATTTCTCTACTACTCCCTCCCCATTCACCTACAAGAGCTACTTTATCCCATCCGGTTCACTCTGGATGGGAGACAATCAAGTCGCTATTAGTGCTTCAAAAGAACATTTGCTGGTAGGTCTTGTTTTTTGTTTCTCACCCCTTAAAAACACGTCAATGAAATGAAGTTGACCAGATGTATATATGCTCGGAAGCGCTCTCACAAAAGTATCTACCTCATCTATGAGGAGAATTTTACATTCTTCATAACTAAATATAAATAATAGATTTTCTCTTTTGCAATGTAGGAATAAATACTTTGAAGGGCACATTGTGCTTACAGAGTAGCGGCAGTATAAGAGAACAGGACCAGAGGGTGTGAGAGCAAAGACGCTGGATGATGAAGGTGTTACCTGGAGAACATAGAGGGTCATGTGAAGTTTGGTGTCCTGCGGCCTGATCAGCTTCATGGTTACCAGAATAACAGCTGGGAAAACACAAAGTATAAACCTTGTTGTCAGCCCTGGCTGCGTGAGCATAAAATTCTTCAGTATCCATGCCCAGCCTTGTTAGAATGGAAGCTAGAGGCACAGTGAAGACCAGCAGTGAGACTGAGCAGTTGTATAAACCACTAGGACTTGGGCCTCCAGCTTTTACTCCTGACTGATTAAACTTCGCAGACTATTAGTGTAGCAATAATGGAAAGACATACTACAGGCAGATACACTTTTCAGCATTTTAGAGTGTACCAAGCTTTCATAACTATTATTCAGTCTGATCCTCAAAACTTTATGTAGCAAGAAGGATAAGTATTAATATCTCTGAGTTCTGTCAGGACATTTCCTTGCATATCAGGTTGCACCTGACGTACAATTATCTTAATTTCCAAATCATAAGAAGAAGCTAAGGAGGCTGGGAAAAACTGGAAGCATGGGTGGTACCAACTTCAATTTGACAAGCGAAACAGTAATTTGTAGTCATCCTTCTTGGTGAGACAACTTTGCTTGATCAGAACCCAGCAGTCCCCTCTTCACTGCCCACCTCTTGCCATTAAGTACCCACCTGGGCCCCAGCAGCAAAAGAAGGCCACTGGGTAGAAGCGCACTCGCTGCTCCACGATGTGAATCACCGCCCACTGTTCACTTCCCAGAAAGCCAGTTGATTTCACAAACTTCTTATACAGTGTCTGGGCTTGGATGAGTAAGACCTAGATACGGGTACAGCAGTGAATAGTTTGCCCAAGGCTTAGTGATTTCCCAAGTCTATCCTCCTATCGTTTTACAAGGATCATTCTCTTTGGATCTGACAGCAGAATAGGCCATTCTTCTGTCTTTACGATCTGAGACTAGCCTTTTTCTGAGAGAAAATTATCTTCAGAGTGAACTTTTTTGGGGGTAGGGAAATGGACAGATATTGGCCAAACTTGTGGTTACCATGTTCAAAACATGAACCTTATATAAACCTTCGGGATTTTTTTTCTCACTGAGGCTGATCACAATATTCATGAGAAGTTAAAATGAAGATCTAACCAGACCCTCTTTTAAAACACTTTATTAGAGATTGTGTTTGAAAGTGTTCTATGCTTAATATCCTTGAAATAAATACTTCAGCACTGTGACTGAGCTTAAATTCTCAACCAGAAGCAAAAGAAGTCTCTTCTTGCCCTTAGATGGAAAACAGACTGCTTTTCCCCTTCTTTTGATACTATCTTTATAAGGTTTAGCTAGTGAAAGAAATATAAATCAGTTCAGAAGTCCAATGTGCTTTCTGTGGGGAGTAAATGAGGTAATAATCTTGGTAATAAATCTGACCAAATTTGAAGCTTTTTCCTAATAATCTAGATCCATAGTCTAAATTAGCAACTAATTACTTAGTTAAGTTTAGTTATCTAGTTTCTTTTTCCTGGAGATACAGGAATCAAAAGGAGTTTTGTATTTATCTGAGAATAGTTATGGCTAGTAAAATCAGTTAATCACCTGTTGACTAAAAGAGAATCAGATGTTAATTCCAAATGTCCTTTGAAGCTTGGCTTATTCTAAAGAAGCAAACAGGAATCCCTAGGGTGCCAGGCTACCCGTCTCTCTTGCCAATCAGTTCTAAATATAAGCCATCAAAGCCATTTTATTATAAAATAATCACTGTACACTCTTTACAAAGTTGCTGATTTGAGCTACACTATCCCCATAACTTATATTTGAACTGTCAAAGGAAGTTGCTCACAACATACTTGGTTCAAGTGTGCTAGGTGTGCTACGGCACAAAACATATTCGTGGGGTAGATTCGGTCTGCAGGCAGGTAGTTTATAGTCCCTGAACTAGGATCTCAAGAGAGGAGAAGATTCTGAGAAACGGATAGGGCAAATCAGAAGGCGTATTTGCTTGCTTCCTGATTCAGTACTAGGCAGTCATATATAAATAACGTATTGTCCCACCGCCGATGACTTCACTTGTGCATCGCTCTGGTGATGGCAGGTGAGCATTTAACAACTGCCCATGCCGCTTGGCAGCTTAGTGTCAGTTAGACATAAATAATAACATAAATGGGAACGTATAGCTAATAAAAACTGAGAAAGGAAAACTTTCATTATCTGGAAAATTAAGCCAAAGCTCACGCCCTGTGCTCCAGAGTGTCACTCTGCATAAAGGAGATACTTGACACACACTAGTTTTCCACTCTGACCCTCATGAGGATCCACAAGGACATACATTACTAGTTCAGAATGAGGATAATTCTCACAGAATGAATATGGGCTCCTTTTCCCACTCACCATTTGATCCTGGGAAGTCCAAAAGGCTGAAGGAGTAATTAAATTGTCCATATCTCCTAGCCACTTCCTTAATTCTAGGACTACAGAAAGCAACTCTGGACCTCATCTTTCCCATGCCCTGGAAGTACTACTCCATCCCTCCACAACCCCCCTTCTTTCCATAAAGGCAGGTAAGGTGGCACCATACCACGATGATGAAGAGGCTGAATAGAAAGCTGCCCAGGAAAATGGTGAGCCCATAAAAATAAAGTGTGCTACAGACTGATGTGTTGGCAGAAGGCAGGAGCTCAGCCATGGCTGATGGTGCTGAGTGCATCAGGATACACCTAGGAAGAGAAGCAACGGACAACAGTACTGCTACAGATATGAAACTAGAGAGACACCTATCAGTGCAACGGAAGTTCACGGGTATGCAATTTGACTCACCATTTTGCTAAACCTTGTCCATAACAATTTGTTCCTTCTCACAGACACATTATCTTCTAGCAATTTTGTACTATATTTCCACTTACGTATTTTCAGCCTTGACTACATGTTATTCTGTAGCCCATTGCGAATATGAGCACCTTGGCTAGAATGTATATAGAAAGTCTTCTTCCATCTCTATTTATAGAAAAGAACAGGTGTTGACTGACTACCATAAAAGTGATAGATTTGGTCATTACTCACCTGTGGCTCTGGCTAAAGTTGCGAAAACATTCACTGACATTGCCCAAACAGAATACAGGGACCATCAATAGTAGAGGTATCAGGCTGGGAGAAAAAAAAGACTTTTTTATGCCCCTTTTCATTTGCAAAATATTATCCTTGTCTTCTCCCACCTCCATCACCCCACCAACTCTCCACTAATACACATACACATTTAATTTCTCCAAGAAAAAATACCTCAAAAAACCCAAACATTCCATCTTTTCCCAATTTCCGTGGAAGTGAAGTGAGGAATGCATTTTCTGTGAGGATACATCTTACACTTAGGGTACCAGGCCCTAAAAAAGTTTCATGAAGAGTCTCTGGGAGTCCTGGCTTGTGTGGCTCAGTGGACTGAGCATCGGCCTGTGATGCCCAGTCAGGGCATATGCCTGGGCTGCGGGCAAGGCCCAAGATGGAGGCATACAACCAATCGATGTTTCTCTCCTCCCTTCTCCTCTCTCTAAAAATAAATAAATAAAATCTTTAAAGAAAAAGAGTCTCTGAGAGTTGAGTAGTCAAATATAAATCCAAGTAGGTCAAAGTGGAGGAAAAAAATTTAACAAGGAGCTCTGTGCTCACTCAGTCTGTTTCACTTTCCATGGTGACCAGAAATAACTTCATTCTTATAAACCCCTTCCTGGGAGCTTTTCCAAAATATGCCTTTAAGATATTATTTATCTATGTTTCAGGTTGGCGCTCAATCCACTGAGCCACACCAGCCAGGGCTCCAAAGTATACCTTTAACTAACCAATTACTTATCCAGAGGGAGAGATCCAAGAGTAAAAATTACAAAATCTAAAACCAATTCTGCAGTAACCACTTAAATAAGATACAGACCCTTTCTGGGCTCAACAATTTAAAGAGTCTCACCCAATGTTATGAAGTTGATAAGATCTTGAAAGCCACCTATTACAACTTTTATGATAATTGAATAGGAATTAGAAGTCCAAAGACTTAAAGAGACATATTTGAAGGTCGCATGGTGTCGATAGCAGGATTAAGAATAAACCCCAAATCTGCATCTTCAAACTGTTTGCCTATCCTGTCTAAGAAAATGGAACCTAAGATTACATATTTGTTGTTTCCTACTCAGTAAGGTTCTGTGAAGATCTAGGCATGACAGACTCCATGGAAATAAAGGACAATGTTCTCCTACTTGCTCCCACCTAGACCCCAAAATAATGACAGTCCACATACCTTTGCAGGAAAGAAAGCAAAAAACTTACCTTGACAAAATGATGGCTATCCGACCAACTTGACAAGTATTATCTATAACCTATGAAAAGAATAAATGTGAGTAATGTCTTAGGATACTACCAATCATATTATAATAACCCCCAGGTCATCATTTACCATTTGACAGAACAAAAGTCTCAAGAGTCGGTTTACTTCAGTTAAGCAATATTTGCTATAAAGTTCAGTGAAACAATCCCTTAGCATTGAAGATAAGAGAATTTTATCTGTATTACTATATTATAAAAAAGATAATAGCCACAAAGAGAACCTGCAGGAAGTAGCTTAACCATGAGATTTGGATACCAGAACAAATTATCTTAAAAAGAAAGACAAATGTAAAATCACACAATGTCCCACGTTCTAAAAACAGTTCAATTCTAAGCCCTGGCTGGTGTAGCTCAGTGGACTGAGCTCGGGCCTGAGAACCACACGATCGTGGTTCGATTCCCAGTCAGGGCACATGCTTGGGTTGCAGGCCAGTTCCCAGCAGGGACTCACGAGAGGCAACCATACACTGATATTTCTCTTCTTCTCTCCTTTCCTTCCTCTCTAAAGATAAATAAATAAAATCTTTTTAAAAATTAAATAAATAAATAAATAAAATAAAAACAGTTCAATTCTCTTTTATGTCCAGGGAGATGTGGCCTTTTCACTCCATAGAGGTGGAGTGAAAGTCTATGTATGAGATGACCCGCAGAGAGCATAATAAGCCAGGGTTAGTGTAATAAGGACAGGGTCAATAAACCCTTTGGATTATAAGGCCCTCAAGACTTGTTAGATTCTAGAAGAAAGAGCATTTAAAAAATCTCCAGTTGTATTAGACACTGTAAAACACACAACAGAACAATGGTCCCTACCCATTAGGAATTTACGGTGGAAGATTTTGAACAGAACACCTTAAGGAGATGACAGAATAGAAAGCAAGTGTTTTTCTATTTTCAGATAGAGATCATATCAAATGGCACTGTGAGGAATCAAAAAGCTTAAGTGAGCAATTAATCAATAATCAGCGATGGGTAACTGATTTCCCTGAAGAACTTTGAACCAAGAATAGCAAATAATTTCAAGTTGGATAGCTACTGCTGACTTCAGGTAAAATGGGAAAGAATAAAAATTAGTCTTTGGTGACTCCTACCCACCCCTTCTTCTCTTTGTATTCTATCCTCTGTCCATTAGGGGGCAATCCTGTGTTTAACTCTTGTTCTTACCTGGATATCAGTGAATCTCTGATAAAAAGCTTACTGATAAATGTTTAGGGCAGAAATTTTGCCCTAAAATTTAAAAGAGAACTCAAACATTAAAAAAACCCAAGGCTCCTGGTATAAACTATAATGACAGAATAATAGGCAGTGGGCTTAAGGTCTCTGGTCAGAGTTTATCTCTTGGAACTAGTGTCAGAGCATGTGTTACAGAAAGGAAAGTACATTCTGTACATGTGTAGGAATAAAAGCAGAAGACTATATATGACAGGTGTCTCTCCCTCCCTTTTCTTCAAAACTTAGTTTGTTCTCCTGCCAGGAGCCCAAGCCTAAAGAGATAATGTTCTCTTACGTTGCTCCTATCCCTGCAGGGCCTCTGGTCTCATTGTGGCAGCTTCTTTAGGGAGCAACTGTGGCAGAACAACCGCTCCCAAATTCTACTCAGTCTCTTAGCTTCTGAATGAATTAATGAATTAAAAACTTGAACTACTACCCCTAAAACACTGCTGAACTTCTTAAACATTCATCTGCCCGAAGGAAGGAGAATGAGTTTCTTTGAATTAACCTTCCAGCTATAGGACTCTAGGATCATACAGACGAACATTAAAAAGATACACAGCTATGGGCATGGGTCATTTCTAAGTTGTAGGGAGTCAAGAGATTAAACAAATTTAAAATATAGAAGAGTAAATATATGTGTTGACTCTACAGATGTAAACAAGAGAAAGGGCACCAGAATATAGTCCTATGCTTTTCAATACAATGTAATTAAATTAAGATTACACAAAATTTAAAATTCAATTCCTCAATCACACCAGCCACATTTAAAATGCTCAGTAAGAGCACATAAAACACTGGATCACTGCCAACAATTCTACTGAGTGCTTATATAGACTGCAACGCCTTGTCCAGTATGCTGAGTAAGAGGTCTCTGCAGGCTATTTTTCCCAATGATTTCCCCACCACGCTTTCTCCTTACAGTAAAAAGAGAAAAGTTTTATGAGCACTCTATGTCTTTGAGCTTCTCCGGCAGTCTGTATCAACAACAAGGCTAGAAAAGCAGTTCTTTTCAGAAGAATATCTTTTTGAGTTAGTCAGTCAGATTAGGATTTCAGTAGCATAGCATTTCAGAGTTAGAAGGGGCATGAAAGGTCACACAGACCAACACACCATTTTATGATGAAAACAGCGGTCCAAGAAAGGGAGATGCTATGCCTCAGGTACTACAGGGGATCAGTGACCGAACTGGGTCTAGAAGACAGATCTCCTGATTCACCTTCAAATGCTCTTTTCATGATGCTATAGCACTTATTTATTCAAGAAATATTAAGCTTCACCATGTGCAGGACAGTATACCACTCTCATTTGTCACAGAACTGATCCTCAGGCTCTAGAGAAAGATACACTGGGAGGCATTCATGATTCATTTACTCCATGGTACCCTTAAGAAACATCCCTTTTAAAACACCACAACAAAACGAATACTGTAGAAATAAGACTGGACTATATAGTAAAATATGTATAATATTATTTAAATATATAATGACATTTAAATAAGTGAAAATTGCTAACATCACAAAAATGTCTTCTGCTAAGATCACATAATGGTGTGAGTCAGAAATAAGAAACAAAGCGTACTATACAATGGAACACTATTCAGCAACAAGAAGGAATTACTTACTTATACAATGCTACAATGAATATACTGCAAAAGCATTATGCTAAGTGAAATAAACCAGACACAAGAGACTATATATTGTATGATTCCATCTATAGAAAATGTCCAGAAAAGGAAAATCTAGAGATGGAAAGTAGATTAGTGGTTGCTCAGTACAGAGGGCTGGAAGGGGATTTAGCAGTAATGGGCATAAAAGATTTTATTGGGGTGAAAAAATATTCTGAAACTGTTTTATGATAATGACTATACAATCTAAGTTTATTTTTTATTTTTTAGTTGAATTTATTGAATGGGGTAGCATTGTTAGTAAAGTTATGCAGGTTTCAGAGGTACCAGTCTATAACAACATCATCTGTGTATCGTATTGTGTGTTCGCCACCCAAAGTCAAGTCTCCTTCCATCACCATTTATCCCTCCTTGACGCTCTCCTACGTTCCCCTCTGCCCCTCCCCGCTTCCCTCTGGTAATCACCACACTGTTGTCTGACTATGAGGGATTTTTCCTTAATTCCTTCACCTTTTGATAAGTTTACTTTAAAAATCATTGAATTGTACACTTAAAGTAAATGATGTAATATGTAAAATATGTGTACACAAAAAGAGTCCAGAGGTACTGACCTAGTGTTCTCCTTTCTTGCATAATTGTAATGCTAGTCAGCACCTAAAGCTCTTTGTGAACCAAAGAAGGGAAGACAACTAACTGCTCCCTGGGTTAATCTTGTTTTCCGACGACCACACATTCGTTCCCCTGCCCTTCTGGGAATTAGCATCTGTTGCCCACCATACCGAGGAAATATGACAGAGCAGAACAGACGCTCTCCCTTTCCAGTACCTGCAGTTCAAATCCCGGGTTACCAGACTGAACACTTTCCCAGACTCTTCACCCAGATCCTGTTCATCGGCAACAATGACAGATTGGCACAGAGCCAAGGAGGGCTATTTCCTTTACTGAATACAACCCAGCAGGAATGGCAGCACTCACTGTACATAACGTTCCCTATAATCTAATGAAGTCCTTTTTCCCCTGTGGCTTGAGAGAAGAGGAAATCATGTCAACAGAATAGAAACTCAGTGAGAACATGCTTTTTCTTTTATGAAGCTCCACGAATTCACCTAGACAGTGCTGAGTGCTTACACTGTTTATCAAGGACACGTTTGTTTGAGCGTACTACCACGCTTAACTCTTAGCTCTAAATAGCACTTACCGGGGAACATGTGCTCTGTCCACTCTGGATGTGTTTCACCCTTAGCTCTCTGTACAGATACCAGATGTAATTGACGGTGTAGAGAAATGAGGAAACGTAGAATATCTAGGCGAAAATCAAAATATCCCATCATGACTGCCCCACTCTGACTTCCTTTGATATATTCCATTATTTTCTACTATAGGAATCCTACCTACTGTTCTATTAGCAACTCACCATCTGTATCTATACCACATAAAAAATGGAAATTTTACCAGGCCTACCTAAAACATGTCTCGGCTTCCTTATTTTATCCTTCTGGCTGTTCGGAGGAACCACAGCATTATCCAATTCCCCTCACCTAGTCTCTCCACTTTTATAAGGATATCATAGAATCTTTTTCTATTTTATTTTCTTATTTAAAAATACCATATGGATTTCCATTTCTATTTTTTGTTAAATTTATTGAGGTGACACTGGTTAATAATATGATATATGTTTCGAGTTCTGGCTGAGATGAGGCGTAGGCAGAAACCCTTCGCTTCCTTGCACAACCAAAACAAGGATAACAACCAATCTGAAATCAATAAACCATCAGAAGTACCAGGAAATCAAACTGCATGGAGCTCCGACAACCAAGGAGTTAAAGAAAAAATCAACCAAAACAACCAGACTGGTAAGAACTCCCAGTGAGATGGTGGACCGCATGGGTGGGACTGGCTGAGAAAAACTGTGGGGAGGCAGCAGACTGTGCAGGTGGGGCTGGCTGAAGGTGAAACTGAGACTTGGAGCTGACTGTGGACTACCACAGTTGCCGCAGTGGGAGAAACTCCCAGTCTCACACCACAGTTCATTGGAAAGCAGGCTAGAGTTGAGCAGACAAGCTGCATTGTTCCCCCTCTGGCCCCTCCCCCACAGGCAGCACCACAGTTACAGCCAAGAGGGTTGCCCTGCCCCAGTGAATACCTAAGGCCCTGCCCCCTTACAACTTAACAGGTGTTCTAAGACAAAAAATGGCTCAAATGAAAGAACAGAGCAAAACTTCAAAGAGCTAAGCAATGAGGAGATAGCCAACCTATCTGATGCAGAGTTTAAAGCCCTAGTAATCAAAATGCTCACAGAACTGATTGAACTTGATCTAAAAATGAAGAAACAAATGAAAGATACCCAAAATGAAACAAAGCAAAATATTCAGGGAACCAACAGTGACAGGAAGGAAACCAAGACTCAAAGCAATGATTTGGAACAAAAGGGAAAAATAAATATCCAACCAGAACAGAATGAAGAAACAAGAATTCAAAAAAAGTGAAGAGAGACATACAAACCTCTGGGAAAACCTGAAACATCCCAATATCCAAATTATAGGGGTGCCAAAAGGAGAAGAACAAGAGCAAGAAACTGAAAACTTATTTAAACAAATAATGAAGGAAAACGTCCCCAATCTGGGGAAGGAAATAGACTTCCAGGAAGACCAGGAAGCTCAAAGAGTCCTGAAGAAGTTGGACCAAGGAGGGACACACCAAGGTACATCATCATTAAGTTACCCAAGATTAAAGATAAGGAGAGAATCTTAAAAGCAGCAAGAGAAGAGGAGAGAGTTACCTACAAAGGAGTTCCCATCAGACTGTCAGCTGATTTCTCAAAAGAAACCTTTAAGGCAAGAAGTGGCTGGAGAGAAGTATTCAAAGTCATGAAAGGCAAGGACCTACATTCAAGATTACTCTATCCAGCAAAGCTTTCATTTAGAATGGACGGGCAGATGAAGTGCTTCCTAGATAATTTCAAGCTAAAGGAGTTCATCACCAAGCCATTATTACACGAAATGTTAAAGGAACTTATCTAAGAAAAGGAAGGTCAAAAATATAATGAGTAATAGAGGCTGTGGAGAAAAGGGGACCCTAGTGCACTGTTGGTGGGACTGCAGACTGGTACAACCACTGTGGAAAACAGTATGGAATTTTCTAAGAAAACTAAAAATGGATCTACCTTTTGACCCAGCAATTCCACTGCTGGGATTATATCCCAAGAACCCTGAAACACCAATCCAAAAGAACCTACGCACCCCAATGTTCATGGACGCACAATTTACAATAGCCAAGTGTTGGAAGCAACCTAGGTGCCTGTCAGTAAATGAATAGATCAAAAAACCTATGGTACATTTACACAATGGAATTCTATGCAGCAGAAAGAAAGAAAGAACTCCTACCCTTTGCAACAGGATGGATGGAACTGGAAAGCATTATGCTGAATGAAATAAGCCTGGCGGTGAAAGACAAATACCATATGATCTCACCTTTAACAGGAACCTAAACTACAAAATAAACAAGCAAGCAAAATATAACCAAAGACACTGAAATAGAGAACAGGCTGACAGTGACCAGAGGGGAGAGGGGAGGGAATTTCAGGGGGAAAAGGGGAAGGATTTACAGGAACTAGTATAAAGGACACATGGACAAAAACTAAGGGCGGGGGGGAATGGGAGGGAGGTGAGGAGCACTGTGCAGGTGAGATGGGATGGGAGTAAAAGACAGAAAACTGTACTTGAACAACAATTAAAATAAATTTAAAAAATAAATGGTGAAGTAGAAAAAATAAAATAAAATAAAATTGTTGCCAAAAAATCTAGGAATTCCTGCCATTTGCAACAGCATGGATGGACCCTGAGAACATTCAGGCAGAGAAACACATACTGTATGACCTCACTTGGATATTGAATCTTAAAAAAAAAACTTGTAGAAAAAGAGATCACATTTTTGGTTGCCCGAAGTGGGGAAAGGGGGAGGGGAAGTTGGAGGAAGGTGTCAAATGTATAAATTTCCGGTCACAAGATAAATCCGTACTATGCATATAGTGACAAAATGACAACCGCAGTTACCACTGCGGAATGATACATGAGTTACTAGGAGAGCAGATCCTGAGTTCTCTTCATAAAACAACATTTTTTCCTTTTTTGTATCTATATGAGATTATGGATGTTAACTAATTTTTTATTGTAATTATTTCACAATACATGTGAATCAAATCATTGTACTGTACACCTTAAACCTACACAGTGATTTACATAAATTATATCTCAATAAAACTGGAAAAGTTTGCTTAAAAAAACTCCAAAATATGAAGAGTAACATGATAGCAGTCTCACAACTATTAACAAATAAACCAAAAAAAGAAAGAAAATCAACAAAAATACTAATCAAACAACAAAAAACAGGAACAGAATCAGAGAAATGGACATTGCATGGAGGGTTTTCAGTGGGGAAGGGAGGAATGGGGGGAAAAGGTACAGGGAAGAAGAAACATAATTGGTAGGCATTAAATACACAGGGAGAGGTAGAGAATGGTATAGGAAACAGAGAACTCAAAGAATTTATATGTACAACCCATGGACATGACCTAAGTTGGGAGGGATGCTGGAGGGTTGGGGATGCAAGGTGGAGGGGGAATAAAAGGGGGAAAAATTAGGAAAATGGTAATAGCATAATCAATAAAAACACTTTAAAAGATTATATAGGGGTCGAGTGTACATCTCTATGATACATGATCTGTATATTGCGTTGTGTTCCCACTACCAAAATCAGATCATTTCTGTCACCATATATTTGACCTCTTCTACCCTCTGCTACCCACCCTATCCTCTTCCCTCTGGTGACCATGATACTGCTGTCTGTGTCTATGAGTTTGTGTTTGTTTTCCTTGCTTATTCATTTGTTGATTTCAGTTTTAAATGAGCCAAGGACCTGAACAGACACTTCTCCCAAGAAGATATACAAATGACCAAAAGATATGTGAAAAAATACTCAACTTCCCTAGCTATTAGGGAAATGCAAATCAAAACTCTAATGAGATGCCACCTCCACCTGTTAGAACAGCTTTTATCAACAGGATAAGTAATAACAAGTATTGGAGAGGTTTTGGAGAAAAAAAAACCCTCATTTACTGCTGGTGGGAATGTAAACTGGTACAGCCACTATGGAAAACAGTATGGTGGTTCCTCAGAAAATTAAGAATACAGTTACCATGTGACCCAGCAACCCTGCTGCTGGGTATCTACCTTAAAATACTGAAAACATTTATTTGCAAAGACATACGCTCCCCAACATTTCTTGCAGCATTATTCACAGTGACTGAGTGGAAGGATCTACTTCCAATAATGCTAGCCTAGGCTATTCAAAAGGTTGGTTCAAACCAACCTTTCCATTCAAAAGAACTAAACATGCTAGATGCTACTGGTGCTTTCTATTTATCACTGGTTTTAGTAATTTGCTTATGATGTGCCTTGGTGTGTTTCCTATTTGTTTGTTTGTTTGTTTCTTTCATATAATAAAGTGTAATTGTTTTTATTCTGTTTATTAATTTAGTTTTTCAACTACAGTTCACATTCAATATTATATTAGTTTCAGGTGTACGGCATAGTGGTTGTCTGCATGTTTTTTTGCTTGGTTTTATTAAGCTTCAGGTATATGATGGTTTATATTTTCAACAAATTTGGAAATTTTTTTGTTATTATTTATTCAAACATATTTACCAAATAACTTTGAATTCCTTTATCCAACATTTGAGACAAATGATGGTTTATAGAAGGAAATAACATCCCATACGTTACATGTCCTTCCAACATTGGAAGTAAGCAACAGAGAGGCTGACTGAGACAGTGTCTGGTACTGTCATTTTTCCTTTTCTTTTTTCTCCACAGTAGTTATCACTGATAAAGAGTAACATTAGCACAACAATACTCCCAGGCCCTTTTGGGAAAAGCATTGGGTTTATTTCTGATCCCAAAATTGATGTGGGGACAGTCACATGTGAGCAAATCAATTCTTTCAGTACAGAGCCAGTTGTCCAGAAGAACTGAAAATCTCAGCATTGCAGACCATGGATCAGACTCCATTTTTCAGAGCCAGGTGCTATAGTCCAGAAAAAGCCTTCTGACCCAAATATTCTTCTGTCACTGTAATGTATGTTTATTGGTTGGCTGAGTTCACAAAAAAAAAATCTTGTAAAATCTCACATCTCAATTTATGAATCAAATACTGAAATTATTTCTGATGCCTTGGTTCTCAGAATCACTTTGCTTTTCAGGTAAGTTCCAGAACAAAAGACTAGCTCTTGGTAAATAATTGGTTTCTTCTGTCTCACTTCAGTGAAGTTTTCCACACCCAGCCTCTGACCCCAGGCAGCTCTGGGTTGCCTATAAAACGCTTTCCATCTAAATCAGATAGGAACTCATTAACTGCAGGCACATAATGAAGTTATAACATAATCGGCAAATAAGCCTGGTTCTAATTTGCATCTATACCCACCCCAGTAGAGGAGGAAAAGCTTAAAAGAAAAAAAATATTCATGTGTCCAGAAGCTTCAGCATTCTAAACCTGAAAAGGACTTTGTTTTTTTTTGTTTTTTTAACTTTTAAAAAAATATATTTTATTGATTATGCCATTACAGTTGTCCCATTCCCCGCCTTCACTCCCCTCCACCCTGCAACCCCTCCCCCACCATTTACCCCCTTTCATTCATGTCCATGAATTTTAACTTTAAATATATTTTATTGATTATACCATTACAGTTGTTCTATTCCCCCCCTTCATTCCCCTCCACCCACACTCCCTCCCCCACCATTATCCCCCCCTTAGTTTATAACCACATGTCTCAACTTCTTTAGATTCTGTATTTCCCCCACTATTATCGCCCTCCCCCCTATTTTCTACCTACCATCTATGCTATTTTCTGTGCCTTCTCCCCCCTTCTCCTCCTCCCACCCCCCTGTTTCTAACCCTCCATGTGTTCTTCATTTCTATGGTTCCACTCCTGATCTAGCTGTCCTCTTGGTTTGCTTTTGTTTTAGGTGTGGTTGTTAATAACTGTGTGTTTGCTGTCCTTTCACTGTTCATATTTTTCATCTTCTTTTTCTTATATAAGTCCCTTTAGCATTTCATATAGTAAGGGCTTGGTGATGATGAACTCCTTGAACTTGACCTTATCTGAGAAGCACTTTATCTGTCCTTCCATTCTAAATGAAAGTTTTGCTGGATAAAGCAATCTTGGCTGTAGGTCTTTGGATTTCATGACTTGGAATACTTCTTTCCAGCCCCTTCTTGCCTGTAAGGTCTCTTTTGAGAAATCCGCTGACAGTCTGATGGGTACTCCTTTGTAGGTGACTGTCCCCTTATCCCTTGCTGCTTCTAGGATTCTCTCCTTCATTTTGGTCTTGGCTAATGTAATTATGATGTGCCTTGGTGTGTTCCTTCTTGGGTCCAACTTCTTTGGCACTCTCTGAGCTTCCTGGATTTCCTGGAAGTCTATTTCCTTTGCCAGACTGGGGAAGTTCTCCTTTATTATTTGTTCAAATACGTTTTCCACTCGTGGCTGTTTCTTTCCCCCTTCTGGTACCCCTATAATCCGGATGTTGGAACGTTTAAAGATGTCCTGGAGGTTCCTAAGCCTCTCCTCATTTTTTTGAATTCTCATTTCTTCATTCCTTTCTGGTGGGATGTTTTGTTCTTCCTTCTGGTCCATTCCATTGATTTGAGTCCCAGTTTCCTTTCCATCACTATTGGTTTCCTGTGCATCTCCCTTCATTTCAATTAGTTTAGCCTTCATATGTTCCTCTAATTTGTGACTATGTTCCTCTAATTTGTGACTATAATCTACCAGTTCTGTGAGCATCCTGATAAATAGTGTCTTGAATTGTGCTTCTGAGAGGCTGGCAATTTCTCGGTCGCTTAGAGTTATTGGCTCTGGGACTTTGAGTTCTTCTTGTGCCATCTTTTGGGCTGTTCATGCCTGTTCCATAGCAGGATCAGAGCCCTAAAGTGTTCACTAGAACAGGGCAACTAAGTTGCTAGGTTGTGACGTTGTATGTGGGGGCGGGGTCAAAGAGGGACGATGGCTTCCCGTTTGCCGTCTGGGCCCTGCTGCCGCAGCCACCACCATCACCAGGCCCACGAATTTCGTTCCACTGCACTCGAGTGTGCCACCGCCGTCAGCCCTCCACCACTGGGTTCGCCCCCTGGGGCCAGTGTGGTCCGTCTCACTGTGCGTGAATGTGCAACCGTGGTCAGTCCGCCCCATACCCCGACTGGTTCCGGGCTGCCTGTGCGCCTAGGTTGGGGGATCTGTCCTGCCCGACCCAGCTCCACTGCTGGCTCCGCCCCTCTTACCATCCCCGTTGAATGGTTCATAGTTGTCGGACTTCTGTATAATCCCGTTTTCTGGTCTTTGGGTGTGTCCTAGTTCTCCAAACCTTTGTTGTGTTCAAACTTGGTTGTAGGAGAAGGCACAGTGTTTCCACCTATGCCTCCATCTTGGCGGAAGTCTGAAAAGGACTTTGAAATGCCAGTTAATGGAATAATTTCCAAATGCTGTTGAAGAAATTAGTGCTAGCACTGACCAAGTGGCTCAGTTGGTTGGAGCATCATCCTGGACCCCAAGAGAAATTAGTGCTGATCCCTGATGAAATAATCACTAGTCTAAGAAATATTAAGAAAAACATAGGCAATGTAATAAGTGTTTCATATAGCTAAATTTACTAGTTTAAAGACACCATCCTGTATTCTGAGATTATATTTTGCCTAGTTTTCTTTAGCATCAATTTTTATTGCTTTTATGAATTCAGTGGTTAGTGGTTTTTAAGTGTTCTTAATTTAGAAGAGTATAAAATTAGCAAACTATGACAACTCCCACTTTTTAAAAAAGTTTTATTCATTTGTAAAGTCCTAACATCTAGGAAGCATTGAACCACTGTATCTAGTGATCACTTGGCCTTCATGTAAAAATAGTAAGTCCACTTCACACAGATGAAAATTATAGACGCATTTGATAGGGAAACACCAAAGTGATCCTGATGAAATCATCAGGATTCCTGTCGCAGCAGACCTCAACTCAAACCATATTCTTTCCTTCCACTGCTTAAGTCCATTTTCTTTCATTCTGCTTCAGTGGAAATGACTAGTAACTGCTAGCTGTGTTCTAACTATCTCGGCACCAGTTATCGAAAAGACTTTTTCAAAAAGGGTCTTCCTGCTCAAAGACTGGAACTGGAATTATAGATTCAGAAACCTGGATATCTTGTTTGTTTAGATCAGGTGACTGGTTTCTTTCTTTATCAGGACTCTTGGAAGCGCTAAGACCTCTTCATCAGCTTGTACAAACAAGGAATGCCCCGCCCCGTCTGCTCCCACTCCCAACTTTTTTTCAACAACCAGCCAGAGGAGAATTTTGAAAAGTGGAGACATTTAATCCGAACCAATCAAATTATGAAAGTCAGAGGCAAAAAATGGAGGCAAACTTTTACTTTTCACTTGTATACCCCTTTCCTTTTTAAATTTTTGAGAATATATATTAGTTTTATAATTTATGCATATCAAAAAGATTAATATAAAATGAAAATGTTCCATTTTTTAAGGAACGTATGTGTTTCTGTGTTAGTCTGCAGGTATCTAAAGAGTCTTAAACTAGGTACCTGGATGCTCCAGTAACACAGAGAGAGAGAAAAAGAGTCAAATCGGGGTTTGTTTTTGTGACATAAGAAGTATACTTTGGTCTCTGCCTCTGGTTCCTGACACAAAGCTACTTAAACCCTTGGAATTTTCTAAGTAATGGGAGTGCTAGGAGCACCTTTACACAGATCTCCCAATCCCCTTGGAGTTTTCTGGGTGATAGGAGTGTTCCTGTTCTAGTGAGACGATTTTCGGTGGACTTCTGGATGGCTTCGGGATGGGGGCTAGTCACCAGAAAGGTCAAGCCATGTTTAGAGGCTTGAAACTTCCAGCCCTGTCCCAAGAGAGGGATGATTAATAACTAATTATACCTACATGATCCGGCCTTCATAAATGTCTCCAAACTATGGGATCCAGAGAGCTTCTGGATTTGTGAACACATTTACATGCCCAGAGGGTGGCACACGCAAACTCCATGGGGACAGAGAAACTCCCGCACTCAGGACCTTTTAGTCTTTCGGACCTTGCCCTATATGTCTCTTCAGCTGGCTGTTCATTTAGATCCTTAATTATCCTTTATAATAAACTGGTAAATATAAGTAAGCATTTTCCTGAGTTCTATGAGCCATCATAGCAAATTATCAAACCTGAAGAGGGAGTCATGGGAACCCTTGATTTGTTGCTAAGTCGGACAGAAGTGTGGGTAACCTGGGGACCCACTACTGCAAGCGGCACCTGAAATAGAGGGCAGTCTTGTGGGACCCAGCTCTTAACCTGTGGGATCTGTGCCAACTCTCTGGCTGTTGGTGTCAGAACTGAATTGTAGGATACAAGGTTGGTGTCTGCAGAGTTGGGTAACTGGTTGGTGAGGCACATTTGGTGTCAGAAGTGTTATGAGTACAGAAACAGTTTTCCTTTAGCTTTTTAATAGAATAACAGAATAATCAACTTTAACATCTAATTCCCAGCTCTAAAGTGGGAGAAAATGGGACACATTCTTAAATAATTCTTACTAACTAAATTAGGGTTAATGTGAACATTAGGACCTACAGATTTATTTAAAATATTTTTTATATTTTATTTATTTATTTTTAGAGAGAGGGGATGGGAAGGAGAAAGAGTGGGAGAGAAACATCACTGTGTGGTTGCCTCTCATGTGTCCCCTACTGGGGACCTGGCCTGCAACCGAGGCATGTGCCCTGACTGGGAATCAGACTGGCGACCCTTTGCTTCGTAGGCCTGCACTCAATCCACTGAGCTACACCAGCCAGGGCTAAAATATTTTCATCCTAACGTTCCTAAGGAGAAATTTAGCTATGGTACCAGAAATTTAGCTATGGTCCCTATGGTAATCACTTCAGGGATTTAAAAACTAACTCCAGAAAACATGGAGTCTATAAAACTGATGCCTGGGTGTGCTGTCAAGTTAAATAGGTCAGTACTAATCAACTATCAGAAGATCAATACTGGCTATATAAGAAAATGGTTCTTCCTATTTACCTATGGCTAGTGGAAAACTATATTTAAGCCAGACCAAGAAAGTTTCAGGCTTTGTCACCATTCAGTTTTAAAAACAAATTCAGAGATGAGAGGGTCTTACTGGGTATTTAGTACCTTAATCCTTAAAAGGCACTGAACTACATAAAATATAGCTCTGGTTTTGGTATTGACCAAAATGTCATAATCTCTTGTTCAGGGCATTGCTCTCTCTTCTGATGCCTAGATATTTGGAGCACACATTCTCTCCTCAGAGCTTATCTTGGGCC
The DNA here is from genome assembly GCF_014824575.4 of Sturnira hondurensis. NCBI lineage: Eukaryota > Metazoa > Chordata > Mammalia > Chiroptera > Phyllostomidae > Sturnira > Sturnira hondurensis. Next base: position 5,427,110 of record NW_028080037.1, read on the forward strand.
TGTAAGCTCTTGGTAAATGATTTATTTCTTCTGTTCCAACTCAGTGAAGTGGTATAAAGGTGTTGTCGCTGTTCTGAAACAGTTCTCCTCCCTGAATGACTCTGGGTTTCTTACACCTAGCCAAAACAATTGGAACATCTTGGTCATTTTCAAACCAATTTTGGGAGAAGGAGGCACGGATGCCTTGCCAGATCAGCATAGTTAACCTATCTTGTCAGACTAAAGTTTCTGTCTTATGAAATCTCTCTCTAGAACAGGGGTGTCAAACTCATTTTCAGTGGGCACCACATCAGCCTTGCAGTTGCCTTCCAAAGCCCAATCTAATGTCAACTTCTTGACAGTGTTACAGTCCTTAAGGAGTTGTTACATTTACACAGTCCTAAAATTATTTCGGCCCTTTGAAAGCCACGAGGCTGATGTGGCACCCAGTGAAAATGAATTTGACAGCCCTGCTCTGTAGAAACTATCCAAAACAGGTATCAGAAACCTTTCCAAACTGTGTAATAAAAACTGAATCTACTTTTGGGGCTGGAAAGAAGCAACCACTCTTGACAGAGTACTTACTTAGTTTAATTATCTTGCTTCCCTTGCCCAAATAGAGAAATCTATAAAAACATCATACATTCATATTTAAACTTTAATTTTATAAAAACATGTGAACAAACATCCTATTTAACATTTCAAAAAATTCTATGAAGTAGATTAGAGCAGAAATAATGATTTCCACTTTACGGGGAAAAGGGTTAAAGATCAAATTAATTCCTCAAAAAATTAACAGAAAAACTAAGAATCCAGGTCTCCTAATGCTAGGTGTACTTCATTCTCTACTATTATTACTTTCTTAAAGTCAAATAAATGGACCAGTTGAATTATTTCATCTGAACTGTGGTTCTCAATTTAAAGAAAAGATCGAAGTTAAATAGCCTTTTTTCCTCCAAACAGGCATAATTTAGCAGGAGGAAACACAATGGGGAATTCTGAAATTTTTACCTTAACCTGGAAGCTTCCAGATATTTATTTTCTATTTTAGAGAAAAAATTAAATATTTATTAAGAACCACTTAAACAATATATTCTCCTGATACCTCCAAATTAACCCTGAATATCCAAAGGCTTAGGTTTTCTTCAGCATGTTTTCAGTGCCTGAGCTTTAATTATGAAATTTGTACCAAAGAGCTATGATAAAGACACTTGCTATCACAATAATGACACAAAGATACATAGTTTAATGGTCATCGTATAAGTGGCTAAAAAATACACACTTTAGGCCCTGGCTGGTGTAGCTCAGTGGATTGAGCGCGGGCCTACGAACCAGATGATGGTGGTTCGAATCCCAGTCAGGGCACATTCCTGGGTTGCAGACCAGTTCCCGGCAGGGGATGCTCGAGAAGCAACCATACATTGATGTTTCTCTTCCTCTCTCCTTCCCTTCCTCTCTAAAGATAAATAATATATATATACATATATATATATATATATATATATATATATACATACATACATACATACACATATACATACACACACACTTTACAACTTTACTTGAATAAACTAGGACTTCCACTTCTGGCCAAAATGGGAGTGAAAAGAATCATATTTGGTAAACAGAAGTGAATAGGCAAAACATCTGAAACAATAGTTTTTAAGACACTAGACATCCAACAACCACTTCTGTGAAACAGATGAGAAACATAAGACAAGACATATGACTACTCCAGCTTACCTCCTAGAGAGAGTTTCCAGGAAGCAGTACAGGAAGGGGAAACTGAGGGAGGGCCTGGAATACTCTGAATGAAGGAAACACAACTGAAAATCCAGGAAGACCCAGACATCTAGAGTCCATAACACAAAATGCCAGAGGGAAAGGCGCTGCTCAAAGAACCCAGAGACGCACAGAAGGCCCTCCTACAGCATGCAGCCAAGCACTGGCGTGTGCGCTTGTATAAGAGAACCCCCCAAAGCTGAGGGAAGAACTATCTAAAAGGATCAAAGAGAACAGCATCTAGAGCTCACACTCGGCCAAGCATAGTGCCTCTTCCCATCACCAAGAGTTGAAAAACTGGTAATTCAACAGGCTATAGAGTATGATACTCAGGAAGGCCTTGCCTCAATAGTGAGAAGTGATTAGCCTGAGACTGGGCATTGCTATAGACCTACCTAAAAAAATCATATAAAGAAGACCTAAAATACTAAAACTATTTCCAAGTAATTTAACTTCATCGATGAATAAAATTTGAGAACGGTTATAGGAATACAGGTATATCTAGTACCCAAAAGGATAAAATTCACAATGTCTGGCATGCAATAAAAATTAGATACAAATAGGGAAGAAAATATGTTCCACACTAAGAAAAAATAATTGATAAATTAAAACCTACCCAGAACTATAATAGGTATTAGGATTAGCAGTAACAAACTATAAAATAATTATAACTGAATTTCATAATGTTAACAAGTTGAGACTTTGAAGATTTTTTTTAAAGACCTAAATTGAATTGCTAAAGATAAAACTACAGTGGGTGATATTTAAATATACACATACATATTAGACATTGCAGAAGATTAGTGAACTTGAAGGCACAGCTATACTAAATTGATAAAAATATTTTTCAATAATAACCTAACCTTAGTTTTCTATAACATTTTACTTTATAAATTTTATATTTTTTCCTAACTTTTGGACTCTTTTGTAATAACAACTTAAAATACAAACACACTGTACAGCTGTACAAACACATTTTCTTTATATTCTCATTAAACTTTTTTCTGTTTGGAACTTTTTTAGTTAAAAACTAAGACACAAATACACACATTAGCCTAGGCCAACACAGGGTCAACACCACCAACACCACTGTCTTCTGCATCCACATCTTGTCCCACTGGAAGGTCTGCAGGGGCAGATACATTCATGGAGCCGTCATCTCCTAGAATAATGTCTTCTTCTGGAACACATCCTGAAAGACCTGGCTGAGGCTTTTCTTGAAGAGCTGTCACCATTTTCGTGTGTGTGTGTGTGTGTGTGTGGATGATGGTCTGTTTGTTTTTCATTATAGATCTGCTTGTAAACATTCCTCTCTATCAATGAAAACCTTCCATTGTTGGGGTATATGTTTTCACACTTTTTCAGGAGCTTGTTGAGGCCTACAAAAGTTTCTGCTAACCTCTTTGCTGTGCATTTTCTAGGGGGTTCTCGTTTTCTTTCTCCTACAATTTACTTTTCTCTTGGCTCTCCTTCAGTTATGAGCTCCTGTTCCAGTTCCAACAACGGCTCATTAGTCAACTCCTGAGGAACCATGTGAGGAGCTCCTCAATGTCATCCTCATCAACAACCAGGTTCAAGTTGTTTACCATCTCAACCACAGCCTTGTTGATTTCCATATCCTCTTCATTCTTGGAAAATCGTTTCAAGTCATGGACTATGATTGTCACTAAGCAATAGGAATTTTCCATCTCCACATGCATCCCTGTTGTATGTGCAGCCATTTGATGCCCAAAACATCATTATAAGGAACATGATGTTAGATACTTTGAAAGACAGTTTGGCAGGTATTTTTTAAAGGTAAACAGAGGCTTACTATATAATTCAGCAATCATGCTGCTAGTTATTTTCACAAATGACTTGAAAACTTACATGCACACAAAAGTTGCACACAGATATTTATAACAGCTTTATTTGTAACTCCAAAAACCTGGAAGCACCCAAGCAAGATGTCCTTCAATAAGTAAATGGGTTTAAAAAAACTGGTATGGACTTCCACGAAGATGGAGGCATAGGTGGAAACACTGTGCCTTCTCCCACAACCAAGTTTGAATACAACAAAGGTTTGGAGAACAAAGAAACAGTCACAAAACAGAAAACTGAATTATACGGAAGTCCAACAACCACTAACCGTTCAACGGGACAGTAAGAGGGGCGGAGCCAGCAGCGGAACAGGATCAGGCAGGAAAGATCCTCAGACCTAGGCGCACAAGTGGCCCGGACCCAGTCAGGGTGCGGGGCAGACTGACCACGGTCGCACATTCATGCACAGTGAGACGGACCACACAGGCCTCAGGGGTTGAGGGCTGACGGCAGTGGCACACTCGCGTGCAGTGGGACGAAACGCGTAGGCCTGGTGACGGTGGCAGCTGCCGCACCTGTGGAGGCTGCGGCAGGAGACGGCAGATGGGACGCCATTGCTCCTCTCTGACCCTGCCCCCACATACAGCGTCATAACCCAGTGACTGAGTTGCCCTGCTCTGGTGAACACCTAGGGCTCTGATCCTGATACGTAACAGGCATGAACAGCCCAAAAGATGGCACAAGAAGAACTCAAAGTCCCAGAGCCAATAACTCTAAGCGACCGAGAAATTGCCAGCCTCTCAGAAGCACAATTCAAGACACTATTTATCAGGATGCTCACAGAACTGGTAGATTATAGTCACAAATTAGAGGAACATAGTCACAAATTAGAGGAACATATGAAGGCTAAACTAATTGAAATGAAGGGAGATGCACAGGAAACCAATAGTGATGGAAAGGAAACTGGGACTCAAATCAATGGAATGGACCAGAAGGAAGAACAAAACATCCCACCAGAAAGGAATGAAGAAATGAGAATTCAAAAAAATGAGGAGAGGCTTAGGAACCTCCAGGACATCTTTAAACGTTCCAACATCCGGATTATAGGGGTACCAGAAGGGGGAAAGAAACAGCCACGAGTGGAAAACTTATTTGAACAAATAATAAAGGAGAACTTCCCCAGTCTGGCAAAGGAAATAGACTTCCAGGAAATCCAGGAAGCTCAGAGAGTCCCAAAGAAGTTGGACCCAAGAAGGAACACACCAAGGCACATCATAATTACATTAGCCAAGACTAAAATGAAGGAGAGAATCCTAGAAGCAGCAAGGGATAAGGGGACAGTCACCTACAAAGGAGTACCCATCAGACTGTCAGCGGATTTCTCAAAAGAGACCTTACAGGCAAGAAGGGGCTGGAAAGAAATATTCCAAGTCATGAAATCCAAAGACCTACAGCCAAGATTGCTTTATCCAGCAAAACTTTCATTTAGAATGGAAGGACAGATAAAGTGCTTCTCAGATAAGGTCAAGTTCAAGGAGTTCATCATCACCAAGCCCTTATTATATGAAATGCTAAAGGGACTTATATAAGAAAAAGAAGATGAAAAAGATGAACAGTGAAAGGACAGCAAACACACAGTTATTAACAACCACACCTAAAACAAAAGCAAACCAAGAGGACAGCTAGATCAGGAGTGGAACCATAGAAATGAAGAACACATGGAGGGTTAGCAACAGGGAAGTGGAAGGAGGAGAAAGGGGGAGAAGGTACAGAAAATAGCATAGATGGTAGGTAGAAAATAGATAGGGGGGAGGGCGAGAATAGTGGGGGAAATACAGAATCTAAAGAACTTGAGACATGTGGTTATAAACTAAGGGGGGGAGAATGGTGGGCGAGGGAGTGTGTGGGTGGAGGGGAATGAAGGGGGGGAATAGAACAACTGTAATGGTTCGATCAATAAAATATATTTTTAAAAACCTGGTATGTCCATAAAATTAATAAAAAGAAATGAGTAATAATGCCACAAAAACATGGATGGATATTAAATATATATTACTATAAAGAAGTAAAAGAAGCCAACCTGAAAAGAATACTGCGTGATTCTAACTACATAATATTCTAGAAAAAGTAAAACTATAGAAAGAGTAGCTGAGTTCTAGTCAAGACGGAGGCGTAGGTAGAAACCCTTCGCTTCCTTGCACAACCAAAAGGAGGATAACAACCAATCTAAAATCAATAAACACCCAGAAGTGCCAGAAAATCAAACTGCTTAGAACTCTGACAACCAAGGAGTTAAAGAAAAAGTCAACCAGAACAACAGACGGGTGTGCTGAGACAAAGAAATATGGCCAAAATGAAAGAACAGAGCAAAACTTCAGAAAGAGAGCTAAGCGATGAGGAGATAGCCAACCTATCTGATGCAGAATTTAAAGCCCTAGTTATCAAAATGCTCACAGAACTGATTGAGCTTGGTTGAAAAATTAAAAAAAAACAAATGAAAGATACCCAAAATGAAATAAAGCAAAATATTCGAGGAATTAACAGTGACAGGAAGGATACCAGGACTCAAAGCAATGATTTGGAACAAAAGAGGAAAAAAAACCCATCCAACTGGAACAGAATGAAGAAACAAGAATTCAAAAAAGTGAAGAGAGACTTAGGAATCTCTGGGACAACCTGAAACATTCCAATATCCAAATTATAGGGGTGCCAGAAGGAGAAGAACAAGAGCAAGAAATTGAAAACTTATTTGAAAAAATGATGAAGAAAAATTTCCCAATCTGGCAAAGGAAACAGACTTCCGGGAAGTCCAGGAAACCCAGAGAGCCCCAAAGAAGTTGGACCCAAAGAGGAACATACCAAGACACATCATAATTACATTGCCCAAGATTAAAATTAAGGAGAAAATCTTAAAAGCAGCAAGAGAAAAGGAGACAGTTACCTACAAAGGAGTTCCCATTAGACTATCAATTGATTTCTCAAAAACAAACCTTGCAGGCAAGAAGGGGCTGGAAAGAAGTATTCCAAGTCATGAAAGGCAAGGACCTACCTCCAAGATTATTTTATTCAGCAAAGCTTTCATTTAGAATGGAAGGGCAGATAAAGTGCTCACCAGCTAATTTCAAGTTAAAGGAGTTCATCATCACCAAGCCATCATTACATGAAATGTTAAAGGGACTTACATAAGAAAAGGAAGATAAAAAATATGAACAATAAAATGACAATAAACTCACAACTATTAACAAATGAACCTAAAAGAAAAACAAAAACTAATTAAACAACTAGAATAGGAACAGAATCAGAGAAACGGACATCAAATGGAGGGATATCAGAGGGGAGCGGGAAGGGACGAATGGGGGGGAAGGTACAAGGAAGAAGCAGCATAATTAGTAGGCATAAAATAGATGGGGAGAGATAAAAATGGTATAGGAAACAGAGAACTCAAAGAACTTATATGTACAACCCATGGACATAAACTAAGAGGGTGGGGAATACTAGACAGTTGGGGGTGCAGGGCAGATTGGGGATAAAGGGAGAATAATTGGGAAAACTGTAATAGCGTAATAAAAATACTTTTAAAAATAAGAAAGAAATAGTAAAAAGATCAGTGGTCACCAGAGGGAGAGGGAGGGAAGAAGGATAAGCAGGTGAAGAGAAATCTTTAGGACAGTAAAACTGTTCTGGATGGTACTGTATTAGTGGATATATGACATGCATTTATCAAAATCCACAGAACTGTACAAAAGAAAGGCTGAACCTCCATGTAATCTATGGGCAAATATATATATATATATATATATATATATATATATATACACACACACACACACGCGCGCACGCGCGCGCACACACACACACACCCCTAATGGGTTAGAACAGAAAGCCCAAAAATAAACTGTTCCATACAAAGTCAAATTATTTTAATTTTTTAAATCCTCACCTAAAGATATTTTTTTCTTCATTACTTTTTTAGAGAGAGAGGAAAAGAGGCAGAAACATCAATGCGAGAGAGAAGCATCAATTGGTTGCCTCCCGTATGCACCAGGACCAGGGTTTGAACCTGCAACCTAGGCATGTGCCCTGATCAGGAATCAAACCCACAATCTTTTGGTTAGAGGAGAGACTCCAACCATCTAAGCCACATCAGCCAGAGCTATAGTCCCATGATTTTAAACAATAGTGACAAGACCATTCAATGGGGAAATGACAGTCTTTTCAACAAATGATACTGGGAAAACTAAATATCCACAGGTACATGAACAAAGTTGGACCCTTACCTTACACCATACAAAAACTAATTCAAAATGGATCAAAAACCTAAACCTAAGAGATAAAACTGTAACATTCCTAGAAGAAAACAGAGGGGGAAAAAAGCTGCATGACATTGGACTTGGCAGTGATTTCTGAAGACATCAAAAATATATATATAAGTACATTGGACTACATCAAAATTAAGCATTTCTTAATGCTTAATAATTAAGTTTTAATTATTGTACCAAAAGACTTACAATCAATGGAGTGAAAAGACAAACTATGAGAGAATAAGAGAATGTATTTGCAAATCATTATACTGATGGCACTGAGTAGGTTACTCCACTGATAAAATCCATGAACGATATATAACCCATATCTAATCATCTGTAGTATTTCCAAAAGCCAATGTTTATTACATTCCTATAATACAAAACCATGCAACAATCTCAAAGATGTCATACAAGAATATTTAATTACAATCTGTTGAATAATAAAAGCAGATTACAAAAAGTGTTAATGTACTATTTTATTTGTTTTAAAATGAATATACTCACAGGGAAAAAGCTGAAAAGATGTATGATACACATAAAATTATTTATGTATACAAAAATTATTAAAGTGAGTGTATCTGAGTATATCCAGTTTTAATTATCATTTTGCTTTTCTGAGTTTTCCAAATTTTCTATAATAAAAGAGTAACTTTTAAAATATGGAACAATAAGTAAAAGGGTCCTACTTCACAGGGAATATTATTTTTGCTTTTTATTTACCTGAATATGCCTTAATTGCAAGGTATAGTCACAATCTAGCAGTAACACTCACCTGTCCCACTGCTTGCAGGTTATAGCAGACAACGTCCTTATCAGCTGCTGAAGTTCCATAGAGAAGAGCTTCAATGAGCCAGCATATGCCAATGAGGAGGTCAGAGAAGCTCAGATAAAAGAGCGGTCTTATCTGTCAAAGCAGCAAAAGCCTCATTTCATAAATGACAATAATAATGAGTTATTTCTATGTTTTGCCTTTCTAGGAGAAAACTGGGCATTTTTCTGGGACCCCTCCCACTGGTGGGGAATGTAAAGGAATATACCAGGTAGGAAGGAATGTGTAATCACAACTGTCCTATCCTGGAATCAGAATACTTATGGATTAGCACTTGAGCTTCCCTCCCCACAGAGACACTCCTTCCTCAGACACAGAGTCAAAGGAAAGCATGAGCAGATGAGAAATCCTGTAATGCAGACACACCACAAATGAAAAATTAGAAGTGCTATAGTTGCACAGCCAACATCTCCTAACAACAGGAAATCAACTGAGTATTTAGGGATATGGCAGAAGGCCCAAAGAAAATGAAAACAGTTTTTCTTCAATCTTAATATTTTGAATGTACATTTTTCTTTTTCTTTTTTGAGGTATAACTGACTAATAAAAACTGCAAGATAATTAAGGTAAAGTGTACAACATAATGATTTGATATACTGTGAAAGAATTTCCCCTGAGTTAATGAACACACCCACACGGTGAGAACACTTAAGTTCTGTTCTCTTAGCAAATTTCAACTATACAATACAGTGTTATCAACTATAATCACCACGTTACACTTTAGATCCTTAGAACTTATTCATCTGATAAGTTTCCATATCAATGAAAATAACAGTCTAAATTGGATTTGTTGACTTTGAATTTCTGACCACACCAGTGAAGTGTAGCTTTCTCACTTTCTAGTATTCTTTTCTTTTCCTCCCCACTCCCACTTTTCTAAAAATAGTTTTGGTCCTTCTATAGAGAAAATGATAAAATATTTATTGAGAGACATTGAGGGAGATCTACAGTGAAGAAATATACCATGTCTTGGCTGGGTGGTTGGAGCATCATCCACACCCCAAAAGACTGTGGGTTCAATACCCTGTCGAGGCATGTATGGGAGGTAACCAACTGATGTGTCTCTCTCACATCAATGTTTCTCTCTCTCTCCCTTCCTCTCTCTAAAATCAATAAATATATCCTCAAATGAGGATTTAAGAAAAAATTAAATTAAAAAATATATAGTGCTCATGAATTGTAAGACTCAATATTATGAAAATATCAGTTCTCCCTGAATTGATATATTGGTTAAATGTAATCTCAATGACATCACAACATATTTTCTTGTGGAATTGGAGAAGCTGACTCTAAATCTAATACAGAAATACAAAATATCAAGATAACCTCTTGAAGAAAGATCAAACAAGACACTCAAGGAAAAAGGAGAAAAACCTTTTCTACACATATCAAAACTTAATATAGAGCCAGAGTGCAGATACTGTGGTAACTAAGCAAAGGGATAAACAAACAGGCCCCTGGAACAGAATAGACAGCCCCAAACAAGCACAAGCATATATACAGACTTTTTATATATGATAGAGTGGCTTTTTAGATCAATAGAAAAAAGACAGTCTTCTCCAACTACAATGTCATAACAATTGGGTACCTGTATGGATAAAAATAAAATTGGAACTTTACTTTTTTTACCTCACACTCAAAACTCAGTTCCAACTACTTTAAAGACTGAAAATTGTCTTGGACTGCTGGTATGGAAAGTTTTCCTAAATAAAACACAAAAAGCTCTAAGAAAAGTAACTGAAAATTTTGACATTAAAATGAAAAAATGCATGTGTCAAAACATACCATAAAAAAAGTAAAAAATTCTGAAGTTCTGGCCAAGATGGAGATGTAGGTAGATACACTTCACCTCCTCGCACAACCAAAAGGAGAAAACAACCAATTTAAAAGCAAAAACAACCAGAACTGACAGAGAACCAAACTGTATGGAAGTCGGACAACCAAGGAGTTAAAGAAGACACGCCCATCCCAACTGGTAGGAGGGGTGGAGTCAGGCAGCCGGGCGGAGAGAACTCCTGGCAAGGCTGCAGCTGGAGGAGCAGGGCTGGCGAGGTGGCAGCTGGCGGACCCAGTGAGGCGGTGGACTGTGGAGTGGGGCGAGCAAGGCTGCAGCTGGCTGGGGCAAGGCAGTAGCAGGCGGACTGGCAAGGTGGCAGATGCGGACTAGGCGGCCCCATGTCCACATGCAGATAAACTGGGAGAAACAACTGGAAAGCAGGATGGAGCATGCAACCCAGAGCTCCAGCATGGGAAAATAAAGCCTCAAACCACTGACTGAAAACACCTGTGGGGGTTGAGGCAGTGGGAGAAACTCCCAGCCTCACAGGAGAGTTCGTTGGAGAGACCCACAGGGTCCTAGAATGTACACAAGCCCATCCACCCAGGAATCGGCACCAGAAGGGCCCAATTTGCTCGTGGGAAGTAGGGGAAGTGGTTGAAATCTGAGAGAGAGCAGAGCAAGCACCATTGTTCCCTCTCAGACCCCTCCCCCACATACAGCATCACAACCCAGCAACATAGGTTACCCCGCCCTGGGGAACACCTAAGGCTCCGCCCCTCACTGAGTAACAGGTGCATCAAGACAAAAAATAATGGCCCAAACAAAAGAACACATCAAAACTCCAAAAAAGATACAAGTAAGGAACAAAGAGATAGCCAACCTATCAGATTCACAGTTCAAAACACTGGTAATCAGGATGCTCATAGAATTGGTTGAATTTGGTTGGAAATTAGATGAAAAAATGAAGGCTATGCTAAGTGAAACAAAGGAAAATGTACAGGGAACCAACAGTGCTGGGAAGGAAACTGGGACTCAAATCAACAGTGTGGACCAGAAGGAAGAAACAAACATCCAACCAGAAAAGAATGAAGAAACAAGAATTTTAAAAAAACCGAGGAGAGGCTTAGGAACCTCCAGGACATCTTTAAACGTTCCAACATCTGAATTATGGGGGTACCAGAAGGGGAAGAGGAAGAGCAACAAGTGGAAAAGTTATCTGAACAAATACTAAAGGAAAACTTTCTCAATCTGGCAAAGGAAATAGACTTCCAGGAAATCCAGGAAGCTCAGAGAGTCCCAAAGAAGTTAGACCCAAGAAGGAACACACCAAGGCACATCATAATGACATTGCCCAAGATTAAAATGAAGGAGAGAATCCTCTAAGCAGCAAGAGAAAATGGGACAGTCAGCTACAAAGGAGTTCCCACTAGACTGTTAGCTGATTTCTCAAAAGAGACTTTGCAGACAAGAAGGGGCTGGAAAGAAGTATTCAAAGTCATGAAAGGTGAGGACCTACATCCAAGATTACTCTATCCAGCAAAACTTTCATTTAGAATGGAAGGTCAGATAAAGTGCTTCTCAGATAAGGTCAAGTTAAAGGATTTCTTTTTTTTTAAAAATATTTTATTGATTATACCATTACAGTTGTTCTATTCCCCCCCTTCATTCCCCTCCACCCGCACCCTCCCTCCCCCACCATTCTCCCCCCCTTAGTTTATAACCACGTGTCTCAAGTTCTTTGGATTCTATATTTCCCCCACTATTCTCGCCCTCCCCCTATCTATTTTCTGCCTACCATCTATGCTATTTTCTGTGCCTTCTCCCCCCTTCTCCCCCTCCCACCCCCCTGTTTCTAACCCTCCATGTGTTCTTCATTTCTATGGTTCCACTCCTGATCTAGCTGTCCTCTTGGTTTGCTTTTGTTTTAGGTGTGGTTGTTAATAACTGTGTGTTTTCTGTCAAGTTAAAGGATTTCTTCATCACCAAGCCCTTATTATATGAAATGTTAAAGGAATTTACCTAAGAAAAAGAAGATAAAAAACATGTACAGTAAAATGACTGCAAACTCACAATCATTAACAACCACGCCTAAAACAAAAACAAAAGCAAACTAAGCAAACAACTAAAATAGGAACAGAAACACAGAAATGGAGATCACATGGAGGGTTATCAGAAGGGAGTGGATGGTGGGGGAGAATGGGGAAAAAGGTACAGGGAGTAAGAAGCATAATTGGTAGGTACAAAATAGACAGGGGCAGGTTAAGAGTAGTATAGGAAATGGGGAAGCCAAAGAGCTCACACGGACAATCCACAGACATGAACTAAGGGAGGGGAGTACTAGAGGGAATGGGGGTACCGGGCAGAGGGGGATAAAGAGGAGAAAAATGAATGAGATAACTGTAATAGCATAATCAATAAAATATACTTAAAAAAGAAAGTGAAAAGACAAGGCACAAAGTGGAAAAAGATATCTGTAACACATAAGTGACAAAGGACCAATAACCAAATAATATTAAAAACAAAACATACAAAAACTTAGAGCAATAAGATAACCCAATAGAAAAAAACAGGCAAAAGATGTGAAATAGTACTTAAGGAAAGAAGAAATCCAAATAGCCATAAACACATGAAAATGTACCTGACCTCATCAATAATCAAGGAAATGAAAATTAAAATCACAATGAGGAAAAAATTACACACCTATGGCAAAAATTTTCAAAGTCTGACAATATCAAATATTAATGGGAATATGAAGCAATGGTATCTTTCACACACTTCTGGCACAACCATCTGGAAAAGTCTGGCATGATCTAGAAGATATGCATATCCTGTAATAATTCTGTTATTAGGAAAATACATTAGAGAAATTTTTGCATGTGTGTACCAGAAGACACGTACAAGATTATTTATAGCAGCACAGATTGATAAATTGTGGAATATTCATAATACAGAATGCTAAACATCAATGAAAATAAAACAAACCATATATGTATGTGTGTATATATATATATATACACACACATACATACATACATACATATAATGACATGCATAACTCTCACAAATAACATAGAGGGAAGAAAAGCAAATCAATACAAGCAAAAAATACAGTATTGCTCCATTTATGTCAAGTTCAAAAACAAGAAAAACTAAATTATTTAGCAATACATATATTCCTGGTAAAACTGTACAGAAAAATAAAGAAATAATTATTAAAAAATCTGGATAGGGGTTACCTCTAGAATTAAGGAGAGAGCTGTGATTGGAAAGGAACACAAACAGGTACGCGTGGGGGTAGAGACAATTTCTACTTCTCGCCCCTAGTATTTGTCTATAATTGTTCTTTAAGCAGTACATACATGTTCTGTGCACTCTAATCCATGTCCAGTACATCTAACAAGAAAAAGTAAATTGAAGATTTTTAAGTTATCATCGGAGCTACCCAATATGAAAACTAATCTCCTCACCCATACAAAAGGAAATTTTTCTCATACCTTTCTTCCAAATGAGAGGCAAGTTAAGGTGCAAATACCCTGCATATAGTGGTAAATGGGCAAGACTCATAGACTCAAGACCTTGACTCATAGAAACAAAAACAAGTGAATTAATAACATTTTAAACTGTATTTAATAAACATCAAATGGTATTATTTTGACCACATATAGCCTCTGCTCCTCATAAGCCTGTTAAAATTACAGCCAGACGGCACATTCATAGATTAAACTGACCTATGACTTACCACAAGTTTACAACTGTTAATGGGTAAAAAATTAAAACAATATAAAACAGCCCTGGCTGGCGTGGCTCAGTGGATTGAGCACCAGCCTGCGAACTGAAGGTCACTGGTTCCCTTCCTGGTGAGGGCACATGCCTGAGTTACAGGCCAGGTCCCCAGTTTGGGGCATGTCGCAGGCAACTGCTTGATGTTTCTCTCACACATGGTGTTTCTCTCCTTCTGTTTCCCCCTCCCTTCTCCTCTCTCTAAAAGTAAATAAATAAAATCTAAAAAAAGGATTAAAACAATACCAAATAAACTCTGGAACAGAAAGGCGGCCAAGGGGCTTTCGTAAGCGAGAACATAATTACGGTCTAGAAAGAGCCTTGTACAGGCGGCTGTTGGCTACTGACGTTACCCAGTCTTTGTCAGGGAAAAGGGAGAGGAAGAGCAGGTTTACACACTTTCACTCACGGTGGGAAAACTCTAAGTTCTAGTAACAAGAGATAAAAATCAATCAATCAAACAACAAAAACTAACTAAGGACCTATTACTGAAATCAAGAAATATTTCACCCTCCTATCTGTGTTTAATAAAATACTACACTGAAGGTAATACAAAGAAATGTGTGATACAGCCCATGCTTCAAGGAAAATACAATCAGCACAGTGCTTGATAATAATGAAGACAAGAAAAAGCATAAGACATGGTCCTACCTATGAAAGCAAAAACTCTTTTTAAACCCACATGCACAAACCCACACATATTTGCCTTTGTGTAACTTAAAGCAGAAGCAGAATGAGGGCAGGGTGGGGGTAAGGCACCGAGTGAAAGACCCCCAGGGAGACTGAGTCCAGGTCTGCCCGGGTGAGGGGGAAGACCTAAAACAACGCACATTATACCCTTCTAAAAATCTGCTTCCTAGTATTTCTATTAAGTGAAATGAAGAATATAAAAAGTGATATTTGTGATTAAAATTTGTGATTAAAAGTGATTTTCCTCACAAAAGTCATTGTGAGGAAATGAAGTCACACAATGCAGTGAAGTTCTGCCCCGGCCCTTGTTTTTTTTTTTTAAACATAAGCTGGCCTGGGTCACTTTCTTCTTGCTTCAGTTTGTCTCCGAGTCACCGTCCACTCAGCTAAGTCCCCTCAAAGATCTCCCATGGTTTTACAACTTAATGTAATTATTTTTAAATTTAATAGACGAGTTTTGTCTTTTTTCAGATTATGTGTTCCATGTGTTTTGGCTGTTAAAAATGTTCATTTGATAAAGAAATAAAGGAAAATAGCAAAGTATGGCCGGCACTTTTAACCTGGAAAAATTGGAATTTTTCCTAGGCCAAAAAACAGAATGTGTGAGAACCAATGAACTAGTGACTGCTAAGGTCCTTCATGCTCTGGTTATGTGAAAGGTGTGAGAACTGAAGCCAGAGAAATTAAAGATGACATCCTAAGGTGAACTAGACCCCACACTTTTATAAAGCTCTAACCCACTGTCAAGCCAGAGGTTACCTCAGAGTGGTGGTTTGCAGCCAGGAGCAATTATGCCTCTCCCAGAAGACAACTGGTAGTATTTGAAGATATTTTTTGGTTGTCACAACTGGGCCAGGGTCAGGGGTGGCGGGTGGGGGGTGGGATGTTGCTACTAGCATCCACTTAGTGGGTAAAGCCAACTGAGCATCCTAATGCACAGGACAGCCTCTCACAGCAAATTACCGTCTAGCCCAAAAGGTCAATAGTGCTGAAAATGAGAATCTCTCCTTTCTCCACTACGTAACTCATACTTTACTAATTTAATCACATCTGAACTCAAAATTCAGCAAAGGAAACAAACATTACGGAAATCTATACTAAAAGAAAATATGTGACCTAAGATTACTTTGGCAAGCAATAACAACGCAGTATGAAGATTTCTACTTTTTAGTTTTAATTATATAGTCACATTCTATGTCTAAAATTCAAAATTCTCTTTTCCTTAGGCAACGTATTTCTCTGGTGTAAAAAGTGTATGGAGGGAGAGGCTTTGAACAGGACAAGTCTACATTCAAACTCTAGGTCTAACACTGACTAGCTACAAGCAAAAAAAGTCCCTCAACCTCACTAGGATTCCATTTCTTCATCTATAATATCAGATTCAAAATATCTACCTCACTGAGTTGTTTTAAGGACTATATGAAAAATGTATTTAAAACACTGAGCATGTATATCTAGAATAAATACTAAAAATTATGCTTAATTTGAAAGGGGATGGTAGTTAAGAGTTGGACTTTTGAAAACCCTTGCTCTGCTACTTACTATACAACTTGAACAAGTTAATCCTATGACTTTGAGCCTCAATTTCCTCATCTGTGAGAGATGGGCTACTACCATCTCTTTCACAGGAGAGGACCAAAAAGATAAAGTATATAGCCGTGGCTGGTGTAGCTCAGCGGATTGAGCACCAGCCTGTAGACCAAAGGTTACGGGTTCGCTTCCAAGTTCAAGACACATGCCTGGGTTGTGGGCCAGGTCCCCAGCTCGGGGCATGTGAGAGGCAACTGATGTGTCTCTCACACACTGATGTTTCTCTCCCTCTCTTCCTCCCCTCCTCCCCCTCTTCCTGTCTCTTCAAAATAAAATCTTAAATAAAAAGATAAAGTTTATAAAACACTAAGCACAGTCAGAACACAGTAAGTGTCCCACATACAGAACTATTTTTATTATTAAAATGAGCCCAATAAAATCCAATGACACCTTCCACATAAAAAAGTTCTCCCATATAAGTTCTAAACTACATTCTACCTAATTTGGTGCCATCTGACTTCACTAGAGAAACAGTTGTTACATTTATCTTAACATCTTTTCTGAGCTTCGAAGTCATACTCTTTTCCAGTCCTCTCTGAATCAGGAAGGATTTTTTGTTTGTTTTTGTTTTTCTGACAACTTAAATATATATAATTTTTATTTGCCCACCTTACCTCAATAAAAGGAAGGTTTCTAACTAGATCTTTTTGGTATGAATAGTTTCACATAGGATGTATTTTTGCTCTGTTTTCACCATTAAATTGTAATTGCCTCGAAGGCCAGAAGAGCAAAACAAATACCTTTTGTATAGTAAAGTCTTTGAATTATTTCCTAGCCCCGCCAGCAATTCAACCAACAAATCAACATCAGAAAACTCACCGCTAAGCAGGACCCTTTCATGCTTAGAGTGAATAGAGGTTCCAAACAATGCTGTTTCCTTAACCTTAATAATTAATACATGCCCCTAAAATCCACATTTAGTAGTCAATATCTCAGTATAAAAAATTATAGTTAAAATAATTACCTAGACTTACCACCACTGTCTAGAATATCTCAGTGTATCATTACAAATTTACAAGTAATGTACAGAATCATTCCATCTTTATAAGTGACACCTCTCTTAATTACGTCAAAGGCTAAGTCACTACAAATTCAAATCCAACACCAAAAGGGATTACTCACCTCTGGGGATTTCGGTACATTCTGGAACACAGCATAGGCAATAAGTGAGCTAGAACCTATAACACTGACAGAGATACAAGAAGAGCATTAAAACAGGACAACTGGGGTTCCTTCATTTGGCTACTGATTTTTTGCAGCTTTACGGACATATAATTGATGTAAAATAACTGAATTTTGAAAAAACAGACTGCTTCATGAGTTTGTGTGTCATTCTCGCACAAGGCCCATGCTAATCTTCTCTGTATCGTTCCAGTTTTTAGTGTATGTTCCGCCAAAACGATTGATTTTGAAAGTCTATCCTGTTGATCACATTGTTCTTTGATTTTCCTATGTTAGCTCTCCATCTACATTTATTGTTATTGTTGTAATTATCAGAAAATATCAATATGATAATGAATAACATTTCTAACTAAAGAATAATATCAAATCCACAAGGAAAATATGTAGAAACCTTCAGAATTCTCCAGTTTCACTTATACTAGTTTAAACAGTCATATTACATGAGATTGGTTAAACTTACCTCAGAGTAGCCATAACAAACTGTATCCACTGTATTGCAGAATAAACCTAAACAAAATGGGGGAAAAAGAATAACATGAAGCCTTTTACATTTATTTATTTAATCCTTTTTAATTACACTTAACATATTATATTAGTTTCAGCTGTACACCCCAGTGATTAGACATTATGTAACTTACTAAGTTATCATCCTGATAAATCTCATATCCATCAAGCCTTTTACTGTAATATCCAGCCTTACTCATTTCACTGTTTATCAACAATCTGTGCAGACACAAACTGCTCTTCAGAGCCTAATCAAAACACACTATAAATCTGAGACTGAGTAGAAAGGCTGAAGAGACCCCTGGAAAAGCAGGGTGGCTTCTTGTTCCCTCCTCTATCGCTTCACCTCTGGGAAACAGGAAGGTGAAAAAGAACAGAGAGGTGGACAGAAAGTGACCTTGAGAAAAAAAACACAGTTGGATGAGAAAGTTAATAAAGGAAAGAATAAAATAGAGAAGAGGCAGGAAAAGTTAAATTTTGAGACAGGACAGACAGATAAATGGAAAGAATGGTAACAAGAGAGGCAAGCAAATACTAAATAAAGCTGAGCGACAGAGCTAGACAGGCAGAGGAAAAAATACTGGGCAACAGAGACATAGGAAGAAGAAAACAGCTGAGAGCGAGCTACTCTGAGTGAAAAACACAGGACAGGGAGGAAGAAAAGGGGAGCAGAAAAGAGAGGGGCAGCTTCTAAACTCACCAAGTCCAAATTGTCCATCAGAATTCTAGCCTCCAGGAGCAAGGCCATAGGGACTTCAGCCCCAGCTGTGCTTAAGCAGCCGGATCCTTCAGGGTCAGGTTCTGGATCCTGAGTGGTGAACAGGTGGCCCCACCCCTGCCCCAGCTGTGCTCCTCCCTACCCACTCCTGCTTGTATCTCGAGGGCAAGTAGAGAAGGCGGCAATAAGTGGAGGAGAAAGCCAACCAGAAAGAACAAAAATAGAAAGAGCAGGTGACAAGGAAACAAAGTTCTAAAAAGTATTAGGAATTGTAGGAAGGAGCAAGAGGCAGAAATAGTAAGTAGAAAGAATGAGTCATAGCAAAAAGGTAAATAGAGCTGCAAGGGACACATGGAACAGAAAAAAGGGAGAGAAAAAAGGGGGGAGGGAGGTCTGCTTAAAACGTGCCTCTTTTTAGAGGCAGAAGCCTGTGACAGGCAAGATAGACTGCATATTCACTCAATCATTTTTTTAGTAGTACCAGAAAAAAACCTGTTTACTAATAACTCATATTTATTTATTATTTAATACTGACACCCTCAATACTCTATACCAAAAATTCCCACCAGAAATATAATTATACAAATTACATGAGTCATGTAATAATGTTTTTGTATCAACTTTGTATGAAGCATTGTGTTGTGCAAGATCTAAAAACAAGTACTATACAGACCCACACTTCCAGGAACTTATGATAGAGTAGGAAAAATAGCTTGAATACCAAAATCTCTGTTTTTAGTTATTTGTTGGTTTTAGAGAGAGAGAGGAAGAGAGGGAGGGAGGGAAGGAGCAGGAGAGGGAGAAAGAAAGAAGGGAGGGAGGGAGGGAAAGAAACATCAGTTTGCTGTTTCAGTTATCTATACATTCATTGGTTGATTCTCCTATGTGCCCTGACTGGGGATCTTGGCATATTGGGATGATACTCTAACCAACTGAGCTACCTGGCCAGGCCTTGAATACCAAAATCTTAAGTTAACTGCACACAAAAATAATATATACTGATTGGCATTTGAACATATTTGTAAGAACTGGTATAATCTAGACAAAAAAAGGTGGAAGGGGAAAGCAGAAGGAAGAACATTTCATTTATGTAACCATTTATTTCATCTAAACATACATTCTACAAATATTTATTGATAATAGACATTAGATCATTTGCATGACTTGAGTAGTTTAAATATATGGCTCATCTATTCACATGAGGTTAAGAATATAGTGTGGAGTAGAAGACAGGACATTGTTAAGTGTATGTAGGCGCTAATCACTTTGCTTAAATTATTAGATAAACAAATAAATTGAAACACCAGTAAATTTCTGGATCACAAATCCCTATTATAGGCCTTAAGGAGCGATTCGAGGCCTCTAATCATGTCTGTGTAATAAGGGTAAGGGGACTAATGACAGTCTCACCAAGTGATCAGAGTGCGCTTTGGAACAAAGGACTCCTGTGTCAACCAAGAACAAATCCAGATTGTTCGGTGAACCGCCGTGCCAGAGCAGTCTGCTGCTCTTGATAGAATTTTTCTCTTTTGGCATCTCTTCTAAAATGTCTTACGGCACCAGCCAACATGTGGGGATTTACTTTTCCATTTTTCTCTCTAAATTAGTCCGCTGCCTTTTGTCTATTCAGCACCATTCTCCTTTGAAATGTCTGTGGAAACATAATCTTCCCATTTTTCTTTCCTATAAGGGCTGACCCAAGCCCACATGATAAGGTAGGTAATATTTATTTTCGGTTTTCTCTCCTCCTCTTTTTACTTACCGCCTTAGCAAGCTCAAACACACCCTGGCTCTCACTTAACATAATGGGCTCTATACATTACATATTCATTTAACAGATATTCATTAAACTTTTATCATGAACAAGTTAATGCAGTGGATACAAAATCAAGGTAAACAATTACCTAGTAAAATATTATTATTTAAGCAAAAACACTCAACTCAAAGATTTCTAGTAATAAGAGCTGCCAATTATTAAGTGTTTTCTAATTGTAAGATTCTGTGCTAAGCATTTTAATCCTCAACACAACCTTCGAGGTCAGAAGTAGTATTATTCTCATTTTACAGATGAAGAAACTGAGGCTTAAAGAAGTTAAGCCACTTTCCTACAGTTACAGAGTTACCAAGTAGTAATGCCAGCATTCAGATTCAGTCAGGCTGACATCTCACATGGAACACATACAATATTCTGACAGAGAACCGATTAATGGGAGAAAAGGGAAAGATCATTTTAAAAATTAACATGACATCAAAAGAGTTCTTTTATTAGGCAACTGCTTCTTAGATATGACAACAAAATCATAAGCAACAAAAAATATGTAGATACACTGGTCTTCTTCAAAATTAAAAACTTTTATGCTTCCAAGAATACCTTTAAAAAAGTGAAAAGGCAATCTACAGAATGAGAGAAAATGTTTGTAAATCATATATATTTGATAAGAAATTTGTGTATAGAATAAACAAGAAATTCCAACAACTCAATAATAAATATACAACCTTTTGGTTTATGGGACGACGCTCCAACCAAATGAGCCACTGGCCAGGGCCACATAATGGAATGTTATTCAGCAACCAAAAAAGTACTGACACATGCTACAACATGGGTGAACCCTGAAAACATGCTAGGCCTAAGAGATCAGTCACAAAGGACCACACATTGCTTGATTCCACTCATATGAAACATCTAAAATAGGCAAATTTACAGAGACAGGAAACAGACTAGTGGCTGCCCAGGACTCTCAAGGTAGTTTGGGAGGGACTGGGGCGTGACTGCTCATGGGCCAGGGTTTCTTTTTAGGGCGACAAAAATATTCTAAAATTAGACAGTGCTAATGGTTGCACAACTCTATGAATATACTAAAAACTACTGAGATGTACACTCTAAATTTTTTAATTTATTGCTTTTATAGAGGAAGAGAGAGGATTCATTGTTCCACTTATTTATGCATGCATTGGTTGATTCTTGTATGTGCCATGACTAGGGATCAAACCTGCAACCCTGGTGTATGGGGACAACACACTAACTAACTGAGCTACCGGGTCAGGGCCTTGAAATACACACTTTAAAAGGATGAATCGTATGGTACATGAATTATCTCCACAAAGCAATTGCCAAAAAAAATGAAGTTTGGGACAAAACAAGGAAGTGACCCATTGCTGAAATTCATGGTGTAATGATTAATAGATAACAGGTTTCTTTCTTTCCTACTGAAGAGAATAATATTTAGATTAAAAAGTGTAAAATAAACATTGCAAAAGGGTACTGAAGAGAAAAATTTTGAGAGAGCACCTGACTGCTCTAAATGAATCCACTACTCCTGGCCTGAACAAATTATACTCTCGGACTTTGATAAAACTTGCAGGTTAACCCAATAAACCACTGAATGAAATCTGAGAGTTCATGTAAAAATGAGAAAATTGCTAGAAATTATAGAAAGCTTGTGATCACTAAATTTTTTTATTTTTGTTAAGATGATAAAATCTGCAAACCATAAGTGAAAGATCTTAGCATTAATTCCGGACAAGATTCTAGAATGAACTACTTAAAAGATGTTTTTAAACAACTAGAAAAATGTAACCATTAAGTCAGCATGAATTTATAAATAATCATGTCTAATTAAGCCCATTCTCTCTTTGGATACAATTACTAAACATAGTATATAAGGTATTTTGAAACAGCATTTGGTAAGAAATTTCATCATATAAAAATAAACAAATATATACCAAGTGAAAGTACAATTAAGGGCATTTCTTGAATAAGTAAACCTGAGTGCTAATTCATTGATCAGCATCAATTTAGGAATGACTTCTAGTGCAATGAATCAGCATTCTGACTTGGCACTATTCTGTAAAACACTTTCACCAATGACTTGAAAGAAAATACAGTAGGCATATGTATCAAATTGTGTAACTTATCTACCGATACACCACAAATTACCACAAATTTCCACAAATTTAGTGGCTTAACACATGTAGGGAACCGCTTCTCAAGACACAGAAATATAGCTCAGCACCCACGTGGAAAACCAGTGGGGAGCCAGGTGGCACGCAGGGCCATGCCAGTGAAGTTCTCCTGTGGGAAACCAGACCTACATTATACCTAGGCTGCTTTGTGACTTGCTCGCAAGAGCAAAACTCTCTCACCCTGAGTTCAGGCGGCAAGCCCTTGCTGCATATCTTCAAAGTAACTTCCTGAAGCCTGTGCTAATTCACCCAAAGACTGAAGTGTAACCATACCTGTTACTCTTATAGTTGTCTTGCATTTGCAACATTTTCCCCTTGTTAATCTGTAAGAAGTAATTGGTAACATCCCTTCCATTGCTATCTGTAAGAAGTAATCACCTAAAGCAAACCTAAGTATAATGAATGAAAACCTTCTTTGAGGCATGCTATTAGAAAGCCAATAAAAGCCTGTCAAGGGAAGGGTCGGGGCACTCTCCCCTTGAGAGTAGCCTGCCGTCCCTTTTCCCCCACAGGACTCAGTAGTCCACGTGAATGTCTCATCTCAACTATAATGCCGCAGATGCTGCAGGCCAGTGTCCGCGTCAAACACATTTATCATCTCACATATTTGACAGGTCAGGAATTCCTGGATAGCTTAGTCGGGTCCTCTGCTTTACTGTTTCTCACGAGGCTGTAATCAAGATGTTGACCAGGGGTGGTTATCATCTGAATACTCAAATGGGGAAGGATCTGCTTCCAAGTTCACCAGGTTGTTGTCTAATCAGCTTCTTGAGGGTTACTGGTCTGAGGGCCTCAGTTCCCAACTGACTGTTAGCCAAAAGCTATACTTGGTTTTTTGCTTGTCCTGTGAACTTCTGCAAGATGTCCTCCTAGTAAGATGAAAGTCACAATGTTCTGTAACCAAAAGGTGACATTCCATCACCTTTTCTGTATTCTATTGATCACACATCTTGCCAACACTCCAAGGGAGAGGAGCACAGAGTGTTCATGTCAACAGGCAGGGATCATCGGGGCCATCTTAGTGTTTTCCCACATGTGTAATCCAACAAGTTCAGTACTTTTCCAATTCAGAATATTTGCAATAGCTGTTCCTTCTCTCTGGAATGCTCTTCCTTCAAATAATCACATGACTGGTTCCTTCTCGTCCTTCAAATATAAGCTCAAATATCATCACCTCAGAAATGTAACATTTATGAAACTTCAAAATATCTTGGTTGTTTGTGTGGCTTATATGAGTACATAAAATAAGACAAAATACATGAATTGAAAGTGGGACCAAAGGAGAAAAAAATATCTCTACTATAAAGTTTTTTGATCCCTGGATGTTAAACTCTCTATGAGTTTTTCAATATTATACTATTGAAAAAACAATGTTAAAATAACAAATCCAAAGTAAAAAGTATTCTGCAATCTCATCATCTAGTCAAAACAATGTTTTATCAGTGTCCTTGTCCATAGGCATATTTAATTTTTACAAAGTTGTAGTAATTCCACATAGTATTTTATATTATGTATTTTTGCTCATTATTACATGATAATGTAATAATTATTACATTTCCTTTTGTTAGTCTTATTCTCTGGATGTAACCAATGCTAACAGCCTGGTGTATTTCTGTACATCTTTATGTTCATTAAAACATATCCAAATATATACATACATATATGGTGGTTGTTATAGTAGTAGGTTTTAAAAAATGGGATCACATATTGCTTTTCTCACTTATTATTTCATGGATATCTCTTCACTGTAATAGAAATAGTTCTAAACCTTTCTGATAGCTGTGTAATACTCCACACGAGATCATTTATTTAACATTTCCTCTTATGACAGACATGTAGCTTGTTTTCAGGTTTTGTTTCTAATTTTTTAAAATTTTGCTTCTTCAGCCAATGCTGCAGTAAACATTCCTAAATCCCTGCACATATAACCTCCTTCTGTGATGATTTTTTCACTAAAGGGAAGATTCCAGGGTGGAATTCTTTTAGTTTCTCAAATATCTCAAGCTCTTTTGTGCCCTAAAATCTTTGCACGTGATGTTTTCTTTTCCTAAAATACTTCCTGACATGTAACAATCTATAATTTTGTATTTATTTATGTAAATATTGAACATTTGTCTAATTACATGAATGTAAGTGCCTTGGGAGCTGGATCTTATCCATCCTTCAGGTGTTAGTTTAAATAATCCTGTTTGTAGAAGTTTTCTATGAACTCTGATCCACATTAATCTCCCCATCATGGTCTTTTTTTAAAGACATTTATTTTTTATTTCATTTTTAAGAAGATTTTATTTATTTTTAGAGAGAGGAGAAGGGAGGGAGAAAGAGAGGGAGAAAAACATCAATGTGTGGTTGCCTCTCATGTGGCCCCCACTGGGGACCTGGCCTGCAACCCAGGCGTGTCCCCTGACCGGGAATTGAACCAGCAACCCTTTGGTTCACAGCCCATGCTCAGTCCATTAAGCCACACCAGCCATGCTCCCCATCATATTCTTTTATAGGCCCTCAACTTTTCTTTTAGAAATTATCACACTTTGTAATTATATATTTCTGTAATTATTTAATATTAGTCTTCCACAGTAGGATTGCAGGAAGCATATGTATTGATACTTTATTCAATGACCCTTATCCCCAGGAGTACATGGCACATGAAAGAGAATTCTTTTTTTTTTAAGATTTTATTTATTTATCTTTAGAGGGGAAGGGAAGGAGAGAAACATCAATGCGTGGTTGCCTCTTGTGAGTCCCCCGCTGGGAACTGGCCTGCAACCCAGACACGTGCCCTGACTGGGAATCGAACCGCCGTAGTGTGGTTCGTAGGCCTGTGCTCAATCCACTGAGCTACACCAGCCAGGGCGAAAGATAATTCTTAAAGAAAGATGAGGCTTGGAGAAACATCATACTGTGGAGTAAATCTCCACCCATAACAATTTTAACAAGTGAAATCTGTTTTAAGGGTTCATTAAGATATTTGCGTCAGAAAATTAGTGTTAACACCAACAAAACCTTGCAGAGGAAAAACAATTAGCTCTAGGCGATCTTGAAGGACAATCTGGGGTCTAAGAAGGGTCAATGGAATTTGGAGAGGGGGCATGGGCTAGTTCCTCTCAAGTATTTACTGAGCACTTACCATGTGCCAGACACTGTTCTAGGTGCCGGAGAAATAGTTAAAAACCCAAAAACCCAGCCCTCCAGGGAAACAGGCAATTAAAAAGTAAACTAATTATGTAGTATGTTAACGATTTGTAAAGTACTATAGAGCAACAGAGTAGGGAGATGGAAAGCACAAAAGTATCAGGGAGGAGCAATATTTTAAAGGATGGTCAGGGTAGACCTTAGCAACTTGACATTAGTCTTATTTATTTTCTGGATGTAACCAATGCTAATAGCCTGGTGTATTTCTGTACATCAGAGCAAAGATTTGAAGGAAGTAAAGGAGCCAGCCATATGAACATACTGAAGAAAAGTGCTCTAGAGGGAGAAAACCAGGACAAAGGCCCCGAGGCAGGAACATGCCCTGTGAATACAAGGAACAGCGCAAGGTCAGTGAGACTGGGTCCTCATTGGCCGGACAGCATTACAAAAAAGATGGGAGAGTTTATGTACTGTCTGCACAGACCATACCACTTCTCTTCCTCCTTACTCCAGCTGCTACACTGAGTCAGGTGCACACTCAGGTAACATGCCTCGCCTCCTGCTCCCTCCCTCCACACGATACCCAGGATGGGCTTTTCCATTTTCCACATCGATGTCGACTGTGGGATTTAATGACTTCCTGAGTATGGAGAGTTAGACTCGTTTGTGTAGACTGTCAGACTCCTGAGGCCCAAAATCTAATCATAGCATGAGACAACTGACTCGGACCAGGGCGCTGTTAACAGGAAGCTTTGAGACAATTACTGTACTTTTGCAATTTGTAGGGAAAAAAGTACCATTATTAACTTTCCCTCTCCAACCAATCCACTTCCTTCAGTTTTTTCAAAACCTCCTTCTAAACTACTGATGACCAGAAAGTCACTCCTGATCAGTCATTTTAACTAGGGGTACACAAAGCATTCTACACACAGAAGTGAGTAACTTAAAAGTTGAAATATCATATAAAAGGTTCTAAAAGAACTCCCAATAGCTCCTTATTGACTACAGGACAAAACATGAAATTCTGAGTTTGATTTTCAAGACTCTCCCCTACCTGAGCTTAAAACTGTCTAATAATTAGTGTTCTGAGAACTCCTTCCTGTCAAGCCAGTCATTCCCTAAAGTGTCATGTTCATTCCCACTTCTGCTCCTTTTTCACTTGTTCTCCACCTAAAAAATATTCTTTCTTCCAAGGCTTAAATTAACTCCCATCTCCACATCCTACACGAAGCCTTCTTTAACCACCTTAGCTCATTGTAATTTTCCCCTCCTCTAACTTCTGTCATTTGTCTATGTTGCTCATTTTACTTAATAATTTATTAGGGCAAAGCCAAAATAAAATTTTCCAAGCCACTCAAAACACACACTCTCTCCCCCTCACTCACTCTCTCCTCTTTCGAGCAAAATTTCTGCCCAAACTGGCTGCCCAAGATGGGATCCCATTATCTTTGATGACTCACTATTTTATACACACACACACACCAATTTACTGAATACATACAATGGTTCATATGGTGCTACCTCCCTTATTACGTGTTACATAACTTATTCTCTTACCTTCATATCCATGTGTTCATCAAGTCTTGTGAATTATACCCAAAGACAGGTACTCAATCTCATTCTTACCTCTTCATTCTGTCCTATTTGTGGGACCTTAACATCTCCTACCGAGACTAGTGGCAACAGACCCCTGACTGGTCTGTCTTCAGCCTTCTGCTTTCCAATCCATTCCTTTGAAGTCACTCTCCTGGTTAAAACCTCCGATGGCTCCAAACCTTTTAGCTCGGTGAAACCCTCTACACCGTGCCCCAGGTGACCTTCATAGATTCTGTTCACGCTCACCCCCTTGCTAGTATCATAATATCCTTCCAAGCTTGCCTTGGAAATGCCTCCTATTTCAAAAGAAGATCGATCTCAAAAGTCACCTCCTGTCTACAACTCTCCTTGACGTTCCAGAACAGGATTGCGTGTTTCCACACCCCTTGTATTACAGTCTTCCTTTCTACCAATGACACGGTCAGGGCGACACGACCATTCCCATGTCTCCACCTCCGCCAACACCGAGGTCCTTCGGTGCACAGCGGGCCTCATTCATCTCTGTATCCCGCAGGCAAATCCAGGCTCTGGTGTACACAAACGGAACAAATGCCTTGACCTAGTATCTGTTGAACAGAACTGTTTGGATTTTTTTTTTTTTTAATTTCCGGGATCCTCGGCTTTCAGTAACACCTGACGCCGCCCAGGTGGGGCACTCACCTCCGAGCAGGCCCGACAGACTGGGCCGAGGGCCGAGGGGTCCTGGGGAAGAGCCGCGCCCGCTGACCACCTCGGGGCATGGCTACGGGCGGGGGCAGAGCATGACTGACTGGGGGTAAAAACTGGGCCGACCCAGTGAGGGTGGTAGCACGGCCACACCGACCGGCAGACTGACCGAAGATAGTAGTGGAACCCAGCCGACTGCGGGACGGGACGAAGGCAGGAAGAAACAATGGCTAGAGGAGTCGTCTTCCCAGACCAGGGAGGACAAAACCAAGAGCTGCAAAAGCGCTCAGCACGCGCCTCGTGCCTCTCTCCTCACGCGGAGGAGGACGGAAAAAGAGAGAGCCGGTTGCGCGCCTCGCCGAGTGCGCCTGCGCGACAGCCTCACACGCCCTCCACCCATCGCCGCACGCACACGTCGCCCCGCCCCCTCACCCCAGGGTAGCGCGCGCAGGGCAGCCCCCATCTCCCCGCCCCCCACGTGGCCCCTCCCCTCATCCTGGGCGGGCGTTGAGCTGCTCTGCTAGCTCTCCCCGTCACGTGACACGCGACTCTGCGCTCTCTGCCTACAGCCTTCCTAGCTCCGGCGTTATGGCTGCCACCGTTCTCTGTGCCGCTTCTCTCTCCCCACTGTTTCCCTTTTTCTTTTTCCTCCTGCTCCTCTGCGCTCCACAGGGCAGTAGCGGCCTGCACACCAAGGGTTCCCTTCCCCTGGATACAATCACTTTCTACAAGGTAACGAGGGCTGGGAACATCGCGCGCAGGTGCAGCCAGAGTGCGCACCCGTGGGGGACGCAGGGGACAGAGGGCTCGCAGGTGGTCTGTAACGACGATCCCGGGGCTTCCCACCATAGCATAGGGCTGGTGGACTCTGGGCCCGAGGCAGTATCATGACCATGGGTTCTACGTGCTCCAGGTGCCCCGCGCACCCTTGCCTGTGCAGTATTTGTACTAGTTCCTCTTTTGCAAAAGAGCTGCCGCGAAGATGCAGCTCAGAGAACTCGGTGCCCAGTTCCTTCACCTAGGAGGAGGGGGCGGTGCTAGGCGAGATCCAATCCTCGAGTCCCAAGTGGGAGACACAGAGGGCCGTGCAAGGCGGACGCCACAACTCCAGCTGTGGTTGGGCGGCGGACGGGGTAGAAAACCGTCGTATTAGCTTCCGTTTCTGCGCCCCTCTTTCCCTGATGTGGATTGCAGCCTGCTTTGCAATAGGCAAACGATGTCCGGAGAGCCTGCGTCTCCCCGAAAAGTATAAGCATTAAGAATAAGCTTCGGTTCAGCCCCCCTATAGGGAATATCTTGGGCTTGGGGACAAAAAGACTAAAATCAGATCAAGTCATGGAAGGATTTACCACGACCCCAACTCCCAAATTTACAGAATTTGAGGTTCTGGCCTAGGTAAACGGCCGTTGGAAATATTGAAGGCTGAATGCAGTCCCAATCCCCTCCGCTTGCACCAGTCGTCACCCACTGTCAACGTTTAACTTTGCTTACAAGATGAGCAAGCGAAAGGTTTCAGAGAGAGAGAGAGAGAGAGAGCTCATTGCTGTATTTTTTTAAGTTGTACCTATTGCTGGGACATGAAACCAAGAAGTGGAATTCGAAATCTAAAGTAGTTGAACTCTTCTTATTTCAAAGGGTTTCTTGTGAATTTGGCAGTTGTGGTCCATTCATGGCAAAGTTTCAAGAATTTAAGTGTAGGTCTGGCTGATTGTCAGGCACACCCCACAGCACCCTATGCTTTGGGGGCCTTTACTGGCCAAGTGACACCCCTACATCCCCCTCAAACATGGGAATGGGATAACATCACAGACCAAATGTGACCTAGACGGAGACATTGCACTACAAAGTTAACAGTATTTCCTAATCATTTGGTGTCTCTCCATCTTTACTGCTACTACCATGGTCAGAGCTATCGTTACAGTAGCTTCCTCTCAGTCCATTCTCCATATAGGAACCTAGGTCCTACACGATCTGTCCCTTGCTTCCCTCTCCTTTCACCTAACCATTCTCATTTTTGTTCCCTCTGCTCCAGCCACATGTGCTTTCTGTCTTCTATATATTCCTAGCTCATTACTGCTTTCGGTCCTTTGCACTTGGGACTAGAACGTTCTTTGTCCAATCTTTGAAGGCTGGTTGCTTCGCATCATTCAAGCTTAGGTATAATGTTACCTTCTCAGAGTCTTTCTGTGATTTCCCCATCCGTCTGCCCAAAGTGCCAGTCATGTGACCCCATTCGACTTCTCTGTAGAGCACTCATCAATTTCTTTTCTTGTAGCTTCCATCATTTCTCATACTACAGTATTATATGCTGGGGAAGAACTGCCTTGCCTATTTTATTCACTGATCATTTTGCACTGCCTAGCATGTTGGTTACATGTCACACAGAAAGATGCTCAATAATAGTTTGTTGAATGAGCAGATGTTTTCTCCAGTCCCTCTCTAAAACTCATTCTCTTTGTTATTATCGAACAAAAGGGGCGCTTCCTCATATTATCATGTCTGGGAGCCTCAGCCCATGCTCTGCCTTTAAGTGATTTCCAATGCCTTTTTTTCTTGCCCTTTACTATCACAGAGATAAGAGACCCTGTCCATTTTCTTTACTGTCTGTTTTCTTGTTCACATAGAACAGTGCAGGGCACATGGTGGGCCCTCGGTACCTTTTTATTCAGTGAATGAATGCGTAATGAATTCATCTGTACATTGGAGCAACTCGCCTAAATACAGGTTATGGTGGAATCAGTTCCTCAAGGATGAGGAAAGGAGCGAGATTCCTAAAGCAATTAAGAGGTACAGACTGAGTAAAATACATATATAGAAGAAAAAGTTCATTGTGCAAATGCTTGCCATTCAAAACCACTCCACCATTGGTAAGAATGGGGAAGGTAAACGATGGAGGTCTCTCAATTCTATTTCAGTGTTAGAACACTGTATTTATTTATTCCCTATTAATAATACCATTGTTAAATATTCCATAATACAAATGTAGGCCCCTTGCAGGTAGAAATCCTGTGTTGTGCTTTTTAAATTGTTTTCCACTGAACACGTAGCATCTGCCACCAAAGTCTGCCCTAGTTTTGTTCATTTAGCAAACATTTTCAGAGCATCTGCTACATACAGGCCCTGTTAGGCACTGGGAATACAGCAGAAAACAGGTCAGACAAGGTCCTTATTCTCACAACCGTACATTCTGGTGGAGAGGCAGAGAACAGACAAGCAAAGGATTTCAGAGAGTGATTAAATGCAGCAAAGGAAGTAGAGCAGGGTAAGCGATAGAGTGTAGTGGAAAAGGAGCGGTATTTGATGGTAGGAGTGGGGACGGCCTCCGTCAGGAGGGGAAACTTGAACAGAGCTTTGATAGGGGCTGTGGAAAGAACTGGGGCAAGGGCATCGGGGAGGCAGCAAATGAAAAGGCCCTAAGAGGAAGTGAGTTTGGCGTCCTGAACTCAGATAAGGCTGGTTGGGCCACAGGGAGATGATCTGATTTCTATTTTAAGCTTTCCCTGCTTTAAGGCCCCAGAGCTCAGAATTTTGGGATTCAGTGACCACTTGAAGATTACCTGTTGCTGTGGCTTCTCCCTTTTCCCTTGGGCCCCTAGGCAGTGTGAGATGTTTTTTAAAACCTAAAACTGAATGGACATCAACACACAGTAAGGAACAAGGAGTAACAGAAACTGGAATGATACCAGCCTGCGATGAACTGCTGGCTGGCACTGTTTGATTAGGAAAACAAAAAGTTGGAGGAGGAAGAGAAGGCAGCAGAACTGACCAAAAGCAGTTCACTAAATCAGATCTGTGCAATGGACAAGAAATCATCCAAAGAAGTCCTGGGATTCCTTCATATGTTAAACATAGAATTACATGACACCCCCCCCGCCAGTTCCACTCCTAGATATATATCCAAAAGAAATGAAGGCAGGTGTAAAAACAAAGGTTTGCCGATCAATGGCTAAGCAAACAGTGGTCTGTTTATACAATAGAATATTTATCCAGCCACAAAAAGAAACGAACTACTAACACATGCTGCAACATGGATGAACCTTGAAAACATTGCGCTAGGTGGAAGACGGCAGTCACAAAAGGCCATGTATTGTATGATACCATCAGGGTAGACAAAGCCATAGAGACAGAAAGCCGATTAGTGGTTGCCAGGGATTGGGAGGGAGGACGACGGGAGGGTGCTCAGTGGGTAGCAGGTGCCGCTGCTTCAGGTGGTAGAAATGTCCTGGAACCAGATATTAGTGATGGTTGCACTACACCGTCTATGTACTAATCCCACTGAACTGTGTACTTTAAAATGGTGAAGTGAATTTGACCATGAAAATAAAAATCGTGGTCCTGACAGTGTAGTCCCTAGAAATCTAGCTAAAGGGAACTGTCGCCTAGGGAGCGGACATTGTCCCAAGCCTGGCCTCTCAGCAACTTCCCTGGAGCCCTGAAATTGCAGAGTTCAAACTGTGGGCTCTCTAGCCGAAGCATCCCCCATCCCCCCATGGTGCCAACTCCTTTATAGATGTTTAGTTGGTTGTTTTTTGTCATTTTTTTCTGCTCCATTGTGGACTGAGAAAGGCCCCCACTGGGATGGTGTGCTAAGGGCCTCCTCAGCCTTACCACAGGACCACTGGAGGAGAGGGCCTCAGAACATCTACAGCTGTTTATTCTAGACAGGGTTGTATACGTCTTTGGTTAGTGTGAACAAGCACCTAATGTGGCACCCAGCACATAGCAGGCACCACTAAATTGTTAAGTGAATCAGTGAGTGCATCAATGACTATTAGTAGGTGACAGCTTGTCTCCCTTGTGGGCTTGGCTTCTATGGCAGTTAGTCCCAAAGGTTCCCAAGACCCCCACTTGCTCAGCTCTGTACATCCTCAGGTCATTCCCAAGAGCAAGTTCGTCTTGGTGAAGTTTGACACCCAGTATCCCTACGGTGAGAAGCAGGATGAGTTCAAGCGTCTGGCTGAAAACTCGGCCTCCAGCGACGATCTCTTGGTGGCAGAGGTGGGGATCTCAGGTAAGGACAAGTCCAGACAGCTGGGGAGGGCAGAAAGGGAGGAAGCTAGGAAGTACGTCCCTGCTTGTAGGGGGAATACCCTGCACCTTTCCATGTGAGCCACACAAAGGGTGAAAACGGGATCGTGGCTTCTCAGATCTGGTACCCACAGGAAGCTTAGCTTGAGCAGATTCTGTGATTACAGAACCTCAGCTCAGCCTTGCAGGTGTGTGAGGAGAGGGAATCCACCATCCTTTACCCTCTGCACCCACTGACATTAAACTTACTGTGAGAACTTAGAGCTCTCGTTGCAGGGGACTGTGGTGAGAGGGGGTGCAATGCCTCCTCCAACAGACGGCATAGTCCATTCTTCCGTCTTCAATTCAGCTCTTTTGTACTGAAACTGTTGGGGTTTGGCTTCACCTCAAATCCATCAGAGTCACTGCTAACCCAAGGGCAGCCCTCAACCACAGTGGCAGCTTTAATACGAATAGCGGCCAACGTTTAGTGGTTTACAACCTGGAAAGATGTATACAGACATTGCCTTTTTAATCTTCACTTGAACCCCACCTAAGAAGCGAGATGTTTTATGTACCTCCATGTTGTACTTACGGAAGACCAAAGCTCAGGGCTGTGTGGGGAGCGGGAAGGGGCTTATCCAGAATGAACCTAAGTATTTATTCCCACATGCAGTAGCTTCTCGCCCCTGTTTCCTCCCAGCGGGAATGCCTCAGCCCCTGGTAACTTGGTCCTGGGCAGAGAGAGTTGGCACACTCCTCCAGAGCAGTCGGTCCATTCTGACCCAACTGTGAGTTCACTCCGTTTTTTGACATTTATCAAATGTGTACCGTGTGCCAGGCCACTGTACCAAGCGTTTTACGTACATCTCATCCTGTGACTAACTGAAGTACTGTGCCCTCCATTTTTCAAGTTCAGAAACAGTGCCTCAAGTAACTTGCTCAGGAGAAGAGAGTTTGAAGTGGCAGAACAAGGTCTGGAGCCACACGCTTCCTCTTCTGTTAGCTTGTGAAAGGTGGTCAGTTTGGGCCATTTCTTCATGACGGTGTAAGAAACCAGCTGTCCCGCATCAGCCCTTGGGACTGCTGTTGCTTTTTTGGTAGGACATTGCAAATCCTAACAGCTGTCACATATTAAGCACTTAACTCTGCCAAGGTAAATGCACACATCTCCTCACCAGGTCCTCCCAACAGCCCTGGTGTGATAGGAACTATGTTCCCTACCACACACTCCCGTCTTACAGAGCTCTGGGCAGACTGGACTTTGTAATTCTTAAATACAGGGGTCCAGCACAAATAACGCCCCTTTTTTATGACCTGGTAATCTGTACCAAATCTCTTATTACAAAATCATAAGCATGTAATTCGGTAACACAACCATATCACGCTCAAGCACACCATAGAACATTTTAGGAGAAATGTTCAAATGGCTCTCCATCTCGTGTGAGACACTCACGTTCCCTACCAACCACACTCAGTGCTGTTACTTCTGCCAGACCCTGTACACGCGGCTCATTCGCTGCTTCAGAGCTTTGCACGTCCGCTCTTTTCTCCCACAGACGCTTTCCCTAGATCTTCACATGTCTGGCTCCTTGATATTCAGGCCCCTCGGCTCACGCCACCTCCACAGACATGACTACCTGAAAGGGGCCTTCCTACCAGTGTCACATTGCCCTGTTTGATTGTCATCGTGGCACTAAACACTTATGGTCATTTGTTTAGTACCTTTCTTCTCACCCTTAGAAGAACATGAGCTCCTTGGGGTCGGAGAGCTTTATACTCTTAGTCACAATTAGATCCCCAGCACTAACAACAGTACCTGGTACATAGTGGGCATATAATAAATACTCAGAAGAACCACCACCTTTCAGATGAGGAAAATGAAGGTCAGAGGTTAAATGCGACTTAACTGAAGCCACCCAGCTGGGACGTGGCAGAGGAGAAATTCAGACGCAGCCAAGATGTATCTTCCTCTCAGCTCAGACCGGCTTCTGCCCTGCATTCTCATGGTCTTGCTCCTCATGTCTGGTTTCTGTTCACAGATTATGGCGACAAGCTGAACATGGAGCTCAGTGAGAAATACAAGTTGGACAAAGACAACTACCCAGTCTTCTCCCTCTTCCGGGATGGGGACTTTGAGAACCCAGTCCTGTATAGTGGGCCAGTTAAGGTTGGAGCCATCCAGCGCTGGCTAAAGGGGCAAGGAGTCTACCTTGGTATGCCCGGCTGCCTGCCTGCCTACGATGCCCTTGCTGGAGAGTTCATCAGGGCCTCTGGCGTGGAGGCCCGCCGGGCCCTCTTGAAGCAGGGACAAGACAATCTTGCCAGTGTGAAGGAGACTGAGAAGAAGTGGGCCGAGCAGTACCTGAAGATCATGGGGAAGGTCTTAGACCAAGGTGAGGACTTCACAGCATCGGAGATGACCCGGATCACCAAGCTGATTGAGAAGAACAAGATGAGTGACGGGAAGAAGGAGGAGCTCCAGAAGAGCTTAAACATCTTGACTGCCTTCCAGAAGAAGGGGGAGAAGGAGGAGCTGTAAAAAGGCACTCCAGGGTTTTCCAGAGTTTGGCGAGGGTCGGGGGTGGGGAGGGAGAGTTGTCTGTTGGATGTGAGACCCTCCTGGGGTGTAAGGGGTATATGAGGAATGTAAGAAATCTGAGCATGCCCAGACTTTGATGCTGACATGACCATGCATGGGATGTCTCTACAGCCAGCCCACGTACAGCTAGAACACTCACGCAGATGGCTTGTGAATTTCCCCTTCAGAAGGAATTGGTGCTATAAAGAATGTACTGCCCACATCCTTGACAGGTATAATTCTCATCTAATTAAAGTTTCCATGTTTTGGCTAAGTAGACCCGAAGCCATTCAGTTTTCTTTTATAAATCGCATTTTGGACTATGACCTGCTTGCTCCTTTGACTTTATTTTTTAATCCAAGCTGGTGTGGATCCCACTGTAGCAGGGTAGCAAACTGTCCTGGTGAACGCTGCAGGGGCTGGTCCCAGTTCGAGGCCTACCTTCCTCACTGTCCACTGGTGTTCAGACTCACGTGGACTGGTTGTGGGTGGTAAGTCACACTGTCCACATTCTTGTCCTTAAAACTGAACAGCTCTGTTAATGAACCCCGATGTAACTGTTTTCCATACTCCATGAAATACGTATAGGAAAGCCTTAGTTTTGCTCATACAATCTGATAGGGTTTTTTGAGATCAATTTTAGACAGCTAAATGATGCATTTCAGTCCAATGTGAAAGTTTAAAAAATGGGGACTGTTCACCATCTAAGTTACTTTGTCACTGTCGGTTACTCAGTAAATACCAACCTCTAAAAAATCAGAGAGGGGATCACTGTACTAACTTTGAAATCTGTTCTCTGGAGTGATGAGTAGTATCTGCAATGGTAAACTTCTAACATCCCCACTTTCATATTTAACTATTTGAAAAGATCAAACTACAGCTCCTGAAATATGCTTAATTGCACCCACACAAAGCAATTTAAGTTGAATGGAGTTGGCAAATAAAATAGTTTTTGTTCCTTCCCTTTTTTTAAACCAGATTGGTATTTAAAGTCCTTGAAAACAGAAAATGCAGGAAAGCCCGTGGGTTAAATTAGACAGGACAAAAATATCTGTGGCAGCTTAGGCTAACAGTTCGGCTCCGGAAAACATGCTCAATCAACCTAAATGCCTGCCCATAGCCAACATAACTACTCTCAACATTTTTTAAGGAAAAAAATTTTTCATAGAGCCCTGGCTGGTGTAGCTCAGTGGATTGAGCACGGGCCTGCGAACCAGATGGTCGCGGTTCAATTCCCAGTAAGGGCACATGCCTGGGTTGCAGGCCAGTTCCCAGCAGGGGACGCACAAGAAGCAACCATACATTGATGTTTCTCTTCCTCTCTCCTTCCCTTCCCCTCTAAAGATAAATAAATAAAATAAATTTTTTTCATAATTTTTCTTAGATTTTATTTACCTATTTTTAGAGAGAGGGGAATGGAGAGAGAAAGAGAAACATCAAACAGTTGCCTCTCACACGCCCTCAACTGGGGACCTGGCCTGCTACCCAGGCTCATGCCCTGACTGGGAACGGAACTGGCGACCTAGTAATCGTACAGGCTGGCACTCACTGAGTCACACCAGCCAGAACAGTACCCAGCATTTGACAAAAGAATATACAGGGGCATATAAAAGCAGACTTACAGTTTTGATGATGTGCAAGTTTATTCTTGTATTATTTACTATTACTTGTATTACAAGTACACCGACTTTGCTCACCACTGTATATACTTGGCCCAACAATTAGAATACTTCCCCTACTCATTATTTCAATTCTAAGTGAAAATTTGGGGAGATCTTTTTGGATGCTTCTCATTGGAACACTTACTTTAGCTGTTCTAGGTTGTTTTTTTAACTGACTTCAGAGAGAGAGGGAAACATTGTTCTGCCTATTTATGCATTCATTCATTGGTCGATTCTTGTTTGTGCCCAGACTGGGGATTGAACCCACTACTTTGGCACACTGAGATGATGCTCTAACTAACAGAGCTACCTGGCCAGGTCGAGCTTTTTGTTATCTATCTAAAATAGTCGCTTTCATAGAACTAAGTATTCACTGTCTTACGGAAATTAGAGTAAGAAAAAAGGCAGGTAGGAAGAAAATTAAATGTTTCCACCATCTCTGCATGAGAGTCTAAACTGATTTGCGTATGCCACACAAAATTCAGTCTTCTCTGACACCTAAGTCAAATGGATCCCTTCTACTTCTTAGCATCTAACTAAATAATGTTGTGGCCCAGATGCTACTAATCTGTAATGAAGGCTATGGACTGGTTTCCCAGAATCAAACAAGTATCTATGACAATTCTGAGGGAAGTTCCAGATAACCTGAAGCAAATGAGACCCTGGATCCAACACGAACAATCCTATGCTAAGGAACTGGCAAGTTATCTCAAGTATTGCCAAGAACAATTTTAATTTACATACAGTCCTTGGTAATTGGTGCCAGAAAATGTTGGCATCGGAATTGCCTCAGGAAAGACGGACTATTCAGTAGAGAACGAAGATAGAATGGGAATTTGAACATGACCATCGAGACTAAGAACGTGAGATGGTGTGTGTATGTAGGGGGAGAGTCGGGACGTTAGCTCACTTCATCAGTGCTTGAGTTTGAATCTCATTCAATCCCTACCCCACTAGGTGGTCTTAAGTAGTAACCTCATATGCAATAACTTCTCCATATGTAGAATAGGACATTACCTGGGACCCATTTACTCGATATGTGGAAGCTGCAAGTTACAAAAAAGCTGTGTGCTGCTCAAGTTGAGACTTCTTTAGATACCGCCCCCAAATGATTCTTGTATTGACTTCCAGTTTGCTTACCCTCCACGTGCAGGGAATACACGTCTGCATCAAGCAGCAACAGCATCTAAAAAACGAGGAACGTGAAAAAGTGTAACCCCGAGCCCACCTTTTGGGGAAATTAAAGATGGCAGTGAGGCAATATCCAAGTACCCGCCTGTTTGCTAAAGGAACGTAACGCTGGGATGAAAGCAGGCAAACACTGACTTCTCAGGGCTCAGAGAAGTGCCCTTATTAACCACAGTGCAGAGAAACAAAGAGCTCTTCTTCTCTCCACGGTACTGTCAGCATGGCTGAGTAAACCTGGCCTTGGCCTGTGGAGTCACGTACTCTTGGATAAGTTGCGTCGCCTGCCTTTTCTGCACCCCCTCCCCCACCCCAGGCCTTTACCTTCCCACCAAATTTAGAAATCTCAGTCCTTCCTCTGGCCTCAAAGTCCTTATTGCTCTGATTCCACTCTCTGTCTCAATCCCTACCTCTCTCTTCCTAGGACTTTCATTAAGTCCCAGCCACCTGAGCCTCTTTTTTTTGCCAGTCACTGGGACAAGCTTAGCTCTTTCCGGCCCTGACGCCTTTGACCTTGTGTTCCTTTCTCCAGGGCTGACTCTTCCTCACTCAGGTCAGATGGCAGCACTCAAAGCGTCTTCTCATGACCCAGCTGCCCACATACTCTGAGTTATTTTATTAAATGGAACTTAATTACAAGCTAATAGTTATGGTCACTTTGCTCACCTTGGCCACTGACTAAAGGATACAGGGTCTCATTTACCATTGGTGTCAGCAGAGCCTAAAATGGAATGTGGCACATACTAAAACAAGTTCTCTCTCTCTCTCTCTCTCTCTCTCTCTCTCTCTCTATATATATATATATATATATATATATAATTATTAAATACTAGCATGCAAGGGACTGCTTTTAAACAAAAAGACTAATGGCCTTGGAATATAAATACTAAATTCACAAATATTACAATTTAGCTGAGGAATGTAACACTTAACACAAAATTCAGGTGAATAATACCATTTAAAAGGTAGTTTCTAGGAATCTGAGAAATGAACCAGGTAGAAATAAATGAAAACTTAAAAATATCTATATAAATTAACCCAGTTTAAAGATTTGCTATACTTATTCTGAAGGAAGAATGTATACTTCCCATTTTAATAAACCACATCAAATAAGTAGGAAGAGTTTCAATAACAAGGCCATAGATACACTGAAACCCCTTTTTATATTAAAAGTTAAAATGAAAGACAAATCCAGATTAAACATAGTGATTGCAAAATATAATGCAATTTTGAACAATTAAAATTATGAAAATATACAAAAATCGATGGGCAACACAGCTAGGCATTTGTACATTTTTCATTATTTGGAGAACACTAAAAATTTCTCTACCTTTTATCCACGTCAGATAAATGATTTAAAACAAATGTTTGCTTTGGAGAGTCTTAACTTAGGATCTCAGTAGTATAAAAAGCAGTAATTTCTCAGTCTGTAAACAGTAGTTGTGTTTTTCTCCTTTCCTTTTTTTTTAAATAGCAATTTACCACACAAAAACAAAACAAAAACCCACACAATCCAAAAACAGCAGCAGCAGCAGCAATGGGTTGTTTGAGAATTCTCTTCAAATACCAATGACATACGATTGCTGGAGGGTGCTTTTTACTCATGTAAGAATATATATATATATATATATATATATTCTTACATATATATATATATTTTAACTATACACAATTTATAGTGCATGACAGTTTCAAAAAAACCAGATTAATAAAAGATATTGGCCATTTCTGCATAATTTCATTGTTTGTACAGTTTTCTCAAAACATAAGAGGTTGGATCTAATTGAAATGCTACATTTAGCAGGAATATCAGCAAGTAACAAAGGAAGAATTACCTGGACGTAACACTGTCCCTAAAACCCACCTTTTGCATTTTTAGTAGGGGTCCCAGACGCCCCTGGGCAAGAGACCCGTCAGGTAGACCACTGGTGTCACGCACTGTCCCTGAGGACCAAGGCCAGCCCACCAAGCAAGCATGTGCTGCATTGATTGCGGTCAGCTGAAGACTTGTTTAAAGAGCATTTCTACTTTTATGTACAGTATCTGTGGACATTCGAAGGAACATCATTTCAAGAACACAGGCCACACACACATACCCCATCCCATACACACAAAATTCCATCTAAACAGGCCACATTTTTACGAAATTATGATATGCTGTCATTAAATTACATTTGGAATCAACCAGAATTCTCAATTCATCTTGCTAACCAGTTCTTCCTTTGGGGATGGGGTGTGACAGCTGTGGCTACCAATTCACAATGAAAACCATTTTTTGAAATTACTTAATGGATTAGGATTTCCAACAAGTCTTATTTTAAGACAGTAATGAAATTTCCTTTGAAGTTTAAACAGTTATTGATCACCCTATCAAATTGTAAGTCTAAGAAAGTCAAGATGAGGAGACAAAATACAATTGCTTTGCCTACAGAACCTTTCCAAACTCTCTTTTGGTTGCTTTTGAAAGAAAAAAGCATCCCATTTCAGTAGAGAAGTGAGTTGAAAAGGACCTTTAAGGTCTTTAAAACCAATCCTCCACCAGATGCTTGAATTTCTTCGCCAAATTCATTTCTTTGCTCTTACAAAATTACTAACTTGAACAGTATTTGGGTAACAAAGACCAAAAACAGAAGCACAGATTCAAACACAAACACATTATCAAAGCAATTGTATAAACTGTAACATTCTCAAGAGCAAGGCTTATCTTTCCTGTCAGACTTACTTCAGAAGCCACGGCCTTGGGGGCTCCAGGTGAACAACTGAACACCATCCTGGTGTAATTCTCAAGTTGGAAGTAAACTGAACCTCCAAACCAAAGGGTAACATTTCTTTTGCCAGCCTAAAACTTAAAACCCAGGTTAAGTCCGTAATATACATTCCTTCTTTCCTTCCTTCCCAAACCCCCCACTTAAAAAAAAAAACCCTAAAGTATTATATCTTTATTTTCAAGCATATATATATATATATATATATACACACACATACACACACATATGCTTGAAAATATACATATACATGTAAAAGCATATTATATATATATATATATGTATCTCACAAAACCAATGACGTTGGTATTCCACTTGCCTGCATAAACATGAACACTTCTCTTCTTTAAAAGTGATTCCCATGTTACCCGAATGGATGAAAGACGGCGAGCTGGCCCTCAGCAGGCTTATTCTAAGTGGTCTGTGCTGCCTTCCCC
Source organism: Sturnira hondurensis (assembly GCF_014824575.4). Classification (NCBI taxonomy): domain Eukaryota; kingdom Metazoa; phylum Chordata; class Mammalia; order Chiroptera; family Phyllostomidae; genus Sturnira; species Sturnira hondurensis. Next base: position 5,469,041 of record NW_028080037.1, read on the forward strand.
TCCACACATTTGGTGGCTAACAGAAGCCTGTCTGTGATCTAACTCTCCTGGAGCAGGATGGGGATGTCTCGGCTGTTAGGACTAAGCATGAAAACGAACGCCCGTGGTTGCCTGAGGGTGCCTTTCGGTGGCTGGTGCTTGCGCCAAAACTTCACCTGAGGCCCTTTGGGTACCTGCCTCGGGTTCTGTGGGAGCCCGGCAGCTGAGCGAGCCTCAAAACTAAACTGCCAATGTGGAAAGAGGGCCTGCTCCCAGTCTTGGTCCCCCTCTGCTTCTCCTTTCTGCGTCCTAATGCTCCAGGACCAGACCAAAAGTCCACGGCTGCTGTAACGGTGCGGCCACTCAGCTGCTCTGAGGTCGATGATTTACGCTTAACTTCTGCTGCTGCTTCTATAGGACGCCCGCAGAGGTCTCCGGTGGCGGCAGGGCAGAAGAAAAGCGGGGTCCTCTTGTGGCTGCCGGATGCACATGAACATGTATCAAAAGTGGTCAAACCCAGATGAGGGTCCTGCTTCCGGTTTATATACAATAATTTAATCAGTTGTAGACATTTAATACCTAAAAAATTAATTCACGATCAAAGTCCTTCATGCACATTATGAGGAAGTTCTGGATTAAAATGGTGCTCAACCAGATGTAGATGTTGCCTGGGAAGATGATACCATTTTCCGCTGCGGTCATCAGTGCCCATGTTTGCCACTTCCTTAAATTTTTAGTTTCTTTGTGGTCTCGAGTCTTTTTTTCAGCAGCTCCCCGATTTCCAGAAGTGAGTGCAGATAACTGCTCTGCACCTTCCCTTGCACAGTCTTTGAAAACTTTCTCTCTTCCTACAAAGGAGACAAGAATTAACGGTCCTGCTCAGAACACAATGCCCCCAGATTCCAGTTCTGCAGATACAAAGTCAGCATTACCTTTGGCCCCACTGAAAGCTCCATCAGAATAGGGTGAGTCATTTTCAATTTCATAAAATTCAAAGGCTAAAGCTCATTTTAGATAAATATGTTTCCATGTGATTTTTCACTGAGACTGTTTCTTTAGTAATACTATTCTTTCAAGTAACCTTTATTATAAGTTATATAAAGCCAAAAAACTGGTATTTCTAATTAGAAGGTGACAGCAAAAAAAAAGTAGGAAATTATTACCAGTTTGGACATAAAATCACTCTTTTGTTATGAGCTATACAAAGGGGAAAAATTGAGATTTCTGATTATTAGTTTCATCAGAAAAAAAGAGTAGAAATTTATTATGAATTTGGACACATCACAGCCACTTTTTAAGGGCATCAAGTTTACCATTATCGTCTTCTTTAGTTACAACATTAACAGGTCTCCCTCCACACTGAGAAGTCCATGGGTCCCAGAGGCCAAATAACTACCCAAGACCAGAGCTTCCCCAAGCCCGCGCAGACGTGAGGGGCGCACGGCTGCTGCTCATCGGCCCCGCGGTGGGGCCCACAAAACACAGAGGGCTGGCGTCAAACATAAAGTGGGTGCGTCACAGCTTACGGCCCAACGGTACTGCCCGAGATCTCATCTACCTCAAAAATACAAATGTGCATAAGAAAGGAGGTACAAATACATTACATTCAGTGCTCTACGTAAAAGCAAATTACGGAAACAAATTCAAATGTCCAGGGGCTGTGGTGTACTTGTGTTTTGAATACTGAACAGCTGTTTAAAGAACAAGGTTGACCTACATGCATTAGTCTAAACAGACCTCTTGAATATAAGGGTGAGTAAAAAAAAACCACACTTCAGGATAAAACCAAGTATATTGTTTACTTTTAAAAACAGATAGTAGAGCACACTACAAATTATATTAAAACCAGATGGTTTTTGAACGATACAAATAACACTGTAGGTCTTCTCTGTGAGTCTCAGTGGGAAAATTTAAAAGGCCGTGGCACACAACCAGTGTCAGGGGCTGTATCTGTCGGGAGGGAGGCAGGGCCAGGACTCCAAGTGGCAGCCCGCGGCCTTATTTATAGTGTTTCACGTTTAGAAAGGAAGGGAGGAAAGAAGTAACCTGAAGGAAACTGAAGAGATTTTTTTTTAACTCAGAAGACAAGTGCCCAGCACTATATGAACCCTGTATTTGACGGCCGGTGCTGCTCAGTGTGCATACACACACACACAGTTTAACAACAGTAGGGAGTGGAAAAAAAAGAGTAGGCAGTAAAAGGCCATTATTATTTATTTAATCCTCACTATAATCCTAACAAGTAGGTAGTACTTGATTCTCACTTTACAGATAAAGAGATTGCAACCCAAAGGTTTAGTGACTTTCCCAAGGTCAAAAGAGGACAGGCCCACAGAGCTTGAAAACTCCAGAGTAGCCCCAAGTGAAGGGCAACCTCCAGAACACTCAGAAATCTCATTCCTCGTTTTAGGAGGCAGACAGATCTTTGAAGAAGAACCTCCAGTCACAGCCTCCACAGCAGAGGTGTGGTGCCTGTCACCTTCTCACCCGACAGTCCTTGCCACATACCATGTGTTCTGGGCTCTGTGGACAACTGACTCACTCGTGGTGCCCCTTGCAATTCATTTCCCGGCTTCCATGCTTGCCCCTTTAACCCATTCCTGCCTGGTGAGAACTGTTCTCAAATGTCCCTCCCCTGGTTAGACTTGCAGACTAGCTCAGATTTTTGTGCCCATGTTGTATCTCCAAATGAATCTGTAACCCTCTACAGCCAGGTCCTTGACCACTATATTTCTACGGCCCTCAGCCCAATTACAGCGTGCTCAGTAAATCTGTATCTACTTATTAGAAATCTCAGAGACCCAGCAAAGCCCAACTATACAAAGCAATGTGACATTTGTTCAAGTGTGCAATCTTTGAGATTTTTTCTTAAAGAATTAGTACTGTAATTTTCAGTTTTTGTTTTTCTACAGTATTCAGGAAAGGGGATATGAGTTTCAGATACACAATGAGTTTGGATTTGGTCTAAGAAGTAAAAAGTTACGACTATAAATTACCAGATTTCTTTACATGTAAGTGTTCCAAAAGAACTAGCAAGTGCCTCTCGGGTGGGAGGCAGAAGGCGAGAACCCTACCTGGGGTGCGCCTACCTCTCTAGGATTCAGTTACTAAGCCTCAGCTGGTTCACAACTGCCTGAAGTCGTGAAGGCTAGTGGCAGATGCAAACGTATGTATCACAGGAACGGGTCAGGGAGAGGTGGGGACGGTTCTGGATGACTGAATGGGGACTGATTTAGGCTGGGAACAGGAGGTGCTGTTCTCTAGTTTCTGATTCTCTTGAAACAAGCAAATATTTGTACATAAAGAGATAATGGAATGTTATCAGATAATTTAAAAAATAAGGTAGATAATTATTCATACATAATGGTCTCCTACAGACTAACAAAAAAGCAAGACAAAACAATGTGTATAGGATGCTATCACTCGTGTTTAAAGGCACGAGGTGGGGGGAGGAAACAGACATAATATGCTTGTAGGTGACTTATCCAACTCAGGAAGAGTTCGATGAAAAACTGATTATAGCAGTTCCTTCTTGGAAAGGGAACCAACCAGGGAGAAGGTTAGAGTGGGAAGGAGACCTTTCGCTGTATTCTTTCTTTACCCTTTGAATTTTTTTTTACCATGGGCATATTTTACTTTCAAAACAAAGGCTTAAAAAAAGAAGACAAAAATACTGAAGAATTAAACAATTCATCAATTAGTACTTCTAAATCACCACTGAAGTCTACATGGATTCTAATATACATGGAAAGTTGCTGCATATACAGTTAAAACCAGGCTATTTACCAGGCTAAAACCAAACTTCTAGTTTACCATCTCAATTTGTCTGCTTCCTTCCTTCAGTTTTCGGGCAGGTCAAACGCTCTCAGCCCATACCTAAATAAGCCCTCCCAGCCACTTTGTGTTGAAGCTTCACAAAGGCAGAGCTTGTGACCTCTTACAGCTAGTGTGCCCAATGAGACTCCTTTCTTTCCCTTCCTGGGAAAGTCTGGGGCTAGGTGCCGGCTGCCCTTCGATTGCGGGATGGGTTCCCTCACAGGGAGAGGCTCGGGTCAGAGAACACTCGAGGGCAGCGTTCTCAACATCAGACTTCCATCACTGGAGCACCCCTTAGAAATGGGGGGTGCTACCACTGTCCTTCTGGCCTCTATCAAAACCCTAAACTTACTCCAGGCTGGTGAATGTTAACTCACCTGACACCTTTAAATCTTCAATTGTTTCAGACTGAAAACTTCATGTATTTAATTTTTTAAGAGGGGAAGGGAAGGAGAAAGAGTGGGAGAGAAACATCAGTGTGTGGTTGCCTCTCATGTGTACCCTACTGGGGACCTGGCCTGCAACCCAGGCATGTGCCCTGACTGGGAATCAAACCGGCGACCTTTTGCTTCACAGGCCTGTGCTCAACCCACTGAGCTACACCAGAGAGGTCTGCTAACAGAATTTTAAGAAACCAGCCTAAAATAACTATCAGGAGAAATCTGATGACTTCTACGTTTGACTCTATACTTGGTTCCATTCCTTTTTTAGGCTCCATTCCTTTTCCTTGCTCTAGCCTAATTATTTATGACATAATTATTCTGATGTCCAGCATCTCTCCTTTTTCAAGTAATAACCACTAGGGTGGCAAAGAAGCCAGCCAGCCCAGTGGCAGGTAAATTCTCACTCAAGGAGACTGTCCCTGGTTTGCAAAAATATATCTGGTTTCCTCTGTTCCTCAAAACAGGCACAGCACTAACTCTACTCCTTGCCAATTCATCATTAGTTTTCATGGTAAAAGAACAACCCCTCCAGTGTACAGAAAGAAGGGATGGGCTGGGCCCGGGGGTGGGGGCAACGGGGTGGAAATAAAGGAGAGGAACACACCACTCCCATCCCCAACACAACAAACTGCTATTGCAGGCATCTTCTAATCACAATTCCTGTTAGGGGAGGACGGTAAATTGAAAATTACTGTGTCCTTGTGATAAGGATAAGAACATGTGTTTTCATACGGCTTATTACTGATCGCCTACATTCTCTTACCAGTGAGAGAGAAGTGTCTTCTAAAATAAGTTCTTCAAGTTTAAGTGCAATTAGATGAGTTTCAAGCCCTTTAATATGATCCACAACATTGGAAATTAAAGTCTGAAGCCCAGTAACATAGTCTTGAAAACTGGTAAAAACAGGTGGCTGAAAAAAAGATTTTTAAAAGTTGAAAGATTATCAAACACACTTCCCATGCTTACATCACATAAGCTCGATTCCATACCAGAGCATTACTTAACGCCATTAACAGTAACAGGGGTATTACTGTTCTGGGTATTCACAGTCTCTAAAACCATGGTAAGTTTAATTGCCAGCAAATAATGCTAACTCAGCAACAACGACCTGAGCATTTTTTAAAATGGGATTTCAGTTCGCTCTGGGAAACTACAGGCAGAAGTCGGATAGCAAGGTATCTTGGTTGGTCGTTATTCAAGTCCAGGCTGAGAGCCTCCAGACAACACCCAGGGTGATGAGAGCAGCCAAGGCGTCACTTCTTCTCTCTCTGTCTTTGAGATCCCCTCTAACGTTAGTAACCAAGACAGGATAGTCTAAGTTCTAACAGAAGACTCATGGGCGACTGCGGCTAAGAGAATTCTGAAAAGGGTAGTTAAGGGGGATTTGCCCTAAAAGATATCAGAGTGTATTATGCTTACATTAAATCCAGAGGGTAGTGGCATATAACTAAATCGACAAAGTGAAAATAAGTCCAAGACAGACCAAAAACTGTAAGAGAATTTGAACAGCAGCATTTCAGAACAGTGATTTCAAGTGGATAACTGGTACTGAGATAATCACAGCTACACATTTCTGATATATGAAATAGTAAATACCAAAATTAATTCCAGATAGATTAAATATTTTTTTTTTAAATCCATTAAAGTCCCAGAAGAAAATTTAGGGAATAACTTCTGCAATTATAAATTGGAATTTTCTTTGTAAATATTATACTAAGTTGGGAACCATTTTTTTAAAAGGATTTTATTTATTTATCTTTAGAGGGGAAGGGAAGGAGAGAGGGAGAGAAACATCAATGTATGGTTGCCTCTGGTGTGTCCCCTGCCGGGAACTGGCCTGCAACCCAGGCATGTGCCCTGACTGGGAATCGAACCGTGATCACCTGGTTCGCAGGCCCATGCTCAATCCACTGAGCCACACCAGCCAGGGTGGGAAACATTTTTAAAAATCCTTTTTTAAAATTACTATAGTGACAAAAAAAATATCACCCAAATTAAAAGACTAATGACAAGCTGGAAAAAAACTGAAGCATCTATGATAGAGAATTAATAACACTATTATGTTAAGAGCCCAACAGACCAAACTGTATCAACAGGAAAAATATTACTACCACCACAGGAAACGTGGGCAAAGTCAGAACACAAAATATAGCAAAGAAATCCTAGCAACATGATACAATTAAAAAAAAAACAGATAACCATACGAAAACTAGCCCATCAAGTAGTAAGGCCAGCTGTTCACTCAAGCAGTCTTCTTTGAAGGTTCATTAGCAATAGAATTTTTTAAAATGCAAATCAGAAAAAAAGGAATAGAACTGTTCACCTAGCAGATGGGTAAGGATATAGACACTCAGCATCATTACGAAATGTAAAGATGTACTCGCATAGCATTGGCAGGAAAATCTCAGACATTCCACGCAGCAATATTTTTACTGATACGTCCCCTAGAGCAAGGGATATAAAGGAAAGAATACACAAATGGGATCTCATCAAAATTAAAAGCTTCTGCATGGCTAAGGAAAACAGTATCAAGATACAAAGAGAAGCAACTATTTGGGAAAACATATTTGCCAATGATACCTCAGACAAAGGTTTAATCTCCAAAATATACAAAGAACTCACTCGACTCCACTCAAAGAAGACAAGCAACCCGATTAAAAAATGGGCAGAGGACTTGAACAGACATTTCTCCAAGGAGGACATACAGAGGATCCAGAGACACATGAAAAGATGCTCGATATCGCTAGCTATCAGAGAGATGCAAATTAAAACCACAATGAGATACCACTTAACACCAGTCAGAATGGTTATCATAAACAAAGAAACAAACAAGTGCTGGAGAGGTTGTGGGGAAAAGGGGACCCTAGTCCACTGTTGGTGGGATTGCAGACTGGTACAACCACTATGGAAAGCAGTATGGAATTTTCTAAGAAAACTAAAAATGGACGTGCCTTTTGACCCAGCAATTCCACTGCTAGGAGTATATCCTAAGAACCCTGAAGCACCAATCCAAAAGAACCTATGCACCCCGATGTTCATAGCAGCACAATTTACAATAGCCAAGAGTTGGAAGCAACCTAAATGCCCATCGGTCGATGACTGGATCAAAAAACTATGGTACATTTACACAATGGAATTCTATGCTGCAGAAAGGAAGAAGGAGCTCCTACCCTTTGCAACATCATGGATGGAGCTGGAAAGCATTATGCTGAGCGAAATAAGCCAGGCAGTGAAAGACAAATACCATATGATATCACCTTTAACAGGAATGTAAACAACAAAACAAACAAGCAAGCAAAATGTAACCAAAGACACTGAAATACAGAACGTGCTGACAGGGTCCAGAGGGGAGAGGGGAGAGAAGCACAGAGTAAAAGGGGATGGACTCACATGAATAAGTATGAAGGACACATGGACAATAACTAAGACGGGGGGCGGAGATGGGAGGGGGGTGGGGAGCACTGGGGGGGGTGCAGGGCTGGGAATACAAGAAAGAAAACTGTACTTGAACAAAAGTTAAATAAATAAATAAATAAATAAATAAATAACAACAAAAAAACTAAGATGTACTCGCATAGTAATGTCAGATCAAAGAGATATTGTAAAAAAAACATGTCATACGTTCCTCTTTGTGTATTTGTCCATACTTTAATAGCATAAGTTATAATATCTAAAAAACCAGAACCAAATATTCATCAAACCATTAAAGTAATGAGAAACACATATATTTGCTGAAATGAGATGTCCATGAGATCCTATTAGATGAAAACAAGCCAACAAAAACAGGAAGTGGCAGAACCTGCAGAGCTGGACTCTGCTTTGTTTGCAGTGGCTGTCACTGGTCAGGGGGACTACAGGCGATCTTCCCGTTATTTACACCCTCAGGTTACTCTGATAATCATAAAAATAGGTAAGCTGTGTTTATTTTTGGAAACTAGAAAGCAACAGCTACAAACCCCACAAAATCCAAACACCAAGAAGCTATTTAACAGGTTCTGGCAGTGCAGGCTTCCGTCAGCGGGGAGCACCGGAGCGCCTCTGATCTGCCTTGGGACTCTGCACTCACAAGTGTTAAATTCTCTTCTTCGGAACAGTGACTGGGAGGAGGTCCCTTCGGTTAGTCTCTCGTCCCAGTCTCAGCATACTTTGGTTTTTTTTGTTGTTGTTTTTTTGGTTTTTTTTTTAATTTTATTTATTTATCTTTAGAGGGGAAGGAGAGAGGGAGAGAGACATCAATGTATGGTTGCCTTTTGCGCGTCCCCTGCTGGGAGTTGGCCTGCAGGGAACTGGCCTGCAACCCAGGCATGTGCCCTGACTGGGAATTGAACCGCGATCCTCTGGTTCGCAGGCCTGTGCTCAATCCACTGAGCTACGCCAGCCAGGGCTCAGCATACTTTGTTTTTAAATGAACGCTAACACCCAGCACAGGGTCAGATCTAAAGAATTCCTGAATTTGTTACTCCTGAATGGTTACTGAATCCTGCAGGAAATCAACATTAATGCTAAAACCATCAACATTTTCAAATAACAGTGGTTAATAACTATTTTGCTATAGTGAACAAAAACCTTCCATTAATAATAATAGGATAAATTCAAACATTAATAAGAGAGCATATCATGTGTAGAATAAATCCTAAATAACTTTCCTTAAAACAATACAAATTATGTAAATGTTTCACACATTCAAAAATCAATTTAAAACAATAAAGATGAGAGGAAACTCCAAAATCAAATACAAGCAGAAATAAAAGAACTTCATTTACATCCCACTAATAACATAATCTCGGTTTTTAATTCCAGGGCTTTTACAGAGGACCTCAGCTGTCTACATTCACTGGAAGATATTCTTTTTTTTTTTTAACTTTCTGAAAATGCTAGGTGAAACACATCCCAAGCCAACTGCAAAAAATTTGAACTTTACTAAAGGGTTTGTTATTGGAACTAGTAGTGGAACTGGACTAATTCCAAAACTATTTGGAATTAGTTTATTGTTAAACAGCAAACGAACACACATTTTGCTGCTGCTGGGAAACAGGGTTCTCACTCTGTGGAAGGGAAGCTACAAACGTGGAATGAGAAGGAAGGGAAGAAGAACACTGATGTTGGGCTGGAGTGGAGGTATCAGTCGGAAGGAATTATTTAAAACTGTGTGTGTTGGTGTGCGTATTAAATTTCCTGTCTCTCTACTGACATAAACTAGAAATGATGACACCTAATAGCAATTAGGACCCCTAACACCTAGATCTTGGTTTTGAAGTACATTCCCCACAAAGGAACCAGGGTCCCTTGAAAAAATGTCTCAGTTCAGTTCAGTGGGAATGTACAAAGTGCTTGGATCATTTTTGCTGTTCCAAAATATAAGGGTTTAAAAGCAGATGAGGACACGGTCAGGGACAGAAACCAGCTTGAAGTGACTCCCACAAGCCAAATTCGGACGTCCAAAAGAAAATGATGACATTGGATTATAAGGTAAATTTAAAAAAGAATGAGTCCACAGTGATCCTCAAATAGATGGTAATATTAAAAATATACAAATATATGCGTATATATGGACAATGCCATCTACTAAAGATAATAGATTGACAGAACTTTAAAAAATCACCACTGTGGAACCATCAATGTAGTGATAACTCATGCAAGTTAAACTAACAATGGACGCTAAATCCAGTGGGTGAAAAGCTGGTGGAAATCAAGATGTTCATTCTCAAAGCATCATCCCATAGATTACCTATTAATTAAAGGGGGGAGCCTCCTTTCCAATAAAGACGTCCAATACACTTCCTTTATCGAATAATTAAACCTGAAATCACCAATAAGGGGACATCACAACACCAGTGCCTCTTGATTTAATTTGCTGAAACGGACACAATATCTATGTCTAATCTAAACCTGAGGAAACTAGTCCAATCTAGACTGTAGGACATTCTAACTAAATCCTAGCTAGACTCCTCAACAATAAAGGAAAAACACTAGGCTAAGGAAGTGTCAGATTGAAAAAATGTCAGATCCTTAGCAGAATTAGAGTATTTTGAAAAAGGCTACGAAGGATGTAATTATTGTACCAATATTAAATTTCCTGAGTGCTGTGGTTTTTGTACGAGATTGCCCCTGCCTATCCTGGTTTGTTAAATATGAAGTCTGTACTTTTCTTCCAAATGGTTCAACAAACTAAGGCAGGGAGTAGGGGAGAATGAGAGAGAAATAAAACAAATGTAGCAAATGGTTGACAAGTGGTGAGACGAGGTAAGGATATTTGGGCGTCATTATATGAGTCTCTCGGCTTCCCTATGGGTGTGTAACTTAAAAAAAGTGCTGGGGAGAGAAAATAAATGCAGATAGGATCACCAGGTCTCGGACAACACCCAGGAAAACAGTAAAAAGAGAAAGCGGCATGCAGCCCGATTATTACTCATCTTTTCTCTGTTATTACCATTATGATGCTGGTTTCTTTTTTCTTCTTTTTCTTTTTCTGTAAATTTAATTTGTATGGTCTCAGGACACTCTCACAGTAACTGGACACCCAAAGGATAATAGAAATAGTCTGAAAGAGAAAAAAATTGCAAATTCATGAATAAGGATTACGTTCAAGGCAACTATCAAGAACAGTTAAATGTAATGGACTAAACAAGAAGTGGACAGTTCTGAACAAATCCCTTCATTTTCTCCTCTAACTCCCCACTCTCTGATCACCAGACACATCCAGGCCTTTCTCACCCCCCACTAAATCTTTCTTCAGGCTTTCCCAGCTCTACACCCATCATCCACTGGATCCAACTTCCTTTCTCTTCTCTACAGGAAGTGGGATCTATTAACATCCTTTTCACACAAGTGAAAAGTACCAATTCCTAAACGTGGAATCCAAAGGTTCCTTACCACAGGCCTCTTCCCACCCACCTGTCCAGCCAGGTAAGATACCACCTTACCTGCCAACCTCAATTGAAATACATATGGAGAATCTCCTCAGTTGGTCAACAAATATCCTCTTTATTAAGTCAGGTGTTTAATGTTTACACGTCTTCTCCTATACTACAGTGTATGCATGTACATATATGTGCAATTGGTTACTTCTCATTCATTCAGTGTATCTTAGGCACTTACAATGTACCAGTCACCAGAACAGAAAACACTGCCCTCCTGAAGCTTACAGACTAGTAGGGGAAGAAAAGTAAATAAACATGCCATAGAAATTAAAGGTCATGAATTATGAGTGTCTGTGATCCTTTTCCTTTTTCTGCTAAAAAGGAGGAGAGTTTTGCTATCTATCAGATCCTGGATCCTCCTTCATTATGCAGAATCTGAGTAATTAGAGTATAGCAACAACAAATTAAAGAAGCTGGAGGGATTAATTTAAACTAAGTAACAGCTGGGTCAGAAAGAAAAATGAACAGAAAACATCTAGATCTGAAGTCTATCAGGTCTTTAAAGATGAGTGAAGCAAATTTCAAGAAGTTTACCTAAGCATTTGGAATGAAATCTTGGTATTCTTGGAAGGAGTTGGCTCAGAAAAAGACAAACTGTTTTTCAATTAACAAAAGTCAGGGGTGAGGGATTAAGTTATAGGTATATGGTGCCTAATATCTCTTTATTTTTGAAAAATTAATCCTGCCCTGGCTGGTGTGACTCAGTGGATTGAGTGTAGGCCTGCAAACCAAGGGGTTACTGGTTTGATTCCCAGACAGGGTGCATGTCTGGGCTGTGAGCCAGGTCCCCAGTGTGGGGTGCATGGTAGGCGACCATACACTAATGTTTCTCTTCTTTTCTCTCTCTCTTCCTTCCCCTCTCTCTAAATACAAACAAATAAAATATTTTTTAAAAAAAGAAAAAAATAATCCTGCATACAGTGAAGAAAAATCTAGTTTTTCAGGAAGAAAACAAAACATACCTCACCAAAGAAGACTAGATTTTCTAAACGAGTAGGGTGTGTTTTCAAGTTACCATCTTTAACTTCTAACAGGTCGCCTTTACATTTACTGAAGACATCTGAGAACAGAAAAATATTTCATTGTTTTATGCAGCTTTTGTTTCAATGTTATTTTTAGGAATATAATGCATAATCTACTGAAGAATAAGCAAGTACAAAAACTTAATCCAGAAAGCCTCCCCTCACATACAATAAACCAAACACCAAAGAATATCTACCTGTGTTAAGTTCTTTAAAAAGCCACATGACTACTGCTCTACTGTCTTCAAAGCATAAATGGTAGCTTTATAAATTCCATATTCTAGGGCCTAAGCCTTTTCCCAATAGGACACAATAAAACTAAGACTCCAAGCGAATGATTTAGAAGAACTTGTGCCATCAAGGACTATATAAGACTAATGTACATGGTAGAAATGTACCTTCATAACAAATACCACAGTTAATTCTCATGATCACGATTATCTTTTAATTATCATTCTTCATTACAGCAATAAGACAATAAGAGACTGTTCAGAATCCTGAACAGAAGGACTCAGAGATTTAAAATGGTTATTTGTATCCTTTTATCAAATAATTCCTTTTCTAGGAATTTAGTAACAAGAAAATAATCAAATAAGTACCCAGAAACTTATGTCCCAAGATGTTCATTTCAGCATTGTTATAAATATACATTATAAACACTGCTACAAATAACTCAAGTGTATAATGTGTATCCAATGGGGGGACAGATAAATAAATTTGGTACACTGATATAAGACCAATGAATGGAGTGTGAGTGTGTGCGTGCGCGTGTGCATGTAGAGATTACCAAGACTATAGTTATAAAATTGACATGGTAAGATGTCTGAGGCAGTAAGAAATTACTGCCCTGTCAGCCCTGGCAGGTGTAGCTCAGTAGATGGAGCACTGGCCTGCCACCTGAAGGGCTGTGGGTTCAACGGCCTGTCAGGGCACAAGCCTGCACTGCACGCAGGTGCCCGGTGGAAGGCGTGTGAACTGGGTCCCCAGGTGGGGGCATGTGAGAGGGAAATGATCGATGTTCCTCCCCCTCCCTTTCTCCCCCACTTCCCCTCTCTCTGAAAATAAATAAATTAATTAAATCTTTAGAAAAAATAGTCAGAAAAACATGTATTATTCCTGTTCGTATGTTAAAAATATCACGACTATGTACTTCCATATCCCCTGGGTGGCCTCTAGGAGCAGAGACTCCAAAGCATCCCCAGTTCTTACTCACCCCGAGGGAAAGGGTCTGGGAAAGGGGAAAAGACCACACACACACGTTACTGTTTTATGACAGAGAGCTACTATTTTGTAATCAAAACTTTTTATGATTAAAAACAATTTTTTAAACATACCAAAAGTACCCAATACTTTCAAATCTTCCAGGGAAGTTTCAATTTTTAAAAATGAACTATTATCAGATACAGAAGAGGAATCCACAGTAAGATCGCTTACCTTTTAACTGTTGTAATAAAGACTTAAAACTATTCTCTACTCGCTCCTGGATCTCCATTGTATCATCTAAAATTGAAAAAAAAAACCAGTGAAAAATATTCATTTTTTTAGGAAGCTTAATACCTTCACATGGCAAAAACATTTTCTTTTCTCTTAAAAGCCGTAGGCATCTAAATTCTATTAGGAGAGGCAGAGAAAAAAACGACAGAAAGGAAAAGAAACTTAAAAAAGAAAAAGAGAAAGAGAAAAAGAAAAAGAAAGGTATTAACTACCTTCTTTTTCTACCTAAAATTCTGTAGGACTAGAAATCTATGTTTCAAATGCTCTAAGTGACAGGATGTACAAACCTTATGATTTAGAAGGAAAAAAAGGCAGTCTGTGAGATATTTGTGATTATCACTGGATTGAAAGCTTAGAAAAAAACTCCACAAAGCCAAGGGCTTCATTTTTTTTAAAAAAGATTTTATTTATTTATTTTTAGAGAGGGGAGAAGGGATGGAGAAAAACAGGGAGAGAAACATCGATATGAGAGAGAAATATCGACTTCCTCTCACAGGCCCCCAATAGAGGGCCCAGCCCACAACCAGGCATGTGCCCTGGCTAGGACAGAACCTGCCACCTTTCACTTTGTGGGACAACACCCAACCAACCGAGCCATAATGGTCAGGGCAGAGAATTCAATCTGAGATGCAACAATATTTTAACAAATCAAGAATTTGTTTCTTTAACTTTTGAGCCTAGTAAGATTTCAAATATGGAAAAGACTTAAAATTTAAACCTCTAAAACATTACTTTGCAACCTCTGAATGTACTTTCTTGTATGTTAAACCTAATAAAGACTTCAAATATGGAAAATACTTAAATTTCCAAAATATTACTTTGTATCTTTTAAATACACTTTCTTGTATGTTAAACCAGAACGGTTTCCAGCTTCCATCTCCTCCAAATATTTCCAAATAACAAGTTTAGGTATTCTGTTGCATTTATTAAGTGTAATGTTGCAATGACAAAGACCCAGTAAATGAATACACTCATGTAAATATGCACTTACCTAAACCATTGGTATCCAGCTCATAAATATCACTAACAAGATAAAAAGAACTGGTCTGACACTGAGAACAGCCCGAGTTAAAGAATCCACCCATTCTGGTAGGCACAGGACCAAGGAAAGGATACTGAAAAAGAAAGGAAAAAAGTAATGTTCTTTAACTTCATCTAAATTCATACAAAATAAGGAAACAAAGGAGTATAACTACTGGATAAAAATCTATCTTAGTGAATTACTTGCAAACCACAGTAGCCTCCCTCCCCACCCATCCACAGGAGATACATTCGAAGACCCCACTGGATGCCTGAAACTGTGGATACTACCAAACCCTATATATACCATCTCTTACTATACATGCATACCTATGATAAAGTTTAATTTATAAATTAGGCAAGAGATTAGCAACAATAACTAAAATAAAGTAGAATGATTATAACAATATACCATAATGAGAGTTAAATGAATGCGGTCACTCGTTTCAGGGGATCCCTTACTGAAGAGTCCTCGAATGAGTTCAGTGCTTTCTGGAGCAACGCGCTGCCAGCAATCACAACATGCGTTTTGCTCATGTCTTCCACTCATAAATGTAATGCCTTTTCCACCTTAACTAAGCACTTATTACACACTGTGGCCATAACTTTTAACAGTCTGAGGTGTGAAAGAAAAACAGCACAAATTTCCTTTGTCCTTCTTTACATGAAGATTTGTTTTTACTGTAGATCTCAGCAACCTTTGATTTTTCCTTTCCTCATTAAACTGAGAACTTTCACCTTGTCACTTTATGGCTTCTCTTTGGCACATCCAAATTGCCAGCATCACTTCTCTTGTGCTTTGGGGCCATTGTTAAGTAAAATAAGGGTGACTCCAATATTGTGACACCCGAGACAACTACCACGTGACGAAAAGGGCAGGTCATGTGTACAGCGTGGACGCTGGACAGAGGGTGATTCGTGCTCCAGGCAGGACGGGGTGGGACAGAACAGGAAGAGTGAGATTTCATCGTGTTACTCAGAACAGCAAGCAATTTAAAACTTACAAATTGTTTATTTCTGGAAATTCCCACTTAATATTTTCAGACTGTAGTTGACTGCAGGTAGCCAACTGTAACCATGGAAAGTGGTTACCACGAATTTTTTTAACAGGGACTAAAACAATAACTAAATCATTATAGTGAAAATAGACAGCTATTAACAATTTACCACCACAAAAAGTAAGCTATTTTGCTTTTCCTCACTCTCCAGTGTGGATATCAAGCCAGCCTCTGCAACTCCCCAAATCTGCAGCATTTGCCTTTTCCCTGCAGATACCCTAAACTGGGTCGGAATACTGCTCTTCACTGTTGACTCATCCCAAATTCCTACGTTTAAAAAGACAGTCATAGAGTACTGTGGCTTTGATTAAAAAATACATTTTGACGATACCTGAACTTCCTTATCAATAAATCGCTTTCCTGTCTCCAGGGCCACCTCCAGCTGTTGAAGGAGCAAACGAAGAATGTCAATCCTGGAGGACACGCCGTTCTCAGTGGTCTTCTCGGAGTTCTCTGGCTCCACAGGGTGGCTCAGACTTGGAAGGCCACTGACCAGCCTCAGTGTTAAGGAACGAATTCTTAACCACATAGTCTCCTCCTCCAAAGAAAGTTTCTTATGTTCTTCAGAAACATCCCTTTAAAAAAAATCCCCAAACCATCCCTTTTACTCAACGTTTTTGCCTTTAAATTTTTCAAAGTTCACTTTCATTAGACAAGATGCCTTTGAATGGTTCCGGCTTTCATTTACTAGCTCAGTGATCTTAAACTCAAATCATCCAAGTCTGCATTTTGATATCCACAAATGGGAATGATAACCTACTTAACAGTTCATTTTCCCCCTTAAGTGAAACTTTTCTGGTGATAAAATACATGATATAAAAACTTCAAATGAGCCCTGGCTGGCGTAGCTCAGTGGACTGAGTGTGGGCTTGCGAACCAAAGGATCATGGTTCGATTCCCAGTCAGGGCACATGCCTGGGTTGCAGGCCAGTTCCCAGCAGGGGACACATGAGAGGCAACCACACATTGATATTTCTCTCCCTCTCTCCTTCTCTCCCTCTCTAAAGATAAATAAATAAAAATCTTTAAAAAAAACTTCAAATGACAGAAAAGTAAAAACTAGGAAAACATTCCCTGATAATCAAACACCCACCATATTAACAAGGTTTTATAGATCCTTTCAGATTTTTGCAATACAGAGAACGAAATGCAACTAAAAATACTTATATACATGATTTTAAACACATAAATGGGTCCCCAGTATTTATACTATTTTCCAAACTGCATGTGTTTATGGTAGTGTGTGCAGAAGAAATCAGCACTGCAAGCCTGAGCTGTTACCTTTAAAGGGGTCTGCTTGCAAGGATACCCTTGGCTGCTGTGTGGACACCTGGTGCACCATCTACCCCCTAAATGGTAAGAGTGGCTCCCCGTGCCTAGACTCCCTGTACAAACCCTGTGGCTTATGGTGAACACCTGCTTTCCTTTGGAGAGTCTGCAAGACTGTTCAGGCTGGAAAGAGGGTACCTACGTAATCAGCTGATAAAAGCCTTGGGCACCAACTTTCTAAGGGCTTCTCTGAGCAGAAACACTGCACAAACATACTGTATTTTTCACTGCTGAAGAAAGGAGCGCACTTGGTACGGCCCCTTGCTGGAGGGAAAGGGCACTGAAGTCTGTGCATGGAATTCTCCAGACTCCGGCTGTGTGTTTTTCCACTGCTGATCCTGTCAAGTATCCTTTTGTTATAATAAACCCCGTGAGTGCCAACTGTATGTTGATTCCCACAAGTCCTGGCAAATCACTGGATCGCAGTATCCTCAGAACTGCCTCATACACACCCCTGCGTGCTTGTGCACCTGCTCCCTCAGGTCCCACTTTCCTAGAAGCAGAACTGCTGAACCAAACAGTAAACGGAATTTCCGACCTAGATACATATCACCAAGACTCCTTGGTCAGAGAAGGCTCCATAAAGGTTTGCCCCCAGGTGAATCCACGACAAACATTTCCCCACGATTTTGCTGAGCATACATGTGCTACTCTTTTTTTATCTTTGTCTGATAGATTTTAAAAAATCTTTATTGCTACAAGATACATTTATTTGAACTTCCTGTTAAGCCCTTTATACAATGTTTTATAGTGATCTTCTGATTTATTGCTCTCTGTATATGAAGGATATTAATATATATGAAGACATTTACTAACTTACCCCATAGCTTTAGAACTTGTTAACAAATTTACTTCTAGATAAAGGCTAATATTTACAAAGGTCAAATTGTTTATGTTTCCAGATTTCATGTAATGCTAATAAGAAAGGCTTTCCCCAACCATTTTTTTGAATTTTGTATTTTCTTCTAGAATGTCTAAGAAGTTTTAACATGATCTTCAGTCTGTCTGGAATCTGCTCTCACAAATGCTACAAAGGAGGAGCTAACTTTTAGATTAGCCAGTAACCCCAACAGAGGGGTCAGATTTATCTTCTTACTGTGGCTTACTTATATTTTCTGATCCTTATGAAAAATATGTTATCATATTTTATCAATTAGAGTCATCCAAATTCTTTAAAACTATATGCTTGAGGTCACTTGCAAGTTACCTGTCTTTCGGGTCCCAGCTGAAGAAAACATTCAAGTCCCTGTTGTCTCGCAGGGCTGCCCAGGGAATGTCATCTTCCTCTGGTCGGAGACTCATTGACTTTACACTATCTGCTAAGCTGACTGATCTGCAACATAGAGAATTTAGGTATGTATTATTTCAGTAATAAAACAGCCATAAAACATATTAGCTAGGACTCTGTTTTACTAGAAAGGAAAGGAAAGAGGAAGGCAGGAAGGTTTACTAGTAAGAAACAAAGACTCCTATACGGTGAAAGAGACCCAAGCACAGACCATGCTGCCTCGAGTCCGGAAGCCCAGCCACAATAAAGTGGATCAACATTAATCCCTGAAACCCCATGCTTGCATCCTGACCCTTGTAAACACAATCCTGCCCTCAGCCTAGCTGGCTTCTGTATGGAAGCTGGCAGTACTCTCTCATTCCCAGGACACGTACCAGGCTCTATCCTCTTTCTTCCTTGTTCCCTACTCCCCCCCCCCACCACACACACTTTCTCCTTTTTTTCCCATTTGCCTTAGCTTAAGCCTACTGATGTCACCCATGAGCCCATTAAGGACTCCCAGCCTCTGATATAACCCCTTGTTCTTTTTTAGCTCTTATGCAATACTTACATATTTGCTTCAAGTAGAAGGTCTAACAACATCCGTTCAGTACGGACTTGTGCAAAATGAAGAGAATTATTCAGCCTGTTCCTAAAAGCGATAAACTCTGGGATCTTCTCAAATGCACCATATTTGTAAGCTTGAATAATATATTCTGAGGTCTGGGAAGAAAAGAATTACCTTGGTATAAATATTTCACAGGTCAGACAATGAGGACAAAACTTGCAAGCCAAACAAAACACTCAGGCTACAATTAAGTGAAGTGTTGAATCTAATCTTTAAAGGTCTTGGTCACCAAGTTGAATATCAGCTTTTTAAAATGTTCTTTCTTCTTCCCTACGCCGAGTCAAATGTCTTCTTTACTAACATAACTGCTGGTAACAGCAGCTGCCGCCACCACCACACAGACCTTTTCTCAGCCGCTCCGGCCTTCAGTTCAACAGGACTAGAGGTTTGTTACACGACATCGGTCACAACTTGGTTAGTGCCATCGTGGAAGGGATATCGCCCCATGTTTCTCTGCATCTAAGATACGTTGTTGTTTACGAAGGCTCCAGAACCACCAGAAAAATATAACCACCCTATCCCACCCCCAAATCACCCTATTTCAGGGGAAAAAAAGGTGCTCCTTGGTTCTGTTTATTTCTGAATACAGTATCACAAACATAGGGCATATATTACAGCGGATTAGAAATAAGTCGCCAAACCAAAGACCTATAAAAGTTCATGTCATAATCTGAGGAAAGACTTCAAGAAGCAGGTTACTTGTCCATCCAAACTACTTAAGATCTCTGCTGGAAAATTCCTTAGCAATAAGTGAAGGCAACACTCTCCACACCTGCTTTAATTTGGACTGATGCGCATGTACAGATGAAACATTGTGAACAGAGGCAAGATAAAGAACTCTAAAGAGGAACTCTGGCACCACACAACAAAATCTCAGGGAAGAACACTTCATGGGTGGACCTATGCCATCAAGATGAGAAGCCAGGAGGGCACCCTTTTGGGTCAAGGAAAGTGTGAAGCTCAAAGCTGATGTCTGTCCCAAAGATCCTTTCTAGAAAAACAAATCTTTTTGCACAACCTAGATCAGCTTTGCCCCCATCTCCATAATGATCGAGTCATTTGCCCAATAGGAAAATAGGCTAATAGTTAACAACATACCCTCTGATACACAGCCTCGCAGGGTTCATTTCAGGCCGCGGGATTGCGCCACGGGCGCTAATTCAACTGCATTCGATGCGGCTTTTAAACCCCCATGGGACACCTCGGCGAGCTGTTTGCCTGCAGTATCTGGAGAAATTAAAGACGGACGGACACAAGAAAATTAAAAAGATTACTTGTGATCCCGCAGGTTTAAAGAAGGACTATCTGAAAAAGCTCAAGTGTACCTTCTAGCCTGATTAAAGGACAGTGATAGGCCCCACTGAGAAGAGGCAGGATACTGTGAACACATATGCCTATCCGATGGCCACTTGGCTTGAAAAAAAACACAGCAAGGTTTACCAGCAGGCCTTGCAGTAGGAACTTATCATTCGAAAAATACAGCTGGTTAGGAACATATGATCCAGCAATTAATCAGGATAAAAATATGACTTTGGTGATTCCAATTAGACTTATCAATTACAGTTCCAAAATATGGAGTGATTAAAGGAAAGAACCCGGCCTTACCAAGTGTAGAAGCAATTTTAATTTTGAAGCGGTCCACTTTAGAAAAAAAAAACAGCTTCAAAAAGAGAAAAATTGGGGGCTACAAAGAGGGAATGTGTAGTCCTTCGACAAACTAAGGAGGTGTCTCCAGTCCTCGGGAAGCCCTTTTGAAGAGAGTGCTCCTTTAATGCGGCAGCAGAACCACTGCTGCAGAGCTCGGGAAGGGCCGGGGCAGCTACCCACGGGACAAAGGCTGAGAAAGGACTACGACTGAAGAAATACCCTGCCTATTAGAACTGCAGGCAAACCCGGAAGCCACAAGCACTTTAAGGACTTCTGAACATCAGAGAATGTTGTCTGGACCTATTCCTACTCATTTATGAACCACTGAGGCTATTTAGATCCCATTCGGACTCCTGAAATGAACCCTGGTCACCAAAAATTTGCAAAATACATGGACACCAAACCCCTAAATAATGGTTTTCACGAATATCTAAAATACAGATTGTTAAATGGAAACTTTTTAAAAAGTATATAAATATATAAGTAACTTTAGGAAATATAAAAATCTACCTCTAATTCTCATACTGTAAAAATCTATTTCCAAGTAATGAGGACAGCACACGATGACTTCTCAGCGAGAAACTCCCTGTACAGACCTTCCAAACACAACTGTCACTTCCACAGCACAAAGCCTCACAAAGCAAAAAGTCAGATTCTCCATTTAGGAGTAAAAGTGTTCTTTCAAAGAGCCAGTTGGGAATGGGAATCAGTCACTCGAGGACACACCATCTGGGGCCCCCCAAAACGACCAAGAATACAAGACGAAGAGCATAGCGTTTTCGCTTCCAGAGAGATTTCTGATACTAGCAGAAGGGCTAACCCATACAGTACAAAGCTACAACAGTCTCAACACCAAACTTCTACAGGAAACATTCCACACCAGCGTCCACTTTCCTGTCTGAGGACTGAGCTAGGCACTAAGGCTTAAGGTGTATTTTTCTTGCTAAACTGTGTTTTGCTTTTGCCTCCAACATCCCCCAAAGATTATTTACCTAATATGGTTAAATAAGTTCTATCTTCTCAGTGAGGAGTAATAAAATACAAATGCCAAGCAGAGTGTGCTAGTCCCAGACCAATGAAATTCTGTAGTTTTATCAGATTCAGCATCACAACCATTTAGATGAATTATCACTCCCGCCACGTGCAACCATCAGCAAAACAAAGATAAAAAGCCACTGAGGACAACATGCCCTCTCCAATCACTCCCGGTGGTCTCCTTTCCACACTACGACACATTTGTTTGTATGTATGTGTGTGTGCTCAAAACAACTCTTCAGACACAATATTTGTAGGGGAAAATTAAAGCTTAATTTTTATTAGAATAAAATAATGTGCCTTTATTGGCCAAATTATGAACAACATGGTTCTTTGAGAATGTTACATTCTTCATTTACCCCCACTCCCTCCTCAAAACTAGCTGACAAGAATCTTTTCCTTTTTTAAAAAATATATTTTATTTATCTTTAGAGGGGAAGGGGAGGAGAGAAGGAGAGAAACATCAATGTATGGTTGCCTCTCATGAGTCCCCTGCTGGGAAGTGGCCTGCAACCCAGGCATGTGCCCTGACTGGGAATCGAACCGCGATCGTGTGGTTCGCAGGCCCGCACTCAATCCACTGAGCTATACCAGCCAGGGCAAGAATCTTTTCTTTAACCTTTTCCTTAGAAATATACAAATGAGCCCTGGACGGGTAGTTTACATGGTTAGAGCACTGTCTTGATACATCAAGGTTGTGGGTTCAACTCCCAGCCAGGGTACATACAAGAATCAATCAATGAATACATAAATAAGTGGAACAACAAATTGATGTTTCTCTCTCTCCCTTCCTCTCTCTTAAATCAATTAAAAAAACAAAATTTAATTAAAAAAAAAGAAATACAGAAATGAGAGCCAGAATGATGAGATTTAAGGAGTTTTTTTTTTTAATTTTGAGTTAGTAAAGCTACTTGAAAACAAGAGAAGGGCAAGCAGATACTTGAACACACAGTGAAAACTCACTGATTTATAACGCAACTGCCCACTCATGCTAAGACACTTTAGAAACCAAGATCCAAAAGACGCCCTCTGACCTCTAAGCAGGCCAGCACCTCTGAGCAGTATGTTCGAATGCTCATGCGCACTTCCCTCTCTCCCTGGTCAGGAGCTATGGCACAAAATGAGGTCTGAACAGAGATACCACTCTCTGGGGAGAGAGGCCGCAAGGAAGGAAAACAGGGCTTAAAAGCCAATAGAAGAGGCACAGTTCACCATCACTTGCTACATCAGCCCTCTAGGCCATGCCCTGATGCTTGTCAGGAATAATGACTGCAAGCACAGGATAACAAACCTATGCTCTCCTGTGCAGAAGTGTTTCTGCCCTGCCCTTGCCTTCCATTTACCATGCCCCTAAAGGACGAGATGGCAGATAGATTAGCTGCAGACGTTACAGTTACAAAACATTTCTTTAAAGTCCTCACGAGTGTTTGCCATCAAGAACGCCAGAAACGAGCTCTCTTGCCCAATTTCTTAGTTGCTGTTAGACCATGAAAATGGGAAGCTACGGGCAGATATCTGGCATGGCCCAATTCCAGGTGATGTATCTCAGAAGCACGAGAACCAAGTAGACAGCGCCCATCCTTGAAGACATCCCTATCTTCGCATCTGTTACTGGGTGGTTTTGCATAGTTGGTTGACTAAGGAGAGACCATGTATGTAGTTTTTCCACAAAAACTGCTTAACTCACAAGTGGAAACCAAGTCTGTTTGCAATGAAAAATATGGTGCAAATCCCATCATTTTATTATGGCACACAGAAGCTCTACCTTATTTATTGCTAGTTTAAAAAAACACTATTAACCAAAGTTTCTTGAAATTATTTACAACCGGTCAACTTTACAATTCTAAGAAAACATAAGTGCATTTGTTGTTGGCAAAGAGCACAGTGGTTACAGGCTTCAGAAGTGAACCAAGGTAACAGAGAGCAGCTGCTATCGCAGAAGCTTGTATTGCATCCTTGTGTGCTTGGAAAAAGCCTCTTAGAAACTCAAAGACCAACCTGAGAGGTATTAACACTCCCTATTCTATGGACACCCAGTTTTAAATTCACCTTTGTATGAATTCAATTAAACATGCCCATTCTATCAACCACAGATAACTCTTCACCTCTACCTGACAGCGATGGCCACTAAGCTAGGCCTAGGGCACCTCAGGTCACCTCAACACGTGCACCTGCAACACAAGGAAGGCACTCTCTGCAATGTGTTCATTCAGCAGACAAGACCATATTTAAAAAACCTTTTGTTCACTTACATCTTTCTGGTTGGAGTGGAAAAACCTGAGTGCGAAGTTACAGGACTGGGATGCAGCAGCGTACTGACCTAGGGATTCGGCGTAACGGGTCAAAAGATAACTAGTTTGGAAGGAAAGAAAAAAAACACATGTTATACTTACCCATCTTTAGTCTCATATACTATACTTCAAATTACTATGTCGGAGAAATAGCTAAGCATATGGAACATTTTAAACATCCTGTCATATAAATGATCTAATTCACAGAATCAAATCTTTTTTAAAAGAGCAAAGTTAATTCAGTTTTGTGAGAGCCCTGAAGTCCCATGACATGCTTTCTTACACTCAGATACCAATGAAACACAATTTATAAGAGAACGGAATGCTGTCCTCCTAAAATGGCTCTATAGGGGATAGAGAAAATACCCTTGAGTCATCACAAAGCACAGTTACATTACAAACTTAAAGGCTCCCTGAGGTCAGCAAACAGAGCACATGTGTTAACCTCAACTGCAAGGCAGAAGACTTGAAACCCACTAAGAAAAAAGGTTTGAAGTATATAGCTGTTTGCTGTCTGGGAAAAGTTTCTTAGCATTTCTAAATTGTGCAAATTTTAACATTACTACAAAATGCTGGCAAATATAAACTCTTACTGCTTTGCGGTGAGTCATAATAGGTGATTATTTCATCTAAAAAGCTTAATACCAGGAACAACTTCATTGCTAAAACCGGAAAGTCAGAGTCCCACGGGTAAGGGCTGCTACTATTCAGAGTGTATACTACCAACCCAATGGTATCATGCTGGATGTGCTTAGCATCGAGGCTGGAGTACAGATCCAACACCGGCTCAAACGCCCCCAGCACACAGTAGATTCGAACAAGCAGCAGTTTGAATTGAGCATTGGAAGGGCTGTGAGTCAATCCCTCTTCCAGCAAAGTCAGGGCCTGCCACACAGCAGTGTCGTCACCTAAAACCAAAATGTCATTGCATTACTGACGGATTTTGAAAGCAAATGGAGGTTTCTCAAAAACAGAAACTCACTGACATCCTTACCTCCCATAACTATTCTTAAGAATGAGTTTAGGTAGCAGAGAACAAATTTTAGCTACACACCTGTACGCAAAACAGGGGATTTCCCTAAAGAGACAGTCCCTCAGTTACTAAACGTGTATCTGCAAAACTGATGCAAATTTTAAGCTGCCAAGGCTTGTGCAGGGAAGTTACAGAATCTCACAAGATCCTAGATCCCGAGAAAAGTTGGATTTTGAAGAACTAGAGTCCACCAACCTTCCCAGTAGAGAATTTTCTCTACAAAATCTCAGACAGATGCCTTCTCTAGACATCATTTGTCTTCCATAAGTAACTCTACCAATAGGGTGTCAATAATATTTTTAAAAACTTGCTCATTAATAATCAAAATAAAATGATACATTTTTTGAGCCACTAAAAATCAAAAGGCCAAATGTATCAAGTTTTAAAGATTAAGTAAATTCTCTTTTAAAAATCTACCTAGAGAAAATAACACGAAATGTAGATAAAGCTTTATATACAAAAATATTCACTGCATTAATAAATTATAGCAACACCCACACACTGAAATATTATGTAGCCATTTGATGTTAATGAAGAGCTTTTAATAACAAGGGAAAATACTTTCTTTCATAATACTGATCAGTAAAAGACACACAGAATTCAAATGAGCATGAATAGTTCATTTAAAGTCTAAAAAATATGCAGAGAAAGACAAAAGGATATATATGCAAAATGTTAGAGTGCCTTGTAGAAGCAGGAAAAGCAAGGTTAAAATAAACCTTTTTCCAAAATTTTTTAATTTCCCACTCAAGGGTGTATTTATTGCTTTTTTTAGAGGGAGAGAAACACCAATGTGAGAGAGAAACATTGACAGGCTGCCTCCTGTGAGCACCGGCAAGGTATCAAACCCGCAACTTACATATGTGCCCTGACAGGGAATTGAACCCGCAACCTTTTGATCAGGCATGGGACGATGCTGCAACTAACTGAGCCACCCACCCAGCCAGAGCTGTTTTCCAAAGTTTATATAGGCTACTTATACAGTCAGAAAACAAACAAAAATAAAACACCTGAAGTAAAAGCTCATCTACTGAGCTTTAAAAATTACATTGCATATGCTTTTTTTCTAAGAGAAAGTAAACAAAATAAAAAATTGGAGCTTCGGATAAATATCTATAATACTACCCAATCGATATAAACTACACATAATCTATTTAAACTACTACCAGGACTTTAATGTACTGCTTTTGAACTACAACTACTTTTCCACATTAGCAGTGAGAGCACACTTCCCATTTTGTGTTCTACTCTTTTACTTTTAAGTGTTTTCCCATGTCGCTACCTGGTCTTTAAAATCATACTTTTATTTAATTCAAAATTCACTGAACTACACTTAAGCAGTACTAGACATGAGAACCTAAAGATAAGAGACACAGGTGGCCCCTGGCCTCACGAGACCCGGAACTGAATGGAAGAGCCAGCTGAACAAGGACAGAGAACAGGTCATTCTGAGGGATCCTCAATACCCCAGGGTAACTACCATCAGAAGAACCCATAAATCTGCTGAAAGAGCTCCTTAAAATAGAAACAAAATTTCAAAGTAAATAGCAAAAAAATGGTTTAATGTATACTTCTTTCTGAGTTATTAAACCAAATATTATTAAAACATTTATAATTTTATTCTGTAAAATTTAGGACATAACTACAACTCTATGTAAATTCTTACCAACACAGCTTTTTGGACAAAATTTTATAATATAACAAAACAGTGTAAGATAAATAGCTTCTGAGGACATAATGAACAGTATGGTAATTACAGTTAATACTGCAGTGTACATATGAAATCTGCTGAGAGAAGATTTAACGGTTCCCACGAAAAGGAAAAATACAGCTACCGGTGGGACAGATGTTAACTACACTCACTGTGGTAATCGTTTCACAATCTACATCTATATTTACCAAACTGTGATGTTCTATACCATAAACCAATACAATATGTCAATTATCTCAATAAAACTGGAAGGAAAAATGACATCCTCACTCCTGTTTTACTTTTACACAACCATTAAAAAATGCCTTTTTGAAAAACATTTGAGAGTATCACCAATTTCCTAATGCACTCTTTTTAATTCCTTCATATTCAAGTTATTAGCCTCAACACCCTCACCCACTGTCTGTTCCCAGTCTCCGCCAGACGCCCCCTGAGCAGCGACTGTGCCCACGACTGCAGCACTTCAACGTCACTCTCTCTGACTTTCACAACACTTGTACCCTGCCCTGACCACGTAGCTCAATTGTCAGAGAGCTGTCCTGGACACACCAAGGTCGCAGGTTCAATCCCTGGTCAGGGCACATACAAGAATCAACCCATGAATGCAAAAAACTGGAACAACAAATCAGTCTTTTTCTTTCTCTCTATCAAATCGACAAATAAAAATTTTAAAAAACTTGTATCTTTATAATACCTGCCAATTTCCCATGTAGTTAGTTACATGGTATGATTTTGGAAAAATTACCTAACTTCTCTCTCTGCCCTGTATTTCCTTCACCTGTAAAAACTAACTATCTTAACTGTATAATTATGAGGTTTAAATTAGCTAATTCATGTATAGTACTTTCAAGTGCCTGATGAACAACCAATGTTAGCCTTTACTATTAGATAGTCAGATATCTTTGCTCAAAAAACAAGAAATTAACACAGCCATAGTCCTATGAGCAAGAATGTTAGAGGTATGCGGGAAGGGTAGTGAGTAGGGACCAAACTGCTAAACACTTAGTTCATCAATGATTTTTACATTGAGATGACTATCACAGCCCAAAGCAACCTTGTGAACCCCGGGATTAAGAGAACAAATACTCTAATAAACAGACTGAGCTTCCATGGTTGAATGCCAGTACAACAGTGTAACAAATACTGTCACATGGGTATACACAACGCCCTACACAAAGTTCAGAAGGGGCAAAAAATCTGCAATGAGGGAGGGGGTGAAATCAAGACAGGCTTATCAGAGGCACTGTTTCAGTAGACATTTGATGAAGGAGGTAACAAAGTTATTTCAAAGAGAGGTAATATGATGTTCAATAGTAGCAACAACAAGAAGGATTCAGTACTGTAAGTATTAGATTGGCCAAAAAGTTTGGTTCTTTTCTGACGATGGCTCTAGTGGCACTCAGTTGTCTCTGACTTCATTTGAAACAGTTCTGTCAGACTGTGTTGTGACAGCTGTCGTAGCAGCGTGCATTTAAAAACAAATCAAACTGGTAAATTTTTGTGTAGCCATTTTAATACTGTAGATGGAAGAAAATATACAACATTCTCGGCATATTATGCTTTACTATTTCAAGAAAGTTATCAACACAGCTGAAACACAGAAAAGCTCTATGCAGTGTACGGAGAAGATGCTCTGACTGATCGAACGTGCCAAAAGCAATTTGCGAGGTTTTGTGGTGGAGACTTCTCGCTGGATGATACTCCACAGGTAGACCAGTTGGAGTCGGCAGCGGCCAAATCAAGACAGTAACTGAGAACAATCAACGTGCTACCATGTGGGGAATAGCCGGCACACTCCAAATAGCCAAACCAATAAAGTTATTGGTGAAAATGAAAACTGTGTCTTTTATCTTGTGGAAAACAGCTATACAGACTTTTTGGCCAACCCAATACATAAGACTCTGGAGACGTAGGCAGAGCTGGATTATAAAAATACACTGCAAATTATCCTATAAAGACTGGCCTTTGCCCTTTGAAAAACAGGGTACCTCTGGTGAACTTCAAGCCTGAGGATGACAGTATCAAAATGGAGTGCTTTGTAGAACGATCCATGAGGGCAGGGGTCCCTCAGGGGGGTCCCTCATGTCCACCTTGCACACAACTGTCTCCCCAGCCCTTTGTTTCTTCTGTAGTTTATTCTAGTGAATAATATGCAATAAGTATCTAGAGTTATTTTTTCCCCAAAACTGCTAATCTGAGAACATGTCAGGAAGGGTGAGACCTAAAGAAAAGGCTGTCTCGATGCCATTTGCTGAATCACCCTTCTCCTGCTTCAGGGCTCATAATGCTTCCTTTACCGTGTATTGTATTTCTGCCTTCGGTGGACTAACCAGAACTGTATTCCAAAGAGTTCCTTTTCCTACATATACCTTTTTTTAAAGTAAATAAAAGGGCTATTCCAATCCACGGGCCTACACATTTATCTGTGAATCAGTTTCTCCGTTTGATAATTACTCTAACTTTGTAATAGGTTTTTTAGTCACTATTCATTATTCAGAACCATTTAAATCAGAACAGATATCCACTGATTTAAGACTTTCCTGATTTCAGGGAGGGGGATACATGGAGACTTGGGTTCTTCCAGAAGCACCCTGAAGAAGGGCAAGAAAGAAAAACCTAAAAACATAAATGAAATTCTTGGATTATGCAATCAGTCCATGGACTTACAGTCGATTAAAAAAAAAAGAATAAAGTTAAACGGAAATGACTGTTCCTTACCTGCTTCTCTCCATACATCAATAAGCACATGGACAGCGAGTAGACAGTAATAGTCCGAAAACTGTAATTCGGTTTTCAAACAGGATTTCCCTATGAGGGGAAAAGACATCTGTATTTAACACTTATTTAACTATCACAGCTCCAAAGAAGTTTCTTAAAGCAGGAAAGTGATAAGGGGGAGAGGAGACAGGAAAAGACAACAGTAAGAACCAGGTAAATACCAGAAGAAAATACAAGCCATGAACCAAAGGATTCAAAAGGCGAGACTAGACTCAGCCGGAGTAGAAGGGTTCTAGAACAGAGGCGGTACCTGAAGTGGTCCCACAGGAAAAGCAGCAAGATTTGGAATGTTTTGGGTGAAGAAAAGAACAGAAGCCAAAGGGTCGTGTATAACTAAAGTAGTAATATGCTCATTCCTTCACCTAATTTTTTAGAATGCAGTTAGAGAAATACTAGTATCATCTAATCAGAAAATTGATATTTTATCACATATATCTAGCAATCTGAAAAGGTAATTTATTTCTAAATATCTCACAATTTACATTCCTTTTGTTCACTTACATAGTCTGTATATTATGAATAGTAAGATGGATAAGCAGAAAATGTGACAATTATCATAAACTATGCAATTCATATGAGCCACAATGTGAGAAAGAGTTAGCTCACCAGATCAGGAAGAATATGGACAACTATAATTACTTAAAACTCCAAGCTTAATATGGTATGCCAATTATACTTAAATTTTTTAGAAATAAAACGTGGAAGAAAATAACAAAACTCCAAGCTTTAGAAAGGCTTTGCATTTTATTACCTGGATAGTCTTGGCACCTGACAAAATAATCTCCTTGCCAAACTCACTAAAAACAGGTGCTGTGAGTGATTTAAAAACAAAAACAAAAAACAAACCTAAAAACTAACTTCTAAGTCTTAGCAGACCTGAGAACGACAGCACATTTTACAAGGCTGCTCACCAAATTCCAGTCCATGCTGGTACCTTAACATCAGCTCTCTGACCACACTCAGTTTCTGATCTTTATCCATCGTGTGGTACAAGCCCAGCAACCTCGTCAGCTGCACCACACACAGATGCTGCTGCAGAGCTCTGATGTCGGCAGGCAGTGCCAGCTTATCCTCTGTTGGTGTGGACAAAGGAACAACTCCAAGTAACTGATTAATAAACTGCAGAGTGGGGGGGAAAGAAACAGGACAGGTCTCAAAACAGAAGCAGTCTTTAGTAGGTCATAATTAACGAACACTGAAATGGCCTAGCAAGAGTCTTCAAGGAAAAGATACAAATTAAAACCCCTTTATTATACCATTTTCTATCTACGAAATAGCTAAGACAAAAAAATCTCTAACAGCACATCCTGCTGGTGAAACTCCAGTGAAACTGGCACTCTCATTCACTAATGGCCCAAAGTATTTGGTCAACACCATGTACTATATACAGAGATTAAAAGTATTGTAAAAATGTTTCAAAAGTTGTAAGATAGCAACATTACAATGTAGCAATGAAAAAGATTAAGAGTGGATGACCATAAACAAACCCACAAACCCACCATCACACGGTCACACAAATGCGTTCCAAAAAGAAACATCATGCACAGAAAAGAACAGTTAGTTACGGGATGTCAGTGGCCTTAAATTGCTTTCGTACTTTAAGTTTTTATTTTGAGATGATTGTAGATTCACATGCAGTTGTAAGAAAAGAACAGAAGCCAAAGGGTCGTGTATAACTAAAGTAGTAATATGCTACTACTGGGTGAAAGTTACCTTTCACCCAGTTTCTCCCCAAGGTAACATCTTGCATTAAACGTATTTACTTAGTTAAATTTGGCAAGAACTTAAAAAAACACCAGTCCTAGCCCTGCGGGTGGGCCCCAGTCAGGGTGCGGCAGGAGAGGCAACTGACCCACATTTCTCTCCCTCTCTTTCTCCCTCCCTTCACCTCTCTCTAAAAATAAATAAATAAAGTGTTTCGTTTTGCTTTTTTAAAGTAGGCCCTGGTGGTGAACTGTCCTGTATCTCAACTGTGGTCGTGGTCACACAATCCACGTGTGCTAAACACTGCACTAAAAGCACCAAAACACTAAACACACACAAGTGAATGTTCACAAAACTGGTAAAATCTGCATGAAGTCAGTGGACTATCAATGTCAACTGCCTAATTATGATATTATACTATAATTACGCAATATGTTACCACTGGGGCAAAACAAGTGAAGGGTATACAGAGTTCTCTGTATTATTTCATTTGTAACTGCATAGAAATCTACAATTATCTCCAAATCACCTACTAAAACAAAAAAGAAGACTAATTATCTACCTACCAGGGGCTTATTCTCATGTAGCTCAACTTAACAAGAAATCATGCCTTTAACCTGATAGCCCCTGGAATACTTGACGGAGCAGTTATCTTGGTATCTCGTGTTCACCACTCCCGCACGTCTTAGAAAGGAAAGCAAACATTTAACCCACTTACAATAAATACAGGCACCCGGCAGAATTCCAAACTGTACTTACTTTTGTACACTGTGTAGCAGGCAAGAGGTCGACGAACACTTTAAGGTCTGTAAAACAGCAAGGTTTATCCCCAAACTTTTTAAAATACTGAAACATTAATTCTTCTGGGTCACCTAAGAGAAAAAAAAAAACATCACTAAATTATTCATAGACTGAAGCAATTTCTAATTGAAGTCTGATTTGAAAATAATTTATTTCAATTAAATTATAATTTTGCTTAAATGCTGAGTAAGAATGAATGAGAATGAGAAGCAGGGCTAGAAGATATCTTTCCTAGTTAAAAACAGAAAAATGTTTTAAAAAGGAACAGAATCTTACAAATTCAGTTTACTATCATTACACTTAGGAAATGTGAAGCTTTTCATTCAATTAAAATTTAAATAGTTAAAAAGTTTTCTTTAAAGTTTAAATAAAGACTTAAGTTAATATGCAAACATTAAACAAACATGCTTTTCTCCACAATAGTTCCTGAACTACTTCAGAAGTATCAAACAAATGTTAATTACATGAAAGGTAATATTGGCTAATAGGAACACGAACAAAAGAGAAAATAAATGGGAAGAACCACAGGCCAATAACTCCAACAAGGTTACTCACTATTATAAATACTTAAACATAGAAATGCAGAAAGCTACCAGTTCATTTTATTTTTCCTCAAATTAAAAACAAAGAATAAAATAAAAGTAAAATGCTCTCAAACTGTACTAGATTTAAGAAGCAGAGATTTTAACCAAGATTCCTGTAAAATTTTAGGTCCCAATTCCTAGTCGCATGTCTCTGGGAACAGATTATATTATATTGATTATACTATTAGTTTCCCCAATTTTCCCTTTATCCTCCCTCCGCCCTGCACCCCCAACCCTCCAGCATTCCCTCCCCTTAGTTCATGCTCATGAGTTGTACATACAAGTTGAGTTCTCAGTTTCCTATGCCATTCTTAACCTTCCCGTCTATTTTATGCCTACTAATTATGCTTCTTATTCCCTGTACCCCCCCATCCCCCCCTCCCCCTCCCCACTGAATACCCTCCATGTGATGTCCATTTCTCTGAATCTGTTCCTGTTCTAGTTGTTTGCTTAGTATTTGTTTTCATTGTTGGTATTTTTTAGATTTGGTTGTTGATAGTTTTGAGTTTGCTGTCATTTTACTGTTCACAGTTTTTGATCTTCTTCAATTTCTTAGATAAGTCCCTTTAACATTTCATATAATAAGGGCTTGGTGATGATGAACTCCTTTAACTTGACTTTATCGGAGAAGCACTTTATCCGCCCTTCCATTCTAAATGATTGCTTTGCTGGATAGAGCAATCTTAGAGGTCGGCCTTTCATGACTTCAAATACTTCTTTCCAGCCCCTTCTTGCCTGTAAGGTTTCTTTTGAGGAATCAGCTAATAGCCTTGTGGGAACTTCTTTGTAGGTAACTCTCTCCTTTCTTCTTGCTGCTTTTCTCTTTATCTTTAATCTTGGGTAACTTAATGATGACATGCCTTGGTGTGTTCTTCTTTGGGTCCAATTTCTTTAGGACTCTCTGGGCTTCCTAGACTTCCTGGAAGTCTATTTCCTTTACCAGATTGGGGAAGTTTTCCTTCATTATTTTTTCAAATCAGTTTTCAATTTCTTGCTCTTGTTCTCCTTTGGCACCCCTATAATTCAGATGTTGAAACGTTTAAAGTTGTCCCAAAGGTTCCTAAGCCTATCTTCATTTTTTAAAATTGTTTCTTCATTCTGTTCCAGTTGGATGCTTATTTCTTCCTTTTGTTACAAATCATTGGTCTGAGTCCTGGTTTCCTTCCTGTAGCTGTTGGTTCCCTGAACATTTTGCTTTATTTCACTTTGGGTAGTCTTCATTTGTTCTTTCATTTTGCAACCAAACTCAATCAGTTCTGTGAGCATCTTGATTATCAATATTTTGAACTCTGCATCAGACAGGTTGGCTATTTCTTCATCATTAGCTCTTTTTCTGGAGTTTTGCTCTGGTCTTTCATTTGGACCATATTTCTTTGTCTTCGCACACCTGTTACACTGTAAGGGGGCAGAGCCTTAGGTATTCACCAGGGCAGGGCAACACTCTTTGCTGTGCTGTGGCGCTGCCTGTTGGGGAGGAGTCAGAGAGGGAACCATGCAGACTGCTTGCTGGGCTCTAGCCCCTCTTTCTAACAAACTCCTGTGTGAAAATGGGAGTTTCTCCCATTGTGGCAACCCCCGCCGTAGTCCATAGTTCAGCTCCGAGTCTCAGTTTCCCATTAAGCGATCCCCACACACATGGTGCACTGCCTTGCAGTTTTCTCTGTCCATCTTCCTCCTACTGATCTGGTTGGTCTGTTTGACCGTTTCTTTAACTCCTTGGTTGTCAGGAGTTCCATGCAGTTTGATTTTCTAGCACTTCTGGGTGTTTATTGTTTTTAGATTGGTTGTTATCCTCCTTTTGGTTGTGAGGGGAAACAGAGGGTTTCTACCTACACCTCCATCTTGCCCGGAACTCTTGATTTTCTTTCTTTCATCAGTGTGGGTGCTGGGAGATTTTCAAGAAACTTTTTATCTGCTTCACGAAATCCTGAAACTTTCTACAAAACTGGCTATTTTACTTTGAAATTGATTTTGACATTACTATTGGGTCAGCAAAAAAAATGTCTGACAAAGACTTTGATGGCTGGGGAGAGATTAAGGGCTAATTTTATAAGCAGTCCATTCATTAGCAAATGTTTTCAGGTTATGAAGACATTTGCCTCCCACATACAACTCTGTCGCTGCAGGGCTCAGACAATGAACACTGAACTTGAGTACAGAGAGCACGCCTGTATCTTCTCCAGGGCTCCCAACTTATCACTACAGTTTCTTACCCAGTTTGTACTCATCATTAAAACCTCGATGCCGTAAACGTCTAATCAGCTCCAGTTTAGCTAGATGTGGTCCCCGAAGATGGCGAGAGCTTTTAGATTCTTCTGTTATTCGGTCTTCTATGAACTTCACAGCTTCTTCTGCAGAATAATGTACTTCTCCCTCTAAAGAGCTGAGTATAAACACACACAAAAAGGTGTTTTGTGCTTTTACTGTCCATTCCAAAATTAAAGTCAAACCCAACTTATTTGAAGAAACAAAATTAAAAATTAAAAAAAGGGGCAGAGTAATGGGGGGAATGGGGACAACTATAATTGAACAATACATAAATAAAGCAAAAAGCATTTAATCATTATAAAGCAATACAAATGGGAAGGAAAGAGAGCTGTAAGCATTTTCTGGTAGGTGACATGGCATATGATTCCTCCCAATTTTGGCAATCACTAGTGCAGAGTGATTAACTACCTCTACCTGGTTCCTAAAAGAAGAGTGGAAAAGTTTTGGAATAATTTTTATTTTGTAATTTTTTTAAATGGAGAAAAAAAATCTTACTTTGAAAGGGATAAATTACTGAGACCAGAAAAGAGAATTCAATAAAGCTTATAATGAAATTCTTTTGCTACAACATATTAGATGGTGCCATTGTAAAATAAAAGAAAAAAATTACAATACAAAACAACAACAAAAGTGATACTGTAACTCTGAAAAGAAGACAACTTACTGTTCACCTTCAGCAGGAGGAGTCCAGGCCTCTTCAATCAATCGAAAGACAGAATCGAAGTAAGTCAGATAGAACTGCCAGTCATCTGAGCTAAAATCAGATTGAATGGTGCACACAGGGTTAAACCCAAGTTGTGACACATCTGCCGTAGAAACCAAGAAACTTACTTTTTAAGCTACATTTTAAATTTCACTAGGAGAGTCCTACCCCTCCCTCTGGATTTTCTCTGCAGCCCCAAAGGGACCACACTCCAGAGGCCATTTCAAAGAAAAAACTTTTGAGAGACTACTCTTTCCTTCAATAAAATGACCAGGGCTAGAAAAGCGAATATTCCGAACAGAAAACTCCCCACGTTAGCACTTCCTAAATGGGGGGAGAGGGTCTCTCCTTTAGACCAACACTGAATATCAAATTTGACAAATGATTTTCAGGGTTCACTCTAAAGGCTTACTAAGTCTATTAAAAGATGACGGTTCATCAAAAACTTCTACAAATAGCCAGGACACGCCACTAAAAGATTTTACTTTATGCCCAGAAATCCCACAGACAGAACATATTAATGCTGACGCCTGAAAGCCCCACTCTGGACTCCAGTCCAAAAAAAAAGCAGCTACTCACTTTTTCAGTAAGAGGCGCCGGGAAAGAGCATTACACTCTGGCCACCTGCTCAGCTTCTTGTACATAGCCATGCATTTATTTTCCCGACTCTGAATCTCACTGGTCAACTTCTCTACAATTAAAAGTTGTAATAGTTGGTAAGCTAGTTTCACTTCTGCTCAGAAACCAACATAAAGCCCAAAAACAAGAAGGAAAATACCACATTTTCTTATCCACTCTCTTAGAAAACTGTGCCACCATTATACACAAACTACTATCTTACTAAAAATTATTTTGCTGAATACAAAAAAGTACATTTCTGCCCTGCCTGGTGTGGCTCAGTAGATTGAGTGCTGGCCTGAGAACCAAAGGGTCACCAGTTCGATTCCCCGTCAGAGCACATGCCTGGGTTGTGAGCCAGGTCCCCAGTACGGGGTGTGTGAGAGGCAACCACACACTGATGTTTCTCTCCCTCTCTTTTCCCCTCGCTCCCTCTCTCTCCAATAGTAAAAAACTCTAAAGAGAAAAAAGAAAAAGTCCGTTTCTGATATTAAACTTTTCCAATATTTTTTCTGTGAAATACACATCCAGAATACATTGAGTTTAGGCTCCAGTATGTGGGATACACTTATAAAATCCCAACAGAATCTAGGGACAGGTCTATTTAGTCCACAGACAGACCCCCCCTACCCCCATACAGTTCCAAAACATCAAACAAGCTTGGACTAGAATGGAATGAGCAGGTGACAAAGACACCAGAAAGAAGATAAAAAACAGAGATGAATCCAACTCTTTCCCAACAGCTGAGAACAGAAAAGCTAAGACTATACTTCTGACCAAACTAAATCCACCATGTCCCTTTCAAACAGATTTGCAGATTAAGGATACTGGCAATTACATTATGAATTTCCTACAGAGAATCTAAATTTTAGCTACATATATTGCAGAACTAAAATCCAGATGAGTAAAAAGAGAAAGGCTGACTTGTACTCATCTGCAAGAAGGCTAAAATTTAAAAAAAAGAAAAACTCCTCCTGTATTTTATGTAGTTAGGGTAGTTAACTGTGCACAGTTTCATGACTGTTCACAGTCCAGTAAAGGACATATAGTACATGTATGAAACAAAGGTTTTTAAAGACTGCTAAATAAAAGATCTGGGCTTACTCATCTACGATTCATTACCCCCAATTACTGTAAAGGCACAATTTTTTAAAAAGCAGGTTTAATGAAACAATAATGGCATTTCCAATAATGTCTCCTGAGAAAATCATCAAATGTTTAAATAGTTAGGAACCAAAAATCTTTGTCATAAATGTCCAAAATAGGGGCATGGTTTAGCCAGTCTAGGAACTTTGTACAAACCAGGGTTTCAACAAAATGAGAAGTATCTTCATGGCAATGGAAAACACCGAACTTTTTTAACATGTAAAAGTGCTCTTGTAAATCAGTAACCTTAATCAAATTTTTAGAAATATAAAAAGGATAAAGAAAAGCAGTTCGGAGAAGCAAAAAAGATTAATAACTTTTAAATGAAAAATCATTATCCCTCCCATAATTAAATTAAAGAGTATAAGACATGTTTTATCTCAGATGGAGAAACCTACGAAGTCCAGTTCGGGCTGGTAGGCGCGCACACAGACAGGCCCTCCGGCGCACTGCCAGGAAGTACCCAGCGTGGGGATGCGCACTGTCACCTCCCGGGGGCCATCAGGTTCGTAGCAAAGATGTTCCTTGCAAAGAGCCTAAACATCCATCAAGGACGAGTTAACTAAACTCCCTGCATTTATGCGACAGCACACCGGGCGTTGTTACAGAGTGACCTAGTGAGGTGTATCTCTAAGACTCAGCGCTAAGTTAAAAAGCCCCAAACAATGGCTACAGGAGTACACAGAGCAAAGGCCACAAACTCAAACGCCTGCACAGTTCAGGCAGGTGAACAAGAACGTTTGCACCAGAGCAGCAATCATAACTAGAGGTACTGACATTCAAAATCTTAAAGAAAAAAATAGTTTAAGGAAAACACTGTGCTAACTGAGTAAGATTACTCCATGGGCCAGGTACAGCAAAACAGGAAGGTGGGGAGGGGACGTATTTTTAGAAGAATACACAGAACACGTGACTGGAGAAGAACCCAGAGGGCAGAAGGTAGAACCTTTCACATTCCTTGAATTGTATGAATCCCCAAGTTACTTTCAATTAAAAAATATTTTTTAGACTTCCGCCAAGATGGAGGCATAGGTGGAAACACTGTGCCTTCTCCCACAACCAAGTTTGAATACAACAAAAGTTTTGGAGAACTAGGACACACCCAAAGACCAGAAAAAGGAATTATATGGAAGTCCGACAGCTACAAACCATTCAACAGGACGGTAAGAGAGGCGGAGCCAGCAGCGAAGCTGGGTCGGGCAGGACAGATCCCCCGACCTAGGCGCTAGACGCGCAGGCAGCCCAGAACCAGTCGGGTGCGGGGCAGACTGACCAAGGTCCACATTCGCGCGCAGTGAGACGGACCACGCAGGCCCCAGGGGGCAAACCCAGTGGTGGAGGGCTGACGGTGGTGGCACACTCGCGTGCAGTGGAACGAAACGCGTGGGCCTGGTGACGGTGGTGGGTGCGGTGCCGGTGGGGGTTGCGGCAGCAGTCGGCAGAGGGAAGCCATTGTCCCTCTTTGACCCCGCCCCCACATACAACGTCACAACCCAGCGACTGAGTTGCCCTGCTCTGGTGAAAACCTAGGGCTCCGATCCTGCTACTTAACAGGCACGAACAGCCCAAAAGATGGTACAAGGAGAACTCAAAGTCCCAGAGCCAATAACTAAGCGACCAACAGATTGCCAGCCTCTCAGAAGCCCAATTTAAGACACTATTTATCAGGATGCTCACAGAATTGGTAGACTACAGTCACAAATTAGAGGAACATATGAAGGCTAAACTAATTGAAATGAAGGGAGATGTCCAGGAAACCAATAGTGATGGAAAGGAAACTGGGACTCAAATCAATGGAATGGACCAGAAGGAAGAACAAAACATCCCACCAGAAAGGAATGAAGAAATGAGAATTCAAAAAAATGAGGAGAGGCTTAGGAACCTCCAGGACATCTTTAAACGTTCCAACATCCGGATTATAGGGGTACCAGAAGGGGGAAAGAAACAGCCACGAGTGGAAAACTTATTTGAACAAATAATAAAGGAGAACTTCCCCAGTCTGGCAAAGGAAATAGACTTCCAGGAAATCCAGGAAGCTCAGAGAGTGCCAAAGAAGTTGGACCCAAGAAGGAACACACCAAGGCACATCATAATTACATTAGCCAAGACTAAAATGAAGGAGAGAATCCTAGAAGCAGCAAGGGATAAGGGGACAGTCACCTACAAAGGAGTACCCATCAGACTGTCAGCGGATTTCTCAAAAGAGACCTTACAGGCAAGAAGGGGCTGGAAAGAAGTATTCCAAGTCATGAAATCCAAAGACCTACAGCCAAGATTGCTTTATCCAGCAAAACTTTCATTTAGAATGGAAGGACAGATAAAGTGCTTCTCAGATAAGGTCAAGTTCAAGGAGTTCATCATCACCAAGCCCTTATTATATGAAATGCTAAAGGGACTTACATAAGAAAAAGAAGATGAAAAATATGAACAGTGAAAAGACAGCAAACTCACAGTTATTAACAACCACACCTAAAACAAAAGCAAACCTAGAGGACAGCTAGATCAGGAGTGGAACCATAGAAATGAAGAACACATGGAGGGTTAGCAACAGGGGAGTGGAAGGAGGAGAAAGGGGGAGAAGGTACAGAGAATAGCATAGACAGTAGGTAGAAAATAGATAGGGGGGAGGACGAGAATAGTGGGGGAAATATAGAATCTAAAGAACTTGAGACACGTGGTCATAAACTAAGGGGGGGAGAATAGTGGGGGAGGGAGTGTGCAGGTGGAGGGGAATGAAGGGGGGAATAGAACAACTGTAATGGTATAATCAATAAACTATATTTAAAAAAATAAAAAAAATAAAAAATAAATAAAATAAATAAAAAATATTTTTTAAACAAACTTATAGACAAAGACAACGGTACAGTTATTACCACAGGGGAAATGGGTGGGGGAGGTAAGGGGAGGATAAACAGAGATGGAAGGAGACTTGGCTTGGGGTGGTGAACATACAATACACAGATGATATATGATAGAATTGTACACGTGAAATCTATATAATTTTGTTAATCAATGTCCCCCCAATAAATTCAATTTTAGAAATATTTTAAAATAAATGTGCAACTCAGAAAAGTCTGGACGAATGATAAAATGATCACACCCTACTTTTTTTTTATGTCTTTATATCTTTATGTTTCTGTATGAGGAAGAAATTTTTCACAATAAAAATTCTTTGTGTTTAAACAGGAGAAATACTTTAAGAAAACTTCCAAAATTACCTCCTAATTTCCCCCTGATGACATCCAAGGCTTCCTGGTACTTTCCCAAACGCTCCAGGATCATGTAATAAAGTTCAACCTTACAGAAAAACAAACAAGTGCAAGCACTGAAACTTCTCAACAACAAAAATACAGTCACAGGGATGCAAAGTACAGCACAGGGAATACAGTCAGAAATATTGCAACAACCACACATGGTGCTGGATGGGTACTAACCTCACTAGGGGGTAACTTCATAAACTATATAAATGTCTAACCAATATGCAGCACACCTGCAACTAACATAAAATAATATTGAGCCCTGACCAGTGTGGCTCAGGGGATTGGGTCATTCCACAAAGCGAAAGGTCACCGTTTCGATTCCAGGTCAGGGCACATGCCTGGGTTACGGGCTAGACCCCAGTTTGGGGTGTACGAGAGGCAACCGATCTAAGTTTCTCTCACACATCAATGTTTCTTTCTCTCCTTCCCTTTCCTTCTCTCTACAGAATAGAAAAAAAATCTTTATAAAATAATAAAATAATATTGAATGTCAACTTTAATTTAAAAACCTAAAAGGGAAAATATTTTTTTAAGTTTTTCAAACTAGTTGTGTATGTTTTTTCAAAGTGACCGAACAGAAAAGAATGCTATTTTCAAGTGAGATGTAACTGACAATAAGAATCAGACATCAGAATCTTCCTTATCTAGATGCATCTCAGGCCAGGATACTTGCTGAAACAGCTCCGTGTTTATTACATAAAGGCTGGGGGCTCCCAAAGCTTCACATTTACACAAAGGGCAAGAGTGAAAAGCCAGCTCTCTAACTGGAATAAGGCAACAGTTCATAATATTGTAACATAATATTGTAGCAGTGACACAATCATGTAAATATAAAAGTAGGACTTAAATTACTCACTTCAGCCTCCGCTTCTATCTTGTCCTCTTTCACCATTTTTTCTACCATTCTCTCAGCAAGGGGCAGAAACATAGTTTTTGAGAGGTTTTCATCCTGTGCTGATATAGACTAGAAGAGAAAAAAATAAATATTTCATTCTAAATTTTCCCTGCTTCCACTGCTTATATTATGCTGACCATTACTATGACTCCAGTACATAATGATCATTCTACTCTGTCAATTTGAACCTGCCAAGAAAATACATTAGAGCGGTTTGCTTTAAAAGATTGCTTTAATAAAAATTCATTATCCTACATAGTCTTGAAGTACTGAGTTTACACAATATGACCTAACTTTTAAATAAGTTATTCACAAATTTTTCTAGAAATAGGTTAAGAGGGAGGTATGCCTATACTGTTTTCTATATACAAAGGGTATCATTGAGTGTTTAGAGAGAAAACCTTTTCAGATATTTTTCCGAGATGCTCACATATAAAAAGGTAAATGCCAATTGTTTATACAGCTTACTGTTGGCTACAATTAGCTTAGATTTATAATTAAAATCAATGCATGGTATTAATAATTTTAACACTGCTAGATTCTACTAAGAAATCATTTACCTTGTAAACAACCTCTTAGGGTAGCTATTATGCTTATCTTATACATAAAAAAATGTTAGGAGATTCTCCACTCTTCAAAACACCGTGAAGGCAGTATTTGAACACAGACCTGTCTAAACCCAGAGCCTCTCTGTTGGCAAATGCTACATTTGAACTCCTCCTACCCACCCACCCCCACCCCATCCTCACCTGTATCATATCTCATTTCAGTTCTACAGTAGTTCTGGGAGATGAGCATCTCCAGTTTGTAAAAGAGCAAACAGAGGCTCAGAAAGCAGAAGCAATAAAACAAGGTCACCTAGCTCAAACACCTGTGTAATAACGAACAGTATTGTCTTAGACAAACCTCAAGTCAAAACATCCAACATTTCAGGGCTCGTAACCCAGTAAGAGACCTAATATTCCGGGAGAAGATGGTCTGTACTGCACACAGATAGACCGATACAGCAACTCCTAAGGAACACCAGAACTCCCCAACTCGGAAAGTCACCTGATGACCTGTAAAGTCCCTGTTGGACACATGCTGCAACACATTACCCAGACGTTCATAAAACACATTAAGGACAATATCTATATACAAAAATAAAAACAAATCTCAATCCCATTCTGAATGCCATACTCACTTGCATAATTAAGCTCATCACAGACCAAAAGTAGTAAGGGTTTTTGGGGACAATCTTATATAGAGTCATGCCAGCCTGAAAGAGAGCCATAAACAATTTAGAAAAGATTACAGAGAGGGCAGTTAATGATCTAGATATGTGGCAAAAAGTTTCCTAGGAGAACAGCAGAACGTTTACATACCCCAGTCACTGTAAATGCCTAGTGTCTTAATGGGTATTTTCTACTGACTAGAAATAGAGGTCATCACAAACATGAATTTTTATATCAGGAATATTTCACCTTTGAAACAGATTTTCTCAAATTAAAACCCAGGATTTCTAGCTGGCCGAGTAGCTAGCTTAGTTAGAGTGTCTTCCAGATAAGCCAAGGTTGCGGGTTCGATCCCTGATTAGGGCACATACAACCAATGAATGCATAAATAAATGGAATAACAAATCAACATCTCTCTATCTTCCTTCCTCTCTCTCTAAAATCAATAAATGAGTAAATAATTTTTAAAAAAACTATTTCTAAAAATACTGCAATCCAATGTAGTCCCAATAGAATACCAAAGCAAATACAAAATTTGGGTTATGAATGTACACCAGTAAACAAACTTTATTGAAGATATTACACTAACCAGTTAAACAAATGAACAAAGAAATGCAGACAATACAGTTAAACTTCAAAGTTAGAAAAGATTACTCACATAATTAAAAAATTTCTTAGGTAAAGAAAATAATCAGGGTCTTTCAAGATACCATTAATTAGAACTGAACTCTTTCATTGTGAAATGTACAATATACAAACACTTAAAAGCAGGGACAAGGCAACAAAGAGCAAAACAGATCTGTTCATACATAACTGAGAATCTATCCATAATTAGCCAATTAGAAATCAATACTATAAACTGTCAGCTAATTATCATGGTTATTATTTTTTTAATCTTTTGCTTATTTTCAATATAGTTTAAAAATTTCATGGAGCCTCTATTAAGTAGAAGGAAATACCTATTTCTTTTTTTTAAAGATTTTATTTATTATATTTTAGACAGAGGGTAACACAGGTAGAAAGAGAGGGAGAGAAACATTGATCAG
The DNA here is from genome assembly GCF_014824575.4 of Sturnira hondurensis. Taxonomy (NCBI): domain Eukaryota; kingdom Metazoa; phylum Chordata; class Mammalia; order Chiroptera; family Phyllostomidae; genus Sturnira; species Sturnira hondurensis. The sequence goes on from NW_028080037.1 coordinate 5,512,751, forward strand.
TTGCTTCTCTCCGGACCCGAACCAGGAACCAGGCCTGCAACCCAGGCATGTGCCCTGACTGGGATTCAAACCAGCAACCTTTCATTTTGCAGGATGATGTGCAACCAACTGAGCCATGCTGGTCAGGGCAGGAATGCCTATTTCTGCCAAGGATACAAAGATTGTGCCCCAGTCCCAAAAGCACTTAAAAGTTAGGGAAAGAAAAGACAAATACACAAACAACTAAGATATACTTGGCATAAACATAAACGTCACATACAAAAACACCAGGCTGGGGTGTATCTAAGGAAGGCAAGGTTAAGTTTGCTTATTCCTTTCTTCTTCCTTTAAGGGAAAGTTGGGGAAGGGAATTTTATCAGTAAAGTCTTTTCCAAAGTAGCAGTCTTTCACATGGACCCTGAAAGTCAAACAGAATGTCAATGGGCAAAGGTGGGGGTAAGGAGGCAGACACAAACACAAGTGTTTGGGGGGTGGGAATAGGCGAGTGAATCAATTCAAGGTAGGAGCAAAATGAGTCTGGAGAAAAACATGCTGACGAGATCAAGCAGGACATCCGGCTTAAACAAAGGACTGAGTAGGAGAGAAAGGACTGAAGGGTAGACGGAGGAACCTTCGTCGTAAGGCACTCGAAAGGGAGCCCTAAGGAGTAATGTGTGCCGTACACTCTCTGAGCAAGAGTACTTTATTGGTGAAGAAAGAAACTAGGAAAGAAGAAGAGGTGAGGCAATGAGGAACTAAACCAGGATGAGGTAGATCAAACAGAAGAGAGACAGTGGAGGCGCTGCGGAGGCAGACCCGAGACACCCTGGAGATGGGGGGGGGGGGGGGGTCCNGGGGGGCGGGGGGGGGGGGGGGGGGGGGGGGTCCGAGTCCGTGTGAGGTCCCTCCTTGCAACACCAAAGTCAGGAGGAATGAAATGTAAAGTGTTAATTTTACTTGATAATTTGGGGAAAGAAAACATTTTTATAACGACATGCAGAAGCAAAAAGAAATAGGATATAACATTAATATGAACTTTTAATATAAAAGACAAAAATTTCATGTGCAAACCCTATCGTCTTGCAGACACTAATACTCTGCTGATACAGAAAGCTTTTGAAGAGAGACAAGTTTGAAACACATGGCTTGTAAACTGGCGACTCAGAGAATGGGGATGTCATTTAGGGAAAAGGAACGTCTAGTCACCATCAAATGACTGGAAACTCCCCATTCCAAGTGGTCTTCAAAATTACCTGCCAGGAGACGTCACTTGGGGCAGCAGAAGTCCTTACGTTTTCAGATCCTCTGACTTCCTCCCCACTACCTCCACCAGTTTGTGCAAACCACTCATTTAACAAATGTTTACTGTGTGGGTGCTATTCCAGGAGCTGAAGACTCAGCAGAGAATGAAACAGAAACCCTCACCCTCAAGAAATATGACATTTAACTTGTGAAATACCTATTATCCCAGACCAATATACTGCTATCGAAATAAACATACAAAAAATTTAAAAACATACATATAACTAAGGAACTGTAACTACCAGAAACAGCAACAAAGGCAGAACAAAAATTAAACATTCCACTCTGTAACATGTAACACTAGAGTACTCTGTTCTTCCAACGCGTGAGACTGAAATAATGCAAAGCAAGATATGGGTAAAATATACTAAGAAATTGTAACTGTTAAGCCACATTACAGCAATGTCTCCAAAAAATCAAGATGAAAAACTGTGATATCTCTGAAAAGATGTAAAGTTAAACTATACAAAAATAAAACCCATTCAAGTGGCAGATGTTTTTTTTCCAAAATCCGCCTTTATATTGCTACTGAATGAACGTGCCCTTTTTGATATTTTATGTGTGTGTGTAATATACACAGCAAAGCAGTTCCCCCAAAATACTAGCCTGACATCCTAACTCTGATGGGTTTATCAGCGCAGGCCTGCTTCTCTGAGCCGTCCGCCTCACCCACCCGCTAGTCCGAACGTGGCCACGCTGAGGCTCCTTCACACACGTGCAAGCGACACACCTGAAATCTGCTGACAAAAAAACTAGGTACCCCAAGAGCTGGGGATCTTTTTTCCCCCTGACACATTTTAAAATCTCATCAGTCTATAAACAATTCAATAACTACAAATTAGAGGCAAACTTTAAAGTTAATCTTTTTATAATCTGTTCATTTTTTGCTCTGGAATTTCTGCCCATTTTCTGAAGCAGTAACAGCAACCTGACAGGGGACTCTGGCACCAACTTATCAGAACCAAAGAACACATACCATTAGGCCATAAAGGAGGAACAACCAAACTTCCCCACATAAAACATTTTTAAAACTTGAAAAACAGTTTGTCTTTAAAACACGCTCACAAAAAAATAACTGGCCAGTCTGCACACACTAATACACAGTTCAGTTCTAGAAATACACAATACACATGCATAGTCCACATACCACTGCAGTTAAATCACAGGAGACTTTGACCCGGCAGCAAATCCCCCAGCCCGCGAGGTCAGGAGACCCAGTTACCTGTTGCATTTTCTTGTACTCGCCCACTCTGGCGTAGGCCATGAAGAGGTGAGAGTGATACTCCTCGCTATTGGGAACTTTCCTCACAGCCGCCTCATAAAGTTTTGTAACTAACTCCGCTAAGAGAAAGAGAAATAGGGTTTTCTTTCATTCCTGAAGTATAACTTAGATCTTAACAGCATTTAATTTTTTAGGTTAAGTTCAAAATTAAGCAAAACTAACAATTCATTACTCAGAAAAACAAAGACTTAAAGAAAAGCAAGAGAATAAAAAATATTCAGGACAGCAAGTACCTCTTGGGAGATAAACAAGGAAATGAAATTGATGAAGAACACATAAGAAGCATTCTTAGAATTGATGTTTCCTTTTTTTGGTAGATTTTATTTATTTTTTTGAGGGAGCAGGGAGGGAGAAAAAGAGGGAGAGAAACACCAATGTGTGGCTGCCTCTCACACCCCCCTCATCTGGGCACCTGGCCTGCAACCCAGGCATGTGCCCTTACCGGGATTGGAACTGGCATCTCTTCGGTTTGCAGGCCGGTGCTCAATCCACTGAGCCACACCAGCTAGGGCTTTTTTTTTAAATTGATTTTGAGAGAGAGACAGGAAGGGGGATTTTTGGAGAGAAAGAGAGAAGGAACAGATTGAGGACGGGGAGGTGGAGCGAGGAAGAGAGAGAGAGAGAGATGGAGGGAGGGAGGGAGGGAAGGAGGGAGGGAGACAGAGAGAGAGAAAGAGAGAGAGAGAGAAATACTGATTTGTTGTTCTAGTTATTCATGCATTCCATGGTTGCTTTTTGTACAGACCCTGACTCAGCACTGAACCCACAATGTTGGCGTATCAAGATGACTGATCTACTCAGCCAGGGCAATGCTCCATTTCTTAAGCTGGGCAGCAGGTTCATGAATGTTAATCATTCCACATCAAATTGTCTAGTATGTCATAAAATATATTCTTCTGGAACATGTATTATGAAAAATATGTATTAGTTCACAGTAAAATATTTAAGAAATCAACAAAAACTTTACAGATGAAATGGCAGACTATTTAGAATATACTTAGAAATAATTTAGCAGGGGCGGGGCATAGATAAAATTTGTCATGTGTCAATAATTGCTAAAGGTGAGTAATAACTACAATGGGATTTATAGGCTATTTTGTTCTTTTTCTTTATTGAAATGTCCCATGTTAAAAAAGGAAAAGAGGCTAACTCTCGAATTTAGCAAATCAAAATGCCACAGATGACACTCAGGTTCTCTTTCCCACTCAAGCAAGGGTTCTGAAACACACAAATTACCCTCTCTGTCCCCAGTCTGCAGAAATCGTGGTAAAGGCATTGTTTCACCTTTGTCATCCACTCAAACCACGAGTGATAAGTAAATCAGACAAATAGAGAGATCAATCAGAAATATCCAAAAATTTAAGCTCAGTTTTAAAAGCAATGAAAAGAAACATACGACGATGCATCTCCCGGTAAAGAATCGTCAGTGCCTGCAGTGAGTTGTCATCTGTGGGTTCAAGGGCTGCCACCTCCTGAGCCAAGGTGAAGGCTTCTTCTTGCTTTCCAGTTCTCTGTAAACCAATTGCCTTCAAAACCTGACACGAAGAAAAGATAAATGAGGTCGAAAAGGACATATGAAAAGGAAATACGAACCCCAGAAAGCGAATGTGAAAGCACAAGATAAGCTGTCAGGTATGCCTAGGCTGTTAGTCAATTCAACTACTTTACTAAAAATAAGAGCAAATCCAGATTCTTTCCTATTTCAGTCATATTAAGAATGCAAAACACTGCCTAAAAAGACTGTGGAAATAAAATAATTAAATTAGATAAGTTATATCCAAAAAAATAGCTACTAAAGAGATTAAACATTTTTCTCCTTTAAAGATTACAATATATAATTCACCAAATATAAGTAAGTTAAGGGCAAATGAAATTACCTTAGCACAATGAAGATCCCTATGTTTCTTCAATAATTTATCTGCTTGCTGAATTGCCATTTTATTATTACCATTATCAAGATAATCTATGAAAACAGAAATTATGATAATTAATATTCTTTCAACAATGCAGGCTGGTGTCAGATATTTCAGAAAATACATTAATTCATTATCACATATTTCAGAAAGTATATTAATTTGGTATAAAAACATCATGGAGCTGATTTTTTAAAAGTATTTATTTATTTGTAGAGAGGAAAAGGGAGGGAGAAAGAAGAGAGAGAAACAGAGATGTACCTGGCCCACAACCCAGGCATGTGCCCTGACTGGAATTTGAACTGAAGATCTTATCATTAGCAGGCTGGCGCTCAATCCACTGAGCCACACCAGCCAGGGCTCACTTTAACTCTAAATGTCTAGGATGTTCCAAAATACAGCCTTACATCCCCACAGCCATCTCTCATTCAAAAGCAGTATAATCCAGGCCCTGGCCAGGTAGCTCAGTTGATTAGAGTGTTTTCCTGACACACCAAGGTTGTGAGGCTAATCTCCAGTGAGAACACATACAAGGTGCAACCAATGAATGAAAGAATAAGGGAAACAACAAATGAATGTTTTTTCTCTCTCTCTAAAATCAAAAAGTTTTAAAAATTTTAAAGCAAAGTAACCCAGTTATATTGGTCCTTAAGATTCAAGACAAAATATCTTTAGATGATAGTTGACATTAATATTTTTACCTCTGAAAAATAAACAAGTTTAATCACCCAAAATTATTTTAAGTACATTTTATTGATTATGCTATTACAGTTGCCCCATTTTTTCCTCCCCTTTATCCCCCACTGCCCTGAACCCTCGTTCCCTCCAGAAACCACCCTCCTTAGTTCATGTCCCTGGGTCACACATGTAAGTTCTTCGGCTTCTCCATTTCCTTTACTCTTGTTAACCTCTCCCTGTCCATTCTGTACCTACAGAATGCTTCTTACTCCCTGTACCTCTCACCCCATTCTCCCATCTCCCCTCTCCTTGCTGATAATCCTCCATGTGATCTCCATTTCTATGATTCTGTTCCTGTTCTAGCTGTTTGCTTAGTTTGTTTTTGTTTTTTAGGTTCAATTGATAGTTGTGAGTTTGTCATTTTACTGTTCATGTTTTTTATCTTTTCTTAGATAAGTCCCTTTAACATTTCATGTAATAAGGGCTGAATGATGATGAACTCCTTTAACTTGACCTTATCTGAGAACTACTTTACCTGCCCTTCCATTTTAAATGAAAGCTTTGCTGAATAATCTTGGATATAGGTCCTTGCTTTTCATGATTTTGAATACTTCTTTCCAGCCCCTTCTTGCCTATAAGGTTTCTTTTGAGAAATCAGCTGATAGTCTTATGGAAACTCCTTTGTAGGTCAATCTTTCTTTTTCTCTTGCTGCTTTTAAGATTAGCTCCTTGTGCCCTGGCTGGTGTAGCTCAGTAGATTGAGTGCGGGCCTGCGAACCAAAGTATCATGGTTCGATTCCCAGTCAGGGCACATGCCTGGGATGCAGGCCAGTTCCCAACAGGGGACATATGAGAGGCAACCATACATTGATGTTTCTCTCCCTCTCTCCTTCCCTTCCCCTCTAAAGATAAATAAATAAAATATTAAATTAAAAAAAGATTAGCTCCTTGTCTTTAACCTTGGGTAATTTAATTATGCTATGTCTTGGTGGGTTCCTCCTTGGGTCCAACTCCTTTGGGACTCTATTAGCTTCTAGGATTTGCATGTCTATTTCCTTTGCCAGATTGGGGAGGTTTTCCTTTCATTATTTTTTCAAATAAGTTTTCAATTTCTTGCTCTTCCTCTTCTCCTTCTGGCACCTCTATGATTTGGATGTTGGAACACTCAAAGTTGTCCCAGAGGTTCCTAAGCCTCTCCTCATTTTTCTGAATTCTTGTTTCTTCATTCTGTTCTGGTTGAATGTTATTTCTTCTTTCTGTTCCAAATCATTGATTTGAGCCCCAGTTTCCTTCGCTTCACTGTTGGTTCCTTGTATATTTTTATTTCATTTTGTATATTCTTCACTTCTTCCTTTATTTTGCATCCGTACTCAACCACTTCTGTGAGCATCCTTATTACCAGTGTTTTGAACTCTGTATCTAGATGGGGTTGGCTCTCTCCTTGTTGCTTAATTCTTTTTCTGGAGTTTTGATCTGTTCTTTCAGTTTGGGTGATATTTCTTTGTCTTGGTGCATCTGTTATGTTGCAAGGGGCAGAGCCTTAGGTAATCACCAGGGCGGGGCAACACACTTCGCTACATGTGGAGGAGGGGTCAGAGAGGGAACAATGACGTTTCCTCTGCTCTTGCCCTGCTTGCAAGAGACTGGTAGTTTCCCCCCCCACCACAACCCCTAGATTTTTACAGCCAGAGGTTCTGAGGCTTTATTTTGCCCACCCTGGAACCCTGGGTTGCACAGTCTACCTCGCTCCCCAGTTGTTCCTCCTAGTTTATCGGCACACAAATGTGGGACCACCTGGTCCACCAGCCACTGCTGCACGTCTTCTCCACCCCGGCTGCCCATCTCCGCCCCTCCTACCTGTCTGGATGAATGTTTCTTCTTTAACTCCTTGGCTGTCGGATTTCCATACAGTTTGATTATTTTTTGTTTGAACCACAACCTTAGTATTCAAACAACACTCTAATCAACTGAGCTACCAGGCCTGGGCTCTGGTAGCCAAGCTTTAAATTTAACGAATAGACCATATTCCTTCAGTAAGATCTTTAACAAGTACTTACTTTACCACAGAGTTAAATATAATTCACTGAATCAGAAAATAAGAGAAAATTTTACCCATGGCAGGAAATGGAGGAGATGAAGTCCAATAATATCAGAAGTGGGGAAGGATGGTGGGGGAAAACTTTGAAACTCTGGTTGAAATAGAACTAGCACTGACTTTGAAGAAAAAGTGACTTCCAGGTTCCCTAAGCTATGTATCCATTCCCGATCTTACGAATACGGAAACCTGTCATAAAATAGTGTTAAGGGGGGGGAGCAATCTATTATTGAAAAGTCTAACAAAAGCAAAGATTCATTTCCAGATAAGATCTAAAAGAAAATAGGAAGTATCTGAAATGGGAAAAGTGCTGGCTGTCAATTGGAAATACAGAAAGATGACTAAACACAGGCCAGCCACCACCAGTACCACCACCAATTCCTGGTCCCTCTTTCCTCAACAAGGTCCCGTATCAGCTTAGGGGCAGGAAACAAGTCACAGATAACTCAAAATAAATTATCTATTTTGCAACAATGAGAGAACAACAGCAACTCTCATTCACTGCTGGTGGAAATATGAATTGGTAGAGACACTTTGGAAGACTGGCAGTTTCTTTAAAAACTGAACATACTCTTACCATATGAGCCAACTACCCAAACGAGCTGAAAACTTATTTCCACACAAAAACCTGCACACAAATGTTCATAGCAGCTTTATTCACAACCATCAAAACTAAGAAGCAATGAAGATACCCTTCAATAGGCTACTGGATAAACAAACAGAGATACATCCATTCAACGGAACATTACTTGGGGATAAAGTAAGTGAGCTATCATGCAACATAAAAACATGGAGGCCCTTGCTGGTGTGGCTCAGTGGACTGAGTGCCAGCCCACTAACCAAAAGGTCACTGGTTCGATTCCCAGTCAGGGCACAGGCCTGGGTTGTGGGCCAGGTCCCCGGCTGGAGGCGTACAAGAGGCAACCGACTGACAACCTACTGATGTATCTCTCACACATCAACGTTTCTCTCCGTCCCTTCTTCTCTCTCTAAAAATAAATAAATAAAATCTTTTGAGGGGAAAAAAACACAGAGGAACGTTAAATACATATTGCTAAGTGAAAAAAGGCAGTCTGAAAAGGCCACCTATTATATGATTCCAAGTTTGCGACATTCTGGGAAGGCAAAAATTATACAGAGTAGAAAAATCAGTGGTTGCCAGGAGCTGGGGAAAGGATGCACAGGTGGAGCACAGGAGATTTTTAGGCAGTGAAACTATTCTATGTGATACTGTGATGATGGATACATGCTGTCATACGTTTGTCAAAACCCATAAAATGCACAACGCAAAGAATGAACTCTAATCTACACTAGTAAACCATGTAACAGATGTAACACACTAGTAGGATGTTAACAGGAGAAACTGGGGGGAAAAGAGAAGAGTGTGGGGCTGTACAGGAACTCTCTGTATTTTCTGTTCATTTTTCTGCTCTAAAAATAAAGTCTATTAATAGATAAATTTAATAAAATTTAAATTTATAAATTAAAATTCAAAAATAATAAAAGCAAAGATTCATTTCCAGAGAAGGAAAAAGAGAAGTGTTATAACTGGGAAACAGGGTGGTAGTTGTTGATTCTAAATATAAAAAGAGAACTGAGCAAAGACCAGTTCACGAATCCACGACCACTACAGGTTCCTCACTGCTCATCTAGGTCCCAAACCAGCACAGGGACAAAGACGGCACAAACAATTCAAAATAATTTACAGCTCTGGTGGCCCAGAGTGTCCCAAATAATAACGACTATCATTTTACCTAACAGTATCAATTTTTTTCCCAACGAATACTTTACTAAAACTTTTGACAGCCACATGAACACATGAGTTTCATCTCTTTAGTCTTCAATGAACTTAATATTGATGAGCACCAATAATGCTAGGTAAAAATAGTAAAAAGAAGCCTTACTCTGGAGGTAATTACAATCTACAAAGGAAGATCAAAGATTTAATACTCTGGTAGAGAGATTGGAGAATGGAAGAACTCAAAAAACATTCAATCTTGGCCTGAGTACCCAAATACCTAATACCTGTTTTCTTAAATCCTTGGCTCAGCCAACAGGCCTTCACTTGGCCTCTACAGAATGCAACAGGGACACTCCAGCTCAATAAATGATACCTCTTCCTAAAGACCTGACACTGGCCTCATGCTGAAGTCAGTTCTGAGTTACTTCTGACTTGGTCCTACATGATTTCAGGTTTACAGAATACATCTTTAAGTCTTTTCGAAAAGCACACATCGTTGCTAAGATGCGTACCTTAGGGTCTGCCCATAAACGCATCAAGCCCGAGTTCGGGACTACAAAGATACTGAACTTTTTTCCCTCTGTAGTTGACAAGGCTCTGAAATCACTGTTCCACCTCCCCACGCCCTCTCCTCTGAAAATGGCTTCTACTGCCTCTGCCAAAGAGGTCGGACTGGGTGACCGTGTCCAGTCCATGTAGTTGTAGCCCAATGATATGGACATTTGATCCAAGTGGGATAAATCAGCTTTCTTTCTGGTAATCTGTAACTGCAACACTGAGAGCTGGGGTCAGAAAGCTCTGGGGATATCTAAAGCTCATTTGGAAGGCAATAAATATGAGTCTGCGGTTACCAGTAGTGACTCAGGCATTTCCATTTTTGAAGGAGCCTTAGTTAGGGATGCAAGTTGGTTGATGGGGGGTCGGGGGGGGGTGAATAAAAGAGTTATATCTTGACTCTTCATTTACATAACATCTATAAAAGAATAAAAAATATCAACCTGCCCTGGCTGGTATACCTCAGTGGACTGAATGCTGGCCTGAAAACCAAAGGGTCACTGGTCTGATTCCTAGTCAGGACACATGCCTGGGTTGCCAGCCAGGTCAAGTCCCCAGTAGGGGGCATGTGAGAGGCAACCACACATTGACGTTTCTCTCTCTCTTTCTCCCTTACCTTCTCTAAAGATAAATAATTAAAATCCTTAAGAAAAAAAAAAAATCAACCGCCCTGGCTGGCGTAGCTCAATGGATTGAGCACGGGCCTGCGAACCAGATGATCACGGTTCAATTCCCAGTCAGGGCACATTCCTGGGTTGCAGACCAGTTCCCGGCAGGGGGCAGTTCCCAGCAGGGGATGCAGGAGAAGCAACCATACATTGATGTTTCTCTTCCTCTCTCCTTCCCTTCCCCTCTAAAGATAAATAAATAAAATATTTAAAAAAAAACAACCATGTGAAGGTACAGCAAAATGGAGCTGTCTGCCCTTTTGAGTTATTTCTCCCCCACAATATTTAGAGCTCTTTTAAAATGCAAGCTTGATTATCCCATTATCTTGATTATCTCTAGTTGAATCTCTTCAGTGCTTCCCACTGTCTGTAAAATCAATTTCCAAATCCTTAAGATAGATTACCAAGGTCTGAGTGTGTCTACCTCTTCAGTCCCCAAGTGGAACAAGCTCCTTTTACACACCCACTCTCTCATCTCTGCCTACTTCATCGCCTGAGCAGCCTCTGCTCTTCTTTCCTGGGCAGTGTAAACTGTTACTTCTACAGTGAACCTTTTCTTGACTTGTCCCCAACAGCTGAGATGCCCATATCCTATGCTCTCATGGCAACCTATACTCTTCCTTCAAAGTCCTTAACACAAATGTAATGATTATGTATACTATCATTTTAAAATCTGTTGAGCCCTGGCTGGGTGGCTCAGTTGACTGGAGCATCATCCTGTACACCAAAGGTTGTGGGTTCAATTTCTGATCAGGGCACATACCTAGGTTGCAAGTTCAATCCCCACTCAGAGTGTGTGTGTGTGTGTGTGTGTGTGTGCACGTGTGTGTTCTAAAGCCTCTGGGAATACTTTTTCTCTCAAACTTCTCTATTTCTATTTTGCAATTGCTGTCCCTGCAATTCCTATATTATGACTATCACTTCCACCCTTCCTTCCCCCAACCACTAAAATTTTTTAAAATTAATAATGGTAGGAGAAAGCCCTGGCACCCACCGAGTCACTTGACAGTACAAAATCTGTTAAGTCCTGGTTGGTGTGGCTCAGTGGACTGAGTGTTGGCCTGCAAACCAAAAGGTCATTGGTTCAATTCCCGGTATGGGCACATGCCTGGGTTGTGGGCCAGGTCCCCAGTGGGGGGTGCATGAGAGGTAACCACACACTGAGGTTTCTCTACTCTACCTTTCTTTCTCTCTCCCTTCCTCAGCCTAAAATAAATAAATATATTTTTAAAAACTCTGTTGAGAACCACATAGCACAAGAGAATCATTTGAGCAAAAGGAGAATTAATAATAAAGGAAGTGTTCTAGCAAGGTCATGGGTGATTTTCAAAAACCAAAAATGCAATACCCAAACTTACCAAATTATGAATAATGAGATGCACTCTGAAGATGTTTCAACGAATCATTTTTCTGCACAGAAATACTATCTCAGACCTAGCCACTGCAAACCGAATTTCAACCCCTCATATCTCACCCCACCACAATCTCACAACTACTCACCCACACAGCCCTGTCCACTGCTGCCCCAAACAATATTCAGCAAGAGCTGAAGACGGGCTAAACAGCTATAAAATCCTAAAGCCTTGGCAATACAAAAATGCTGTATGCTGCCCTGACCAGCACAGCTCACCTGTTGAGCGTCATCCTGCTAAACAAAAGGTTGCAAAACAAAAGGTCGCGGGTTCAATACCCAGTCAGGGCACATACCAAGGGCTGTGGTGCCCCAAGGCAGCCAACTGATGTTTTGTGTCTCTCCCAATCTTTCTCCCTCCCTCCCTCCTCTCTAAAAATAAATAAATAAAATCTTTTTTAGGGCTGGACTGTCCAGTGTCAATGCCTGTGTCAAAATCCCAGCTCTCAGCAAGTTAATCTCTGGCCTTTAGTTCACCCCTGTCACAACAATCTTGCCTACCCATTAGGATAGTAAGTACTCCACACTGACAGTCCTCGAACTTCTGGCTGGTGGGCAAGTACCACCAGGAGTGAGCCTGTTCACTGGTCCACTAACGAGTGTCTGAATTCAAGGAACAACAGCGGTACTAATGTACTCAAACTTAAAGCAGGGGCTGTACCAAAGTCTGGAGGTCAAAAGTCAAAAATGCTGCCCTGGCCAGGTAGTTCAGTTGGTTAGAGGGTCATCCTGACACACCAAGGTGACAGATTCGATCCTGGTTGGGTACATACAAGAATCATCCAAGGAGTGCATAAATAAGTGGAACAACAAACTGGTGTTTCTCTCTCTCTTCATCCTTCCCTCCCTGCCTCTCTTGCACTAAAATCAATATACAAAATTTTTTAAAGTCAAAAGTACTGAAGTCAAGGACACTCTGTACCCTTTCTTTTCCTATTCCTGCCAGTTTATGTTAGTTGCTTTGGAATTCCTACAGAGTGTCTTCTAATCTTCTTCCCATGTAACTGTAACAAAAGCTGCTAATTCTGGCTTCACTTTTGAGAATATGACGTCACCTCTGGTTAACACATCCTGATATTTAGCAATGTGAAATGAACAAGGTTTTTCTTCTTGGACAGTTCAAAACACTATTAATTCTAAATGACTTATGGGGCACAAAAGGCATTTTCTTTGGTCCTCAAGAACAATTTTAAAAATCCAATTATTCTTAAAAGTATTACAACTTGCTTTTGGGGGAAGACGTTTGCTGTGCATCCATGTCACTTGCCCTCACTGAAGATTCCAAATAACACCCTGGCTGGTGTGGCTCAGTGGATTGAGTACTGGCCTGCGAACCAAAGGGTCGCTGGTTCGATTCCCAGTCAGGGCACATGCCTAGGTTGCTGACCAGGTCCCCAGTAGGGGGTGTGCTACAGGCAACCACACATTGATGTTTCTCTCCCTCTCTTTCTCCTTCCCTTCTCCTCTCTAAAGATGAATAAATAAAATCTCAAAAAAAAGAAAGAAAAAGATTCCAAATAACTTGCTTTTGGGTCTTTTACTTGGCGTGGGGAGTTGGTAAAGTTACTTGTAATCCTATTTTTGGAAGATAAGTAACTGCCCTTCAGCATCAAAAGGGAATGGGGACAGAGTGCAAATTCTCAGACAGAGCCCCAGATCTGCAGCAAGAACCAGTAGAGTAACAGAATGTTCCATTGGCCAGGTGGCCCACTGAACTGTATAAGGAACTGCAGAACTGTATGGGGCAGGGTTATAAAGACAGTATGGTCCTTGCACCTGGGAGACCCAGAGACCACTTCAGAATACCTGCGGTGAAAAGTGGTCAAATGGTCATCGTGAAACTCAGATGTCACTCAGCCTTCTTCATCATCCTCAAAGTGCTTTCTAAGTATAAAACTCAATGAACAGAAAAACAGAAGCCCATGAGAACCCATATGTCTTTTATTGAAGATATTCATTTCTAATGTATTATAACTTATGAATTATAGTAAAGATGACTATACACCGAAAAAAGGTTTTGGATCTTTTTGGATAAAAAAGAATAAAAACCTGCAGGTAGCTGCTGCACAGAACGTGATGCGCCACATACCGCACACCCAGGATTCCGTGCTTCCCTGCACCCCGCCCCTCGACTATTTCATCTCTGCTCTCCGAACATGTACTTGAGGGCATACAAGGGTGCAGGGAAGTAGAAATTAGAGTCTTATCTCTGCCACCCGCCACCTGTGTGGCCTTAGGCAAGTCAGTATCTTCAGTTCAAAGTAAAGTGGTTTCCAGCACAGCGGTTAAGAGGGTGAGCCTGGGGCAGTCAGCTGAACGACTTCACACAAATTAACACGCCAATAAACCCAATCTTCCCCTTTACGAAAAAGCCGGGGAAAGAGGGATTGGGGTAAAAACAACCATCTCCTGAGAATATGTGAGGAATAAATGAGATAACCCACATGAAAAGCCAAGGCCAGTGACTGACATACTTTACAGTCCATACACATCAGCTATTATTACCCATCTCACAGAGTTGCTGTTAGAATCACATGAGATGTGAGAGTAAAGCATCACACAAATTACAAAATAAAAGGAGGACCAGACCTGGCCAGGGAGCTCAGTTAGAGGGTCCTCCCAATACACCAAGGCTCCAGGTTCGAACCCCAGTCAGGGCACATACAAGAATCAACCAGTAAATGCATAACTAAGTGTAACAACAGCAACAAAAAATCAATGTTTCTCTTTCTCTTTCTCTCTTTCCTCTCTCCCTCTCTCAAATCAATAACTTTTATTTTTTCTAAAAAAGGCAGATCCAATTATGCCAGAGAAAGAAAAAAAGAAATTTAAATAATCTCAGCCACGAGGAGAAGCCTCCATTGAGTAACATCACGCTACCAGCACGAGGTCTCATTTTACAAAAACCACTGACCTTCAAGCTTTCCTCACCATTAACTGAGACAGACCAGGACCACACAACCATCTAAGAGGAAAGGAAATGCAAAAGGGACCACTGTCCAATTACAGCACTTATCCGTTATTGAAAAGGTGCTTCCTTCCTGACTCAAATCTGTGACTTTTCACAACCAGGGTGGCAGGAGTTGACACCAAGGTCTTAAAACTGTGGGCTGAGATAAGCGTTAGGGATGGCGGGAGGTCCACTTAGCACGAGAAGGCACGCTGCAGAGAAAACCAGACAAGAAATGCCCTTGCAGCAGTCCTGGAAAAGCCCCTGCGTCGTGAGCGACCCCAGTCTCTTCACCGTTATTCTGGCTCCAAGGGCCCCTGCCCCCGGCCGACCACGTGTGCCCACAGCAGCTGTTTCTCCACCAAAAAGCTCTGAATTGGGAGTCCGAACACCGGCCTGCTCCTGCTTGGATCTGGGTGACCTTGCGTCAGCCCCTTCCCCGCTTTAGACCTCTCCGTTCCTCCGCGCGCACCCAGCGCAACCAATCAGACAACCCCCTGGGCTCCGTTCCCGTGGGTGAAAAGTCTGTAGTGCGGCATCTTCCCTCGAATAGGGTGTTCCACCCAGACGCCGGAGTCCACTTCCACCTGCGGGGAGACGTCGAGTCTCCTTCGGGGTGGCCCTAACGACGCAGCCCACGGGTAGCGCAGGTCCCAGGGAGAGGAAGTGCCTCTCACGGGCCAGCGCTGCGGACCTGCCGCGGCCCCGACGGCGCTGCTGCCACCTCAGGGTTCAGGAAGCGCCGCCGGCGCCTACGCGAGGCCCGTGGCTGCGGCCTAGCGGCCCCGCGCGGCCCGCCCCCGACGCCCACGAGCCCCGCTCCCGGACCCTCAGCGCCCCTCCTGGGCCTTTGCCGGGGCCTCGGCAGCCCTCGGCGCTTCCGGCCGGAGACCAGGCTGGCCACAGGCACTTACCGTAAATGGGCCGGAGGCGCCTGTCGTTTGGGTCCTGCACATGGCCCCGCGTCGCCATGATGACAAGCGCAGAAGCACAGTGCGCACGCGCGGGGCAAGCCCCCGGGAAAGGGCTGTTAAAGGGCCAGTGCGGATCTCGCCCGTCTATCGCGATGGGACGCGACCCAACGCACCTGCTGCGAAAGCGATGACACCCCCCGCCCTACTTTCGCACCCCAGTTTCCTGTTCAACAGGGACTTTTCCTCCCCTGTGAAGGTGGAATCAACCTAGCTAGTAGAGGCGGCTGTTGCTGAGGCAGCAGAGGCGGCTGCTGCTGTTGAAAATCCCTTCCGAGCTACTTGATGGGGAGTGAGGACTAGAAGGGAGAAACTTGGTCAAAGTTAGGACTCGGCCGCTCCTGCTTATCCTATTTATCCTCTGTGCTGAAAGACCAGTTCGCCTTGTATTTAATTGTTGAGGAACAGGGAACTCCTCTGGGAGGACGAGTTCCAGATCCTTTGACCCCTCTCCTGGGGCGCAGCCAGGGAGGAAGCATCTCAGATGAAGAGTGAACCAGTCAATTACACACACCCCAGTAAAGCTGGCAGAAAAAAGTAATTCAGTCAGTGTGTGTTGCAAGTTATTTCAATGTATTATCTCATAAACGCTCGTAACAACTCTAGTATCTTCTTAGGAGGTAGACTTTTTTTTAATCAATGGGTTGGTTTATTCATACAGTTAGTTACTGAGTACCTGTTATGTTGCATGGTCTGTTGTAGGCACGAAGGATATATCAATAAATAGACAGTCTTTGGGGGAGCTTTACTTATAGCGGAGGAGACAGACAAATGAGTGAAATAGATGTACAGGGTGGGCAAAAGTTGGTTTACAGTTCTGAGTCTGTAAAAGAGTTAAAGCTATTGTAATAATCATAACCTGCTTGTCTTTTTCCATATAAATAACTGTAAACCTACTTTTGTCTACCCCTGTATATTAGCCACCTAGAAGTGCTCCCAATAGCCAAAACTAGAACTATTTGAGCAATATAATTCAAAACCTAGTAGTGAATTATAGCCTGAAGTATCAGATAAACACACATGAGCCCATGCTGATATGAGTTTTTTAGAAGATTTTATTTATTTAGTTTTGGAGAGAGGAGAAGGGAAGGAGAAAGAGAGGGAGAGAAACATCAATGTGCAAGAGATACTCAAAACTTCAATCAGCTGCTGCCTTTCATATGCTCCCAACTGGGGATCTGGCCAGCAACCCAGGCTTATGTCCTGATTGGGAATTCAACTGGTGATCTTTTGGTTCCCAGACCGGCGCTCAATCCACTGAGCCACACCAGCCAGGGCATGAATGTTGAATACATAAATAAATAAACAAATAAATAGATAGATAGATAGATAGAAAGAAAGAAAAGACTAATTGTCACTATAGCATTTTGTGTAGCTACTTCCCCCTCCAGAAAGTGAAGCTTCACTTTCCCCTTACCACTTGAGGGTTAGCTGGAATTATTTACCGATCTCCAAAGAGTTGAGTGTAGTAGGGGAAGAATAATAACCTCATAGGTGAGAAGCCTGGTAAAAACTACTTTAAGTAATTGATCAAAGTTAACATTATCGATGAAAATTATGTTGCTATGTACCCCCACGTGATGTGAAGAGAAGGGAACTAGACTTCTGTAGTATTTTTCCAGAAAACCCATGAACCCAGACTAATGATAATGACACCATTAAACAAGTCAAATTGAGCAACATTGTATAAAATGCCTGACCAGTACTCTTCAAAACTGTCAGGGCTGTGAAAAAATAAAACAATGAGAAATTGTTACAGATCAGAAAAATGTAAAGTTACATGATAAGTGTATATAATGTGATAACCTGGTTGGAATCCTGGGGCAGAAAAGGGGCATTAGTGGAAAAACAGTTAAAACGCAAATAAAGTCTAGGGGTTAGTTAATAGTGTTTTGCTAATGTTGTTTCTTATTTTGGTGAATGTATTATAAGATGTGACCATTAAGGAAAAGTGGGTGAGGAGTATATGGATACTTTCTATACCCTCTTTTCAGCTTTTCTGCAAATCTAAAATAAAAGATTTTCAATGTATCATTTTTAATAATCAGTGAGAGGGCTATTTTTTGAAAACCAAATGCACTAGAAACTCTCATCTCAGCTCTGTCCCAAAGCTAGCTAAGAGAGAAAATTTCAGTAGCACAGAGAAATTCTAATTGAGAATGAAGGTCCATTAATAAAGATATAGCCTGTGATCCTTGGAAAATCATTCCTAAGGCTTTGGAGGCTCTCAAATACCCCAAATAGAGAGGTTGGTCTTGGGGAGGGGACAGGGGGTGGGGTTCCCAAAGTGTGGTCCCCGATCAGCAATGTCAGCAACACCCAGGGAATGTGTTAGCCGGGCACTGCCCCAGACCTGCTGAATCAGAAAACTCTGGCAATGGGACCTAGCAATGTGTATTTGCGTAAACCTTCTGGTGATCTAGATTCGGACAAGTTTGATTCTCCGCTTTAAGTCAGAGGTGGGTAAACTTCAACCCAGGGGCCAAATCTAGCTTACTACATGTTTTTTGTGTAGCCTCTGAGTTAAGAATGGTTGTTACATTTTTAAATGGTTGTGAAAGAAATCCAAAGAATATTCCATGACGTGTGAAAATTCCATAAAATATAAAGGTCAGTGTCTATAAACAAAATTTTCTAGAACACAGCTATGCCCATTTATTTACATATTATCTATAGCTGCTTTGGTGTTATAATGACAGCGTAGTAGATGAAACAGGGACCATGCAGCGTAGAAAGGCTAAAGTATTTTTTTAAGATTTTATTTATTTATCTTTAGAGGGGAAGGGAAGGAGAAAGGGAGAGAAATATCAACGTACGGTTGTCTCTCATGCGTCCCCTGCTGGGAACTGGCCTGCAACCCAGGCTTGTGCCCTGACTGGGAATCCAGCCATGAAACTCTCGCTGGTTCGTAGGCCCTCGCTCAATCCACGGAGCTCTACCAGTGGGGTGAAAGGCGAAAGTATTTACTATCTGGCTCATCACAGAAAAAGTTTGTCTAAATACCCCCAGGGTAGAGTTGTCAGGTAATTGAACAATGTGATATTTGGGACATACTCATACTAAAATGATATTCGGTATTTACCTGAAATTCACATTTAACCAGGAGTCCTGTATTTATTCGCAAAATCTGGTAACCCTATTTCGGGGAGAACTTCATGCTCTCAAAATCATGCTAACCAGCAAGAATGAAGATCAGGAGCCTCCGGTAAGCTGACCCCAGGATCCCCCGGAGACAATGTGGCCAGGTATGACCAGGTTCAGGTTGGGCTTACGAAAGAGAGAAGAGGGAAAAGACCAGGCTCAGGGAGGGCGAAGAGCAACAACGTTCGTTCGTGGCTGTGCACATGAAAGAGCCGGTGAGTCACCTGAGTGTCAAGAATTTCCCAGAACGGAAAAATACAGCACCTTCAAAGGGGCACAGAGGAGGCTCCTGGCCTGGACGGTGATTGCTCAGTGAGGTTCTTAGGTTACCTTTGTTGGCCTGGCCCCAGAGGAATGCTCACGGGCTCGGCACCCTGTGCCCTGACCTTGGCGAGGACCAGAACACGATGGACCTACCTAGCAGAGGCCTCTGGATCCCTGAGCCACCATCCTGGGTAGAACGTATTTCCTTCCACCCGGCAAGCCTGTTGGCCATCCAGCCAGGATGACTCGGCCCTTCTCTTTTCTCATTCCTACCCTTGTCCTCCAGAGCCTAAGGCTGAAGCTGTGACCTGGCTGTGGGCCTGTCCTTACCTGCTCCCTGAGAGGCAGCATCCACACCCTTTGGCAGGGATGAATCATTTCAGCTAACAAACGAGATGACCCACAAGGGAGCCAAAAGCCCATGTTTCTTGCTGTGCGATTCAGAACTTAGAACTATGAGCGCCGACAGGGGAAAGTGCTTGGCATGCAGCCGATGCTCATTAAATGAGCCTTTGCATTTTCTTGACTTAGAACAGGGGGCACGCCCTTCATTCTTTTCCCATTCGGTGGCAGATTTGCTCTGGTGAGAAACCCTCTCGCTCAAGGGCCGTGACACACAAGGGCGCATTGTGCCTGCGTGGCTGGAGGACACAGGGTGGGGAAGCCTCGCTTGGACGTAGTAATTGTGGGTATGTCCACCTGAAGATTTTCTAGTTTTCCTTTCCCATCTGTGACTACGTTCCAATATCTGGTCCCAATAACCCTCCACAGAATAAACATATCAGTGCATGCTTTTTAGTTGTTGTGGCAGATTGCTCACACTTTTGACAGCAGAATAAACAGCAGATCTGACTCTGAAATCAGACAGACTTGGGTCCAAATCTGGACACTCCATGTATCAACTGTGTGACCCTATGCAAGTGACTGGAGAGCTCCAAGCCTCGGTGTCTGCATTTGTAATATTATGGTGCTAACAGGACCTACTTTACAGGGTCGATGTGAGAAATAAGTCCTATGATCCACGAAAAGAAACAGGCCGAAAGAGAGCCCTCAACGACAGTCATGCACTATTACTATTTTTTATATTAGTAATAATACTATTACTCCCTTCGCTTAAAACTGCAGAAATCACCTCCTGCTACTTCGGAACACCGAGAAAGGAATTGTCCCCATCTGACAGGTCGTCTTTGGGGAGTGGTATCTTGGAACCTCCCATAACACTTTGCATAAAGTAGGCTGAAAGAACGAGGTACAGAATTAAAGGTGGACAAGGCAGAGAAACATAGCCCTGGGAGCTAAGAGTTTGGGAGAACCAAGTTTACGGTCTCGGTTTGTCCAACAATTGCCGTGTTGATCCTGGGCCTCACTTTCCCCACCAGAAAAAGGTCCCCTCTACCTTCCCCCCTCTGCAGTCTTTGTCCACCCCAGCACTTCCAATTCTGTCCACCAGATGGCATATGAATGCCACGTTCCCCAAGCTACTTTCCAAATCAGAAAGGATCTCATTTTTAACTATTTTTTAATAAAGCCTAGCAAATATGAAATCTTTGTAAGCTATCTCTTTATAATTTTATACTCAAATTTATATTGATGTAGTATTTACATATCATAACATTCACCCATTTCGAGTGCACAAGTCAATGACTGTTCAGTGCATTTCACAGTTTGGCAACCATTGCAATAATCCATATTTAGAACACTTTCATTATGCAAAGAATACCCTTCTATAAGCTATATTTTTTTAACTGTGAAGTATTTCAAAACGTGTAAAAGTAAAAAGAATGATACCCATGTTCCTGTATCACACAGATCTAACCAATGCTAACGTTTTGCCAGCATAGACTTTTTAAAACTAAACGTACTGGAGTGATTTTGATTAATAAGACTATATAGGTTTCAAGTGAGCAATATGGTGCATCATCTGTATATTGCATCGTGTGCCCACCATCCAAAGTCAGAGCTGCTTCCATCTCCACGTATTTGGTCCCCTTTGCTACCTCCTCCCTCCCTTCCCTCTGTGGTCTGCAAGTAAAAATTGAGTGCCTTCTATGTGTCTGAGTGTGCTAGGCACCAGGCCAGGAATATGTGACTCTTGGCAGCTGCTGGGAAGTAAACGTGGGAGGAAGGGAAGAATTGGTGGTAAAGACTCAAGGAAAAGCTGCGTTCAGTATATTCCGTTGGAGAAAATAATCTCTAGCCTTGATCGGGGGGCTGAGGCTGGGGGTTGGCGGCGTGAACTGGGGTTGTGGGGAGATGGTGAGGGGGAAGTCCATGCTGGTTTTAAGGTTTTATTTAGTTATTTTTAGAGAGTGGGGAAGGACGGGAGAATGAGAGGGAGAGAAACATTGATGTGGGAGAGAAACATAGATTGGTTGCCTCTTGCACGCCCCCAACCGGGAACTGTCCTGCAACCCAGGCATGTGCCCTGGCTGGGAATTAAACCAGTGGCTTTTCGGTGCGCAGGCCGGTGCTCAATCCACTAAACCACACAAGGCAGGGCGTGCTGGTTTCCCAGACTCGGTAATGATAGCTTTGGCCAGAAGAGAGGGATTCCCCTCCCCATTCCTGGGCAGGACCTGAGCGTGGCAGCGCAGGTAAAGGCAAGGCAAACTACCTCCAGAGCTTTGTCGTCATTCCATTCTAACCCAGCCACACCAGCCAGGGCTGATCTTTCAGAGATGTTCTCCTAGGAAACTGGGAAGCGGCTCCTCTCAAAGTCTAGCTTAAGTCTTTTCTGCTGCTGCTATAATCACCAGGTCCGTTTCGGTCAGAAATAAAAGATGGGTAAACTTTTTAAAATTCCTGCCCCTGGGGATCGGCGAGTACAAGTAAGGCACCCCACGGGGGTGAGTGAAGTTTGAGCTCCTTATTATTCCTACTTTAATCCTTGCTCCCCTGGACAATGTTGTCCGTCTCCCGCCGGTAAACTCCGTATTCGGAACTTCCGAGTCACCCATGCAAGGGAAGAGAGTGAGTTGTTTCCGGGAAACAGGATCACTAGTCGTCTGTTTATTTGTCCAAAACGTATTTATACCAAGTTGGCAAGTGAGCGGGATGACTGGGACTCTCCTCCACTGCTGGTGAGCACGTTACATGATACAATCACTTTGGAAAACAGTTTGGCAGTTTCTCGCAACATGAAAACACAGATTTAATATGTGATCCAGCAATTCCACTCCCAAGTATTTATCCAAGAGAAATAAAAACACATGTCCTCCTGAAAGACTCTGTACAGAATGTTCATAGCAGCCTTATCCCCATTAGCCAAAAATTGGAATCAACTCCCACGTCCATCAACACAAATTGTTGGTACGTCCACCCAGAGGGTGGATTGATACCAGGCCATAAAAGGGACTGGATTATTGATACGGGGAGGCAAAGGGGCCCCATACAAACCTGACAGGCTCCAGGGGAGGCCTGCGCGGTGGTCCTACAAACTCAGAGACCTAAAGCGACCACGGAGGACGATCCGAAATGAAACACGTTCTAACTAAAAGCAGGTCATGGTGGGCAATCGTGCCCTGACTGGTATCTTTCCCCAACAAAGGTCAGTCTGTACCTTCACGGAGCCTGTCTGTTGTCTTTTAGCATCTAGGATAACACACCTGTGAAATGTCAAATTTCTTCCTTCTGGACCCCTCAAAGCACCGGCAGCCCACCAGGGGGAGACCACAGACGCCCTCATTGTCCTTGTTACCATGGCAGTTGTTGACGGTTGCTGTCCTGTGCCCACCTGTGTAAAACACGTGTCTATCAGTTTACTCTTCATCCACTTCCAGAGGTCCCCCCTTCTCCAGTTGGCTTCCTCCCACTCTCCCCTTATCTAGCACCAGTGAATTTTGCGTAACCCACTAAGGCCTCCTCTTGGGATTGTAATGTATAAAATAAAGTGCCAAACTGCCCTTCTCCGGAGCGTGCTCTCAGCGCCTTGTGGTTTTGCTTCCTGGCAGTTGTCATCAGTTTGGCTCAAATAAACTTACAAAGATTTGATGCAGGTTTGAATGTTTCTTACATTGACAGATATGATCAACAGTGCGAACGGACCTCAACCCCTTGCCCAGCGAAAGACACCTGACACAGAAGTGGACACACCGTCCCGTTCCACTTCCATGGAACTCCCTCGGCAGCCATAGAAAGCATATTGGGGGTTGCCAGGGGCTGGGTGAGGGGTGGGGAGGGACACACAAGGCATCAAAATAGTCTACGTCCTGACTGTAGCCGTAGTTACGCATGTCCAACCCATTGTACCTTGCATTTAACATCAGGACGTAACTGTTTGTAAATTATGCTTCACTAAAATTGAAACAAAATAGGGTGAAAAGGAAAACACATATCATGCCATAGATTATTCAACCAATAAGTCATACAAAGCGGTCAGCAAGTCTAAAAATCTGACTTATAATTCTCTCATCAAAACACTGTGTGCGAGGCAGGAGCAGAGGGAGAAATATGGATTCTTTCCCCGCTCCCGCACCCCCTGGCTTATCCTGGCTGGAAAGCTCAGTTGGTTAGAGCATTATCCTGATATGCTAAGGTTGTAGGTTCGATCCCAGGTCAGGGCTCGAACAATTAGTGCATCCGTATGTAGAACAACAAATCAATGTCACTCTCTTTCTTATTAATAAAAATCCCTGGCTGGTGTGGCTCAATGAATTGAGCACTGGCCTGCAAACTGAAAAGTTGCTGGTTTGATTCCTGATCAGGGCCCATGCTTGGGCACGTTTGGGGGTGTGCAAGAGTGAACTGATCAATGTTTCTCTCCCTCACTTTCTCCCTCTCTCTGAAGATAAAAAATAAAATCTTAAAAAAATAATAAAATCAATTAAGACATTATCGGTCAGCTTGAGATTGGAATCACCACAGTAAGACCACTTGTGTGGGGAACTCTGTTTCCATGTTCAGAAACCTGCTTGCAAACAACCTAAATTCCTTGCAGGCAGAGACGACACCTATTTATTGTGACCCGAAGACTCATGATGTTTTAAAAACCCCCGAAATTCAACTAAGTGGATTTGAAGAGCTAATAGATTCTATTAAAGGATTCATGAACCGGGGAACATCCCATCCAGCAGCTAGTCCTCCCAGGGGTTGTTCCAAATGGAAGGTTATTATAGGAAAAAGGGTGGGCCAAGGAGCTCCAACAAGGAAAAGAAAGCACTGTATGGAACCAGGACATCTTTCTGGGGGGTGGGGGTGGGGAAGAGAACTGGAAATGTTTTTATCACACAAATTGTCTCTTCTCTCTAGGTGTTCAGGATATAGAGGGGCCCATGTGACAGATTACCTCCTTGGTGTTGACCAGAAAATTCCAGTGAGGTTGATGAAGATTTTGTTTCTGGGAGCGTTGACACTGCAGTTAGATCAGGTATTAAATCCAGGTTTGGGTCCTGGGTGGCGTGGCTCAGTGGATGGAGTGCAGGTATACAGACTGAAAGCTGGCCAGTTCAACTCCCAGTCGGGGCACATGCCTGGATTGTGGGCTGGGCCCCCAGTTAGGGAGGGAGGAACCTGATCGATGTTTCTCTTGCACAAGATGTTTTTCTCCCTCTCTTTCTCCCTCCCTTCCCCTCTCTCTAAAAAGAAATAAACTTTAAAAAAAAATCTAGGTTTGGTATGACAGGCTTTTTATCATGAGCGATGATGGCATTTTGGGCTCGTGGTTTTGATGAGGGAATGCCAGAACCTTCAGTTATAGTTGAGAGGCTTAAGCGATTGAGACTTGTGGAAAACTGTTGTTCAAAGAACTTGACTGCATTATCTACGAGACTCTAGGAGGTCAAGGAGCAATTTGCCTTTGCGCCCCAGGGGATCTGCAAGCCAGTGGAGATGTAATCTGAGCCACTGTTTTTCAGGAAAGCAGATAAAGAATTGTTCATCAGCAGATAAAGAAATACTAGACCGACAATTCTTATCTGATTAACCTTTTCACAAACCTCTTGCTTACCCTTACCTTCTCCCTACAAAAAAGTCAGCTTGAGACGAGATGTTAAGACGGTTCTTGGAGGGTGCATAACTGGCTGTCTTCTCAGATCGCTGGCAACTGAATAAAGCTGCTATAAAGATTCGGTCCCTGTCGCTACGGATTCGCTCTGGTGGTGACAGGCAGCACGAACACTGACTTTTTCTTTTCCGATTTCAGTTTTCTCTTTAAATTAACATGGTGTAGCTCAGTGGATTGAGCTACGGGCCTGCAAGCCAAGGGGTCGCTGGTTCGATTCCCAGTCAGGGCACATGCCTGGATTGCAGGCCAGGTCCCCAGTAGGGGGCGTGTGAGAGGCAACCACACACTGATGTTTCTCTCCCTCTCATTCGCCCTCCTTTCCCCTCTCTAAAAATAGATAAATAAAATCTTTTAAAAAATAAAATTAAATAAACCAACATCACTGTATGTTGGGGGCTCATATACTCTTACAGGTCTTCCACGCAAGCACCTCCAGCCGGGTGTATTTATTCAGTTCTGATGCTACACACCTGAATTTAGTACCTCACTCCACAGGTTTAAGGGTCCCTGTGATAATGGTTTTTGTCCCAATTCCTGGCTCAAGAGCTTCTAAAATCCATGGAATTCCCTGAGTGTTCGAGTTGACAGTGTTTTTTTGTTATGCTTTATAAGGTTGGTGTGTCACACCTGAGTTTACACTAATGAGGTGACTCTTGTTAAAAATTATTCTATCTATAGCTAGATGTATATTTTTTAGAGAGAAGGGAAGGGAGGGAGGAAAGGAGGGAGAGGAACGTCCACGAAAATCAATAGGTTTCGCGTCTCTGGGAACCGAACGTGCAATGTAGGCACGTTGCCTGAGCAGGAATCGCTGTGCTGGACGCCCAGCCAACTGAGTCACACTGGTCAGGGCTCAGTGAGGTGACTCTTCGTGGGCCCCTAGATAGCTTCAGGATGGGGTCTGGTTACCAGAGGAATCAACTGTGTTAAGGATTGGAACTTTCAGCCTCACCCCAACCCCCTCTAGCGAGGGGAGAGAAGCTGGAGATGGAGTCAGCCACCACCAAAGGCTCACAATCTAATTAGTCGTGTCCGTGTAATGGAACCTCTACATACATCCTTCAACTACAGCATTTGGAGAGCTGCTGGCTTAGAGAAGCGTCCACCGGCCAGGAAGGTGGCGCATGCCAACTCCCCTGGGACAGAAGCCGCAGCGCTCAGGACCCACCCAGACCTCGCCCTACGCACCCTGAGTACCCTGAGCATCTCACCTGGCTGTTCGGCAAATAAATAGTATCCTTTATAACACTCTTCACAATAAAACCAGTAAAGATAAATAAAGCATTTCCCCGAGTTCCATGAATCGGTACAGCGCATAATCAAACCTGAGGAGGGGCTTGTGAGAACTTCGATCTGGAGCTGTTCGGTCAGAAACACAGGTGACAAATTGGGCTTACGACTGGCAGCTGAATGGGAAGAGGGGGCAGGTGTGGGTGGGACCGAGCCTTGACTTAACTTGCAGACTCTGCTGCTAACCCCTCAGTGTCAGAATTGAATCAGACCGTAGCACACCCAGTTGGAGTCCAGAGAGTTGGTGCGAGGAAAAACTACACACTTGTTGACAGACGCGAATTGCTGTCAGTGAACAAACAGATCTTCCCAGTCTCACCTTTGGGAGTTTCCAGGTGAGCCATACTTCTGACAAACTGTCTATAAATCCACCATTTTCCCTGGCTCCCTGGACAATTCACTAGAGTGAACGACCCACAGAACTCAGGAAAGCACTATACAGGCATACCTCCGGAGGTATCGTGGGCTTGGTTCTAAGCCGTCCTAACAAAGCAGTGTCACAATAAAACGAGCTGTAAATTTTTGCTGGTGGAGGGTCTTCCCTTCAGCTTATAAAAAAATGCGACACTTGCGAAGTGCAATAAAGCAAACTGCAATAAAATGAGGTATGGCTGTCCTTACAATTACAGCTTTATCATAAAGGAGGCACAATAGATTAGGACCCCCAAACAAAGAGACCCATGGAGTGTGGTCTGAGGGACAACGCAGAGCTTTGGTACCTTCTTGCTGTTCACTGTCGTCGGGGTGTCACGCTCCTGGTGCACCAGCAGGTTCACAAACCAGAAGCTCCCTGGAGATGAGTTGTCACGACCTGAGGTATGATGGATCAAATTCACTTGTCACATGGTCACATGATTGAGCTCAAATCCAGATCCCTTCCCTCGGTGAAAAAGTCCAATCCTCTAATCAAGGGCTAGGTCTTTCTGGTGACCAGCCCATCATTTTGAAGTTATCCCGGGCCCCCGCCTGAACAAAGACACTCCTGTCACTCAGGAAATTCCAAAGTCTTTGAAGCTGTGTGCTAGGAACCAGGGTCAACAAAATGGATACAGGTATACCCCGACTTTTCGAAACTTTGCCTTATGCTACTTACTTTAAAGACCTAGATTAGTGCCTGTTTAGTGCCTAGATTTGTGCTAACTGAAAGGAATCCAAGGACCAATCTCCCTTTTACAAAAAAAGGAAGGGGGAAATGTGAAAATAGCATTTGGCTTCTGTTTTGCAGCGAGTGGTTATAGGGGCAACTCACGCCTGGAGTGGCGAGAGTGGTGGCATCGCCACGCGCCTGCCCCGGGAGCTACACTCAGTACCAAGCTGCCATAGCTTAGAACTGTGTCTGTGAGCATCTGTGCTTTGCCTTAATTTATTTTGTGCACCCGTTAGCAAGACGTGTCCTAAGGTAATCGCTTCTTTGATTTATGCCATTTTGGTTTACGGAAGGTTTCATGAGAACGCTCTACTTTCCCGTGGTGGGGTGAACTTGTGTATTCTCTATTATACCACAGCGTGCATCACACTCATTGTCATCACTGTTGTGCCCGTCTCCCTGGGAAACTGTTGGGAAGGCAGGAACTTTTCCTGCTGTTTGCCACCGAAACTCCACTATCTTATACAGGCTCGTGGCATAAGGAACGCTCTATATAACATTTGCTGAGCAAATGGGTGAGGCTGCTGCTAAAGAAATTCTGGACTTCAGGTGTTAGTTATATCTTGTTCAAAAATAATACTTCACAGGCCAGAATGTCTATCAACAGGGAGCTGGTTGAATAAATCATGGTATATCCATAGCACAGAGTTACTGTGCTTAAAAAAGAATGAATATACTCTAGACCAGGGGTGTCAAACTCATTGTCACCATGGGCCACATCAGCCTCACAGTTGCCTTTGGAGCACCGAATGTAATTTCAACTCCTTCTCAGTTAAGGAGTAGTTACATTTATACAGCCCTAAAATTATTTCCGCCATTTGAAAGCAACCGCAAAGCTGATATGGCCCCTGGTGAAAATGAGTTTGACAGCCCTGTTCTAGATAGATATGCTGATAATTAATAGACCTTTGAGAGATTATGCCGCATAAAAAAAGCAGAACAACATTGAATAGTATGTTCTCTTTAACATGCAATGTAAAGTGTTTAATCTTAAGTGTTCAGTGTAGTGATTATTAACTAAATACATCAGTGTTTACCACTTTGTAGATTGGGCTATAGAATATTTCCAGGCCTTGGAAACTTGCTCATATTCCCCTCATAGTCCACACCCTTCAACTGCAGCCATTGTTGACTTTTCTCACCTTACATTAATGTTGCCTGTTTTTTAACTTCAGACTTTTGGAATCACACAGACGATACTGCCTATTTAAACTAAATATTCTGTCTTTTTACAAATAAATAACGCTTTGTAACCTACTTTTCCTTCTTAGCACTATTGCGCCAACATTTTGCAAGTGCAAGAAAATCATGATTTTAAATTGCTGTACTGTAAATAGGATGTTCTTGCCTATATCTAATGAATTTAATTATTTATTTTTAACTCATGAGAGGAGTTCAGAGAATCCATACAGGCAGCAAGGGTAGAAACTGGGACTCAGAGCTGTGCCTCCATCGCTCACTCCTCCACCGCAAAAAGCCCAGGGCTCACCAAAGCCTTACAGATAACTTGCAAGAGTAGTAACACAAACAATGACTAATAAGTATTAATGGCTTATGATAAAAGAACAAATGATATTAATTACTTTAATATGTTAGGCGTATTAGTCATGTCCGTACAGTATTATTCACGAAAATATTATTAGCCTGTGTCACGGGCAGCTCCTGGGCCCAGAACGGCTCAAGTCCCTCTCCTTCATTCCAGATGTGCAGGGTCTGGGACTTCCAGGGCCACGCCCCCGCGGAGCTCAGAGGAGCCAATCGGTGCACAGAAGGCGGGGCCCTGGGAGCGACAACGGTGCTGTCCAATGGGCCGAGAGCCGGAGCCGTCCCTGGCCAATGAATGCACTTCTCCGCGACGGTCGGAAATGTTGAGGCGGCTCTGTGGCCGTTGTTCAGTGTGGTGGGCAGACTGAGGCTCGGGATCGGTGACTTGCGTGTCCGCTCGACGTCCTTCGTCTGCTCCTAGGTGAGTGTAGCGGCGGCCCGAGTCTGAGGAGTTTCCCGCGGCCTCCAGTTCGGGAGGAGACCGGTACCCCGGGGGCGGGGTGTGTGGGTGAGGGGGGTGTAGGCTGGGGGTCGCGGCCCCAAGGAGAAAGATGCCCGCACCGCGGCAGCTCCCCAGGCCGCTGGTGGAGGCAGCATTTTCTCCTCAGGCAACCGGAGCCTCGACAGCCCCCAGCGGCGCCACTGCCGCCGCCCCTTCCCGGCCTGGGCCCCAGTGGCTGGGCGTCGTCCGGAGCGCCGCTGGGCCACCGCGCCCCGGGGCGGAGCTGGGCCCGAGCCCGGATCTGCCGACGCGGGGGGATCGCGGTGGCCTAGTGCGGGCTCTCGGCCCACGGCCCCGCGTTCGAGTCCCCACTTTGACCAACTGGGCTGCGGTTGACTGTGCCCGCAGACTTCCGCGGTGTCCAAAATGGGGGCAAGGACTGTCACCTGGGAGGGTCGCGATCTGGGTTGTAAACATTGCCCGTGGAAAGCGTGTACAATAAACGCACACTAAGTGCTAACTACTGCCATTTGCGAAGCCGGTGCCCTCTCCACTCGGGATCCCGGACGCGCCGACACGCCGTGGGGAGGGGGCCGTCGGGAATCCGCGATTCCCGGGTTCCGACCCCCAGGTGCTAGCCCCGCCCCCTAAGGCTCCGAACGTCTGGGACCTGCCGCACCGCCGCCCCTCCGTGCGTTCGCCCGCTCCCTGCTCCCGACGACCGTTGGGAAGAGTGTCAGTTTCCTGCGGGAGGAGTTGGGGGCCCAGGGAGGTGGAATCAGCCAGCTCCCGAGTGGCAGAGCCGGAGTTTGACCCTCGCAGGGGCCCCGGGCCCTGCGCGGCGGCCCCAGTCCTCCGGCAGCTAGAAACGCGGGTGCTGCCCTGGATGTGGTGGCTGGAATGTGGAACAGAGCACCCGGAGCCAGGGATCCCAGAAAAAGTACGCGGGCTTCCCCCTTTGGGGACGTGATTGGTTTTCACAGATAGGCGCTTCCTATCCCTAGTTTACATTTCTTACCGGAGTGGAAATCTCGAGTCACGTGGCCCCCGAGTTTAAATACCTTTGAATTTGGGATAATCCAGTATTCTTTCTGCCCTTCTGGGGAGGTCTTGAGTCAAACCCCTTATTTCATTGTGCTCTTCCAGACCTGTGTTTACTTTCTCTTTCATTTCCTTTTAGGCCCATGGCCTTTATGGATTTTCCCCCGCTCCCATCGGCTATCTTAACTTCCTTTTTACAGGGCGGCTCTTCAAACTTTAGGTCTTAGTTTAAGTTTTGTATCAGAAAGTTCCTCACTACCCTTTTCTCTAAACTAGATTCCCTCCGCTCCCATCTCACTTTGTGTGGTTTTCCATCAAAATACTCACCTTGAGGTATATATGTTTCTTTGTGCATTTTTCTCTTTTACCAAGTTGATCTGTTGGGTCAAACCCTATTTCTTTAACTTGTAAGGTAGTTGTGACTTCAGGGCACACTGTCTAGCACACAGCATCTTAATTCACATGTTGAAGGAATAAATACGACATTTGCAAAAAAAGAGTTTGTTTGGAAACGTCAGTACCCTTTTGGAGGGCAGTTTATAAGGCCATTTTTGTGGCATGGAAAGGAATAATCTAAAGTAAATATTGGGCCCTGGCTGGCGTGGCTCAGTGGATTGAGCACAGGCCTGCAAACCAGAGATTCACGGTTCGAATCCCAGTCAGGGCACATGCCTGGGTTGCAGGCCAGTTCCCAGCAGGGGAAGCACAAGAGGCAACCATACATTGATATTTTCTCTCCCTCTCTCCTTCCCTTCCTGTCTAAAGATAAATAAATAAAATCTTTAAAAAACAAAGTAAATATTGCTAATAAAATTGCTAGCACCTTACTTTCTGCATTGGCGCCTGGTTTAAAAATATGGGAAAACTGTACAGTGGAGAAACCTGACAGACCCCATCTTAACTAAGTGATTGAGGTTAACCTCATCTGTAGTAATAAACCTGTTGGCATCGTATGCTTTCTGATATAACACACCAAGATGAAAACATCACTTTGCTCGTGTTCTTGCCAGTTACATATTAATTCTGAGAAAACATCAAACACACCCAAGCTGAAGGACATTCTACAAAATAACTAGCCAGTACACTTAACAAGGTTAGGAAAGATTGAAGAAATATGCCAGGCTCAAAGAAAATTAAGGAGAAATAACCAAATGCAGTATGTGAGCCTGAATTTGTTCCTAAACCAGAAAAGGGTTATTAGTGAGATGATTTGTGAAATTTGAACATCTATTGGTTAATTACCAGTATTGTATTAGTGTTAGTTTCCTACATTTCATAATTTTCCTATTGTTATTTATGATGCTTTGGGTGAGTTGTATATGGGAGTTCTTTGTGCTGTTTTCTGCCAGTCAGATTATTTTAAAGTGAAAATTAAAAAAAGGAAGGTAAAAACCCATGTGTTTGGTATTAAATAAAATGCTTTAAATACACTAGTTTTGGTGATATATTGTGTGCACTAGTTTTTTTTTTTTTTTTTTTGCTTTTGTGTTTTGCTTGTAATCCTTAAAGCAGAAATGAAATTGAAAGTTCTCTTTTCTAACTTTATAGTTTTCAGGAAGAGCTTAAGATGGCTGAATTTCTAGATGACCAGGACACTCGACTGTGTGACAACTGGTAAGAAATTAAATTTAAGAAATGTTACTGGAATGAGGACAAACTAGTTTCTGTAAAGAGTTGGTCTATTTGTTGGCAAGTTAAAATTGGAGCCATGTGATATGTCCTGCAAATATATGGGACTAAAGCCTTTGTAACAATTTTGGATAAAATTGCCTGTTTTGGTAATTTGACAAGGCGGTGGGTTTAGGTATCACAGTGTGGTGACCAGTGACAGGAGGAACCTGTCAGGGCTCTGGCTCTTGCCTTTAATTAGTTAATGACCTTTGGCAAGTCACTGGACTCCTTTGGGCCTCAGTTTTCTCATCTGTAAATAAGGGAATTTATTTTTTGTCTTCCTGAAAAATATCATCATACATTTTTTAAAAGGTACTAAAAACGTAATAAAACACTTGGACTAGATACCTGTTTTTCAGAGTATGTTGCAAGGAGTTCCCTAAGTGGCTGTGGTGGCTGGTGGTCTTGGGGTTGATTGGGAACAAGGTTCAGTGAGCTTGGCTCTGCGTCTCGTAGCGAGGGAGCAGTGCAGCAGAGCAGCTGAACTGTATATTATTATTATCGTTTAAAGATTTTATTTATTTGTTTTTAGAGAGAGGGGGAGAAGGAGAGGGAGAGAAAAGCCTTCTAGCAGTACAGATTAGTCATTCTCATTTCGGGGTTCCAGAAGTGCTGGTGAAGACTGGGCAGGCTTGAGTGTTAAGCTGTATGTTCTGGTGTTTGTCACTCCTGTGAGTGACAAGGAAGAGCAGGTCTTCCTGGCTGAAGTGAAACTTGGAGGGCAGCTCCTCTGACTGCTGGCTGGGATTTCTCAAGACCTTGTTATTTTAGTGATTTGCATACTTAAAGCTAAAGAGAGTAAAACTTTGGGTGGTGTTTATAACTTACCAATTGTGGCCGAAGGAAAGAGATGTTGGGTAAAGGAAATGGTTTGATGCAGATTGATGAGAGGTTTGAGCCAAATAATTTTTTTAAATGTCCTATTTCTTTCTGCTCAGCCTTTTGGCAGAAGTAGGATATCATCAGAGCAATTGCTGCTCATAATATTTTTTCCCTGCATGGAATTAAGTTTTTATTTCTTTGAAAAAAGCTTTTATTACTGTGAGAGTGTCTTGCCTTATAGGGTACTTTTTTTCTACGGTGCCTCTATCACATGGTACCATTTTAAACACTATTTTAACTTTGCTTGGGTTTTACTTATACGGTTACTGATACAGAGTTATGAATGGCACAAATAATCGTAAGCAAGCATCACTGTGATTTTATAAGAAAACAGCCATGTAGCTTTAGCATCAGCGAAGATACTCTTATTTTATCAAGCCTAGGACACTATATAAATAACTATCTATGTCGAGGGAGTTGTTGTTTTTTTTTTTTTTTAAAGGGTAAGTTAGTGGAAAGCTAATGAAAACAAGGTTATTCAAAGTGAAAGCAATTTATTTAAAGAAAAAAAGCAGATTAGCATAGCAGGCTGACTAAGCCAACACAGACCTCCCATCTAAGTACCCCTGTTTAAATTTCCAGGTTTTCAAATGTAGTTTTTAGAGACAGACTCCTATGGTTCCCTAAGAAAAGTTAAGGTACTCTTGAAAATAGGAGCTGCATTATACTCAGAGGTCCAGTGAGAGGAATGGTTTGGTGTGACTGAAGATGTTTTTTGCATGTTATCTCTTACGGTGTCCTCTTACTGGGAGGAGGGTGTGGCTCTAAGGGACAGAAGTCTCACTTAGCTTTTTAGTTTTGCGTATGTTGAAGAACTGATTTCTAGTTTGTTGTGTTTATTGTTTGGGAGGCTGCTGGGAGTTTTTCTGGAAGTCTTGATTCACCTTTCAGTCATTGCTATCTAAAACGAAATTTTATTTTTACCTTGGGGCTTTTAGCAGGTTTTATATACATACGGAATTGTATTCTCATTTATCTTACTTAAAACATTTTGATTTTGTCTGTAGGTCAGAAGCCAGTGTATTAGTATTTTGTCTGGTTGGAATGTTTGGTGGAATTACCTTGCAGGTCAATTTTAAAAGAAAACAAAACCAGCAGGCAGCTGTTTCACGACGTTGTTGCAAATATCTTTTATCCTTTCTTTTCATCTTTCAAGGTTTCTCAAGGGGTGAAAATGTGTAATAGTAAATGTTCTGTAGTCACACCTGACAGCTGCTTTTTATTCTTCAAAAGTGTGATTATGATCGTGTGGTCCTTAACTTGTTTTAATTCTAAAATTTTGGTGGCCTTGTATATATAGAATGATCTTTTTCAATATGTTTTTCTGAATAGCCCTGTAAAATAAAAACTGTAGACATTTTCTTTTCTGTTAAAAGAACATTTTTGTCCAAACTATGAAAAAGCCCAGGATGTCATCACCCTGTGTAGTGATTGTGGCTTTTTCATGGCTTTTGTGTGCATGCGACTCACGGTCACGACACAGCTCTGCTGCTTTACTGTGCTGGTGTAGTGTGTTTCACGTCGCTGTACTTTACAGTTTAAACATCTGTAATGGTTTTCATTTTTGTACCGTTTTATGACTCTAATGAAACTCTTCGTAATCCCAAAAGTGCAATTACTGAGTTAAAGAACATATAATTTTATGGTCCTAGAAATGCATTTCCAGACTACTTTTAAGCAGTTTACATGACCACTAGCAATGCGTTTCACATCTTCAGTACGCCTTTGGTAAAGGTCTCTTCGGAGGGACTGTGGGTTTGGCGCTAGATGGCTGCAGGTCGCAGGTCGCAGGTCGCAGGTCTTGGTGCTGGCGGAGGGTCTCACCTCTGCTCTTTAGACAGTGCGGCATCTGGGAAGTGCAGGCATGTGAGGTACGCCTGTAGTGGGATTTACTCATTCGAATTTTTGATGAATTAATAGGTTCAGATGATAACTGATTTATGGCTCCTTCCACAATATAAATATCCTACAGTTAAAAAAAGTTAAACTGCATTAATAGAAAACCAGTGGTTCCTTAGAAAGCCAGGAATTTTGGAGAAATAGCGGAAGTTAAATCTGTCAGGACATGGTGGTTTCCCTCAATCCATTTCGGTTTTCTCACTGTTGATTTTCTTTGGTGCCACTTTTTAGCCTTGGCCTGAGAGCTTACTTGATAGTTCTGTCGCTGGATGAAAATGAGTTTGTTCAGTGCCTCGGTCTTTCACATAGGGAGTCAGACTGTAGCTGGAGGCACGGAAGCCGTCCTGCTCTGAAAAGCTCGTCGGACCAGACGTGAAATGAGCGCGTGAAAGGCGAAACTGAGCGGAGTGTGGGACAGGGCTCATTCGGCTTCGGGGACAGACTAGGGTGTTAATGATTTGTTGTATAAATATCTGTGGACTGTTCAGTATTTTCTTCCTGAAATTTTATTATGGGTGACATATGGATAGGCACATTATTTAAATGCAGCCTTTGCGACACTGTGAAATTGGAGTTTTCCAATGGTCAGATCCCACATGAGTAAAAAGTTAGGCCTTTGAGACTGCGTGCCTCTAGTTTGAATGTATGTATAGTCTTGTTAAATTTACTTTTACTCATTTTTGTATTTAAGTTATAGTTAACAAAATATATTAGTTTCACATATACGACATAAATGATTCAACATTTATATACCTTACAAAGAGGTCACCACTATAAGTCTGATAATCACCTGACCCCATGTATAGTTATTACATTAATGACTGTATTCCATTCTTAAGTCAAAATGGTCTGACTTTTTCACTTAAGATTATCCTTTTCCTCCCTTTTTTTCCTAACTTAGATCTAATCTTTGATTAGATCCTTTTAACCAGCAATTTTCAAATGGTATGGCACACGAAGTTTTAAAAGATGCGACACCTGACTATTTAGTCGGGGGCACTGACCCCTTTTCCCTTAGCTTGTCAGATGCTTGTCAAATGACAGCAGCCGACACAACCATAGCTATCCAGTGTGAATGAGTCAAAATTAGACCTACTTTTTTTGTCAGCTCGGCAAAGAACAGTATATATATTTCGGTGTGCCACAGAATTTTAGTAATTAGTTTATGCGTACCATGAGATGAAATCACTTCCATACACTAAAAAGGAATGGCAAACAGTGAATGCGGACGTGACTGGGGGAAGGGTTCAGGCCTTTGTTTTTGTCTAGTTCTGCAGTGAGGTGTGTACCAGCCCGGCCAGAGAGCATGATCCCGACTGGCATCCAGCCTGCTTTGAAAAGCATGTGGGTTATAAAGGAGGCAGTTTCCCTATTCCCACTGACTATCCCAAAGCTGGCATCTGCTCTTTCCAGTTTGACTTAAAAATAAAAATTGCCCTGGCTGGTGTGGCTCAGTGGATTGAGCACCAGCCTGCAAACCTGAAGGTCGCTGGTTCGATTCCCAGTCAGGGCACATGCCTGCATTGTGGGCCAGGTCCCCAACCATCAGTGTTTCTCTCCCTCTTTTCACCTCTCTCTAAAAAGAAATAAATTAATTCTTTAAAAAAGTTAATTTGGAAAACTTTAATTAAAAACCATCAAATGCACTTTACGTTGATAACTGCAGTACTGAAACTGACGTTTTATTTTTTTGCTTATTTTTAGAGAGAGGGGAAGGGAGGGAGAAAGAAAGTGGGAGAGAAAGACGTGGGACAGAGTCATCTACTGATTACCTCTTGCGCGCCCCACTGGGGACCTGGCCCTGTCCCCAGGCATGTGCCCTGACTGGGAACCAGTGACCTTTCAATTTGCAGGCCAGTGCTTGATNGGAAAATTTTAATTAAAAAACATCAAATGCACTTTACATTGATAACTGCAGTACTGAAACTGACGTTTTATTTTTTTGCTTATTTTTAGAGAGAGGGGAAGGGAGGGAGAAAGAAAGTGGGAGAGAAAGACGTGGGACAGAGTCATCTACTGATTACCTCTTGCGCGCCCCACTGGGGACCTGGCCCTGTCCCCAGGCATGTGCCCTGACTGGGAACCAGTGACCTTTCAATTTGCAGGCCAGTGCTTGATCCCCTGAGCCATACCAGCCAGGGTGAAACTGTGACATTCTGACTATTTTTCTCGAAGAAGTTTAGTGATTTCCTTTTTCCTGGGAAACGTGGAGATCCAACTATGAGTGTTAATATGGCCAGTCTAGAGCACCATGGTTTGATTAATGCTGATATCTACCCAGGTGTTCACATTCCATATCTACAAATGGTGGGTTGTGAACTTGTATTACTGAATTTTTGCAAAAATTCCTTGAGATAATTTAAAGGAATGCCAAATTTTTGAAGTACAAACTTGTAAAACTCTACATTGGGATGACATTTTTATTTCAAGTGCATCCGACTTGAGAATACAGGCAAATTTTCTCTCCTGAGTTCTTGGAAAAATGTTTCTGCAAGTTTTGTGTTGTCTTTACTATGACTGGGTTGTTTTTAAGGAAGATCATCAGTTCTCTGGTTAGTTTCCCACAGTTGATAAAAATCTACCAAAAACATAATACAATTTGCAAAGAAAAAAAGTTGTTTTCCAAGGCTGCAGGAACAGGA
Organism: Sturnira hondurensis; assembly: GCF_014824575.4. Lineage (NCBI taxonomy): Eukaryota > Metazoa > Chordata > Mammalia > Chiroptera > Phyllostomidae > Sturnira > Sturnira hondurensis. The sequence goes on from NW_028080037.1 coordinate 5,550,261, forward strand.
AAGAAATAGCACTTCTTGTTTGTATATGCACAGATACTTAAAACTAGTCATACTGGAGGTAAATCCAGTACAGTGTTCAAAAGTTCTAAAAAGCAAACAAAAGATCCATATTCACTTCCATGACTGCAGTAGGCAAACACGGTAGATCTGCACGAGAGGTGCTCTGTAGCAGTTTGCGGCCTCGATTAAAGAGCTCCAGGTCCTTTTCTGTATTTGGCCCAATGATGTCCACATCCCAGATAAATTCAGTTCAGAAAACGGAAATTCGGGCGAAGGCTCCTTATAACAAAGCACAAGGATATGCTACTAGACGTTGCTTTCCTTCCATGGCTAATACAGAAATAAAAATTTTGGAAGCAGGAAAACTACACCATCAAATAATTCCAGCAGTGAGTATGATTTCTATGCTATTCTGTCAAGAAAATATCACTGTGAAGCCACATAGTAGGGTTGTGGGAAGACAGTATCCCAAGACACTTGCCATACAACCAGATGGAACACCTGTCATGCTCATTAAGTTTAATCCACAAAACACTCCTGGACACCCCATTGCACGGACCCCCTGCACAGACATTGCCTACTTACTGGGTTGCCAGGCAGTAACTGTGGCTCCACAGGAGGGCAACAGGCACTGGTCCTGCCAGTTCCATCTCATTCATGGTGCTGCCTTCTGCTTTCAATGGATTGTAACACTGTTAGTGTTTTTTGCCAGATGTTGTCAGAATTAATACCTACTTTTTCTAATAAAGGTAGCTTATCCTCAGAGTGGTTTCCTAGAATGGCTGGGGTGTAGCTGGACTATTTGGGTATGTGTACCGAGCTAGCTGGAAGGTCTGCCCGTGTATGGACGGCTGTTGTGGCTGCGTCATGTCTGGAGGGACAAGTGGCTCTTGTTGCGAGTAGTCACAGCCAGCATGCTGTTGGGGCTTCCACCAGCACAGGATGCTGTCATTGGTCCCTGGTGCTGTGACCTCTCTGATAGAAACGTGGTTATCAGAGCCCAACTTTGCAAATGATCAAACACCAAGGGCGAGAGGCAGCAGCTCCAACAGCTTGGTTTGAATTTTGGTGGAATAAAATCTAAATGAGATTAAACCGACCTCAGCCTGAGAGTGAAAATAAATGGTAGGCTATTTATTTATTTATTTATTTATTTATCTATTTATTTTAAACAATCCTGGAGTGTACCATTGTGCTTTGGAGCATGGATGGTTTCAGAAAAGCCTAGTTCAGCTCTTTTTGGCATCTGACTTGATGTTGTTGGTTGTGATCAGCTCTAATGTCTAGAAAGTGAGACTGAGCTTTTAGAGTTAGTGGATAACACTGATAACTCAAAGCGTGTTGCACAGAAGACTCAAAACCTTCAGATGTTAATTCTTAAAAAGCAAGGTTGTAACAATCATAAGAGCTAATAGACTAGACATTCACTGAAGGGAAATAATGAGAAATGAAGATCGAACAGGACAGACAGGTTTCCACATGACACAACCGAACAGATCAGTCAGTGATGTTGCCTTTTTCTTTGATCTATTTCTATAGCAAAAAAGACATTCCTGTGTGTAACTTCACCATCCATGAGATCCACTGTCACAGGAACATTGGCGTGTGCCCTGTCTGCAAGGAGCCATTCCCCAAGTCGGACATGGAGACTCACATGGCGACAGAGCACTGTCAGGTGAGCCACCAAGGACTCAGATGTTCATTAACGTATTACACTTGCTCCTGGGCAAGTTGTCACAAAGCCAATTTATTGGTTCTCACTTCTTGTCCTAGGTAACCTGCAAATGTAACAAGAAGTTGGAGAAGAGACATCTAAAGAATCACGAGGTTAGTGCCCCTGCGCGATAAAGGGAGCGAGTCACTATGGGGCCAGTAGTGAGAGTGCGGAGCCACGTGCCGGACGGAAGCCGGTGTGGATGCCCTCGTTCTCTGCCAGCTCCACGCTCGTTGCCTTGCAAAGCCTTTTAGAGGCTTCGGCTGTTTGCTGCCAGACTCGGCTGGTGGCTGTCGTGCCCCATGCTCAGGCCATGGAGCCTTTCCCTTGGGGACTGAGTCTGTCATTCTCATGCTGGGGTTTGGCTGGTAGCAGCCTCACTGAGCGCTGAGCCCCACTCGGGTTGCCAGTGTGATGGGACCTCCTTACCACCCAGCCTGCCTTACATCTGTGACTTCATTTTGACTTCTTGGTCACTTGGCCAGCATGCCCTTTACACCCAAAGAAATTCCTCAGAGAGCTTTTGGTGAGAGAGAACAGAGTATCGTTTGGTCTCTACTTAAGATAAAACTTTCTGTTGTGAAATGAGGATATATATATCTATATATTTTGAATGAGCATATTAATTTACTAGCTTAAAAAAGTCCCACCAACTACTTGGTTGGTTGACACACAGGAGTGTGTATACATATGTAGAAATTTATCAAGGAATGCAACTTAAGGTTTGTGCTTTTCATTCTGTGTCCCTAAAAATACTGACTTATTAACACAATTTAAAAATGTAATTGATATTCAATGAAAAAATTTAGAAAAAATACAAAACAAGAATCACGTATAACCCCACAGCTCAGGGATAAATGTCTCATAAATACTTTGGCATCTCCACCTTCATTATTTTTTCTAAGGACGTGACCTACGCTTTATGAGGTCTCACTGGCAAGGGGGTTATAACTGAGGCAACATCAATAATAATGATGAGTTTCTCTGGGTCTAACATCTACCTGCTGCATAAACACCCTCTGATCAACAGCCCGCTCTTCCGGCTTGTATCCCAACTGTTTCCTGGCTTCACATGGTGATATACCAGTCATCTTAAAGATTTAGGGACAAAGTATTTCTTAACATTGCAACTTTGGCAGTGTAGACAGAGATTGAGTTTTTAAAAATTCTCCTTAAAAAATGTTTTTACTTTATTTGTTGTGTAGTGAGTTGCTAGCACTTTTTCGGGTGGTTAAAGTACCTACTGTATTATCTAGTAAGTGCCAGTAATTATTTGTTGCTTTGCTATTCAGTAACTTAAATCAGTGACATTTTTCTAATAAAAATTTTGAAAAGGACAGATTGGAATAGTAATGGGAATCAGGGCTGGTAGAGTTTTGACCAACCTATCTCAGTTGCTGTGCTTTTTGCTATTTGCTGCCGGGCTTATCTGGCTAACTTTGGGTTACTGTAATGTGTGCCCAAAATGATCAGAAGTCAGGGTAGTTGGGTGAGTAGGTTCCTTCTAAGAGTTTTCTTCCCTTTGGGGAACTTGACGGCAGGGACTGAGAGAGAAGCCTTGACTCTTAAGTACACAGGAAAACACGGCAGGCAGGTGAAGCTGGGGTTGGAAGAGAATATTGAAGTAAACACTTTCTGCTTTCCTTGTCCTGTACTAAAACATGGCCCCTCTGATATTTGCATATTAACTGCCTCATTACTCTGTGTTGCAGGAGACTGAGTGTCCTCTACGGCTTGCCCTTTGCCAGCACTGTGATTTGGAACTTTCTGTTCTCAAACTGAAGGACCATGAAGATTACTGTGGTGCCCGGACAGAGTTATGTGGCAGTTGTGGGCGTAATGTCCTTGTGAAAGATCTGAAGACCCACCCTGACGTTTGTGGGAGAGATGCGGTGGAGAAGAGAGAGGAGGTTGCCCTGCCTCCTAATGCATACGACGAGGCTTGGGATCAAGATGGGATCTGGATTGCATCCCAACTCCTCAGACAAATTCAGTCTCTGGATCCACCTGTGAGGCTACCCCGAAGTCCCCTGAGAGCCTTAGAATCAGATCTTTTCCATAGTAGGACTCCCGCCCAGAGGAACATGGCCACCCACTTTCCAGTTCAGAATAATCTGTGTGAGTTGTGTTTGGGATTAGAAGGGTATCAGCATCTCGGGGGAAATGGGAACAGGTTGCTGGGGCCGGGTAGGTGTTAGTTACAGAAGTCTAACTGTAGCTAGGTAGCATTAGGAAGAACACCTAATTTTCTTGTACTTGCCAGTAACAGAATCTTTTTGCCTATTGGATTACTATTTTCTGTAGTTAGGACTCATGTTGATGGTGATGATTACGGTGCTATTAACAGCTACCATTTACTGAGTATGCCCTGTGTCCCGCGGGCATTTGCAGTGTGCTTTACACGTATTAACGCGTTTAATTCTCCTGGAAGTCTCACAAGGGTAGGTAAGTGATAGAGCAGGGTTTGAATTCAGTGGCAGTCTGACCCCATGCTTTCTCCCTTCCTGCTGCAGTGGAGAAAACACATGTAAGAGGTTTAGCACAGTGCCTGTCGCGTAGTTAGCTCGATAATATTGGTTATTAATGAGCCAGTTAGAATAGTAGTGGAGCCTTCTGTGGCGGCACACTTAATACTTAGAGTCCTGTGAGCACTGGAGGGCCGGGCCTCTTTGGTTCCTGCGCAGATGCCTGTAAGCACCGAACATTTCGTAGGCGCGGACTTACACTACGGCAGCATTTCTAATGTATCTCAAGGACTGGTTTTCTCTTTTTTTCCCAGTGGAAGAACAAGACAGACAGGAAAGAAATAGAAGACGACAGCCCCCCAAAGAGGGTGGCGAAGACAGTGCAAACTTGGACTTTATGTTGGCCTTAAGTCTGCAAAATGAAGGCCAGGCCCCCAAGTTGGCAGAGCAGGACTTCTGGACGGCTGTGTACGGGGCAGACCAGCCCCATGGAGGTCCTATTGGTCTGGGTGACATAAAGGGTAGGTTAGTTTATTCACTAGCCTGTTTCCAGTTTTTTAAAAAGGCTTAGTGCTATACAATTCATATAAAATTGAAAGTTTTTCATGAGATAAAATTTCCCTTCATTTATTGCTTTTTCCAACTTTTTATTTTGAAAACTATCAGAATAGCAAATATCTGTATCCCACTCATCTATATTCACCATTTTTACCTTTTTTATTTTTTATTATTTATTTATTTATTTATTTTCATGCTTTATCAATTTTATTTTTTTTTAACTATTTTTATCTTTTTAAAATGGATTTGGTGGAGGGACGAGAAACATCGATTTGTTCCAGTTGTGTATGCATTCACTGGTGTGCATCCTGGGTAACCTCTTACCTCTCTCCTTTCTGGTCTGTTGTTTAATATGTCTATTGAGGTTTTACTTGAGTAATTATATGTTTTTCATTGGTTCTATTCGAGGTCTGTTTTTCTTCAATGTCTCTCTTCATTTTCAAAATAATCTTTTATACCTTAGTTATATTGCAGTTTCCTTAACCTATCTTTAAACAGGTTAAATATACTTACTGTTCTATTGTCTGAAAACATATCTTTTTTTTTTTTTTGCTATTTATTGCTTCTGCCGACACAGTCATGGCGGTTTGCTGCCGCCTCCCTCTGTGTGTGTGCGTGTGTGTGTGTGTGCGTGTGTGCGTGCCTGTGTTTTCTGATGTGTTCCTCTCAGGGCGTTTAGGGATGCTGCTGACTGAGGGTTTCAAACTGGATTTTTGGTTTGGGTTTTTAAAAATCGTAAATGTAGATTTTGGATTCAAACTCATGGAAAGGCCAAACTCTAGTTATTTTGCTTTCGTAGCCTTTTCTGTCTTCTACCCAGAGCCCAAACCTAGCAGGCGAGTTTCCTTACCGCCTGTCGTTAATTGTTCGCCCTCCATTTGTTCGGCAGTCTCTCTGAGGCTGTTTCGTTGTGGGAATCCTGGGTTTAAAGTTGCTCTTACATATTTGATTTACTTTAAGTTACTTTTACTCCGCATCTTTTTTGACATTCTGTCCTGGGAGGGTTTTTTGAGGATATCTTCTGCCAGTAATATATAAGCCTTAGGTTCTCCACCTGTAAAATGGGGCTAATGGAGGACCTACCTCATCAGTCTTTCCTGAGGATTGAAATAACGCCACTGGGCACTTAGCTGGTGCCTGGGGCTGCCGCACGTTGAAGTGTCTGTTCGTGGGAGCAGTGGGGAAGTTAGTCCTTTCTCGCTGCTCGGGGGATGGCGATAAGGCCGTCTTTGTCCGTAGTGGCAGTGTTTGCCTGGGGTTTGTCTCTGAAGTAGCTTTCCTTGGAGGGTTTACAGTGCCACAAATTGCTCCATCTCTGAAATACCAGAGGGAGGTAGAATTTTATGTAAACCGCCACCGGGGGGCGGGGGTCAGAGGTGGAATCGAGTCCTTTCGGCTCACTCGGGGTCTGACGGTGTGGCCTCTGACGCCTAGGTGCAGCCGACGAGACCATGCTGCCCTGCGAGTTTTGTGAGGAGCTCTACCCGGAACAGCTGCTGATCGACCATCAGGTGTGTGGTGACGAGTCGGGGCGTGTGCGCACGTGTGCGCACCTGGTGCTGCAGGCCACGTGAGGGCCTGAGCAGACTATTCAAATACACCTGTTGTAGGAGTAGCAGCTGGGTGTTTGGTTCTTTGTTTTCTGTTGCCTTTAGTACTGCGGTGTGGCTGACGTAGGGCAATGAGGACTCGGTGTTGTTCCTCTTGGAAAGAGCGCTGCTCACTCCGGAGGCCCAGTTCGCTCCCTCCGTACCGTGTGTGTACTGTACATCTCTGCCGACGACCTTGTAGTGTCGTCTCATCCGCCACGTTCTAGTTACTGGAGCTGTACTGCAGTTCTTACAGTTCCCTGGAAGGGTCAGGGGTCCTTCTTACACTTCACTTTTTCTGCCCGGAAGCTGGATGGCCTTCCCCAACACACCTAAAAACGTAGACCCCTTACGTGTAGACTTGGTTCAGACATGACTTCCAAGAAACCATCCGAGTGAGCTCTGAAGGCTGGATCAGAGGCCCCACCTGTGTGCTCCCCAAACATTCTGTGCCCGCTTCTCTCTCAGTCTGCCCCTGTGATGTGCTCTCCTGACGCCCTGAATACAGGACTAGGGTTAGCTCCTTAGCCGCTAGGGGGAGTGGCTGCACCGCTAGGCTGAGCTCTTTAAGGATAGGTTCTGGGTTTTCCTAGGTTCTGAATCTTAATATCTGGTGTATGAAAGGTGTCAGATATTTTTTGGAGGATTGAAAGTTCTTAGCTATTTAGGAATGATTACAAATAGCCTTTGAGGGTTGTGTATTGGAGGGAACTACTTTTTCCCTCAACATTCTTTCTCTGATTTGGTTTGGTCTACTCTAGCATTCCCAAAACTATTACGCATCCCTTTGTTCATGGTGGGGCATAGATTTCCCCTCATAATTGGAATAATACAGTATTTTTGTACATGTAGTTTTTCATTTGGGAGCAGCATAAGAAAATCCATCAACAGGATAACAGGGAGTATTTGGGCCTGTCTTACTATCTGGCTATGGATAGAAGCTTGAATCTTTTCAAATTAACTTAAAAAGTATAACCACATGAACACAGTTTTTTAAAAAAAGCACAGGAATGTTTAAAAGTGAGTGTTGTATTCCATCTGCATTCCCCTAACCCTTTCTAGTTCCTCTCTCCAATATTAAGTATTACTAAAATTTTGTGGCTTGTAGAAAATGTTTTAGGGATATATTTTTTCTTCAACCTCTTTTTTTAAACCTGTGTTTTCTTTTTTTTTTTAACCTATTTTTTTGAGACAGACAAGCTGTAACCCTACCCGTGCCTTACCTTCGTATAACATGGGCAGCGCTTCCTCCGAAGGGGTGGAGGACCATGACGTCATCTTCCAGAAGTTTGTGCGGCAGGCTACAAATAACCAGTTAGACTCTTTGATGGGCCTGAGCCATTTCCCCTCCGCAGAGGGCAGCATCATCATCCCTTGTGAATTCTGTGGGGTGCAGCTGGAAGAGGAGGTGCTGTTTCATCACCAGGTAAGAGTCGCCGAAGGACCTGTCCACTTCACTGATCCTCTTGGTGAACCTGGGGCTTTCAGAGGCGAGAACACTTCTTTAGCCTTTAAGTTGTGTGCGTAGCTGACTTGGCTCCTGGACATGCCCTGTTTTGCGGCTGTCTGACCTTCTCTGTTTTCTGGCAACTGAAGCCGTCAAGTCACTCACTGAGGACCACGGAGCAGGACTGCATTTAAGCAGGCATGGGGACTTAGAATGGTTTGAATGAGGCTTCTCTGAGGTCTCTGACACATTCTGCTTTTGACCAGGAAGATTCTTCCTGTTGTGGTGGCATTTGAGACTTGCATTTCAGGAGGTCTAGATCTACCCACAGGTTGACCTTGGATAGGTCCTCTTCCCTCAGTGGGGATATCTGTAAATGAAGTAGTTAGACTAGATAATCTGAAGTCCTTTTTCAGCTTTTGCCATCTAGGATTCCAGTCTTTTAGTGGAGAATCCATTTTCTGCCCAGTCTTGTTTGTTAGGAGGATCTAATACTGCAGGTGGGTTCAGGGTCATTTCTATAGTCGATGCCATTTGGTTGTTGCCAGACCACCACACATTTCATTCGTATTATACAGAGTTCTGCTTTTGGATCAAGCAGTAAATAAGTAACTGCTGGTTGTCTCCCATGGAGACCATGAAATAAGCAGCCATGCAGATACTCTAGTCAAAGTGCAGGCATGCTTTTGGGGCCCTCAGGACCAGTCCTGCCCTGATCCCTGCACCAATCAGACAGCGCTTCTGTGGTGCCCTTGGTGCTAATGGGGATGATTGCTCTGTTCCAGATGCATTTCCCTACTCCCAGGCTCTTCCTCTCAGTGGTTGTCCGAGTCCCCCCAGAAAGGTGTTCACCCAGCCCACTGTTCCTTCCTTTTCCCCCACTGCTCCCTCTCCTGGAAATGACTCAGTCCAGAGATACTAATTTTGGTTTTTCTTATTAGGACCAGTGTGACCAACGCCCAGCCACAGCAAACAGCCATGTGACGGAGGGGATTCCTAGACAGGATTTCCAGCCTCGAGAGACCTCACCAGAGCTGCCCAAGAGGCGTGTCAGACACCAGGGTATTAGCCAGGGTTGAGCCAGAGCCGCAGGTCTGCTGCTGACTCGGGCCTATTTACTGTTCTCACCTGCTGGTCTAACATGGGGGCTACCTGGACCCTAAGTTACCAAGCACAGTAGGGCCTCACGTGGGTAGCTGTGGGCCCACGTTAGAGTGAGTGGTCTCGAGGGTAGGTTTATAGAGTAATGGCTTTGGGGACAGCCATGAGACATCCCTAGTAGTCGGTGGTCTTCAGCTGTGAGTTTCCTTGGTGGATTATTTGGAGATAATTTTTAGACCTTACTGTGGCTGCCCTGGACCCTCTAACTGAAGTTTGTTTAGGGTACTCAGTCATCCTCATCATCAGTCATCATCATCGTTAAAGAGCCTCGAGACTAGACAAGTAAACTGTTTTTGACATTCACTACAAAGCCAGTTAGAAATTATTTTTTCTAGGTTTGCTTGCACATCACTGTTGAATAGTCAGGAGGATGTACTTGGGGACTCGGGTGGTAGTAACTCACAGTGTGGACAAAGGGTCCCCGGGCCTGTCCTGCAGACTTGGGTGTAGGTGTGAGGTGGTTGTGCTCCACCAGACTCTGTTCCTGCCCGAGTTGAGCGCTAACAGCAAGAGCCACCTTTTCCTTAAAGCTGGTGCTCTTTTCTCTCCGCAGGAGACCTGTCTTCTGATTACATGGATGATATTAAGCAGGAAACCGCTCAAGTGCCCACTTACCCTCTTCCCCCCACCAGACCCATTAACAATATGGCTACTTGTACCCGACTGCCCACCTCAGGCCCCAAGCCTGGTTCCCAGCCCAGCCCTCCTCACGTAGTGAAGCTCAACAACTTAGACAGCCAGGACATCCGGGGGCGGAATCAAAACAGCCTTAACGGGGATGTGGCTGCTGGGCACGTTCCAGTGATTCAACCCATTCAAAATCTCTATCCAGAAAACCTCGTGTCCTCTCTCCCCCATGGGTCTTCAGGAAGATACGGAGCAAGGTAAGAAGCAGTAGCCAGGGAGTGGAGCTTTTCAGTTCAGGTGTATTATGGCCTGGTTTCAAATGTTCTTTTGCTCTCTGTGGGATTTTAGTTTTTCATTTGTTTTGTCTGCTTGCAGAGAGCTGCTTACGTCTGGTACCAGCCGTTTGTCTTCTGAGTTTTCTTGTTCAGGGGCATCTCAGGAACTACTTTCCAATCCTTCTCTTTCAGTGGTAGGAGTGAAGGTGGCAGGAACTCACGCGTCACCCCTACAGCTGCCAGCTATCGCGACAGAACTGCAAAGGTAACGGGATCCAGCCCCGAGATGCTCAGTGAGGAGCAGGGCTGGGGTGGGGGTCTGGGACGGTGCTTGAAGTCAGAGAAGGAGCTGGGCATCAGGCCACTGTGGCCGAAAGACTGCTCCTTCGGCTTTTGGGAGGAGGGTTCTCCGGAGGAGGTTGACATTTTCGGGGCTCTAAAGGTGTACTGTCTCCTCTCCATGTAAGCTTTGTGTGCACTCTGTTTTCAATAGGCCAAACCCCCTAGGCAACCGGGAGCTGGGGATGCTGAGGAGGAAGAGGAGGAGTAGTGGTGTCTTCAGAGAACCTGACAGTGGTTCTGCCTTCTCTGCCCAGCAGCACTCGCCACAGCGCAGGCCGCACTTCTTGGGCCCTGTGGGCAGGGGAGATTTGACGGATTTTAACTTTTTCTAGGTTATGACCATTTTGTGTCTTTTGAGATTGTGATGTGGGAGTTTGGGGGTTGAGGGAGGGTCAGCAGGGAGGCTGTTCAGAAACGTTTCAGTTTTAACTGCTGCCTTTTGGCAGCACAGAAATACAAGTTACGGCCTCTCAGCCCACCAGGGCTCCTCCTTCTGACACTGTCATCCCCGCTCCTCGGTGCTGTGTGGTCCTGATGGAGAGGAGAGGCTTCTGGGAACCTGGTACCTCCAGGGAAGTGGCTCTCCCCCGTGAGGCCTACTTTGGGGAACTTTGGGTAATGGCTCCTGTGCACTGCCCTCCCCACTCTAGAATCGGCCTCCGCTGTGTGGGAGGAGCCCTGGGGAGTGTTCAGCCAGTTGCACAGTGTGGCAGGAGCAGGCTTTTGGAGATGAGTGGAGCGGGAGCCAAGTGCGCTTGGGGCTTTGACTTAACCTGCTTTGGCGTTTGGCATCACTGCCTTCTGTTTCTGGTGGGGAGCACGGCTCCTTTTGTCTCGAGGGCCCTCTGGTGGAGCAGACGAGGGATTCCCTGTCCTGCCGGGGCCGTGCTGGGCTCTGCCCTGAATGGGGCTAAGGCCTAAGCTCTGTGACTTGCTCTGAAAACCAAGTATCAGAGCCCCCATCTCTTTCTCTTTTTTAATTATTATTGTAATTACTAACATCCTTGTAATAGAAATAAAGTTTGTACTTGGAGTTCAGCTGAGTCTTGTGGTTCCTTCTCCAGTGTCCTCTTGAGACCTCAGGGAGGGAGGGGATGGCGAGCAGGACTAGGCTTTCCTGTGCTTCCTGGAACCCCAGCAGACCCCGTGTGAGCTCCTTCTCAGAGAGTACCAGGCAGCTGGGGTGTAGTCTTCTTACGTGGGACTCCACCGAGGCTCCCAGGTGGGGGTGGGGGCTTTCTCCGACGGAATAGGGAAGGGCAGATTCATCAAAAGGCTCAATCCTGAGAGTAGCTGAGCCTGAGCAGTCCTATCCATTTACCCCTCAGCGCCTCGCAGTTTGCACAGGACCGTCTGGCACTTTAAATTACTTTGAACTCATTTGCTTTTCTCCCCAAACCTAGTGGGGGACAGAGGAATCGGCCTGTTGCCTAGGCAGGAAGGAGGGGCTTGCATAAGGCTCTGTGGCTAACTCAGCAGAGCCAAGACTCAAATCCAGGTCTGAATTACACCAAGAAAACCTGAACCAAAAAAAGAGCGTGCTGCAGCTTTGTCCACTCTGGTTGGGTGGACTGTTACCTGTAGCAGGCTGGTCACATTGGTTGTGGTGGTGCTCAGGCCTTTGTGTCTTTTTCTGTTCACTTGTTCTGCTGATTACTGGGGGTGGGCGAGGCTGTTTGAAATGTCTCTCATAATTGAAAATTATCTGTTTATAATTCTGAAATTTTTCATTATTTTGATGTGTAAACATGATAGTTACATTCTTATTTAGTTGGCTCCTTTATTATTAAATGACCCATATTTGTAATATTTGCTCAGAATTATGCTTTGGTATTAACATTGTAGTATTAATAATTAACATTAGTTTTCACTCAGCTTTCTTCTGATTAGTGTTAGTACATCCTTTTCCATCCTTTTCCATCCAGTGGGTTCCTCAAAGGCTGCATGCAGATGGTTGGGTTTTCATTTTCTGGGCCAATCTGACATGTCTTTAACTGGGTGTGCAGACCATTTACATGTGATGTAGTTACTGAAATGGATGGCTTTAAACATTGGTTTTGTCTCGTCTGCTGTGTCATTTCTTCTTTTGAATACTTTTATGACTCCATTTTACCTCCTTTGTTGTCTCACTAGTTACACAACTATTATTTAAGTAGCAGCAGTAGGGTTTGCAGTACACACCGTGAACTATCGCAGTCTGCCTTCCAGTGACGTTACGTCACTTCACATTTGGTATCACAACACGCATCTTCTTTCCTCCCAGCCTGTGTGCTATTGTGGTACATTTATTACTGCATTTGTTATAAATCCCAACACACTGTTGTGACTCCCCTGTGGGATCAGCCCTTGTTAGAGAGCGCGTCTGTTGTGGTCAGGGCCAGCCCGCGCAGCCAGTCAGCCCAAGGACCAATCTCATCGCTGCTGTGCCAGCAGCAACCGAAGAGGAGGGCGCACCCAACCCACACAGGGACATCCCTGGAGCACCCAGCTCCAGTGACCAGGAAGACTGTGCCACGGTCCCCGCCAGGCCACTCTGCCAAGACCGGGTGGTGTAGCAGGTCTCCCTGACCCACAGACACACACACGTGGCCCTGGGAAGCTGGAGGGATACATGCAAAAAAGTGAAACGACTCCTCTCTCGCTGCAGGTGGGGACCAAAGTAGGCTAACAGGTTGTGTTATTCATTGTGTTAGTTTCCATTCAAGAATAAACTGCTTTGTGCACTCATGACTGTAAACCTGCTTTTGCCCCACCCTGTCTATATTCCTGTCTATACAAGAATCAACTGAAAATGGATTTAAGACTTAAATATAAGACCCCAAACCACGAAACTTCTAGAGCAAAATCAAAGCAGTAAACTCTGACATTGCTCTTAGTAATATTTTCTTTGACATCGCTCCTTGGGCAAGGGACACGAAGACAAACTAGGACTCCATCACACTACAAAGCCTGGCACAGGGAAGGAAACCAGCAATAGGGCCAAGACAACTACTGGGTGGTGGAAGAGAACTTGCTGATGCCGTATCCGGTGAGGGGTAATATCAAAATATGTAAGGAATTCACATAACTTGGCCAACAGACAAAAAGATGTTCATCATAATTATCAGAGCAATGCAAATTAAAACAATGAGATACCACCTCACATCTGTCAGAACGGCTCCCATCGAATCAGCAAATGGCGAAGATGCGGAGAAGAGGAATCCTCAGGAACTGTTGGCGAGACTGCAAATTCTTAGGGCCTCTGTGGAAAAGTGTGAAGGTTCCTCAAGAAGTCACAGCTACCAAATGGTCCTGCAGCCCTCCCCACCTGGGTATTTATCTGAAGGAACCGAACACACTAATTTGAAAAGCTACATGCACCCCTGTGTTCATTGCAGTGTTATTTACAATCGCCATGGTATGGAAAGAACCTAAGTGTCAACAGATGAATGATAGATATGTATAAATACAGAACACTACTCAGCCATAGAAAATGAAATACACTTGTGACAACACAGATGGACCTAATAAAGAAACAAAACTTTGCCCTGGCAGGTGTAGCTCAGTGGATTGAGTGCGGGCCTGCGAACCACACGATCGCGGTTCGATTCCCAGTCAGGGCACATGCCTGGGTTGCAGGCCAGTTCCCAGCAGGGGACTCATGAGAGGCAACCATACATTGATGTTTCTCTCCTTCTCTCCTCCCCTTCCCCTCTAAAAATAAATAAAAAAATAAAATATTTTAAAAAAAGAAACAAAAATTCATACATTCAGATGGGAGAAGGTGAAGGTCAGGACGTATAGTCGCCAGTTACAAAGACTGTCATGGACGTGGGGCACAGCATAGAGGACGTAATCTGCGGTAACCATGGCGTCAGGTGGGTTCTAAGGTTATTGGGGGGAAGTCGCCTCATAAGTTACACAGATGTCTAATTACTGCTGTACACCTGAAACGAGTATTGAGTGTCAACTGTAATTGAAAGGTAAAAATGTTTAAAGAGGAGATGCTCACACAACTCTTAGGGTAAATCAAAATTAGATGAAGATTATTTATTGGTGAGACTTTTCCTGTGGTGAGCTTCCTTTACACAGCAATGGTGTAAATAGCATCAAGTTGAATGGAAAGTTTGTTAAATGCAACCATAAATAATTATAATAAATATACATCAAGTAACTTTACAGCACACGTGTTTTAGGGCCAAGGTTTGGATCTGTCCGGGCCGTGCCGTGCCGTCTGGGAGAAGCGGGCGTGCTCGCGGCAGACACCGCCCTCACAGCTGTCACCTGATCCACCGACGGGCCAGCACAGCTTCCCAAACCCCTCACAGGGAGGTAGCTGACAGAACTCCGAGTTCATTCAGTGGAAGGGGAGGATTGGAGGGAACAAGAATTTAAAAATACAGGAGGAAGAACCACTCCTAACAAGTCCGAAGGCTCTTTCATTACGCAGAAATCAAATAAAAGGACCCTTGTCAGGACTGCCTCCTGCTGTGACCTCCAGGCGAGGGGCTGCGGCCCCAGAGGCGGGCCCACCACACCCCTTCGCAGCGGGGAAACTGCGGGCACTCACCTCTGGACTCTGATCCTGCATCACGTGAGTGATGCCAGCAATGCCACCGACGGTTAATCCCGGTTTATCTTTTCCTTAGGTTGGGGGAGCTTTCCTACAATGGTCCTTAATGCAGTTCCTAAGAACAACGGGGGGAGGAGATGGGTGCTAAAGGCTCAAACCCGCACATCTTCCCAGCAGGCAGGGCCGCAGCCTCCTCTCACCAGCACCCACGTGCCAAAGCGGCCTGCCAGCACTCACTCAGGACTTGCGGTATTCACAATATTATACAATAAATACAGTGATGGGACTCGGAGAACTGGCAAGGCCCAAATGACAGTGTCCAACAGGATGCATACGCTGCTCTTAAACCAAGTGCCACTGGACAAGGACCTACTGGGGCACAAATGCACCGGGGCAGTGGGGGGCTGCAGCAGCCCAGCCAGGGGAGCAGAAGGACCCCCCTTGTGTCTCCATCTGGACCTGAGGGTCTTCATCACTGAAGCGGACCCCAGTTGAGCAGAGCACCTCAGACAGCGCTTCCTAAGCCGGGCGTGGGGCCCCTGCCTCAGCCCCTGCCTCTGAACGCTGCTGTAAGCAGGGCTGTGTTTCGGCGCAGAGTGGGGCAGGCTGGGACCACGTGCTCTCCCATCCAGTCGGTCTCGAGCCTGTCCCTCCAATTCCAGGTGTCCCATGACTCCTGGAGCTGGGCCGCATCTGGCCTGGCTCTGTGAACTGACATTGGGAGCGAACCCTTTGGTCACCTGCTCCTGAGCAACACACGGGGAAACTCAGACCAGGGCCCCCGAAGAGACGGAGAACAGAGAGGTTGTCTGGGTGGGAAGGGATAGGGGGACCATGGTGGGCTTTTCCTCAGAAAAACCCAGACCATTATTAACAAGGCTCTAAAGCCGGAAGATTAACAAATAAACCTCCCACGTTTGGGTAACTGGCCTAACCATGTCAAGATGGAAGAAGGCCTGCAGGAGCCGCACCCGGGAGGAACTCCAGCTCCAGGCGGCAGGGACAGGCCTGGCCACAGGCTTGGTGGTGGACGCGCTCTGCAGAAGGAACAGGACACTGAGTGGCCGATGGCATCTCACCGCCAGCTTCCTGTTGGGTGGTTCTGTGACGTGGAACCACCTGGGGCCTGAGGGCATTGGAATCCAGTGCCCAAGGACAGTGTCCAGGAATATCTGAGTCACAAATGGTCTGGGAGCTAAACTACCCTACAAACATACCGTAAACAGGTAGCAAAAGAACCAACCCATCACAAAACGTACAAACACAAAGGGTTAAGTCTTCCAGGAGGTCCTGGCATGTGGACAAAAGTTCAGAAAAGCAAAATGTCGCCAACTCCTCACGCAGGGCCTGGAGGGACGTGCCCAGCAGTGGCGGGCTTTCCAAGCCGGCAGAGCAGTGCCTTGGTGACAGCCTAGCTCTGGAGCTCCCTCCCTTCAGCCACTTAGGGGGTCTTCGCGGTAGTGAATGGCACAACGGAGCTTCTCCAGCATGATTTCCAGAGAGGAGTACTGGGGAAGCTTGATCATGAACATGCAGGTCTCCACGCGGATGTAGCGAGAGTCTGGGGAACCTACGGAAAAACACGGGGCCAGCATTAGAGGGCTGGGCCTGCGGCTGGGCTGGGACCCCAGGGGGCCGGGCTGGCCTCTCCCCTGGGTTGGGGCAGAGGTTCTGGAGGAAAGGCAGACACAGAACTGCCACACAGCACAGACACCAGACTGCTGACCTGTGAGGGACTCTAGTTGTGGACGGGTTTGTTTGACAAGCAAAGGGTTTTGTTTTGATTTTTTAATTACTTTTCTTCATTTTAAAATTAAAAGATTAAAACATTTCTGGGTTTTTAGCTTTTAAAGATATTAGATGTATCAATATTGAGCCTGTGTTGCCACTTGGGGATGGTCCGGTTTGGAAGGCACAGGACTCCTGCCGGCCTCTCCCTCGTTCACACTTGGGCTTTAGTGTCCCCACCTGGGGCAGGACCAGGGAAGGACAGTACCTGCAGTGCCATCTGGAGGGGCGATCTTCATGGGGTACGGGGGCACGTGGGCCGTGTCGGGGCCCCCGTCTTTGCAGGGGCAGGTGAACGGGATGCGCTCCTGGTTGCAGGCGAACTTGATGAACTTGCACAGCTCCTCCTGGGCGAACATCTCCAGCGCCCCCCAGAAGAACTCGATGTGCTGGTCCGTCTCCATCAGCCCCACCTGGTACATGGTGTGGGCCTGGGGAAGAAAGGCCCCTGACGTGAGCAGGTCCGGGTGTCTGCCAACCCAGGGCCTCTCCAGGTCAGGCCCAGCCCTGGGACAGGTGGTGGCAGGAAAATGGAGGCCACAGGATACAGGGAGGTTTCCGTGATGACACCAGCCACAGCAGCAGGGCCTTGCCGAGGGAGGTGGGCACGGGCTGAGGAGTGGAGGGGCCTGGGCAAGAAGGAGTGATTGCCCAGAACGGTGGCTCAAGGCGTGGGCTCTGGAAGCAGGCAATCTGGGTATGAAGTTTGACTGCCACTTGCTGGCTGTGTGACACTGGGCAAGTGACTTTCCCTCAGCTTCAGTTTCCTGAGCTGTGAGAGGGGGTGAGCCCAGCTCCTCCCACATGTGAAGACAGTGCCGGGACACAGGATGTCCAGGGACAGGCTACTGCTGACGCTGCCTGTTGGCCGGGCCCCAGGCCACTGACCTTCAGGAACTCAAGGTTGATGTATGGGAGGCCGCAGGTTCGCAGCTCCATCTCCAGCGGGCTGAGCGTGGTGAGCAGCTGCAAGGGGATGACGGAGCCCAGGCCCGCCCGCACCGCCATCACACACTCGTCATTCTGCAGCTCCCGCAGCCGCAGGCTCCGGATGGCTGCGGCGTAGATGTCCTTGTTCTCCCACCTGTGGGGCCAGGGGGACACAGGTGAGGGAGAAGGCCAAGGCAGAGGATAGGGTTGCTCCTCCAGGCCCAGTTCCCCAGATTTCCCTGTCCTGGCAGCTGAGTGGAACCCTCGGCTGCCGGCGCATGTCCCCACCTCAGGGCTGATGTTTTCTTAACATCAAAGTCCTTCTGCAGAACGGCATTCTCCCTCATTTCCCCTTACATTGGTGGAAACTGCCCACCCCCGACCTCGCCCCTGGTGCTGCTGCCCATGCCCAGGTGCCAGCCAGCGTGGCCAGTCCTCTGCCCATGTGCACACACTCACGCCACAGGGATGTGCCGGCCGCGGCTGCACAGCTCCACCTCCTCGCCCACCATGGTCAGGTAGGTGAACCGGCAGCAGGGCTTGCTGGGGCTGTCGGGGCTCTCCAAGGCCAAGTGCTGGGAGGCGATCTCAGCACACAGGGCCTCCAGCTCGCTCTCGTCGTTGATCTGGAACGCAGAGGCAGCTGGAGACTGACTGCCCACTGCTCCCAAGGCCCCGGGGAAGACGGGCCTGGGATCTCCCGATGGGCAGACACCAGGCACAGTGTGGGCAGGAGCTACCCTTGGCCATAAAGAAGGGGCACACAGCATGGGCCTGGCCACCAGAGCCAGCCACCAGCTCGGGGAGCGGCACGTGAGACCCCAGGTGCAAGGCTTTTCCTGCTGCTGTTTGGAAGCAGCTCCTGCCTCTCTCCCTGGAGCGGACGTGGTGGTGACTTGCACACCTTGTCCTGCAGGGGGTCCTCTGGAGCCCAGTTACTGATGCTATCCTCTGAGCACCCAGAGTGAGCCCTGCCCGAAGCCAAGTCCAGGTGTGTGCATTCAGTTTTAAGAGCAAGTCCTGTAAAAAATACTTTTCTAAGCTGGGTTGGGTTGGGCTTCTTGTTCCTTGCCGGCAGAGAGCCCTGACTTACTGCCCCTGTGGAAGGTATACGGGCTCCTCCACTCTGCGGCACCCCCAGTTAGGCCCCACAGGATGCCCATGTGCAGGCTGGGCCACCGAAACGACGGGATTGGACCCAGAGAAGACCCTGCAGCCCTGGGGTGGTGAAGGTGTAGGCAGGGCCTGAGCACGTGCGTGCCTGTGCAGCAGCACCCCCGCCCCCCAGCCGGGGTGGCTCTGTTCTCCCTGGTGTTCGGAGCCCTCTGGGGCCTTGCCCATTCCCTGCCTTGGCTGGACTATCTGCCTGGACACCAGCTTACATTCCCTGCCTGCCCGAGGCCCAGGCCGTGGCCCACAGCTGGGAGGATGTCTCAGAGCAGGGCCTGGAGGGCACTCACAAGTCCCCGGCCAGTGGGGGCACTCTGCTTGCACACTTCTTCCTCACCACTTTTCCTGCTCCTGAGGCACTACGATCCAGTGTCTTGGCTTTTCTCCTCCCTTGTATAGTCTGCCCTCAAGTGGCAGCTAAGGGGATGACTACAGAGGGCCGGGCAAAGCCAACCCCCGCAGAGGACCCATCCTGGTTTATGTCAGTGTGGGCAGAGCCACCGACATCCTCCTTTAGCTGAGGTCCCCAGGGAGCAGCCTCAGCTACAAAGCCAGCTCCCGTGAGCAAGGCAGGCGGCCCGAAAAGGGGAGAGGCTAGATCAGAGGCCACGGTCACCCCCTGCTGGGGCAGTCTAGGGGGGCTGTGGAGTGCCTGGTGCCCCAAAGCTTTCCATGGGCCAGCCATGGCTCAGCACCAGCCTGGGCACCAGCCATACCCCTCCAGGGCCTGGTCTGTGCATGGAGATGGACGTTCAGACGTGGCTGTGGCCTCGCTATCTCTGTGGGTCATAATGCACGAGGGGAGGGACACAGAGCCCCGTTCCTCTGGCCTCCCTGGCCAGTCTCAGGGGGTCCCTGGGAGCTGACCTGGGCTCTAGGTGAAGCCCTGAGAGAGCCTGCTGTTGACACTGGGTAGCACTTCCCACCCCGACATCTCTGCTCATTCGCTTGCCAGGAGCCCTTCACCCATGTCCCTGGAGGCCCCGTGGGCCTGGTAGGGCCAGCCCCAGGCAGCCACTGTCATCAGGGAGGAAAGACAGAGGCTCTTGTCCCCATGAAGCAAGCTGTCTGGGAGACCCTATCAGCCCTCAGTTGGAAGCTCAGGTCCCCTGAGCCACCGTGGTGGCAATAAGGGTCCCAGGGGGACTGCTCCAGGCCCTGCTGTCCCCCAGAATAAATGTGCTTCCACTTACACTCTCGAACTTCTTGACATAGTTGTAGGTGAGGACGTCTGCCTCCTGAAGGTCGAGGTCGGCGTCCAGGGGCTCTCCCACCAGCGTCTTCCAGAAGGAGGGCAGGAGGTCCAGGGGCAGAGGGACGTCTGCTCGGATTGCGATGCCCAGCAGCTGGCCCAGGAAGTGCAGCAGCTGCTCCTCCCCGTAGGTGATGGGGCTGGGCGTGAGGATGTACTTGCCCTGGACGTGGACACACAGGCCAGGTGACTGCTGCGTGCCTGGGGACAGCCAGTGAGGCGAGGGCTGCCCCCCTCCCGCCCCAGCCCTGCAGACCACGAAGGCTTGTGAAAGGACAGGGAGCTGAGGAGGACACACCCCAGGAGCCACGGCCCCTCGGGAGCTGACTGCTGGGGTGCCGGCCTCAGCGACCCCGGGGCGCAGGAGCCTCACCTTGTTCTTGTTGACAGCGGAGCTGGGGCACAACAGGAGGAGGGACAGCGAGGAGCTCTGCAGCTCCTTGCACACCTGCCACAGGAAGTGGCGGAAAGAGCCGCCTGCAGACAGATGGAGCCCTGTTAGCGCTGCAACCTGCCAGCCAACCTGCCCAACATGCCGCGCCCGCGCCGGAGCATCAGCTCCTCGGCCGAGCTGACCGCAGCTACGGCGGGGCGGAAAGAAAACTCGCCCGAGGGCCAGCAGACCCGGGGTCAAATCCTGCCTCCACGACTGCTGGGCAGGAGATCACTTCATTCCGAGCCTCAGCCACTCAGTCAGACGGGGACAGTAACTGCCCACCATACAGGCTAGTTTCAAGGATTCCATGAGGTCGAACATGGGCCTCCACGTGGACAGCTCCCGGCTGCGAGCCCATGCGGGTTTGCCAGCTTGCGTGGTCCACATCTGTCCCATTTCACCCGAGGGTGGTCCCTCCGAGGCCCAGGTGCTCAGTGTCTGTGCGGTGAACGCACAGTGAATGGACGGACGCACGGACCCATGCCGAGGGTGAGGGCAACTGTGAACCTCCCACAGCTGCCGCTCCGAAGGTGCCTTTGGTTGTCCTGTCCTGCAAACTCCTCTCTGGCAGGGCCTCCTCTGACCTGTGTGTATGTTCTTGGGCAGTGGCCTGAGGTCAGGAGGCTCTGAGGACAACTGCGCATGCTTGGTCAGAGCCATGTGGAGGACTTGCTTGGGTGCAGATGTCAGGGCCTGGCCCTCGCTCAGCTTCCACGAAGAGGCAGGAGATTCCTGCCAGCTGAAGCCACCAGGTTCAAGGGTGGGACTTTGGAATTGGACAGAGCTGGATTTGAACCACGGGTAGCTGCTGCCTGACCTTGGAGAAGCAACTCACCTTGCCAGTGGCTGTTTACCTATCTGTGAAACGGGACAACACCGGTGTCTCGGGAAGCTCTGGCGCTTGGGGTAGTGCAGCATGTTGGGGGGTGGGGGGGCTGGTGCATTCGGAGCCCTGTTCTTGGAGAGCAGGGGTGTCTCCTCAGGATACCTCAGTGCCACCTGAGACGCCGCTGCTGGGACAGCGCTCCCAGGGCCAGAGTGGGATGGGAGATGGGGCTGCTGCAACAGCCTTCCCCTCCCAGCACGCCTGGGCGAGGAACTGGTCTCTCCCCCGATCCTCCCCGATCAGAGTGGGAGAGAGCTCCTGAATGTCTGGGACTACACGTGACTGGGGGGCCAGGAGGGAGGGTTTTCTGAGCTGCCATCCTCATCCTGATGGAGTGGAAGGACAGAGGCCCCATTTCCGTCAAGAGCTCCTGATGCCTGTCTCTCATAGGGCACTTATGAGCTTGTAGTCCGAGCATCCCCCAACCAGGGGGCCCCTGGGGAAGGCCAGTCGGCACTGAAGCGTCCTTCCCGCACCCACCCGACCCCTGACCAGAGGCATGGTCCCTAAGCCTGGATGGCACTGGGTTGAAGTCCCAGACCAGTGGCAGACACAGTTCGCACCAGGGGCAAGGACAAGTCTCAGGGGGGCTGGACTTGGAGGGGCTGGATGTGATGGTCACCCTGGGGGCAGGTGGCTTTGACTCTTGCGAATGGGGGAGATCACGGGCAGTTTAGGTGAAAAACCACTTCAGAATTTTACTCAACACAGCCTCCACCCTGGACAGGCTGGAGGGCCTGCTGGGGGTGCCACCTACTGGTGCCGTGGACTTCCTCCCCAGTGAAGCGGATGTTGAAGGCATAGGTGGGGTCGCCGCCACTAGCCAGTTTGACACACAGCTGAGAGGAGGGCACGGAGGCCAGCTGCCGGGCAGCTTGGCAGAAGTAGGAGTTTTCTGAAGCTCTGATCTCTCCTGGAAAGAGAGAGAGGAACAGAACGGCTACCTGCACCCCTCCTACGGCCGTCTGGGGTCCTTTCCCAGGACAGGCCTCGCAGGCCCCTGCCTTCCTCCCAACCTCCCCCTGCCCCTGGTGCAGCCACCGTGCCAGCTCTCTGCTCCGGAATGTCTTCAGATCTCTCCTGCCTTGGCCGCGTGGTGCCCTCACAGAAAAGCCTTCCTTGGTTCTCCAAGCATTGGCCCCTCCCCCCATTCCCCGCCCCTCAGGCCCCTCTCTTTGGTACCAGAGCCCCAATTTTAGCAGGTCCATGGCCGACCAGAATGAAGCCTGCATTCGCCACCACCCCTGCAGTGAGGTGTGGCCACCAGACAGAGGAGTCTCCACTGAGGTGTAAAGGGAAGGCTCCCCTTCCTCCTGCTGCCCCAAGTGCAGAGCTCACAAGGGACTCTGAAGCCAGCAGCCACCACTGGGACTCCAGGGCATAGTGTCAGAGCAGCCAGGTGAAGGAGGAGCTGTCACAGGAGCCCTGCGCTTCTTTCTTCTAGAGGTTTCCTTCATGTGACTTCTCTGGCCCGTGTAGCGAGTCTTACCTCCCACGATCTCCAGGGGGTCCAAAGTGATCTCAGGCGCCGCATGGTCAGCGGTCCTCTGCACCGTGGCGTTCAGCACCCGGTTCATGACGGTCACCTTCGTGTCATAGAAGATCAGCCCTGACGGAGGAACGTGGGAGAGAGGCTGGGAGGGGCCGCTTCCCTTCTTTCTCTGCCACCCCTGAGGCCCTGCTGAGGCCCTGCTGTCCCTGCTGCGTCTGTCCAGTCTCTCCTGGGCCCCCCTTTGGGTCCCTGGGTGGAGTGCTCGCACACGCCCCGCTGGTGGGGGCGTCAGCGGTCGGGACTTCTGGAGGACAATTTGGTAGGGTCTTCCCAAGTATCGACACACGAACTCTTGGACTGTCACGTCCAGCTGGCAGAAAACCGAACTCAAACACGCAACGAACAAAGAGGTTGGCTGTGGCATTTCCTGAAAGAGCAAACAGCGAACAGCACCCACATGCCGCCCCCCAGAGAGCACACCACGACCGACGGCGGCACTGGCACGGCGGGGAGCGAGGCGAGCTGGCTCTGTGCGTACCAGCCCACGTCTCCAAAGCAGGTGGTCAAACAGAAAATGGAGCTGTGGAACGAGTGTACAAAACCCACTGTGTACTCCGACTAAGAAACAAGACCAAGGAAGTGTGTGTGCGTGTGCGTCTGTGTGTGAACAGAAACATCCGGAAGGACTGACGGTCATCAGTTAGTGGCCATCTCTGGGAGGCAGGAATCTGGGGGCAGAGGGTAAGTCAGGTGTTTATCTTTGTCTTTCCAACAGCCTCACGCTCATCTGGAGGGCTCCTCCCCTTCAGAGTACACTCTCGCTGCAGGGCGTAGCAGAACTGCCCTTGGCTGGACCGGCTGCCCCAGGGGAGACCGGAAGGGCAAGTGTAAGGCCAGGTGTGGGGGGTCCTCGGAGGCAGCGGCCTGACCCTGCTGGTGGGATGGCCCTGGTGGGGAGGGCACTGACCTTTGGCCTCCTTCAGCAGGGCCGCGATGCTGTGCGTGTGCGTGGGCGTCGGGCGCAGCTCCACCAGGGGCAGGAAGAACGTCTCCAGGGTGGTGTTCAGGGACTGCAGCAGGGCGAAGCGCAGGCGCAGGCTCTCAACGGGCACGTCTGTGGGGCACGGGCGCGGTCAGGCCGGGGTCTGAGCCGGGCAAGGCTG
Organism: Sturnira hondurensis; assembly: GCF_014824575.4. Classification (NCBI taxonomy): domain Eukaryota; kingdom Metazoa; phylum Chordata; class Mammalia; order Chiroptera; family Phyllostomidae; genus Sturnira; species Sturnira hondurensis. The sequence goes on from NW_028080037.1 coordinate 5,574,108, forward strand.
AGACTCCATCTGTATAGACTCGGGTGGTCCCTCCCGCTGCCCTGCCTGCCCTCGGACTGCCGGCAGCAGGGCGTTTCCAGAGGGCCCAGGAGGATCCACAGTGGATTTGGTCTCCTGAGGTGCCTGGGACAAAGGGTGAGGCCCAGGCAGGCCGGGGGGAGGCCTTGGCTCTCAAGGAACCCAAGGTCCCCTGCCCACCCCTAGACCATGCTGGCACTGTGTACTATATTATTTTAAATTTTTTTTAAATTTGGAAATAACTACCAATGCACAGGAAGTCACAACAACAGTGCATAGTCCTGTGTGCCCTTCCCACAATGTGAAGTCGAAGCCAAGAAGCTGGGAAACAGGCACACTGCCCTCTACTTGCCCGTCCTCACACCTGTGTCCTCCCCACTGTGAGAGGCCAGCGCTGGGACAAGTCCTTGCCCACAGTCCCCTTCAGTGTCCAGGAGAGAGCAAGGGCTCCAGACACACGGCTCAGTGTGGGTGTGCTGGCGAAGCAGCAGCCTGACGTACACGTGGGGACAGGTGCAGAAATGAGCCCAGGGGCCAGCTGCCAACATGTTATGATGGGTCACTTCATAGGGGCAGTCTTACAGAGGAGGGCTTTGTCTGTGCGTGTTATTTATGTGCACGTTCCTGGTGGCATTGTGGGACACCCGGGCAAGGCGGTGCACTGGGCTGTCTCAGAAAAGCATTCCCCCAGGGCCACATACTCAAGAGACAGGCCACTCTGGGGTCGGTGGCGTCCGCGGGGTCCAGATACACCTCATGGGGGTGGAGGCGCGCGGGCGTGATGGCCAGGTGGCGGCACAGCCGGTTGATGTACTGCACCAGTGCCACGTCCATCTCCAGGGTCCACTTCCGCGAGGCCTTGTGCGCGTGGCGGACGTCGATGCAGGCGCACCTGGGGGCAGAAGGGCACGGTGGGCAGAGGCTGCCGGGTCCTCCAGGGCCACGCCAGCTCCCAGAGGCTCTTTGTAAGATGGCGCTGCCCCCTGGGCATTAAAAACAGGGCAGAGAGAATGGCTCCCCAGGAAGTAGTTTCTTGCGATGCACCCCGTAGCTGCAAACAGTTTTCATAGGAGGTTCCAAAGGGCTCGAGCCTCTCACCTTTCGAAGTGCAGGTCGTAACCACAGGACAGAATCGCCCTCCAGACACTCCGGATGTCTTGCTTGGCTCGGTCCACCACGAACTTGTGGAACCCCTCTAGGGTCAGGTACTTCTCCTCAGGGACTGACGGAAAGTGTCCACAGCATTAGGGACTTGGTGCGAACTGCGCGCAGCAAGGCCCTGCCGCACGCTCCATCGCTTCCTCTCTTTCGGGCCCCAACCCATATGACCCCGTCTCCCACCGCTCCTGGGTCCGTGGGCAGCCCTCTCTGCCCAGTCTCGCTGGGTGTCTCCGAGCTGCAGCCTCACGTCATCTGTCTAGTCACCAAGTGGTGCCATGCTTTTCCCACATCCCCATCTTTCTCTAATCTCAAACACCCGAGACTAATGCCGTGACCGTCAGAGTGGCGCTCTCCAACTCTGCCTGGGCCTTTAGGCACTAAAGTTCTAATGCTCCAGATAAGAACCTGCTGGAAGAGAATGTGTAAGCAGGGGTCCAGCTCTTTACCTTCAGTCACCACCATCTATCCTTCGCCTGAGGGGTACACTATTTCTGGAGCTGCTACTGTGACCTAAGTTCACAACCATTAAAGATAGCACCCTGGGGCAGTGACCAGCACTGGCCAGGTCTGTGGCCCCAGTGTCTATACCATGCTGCCTCTGCCCAGAATGAAGTCCAAGGGTGCCCAGCTAGTCAGGCAAAAGCGAAGAGGCTGGTCCGCTGGGGGGACCGCCCATCCCCAGGGTGGCAGCCACCCCACGCCGGCGTCAGCCCCACATTGCTCACTCACCTTCTTGTTTTTTGGTGGGTGACTTTTCTGGGTCCTTTTCATCTGGCTTGCTCTTTTCTGGGGACTTGGGCTTCACAGTTGGCTTCTTCTCACTCAGGGCAGTCCTGCTGTAGACAGCACTGGGCTCAGCACTCCTGAGGCCACAGCCCCTCCTGACAGAGCAGGAGGAGAACCTCACACGTGCATTAGTTCGCTCGGGGTTCGGATGGGGCTGGGGTCAAGGCCAGCTTTGTTCTGCCCCAGAAAAGTTTACTGAGTGTACAGTCACAGCAAACGAGCTGTCCAGGGTGAGAGGCACCGAAGGAATGCTTTCTAGACACTCCGCCTCGTCACTGGACAGCTGCACTGTCCGAGAAGCAGCCACTGGCCAAATGTGGCTACTGGAATTTGATTATTAAAATAAAGTAACAAATCTGGCTCCTTGGCTGCACTCACCACGTCTCAGGGCTCACGGGCGGCCAGTGGCTACTGCCTCGAACACCACAGGTTGAGCAACAGCCCAGGTGGCCACTGCGCAGGCAGCTCTACTGGCGGTACCGGTTTAAATGCACCCTTTATATGTAACTAATGAAAAGACCCCTATTTTTCTAGTTATTTAAACAATTCCTCTTGAGACTCCTGCTAGGTAAGACTTTGCGATCAGAGTTTCCACTGTGAAGACTTGAGAGTTGTTCAGACTGGCTTTCTCGAGAGCCCGTCTCTAAAGAAAATGCTATTAAATGTGTGCACATGTGCACACAGACTGGTGTGTAACTATAAAGAAAAGGAACAAGGAAGTTCTTTTCATGCAAGGTGAGTAGGAAAGGCAGGGAGCCAGCCAGGAATGGGTGGCCGCACAGCGCCGCCCCAGGCGTGTGACCGAGAGTGCGCCCGGCTGCGGGAGTGACACGGGGCCGTCTCGGGGAGGGAACTGGGAAGCTTGAGGAGGGACGGAAAGAGGAGTGGCTTTTCACTGCATACACTCTTGAATTGGGGCCATATCAGCCCTTTAAAATTTAAGAAAAAAGATACATACACATGAATACAATGCTTTGTACTTAAATGTTAAAAGTAGTTGCTATGCGCTGGGTAGTTCAACTTTTTCAATGTGCACATATTTATTTTATAGTCTTTCTGTGACCACTATGCATTATTTGTGTGGCTAACAGAGGCCAGACTTTTAAGCAAGTCTGTACATCTCAGGTGCTTGATCAACGCAGGCTGACCTGCTATCTAGCCTGTGTGGTCCAGCTGTTACTATCCTTGTGAATGCAATGAACCCAGCTGACCCTAGCAGCACTGAACAGCCAGGATGTCCAGCCTCCCAGGAGCCTGCTAGGGCCTGGCCCCCCCGTGTGCCCCTGCCCGGCCCACCTTCCGAGCTCCAAAGACACCCACCTGACGCTGTTGAGCACGGCCTTCTCCTTGGCAGGTGGCTTGGTGATGGGCCGCTTCGTGCTCACCACCTTCACGGGGTGCTGCTCCTTGCCGGCCTTGCTGTACTTGCCCTTGTCGAACTTGGGCTTTGGCACGCCGTACTTCCTCAGGATCTGTGGGGTACCAAAGGGGGAGGGTCCTCAGGCTCCCCCCGAGATGCGCCTGAGGCTCAGATCAGGTATGACAGGTAGGGACAGCTACCTGAGTGAGCTGGTCCTCTAGAACCTTCTTTGGAGGCCGGACATTGGTGAAGAAGAGGTGGAGGAGATTGCCTGGAGTCTGGGAGTTGATCTGCTCTTTGCTAAGATAAATGTCAGACACTTTGATGGGCTTTGCTGGTGTCAGGCTCAGCATCTGCTCTGAATGGGCACAGCTCTTAAATATCTCAGTCAGCACCTCTCTGGCCCCGGGCACCAGCTTCTCACCTGCCGCAGAATGAGGGAGGGCAAAACATTGCTGCAGTGAACACGCTATGTCAGGGTAAGCCCGGCGGCAGTTTATTTTGCATGAACAATTTGCTTCTAAAAGTGGGGAACAGGCATTGAGTGGTGATGGGGAGCTGCCCACCAGAGCCTCATTTCCCCTTTGTGGGCACACACCTGAGTCACACATCCAGTCCTCTTTGCTGCACGATGTGGCTCTGTGACATGGGACGTTGGCCATTCTGGAGCCGGGTGGCTTCCTCTGCGCTCATCCCCTCCCCTGTCTGCAGGGCAGTGATGAGCCCCTGGGATGATGGAGCTTGGCCCTCACCCTGGACTCTTACATGTGCAAGATGCAAACATCCACTGGGTTTGGGTGCTTTTTTACGGCAGTTTAACCTGCCGTAACTTGAGACGGCGTGTTGGTGTGGGAGAGAGAGTCCCAAAGGACCAGGAGGGTGTGGAGCTTGCAAGTGTTTTTAGTGAATATACAAGTTGTCAAAACAGTTACTGCTTATTGGACAACAGGTTCCAAAAATGATACAGTGAGTAGGCGGAAAAAGAAAGTTTTCTAATACAAGAAAACTGTCTGGGAGCACAGAAAAAAATACATATTTTTTGTCTCCAAACACGTGCTCCTGAAGCGGCTCTCCCCTTTCCTGCAGGGACCCGTCTGCGTGCCTCCCATGGCCAAGGGCCCGGACTGAAGAGCTGACTGCCTTCTCCTCCTGCCCCGTCCCCTCCTTTCCCTCGGGGGTGGTGACACACAGATCCGCACGGGGGCAAGCCCGGCCGGCAGAACCAGAGCAGGAAGGCCCTGCAGGACTCTGGGCTGGCGGCGGCGGCGGGCAGAGGGCAGGTATGAGGTGGCCGAGCCCTAAGAGCTGACTTAGCAAAACCACGAGTGAAAGAGTATTGAGCAAAACATGCGTGGCAGTAATGAGGCAAATCCGCTGCCGGAGACTGAGTACCTTATGTGGAAGGTTTGCCTCTAACGGAATCAGGAATGAGAACTAAATTCTGATCCAAATATGACAAGACTGGGAAAGCACTAATTGTGGCAGAAAAGGCCTCCAGTCCCCACGAATCTGACACTTCCCACGAGGGCAGTGTGGGGGCCAGACCTACTCCAACAGGGAACGGGGCGGAGAGCGGGGGTCGGACAGCAGGCTGGCCCCGCAGGCCCTTCAGGTGCAGCTCCCCCATAATTCAGTGATCAAGGTACATATTTTAATGCAGGATTTTCAGAACTTAAAATACAAGAAGTCCATGATAAGCAGAATATTAATGGCACTGTGCTGAGTCATGTTAGGGTCTGATGCAAAAAGAAAATCAGTAATAGTGACCTGTCAGTTATTTAAAACGTTAACATTTTGTTCATCATGCTTTAATTTCAACTTTTACAAATATTTCATTAAAATATTATTTATCTAGATTAATTTTTTGGAGCCCCATCAAATTTTGTGCCCAAAGCCTCACCTCACCCTAGTCCTGGCGCCCAGGGAACATTTCAAAACTTTATGTTGGGGAATAAACAGTTGAAACAGTAACGACAAAACCTATATTTACTATTGCATTTTTGTACACAAAAACCGAAACGCAACAACCCCATTGTGAAACTTCAAATGACAATAAGGATTGAGAAGACAGAGCATGGATTAAAAACCGAGAGGCCAGTATAAAACGCGAGTGAGCGCACAGAGGACCGCAGCCACAGCAGGGAGACGGGACGGCTGTGGCCACCCCGGGGTGGCGCTCAGGGCGCAGCCAGCTTCCCTCAGCCTCTGTGGGCTCAGCTCTGCAGGGCCGGGGTGAGCCCTCAGTGTCCCAACGGAAGGAGCAAGGAGCGGGCAAGCCAGCCAGGGCCACCCCCCCACCGAGCCTCCCCAACGACAAGGTGGACGTGGGGAAAAGGGGCGGGAACTGCTCCTCCCCCGTGATCAGTTTTAAAGGGTGAAGCACTCACTGCCCTCAAGCACATGACCAAATAATCACCAGCTATGTCCTTGGTACCTGCTAGCTATACAGCCCTTCCTAACGGTCCTGCGGCCTGTTGGCACACAGCGGTCCACATCATGTGAGGGTGCGCACGATGACTCTCCTGTTAGCCAAGTGACGAACCTCGTGTCCCCGCTTCCCAACACCCCAGAACCAGTTCTTCAGTCTGCAAATCCAGGGGTGCCCCCGGAGTTCACGTATGAGACGTTAAAAATACAGGAAATTGGGAATGGAGAAGGGAATAGTTTCATTCCATTTTTCCTGTACATTTAAATTTGCTAAAGAAAGTCCGTTAGCTAAACAAGTCCCGAACCCACCTTTAACTGACTTATCGTTGAAGTAGTCCTCCAGCCCCGGGCTGCCCTGCGTGTCAAACAGACTCTGATTCACTACGGACACAGTGAGGATCTCCTCCGTCGACATCTCCATCAGTTCGTCTTCACCGTCCAAGCTCGACAAGCCGATCAGGTCATTATTGTTGAATAAGCTTGCTCGAATCTTCTCCACCTTGGCCCGGGACCTTATCTGCGTGAACAAGGCACAGGGTCGGGCTGGGGCGGCGAGCGACCCCCTTCAACAGGGTGCTTCCTTCTGCCCTCCCCGGAGCCCTCTCCTGGCCGTTGCCAGCCCACGGGGCGAGTGGCCCTTCAGGGAAGGCGTCGCCCACGTACCGACAGTGGCCACCTTCAGGGAGGCAACTCAACTGGAAATCAGTTGCTAAACCCTAGCCAGCTCTGTGGCTTTGCCCTGAAGCCCTAGGGACAGAGTCCTTGCCAGGCTCAGAGCAAGTCCCCAGGAAGAGGTCAGCTGGGTTACAGAGGTGACTCTAGTCGGGGGACCGAGCTTGGGGCCTCTGAGTCCCTTCCACAGCCAGCGAGGCCGTGTGAACGCGGTGCCCAGCACCTCCCCTCCACACCCAACCCGGGGAGGACAGTCTTCCTCCGAGCCTGACACTCGTCACACAGCGGAGCAGGGAGTCACAGGATGCAGGATTTCCAAACAAGGAGGCCCAGGAAACAGACGGGATCTCGAAGTGGAAACGTGACCCGGCCACATGTGTAAAACCCGAAACTCAGTCGCCTGGGACACCAGCAAGACCTGCTCTCACACTGCTCAGTGCGGGTCCCGCCTGGGGTGGCAATATTTTTTCCTTTCTTTGTTAAAAAGATTTTATTTATTTATTTTTTAGAGAGATGGGAAGGGAGGGAGAAAGAGAGGGAGAGGAGCATGATGTGAGAGAGAAACACCGATTGGCTACCCACCTACTGGGACCGAACCTGCAACCCAGGCCTGTGGCCTGACTGGGAATTGAACCAGTGACCTCTCACTTTGTGGGACAACGCCCAGCTGCCGAGCCACGCGGGTCATGGAATTTGATGACAATGTCTACAAGCCCTTCAGAGAGATCCCCATGGGGGCCTGAGTGGGCATGCACTTGACAGAGCCCACCCGCCAGGACCGGTCAGCCCCAGGCCCGTCTGCCCCCTTCCCACGAGGCAGTTGACTGCACGCACTTCCTGACACAGACCCGATAGCGCCCTCACAGCTGGAACCCCAAACTTAGACAATCAGCACGAGTCACTGCCGCTTCCACCGGCTGCCTCGGGGAGCCCCTCAGCGCCCTAGCGTCACCGGTCGGGTACCACCCAGGAAGCGCAGTGGAAGGCCCCGAGAGGCATGAGGGCTCAGAGCACTCGTGGTCTGAGTGGCTGCTGAGGAGTGAGAGCTGTTACCTCCACGACCGCGAAGCCTTTGATGGGGCGCGCTGCGAGGGGCTGGGTGTCCAGGGACGTGGCTGTGTACACAGAGCCCACATCCAATACCGAGGCCGTCTCTACGTTGTCCAGTGGCTCCCCCAGGCTGCCCAGGCTGCCCAGGCTGCCAGTGCTGCACAGGGAGATGTCCAGGCTCTCCTGGCTGGACACCACGTGGGGCTCCAACAAGCCGGGAGGAATGGGCAGCTCCAGGCCTGGGGGCAGCAGATCCACAGACAGGTCACTGACTGTCTGTGAGACGCCCTGGGAGCTGCAGATGGAGGCCTGGCTGGTGGAGGCAGATGCACTGATGCTCATGGCTGGGGTCAGGCTGCTGGACGTGCTGACCTCCAGGCTGTCTGTGCTGGGGAAGCTGAGGGTCTTCTCGGGCTCAGCTTTGCCATCACTGCCCTCGGCCTTGTCTTTTGGCTTCTTGGGGTCTTCGTCCTGCAGAGGAATGTAGATCTCGTCTTTGAACACCCCGCCGTGGGCATTGCAGGCCTTGCGGATGGCACTTCTGACGATGCCCTCGTCCAGGTGGGTGGGGATTCCCGAGATCACCAGTAAGCGGCTGTGGGCGGTGGGGCCTACCAGGGCCTGGCAGGCATCGGCGATGGCGTCGCTCGTCACACCCAGGCCCTGCGGGTCCTTCCTGGTGAGGTGCCGGAGAATGATGAGCAAGGTGAGGGCGCGGTGGAACCAGAGCATGTCCTCAGGCTTGCCGCCCCCAATGCTGAGTGCGGTGGGGTCGGAGTCCACAGAGCGGGATGACTGGCGCTTCCCGGAGGAGGAGGCCTTTTCCCGCTTCATCTTGACCTTCTTCCTCTTGGACAGGAGGCTGGGGCTCTGTGGGGTCTGTCCTGGGGAGGATGATGAGGAGGACGATGAGTCACTGAGGTTTGGGGCAGTCGTTGAGGTCACTCCGCTGGCCGAGACACTCATGTTTGTGGGCAGGGTCACTTCGGCTACCGCCAGGCAACCTTCCATGAGCGCATGGAAGTATGTCGAGAACCTGCCCTGGTCGGCCGCCGCCGCCGTCCCCGAGCCTCCACAGGCGCTGCCCGAGACCCAGCTCTGGGTCTCCTCATCGTACAGCTTATGGAGCTCCGACTGCAGGGCCATCAGCATGGCCAGGCAGGGGTTCAGCTGGAGGGCGATGGACGAGGACAGGCCGGCAGGGTGCTTCCTCTGCTCCAGGGCGTGCACCGTGCGCAGCAGCTCTGCCAGGAGATGGAAAACAAGCTCCTTCACGCAGGCCGCCATGTCTGTGGTCCACAGGAAGTTCCCTGAAGCAAACACAAAGCAGTAATCATGTATAGGGCACTTAGTATGGGCTGGGCACTGTTCTAAGCACTTGAACGGACTCAGCCCTCACAGCAATCCCATCAGACGGGTGGTGCAGTATTCACCCCATCTCGTGGGTGCAGAAACAGAGGCTCAAAGAGCTGAAGGACTTGCCCGCGGTCACAGCCCCTAATGGGAGGGCCGGGCAGGCTGGCTCCAGAGCCTACGGCCGTCGTAACCCTTGGGGTGGGGCACACGACACACGGGGCTGGCTTCTGCAGCTGAGAAAATCACGATTTTCTTTGTCATCAGGTTATCAAAGCCAGTTGGAGTCCAGTCCCTAGAACAATGTTTTCCAAGCCATGGAACGCTCACTCCTGGGGACATACAACCCAATGTCACACATAGACCAGAAGGGCGAGTACACACACGCACACTGAAGAGTCACTCCTTTATGTCTCCTTTTAGTCCCAGTTCTGTCAGTAAGAAGGCCTTACTGGAAGCTGCATATTCTCAGCAGAGAGTGAGTCACAGACTCAAAGTCTTTGAGAAGCAATGCTATTTAGCCTGAATTTCATAACAGTAACTATTTATCTTTTAATTTTTAAAGCTATCTTCTCATTTTGTATGGCAAAGGACACTGATTTTCCATTTAAAGTAACAACACAATGTTTTCTTAAGAATTAAAGTTAAAAAAGGAGAAAAGAGGAAGCTGTCACAACAACAACTAAATGCGAGAGGCCCAGTCTACAGACATGGCAGGGATCACAGAGGTGGCGGGAGAGCGACCCAAGCCCAGGAAAGACTGTCTAGAATGCCACGGACCACACACGTGTACCAAGGTCCTCTCCATGCTGGAGGCGCATCTCACACTCAGAGTCACGTGACAGGCAGTGGTTCCCGAAGGTGGGGTCTGGGTGACCTACCACGAAGCTCCAGGTGAGCCCCACACCAACAAAGGAGGGGGCGGAGCTGCCTGCTCTGGGGGGCTGCTGTTCCATCTTTCTAACTGGAAAGAAACTCATGGTTCTCACAGGACGTGGGCCAGTGGGGTCTGGGGCCAGGCCCTTGGGGCACATGTTTCCTCCTCCATTGTCCTTCCTCTGCCATCTGACATTCACGTGGAAGGACAGCCGAGGGGAGAATTCTCCACCGAAACTGCAAATGGTTGGTCCCTGAGCCGAGACCACAGACATCTTGTTCTCACAGAGAACTGGCCCCTGCTCACCTCCCCCACTCCATGCCAAGTATGCCCTACAGAATTTAAATTGGTTGTCAACCTTTAAGAACCAGGGGATTCACACCAGTATCGAGATTTCTGGCTTTTCTTTAAATAAGAAGCACTGACTCCTGGCAGTCTGGGACCCGCATTTCGAGAGGGGCAGGGCCCAGGGCTTTCTGCCTCAGGGAGGCCCTGCCCACTTTCCTCCCTTATTTCTCTGGTTACATCACCTGCCTGACCCTGAGGGCATCTGAGTTTGCCACGGTTTCCTTCCCTCCAACACTTTATCACGAGAACACAAACACACAGGGAAACAAAAGACTTGGTGGGCACGTGCCTGCCTACCGGAGTCCTCTCACCACACTTCCGCCCACCCAGCCCTCCGCTCACCCAGACACTCGCGCCAGTTTACTTCCAAACGAGCTGCAGACATCAGTATGCCTTACCCCTAAACACTTAAAAAGATACATCATTCATTAAAGTTTAATATTATTTAGAGTGTTTTGAGGTAAATTTACATATGGTAAATGACCAACTCTTAAGTTTTTACTAATCTGTTAGTTTTACCAAAATGCACCCCCTTTAACCCCTGAGAGCCAGGAAGTCGTGGTGTCTGACTTTGCCACGCCATTCAGTTCCACGCTGTTCACAGCACCTCTCCCTCTGAAGTGGCAACAACGGCACGTATTTCTGTTTTTAAGGGGGTGACACTCATCGTCCTTTCACAGTCAGTTGCCACCTCCCGAAACAACGGAAATCCCTCGCAGATCACGGATGTGGAAGCCGAGGCTACACCTTACACTCAACTACCTGAGCCCGCGTCAAATGGCAGAAACCCGATGGGAAGCGTCCCTGCCTGGGCTGCCTGTGGTCACCCCTGCACCCACCCTGTGGCCCCTTCCTTGGCCCGAGACAGAGGCCCCCCGCGCCCTGCCCCCAGGGAGGGTGGCCTCACCCAGTAGCTCCACCACTTGCAGGAGGACCGACGTCGGAATGGTGTCCGGCTCCTCTTCGGATTTCCCTTCGCCGGCCTCGGACTTCCAGGACAGCAGCTGCTCTGCGAAGGCCATGGCCAGGGGGAACTCCAGGGGCAGGGAATGCAACACCAGCACAGCTCCGGGAGGCGGGGACACGCCTAGAAGGAGGGACCAGCGGACAGCCCGTGACTGGCGGCACCTGATCAAAGTGAGCCCGAGGAAAAGACCTCCTGGTGTCTGCGGAGAGGCAGGGCCGGAAAGGCGGCCGCTCCTCCCCTGAAGGCCGGGGCAGTTGGGGGGCCGTCCCTCTGGGCAGTCCGCTCGTCAGTGTGGCAAAGGGACAAGTGACGGCGAGGGGAACAGAGAAGGGTACCCACTCCCCAGTCAGTCAGGCACCGACCAGCCTGACGACCCAGCACGGAAACAGTCTGGTTTGAAAGATGCTTCATTGGAACCAATGGTAGAGAGAGAAGCAGCTCCCTGGCGTGGCTGCAGTCCCGCAAGAGCATTACGTTGTGGCAGGTCTACCGAGCAAATTACCAGGGCCTTGGGCTTTGAGTCCCTCTCTTTATCTTCTGTCACTGCTGTGGCCGAGTCTGGCCCACACTGCCTGCAGTGCACTGCACCGCGCCCGCTGCGGCACGCGCTGGGATCTGGTCCTGGCCAAGCTGGGGGCACCCTCTGACTGACCTGCACTGTCGGGGGGATGTTTACCTGGGAATGTTTCCTGGGGAACGAAAGGTAAGACAGAGACCCGCCATGCTTAATAAAAACCTGTGAGAGTAGCTGATGTGGGCAAAACACTACGGAAAAACGGACCCTTAATAAAAAAATTATAAAGATACTTAGCGATGACCAAATCCTTAAGGAACATCTTTCCACTTCATTCCTACAGATGAAATGGGCTATGGAGAGGCTAAGGCCCATTACGTGGGCTGAGAGTTCCAACGTATCTGGCAACTGTGTCTAGCAAATACGTGTTTGTCTTCTTTCGCCAAACACACCACAGAAGTGCTGCGAGCCCTTAACTAGGTTTTCCTTTCCTCGGTGTGCTTGCTCCGAGCAGTCGCTGGGTGTGGCACATGCAGAGACCTCAAGGACAGCCTCAGCGTTCACGGAGATGGAGCCCTCAGAGAGGCTGAACAAAGGCTGAGCAATGAAGGCCGGGAGAGGAGACCGACCAGGTGAGGCCGACGTGGTGCAGGGCCCTGCCCAGAGGGCTGTTCACCGCGTGGGTGGGGACCAGCCCCGCACGGAGGCCCCTGCCCCAGGGAGCCACATTCTACCCAAGAGACGTGGGTTTTAATGAGAATGCGAAGAAAGGCAGCTGGCATCGTTCCAGCTACTTGGTGCGACTGCTCCGTCCGCCGCAGGTGTCCCCGCCCACACTGAGGGGGGAAAGGGAGTCCCCTGTAGCCTGGGCAGCGCCTGCCAGGCCTCCCCAGGCGGGAGAGGGAGCTCTTTCACCGTCCTGCATTTAAAATACACTGCCCCAGGCATGTTGCTCTTTACCCACGGGACGCTGGAACACAGCGAGGCACAAGGTACAAAGTCCTTTCCAGAGTTAAGAAGAATGAGGCACAGAAAGGCGTCAAGCTGTTCTCACCACCACGAGCTGACGCAGCACTCACCCAATTTGATGTGGACTTTGTCTGTGGACAGGATCACAGAAGGGTACTGGTTGGTGGTGGGGGGCGGTGTGAGCCCTGTGTTGGCTGGAGACGCATCCCGGGGGTAACAGACGGCCTCGATGAGATTCAGCTGGCCGTTTCGCTTCACTTTGTGGCCGAGCCCATACACGAGCACTCGCGCCCACGGTGCCTTGTACAGAGAGGAGCTGGGGAGGAGGGATGGGAGTGAGGGGGGCCCACCAGGCACACAGGGAGCGTCAACAGGTTTTGTCATGAGAAGGAGGGGAAGCGAGAACTCACTCCCACCACATTTCAGAAGGTCAGTCTTCACACAGACTGATTTCTAAAACATGGAAAAACTATACATTATTTTTGAATAGAGTAAGCAACAAAGAGAAAACAAACAATTTGTGTTTTTTTTTTGTCAATTCCCCAGAATCCATTTTACTTTTATCTTCCTATCACCATCTGGAGAACCTGAAACTTACTCTTTGCGGAATCCAGACTGACTTTCTTTGCAAGATACCACAACGAAAGCTGCCCCAGGGAAATTAACATCCATGCTGACTTTGGACTCGGAAACTGGAAACTCTTCGGAGGGGAACTGCTCTGGTGCGGTCTGCAGGGAGACATGGAAGAAGGAAAGCACAGCTAAACACAGGAGGCCTCTTCATTTTTCCAGCTCCGAGGCAAAGGACCGAGCCAAGCAGGTTCAGGAGGCCAAGAAGGACATTCTGAGGAAGGACAGGACAGACGGGACACCACAGTCAGAGACCGGAGATCAGTTTGGGTGTTGGGAGGTGGGTGGGGTGAGCCTGGGGAAGACAGAATGTTATTTCTCACCAGCACATACGACATCCGGTGAAAAATCGGGACCCAGCCCAGAGACACTACAGTTTCAGACTTGTACCTGTAGGAAAGAGCAGATCTGTTTCGTCAGCTCCAACAGGCTCTCCTCGCCCTGGTGCAGGGTCCGAGTGATGGCCACGCCGAGCCACTCTCGCACTGTCTGGGAGCTGCCCTGGTAGAAGAGGTCCGTGGCTGAGCAGTTCTGGGAATGCACGCAGTGCTGCAGAGACTGGGCCAGGAGGATGGAGCTGGAGCTGATGGTGCCATCTGCAGACGGGAAAGGAGTCGAAGTCTACTGGAGCCACAGCAGCCAATGGCCGTGAGACTAAGTAACAGTGAACAGACTGTCCAGACACCTGGGACAGGCCAGCCTGGGCTTAAGGTCTAGGAGAGCAGAAAACTGACATCACCGACCTGATCCAGAGTGGGGAGAGTGGGGGAGGACTCAGGAAACCAGTGCCTTTTAATATTTTTTTTCTTTTAAGCAGCAAAACTATTTCCTAAAGTAAAATCTGAAGTGGAGCTGCTTCAGTGCACGGCCTCCCCGAGCCTGCCTGATCTATTGAGCTGCTCTGGCCCACCCCAGGCTACACTGGGGAACCTCGGGGGTGGCTCAGAGCGGTGTTTCTAAAGCAAGTGCTGGGTGATTAGGGCAAAGCTGCTTCCACGAACACTTTGGAGCTTTCCAGGTACGTTCTGGAACCTCTAAATTCCTGGGGTGGGCCTGTGGACCCTAGGCACTGAGATGAGCTGGTAGAGGTGTAGCTCACAGACTGGCTGTGACTCCACAGATTTGAGGTGCCCTTTAGGCTTAGAGTGACACCTGTCCCCTCACCTCTTGCTCTCATGCCAGTGTCTGGGAGGTCAAGGGGAATGGCCTGAAGGCTGAGGTGCCAAAGGAAGACAGAACCCCGCATTCTTGGATTGAGCTAAGCAGATTCATCACTTAGCATTCTCCATGGCAGCCTAGCCACAGAGGCAGCCCTCACCCCATGCCCCCAGGGTGAGCAGAGACACACGGCTGGCCCACTGAAACAGCTCGGCCTGAAGCCACAATGAATCAATAGGTCTGCCTCGGAGGATAACAGGAACATAGTTCCTTCTTTACAGTGTCAGATAGAGCGTCTGTGGCATCAGTACAGCGTCTAGATTTCATAAATACTGACTTTTCCTTGATCCACAATTGGTTTGGGAAGCTTGGTGAATGCTTATTGGATTCATAACTAAAGTGAGGGACATACTCAAATTTTTCAGAGTGAGAAGGCACTGCCAAGGTCCCCGTGGTTCGGGAGTGCAGTTCTCCGTACTAGTCTAAAGGTGCTCCAAGATTCCCTGCCCCTCCTCGGCCAGCGAGTGCACGGAGCCCCACCGCAGCCTGCAGCCTGGCTCTCTCAGGGATATCCCTCCCTGTGCTGACGACCATGGTGCCAACAGCAAAAGCCAAGCTTTACCTGGGAGGGGAGGAGCGAGGAGCTGATTGGACAGCAGCTGCAGGTGCTCCAGGGTGATGTCTCGGATGGCAGGGATGTGGAAGAGGCGGGTAAACAAGTGTGGCAGCTTGGGGGCGAAGATACTGAGCAGTGCCATGCGGCAGTACAGCCTGGCCAGCGCAGCCTCACACCGCAGCAGCTCCCTGCAAGGGACAAAGCAAGGGGATCCCTAAGCACCTACGCCCAGCACCACTCGAGATTGGGTCGCAGGCCCCCAGAGGGAAGGGACCACATCTCGGGCTTCTCTTCCGGTCCCAGGTTCTGTCCTCCAAGTTACTCACTTGTGTTTACGCAAAAAAGGTACACTTAGTTATGGCTGATTTCCCCAACACAAAAATCACTGTCAAAGATGCAATGAAAATGTATGTCCACACAGAAACTTGTATGTGTATGACAACAGCAGTGTTACTCCCAGTAACAAAAAGGGGAAACCAGCCAGGTGGCCATCAGCTGAGCACTGGTGAATCTGCACATGCTGACTGCACCAGCCCAGCTCATGGGATCAGGGCAGCAAGGCAGAAGAGATATGAATAGAAAAGCTGAAAGCCCTAGAAGTAAAAAGTGGAAAAAAAATGCGGAAAGCCCTGCCAGTCTCCCCACAGCTGCAGAAATTGCCAGGACAAAGCTGGAAAGAGACGCTTCTGTGGCTGTGGGAGCCCTGCGTGGCCCTGCTGCTGCTGAGCCCTGGGTCAGCCGAAGCCTCTTTCAGACCCACGGGGGCCTGTCGCACAGAGCACCTCTGGTGGAAATCCGCACGAGGACCAGACACCCAGTCCCCGAGCAATCAAACAAAACTACAGCATGTTTCCTGTTTGCCCCATGCCGAGATCACCGCACTGGCACTGAGAACAGACGTCCTGCATTAGAGGTCTGACTGTAACCCTACAAAGCACTTTCTTCCCTTTCTCTCAGTTGCTAGTCAATGGCCCATAGGTTTCATCTATCAGAGACATTTGCTAAAAATGCAACGGGAAGACTTATTAAATAAAGCTTCCAAGCTTTCACTAGTGCCATGCTGATATTCAAGCATATACGTTTGGGGATTCTTTTCAACAAATACAGGGTGGGGCAAAAGTAGGTTTACAGTTGTGAGTACACAGAACAGTTTATTCTTGTATTATTACTTATTGATCATTGTTTTATTTTTCACACGAACAATGTGAGCCAGGGCCCAGATCAGGCACTGGGGGTCTAGCAAAGACTGAGACAAAGTATCTGCTTTTAGGAAGCTTCCATTCTAGGGGAGGAGACACCCAATAAACAGATCGGCAAAAGGACAACAAGCAAGAGTATCAGGTCCTGGAAGAGATGTAAAATGTAGTGCTATGACAATGTGTGACAGCACACCGATACTAGGTTAAACAGAGAGGCGAGCCTTTTCAGAAAGGCAACACAATCGCTGAGGTCTGAATGTGCCAGCCGTGCACAGTTCTGGGCAGAGCACTCCAGGGGAGGAACAGCACACCGAGATGCTGAGCGGGACGCAAGCTCGGGCTGTGAGAGCCACAGCACTGCTGAAGGAGCCACGCTGGAGAAGCCGAGACTCTGGGGCTCACACAGGGTTTCGTGAGCCAGGTGATAGGCTTGAATTCTACACCAAGGGGAATGTGAAGTCACGGGAAGGTTTGAGTCAGAGGACGGAGGTGAAGGATCTGATTTATGTTTTGAAAAGGTCACTCCGGCTGTTGTAGAGAGAAGAGAGTTGAGCCTTAGACCCCGTGTGGGGCGGGTGGTGTGGCAGGAATGGAGATAAGCAGATGGACTGGGGATGTGTCCTGGAGGAAGAGTTGCTGACAGGTTCCAGGAGACAGTGAAGGAAAAAGACGACTCGACTCACGGTGCCCCTTAGAGACACGGCAAGACCACCCGTAAAAGAGGGGTTTGGGGAAAATGCAGATTCCACTCCCCATACTGCATTTTAGGTGCCTACAAGATTTTCTGTGAGTAAAGTGTCAACAAAACTCTTCCTTCAACTGCCTAAGAACTGACTTAGGTCAACTTGTTTTCAGCTCTGTTTGTCTGAAAACCTGGCCAAAGCAGAGTATCAGCGATATTAGCAGGTACACAGCTTGTGGTCAGAATGACTCCCTAATGGAAAGTGGCATCTGGACTCGAGGGACTAAAAGGACATTCTTAGTGGGAAGCCAGAGTTCTTGAGACTTTCTGGAGTATGGACTCTTGTTGGAACGCCTAAAATTTGTGCCTGTGGCATTATCAGGAAAAAAAGATACTGGCTTCTATTTGGGACGTGGGGCTGCTTGGCCACCATGTGAGCAGTACCCACTGTCCATCCCTCACACCTGGGTTGTCACTAGGGTGGGTGGGGTCAGGGAACAGACCCTCAACTCCTATGTGGACAACTATGACAATTCCTGCTGAAAACACATGGGTGACATTGCCCTGTGGCATTCGAGGCTTCTTGTCCTGTGTCTTTCTAAGTGAAGCCAATGCCACGCATGGCCTACTCTGGTTTTATGAACCCGACTGCCAAGCTGAACTTCAGACCATCCAAACGGGGCGATGCATTGTCTACGTGGACACGGCAGGAGGTGCTGGGGATGTGCTCCTGGAATTATGGGAGGTCTAGGCTGGAGTCATCAGCCAGTTGGTCCAAAACTGGCAGTGTGAGAAGCCATGATGCTAATGCATGGGTGGCATAAACAATAGTTTATGAAGGGAATTTTGCCACGTCTTTAGGTTTTAACCCACTGAGAGTGGGTGTGTGTTCCCCTGGAGACCCCCACGCCCCGCACACTGCTAGGCACAAAGCAGGCGCTCAAGGAACGGCAGAGAGACGAGCTGGCCGCCCGCACAGCCTGGACACCCTCTCGGCTATCTCTTGGCTTGCTTCCCTCTCCACAGCTTTCCCACTGGCCTCTAACCCCCAGCCACCCCCCAGCCCCTCCAGCTCACAGCCGAGTGCCTTGGCACAGGCCGGGCGAGACTGCTGATGAGGCCCACAGTTTTCTCCCAGTTCCTGCCACCGCGCTGCTCTCTGTGCCGGCTGCCTTCTCCCCAACTCCTAGCTTTGAAGGAACATTGTCTCGTCGGGGTGAATGGCACACATGGTAAAGTAGAGTAAGTGGATTTCTGTGGCCCGACAGAAAGAGAGCTCAATTTTACCTGTGAATTTGAAGGTTGGTGTTGTCCAGTGTGACCAGCCCATTGGTGGCAGTTCTTCGGTAGCCTGCTGGGGGCCTTTCCAACATATCAATGGGATACCAGTATCGGACCAGCACACCTTCGCTCCGGAGGTACGTTTCTACCTGCACCAATTCATTCACCTGCAACAGTAAAAGGAAATGTCTACTTGTGTTTCTGCACTGACTTTACCCCTCCAGTTAAAAAAAAAAGAAAAAAATACACACATACGTACACATATGTGTATGTATTTTATATGTGTTTATATATATTTAATGCATATTTAATATATTTATAACATATAAGTATTTTATTTATATACTCTAACATTACTATATCACATACAGCAATATAGTATATTAACATATTAATTCATACACATTGGAGATTATATGTTGATATATTACTATGCATTATATAGTATTTTAATATATTTCCTACATATACTTTAATATAAAGTATATAAAGTTTTATAGCAGTAAATCCTAGCTGCATGACACTGACAATCTGAAAATTCACAGGCTTCTAGTTCATGTTGTACCGACAGTGTGTTTAGTTTTTTCATACGAGTTGGCAAATTTTTACTGGTAAAATAAAGAACTTCAGCGTAGTTATGAGTTGGAAATTTATAAAAATAGAGCTGTGTTCTGTAACAGTTCAGTGCACACTGCTGCCAGGTAAATTTTTGGTTCACGGCTGTGATGTTACTAATTTTGTAAAAGTGGGGCGGGCACCTGTCTGATAGCTCTATTTTACTGCGAGGAAAACAAAAAGGAAGCTTATGCACATGCATTCTGGATTCAAATATCAGTGTAAGTTTTGCTTTGGGGTTATTATTAAAACAAAGGGAATCAAACTATTTGAGAAATAATTATTACTCTAACAAAATTTATTTTTCTTGTTTTCACTTTCATACATTTCCATTACTGAAAAAGATTGTTAGTTATATATTTTCTGATAATTAGAATAAGAAGTTTGTTTAGAAGGTAGTAGAATAGAATTTTCTACTTGAAAGCTCACCTTAGGAAACCACTAGTAAACAGCCTCTCTTAAAAACGGAGTGACTTAACTTCTGGTCGAATGGGGTCCCTCGGGAATGTGAACCTTCCGATTTCAAACCACTAACAGTACGCACCACTACCTGCATCTCTAGACACAGAAGCTTATCTGTGAGGTGAGGACTCCCCCTCGTCAGGGACTCTCGGGTTTAAAGCCCACACTACGCACTCAGTCTTCTCACCCGAGATGCAAGTGCAGGCGTGCCTCCCCCACGGGGCCTCGTTCTCAGAAGCAGCTTTGCCCTCACATATTCCCTCCTGTTCCTTCTCCCCTGCCCCAAACCCTGCTGAGCCCTGGAAGGGCCCCCAAAATGAGGAAGAAAACAACACTCTACACTTATTTTATACACAGGGAAATCGAGACTAAGAGACCCAGTGAAATGATGTGACCACAATCACGAAACCGTCTCTTTGAGGTGTGTCTGTAACAGTCATGACAACGTCAGCTCATCCACTCATCAAGGAGCAGGAGAACTTTCCCTTGGAACTCGGGCACACAGAATGCAGGGACAGCTGGGACATGGCTGACAGAAAAGAATGGCAGACGCGGGTCTGAAGGAGCTGACCGCGCTGAGAGTGGACAGTTTACGACCCATCAGCCCTGCCCTGGGCTCTTCTCAGGAAAGCCATCTGGCATGACGGCACTTGTGGTCTCTTCACCCCGAGGGTGAAGAGTAATCCACCTGCACAATCACTTTTCAAGGTACTGGGAGTCCAGACACGAACGTCTCAGTGTGGAGGAGGGGCTGTGCACTCACCGAATCCACGTCTAGCACGACTCCGTGCAGCCCGAAGGTTTTCAGCATCCCGCGGATGGCGAACTTCGGCAGAGCGGTCCCCACGGTGCTGCTGGCTATGTTGTTGCTGTCCGGAGGGCGGGTCACCACCGTGAGGCCTGAGGACGGGGAGAGAGGCGTGTTCAGGAGCACGTACCATTGCCGTCTTGGCACCCTCTGCGTTAGGGTCTGAAGTATCTCTGCAGCATTTAGCAAAACCCTCAGCTTGGCTATAACCGAAAGGAGCACAGCTTGGTCTGGGAGATAACACAACACAGTGTTGTGAACTTTCAAAATTCAGTAAGACAAAGAAGCCAGTTCAAAATGGGCAAAGGATTTACACAAACATTTCTCTAAAAAGAAATAAAAAGATGCACAGGAGAAGATATTCAACATCATTAGTCACCAGGGAAATGCAAGTCAAAGCCACAGTGAGATGGTGTTTCGCACCCCCTGGGACGGCTGTAATCAAAAAGACAGACAGCAAAACAGATAATCGCAGTTCGATTCCCAGTCAGGGCACATGCCTGGGTTGCAGGCCAGTTCCCAGCAGGGGATGCACAAGAGGCAACCATACATTGATGTTTCTCTTCCTCTCTCCTTCCCTTCCCCTCTAAAAATAAATAAATAAAATATTAAAAAAAAAAAAAGACAGACAGCAGTGAGTGTTGGCCAGGGTGTGGGGAAATCAGAACACACATGGACTGCTGGTGGGAATGTAAAATGGTGCGATCGCTTCAGGAAATAATCTGGCATTTCCGCAAAAAAGTTAAACAAAAGCTACCATACGGCCCAGCAATTCTGCCCCTACTTACAGAAATGAAAACACATGCCCACACAAAAACTCGTACACAAATGCTCACAGCGGCATTACTCATGATAGCCTAAAGGTGGGGACAACCCAAGTGCCCATTAATTGCCGAATGGGTAAACAAAATGGGGCATTATCTGTACAATAAAGTATTATCTTGCCATTAAAAGGAATGAAGTACCAACATGTGCTACGACATGTATGAAACTTGAAAAATTACACTCTGTGAGAGGCCAGGCACAAAGGACCACATGTCGTATGGCTTCATTTACATAAACTGCCCAGAACAGGCAAATCCACAGAGACAGAACTAGATTAATAGTTGCCGGAAGCCAAAAGGAGAGAGCAATGGGGAGTGGTAAGGGTACAGAATTTCTTTTTGGGAGATGAAAATGTTTTTCAGCCGGAGGCAATGGTTTGATGATTGTGTAACTCTGTGAATACACTAAAAACTGCTAAACTGTATGCTTTTAAAAGGATACATTTTATGGTATGTGAATTAGATCTCAAATAAAACTAAATGAAGAAAAGAAAAAGTAAATATATATTCCTGCCCCTGCTCATGTTTGGATATTTTTGTAAAGGTAATGAACACTTTTAAATTCTCTTTTTTGTACTTTTCTGTGCTTTCATTTCCTCGAGATGTGTGACAGATTTTTTAGTCAAAAGAATCAACCCATTCCAGGAAAACTCTAAAACGCACAGGACAGCCACAGAGTCCTGGTTTGTTAGCTCGGCAGCCAGGACTAGGCCGAGAGGCCCACCTGGAACCCTGCGCTCACTGCACTTCTCTCTGCCCACTGCCCTGGCTCACCCTGTACACACTGCTGAGCCTGGGAACGTGCAGGGGGCCATCTGAGGCCAGAGAAGTGTCTACTATGCCCACCAGGAAGCTTCGGGGCTTCATGCGGGAGAGCTGGGAAGAGGTCACATCACTCAGAGTAAGGAGAGTCACCCTAGGAGAGCCATCGGCTGCTTGGCTCAAGCTCACGCTTAGGAAAACTCTGCTTCTCATTTCACAGGACATTTCATAGGAGAAGTAAAGAGGAAAGCAAAACCTTTTCGAACTTTATCAATTGTGAACTTGTTTGCTTCGTCTTTGATGTCTTCGATGGTGGGAAGGTAAAGGTCTCTCGGGATGCCACCATTCTCCTCATACAGGAATTCAACTGTCTGTCGGGCAATATCCACCATGCCTACAAAACAGAACAGCACCGTAACTCCCTGAAGAGCACTGGATCTGCAGGTCAGCCACAGCACCAACTCACACCTGGAACAGAGCGGGGAACCTCTCGGACAGTGCGGGCGGGACACGTAGCCTTGTGGGGACAGCAGTTATGCAATATCCACCAGGTTAACGGGCTCAACACCTCACTTCTAGGGATTTCTCCAGTCTCTCCCACAGAAACACAAGCGCGAGTGTGCAATGAACACTATGCAGCGCTGCTGATAAACAGAAAATACTCACCGTTACGGAATGGTTAAAAATGATACATTATTATGCCGTCATTTCACTTTAGTTAAGTCAAAATAACAAACTGTAGGACAAATGGAGAGTAAGAAGAAAGTGAAGGAAACGTTTATTTTTCCCCTCCCTTATACATTTTTGTACTGTTTGAATTTTACTACAATAAGCACATGTTGCTTAGTCAAGACAGTCAGAGGCCTACACAACCCCTGTCCAGTACTGAAATCTGCTCTGTTCTCCCCTCCCGGGGGAGGAGGGTACACCATTACATCCAACAGCAACAGCCACTATTATTTAATGAACCAAGGAAACAAACGCCCAAAGCCCTGAGGGCAGTTGCCTCCTGGGGAGGGCAGAGAGGTGGGGCACGACGCCTCCCTTTGCTGTGGCCGCCTCGGCTCCATGCTGCCAGGCTCCACACTGCTTGTGGGCGAAAGAGCTGGTGCTGAGGGCATCTGCTTCTAACAAGGCCTATTGCCCTCACGTGCATCTACTGTTGCTTGGTTTGTGGTCCTTTATTTGCTGTAAGGAAAAGGCACAGCAGCTTTCCAAGCACAGTTCAGAAGGGGCTGGAATGGGAGAAAGAAGCTTAGAGAGTGAAGGGTTAGACAGAATAAACAAGAAATGGGATCCCTGGCTGGTGTAGCTCAGTGGATTGAGCTTGGGCCTGTGAACCACATGATCGCGGTTCGATTCCCAGTCAAGGCACATGCCTGGGTTGCAGGCCAGTTCCCAGCAGGGGACTCATGAGAGGCAACCATACATTGATATTTCTCTCCTTCTTTCCTTCCCTTCCTCTCTAAAGATAAATAAAATTAAAAAAAGGAAAGAAATGGGGCCTAATAGTAGATTATAGAAAAATAGCCTTTGCCCCATTTCCCAGAGTCCTCAAGACTAGGAGAGAAAAATACTCTGCTGTCTGCTCAGCAGGAACCTAGGAACTGGGGACAGTGCCGGATTAAAGAAGCGCAGCCCAGAGGAGATCTCATTAACCTTCATGGGCTGCCCCTCACGGAGGTGGACCTTCGGGCACCATGGGCCACCTCCCTAGTGTCCTTCGGCTTTTGCCACCGCTATATCGAAGGCTATTGCGTTGGGAAGGTAAAGGTCTTACATTTAAATTAATAGAGTTCATGGCTGCCTAGCCATGGTCACACAGATGGATCTCAAGAGAACGCCTGGGCAACATGATGACAGGGGCCCAGACACTTCCGGGTGAGTCACGAGCCCAGGAGCCACGGGTCCGGCTCTGGTCCTGCAGCCGCCCTCGGGCCACCCCATTTCCTGCCGCGATGACTATCCTTTCCCTCCTCCGAACTGGGAGCAGAGGAGGAGAAGGCACACTTGGCCACAGATATTCAGGATGGCTCTGGGAATAAATGGTGAAAGAAAAATCCTAATTTAAGCAGGACCCGTGTGGAAATAAAGGCATAGCAGTCAGTGGTCATATATGAGAGCTTTCTATGTATGTACTGTGCACTGTAAAGTCTCTCTTCCCCCTTATCACTCTCTCCTAAAGCAGTAAGAAGCAGTAAGGAACACTATTTGCTCCTGAACAAATAGTGCTTCACTTTTCCAAACTTAGCCCTGTGGTTGCGGAATCAGCGGTAGGTCTCACTTAAACACCGTGTTGGGGGAGGAGCCACACCAGGGTGGGCTGCCCTTGGCACCTGTGCTGTGGCTTCAGGATCCGCTTTTACGACGGTGCCATCTGTCGTTTCCTTACTGGCTGCCCACTAGGACGCAATCTCTGAGAGAAGGGAGCATCTCAGTCTTGGTCAGAAAAGATTCCTTATTCCTTGGCCCAGGGCTTGGCACTGGGAGGCACATGTCGTGTGCATGGACAAATAAGTGACTAAATCAATGACAATAAAAATGTAACGGAAAGAAAGCCCTCCTTGCTTGGAAAACCAACGAATGGCTTTGCTCTTTCAGCCAGGAAGGAGTTCCAGCAAGGAATCTGGTGTTACACGTACTACGTGCAAGTCCTCTGAACACAAGCTCAGGTCTGTTCTGCAGTCTAATATAACATGTAAAGGGTACATCCTTCCATGTTGAGAATGAAGGAGGATAACAAATTATCTTTTTATCTGTAGAACCTACTCTATCAGATTATCTTGCTCCTTTGCTTAAACCCCCCCAATGGCTTCCCATTTTACTTAGAATAAAATCCAAACTCCCTGCCCAGGCTCACATTGCTCCCTGCCCCCTCACGGCTCATTTCCTGCTGCCCCTCCCTCCCTTGTTCTCACCTCCCATGCTCCCTCCTACCCAAGGATCTTTCTAATGTGGCTCCCTCTGCCTGAAACTGCAGAGAGGAGGAGAATGTGAATGGTCTGCCCTGGAACTACCTGCAGCTGAAGCAGAGCTCCGATAAGGGCGGGAAGCATTCACAATGTCACAGGCCGTACCGGTATTCCCACAGGTTGAGTATAAACAAGATCACCCCACTGTCATAGGTCTAAGCTTCGGGGCTAGCAAGCATGGAAAACACACACACACTGTCTCTCACACTTTCTGTGTCTCTGATTAGTCCCGGCACCAATGAGAAAAAGGAACTGCTCACCAGTCCCTGGAAGTCAGGGACTCAGCATAGAAGTTGGCCAAGAAAAATAAGTCTCTTGGTGGCTTTTCTTTTTAGTTGGTCCTAGTCTCAGGACAGAAGTCAAAAGAGGAGAAAGACTGCTAACACAGGGACAACTAAACTTTGCACCATCTCTGACGGCCACCATGATGACAGAAAACCAAGCCAATGTTCCACCGGAAGGGCACTTTCCCAGCTGTGCCGGCTTGGAAAAGGCCTTTCTGAATCTCAAAAAGCATGTGTTTCACAAAGTGAGGAAAAGCCTTAACACAGAAATCAGCCATCTGCACTTAAGAATCAATCATGATCCACTGTCTGGGGTCAAACTCTGCATCATTCTTTGCCAGGGAAACTAGCCAGTGGGAGAGAAAGATCTCACCATCATTAATCACTGTGACATTTAGAACTGTATTAATGGAATACTTACTATGTGCCCGGCACTGTTTTTAGGAGCTTTATCTGTATTACCTTATTTCTTTTTCATGTACATGTGAGGTGGTTACCATTCCTGACTCCATGTTAAAGGTAAGGGGAGTCCAGAAAGGTTAAATAACCTTCCCAAGGTCACACACCTGGTAAACAGCCCAAGTTAGTAACCACCAGGACACCCAGCTGCCTTGTACAGACACGACAGATTCACTTTAGTAACCCATCAACCAAAAAACATTGAGTTAAACTGACAAGGAGAGAAAAACCTGGCAGTGAAGGCCAAGACCACGGAGTTCAGTAAAGGCCCAGGGAGAAGACACTGTTGAGGTCTAGGCCAAGTTTGGATGAGCCCCTTTCCTGAGCTGCACACTGAGTGTCCCCTAAACACATCTGTTCAAACCATGAAGTGAGCCCCTTAGGAGAACACAAAGCACCAGACCTAGTTGTAGAGCGCCCTTTATCTGGTCCAGGCCTGATTTCCGCTCTGCTTCATTGCGGAAGCGTCTCCGGATAGTAGGAAAAACCTTGGTCTCCCACGCTTTCACCAGCAGGGCGTAGTGGTCCTCCTGGAAGAAGGCAAACTCATGATCAGAGAGAGAACGGCTGGTGCAGGCATCAGTCCTGCCCTAACTACCAGCTCTCACCCCTGAGGTCCTCACCCCTCACATGCCAGTGACACAAACACACCGTGTGGACCACACTGCATACACCTCAGGTGCCGGGGAGGCAACGCTAGACTGGGGCGGTCTCTTCCTTCCCTTTAAAGCCAACTTCACTGCTGAGTACTATCAAAGTACTTCCTTTCTCCAACATCTGGACTGTATTGGCAAAAGGGTCCAAAAGATATTGCCACTGATGTGTAGCTTAGAAAAACAAACACTCCAGAGTCACTGTTGAAACCCAGTGTCATCATTCAAAGTGACCCAATTCCAGCCTTGCACACTCAGATCGAAATCATTCCTCGTGGCTCATCCTGGGCACTAGGGAGCCAAGTGGATGCTGTAGGTCTCTTACCTGTGGGATGTCGTCATCGTCATCGTCATCACTCTCATCGTCTGCAATGGGAGGCGGGTGGGGGTCTGGGCCAGAGGTGATGAAATTCTCATAGCTGAGCTCCACTTTGTAGTGACAGGAAGTGTCACTGTCGTACTCTGTAACAAAGCACGATGACAGTGAGTTCCACCCAAGAGCAGGCTGGAAACATTATGAACTTCTCACCTCAGACAAACCTGATTCTCTTCATTTACACGACAGAGACTCCTAACACTTGAAAGAATTTTCAAGTGCAGAGCCAAGGAATAACTAATTATTTATAATTACCCTGAATCCTACTATAGGTTTTATGGCTATAATTAAACTTAGAGAACAATCTGGAAAGTTCTTCATCATAAGAATTAAACAGATACTTAAGACAGTTTGCAAACTAGTATCCCAAGGTCCCAATATGGCTTGCAGACATCTTTAGTTTGGAAACTCAGTTTTATTCATTTTGATTATGAAATTTTTTGAATAACAGAAGCCTTTACAGTGCACACCTATATACCTACCACCTAGATTCCACAATTAGCATTTTATTATTCATTTATGACCTCAATTTTAAAACAATTCAAAGGAGAGATTAGCACTTTAAAATGAGGAGATTTTATGTAAAATACTGGGATTTTATCTCTGATGAAAAATGGACCATCTTTCAGGCTTGTGCTCTCATGCAGCCACACCCCACGTGGCACTGGGCAGTGGCAGGCCGCCTGTACGTGGGGGATGTGCTTTCCAGCCCACCACACTTCCTTCTGCTCCCCGTTTCCTTTCATCGGGCCAGTTATCCTGTTCCCCGTGAGCACCGGGGCGAGCCCGAGGCAAACGGACTTCTGAAACCAACAGGATCCGCATGCCCAGGACGCAGCGGGGCCCGGGAGGAGGCAGCTTACGTTGCTGAGCAGTGGCCACGGCTGCAATCCGGCAGGGTGGCCCGTGAGTGCCCGGGTCTGATGCAATACTGGTGCCAGCATCGTTGTCACTGTCAGAGGCCATGGCGAAGGGCAGGGCCTCAAAGTTAGCGCTGATCTCCTCTGCCAGGTCAGTGCACAGGTCAGCGGCATTGCGGTGGGCCTGCCCTTCAGCATAAGCGAACGGGCGGGAGCCAAAGTTAGCTCGAGTCTTGGTGTTCTGGAAAGGAGAGCAAATAAAGGATTTGAAAGGACTCAGGCTTATTTATTTATTTTAACACCCTGAGGTGACCTTCACTAAATGTAGAAACATAACAATGGCCGCAGCTATGGGACAGCACAGCCACCAGGCTGAGGGGCAGATGTAACCCCGCACACCAGCGCTCAGGGCTGCGCAAGCTGGCCCTGCCTACCCTCACCTCGCACTCTCTTGCTCTTTGCTACTCGATGACCTTTTGTGTTCCCGACACTGCTCCTTTCTATTTGAAGTCACTGCACATGCAGTTCCCTTCGCCTGGAACATACTTTCTTCCCATCTGGCCTAGTTAAGACCAGTAAATATTCCAGACCTAGCTCAAATATCACTTCCCCAGGGTAAGGAGGACATGATCAGATGTACTTGGTACTTGCTTTCATAAAGTCTGTGATTTTCCAACACGCTGCGATGGTTTTATGTGCCAGCTTGTCTGGCTGGCCGTGGGTGCCAGACTAGACATTACATCTGGACAGGCCTGTGAGGGAGTTTCTGGATGAGACCACACTTGAATCGGTGGGCTTTGTAAAGTATCAACAAATTTCCCCCCTCCCAATGTGGCCGAACATCACCCAAACTACTAAGGAGATTGTTTTCCAACCCAGTAAGGAAACCTGCCTTTTTCTGAATGTGAACCACAGGCCACATCCCACCAGAGACGTCCTCGAGATACGGCGTGAGGCGCTGGCCGCAGTATGTAAAGTACACCCGGCCCTTGGCTGGCTGCCCTGGAGGGGGTGGAGTCCCCTCGGTTCTCTCCCAGCCAATTCCTGCCACGTCGCCTACAGCAGAAAACAGGAAGGAAATGCACTGTTTTTCCCTTTTCCTATTAAATAAACTTCCAAACTGCAACTAATGTGATGAGGCCACATTATCACTGACTATCTCTGTTTTTATTTATTTGTGTCATTGAATACCTCTGAAAAAGACATGAGATAATATACTGTATTTAAATAAAGTAACACTAGAACTAAACAATTTTAAAAAGAAAATGTCTAGAAAAAGAAAAATGCCTAGTGTCTGAGTTAAGTTAGCTACCATAATTACACATTAAATTTAGTCTTTTTTCCCCTGGCAGCGCAAGACAAAATAGGAAAACACTGGGTATGATATATTTTTTAAGGTTTTTATTTATTTACTTTTAGAGAGACGGGAAGGGAAGGAGAAAGAAAGGAAGACATGGACCGGTGGACTCTAGCACACGAAACTGGGGACCTGGCCCGCAACCCAGGCCTGTGCCCTGACTGGGAATCCAACTGGAGACCTTGCGGTTTGCAGGCTGGCGCTGGAGCTACTGAGCCACACCAGCAAGGGCTGGGTATGCTTTTTAAATGGAGAAATATACGTTTTTTTCTTCTGACACATGTAAGATTACTAATGGCATAAGGTAAAAAGGTAGTATTTTCCCAATAAATCTGTACAAGGCTTAGGATGTTCTTAAAAATATAAGTTAAGTCTCAGCCTACAACATAACCTGAAGGGATATCGTTACAGCACGCATGCCCCCCACTTACACGTATCTAAGGTGCTTTTACAGGAAGCCAAGACAACAGAAGCCTTGCTGCTTCCTCATGAGGTGACTGGATACTGGGACTGAGCTTAGGGACCCAAGAGGAGCGCGTCCATGACATCAGTATTCTGACGTAGGCTGTTCTGGAGAAACTGCTAGCACATGCAGCTCTGTAATTAATCTGTTGTTGTAAACTCTCCAGTAAGTGCTTAAAGCCCTATGACTCTGCTTTTCATCACAGGGTCTGGTATGTCTTAGATGCCACGCTGGGACTGGCTGCCCTGTGGCGGGGATGGCCCTGGCTCACCACGGCACCCCTGAGGGCAGGAGAGTGCTCAGCACAAGGGGATGCGCAGTGAGCATCAGCTAATGAATGGGCCCTGGAGTGTCGGCACAGAGGGGAGATTATGCTGTAAAAATCACGTGAGTACCTAATTCCCACACAAAACGTTCTCTAAGAAGAGGCAGCACATGTGCCTGCAGTCCAGCCCAAAATACTTTCAAAAGCCAAAATGTGATGGGACAAAACAAATGACAGTAACAAACAACAAAAAACTCTGACTCTGGTTCCCTTGTAACTCTGTCCTCCCCACCTCTTTGTGCTTAAAGCACTTCAGTATGTACTTGGCTGTGACGTCACAGTTCTGCTCCATAAAGGAAGAGAGAAATAACTGCCAGTAAATGACTCCCCAGTCATAACTTAATCATAAGTGAAAACAGCACCCCCCCAAAAATGCTATTTAACAAGCAGTTCCCTTGAGGATAAGGGATGGCAAAACAACACCCAGACAGCTTCCCAGGAGTGTCTACTGGACTAGTGCCTGGTATTCCCTAAGCATCCAGATCATCTACCACGTGTCAGAGATGGTGCTAAGATGTCCTGTCTGAAAACAAGTAGCCAACACGTTTGGCTGTTGCTAATGTTAGAAGGAGAACACCTATATTTTGCTACTGCTGGAGCTGGTAGGACTGATCAAGATTCATCTACACACAGATCAAGTTACTTACAAGAGGCCAAAAAGCAGGAGGGGGGAAGAGTGCTTTTTACCTGAACTGATTACCTACGTGAGCGGAACATCCAGGCAGAGCGTTTGTTGAAGCTGGACCAGAAGTTCAGGCTGTCAAAAGCAACATCTGCAGCTCGTGTCTATATGCCACGTTACTGCATTTCACAAGTGCCTCGCTGCTAGGGGTACAGTTCCCCATATTTGAATCTACTTATCTGCTTCTCAATAGCAAGCTGATGAAGGACCAAACTTCAGAAAGAAGCAAAATCTCAGAATTTTCTCATGGTGGAGGAAAGAAAGTAAATATGACTCCGAAGGCACCAGAGTCTCTAAATGATAATGCCCTCATAAAAGGACAGGTTCAGAGCAAACTAGGGAACAGCAATGACAAGGGTTTGGTTTTCACTAAAACACAAATTGCTGGCCCTGACTGGTGTTGCTCAGATGGCTGGACATCATCTCACAAAGCTCAGGTTTGTTGGTTCAATCCCCAGTCAGGGCACATGCTTGGGTTGCAGGTTCGGTCCCCAGCTGGGGCATGTATGAGAGGAAGCCAACTGGTTTCTTGCTCACATGGAAGTTTTTCTCTCTTTCCTTCTCTCTTCCCCCCTCTCTAAAAATAAATAAATAAAATCTTTTTAAAAAGACACACTGCTTGTTTCCAGTTGCTAAGTTTATGTAACTTTTAAACTTTTAACCTACTTAGACCAAAACCTGGGGACAACCGAAACACAGAGGTTAAAAAACCCTCCTGCTGCGCTCACCAGGAGAGAGAGTCACATCCAAGCGCACGCTCTTCCACTGCAGCAAACTGGAGCCATTGTAGTGCACGGCCCGGCCATTGCTGCAGAGAGAACAGGGGCCGTCAAGGACAGGGCTGCCCAGGGGCCTGGGGGCAGGCGAGCGGGCAGGTGGGGAGGGTTCAGCGGCATGAGAGGAATTAGGAGAGGAACCCTCAGAGCTATTTTCTTTTCCTGAACATGACCATATTTTCAACTAGTATTTTACATTTTGGAAGGTGGCGATTATAATGGTATTACTTTAGTATTAAAGCACCCAACCCACTCTTTTTTTTTTAAGTAACAGTGATAGTAGCCACTTACTTATGGAAAAGACAAGTGCCCACTGGATTAGTCCAAGCCCCATCTCGTTTTTCTGCTTCAGTAGCAAAGCCAAAGGAAACTATTGGTCCAGTGTCGTCATCAGTATCTCCATAGGAAACAATTTCAATTTCCCAGTAAAAAGACGGGGCCTGAAGAAACACCGGGAGTGGGCAGACAGTCAGAGGGCTCAACCCGGGCGCTTGAACTTGCTTTTCCTTTCAAATTTGAAGGAAACAGGCGAAAGCCAGCGTGTTACGTGATTTCTCACCTGAACTGGCAGAGGTGAGGTGGCATAAATGAAGGTACCCCGGGGCAGACCGCCCCCCGCGCTGGGGTCAGCCAGGAAGGTGACGGAAGTGAGGTGCGAGGAGAACATGCAGGCTCGAACAGGTGGGAACACTCTCGAAGGGCTCCAAGTTATCTCTCTGGGCTGCATCGGGGGAAAACTCTCATTCAATAGAATTGCAAACACAAATACCTTTTTACTCTCTCAAAGAAGAAAAATAATTTTCATTTAATAGCATATCTTTTTTTCCCAAAGGAAACTTTTCTTGACTTAAAAAAGGCAGTCTCCTTCCCTATGCCCAGTGCTGCTCTCTAGAAAACACCCCTCACAACTCTTTCAACTGTTAATTCTGATACTGAATCTCTATACCTCTCCTTCTATGCTTACAAAGCTATCTTTAGCATCTTGTTAGCACATCATTTACCCTATATTATGACAAAGAGGTTTCAACTCCCACCTACCTGCTTCTCCTTACACACGTACACACACCCCCTCACATTCCCAGTGCAGTTAGAGGACACACTGCAGCTCAATCAGGAATCAGATTTTATATTACTATGACTTAATATTCAGCTCAAAGCAAAAAATGGAGTAATGTAATATTGGTTATACTCCCTTTCTTCTTTGTTAGGTTACCTGCCTTATTTTTTCACTTTCATAGTTTTTAATAAATCTAATAATAAAATTTCAAGCTTCTCTATCAGTTAACAGCATATTTTTAAAAATCCCTTCATTTCACTTTTATCCTAAAGAAAGAACTGAAAGCCCTGATCAGTGTGGCTCAGTTGGTTGGCCATTGTCCTGCAAAGCTAAAGGTCGCCAGTTCAATTTCTGGTCATCGCACATGCCTGGGTTGCAGGCCAGGTCCCAGGTTGGGTGTGCGGGAGACAACCAATCAACATTTCTCTCCCTCTCTCCCTTTCCTTACTTTCTCTCTAAAAATAAATAAATAAAATCTTTTTGAAAAAGAAAGAAGTGAAAGATGCATGCAAAGATTAGCTCCAAGGACATTCAGGTCACTGTTAGGGTGAAAACTGGAGACAATGTGGATCTGCGATAATAAAAGCCTGAGTGACTCAACTGAAGCGCACGTATACGC
This sequence comes from Sturnira hondurensis, assembly GCF_014824575.4. Taxonomy (NCBI): domain Eukaryota; kingdom Metazoa; phylum Chordata; class Mammalia; order Chiroptera; family Phyllostomidae; genus Sturnira; species Sturnira hondurensis. The sequence continues at coordinate 5,606,530 of NW_028080037.1, forward strand.
TGGACTATTTTTGGTTGGTTGATGTGGAAAGGTGCTCACAGAGGGGGAAGCCAGACACAGAACAGTGTGGACTGCAGAAACCCATTTTTGTAAAAAAATTGTAGGTAACTGGAAATGTTAGGATTTCAGGTGACATTTCTTTTACATATGAATATATTTTTAACTTTTTATTTTGAATTGACTTCAAGCCTATAGGAAAACTGCAAGAACACTGCAATTTTTATATTCTCTTACTTAGCTGCACTGGTATTTTTGAAATATAATTTATCCATTTCAAGGGCATAGTTAAATAGTGTTTAGGACATTCAGAGTTGTGCAAACATCACCAGGATTTAATTTTAAACCATTTTTGTCCTCCTCAAAAAAACCCTTGCCCACCAGCAGCCACCCCCATCCCTCTGCCCCCTCAGCCCCTGGCAGCCGTCAATTTGCTTCTGTGTCTATGGATTTGTCTGGTCTGGACATTCACATGAATGGAATCACAGTCATCACATTTTACGCATTCGTTCATTAGCTGATGGACATTTAGGCTGTTTCCACTCTGGCTGTTATGATAGTGCTGCCCTGCAGGCACAGTCTCAGACATACCCACTGTTCACATTTTACCACTTTTGCTTCGTAATCATCCTCTCATTCTCTCTGCACATTCTTTTTGTTGTGAGACAGACTATAGACCTAGAATTTTGATGAAGTTTTCTTTGTTATTCACAACACAGAAATTTATAAACTAATGCGCTCTGCTCCTCTGCCTGTCACTGCAGTCCACACCTCCAAACAGCGTAGCAGATGCTCATTCTAAATACCATTAACGTGCTACTTGGCGTTGGTCAATGCCACGAGCTGCGTCGGGCAGGAGGTGTGGTGACTGCCCAGGGCTCACCTGTCTCCGGTCGGCCTGCAGTGGCGGAGGCGGGGGCCGAGCACAGTCCCGGTAGAGCATCCTCAGCCGTTCACACTGAACCTCCACAACTGCCAGCCGCTCTCCTGCAGGGAACACACCGAGTGTGTGAGAACAGGGCTCCACCTCCTTTGCAGTCAGGTCAAAGCAACGCTTGCAGAGATTATTCAAATTCTTACAAAAGGGCACAGATGCTAAGACATCCTTATCTATTACACAGAGCTTGGCAGCAGAGCCACATGGTCAAGAGCTCGGGCCCTGGAGCCCGAGCTGCGTGGATACAGATTCTGGCTCCATTGCTCAGTATTTGCCATCTCGCTTCCAGGATGGGGGCAACAACGGAGCCTGTGCCTCATGGGTGGTTGTGAAGATGAGATAAAATACCTGAAGGGCAGCTTTTGAGTCTTTAGCACAGAGCAAACATTCACATAAAAGCTGTTGCTATCATCTAACAAGTAAAGGCTATTATTCTTATAATCTAAATGGATTTAAGAAAGTCCAATGCCTATCCAACCTCTATGAGTAAGGCGTCGTAGGTGTGGGAGGGTATGAACTATATGAGCTGATGCCCCCAGTCTGGGCTCAGAGACAAGACAGGCACGTGCGGACGCACACACAGTGAAGAACAGAGTACAAGGCCGTAGTGTTGTTATATGAGGCCCAAATGCAGGTGCAAATGAGTGAGTGATGACTTAATACCAGGATCCAGAAAGACTTAATGAAGATAGCATTAAATTAGACCTTAGAAAACACAGGATCTCAATAAGCAGAAAAGAAAGCGTATTCCAGGTGGCTTGGCACTATGAGAATAATCTTGAATAGGAGAGTCAGACATCTCTGGAATACCTCATATGACACACAAAAATTTATTGAAAATGAATCCAAGACCTAAAAAAAACCCTATAGTGTATAACTATAAAACTCTGAAAAGAAAATACAGGTGTAAATCTTCATTACTTTAGATTAGGCAATGGTTTCTTAGACATGATACCAAAAGCACAAATAATGAAAGAATATTATATAAATTGGACTTCATCAAAATGAAAAACTTTTATGTTTCAAGAGACACAGATGTGTCCTTTTGAGAAAGTGAAAAGATAACCCATAGACTGGAAGAAAATATTATTAAGTCATATCTGATCAGGGACTAGTATGTCTAGGATATTAAAGAATTGTTATAACTCGACAATAAAAAGACAGTCCAATTGAAAATGGGCAAGGGATTTGAATACATATTTCTCCAAAGAAGATATATAAATGGCCAATAAGTACATGCAAAGATGCTCAACATCCCTAGTCATTAGAAAGATGCAAATCAAGAGCGCAATGAGCCCTGGCTGGTGTAGCTCAGTGGATTGAGCACAGGCCTGCAAACCAGAGGATTGTGGTTCGATTCCCAGTCAGGGCACATGCCTGGGTTGCAGGACGGTTCCCTGCAGGCCAACTCCCAGCAGGGGATGCACAAAAGGCAACCATACATTGATGTTTCTCTCCCTCTCCCCTTCCCCTCTAAAAGGTAAATAAATAAATAAAATAAAATTTAAAAAAAAAGAGCGCAATGAGATGCCACTTCGTACTTGCCAGGATAGCTGTAATAAAAAAGATGGACAACACCAGTGTTGGCTGGGGTAGGGAGTAATGGGGACCTTCATACATTGCCAGTGGGACTGTAAAATGGTGTAGCCACTTGGGAAAATAGTTACCCAACAAAGGAAGCAGTTCCTCAAAACTTAAACATAGGATTACTGTAAGACCCAATATTCTACTCCTATATATACCCACCAGAACTGAAGGCGTATGTTCACATGAAAACCTGCACATGAATGTTTGTTTATAGCACATTATTCAAAACAGCCAAAAAGTAGGAACAAAAGTGTTTACAAGGGAATCAATGGATAAACCAAACATGGTCGATTCAGGCCATGGAATATTGTTCAGCCATAAAAAGTAAGGAACCACCACTGATTCCTGCTACGGCACAAGTGAACCTTGGAAGCATGATGCCAAGTGAAAGAAGCCAGACGTAACAGGTCCATACGGTATGGTTCCACTTGTATGAAATGCCCAGAACAGGCCAGTTCAGGGAGACAGAAAGTTGATTGCTGGTTGCCATAGGACTTGGGGAAGGACTATAATGAGGAATGGCTGCCTACTGGGTACAAAGTTTTTTTTTTTTGTCAGGGGAGGGGCTGGAAATGTGCTGGAATTAGACAGTGGTGATGGTTGCACACTTCTGTGAATATATAAAAACCCATTGAGTTGTACACTTTAAAATGGTAAACTGTATGATATGTGAATGATACCACAATTTCAGAAAAAGATGTCTTAGGAGGAATAAAATGTAGTCCAATAAAAGTAAAGTACAGAACTGTTTTGGATAATAGCAAGAAAGATTCATGAAGTTGTACCACAGCTAATGTAATCCAATGACATGGATTAGAAAGCGACAGGAAAATTGAGGCGAAGACGCGAGAGTCAAAGTGGAGGCGGGCACGAGGGCAGGCCTCGAGGTGCGTGCTCAGTGTCCTTCCTTTACTCCCGGAGGGCACAAGCCCAGACCCGTGTTTCCCAACGGACAAATCAAAGAGGGAAGCTATCAAGTTACAAAATCCATGGAGCCCGTTGTAAACTAGTCAACAAAGAGCCCAGCTATTTTTAATAAGCACTTTGTAATAGTTTTGGTTAAAATGACTTAAAAATTATTCTGAGAGACCTTAAACTGGATGATACAATGAACTATTTGCAACTAGGTCCTCATAATCCAGCAGTCACAAGTGTCACGGAGACAGTCCGTGCAGACAGGTGATCACACCGAGTCAGAAGGGAGCAGGGCCTGCCTGGCAGGGCGGAGGCACATCTTCCACAAGGGGGACTTAATAGAGGGACTGACAGACTGGCGTGAGAGTAAAAAGCTCCTGTACTTGGCATTCGAGAAAGCCATGAGAAATTGCGCTTTGGTCACAGTAACGAGTAACTGCCACAACCGGCTGTAAGCTCATTCTGACCTAGAAGTGACAACTTCACAGCAGTAACCAGGCTCGGGAGAGCCAGCCCCTCGGTGACGGCTCCACACCCCTGACAACCACTACTCACACTGGGGCTGCGGGAAAGCAGCTGATGACAGTGGGACAAGACGAGGTGTAGGGAGAACAAGTTCAAAGAGTGATGCAGATTATCTAAACTCAAGAGAGAAAGCACCTGACTTCAGGAGCTGGTGGTGGGCACAGGCGGAAAGGAATACATTTCAGGAGCATTTCAAAGCAAGAATCAGATATGGCTACTGTTTGGTGTGTAAGGACATCATACTCAACTCAGTGTCTGAGGGTCAACTGAAACAAAAGTCGGAGAGGAGAGCTGGCTCCAGAGTCAGCAGTGACTATGGTTTTAACATTGGTGTGTTCAGGAGCGGGGGTCCTGCTAAGAGGAACGGCTGCTGGGCCAGGTCCCGGGGAAGGACAGCACGGGGAAGGCGGACACAAAAGGGGGTCAGGGCAGGAGTCAGAGCACTGCTCCTTCAGGTGACACTTGAGTGGCACAGCTGTCCCAGGTCCTCCGCAACTTACAGTTGTGACTTTTGGGTAGAGCTTGGACAGCATTTTAAACACACTTCCCAGGATTCTTAATGAAGTTTCAACTGGGGCTGCGGGAAAGCAGCTGATGACAGTGGGACAAGACGAGGTGTAGGGAGAACAAGTTCAAAGAGCGATGCAGATTGTCTAAACTCAAGAGAGAAAGCACCTGACTTCAGGAGCTGGTGGTGGGCACAAGCGGAAAGGAATACATTTCAGGAGCATTTCAAAGCAAGAATCAGATATGGCTACTGATTGGTGTAAGGACATCATACTCAACTCAGTGTCTGAGGGTCACCTGAAACAAAAGTCGGAGAGGAGAGCTGGCTCCAGAGTCAGCAGTGACTATGGTTTTAACATTGGTGTGTTCAGGAGCGGGGGTCCTGCTAAGAGGAACGGCTGCTGGGCCAGATCCCGGGGAAGGACAGCACGGGGAAGGCGGACACAGAAGGGGGTCAGGGCAGGAGTCAGAGCACTGCTCCTTCAGGTGACACTTGAGTGGCACAGCTGTCCCAGGTCCTCCGCAACTTACAGTTGTGACTTTTGGGTAGAGCTTGGACAGCATTTTAAACACACTTCCCAGGATTCTTAATGAAGTTTCAAAGTTTGAGGAAAAACCTCCGGCTTGAGGAATGAGTGTATATAGGAAAGAAGGAAGAGGAAAAAGCCGAACCTGAGAGATTCTGGCTTCTGTAAGCATACAAAATAAAACTGAGAACTTTTTTGGTTTCTATAAGCCTTTTCTTCAGTTTCAAAATCTGTTTTCTACGCTATTTCAACCAAGGGATCAGGTTGCTTTCTCAGGACTGTTTCTTCATGGGAAAAGCTCTGCAGCGCTATCTTCCTGGATCGGCTGGAATTAGATACTCTTCCTCGGACCGGAGACGCTGTACAATTTGTACAATTACAATGGCCAAATCTGCCACTTAATTTATCCCTGATGAAGTAAAATAGAAGGAATTCATTGAACTTTTTCATTTTCGAGACTCGATATGTCATTGCCTACAAATTTTATAATATTTTCATGTGTGAAATAAAAAAATTAATGTACCAAAAATAAAAATCAAAGAACTTCCCCCTCTGCCCCCCAGCCTGAATCTTCTTTACCGAACACCACGAACACCACTTCTCCTGAGCACAGCCTACGACTCCGTCGGCTCAGAACCCACGGCTGCGAGGTAACCCAGATACTGGGGGAGAAGGGACTGTGTCTTTATAAGTGAACGACTGAGGACTGGGCACCTTTATAGTTTATGGCATAGGACACTATTTCAGAATATAATCTGATGTACATAAACTTATAGTCATCTCTTTTGTAGCAAGTGGTAAGTACTTCCCACACGTTTCTTTCCAACCCTTTGCTACCACGAAGCTCTTTTCTAGTAGAGAAAAGGGCTCGGCGGGTTATTACTAAAAGCATTTGAGATCACTGCTCGAAATTATTATGGTTTCTAGCTTGTATACTATGTACCAAAGTTAACTTCCCAGATTAAGACCTCTTTATTTCATAGAATGCAAAGAAGAGGCTATTCAGAAAGAGTCCTATGGAAAAGCAAGTGATTAATCCAGCACATTATATGTTTGATAAAATCATTCAAAAATGTCTTACATGCAACCTGGACCAAGAATATTAAAAAGCAGAGGCAGAGAACTAAGAACCTATCACAAGTGTCACGCTAAATTACAGGCAAAAATTTAGTTGCAAGTAATTCACCTGAGAAGTCTAGCAAACTCATTTTCTTCTGTTCTATTTCTCACTCTTAGGGCCTCCCTGAGTTTTAACAATAGTCCCTGGTTCACTATGCTTATTAGAGGGAGGAGATTTGAGAAGTGAAACAGATACAGAACAGAGACAAATTAAAGAGCAAAAACAAACCTACAGAAATCACTACAATGTGAAAAAGGACAACAATTTAAGGGCAGAAACAAGATTAGAGTTACTCAAAAAGCAGATGAAATCAGGAATTGTAAATAAAATGAATAAAAATGAGTAAAAAGGAATAAACTAAAACTAGTAAGGGAGTTTAAGATTCATTTCTTTCTTACAGTTTATGAAAATGCGGGTACTAGAACACTGGAGGAATGCTAATCTAATTGTGAACAATTTCACATTCAGTCCAATTATATCCTTGGGGACAAAGCATGAATTTTCACTTGAAAACATCCAGCCAACTATCAATTTACAAGAAATTTGAAGACAAAAGGACATATTAAATGACACCATAGGGATACAATCGACAAAATCCAGACTGTGGGAAACCTTTCAACAAATAATTCATGGGGAAAAAAGAGACACTGAGGGAAATCTATATTTTAAAAGAAATTTAAAAGATATAGTAGTGAATTACAGTGCATAAACTTTACTTGGATCCTGATTACATCAATGAATGTAAAAACAAGTATGACTTATTGAGAGAATTAGAAAGCTGAACACTAGTGAGGTATTTTAATAATATTAAAGAATTACTGTTAATTTTTTCAATGTGATCATGGCATAGTGGTTATTTTTTTAAAAAAGAGTACTTGTTTTTTAGAGACATACGCTAAAATATTTATGGATAAAATACTGTCCAAAAATTGGCTTAGAAACGATCAGGAGGGAAAGCGCAGGGGAACCGGGGTGGACTCTGAGTGACAACAGCGGACGCCCGGCGATGGAAGCACGAGGGTTCGTTGTATTGCTCTCCCTATTCGTGCCCCTGTTCAAACGTTTTCAGAATCACACACACAGGTCGATGTTAGTGTGCACTCCTGACTTTGGATTCATATGGAGCCAATCACAACAGTCAGAAAGCACCTGCAGCCCTAAGGACCATTCACAGATAGTTCTAATAGGGGAATAAAGGCAATGAATCAATATGAATGGAGGAGAAAAACCATTCTGACGTGGTCCTGAAGTTCAGCTGAAAAATGCTGACTTCCTACTTGGTGTGTACTGAAAGCTTTCCGTTTCCATTTCTCGACCTGGATGGAAATGAGCCGTAGTAAGTGCTGCCCACAGAGCTCAGCTGTTTGGTTGGGTGTGTATACGAGTGTGCACGAGTGCATACGAGAACTATTTATGTTCCACTACCCAGCTGCAACGGGCTCACAAAACTCAGTAAGACACGGTCCTTTCCACGACGGGTACTCACCAGCACTGCACTCCTGGGCTACTAGGTTAAGAACTTCAACAGCTGCGGGGCACTGTTGTATGAATTCTTCACAAAATAAGCTGTCTTCTAAAAGCTGGGCCATGACCAGGCATGCTCTTAATGTTAAAAGATTTACAATATTTCAAAGTCATCAATGTTCATTCTCTAAAAAGTCAACTGTGAAAAACATTTCAATCAATTTTGTCCCCTAATTTACAACAAGGTTCAAACTCCCCCTTCCTCTTACTATCTCCTGAGCTGGGCTGGTTTGGGAATGCATAAATAACTTCTCTTTTCCCACACAGTAACTGCTGATACTGCACAGACCATCAGAAAAGGGAAAAGTGATTGTCACTTCCACTAAATGGAGAGACACACAGTGCCGGGTGAGAAGTCAGCACCATCTCTTAAACGCTTTTCCTCCACGGGCAAGATCAGCGTTCTGGAACTAAGAGGAATCTAAATGCTTGGAATACCTGTATTTTTCTGATTCTTACCCAATTCAAAATACATGTGAGAGCTTTCTGAGAAGTCTCATTATCAAAGGCAAAGTTTCTGTTGTTTAACGGTAAATAAATGTATTTACAGGAAAAGACTGCTTTTCTTTCCAACACCAACACCTGTGAGTATTCCCTGCTCTCTCGTTATCAACTTGGGCAGTGATGGACCAGATACATAGTAAGGTAGCCTGAACCATTTTTAAAAGGCAAAGAACAAAGTTCTTTTACCAAAGCAAACAAGTGAAGCCTTCTGTATGCATTCCACATATCACATTTTAATTACTTATTTCATAGAACAGCTAAACTTTATTTCAAAGTGCAGAAATTAGGGGACTGTGACAAAAGTTGCATAAATTGGGAAATGCAACAAAACCGGAGTGAATGTGCACAAGAAAATGGTGCCAGTTACTCGAGTAGCCATGAACTTCATGCTGTGGACCCCTCAAGCCCGTAGGACAGGGCCCGCCAAGGACCCCTGCCTGTGTAGCCTGCACCACCTGGGCACATTAGGGGATCTTCGGAGAGTGCTCACCTCGTCCTTATTTCAGCCAGGAGCCGAACGACTGCCATCACAGGAGCTGACCCATCTCCTGTTGCAGGAAGTGAGGTATGAATAGAGAGACTTCCCTCCTGAGGAAGCAACATGGACTGGACTGCCTGTACTACCTTCTCAGTAATGGACAGTTTATGAAGAGGCAATGCCTGATGGTGGGGGGAGGGGCACGGCAAAAAGTTAAATTCAAGTAGTTAGTTTATAAGAAATGAGGGTGTTATTACCTGGAGTTAATTCTTACAATATTGTTAAAAAACTGCCATACAGAAAATTACAAACTAGACCAAAATAATTACAGATATAACAATATAATATTTCTAACCAAAGACTTGAATTTTGTCATTGAGATAAGAATTATCACATAAATGTGACTATTAAATAATTATTACCAATATATAAATGTACATCACAACTAAAATTTAAGACAACCAAATGCTTTTGCACTGTGCATATTATTCATTACAGTACAGTTACCATTTGCAGAGACATTTTATAATGCATTTAAAAATCACCTTACCTCTGATCTTGGAACACAAAGTCTAGACAACGGAATAGTCAGTGTGTCTGATGCTTGCGAAGTCTTTCTACAGTCTACAGGTGGGAATCTGACTGTCGCTATACCTTCCTGTTCGTTGATAGAAGCCACTACTCCGATGCTTCCTGATATTCCTCTCCCTACAACCTAGAGACACAGATGCATCAGCACCTACCGGCTCTCACAGTAGAAGCAACTCTGTGTAACGAGCGGGAACAGTACATTCACAGCTGTCACTGCGGGCATCACACTAACAGTTTATTAAAACACAGATACTAACTCCTGAACATGAGCTAACAACAGGTCCTACAACCTTATGCCACGGTGATGGCAGTATGATTTAATCTCAAAACTTTCGATTCTAAAACGCTGCCAATATTAATGATGCCACAAGACACAAGTATTACAGTTAATAACATATAGCACTGTTCTAATATTTAAATAGTCTGCAACACAGTGTAGATTAGAACGCATGAGTTTCTCAGATTCCTGATTTAGCTTGAAGGACCAAGGATTTCTGTCCAACTAGGTGGACGATACTTGTCTTACAGATGGTCAGGTTAAACAGTGGGTATGTATATATAGAGAAAAGCAATGTTTGGGGAAATGGTGGCTGGTTACCTGAACCTCGGACCCTATCTTGATCGTTTCTTTGAAGCCCCCAAGTGCACACAGTGCAGCAACGGCCTGGCGGGCAATTCTCTGAAGTTTGGCGAGTTTTCTGCCACTACTACTTCCGTTTTCCAGAATGCTTTCGGCATATTTCCCCAATTGTGGAATGTACATCAGCGCACGAGACAGAACCTAAATAAAAGAAGCAGCCCATGTAGGAGGAGTTGGAGTTTTGGTCATTTTGATACTAAGGGTGATGAGTGTCCACAACAGTGACTGGGGCCCAGGTACTGAAAGAACTGTGGATACAGAAGGTTTGAAATAACTATTAGGTACGACCACTGACATTCCTGCTATATTTGCCTTAGGAAATTAGACAGAACTGGAAACACACAACCTCAAGATACTGGAGAATCAAAACTGTGTTACTAAAATCCCTAAAATAAAGCAAGACCTGATCTGATGGGAAACCACTCCAGCACACTGCCGACATCTCGACACCTAATTACCTTCGGGACAGATATACAGAGTTCGCTAGGAGAAGGACTATGGGAACGGGAACTTGGTTACAGATCTCGAGCTTTCAAGAGACTGGACGATTACACAGAATGATGAATTCCTGACAAGCACTCAGGAAGTGTAAATCACACAGGGCCCTCCGTAGGGCTTAGCAAGTATTTTTAATGAGTCCAGTAACCAAGGCTGCATGATTTCCTAACGTCGGTGCCACGGGAACACAAGCAAGAAGGAGAAACGAAGGTGCCATTCTTTCCCTGAGAATTCTGTCTTGTCTTCTGCAAGATTAGGATTGTCAGTGACAGGAGATGTATGCGAACAGAGTTGAAACTAGTAAATCAAAGCAAATTTCAGGGGAGAAACAGGTAATAACTAGCCAATTTTGGAAGTCTTACTTTACTAAAAATGCCCCTTACTAGGTATGATTCAAAAAGAACTCCAGCCCTGACCTGTGGACTGAGTGGTGGCCTGTGAACCGAAAGGCCATGGGTTCAATTCCCAGTCAGGGCACATGGGCTGTAGGCCAAGTCCTCAGTCGGGGGTGTGAGAGAGGCAACTGACTGCTGTTTCTTTCACTCGTCGACATTTTTCTCCCTCCCTCCTCCCCCTCTCTCTAAAAATAAATTTAAAAATCTTAAAAAAAAAAGGAACTCTAACTTGGCCCTGGCCAGGCAGCTCAGTTGGTTAGAGCGTCGACCTGACACACCAAAGTTGCAAGTTTGATCTCCAGTCAGGCCACATACAAGAAGCATAAATGAATGAAACAACACACTGATGTTTCTCTTTTTCTTTCTCTCTCTAAAAAAATCACTTGGGGAAAAAAAAAGTCTAACGTCCTTCTTGCTTCCTCAGTTAAGCAACAACACCATACTAACCTTTTCTGCTGTTGTGGTCCATATCTGAGCAGCATTTGATTCGGGTGCCATTAATAAGCTGTGCAACAAGGCAATCACTTCAGCGGCCATGCTGTTTGCCACGTGGCCGCTGATGAAAGGTCGGACGGGGTCGGTCCTGCGTGTGTCAACAGGGAAGACTGTCAGTGCCCGGTGCCATGGTTAAGAATGTATAGCAGCCCTGACCGGGAAGCTCAGCTGGTGAGACTGTAGTCCCGACACATCGGGATTGTGTGTTTGGTTCCCAGTTAGGACACATATGAAGGGAGACACCCCCAAAACCCGGAATTTATAAAAAATTGTGTATTCTTACATGTTTATACTTCAGTCACTTTCAAAGTACTCTCCATCTGATGCAATAAACCCATCAAGATGTTTTTCCCACTGCTCAAAACAATTTTTGAACTTGTCGATTTTGATGCCTTTCAGTGCTTCTGCCATTTTTTGTCTCACCTCTTCTACACTGACAAAACGTTTCTTTTGAGGACTTTTTTCATCCAGGGAAACAAAAAAGTCACTCAGGGTGAAATCTGGTGAACAGGGAGGGTGGAGCATGGGAGTCATACCATTCTGGTCAAAAACTGCTGAACACTCAGCCCGGTGTGGGCAGGTGTGCTTGTAAACCAACCTTCATGAAATGGGCAGATGTGCTGAAAGAACCTTCCAAAAAATTCACTGAAGCCGAACACAGCCTCTCACAACAATGCCAGCTGATAACTGATACAGGTGAGTTTCTAGGACTCTCCCCTGGCAGGGAAAGCCTGTACTACAAGGGGGCCACCTTCCAGAAGATAATTCTGGGTTTTTTTTTTTTGGTTGCCTTTCATAGAAGAATCAGTCAATGAATGCACAAATAAGTGGAACAACAAATCAATGTCTTTTTTTCTCTCTCTCCCCCTTTTTCTCTCTAAAATCAACAAATAAAAATTTTTTAAAAGAATGTAAAGAAGTAGCTTTTAGTGTTGGCCCCAGATGAAAACATTTTCTATTCATATCAGAAAAAGCAGATTTCATTGCCTGAGAGAAGGAGAAGCTAAGTTGTCATTAGGAAGAAACCCCCTCCCTCCCAGTCTTTCTGGTTAACTAAAGAGCCCTCCGAAATAGGGGACCTCAAACTCTGGATTGAGTGGGCCATCAGTGTCGGGAAAAGACATGACGCTGGGTCTGCCCCTGGCTCGCAAGCACAGAACACCTGGCACAAACTTCCCAGAGGCAACACTCACGCAGCCTTTCCTCTCCTGGAAAGAAGTTTGTGTGGATAGTTGGAATGGTGGGGAGTATCCATGGAAGAAGTCAAGGAAGCAGGACCCGAGTTCACTGATACCCCCTGCCTCCCCTCCAAAAAACAAAAATGAACTGTAGCTGGTGATTCTGGTAGTGGCCTTTCTCAGAAAAACAACCCTTTGTCTACAGGTTGTCTTCTCAGCCAGGCGAGCCTCCCTATTCATTCATTACAACCTCGGAGGGGCATTTGAAGTCCTCAGTCCCTATTCTAGCAGGTCAAGTAGGTGATATAAAATTAAAACCCTAAAAACATCCATCAAAAGTAAATCTGAGGGGAGTAGGGACAGGTTCTACCCTGCGGAAGGTTTTACCTGGCAAGCTCAGAGTTCCTCTCTCGGCAGATGGAAGTCTGGGCGGTTTTCTTCTTGTCGCCTGTGGACAAGCCACTCACAGTCTCTGGGCTGACCGACTCCACTGGGGGCCCCACGCTGACGATGAGGCCTGACTGTGCCCACTTGGTTGCTTTCCGCAGAGCAGCTGCAGCCTCTTCCGTGATCACTTCACAACAGCCGCCCTGGGGGTCAGTGTGAAGACACTCTTGATATTCACATCACTCTTCTCATCTCTATTCTTTGTAAAACCTGCTTCCCCAACTACCAGAGCAATCCAGGCTCATTATTAAAAATTCAGACATTCAAATATTGTATGTGGGAGGTGAAGTTCCCCAAAACATCCCATGTCCTCACCTAGACACAGACAATTGTTCGTCTTCTCGATTTTTTCTCTGCAAATTCTGAGTTACATAATCACGGGTCACTCTACACACAGAATTTTTCCATTTATTTCTATCAGTTATCAAAAATATCATGAATGTATTCCTATGCTGGCATAGTTATCTGACTTTAATTTCTTATACCTGTACAGTATGTCATTATACGAACATTTAACATTTTTTACAATTACAAGAACTGATTTTTAAGATTTATAAAAATCATTATAATTCACATATAACGATTTCTGTAAGCAATCACCTAGTTATGTGCGCACAGATTCCATGTTTTTTACAGGGAGGACCGTGTGCAGCACGGCTGTCTCCGGAGTGTGAGAGCGCCTTGTCGCCCTCACTTGGAGGAGGATGGGCACTTGCGACCTTTCTCACCCGTCTGCCAGGTGAAAAATGACATGCTACTGTTGTTTTCGTTCCCTTCCTTCATTTATATATTGTGTAATTTGCGGATCTGGGCATATTTTTGTATTTTGATAGGCTATTTGTCTTTATTTCTTATTATCTATTATTATTCTTTTAACCACCTTTCACCTATTATCAATTTTAAAGTATTTTAGGCTGTAAAACTTTGATCAGAGCAGATAAAAACTTTCTAGGCCGAAATCAAGAGTTCTCTTCTACTTGTTAACATTAATGACAGGTTGACTTTGACTACTTCTCTTGAAAATGTCCTCAGTTAAACTACTGACTTCAATTTGCCACCCTGCTTCTTTGTGGGAACTTGAATTAATTAAAACAAAGTCTTATGAAACCTGAAGCACGGCAAGTGTGCTGTCATTGTGAGCCTCGTCAGAGCAGTTTTCTCCGTTTCAGGGTTACCTTGGTCATGTCTCGATCCATCTTCACGACTTTCTCCATGTTGGCACCGGTACCAAGTCGGAAGGGCCGTCCTTCGGAGCTACTGCAAAGGGAAGGCAGAGGGAGGCAGCGCTCAGGCAGGGCCACAGTTGGGGGTGGTGGCCGGGAGGCAGCCCAGCAATGGTCAGGCTACCATTATGGGTTTTTAAAATTCAAAGGAAGACTCAATTTTTCCAAAAGGAAAATGATTTATTATTGCTTAATTATAGCACTTTAAGGAATCAAAGCGGCTGATTTTAGAGTAGAAAGATAATTAAAAGCCTATGTGAAAATGATGTACAAACTAAAGAGCTGAACAAAATCGAGAGTCTGAACCTATAATCAAGGGAAGGCAGGGCACATACGAGGCACTGAGGGAGTGATCTAAATCCCAAAGCGCTGGGACTGCAACGGGAGCATGGAGCTGATGCCTTGGTGTAAATGATTAGATTCTCCTTTCTAACAATTCAGCTTCCTGTGCCCCCAAAATTATACTGTGACGTTTTGCAATGCTCAAGAACATCTCAGCGATTTCTTCTTTTAAGCACTGACGTGCTCTGACCCTGCTTAGTTTACGCCAGCAGCCCGTTAGTGTTTTCGGTTGCCATGATGGCAGACAAGGGACCCAATTATGAAGATGACACCATCACCCAAGCATCCATTTGGAGAGAGGACTCTTCCGTCTGAGGCAGAAACACCTGCTCCGCGCTCCCTTGTGGTCGCGGCAGGCCTTCCCGCTGTCCTGGATCTCACTAACAGGCCCCCACAGGCTGTGATCACTGGGTAATAACGATGTACTGCTACTTTCTTGTTAAGCGGTCATACCATTCCTACTTCAATGAATTAAAGCTTTAAAAAAGTGCCTCTTATTTCTCCACCCCAGTCAATGGCATCCTTAAATTTACCGATGGTTGAAGGATGCCAATAATATTGCATTATTCCTTCTCAAAGCCCAAGTCACACTGCAAACTCTCCACGAACACAAACAATATATTCTCAACAGGGTTTTGCTCGCCGTTGAGTTTGGAGAGATGGTGCTGAGCTGTGGTTAAGTTGCGCGTAGAGGGGCCTGTGTCTGCATTTCAGCTCAGCCTGTTTCTCTTGGACAAGAGCAGGGATGCCAGTGATAATGATTACATCTCAGATTTGCTAAGAGGGCTCAGACAGCTGATGCATGTTAAGGGGCTTAGCATGTAAGGGCCTGCGACATGGTTAGTGCTTGATGACATATAGCTATCACAGTCACTGTCACCTTAGTAATGGTTGGAGAACTTCATGTGATGACTGGTCCTCCCGCTTGTGGATGAAGATGGAGAGCTTGCCATCCACTGCTTCACTCTCTTCTCCAGGATCTTTATCTCCTTTTAAGGAATTCTTGGGACTAGTTTTGGTCAATGTGGTATCCGGTTCAGAAGCGGTTGGAGAAAGAACTGTCTGACATCCTTCGAGCAAACAGAAAAATCGTAATGACGTTTTTGCAGGGACAACACTGGTTTGGAGTCTCTCTTCCGCCCTCTCCCCTGCTCTGTCCCTTCTCTGTCTCTTTTATCACAGATGTACACAGCTGCCATTGTGGACAAGTGAGAGCTCAGTCTGACCGTCCACAGAAGTGGGTACCTTAGTGCCATTTTCCCATCCAAAAGCCACTCACCTGGGACCACGTAATCTGCCAGCTTTGCTAAGAGCAATGAGGCAATCTTGGATGCTGGGTCACTGGGATCCTCCTGTTCACTGTTCAGGGAGGGAACAGAATAGCTCCAGGGTGGGAGCTCCACGTTCCCACAATCCTCTACACTCATCAGTGGGAGCGCTGCCCGGCACAGTTGGAGGATGATGAGGACCAGCTTTGGAGACGGGCGTTGGTCAAGCAGCAGGGAGAGGAGTTTGGACACACATGCCGGCTGGCTTAGGATGGCTTTGCCGATGTGACTCCTGGGAAAGAAGGAAGCAAAGGGACACAATGTTGGCAATGCTGGCCTACAGAAATTCAAAAGCAGGAGGTCCCTAAACGAGGTGAGACCAACAGATGACTTCAGATTTCATGAGGAACACAAGGATTTGGCACCATGCTTTTACGAAGAAGAATTAAGAGTTTGGGGTGGGTTTTTTGTAATTATTTGATGAAAGCTCATAATTGACCAATAATACTTAAGAAAGATTTTTTAATATTTTCTAGGCCCTGATGTTTACTTAAATGAGATCCCATAGTTCAGCGTGATTCACAGAGCACCAAGACGTAGAAGCCTGCTCTAGGGGCTTACGGTTTAGTCTCTCATTCCTTTTTAAGGAGTACTTTGAGACCAAGGGTCTCACCAGTCTGGGACCTGACACAGCTGAGCCTGTCGCATTGCACTAAAGAGAAAGCAGAGTCCAGCAGAAGCCAAAGAACCAGCAGTCCCTGTGGACGCGCTTCTGTGGGCCTTGTGGCTCACACATGGCAGTGGCAAACCTCCACAGAGGTCTTCTTCTAAAGATACTGCATGAGAAAGAGTTCTTCATGGGTTCTGACTGATTATTCTTCAGTCTTGCTAAATGAAGGTCACGGTTTTTTGGTTATTGAATGCAAATGCATAAACTTGAAAGTCTAGCAGATGTTACCAGAAAGTATTAAAGCAAATGATAGTATTTTATAATCATTTAAACAATCCTCACATTTTCAAACTACATACTATGTTTCAATGACTTTATTCTCTACTGTTTTTCTTGAGGCAGGAGCATGACAGAACAGCCTAGTAATTTAGATGGTTCTAAAGACAAAGACCACCCGAAGGAACCCCAGTCACTCCGGAGGAAAGCCAGCTGCTCCCGGGGCTCCGGCTGGGCCTGCCATACCTCGAGAGATCATTGAGGAGGCTGAGCACGTCCTGCAGAGCATCGTTCCCAGCGGCCTGGTTCCCACAGCACTCAGTCGCTCGGGCAAGATGGTTAGTGAGAAGGCTGGACACCTGACGGGCCAGACCTGAGTGCACGGCCTCCGTGGAGCCGCCTTCAGAGGTAAAGACAGGAAAAGGCTGGTGAAACCCCAGGAAGCCATGGCGAGCCTGCAGCTGTGGCAAGTGCTCCCTCTCGGCCTCCCTGTGTTCAAGCCCCCCCGAACTGCCTGCCCCTGCCTGATCCCTCGCACAGCTGTCTGCAGAAACCTCTGTGCCCCACAGCACTTTGCATTCACCTTAGTTATGCCATTGATTACCCCATAATTATGTGTTCATTGGTCTACTTCCCCCATTGGACTGTGTCTCTCAAGAGGAGGAACGATGCCTTATTCATCTTACGCCTGGCTCTCAAGACAACAGAATGTATGATGATGAATAAGCATAAATAAACAAGCTATATACACAGCTGGGATATTATGAAGTAATTATCCTTCAAGTTTATTTTTTAAATCAGATTGGCAACTAATTTCAAAAATAATTTGAAAAATGCACCTTGAAAGTGCAACTGAAAGATCATTTCATAAAATATTTGTTTGGAGACTGTTAGCAGTGTCCACAAGAAAGAAAAAAATATCTTCCTGATTTCCTGGGGTTGCTGTGCTTCATCAGGGTGGTTACCGTCCCCCCACCAGAGCTGTACAGTGACATAATTAACGAGTAAAAATGGTGTGTGTTCAGATTGTACAATGGGACTTTTTAAAAAGGTGTGCAACCCAATTATTTAATATACCTGTATATTGTGAACGATTCCCACAATCGAGTTAACACATCCATCATTTCACAGTTATCTTTCTTGTGTGAGTGGTGAGAACACTTAAGATTTACTTTCTTAGCAACTCTCAAGGATACAATAAAGTATTAACTGTCATGTGTCACATTAGATCCCCAGATCTTATAACTGAAAGTTTGTCCCTTTGGCCACATCTCCCCATTTTTTCTTCTCCTAGCCCTTGGTAAACACCATTCTATTCTCTGTTTCTGAGAGCTTAGCTTTTTGTATTCCACATACAAGTGAGATTACTCAGTACTTGTCTTTTTGTGTTTGGCTTATTTCACATAGCATTATGCCCTCTAGGTTAGGCTCTTGTTTAATGTCACGGTGTAGTCATAGATTTTCATAGAATCACGCTGATGAAGAAGCTCTCATGAAATCATTAACTGATTAAACCCAACTGATTATGTTGTTTAACACAGGCTCTCTTTTCCCCATCCAGCACAAATACTTAATAAACAAACACATCAACAGAAGAAATCAATGCCTTCTAGAAAGGAATCCTGCTTCTTACCTTCTTCTTTCTCCCACTCAACACAGCGGTTGGCAAGCACCTGGAAGGCTGCCCAGGCCATGGTGGCCACCTTCTGCTTCTTGGTTTGTTTCTCACTGGAGCTGGACTCGGTCTGACTGCTCAAGCTACACAGTCGATCCATGAGCTGGACAAGGCCACTGCGCACCAGGCATTTCTCCTCGCTCCTGGGCAGGCAGGAAGGGTTGCACAGAACAGACATGAATCATCAGCCCTCAGGAACCTCTCACTTGAGACTCAGGTCATCAAAGAAACAGAAGACATGTCAGTACAGTTTTTGTCTATGACTTATGACACTACCATGAATAAATGAACACAGAAATATTTTTGTAGAATGAGGTTTTCCTTCATAAATAAGAAACTTCAAGTTCTGGTTTACTCATACAGAACAGCAAAATAAAAACTGATGGCATCAACTCAAGGTTGCCATAATAGAAAAATTACATATTTTTTGTCCTGGCTGGTGTGGCTTAGTGGATTGAACGCTGGCCTGTGAATCACAGGGTCACTGGTTCAATTCCTGGTTGGGGTACATGTCTGGGTTGCAGGCCAGGTCCCCAGTAGGGGGCGCACATGAAAGGCAACCACACATCGGTGTTTCTCTCCCTCTCTTTCTCCCCTCCTTCCCCTCTCTCTACAAATAAAATTAAAATTTTTTTAAAATTATGTATTTTATCATAAGGAGATTCAAAGAATGACATCATGACTGCTTGATATCTTCAGACTACTAACCAAATAACTAAGAGGGGAAATAGATGTGCATATGCAAACAATTTTTGCCAAATATGCAAGTAATCTCTTAGGAGCCTTTTTCTTTCCTTCAAATCTCTCCATTCCGTCAATGTAACATAATCTCTAGTGGCCACTTTTGATCATATAAGAACTCAACAATAAGGAATTTATGTAGTAATTTTAAGTGTCAGAATGCAAGCTCATTTAATTAGGGTGATAATGTCACTGGATAATCAAAGCGAAACAATCCAATTTTTAAATTTTTTTTACTTAACCAACTCCATTGTGGTATAACTCACACACAATAAAAAAGCATCTCCTCGCTCACCTGGTATACGGGATGGTGCACAAGAGCCCAATGCTATTTGCACATGCAATAGGGTAACGAGCACACAAAGACACCACAGAGGTCATGGTCTCGCCAAAGGCTTCCTGGACCTGCTCGACCATCCCACCACAGGTTAGTTCTTCAATTCTGTGAAACAGAACCAAGAGTCAGCCTTCGGCAGGAAGTTCACTGTTCTAGTGATAGTGAACACGAGAGTGGAGAAGCACTCCTGAGAAGCCCAGGAGGGTCTACCTGAATCCAGAACCAAAGGGATCTTGGAGATCACTGGTGTTTCCCAAACTGCAGGACACAGATGACTGTGGGGCAGGATTTCTAAGTGAGACTCAAAGACAATGCCCACACTCAACAGAAGTCTGGGGACTCCTGGGTTAGGTCAAGTTAAGCAGGGCTCTCTACTGCAGAACTTCTCAGAGCTCTATGAAGTTCAAGCCCATAGCATTTCTGAGAGCAAGAGAATAGAACCCAAGATTCCCTAAACTTATTTAATAATGAAACCATTTACTTGAGACAAATCTACAGAATCCCATGTAACACTGAATACTGTAAATACAATGGTACTGAAGAATGCAAAGACCCAAATGGATGAGCTAAGTGTCTTTTTCAAGTTCAAGCTTTATCAGCAGAGCATGAGAATCTAGTTGATATAAAACTTTCCCAGTGTAAGAACTTAGCTGAGAGCTGGAACTATCTAGGATAATCAAGATACACAACATAATACTGTTTATAATAGCAAAAGTAAATAAAACCTAAGGTTTAAAAATAGGGAATTGGCTTAATAAAGGTTCAGGAATACGATCCAGTCCTATAGAACCACTAAAAACATTATAGAAGATGAGATATCCATGGTTCGAACAAAGACAGAAGACACTAAAATATTAACAGGTTTTACCTTAAGATACTGGATTAACATACGATCTGTACTTCGGGATCTTCTGCATTTGTCCCCATGTCTGACACGCGACATTAGTGACTGAGGGAACAGGAGTAACGCTGCCAGCGTTATGGAGAAATTGTTCTGGAAGTAAGCTGTGGTGGTTGGTGTTACTCACTAAGCCTTCTGGGCACCCCTGTGGTTGGCGGGGGCACGTGACCAGTCTGGGCAACGAGGGGCCAGACAGCTTTGAGATGGTGGTCTCCTCTCTCTCCTGGGCTCTTTGTGATTACCACGAGCCAAGGTGGGCCTGGGTGGGTGTGAGTAAGAACTAAAATTTTATTCAAGCCACTGAAATTTTGGACTTGTTTGCTTCCAAAGAATAACCTAACCTCTCCTGACTGACAGAAACTTCTCCAGACAGTCATGCCAGCTCTCAGGTAACACACTCCCTCAGTCATGGCCCTCTGCTTGCTGGCCAGAGCTCCTCAGGGGTCACCGGGGTACGAGCAGCCTCCAGCAGGCCCAGTCCAGACTTGGAGAAAAATGCCCTTCCTATTTCCATTTGAAGAGCTTGGAAGCCCAGTAGGAAACTAGTCTAGAAGAATTCCTCACAAGTAAGTTACAAAACCTCCTTCAAAGTTAGTATCTACAATTACATTTTTAGAAATCAATCCAGTAATAAGCACAAAATTATACAAAAACATCGGTATAAGGATGTTGACTAAAGCACTATTGTTAATGCAAAAAAAAAAAGGGAAAAAGGAAGAAGGAACAGAAGGAAAGGAGGGGGAGAGAGAGTGAAGAAAGAATGAACCAATGTGTCCCTCAGGAGGGGTGAGTTTGATAAAACAAAATGTAGGTGACTGTACAATGGAGGTCCATGAAGTTCGTCAAAACTCTAAAGCAGACTTACATGTAATGACATGAAAAGATAAAGATAGCCAAGATATATGATGCAAAACAGCTCAGACTGCAGTAAATCAAGTACAATGCAATTTGAATTAGTAAAATAAAAATCACACACACACACTTATGTATAGGAAAGAATTAAGGAGCTATTTATTTGTGCATAGTTGATACAACAAGCTGTTAATGAGCAATGGAATTTAGGAGGAAAGATGAATAGAGAGACTTACCAGTTATATACGCTAAATTTTTTTACAAAATCATGAACTACTTTTATAAAAATAAAAATACAATATTTTAGGGAACAACACAAGCAAATACAGTCACTGTCTGTGGTTTGGCCCCCAGGATAATCCTCGGAAGGGCTTTCGCCCACTCCGACAGGGCAGTGTAGACCAGCAGAACAACTGACCTGGGTCCTCCCTGCAGAACCATCGTCACTGGACCCACAAGATGCGTCACTCCCCCGACTCGCACAGCTGCGGTCAGCAGTTCACGCATGTGCACCAGGGCCTGCTTGCGAGTGTTTCCCCGCCGCCACCTCGTCTGTGCAGCCAAAAGGAAGCTGCTGCTGGACACCTGAAATGCATGAGAAGGAGGTACACCTGACTCCTGCTAACCGTCACAGGGCTCCTGTGCTTTTCAGTGCTATTCATCCGCGGTGGGCAAAACAGGATGTACCGCTTGGTCAGGGTTGGTGCCGATGAAAGCAAACAGCTGCCCCAGCAGGACGCTGTAGGTGGGCTTGTCCCTGCTGTCCTCAATGGCCAACGACTGCAGGAGGGTAAAGGAGCTGCTTCGGTGGCTGGTCACATGGCGCCGCCTGCGTTGGATCCGAAAAACAAGAGACCCTCAGGGAGTGTATTTTGATGAAGAGCATTCAGCTGCATGCTGGAATCTAACCTTGGCCATTAGCCATTTACCTCTGATTTGTTCTAGTAAATTCCAAATCTTCATTACCGATCATTTCCAGGTCAGAAGGAGCGGACATGCTGCGAAGGAAAACAGGCTGCCGCACAGCGTGAGCTATCACCTTTGTTTCGGAAGCTGATTTACAGGCTGGAACAGAACGGAATAAAAGGGTTGATGTATCTGTTATCCCATGTGTCGGGAGAGCAGCACCAGCTAAACCTGACGTGGAACTACCAAACAGTCTAATACATCTTTGCTTTCTGTGAGAGTTCAGCCACCAAACCAGCAAAACATAACTAGTGTTTTTAGGCCAATTTTTAAAAATCTCGATATTAGGTTAAAAATTATCTTAGCTTGGAAAACAAAAATATTTTCATTAAATTGGGTTTCCAAAGAAAGGTTGAAAAATTCATTTGATTTCATAACTACTAATTTTCACTTTAATATAAGTATTTTAAAAAACAAGAGAGGACAGAGATAGTAATTTCTGGAAGCAAAAATTTCTTATTTAAAATAAATCCAGATCCTTTTTTTATTTCAGAGATGCCCTTTGTTTCCCCTTTAATTCAAGATTTATTTAGCTGACTTATTACCATTTGGCAACATCTCTGTTTTGGTCATAGTTGGATGAGTAAATATCATATCACACTTGAACTAGAATTTGACCAGCCCCTTCCTATAAAATATACTCTTTAATCCATGGAAATAGCTATTTTATTTTATTTTTTAAATAAACACTTTAATGGAAAACAAAACTACTTGTAATGTACTGCTAAGGAAAAATGGTGTTAAGAAAGTGGAGAAGAGGTCATTTTGACTGTCTGTCTTAAGAATGGTTAGACGGCCAAGCTTAAAAAACACGATTGTGAAAGATGATCTCAGGAAATGATTGGTCATCATCTTTGATACCAAGATCCCCTTGGAAAGTACCATCAGCCTTAGTGAGGGGCTAAGTCTTTATAGGGGACACTTCACTAACCAAGGGCTAATGTGGCCAAACCATCCTGGCAGGCAGTCACGCAGCACACTTGGCACACTTCCCCCGATGTTCTCAGGGAGTGGTACCCTATCGCTGGGGTCAGAAACCTGGGTGGCAGCCTAGATTTCTCTCCCCAAAAAGAGAAGCCCTGGGCGATCAGCTGGGGGGCAAGAGTCTGCTTGCCAGCTGGTGTCCATCAAGCAATGGGCATGAAGTCTTTCATTTAAGAACATGTTTATCCAACTTGTTTTCTCGGGAGAAGAATTAACACTTGTTATTATGGGCTATGCCCAGAGTTGTGGATCTGGCTTAAGTAAGAGAGTTCATTTATTTCCCTGAGAAACATATTTTAGGCTAAGAATTAAAACGTGATCAGGAGAAAAATTAACAGTGGAAATTCATGCTAGAAGTTTCCACCTAATAATTAAAGATGAAATGCAAACTCAGCTTCAAGAGGAAAATAGGAAGCATTACAAGATTCACAATTTTGACTATCTAGTTATATATGTTGCTATGAGAATGACAAGCCATCAACTAAAACTAGGGGGCTCGGAATTATAAAAATACATGTCACTAGGCTCCTTAGATGCTCCCAAGAAAAATGGGATGAGGCAGGTGAGGAGGCACCCCTGGTGCCCAGCTGACCCACAAAACACCACACGGATTCAATGAAAAGCACTTGTTGGCTGGAAAAAGTAAAAGACAAAATAAAAAATGAATTTTTCTTCCTTTCTGGGAGTACACAAGAGTGATTTTTTTTTAACTAGCTCATGTCCATTTTATGAACAGACTAGTGCAGGGAGCGGTGCGGTGCTGGCTTTGAGCGGTACCCGGTGTTTCCGCAGGGGTCCCCGAGATGCTTCTGGTGAGGCCGGACTGGGCCGCGATGGTGACGTGCAGCAAGAGCTCAGCTCGGTTCATTAAACTCTTCACTAACGTCTTCGTTTTAGCCAGTGGGTGCGAGGGTTTCTGAATGAGAGAATTCACCTCTTGTAGGAACTTCTCCCTGTAAAGGAAGGCTTATGTGCATTTAGTCATTCCCTAGTTTACCGAAACCAAAGATTTTTAATTACAAAGGACAGGAGAAGACAGAGGGAAAACTAAGCAAAAACTAAACACTGCTCACCGCCCCCTTGCCCCGTCTGAGAGGAGCAGTGTTATAAATTGTGGTCAGTTTCAGTTCTTTTTGCCCAGTTTCAAATACCACAGTGCTAACTTTTGAAGGTTAAAATAAAAATCTCCAAGTTACCAAATGACTTCCAAGTCCAAGTATTTAGGTAGTGCACACTAGTTTTAAAGTATCTGTTGGAACTGGATCTTTAGCACCCAGGGAATAATTTAGCTTTACATAGTTATTAACATCACTAACCTCAGAGATAGGACCATGTTTTCAAGATCATTTCCATCAAAGGAGACTTCCTTCAGTGAACACAAAAGTTCTAGTTCTTTCATTTTGTTCTAAAGAAGGAAAAATCAAGAAAAGATGGTATGCAGGATCTGCAAAAACTGAGTTTTGCTGTACATGTGAAGAATAATAGAAAAATTTCAGGGGAAAAACACCGTCTTTGGCCCATCTTTCTATGCCGGAAGCATATTTGTAAGTTATTCTCTGATATTTTAATTATTAAAAATTGTACTGACCACTTTCTAGGGATTTCTTCAGTGCTTGTAACTCTGCCTTTGATTTACTTTTTGAGGCTTGAAAGCACAATTTGATAATGATAACTTCTTTATAACACTATCAACCAGTTAAAAACAACAAGCAATTTATTATTTGTATCATCGACACACTGGTCTAACTCTGTTTAACGTTTGGGGTGCGCCACATTCTACGAAGTGCCCCCATTTCCCTCTGCACACACAGCATGCTCACCTCGTTGAAGTGGTAATCGTAGAAGAAGGGCGCGTTGTTCTCCAGTTTCCCCTGCATGGCTTCATCCACCTCACTTTGCCATTTCTGTTCCAATTCTGCAACACTCTGGTACATTAAAACATAAAACAATGTGGAGACTGATAGAAAATAAAAACAAGTGCTATCTACAAATTTGGAAGTTTCAGTCATAACAATTTTTAAAGATTCAGATCACCTTGTAAACATCATTAAATCTCTAGGAAAGAAACAACTCCTAACAGTTATAAGAGAAACGCTGGTGTTTTAGCTTTCACTTACCTGTAGCTGTCTCTCCATGGCACTCAGTTTCTTAAAGGTCTCGCTCATAATTTTACATAACAAATCATATTCCTCAGCATGTTCTTCTTGGTACTGGAAATTTATCAGGGACTGCAGTGCATCAACCAAGTTCAAGTGCTTAATAACACATGATACCACCATTTCCTCCATCACATCTGGCTGAATTACTTCTCTGTGGTTACAATGGAAAGTAGTCAGGTATATGCCGTGTGCTCAACTCGCCAATACTTCTTTATAGATTAAAGGACATAGGCTTTGATTTAAATATATTAAATATTCACTACATCCCCTTTGTTCCAATAAAGAGGCATGAACATTATATGATAACTTTGCTATCAAGTTGGCAATAATTAAATATTTTAATTATAGAACTAACACTGGCTGATAAAACTGAAAGTCAAAATGAACGACACTGCGATTCGCACATTTGGAGCTACAGCCCCATTAGAGCTGGAAGAGGTCTCGGGCCAAAAGAAGACCTTTGGCACCATTTACCTGCCAATGGGTTTTACGCAGCTTATGGCTTGTGGTATTTCGTGTGTATGGATGTCAGACCGAAAACAATGGTGCTTCTGTACTTTCTCATTTTACATTTCATCTATACTGTAAATTTTTCTCTGAAATGGCTTATCTTGCCTCAGAAGGCAGAGCAGAGCCTGCAAAACAGACTTCACTTCAAGCAAGAACACCTCAAAGGCATCTGTAAGGCTTCCTGTTCTAGGATAAAGACCCTCCCTCACCATCTCTCTAGGCATCAAACATAGAGAAATGCCTCTATGAGAAAAGACGATATGGAAACAAAAAGCTGATGACTATTAATAGAAGGTCACACCACGTAAGAAAAGCCTAGAACCTGTCAAACCGGAGCATGCATCAGAATCCTGTGGAAAAGCTGTGAAAACAGGGATGACTAGGCCCATCCCCCGCGGCCCTGACTCAGCAGGTGTGAAATGGGGCCCAGAACGAGCAAGTCCCCGGGTGCTGCTGATGGACACTGCTGAATGGAGGCCTACACCGTGAGACCTGCTGCCGTGGAATACCATCTGGGACACTCCCCAGGGTGCTTGGTTAGCAGTCATTAAGTAAACACAAAATTAAAGTTCATTTGCTAGACTATATAAGACAGATACCACCTTCAACTGTTTAAAATTTTTTTTCCATTGGGAAAAAGGAAATGCTATATAGCAACATACTTTATACTCGGTCTAAATTGAGGTCTAGCACGCCCAGAAATTTCCCTGAGCTTTATCATGATTCCTGGAGGCAGCCTGATCCGGGGCAGGTCAAAGTAGTTTCCCACTGGAGGCACGAGGATGTCAGAGGGGTAGGTGAATTCTCTGTCTTCCTCGATGGTCAGAGGCAGCGGAGACGGGCTGGGAGTCAGGGCAGGGGAGATCACGCCATTGGCCTCCACCTGCCATTGGCACCTGCACAGAAAGAAAACAGTTTCTTCTCTTCTTCTTCTATCTGGTAAGCTACTTAATATTTGAAGATAAATCAAACATATGAAGGATCACATTATGCATTAAACATTGATTTATCAAACCTCCTCTAAAGAGAAATTAGCATATTATATGAAACCATATCTTTGGGAATCTACCTCCTTCCCAGCATTTTGACCCAGAGATCCCACTTCTGGGAATATATCCGAAGAAACCAAAGACACTAATTCAAAAGAATATAAGCACCCTTATGTTCATTGCAGTGTTATTTTCAATCACCAAGATCTGGAAGTATCCCAAGTGCCCACAGGTAGATGAGTGGATAAAACAACTACGTGGCATTTACACAATGGAATACTACTTAGCTGTAAAAAAGAAGAAAACTACCCTTTGCAACAGCATGGATGGGTCTGGAGAACATTACACTAAGTGAAATAAGCCAGTCTGAGGAAGACAAATACTATATGACTTTACTTATTTGTGGAATCTAATGAACAAACTGAACTAATAAGCAAAATAGAGACAGACTCAGAGAGAGAGCAGGATGACAGCTATCGGTAATGGTGGGGGCTGGGGAGAGGTTACAGGGTGGAGGGAATCAAACAAAAAGGAAAAAGGACTCATGGATACGGACAACAGTGTGGCTGACTGCAGTGGGGAGGGGAGTATAAGGGAGTTAAGTGCTAATGGTAAAATGCAATAAAAATTTTAAGGAAAATAAACTTTTAAATATATAAAAATGTTGAAAGAATTACATGTTAACTCCCATATACCCACTGCCTAGCTTCTTGAATAAACATTTTGCTCTGTCTGCTTTATCTCCCATCTACCCATTCTTTGGGGTAGATGGATTCCCAAAGAATTTAATAATTAAATTAACAATCTAATTACTGTATCATTAATTTAATTATACAATATTTGTTGGAGAAAAGCTTATGCAGTTTAAGTCGTAATTTCAAATTAGTAAAGTGCGGGCCAGAAGACACTTTGCTGTGATTTCCGCTTCACTTCTTAGACGCAGTGGCACCTATGGGATTGTTGGCAGTAGGCACGATCAGCTGGGAAACACACTAAACGTAGTTTTCCACATCGTCTTTTTTCCTTTCCTTTTTCAAGCCCTTTTTCCATCATGAGCAAAACTAGCTCCACCTGAGCCTTTTGTTACCTTTGCAAAAGTTTGGACCGCAACAGCTCCTGACAGGCTTCTTCTTCTTTGGTAATTTCAGGTCCATTGTACAGGATTCTTAACATGGAACAAGCTAACACAGACAGACCCAAAGCCAGGTCCACCAGAAAGGGCAAGCCTCCTGACACGTCCTCGGAAGACTCCTACAATGCAGACGGGGCAAATCACACTGGTCAGCAGACGTGGCGGAGTCCTGCACCTGTGTCTCCACGCCACCCCGCCCCGACCACAGGGCTCACAGGGCGGCACGGAGCATCGGTGCTATGGTACACAGGGACAGCACCTAACAGCACAAGCAGAGAGACGGTGGCACCGAATGACCACAGAGTGAAGTCTCAACACAACTCAGGAGACAGAAGAGCCGTATTAAGACTCCATATTAGAAATACCTCAAAACTCATGCATGATTTTTTTGGTAGCTCCCTCTCTGCTTTGCCTACTGGGGTGTTAAGTCACTATTTTGTTTTGTCACCTCCGTCCTATGCTTGAACAAAGAGACTGTCAACGATGACACTGAATTCGATCAATAAACATTTACGGAGTGCTTACTGTGCACCAGTCATTGTTCCTGGTGCCTGTGATAACAGCTGAGAACAAGACGAAGATGCCTGCTCTCGTGGAGCTTATGCTCCAGCCAAGAACCCCACTCCAGAGAGCCTTGGCTTGGTTAAATTTAAGCAGCCTCCCGATCCACACTACACTCTACCACCCAGGCTAGGAAGCTCCTACTCCTCCTCTTCTCTTTTTTTTCCCCCAGATAGGAACAGAATTTATTTACACAGATTCTGGGGCTGGGGCAGAGAGGGGGAATAACTTTTGGGCACTGCTATTAAAAAAAGACTAGGTTAAATCTACTCACAGAGTATAGCACTGATAATTAACCAGAGAAAGACCCAGTCTAGCAAAAAGAGCCTTTGGGAATAGAATTAACAGGTCAGACCCTACTCCTGTGAAAACCAAAGTCTAAGTGCTTTGCCCTATGGAAAGAAACTGGAGGTAGATCACCCCTCTAGGCTTTGAAGACAGAGCCCCCGAACAATGGATTCTCCATGCTGCTGAACTGATTTGAGCTCACAGCTCATTTCACTCCATGAACTACTTACTACTGGTAGTCCACTTCCTGTCAAATGGAAGAGATGGACGAAACGGTAGCTCATATTCTGCCGCGTTTCCAAGGCAAATATGATGTATGTAACCAAGGCACAAAGGAGAGAGTACATTATGCTCACAGCAGTGGTCAGAGTCAAGTACCTGAGCGCGAACTGTGCAAGCAAAGCCCCACATGGCTTTGTCAGGAGTGTTGTGCTCACGGCCACTTCTCATTTCAAAGGAGAAGGTGACTGTATCTCCTTCCACCTTAAAATTTAAGGGGGGAAAATGCACTTTAAAAACAAGACAAACAGTTTTCAAGAGAGCAATGAATTTCAGAGATTTACTTTGAAAAGGACCATGGCAATATTTTACTCCTTTTCTCACTGGCTTTTTACACTCAAAACCTATCCCCTCTCATTTGGACACCAACCTTTCAGGTACCTCTCCTGCCCATGTAGCTTTTGGGATGGGGCATCTATGAAATGGATCACAATTGCCTGACAGCAGAATCAGAGTAAAGATGAACCAAATCTTAAGCATAATTTCAATAAATTCCTCACGTTTCTATTCTCTCTGCCCTCCCCCCCCTCTCTCCATGTCACCACCTACTCTGCCAACAAGGTAAGCAAATGGCCAGTATCTGGAAGGACACAAAGCCAGTGCTGGGAACGCCTGCTCTGTAGTGTAGAACCAACACCATGAATGAGAGACAAAAGGCAGAAAAACAGAACAGTCGGAAGTGCTGGGCTGGTCCAGCTTTGGATGCACCTGGACTAGCCCCCGGAGGAAACTTGCTGTCTGTTGCTGAATTAGAGGATCCATAACACATGTGAGATAAAGGCTCTGGGAATAGATTTTGGAGAAGTTTTCAGAATGGGCATTTCAGTTCATATTATATTCTGGGGAGATATGTCATACAAGGGGCCAGATTACAAAGCATGGCTCAATTCTTATCAGCTTGAGAATGGATCATTATTTTTACTCCAAAGGCCCAAATTCACCTGAAAACATTGATTCTACAACTTTTCACTTCAATGGCTCTATGGGTCTAGGACACTCATCATAAGGGAGTCTAGAGAAGAAGTAAGCCAGAAGAATGAGCAGGCCTTTTAATGGCCAGGGAAGGAGATGCTGTGACAACCTGAGCCCACGGACCAACCTGTGGAACAGGTTCTGGAGTGGGCAGGGGTCTGATGCCTTGGAAGGGAACGGAGGGGCATTCTGCACGAAGCAGTGACTTCACAGGCCTGGCAATGTAGCCCCGCCTCCACAAAATCCCCCGTGGCAAGCTTTGTTTTGAACTCTCGTTGATACACTTGGGCCCATGAGGAATAAAGTCCATCTTTCTTTTCTAGGAAGCGAATGGGGCTGCACACCATACCTTCACCAGGTCTTTCGGCCAGCCGGTTCCTAAGACGCTACGGCTGCCGTACCCCAGGGTATTGCCTCCGTACTCAGCAACCTTCCTACTGTTTGTGTTGGGCCCCGCGTAGATCACCAACTTCAAAACAGAAAATAGACTGTTAGACTGTAAAAGAAAAACAAAAACAACATCTACAAATAAAAAGGCTGCAGAAAATGTTTGTTTAAAAATATATTAATAACCAGGCACTGGTGTCATAACATAACTAATGTTTTTTAAAAATACAACTGATACTAGGTTGAATGCAATTGGCCATTGGTATTTACAGGGCGGCCACAGAATAATAGCAAATATTACCATAATTTAACTGACTTGGGGACTTCACATTAAAATAGTTATACTCAGCTAATATATATACACATATATATTTTTAAATCAATAACCACATGTAATTCATAACTAAAAGGTACAGTTTTCTCTCTTTAATCTTCCCCCAAGTTAATAAAGTGAGCAAATATAAATGAAAAGAATGTAATATCCCATACAACAACAAAATAAAAGCAAAAAAACTCCAAAAACCTTAATGGATGAGGATGTGAAAAAATGCAACAAATTGAAAATAAGCCATACATTCCTAGCATATTGCTTCATTGTATATTAAAAAAATGACCCAAATTTGGGCCAGAAAGGGGGCTGCTTCTTCTTGGGTCAGTTTTCATGTATCAACACTTTTCCTTCCACTATTAATTAAAGGCTATTAATTTACACCCACTTAACCAACTTTCTAATATGCAGGTGAACCACTTAGAGGCCATGTGGCCTTCGATACTCTCACCGGAAGAGCACGGCCCTGGCTTCTCTTTACACACCAGACCCTGTCCTGCAGTGCGTGCTCCCACTGCCCCTGTCTGCGTAAGGGAGGTCCCAGTGGATCTAGAAGCTGCACTTTCAGCCCTGGACACTTATCTGTTTGTGACTTCTTACCCTTCTTGCACCACTGGGACCACTGGGAAAGTAAATGGTACTTCTGGCCCTGTAGTCAGTGGGCATCGCTGGCCTCCACATTTAACACTGACGTGTACTGCAGGTGGAGACTGAATGTGCCAGAAGTTGCAAATTACTGGCTTTTAAAGGAGAAACAAAATGACACTAATTAAAATGGCACCCTCTTTCATTTCCATTTTAAACAGTCGTATCACCTGAATCTAGGAAATGGGGTAGCTGACGCCAGGAACTAGGAAGTGGTGTAGACTGGTGCCAGGAAAAGTTTTTGAAAGGCCCACCAAAGACCATTTGTCTTGCTTGCAGTGAAGGTAAGTTTTGGGGGAAAGTATTAGCCCCTCCAGACATCTGGGATCTTCACTAGCCTAAGATATTGGGGATGAGGATTCTATAGTTTGCCCAGCAATGTGTTTTACTGTCCCATAATATAGACAGTTAGGAAGTCCTTTATTTTTAACTTAAACATCCCCCCTGGTGGGATTGAAGACCATTTGCCCTTACACAGTTCACAGAGGACAGATACAGCAGACAGCTGACAATTTACATGAAAAAAGTCCTGCGTATGTACAAAGATATTAGCTAATCCTTCGGTTGTTCTTCTGTATGTTGCATATCACAGTTTCTTTAGCCTTTCCTCCTAAGTTCAACCTAATGATTTACAATGCAACAGTTATAAACAGACAAAAATCTGTAAGCCCTAAAACACTTCCTTTTACTTGTGATTTGGTTCAGCCACCAGGGTGGAAACTACACTTCCGTGAAATCTATGTGGACCCTGAGGTCATGACAAAGAATAACTTAAACCCAAACAGATCCTAACGCATCTGAAATCCTTCTAAAAAGCCACCTTCTCCCAAAAGATACACGAGAAGCCCCAGGCAGTAAGACCTTTCTAGATGAAAGGACACACACATCTATAGGAATTGCAAGCACAGAGGAAAGGCAGGAGGTAAGAAGAATGGAAATTTCTTTTGATTCGGATCTAAACTCTGAAAGCTTACAAAAGCCCACTTTCAACAGGTCATTAAAACACTGTTCTTAGACCACAGAGGCGCTGGCTTTTTGATACCCCAAACACTACCCTTTGAGGCATTATCTTGGGGAAGTTCTCCTAAGAGGTATCTGCGGACAGAAATAAGTCAAGAATGGCGACCAGCAGCAAAGAAAAATAAGAAGCATCTGACCCCAGCTTATCAGAGGTGGAAGCCATTCTAAAGCAGCCGCGCTTACTTTGTCATAGTCGTACTGCGAAGAGCACCTGCTGTCAAATCTGAGGTACAGGCAGCGCGCCCCTGGGATGTGGACTGTCTCCTTAAATTTGTAGTTGTCTCGGACGGGGTGGACCGTCTCCACAGTCTTGCCAGCAGCCCATGGGGCAGGAATCTTTAAGCCAGTGAGGAAGCCTGGCTCTTCCTTCTCTTCCAGCATTCTAAAACCAGACAGAGAGAATGTGACGGAGTTTGGCAGCAAGGAGAGGAAAAAGAAAGCGTATACACAGGAAAATACAAAAGATGAAGAAATTTCACTCTAATTTTCCACAGCGTGCAGTGTGACAACATTGTGGCTTGACATAGTGGCGACCGGAAACATTAAAAAATCCTACATTTAAGGTTCATTTCTTTCTTGTTATACAATATATTTGCATTTCCCCCTCTTTTTTCAAGACAGAAGTCCAACTCACATCCAAGAGAGAACCTCGCCAACTCTCATTTAAAGTTACTCAGAAAAAGAAAAGACATTGTAAAGGACTTTTAAATTGGCCACTTCTCAAACCCTACAGGACCAGGACCCTATAAAGTTCCCTTTCGTTGATATCTAAATGTCAATTGTTGAAAACTCCATGAGTCTATACAACCAATGTTTACTGGAGTTTTTTACCAAAGAAAGGTGCTTTTGAGGTTCCTCTCATCCACTGTAATTGAATTCTTGAGGACGCCCCAACCCAAGGCCGTGGGACACGGACTCCTACAGCTGCATTTGGCTGTTGGGGAATTCTCTTTCAGCTCTGAGCTACCCAACAGGGGTGGGTACATAGTAAAATGTGGCCATTTAAATGGAATCTAAATTAAATACAATTTAAAATTCAATGTCTTGGTCACATTAGCTACATCGTGAATACTCGGTAACAGCATGAGGCTGTCATCAACAATACTGGAAAACAAAGATACAAATTTTCATCACTGCACAAAGCTCAGCTGGATAGCATACTGTTCTAGAAAAACCCTTAAGTCCTTCCTTTCTGATCAATGTTTTTCAAGACAGCTTTAGTGAGCTATAGTTGACATATAATAAATTGCAGATATTTGAAGATTATAAACTGGTAAGTGTGGCCATATGTATACACCTGTGAAACTTCCTCCCTCTTCTTAATCCAGGCAACCACTTCTTTGCTTTCCATCACTACAAACTAGCTTGCATTTTCCAGAGTTTTATATAAACAGGATCATACAGTATGTACTCTCTGGGGGGATCTGGCGTCTTTCATTCAGCATTAGTAGCCTAAGATTCATCCGTGCTGTCGAACATGTCCACAGTTAACTCCTTTTTAAAACTGCTGAGCAGGACTTGATTGTACGATTGCAACACTATGCTTATCCCTTTGCCTATCGATGGACATTTGGGTTGTTTCTTGTTTTGGGCTATTCTAACTAAAGCTGCTATGACCTCCATACACCAGTCTTGCTAAGAATCTAGGCTTTCTTTTCTCTTGTGGAAATATCTAGAAGTGAAATCGTTGGGTCATATGGTAGGTTTATGTTTAACTTTTTAAGAAACTGACCAACTGCTTGCCAAGTCATATGTTTTACATCCTGATCATTAGCATTTGATAATTTTTTGATTTTGAACTAATCTCTTGTTCAGTGGGGAAATTTATTCTAACCCATTCCTAAGAGACTACGAAGCAAGTCTACCATTATCTGGAAAATTGTGTCCCTGATCCCCAGTTAGAGAACCCTCACTAGAAATCACTGTGGTAAAAGGAGAACTAGGCTTTCACCAGAAGAAAACAAGGCAGGGGTTCCTGCGAGGAAGCAGCATCGCTCACCTCTCACCAGGGAACAGCCTGCCCTTCTGGTCTGATGCACCACATGGGGAACAGCCCACCTCGGCAAAAACTGGACACTGGGTTTTAAGCAGCAAAGCCGTCTGAAACACAAAATCATCATCATGCCTTAAAGTGCTGACTGTCAGTTATCTGGAGGGTACCAGTGCCAAACTTAGAACTCCCACTTAAACCGTCTTTCTGTGGTCCTAGTCTACCCTCTTTCACCAAGAAGTGCTTTGCGACTTAGACCACTTCACGTAAGTTTATTCACCGCTGGAATGGAACATGCTGATATTGGGTAGCAATAGCCAGCAAGGACTGAGATGAAATATCATGGCAGGATCTCAGTAGCCTTTAGGTTAGCATTTTTACAGCTGACCAGCAATGAATACTTGCCAAAAGATTGCAGTAAGCAATTAGTGAAACAAATAAAATGTTTTCCCTTAATGTTTCAGTTGATTTTTATGACACTGATTCTTCATTCCACCATTATATCACGTGGCTCCTGAGAGTCAGGACTCTAGTGATTCTGCCTTCAGGGAACGCATGTGGCCACAGCGTGAAGTGGGCTGGACGGAGAGCAGTTCACTCGGGCACACTGAGGACCACACCTGACTGGTGTAGAGGACCAGCTGCACCAGCTGGGGCATCAGGGCGTCGGCCATGGTCAGAGTCTGCAAATTCGGATGCATCAGGGAGGTCAGCAACACTGGAAGAAGGTGCCCAAGCATAGTAGCCTTAGTAACTTGTTCCAAGCCTTTTAACCTACAAAACGTTTAAGAAAACACGGGTTAAGCAATTCCCAATCATATGAAAAAGCAACTAACATCATCTTTATCTGACAAAATCTCTTAAACTGCATTTTCTTGAACTACTGAAGCACTTAAAATTAAGAGCAATTCAATCCACAAATTTCCCATGTTCTACCACTGAGGGAGGAAACAGAAATCTCAGATTTCATCTTCAACTTGATTTTGCAAAAAAAAGAAAGAGAAGAAGAAGAAGTGTACACAGTGAATTTCATTGCACCTTTGAAGCCTTTATAAACGAGCCCTCTAGGTAGGTAAATGGCCACGCTGGGCAGTTACCATCTGCAAAGCCCCCTCAGCTCTGGGGCTGCCCCGGGTCCCTGACAGCGAGACAAATGAGTGGCTACAGCACCAGTTCGCCTGCCCGCAGAAGTAATGCCCACTTCTGGCCCAGAGAAGCTGGCTCATGGGGGATACAGAGGCAGGCAGGTTTTCCATTTGTTCTTAAAATCGCACCCTCCCTTCCAGTTTTATTGAGATCTAACGATGTGTAAATTTAAAGCGAACGAGGTAATGACTTGGCATACCCATACACGGGGTCCAGCAAAACCAACACTGCTTGAGTGTGGTGGGTAGGGTGATACGGGTGTAGTAATTTACAGTTTTAATTTGGACATTTCACCTAAAAGGTCATATGGTGTGCTTGAGTGTGACATTGTTATGTTACAGAATTACACGCACATAATTTTGTAATAAAAGATTCTGTAACTAAAGGGTGGTGTTATTTGTGCCAGGCCCTGTGTTGTGAAATGATTACCTAGTCACATTCTTAACACCCTAATCTTCAGCTAGGAGAATTAACATCTGTGACTCGCCCAAGGAAAGGTGTGGGTTAGGAAGTTCTCTAAGACTACTCAGAATACTGGGACTGGAACCAGAAACAGAACTCAGGCCTCCCAGGCTCTAAGGCTGCCCCCTCCCAGCGCAGATCTGTGGCACAGGCCAGCAGTGGCCCCTACAAGCCTTAACAAGCCCAAGTGCAACGCCCACCTGGATCACCTTGTCCTCAATTCCAACCTGCCCACCTACTCTCAGGGAGAGGCCAAGAAACGGGGACACGAGGACAGACAGGGACACTGGAGAAAAAGTTGCACTGTAGGCCTGTTCTAGAACAACATCTTTAACATTCAAATCATCAACACATGCAGCATGTCAAGTCACCTCCCCAGCAAACCACAGTAGAAATGTAATGGGGAGAACTGAGAAAGTTGTATTACTGGGAACGAGAAGTTTGCCCTCTATACAAGTCACTCCTATGTCTGCAGAAGTAAAACACCAGTAAAATCTTGAGATACCGTGTGGATACTGCCTTTGGCACAGCGGTTAACAGCCTCCCCAACAAAGTTACCATGAGACAGCTAAGCGCCCATGGTGCTGAGCAGGCTGACTGAAGGAAAGGCCCACTTGGGACTAACGGGGGTAGAAGACCCCAAGGTCAGGGATGATGCTGTTCCCCTCAACCTTGCTACCCTGAATCCATGACCATTAGCCCAGTTGTGCCTAAAAGCCCCATTAGAGTTCAACCGCACTTGCACACTGTCGTTTCAACCTATTCTCATAAAAATCCCTCTACAGTGACTGGACATCTGGTGCTCTGTTGTAAAAGATGTTGCTTTCATACACAAGTTCTTCCTGAAGGGCAGCAGGTCACACTTCCCAATCCATTTCCTCACCTAAGCTCCCGGTCGGGCACGTCACTATTTATGAGTGCAGTCGTGACCTGTTGTAGCATTTCCAACACTTCATCACATCCAGTTAGGATCTGGGTGGCAAGAGCCAAAACACTGACCTTTAGCTCCTAGGTAGAAAATATCGTAATGTTATTTTTAAGCTTTGTGATAAAGATACACTCACAATGACAACATGAAATGACGTATTTTATGATGCATTTCCAAATTAAATAATGTGGTGGCCAGATTAAGCCCAAAGCAGTAAGTTCCGCTAGGATGGCAAGTAGCAATCTGATCTGGGAGGCTACGGTCGGGAGTGCTGACAGAAATACGCAGTATTTCCCGGGAGCACAGCAAGTCCCCAGGAGAAAAGGCATTTCTCCCATCCCCTCCGGCACAAGAGCGCTCCCGGTGGCCAGCCCGGAAACTGTCCAGGTGGAAGATTGCCTTGGGTGGTATGAGGGTAGCTAAAGAGAAAAACAGAACAGTAAAAGGCGCATGTAGAGGCGGTGAATAAAATGAGACAAAAACACAACATCCTGAAACAGTACAAGTGACCTTTTCACTTAATGTTTTGAGCCAGTACACTTGAAAACAGGCAAGTTAAAAATTCAACTAAAGTGGCAGGCAGTTACAGGCTATTAAACGTTGAAAATAACTGCTAGTCCGTGGGAGCACAAATACGAAATAATGTAAGAAACACTAGTTTAGATCATAGAAATGTTTAGTTTACAATTATTTTGTTAAAAATATAACCAAACTAACTTTCGGTGAAATCTGTGGTGGTTCCCCCCCCCCAGAAATACTAGACAACCCTACCTTTACCAAGAGTTATTTTTTTCTACAGATTAATTAAGCATTTATAAACATTAGCCTTCCAAATAGAAAACACTGGTACTCATGGCTGGAATTTTCTGGGGTTTCTTTCTTTCCCTCTTTTTTTGGTGTTACTAAGGGAAAGGGAATCCCAAATTGCCCAGACGAGATACGTCACGGTGCGAGTGGGACTGATCTCCGAGCCACCACCTGCTGACCGCACACCTGGCAGGGGGAGCGCAGGGCCACGTACTCTAATCGCTCGTCTCTAATGCTCACAGCAACCTTACAACAGACATGCTATTGTCCCTTTTTACTGACTAGGAAACTAAGGCAAGACAAGGTAATAAATAGTATCAGCAATTTAAATGATTAATTCATGCAATTTTCCTGTTTACAAACTGATTATGTAATGAAATAAACTCATAATTATGAACTAGCACATGTATGATTTACATAGTTTTATATACATGCATCAAGGCATAAAAAGGGCAAACTGTAATGGATTTTATCTTTAACTATGGCTTTCTTACTTAATTTTTCAGTGTGTTTTGCTCAACACTATAGGGAAGAAACAAGCTTTTATTGATTTCTCTAATTCTCCCAAAGATGAAATTCTGAAGAACAATGCAAACAATAGCCTTAAGCATCTGTCAAAATCATAACAAATGATGCTATAAAAAAATCTCTGTATTGCTATAAATTTCCATGTTGGAACAAATTATTGAGTTTACCCAGACCCTAACTTAAAAATAATTATAGGAAATAAAATGAACTATAGGTTTAGAAATTATTCAACATAAAGATTGTGAGAAAATTAGCATCTTTTTAAAGTTATTTGAACCAAGAGAGTATAATAAATCAGCCAAAATGCCAAAGTTTTTTAAATTGTTAGGCTCCTGGATTTATTTATATATTCCTATATAAATAAAACTTTCAGGTGCCTATGAGATCACTTGTAAGTGCCATATTTTATAGTTCTTAAAAAACATAAAAATAAACAAAGGCACGAAAAGACAGGAGCACATGGATGACACATTATGAGAGTGTCACAAATATGGTAACCACTGTGCAATGACAGAAAAATCTATGAAATGAGTGGCCTAATATTACCTCTCACAAAAATATAAGCCACATGGTGAAATCCGACATCATAATAGACAGAAATGTATCCAATTAAGTTGTGCTTTACCCGCTGGGTAGAAAGCATTGTTAGAAGAAAGCTTGGTGTTTACCTGTACCTTCAATGTATCTCCCTGCAAGGAGCTGTCACTGTCATCATTCTCGTCAGGTTTAATCAAAATAGTGTTACTGAGAAGGTGGTTCTGAACTGCCATCAGATAGCGCAGGCAGGAGGATGCAGCCTTT
This sequence comes from Sturnira hondurensis, assembly GCF_014824575.4. Taxonomy (NCBI): domain Eukaryota; kingdom Metazoa; phylum Chordata; class Mammalia; order Chiroptera; family Phyllostomidae; genus Sturnira; species Sturnira hondurensis. Next base: position 5,645,562 of record NW_028080037.1, read on the forward strand.
AACACAAACAAGGGCATTTAAATGATCTGGGTCCTACTGAAACAAGGATCATGTGATCCTCGTGTTTTTAAAAGATTTCGACAAGGGAAGCAAAAGAGAAAGTACAGAAAACAGACCAAGTTAGTTTTTTAGGTGATTTATTTGCACTTGGCTTTTGATACAGAATTTGACACAGTTACCATGACCTTTTCTGCCTTCGGCTACATAATCCTCACTGATCACTCAGATACTTACTTGAATTTTTGCCTCTTACTAATTTGCTTCCCCACCCTCCTTCCCACCACATGTATCTCCATTAGAGAAGACTCTACAAAAATCCTTCAAAGAATCTTTGGTTCTTATCGGTCTCTGTAAAACACTGATGGTTTAGAAAACAATGCTAAACTTCAAAGTAACAAGGGAAGAAATCTTCACTATTTTAAACAAAAAAATATCCAAATTCAGACAAATAATTTATTGCAACAAGACACTTAAAGCAGGAATCATCTTCGGAGCAAGTATTTCGAATGGATTTGTCTAGTTCTATATTTCTAGGACAAGCACAGTCGCCCACGGGCCTTCCCAGGTAAGTCTGTCCTTGTAAAGTGTGCGCGTGCACACACCTCGACACAGCAGAATGAGGAGAGGAGCACTGGGTTCAATTTTACTGTCATTAAACGCATTTTTACTGAGATCTGGTCAAGATGGCAGAGTAGATGGATGCTATAGTCGCCTCCTCCCAGACATTAAAATTACAGCTAAATGATAGAACAATCGACCTGGATAAATACATTTTTACTTACAGGCACAGTTGAAAGGAGTTTTTGAAAATCATCTTTAGAAACAGTTTGGCACTTGGTGATTAAGATACAGGATTCTCGTACAACAATCTTCAGAATGTAGTGTAAAAGTTCATCATTTAGTCTTTAAATGCAGGAAAAATGTAACAATAAGATATTGATGGTTTAATAATAAAGGATTAAAATTTATACAACTGGTATAAGATGATAAATAGAAGATATAAAGTTAACTGGTTCTGGAAGCAAATCACCTTAGTAATGATGCTACTAAAGGTACTGGTTCTGTTATCTAAATCAAACTTAATGGAGACAAAATAGGAGCCAAGCACTTAGTCCAAATACTCTATAAACAGCAAAGAAAACCAGTACCTTCTTCCCCTCACCAGCTCTAACCATACCCTCCTCCTTCGTCACAAACCACGTGGATGGCGCCCTCCATCAAGTTTTCTTAAACAAGCTCCATCGGCCATTTCTGCTACGTACCCTTCCCCAGGCCTCAGTTTCTTTACTGATTAAACTGAAACGTGCTAAATGGCAACTGTCAGACTTACTGTCTTTTGAGTGATCCATGGTTTAAACTTAATATGCCAACCATATTAGATATTACAGGAGACTGAGGAAAACACGAAGAAAGAGTGACTAAGATAACTGGCGTCACCTGTAATGGTCGTCGTCCTCACTGCCAAATCGATTGTTTTGAAGCTGTTCTGCTAAATTGGTTAGGATCACATCCCGCAGCTGGGAGAGGCCACTGTTTCTCTCTCCTACACAGAACAAAGCTCCATTAACAACCCTGGTAATTACACTTAGGAAAGGGATGCTATTAAAGAAAGTTTTTAAACAAGCGGATTGTCAGCAGCCCAGCGCCGGGCAGCTGCGGCTGCCTCATAAAAGCAGCAGCAAGAACTGCCGCGCCACCGTACAACCTTTTCAACTCGTGCAGCCCGACTGAGGTGTGGCTACCCCGTACAGGTCATAAAGCGTGACTCCCAACTCTCTGACACGGTGAACTGTTACTGTTTTTCTGTAGTCTAACTGTAAAGCTGCATTTTAACGTGTGGGAAAAACTGGCCTAGAAACCCCCAAGAAGTCATTACCGTTAATGTTCATTAAATAAGCTACAACAAGGAACATAAGGCTGAGCAGTGAAGACAGAAAGGTGTATAAACTTGAAGATATATGTATATATAAAACATGGTTTCTGCTGGCCCTGGCTGGTGTAGCTCAGTGGATTGAGCACGGGTCTGCGAACCAAAGGATTGAGGTTCAATTCCCAGTCAGGGCACATGCCTGGGTTGCAAGCCAGTCCCCAGCAGGGGCGAGTCCCCAGCAGGGGATACACAAGAAGCAACCATACACTGGTATTTCTCTCCCTCTTTCTTTCCCTTCCCTTATAAAGATAAATAAAAAATAAATAAAACTATTTTAAAAACATGGTTTCTGCTTTCGATCTAGCTGAAGCATTGGCATTATGTGCAGATATATTTTGAAAATTAATGCTAACAGATATGAAGGAAAAAATATTTTCCTAAATATCCAGTTGTTTCCTTAGGGGAAAAAAGGGAAGGCAGTTCAAGGACAATTAAAGGATAGTTCTTACCTTCTGTTAAGACCAGCTTAAGTAAGTTATTGATTTCAGTTTCACCTGGGTATAAGATATTCAAACCAGAGCTGAAACGACAGAAAAGTCAAAAAGCTTTTAGAAAATCCAAACTCTTTAAAAGTTTATTTTTACTAAAGATGCCAGTTTGGTTACATAAAACTCTGAGGTGAGTTTCATCACTAACAAAAGCAGTTGAAACTAAATTCACTTTGTGATCTAGTCTGCTAGTAGTTTGCTTCCCTATATGTGCCCTACCTGTAAGTTACCCAAATGACGACTTACCTGAGGCCAGAGGCAGAACTGGTTAAAGAGAACTGAGCTCTAAAAAGATCAATGGCGTCAAGCCAGCTATATATAGAGACTGTGCCAAAAAATCATTTCAGAAGGGGATTTCTGATTCTCAGCTTTTCCAAAGGGGCAGAAAGAATAGTATTGCAAATATCACCAGAATTTTTCTTCCTCTTTCTTTTTTTATAAGATCTAATGTACAATGAAGCACACATGTTTAAAGTGTATACTTTGGTGAGTTTTGACAGATGTACACACCCATGAAGAATCACCAACAAGATAGTGAACATACTCATTAGCTCCAGAAGTTGCCTCACAGCACTAGATTTACATTTTTGATTTAATGGTCTCAATAGAAAGAGACCAAAAGCATAATCTGTTGTGGAAGGAAAGAACTTGCCCTCCTTCTCGGCCCACCTGTCATCTGGTACTTCCAGACCAAGCACTCGGTTCTCTCTTGTCACTACATTTTACTTGTTCATATTACGGCTATATTCCTGGATAAAAGTTCACGGCACTTGAAGTGTGTGTAGAGATGATAGATAGATAGAATGACAACAGAAAATGGTCCATAAATTCTGCCCTCTTGCCTAACAAGGTATTAAGTAGATTTTAAAAAGTTAACATTTGAGCACTTACTTTGCATTGGGCCTTACCTTATTAAAATCTCACAAACCTGTAAAGTGGGTGCTATTTTTATGCCCATTTTATAGCTGAGGAAATGGAAGACTCAAGGTCATAGCTAGTGAATGGCAGAGCAAAGACTAGAACCCAGGTCTGCTGGAGGCCAAAGCTGGCTTCTTCACCTTCTTGCCAGACTCTCCCAAATAAGATAGACATCTGCTTACAAACCATCAAAATATATACTTCAAGGGGGTTTTCGTCTTTTTTTTTTTAAGAATCCAGTGAGGATCTTAGGTACAGGGTAGGGAGAGGAACGCAGGAACATGGATGGCTTCAGCCCCTGGGAGTCGGGCCCAAGCCTCAGTCCCGTGACAGGGTCCCCTGCACGTGGGGCCCTGGCTGGGAGGGGCTGGGGAAGAGGCACCTCGGCTCCCGAGCAGGGAAGATCAGGAGGCAGTGCGGGAGAAGCATTCGGAGGAGAGCAGTGTGACAGTCATTTACTGATTACCTGATGGCAAGGCAGACTTCCTTCTGAATTTCAGGGCAAATTTGATCTTTTGGTGCCATCAGCAACTGCCAAAGAAGCAATCCCGACCGTCGAATGATGTCTCGATTCCTTTCAGTTTGTGGGCTGAAGAAAAATTTAAATACCACCTACAGAAACATAAAGGGTATATCTAAAACCGTGAATTCTACTGGGGATAACATTATCCCTCTGAAGAAAGCACACGCAGTTATTCTTACGAATAGATTTTAACCACAATCTCTCCCATTGTGTAATGGTATAATTACAGTAAATACTTTACATATATTAATTACAATGAACTACATATAGCAACACTCCATTAACTGCTGTGCAATGAATATGATAATCTAATTATAGGACTAGAATGGGGTGAGCTGCAACACAGGAATGTTATTCAATTTTCTTCTGTAGAAATCAGCGGCTGAAGCCCAGCTTTGTGCTCCTTTTTCTGTATTATTTATCTCAAAACAGAGTTACTTACCTGAAAGACAACAAGGATGCAGCGTATAATACAGGTATCTCCATTAACCATGGCCTTCTCCATAATATCACAAATACTGCTCAGGTGGTGCGCTTCGATCGGATGCTGCTTGCCCAGGACACTTGTGATTGGAAGGTTTGGGTTGGTGGCAAGAAGATTGAGTTGGTGTATGCACATCGCACCAACGTGGTGCAATAACTGGTTTATAACCTCACTTGTGGTTATAGCCTCTTCTGGAAAATAAAAAGGCAACTCAGTGAGGAAAGACACATCCATGGGCAGTCCCCAAGGAGCAGCTTTTGGACTGACAGAAGGTGCAGACACACACGAGGAGAGAGTATCGGCTCCCATCTCCTCTGCTCTGCTGGAGAACCCTGCTCCCTGTCCCTGAGAGCTGAGGTGAAAACACCTGGGAATTTCCATATTTTATGATCATAAGTAGCTACCACCATGGAGCCTTTTCTGTATGCTTGACAATCGGCTAAATGCTACGCAGACTTTACCTTGAAACATCATTATAAACTTAGACAATTTTAGCCCAGTTTTGTAGAGGAGTAAATAAAGACTCAGGGAGGTTAAGTAACACAGCTACTAGGTGGTAAAGCTGACACTTAAATTCAGGCCATCTTGGCTCAGAGCACACACCAGTAGTCATTCCAGTACAATCTCTCCATCTTCTCTGGCATCGCTATGGGAGAACCCACCCCCTCCCGGGTCCAGAAATATCTCCTCCCACAATACCTCCACATTTATATCTCCTTTAGTGCAACCTCGTGAGGGTTGACAAGCATCTTCTTACGTAATAACAAATGCCTCATGGATGGCTACAGGAATTCAGGAAGGGAGGTAAAAGTCTAAATAAGCAACGTGCGCGCACACACAAAGTTTGCTTTTCCCCCCTAAAACAGCTGAAAGGAACTGCCTAAAACAAAACAAAACAAAACAAAATAGGAAAGCAGGTCATCTCGGAGAAGCAGGCCTGATGGAGGAACTTCAGAGCTGCGAAAGGATTGTGGGCACTGGGAACGATGAAAAAAGGACTCAGGGGAACAGAAGAGAAGGCAAACTTTGCTGAAACCAAACTTTTGACTGTGTGTTAATTCTACGGCCAGGATGGGTCTAATCCTATGCCTTTGAGTCCCTGATCTAACACCAGTAGAATTTAGTTTCATCTTACTCACCTTCACTAAGGACTTTTTTAAAGTTAGCTACCCAAATAAACAAGGCCTCTGATTTTTATTCTGCGTTAGGTGGGAAGCCAGTGGAGCTGTGTGAGCAGAGGAGTGTCCGATCTGACTACCTGAGGCTGTCAAAGACTCTGGCTGACACGGGGAGATGCAAGCGGAGGACGGCAACTGCAGAGGCAGTCGGAGGACCAGCCCGGAGGCTATTACAATTCGGGAGGAGACAATGACGGCCTAGACTAGGGTTGCAGCAGGATAGGACGTGGGAAATGGCTAGACTTGGGACATATTTTGAAGGTCGGAGCCAACAGGATTCGCTGATTTCCTCTTGGGTGTGAGCTGTGGGAGAGTGAGAGTCATCGGTAACTCTGGTGTTTTTGGTGTGAGCAATGAAAGAACGTTCCTATCTTGGAACGTGGGGGACTCACTAGGTAGAGATTTGGACATGGGGAGAAATAGGGAGTTAGTTGTTGACATTTTCAGTGGAAGATGCCTATTACATAAAAATAAATAAATATACAACTGGAGGTGAATACATAGTCTGGGGTTCAGGCAAGAGGCCTGTAGATCATAATTAGGGAGTCACTAATATGTAGTTGACTTTTTCTTTTTGCCTTTTTAACAGCTTTATCAAGATATAATTTATATACCATAAAATCCACTCATTCTAAGTACACAACTTGATGACTTTTAGTAAATTTACACAAATACCAAAATCAGGAACCAAAGCAGAGAAATGAGTACCGACCCTATAAAAATTAAAGGGAATACTAGGAGCAACTTCATGCCAACGAATAAGAAAGGTTAGATGAAATGCACAAATCTCTAAAATGACACAAATTACCATAACTAACTCAAGAAAAAATAAAAAAAACTGAATAGAAAACTGCATAGCCTCAAAGTCTCACTTCCACCCAGATATTTCTTAATCACAGTGGTGATTCACACATGTCCACAAATTCTCTGGTGCTTTTCCTTCCAGGAGCTGGAGCCTAGTATTCTCCTTCCCATGAGGGTGGGCTAACGACTTGCTTCTAACAGTGCATGGAAATGGAAAGTGGTAACTGCGCAGTGCAGAAAGCTGGTGTCTAAACCAAGTGGTCAGTTTTAACATCACCAGTAACAAGTCGTGTCACCATCATGCACCTGTGACAATGACGCAACGAGAGAAGCACTTCCCCTCTGCAGTGGTCCCCCCAAATCTGTAACGTTAAAGTGGGAAAACAACAGACAAACCCAAAGTGAGGGATAGTCTACAACACACCTCATCAGCACTCCTCAAGTGTCTTTCTCTTGTGCAGACAGATACCTCTATCCACTACATCCGACAATCCCAGATCTGCTGCGAGCCACTATAATGTTTTCTTTTCAGTCATTGAATCTTCAAACACAACATTTCCAACTGGTTCTTTTTAAAAAAATGTATTTACTGAAATTCCCTATTTATTCAGTCGTAGTCATCACACTTTCCTTTAATCTTTTAATGTGGTACCCTTCGGTTCTCTGGAGGGATTACAAAGGATGCTTCAAATTCATCATCTACTAAGTCCAACATCTGAGTTTGGTCTGCAGCGTGTAGCTACTGATTTCTCTGCTCAGGTACTTTGTTTTCTTAAAATGTTGCTTCTATTTTAACCCTTTGCTTTCTTTCATTTGTTTATTTTTATTATTCTTGTTTTTATTTTTAAGCCTGCCTTCCCTGGGATTACCCCGTGAGTCAGAGGTTGTGGTCACATGCCTGTAGCTCAAACGCCTTCTACCCTGGGAGGCTCTGCATGTTTGGGGGGAGCACATCAAAGTTCTGGCAGGTTTTTTTAAATTTTTTAAAAATATTTTTTATTTACTTATCTTTAGAGGGGAAGGGAAGGAGAGAGGGAGAGAAATATCAATGTCTGGTTGCCTCTCATGCATCCCCGGCCGGGAACTGGCCTGCATGTGCCCCGAATGGAAACTGAATCTTGATCCTTTGGTTTGCAGGCCGGCGCTCAATCCACTGAGCTGCACCAGCCAGGGCTAAAGTTCTGGCAGTTTTACACTCTGCCCTGGTTTTCACTTTCTGCCAGCTCCTCTTCACATCTCCGCAGGCTCACACTCAGCCAGGCCTGGGTGAACAGCGTGGGTCTCCTCAGGCTTCTGTGGGGAGCTTACCAAGCCCCCTGCAGCTTTCTTCTACCCAGATTTCCCTAGTGAATTTCTGGCTAGCCTGCTCGTTCACTGCTTGCCCTGAGCAGAACGATGGAAATGAGTCTAGCAGAGCCACTGGTATCCTCTGTTTGCCACCAAGACTACCACCGATACTGATGGTGTTGCCGGGCACGAGTGTTTTCCACTCTTTGCTCCAAATCAAGTCAGCCCGTTCTGGCAGCCAAGATGCCAGAATCTGCCCCAACCTGGTGGAATTACTATACTGACAAAGCTGGAAGTGGGAGAAAGGAGCATCCCCAGCTAAGAACACCACAACATCCACTGTTCTAACCCAAAGTTCAGTGTTTTTTATAAATACCCGCTTCTCAATATGCCTTTTGTCAATTTTCAGAGCCTAGAAATAGTTGCTTTTGAGATTTTGCCAGTTTTAGCATTGTTTTATGGGGATAGAATTTGCTGAGTCACTCACTCCTCCATACCACCATAGTTGACTTTGATGTCATGGGATTTTAAGTCGATATTAACCTACTATTGTTTTCTGGCAGTGACAACCACCCCATGACAACATGCCTCTCGCTAAGGACCTCCTTCATCTGTCTCTGCAAGGGAAGAAGAAACACAGGAAGAGGCCCCTGGTACAGAGCCCCCAGGCTCGCCTCACGGATGGGAAGTACCCGGAATGGTAGGACATCACCACTGCTTCTAGCCCTGCACAGATGGCAGCTTTGTGTGCTGCCTGTCCCCTGTCCCCTGTCAGCCTGCGGGAGGAACAGCAAAGCCGACAGAGGCTATTCCTTCAGAACAAAGTGGCACTCAAAGCACCCAAATCAAGATGAGGGGGGAACCATCCCAATAAACACATTTTGAATACAAAAAATATTAACTTAATATTAAGAATCTTAGTATTTATATTGAGAAATATAAAGATCCTTCATTGGCAATTCTACCCAATTATAAGTTTGTATATAAATAAATGTCAATGTAAAACATTACAGCAGCATATAATCCTGAGCCAAGTACAAGAATCAATTTTGTACCAAAGATTTGACAATGGCAGAAGAAACGTAATTTTCCTGTTTTAAAAAAAAAGTCTATGGACCATCAGAAAAGCTCTACTAACTTATACACTATTTCCTTAGTCATAAGCCAATCGACAATAAGGATTTCTGGTTTCTAAGTTCAAAAAGGAAGGGTGTTGACCCATGTTGTCGCCTGGGCCACGTCCCACTTACTCATGCTGCAGTCCTCTCTACTATGTCCTGGGGGACAGTTGTTCCTGGAAGACCGAGCGTGCCTCACCTTTGGGCTCCGTGATGATGTGGCTGACCCCGAGCCTCTGGCAGACGTAATGGAAGGCCTGGTTCCCAGGATTGCACCACTGATCGATGTAGTCGTTCGAACAGGTCCACAGCATGTTGTTCACGGTGTCGTAACAGGCACCTGCAAAAAGAGCGTCTGTATTCGGCTGCCATGTCATCATCTGCCCGTACACAAGGTTCCCACCAGCACTGCTGGTGGCAAGGCCCCCCGCGCCAACAGTCTGCATCCTGCTCCCGTACGCTTCCTTGGCAAAGCATTAGGCTGAGGTTGAGCAAAAAGGCAGCACTCAATCTCCGGTTTGCTCAGCTCCTCTGGGGGAATGGGAGAGGTCTCGAGGAAGAGACTGACTCAGTAACTGACTTCTACACGACCTTTTAAATTCCATATAAGATTCAAGTGGCTTACATTAAAACCCAGGTGCAACAGGACTAATTAACATAATACCCCAAAAAAGCCTCAGCAACAGAGCAAAAAAAAAAAAAAGGTGAGATATGAGCTTCCTAGGAGACAAGGCAAAGAGAAAATAGTACATAATGCTAATTTTCTGGCTATGAGAAGCACAACAATTCCTCACAGGAAATAAATCTTTGAAAAATTTCAAACTTTGAACTTTGAAGGATTTGTCATAGGCATCATCATCAGACAACCTAACAGACAGTATGCAGAGGAATTTCACATGGCAATTTCTTATATTAATCCTCAAAATTATACAGCAGTATAAAAAAACCTTTCTTTCAGGGAAACTAGAACACCACAAAGACTGGCAAGACTTTTCTGAGACACGCTGCTAAAACGCCGACTTTCCCGAAGAAATGTGGCGTTTATTCCTTACCCAGTCCTGGTACAAGAGCACCGCGCCCCAGGGAGCTTCCAGCAGCATCTATGAGATCAGCACGGCTTGTGAACTGACCATCCGAAATGTTATACACCAGGCTGGAGGCGAGGACTTTGGGAACAAACATTAAGCTGTTTAATAAGCCTTAGAGTGATTGTCAGTCTACTTTTTACAGTTTCAGCTTTAGGCACTTAACAAGACTTTCATAAAAACCACATATTTTTTGTTGTCTACTGATGGTAACAATGAGGAGACAAAACACACACATAAGACCACAAAAAAACCCCTCACAAATATCTTTCTAAATAGTAAACCATATTTTTTTAGTGTTTTTTAAATGGAAACTTTTGCATAAAAGTTTTTTAAATATGGGTTATCAAAAGGGTAATTGCAAAACGAGTTATTATCACTACCGACACAAGGTTAACATTTTATGAGAAATACTCTACACATAGTTGGTGCTCAGCAAAGGTTAGCAGACACACCGCTCAGTTCCAAACAGTGGCTCTACAACTTGGAGACGCTTCGGCCTTTTTCCTGAACACAGGATAACGCGTGATGACAAGCACGGGCCCCAGGTGTCTGGGTTTCAGTCCCGGCTCTACCGCTTCTGTGTGACCCTGGGAAATGTACTGAACCTCTCAATTTCCTCATGTGTAAACCAGAGATAATAAAAGTGCCAGCCTTACACGGTTCTTGTGAAGATTAAACAAGTTAAAATGTGTCCAGGACCCACACCAGCTCATATGTACTAGCTGCAGTAATTCACAGCCTTTCCTTCCCCACTTTCAAACATAAAATTTGAGCACTGTGCCACTGGGGCTCGTTTTTCTGACCCCTGTCACCTTGGTGACCCAGATCCCCATCACGCCTGCTGTGAGTTATAATCTAACTAAAGTCTTTGTTTCTGCTCTATAGTCTTCTGTTTCATTCTGCACAGCAACAAAATGATCTTTCGCAAATCTCTTTTTTGTTGTGCTCACCATGCATGTGCCACTTACATGAATAATACCCATTTTTCGTGATTTAAACTCAAGACCTTATTCAGTCTCTCCCTTCCGCCCCCCACTGGACAACGGCCGTTTCTTTCCGAATCTGCAGCACGAACACGTGCCCCCACGGTCGGGCAGTGGTGGGCACCGTGCATCACTCCCCGGCCGTCTCTCACCCCCTCACCGTGTTTCCCAACCCGACTGTGAGCAGGCGCCACTTCTACGTACCGAGGAGCCCTCCCTCACCCCCCATGACAGTGTGCAACCGGACACAGAAGGAATTTCAGCGTTTATTGATATGTTGGTCTAAAATAGAATCATGGTGTAAGCTGCATTCTCATGAAGAAAACAGCCCTGCACAGGCCTGCTCCAGTCAAATGGGGTCACTTTCAACTGAGAGAAAAAGCCATGACTCGGAGGCCAAAAAAGGGTTTAATGAGACAAGCGGTCAATAAAAAGACAAATAGTTCAATTTAAAAATTGCCAAAGGACTGCAATAGGTATTTCTCAAAAGAAGATATACAAATGGCCAATAAGCACAAGAAAAGATGTTCAACACACTAATCATTGGGGAAATACAAATCGAAACTACAATGAGATACCACTTCATACCCAGTAGAATGGCTATAATTAAAAAAAATGGAAAATAACAAATGTTGGTAGGGATATAGAGAAATTGGAGCCATTTTACATTGCTCACGGGAACAGAAAATAGTGCAGCCCTCTTGGGGAACAGTTCGGCAGGCCCTCCAAAGGGTAGCCTTGTAGTTAGGGTAGGACCCAGAGTTCTCCAGTGTATGTACCCAAGGGAAATGAAAACGTGTCCACCCAGAAACCTGTACATCAGTTATTCGAAACAGCCAAGAAGTAGAAACAACCCCAGTGTCAACAAAATGGGAGTATATCCACACAGTGGAATATGACTCAGCCATAAAAAGGAACAGAGTAATAATTCATGCTACCACATGGATGAAGCTCAACCACATCCAGTTAAAGAAAAACCCAGTCACAAAAGCACACATACTGTGCAACTCCATATACATGAAAAGGCCAAAAGAGCCAAATCCATAGAGACAGACAGTGGGCTGGCGGTTGCCAGGGGACAAGAATGATGGAGGAGAGGGGAGCGACTACCCATGGGTATGGGTTTTCTTGTTGGAGGGATGGAAATGAGCTAAAATTACATAGTGGTGCTGTTGCCCAACTCTGCAAATATACTAAAACCACTAAACTTTATACGTAAAGTTTATACGTAAACTTTATATGTAAAAGGATGAATTTTATGGTGGTAAGTTAGATCTCAATAAAGATTGTTTTTTTTTAAAGAGACTCATAATAAATTTACATTATTTACCCAAGGGCGAAAGGGGACATTCTGGTCACACAAACTGTTAGAGAAAACAAGCTGTTGAAAAAAAAAGTCAAACCTATTTGATTTGAAGGCAAAAGAGTTTTGGAGTTATTATGCATATCTAAATTCCAAACATATGCAACTAGTGAAAATGGCCTAAAGTTCAAGTTGATCTTAGATAATTTTTTTAAAACTGCTGAGGTCAAATTTATATCTGCAAGCTTAAGCTAGAGTATGACATGCTTTTTAAAAACCTAAATATGAAATATAATGTTTAAATGAAATTACTATAAACAAATTGTTTAAGAGGACAGAATATGAAGTGTTGGGAAATGAAAACAAGTAAATGGATTTTAAAACATTTTAATTTTATGTGCCTAAACAAATTTCAAAGAAAAAAAGAACTCCCCCAAAAGTTACCATACATAAAAGGAACAATTTATTTTGTTTTTTTTTCAAAATACTTTAACTTACCTTATGGTATATGGTCACCAAAAAATAGTGTGAGATACTATTATTCTTTTATTTGTTTACAAGTGGGAAAACTGAGGCCCAGAGGAGTTAAATGATGAAGAAAGCTAGAAAATGGCAACGCGAAAGAAACATTTTTTATTCTATATTTTCTCTCATTTAACTATTTGTCCACTCTGAAGCCAAAAATCTCACTAATTATTCTAGTATGCCTTCCTCTTTTATAAAAATATATGTATCCATAACATTAATTAATTTTTGTATACATTATTTTGTATTATACATTTTGGTTTAATGCAGGTGTCCTAAAATGGAGGCATTTCACTTACTATTTTAATACCTTTGGACTTCTATCACAGTGAGTAGATAATGTAAATAATGTAACAATACGTTATTTATTTTCCTAAAATTTTCCTGAACTCATTATTATTTCTAGTAATTTTATAGGGCAATAGCTTTCAGTAGTATACTATCATACCATCTATAAATCTTACATTCTAAATTCCTCCTCACCTGTGACTATATTGATAGGTTTTTCTGTTGTTATCGAAAAGCTATTGCAAGCAACTATTTAAGAGAGTAAGTTTAAAATCATCAACAGAAAAGCCTTAAGTTTCAGAGTTGGAGACAAATTGAGAAAAGTGCCCCAAATTAAAATTCACTTACTTTTTAAAGACGACAAACCACTTGTTCCCCCAAAAAGAGAGCGGGTGGCAGAGCTGCCTGATCCCCCCGGAGGTGGGACCAGCATCACCAGGTACGTGCCACAGGTGTAAATGGGCGTCTTCCGCAGCATTTTTAGAGGTAGCCCACAGCTAGTATTTGCTGACGAAAGGAATGCAAATAGTGAGTGGGGATATTTGACACAGATCACTCCAATTACCAAAACAGACCTGAGGATCAGGACGGGTCCCTAGCTCACACAAGGACATATACCCAGATTTGGAAAACACAACAAGAAGTGATAAGCTAAGGAAAATACGATAATCTCGTGGCTCTCTGCCTGGCCTCAAGCCCCCTGATATGCAACAGCTCTCGAAGGTGTTCCCAATGGCCAATGTGCCTGCGCCTCTAAAAATTCTTTCAAAAGAATAAACCTTCACATGGACTAAATCTCAGAATAAAAGAATCCAGCTGCTTGTGTTTGCCCAGGACACGCTGCTCCGACCGAGATCTTTGCATTTTACACAGAGCAAATTCTGAACAGGTTCCTGACATTACACTCATTACAAATAGCTTTGAGCATGTAACCAGCCAGAAATTTCAAACTATAACTAGTTAACTGAAGCTTTCACAATATCTATCTCAAAATAATTTTATACCTGTATGATTTATGATAACCCATTACAAATTTTCTTTTTTAAGGGTCAGTGACATAAAGTATCATTAAGAAAATACTCATTTCTACCCAAGAGGCATAAAGTGTATTTCCAACTCCCTTCCTGGCAGATCTGAAGACTCACAGGGAATTTAAGGATTTTCTATATTAGTCTAGGGAGGACTGGCGACGGCAACAGAATGTCAGTGCTTTGCCTGGGAAGCTGTTGGGGAACAAAACACAACTGCCTAGATGTAAAATCATCTTTAGATGGTTTAGCTTAGAAAAATAACACCTGATCTGTGTGGTATTTGCCTTGAATGCTTGTGCTCCCCCCCAAAAAAGCTCTATTTTTTAAAACTCCAGGCCCCAACCCGTATATTCTTTGTTCAGGACATAAGTCCAGAAGGGCTAAGGTCCCAGAGATAGGAAACCCAAAGGGGTATGATTGGCAAGTTAGCAATACTGTGAGCATAACATTTCACCAAGGTGCTTTTAACAGAAGTACTCTTGTTAGCATGGTAACAGGCACTAGTTTAGCCCCATAGAAAATTCTCCACCCTCTGAATGTTGAATCGTCAGAAATCTCTTAGCCTGCAGATGGTGAATTTTCATGTAGCTCCATCATGTCAAATGAATACACACAGGATGTATCCGTAAGTACGATAAGCTCATGCATCTAGAACACATGATTTCTATCTTCGAGAAATTCTACATGTGCCCCCGCCTCCGGAACTTTCCTTCACGTTCTGCTCAGGCTCTGTGGCCCAACGAGCACGCCCATAGTGTTTCTGTTGTTCAGGGTGGGTTCAGCTTTCTCCTTTCATCAAGGGACAAACCCAGATGCAACCTTCAACTTGTCAAGAAAACGTTTATTTAGGTAAAAAGAACTATGGTCTAAAAGTATTTCCTATTGCACAAGTTTTCTACAAGCCCAGGTAATAACAGCTATTAACAATTTCCCCACTTACACTTGACATAACAGAAATCTATGGAAATAAAATACTAACCTTCTTAAATTCTACTATAAACTGGTAAGTATTTAGTTTGATAGTCTCATAATAAATTAATTAAATATTTTCTCTCCCTAACATTTCAATATATGAAAGGACTAAAGCATAAAATTGCATTACATTAATTAAGCACATTAATTCAAATACACTTTTCTATGACATCTTTCTCCAGACTCAGCTTTTACTGCAGCTGATGATTTGGCATAAATTCACACAGTTGGAATGGAATATAGAAACTCCTCAAGAAGAATGCTTCTTGCCCTGACTGGTGTGGCTCAGCTGGCTGGGGGTCAACCTGCAAAGGGAAAGTTCACCATTGCCTTACCAACCAAGGGACATGCCAGGGTTGCGGGTTTGGTCTCTAGTTGGGTGCATACAAGAGACCAAACCATTGTTTCCCTCTCTCTCTCCCTGCCTTCTCCTCTCTCTAAAAATAAATAAAATCTTAAAAAGTATGGTTCTTAACCTTTTTGGGGCCATAGATGACCTCAAAAATCTGATGAAAATTATGATGGATACATTAAAAACTGGGAGGGAGCATGTTTATGAACCCCTTAAATGCTTGTTACACCCAGTAGAATTTCTGCTTTAAAAATATAGAACAGTGTGTTTGGTAGGCTAACATTTATTAAGAATAGGAGGAAAATAAGAACACAAATTTGTCTTTAATTGTATTGCATAAAGAAACTTTGTAGGATAAAAAACTAATATAGTTACCTATAGGGGGCAGAGTAGGGGCAAAATATAGAATACACCAAGAGTTCTTTACATACAGCTTTTTATGTTGTTTTTACTTTCAAACTCTTTAAACATATTATCCATTCCAAAATATTAAAATACAAACACTAAACGATAAATTCAAGAAAAAGCAATCTGCTGTAGGAGGTTTGCCTCTCACTTGCTTGGTCAAGATTGTATTTGGAGAAGACAATGCTCAGTAAAAGCTTTTTACATTTATGAAGGGTAGATATGTTTACATGAAATCAATTAATTTATACTAACAGTAATGAGAAGGTATTTACAGTTAAAGACAAAGCTGTTTTGAATTATTACAGATTCATGCTAATTCACATCCACAGCCAACAACGTGTATTAGCTTGGAATTTAAAAAACTGGACAATGACTAGAAAGAGAGAGGAAAGTGAATCGTGTGAAGGGAAGTGCTTCTGAGATGCCCTGTAAGTCCTCAATGAAAAGCAGAGCCTGGGGAGCAGCTGAGGTCTTGCTTGCTGGCATGTGTCATCGGTCTGGCTCAAAGAAACTCTTACAAAAATTTTAAAAATATGTCTTGCCTGAGTCCCACAGGCAGCTCTCACTACTTATATATCAAGCCAAGAAAAGACATGGAGGAAATTTAATGCGTATTACTAAGTGAAGAAGCCAACCTGAAAAGTCTATATTCTGTATGATTCCCACTACACGACATTCTGGAAAAGGCAAAACTATGAAGATAGTTTAAAAAATCAGTAGTGGCCAGAAGTTGGGGACGGGGAGGGATGAATAGAAAGAGAACAAAGGATTTTTAAGGCAGTGAAACTACTCAGTATGATGCCATAATAATGGCTATATGTTATTATTCATTTATCCAAACCTGAAGAATGTAACTTAAGGTACATTGTGGACTCCAGGTGGTGATGATCTGTCCATGTAGGCTCATCAGTTGTAACAAAGATATATCACCTGCTGCGGGACGTTGATGAGGGAAGCTATGCGTGTGTGGGGCAGGTGGTACATGGGAAATACCAGTACTTTCCCCTCAAGTTTGCTGCGAGTCTAAAACCGCTCTACAAGATAGTCTTTAAATATATATATATGCACACACACACCTGAATGGAGCTATACAAGGCAACAGGTGGCAAGCGAAGGGCACATACCTGCCTGGTCCTCTTTCAGGGTGTTGGAGATGGTGGAGCCAGTGAGGGCGGCCAGCGTTGCAGATGGGGAAGCTCTGTAGCGGGAAAGTCTGCTCAGAAGCATCTCATTAATGCTTTTTGCAGACTCGCCCTCTTTTCTCATTAGAATTGTGCGTTCCTGAAGTGGACTGGCTATATACACCCCATTTTCAACCTGATATTTAGAGAAAAATAGGTCTTTAAGTGACATCTGTTTCCGTTTAGTTAGCAAATTTCTACCTCAGAATTGCATGATTGTGATCTGGTTGCTCCAAACCACTTCCAAAAACTGTACCTGAGTAGGGGTAAACCTCAGCAGAAACCACGGAGAGCAAAAGAAAGGCTGGGCTAGGTTTGAGAGCCTTCATTTTTCAT
Organism: Sturnira hondurensis; assembly: GCF_014824575.4. NCBI lineage: Eukaryota > Metazoa > Chordata > Mammalia > Chiroptera > Phyllostomidae > Sturnira > Sturnira hondurensis. Next base: position 5,662,759 of record NW_028080037.1, read on the forward strand.
AATAGCCCAGTTTCTAAAAGTAATGAGCCAAGTGTAATAAATTCTATGAAAGGCTGTTGATTAAAACTCCTCATATTGAATTTCAGAGGCAACCCTCACGAATTACAAGCTTCTGACAGGTACAAGTATGCTGAGAGGAAAACAAATCAGTTTTTTATTTACTATTAATATTAAGTACAACTATGAGGATAATGTCTTCTTTAAATTTCATTCGTGGCTAAAATCAAAACTCTGTATTAACAGCAGCCAGCATTAGCCCCACTGTTTGGGTATGGGTAGAAAGGCAGACTTTGTCTGCTAAAAATACATGCCAACGCCAACTGGACCCTGCTGGTGCTTGGCAGTTCTCATTCATCACTTGATTATTCCCCAGAAAAAAACCCTGGAGTGATGATTTCAAAATTCCGTTACCAGTTTTGAACTTGACTTTAAGCAGACCACTTGGCTGCCCCTATTGGTAAAAAGACCCAGACCACCTCACTGTCAGCTGCTCACACTCATCTCTCTCCCAACTCAAGAATCTGTATTCCGCCTCATTTGTTCTTCCTTTCCTCCTACTTCGGAGGTAGAAGGGCACTTTGCCTCATGTTATTTAAGGCTAAGTCTTCCCTCTTTGCCTCCTCTCTAACTACTCCCTTGATCAACTCCGCCTGCTCCTTCGTTACCAGTGTCTCCCTCTCTACTAACTCTCTGCTCCTCAGTTTCAAATATTCACAGGTCTCTGAGACCTTAAACACAACCTTGGTGGCCCATGGAAATACCATCCCTTTTCTCCACTTTCATTTGCTATCAAATGTCTCTCATATTAATACATCTCAGACAGCCTCTGCATCCCACTGCCCCATTCCAGACCAGGGCTCCTAGATCTGGCTGGAGTCTCAGAAACTGATGCCCCCAGAATAGGTGGCCAGGACTGGCCTTCAGCTGAGGGGTATAAAGATAAGATGGGCACTGGCTGGTGTAGCTCAGTGGATTGAGCGCTGGCCTGTGAACTGAAGGGTCACCAGTTCAATTCCCCACCTGGGCTGCGGGCTAGGTCCCTGGCTGGGGGTGTGTGAGAGGCAACCAATTGATATTTCTCTCTCTCCCTTCCCCTCTCTAAAAATAAATAAATAAAATCTTTTTTTTTAAAGAACAGCAGACTTCCAGCCAAGATGGAGGTGTAGGTGGAAACACTGTGCCTCCTCGTACAACCAAGTTTAAAGACAACAAAGTTTCAGTTACAAAAACACAACCAAAACACAGGAAGTTGAACTGTACGGAAGTCTGACAACAACGAACCATTCAGCCAGACCGGTAAGAGAGGCTGAGCCAGCAACTGGCAGAGCGGGTCGGGCAGAAAAACTCTGGACCAACCCAGGCACGCGGGCGGTGGTTGGCAGATCCCAGGGGTGGGGTTGTGACAGGAAGACCCAGTGAGGGCACAGGGCGGCAGGCTGACCGCAGTCACACATTTGCACGCAGATAAACCAGGCAAAGGAGCGAGCAGTGAGACGGACTGCGTAGGCTCCAGCGGTGGGAAGCAGCAGAGGGGACCACCATTGCCCCTCTTTGACCCTGCCCCCACATACAGCGTCACAACCTAGCAACTGAGTTGCTCCGCCCTGGTGAACACCTAGGGCCCTGCCCCTCATACATAACAGGCGAGAACAAACCAAAACATTATGGCTCAAGAAGAACTCAAAGCCCCAGAGCCAATAACTCTAAGTGACCAAGAAACAGCCAACCTATCAGATGCCCAGTTCAAAATACTGGTGATCAGGATGCTCACAGAACTGGTTGATTTTAGTCACAAATTAGAGGAACAAATGAAGGCTAAACTAATTGAAATGAAGGGAAATGCACAGGAAACCAACAGTGATGGGAAGGAAACTGGGACTCAAATCAATGGAATGGACCAGAAGGAAGAACAAAACATCCCACCAGAAAGGAATGAAGAAATGAGAATCCAAAAAAATGAAGAGAGGCTTAGGAACCTTCAGGATGTCTTTAAATGTTCCAACACCCAAATTATAGAGGTACCAGAAGGGGAAGAGGAAGAGTGACAAGTGGAAGACACCTATCTGAACAAATAATACAGGAGAACTTCCTCAATCTGGCAAAGGAAATAGACTTCCAGGAAATCCAGGAAGCTCAGAGAGTGCCAAAGAAGTTGGACCCAAGAAGGAACACACCAAGGCACACCATAGTTACATTAGCCAAGATTAAATCTTAGAAGCAGCAAGAGATAAGGGGACAGTCACCTACAAAGGAGTTCCCATCAGACTGTCAGCGGATTTCTCAAAAGAGACCTTACAGGCAAGAAGGGGCTGGAAAGAAGTATTCCAAGTCATGAAATCCAAAGACCTACAGCCAAGATTGCTTTATCCAGCAAAGCTTTCATTTAGAATGGAAGGGCAGATAAAGTGCTTCTCAGATAAGATCAAATTCAAGGAGTTCGTCATCACCAAGCCCTTATTATATGAAATGTTAAAGGGACGTATCTAAGAAAAAGAAGATTAAAAATATCAACAGTGAAAGGACAGCAAACTCAGTTATTAACAACCCCACCTAAAACAAAAGCAAACCAAGAGGACAGCTAGATCAGGAGTGGAACCATAGAAATGAAGAACATGGAAGGTTAGCACCAGGGGAGTGGGAGGAGGAGAAGGGGGGAGATGGTACAGAGAATAAGTAGCATAGATGGTAGGTAGAAAATAGATAGGGGGAGGGCAAGAATAGTATGGGAAATATAGAATCTAAAGAACTTGAGACACGTGGTCATAAACTAAAGGGGGGGAATGGTGGGGGAGGGGTGTGCAGGGTGGAGGGGAATGAAGGGGGGGCTGTAATGGCATAATCAATAAAATATTATTTTTAAAAAAGAATAGCAGTTTATAGAGCTCACATGGGGGCAAGAAGAACTCTTAGAAAACAGATGTAAACAGGTGCTCTGGAAGGGTAAATAAGAGTTATGGAGTGCTTTCCGGCAGGCATGTGTCCAATGTAGAAGTAACCACATCAGGCAGGAAGATTCCAGACTTCACTATTCTACAGTTTTAAATGCCAGAATTCTAAGTGTCTTAGAGCCTCAAAAGGCTTGTGACTCCAAGTGGCAGACTGTCATATTAGTGACCTCAGTGAATGAAGCATCCTGGTATTCACACTGTCATTCAGTCCCCTCCCACAATGACTCTGGACTTGGCCATTACAAAGCATGATGTAAGCGGAGGCTTGATAAGCAGTTGTCCTCTTGAAAAATTCCCATCAGAAAGCCAGTTTCTGTGCTGTCAAGAGGTTCAGCCAAGATCACTGATGTCAGGTGTAGAGAGACTTGGCAGATGAGAGGCCAACTTGAACGTTACAGCCCCAGCCAAGCTCCAAGATGAATGAAGCTATGGGTGTGACCTCGGCTTCCCCATGCAAAGAACCGCCACCCAGCTGAGGCCGGTCAACCTATAAATTGCTGTTCATTGCAGTCACTTACTCTGGGGTGGTTTGTTCAACAGCAGTAAGTAACTGAAATACCCCTGATATCAGAAAATCTCTGGTCCACCTGTTAGAGGTTGTCTTCTATTAATAGTTTATAAGCTAGGTAGGGTATGCTCTCCATGCCATTTCTTTACATCATACTTCTAACTATAGTTCTCTAGTCTACTCTATATAATAATGATTAATTATCTAATTCCATTGAGTCACTAAGAATTCCTTCTGAGAAGCGAGCATAGTTAATTAGATCCTACACTCTGATACCTGTTCATTTGGGGCAATCCTTCAGTTTTCCCTCAATCCTAGGCACCAAGAGGCCTAGATTACAGGTTAAACTCAGCTGCTTTTTCATGAAAAATTACATAATGGAAAGTAACACTGGTAGTGTTCAAGATTCCAAAATATATAATTTCTTCTGACTATATAAATGGCCTCTTCTATACTTATTTAGTCTGTTTAAGAGTCTTTAAATCTTGCTTCAGTCTATTCTTGACCCAAAAGCTATAGTGAACTTCCAAAATCAGATCCTGCTCAAACCTCTCCAAGAGCTTCCATGTTACTTAGAATACAATCCAAATACCTTATAAGGCCCTTCAAGATGGCTCTGGCTATCTCTTAGACTCTATCCCCATCACTCCACTTGAACAAAATGCAGAATGTGTATAACCAATCACCCTTTGTAGGAAAACAGAAGAAGAAAAACAAAAATGTGTGTGTGTATCTGTATGTGCTTGTATTACCTCCAGGAAAAAGAAAATGTTAACATAACTTGTCTATGGGGAGGGAACTGGGCTAGGAGGCGGGGTACAGTAGGTGAGAGAGGTGAGAAACTTCTGTACCGTCTTAAGTTTTGAAGTTGTGAATTTATCAGTTTTTTTAAAAACAGTACATTTAAAACATTAAAACAACATAACTGTCACTATAACTTGTCAGTATTTCCAAGTACCTGGGTTAAGTCATAATTCTTTCCAATAATTATCATTAGCCATATCTATATGATAAATATTTACACTATTTAGGAACCAAAATGTATCATGAATCAGCCAAGTAAAGAATTTCAGTATCCAGCCATAAAGAAGGAAATGATACCACTTGTACCCTGGCTGCATGGCTCAGTTGGTTGGAGCATCATCCCATGCACCAAAAGGTTGCAGGTTCAATTCCTGGTCAGGGCAAATACCTAGGTTGTAAGTTCGATCCCCAGTTGGGATGTGCATAGGAGGCAACAGATGTTCCATTTGGTTTCCTTCTCCTCTGTCTCTCTCTGGATTCTGTCCCTCCTCCAAATGCCCAAGCTTCTCCTAACTCTAGGCCTTGTCCTTGCTGTTCCCTCCTCCTGGATTGTACAACCATTCCAGTTTGCACAGGACTGTCTGGGTTTTAGCACTGAAAGTCCCATGTCCAGAGAAATCTCAGTCTCAGGCAAACTGGGATGGTTGGTCACCTGTCTGTCAGTATGGATGGCATCCCCCTTCCTCTCTCTCTGAAATCAATAAACATGTCCTTGGGTGAGGATTAAAAAAGAAAGAAAGAAAGAAATTCTACCATTTATGATAATATGAATGAAACTTGAGGGCACTGTGTTAAGTGAAACAAGTTAGACAGAGAAATACAAATACTGCATGAATTCACTAATACCTGGAAAATAAAAAAAGTTGAGTTCGCCCTGGCTCATATGGCTCATTGGATTAAGTGCCAGCCTGTGAACTGAGGGGTTGCTGGTTTGATTCCCAGCTAGGGCACACGCCTGGGTTGTGGGCTGGGTTCCCAACCGGGGGCATGTGAGTGGCAACCAATTGATGTATCTCTTGTACACTGATGTTTCTCTCCCTCTCTTTCTCCTTCCCTTCCCCTCTCTCTAAAAATAAATAAATGAAACCTTTTTAAAAAGTTGAATTCATAGAAACAAAAAGTAGTAGTGCTAGGGGCTGCAGGGTTAGGGAGATGGGGAAATGCTTGTCAAAGGCTACAGACTTCCAGTTAGAAGATGAATAAGTTCTGGGGTTCTAATGTCTGAGGACTACAGTTAATAATACTGTATTATAAATTTGAAATCTGCTAAGAGAGTAGATCTTAAATGTTCTCAACACACACACACACAACTATGGTAAACATGAGGTGATGGATGTCTTAGCTAACTTGATTGTGGTACTTCCACAATATATCAAACCATTACATTTTATGCCTTAAAAATATACAACTTTAGCCCTGGCTGGTGTGGCTCAGTGGACTGAATGCCAGCCTGTGAACCAAAAGGTCGCTGGTTGGATTTCCAGTCAGAGCACATGCCTGCATTGCATGTCAGACCCCCGGCTGGGGGTGTGCGAGGGGCAATCAAGCGATGTCTCTCTCTCACACTGATGTTTCTCTCCCTCTCTTTCTCCCTCCTGTTAGCTGTTAACATAGAAGGACAACTGCATACAGACTGCTTCTCTACCTCAACTATCTCTAAAAATAAACAAATAAAATCTTTAAGAAAAAGAAAGGGCAAAAGAGATAAAAAGACAGGATTTTATTTTGTATAAAATACTTTACGGAGCACCATAAGAAAGGTCTTTCTGATAAGGTGATATTTGAGCAGAGACCTGAGAAAGTAGGAGAACAAGCCACGGGGTTATCTGCAGGACAATGTCTCAGCACAAAGGTTCCCAGGTGGGAGCACACTGGGTGTTTTTGCATGTCAGCAAGGACGCCAGCCGTGGCATGAGACGGCGGAGGACGGCAGGTGTGGAGAGTGGTAGGCACAGAGGGGCCCAATCATGCAGTACCTTTACAGAGGTAGTAAGATTTGGGTGACTCTTTGAAGGTACAGCAGGCAGCATCCCCAACTGGACATACATAGCATTTGTGAAGGAGAACAAAAAGGGGAATCGGGAGTAACACTGAAGGTCTCTGGCTAGCACGGGAAGGTCAAAGATGCCACTGACTGAGATGGGAAAGCTCGCCGGAGGGGCAGGAAAAGTCTCGTATTCTGTGCATATACAAATAAACACCAGGGACAGGCTTCGGCTGTCATCAATATATATACAGAGGTGTTTAAGGCTACAAGACAGGGTGAGATCAACGAGAGAGTTAGAGAAGATAGAAGGGATCCTGAAAATAGGTCCTGGCCCTGAGACTGTGGAGAAGTAGGGAAGACGAAACTGGGGAGGAACAACCAGCGACAGAAGTCCTATGGGTGTCCCACAAGCGAATTGAAAAGTTTCAAGAATGTGGGAATGATAAACCATGTTAAATACTCCTCACAGTAAAGTAAAATAAAGAGTTGACTTTGAAGTCCCTGGTGAACTTGGAAAGAACTGTTTTGGTGGCAAGATAAGGATACAAGCCTGACTAAAGCAAGTTCAAGCGAGACTAGAAAGGAAAGAACAAAAACCATTAAGAAGAAACTCTTTGAAGAATATTGCTAAAAAAAAAAAAGAATATTGCTATAAAGGGAAGCCAAAAACCAGGGAGTGGAGGTGGGTATGGGTCAAGGGAGCTGTGCTTTACTGGCAGGATATCCTCAAACGTATCTATTCTGTAGTAAATGATCCGTTGAGAGAGGAAAGCTATTAACGTAGGAGGTCAATTGCATAAAGAATCTGCTTCTCTACCCCAAATACCAACACACAGCAGGTAGCAAATACAGCCTAGCTTCTGGTACTACTTGACGTAACTTGGAAATAAATCTACTTCGGTCTGTGCATATGCACATAAAAAGTATGTGCGGATCTGCCTCACACTTTGTAATGGCTCACAGCGTTCCGTCCCGTGAAAGTACTACAGGCAGTAAGCCAGAGAGCTATGTTTAGCTTTCCAAGTCAGCATTTTAGAAGCTGCTTAACTAGTGGCCAGTGGTACTTGAAATTTATTTATTTAATAAAAAAAATTTCAAACATATACAAAAATAGAGTAATATAATGAACGTCCATATATATCCATCATCCAGATTCAACAACAATACAGGTATTGCCACACCTGTTTTAACTTATCTGCTTCTTTTGTCACTCACGCAGTTTAAAGATAGCATTACAGCCGGCCTGCGAACCAGAGTATCGCAGTTCGATTCCCAGTCAGGGCACAAGCCTGGGTTGCAGGCCAGTTCCCAGCAGGGGACACACGAGAGGCAACCATACATTGATATTTCTCTCCCTCTCTCCTTCCCTTCCCCTCTGAAGATAAATAAATAAAATCTTAAAATAAAATAAATATACCATTACAGGGTATCTTTATCACAGATACCATGTAATTCCACTTCCGAATATTTCATTCACCAAGCATCTCCCAAAAAGGACATTTTTTTATATAACCACAATACCATTATACTTTAAAAATAAGTTAAGAATAACACCTTGGTTACACCAAATATTCATTTTATATTCAAATTCCAAATTGTTCCCCTGCACCAATTTTTTTTACAGTGGTTTGTTTGATTCAGACTCCAAAAAATGATTCAAAGGTTGTTCTTTTAAACTACAGCAGGCTCCTTCCTCCCTAACTTTTTATTTCATGCCACTGGAAGAGGCTATTTCAAGCTGTTGTTTCCTTCGGGGCAGGTATGGGCTTTTGATTGTATAACTATCTGTCTAAAAACATTTTTACGTTGTCTTTACACTTGATCGATATTTCTAACTACTGACTTCTAGGTTGGAAATCAGTTTCTTCAGAATTTTGAAAGCCCTGCTCCATTTTTACATCCAGTAATGCTATTGAACAGTATGCTGCTCTTCTGACTGCTTACCAGTTGTACGAGATTTTATTTTATTTCTGGAAGCTTTACAACACTCTTTTATTCCTCATAAGGTGAAGTTTCAGGTGTACATGCATGCGTGGTGTAGGCACTTTTCATTAGCTGGACACCAGTGGCCTCTAGTCTGACATTCTGCTCGGACGACTTCTTTAGTTTTGTCTTCCTCTTCCCCTTCTTTGTCCTCTTTGTGGAACTGCGTAGACTTTAGATGGATTACTTCTCTATGTCATTTAGTTTCTCTCTCATACTTACTGTTCGTCCTTTCTTTGACTTTCTGGGAAATGTCTTATCTTTAACCCTTTTATTAATTTTTAAATTTTGACAATAGAAGTTTTAATTTCCAGAACTCTTTCCCATTCTGAAAGTTCCCTTTTCATGGCATCCTGTTCTGTTTTATAAATGCAGCACCTTCTCATACCTCAGAGCAGTTAGTGTATATAAAGTTTTATTCTACTCCTATGAGCTATTTTTCTGATTTTGTTCATTTTTATTTTCAAATTGGAGACTTTCTTCACTTGTCTAGAAATCTTTGGTTGTCTGCTCTTACAATAATTTTTAAAGCTTTTAATTAGGGTAATTTTAAATGTACATCAAAGAAGGAGGAACTGTATATCCATTGCCTGGCTTCAATAATCATCAGTATTTTGCCAACCATTTTTAATCTGTTTTCCTCCCTTCCACATACATACCTCTCCAAAGTTTTGGCGTTTATTTGTAGGGCTGTTTTTTTGTTTGTTTGTTTGTTTTTATTGTATCTTTTAAAAAAACTATTCAGCAGTAATCAGAAATGCTGTACACATGCCTGAGGCTTGATTAATGAAACCCATCACATGACTTTTCCTTAAATAACCCCAATGTCAGTATGTCAAGGTCTTTTTTCTAGGGCTATTCCGTTTCCTTAGAAAATCAAGGTCTAGTCTGTTGCGTGGGCAAACAGCACCTGATCACAAATGTTGTGTGCACCAGGAAGAGGGAGGACAGTTCGTTTCATAAACGTGGGCCTCCAGCCCCATCTCACGATGGCATTGCACCACGCCTGATGCCTCCAATCCCAAAGGCCCTCTAAGGCCAGGAGGGGGTGCAGCCCCTCTCTCCCTCTCAGGGTTCCCCCCCACACAGTTAGCTTTGGCTTTCCTTACACTGCAGGACAGAAAGGGATGCTCTGTCTCCACCTTCTAAAGTATGGGGATAAGAGACACTGCTTAGAGTTGAGGAGCAAGAAATAAAGATTTTGTTGTAAGCTACAAACAACCAAAGGAGGAATTAAAATGAAGTAAATACATTAGGAAGTTAAGAGTAAGAATTTAGCCAAATCCTCACTTATAACAGCAAAAAAAGGAAAAAGAAAAATTAACAGAGGATATGGAGTTGATAATCCAGGAAAACAGCAGTGTAAGCCATTTACTCAGAGACATGAAGAACAAGAGATGAAACACTAAAGTGACTGCCAGTGGGACGCCGGCCAGGGGGTGAATCAAGGGACCCCCGCTCCTCAGCGCGCGCCAGGAGGTAGGTGTACCCTAAGTCTGAATCCGTGCGCATGTGCCTCTTTGAATACAATTTCCTTTAATTTAACAAAAGCATATTCCCCAATACTCACTGGGTAAAGATGTAAATCATTTAACCAGCAAGTAAGTCTGGTTAAAAGCAAACAAACAACACAAATAGCTTTTCTGACAATTTAATTACAAATACGTGTTCCAGTAGTACAATCTCTTGCAGCTCGATTCAAACATTCACTCTGGCGGAGCCATTTTACAGGAAAAGATAACAATTAGAGAACACCGAGGAACTAACTGGAAAATAGTGTCTGGGTAAAGGTTACTAGAATGCTGAGTGGCAGTGAGCTGGCAGGATGGATGACTGGTTTTTCCCAGAACAAGTTTTAACCCTATTAAAATTTACTAGAAAATGGCTTCAATGTTTGTTTCATTTTTCAGGAATGTTCATTTCTTCCCAGAAGGGGCTGTAAATTACATCATAAAACAAGGTTTGGTCACAGACCTTTTCTCCCCTACCAGCTCTGCAAATCCATCCAGATAAGCACTGTCCACCGAACTGTCTTTGATGACGGAACTGTGCTGTCTTCGCTGCTCAGTGTGGCGGCCGCCAGCCCACCACAGTGGCTACCAAGCATCTGAAGTGTGGCGCGTGTAGCTGAGCAACTAAAGTTTTAAATGTCTTTAATTCTGATTTACTTTAATGTAAGTTTCCACACGTGGCTAAATCTAGACTAGCGCAGACCTCGGTTACCACAGGCCCAGCCTCCTCCGGCCCCAGCTCGCCGTCCCGCTGCATTCCAGCCACTCTGGCTCGCTGTCCTTTCCTACAGCACGCGTGCTCTCTCTGGCCACAGAACCCTCGGACTTGCGGTCTCCTCTTCCTAGCATGCTCCCTACCCTGCTTCCCAACTCTTCATCTGGTTAACTACTACTCTTTCTTCACTACCTAGAATTACCTTGTCCTCCGATTTGTTCACCCACCCCTCCCCACCAGCTACAATACTGGCTCCATTTGAGCAAGGAACTTATCCACCTCATCCATCACCGAATTCCGGCCACCTAGAGAAAACACTGCCTGGCTCTCAGTAGGCAGTCAGTGAATATCTGATGAATAACTAGTTGCCTTCTCACCATTTTAATTGTCATCTTTCTCAGGGACACCCAAAATCTATCAAAGACCCAATCTTGCTACTCTAATTCAGTTCCACATTAGCAAGGAGATCCATGAGACTTTCTCCTTAAAACTCTACTCTCTGTGCATCTAACTACTGTTATCTCCATTCTCTCGCCACATGAACCTTCAGAAAGCTTGGCTTTATTTGGTCCTGTAATTCCAAACAAAGAATTTGTCAAAGATATCCCAAAGAAGAATCAATCTGAGGCTAGCGTGAACACACTGCACATACTTCAAGTTCCTTAGGTCCTTTGTAAACCAATATAAAAAGAAAGCAAATAGAAATGTCTCTGCAGAGACACAAAGGGAGACACAGAGTGAAACTTACCAGGAGTTCGAAAACGTCCATGAAGACAGAATGTCCCTTAGGTGTCTTCTCGTTCAGACTGGCAGGGGACCAGATCCAGTAGAAGTAAGTTCCGTCTGAAGAAAGGTGCACGGTGCTCATAGTGCCGCCAACGGGGAGGTGATTCGCTGGCATTGGCACCATCTGACACACCTGGACACACAAACTTCATCAGTGTGACATGTAAATTCTGAATAACCGATCAGTTCATCATTAATGCCATTCATTCCAAGATAAGAATTTAATAGGCTTCCTGTTCAAAATAAAACTGACATTTATCTCTAAGAATATGTAAAAATTACATGACAAAAATATAAAAGTTCATACAATTGGCCATGTAACAAATAAAAAGATTTGATATTAATTCAAATTACATTTAAAAAATGTATTTTCTAAAAAAAATGTATTTTCTAAACACATTTGAATCTGCTATGAACATGGGTTTTATCAAAGATTTATTAAAAACAAGGTTTTAGGGAAATAGTACTTTCTGAAATTCTTAGTAAATAAATTTAAGACTATTAATTATACTTAAAGGACAGGAACTCTATCTTAATCATCTTTATATCATCAGCACTTAATTCAGACTTTAACTCAAACTTATTTAATAAATGAGAGGGAGCAAAAAAGAAAGGACAAAGGGAAGCCAAAAGGAAAAGCAGAAAAGGACAGTGGGAAAGGAGAAAAAGGTTAAAAAAATTTTTTTAAGTGAAGGCACACACGAGATCCTAACTAGCACACGAGGGCTTCCTGGACCTCCCAAACCCGCCAGGAGGAGACGGACAAACACCAACACTCTGCTACACACGAAGGCATGTACTTCTAACATGTACTTCTTGGCTTCAGCAAGAGTTTTGCATCATTTCACATTAAATGTGTAGTTACATACTAATTTTTACTGCCAGAGAAAAGCATTTAAAATGAGAGAAAATGAGAACCAAGAAAACTGCTGACTTGTTTTTTTTTTAATCCAAAAGTAGAAGCAGAACTGAAAATCCCAAAATAAAAATAACTAGAGAAAGTCAGGTGTCATCAGGGAAGAGTACGTACAATTTTCAGTTATTTTACCTCTTTGGGTGAGTCACTAGTTTTCCTAAGATGACTTTGACCCCTGAACTCATTTCACATGAACCTTTCCCCAGACTTGTTTTAACTGCCTCAAAAGTTAAAAGTCTTTAGTGGCTATAACCACACTTGGACATTTAGAGTGCCAGGTGACTGAGAAAGTTGACAGCCACCGCTTGGCCTAAGCTAGGTCCAAACTGCTCTGATGCACAGGTCCAGGTAGTGACCATGCTGCTTTCTTGGACAACATCAAAGTTTTTGCAACAACACAGAGGAAAGTGACATCACTTCAAATGTGAATCATGTTTCAAGATTTAACATCTGTTTGTTTCCCAGGCTAATAACTCTATTTCAAATAAATATAGGAGATATTCTCATCTGTCTGCATTAGTGACAAGAAACAAAGGCAATTGGGCAGCTGTTTGCTAATGTGTTCATTTAACTCACTTAACAATTAGTAAGCACTAAGGATGTGCTTTGGAGACACAACACGTAAACAAGACTCAGTCTCAGTTCTCCAGGAAAGACACCACTGAGTGACAAAGAGAGATGTAACATCCTGCTTGAGTCTTTGATATAACACTGCCAGGGCACTCAGTCCACAGATGGGAACTCTAACCATTCAGTTCAACTTTGGTTGAAGGACAAAAAAGTGTAGTGTAAAGAGCTCAAACTCTAGCCCTGGCTGGTGTAGCTCAGTGGATTGACTGCTGGCCTGTGAACCAAAGGATCACTGGTTCAATTCCCAGTCAGGGCACATGCCTGGATTGAAGATCAGGTCCCTGGGGTGGGGGCCACATGAGAGGGAACCACATATTGACCTGATGTTTCTCTTCCACTCTTTCTTCCTCCATTCCCTCTCTCTAAAAATAAACAAAATCTTAAAAAAAAAAAAGAGCTCAAACTTTTGAGCTAAGAATCCTGCATTCAATTTCTGTGCTGCCATGACTGTGTGGCCTCTGACAAGTTACTTAACCTCTTTGAGCCACATTCACTTATTCAACTACAAACACTGCCTGCCTGCTTGCAATGTGCTTAGCTCTAGTTGCCTCATCTTTATAATGAAACTGCCATAGTTACACCTCACAAGTGTAGGTAAACTACCCAGACCAGGGCCTGGCACAGGGAGAGACACAGGACTTGTTATTATCCTTGTAATTACCATCATCAATCAAATGCAGGCACCGCACTACATTCTAGGGACACAAAGATAAACAAGACCGGTCCAGACCAAAAGGTGTGCCTGGTCTTGGGGAGGAGTTAAGACATCGAAGCAGGTAATTTCAGTATGAGGTAGCAAACGTCCCAATGGAGTGCTAGGAGAGCACTAAAGATGAATAATCCACACAACGATTTTTAGCTAAACTCATTTCCAAGTTCTCATTCCCACAGAAAGGCTATTTAGAACAAATTGAACAGGGAAGTGATGTCTTCCCAAAATAGATCTGGTTTTAAAAAAAGGAAACAAGCAGCTAGTATTTATACCATCTCTGACTCTCTAGAATTTTTTTCAATAACAAAAAAAAAAAAGCTTGCTGTTGGCCTTACAAACTCTTAGGGAGCACATTCACGAAAATCATGTGGGAAAACTCTAAGACATTAGACAAAAAACAGAATGCCCAGACACCAACAATTCAAAGGACGCCACTCCAGCAGGAAGCTATATCAACTGTGTTATTATCACTTCTGACAAAGTCAGAATTTCCCTTACTGTCTCCAAGATACAAAGACAATGCCTTGGTTTTCTGTTCTTTACCTGAAGGGTATTCTGGTCGATGACCTGGAAAAGGGAGTGAGGTTTGTTATCAAAAGACACAGGCCGGTGGAGTAGACTGCCGCTGCCGAAAGCGACCCATCCCGGTTCCAGCTCCTCGTTTCGGCAGTAGACAAACCCTCTGTGGGAAAGAAAGGCACACAGGCTGGGTAGCTGGCTGGGTCTGAAGCCTCACAACAAGCTACAAGAGACAAACACTTTCCACTTGATTTTCTATGTGATTAAGAATGCAAACAATCTGAAGGAGAGTGAACATAGTACATTAACTTTGGGACTGACAGACTAGGGCAAATATTCATTTCCTACAACAAACTGGAGAGGAGAAAAAGTTGGGGAAAAGGTCTAATTAAATATACAAAAGGATCTCAGACGGTGGTTTCTCTTGGCAGAAGTTCATAGACCTTATACCCCAAATGAAAATCAGTGCTAATCCAATGTCAAGCCCAAGTATGAAGAGACTTAACTAGAAAATGTCCATTTATCAACATGGAGGAGAAACTAATAGACATTATCATCATAGAGGAATTTCTGGTTAAAACAATGATCTTAGGGCTACCAGACTCTTTAGAGGGAAAACAAAGTGGAAATGCACTGACAGAATGAGAGGGGTGGGTAACAGTAAGTGAAAACCAGAAACAGATGAATTCATTCAAACCCATTACTAGTCCGTATAGGGGAAGTCGGCATTCACCCCCACGAGTCTCCCTCCCGGAGGCTTACATAAAGAGGAAATGTTCCAGCCACATCATTCAGCAAATTCCACGCAACTCACCTGAGAGTACCATGCAATCCAGACCCCAACTTGCTTACTCCTCTTCCGACCGAGTTAGTAGTATACAGGTAAAGACCGTCTGCCGTGAGACAGCGTCCCAAGTCAGCATCTGAAATCATTTTTTTGCAGGTAAATTATATAAACTTTTCTAATGAAATTATAAATGCGCTTTTTTCCCCTAATGAAAAAGCCACTAGGAGGTTTAGTGAAAGATAATCTCCCACTCCTAAAATGAGTGCTTCAATGTGACTTCTAGGGAAGATGGCTCAAACCGCCCCACCCCCATCTGCCCAGCAAACATCCAAACTGTATGTGGGATCCGGGACCAAGATCAGGGAAAGTGTCAGATAGTTCATTAGTGGGACAACCTGGTTCTGCCTGACAAATGTGTGTGTGTGTGTTTGAATAGCAAAAGTGCTGAGTCCAATTTATGCATTCCTAACTCTAATTTGAAATGACTAAGAGTATGATACTTTCACTAATAATTTTGTAGTAAAAAAGGTGTGAGCTTTTAAGGGCTTTGGGCACTTATTTGTTGATTCTGAGCCTCTTTGAACTTCAGTTCCTTCATCTGTACGATGAGAATAAGAACCTCAAGAGCTACCAGGATGATGAAATGAGACGACCCAGGTAGACACCCATGCTGCACTCTGGTTCTCAGCGGTGCTCCACAGACGATAAGGATATTATGTTGACATGCTGATGTAATACATTAAACCCAAGTCTGCCTCTGTGGGTTTTCCACTCAGGGATCCTAATATTAGTTTCTGGAGCAATAGCACAAATGTATCTCTCTTTTTTTATTTAAAGGTTTTATTCATTTTCAGAGAGAAGGAAAGGCAGGGAGAGACAGAAGGAGAGAAACGTCAATCAGTTGCCTCTCTCACACCCCCAACTGGGGACACCTGGCCTGCAACCCAGGCATGTGCACTGAAGGAGAATTGAACATGAGATTGTTCAGTTTGCAAGGCGGCACTCAATCCATCGAGCTACACCAGCCAGGGCTGTATCTCTTCTATTTAAAAGTAGCAACTATGTGTCCCCTTTGATATATCTTCCCCTAAAATAAACAATGTATCTCTACATGGTTGTATATGGTATACTGACATAAAGGATTTGCCTTAAAAAGAGCTTATAAATAAGCTCCTCAGTGTTTTCACCATCATTCATTATGTTTAACTGGAGTCTGTCTACTACTCGTCATTTTTGGGGAATCCAATGTTGCAGCACTCAAATTTGGCTGAATGTGTTGTTATCTTAAAAACTCAGTATACTGATCTGAGACCACTGTAATTTGTACCTATTGGTTCCTCAAAAAACAATTAGAGTGGGTAATCATTTTTAACACCAATTTCTTAGAGACTCACTTCGTTAAATTTTTCTAAGGCATTACCTGTTTTTATGGAAACAATCTCCCGGAGTTTGCTTACCTCCTGTTTCATTGGTTAGGTAATATTTGATGATGTAGTCATAACAAGCACCAGTTAACAGACACAGACAGGTCTGGGAGCAGGGTGGACGCTCCGCAGGCCCGCAGCCCCACGGGGAGCGGCATGGGGGTGCCAGGGCCCCGGACAGCCCGTCTGCCGAGCGAAAGGCGAGGCCAGATTCATCTGGCAACTCAGGCCGGTGTAGGTCGATGAAGACAGCATCTGCCATTTTCACTGAGGCCGCCAACTCAACTGATATTTAATACTTCCAAAACCGTAAAAACATTTAAATCCAGCCCCCTTTGTTTTAAAAAAGTATTTAATTCGTGTTCCTTTAAAATTGCTTTTTAAAAATTTTTTTGCATTTAGGATGACAGGGTTCATCAACACACACACACAATTATTAGAAGAAACCGTATCAGGCAGAAAGACCTGATGCTCTTCATAGACACAGAAGTTCAACTCAGGGCTCCCATACCCAAACTCCCACGCCCCCACACCAGTGTAAGTAATTCATGCCTCTTTGGCAGGAGTGTATGGATGACACCTTTTCCTGGAGATAGTAAAACCTATCCACTTTCTTACCTCACTGAGTATCAGCTTTTATGCTCTGACTGATAAAGCAGACAATGAGCACACTGTTTAGGAACGTTGAGCTCTTTAACTGAGAGGAACATAGTCATATCTAAATCATTTGCCACAAGGATCTAAAACCATTCTTTTCACATCTTAATTTCAATCACAGGACCAAAACCCTTAAATTACCTTTATTTTCAGAACCGGAGCCAGTGTTGCTATCTGGTGCAGGCAACATGTCTTCATAGCCCCATGATACTATGTGTTTGCCACCAAGCAAACAGGAGGGGGATCCAGGCCCCCCTTCTAAAAGCAACAGCCTGAAGGGGGGAAATGAAGAATCACAAAGACACCAAGACAATCCATTTGGGCAAGAAAATAAAAGTCCACCTAACCATCTTAAAGAGCAGAAAACTGGAACAGTTTTACATAGATACTATACATCTGAAATGATAATCACACCATATTTTTAAATTTAAAATTTACAAAGTAGTGCTTACAGAAATGTGATAATAAAATTACATCTACGTGAAATGCATACATTTTATATATATGAGACAGAGAGACAAAGAGACAGAGAGAGAGGAGAATGTGTGGATTGGGAAACACATACACCAAAGTATTAGGAGTGGTTATCTTTGGGTGAGGAAATTTTGAATGATTTTATCTTTCTTTACACCATAACATATCATCTCAAAATTCTACAATAAGAATTCATTACAAGCTACTGCATTTTAAAAAATATTTGATTAATTTTTGAGATGGGGAGGGAGGGAGAGAAACATCAACGTGCAAGAGAAACATCAACTGGTTGCCTCTTGCACATCCCCAACCAGGACCACGGTCCACCACCCAGGCATGCGCCTTGACCAGAACTGAACCAGCAACCCTTCAATTCACAGGTCGGCACTCAGTCCACTGAGCCACATCAGCCAGGACAGAAGCTATTACATTTTTAAAAGTGCCCCCCCGCCACCCGCCAAAGAAAAATGAAAACGGTTCTAGGAAAACTTTCAAAAAAGGAAAAACAAAATACTTAAGATAAATATGATAATATATTTATTTGAAAATATGGGTCAATTCACTTATATGTGGAATTTAATGAACACTATAAGCAAACCAGAAATAGACTCACAGATACAGAGAATAGACTGGTGGTTGACCGAGAGGAGGGTGGGGCTGGAGGACTGAGTGACAAAGGTGAGGGGATTGAGAAGTACAGATTGTTAGTCACAAAATAGTCATGGGGATGTAAAATATAGCATAGGGAATATAGTCAATAATATTACAATAACTAAGTACGGTGCCAGGTGAGTACTGGAAATGTTGAGGGAATCACTTTATACAGTATATGATTATTTAACCACTATGCTACACACCTGAAACTAATACAAATTAATATTAAATGTAAACTGTGATTTAAAAAATGAGTCAATAATTAATAAGAGTTTAGCAATCTACCTAGGAAAAGAGACCTTACGCACAACCTCCCTTGCACAGAAGGAGGGTAAGAATCCAAAGCGACTACTTACCTATACAGCACATCGGCTACAGGCAGGGACCCTAGATCAGTCTGTTTTTGTAACAGATGGGCCGTGTGGACAAAAGTTTTCAATGATCCCCTAAAAATAAAAGGAGGAAACACAAAGTCATCAAAATTGAAAAGTCAAGTAACAAGGCTGTTAATGTTAATTTTATTAACCACATGGGAAAGTTCCAAAATGCGTGTATCTGCTTGTGCCAATCAGAAGATGTGAACAAAATATACGTGATTCTTACCTATTACCACTGGCTTACTCTGTGCGTGGCTCCATCTAAACAGTCGATGATGATGTTCTCGCATTTGTAAAGGTAAATAATTTCCCCTAACACATAAGTGCAAAACATAAGGCTCAACTATAAAGAACATGTGACTATTATTCCTGGATACTATTTTCATCAAGGCATTGTCTAGTCTAGGAGAGATTGCATAGGAAGAAATATTTAAAGTCTAACAGTATTTCCAAGATTAATTTTTAATGTCTTTGTTAAGTTCATCCATTTTATACAGCATTTCACTGAACCCCACCATATCTAAAAAGGAACACATTCAAATAATGAATACTTTGTACTGAGCGCTGTCCCTTCTGCTAACCCTGCTGCAAAACAGGTGATTTTAATACGTTAGAGGTCACCACCACCTGCTTGCCTTTCAAGTTCCCAAGGCTGGAGGCTCTGGGAAGTCCATAATATAGTCAGCAGAATCTAAAAGAAAGTGCTTTTAAGACGCACAAGACTTACTTGGCCAGAATCCAAGTACAAATCACCACAAGAACATTTCCTGATCTAAATGATCGCCTGTATCAGATGGGTGACTTCGGATTGCTGCCTTATTCTCTTGGCCAAGGATTTAATTGCTAGGTATCAAATGCCTAAACCCCCAAAGAAACGGAATACCTAATGCTGGACTGAGTAGGCCTGTAGTCCTCCTCTTAATTGTACCTTTCACTGTGTCTGGTGTTCAGAGAATCAACACCAAAGAACAGTATAAGACAGGGAGGCAGGAGGTAAAGTATAAAAGCACAAGCTGGGAGTTGTGACACACGGGCTCTGAAACCAGGCTCCGCCACACAGCAGCTCCACCATCTCAGCCCTGTCACCTAATGCCTATGGATTTTTTGCTGCTTCATCTGTCCGACAGGGAGGGATACCTCTCTGGGGTACAGTGAGGTTAAAAAATAAAAGGGCAAAAGCACACTGGAACATTTAAAACCATTAAGACAACTATAAGGCCTTATTTCCTTCCCAGACTCAATCAGATTTTAGGAGTAAAATTTAAACTCCTTCCACGGCTCTTCAGCACCTGCATGGTCTGGGCCCTGCCAACCTCACCTCCTGTCCTCTCCTTCTGCCGCTGCAGCCCACTACCCTGCTCACTCTGATGACCCTCCGTGACCCCAAGCACAGAAAGAGCATCAGAGTCATGCCACTTGCTGCTCCTCTCGTCTGAAACTCTGTCACTGGCTCTTTTGCATGTCTGGCTTTCTCATCATGCAGGCCTCAGTTCAAATGTCACCTTTTCAGCAAGGCCGGCCATTCCTGGCGTCACTACCTAATGCTGTCCCCCACCTCCACTTAGCCATCTATCAAAACATCCTGGTTTGTCTTCTTACAGTAACCATCCCTCTCTGAAACTATTCTATACATCTGTTGGTTGCTAGTTGTCTGCCTCTCTCAGGTAAACTTTGCATCTTTAGGGTCTATCTGCCTTGCTCACTGCTTATCCCCACTGCTTGGAAGAGTACCCTATATATGATAAACTGAGCAACAGTTATTGACAAATGAATCTCCCTGAGTCTGTTCAAGTGTACATTTAGAGACCGTGAGTCACTATATTCCTAGTACCTAGCAAGGTTCTCGGCACATCAGAAATGATTGATAAATGTCAGTTAAATGAATAAACATCTTCAAAATTATTTTTTGAAAAGTTGTCTTTGAGAGGATCAATCTCAAAAATTCAATAATATGTGTCTAATAATAGGAGATAATCTAACACTGAGAAGCACGCGACTTCTGAGGTAAACAACATCCAGATCAAGGTGTTAATAGTAGCAACAAAATATAGAAATCATCTAAAACGAAACAAGAAAAAAAACATTGATTTCCACATTTCTGCTGAATGGAATTTGAACTCTCAAGTACATGAAACAATTTCAATAACTATCTGTGGTTCAGGTTGAATTTAGACATATAATTAAAAAGTGAGTTATGATCCCATGTCCAATACTTAAAACGTTTGAAATTAAAAAGCTGATGATTATTCCAAAAATCCTAAACGTACCTAAAGACAGTCCTATCTATAAGTAAATTTTCTCAAAATGGGATTTTTGCATTAATAACAAATCTGTTTGGGCTTGAAACTGTCTTTTGCACATGCAAAAAATAAGCCCATCCAACACAAAGCCTTCACAGGAAACTTATTCAGTACCACCCAATAACGTTTCCAGAATTAAGCTCCTATCTGGATTTCCATCAGCTACTGTCTTCAAGGACCTAAGACTAGGCTATGACACTTTGATCAGGGCAAAGAAACTGACAAGAAATACTAGTGCCATTCTGTCTTAAAAATAGCTTGAGATTCAACCATTTGAAGATCAACTTTGAAACCATAAGAACAGGGGGAGAAGTCTTATAGCTAACAACTTCATAATCCTCCAAGAAGACTTTTCCCACATACTCTTTGCTTTAAAAAAAGGAAAAACCCAATCAAAGAGATGAGCAGATAATGACACTAACCTGTCAGAACATGGTCCTAACTGGTGACATTTGTTAATAAAATTATATAGGTTTCAGGTACACCATTCTATAATACATCATCTCTATATCATTTCCTATTGACAGTGGATCAATAACTTCAACTGATACACAAAGGATAGCACACTATAGTTACATCTTGCTATATACAGAGAGGTCATCCAATTATATTTTAGAGGCAAGCGTCGGGATCCAAAAATATAATTTGTGACCAAGTCTGTGTGACAGAGTCCAGGTGAGCAATAACCCACTCACTCACTGATATACTCCTTACAGACACTCATGAAATAAATTAAAAGCTCTACAAAGGTTTTAACTTTCCTTCCAGAAGAAACACAGAAAGAACCTCCCCCACCAACTACCTGATGTAAAACACTCATCACCTAAAGGGGTGAGATAATGGCAAGGGTTGATTTTCCATTTCAAGCTGTTTAAGCTGTTCTCATGGCATAGCAGAAAGAGAAAACTTGAACTTGGGTTCTAGCTCAGGCTGCTGGTGCCAAGTTTTGGTGAGAAGTATCTCATGCACCGTCAAGGCTGTGAAGTTCAATACTGAAAACAAAGAAGGACTTCTGAGTATTAAAACTCCCACCAAATATGCTGGCACTCAGTCACTCACCCAACCCAGGCAGCAGCAGCCAGTCAGAAGGTCAGCAAGTGGAACATTTGATTTTCCTTACCTGGCACATGCCAGAGCCACCAGGGCAGCAGCAGCATTTTCTTTTTGCTTATGTGGGATGTGTCGGCCTGTGTCTGAAGTCTCCTCTAGCCAAGAGCACAGCAAAGTTTCAATCCCATTGAGACAGTCAGCAGGCTCCTTGGTCAAGCTCAAAGGCTGGCAGTCGCGAAGGCAGTTCAATAGCACCTCAGCAGTAATGTTACAGAGAGAGGGGTCTGTTCTACTCTGGGACTGAATAAGGGGAAAGACCAGCAGGAGCCCCATCCGTGAGGTGAAGGGAGCTTGCTCAGGCTGCTGCAACAAGCCCTGGCGTTTGAGCAGGGCCAAAGTTTCTTCATCACCAGAACTTTCCCTTTCATGCTGTTCTTCCAAGGCCAGCTGGCGCTGGGCATTCCACAGTCCCCGCAAGGCATTCAGGCGGTATTCCAGTAGGCGGGCGTAGGCGTTGCTCTGATTACCGCAGACAGAGCGCAAACGTTCTGCTAATTCCATGGGGTTCTTGGTCTCAAATGTTAAAATCTAACAAACGAAGCAACAGAGAGAAAGTTGTTATGTACTGCTTTCACCTATGGGAGCAGATAATATCCAAAGGTATCTAAAAATGGTCCACATCATGAATTATTTTAATTGCAACCGAATACACAAACATGTGCTGTAAAGTCAGATATTTGCTGATGGAGATTTTTCCTCCTGACATTTCTGCTAATACTCATATTAAATATGGGATTAGACCTAATTGAAAGAATGCAAATCATAAAAATAGTTCAGTGTGGAAGTCAGAAATTAATTCCAGTAATTCATTTTAGAAAATAGAAGTATAAATCTATGTTAAATGCTCTTGAGTTAAAATGTAAGTCTCTAATTCTTATTGCAAGGTGCTTTTTATCTTCAAAATCTAATATACCTATTAGTAAATGATTGTTTATCACCCTTTGATTTTGAAGAACACTCCATCTTTACTACTGCTAGTCATTATTTCAGTTGGTGACCTGGTATAGCTTTATCCAGTTCATAGTGGTGGAGGAATTACCACTACTTTCTTGCCAAAACATACAAGTATTCGAAAGCCTCCTCTAGATTTTCAGCAGCTGGTGGAATAAAAACATTAAATATTCTATCAACTAAGAAAGAAGCCAGCTATCAAGAAAAAGAAACAAAATAAGTCTATGACGCAAAGAATTCATGCATAGAAATACGACCAGGTTAAAGTGAACAGACAATTGCAACAACAAATAAAGGGAGTCCCTCTAGGAGCAAACCCATGCAACAGACCACCAGGCGCCAGAGGTATCTGGTTCTCAGTATACCACAAAGTCAGGGTTTGAAATAAAAGCAAAGAATATTCCGTTAAGTCCTTGATACTGACATTTTAAAACATCATAGTTCGCTTTATTTCTCTCACAAACCTGTAAAATACTTTTTTTTACCTCCAATTTTGCCCTTAAGAACTGTTACCCCAATAAAAGAACAAGAACTTCCAGGGTGATGTAAACTGTAGGTATCACTGCATATAGCTCTATTGCAAGTCATATTATTAATAATTAAAACTTGGGCCCTGGCTGGTGTGGCTAAGTGGATTGTGCGCCGGCTTGAGAACTGAGAGGTTGCTGGTTCTATTCTCAGTCAAGGCATGTACCTGGGTTGCAGGTTCGGTCCCCAGTTGAGGACGTGTGAGAGGCAACCAATAGATGTTTCTCTGCCTCTTTTTCCCTCCCTTCTCCTCTCTCTGAAAATAAATTAAAAATCTAAAAAAATAAAAATAAAACTAGGGCCATTTTTACTTAGTTTTTAATACAGATAATGACTAAATGTTCTTCACCATCAAGTCATACAAAACTATTTTCCTACTTTTCGTTGAGATTCATCAAACACAAATTACCCTTTTGGTTATTTTCACATGGCAGTAGATAAAATAACTCAAATTCCTTAAAAGATGATCACTTTTTGAGGTCAATCAAACACCTTGAGCCTATGCTCATATCCAAAGAAACAGGCTGCCCTTTTCTCTTTTTTTTAAGGATCTCCCCACCTACCATTCCCCAAATCAGCAACTAGCTTCCACTATGATGATCAACAATGAAAAACTGAGATGTATTTGAATGTTGTAAAGAGAAAAAAAAAAATCACAATTTAAAATTTTATCACCTTCCCAGTTATGAACATCTAAGCAAATAAGAAATGGCTGCATTTTTTAAAAAGCTTTCCAAAATTGATTTAGTGATCTTCACCCAACAGCCCTTTGATATAAAATTCATGTGTTCCACATACAATTTTATTTATGGTGCAATGACCATCTACTTAAGTTACATGAAGCAACTACTAAAAATTTCAATACGGGGTTTTATTAGACTCAAGAATCAAAGACCATAAAAAAAAAACAGTAACTAAAAAAATCCAAAGAACTTAGTAACATTAAACCCAGCTATTTATTTTTATTATCTCAAACATAGTGCTTCTGAAATACGGTATTTCATAGTTCATAAAATAATGTGTATGGCAGAATCTGTAGCTAACTCTGAATATTGAGAGTAGCTAAAAAAAACTATGTAATATACTTTGGCATTTTTCTGATGATTCTATTTTTATAAGTACTTCAGTTATATTTTTAACATTCGATTTGAAAGACAAAAATTCTGAAACAATGTGAGTTATAATTAACCAAATATTATGTAACATACACACTTAAGTGACTGTTCTGTTTATTGATTTAGCAGTATCTAACGCACATTATGTTTTAAAAGTCCATTAGACTACTCAGCATTATCCATTTCAATGGCCCTTATGAACACTAAGTAGTGACCGCTATGCTGCCACTTTTTTAGAATTCTGAACTTTGAAGGTCATGGCCTAAAATCATTTTATAAAGACATCATACCTTCAGGTTTTAGTAAGTCAGCTCTGGAAGATCTATTCTGGTCCTTATGAATATTAAATGATTTCTCCTCATATAAATCCTTAGTAATCACTCTTGACCAAGAAGATAAAAGACCAAAATGTCATTATAAAATTAATATTCTTTTATTTTAAAAAGAGAAAAGTTATTTAAGGAAAAGGGAAGATCCCTGTCACCCTTAATCAGAAGGAAGAGTCACTGACTGTACTTTAGAGATAATGCTGAAGGCACCCCAATTAAGGGAGTGACTTTCAAAGTAACTCATACCCTTAATGTAACTGTATCATAGATGACACGTGTTTTTAAACCAAGACAACAATCATTCTGGAAAGCCAATAAAAGGTAAGCAAAATATTCCTTGCCAGCCAAATCTGATATAAGAACACAGATAAAGTTCCTCCAAAGGGTCAAGTAAAAAGCTAAAAGCTATATTAAGTCTACTTCTGAGAGAAATAGAAAGTAATCCCATTTCTAAAAATTTACTCTAAAGAAATGTTCCAGAAATAAAAAATACACAAAGGTGTTTACTGCAGTCCTATTATAGTGGAAAAAGTACAAGCAATCTCAATGTCCAAAAGAGAAGTGTACCTGTTTGATTAAATTACAACATCACAATGGAATATTATGAAAGAACTGAAAAAAAATTAGCTAGACAGCCAAAATAAAAAGCAGTATAAAATTGTATATACCCTACAATAGGACTGTGTAAAATATGGTTGTTCAAGTTTGAAATGTCATTAGTAATTATGGTAAGAGAATCATAGAAGAGTCCCTATTAAAAAAAAGAAACAGTAATTCATTACTGGAATTAATTCCAGTAATTCATTTCAGAAACTAGAAGTATAAATCTATGTTAAATGCTCTTGAGTTAAAATGTAAGTCTCTAATTCTTATTGCCAGGTGGTTTTTATCTTCATCGATAAAGACAACAGTTTGTGTTTAAGAAAAGCACTCACAACTAGAGCTGATGTTCTTCACAGGCAGACACTGTCTTCAAGTAACTGGTAGTCAAATCGTGACACAGTTGGTACATTTAAAATTGGGGGGACAGATCTGCCTTCCTGAAATCGCCTCTCTAGTTCCATCTGTCATACTTTGGCAGCGATGTGTCTCAGCGTAGGGCTGACTGTAGTCCTGATTAGGAGGCAAGGCTGGGCGGTGGGATGGGGAAGACCACCATAGATGGTGGGAACTATCAATGAACAATAAAACCTTTCACTCTCCCAGAATAAATCATATTTAAAACTCAGAATCACTGTAGCTCCAAATAGATGAATGATATCACTAATGTACCTAGTATGGTACATTACCGATTCAATTCATCACATGAACCTTTCAGTATAAAAGGCATTTATACCTGGATTATTTCAAAGCAGATCAACTGACCAGACTTTCAACCCCAATACAAAACTTTTCAGTAAAGGATGTAGAATAACGAACCCCTCTCAAATGTTAGAGTGGATTTTTAAACCCTCTTATAGATTTTCCTACCATTTTTCACACTATGAAGATGGCAATCATGGCCAAATTGAATTGCATATGGCAGTTCAAAGACAATCAGAAAGATCTTATGTGAATCAAGTAAATGAATTGTGAATGGACGGATGGAACTCTATCTCTAATACGAAAGCCTATATCAAGAGTGAGTCACTTATCAATTAAATGAGACCCTGAAGTTACATGTCCTTATCCAAGCTTGGAAATGAGTGTCCATTCAAATTCTCTTTTAACATGTTTTTTAAAAAAAGTCTTTAACTTAACTGATAACCAAGATCAAGTTTCACACTTTAATTCATAAATTTTAGCCCATAGCTTGGTGCCAAAACTAGGAGTGACCCTGACTTGTTACCAGATTATTCAGCTTTGGCTGAGCCCTGTCAAACTTTCTCCAACACGTGGTTATTTTTCTCAGACCTTCACACAACTGCTGTGGATAGCAGGGTTGTTAGAACTGTGAGAACTCAACATATGAGAGATCACTGTTCAAATTCTTTTCGCATGACAATTCCACCTTGTCCTGACCTCTGCCTAATTTTCATCTTTTGTCATGTTCCCAGTCTAAATCCTACCTGTCTTTCAAAACTCAGCTCTACCACCTACTTTGAGAAATTCCAATTTCCTCTTTCTCTCTTCCACTTTCCAGAATTAACTTCTCCATGCTTCCATCGTATCTAGTACATATCTCTATCAGCTGATCAGCCAAAAACTGTAAGAAAAAATGTCCTCTGCCCTGGCTGGTGTGTTGCAGCAGACTGAGCACCAGACTGTGAACCAAGAGGTTGCCAGTTCAATTCCCAGCCTCGGTACATGACTGGGTTACAGGCCAGGTCCCAGTTGGGGGCATGTGAGAGGCAACCAATCAACACATTGATGTTTCTTTCTCCCTCCCTTCCCCTCTTTCCTAAGGGGAAAAAAAAAGTCTTCTCCCATCCAGTACTAACCAGGACCAACCCTGCTTAGCTTCTGAGATCAGACGAGATCGGGCATGTTCAGGGTGGTATGGCTGTAGATGGAAAAAAAAAGTCTTCTGTTTCAATAAGAATATATTGATGATTAGTTTTTAATAAATGATGTACATTAAGGAACAAACAATGAAGGCTACGCTAAGTGAAATAAGGAAATGCAAGTAATGTACGAAACAGTTCTTGAAAGTTGACTCATGGAATCAAACCCATACCTAAAAATCTCTCCATGGTATTAAGTCATTTTTTCACCAACATAAAATCTTGACAGAACCACACAGATCATCGTCCTATGCCTAGCAGTCAAAAGCATAACATTTAAGGACTTCTGGCCAAGATGGAGGCGTAGGCAGACACACTGTGCCTCCTTGCACAACCAAAAGAAAGACAACAACAATTTAAAAACAAAAAGCAACCGAAACTGACAGAAAATTGAACTGTATGGAAGTCCGACAACCAAGGAGTTTAAGAAGACACATCCATCCAGACCGGATGGTAGGAGGGGCAGAGTCGGGTGGCCAGGCAGAGAGGACTCATGGCGAGGCTGTGGCTGGCGGACCCAGCAAGGCGGCGGATTGTGGAGGGGTGCAGCACACAGGCTGCTGGTGGACTGGGTGGTCTCATACTCATGCGCAGATAAACCAGGTGAAACTGGGGAGTGAGACCGCGCAACCCAGGGCCCCAGTACAGGGGAATAAAGCTTCAAACCACTGACTGAAAACACCTGTGGGGGTTGAGGCAGTGGGAGAAACCCCCAGCATCACAGGAGAGTTCGTTGGAGAGACCCACAGGGTCCTAGAACATACACAAGCCCAGCCACATGGGAATCAGCACCATAAGGACCCAATTTGCTCGTGGGAAGTGGGGGAAGTGACTGAAATCTGAGAGCAGAGCAAGCACCATTGTTCCCTCTCAGACCCCTCCCCCACATACAGCGTCACAACCCAACAACGTAGGTTACCCTGGGGAACACCTAAGGCTCCGCTCCTCACTACATAACTGGTGCTTCAAGACAAAAAAAAATGGCCCAAACGGAAAAACAGATCAGAGCGCCAGAAAAAATAGAACTAAGTGACGAAGAGGTAGCCAACCTATCAGATGCACAGTTCAAAATACTGGTAACAGGATGCTCACAGAATTGGTTGAATTTGGTTGGAAATTAGATGAAACAATGAAGGCTACGCCAAGGGAAATAAGGAAAAATGTACAGGGAACCAATAGTGATGGGAAGGAAACTGGGACTCAAATCAATGGTGTGGACCAGAAGGAAGAAAGAAATCCAATCAGAAAAGAATGAAGAAACAAGAATTCAAAAAAAAGTGAGGAGAGACTTAGAGCCTCCAGGACATCTTTAAACATTCCAACATCCGAATTATAGGGGTACCAGAAGGGGAAGAGGAAGAGCAACACGTGGAAAAGTTATTTGAACAAATACTAAAGGAGACCTTCCCCAATCTGGCAAAGGAAATAGACTGCTAGAAAGACCAGGAAGCTCAGAGAATCCCAAAGAAGTTGGACCAAGGAGGAACACACCAAGCAAGGCACATCGTAATTACATTACCCAAAATTAAAATGAAGGAGAGAATCCTACAAGCAGTGAGATAAAAGGAGACAGTTAGCTACAAAGGAGTTCCCATAAGATTGTCAGCTGATTTCTCAAAAGAGACCTTACAGGCAAGAAGGGGCTAGAAAGAAGTATTCTAAGTCATGAAAGGCAAGGACCTACATCCAAGATTGCTCTATCCAGCAAAGCTTCCATTTAGAATGGAAGGGCAGATAAAGGAGTTCATCATCACAAAGCCATTATTATATGAAATGTTAAAGGGACTTATCTAAAAAATAAGATAAAAAACATGTACAGTAAAATGACAGCAAACTCACAATCATTAACAATCATACCTAAAACAAAAACAAACTAAATGGAGATCACATGGAGGGCTATCAATAGGGGAGTGGGAGAGGGGAGAGGGGGGTAAAGGTACAGAGAATAAGTAGCTTAGATGATGGGTAAAAAATAGACAGGGGAGGGTAAGAATAGTATGGGAAATGTAGAAGCCAAAGAACTTATACGTATGACATAGGACATGAATTAAAGTGGGGGAATGTGGGTGGGAGGGGGTGTGCAGGGTGCAGGGGACTGAAGGGGGGAAATGGGACAACTATAATAGCATAATCAATAAAATATATTTTTAAAAAAAGAATAACATTTAGAGAAAGATGTAGGAATGAACTTCTCCAAATGGTTTAAATACTATTAAATAAATTTTATTAAGAGTATTTAAAGAAAAAAGATATCTCTAAAAAGACTATCTGTTAATTGCTTGAATTACATAGCAACATAGACTACCACAGTGATATATTCAAATGCTTAGCATAAATATACTTTAGTAAATCACGGTGGACAGTTTTAAAATAAAACACATATAAGGAAGGAAATCACACAGCTCTAGTATGTGTAACACCACACTCTCCTGTAATGGGTTTATTTACAGTCTGTTCCCTCTTTAAACTCTGAGTCTTGAAAGGGGAACTCATATCTTATTCATATTTGTGTCAGCAAAGCTTAGCACAGTGTCTGGCACACAAACTTTTGATAACTTAATGAGAAGATACATAAATTCCAAGAATAATTATCTTAGAACAAACATCTGGTCCCCACTGTACATCTGAATAACCCTCTCTCACTTGGACTGACTGTAATTCTGCCTTCTGGAGCAATGGAAAAATATTCTTAATTCTTCCACATAAGCACCTTTTATTATTATTTTTTAATAAAGATTTTATTTATTTATTTATCTTTAGAGGGGAAGGAGAGAGGGAGAGAAAAATCAATGTATGGTTGCCTTTCGTGCGTTCCCTGCTGGGAGTTGGCCTGCAGGGAACTGGCCTGCAACCCAGGCATGTGCCCTGACTGGGAATCGAACCGCAATCCTCTGGTTCGCAGGCCTGTGCTCAATCCACTGAGCTACGCCAGCCAGGGCCAGCACTTTTTAATTAGATGAAGAAAATACCTGTGATAGAAGGAGGAGACACCAGAATAAGAGTTAGGACAGTTCTCAAGCTAGCTGAATATCAGAATTGCTTTGATAGCTTTTTAATACTAATGGAGGTTGGGGAGTTGGGTGAAAAAGGGACAGGGGTTAAGAAGTACAGTATCCAGTCATAGAAACAGTCATGGGGATGTAACATACAGCACAGGGAATATACTCAATACTGTGACAACTATGTATGATGGCAGATGCATACTAGACTTCTCAGTGTACCTGAAACTAATATAATACTGTATGTCAACTGTAATTGAATATTTTTTAATTAAAAAAATACTAAAAAAGTGATGGGGAGAAAGCACAGACAACTTCAACAACAATTTTTAAAAAATGGAAAAAAATACTAATGAGTGGGCCCTGGCTGGTGTAGCTCAGTGGATTGAGTGCGGGCTTGTGAATCAGAGGATCGCGGTTTGATTCCCAGTCAGGGCACATGCCTGGG
This sequence comes from Sturnira hondurensis, assembly GCF_014824575.4. Taxonomy (NCBI): domain Eukaryota; kingdom Metazoa; phylum Chordata; class Mammalia; order Chiroptera; family Phyllostomidae; genus Sturnira; species Sturnira hondurensis. The sequence continues at coordinate 5,693,414 of NW_028080037.1, forward strand.
TTGCAGGCCAGTTCCCTGCAGGCCAACTCCCAGCAGGGGACGCACGAAAGGCAACCATACATTGATGTTTCTCTCCCTCTCTCCTTCCCTTCCCCTCTAAAGATAAATAAATAAAATCTTTAAAAAAAATACTAATGAGTGGGTCCTACTCCAATCAGATTATTTGCAAAGAAGACCTAGGCTTTTTTTTTTTAAACTCCAGAGGTGAAAGCAACGTGCAGCCCAGATTGTGAGTCAGGGGACTAGGATGACTAGCCTCTGCAAATAACTGTTTCCTTGTAGGCATTTTACTTAAACCCTTTAGGTCTGTGTTTCTACATCTGTAAAAATGAGGGTAACACCCGTTTTCATTTTACATAGTTGTTAAGATCAAAGGAAATAATGTACAGAGAATGCTCTGAAAAAGTGGAAACCACTAAACAGTTGTTAGGACATTACAGAAACTTCCTTATTTTAGAGGAGAATAATATCACCACGAAAGAATTTTTCCAGATAATCCTACAGGAGGAAAGACTTCACTAGATAAAAGATAGAGTGCTGGGGGGTGGGGTGAAGGAGACTGGACTTTAACACATGCTTCCTCTGAGCCATCACTGTTTAAAAAATGCTAATGCAATCTTAAACCCTGACCAGTGTGGCTCGGTTGGTTGGGCTTCATTCCGAAAATCAAAAAGGTCACCGGTTCCATTCTCCATCCCAGCACATGCCTGGACTGCAGGTTTAGTCCCTGGTTGCAAGAGGCAACCAATCAATGTTTCTCCTTCCTTCTCCCTCTCTCTCTCTCAAAAAAAAAATGAAAACCTTTAAATATTTGTTTAAATGCTTACCCTTAAGGAACACAACAGGAAATAGAAATTAATCAAATGAGAAAATAGATTTTAAGTTATTTTAATGCCAAATGCAATTTACCTCTAAGGTACAATCACTGTTAATGTGAGCAATATGTTTATCACCAAATAGTACATTTCACGAGACAAGAGTATAATCTGTCTTCTGGGGCTGATGACTAACATCTGTTCCCTCAAAAACGTACGCACAAGTACACTAACTTGCTGAGCAGACGGGTTTAGTTACTGTCCCTCCCCCGTAAAATACTATTTTATCAATGTATGTTTAGCCAAAAAAGATTCTTTAAGATAAGATAGAGTAAAAATAGAAATACACCTAGAATTGGATACCTGAAACCTGTATAATTTTATTAACCAATGTCACCCCCAAAATTCAACTTGAAAAAACAGAAATAGGAAAATTATAGAAATAGAAATAGAAAAAAAATTATAGAAATAGAAATAGAAAAAATAGGAATTAAAGAGCATGCCAATTCATGTAGTGAGTGCCAAAGAATCATAGGGTTATCTTCTGGAGAAGGAAGAGCGTGTGCAGAAAATATTACATTTAGTGGTTGGACGATGAGGCAAGAGAAATTATAATAACACATCTATAGGATATTTATAAATTTAATCTCCTCAATTTCATTTTATAGTATTCAATATCAACATTTTCACCTTACCAGTATCTCTTAATTTTTTTGCATCCTAAACTAAGTTTTTCAAAACTTCCATTAGGTTTTACAGAACTGCTTAGTAAAATCTCCTATTGGTAAAATGCAAAAGTACCAAATGCTGAAAAGAATATGAAAGGTAGAAATTCTTAGACACTTCTGGTGGGAATATAAATTAAACAACAATTGGCATTGTCTGATTAAATTTAAAATTGCCCCAGTTTCCTGTGGCTGCTGTAACAACTCACCACAGACTTAAGTGCCCTGAAACAATAGATTATTTCCCCCCAGTTCTGGAGGCCAGCAGTCCACACTCAGCATCCCTGCACACATCCAAGGTGTTGGCAGGACCGCAGCCCCTCCAGAGGCTCTAGGAGAGTACCCATTTCTGGCTTCTTCCACCCTCTGGCAGCTGCTGTCACTGCACAGCGGGGACTACATCCCCTCGGTCTTGGCCCTTCCTTTTATGCTCTGTGAGCCGTCCCTCTGCCTCTCCTCCATTAAGGAGGAGACACTTGTGATTGAAGTTAGGACCCACCTGATAATCTCCCCAGCTCAGGAGCCTTAATCTAACCATACCTGCAAAGATCCTCTTTCCATATTAGGTAACATTTACAGCTTCCAAGGATTAGGACCTGTTTACAGCCACTGGTCAGCCTACCACATGCACAGGGCCTGCAATCTAGCAATCCACTCCTAGGTAATTCCCTACAGAAACTTGTATAGGAACACCAGGTGACAAGTACGAGAACATTCACAGCAACGCTGGTTATGATAACAAAAAAGCTGGAAACAACTCAGGTATCTACAGGAGATACACAGGAGAATGGCTACACTGTGATGTTGTCAGATAACTGACAATTACATAGCAGTGGAAATAAGTATAGCTACACACATCTACATGGAAGGCTCATATGACACATGTGGGATGACAGAAAATGCAAGTCACGAGAAATACATATGGCACACTACATTTACATAATAAGATCTTAAAACACACAAAACCAAGCTCTATAATGTTTAGGGCTGTGTGCATAATACGATAAAGCAATGAAGAAAAGCAAAAGAAAAATAAAAACAAAATTCAGAATAGTGGTTTCCTACACGGAGAGAAGGAGATTTGGATCATAGAACACACAGAGGGCTTTAAAGGCACTGGTAAGAATCCATTTATTTCTTGACAGGGCGTTGGGGTCACAGAATATTTATATATAATTAATTTTTAAAATATTTTTTAAAGATGGGATAGCTCTTTTTTTTTAAAGATTCTATTTATTAATCTTTAGAGGGGAAGGGAAGGAGAGAGGGAGAGAAATATCAATGTATGGTTGCCTCTCGTGAGTCCCCTGCTGGGAACTGGCCCGCAACCCAGGCATGTTTCCTGACTGGGAATCGAACCACGATCATGTGGTTCGCAGGCCCGCGCTCTATCCACTGAGCTACACCAGCCAGGGCAATTTTTATTTTATTTTATTTTTTAATATATATTTTATTGATTATACCATTACAGTTGTTCTATTCCCCCCTTCATTCCCCTCTACCCGGCACACCCCCTCCCCCACCATTCCCCGCCTTTAGTTTATGACCACGTGTCTCAGGTTCTTTAGATTCTATATTTCCCCTACTATTCTTGCCCTCCATTCTATTTTCTACCTACTGTCTATGCTACTTATTCTCTGCACCTTCTCCCCCATTCTCCTCCTCCCACTCCCCTGGTGCTAACCCTCCATGTGTTGTTCTTCATTTCTATGGTTCCACTCCTGATCTAGCTGCCCTCTTGGTTTGCTTTTGTTTTAGGTGTGGTTGTTAATAATTGTGAGTTTGCTGTCCTTTCCTGTTCATATTTTTAATCTTCTTTTTCTTATATAAGTCCCTTTAGCATTTCATATAATAAGGGCTTGGTGATGATGAACTCCTTGAACTTGACCTTATCTGAGAAGCACTTTATCTGTCCCCCCATTCTAAACGGAAGCTTTGCTGGATAAAGCAATCTTGGTTGTAGGTCTTTGGATTTCATGACTTGGAATACTTCCTTCCAGCCCCTTCTTGCCTGGAAGGTCTCTTTTGAGAAATCCGCTGACAGTCTGATGGGAACTCCTTTGTAGGTGACTGTCCCCTTATCTCTTGCTGCTTCTAGGATTCTCTCCTTCATTTTGGTCTTGGCTAATGTAATTATGATGTGCCTTGGTGTGTTCCTTCTTGGGTTCAACTTCTTTGGGACTCTCTGAGCTTCCTGGATTTCCTGGAAGTCTATTTCCTTTGCCAGACTGGGGAAGTTCTCCTTTATTATTTGTTCAAATAAGTTTTCCACTCACAGCTGTTTCTTTTCCCCTTCTGGTACCCCTGTAATTCAAATGTTGGAACATTTAAAGATGTCCTGGAGGTTCCTAAGCCTCTCCTCATTTTTTTGAATTCTTGTTTCTTCATTCTTTTCTGATTGGATGTTTCTTTCTTCCTTCTGGTCCATTCCATTGATTTGAGTCCCAGTTTCCTTCCCATCACTATTGGTTTCCTGTGCATTTCCCTTAATTTCAATTAGTTTAGCCTTCATATGTTCCTCTAATTTGTGACTATAATCAACCAGTTCTGTGAGCATCCTGATCACCAGTATTTTGAACTGTGCATCTGAGAGGTTCACTATTTCCTGGTTGCTTAGAGTTTTTGGCTCTGGGGCTTTGAGTTCTTCTTGAGCCATATTTTGGACTGTTTGTGTCTGTTATGTATAAGGAGCAGAGCCCTAGGTGTTCACCAGAGCAGGGCAACTCAGTCGCTGGGTTGTGACCCTGTACTTGGGGGCGGGGTCAAAGGAAAGCAATGGTGGTCCCATCTGCCGCCACCGGTGAGGCCACAGCTGCCACTGTCGCCAGGGCCTGCGCGTTCCGTCCTACTGTGTGTGACCACGATCAGCCCTCTGCCGCTGGGTTCGCCCTCTGGGGCCTGTGCGGTCAGTCTCACTGCTCACTCTGCTGGTTTATCTGCACGGGAATGTGTGACCATGGTCAGCCTGTCCCACACCCTCCCTGGGTCTACGCTGCTACCCCGGTTGCCTGTGTGCCTGGGTCGAGGAATCTTTCCTGCCCAACCGGGCTCCGCTGCTGGCTCCACCCCTCTTACCAGTTCTGGTTGAATGGTTCATTGTTGTCAGACTTCCATATAGTTCAATTTTCTGTTCTTTGGCTGTGTCTTTGTTTACTAAACCTTTGTTTTATTCAAACTTGGTTGTGGGAGAAGGTATAGTGTTTCCACCTACTCCTCCATCTTGGCAGAAGTCTCCCAATTTTTAAAATATTTTATGTATTTTACTTTTAGACAGGGGGGAAGAGAGGGAGAAAGAGAGGCAGAGAAACATTAATGTGTGGTTGTCTCTAGCACGCCCCCTACTGAGCACCTGGCCTGCAACCCAGGCAACGTTCCCTGACTGGAAATCAAACTGGCAAACGTTTAATTAGCAGGCTGGTGCTCAATCCACTCAACCACACCAGCCAGGGCAATTTATTTATATTTGTATATTCAAAAGTTCTACCCAAAACATATACACCTTACATGTATGTTTTTAATGTATTATACTCATATAATATTAATTAAAATATTGTAATTCCTATTATTATTCCAGCCCTAAAAAGCAGACCAAGATCATTATCCCTGCTATTGATAAGCACTTACTGATTTCTCTAGAAATAGCATTACTGTAAAATGAAAGTATTCCCAGTGTATGGTGTGAATAGCTCAAGGGCTGCATATTTTTAGGAACAGCGTGAGCTGATGCGCAAACTTAGCTTTGGGTGATGCTGTAGCTGCATCTGCCTCTGGAAAGAGCTGCTGGTTGTCTAGGGAGATGAATGCCTAGGCAGGCGCCCTGAAAGGTGGAGGGGATGGGAGGATGGACAGAGGCTGCCTCCCAGAGGATATTTGGCAGTGCCTAGAAACATTTTGGTTGTCACAAGTATAGAAGTGCTACTGGCAACTAGTGGGTAGAGGTCAGGGATACTGCTAAACATCCTCCAATGCACAGGAAGTCCTCACAAGAGAACCCATCCAGCAGCGGTTGAGAAACCCTGCTCTGTGGCAACCCCTCGGCTGGAAGCGCTCACGAAGCCTGTGCACTGCCATCGGACATTACCTGTGATGAGCCAACCTCCCATAAGGGATACAGAGAGCCCCGTGTGCAAAACTTTTGGGGCCTCAGAACTATGCACAGGAGGGATTCTATTCATATGCTCAATTAAAATACAAGTTCTACAGATAATTATTATGCACCAGAGGGTTTTGATAGATCGTAATCTCCTCAAAGGTACAGACTTTGATTCATTCATCTTTATTTTACCTTCTGCACTAAAAATCTCAGTATGCTTTGAATTGTTTCTGCTGAAATAAGGCACAGATCACAACACCTGGCATGTAGTAAATACTCATAATGTCAGTTAATATTATTTGAAAAAAATCTTTTTCAAATTTTCAAATCTTTTCAAATTAAAGTCACTAAAACACAAATTTATTTCAAACTCTAGCAATAAAGCTTACAACTTTGCCTATTTTTCCCGAAAGGTATCCCATGCACCAGAGAACCTGACACATAATAGGGCTCAGTAAATATTTATTAAATGAGTGAACGACTAAAACTGCTTCCTGATAGTGCACTTGCATGCCCCTCCCCTCCCCGCCAAGAAAACAAAACAAACAAAACAACAGAAAGCAATAGGTACAATACAACGAGGCACCAGGTCCAAACGCACTCCCAGGTGCTCCTCCTTGAGATGCCCAACCTCATCTTCTAGTCAACATGAACGAGAAAGCTGAAATTAGCATCATGCCTACACTGGTAAGAGGCACTGGTAAACCCATGGTCTGTAACTGTTAGGCTGGGTTAGGCAAGAGCATGAATGTGCACCCAGGGACTATTCAGTAAAAGTTACCAATGACCGTGGCTGACCACTAAGCAGTTGTAAGAAACATGAGAAATCCCGCATCTTTTATGTCATTGAATCTTGCCCTTCTCATCAATTCCTGCTCACAGCTGTGCCTGGCTAATTAAAACTGCCTGGAAACCTCGTCTATCACTTTACTGGTTATTTCTTCTACTAAATCAAAAGACTCCACTTTAGAATTCAAATCCATCTGTCTCCCTCAGTCTGCAAAGAACAAATGTTCAGAAAAACTAACCAACTAGCTAAAACTAAATGTACCTTTTCTAGCTAAGACTTCATATGTAGTTGGAGGCAGGGAGCAAGGAGCGCAGAGATAACTAACTATACTAGATATTTAGATCTTCAACTCCCAGTTTAGCAAATCAGGGACAAACCCACATTCTGCATTAAATGACAGATTCTTCATTTCCAAAGAACAAAAGAAAACCAAAACAATCTATTGGTTGAAGCTACTGTCGGGTTTCCAGACAGAGAGAGAAATGACCACTCTGTAACATGAAGCAGGAGCTAAAGCTCTTGTGTTGAGGCTGTCACGGCTCCTGAACTTCTATAGCCTCCGTAACTGTGCTAAGAGTAGCTGGGGGCTTATTGTCCCCAACCATGAACTCAGAGGCTAGGAAAAAAAAGGAGGCAAATGTGTTCAATAACAGCCAGGCTCAATTGCTCCCATTTTTTAAAAATGGGAGAAAAAAAGACATGGAATTTCATATTCCTAAATAAGACCTGTCCTAGTAGAAACAATTTATCAATTATTTGGATTAGTATTTTATATACAGACAAATACAGAAAATAGTGAGGTCCACAACAAACTGGAAAATGCATGTACCTCTTAAAGGCACTGAAATTCATGTATTTTCTAAAATTCTGCATGCCAAACAATATCTATCTGTGGGTTGAATTTGGCCTGACAATAGTTTGTAATCCTGTGGGCCCAGACTCTTTACATCTCATTTTTCATAAATATATAAATAAAATATAGTGTATTTATATTATATTTATATTTTATAAATAAAACATAAAATAAATAAAAATGAAATATAAAAATAAATATATGTAAAATAAATGTTTATGTATTTTATGGGGAGACAAATGCTGAATTAAAAAATTATACATCAATAAAACTAAAAAAACCATCTCTGATGATAAAAGAGTTGGCATCTGTCAAGCAGTTCCCTTTGAGAAGCGAAACTCCAGAATTGGGAATAACTCAGTAATTAAAATTCAAAGCCAGGTAAAATGGAGAATTTACCTGCACATCACTTACCTGCCACTAGCCATCGACATGCACATTGCTATTGGGAATAATACTGGACCCTTAGTGGGTAGAACCTGGAGCTATGACTCACAGCCTTCCTTCTGTTCTGCCACAGTGGAGGCACAGCGCACTCTCCGCAGTCACTGTGCTTTCCCAACCCAGTGATGCTCGGGGCAGAAGGAGAGCGGGCCGCGGCAGGTGTTAAGAACTGCTGATTTAGAACATAAGGACAGTATGTTGGCCCAGGCTGTGTTTGCTCTCATGCCAATTGCTTGCCATATGAACTATAAACACATTCCGTTTAAGTGGATGATGTGTAATAGGACAATATACAGAATTCCCTCCCTGAGCTTTTTCATGCTGTCACCTTATTGGCTCTGCCAAGTCCCTGTCCCAGGCTTGGGCAGAAATAATTCACTTCTTAGTTTGGACAGACCATAGAGATAAAACGGTAGAGCTGAATGTCTTTTAAAGACCAAACATTCTAATTGCAGGTGGAAAATTTTTTTTTATTTATTCAGATCACTGTAGCACAGTGAAAAGTTAGGATTACTTTGATGTTGAGAAATAAACTAGATTAACACAAGAAGTGTTCTACAAAGAGGTACATTTAGAGAAGCATATATTTTATCTGGATGACCATAACTAACCTTTCTATTTTTGTAAATAGAAAGATTTACAGCCTCTAAAGCAAGAGGTAAGAAATGGATCAATTTTATGGTTCAGAGAAATAAACCTCATCAAGTAGACTCTACTATGCCCTTGAAATAGCTTTTACGATGCTCCCGAAAGTTGTATCACACAGCACTGCAGGTCACAGACTTAAAGTCACTAAAACACCAGGCAGAGCACAATCCTGTCTTTGGAATGTGCGCATATATGGTAAGGTTTACACATGAATGTAGGGGTGTGTGTAAATATATGTATTTACAGAGACAGGAAGTTAGGAGAGAAGAGGAACCAGTTCAAAATCTTAATAGTGGGGGAATTATAGTTGATTTTTAACTTCTTTTTTTCTTGTCTTTATTTTCCAAGTTGTATACAATAAGCACAAAATTGCTTTGGAATTGGGGGTAAGGTGAGAGAACAGATAATAATACCATGGGAAAAATACTTGAACTGTAACATTTTATAGGTAAACAAAGCAGGCTGCAATTCAAAAAATAAAATATTTTTACTACTTTTAAAAAATTACATATAGCTCTGGCTGGTGTAGCTCAGTGGATTGAGCTCATGCCTGCGAACCAAAGCATTGCTGGTTCCATTCCCAGGCAGGGCACATGCCTGGGTTGCAGGCCAAGAGGCAACCCATTGATGTTTCTCTCACACATCGATGTTCCTCTTGCTCTTTCTTTCTCCCTTCCACTCTCTCTAAAAATAAATAAATAAGACCTGTAAAAAATAAAAATTATATATAGAGAGACTTGGAAGAAAAACTCACAAGTCAACACTTTGAAAATTTGTTGCATGACATTTTTGTGTCGAGTTACTCTCCAGGGGAGAGTCAAACTGATGGAGATAAGCCCTGCTTCTTGGGGAAGAAGAAATCAAAAGAAACATCTAATTTTACTTATTTCTGGTTATATGAATCTCAGCTTATCCATGCTGAGAACAGATGGCAGAAGTTGGTCTAGAATTCAGCAGCGGCAGGGCAAACGTGGTCAATGGGAAATACAGTCAATTCTTCATTTTAACCTTTCCTAGAAACAGTGCCTGGAATGTTATGGGGTCAAAATGGAGGAGCAAGTGTAGGAGGATTTTATTTTTGGCAAGGGCTGAGGGCAAAGGAGAAAACCAGATTTGATGACAGAAGCCCACTGTGCCCTGACTGGTGTAGATAAGTAGGTTGAGCACTGCCCATTAACCTAGGCCCACTGGTTCAATTCCCAGTCAGGGCACACGATCAGGCCAGATCAATTACAGGCCAGATCCCCAGTTGGGGGCTTGGGGACATGCAAGAGGCAACTGATCAATGTGTCTCGCCCTCTCTTTCTCCCTTCCTTATGCCCTCTCTAAAAATGAAATTTTTAAAAATGTTTAAAAAAAAGAAGCCTACTTATTCTTGAAAAGCAAGAGAGTATTCGAGAATACTTCAAATAATTTTGTATTTCTGGAAAAAGGTTTTGGAAAGGCTATTGGTAATAAAAACACAGCCCTTTTAATTTTGGTATCAAATGCCTTTTTAGACGCAAAACCCAAAATAAGCATGCCATTCTCACAACATGCTGAAAAGCGGATGGTAATGATCATTTCTGAAGAAGCAGTGTACGTTACCAGGGAAAAATGGTTTGTGTAACTCTTCTTGCTTTGATTTCACTGATCAGGGGAGTAGTTCTCCTAAGCCTCCAAGCAGTCTTCTACAAGTGCCAGGACTTGCTTCTCTGAGGTCTAAAGTGCCAATTTTGTTTTTCTTCATTAAGAACATGAAGTCAATGAAGTCAATGAAGTAAAAGAGTCCTTTTTTAATCTCTCAGTATATTTTATCTAATAAACTTTACCCACCAGTGTTCTTGGATGAATTAATTTTTCTGGGCTTCAAAAGAAGCAAACATCTTTAGTGTCCCCTCAAGTGAAGAAGACTTTATTTCAACCTAAGAAAAATAATCCAATTTAAAAAGCTTAAGGCTGTCAGCAAGATACACCCTCAATTGTACTGTTCACATAATCTGCTGTGATTTATGATGCCAATACTTCAGCCACACGTCACACCACCCTTTGTTCTCCTGGTTATTGGACCTTCAGTGAGAGGGCTGGGTCAAGTCTCTTGGCTACATGGCAGCTCAGTCAACTAGAACCAAATACCAAGTTGTAGTTCAATCTACATTAAGGGTCTTTAGTTTCCCTAAGAAAGAGCTCAACTCTGTGTCAGAAATCCAAGTGAGTGTTAATAGCATCATAAATCATCACCTTCATTCATCAGCCACCTCATTTCCTAGTCTAGCCATCACTCAGATCAAGTGAGGGCTTATTTTCTTTACCTTGCAGAACCTGAAAGATCTGAAAGCCAGCTTTCTGTGTAGATCCATCAAGTGGCCAGCTCTTGCTCCCCCCTCCTGACTTGGTTTATATGTGTCTACAAAGAATTCCAATCTCTTCCTTCCAAAGTAACACAAGCTTACTGTAAGAACAGAGGTGCTCAGTGCGCGAAGGGGACAAGGCTCATCTTCAGCCCCGGCACTATCACCTCCTACCAGACACGCCAGGGTGGAGTGTGTGTCCAGTGGCTGCCAGGACACAGATAACGGCACGCAGCTGGCCCTCCCTCTGCTATCTCGGAATTCAGCTCAACACCACGGAGATCTTCCCTCGGTAACCAATTTAAATCATCTTCTAACAGTAAAAAACCAGGTGAGTGTTTCAGGGAAGAGGACTATTTCAGGTAGCCCAATAAAGACAACTCTGGAGATTTCTAGAGCTATTATGTATAAACTCTTCATAGTGGCTGGACAGATTCAAACGAACCTCATCCTTTAATACACAGAAACCTTTAATATACAGCAAGGGGGTAAGAGGGAAAGGGTTAGTGTATTTAGTTGTTTCCCCCCCGTTAATTCTACAGATAAATTGTGGAAAGTCATCAGAGTATTTTTACCCATCTTTACACTACACTGCCTGACTTAAATTGTGCCAACGCACAAGAAATATTTCATTACCAAGGATATCATGTGTACCTACTTGGTAACATTAAACAGATAAATAAAATGCTGATAAAATGCTGCTCAGTGTGTTTAAGAAGCAAAAGTTCTAACCTATGCTATTCTAGTCACTACTCTTTCTGTTCCTGATTTCCTAGTCTTTAAAACAAAGACAGAATGACCCACACATAGCTGTTTGAGAAATGTGAATAAAGGGTGTACATGCCTAGCCCATTATCTCTCAAATGTTGGTGTTTTAGTTCAATTTAATAGATTTTTAACAATCATACCACGCTGTGGGTAATAAGAAGGACGCAGTGCTCTCTCATTCACAAATGCACATACGGTTATGGGGAAATTCAGAACTTTTCCCATTTAGCAGCTTTTTGTTTTTGTAATTTACAGAATGCTTCACTTTTAAAATATATCAGGGTAAATGCCACAGTTTCAATATGACTTGGAAACAAGAAAATCATCAATAAACATAAGATATCTGTTTAGTTTGGGTCACATTAGGTCCCTTAAAAGTAAAAACGGTGAAAAAAAGAATAACCCAAAACAAGATCATTAGGTTCAACCTTGCTGGCCTAGGAATTTAAATTCATGATTTAAACATATTATTCACTGTCACCTTCCTAAGAAATGAAAAAGCCTATGAATAAATAGCAGGGCTGGAACAGAAACATCCAAAGAAAAATCTTACTGTTAGATGAGTGAATTACCGTCACTGAATGTTACATTACATAGAAAAGTAAAAGCTTGTAATTATGCTTTTGGGGCATGGGGAGATTTTTACCTCGTGAAGTTGCTGAGGGTGTTCTTTTTGTTTTTAGATAGTAGAGAGGTGTACAGTTTCCACATGCACAGAAACTACACTTAATGGCAAGGCCATGTTTGAGCTGGACTTTACATTTTTTAAATTTATTTACTTATTTTTAGAGAGAAGGGAAGAGAGAAAGAAAAAAAGGAGAGAAACATCAATTGGTTGCCTCTTGCAAGACCTGGCCCACAACCCAGGCAAGTGCCCTGGCGGGGTATCAAACCAATGACCTTTTGGTTCGCAGGCTAGGGTTCAATTTATTGAGCCATACCAGCCAGGGTCAGACTTCACTTCTTGATTTCTTTCCACTATGTATTTGCATCTGTTCAAATGTTAGACAGAATAACAATAAGAAACTCTGAAGAAAGGATGAGAGGAAATGGTAAGGACCATCATCATAAATCTCTGAGCTGCCAAATTATGACTTAGAGCAAGAACACCCATCTGTCCCCCCATTGCCTCGAAGTAGGGTTATAAAACTCCCACGGCAAAATCCATTTAGATTCACTTTCATTTTCAAAAATAACACTCGAAATTCTACCTTTTGGACTATGTTGTAAAGTATCAACAGGATGGGTGATGATCTAAGAAAGAGGAGAAAAACATACACACTTTGAGAACATTTAACATCTTGAAATCAAATACCAAGAACCAACAATCTTTTGATAGCTCCTTACTCAAGAAACTGACCCTACCAGCCAAAGTCTTTAATATCCAAGAGCACACTGTGATGAATAAGAATCTAAAGTAATCAGTGATAGACAGAAACAAGCCGGGTAGCTAGCTGCACTGTCCCTTCTGCCCAGCTGCTCCAGACACTCTTTTTCCACGCTTCAATTTCTTCATGAAATGAATTTTCTTTACATGTATAAGAGCTTTGCTTTTCCTTATTATGGTCTAAAAGCTTTGTTCAATCTTATAGTGAGAATCCTCCAAAAGCAGAGGTTTTTTTAAAAATTAAATAAAAGCTCTGTTTCTCTTCTTTATGATACCAAATTGAGGTCAAAAGACTGGATTTTTCCTCACCTTCTCTGAAAAGACTGAAACTGCGTTTGTGTTTTGGAGGTAAAGAAAGGGGCTAGCCCTGGGGCTGGTATGGGTCAGTGGATCGAGTACTAGCCTGTGAATGAAAGAGTCGCTGGTTCAATTCCCAGTCAGGGCACATGCCTGGGTTGGTGGCCAGGTCCCTGGTGGTGGGGGCACACAAGAGGCAACCACACATCGATGTCTCTTTTCCTTTCTTTCTCCCTCCCTTCCCCTCTCTCTAAAAATAAATAAATAAAAATCTCAAAAAAACCCCAACCATTTCTAAGGGACAAAAAAGAAGGTAGGGATGGAGGGGGACAATGAGCAGGGAGGGGCATGGTCTGGCCCAGGGCAATGCTGAACTTCATTCAGGTCATCTATAATAAAATGTACCAAGTCCAGAAAGACTTGGCTGCAAAATAACACAGCTATATAACAAAAAATTTCTGTTCTATTTAGGTACTTGAAAATACAGGTAGCAAAGAAAGAAATTTTTTTAACTATCACCCTGGTTTTAAACACACAGAGCACAAATGTAATAGCTCCTCAAAAATGCTGCAGCGGAAACTGGTGCGTGGCTTGTGCGGAGCCCTTGTGTGCGGTGAAGAGAACCTCGGAACTTCTGCAAGAGAGTCGGCTGCTGAAAGGCTGGAAGGCAGCACCTTGGTTTTCATGTTAGCACACATCCATGACAAGGGCGAAGTCTTGCCTTAGCCCACGCCAAAACAGAATGACGGCGCCATGGAAACAAGCAGAAGGACTTCATAAGGACTATGGACCGGACTGGGCAGCCCCTGACCAGCAGCCACCACGGCCAGGTGGAAACTGTGCTGACACCTCTGGCAAAGCTCTCCGGGCAGCTCTGCAGTTCCAGGGATGAGCACATGGCTCCACGGCAGGCTTGGGACAACTGAAAACAGGTGAGGGATTCTTACTATGTGCCTTTTTAGGCAAATGGATATTTCACCAAACCTATGCTACTTCCCTAAATTCTAACCATGCTACCCCAAAGAAAAGGGGTATCTGAAATTATAAACCCACCTACAGACTGTTTTCATCACCTCTCCCACAGAAGGACATATTATACCATTAGAAAAGTGCCAGTTTCTTGACTTTCATGTTTCCCCAAATGTGGCTTTTCCTTGGGTTTCAACAATGACTGCTGAACGGAGATAAATTGAGTTATTTTAAGAGACTACGACCAGAGCCTTTCAGGCTGCGAGGCAAAATCCCAAAATAAATTCTAAACTTTGACTTTGAAAAGTTAGGCTAAATCTCCACTTCCTGTACCCCTAGGAACTACCTGCTTGCCGAATTACAGAAATATAACTCTCAGATGTGAAGGGTCATTTTAATCATATCAGCCAGTATCTGCCCAAATGTAATAGGTACAATACAAGATTAGTAATAGCTGCCCTTTTTTTCTGACATTCTGTAGCCTGGCTCCCAAAAGAGACAGAAAAAGGGTAAAACTAGGGTGTTAATCAGATGCTCCTATAAAAACCAGGGAATAATATCTTGAATCTCAAATTATTTTGAGTCATCACTACAATATTACTCTCACCCATAATATATACTGGTTATTTCAACTCCTAGTTCAGTTTTTTAAAAAATATTTTATTTATTTATTTATCTTTAGAGGGGAAGGAGAAAGGGAGAGAAACTTCAATGTATGGTTGCCTTTCATGCGTCCCCTGCTGGGAACTGGCCTGCAACCCAGGCATGTGCCCTGACTGGGAATTGAACTGCGATCCTCTGGTTCACAGGCCTGTGCTCAATCCACTGAGCTACAGCAGCCAGGGCCTAGTTCACTTTTAAACATTGCAGATGTTAAGCATTTGAGTCTGGTACAAACAAAAAAAAAGAGGCTCAAAACAGAGAAATGCTGCCCTACTGATCAAGTCTTTATTCTGTACTTAACTCAGCGTAAGATTAAAGGGGTTCCCCGTTGTCATCTCTCAGCTGCACCACACCTGGATCATCAAAAGGAAATCAGTATCAAGAAATAAAGAAGGTCCTGGCTGGGTGGCTCAGTTGGTTAGAGCATTGTCCTCGTAAGTCAAAGTTGTGAGTTCGATCCCGGATCAGGACAGGTATAAGAATCAAACAATGGCCTTGGCTGGTGTAGCTCAGTGGATTGAGCACGGGCTGCGAACCAAACAAAGGGTCGCTAGTTTGATTCCCAGTCAGGGCACATGCCTGGGTTGCAGGCCAGGTCCCTAGCAGGGCCCTTGTGAGAGGCATCCACACATTGATGTTTCTTTCCCTCGCTCCCTCCCTTCCCCTTTCCCTAAAAATAAATAAAATCCTTTTAAAAAAAATCAATGAATGTGTAAATGTGTGGAACAACAAATTGATTTTCTTCCTCTTTCTCTCCTTTCCTTTCTCTCTCTAAAATCAATAAAAACAAAATTCCTTTTTAAAATTTTTTATTTTTAAATTTTATTTATTTTTATTTCCCTCTCAACTGATAGAGAGGGAAAAAGAGAGAGAAAGAGAAGGAGAAAAATGCTGCTGTGGGAGAGAAACATCTGTCAGTTGCCTCTTATATGTGCCCCAAACAGGGACCAAACCCAGGCATGTGTCCTGACTGGGAACTGAACCAGCGACCCTTCACTTTTTAGGATAACACCCAACCAAATGAGCCACACCAGTCAGGGCAAAATAAAATTCCTTAAAAATAAAAAATAAAGACTGTAATTCTTCTTTTGTGTACCAACAGATGAAAACACGTTGACACAGAGTCTCCTTGTACATTCTCAATTATTTTATTTCAACAAAAAGAGAAGTACCATTAGCCTACAGAACTGTGAGACAATAAAATATCTATTTAAAAAAAGAAAGAACTACCATATGATCTCACCTATAAGTGGAACCTAATCAACAAAACAAACAGAAAGGACACAGGACAGAACCAAGAGGGACAGGTTCGAGGTGGGAGGCGGGGATGGGTGGGGACGGAGGCGGGGAGTCGGGGTTGCAAATGGAGACAATTGTACTTGAACAACGATAAACATATAGTCCAGTACACAGACGCTGTATTGTAGAACTGTACACCTGAAGCCTATATGATTTTACTAATCAGTGTTACCCCAATAAATTCAATTAGAAAGAAAAGGAAAAGCATGCATATCAATAGAGATAGGAGGTCCAGATTTTCCAGTCTGTTCTGTGAATAGCTACATTATAGCTACATTCTGTGAATAGCTAATATTTTTTATTTATTTATTTATTTTAAATTTAATTTTAATTTTTATTTCTTATTCAAGTACAGTTTTCTGTGTTATATTCCCAGCCCTGCCCACCCCCACTGCTCCCCACCTCCCTCCCATTTCCGCCCCCCACCTTAGTTATTGTCCATGTGTCCTTTATACTTCTTCATGTGAGTCCATCCCCTTTTCCCCTATGATTCTCTCCCCTCTCCCCTCTGGACCCTGTCAGCCTGTTCCGTATTTGAGTGTCATTGGTCATATTTTGCTTGCTTGTTTGTTTTGTTGTTTAGATTCCTGTTAACGGTGATATCATATGGTATTTGTCTTCCACCACCTGGCTTATTTCGCTCAGCGTAATGTTTTCCAGTTCCATCCGTGATGTTGCAAAGGGCAGGAGCTCCTTCTTCCTTTCTGCAGCATAAAATTCCATTGTGTAAATGTACCATAGCTTTTTGATCCAGTCATGCAGTCATTTACCGATGGGCATCTAGGTTGCTTTCAACTCTTGGCTATCGTAAATTGTGCTACTATGAACATCGGGGTGCACAGGTTCTTTTGGATTGGTGTTTCAGGGTTCTTAGGATATACTCCTAATAGTGGAATTGCTGGGTCAAAGGCATGTTCATTTTTAGATTGTGTTGGTCTGAAATCAGTAATGCAAACTACAGAATACACAGCAAACAGAGTAGATCTGTTACAAATACAAGCTAAATGTTAATATTTTGTTGGTATAAAACCACTACTTGAATGCTGCATCTGTAAGTATTAGCATTACTAAGCCTACAATTTGCATAAAACAGTTTACAAATTACAAATCTCCATACTGGTTAATCTAAAATTGCTACACTGTGCTATGACCTAGTAATTCAGCCAACAGCAGGTTTCAGCAGAAACACTAGGGATTCAAGTGTGGAGTCCAAGTGTCCCATCACGGAACATGAATTATTCTACAGTTGTGCTTACCAGCACTTTAGAAACTCAAAGCTCCACATAAACATTCAACATCATTGGGAGAGAAATCATTTAGCACTATAAAAATCCCTTTAAATTACAAACTGTCAATAGTAATGAGTTGCAGAAACACATTTTCATTTTAATAATTACTACAAATGTATAATTTATCAAAATTTATTAAACAAATAACACTCTAAATGCCAAAAATCTTTTAACTTTCTATAAGATTAAATTATCTTTAAAGAAAACAGATGTAAAGAAAAAGCAGTAATGTACAACAGAATAACAATAGTACATCCATAAATTCCTATGCAACCATTACAATTATGTTAAGTTAATTTGACAAAATAGTCCCAATAAGTGATTAAAGGACACAAAACTGTGTAGAGTATATAATCCCAATGTTATATATATGAAGAAAACAGAATTTGCAATTCACGTAAAATAATACTGAATGTCAACTGTAGTTGAAAACTATTTTTAATTAAAAAAGAGAAAAATAGTAAAAAATTAATTAATATGGCTATTTCTAAATAGTGCAATCAAAGGCTATTTCTTTCCCCTCTTATACTTTTAGGTCTTTTTTCTATTTTCTACAATATCCAGGCATCCCTTTCTTATAACCAAAGTTTGGCACAGCATTAAAATACAATCAGCTTAAAATCAGTTATTTTTCACATAGGTCAAAAAACAGAATGACTCCACATACTGGCATGTGAGAGAGAAAATTTGAAGACAGTCCGAGTTGAGACAGTCTGTGTAACAATTGCCTTGGCCTCTGACACATTTAGGGGCCAGTGCATCTCTCCCCAGAGTGGACAGCTCCCTGGCTCTGCTGGCCCCTGGCAGCATCCCCAGACCATCAGTATAAGAAGCTGTGGCTCCCTCCTGCCTATATAAGGACATGGTCTGTATTAACTGGATTACCAACCAAAACGGGTATATGTCAGAAGGCCAAGGAGATCAAGCAACAGGAGCAGTCCTCTGAAGGGATATGATAACAGCGAGGCGGCAGGGACAGAAAACTGGCTCCTTCTCACCGACCGTGGTGCAGCAGCTTAAGCCAGTATTGGGCTTTCACTCCAATATTCCACTCCATTCCACTCCAAGTGGAAGCCCAATATTGGCTTAAGCAAATAATAAATTTAAAATTTTTTATTTTATTTATTTATTTTTTCAGGGCTAAATGTCTGGTTTTATTTTTATTTTTATTATTATTTTTAAAATATTTTTTGATTATAGCATTACATTTGTTCTAGTCCCCCCTTCATTCCCCTCCACTCTGCACACCCCCTCCCCCACCATTCCCCCCCTTTAGTTTATGACCATGTGTCTCAAGTTCTTTAGACTTTATATTTCCCCTACTATCCTTGCCCTCCCCCATCTAGTTTCTACCTACTGTCTATGCTATTTTTTGTACCTTCTCCCCCCTTCTCCTCCTCCCACTCTCCTTCCCTTGTATCTCCCACTCCCCTGTACCTTCTCCTCCTCCCACTCCTCCATGTGTTCTTCATTTCTATGGTTCCACTCCTGATCTAGCTGTCCTCTTGGTTTGCTTTTGTTTTAGGTGTGGTTGTTAATAACTGAGTTTGCTGTCCTTTCCTGTTCATATTTTGCATCTTCTTTTTCTTAGATAAGTCCCTTTAACATTTCATATAATAAGGGCTTGGTGATGATGAACTCCTTGAACTTGATCTTATCTGAGAAGGACTTTATCTGTCTTTCCATTCTAAATGAGAACTTTGCTGGATAGACCACATACAGTGTCACAACCCAGCAACTGAGTTGTCCCGCCCTGGTGAATACCTAGGGCTCCGCTCCTCATACGGTAACAGGCATGAACAGTCCAAAATATGGCTCAAGAAGAACTCAAAGCCCCAGAGCCGATAACTCTAAGTGAAAAAGAAATAGCGAACCTCTCAAATGCACAGTTCAAAACACTAGTGATCAGGATGCTCACAGAACTGGTTGATTATAGTCACAAATTAGAGGAACATATGAAGGCTAAACTAATTGAAATGAAGGGAAATGCACAGGAAACCAATAGTGATGGAAAGGAAACTGGGACTCAAATCAATGGAGTGGACCAGAAGGAAGAACGAAACATCCAACCAGAAAAGGATGAAGAAACAAGAATTCAAAAAAATGAGGAGAGGCTTAGGAACCTCCAGGACATCTTTAACCGTTCCAACATCCGAATTACAGGGGTACCAGAAGGCGAAAAGAAACAGCCACGAGTAAATTTAAATTTTTAAAAAATCTTAATTTATTTTTTGAGAGAGGGAAGGGAGGGAGAAAGAGAGGGAGAGAAATACCAGTCAGTTGCCTCTCACACACCCCAACTGGGGTCCTGGCCCGCAACCCTGGCATGTGCCCTGATCTGGAATCAAACCAGTGACCTTTTGGTTCTCAGCCTGGAAGTCAGTCCACTGAGCCACAATAACCAGGGCAAGCTAATGACAGATTTAAGCAAATCCATGAATTCTAAAATAATCTCTCTGAGGGTAGGAGGAAAAGGGGTCCTATCAAGCACTGTTACTTGGAGTATGAACTGGAATGATCTCTTTGGAGAGCAATTTGGCAATATCTATTAAAATTTAAAATGGTCACCTATGACCCTAGGAATTCTACTTCTTGGGAATTACTCTAGAGAAATACTCCCACATGTACAAAAACAGGCACGCAAGGATATGCACTAAAGGACCATTTATAATAGTGAAAAGCGTCATGGTAGTCTAAAGAATGGCCCTCCCCAAGATGTCCTAATCCTCAGAACCTGTGAATATGATTGCGGATGGCAAGGAGGACTTTGCAGTTGTGATTAGATTAGGATCTTGAGATGGACAGAGACTGGATTATCTGGTGGGCTCTAGATGTAGTCACAAGGGTCTTTGTAAGAAGAATGTGGGAGGAGTCAGAAATAAAGGAATGGTGACAGATCAGAGAGTAAGGTGACAAACTCTGAAGACGGAGGAAGGGGCCACAAGCCAAGGAACAAGGCGGGCCACTGGTGGCCAGGAAAAGGCGAGGGAAGAGCACCCTCTGAGAGTCTCCGGCAGCAACCAGACCCACCAACACCCGATTTTAACCCAGTGCGACTCATCTCTGACTTCTGGCCTCCAAAAACATAAAAGAACAAGTTTGTGTTGTTTTAAGCCACTAAATTGGCAATAATTTGTTAGCACAGCAACAGAAAACTAAGACATACATCAACAGGGCAATGCCCCCCCAAAACTGTGGTATTTCTGGAGTCTTGTGTGGTACTTCAAAAAATATAGTAGATCTATACCTAGAGACATAGATAGACCAAAAAATCATTGAGTTTTTTAAATAAGCAAGTTACAGAAAGGTATGTCCAGCATCACAAAGTGTTATGTATAAACAGACACATAAACATACGCATTCAAAAACAGTTTTGAATAAAAAAACATTTCTCCCCGATTTAACTGGGATGGGGAGTAGATGGAGACCAAGAGTAGGGGTGGTAGTCAAAAAAGGAACTTCCGCCTCATCTGTTACTTTCATTTTATTTATTTTTAGATTTTATTTATTTATTTTTAGAGAGAGGGAAAGGGAGAGAGACAGGGAAGGAGAGAAACATCGATGTGTGAGAGATACATTGGTTGGTTGCCTCTTGCACACCCCAACTGGCCCCCAACCCAGGCATGTGCATTGACTGGAGAGTGAGCTGGCGACGCTTTAGCCCGCAGCCAGCACTCAATCCACTGAGCCACACCAGCCAGGGCACTTCCACTTTTTAAAAGAATGTATTCATGTATTAGTTTTTAAAAATGTAATGGATATATAAGCTATATTAAAAATGCATGATCCAAGTAAATGTTTTACAATTTCTGCTGTCTTCTCTCCTGACGTAATTGCATTTGTCCCATAGTTGCTCACCTTATTTACATGTCTACATTGCCTATTGTCTAAACATCTTGCAAAGCAGACCACCGTTGTAAAACAAGATGCAGAGAGTGGGAGGAAGGAGAAAACACAGGAACTAATGGTTCATAATTATCACCACAGACACTCAGGGCTTGGGAAAGAACAGGTGGATGACAATCCACCCAGTAGCCCTGGCCAACAGGTGGTATTTTGTGACAGTCAATGCAGAAGCCAAGAAGACAGATAATAATCAAAACTGATTTATTTAACAAGACCTTAGGCAAACAATTGGAGGAAAACTGAAATGAAGACTATCTATTATCTCATCTGCCTAGCTATATTGCAAATAAACTGGGAACGAAGAAAATTCCAGAGGAATCTCTCACTGAATCGATCAATATCTCTCTCTCTTTCACACATGCGCTCTCTCTCTCTCTCTCTCTCTCTCTCTCTCTCTCACACACACACACACACTATCTCTACTACCCACTACTAAAGAAAAAGATTCTGTTGATGGGATCATTTGCTTTGTGAGTGCTGAGTGAATAAGCACAAGCTTAACCTTCCAGTAACATAGCATCTTATGGAGTCCATACAGTGACCACACATAAGAACACTCCTCCCTAGCTTATTCTTACATTAACCTTGTTATTATCCCCCTCTTAAAAGTGATGACATGCTCTAGCACCATGGTTTCAGACCCTAGACCCTGGACTGGAGTCGGACCTACTTCAGTCTCAGTTTTGCTACCAACAGCATGAACTTTGTCAAGTTCCTCTGCCTCAGTGCCACAGGTCCTTATTTTATGACAGTACCGCCTCATAAGGTCTTTGTGAGGACTAAATGGGTTAATGCGTGGGGAGTGATTAGCACTGAGCCTGGCACACAATATGCTGACACTGTTGTCATGGTGGTGGCAGAGGTGGTGACAGTGATGACAAAGAAGCTGCAGTGGAAGAGGAAACCAGGGATTACTAAAGGTGTGGAACTTGCCCAAGGTCACACAGCTAGTAAGGGGCAGGGCTAGAATTACAATCCCAGCCTGACTCTCTGAGCCTGCCTTTGACCTCTAGACAGTACTGCCTTCCACAGTCCTCAGATACCTCGTGTTAACTTCACAGCTAGTCAGCCAAGCCCGAGAGCTTCTGAACCATTCGCCCGGGCTCACAGAACTCTGCACCAAGATTCAGCAACTCTTATTCCAGTGCTCATTAATTACATGGTAATTAATTCTACTGGTGAACAAAGGTAGTTTATTCATGTATTCAGTGACACTTCTAAATCCAGAGTTTAGAATTCTATAAAAACACATAAACACTTTCTAAAGAATTTTAACCAAGGGATAAGCAGGTCAACATTTATAAATCCAAATAATGTCTTAAAAATTTCACTTGAGTGTATCCTAAGTATCCAAGGCCTTGACTATTTCAGATGATTAGCTCCAAACCCAAATTCTGCATCTCTTCCATGAAAAAACAAAACAAAACAAAAAACCAGTAATGAACAACAAACAAAAACCTTTGCCAAGCCTTTTTTTCATTTCCTAAGTATCAGTAAAGCATTCTGGGTCTATGTGGGGTTTTGTTTGTTTTATTAAGGTGTAACTGGCATGAAATAAACTACACACATTTAAAGTGTAGAGTTTAATAATTTTGACACATGAAACATACAACCATGAAACCATCACTACCATCAAATAGGGATCATGACCATCACCCCAAAAGTTTCCCCAGGCTCCTCTGCGCCCACTCTCTGATCCCTGCCTGCCTGCCTCCATCTCCAGGCGACACTGGACTGTCTGTTTTCTGTCACTAGAAATTTGTATGTGTTACCCACGATTTCCATAGAAATGTGCTCCTGTTTGGGTTCTCAGGATAAATTGATGTTGTGAATATCAACAGTTCATTTATTTTTATTGCTGAGTAGAACTTCCCATATGGATGTACCACACTTGTTTATCCATTTACCTGCTGGACAGTTTTTAGCGATCACAAATAAAGGTGCCATGAACATTCATGCTCAACCCTTTCAATGGTGTGTGTGTGTGGCAGGGGCAGAGGGGCATCCTTATAAATAAGTACAATGAAACACAAGAAACACTAACCAAAATGCTCAGGTTCAAAATTATTGTAATTTTTTACTATAATGTAAAAAATATCTTGGCCACCTTGGGCAAGTCAATTAGCATCTCTGTCACCATCCATATGCATGATGCCTGTCCCCACCTGGAGTCTGCAGAGAAAAATGAGATAGGAAGCAGAAACCTTTTGGAACTCTCACAAATGAGCTACTGCTTAAAAATAAATACATACATACATACATACATATATAAATTCCCTTTATTTAAAAAAGACTAATGTTCTATGAAATATAATGCAAAATTCAATAATATTTGAGTGGGCATTTTTGAGCTATTGGTTTTTAATTTCTTTTAAATTTATGTTGACTTGAACTCTTAAAAATAATTTCCTACATGCTTTTTGCTTTTGCCAGCAATGCAAAGTTAAATACAGATAGCTATTTTAAAGGCCAAGAAAGAGCCTCACTCTGCATTTTTGAGTCACACAAAGTAAGGCAAAGTCCTTATCTATAAGGCCCTCCTTGGTGTGCATCTCCCGTCCACCATCCCCTATCATCATCCTCTCCCCTTTGCTCAGGGGGCTCAGAGTTCTCAGCTGAGGATGCTGAGGATGCTTCCCTCCCAGGGGCTTGGCTCTTGCTCTCAGCTGCTGGAATGAACTTTCCCAGTAGCCATATGGTATTCTCTCACTTCCTTCAGGTCTCTGCTCAAAAGCCATCTTGGGCCTTCCTTTCCTGCTCACCCTATGTAAAATTAAGCCCTCCTGCACTATTATTCCCCCCCTCCTCTCCCAGCTAGACTTTTCTCCACAGCACTTATCATTTGCCATTTATGATATATATTTGATGATTTGTTATTGTCTATATTCTCCCACTAAAATAAAAGCATTTTAAGAACAAGGATTTTTTTAAATCCCTTTCTATGTCCCCAATGCCTGTGACAGTGGGCCTATCTCACTCCTGAATTCCACCAATACTCATTGAATAAATTTGTCGATTAAATACTACTTGACTTAAATACTTTCTTTTAGAATTTACTGAGGAAAAAGCTCTTAATTCAAATGCTCATCTCTTGCTTAAATTAAAACACTAAGTTCATGTTAATGTGCTTCTCGGGATGGGTTCTTTTTTCATATTGACAGTTAACTTTGAGCAGCGCTGACCGAGTGGAAAAAAAAAAAACAACCCAGGAATTTGAAGTCAGAAAAGCTAGGGTTCAACCCTCTGCCCTTCCAAAACTAGCTACACTACGGCGACCAAGTCATAATCGCTCCCATCTCAGGTAACTTCTCTCTAAAATGAGAGAAATTATTATCACCAAGGACTCTTCTTGCTCTAAAAATCAGAAAGTGTATTGCAACTAATGCAATCTTTTAAAAAAATTTTATAAGACTTTATTTGAGCCAAGCTGATGACAACTGCTGGGAAGCAAGATCACAAATGTTCGCTACAGCAGTCTTTTTTTTAAAAAAGATTTTATCTATTTATTTTTAGAGAGGGGGGGAAGGGAGGGAGAAAGAGAGAGAAAGAAACGTTGATGTGCAAAAGAAACATGGATTGGTTGCCTCTCACAAGCCCCAGCCGGAGACCTGGCCTGCAACCCAGGCATGTGCCCTAACCAGGACACTAACCAGTGACCTTTCCCTTTGCAGGACAGCACCCAACCCCCTGAGCCACACCAGTCCGGGCACTAGTGTATCTTCTGCATTAAGGTTACCGACCATAAATTAGTTTAGTTTGAGTCTCACCTCCCAAAATGAAAAATGGATAACTGAAGGATTCTACAGAACTATAAAACCCTGGTGAAAAGGACCATCATTGTCCTAGCTGGGTAGGTCACTTGGTTAGAGTCTCATCCCAATATACCAAGTTTATGGGTTTGATCCCCGGCCAGGGCATATATGAGAAGCAGCCAATAAATGCATAAGTAAGTGGAACAACAAATCAATGTTTCTCTTTCTTTCCCTTCCCCTCTCTCTACATGAAGGCATGTGTTTGAGATGAACATTCCTGGGGTTCATGTCCAGGCTCACTTCTCCACGAGTAATCTTGAGCAAGTTACACACCTGCACTTGATTTGCCTCATCTGTACAATGGGTACAATATTTACAACTGTTACAATGGGTATCAACATGTAGCTAGAAGGATCCTTTTGAGGATTTAAAAGGATTAGGCCTGACAAAAGGATACATTTAATCAAGATTATTACAATATAATTAATAATTAATTTAAATAATTAAATGCGAAGAACATACACAAACACAAATTCAATAGCCACAAAAATATTCTTAGTCACCCATTTCTCCTGATACTACCTAGCCTACATAACATGAGGAAAGAAATGAAAAAAGTTCTTCACAACTGCCAGTCATATAAACATTTACCACCCTTACGTGCACATACTGGTTCCTGATAGGTCAGACCAAAACATTTTTAAGGGCTTTTTTTTTGTTACTCTGTCAGGCTAGAGATGTTCTTTGGTTTAAAATCACTCTTCTGAGGAAATAGCTGACAAATTCACTCCATACATTTATACAGTAAACATCTTAGGAAAACCATCTTAACAATTCAGGTATTTTTCACCACTACTCTTTTTAATCTTAAAAATAAATAAATGACATAGATTCGTTTTTTGGACCTATGAATTTAAGATTAATCTCTAATAAAGAAAGAGCATTTATGTTCATATATTTAAATACAACAGAGTCAGTTAAGTCAAAAGCTTCCATCATCATAACATACTATCCCTTGAGT
This sequence comes from Sturnira hondurensis, assembly GCF_014824575.4. NCBI lineage: Eukaryota > Metazoa > Chordata > Mammalia > Chiroptera > Phyllostomidae > Sturnira > Sturnira hondurensis. Next base: position 5,719,463 of record NW_028080037.1, read on the forward strand.
TTTCCAGCAGATAAGACACTCAGACACACCTTGCTTTTTATAGAACAGGCCCAAATGAGACACGATAGAACTATGATTCAATGTTAGGAATTCCCTACCAACTTGTATCTTCCTTTTTTTTGGTGGCCACACTGTAAAATAAACCAATTAAGAGTTCACAAGGAGAATGCCGCAACCTCAATCTCAAATCCAGACACAAAATACAGTGGAACGTTTTCACATCTCAGGCACGTCCAAATGTCTCAGGCAACGCGATCTGATCACTGCCGCTTCCAGAAACACAGTAATGGGGTTTAATCCATTTCTATAAATGTCCGTGGTGCCAAAGTGCATGCAAAACCGCAAAACACAAAAGATTGCTCGCATTCCGTTTATAGCCAGAAGACAGGCCATCCTCTCTGCGCCCTACCCCAGAGTCTTCTTTGCGACAATAAGAATGTCATGACACTCCATGCTACCTACACATGAAAATGTCATTCCACAAAGTGACAAAGTGGAGGAGCGCAGCGTCAGCCTCGGTGGCCTGGATGAAACGAGGAAACGAAACAGCCGGTATTCCCACCTCCGGGCTAAGGGGAAACCAAGTGCAGCCGATGGAAAGTTCCCATCGCCCAAGCATATTTGGTTTCCTTCTGCCCCCACAGCAGGGGCACGATTGCTGAGATTTGCTTTTGCACCTGCCATGGCTCCTAAGCCCGGGCTTCTCCGCGCCCCCCGCGCTCACGAAAAGGCCTTCTGGCCTAAGACGCCCGTGACCCTTCGCGGAGGGCGCACGGAGGCCGCTGTAGCATCCCCCTCGCGGTCCACACCGCCCGCTACCCTGACAAAGGCCCCATGTCAATCCGACGCATGACACACAGAAGTTGCTGGATCGCCCACCGCGGACCGGCATCTGCCACTAACCTCTCTGGGGCCGGGGCCAGGGCCGGGGCGGGGGGTGGGGGGGTGGGGACGGCGTGAATCAACACAGAACTGGGGAAGGAAAGCGGGGACACAGATATACATCGTTAAAATTAAAATGTCCCCAAAGCTGAGCAACCTGGGTGTGCCCTGGGAGTGAGTCCGGGGGTCCGTGGGGGAGGGGAGCGCGGACGGGGAGGCAGCAGAGGCTCCTCCAGGGCGTGAAGGCCGTGCGGGGTGAGAGTCTAATAAAACGCCGGGTGTCGGATCGTTCCAAAAAAACCCGCAGCTGAAATCCCCGGAGGGCCTGAGGATGCGAGCAGGGAGGGAGGGAGAAGGACGGGCTGCAGACCCGCAGGTCCCCCACCTGCCCGCCGCGCGCCCACACACACCTGCCCCGGCAGCTCTCGGGGCCTCGGGGCCGGGGCGAGAGAGCCCGACCCCGGAGGCGCGGGGCTGACGGGCTGACGGCGGCGACCAGGGGGGCAACCTCGCTCACCTCCAGGTCGGTGTCGGCGGCCTCCGGGGCCCCGAGGATCTCACTGGGCAGCTCGGCCAGGTCGGTGACGCGGATCAGCCCGTCATGCAGAAAGATGGTCTCTTCTTTCACTGAGAGCCACTGCGCCGAGTCCGCGGCAGCCGCCGCAGCAGCTGCCGCGGCCGCCGACGAGCCCATGGCCCCGGCTGAGGGGCTGACGGAGAGGCGCAGCCGCCCGGCCCGGGGAGACGCGAGCAGGAGTCGCGGCGATTACCAGTCCATGGCAGCAGCAGCCGCGCCCGCCTGCAACGCCCCGCTTGCCGCCTCGCCCGTGCAGCTCCGCCCTAGGCGGTCCGAGCCGCCATCCCCCCACCCCCCCGGCCCCGGAGACCCCGGCCCCGCCGCCACCGCTACTGCCACCGCCGCCGCCCTGAGGAGCAGGATCCGCCTCCGGCGCTCGGCAGCCAACTGTCAGTGAGACGCCATGTTGGGGGCGGGGGCTCCCGGCATGCCCCGCGGAGCGGACAATGCGGGCCCCGCCCACCGATGGCCCCGCCCACAGCCCGACAGCCCGGGCTACTGTATCTGTGGGATCTCCACGTCGCCTTTCAATTCGTTTTACTGTCAGATTGTTTCTCCCGCTCCCCTTCTTTCCCTAGCCATTTGGGTACACCCTGGGTCTGCAGTCCACCTGGGGAAGGGGCTACCGCCTTCTCTCCTTCCCCTACTCAGGTGTGCACCTCTCGCTCAGACAAGAGCCCCAACCCTGGGCAGAGCATAGAGGTTCACTCCCTGCTCTCACGTTCAAATATGATATATGAAAAAAATATGGCACAGAACAGACGCTGCAAACTTGTGCATAAGCCCTTGGTAGAGCCGCACAGTAGATGCTTCATAGTAACTGAAAAGTCTAGTACCTAATAAGCACTCAAAACAGTGAAAAGAAACACCAGTCACAATGCTTGGTGCCCACTGTCTGGCACTTACTAAATGATCCCTGAATGGAAGTTAAAACTATCGTTATATTTTATCAATATTCAACACGGATTGACACACTTTAAAAATATGCACGCCATCCCATTCTTATAAAAGCAGGAAAGAACTGTATGTGTTGAGAAAAATGTGTGGGAGAAAACATAAATTGTTAATGTGAGTAGCCAAACAGAGGGGACTGGTCTAGAATGTTATGTTATCTTTGTTATGTTATCTGGTCTAGAATGAGAATGTTTTCTTTGTATTGCTTCTAGACTTATCAAAAAATAAAGCGCTCCTTTGTATCAAAGGACTTGAAAATGTGTGCCTACAAAAAACCTGAACATGGATCTATAGCAGCTTTATTCATAATTGCCAAAAGTTGGAAGTCACCAAGATATCCTTCAGGAGGTGAATGGATAAATAAACTCTAATGCATCCAGACAGTGGGGTATTATTTGGCACTAAAAAGAAATGACTGTCAAGTGGCAAGAGATTTGAGGAATCTTAAATGCATGTTACGAAGAGAAAGAAGCCCATTTGAAAGGATACACACTCCATGATTTCAACTATATGACACTGTAAAAGGCAAAACTATGGAGACAATAAAAAAGATGTCTGGTAGACAATAAAAAAGATCTCTAGAGCAGTGAAAATACACTGTGTGTCACCATAATGGCAGATGCATGTCATCATACATTTGTCCAAACCCACAAAGATACAACAGCAAGAGCGAAACCTTATGGAAACAATGGACTTTCGGTGATAATGTGTCAGTGTAGGTTCATCAGTTGTAACAAACGTACCACTGTGGCGCCGGGTGTTAAGAATGGGGAAGACTATGCACATGTGGGGGCAGGGGATATGTGGGAAATATCTGTACCTCCCTCTCAATTTTGCTGTGGACCTAAAACTGCTCTAAAAATAAAAATTTAATAAATAATGCACAATAAATGAATCAGAACAATATTAAGGTACCCAGTTCTTGATCCAGCAATTCAATTTTGAGGGAGTTGTTCAAAGGAAATAGTTAGATCTGTAGCCACACACACACACACACACACACACACACAGGGGTGTTCAGCTTAGTATTGTTTATAAGAAGGAATATTATAATCAGGATAAATGTCCAACAATATGAGATTGGTTGACTATAATAATGGTATGTCCATGATATGGAATATTATGAAGCCATTTAAAATAATATTTATGAACAATGTTGACATGAATGTCCATGATATATTGATAATGGAAAAAAATCCAGCCAAAACAGTAAGGAAATTTTGAAATTCAATCGTATCTATAGTATGATTGCATTTTTTTCGAACCACATGCATGTATGAATATGGATGTAGAATGAAAGTCTGGGAAGGTACTGCGCCTGATAACATTGGGGTGACTCTCAGCAATGCATTTATAGGTAGCTGGGGAATGTGTGGAATTGTTTTTTTGTTTTTGTTTTTGGTGGTTTGTTTTTTTTGCTTTGAATGTTTCCCAAGTTTTCTTTCTAGAACATGCGTACTTTTGAAAAAAAGCAAAAGTAAAAAAAAAAAAAAGCTATTGAGCACCTAAGAGTGAAGGTATATCCATTCATTTATCCGTGACAACACCCTCCAGAATTTTCATTAATAGCCCCATTGTACAAGGTTCAGAAGTAAGCGACTTGCATATGCTTAGGGGTTGCCAGGATGGACACTTGAACCCATTCACAGCTGGCTCCATCCTGTACTGCCTCCCTCCCAAATAAACAATTCATGTACATTGTACTGTTGCAACAATCTCGCGCTCCTTACAATGATTAATTTCATTTTCATGATATTTAGTCAAGCATGTTTAAGCCCCTAGTAGATCTAAATAAATAACCATCTTGCGCAGCTCAGAGAAAAACTCCCCCGATGTTATTGTTTATATTTCAAGATCAGGAGTCAAGATGTCCAGGAACTGTTGACCTTCAGCCCCATTAGTGAAAACAGCACATATCCAGGACTGAAAGTCTTTGGACTGCACAATGAGTACTTATTTAATATTTTAGCAACAGTAATTAATTAGTCATAGGACTGCATGGCTGCCACTGTACCATGGTGGGGCTGCTGACGAATTAATATTGATAGAACCCCCTCTGTAAAGAAGCCATTTACTGGGAATTTCTAGAATGGATCAGCAGGACAAAGAAAGTTCCTGGTTAAAAAGAACCTGGTGCTGGAAGCCTGGAGGCAGAGAATCTAAATTTAGTCAAGACGAGACACATCAGCACACACTCACATTCACACACCATGCACACAGAAAAACATCCATTCATAGACTCAGAAAGGGTTCTGGTTTATGACTATTTTTTTCTGTGGAATGGTCCTTTTCATGCTCCCATTTAAGAATGAGGGGTCAGAATGGGAAAAGGATCAAGAGAAGGTGTTGGCAACTTTAACTTGGAAGCAAAGAAGCATGAGGAAGCAGGATGGATACCTCTTAGGAGGCAGGACTCAGTTTCCCTTGGGAGGCAACACCCAGAGAGGGAGCAAGCTTGTTGATGGAGACCATCTCCCTGCTGCGCCAAAGGGGCCCCTCCGGGATTTTGCAGTATCTCTCCCTTCTGCTGGCTTTTCTGCACCAAAATGAGTCTGTAATCCTTACCAGGCTCAAAAAAAATGCGAGTGTGGCATGAAGATAAGTAGCTCTTGATAAGCCTAATAGAGCTTGAAACAGCTTTAAAAAAAAAAAAGCAGCCATGTTAATTTTTAAGGTCTTTCAAAACACAAAGAAAACACACACACACACACACACACACACACACATTGGCAGAATCTGTGGGGGAGACTGATTATTTCCATCTCACTGATCACTGTCTCAAAGAGGAAACATACACCTCCTCAAAATCTTTTTTCCAAGGGATATGGTAAACCCTGTTCATTTTTGGGTTTTGTTTCCCAAATATTCTTTCAGCTCATGGGTGGATCTATTCGGCTGAGGCAGCAGGAAAAAGAAATCCAACGAAAGGTATTTGAAAACCAAGAGGGAGAAAATCTCCTTGGGGCCTCTGAGTTACCATAGCTAAGGGACAAGCCTCCACATTGATGAAAAGCCCAAAGACCAAGCCGCATTAAGAGCAGCTCTCTCCGGAGAAATCAGCACACTGGTGCTCCGAGGATGCCATGTTCTCCTGCGCCCCTTTGTGGGCGTAAGAGGGCTTGCCGCACCAGAATTTTCCATGGGAAGTTGTAAATTTGCAAAAACTGCCAGGCTGCAAAAGCAGATTCAGAACCAGTAGCCCCCGCAAAAGAAAAGTGGGCAAAAGACACAATCATAGAGCTTGCACCAGAGGAAAAGCAAACACTGTTTTCATTCATTCAACATTTACTGTGCCTGATTTGTGCAAGCTATGCGTTAGGTTCGACAGTCCGACTGTCGAGGAGACAGGTAGCTTCCCTGTCGCGGGAATCTCAGGACGGGAAGTGATTTGATACAATTGATTCTGAAGGAGACGAGAAGTCCAGCTACCTGGTCTGAAAATGGGGAAGTTTCCCTGAGGATATCGCACTGAATGCTGGGAACTGATGTGGATGAGTTAGCTAAATAAACAAGAGGGTGGTAGGAAAAATTTAGTAACCCAAAGAAAAGCACTTGCATAAAACGGGGTCTCAGTTCCTTCGTGTGCCACCTAGGAATAGTCCTTCGAACCCAGGATGGCAAAGCTCTGGAGTAAATACAAATCAGCATGGTCTTTTTGGTGAAGCACTTTGGGTACACCTGCGCAAGTCATAAAAGGACCATGCCTTCTGATCCATTATTCCACTTCTAGAAACTTACCTGTGGAAATCTTTCATCCAACAAGGACTTAAGTTCCTACTCTCTGCTAGGCCCTTAAACTAAGTCATAGCTCCTAGCCTCAAGAAGCTGACAATCTAATGGGTGAGGAGACAATCAGGACATTATGCTGCAGGAAGCCTGTCGGACGTGGAAGCTCAGGGCAGAGGTACCTGATCCATATACGGGGGGCTGGGAGCTCTAGGGAGGTTTCCTTGGAGATGATTTCACCTACAAGAGGACATTTGGCAGGGTCTGAAGATGATTTTTTACCATCATGATGGGAGTTTGGGTGCTACGAGCATTAATGGGGTGCCTGTAGCATTAATGGGGTGCCCGATCAGTGGGGTGTGGCTGTTAAACAACCTACAAAGCACAGAACAAAAACCCCACACCCAGTGAAAACTGTCCAGCTCCAAATGTCAAATACAAAAAAAACCATGAGGGTATAATGTACAGTATGGTGAGTGTAGTTTATTCTCACTCAAGAGGAATGAAAACTATGTCCACACAAAAACCTGTATGCAATTCAGTTGCTTTATTAACACTCTCCAGTAACTGTAGAAAACATGTTGTCTTTCAATGGCTCAATTTTATAGTGGTACATCCAATACAGCGGAATACTGACAAAAAGACCTACTGAACCATGAACATGAACCTCAAACATGTTGTAAGATTTGGCATGTTGCATGATGCTCTGAAAAGGTAAAAAACTACAGGGACAGAAATTCTATCAGTGGTAGCCTGGAGTGGGAGCTGATTTTAAAAAATAATAAAGTCCTGGCTGGTGTGGTTCAGTGGACTGAGTGCAGGCCTGCGAACCAAAGGGCTGCTGGTTCAATTCCTAGTCAGGGCACATGCCTGGGTTGCGAGCCAGGTCCCCAGTTGGGGCCGTGAGAGAGGCAACCACACACTGATGTGCCTCCCTTTCTCCCTCCCTTCCCGTCTAAAAATTTTTTTAAAAAATCCTTAGAAAAATAAAAACCAAAACAAGCCCCCAGCTATTTTTCACCTCTATCAGCAAAAGCTGTTTAGGGAACCCGGAGAAACAGGCACTCTCACACGAGTGCAAACTGGTGCAGCCTCTGTGGAGCAGTTTGGCATTTTGACAAAAATTCAAATGTGCAAATCTTTTAATTCACCAAAAATCATTCTTACCTACTTGGCTCTCTGTATGCATACTTAATACTATTTACTACAACACTGTATATAATTACAAATGATAAAAACCCAAATATCCATAGAAGGCCATACAATAGTCCTTATTCACGGTTTTGTCTTCCATGGTTTTAGTTACCCAGTCAACCAATATCTAATACATTATTAAATGATAACTCCTAGAAACCAACAATTTGTTTTAAATCGTGCACGACCCTAAATTGAGTGGTAGAACCTCTGGCACTCTGTCCCCTTGGGGATGTGAATTACCATGCTGAATATGCCAGCCAGCTCGTCAGTCCACAAACACCCTTAAAGAGAATCCCCAACCACCGACACTGTCAGGGCTCAGCGACCCAGGATTGCTCCAATTCTCCCGAGCTGTCAGGTCCACGGCCCAACACGGTCAGGCCCAACACGGTCACACTGCCTGCTCCACCTCAGTACGTGGGGCAAGAGCACATTCACGTAACTTCTACTACATTATGACTATTAATCTTATTGTATCCAACTTATAAGCCACCACGGGTATGTATGTACTATCCATGGTTTCAGGGATCCACTCAAGGTCTTGGACCCCGCCCCCCAAGAACGGAAGGGGACGACTATAATACGACGTAGCAGTAAAGGTGGCCACATTTCATGCAGTGATCAGAAAGTATTATCTATAGATCTGTAATAGTACATCCAGTATGATAGGTTTTTGGTCTAAAAAGGGAGGGTAAGTGACTATACTCATTTGCTCTGTATGCTTTAATAAAATAACAATGATCAGCAGGGTGTGGCTGAGACGTGGAGAAATGGCTGTTATGTTACTGAATGGGATGAAAGTCTGTGACGTGAAGAGACCACACCTCTTAGCCACGCCCCTTTCCTCACTACGTGTTCAGTGAGGACTGAGGAAGTGCTTATATTGGTGGGCGCTGGGGGACAAGGCGAGAAGCCAGACCCCAAGGAAGCTTAGATTGTGGGCCCAGAAGTGACGGAAGCTCGCCGCAGCCGTCCCCACCCCAGTAATCCCACTCCTCTCAGCAGAGGCTGACGCCCCATTAAACCGCCTGCGTCAAACCACATAGCCAGGGAGACAAGGGGGGAAAAGACACAAAGGAAACACATCAATTATTTAATTAGGTTTTTCAAAAGAAATTTAGAACTTCATTTTGTGAGGATAAAGGCCATTCGTGAGAGCAAACACAGAGCGGAGGTAGCCCTGCAGCTGGGGAATAGCTTTGATTTTTGGCAGAATTTGCGAGTCCACGGCTTTCTGATCAGCTTTTCGTTGCTCTGTAATCTCGTATTTCTAAAGAAAGAGAAAAGCATTTAAAAGCAGGGCACAAGTACCAAAGTCCTTGATTAACCTCATAAAGAGTCGCACCAAGTACTGAATCTCAGATACATCACTTTCCTTGGAAGGCTGTAAAATACAACCTATTTTTAACATAACACCACCAGCTCTGATCCTTTTGTTACTGTAATAACACATCTAAGATAAAAAACGATGATTTCCCAACAGAAATGGAGCAATAATGCAGCGTTCTGCCAAAACTTCTCAGGACTCTGAGTTGAGCTCCCATCTGCCATTAAGAACTGTTTTTAGCAGAATCTGGAACATATTATTCGGCAGATAATCCTCATTATTCACAACTTTTGTTTTTTTCTCTTTTGTCTAACCACTTAACCTTGTTTATTTCCACTCCCAAACTGGGGAGGGCGGGGCTCTCAGGGCCAGGACAGAAATAGCGGCTCACCTCTTTCTCCGTGTCGAAAATCTCGCCCTCCTGGTGTCGGGGCTTGCGCAGCTTCTTCTTCTTGAAGTAAGCGTCAGTGAGATGCTTGGGGATTTTCACCCCACTGATGTCGATCTTGGTGGAGGTGGCGATGACAAATTTCTGGTGTGTTCTACGCAGAGGGACTCGATTATAGGACAGAGGTCCTAAGGGGGGAAATGTTAATACGATGAGGGGAAGGGGAAGCAAAGGCATAAGCACTGACTTCGGTGCCATCAGGCGAGTTGAATTTCTAGCTCTCCTCGGGACCTGAAGAAACCCCTAGCTGCTCTTCCTACTGCGGGCATCGAGACTTTTTCGTTTTCTCTTCGGCGAGGCGGCCTCCCCAGGAGACGCAGAGATGCAGATCTTGGTGAAGACCCCAACCGGCAAGACCATCACCCCCCAAGTTGAGCCCGTGACACACACTAGTGAAAATGTCAATGCTAAAATCCAAGACAAGGAGGGCATCCCACTTGACCGGCAGCACCTGATTTTTGCCAGCAAACAGCTGCCGGATGGCTGCGCTCTCAGACCACGGCGTTCAGGAGGCCTGCACCCGCACTTAGTGCTTCGTCTGCGTCGTAGCGCCATCGAGTCCTCCCTCCGCCAGCTCACCCAGAAGTACAACTATGACAAGATGATCTGCCACCAGCGTTATACCTGCCTACACCTCTCCGCGGTCAACTGCTGCAAGACCTGCAGTCACACTGACAACCTGTGCCCCATGAAGGTTAAATAAGCACCCCCGCTTCCTCGGGCTCACAGGTTCTGTCTGAACCCTACGAGCCTGGGGTCTCAGTAAAGCTTCCCTTACCTGTTCAGGAACTCCATTCCGCTGCCAAGTGGCAGACTAATTACAAAGTCTAGACCAAATCCGTTCTTTGAGGCTAGCAGCCAACATTCTGCATTTTATGTGACAGTTAGCTGATATGTTGCCACATAAAACTTCAGTACCTACTACCTTATAACTCGTGTATATAAGGCAATGAAATGGGGCTCAGAATCTCGTAGCACTAAAAATTTCCATGTAGCTGGAAGCAAAAGTGTACACTGTAAGCATTTATAAAAACAAGTTTCACAGAACATAAAATCAAGGACTTTCTTACCAGTCACAAGTAGCAAGCCGCTGCCCAGCTGCTTCAGGAAAACTACCCTCTGTAAATGAACAGAAATGCCAGAAGTTTCTGCAATTAGGAACTGATTTCTGAATTAATCAACCTACAGGCCCCCAATTTGGTAAAGGAAATTTACACATGTATTTGAGCATCAATTCTGCAGGCGACGACACCAAACTGCAAACCGGTGACCTAGGATGTGAGCGGCACTGCCGGGCGCTTGTTCTCTTTTTAATAATGAGCGGCCACTATTTGTTAACAACTAAAAAATTAATATCCTTTAACTCAGTAATTCCATCCCTGCACATCAAACTAAAGGAAGTAACTCACGTACATAAAGAAACTTTTGGATACAGGGGCATCTGCTTCATCTGTCACAAGAATATTACCAATAGCAGGAAGTGGTCATAAACTACTGAGTATTATAATGGGTGAAACATGGTATGCTAGCTCCTGGGTGTTGGCATCAGCGTGGGAAAGAAACCCCACTCAGCACGCACACCCTGACCAAGCACGCCGGGCCCCGCTCCGCTCACCTTGCCTCTGTGGCGCCCAGTGAGGATGATCAGAACGGTCCCGGGGGTGATGCTGGCCCGCAGTTTTCTCACGTGCTGACTGAAGGGCTTCTTGCCGTGGCTCAACAGCTTTCTAGGCACGTCTTCAGTAGGATAGTATCTAGGCTGGTGAGAGTCCACAGGCCCGACTTTATGTAAGTAAGCTAATTAGGTTTGTAGAGCTGAGTATCAATGAACCCTTTCCTATGATTCTTTTACTTACTTGAAATGCTTTATTTACTGTGGCATTTTCAAAGTAAATTTTTCATTGGGAAAAAATGTCAATACTTTTTTACCCTTTATGTGAAAGGTGGAATCCATTTTATTGAAGGAGCTGGGTACCCAAGCAAAGACATAAACAAGCAAGTCATGTTGGTAAACATGGGATTGAACCAAGCTTTAGAGATCGCACGGCAAACTATCATTATACCCTGTCGTGTAACAGTGATTCTCAAGCTTTTCTGTCTTCTCCAGAATTCTGCATGTTACAAAGGAGGCATAGCTTGTTTTCCAACTCAACTGAAGTGTGTTCACATCTGTCACATTAACACAATTTCTCCCATTTTATCCACAAAGGAAAACTGTACAAAACCAGAGAGTTCAGATCAGGACTGCCAGTCCAATGATAAAAACAGGACCCCACGCAAAGACTAGGAGGATATGACCAGTAACTCACAGTAACCTATTTGTAACTATACTGCATCACATTAGTGGACAGTTTTGCTTTGCTCACAAACATTAATACCTGATAGGAAAACCAGTTCACAAAACCTGCTGACAAGAAGGAATCAAAATACCACTTTTCCTCTTGGGGCAGTAACTGTCAACTGTGAAGAGTGTTAGTGAATCTGGGGATACTCCATAACGGAAGTTCATCTACAGGCCTGACAGCACCCTAGGCTCCACGTATCACTTAATTCTCACAACCACCCTCTGCAACAGACCTGTGTTTTACCAGCGAAGAAACAAAAGCACAGAAAAGTAACTTGACTTACTATCAAACAGTAAGTGATAAAGCCAAACTGAAAAACCTGGAACCCATTTCCTTCCATTAGCAATTCTGTTAAACAAACTCCTAACCCCTCCCCCCCCCACACACAAAATCCTAACAGTATTCAAGCTTCCACCTAACAACCAATTCAGTGTCCCCCAAGACTCACCATTTTGCGAAGTTTCACTACTCGGGTACCACCATTCTTGTCACCACCAACTGGCTTAGTGACAGTAGCCATAACTTTCTCCTTCTTTTTCTTTTCAACCTAGCAGGACACAAATGCAACAGAGCGTCAGAGGCAGACAAAAATCTTAAGGCTAAAAGATAATGTAATGGTCAGCGGTTCTCCTCATCCCTTACCCTGGATTTAGCTGCGGAGTATTTCCTCTTGTACATGGCCTTTCGAGAATACATAGCTGACCGGGAATACCTGCCTATTCCTCTGACTAGGACAGGATTTCGGCTGCAGTGGGGCTTCCCCTTCTTAGGGGTCTTGGCCTTGAGGTTCCCCTTCTTAGCCTTGCTACCAGCATCAGCCTTCTTGGCTTGGGGCTTCTTCTCCTTAGCCTGGAGTTTCTTCACCTTGGCTTGGGGTTTCTTCACCTTGGCTTGGGGTTTCTTCTCCTTAGCCTGGGGTTTCTTCTCCTTGGCTTGAGGTTTCTTCTCCTTAGCATCAGGCTTCTCAGTTTTTTCACCCGCCATCTATCAATATGTATATTTAAAGAAAAGCATTTACCAATGATTCCATTACAAGGCAAAACGGTACAAGGACAGATTCCCAGACAAACCCTTCCTCCGCCTGTAAGATATAGGGCGTCCTGAAACAAGTGCACCCACCTCATAATAGTTCATTTGGTGGTTGTCCTCCCAACACACTATAAAGTTCCTTAAACTTTTAAGGTATCTTACACTTTTTAGGTGCTTGCTATATATTTAGTGGTCAAAAGTTCCTATTCCATTATTCCTGTTTGGGGAACTATAAATCTTAAAACATGGAGCCTTAAAAAACCTCCACAACCAAGAAGCAACGCGGCGGTAATTTGGAACGATGCACTTCCAGGGCTTTTGCTTTTTTCACGCTACCTGCTGTCTCCTTCAAGAGATTCGGCTTAGGAGGCGAACCCATATACACAACCTGCCCAAACTCTGGACAGTCTGAAAAAAAGCCCAAAGCCCAGGAGGCGACTTCCGGTCGCGGACGTGGGGAGATGGTAAAGTTAGCATTGGGCCTTGGTCCCAAATCCCAACGTGGCTGAGACAAACTCAGCGAATTCTTTTTAGCAAGCCGGACCTAGGATTTCGGAGCGCGCCGTGGCCCTAGTCCCTACAGGCCCACTAGCCTGCTACGGATTCCCAGAGAGGCCTCGTTCCCAAGCCCGGGAGGGTGGCACATAGCCTGAGACCCGGAGCGTCCACCGCAACCCATTTCACCCTCTTCATGCGCCACCGCAGACCCCAGCGAGACAAATGAAGTGCCGGGGAGGCCTCTCATTTGGCCCCGGGCATGTCTAACCCTTGCAGGTGTAGACTTGATACACCTCCTGGTTCGGATGGCCAAGGATTGGGGACCTGAAATTGAGTATTGCAGAAGAGTGACGCCATTCTTACCTTGCAAGATGGGAAAAAGAACTAAAGTACCGGCTTCCGGTCTATAAGGCATCACAGACCGGGTCGAGTCACACTTCCTTCCGGTCCCAGGACATTATGGGAAATGTAGTTTTTCTTCCTTTGACAGAACTATACCAAAGAGCAGGGATTTTCAACCTCTTTCAAATAATGGCACACATAAATTACTAAAATTCTGTGGCACACCCCAAAATACATATTTTGCTGATCTGAGAAAATTAGGTATAATTTTTAAAATGATGCCCTGTCTGGGGAGGGTCAGTGAATTGAGCGTCGGTCTCAATCCACTCAGAAGGTCGCTGGTTGGATTCCCAGTCAGGACACAGGGCTGGGTGGAGGGATGGGTCAGGTCCCCAGTAGGGGGCGTGCGAGAGGCAACCACGCATTGGTACTTCCCTCTCTCACTCCCTTCCCATCTCTCTAAAAATATATAAAATCATTTCATTTTATTTTCTTGAAGATTTTTTATTTATTTACTTCTAGAGAGAGGGGAAGAGAAGGAGACAGAGGGAGAGACACATTGATCGGTTGCCTCTCGCAGGTATGCCCCCAAATAGGGACCTGGCCTGCAACCCAGGCATGTGCCCTGACCAGGGGGAAAAAAACAGGTGACCCTCTGGTTCAAAGGCTGGCACTCAATCCACTGCACCACACCAGCCAGGGCAAAAAATAGATACAATTTTTATTAATTCACAGAGGAGGGCTATTATTGTGTTTGCTGTTGTCACTTTTATTTTATTTGACAATCTAAGGGGGAAAAGGTCAGCACCCTGACCAAACAATCAATTCTTGATTGAAAAATTCTTGAGGCACATCTGTGTACCTCACCAGGTGAAAATTGCTGCTATCGAGAGCTGTTTTTCCTAATAAGAGGCAAAAGTGAAGAATGTTTTGTCTGAAACTCTTTCTTGTGACAAACCGATAACATTCTCATTTTTGGGAACCCACAAAAACATTGCAACTTTTATTTTGCTCAGTTAGGACATTAGAAAGCACTACCATTATCAATATAAGAAGGAATAGATGAATAAAAAATCTAATCCGCAAGTAAATTGAAATCTTTTCTATGAATGGCCAGTTGGGAACCTTCCTTGGACATTTTCTCCATAGTTGCTTAGTGTCTCTATCTCCTCATCAGACTACGCACTATGCTCAATGACAGAGGGTCTGAAAAGATAGAATTTTTTAAATTATACTTTATTAATTATGCTATTACAGTTGTCCTGATTTTTCCTCCTTTGCTTCTCCAGCCAGCACCACCCACACTCCTCAGGTAATCCCTCAACCATTGTTCACACCCATGAGTCATGCGTATAGATTCTTTAGCTACTCCATGTCCTATACTGTACTTTACATACCCATGGCTATTCTGTAACTACTTATTTGTACTTCTTAATCACCTTGCCCATTCTCCTCCTTCCCACTCCCATCTGGCAACCTTCCAGTAACTAGCTCCTTTCTCTTGCTTTTAAGAGTCTCTCTTTATTTTTAAACTTTGGTCTCTTAGTAATGATGTGTCTGGGAGTGGGCCTCTTTGCATCCGTCATAATTGGGACTCTCTGTGCTTCCTGGACTTGCATGTGCATTTCCTTCACCACATTGGGGAAGTTTTCTTTCACTATTTTTTTAGATACATTTCCAATTTCTTGCTCTTTCTCTTCTCCTTCAGGCACCCCTATGAAGTGAATGTTGGACCTCTTAAAGTTGTCCTGGAGGCTGTTTATACTATCCTCATCTTTTTTTTAGGTATTTTTTTTCTTTTTCTTGTTCTGTGTGGTTGATTTTTGGTTCCTTATGTTCTAAATCATTGATTTGATTCTTAGCTTCATCCATTCTACTGTTGTTTCCCTATAAATTGTTCTTTATTTCAGTTAGTATATCCTCTGTTTCTGACTGGGTCCTTTTTATGCTGCTGAGGTCTTCACTAAGTTCCTTGAGCATCTTTATAAACAGCATTTTGAACTCTGCATCTGAGAGATTCCTTATCTCCATTTCATTTAGCTTTTTTTCCTGGAATTTTTATCTGTTCTTTCATCTGGGCCATGGTTCTTTGTCTCCTCAAATGGCAGCCTCCCTGTGTGTGTCTATATTGGGTAGAGCTGCTTTGACTCTGTGTCCTGGTAGTGCGGTCTAATGTACTAGGTGTCCTGTAGGGTCCAGTGGCATAACCTCCCCTATTACCCAAGCTGGGTACTAAAGCTATGCCCTTTGTGTGGGCTGAGTACACCCTCCTCTTGTAGTGGAGTTTTGGTTGCTGTTGGCAGATCAGTGGGAGGAATTTACCCAAGCCAGTCAACTTAAGGACAGGCTGTGACCACTGACAACTAACCTCCACCCTCTGTGGAGGATCAGCTTCCAAGGGGCAGAGTGGTGGTCCTCTGATGGGGTCTGTAGCTGTCCACTGGGTATGTTGGCCCTGGGGTTTACCTGGGTAGTGCAGGCCTAGGTCAGCTCCCACCTGTGCTTTGCCCAGGGTACCCAGCCTGACCTATGAAACAATCTGAGATGGCTGCTACTTGTGCTGGGCTTGGATTTTCACAGGTGGAGCCAAGCTGTGATTCTAAAGCCACCTGTTGCTTGTTTGATAGGATTTAGGAGCCAAGACCAGCCATTATTTTTTAAAAAGCAGCTTGGGTGGGCCCATAAATTGGGTGGGGTAGAGCCTCAGTGGATCACCAAGTGGGGAGTGTCACACAGTGTTAGCCAGATTGATGAAATTTCAGGTATGGCACCAGCTTACTGGGTCTATTGGGGGAAGGATCAGCAAAGGGACAATGGCTTCTTCTCACCCCAACGCCAGATACTTCAGTCTCTCCCTGTGCACCACTGGTACCCTTCAGGTTGTCTGCTGCCCATCCTCCAATATGCTGGAGCTCAGAGGGAGTGAATCTGAGTAGGTGAGTCTGCATGGGCACTTAGGGTTGCCAGTGACACAGGCTGTGAAAGAATTCACAACGAGAAGAAAGTACAGAGAATCAAGCTTGTGCTCACTCTCAAAAAAGAAGAGGTGGATGGAGTAGAGAGATACACCAGCACGGAGAGGTGAGGGCTTTCATCTTTCAATGGATTATAGTCGAATTAAAAAAGCATGGGCAGAGGGGGGCGGTTCTGTTGAGTGGTCCCTGGGCTGTGGTAACCTGAGGCTGCAGTTTCATTCCGATGTTATCTTCTGCCTGTGGCTGTAGGGAGCAGTTAGTCCTTTTCTTGTTTTCCAGTAATTTCCAGTCCTGGGGACATGAGCTGAGAAGAAAAAAATGTCAGTCATGCTTTAGAAGGTCACAGGCCTGCTAGGCAAAAGGTGTGGCAATAGTGCAGGGGGCTCACTTTATCCTTTCATTCCCTGCTCTGGTTTCAAAATGGATTTACTCTTAATCACTTTGCCCAGTTCTGGTTTGGGGGAGTAGGGATGAAGCTCTCTTCTTCTGTAACGACTTCAGACAGGCTAGGGATGTAGTGCTGTCCCTGTCTGTGGGTCCAGGTATGGGTCATTAAGGAGAAGAGGGTGGAAGTGGACAGCCCACAGTTGTCCCTGTAGGCCATTTGTGGAAAGAAACTTTCAAAGCCTGATGTTGTGTTGAATGAAAGATATGGGATATTTGAGAAGATATGGCCTAAAAACAAGAATAAAGAAAAAGGCGGCTATAAGCCCTGGGAAGGGAGTTAGTCAGAGAAACCACGATCAGATGTGGAACCTAAAATACTTAAAACGGAGAGATGGCGTGGTTGGTGAATTCTGTGTGGATGACACTCCATGGGTGGTCTCGATAATTTCCAAGGGTCAGAGGGTGAAAACAAAAATGAAACATTAGCTTGGTAGAAAACTAGAATTTCAATCAGTCTGTGGGTGACAGTTGGACATTGCTATTTGCACTGAAACACAGTTTCCCTAAAATCACCCTCATTTTATCCGAGAGGCTGCATTAAGTGCAGTTCCCAGCAGGGGATGCAGGAGAGGCATCCATACATTGATATTTCTCTCCCTCTCTCCTTCCCTTCCCCACTAAAGATAAGTAAATAAAATCTTTAAAAAAATAGTATAAAAGAAAAATAGAGAAAGAAAAGCAAGCTTCTCCTGGAAGGACTTTGGTTTCATCCTGCAAAGAGGCAGAAAAGCGGCCTGACTTTAAAACACCCCTTTATTTCTCTGCATTGAGATGCAGGCCCAATGTTCCCCAGAACTCAGTAGCTCTCGTGTCTCCAAGAGGTGAATATAAGGTGTTTTACATTCTGGGGAGAAGGTGAGATTTTCCCTGTCTTTGTACCATGTTCTTACTTAATGTGGGCACAGTGGAGCCACGCCTACTTCCAAAGGCTAATTGAATGCAACACTCGGGTTAGGCAGGTGAGGAATAGCTGGTACCACCCTCTGGAGAATATGGATTAAAAGAGTAGGGCCTTAGGGAGTTAGGGCCAAACTCAGATGAAAACCACTAGGGAGGTAGGAGAGTGACTGAGACCAATATTAGTGAAAGGCACAGTTAAGAGACAGAGACCTGGAATCTCAGCTTCTCTGCTTCTCTCAATAATTAAATCTAAAAAAGGGATGAGACCCAGATTGTGGTGAGGCCCGGCCCTGCTGCCATAGAAAATGACGCCCAGAGCCTTCAAGTTTTTAGGTAGACAACCTTATGGGGAGTCTTTTGGTGGGGTCGACTGAGTACTGCCCACCATGAGAACTACCAAAAGGAATAGGGGAGGGTAACTCAGGGATTAGAACAACCGAGGAGGGGGTAAGGTTTTAGGAGTCTGTCTCCAACTCAAAAGTCCTCAGGTCAGCAGCCAGAGCTGAGTGTCCCTGAGCCTGAGGGTAGAGGGAACACCAGGTTCTGTCTCAGAGCCAGACATCCTGGCGCCCCAAGGACAGGTGGAAGGGGCAGGGAGATGCCTGCAGGCGTCCTTCCCAGATAAAACCCTGATAGACAAGAACCAGAGTTTAGGACAGAAAGACTAGGGGAAAAGCAAACTATCACATCCCATGGGACGTTTTTGTCCCCATATTTAGGGCAACATCCATTGCTGGCAAAGATGGGTGAGAAGGAGGCTGTGCACAGAGTCTGGAGAGAAAGAGAAGCATCAGAAACCTGTTTCCAAACCTCACTAGACAGGGTTAGGGGGTTATCCGAGGTCGAGCTTCCACTGCCAACTGCTCTCCTAGTTGCAAGTCTCAGGAGGCTGGAAGAGAGGGAGAAATAGAGAAGGTCCCCACACAGGCCACCAAAGTGTAGGGTGGTTGGTGATGTGGACTGTGAAAGAATTCACAAAGAGAAAAAAGTATAGAGAATCAAGTATTTGTTCCTTCTCCAAGAAAGGAGAGGGGGCATGTTTTGGGGAGATACACCAGCATGGAGGGGTGAGGGCTCTGGTCTTTCATTGGATTACAGTTGGATTAAAAAAACATTGGGAGTGAAAGGGGGGTTTTCATTGAGTGGTCCCTGGGCTGTGGTAGCATGAGGCTACATTTCCTTCCGATGTGATCTTCTGCCTGTGGCTGGAGGGAGCAGTTAGTCCTGTTCTTGTTTTCCAGTAATTTCCAGTCCTGGGGACATGAGCTGAGAAGAAAAAAATGTCAGTCATGCTTTAGAAGGTCACAGGCCTGCTAGGCAAAAGGTTTGGCAATAGTGAAGGGGGCTCACTTTATCCTTTCATTCCCTGCTCTGGTTTTAAAATGGATTTACTCTTAATCACTTTGCCCAGTTCTGGTTTGGGGGAGTAGGGATGAAGCTCTCTTCTTCTGTAATGACTTCAGACAGGCTAGGGATGTAGTGCTGTCCCTGTCTGTGGGTCCAGGTATGGGTCATTAAGGAGATGAGGGTGGAATTGGACAGCCCACAGTTGTCCTTGTAGGCCATTTGTGGAAGGAATCTTTCAGAGCCTGGATGTTGTGTTGAATGAAAGATACGGGATATTTGAGGAGACATGATCTAAAAAGAAGAATAAAGAAAAAGGCAGCTATAAGTCCTGGGAAGGGAGTTAGTCAGGACAGCCAGGATCAGATGTGGAACCTGAAATCCCTAAAAGGGAGAGATGGCGTGGTTGGTGAATTCTGTGGGGATGACACTGCATGGGTGGTCTCCGTAATTCCCAAGTCAAAGATGAAAACAGAAATGAAACATTAGTTTGGAAGAAAACTAGAATTTCAATCAGTCTGCGGGCAACAGTTGGACTTGGCAGTTTCCACTGACACACAGTTTCTCTCCCTAAAATCACCCTCATTTTATCCAAGAGGCTGCATTAAGTGCACTTCCAGTTGGGCCTGATTATTTGCATGAGCACAACAAGAATAGTCATTGGTTATATAAGCTCTCTCACATTTGCTCTGCTGGAATCTTACAAGGTACCTTCAGATTAAGCTTCAGTCAACCTCTCAGGGCAAAGAAGCCAAGGCACACAGTTGCCATCTGGCTTTGCCTGGAATACCTATTAGATTGAGTGGATTCCTCGAGCCCTTGAGGTCCCCAAATGTCTTGAGGTTCTTCCCTC
This sequence comes from Sturnira hondurensis, assembly GCF_014824575.4. Lineage (NCBI taxonomy): Eukaryota > Metazoa > Chordata > Mammalia > Chiroptera > Phyllostomidae > Sturnira > Sturnira hondurensis. The sequence goes on from NW_028080037.1 coordinate 5,739,307, forward strand.
GCCATGTTTCAGGAAAGCAACCTTTGCTCCTTAGCTGGAAAGACTGCCAGGAACCAGGTGGCCAAGAAGGTCTCAGGCCATTTGTCCAAGGGGCCCTGACCCCTTCAAAGGCCAATCTTAATTCCTTAAAGCTTTCTGGTGACATCTAGAATCCAGGCATGACTCTTTTGATCATGACATTCCAGACAAAGACTAGGTTAATAAAGACACATTTGGAAACTGATACTATTTTTGTAAAATATTATAGTTATTAATTTTTTAGATAGGGGAAGGGAAGGAGAAAGAGTGGAAGAGAAACATGAATGTGTGGTTGCTTCTCACGGGTCCCCCACTGGGGATCCAGCCCGCAATCCAGCCATGTGCCCTGACCGGGAACGGAACCGGTGACCCTCTGCCTCACAGGCCCACACTCTATCCACTGAGCTACACCAGCCAGGGCTGGACACTGATACTATTATAAAGAGAGTATATTCTTATTGGGTTTATGCAAACACACATATTGCCCTGAAAATAATATTCACTCATTAAGAGTTGTTGAGTTCTGTGGGATTAGGTAGGGAGAGAAATATCCATGTTTCAATATTGCTTATGAGTCTATAATTTACAAATTGTTCAAGGGGGAAAAGTGTCCTCATATCTGGAAGACAAAAAGATGGGAAATTACCAATATTTTGAACAAAGTCATAAGAACAATGATCTTAATTAGTCCCATATAACCAATAGTGCTTGTCTTGATTATTTGCCAGTATTTGCATGAACTCAGTCATTCTAAGGGTTCCAGAAATCTTTATTTACTTCAAAGATATGACCTACTTAGATACCGCTACTTTAGAGTAAATTAGAGGCCTTTTCACTAACCTATTTAAAGATGCATTTGCAAATGCCTTAGAGTAAAACAGTGACTCTTCGTAAATAACCACATTTAAGGTGATTTGGTTGTAGATTTGATTAACATGCAACTGATAAAGAACTTTGCTTCTTAGTAAAATATGTTGTTATCGAGATACCCATTTCCTGTTAAGTAATAATTACTATGAAATGATAATACTATAAAAGGATAATATAAAGTTCGTGTTTTTAGATTTAACACCCAGTCTTAGTATATATAAAGACAAAACAGTATATGAAGTTTTAAAACACTGTATAGGACTTATTGCAAGTGTGCACTGAGCATAGGAAATAATTCATGAATTCTCAATGTGTGGGTTACACACACCAGGAGTACCACTGCTCGATGTCCCCACAGGGAATCCTCACTCTGGGCTTGTTCAGTGTCACTGACAAGACGCCTGTTACCCTTGAGAGCTTCCTGTTTGAACTTGATTTTAAACCTTTGCACGTTCTCCTTGGCACAGGGTGAACTTTATAGAAACATCTATTTTGATAAAAATATATTATACAAATAAAATAATAATTATTCTGTTTAGCAAAGCTTCGCATGTCATTTCAAGTATATTAAATTGGCCTAATTAGTTCAAAAACATGTGTGTGTGTGTGTGTGTGTGAGGACAGAACAAATCCATGAGATTTTCCAAGGGCCCATTCGAATAAGTCAAAATCATTTCACAGCCTTTAAAGTTCAGACTTTTGGAAGGTTGTCATATTGAGCCAAAAGACTATAACATAAACTTCTACGAAGCAACACATTTTTGGTAATAACCCTGAAAGAAAATCAAACTTAAAACTGCTCTTAATATCAAACGCTTTCTCCAGAACAAATATAACCCTGCTTAATTTACATAAGTACTTAATATTTTTAGGCTAATAGAAAAAATATTACAGCCTAGTTCTGCCATCCAGAGGCAGTAACATACCACAGGTCACACACAAATACACATCACAGAAAGACCACACACAGGAACACTGAACACATAAAGTCCACACGTGTAAGTTGAATTACTAATTTTTCTAGAGAAAGTACAAAATTTCTCTTATTTGCTTTTGATACTTTCAAGAAGACTGGAAAAGAGATGCAAGGTCCTAAATACCAAGCAAGAAGACCTGTTGAGACTCTCAGGAAAACCTCTAAGGACCACTCACAAGTGGCGGACAGAGTCTGGGCTCCAAGGAGTCCAGGGGCAGGGAAGAGCCTGGGCGGGGCTGCTTTGGGCCCTGAGAGGTCAGAGGCCTGGAGACAGAAGGGAGATCTGAGCTGCACACGGAGGATGGGGAGGTGTGGTCCACACCAGTAGAGAACCAGAAAGAGATGGATGTGTCTAGCCTGGGCCCTGAGGCTGACCTCACCCATGATGGCAGCATCAGCCAGCTGCCGGGGAATGGATTGACCCTGCTCAGAGAGGGGACTCAACTCCAAGCCAGTTACAAAAAGAGAAAGAGAGTGTGCTTGGATGCCATGGGAATGGATTTACCTTTCTGAGACAGGGCACCCAGCTCCACGCCTGCCTGTGGGTGTGTTTACCCTGTAAGGCCTGAGGGTGGCCTTACCAGTGACCAGAGCACCAAACAAAGGGGAAGGAGTGGGTCCCTTTGGTTGTCAGGGGTGATCAATTCCTGACTCACTGGACCCTGTGTCACAGTTGTCACCTGGGGCCAGTTGAGTAGGGTGACTCAGTGTCCAGATGGCAGCCTTACCTTCTATTTCATCATTGACAAAACATCTTAATTGAAGGATTTAATCAACAGCTAACAGAGTTTATTCCCCATACCGATGATGAGCGTAAGAGAAAGTGTCATGAAAACAACTCCAGGTACCACCAAAGTCCCTGAAAAATGTCACCAGAGAGGAATTGGGTAGAGGAAGGGGTACCGAAGCCTGAGTTTTCTTTCTTCACAAATTTAACACTTTCACAAACTTGAGAAGCCTTCCTGCAACGTCCGCAAACTTCGTGTAGAAATATCCATCTTTAGAACAAGTTGCTAGCAGTCCCTGTCCTTTACATTGGCATCTCCAGTTTGTCGTGAGGCCCGGCCCTGCTGCCATAGAAAATGACGCCCCAGAGCCTTCAAGTTCTTAGGTAGACAACCCTCTGGGGAGTCCTTTGGTGGGGTTGACTGAGTACTGCCCACCATGAGAACTGCCAAAAGGAAAAGGGGAGGATATCTCAGGGATTAGAACAACCGAAGAGGAAGGAAAGTTCGAGGAGAGTGTCTCCAACTCAAAAGGTCAGCAGCCAGAGCTGAGTGTCCTTGAGCCTGAGGGTAGAGGGAACACCAGGTTCTGCCTCAGAGCCAGACATCCTGGCGCCCCAAGGACAGGCGGAAGGGGCAGGGAGATGGCTGCAGGCATCCTTCCCAGCAGTAACCCTGATAGACCCAGAACCAGAGTTTAGGACAGCAAGACTAGGGGAAAAGCTATCACTTCCCATAGGACGTTTTTGTCCCCATATTTAGGCCAACATCCATTGCTGGCAAAGATGGGTGAGAAGGAGGCTGAGCACAGAGTCTGGAGAGAAAGAGAAGCATCAGAATCCTGTCTCCAAACCTCACTAGACAGGGTTAGGGGGTTACCCCGGGTCGAGCTTCCACTGCCAACTGCTCTCCTAGTCGCAAGTCTCAGGAGGCTGGAAGAGAGGGAGAAACAGAGAAGGTCCCCACACAGGCCACCAAAGTGTTAGGGTGGTTGGTGATG